>NC_141136.1:73065146-75575146 GCF_053477565.2 Lygodium microphyllum | reverse complement strand
ACAAATAGGAAAATTGGCTAAGCACGATTTCAAAAGGAATTTTAACATTGTGATAAACCATTTAGGTTACTACCAAGGAACATACAAACACTAGTGGGTTTAGAACTTTTCATCCTCAACGAGGGACTAAATGTAGCTACACATAAGTTTACCTTAGTAGCCTACAATACTTATCCCTCTAATCAAGCATGGTATGTACTTTAAAATTGTAAATAATGTTAAGATAAAAAATTAAAATACTTATTTAGGATATAGGAAAGTGAACCTATTGGCATTATATCGATCTATTTTAATTGATAACTTTACTAACAAAGTTGTGTTGACCTTATACAATAAGTGATTGATAAAACTATTAAAGTTATTAAGCTCAAAGTGGGTATTATTTATGGTAGGAAACATAAGTGTTTTGGCATTCCATTGAGTCATTTCAATTGAGAATGTTACCCAAAAAGGTCTATACATGGTTGCCTCAATTCTTGGCATCAACTTTATTGAATTACATGTGCCATCAATTATGTCTTCTCTTCTATTTGATGTTGTAAATTTATGTTATTTAGAAGGAATACATCACATGTCACCATCGATAGTTAAAAATTGGTATGATGTACTAATAATCTAGCACAAAATCCAATCTCTAGTTGAACGTGTCTCTCGTTATGCTTATTAGTATTGTATGAAGAATGAATTATGCTCCTTAAATAAGAGATTAATTTGAATACTTAGACTTGGGTGTAGTGAGTATTGCTTATCTAACATTGAGAAGTCTGTATACATTATTTTCTCTCAATAAGGCACATTGAACCCAACTTTCTTGAATATGCATATTTACCAAGCTTAAATATCCAATCCAAATCGATGAGCTACATGTTATTTACCTACACTTAATATATATTTCTCTTAGAATTGTTATTTACATGGGCTTGAAAAATGTTCATGAACATGAGCTATTGGACTTAAATATTCTTATTATTTTGGGCACTTTTATTGTGTGGATTTATGTGCTGTGGTCTAGGAATAAACACATGCATGAGGGAGGTGCATGGAAGAAGGCTTGAGCTTTTGGGTTCAAAAAGCCATTGTCAACTCAAACCCAAGTGAAAAGCGGCAGCTTGACTTGTGAAAATATTATTTATGCTAGTTTTAGTGACCAATGAAAAGGGAGAAATTTTGAATTTTTTATCAGGCTTAGGGCAGCTTTGATGCTTCTTAATTGAATATGGAGGACAAAAGGGCATTTTCCACTAAGCTAACTATAGTGAGAGCATATCATGGGGTAGGCATATTAGGTAGTGCTCAACAAAATGTTAGCAACATTTAGAGGTAATGAAGGCTTGATTTAAAGAAATATTAAGAGTGCTTACACATTGGGCGATGCCCTACTCACTACACATGCAATAAACATCTCGGTGTCAATGGATTAGTATACACATAGCCCATATTCCATACTCTTCCAAGTACATTGGATTTGCTTATTGGTAAGTGTAGGGACCCATATTAAAGAGGTTGTGCATGAGCCCCCCACCTTCATTACTATTGATGTTACTTTTTAGTGAGTTGGGCATCTGAATTTGAAATGTGCAAGGGAAGATGGATGCCCCCAAAATTTTCAATTGTCTACTGTATGCACTTCAAATTCATCATGATATTCATAACTAAACGTTTTTTTTACAATGACCATGATCAATCTAGTACTAACCATGCTTGTATATAGATTGACCATGACGTCATTCAAGCTAGCCATGACCACTTCCTACTATACATGATTACCTTTTGATTACCTAGCATCCAATTTAGCATCTACTTTTGCTTTGTTTTCTAACAGAGATGACAGTGGCCACCTTATTGTTGATCATCTCTATCCAAATTGCATATATTGGCTACCCAAAATAGACCAGGTTATTAAAAATTCACCATTACTAATTCTTGGCTTAAATTTAGACCATGATTTTCTAGCTATTGACCATGATTACCTATGATTTGTTGTAACCTATGTATGATTGGCTAGAATTCATCACAATTGGTTTGCTAGCCCAAAACTAAGCTACAACTATCCCGAAAAAGTGACCATGACTAGCTAAAAATTAGGGAGGACTACCGATACTTGGCCACGTATATTGCCATGATTAGAAAAACCAATGCTTGGATACTATTCCACTTGAATTCTCACTATTTTTTATGAGCACGACTACAAAGGCATATGGGTAATATCCACAAAACTATCCTCTAAGGCAAGATTGGACTGCAACCCTATTTGGACATTCAAATGGGAATTATTTTTAGCACATATTATTGATAACAACCTTATTTGAAGACCAAGGGCATGCTTTTTCCTCACCATGATGAGACCACAATTCTTGGAGAAGGTTGTTAGATACCAGTGGTTGACAGTTGCTTTGAAAGAAATAAAGGGTTTGGAAGAGAGAGTAGAAGAGAGAGGGAATGAGAGAAAGAAGGTGCAAGGAGTAGAGGAACTGTGGAAGGAACATGAACCTTCATCCTTGTGAAGGAGGAAAAGAGAGGAAGGAGAAGAGATCTACATCAAAAGGAGAAGAACTAACCACATTTGCATCAAGCACTCAAGGTATGCCTTGAATGCTCTCTTTAAGACTATGTAGCCATGAGAGCCTGAAGTCATCGGATCTACATCTCCTCCCCATCTCTTGGCCACATATTCTTCTCTCCACCTAAATTAAGGAAGCCATACCTCTTAATATTCATCTCCCCTCCAACCAATCCATCTATCAAAACACACCCATAGCCACAGGATGAGGGAAAAATGAGGATACTCATTGTGGGTCACTTTTTGTTCCCCCTAAAACCATAAAATCTACCATTATTTGAACACAATTGGCTTGAATATTTAGTGTTAGAGGAAATATGACTAGTGATTGTGTGACCAAGAGGACATGATCATGGCTAGATGAGTGCTTGACTATTGACATGATTTTCTCCTACCATATCATTACTTGACTGCACCCTACCACATCATCAATTGGCTAATGATTAATGACCATATACACTTTCTTGACCATGATATGAGAGTCTGGCCTCTCATACATTACCACATGACTGATTACTTCTTGTTGCCACATCATCATTTAACTTCCCCCTACCACGTCATCACATGAGTGCCTAGTGATTGAGGAAACATGACCACAACTATGACCATGATTGAGGATGACTACTTTAGTAATGACTAATGAGTGCTAAAGTGACTGATGATCACAATTTGTGATCACAATTGAAGCATTGACTACTTGACCAGCCCTCATTAAAGCACCGCATCATCAAAAAGAGGCTTGAGTTTGACCCATAAACTAAGACAAGATCATAATGTCACTCTCAACCACACCCCCGATGCCATTTGTGACTACCACCCTTGATTTCGTTCTTGAATACACCCCTTGATCTCACTCTTGACCATGACTATTGGGGTTATTGATTGGTAACCATGATTGTGTGGTCACCTTGATCAATTGTAGACTAGGGTTTAGAATTGGTTGCACTTGTTGACCCTTGGTAACATTAACAATCCTCACCCAATTTTTATGTGATAATTCTATTATCTTAATTTACTTATAGTTTTGGAAGTTTAAAGTCACACTTGGAAGAGGCACATGGAATTGAGTTGAAAGTTGGTTGAGCACTAAACGGCCACTACATACACTAATAATTATTCCATTGAGTAGAGCATGAGAAAAGTCAAATGATTTTTTGTGCTTTGGTAAGGTGAGGTTGTACTACTTTAGTTGTGGAATCAAATAGATGAACCAAGGAAAAAGTTCAAATAGAAGCTTAAAACATGACATAAACTAATTGGATTGAATAAGGATCTTAAAGACACTCAAGGAATAACAATATAAAACTAAAGTAAGAACCATCAAAACAAACACAAAGAATTAGATAAATCTTGTGAAACATAAAGCCCTAAGGAAAAAGACACAAAACTAAAACCTCAAGGAGATTAAGAACTTGGTCAAATCCCAAGTTATCATGGATAGGAGATCTAGAAAAGATAGCCTAAGAGATGACAAGACAAAACCCTAAAACAAGCACTCAATAGAAGCCTTAAAGACCTACAATAAAAATAAGTGAACCCATTCCTATATTGCTTAATAGGATCATAAAACTTGTGGACCTAGACACTAATCTTAGAGATAAACTAATGGGTTGTAGGTAGAGAGATTCATGCAAGAGGAGCCTGAATGGTTGACTTTTGATGGATTTTGTGTGATGATTGGTTGTTTTGAAGTTTTTGAAAGTGTTTTAGATTATATTGATTATGTTTTGGAATCTCATGATGATTCTCATTAGAAATATGAGGCTATCTGATATTCTAATAGGTTCTGTTGAGGTTCTGGTTGTTTCTGATACATTCTCTTTAGCTTCTGTTTTGTTCTGATTTTCTTCTCTATGAAGCATGGATTGATGATTGATGAAGGTTGAAATATTTGAAAGCTTATTGCATAGTTTTTGATAGTTTGGGATGGTTTTAGTATGAGTTATGAGGTTCTAATGTTCTCTGATGACCTTCTATTAACCCTCTGTAGAGCCTCCGCTCTGTTCTGTTCTGTAGATCTTTTGTAAGTGTTTTGTGGAATGTATATGTGACTTTGGTGGGAAAGTTTTCTAAATTTTGGAAAGGATAAATCTAAGTTCAAAAGAGCTAAAACAAATGGAAGAAGTAGTTGTTGAAGATTGAAAAGAGGACTAAAGTGAACTGACAGTAGTCAGCTATGAAGAGACACTATAGTAGCTCTGGTGCCCTTTCATACCTCTCATACCTCTTGGGAGGTGCATCCACGAACTAAGAAGGATTATTAAGAGTGATTATTGAGTATTGTAGTAAGGAGATGATGTACTATTGATTGAGAGAGAAAGAGAGAGTCACAGATAGCCAATTCTATAAAAACAATGTATCTATTTATGAGAGATTGAGAGAGAGAAATATGAAGGCAATGAAGATGAATACTATGTGATTATTTCCATTCAAAAATGGTGTATTATTTTGTGTTTCTTGTTCTATTGATGGATTCTATGAATATGTTGAAGATTATGGTTGATTTTATCAAATTTGTGGGAGATATCTACTATGATACTGCATGAAGATTTGTTCTACTATTAAGATGTTGAAGATTATGGTTGATTTTATCAAATCCGTGGGAGATATCTACTATGATGCTGCGTGAAGATTTGTTCTTTTCCTTGTTGTGGTTCTTTGAAGAATGAAATAAAAGCTTGTTGATGTTACAAGATAGACTTTCTTGTAGTAGAAACCCCTTTTCCTTGGTGTTCCTCTTGGGGCTCCATGTTTTTGGTGCACAGCCGGGGAAACTTGCCATCAACAAGAATTAGAAGAGGCTGAAAATGAAGGAAATGGCATTGCCAAGAAGAGGAGAATTCAATGGATGCTTGCAAAGTTCCTTCTTCCACTGAAGAGTTGGAGATTCTTATTGCCAAAGCCAATTTCTACAAGAAGTTCATCCCACAATGGCAAAAACATATTGCCATCATGATGCAAGCTCTATGTGGTGGACTATTTCCTCTTCCTGTTGAAGCAATAGAGATGTGCATCTTGGTGGTAAATTGCTTGGGAACAAACTGAAGAGAAAAAATAGAGAGAATGACCATCCATGGAAGATTTGGCATTCATTGAGAAGTTTCCAGACATCATCAAGTGGGAGATCGTGAAGAAGATTCAGGAGTCGTGGTATGTGGAGGTTCACAAAGAAAAGAAAGAAAAGAGTTGGAATTTGTTCGTGGATGCTCAACAACAAGATATGTGGGATGCTTGGTGCACTGACAATCTCCTGTTTGTTCAATTAGCAACCCACTGGAAGTTGGTAGACATAGTGTTTTTCACAACATACATTGTTGAAACCCTCAGACGCTGGCATTATTACGATGATGGCACAACAAAGATCCTAAGAAGAATAAGTTTTGATACTTTCAGAATAGAATATCTCCCTCTCTGTAGTAGTTTGAAAGCTGAATTCAGAGATGTTGAAAAGAAGGAAGTAGAAGAGATGTTGGCCAAAGAGTCCTCTAGAGGCTGAAGCCCCTCTGACTCTATTCTATTGACTGCAAACCAACTGGTTGGAGCCAACCCCCTGATGAATGATGCAATCAAGAGGCAAGTGCTAGAACGAGTCCAAAGGCACATGAGAAGAGAGAAGGCAAGAATCAAAGCTGAGAACGAGCTTGTAGTAGAAGCCTCCTTTGGCACCTTAAAAGCACTCTTTACAGAAGTCCTTATGGCGACTCAAGGTCCTCTTCCTAGTTAGATTCATCCTAGAAATATTGATGATAGGCCAGCAAATGTAGTCCCATTGCCAATTTTTAAGGGAAAGTACAATGAAGACTCCGATCTTCATGTAGAAAAGTTTATGGTAACATGTGTGGCTAACAATGCTAGAACCCCTAAGCATTGGTTAGCAATCTTCCCCGCCACTTTCAAGGGCGTGGCGTTTCAATGGTATGAGAGACAAGAAATAGGAACTTTTGGCACATGGGACAACCTGAAGTTGGCCTTCCTCACGAAATTCAGGTGTGAAGGTTTTAAAGAGAGAATGCAAGAGGAGTTTATGAACCTAAGTCAGTCCTTTGGAGAAAAAGTAGAAGCTTATGTCTCACGAATGGAATCCATCTTGAAGAGATGGGCCACCCATCATTTGGATGAAGGCATCCAAGAAGAAGTGCTCCTCAAAGGCCTACAACCAGAAGTTCACAAGTTTGTGGAATTGAGAAGACCAGTCAATCTGCAAGTTGCAGTGGAAGGTGCTGAAAGGGAGCGAAGGATCGAAGGTTGGACTCAAGAGCTATGGCGGGAGAGCAAGAGCAAGAAAGGGAGAGACTAGAAATGGAACTCCAACAGTCACAATGTGTGACTGGGACTTCCTTTATTCAAACTGTCACTAAAAGAATAAATAATAAAGTGATGGTGATGGGCATCCACCACCTGCAGTGTGCAATGGCGGCGATTGTCAGTGTAGTAATACACGGGCGGCTAGGCAGAGACGCATTTATCCCCAACAACCTCCCACTTAAAGGAAAATTGGCCCCAGTGAGGAGTGAAAAGAAAAAGAAAAAAGACAGTACAACATGTACACATGTACAACAGGATGAGGAAAGACGTCATCTCATCCCACGCCCATCAACCTCCTAAGGAAAGCAAAGCGCTCTATAGAGAGGCTTTTCATGAGCAAATCTGCAGGATTCTGGTCAGTCGAGATCTTGACAAGATCAACAGACTTGTCCTCAATGACCCCACATATGAAGTGATACCTCACCTCAATGTGTTTCGTCTTCGCATGAAAGACCAGATTCTTGGCTAACTGAATAGCACTCATAGAATCTGAATGAAGTATAGGGATAGCATCAATACCAAGGTCAACAACTAAACAACCCAACCAAATGGCCTCCTTGCAAGCCTCAGTGGCTGTAACATACTCAGCCTCTGTAGTAGAAAGGGCCGTGCATTTCTACACCCTGGACATCCAAGAAACAACACCTCCAGCATATGTGAATACATAGCCAGAAGTGGACTTCCTACTATCTACATGTCCTGCATAATCAGAGTCAATGTACCCCATGACTCCTGTATCCTGGCTGCCATAGCATATGCACATATCTGCAGTCCCCTTTAGGTACATCATGATACCCTTCACGGCATCCCAATGCTTCTTGCCAGGTGTAGCCATATAGCGTGCCACAACACCAACTACAAAGGCAATATCTGGACGAGTGGCTATCATGGCATACAAAAGACTGCCCACTGCAGATGCATAGGGAATCTTGGCCATCTCGGCCCTCTGCTCATCTATCTGTGGACAATCAGCATGTGATACCTTCACATAAGAAGGCAATGGACAGACAATAGGCTTTACATCCTACATGCGGAAGCGCTCAAGGACTTTATGAATGTACTCCCTCTGTGACAAGTAGAGGAGTTCCTGATGCCTGTCACGTCTAATGCGCATACCAAGTATGTGAGCAGCATGTCCCAGATCTTTCATCTCAAAGCTCTTCTTGAGCTGAGCCTTAAGAGCATCTAGCTCATCATGAGCTTTCCCTGCTATTAGCATATCATCCACATAGAGTACCAAAATCAATAAAGAACCATCACGGGCTTTCTTCGTGTAAAGACACGGATCCATAGCACTCCGGCTGTAGCCCTGTGACTACATAAAGGCATCAAACTTATGACACCACTCCCTAGGTGCCTGTTTCAAGCCATAAAGATTTTTCTTCAATTTGCACACTAGGTGCTGCCTGCCAAGTTCTGCAAAGCCCTTAGGTTTCTCCATATAAATCTCATCATGCGAGTCCCCATGTAAGAAAGCCGTCTTGATATCCATCTGGTATAAATCCAAGTCAAGCTGAGCAACCAAAGCCAAGACTAAGCGCAAGGTGGTCATCTTAACCACAGGAGAAAAGACCTCGTCAAAGTCTACACCATGCTTCTGCTTAAAACCCTTTGCTACCAATCTAGCCTTATATGTCGGCTTGGGGTGTCCAGGGGTACTTTTTAGCTTGTACACCCACTTGCATGGCAAAGCCTTCTTGTCCATAGGCAAGGAAACCAAATTCCAAGTGTCATTCTTATGCAGGGAATCTATCTCAGAATGCATAGCCCTCTCCCAGGAGTGATTGTCACCCCTGCGCATAGCCTCATCATAAGTGAAAGGCTCTCCTGCATCTGTAACCAAGACATAATGCATCGAGGGCTGAAATCTATCAGGTGGACGTCTGTCTCTAGTAGACCGTCTCACGGCAGGCTCTGCTACCTGCCCAACTGCCTGTCCAACACCCTGACCATGAGCATCTCTGCTGCAACTGTAGGCTGTCCAACTGGTTGTGCAGGAGCTCTCGGCTCCTCCTAAAATATGACCCTACTGATCTCAACAACTCTCTCAGGCTGCCTATGCATTTTGTCTTCATGGAAGACTACATCATGACTGCGGATGACTTTTTGCGCCTGCGGATCCCAGAGATGGTAACCTATCTTGCCTGCATCCCCATAACTAAGGAAAATGCATTTGGCACTCTTGGGATCCAACTTACTTCTCGTCCCTGGGCACATGGCAAAATGCCTCACATCCAAAGACATGGAGATGCGCATAAGAGGGAGGCTTTCTAGTCCATACCTCCTCTGCAACTTGGAAATCCAAACCACTAGAGGGTGATCTGTTTATGACATGCATAGCTATACTAACTGCCTCAGCCCAAAAGCTCTGTGGTAGGCTTGCATGGCTAAGCATACTGCGTACACGCTCCTGGATGGTTCTATTCATCCGCTCAACCAAACCATTCTGGGGGGTGTAGGGGGCAGTCGACTGACGCTTAATACCCCTCTCATCACATAACTACTCAAAAGCACGTGAGACATACTCACCCCCATTATCTATCCTTAGGCATTTTAATCTATAACCAGACTGGTTCTCAACCAATGCAAGCCATCTCTGAAACACAGCCAAGACATCGGATTTCAGCTTAATGGGATAATCCCAAACTTTCCGTGAGAAATCATCTATGAATGTAACAATATACTTTGCACCACCCATAGACTAACAAGGCATGGGCCCACAGACATCCAAATGTACCAATACCAAGGGCTCACTCATGCATGGCCTACCAGACTTCTTATGCATAGACCTAGTCTGCTTGCCATAAAGACAATGCTCACATGAATCAAAACATGCATAATCAAGGGGCGGTAAGTACTGCAAACCAGAAAGCATTTTCATTCCCTTCAAAGACATATGGCCCAAATGGGCATTCCAAAGAGATACGTGTGGGATAGAACCCACAAAGAAAACATGATCAAGGGAAGAAGCTGATACAATCAAGGGGTAGAGACTGCCAGCCTTGGCACCTCTCGCAATCACAAGTCTGCCACGAGTGATCTTCCATGCAGAGTCCCCAAAACATACATGATATCATGCATCATCAAGCTGTCCAGCTGACATGAGACTGCGTGTCAAAGTAGGTACATGATGTACATCCTGCATAACAAAAATGCTGCTAGAAGGAAACTGTAGCCTAACGTCACTAATGCCCACAATATCAAGAGAGCTGTCATCACCCAAGCGCACAGAACATGAAATAGTATGGTATGAATGAAACCACTATCGGCAAGGTGTCACATGAAAGGACGCACCTGAATCCAAGAGCCAACACTGTGCATACATAGAGTGTATCTCTGTCATCTGCGAAGCACTAGAAGAAGCTGCTAGGATATAATCATCATCATCAACATTCTCAGGCTGCATAACATTGATCTCTTCAATTTTAACACTGGACTTTGCAGGTACTATGCTGCGATCAGAAGACTTATCATGCACTTTGTCTTTCCCCTTATCTTTGCGCCTTTCATTGCGCAATTCATGGCATTGTGGCCTAATATGGCCCTTTTTCCCACAATGGTAACAAGTAACATCTGCATTCCTGCCACTGGATTTGCTACGTGACTTCCCACGAGACTTGGACTGAGATTTCTGAGAATCCCGTCCACGGCCACTACCACTGCCATGCTTTCCATATCCATCATTCCTGCCTCTAACTATCATAGCATGAGACACATGAGAGGCATCCAAATCATTACGATTAACCTCTTCCTTCAGAATAGCACTCTCAACATCAGATAATTTCAAGGTAGCAGTAGAGGCACATAATGCAGTGCAGAATACATCCCATGACTCATTAAGAGTACCAAGCAAGAAAAGAGGAGTGACATCCTCTACAAAAGTGATGTCCTGCAAAGTCAAGTTCTTGAGTATAGCATGGAACTGGCTCAACTGAGGAGACATAGTCACATTCTCCTTCATAAGCAGATCCATAAGCTGCTTCATCCAATACATCTGACTCACTAAATGGCGAAGAAAGTGGAACCAAAGCTGCTTCCCACCAAGTACTAGTGAAAGTACACCATTTTAGAGTGTTTTAGCATGAAAAATCCATGTCAGTCCCCATACATATATGCTTGCTGTAATAAATTTCAAATTTCAGTAAAAGAGAGCTAACAGTGCCAAAATTGGATCCCAAGGCAATCAGATACTGCCAAGACCAAAGCCGGCATCATGCCGGCATAGCATAATCATATGACGATCGATAAGCATGAATCCAACACCCAAGTATGTCATATAAACATCTGCCAGTGAGTAGGCACACCCCCCAAGCAATGGGGCAAAGTGTTTTTGCTACTACCAAAACTTGACACAAGTAGGTGTCAGTTCACAAAGATACGGATCCAAAACTGAGACTTAGCTCATAAGCATACATTGAACCAAGACATATGATGTATCATCCCAAAAGGTAAGAAGTCCCAAAGTCTCAAGTGTCTGTAACTGCTCAATAGCATGTAATGGCTCAATGCATAAAAGTACCACCTGCTCAATGTTTGATAAGCATTAAAAAATTCTCCCATTGGCACAAAAGCCATATGTACGAGCTCAAGAGCTCAAGCCAAGGCAAGACACAGTGCCAATGATATAAGTCCAAGACAATACATCAATAGTACATCCCGAACATGTAGGCGGTAGAGCATCGGTATGTAGCATCCATAAGCATGTAAGACATCAAGTACATCCCAAGATACAACTCTGGCAAGCCAATAAATAGCTCAAGTAATCTCCGAGAATCCAAGGTCAAGACTAGACCTAGCTCTAGTAGCAATAGGCTCCAAATAATGTAACTAGCATGTAGTAATGGCATAGGCTAAGCATGTCAAGACCGGTCAGACATAAGCAATATGCATGCCATAAGTACATCCAAGATGGAGCATCCAAATGCTTTGCAAAGTGAGCTCAAGCTCAACCAACGATCCCGAATCAAAACCAAGCTCTATGTCGAGCCCCAAGTGTCAATACATCACCATATACGTCTGAAACATAGCCCGAAAAGCATAGGCATAAGTATACATGAGTAAAATGACTTCATCCCAACAATGTACAGCAGTGATTTACTGTTCAAAATTGAGAATTTCAGCACCAAAATCAGCTCCAAATGGTTTCCAAACAATAGGCACACATTCCCCTAACATCCGGGCATCAAACGGGACCAACTGAGCATCAAATGACAATGCCAAACAAGCTGTGGCATCAAATTTCAATGTAACATTGTCATAAATAGCTTGTGAACTGTTATGACAGTCTCAAAATAGTGTTAAATCAGTCCAAATGTATGCCAACACATCAACCATCAAAACTAAGCATCAAAGCATGTTCATATGCCCGAAATGGAGCCTTTCCAAGTGCCAATGGAGGGGGAGAGCTGCTGTTGTGATTGTCAATGTTGAAGACACATATGGGAGGGCTGCGTGATTCCACCAACTATAAATTCTGGTCCTGGGGCTGCAAAAAATGGTGGCCAAGCTTCGTAGGGGTCCGGTTAGAGCCAAGGAAGGCCTCAAACAAGCTCAAGCAAGTCTTGTTCAAAGCCAAGTGAGATATGAAGCAAGGGAGCTTCAATGGTGGCTGCCCCAATCTTGTTTACAGCCCATGAGACCTGAGAACCAAAGTAAACCCTGAAGAAAATGATCAAATACCTCTTATGTAATGCCCTGAAGGTGCCCAACAATGCCGGAGATGCCGAGGAGTGATGGAAGCTCGAAGGAGTCGGATATGGCTGCCGGGAAGGAGACCCAATGCAAGTAGGGAGTCGATGGGATGATGAGAATGCCACGAACCAAGCTCAAGAGTCAAAAATCAAAGCTCCGATACCAGTTGAAAGGGAGCGACGGATCGAAGGTTGGACTCGAGAGCTATGGCGGGAGAGCAAGAGCAAGAAAGGGAGAGACTAGAAATGGAAACTCCAACAGTCACAATGTGTGACCGGGCCTTCCTTTATTCAAAGTGTCACTAAAAGAATAAAGAATAAAGTGATGGTGATGGGCGCCCGCCACCTGTAGTGTGCGACGGCGGTGACTGTTAGTGTAGTAATACACGGGTGGCTAGGCAAAGGCGCCTTTACCCCCAACAGGTGCAAGACTATATGACGAAGTTGAAGCAAGGTTGTCAATGACTCCAAGAAGAGGAGTCTTACCTCCTCTCATGCCAGGAATGGCATACCCACCAAATGTAGTCTTAGGGACAGTTCCCTACCCCTATCCCTAGATGCAAACAGTGTCGCAGTACAATGCACCTAATCCACAGTGGCCGCAAATGACAATGCCTCAAATGATGGTTCAACCATAATAACAGTGGCCTCAAACAGTTCCTCCAATGGTGACTCAATAACAGTGGAACCCTACCAACTGGAGTCAACAACCCCAAGTCTCTACAGGCGTGCTGAATCAGAACTAGAAGAGAGGACCCTATGGATCAACCCAACTAGTGTATGCAATAATAATATAAGCTTCCCAAAACCCTACTACAAGTACTCCACGAGGTTAAAATCTGCAATTCAGTGGCAAGTATCAAGAAAGAGCTTATGGATGTGATTATAGAATAGCTACAAACACTCAAGGTGAATACTGCTAATATATCCAGTCCTACGGGAGGTGCAAGAGATGTAATGCATTCAAATACATGGTACGGAAAGTGCCATCAAGTGGGACATTTAGCCACTGAATGTACTCAAAAACCAACCATTCATGGAGCCTTTTGTTCATACTGTTTAAGGAAGAACCATACCGAGGATATTTGCTCTCTGAAAGAGATGCACGAACAAAGAAAGAAAGATGAAGATGCAAGATTCAACTTGCTAGAATCCAAAATAACAACGCAGGACATTGGACCAAAGCCTAGGGAGTTTGGTCCTAATTTCAGTCCAAGGAGGTTTCCCTCTCAAAGTTACAGAGGACGACAATCTGATGGCGGTGGTCAAAGATTAGAGGTGGAATGTTACAGATGTGGAGAAAAGGGTCATATCTCACTGAATTATCCAAACCCTAGAAGACCTGTGGATTACAAGCCCTTATGAAGTCGATGCAAGAAAGAAGGCCATATTGCAAAACCAAGTCTAGCCCCTGTGAAATCTACTTTCGATACCCAACAGAAGACCCAAGAACATACTTTCAATTTGGTGGAATTGGAAGTGGCCGCAATAACGCGAGCAAAGAAAGGAGTCTTGTGACACAAATGTCCTCATAAGTGTGGGTAGACCCTAAGGCCTTATTATTTGGTGGGTCAACTTTTGAAAGGAAAGGGCTTTTAATTATTTCATTCTTGTGAGAGAATGTGGAGAAGCAGGTCTAGGTTCATCTTCAATTGACCACAAGAGCAGCCAAATCGTCTGCACGGACATAGACCAAAAGTGAGATCAGCTCCTTTCTCTCATCAAGCAATCTTCTTTGGAGGAGATGGTCTTTTTACAGTTCATGCAGAAAGCTCACTTAGACTATCACAGCTAGCAGACCGTTTGTGAGTGACAGAAGCACTGAGAGAGTGATCTTTGGCCAGCTTGGCTTTTGTAGACACTACAGCACGAATCACGGCTCCTACGCCCCCCTTAGAGGGGCTAGAAACCTTAGCACACGAGGTTCAAAGAAGGCACGGTGCATCTGTAAGGGCACAGTTGCTTGGCAGCCTCTTTGAAGGGGAAGAAGGCTGAGCTCCTCTCAAAAATCAAGGCTGCTCCATAGATGGGCTCCTGGACATGGAATTCGTCTTGCTGGCTTTTAAAGATTTGTCAAGGATGTACCCTTCTTGATTATGTGTTATTTTAGCAAATTGCTAGCCCCCTTGCTGGTGCCTTTGTGCAAGTAGATCCTTCATAGCAGGCAATTGTTGTAAGAAAACAATATCGATGGGAGCTTCACAAGAGGGCATATTCTCATTGCTATCATTCTGCTCAATGTTGCACCACCTGAGCTCTATGTTTGGTCATGCGGCAGGTGGATCATCTAAAACGAGGGAGTTACCTAGGCATTGCTCATCTGAGTGAAAGTGGGGATCATCTGAGTGAAAGTGAGGGAGACCACTAATTCAATACGAAACGCAAAAGGCCTTCAAGCCAAAGAGCGAGACCACTAATCGCTAGACAGAAAAGGCCAGATCAGTTGTAGCCAGAGAGGGAAACCACTAATCACTAAATAGAAAGTAGTAGCAGTAGCATTCAGATGAGGGCGCAGAGTGTGCGAATCCCATCCACGTTGCATACAACAATTCGGAATACCAAGAGGCCATGTGTGGCTTGTGGCTTGTGGCCATGTGTGAAATAGATTGCTGTCCCAAAGGCAAAGAGTATACATTTCTAAAATTTTCATGCATTTTGGGACCATGTCTGAAAGTAAGCATTTCATCTACTCATTAGATGCATTTGGCGCATCCTAAGGCTATACCACATTGCACTTTTCTACATTATATGCTGTTCCAAAGCATCAAGAGGTGTTTTTCCCTTTTCTATCTTTTCTAGTTATCTTTGGTGTGACTACATAAATTCAGCAAAACATGGGTCCTTGGTAAGTTGAGACAAGGTTCTCAATTCTACCATGAGTTGAGCTTTCAATTGGGCATTTGAGTCCTCTTTCTCTTTTTGATTTTCAACATCTTGAGGCATTGAAGTAACAACTTCATGAAATAAACCTTGCAATTTTAGTATGTTTCCCATACTAAATGTTCATTCCATGATCAAGCAATGCATTACTTCCATTGTCTTCTGATTTCTCAAATAGAGAGACGTCACCACAATGAGATTCTTCATTGCTTGAAGACATGCTTGCTAAGTTTATGATAGATGAGAATAATTCCAGCAATTTAATTGCAATCTAGCTTGTAATCAAGTGCCATTGGCCCACTTACTCAAGTGAGTTTATGTCTGCTGGCAATAGAACCATGCAACTAGTCTTTCTTGCAAGATGGGTGGTGGCACCTTGATTTTTCAAATGATTGCAACATGCAGTTGATACATAAAATAAATAATCAAATGAAATTTAACACTTTACCAACTTTGGGCTAAACTCCATGAAAAGAGACAACCTAACACCTAATCTTGATGCCCGTTGTGGTGTTTCTCTTTATTAACTCTAGAAGTTGCTCAAATACAATAGAGAAAGGCTTCAGCCCTAGAAATGTAGAAGATAGTTTGTTTTTCTACCAGAAATAGTATCCAACAACAGCTAACTGCTTTTGAGGAGTATGCAAAAGCTGTTGTCTACTAAGAAAGGGTCTTCAAATCAGGTCACCTACCCTACATGGGTCTCCTACAGCAATCATCAACCCTAGATTGCCCTGAAGTTGATGTCGATTTCCTAGAATGGTCACTCAAATCAGGTCACATTCTACAACTTCTCTTACAAGCCCCTTTCCAACCTTGCATGCCCTGATCATGGCTCATTGTGACATGACAAATCTACCTAGGCAAGCTCAGCCTTTACAACTTACTTTCTAGCTACTTTTAATTCAATAATTAGAAAAATAATTGGCCCTACCCAAGTTTTGGGGATTGGCCAACATCAAGTTTAAATTTCTAAATTCTTTAAACTTGAAAGTTCTTGAAACCTTTCACAAGCTATAGTCTAGGAAATTAAATGATTTAATACTCTTAAGTCCTATGACATTGAAAGTCATTCCCAAGGGATTGCTCAATGTCTCTGGCCCAGATGTGTTCTATGTAGCCACTAGTGGCTATCCTTTACAACTTTTTGCCAATATCCCCCACTGCCCAAATTTTGACATTGTGATATCTTAACTTAATCTCACTATGATGTGCACAAGTTAATTGTTCTAAACTATATAAGTTAAAGATTCACAACATTGGTGACAGAGGTTCTCTATACATGTTATTGCCTTGGTGGGAGATTGGTTTGCATTTTGAGAGTTATTGTAGTAGATCTAGAGGTAGAGACTACAAAGTACCATTTGCGAGTACCATTTAATGATTTATTGATGTTATCCTTTATCTTAGGGGTTATTCCCATCATCCTCATCTAAATTCTCATTGTCTCAGTATTGCTATCATCTTTTGGGTTTGTATCAAAACCCAAGTCACTGCCCTAAGACTTTTGACCTTTTTAAGGGGCTTCAAAAGATTTCTTTGACTTCTTACTAGAACCAACCATCAAGGTTTGTTCCACTGTTAGTAGCTAGAGCCACTAACAAAGTGTGAGAGAAGCCTAGAACATAAATACAATACAATATTTTTCCAATAGGCTTAGTATTGGTAATCTTGTGGAGAAAAATGTATGTGTATGTCTATATGGAATTGTTGTGTGATTTTTTATATGGGCTCACTTTGTGACTATGTTAAAAGAGGATCGCAAGAACATTAAGCAATACATAATGGCATCATGAATTTTAATTTAACATCAAGTCAACATGATGCTACGTTTCGGATGTGCTCCTAAGTGGATCATAGACCAGGAAGCATCATCACGTGTGAGACCTTTGGACACTCCTCCAGAGAAGAAAGGATGTGGTCCAAAAAGATGTGTGTTCATTGGCGATGAAGCACAAGTAGATGGGGACTCCAATACCATTAACGAGATTATTGAGCAGACAAGTAGTCACTTATATGTTCATTTCATTTATATGTCACTCTTGCTTATTGTTGCCCATTGTTGTTTATCGTTATATATATAATTGCTTTGCTACTATTATTTTTTATTGTTGTTTATTAACATCTGTGTTTATAGAGACCAATGTGCACCATGAGGGTTTGGAAGATAATGAAAAGATGAGTGGTGATAATGCTCAAGGGAAGGTCAAGGATGGAAAACAACAAAAGCACTCAAGGCACGTGGGCAAGCAAGTCTCTCTAGGCTTGATGAAGGATGTATTGAGCCAGTTTTATGTCAAGAAGAGGACATTGCTCCTGTTGTGCCTCTTTGTAGATTGGTGGCTCATGAGACAGTCAGATTTGCTACAAACGATGCTCAATGGTTGATTCCTTCCTTTGATTCTACTAGTTATCTAGAGACTATGGGACACTTCCTTGTGTCAGTTGCGGGTCCTAGAGGGGAGACCATACCTGTGACAACCAACAATCTAGATTACTAGGGTCCGATTTGGCATCAAAGAAATGAGGAGTTTAAGATAGCTCTTGGCAGAGAATGGCAAGATCTTAGGGGCAAGAAGTTCTTGGTTTGGGATGGAAACCATAGGCTAAAAACATGGTGGAGATGCATCAAAGAAAGTAAGTAATCATTTATACTTTGTCCATTATACATGTAGGCATTGAATATATGTATCCTATTCTTATGTTATTCGATTTTCAATTATAGAGTACTCTGAAAATGCTCAATTTCATATTTGTGTACAGTGTCAATTCATTGAGGTGCCAATAGAGAAGGAAGCGGAGCTACTACTCGCATTGGATACCACCAATGCATAAGTATTCTTCCTTAAACTATGCTTCTCATTGTCATATTTATGATTACATTCTCATATTTATGATTATGTTTGTTTCCAGTGGTATTTCTAGGGTGCATGTGACTCCAAATATTGCTCATGAGGTGTACATGTTCCAAAAGTTTGGTATTGCAAACAAAGAATCCATTCTAGATAGATTGAGTCCAGTCATGAGGAAGTGGGTTGACGTTGAGATGAGTATAGAGGGAAGGAATTAACATGGTGCCGCTCCATGGTATGACTCTCCTTGCAGTTTAATATCTCAGCCTTGTATGGAAGGTGCTTTTCTATCTCTAGCTCTCTTGTATGGAATGTGTTTTTCTATCTCTAGCTATAATTTTATTTTTGTTTTAGCATGACAGGTTGAATTCCATGCCTTTATCTCAAAAGAAACTGTGAAGGTTGAGGTTCTTGGTGTAGGTGAGATAGAGAGGAAGAAACAACTTGATAAGTCTATAAGAGCAGAAGAGGAGCGCCTCAAAGATAGGGGTTACAAGTACTTATGCATTGCCAATCCCCAAAATGGGGATGATTTCTTTAAGTTGTTATTTAGCCTAAGGTGGAATGATGCAAACATGCTCAAAATCACAAGAGACAAGTTGTATTGTCTTACAAGTTCAAAAATCTCTCCAGAAAGGTAATTTGTATTTACAAAGCAAGTTGCATGTGTGTTGTCTTTTTTCTTCAATGCTTTCTATTCATGCATGTTGTTATGCAACGTAGGAAAAAAATATTATTGCATCTTATGAGTCTTAAGAAGTCTAAAGATCCCCACACTTTGGTGATTACAAGCTCTTTCAAGTTTACATGAAGAAAGAGACATATTGGGCTCATTTGCATTTGGAGGTCGTGCTACAGATCCAAGGGATACAAGTAGAAGGTCTACAACTGCTGGACTCATTTGAGGAGTTCTTCAAACTTAACTTGAAGAATCATGTCATGCAGGTTGACACAACACAATACATCCATATTGCTTTTTTGACATTTTTCTTAATGTACGTGTCAACATTAAGTTTTTGTAAAATGTTTGTAGGCTTTTGTATGTCTCATGGATGGAGTGAAGTCTTCAGACACTACAGAGAAGATGGTAGAGCCTGTGCATTCATCCAAACGTGTAATTTATAGGTTTATTTTGATTGTTGTGCACGAGGAGTAATCATTTCTTCTCTTATGGTAAGTGCTTTGATCATTATGGAGTCATTTGGATCGAGAATGTTGCATGTGGATACTACAGTGTGTAGAACACCACTACCATCTCTACCTCCACCACCACTATCACCACTATCACTACCCTCACCACTACCACTACTGCCACCACTACCTTCACTATCTATCTCTCTTTCTCTATGCCCCTCGCTGCCACTACCATGGCCACCAGTACCTTCACTCTCTCACTATCTCTCTCATCTCTTGTTCTCAGTTTCTCACTTTCTCTCTCTACATGCAAATTTCATTTTTCTCTTTCTACATTCTCGCTCTCTTTCTCTACATTCTCTCTCTCTTTGTGATATGCAAAGAACGTGTGTGCGCACACACACACACACACACTCTCTCTCTCTCTCTCTCTCTCTCTCTCTCTCTCTCTCTCTCTCTCTCTCTCTCTCTCTCTCATGCATGGGATCTATCCACATTGTATAATAATGCCTCACATTGGATTATGATATGTCTTGTAATAAACACTTCTCTTAAATCATATATATTTATTTATTTATTTATTTATTTATTTATAGTTATCATAATCTGAATACTCGTGTGGCCACTATGTATTATTAGAACTTTAATTGCAATGGATTGAAAGCTCTCTCCCCTCCCCCCCAATGAGTTCGATACAATATGATTCATACAAGAAATCCAAATGTACATTTATATTGCTTTAACTTTTGGCAATATTGCTATTGATTGACAAACGAAGAGAGAGAAGGTCACCAAAAGCTTGTAATGTGAATTGTATGATAGTATTTTCTCGACAAAATAAAAGGTGGTTGTGCTAAGAGGTAGCATTGGTTTTTCTTTGTTGATCATAGTATAGCCGGTGCTGGAAAAGTTTTTTACTTCCAAAAATCAGGTGCAAGTTTTCTTCCATAAGCATGGGTTGGTGTATGAACATGTTTACATTTGCATCCATTCCAAACACTTGGAGATACACATAGTACAAGTACTTGCATGCCAAATATGCTTTTTCTGCTGCTACACTCTCCATGAAATATTGACAATTACATGTTGGATTCTTTGCAATAATGTGTACATCATAACACTCCTGCAAGACACTTGAGTTAGGTGTCTCTAGTTTGAAAAGCTCATGCTTCAAGGGCTTTACCATTGTGTGGCCCTTCACATTTGAGCTGATGTAGAGTCTACGCTTTTTTATGCTACCTGTGAAATAGCTCTCCAATATCTACATGAACCCTCATTAGCATCCACTTCTTGTGCTGCCTTTTGTAAAAACAAACCCACCATTCTCTAGCATGTGGATTTCTTCTACTGTCAAATTTGTGCATTGTACCACTGGCCATACTTGAGGAACTTTGGGTGGTGTGTGATGAATGGAAAAACAAATGTTCCATGTATAGTCCACACTGTCATTATAGAACCACATGAACTAGCACCACATTCCATGTTGATTGCTAGCTTCTCCTCTTGAGCTAGACCACTCCATGATGCCCCAAAAGAAGGTGCAGGCATCCCATGTGTCATGTTTTTTATTGGGTTTTTGCATTTTCTATGTCTAGCTCCCAACCATCCTTGGCATTGCACACGACTACAACCTAGAATCCTTCTTATAGCCCAAATGGTGTCATGAAGGATTGCCTCCACCACCATTTCCTTCAAAGAATTTGGTGATACTGCCCTTGACTAGTTGGAAGACAAAGGATCCTCAAAGTTTAGTTTTTTTGTACCCTTTCTTCTATGTATGTTTTCAATCACATACTCAGTCCGTGAGAGGCGTTTGCTTTCTATGACCCTACTTTCGCATCAGTCTTTTGTTTCCTTGCTACAGATTGTCCCCTCTAAAATTAGGATGTTGATACAATTCAATTTCTATTGCCCTCCTCAACTATCCTTGATGCTATCGAGGTGTGGGCCTGATTCCTTGTTACAGTCAACTTAAAAGCTTCTTTGCATTGGGTCTTGCACCATGGAACTTTTTGCCAATGAATGCATGTCATTTTGTGCTCTATAAGTATAGAGCATTGGCCAAATCACTGACACATGCATCGTACAAGCTGATAAATGTGAAAAGCACGGATCTAGAGCATGGCAAGAGTTATGGAAGATGGAAGATGAAGACTAGATTCATATTGACATAAACAATGTAGAGCAATTGTTACCCAAGTGAATTAGGTTCCAAGATGGAAGCTTGGACTCATAAACACAAACTTGTGTAGGACACAGATAATAACAAAGATACTAAGTGAAAGTACAAAGCATCATGATATTGTATTCATTCCTTGTGAAAGTGATAGTCAAGTACAATGCTTTATAGAAGTTGGGTTGTTCCACTCTCCTCATTGTGCATATGGGATTCAAGACATCTATTCCTGGAGCATACATCATTTGTCATTTCTCAACACCCCCCCTCAAATGATGAGTTCCTACACTTGCTGGCTTTTGTCCCCCCCTTCATGATGACATGGCCCGAGAGACTAGCTCACAAGTAGGCTAGTCAAGTTAAAGTTTGAAACTTTACATCTTTGGCAAGGGTTTTTACATAGCAAACCACTAAGGGAAAAAAATATGGAAGATACAATGAAAATTCTTTTAGAATAGTCTGTGTCTGAGTTGTTGATGGTAGCTAAAGCTTATTCTTCTTCTTCATTCATGAATCAGTTTTGGTGGTGATCATTTTGCATATGTTATACTCTTTTCTTGTGGAAACATTCACTGGCTATATGGCTAGTCTTACCATAATAATGACATGTCATCCGATTTTTGTTGTCGATGTTGAATCCTCGACCTCTTCCTTTGGATCCAGCAGCTCCTTTGGTGTATAAGAGATTTTCCCTAGATGATGGGATACCATCTTTTGTATTCTCTTTCTTATGTTTGTTCTCTTCATCAAGAAGAGAGTGCACAATATCTTTAAGTGAGAGACTTGGAACATTACTTAGGGTGGACATAAGATTCTCATATGGATCCTTATTTACACTTGCAAGCAGTACGGCTATTGATTCATCTTCAACAATATTCTTCTTAAGAGTTGCAAGTTGGGTTTTTAGGCTCTTGAACTTGTTAATTTGTATGGTCATGGAAGCATTGTCTTTTATATCTAGCTTATAAAACTGCATGAGTAATTTTACCTTTGAATTCTTTGCTTAGGTGCCAAACATCCTGTCAAGTTCCTCCCAAGCAATTCTAGCAACTCTAATGCCAGAGATATGATGTAGCAAATTATCACTTAGTCCCCAAGCAATGATGCCTAGTGTCTTGTTATTCATCTTTTTCCATTCTTTGGTTTTTGGTGGAGCTACTGCAAGGATCCCACTTTTTGAATCTCCTTTCTTGTCTTCTGCATTACCTTCATCATCTTCAAAGAGATCCTAGAGGTCTTTCCTCATGAGGTGGTACATAGTCTTTTCCTTCCAAGCATGGAAACGTTCTCCATTGAACTTTGCTATTTGCTCAAGCTCTGCTATGTTGATAAGATTCAATTAACTAGCAAAAGAGTTGTATTTCAATGCGTCAAGAGACACAAGTGCAAGGTAATGTGAAGACACACTCTGTAGTATTGATGGTGGAATTTTCTTCCTACTTGATGGTGATTCTTGATGCTTGTCTTGTCCTTCAACTTGAGTTTAGCAACAGATCTAAGTTACGGTACTTGGTTTTGTCAAAGGGATTTGAAAATGGAGTGAAGAGGGAAGCTTGAATGTTAATGGCTATGGTGTTTATTGGGGTTTGCAGGAACAGGGGACTGGTTTTTTGGTTGTAGCAGATCGAACAAGCAATCATTTGGGACAAAATTTGTTGGGGAGGTAGCCTATGAGGTAGGCTTCACAATCCCTATACTAGCAGGATAGATTGAGCCGCATGGAGGAAGATCTGATCGTACGTACAAAGATTGGCACAATTCAGGATAGCAACCATGCAATCTAGAAATGTTGGACCATAGAGTGCTCAATATAGTGAGCTATTGTGGCAGAAAGTTGCGCCTAAAGTAGAGGAAAAGGTCTCCAAAAGAAGTCATGTGGAGATATTTCTTTGTTTGGGAGATCTAAGGCCTCCAAGTGAGGTAGGTGCTGCTATCCACAGACAGTTATGGCAGCAACTATAAAAAAATTCAATGCTAAAGATATAGTTGCCCAATGTCAATGATTGAGGTTCCAGAGAGGAGATCTGGAAGCAAAGAAACACTTCTCCAAAAGGAAGTTCACAGAGATTTGGCCTATGGAGAGAGATATGAAAGCTTTAAGCTGATAGGGTGCTGTTGACTATGGCTACCATGGAAGCTTCATTGAAGGTAGAGATGCACATGAGGTTGGAGATGGGGTCCATCACTCAAACTGAGCTGAGAAGAGATGGAAAGGAGCTAATCCAACTAGGCTCTGATACCATGTGAAAAGCACAGATCTAGAGCATGGTAGGAGTTATGGAGGATGGAAGATGAAGACTAGATTCATGTTGACATAAACAATGTAGAGCAATGGTTACATGAGTGAATTAGGTTCCAAGATGGAAGCTTGGACTCATCAACACAATCTTGTGTACAACACTGACAATGACAAAGATACTAAGTGAAAGTACAAAGCATCATGATATTGTATTCATTCCTTGTAAAAGTGATAGTCAAGTACAATGCTTTATAGAAGTTGGGTTGTTCCACTCTCCTCACTATGCATATGGGATTCAAGGCATCTCTTCCTGGAGCATACATCATTTTTCATTTCTCAACAATAAACTCTTTGAATCCCTTCTTGGCCAACTAGCTTATATGCATTAGTTATTGCATCATCTTTCATGGCTACACATCTCCACCTATGGCAGCACAAATGCTTATGCTCGTTTTTGAAAACTCTTGTGCACATACTGTTATGCATGTATTTGGAGACTTTATTCCTAATTAAATAAGCAATATCTCTCCCTTCCTTGCATTATGTTGACCAAATCACCATTGAAGGCTGTGTGGATGGTCTTCTAGTTGGTGGTTGCCTCATCTACCTATGAAGCCTCAAAAATCAGTACTTGGGTGCCCATACTTCTCCATCACTTCATTCATCTTTGTCCAAAAAATACTTGTGCATCTATATTCTCTTCCTTCATCTTGCATATTGCCAGAGTCATCAACTCTAATACACTACAGAAACACAAGATAGGAATCAAAGTTTAAGGAGAACTATGTTCGTTAAGTTCATGTTGTGGTGGTAAAATCGTGTAAAAGAAACTACCTTGGGTCATACACATATGATGCCATGGTGGTCCAATGATTAATGCGATGAACATGCATCGAAGCATATCCAACTATTGCATAGGTCCCTAGTACCATTCCTTCTCATACGATCACTAAGTCAATCCCTGAGGCTAGCCTAGCCATTGAAATTTTGAATATAAAGTACTTGCTATCATTGTCACAATGACTTGCCCAAGAAACAGGCTACCATGGAAAAATCTATACACACAACATTCCTTTAACTTTAGAAGATGAGATTCCATCCCCCGATCACTCTCAGTGCATGTTGCAAACCATTTGTTTGAACCTACATGCATGGAATATTGAACTTCATATGCTAACTTTTTTATAATATTTTTGGGATGCATGGTATTAGTGAATGGAATAATATATTACATGTTCCTCTAAATGAGTGGTTGGAGTTCCTTGATAATTAGTGAGAGTTCGATGTCAGATATGGCAACATTTTTCTCATGAATAGGGCACTCATATCATTAGTCTTCTAGCCACAATCATTTGCAAGTTTTGAGGTCCAGCTGTACTAAATTCTCTTACCATTTTCTCTATGATCTTTTGCACCTCTTTGACATTAGCTCAACATGTGCCTTTTTGCACCTCATGGTAATGTGTATCTCAATGGATGAATAGACTTGACATTGTGCTTGCTAACATTAGATTATTGGTTGATTTACACTAATTGATATTAATTAACTTTATAATTAATACAAACTAATCTTAACTAATTACTTGATTTTTATTAATTTATAGTATTATACATTATGTACTAACTAGATAATTAAAATATTATTTATTAATTGACTCATGATTTAATACTAATAAATTTACTAATGTATATATTAACTAACTAGTGTGTGTGTGTGTGTGTGTATGGTAGAGAGATACGCACAAAGCGAGAGTGGTATGCTTTTTTTTCACTAGCAAGGGGTTGTCAGCGACCCCTTCTTCAATGAAGAATGATTCCACATGTCCCCTCTCCCAAACAAAGGAGGTTACGTGAGATTATTTTTCTCCAAACAAGGAGCTACTGGCAGCCGTAGCCACTTCTCGATGAAAAAAAATTCCACAAGTCCTTCGAGAGTAGAAGTATGGGACTTGTGGAATTTCTCTTCGTTGTTAAGAGGTTGTTGACAACCCCCACTCATGTTTTGCTCTCTACCTCTCTCTTGTCCAAGAGATGAAGAATTAGTATGCCAGTTTTTTTTTTTTCCAAGAAGGGGTCGTGGGTAGCCCCTTCTTCGAATGGAAAAAATAGCCACAAGTTTCTATCCAAGAAGGGGTTGCCGCAACGATCCCTTCTCAGAAAAAAAAAAGCCACGTGGACTTGTGGCTTTATTTTTCACTCAACAAGGGGCCATGCAACCCCTTCTTAGTGAGAAAAAAATAGTACATATCACATGCTCTCTCTCTCACTCTCTCTCTCTCTCTCTCTCTCTCTCTCTCTCTCTCTCTCTCTCTCGTTTGTAATACAAAAACATTTGTGTGAGTACTCTAGGTTTGATAGAACTTGTATTACATTGGATTATGGCATGTGTTGCAACAAATAGTTCGCTCTGTACTTATAAATAGTTATATATATATATATATTACAATACAAAACAAATTTTGCAAGCAATCCGGATCTAGATTTGTATTACTCTATAGTTTTCCTTTGGTAGCAATTTTATTATGCATAATGTACGTCATGTACCTGCACTGACTAAAAGCCTTATATCTGCAGGGCAGCTTGATGATACAGGTTATCATATATGCTTTGGTGATTCTGCATGGAAGATAACTCATGGCAAGCTTGTTCTTGCAAGAGATACCAAGTCTGGTAGCCTCTACCCCTTGGTTACTCTCTAGCATGCTCATCTTGGGATTATGTCACTTAAGGGAATGAAAATGTTTAGTGCTTTGTAGTATCTTCCACCTTGTGACTACTCGCATTTTAAGTCGTGTGATCATTGTTTATATAGTAGGCAGACTGGGAATTCGCATGAAAAGTCCGGTATTCCATGCATGGGTGAGCCTTTGGCTCTTGTGCATTCAAATGTATGTGGACCCATGCCCTGTCAGTCATTAGGGAGTGCAAAGTACTTTGTTACATTTATTGATGATTGATCATATAAGGTCAAGGATTATCCCATAAAGCAGAAATTTGATGTCTTGACCATCTTTCAGTGTTGGCTTGCTCTCATCGAGAATCAATCTGGGCATAGGCTGAAATGCCTAAGGACCGATAACGAGGGTGAGTATGTCTCATGTGTCTTTGAGCAGTTTTGTGAGCGTCAGTTGACTACCCCTTACACCCCTCCCCAAAATGGTATGATTGAGCGTATGAATAGGACTATCCAAGAGAGGGTCTGCAATATGCTTAGCCAAGTTGGCTTACCACAGTATTTTTGGGCTAAGACATTCTCTAATGCCGTGGATCTCATTAACATGTTACCTTGCAGTGGTATTGACTTCTAGGTTGCATAGGAGGTATGGATAGGAAAGCCTCCCTCCTATGCTCATTTGTGTGTCTTTGGATGTGAGGCCTTCTGTCATGTACCTAAGTTGGATCCTAAAAGTGTGAAATACATTTTCCTTGTCTATGGAGATGTAGGTGAGATGGGATATCGTCCTTGGGATCCACAAGGGTAGAAAGTGATCCACAGCCATGATGTTGTGTTCCATGAGGACAAAATGCATATGCAGCCTGAGAAAGTTGTTGAGATACACATTTTTATCTTTCAAGAGGAGCCCCCTACTCCCACACAACCAACTAGATAGCCTGCACTAGTAGCCAATCCTCATGGCCAGGATGTTATACAGGATGTTGGACAGATAGCACGGCCTACATTGAGGCGTTCTACTAGAGATGGACGACCTCCTAACCGTTATGAGCCCTCCATAAATTATGTCTTGGTTACAGATGTAGGAGAGCCTCTCGCCTATGATGAGGCTATGCATAGGGGTGACAATCACTCCTAGGAAAGGGCTATGCAGTCTGAGATTGACTCGTTGCATAAGAATCATGTGTAGGATTTGGTTTCCTTGCCTATTGGCAAAAAGGCTTTACCTTGCAAGTGGGTGTACAAGCTGAAATGTACCCCTGGACACCCCAAGCGAGCATACAGGGCCAAATTGGTAGCAAAGGGTTTTAAGCAAGAGCATGGTGTTGACTTTGATGAGGTCGTCTCTCACGTGGTTAATTTGACCACCCTACACTTAGTCTTGGATTTGGCTACATAGCTTGACTTGGATTTGTATCAGTTGGATGTCAAGACGGCTTTCTTACATGGGGACTTGCATGATGAGATATACATGGAACAACCTAAGTGCTTTGCAGAGCCTAGCAAGGAACACCTGGTGTGCAGATTGAGGAAGAGTCTTTATGGCTTAAAGCGAGCACCTAGGGAATGGTACCACAAATTTGATGCGTTCATGCAATCATAGGGCTACAATCATAGTGCCATGGATCCGTGCTTGTACATGAAAGAAAGCTCGTGATGGTTCATTACTGGATTCGGTACTCCATGTGGATGACATGCTTTTAGCCGGGAAAGATCATGATGAGCTAGGTGCTCTTAAGGCTTAGCTCAAGAAGAGATTTGAGATTAAAGATTTGGGATAGGCCTCTCATATACTTGGTATGCGTATTACACATGACAGGTCTTAGGGACTACTCTAACTGTCATCACACGGGTATATCCATAAAGTCCTTGAGTGCTCCCATATGCAAGATATGAAGCCTATTGGCTATCCATTGCCTTCTCATGTGAAGGTATCAAAGGCCGATTGTCCACAAATAGATGAGTAGAGGCTGAGATGGCCAAGTTTCCCTATACATCCATAGTGGGCAGTCTTATGTATGCCATGATAGCCACCCATCCAGACATTGCATTTGCAGTTGGTGTTGTGGCACGTTATATGGCTACACCTGGCAAGAGGCATTGAGATGCCATGAAGGATATCATGAGGTACCTGAAGGGCATTGCTGATATGTGCATATGTTATGGTAGCCAAGATATAGGAGTCGTGGGATACATTGACTTTGACTATGCAAGATATGCAGATAGTAGGAAGTCCACTTTTGGCTATGTGTTCACTTTTGTTGGAGGTGTTGTTTCATGGATGTCCAAGGTGCAAAAATGCACGGCCCTTTCTACTACCAAAGGCCGAGTATGTTTCAACCACTGAGGCTTACAAGGAGTCCATTTGGTTGGGTTGTTTGCTTGTTGACCTTAGTATTGTAGATGCTATCCCTACATTGCATTCAAATTCTATCAATGCTATCCAGTTAGCCAAAAATCATGTCTTCCATGTGGAGACAAAACACATTGAGGTGAGATATCACTTCATTTGTGAGGTCATTGAGGACAGGTCTTTGACCTTGTCAAGATCCCAACTGACCAAAATCCTACAAACTTGCTCACGAAAAGCCTCTTTATAGAGCGCTTTGCCTTCCTTAGGAGGTTGATGGGCATTGGATGAGATGACATCGCTTCCTCATCCTGTTGTGTCTATGTATATTTTGTACTATCTTTTCTTTTTCTTTTTCTTTTCACTCCTCACTAAGGCAATTTTTCCTTTAAATGGGAGGTTGTTGGGGGTAAAGGCCCCTCTGCCTATCTGCCCATGTATTACTACATTGAAAATATCCGCGCCACACCTACACACTGCAGGCGGTGGGTGCCCATCATTGTCACTTCATTCTTTATTCTTTCAGTGACATTTGAATAAAGGGAAGGCCGGTCACACAACTATTGGAGTTTCCACATTGTGTATCTCTCTCTCTCTCGCTCTTGCTTCTTCTACCATAGCTCTTGCCCCCACTCATGCTTCCACTTCAAGGCTCGCCTCCTCTCTCTCTCTCTCTCTCTCTCTCTCTCTCTCTCTCTCTCTCTCTCTCTCTCTCTCTCTCTCTCTCTCTCTCTCTCTCTCTCTCTCTCTCTCTCTCTCTCTCTCTCTCTCTCTCTCTCTCTCTCTCTCTCTCTCTCTCTCTCTCTCTCTCTCTCTCAATACTAAAATATTATATTTAGGCTTTTCCTGTACATTAATAGCTTTGAATTTTTACCAAAACACACACACACACACAATCTCTCTCTCACTCTCTTTGTGGCTTTAAAAAATTCTAGCAACTCTCTCCTATAGTACCACAATATATTCTTTAGGCTTCTGCAATATTAATAGCTTTAGACCTTTATCAAAATATGTTGAGATTTAGGCAATCACACCCACTTGTATGCCCTTTTGTATGGAGTAGTGGGCAAGAAAGATACTAGCAGTCTAGGAAGAGGTCCTGAATCCCATAAGCACAGTGGTATAGAATGCTACCTATGTAGCTTTTATAAAGCATTGTACTTGACTATCACTTTCATATGAGTAATGCAATATCATGATGCTTTTCTCTTTCAGTTAGTGTCATTGTCATTTTCAGTCAATTACATAAGATTGTGTTTATGAGTCCAAGCTTCCATTCTGGAACCTAATTCACATGTGTAACAGTTGTCTCTATAGTCTCTATCTCAACATGAATCTAGCCTTTATCTTTCATCCTTCATAGCTCTTGCCATGCTCTAGATCCGTGCTTTTCACATGGTATCAGAGCTCAACTAAGCATGGCTTAGCTCTTCTCTCTACTCCTTTGGTCTCTCTCCACCTCTAATTAGTTCATTGTTAGCTCATGGTTCCATTTTCCACCTCCATCTCCACTTGACCTACTTGTAGCCATAGCCAATAGGACCTCTGTACTTTGAGCTTTCACAACTCTATCTACATGCCATATCAGCATGTTTTGGCCTTCTAACACACCATAACAGTCACGAAACATCATTCTGCCTGAATACACAATAGTACTGAAAAGAAACTCCTTGAATAGATTTCTAGCCTTCATCTCCACATAATATTCAGGAAATACATTCAAATGCAGAGAAAGCATCATGCTCAGCAACATAAAATTGCTGATCGTTGAACACAACACTGTTTTCGTTCACCATAATCATCATTGATTGAATAACATGAAAGAGAATAACATTAACATTCAAGACACGATAAGAAAATGATAAGATCAAACATCAGCAGTCATTTCTGAGCGCTGCACACAGTCATATTCCATTCAGATCAAGAACCCACTGCTCGAATACAATTGCCTGACGTTTTTGACCTGCGCCCTGACTTTCAGGCGACACATCGTATGAGTATAAAGACTACTTTACACATGCTAACCCAAAAGACTACATGCATACTAATACTAATGTATAAAATAGTACTAAATAAACGGTAGAATCCAAGCCCTAACACCCGGCACAACCTGGTGGATGACTGGGACAGTCATGACTCGAACCCACAAGCATGTAGATAGCTAACTGAACATATGAAGACTAGATATGATGAAGAACTTACTCAAAGAACACAATTATGCCTTGCCAGAGGCCTTGCACCCCTTGACAAGCCACACTGAGCTATCATGAGTAGAGCCCCTCTAGGATACTCATAATCCTCTTATGCAGTTGCATAATTGATTCTAAGAGTTAGTGAGATGATCAAAATGTATCATGAACAAAACAAAACTACATCCAAAGTAACAATTAGTAAGATCTAGGAGTATAGGGAATGATATCCGTGCATGAAAACTTCTGACATGACACGGCACCAACATCATGATGCTAAATTGGCTCATGATCTATAGCAAAAAAATCCCGATGAAGTATATGAACCACCTCTTGAATCAGAGAATCATGATCATCAGACCGAAAGTCTCTATGCTGCAACAAAGTAGCTACATGCTCTTCACTTGCTCTTTTTGCATCCACAGCCTTCTCCAATTTTGCAGTGACATCCATGCATTTTGCCTCCAATTCCTGCACTTTCAATTTCAAAGCGTTTCTCTCATGCATAACATCCTCATAATCTGCGGACACAAAGGCATTCTGAAGCATATGATAAGGCTGAGAAATCATGGCTTTAAACCTATCGACAACCATTTGCCATGCAAGTTTAACATCATTCACCAATGCATTTCGAATATTCTCAAAATCAAATTTCAATATCACTGAAGCATCCACTTCAACCTCAACATTACTCAAGATCTGCTTCTCAACTTCTTTCAATGGCTGATATCTTTCCAACAAAATTTGATAATCAACCTGGGGTTGAACATGTTTCCCCATAAAAGACTGCATTTCCTCCAAGCATTGATCCTTAAGTTCACTAGTCCATTTTTCAAAAAGTGTAGTAGACATTTTATTTTTATCCAACAGCTGCTGCAGATGCATAATTTTACCATTAAGATCCAATTCTAATGCATCATACTCGGATTGCTTGTGCTGCACCTGCTGAGTCAAGTCCTCAATTGCCTTCTGCCTGGCAGCCAACTGAACCTGCATATCAGTAATCCGAACAGCAGTTCGGGCATTGCGCTTATCAAAATCCTGGAAATATACTATGAGTTTCTGCATAACTCCAACAGCATCAGAAAGACTACCAAAGTGATCATCATGCATCCCAGAACCAGTTGAAATCGAAGGTATGTCAGCTGAACCTTTAGCCACCTCTACTGAATACCAAAGTCATCACAAAGAGGATTCCAAGCATCAAAATTAGCATATTGCTTCTTCTCCACTGATGTAGACCGACTCCTCAACCATATCTTCCCAATTTTCTGCTTTTTCTTTGCATAAAGACTGCCATCTACTTTAAGAGCATCATTCCCATCATTTTGTTTACCAACATGAAGTACATCTTCAACACCTGCATCCTTATGATCCCCCTTAACAAATTAAGAAGCAATCTGCTTAGCATATGCCTCATCATATCCAACCTGCTTCAAGTCACTATAAATAGCCTGTTTTGCAGCATCACCATCAAACATATCATGAGCATCACTGACATTTTTAATCTCCTGAGAAACATCAATTTTATGATCAACTTCCACTACATCTTCAGCCAAAGAAGCAACATCCATTTTTAGCAAATACTCAGTTGTAAGCTCGGGATACAAGACCCGTGCATGCTCATACAAACCTATAAGAAAACAACCCATCCGAGATTTCAGAAAAATCTTCTTAGTTTTGGAGATCTTGATTTCAGCCTTGAGCCTATCAAACATAAGGCCTGCCCAATTTGGCATCCCCAAATGCTCTGCATAATAAAGAATGCCATAAGTATCACGAGCAATACTATCGGTCTTGATAAACATCATAAAACGCTCCATAAACCACCGCAACTGCAATTTCTTGACACCATTGTGAGAAATGCAGGATCTAGAGCATGGCAAAGGCGGAAGCTATGGAGGATGGAAGGAGAAGTGTGAACTCATGATGGAAAAGACACTGTTTGTTACACAAGTGAATTAGGTTCCAAGATTGAGACTTGGACTCATAAACACAATCTTGTGTATGTAGACAATGACATTGACACTTCACTGAAAAGAAAAGAGTACTATCATTGCATTAAGAAAAGGAAGCAAGTACAATGCTTTATAGGAAAGTAGGAAACTACAGTAGGCACCATTGTGCATATGGGATAGGTTAGCCTGCATATCCTTGACCCTGAAGCTCCATACAAAGAGGTTGTTTAGTGAGTGTGATTGCTGATTCTCAACACCCCTCCTCAATCACAACTAGAAAGGCACAAAGTGTGTAGAGGCTGTAATGAGAACCACCTGCAAAGTGTGGGCACACCACAAACATGGTAGACACCAGAAGCTGTTGCAGAAAAGGCTAAGTGTGGGCACCAAAACATGATGGACATCCAGAGGCTGTAACAGGGGCCTCACAAAGTGTACAGGGACTGTAATGCCAAGTTACATAAGGAGTTTACAAAGCTTATGGCAGGAAGCATTAGGGCAAGGAAGTACAAGGCTTTTAAAACAGTCTATCAGAATTATGAGAGTAGAAGGACTGATGAGTCTTGTCCTTCCGATCCTGGTGGTCTTCATCTTCATCTTCTTCTTCATCTTTTGGTCCATGGTCTTCTTCTTCTTTCACAGCTGCAAGATAGGCCTTTTTGGACCTCTTCCTAGCATGATAGAACTTCTCAGTATGTCCGGTCCTTTTGCAAAAGTCACAGAAGAGTGGTTCCTTTTTACCTTTGTATCTGTTGTTTACATATAACATTTGTTCATCCTTTGAAGTGCTGGGCTCTTCTTTGCTTTTAAGTTTCTTTTCCTCTTCTAACAGTGATGCCTGGATATCAACAAGTTCAGGATTTGGCATGTTGATTAAAGTTGTTGATACATTATTATATTCAGGAGGCAAACTCTTAAGTAAAACACCGATGCAAACATCTTCATCCATTTTAATGTTGATTCCTGTAAGTTGGGTTAGGAGTCCTTCCATGTAATTGAGATGTGTGGCAAGTGATGTGCTGGACTTCATTTCAAGCCTGAAGAACTCAATCAGGAGACCATACTTTGATGATTTAGATTGTGCACCGAACAGGGTGTCAAGTCTTTTCCATGTATCCTGTGAGGTCTCACAGTTATCCACATGATGGATATAACTGTCGTCTAGCTCCAATTTGATAATGGCCTGGGCTCTGTCATCATTCTTTTGCCAAGTAGTTGCAAGGTCCGCGTCCCGAGGTTTCTTCTCTTTGCCATTTGTGATGGCCCAGAGACCCTTTTTCATCAAGATGAGCTTGATGCGGGTTTGCCAGGTGTGAAACCCGACTCCTTTGAATTGAGCATTTGGAGAATCTTTTCCCATGTTGAGGTTGCAAGATCAGCAACAAATCAACACCAGAATTCTGAGAGTTTATCAGTAGAAGAGCAGAATGCAGTGTGTCAAGAGACACAGTTAGTGATAGTGTGAAAACACACTTTGTCAGTGTTGATGTTGAGCTTGATTCTTCTTGTTTGAGATCATTCGGTCGTTCTTCAATCTTCTCAGGTCCTTCCCCTCCTTGATTTGATGCTGGGTCAATGGATTAGAGTGACAGAGACTTGGGTTGAGTGTCAGGAGAGAGAAAAACTGAGAAAAAAAAGCTTGAGAAATTTTTGGCTATGGTGGAATTAGGGTTTCTGAGACAGGGGCCTGGTTTTTTTCAGATTGCAAGAGCTATACTTGATCATTTTCAAAAAATTTTACATGCCTAGGAAGCTTACTTCATGAGCTATCAAAGCCCCATGATAATCGTCAAGATCGTGGACTCTATGAAGCACGCAGGCAGCTCGAACAGATTCGGCGCAGTTCAGGGCAGCGATGACAAATTTGTGCAATGCCGGGGTCAAGGCGCAGCAATGTGATCGATTTTCATGCCAGGATGAAGCGCCTTGAGTAGAAGAACAACTCCCTAGAAGAAATCAAGAGTTGAAGTGGCCTGGTTGAGAAGTTATTGAAGCTCCAAGTGAGGTAGGTCCTGTCTGGCTATGGCAGACACAGAGCAGAGATTGAGAATTTTCACAATGTTGAGCTTCAGATGGTCAAATATCCTGGATTGATGTGAGTTGGGGAATACTTTTCCAGGAGGAAGCTCCAAGAGATTTGACCTATGGAGTGAGATCCAGGAGCTTCAAGTTGACAGGGTGCTGCTGGCTATGGCTGCCATGGAAGCTTCAGTGAGAGTAGAGTTGGGAGATGAAGTCATGAGCTGACATTGAGCTAGATTGAGGTTGAGAGGAATCAAGAGAGGTTGGAGAAGCAATGCCATGCCCAACTGTGCTCTGATACCATGTGAGAAATGTGGGATCTAGAGCATGGCAAAGGCGGAAGCTATGGAGGATGGAAGGAGAAGTGTGGACTCATGATGGAAAAGACACTGTTTGTTACACAAGTGAATTAGGTTCCAAGATTGAGACTTGGACTCATAAACACAATCTTGTGTATGTGGACAATGACATTGACACTTCACTAAAAATAAAAGAGTACTATCATTGCATTAAGAAAAGGAAGCAAGTACAATGCTTTATAGGAAAGTAGGAAACTGCAGTAGGCACCATTGTGCATATGGGATAGGTTAGCCTGCATATCCTTGACCCTGAAGCTCCATACAAAGAGGCTGTTTAGTGAGTGTGATTGCTGATTCTCAACAACCATCAATGCGCTTCAGGACATAAACATTCCGAGGTCCAGCTAGTTCACCTACACCGATATGCAATCGGATTATCATTCATAGGAAGAGCAAACACTTCATTGACAATGGCAGGAGTTAACTCAAGACGACCTGCAATTTTACAATTTGAGTGCCGCAAAATATCCATCTGGATTGAAGCATGCACATTCGATGCCCAGCAATCCCAAGGCAAACGGGCATAATCATACAACCCGATATTTTTTAACCATAATCGGTGAACCTCAACCTCAACATTCAAATACAAGTTGGAGTCCACGAAGGGAGTACCAATAGCACTAGGGTTGGAAAGAGCTGAAGCACTCGACAGCATTACCTCTTCGTCTCCTTGCTACACCGATTTGTCATCATCGCTGGGCACATAAGGCTCATCATCGTCATCCTCCTGAAGGCCATGCTTGGTCAGAGACAGCTTCCGGGCTGAAGAGCAATGGGTATGTGTCATGGCGATGAGAGTTGCAGGCCGAAAATGAGTCGGGAGTGCATGCCAAAGTCCAAGTCCTCTCTCAGTCCACTCTGTTTTGTGCTAAGTGTCACTTCAACATCATGAGATTTAAGCCATTCACACATGTAACTACCAATAACTGATTCTTTTGTCCCATTTTGAATGATAACATGAACATTGGAATAATAAGGTTGTACCAATCTCTTAAGCCTAAATCCATTCACTATAGGTTGTAAAACCTTCCCTTGCAAGTCCTACAACAAAAAGGTACCCTAACCCATGTCTCTGAAAATGATAAAGGGACCTGTATCCCTGAGCTTTAACTTACCAAGAAACTTGCCAAGGCGAGAGTTATACACTACAACCCAATCTCCCTCCTGAAAATTTTTCTTCTTGACATGTCTATTAACCCATGCATGTCTCCTCTGTTGTGTAACTCCAGTAATATAAGCTGTTAATATCTAATCCTCTTCCAGTTTCAGAAGTTGCTCTAATCGATGCTGCACTGATTCTTCAAGATCCATCTTGCTCAAAACAGCAACTCTCAGACTTGGAACTACAAATTTCATAGGAAAAACTGCTTCCAGGCCATAAACCAACCTGAAAGGTGTAAGTCCGGTCGCAACTTTATATGCTGTCCTGAAAGCCCACAATGCTGAATCAAGTTTAATATCCCAATCTTCCCGATTGTCTTCAACAATTTTCTTCAAAATACGAAGCAAAATCTTGTTGGAACTTTCAGCTTGACCAATAGCCTGAGGATGATAAGGAGTAGACTTTTTGTGGAGAATCATATGCCTGATAGTCAGTTCTCTGATCACTTGATTCAGAAAATGCTTCCCCCAATCACTGATCAACTCAATAGGACAGCCAAATCTGGTCATAACATTAGAGTACAAAAACTTTGCCACACTTGCTGCCTTATTATCCTTTAATGCCTGAGCTTCAACCCACTTAGTAGCATAATCAGTACAAACTAAAATGTATCTGTTACCTGTCCTTTTTGCAGCTGGTTTAATGGGACCAACAAAGTCAATCCCCCACTTTTGAAATGGCTCAAGTGGCAACACACGATGATCTTGCATCCTATCCCTATCAAGTGGTTGACCTTCCTTGAGACACTGCAAACATTCTTTGGCATACTGATGAGCATCTTTCAACACAGTAGGCCACCATAACCCTGCTTGTAGTATTTTCCTGCCTATAATCTCTCCAGAGAAATGACCTCCTGATAGTCTGGCATGAGCTTCATGTAACACTGCTAGTTGCTCAAATGTAGGAACACACCTTCTTAAGATATTATCAACTCCCCTCCTGTACAATGTATTCATAATAACCTGAAACATTTTGCTCTTTAGTGCCAACCTCCTCCTGTGATCTGCTGAAAGGTGTGCAGGCATAATGCCTGACTTCAAAAAATGCAGCATCTGATCATAATATGAATCAGGATCAAGAACCTGAACCTCAAAAAGTTCAGCATCAGGTAACTGATCAGAAACTCCAACTTCAAAATCATCATTTTCCAATCAACTTAAATAATCAGCTATAGCATGCTCTTTCCCAGGAGTATGAACAATTTTGAAATCAAACTCCTGTAACAGCAACATCCATCTTGCTAATCTACCTGTCAATTGAGGCTTATTTACCAAAAACAAGAGTGCTTGATGGTCAACATGAAATATGACTGGGTTGCCCAGCAAATAATGTCTGAATTTCTGCACTAAAAAAACCATTCCAAGTGCTTCTCTTTCAGTTACCGAATAGTTCTTTTCAGCAGTACTTAATCTCCTGCTTACATAATAAATTGGTCTGTACCAACTAGATACTTTATCCTGCATTAGAAAAGCTCCCACAGCCAAATCAGATGCATCAACAAAAATATGGAAATGTAAATCCCATGCTAGAGGTTGCAAGATTGGAGCCACCACCAACATTTTCTTAAGAATACTGAAGGCTCTCTCCTGATCCTCCCTCTAAACAAACTGCATCCCTTTTCTAGTGAGAGTTGTAAGAGGAGAACAAATATGTGATAAGTACCTTAAATACATGTTGTGCCACTTAACTTGGCCCACAAACCTCATGACTTCCTGCACATTACTTGGAGCTTTAGCTTTCTGAATAGCTGCAATCTTTCTGGGATCAATACTCATGCCTTCTTCTGACAAGATATGACCCAACAACACACCCCTTTTAGCTGCAAAGACTGACTTGAAAGGATTTAATGACATACCAAACATTCTGCATCTCTGAAAGCATAACCTAAGGTGTTTGAGATGCTCTCTCCTGCTACCAAATACACAAAAATCATCAATAAAGACCCTCATAAAAGTTGTTAGATAAGGCTCAAATGTCTTATGAGCAACTCCCTGAAACTCAGGCAGTCCATTTTTCAACCCAAAGTTCATAACTGTGCTAACATAAGCTCCCCACTCTGTGATGAAAGCTGTCTTATCCATGTCTTTCGGATGCATCCTGATTTGATTGTATCCTAAAAACCCATCCAGAAAACTATATATCTCATGACCTGCCACATCGTCTAAGAGAGAATCAGTAAAAGGAAGCGGAAAAGGATCAGTAATAGTAGCTGCATTTAATTTCCTATAATCAACACAAACTCTGATCTTCCCATTCTTCTTTGGCACCACAACAATAGGAGATAATCAAGTAACCTCGTTGACTGGTTTGATGAACCCAACTCTCAGAAGCTTGTCAATTTCTTCCTTGACCTATTTGGCATAATTAGGATTCATTCTATGCCTCTTCTGAACAATGGGCTTAGCATCTTTCTTCAAATTTATCCTATGCTGACACACAACTAGGTCAAATCCTTTCATATCTATGTAATTCCAAGCAAAGATATCTCGAAACTCTCGGCACAACTGAATTAGATTCTGCTTGAAATTGTCCTCAACAAAAATACTAACCTTGATAGGTTTAGGCTTGCCTTTAATATTCAAGTCAAGCTCCCGAACCTCATCTTCAACAACTCTTGCAGATCTTCTCATTGTATGCTCATACCTTAATTCATCCTGCATAATAGCTTTCTGCCCCTCTTCATCCAATACACCTAAACTGTCCATGAAACTGTCCATACCAACTTGCTGTTTTTCAGGTCCTTCTTGCTGCAAAACTTCAATATAAACAATGCATTGATCCTGAATTAATTTATCCTAATCATCCCCTAACCTGTCCTGACATTCAGGATGCTCCGAACCTTCAAGAAGACCATCTACTTGATGTCCAGACTGATTTTGACCTACGGTTTCAACAGGTTGATGCTCCAAAAGAACATTTCCAGCCCCATGAGGCTACTCCTGATACCCTTGTATAATGCCATCAACATCTATCTCAAAAACTGGAACCATAGAAGGATTTGCCTGAACAAATAATTCCTCCTCATCATCTTCTACTTCATCTGCAAGGTTAATAGTCTGAGCCACCATAGGTCTAGCTGAACTTTTCAAGATAACCTTATAAACTGTAGATAACCTGATTTCCTTAAGTCCTCTTGGAATACAAACATAATCATGTCCCCAATCCTGCTTGAGTTTAGCCAATCTAAACCACGGTCTCCCCAAAAGCATTGCATAAGAGTCTCCAATTTTTGACATTCTCAGCACAACAAAGCTCACCCTGAACTTTAGACCAGCCAGTAAAATTTGTTGATTCATTAAGATACCCAAAGGCTGTAACCTCCTTTGATCTGCCATTCGGACCTGAAATGGGGCTGGTAAAAGCTCCTTCTGCTTAGTTGCCAAATATGTATGTTCATGAAGTATATTAACTCCTGAACCTCCATACAACAGGACATCATCATGTTTTCTTCATGCATACTCAACTTGAATAGTAGGTAGTTGGTAATCCACAACCTCCTGCTGAGCTGGTATGAGTGCCATACACTCAGGAATCGCTTGTTCTTGATCGCTTGTTCTTGATCCATTGTACCCTGAAGAACTGCCTGCTGCTTCTGCTTGATCTTCAGGAATAACTTCTCTTTAAACCCTGGTATCAAATCCAAAACTTGCTCCAAAGTCAACTGTAGTGAACACTTAGCCAAAGCTTGAAACAACTCTTCTGAACCTCCTTGCTATAATTTTTTAGCATTTCTACTATCAGGAAACTGTTCCTGATGATCAAGAACCTGATCCTGCTATTCAAGAAGTTGGTCGTGCAATGCAGGAAGTTGGTCCTGCAGTTTAGAAAGTTGTATGCCTGAAGTCCCTACATCCCCAACTTGATCAAATTCAAGTTCTTTAGCAAGTTTTTGCAACTTTATAACTTGTTTGGTTGCCTTTTTTCTTGTCTTTTCTTGTTCCTGCCAATCAAGCTTCTTGCTAGCTTGGCTTCTAGTGACCGCTAAAACCATTGGTTCATCCTGACATTCCTCTACTTCAATACAATTAGAACAATCACAATTAACATGCATACTTACAGCATTAGTGTTACCTAAGACCTCTTTTGCCTTTTCTTGAACCTTTTCTTGGTAAATTTCCTGACAGTGAGCAGTTCCTGTACCTTCATGAGTTTGCCTATTCTTATCTTGAGCAGGTAACTCTATAAGGACTGCTACAACTGGGACAGGTGGATGTTGTTGATGAGATGCTCCTGCAGGTCTTCCGTCATTGCGGGACCTTGCTACTGGCATTCCTCTCTCGGTCCTATGCCTTGCCCAAAGCTCACAGTTTGGTCCAACAAAGTGTCCTTGACCTCCACAATAATGGCATGCTCCCGTTTGTGTAGTTTGCTGTTGTGCCTGAAATTTTCCCCAAGGCTGTCTAGCTTGCATTCTTCTAGGTTCTCTGAAGGGTCTCTGTGGTATAGTGTCAGGAATAATCTGATTCACTGCAGCTAGTTGAATAGGTCTCGGTCTTGCTTGCATCACTGGCATCTGTTGTGCCATCCTAACATTAGGATTATACCAGCAATCCCTAGTTTCATGGCCCTTTCTCTGGCATATCGCACAATGCTTTTCCTTCTTCTTATTTTCAAAAATACCCAAATCCTTTAGCGTCTGTTTTAACATTTTATCTAACTTGATGTCCACTAACTTCTTCCTATCTTTTTCCTTTGCTTTCTTCTTTTTGGTCTTGGCGGATCCTGATTTCTTCTTCTTCTTCTTCTTCTTCTTCCTCCTGCTAAAATTATCTTCATCAGAGTCACTGGAATCATCATCAGAATCTGAGCTATAATCGCTGCCCTCATCTTCACTCTATGTATCAAAATCTGATCTTGAATCTGCCTCAGAATCTGAATCCGAAGAGTCCTCATCTTTACTGTTCTTAGACCTAGCAGTACCAAGTCTTTTTTCCACTCTCATAGTTGCCCTAATCATTGTATCCAATGTATCATTCTAGCCCATCTCAACATTGGCAATGGGGTTCCGAATCTTATCTCTCAAACCCTTCATAAAGTAGGTAATCTGCATTTCAACTGAAGGTGTATCATCAGCATGCAGCCTATTTAGCAGATTCCTAAACTTCTGAGCATAATCCTCCACCAACATAGCCTTTTGCTTGATTTTCTTAATCTTCCTAAGAATGTCTCCCAGAGTTTTATCTTTATGGAACCTACCCAAAAATGTTGTTTTTAAGGCATCATATGAATTAAAGGCTGCCATACCAAAACTGGCAAACCAGTCCATAACTTTTCCCTGAAAGGTGGCAGCAAACTGTTGCATTTTAACCTGATCCTTGTACATTTGATTGAACCCACTAGCTGTCCACCTGGTCTCAAATTGTGCCACATGGAAATCAGGGTCCTCTTTCTTCTTGCTTGAAAATTTGGATGCACGAACCTTTGGATTAACCAACTAATTTGGATTCATTTCCAGTCTCTTCTTAGGCTTCCTTGGAGGTGGTAATGGGTTAAAATTCAAAACCTTCTGAGGTCGAATTCTAGCACTTCTTAACAAAAATGTTCTTCCAAGCACTGCATGCTGTAACCTCTCAAATGCCTGTCTAGGAGGAGTATCCTGCTAGTCAAGAGGTAATATGCCCTCATCATCGGACAAAGTTGGAGATTCTTATGAAGTGGCAGGAGAATGATAAACTATTGAGGTACCTGTAGAGGCACCCCCTTCCAAAGAAGTTTGCCCAACATCAATAAATTGCTCCTCACCCAGCCTGAACAAACCCTCTGTTCCACCCCTATCATCCAGCCTTGCAGCCTGTTGTTGCTGTCTTGCCAAAGCCTCCCTGATTTTTTGGGACTTGCTTTTGGTAAAAATAGGATTGGATAGATAAGGGTAATTGTCTGACATAAAGACTGCCCATAAAAGGCACCTTACCCAATCCCAATGCCATCAGCATTCCTGTCGCCTGAATCTCCTAGAACTTGATTCCAGATCTGCACCTGAATCAAGAAATCATGTTTTTGAACCTGGCAGGGATCGCCAAAGTGTTTTGGCCTTCTAACACACCATAGCAGTCACGAAACATCATTCTACCTGAATACACAACAATACTGAAAAGAAACTCCTTGAATAGATTTCTAGCCTTCATCTCCACATAATATTTAGGAAATACATTCAAATGCAGAGCAAGCATCATGCTCAGCAACATAAAATTACTGATCGTTGAACACAACACTGTTTTCCTTCACCATAATCATCATTGATTGAATAACATGAAAGAGAATAACATTAACATTCAAGACACGATAAGAAAATGATAGGATCAAACATCAGCAGTCATTTCTGAGCATTGCACATAGTCATATTCCATTCACGGTCAAGAACCCACTGCTCGAATACAACTGCCTGACGTTTTTTAACTGCGCCCTGACTTTCAGGCGACACATCATATGAAGTATAAAGACTGCTTTACACATGCTGACTCAAAAGACTACATGCATATTAATACTAATATATGAAATAGTACTAAATAAATAGTAGAATCCAAGCCCTAACACAGCCCACGATTTCTTCTATGGACCTCTTCTCTGCTCAAGGTTCTCCCTGTTGTCACATAAAATGAAGACATTGTTGATTAGAGAGCCCAACATTGTGTGTTTTCCCAATCACTGCATGTTTGCGCCTGCAGTCCGATAGTATAGCTTGCGCAATCCATATGCGCAACAATTTGGTCCATGACCATAGGGCTTTGGAAGCCAATTAGCCAAGCTTCATTTCCATTAAAAAAAGTTCTAGAAATGATTGAGTATACAGCCCACACAGAGTGAAAAACCAGGCCCTTGTTCTTGAAAACCCTAAAACACCATAGCAAACTCACTTGAATCTTCATGTTTCCTTTATTTTCTCTCTCCTAACACTCAAACCAAACCTGTGCCACTCTAATCCATTGAGTTACTAAAGCTCCCAGCAAGATTTTCCCTCCAAGTGAGCAAGAAAAATATTCAAGAAAAAATTAAGCATCCATAGCCACCAAGCTCAAGTTCTTCTTCACTTCATTTTCTCAGCAAAATACACACACACACACACTCTCTATCTGTGTGTGTATGGTGTGTGTGTGTGTGTGTGACTTTAAAAAAATCTAGCAACTTTCTCTTACAATACTACATTAGGGCCTTTTCTATACATTAATAGGTTTGGATTTTTATCAACGCACATACACACACATACTCTCTCTCTCTCTCTCTCTCTCTCTCTCTCTCTCTCTCTCTCTCTCTCTCTCTCTCTCTCTCTCTCTCTCTCTCTCTCTCTCTCTCTCTCTCTCTCTCTCTCTCTCTCTCTCTCTCTCTCTCTCTCTCTCTCTCTCTCTCTCTCTCTCGTGATCAAATATCTCTATTTAGAAGTTTTTTGCCTAAGTACGATTAGACTAAAAATTCACATTTTGAATATAATTTCAATAGTATAAGATTTTTTTAAATCTTTGATAAGGTCTCTATTTTTCCAAATACACAATGCAAAGACAATAGCCATTATGTTAATTGTAGTTTTCTACGTTAGGAGGAAAAAAAATTCAGAAAAGAGGGTTGCTTTTTATTCATAAGGTCCAAGCATTTAAATATAGTTAATTCACAAAGTCTTAATCCACTATGTCTCACATTAAAATATATTATAAATATACACATAATATGATATTCTTAGCTAGTAATTATTTTTATTCTCTTCTCTCTCATTAAACATTATATTAAAACTTCTCTCTCCTCTTCTCTCTCATCAAAAAAACTATTTATATGTATATCTCTCTCTCTTCTCTCTTTCTCTCCTTAACTCTATTGAGTGCACAAGACAATGTTTTTATCAATGTAGAATTGTCTCATGCTTGGAGTGGGGCTCCAAGACTAGGGGTGTGTTGAACAAGGAGAAAGTATACACATTGGCATCCTCAAAGACCGGGGCTCTAAGACCAAGGGTGTGTTGAATGAGGAGAGAGTATACACATTGGCATTCTCAAAGCTAAACAGGATAGATTATGTAAGGATACTGAAGGCCATGGAGAGTTCTGATAGGAAAATTCAAACGTTGATGGGCATGCCTGAACATAGGTTATTCTTATTTTTCTATACTATCTACATCATAGTCTATCGTGTTATTATTAAAGGACATAACTTTGATTTGAGCATATGGAAATGCACCTTTTTGAAGTGGTTGGGTGAGACAAGAGACCTTTTGGACCATATTGCAAGACAATAGAAGGAGACTACTCTTGAGTTGGGAGGTCTATTATAACATTCGAGTGGAATACGATTTATTCTTTCAATACACATAGGAGATAAAGAGAAAACATAGAGAGAAAATGCTTTGCACCATTCACCATCTTCCTCCATAATTTCAAGCTAGATGAAGATATAGAGTCATAGAAGTCATCAAAATTAGCAACATGGAGGCTTTTGTACAAGTAATTCACAATATCCTTCTCTTATAGCATGTTTGTGATGCTATCTTTCCAATCCATTCCAAAAATGTAAAGGTGACTTTGCCTGTCAGGTTCATGTATGGGTAGATGGAGAGGGCGTTTATACAAACTTTGCCAGGAAAATGCCAACTTGATGGACGTGCAGGATGATCAGTGCATGTATGAGGATTACCAGATAGAGCAAGAGTAGGATAAGGATGTCAAGATTGTGGGAGAGAAGGAAGGAGTCTCACTTGTAGCTTTCTTACTTGCACAATGGGGGAATACACACAAGGGTGGAGGCTGAAAACAGTTTTCCTCTTCTTAGTTGTGTAAGCCAAAAGAACTCTAATACAAAGAAATAGAAAAACCCTATATATGGGTCTCAAACCAAACTCAAATAACTAAGGTGGCATACTAACTGAGCCACGAACTAGAGTAGATAAGGATAGCTGTTATCTAGCTATTATTCATGGGTGGTGTACCAACCACATCTGCAACTAACACGTCGGTGTCATAAATGCACAACAGTCACCCTGGCATATCACGAGTGGAGCTCGATCTCTCAACACTCCCCCTCGAGCTCAATCCCAATTCCTGCACACCAAGCAGGTCTCTGAACTTGCGCAGCTTCTATGCGCCCAATGCCTTCGTGAATATGTCAGCTACCTGATCCTCTGTGCTGACATAAACTAGATCAATAAGACCTAGTAAAACCCTCTCCCACACATAGTGATAATGCACCTCAATGTGTTTTGTTCTAGCATGATAGACTGGGTTATTTGCCAAGTGTATACTACTCATGTTGTCACAATAAATGACAACTGGCCCATCTGTAGACTGATGCATATCATAAAGTAGCTTGTGCAACCAAGCTACCTCACATGCAGCCATTTCTGCACCCCTGTACTCAACCTCTGTGCTCGACAAGGCAACTGTAGGTTGTTTCTTGCTGCTCCAAGTGACTGCAGCACTCCCAAAAGAGAACACATACCCACTGGTAGATCGTCTATCAGAAATGCTACCAGCCCAATCAGCATCAGTGTATCCATGCAACTATATCTGAACCCCAGTCTCATAAAATAGTCCATACTGCAATGTGGACTTCACATACCTGAGTACGCATCTAGCCGCATCCAAATGCGGTTTCCTTGGAGCCTGCATAAACTGACTTACCAATCCAACAGCATAGCTCAAATCTGGCCTAGTAATAGTCATATAAATCAAGCTTCCTACTATGCGTCTGTATCTTCCAGAAGCTCACCTGCATCTGCGCTCAGCTTCACATTCTGCTCCAAAGGAACTGAAATAGGCTTACAGCCTGTCATCCCATATTTGGACAGCATGTCCAATCCATACTGCCTCTGCAAGAGCTGTATCCCACTTGGTGATCTAATCACCTCAATGCCCAAGAAATAATGCAGCTCTCCCAAATCCTTCATCTCAAACTTCTGCTTCAATAGCATTTTCACATGAAGGATATCTTCATCACTATCACCTGTCATAATCAAATCATCAACATAAATGACAAGTAGCATAATACCTTTCTCTGTTTTTCTCACATAAAGTGAGAAATCTGCCTTGGAAATCTGAAAGCCAATAGTGACAAGATATTGTCCTATCTTGTCAGACCATGCTCGAGGTGCTTGCTTCAAGCCATACAAGGATTTCTTCAACCTGCAAACAAACTCAGGATGAACAACATGCACATAACCTAGTGGCTGCTCCATATAGACCTCTTCTTGCAAATCACCATGCAAGAAGGCATTCTCTACATCCATCTGATGTAAAGACCATCCCTTTGATGCAGCCATAGCAATGACTGCTCTTACGGTTGCCATCCTTGCAACCGGACTGAATGTTTCTTCATAGTCAATGCCATATGTTTGTGCATACCCCTTGACTACTAATCTTGCCTTGTATCTGCTCACAAAACCATCTGCATTGTGCTTCACCTTATAAACCCACTTACAGCCAATTGCATTCTTACCTTTAGGCAAAGGTACCAATTCCCATGTAGCATTTGCTTCCAAGGCATCCATTTCTTCATCCATGGCTTTCTCCCATTTTTCTGTTCCCATGGCTTGCTCAAAAGAAGTGGGTTCTGGTTCCTGTATCACTTTGACCATAATGGCTGTAAATCCATCATATTTCAGCCTATCCACAGGATACCTAGCTCTCGTAGACCTACGCAAAGTAGGTTCACTCCCAAGTGCTCTCAAAACATCCCTGGTCTTCCTTACTCCAGGTGTAACAATAGAAGGAATACCCAACTCATCATCAATGCTCTGTTTTGAGCCACTGGATTCACCATCCACATAAGAGTGACCTGCATTCACATCAAGCATGGGCTGATCAACCTTCTCTTTTCCTTTTCGTGATACCTGCATACCACTATCTGCATTGCTTTGAGCAGATTCTCCTGATCTCAATCTGCCTGTCCATGGCAAAGAATGTGAATCACTACTAGAGGACGCTCCAGGTCCACTAATATTTTGTGACTGCTGCTGTGAATTCTGTGCAGCATTACCATTTTGTGCATCTACATCATCAATCACATTTACTGGTTTATACCAGCTACTCATCTCATCAAAAACAACATCTCTGCTCACTGTGAACTTACGAGTAGAAGGGTTATAGCATCTGTACCCTTTTTGCTGCAGAGAGTAACCAATAAAGATGCACTTCTCAGCTTTTGGATCCAACTTGGATCTCAACTCATCTGGCACATGTACATAGGCAATGCAACCAAAAATTTTCAAATGAGAAATATCTGGTTTCCTACCAGTATACCTCTCCTCTGGAGTCATCCCATGTATTGCTGCAGTGGGAGTCCTGTTCATTATGTAGACTGCTGTAGCAACTGCTTCAGCCCAGTAAAAATCTGGCAAGTCTTTTTTGTTGAGCATGGCACGAGATACCTCTCCAATATGCCTGTTTTTCCTTTATGCAATTCCATTTTGTTGTGGGGTATGACTACATGAATATTGCTGCTTTATGCCATGCTCTTGCAGGAACCTTGCAAACTCATTTGAGAGGTACTCTCCCCCTCCATCTGACCTTAGGCATTTTATTTGCAAACATGTTTCTTTTTCAACCATAGCTTTAAGAGTTTTGAAATGCCCAAAAACTTCACTTTTCTTTTTCATAAAATACACCCAATTTTCTGCTATAGTCATCAATAAAAGTGACAAAATAATGACAGCCTCCAAGAGATGCAGCTTTAGTAGTCCACACATCAGAGTGGATTAATTCCAATGGCTTCTTACTCTCTTGAACATGTCTAGGAAATGGTTTCCTTGCCTGTTTTCCAAACTGACAAGCTTCACATACCTTATGCATTTCTGCAACCTTGAATTTAGGCAATCCTGCAACAATGTTTTGGGCCTGCATTGGTTTAAGTCACTGTACATTAACATGACCAATGCGTTTATGCCAGATATCAATATCTGCAACTACACCAGTCCCATGTGCAAACATTGCTGCACTCAATTCAGGCATGTCTACATCCAATGTAAACATTCTGCCCTTCTTCTTTCCTTTTGCTATCAAGCGACCTTTATTTTTCATATCCTCAACAAAGCATCCATGAGGATTAAATCTGACCTGCAAGCCCTGCTCAACCATTTGACCAACGGAAACCAGATTCTTGGTGATATTTGGGACATGAAATACATCGGACAGGTATTTCTTTTTCCCATCCTGCATAGACAATGAAATTTTTCCAATCTGCACAATAGGATGTGCAGTATCATCACCAGTCTCCACAAATCCTGGTTTTTCTATTTTCCTTGTATCCTCCATCCATTCTGCATGACCTGTCATGTGGTTTGATGCACCTGAGTCAACATACCATACATCGTTGCTTAATTCTGCACTTGTCACAGAATTGTTCATGTGCTGCACCATAAACAAATGCTCATTTCTGTCATCACCCTGTCTACTAGAAGATGCATAATTTCCTTGTTGCAGTTTTTCATTCATGATGTCATTCTGCTTTTTATAGCAGTCTTTAGCCATATGTCCCATTTTACCACAGTAGTAGCATTCAACATTGTTGTTTGCATTTTGGCCTCTTTGCCATCCACCACGACCTCTTTGGCTCCCCCTGCCTCCTCTACCTCTGTCTCTACCTCTTCCAGCATTTGAGTAGAAGACAGTTTCTTTTGAAGTTCCTCCTGAATAAGATGCACCACCATTTCTCTGCTCCTTAGAAATTAGAAGAGAAATCAACTCCTCAAAATCAGGAAATCTTTCACGAACTGAAATGGATGTCCGAAACTGTGCATAATCCTTTCCTAGACCATTCAAGGTCACAGAAACTAAATCATCATCTTCCACTGGCGACCCAATGGAAGCAAGTGCATCTGCAATCTTCTTCACCTTCATGTGGTAGTCATTGATGCTCATACTTTCTCTTTGCACATTATGCAACTCTTGCTTGAGCTGCATTTTCATGGCTTGCGTATTTGTGCTATACATTTTTGACAAAGTATCCCATGCCTCCTTTGGCGTACTTGCATCCTGAATATGCACAATCATAGAGTCTGAAATACTGATAGATAGCCAGTACATAACTTTCCTGGCTCTCTCATGCCATGCTTTGAATGCCTGCATTTGCTGTTGATTGGGAACATCAGGAAGAACTGGTTCTTCTTCATTTCCTGCAACAAATTCCCAATATCCTTTTCCCATAAGGAAATTCGTCATTCTAAACTTCCATGCTTGGAAGTTGTTCTTGTCAAGCTTTTCAGTTACAATCTGTGAAAGAGAATCAGACGCCATTACAAAACACTGCAAAAAATTATGTCACTGCAAAAAACCCAGCTTCACCCTCACAAGGGCAAATCTGCAAAACTGGCGAAAGTGGTATTTGACCACACAGTCACTTCCTAGTGACAATTTTGCATAAACAGGAACCAAGGATGATTTTGTAACTCCCAATGTCTCTGCACACAAGCATACGATGCAATTTCTGTGGTAACTTTTCACAGACCTGTTGAACAGTGGTCGCACAGCATAAAACTGGGCCTTTTCCTGAGTGCGTGCAGAAAACTTCCGCCTCCAAAACAGGCCCCGAAATAACCTCAAATCAAAAAAACAAGGTCGCCAGGGGCTAAAGCCGTCACCCGCAGCATATACTGCCCTCTTGCTTCACCGCAAAGGGCGTCTCAACCTGAGACAATGCACTCTTGCAATTTTCGGCTGTGCTACCTGCAGAGATCTGCTCCCAAAACAGAAAATGAAAGCAACACTGCTCCTCTTACCAGAACACCGCGAGCTTGGCTTGCTTTCTTGAGCTCCTTACCACGAACAAGGCTCTAATACCATGTCAAGATTGTGGGAGAGAAGGAAGGAGTCTCACTTGTAGCTTTCTTGCTTGCACAATGGGGGAATACACACAAGGGTGGAGGCTGAAAACAGTTTTCCTCTTCTTAGTTGTGTAAGCAAAAGAACTCTAATACAAAGAAATAGAAGAACCCTATATATGGGTCTCAAACCAAACTCAAATAACTAAGGTGGCATACTAACTGAGCCACGAACTAGAGTAGATAAGGATAGCTGTCATCTAGCTATTATTAATGGGCGGTGTACCAACCACATCTACAACTAACACGTCGGTGTCATAAATGCACAACGGTCACCCTGGCATATCACGATGGAGCTTGATCTCTCAACAAAGGAGGTATATCAAACTTATATCAGGGATGGTCTATCTTCCTCGACTACCTTGAAAGTGAATAACCCTCCAATGAGAAAGGTTTATACTAGAAAACTGTAATTTTGATGTGCATAATGAATATGTACTTTCATAATTATTTGATTGTGTTGATTTTCAAGTACATTGAAATGAGGATAAGAGATTTGTATAGACCTTCGCTCAATTGTAGTACTATATTAAGATGTGTAAATAAAGCATGTGCAAAATATCTAGGGAAGGGTGGAGTGTAGATGTATGCTTACATGTGGACATATATGTGTACAATGGACTGAGTAAAAATGAGGTAATATTATTGTCCCGATATTAACTATTTGAACAATTTGAAAAATAGAGGATATCGCATGTTTTTGTAGTAAGTATAACAAACTGCTTGACATCATACCCTCTTATAACACCACATTTCAAATAAGTGATAAATATTTGATCACATGGCTAAATCTTGATCCATATTTGAAAGTGAGACTTGGAAAGGTAGCTTATATAGTATTTAGGGTAGATTTCACTTTTAAGTAAGACAACAAGATTTGACCATGTGGTCAAATAATAAAGGTATTGGGGGTTCCCAAAGTGCATGGAAATTCCCGAATTCCTTAATATAGTGTTTTATAATAAGTTGAGATAATAATGCTCAATTGATTTTAGCAAAAACATGTGCAATGCAATTTCGCTTATGTGTGCACAATGGAAGTGATAATGTGTCAAGATGTAATTCCAAATTACTCACATAAAAGAGAGAGATACATGAATGTAAATATGCATGTGGGTGTAAAAATGTGATTTTCTTATTGCCCTGATATTAACTACTAAAAGTATCTAAGACAATGGATCTCATGCAAACTGTTGACCCTTGCAAAACTAAGAGGATTGTGAAAAACGGATGCATAACATGAATTTGTGTTGGAAGCTAAGCAAATGAGAGAGAGAGAGAGAGAGAGAGAGAGAGAGAGAGAGAGAGAGAGAGAGAGAGAGAGAGAGAGAGAGAGAGAGAGAGAGAGAGAGAGAGAGAGAGAGAGAGTGTGTGTGTGTGTGTGTGTGTGTGTGTGTGTGTGTGTGTGTGTGTGTCTGTGTGTGTGTGTGTGTGTGTAAGAGGGGAGAAAGAGAGAAGTTGCTTAGAGAGAGAGAGAGAGAGAGAGAGAGAGAGAGAAGAGAGGGAGAAATCAAAAAGTTGCTAATTGAGAGAGATACATAAAAATTGCTACATGGGATTGGGAGAGAGAGAGAGGGGGCAGAGAAAGAGATGAGGAGGAGGGAAAATAGAGAGAGAATAATTGGTGAGAGAGAGAGAGAGAGAGAGACTTGTACTTGAGGTACTTAACATGGGGAGAGAAACATGGGTGGAGATGGTGGTGGTGGAAGCTGTGGAGGTGGTGATGGTGGAGGTGGAGGTGGAGGTGGCAGTAATAGTGGTGGTGGAGGCAACAGTTGAGGTGGTGGTAGTGGAGGAGCAATAGTGGTGCTTAATATATGCCCAGGAGAAGAGGAGGAATAAGTGGACTGTGTGGAACAAGAAATGAAGGTTGCCTAGAAAATCTCACTCAAATGCTGGCTAAAACAACTCACTTCTCACATGCACTCACTTCAATCCTATCATCTGAGCATAGATCTTCATGCATCACAAAATCAACTATCACATGGCATACGTCCAAATAACACACCTGTATCATGCTATTTTCAGGTTTTTGCTCAAATTTCAGCATAGCTAAAATTTCAGCCAACATATCTATACAAGACAATCCATCATATATGCCAAAAATAGATTCATATACAACCAACAATGTGTGTCCTTTCATATCTTTTTCAACCTTTAAAACATATTGTGTTAGATATGATCAATGCCCCACCCTCATTAGGTGCTACCAATGATCCATGGTGCTCAAAGTTGTAAGGCCCCCATTATGAGGAGAAGCCAAATGTGAGCCCGGACATTGGTTGAGTCCTGACTTGTATATCAGATGAGGTCTATGTGACCGGATGGCAAAAAGGTGACTGTTGTGGGTCTAATCTTTGGGTTAGACGGAGTGGTTAAGCTGGTAGCAACTCGAGGCACATTGCATTGAGTTGCGTGGTAAGGGAGTTAAAAGGGGCCCCTATTGTGGGGTCCGGGGGCCGCGGAAGCGGCCCCTGGCTGGGGGGTCCCAGGGGGGCCAGCGGCCCCCCTGGCGGGGGTCCGGGGGCAGCGCCCCCGGCCCGATGGTAAAGGGAATATTCCCTGGAATATTCCCTGGCCGACTAGTGGAGGCTCATATGGTAGGTCGGTCAGCAGGCCGACCTAACGACCTTCGCGGGCTATAAAAGCTAAACCCCTTCGCAGCCATCTTACACTCATCTTTCACCCAGTCAGAGTTGTTGTTCCAGCTAGCCTTAAGCTCTTCACCTATCTTCTGTCTAGATCGCCATCTAAGCTTCACTCAGTGGAAGCGCACGGGTGGACAGAGCCATCTTTGTATCAGTTGTTTGGAGTTAAAGAATTTACTGATTCTCCTCTTCTCTGTTGTGTACTCTCTATCTCTTTCTCAGATTCTGTTCGCTGCGCCGTGTAATATTTTACATGGTATCAGAGCCCAGGGGGCTCTAGAGATCGGAGAGCGTGCAAGAGGCAAAGGCTTCAACAGCAAAGAGAAACGATGTCGACTCCGGGAAGCAGTTCTGGCGCATCAGGAAGCGGTGCAGGAGGTGGTGCTGCTGTACCGGCTATTCAAACACTGAGGATTCGTCCACCAACCTTCAGCGAAGGCAAGTTAGATGGTACAAACTACACCTTGTGGAAGTTCAAAATTACAACTATCCTTGATTCTTATGAGCTTCTGGAGACTGTGCTGGGGACTGACGCAGAACCACAGCCTACCCCCGACCCATCAAATCCTAGTGTGATGATTCCTCCGAATGCAGATCTTCTACGAGCTTGGAAACGAAGGAATGCAGATGCATTGTGTGCCTTAGTTACAAGCTGTTCTGACAGTGTTTTGACTCTGATTCAGCATACAACCAAAGCGTCAGAGGCTTGGAATGTACTAAGGAGTCAGTATGAAACACGAAACCAAACAAGGATTCAAAACTTGGAGAATCAACTAGCAGCGGAGAAGTTTGCTGAAGGAGAGACGGTTGAAGCATTCATCACTCGGATTAAGAATCTGCGCGACCAGATGGCTGGCGCTGGGATACAAAAGACTAGTGAAGAGCTAGCTCGGAGGTGTCTTCGGATTTGTCCACAAAAGTTTGATGGACTAGTAACTGCCCTTAATACTCAGGTGAGACCTCAAGCTTTGACTTTTGAGGAGTTTTGTGCATTATTAATGGAGGAGGAGTTGAGGCTGAAAGCCCGAGAAGGAAGCAACAATGGAGATGCTGCATTCTCTGCCAATGCAAAAGGCAAAGGTGTTTCCTCCACCAAAAATGATGGTGACAAAAAGAAAAAGGGCGGCAAGAAGAAGTTTCAAGGAGAGTGCTTCTACTGTAAGAAGAAAGGACATGCAATTGCAGATTGTCGTGTCAAGAAGGCAGATGAAAAGAATGGTACCCTTAAAACTAAAGGGAAAGAGACAGCCAATACGGCTGAAGCAGAGTTGGAATTATTCATGGCGACCATTGAGGAAGTGTGCTCCTCGGCGCAAGAAGAATCTACCACTGACTCTTGGGTGTTGGATAGTGGGGCCTCCCGTCACATGACCAACAAGAAAGGTCTATACAGTTCTATGCAGCCTCTACAAGAATCCATCACTGTGACGGTTGGAAATGATGCTAAATGCCCTGCTGCGGGCACAGGTACTATTTCTTTTGTTGCTGCAAATGGTGAAGTCAAAAAGCTTTCAAATGTGTTGTATGTTCCCGAAATCAGAAGAAATCTCTTATCAGTTGCTGCCATAACTGATCTTGGTCATGAAGTGAGGTTCAAGAAGACAGGTGCAGAAATTATTGATAGTGCTGGCACAATTGTTGGCAAAGGAGAAAGGAGGAACAACCTGTATGAGCTAAGTGCTCTTACAGCCACCGCTGGAGTGGGCACAAGTAAGCTTTGGCATGAAAGGTTTGGACACATCGGATTTGCAGTATTGAAGGAGATGCAAAAGCAAGGTATGGTTGCTCACCTACCTACAATAACTGAATTGAAGGAACCATGTGAAGCTTGTATGATGGGCAAGCAACAGAGAAAGGCATTTCCACAAGAAAGCAAGAATAGAGCACATGCTCCTCTAGAGTTGGTGCATGCTGACTTGTGTGGTAAGATGCCTACACAGGCCTTGGGGGGATCTTCTTATTTTATGTTGATTGTCGACGACTACAGTAGGAAGATGTGGGTGTACTTCCTTCGTGATAAGGCTCAAGCTTTTGGTAAGTTTAAAGAATGGCTAATACTTGTTGAGAATGAAACAGGGAAAAGTGTGAAGAAATTTAGAACAGATGGTGGTGGTGAGTTCAACTCAAAGGAGTTTGAAGGCTTTTGCAAGAGCAAAGGGATCAAGCGTCAATTGACGACGCCTCACACACCTCAGCAGAATGGTGTTGTGGAACGCAGGAATCGTACCATTGTGGAGATGGCAAGATGCATGCTAAAGGGCAAGGGATTGCCTAACCATTTTTGGGCTGAAGCTGTTAATACTGCAGTCTACATTCTAAATCGGAGCTACACAAAGGCTCTCAAGGGAAAAACACCTCATGAGGCTTACACTGGTAAGAAACCATCTGTTTCACATTTCAGAATTTTTGGATGTGAATGTTATGCACATGTTCCAGATGAGAAGAGAAACAAGTTACAACCAAAAAGCAGAAAATGTATCTTCTTGGGTTATAGTGATGAGCAAAAGGCTTACAAGTTATATGACCAAGAGGCAAAGAAGATCATCGCGAGCCGTGATGTGGTGTTCAAGGAGGAGCCGCATACAGTGGAGGAGGAGAAGGCAAGGTCTTCCACTTTATCATCAAGCGAAGAAGTAGTCCACTATGAACCTGTCCCGAGAGCTATCCCTATCCTTAAGGAGGAGGAAGCATCATCTTCAGATGATGAGGAAAAAGTTCACCAACCTGACATCACCCCACCGGAAAAGCCATTGCCGCGCTGGGTGAAGCAGCTCTATGACCACAATAATCCTATGCCTGCATCTGTTGAGGAGAAGGCAGACGGACCAAGGAGGTCTCAGAGAATAGAGGAGCAAAGGAGGGCTTCTGCTCACATAGTCAACATGGCCTTGATGGTTGAGATTATGAGAGAAGTAAAGGAGCCAACTGACTTAGAAGAAGCACTTGCAGATCCATCATGGAAGGCTGCTATGCAGGCGGAGTATGACAGCATAATGAAGAATGACACTTGGGAGCTAGTGGATCGGCCAGCAAAGCGGAAGATTATTGGCACCAAGTGGATCTGGAAGGTAAAGTACAAGGCTGATGGTACCTTAGAAAAGTACAAAGCTAGACTGGTTGCCCAAGGATTTTCACAAGTTGAAGGGTTTGATTTTCAAGAGTCATTTGCCCCAACTGCCAGAATGACCACTATTCGCACGGTACTTGCAGTGGCTGCCCACAAGAAGTGGCCAGTGTACCAAATGGATGTTAAGTCAGCGTTCTTAAATGGTGACCTCAAGGAGGAGGTGTACGTGGCTCAGCCACCAGGGTTTGAGGCCCCCCATTCTGAGAACAAAGTGTGTAAACTGAAGAAGGCATTGTATGGGCTGAAACAAGCCCCCAGAGCATGGTACCAGCGGATAGATAGGTTCTTTTTAAACCTAAACTTCAAAAGATGTGCCTCAGATGCTAACTTGTATGTTTACAGGGATGGTAAAAAGTCTGTAGTGATTGTCCTATATGTGGACGACCTTCTTATTACAGGTGACTATGAAGATATGATCAACCAAACTCGAAAGGCTTTGAGTTTTGAGTTTGAAATGACAGACTTGGGCTTGCTGCACTATTGTTTGGGGATTGAAGTCTGGCAAGAGCCAGGAAAGATCTTCATCTCTCAGAAGAAGTATGCATGGGAGATCTTGAAGGCATTTGGCATGACCGAGTGCAAGGAGATAGCTACACCTATGGAGGTGAATGTAAAGTTATCCGTTGAGGATACATCAGCACTAGCAGACATTGGGAGGTATAGGAGGTTGGTCGGCAGTCTAATCTACTTGTGTAACACCAGACCAGATATCAGTTTTGCTGTTGGTGTTTTGAGCAGGTTCTCAAACAAACCTCATGAGAGTCATTGGAAGGCTGGGATGCGGGTGCTCAGATACTTGAAGAAAACTCTTGACTATGGTATCACATACAGTTTCGGAACTTCTCTTGTGGGGAACTGTGACTCAGATTGGGCAGGAGACATAGATTCCAGGAAGTCAGTTTCTGGTTATTGTTTCTCTTTGGGTTCAGGAATTTTCTCTTGGATTAGTAAGAAGCAACCAACAGTGGCATTGTCTTCTACCGAAGCAGAGTACAAGGCAGCTTGTTTTGCTGCATGTGAGGCCGTATGGTTGAGAAGGATTCTATGGCATATGGGAGTGCAGGATGAAGAACCAACTGTGCTGAGATGTGACAATCAGAGTTGCATCGCCATTGCCAAAAATCCAGTGTTTCATGCACGCACCAAACATATAGAGATCCAGTATCACTATGTGCGTGATTTGATGGAGGATGGGATAGTGGAATTGGTCTACTGTCCAACAGAGGAGAATGGAGCAGATATCTTCACCAAAGCACTTACGAAGGATCTGCTTCAAGTTCATCTTCAGAGACTCGGCATTGGGCCGAGGAGATAGTTCACCTATGGGTGGACATTGAGGGGGGGTGTTAGATATGATCAATGCCCCACCCTCATTAGGTGCTACCAATGATCCATGGTGCTCAAAGTTGTAAGGCCCCCATTATGAGGAGAAGCCAAATGTGAGCCCGGACATTGGTTGAGTCCTGACTTGTATATCAGATGAGGTCTATGTGACCGGATGGCAAAAAGGTGACTGTTGTGGGTCTAATCTTTGGGTTAGACGGAGTGGTTAAGCTGGTAGCAACTCGAGGCACATTGCATTGAGTTGCGTGGTAAGGGAGTTAAAAGGGGCCCCTATTGTGGGGTCCGGGGGCCGCGGAAGCGGCCCCTGGCTGGGGGGTCCCAGGGGGGCCAGCGGCCCCCCTGGCGGGGGTCCGGGGGCAGCGCCCCCGGCCCGATGGTAAAGGGAATATTCCCTGGAATATTCCCTGGCCGACTAGTGGAGGCTCATATGGTAGGTCGGTCAGCAGGCCGACCTAACGACCTTCGCGGGCTATAAAAGCTAAACCCCTTCGCAGCCATCTTACACTCATCTTTCACCCAGTCAGAGTTGTTGTTCCAGCTAGCCTTAAGCTCTTCACCTATCTTCTGTCTAGATCGCCATCTAAGCTTCACTCAGTGGAAGCGCACGGGTGGACAGAGCCATCTTTGTATCAGTTGTTTGGAGTTAAAGAATTTACTGATTCTCCTCTTCTCTGTTGTGTACTCTCTATCTCTTTCTCAGATTCTGTTCGCTGCGCCGTGTAATATTTTACATATTGCTTTGTGTCCCTATTGATGTCTCAACCCTTTGAAAAATATATGGAACTTTCTACTGAAAATCTAATGAAAACTAAATAAAAAGTATCAAACCTTCTATGTGAGCTGAGAGCTTTTCCTTTCCCATCTAGCGCCATCATAGTCCTACTTTATAGTGGTACTCATTGAAAAACGAGCTCCCTGAATTCCTTTACATTCATTGATAATGGACAATCTCTCAATGTATCTTGATTCATGGCATGATCAACACAAATAGTCCAAAACCAAACATCCCTCTTGCCATCTCAGCTTCTGATTGTACGTAGGCTGATCCATCATCTAAGACCTTTTTTTTCATAGGTACAACAATGATGGATGATGTATGACTATCCAAGGATAATGGGATAAGAAGAGGAATCCTACACAAAAAAGTCTTCCTCATCTTGGATATCAACAATAGTAATCTTGACATTCGAGCAAGCTGCATACAAATCCCCTAGAGAATTGTTGGCTACCTTCATTCTCCATCCAGGGTCTATATCAACTAACAATTTTTCATTCTCTTACAAGCTCCTAACCATGACATTGATTTCCGAACATGGTCAATAAGTGCAATATAGGGAGTTTTAAGATCCCCAACCTGATAATTGTATCAGTAGTCATACGAGCCCAATGAATGTGTGTAATGACCCTTATGTATCATAGTTGAAGCCTCCTTATCAATGTAGGACACATGTTGCACTTCCCTTTTCATATTGCTAATTATTGCTTTTTCAACAATAACAACTAGTTTTCTATCATCAACAATGTCATTTTCAGCATTAGTAATTTCTACTATAGCACTTGCATCATCATTATGAACTGCCTAAATACCCTATGATCCAAGTTCTTCTTCACCTTGCATCATATCATGAGTTGCCTCTCCACAAACTACCTCTTTCTCTTGATAGGATGATGGGACCTGAAATGGGCCGGCACTGGCTATGGCACTAGCCCGACCTCATGCTCATGACAGACAAACACACTCTCACGGCCTCGTAGACCAGGAGCGTCTGCTAAAGGACAAACTGCCCTAAAGCCTAATTCATGCGTTTATAGTTTTGTCGTTTTGTAGTCCAACGTTTCCCTTTTTCTAGACTCCTCAGAGGGAGAACCCATACACATTGGCAATGCCACGAACACATACATGGAGGCAACCTCTCGGTAGAAAAACCACGGCCCCACTGCAGCTCTCCTGTATCGCGGGGATTGGCCCCTTGATGTGCTGCTCAACATATAAAACAATCGAACACAAACTCCTCTCTTTTATATTTCTCATATTTCCAGAAGATATACCATGTGTCCTCACTTGACAATCCCTTAGGAAACCCACCCTCTGTCCTACGCCAAGGGATAACCTTACACTCTCAATCGTGGGTCAAAGTCCTAAGAAAACAATTGCTATGCAGTCCAGGAGCTTTTCCGTTGATACCATGAACCATGCATAGTGCATAATGTGAATGGTTTAGTGCACAAACAGAAGAAAATCAGCATTGTGCATCGTGCGAAACCAATCTTTTCATGATTTCCATGCTAACGTTTATGTACTGCAAAGAGAAAAGACACCGAGCCTTACGCTCATGCTGCCTTTCCCTTTTATTTTAAAACAACATCCTATAGGCATGATGCAACACATAAATCAGATTGTAATTCATATTTTGACGCTCAACCTCTCCTCTCACCCTACCGTTTAATGTTTTGCATTCGTTGATAGGTGAAAAGATCATTTTATGTGTATTTCCTTATAAAGAAACCGATAAACACGGACGAAAACATAGAAACGAGGGTAAACCGAGGCCAACCTCATGCTCTACCTTCATTATACACTGCACGAACACACATATAATTTTTTGGAATTTTTCTTTTACTATTTCCTAATTTTCTCCCATTTAAAACCCATTTTTCACCATTTTTGGTTTTTTTCTCTATTTTCTTCAATAAAAAATGACTAGAAATTAAGATTGATTGTGGCCTGTGGCCCTTAGGTTCCTTGACATTAAAATTTTAGGTTTTGTTGGCATTATGTCTCATATTTTCCATTTATTTTGCAAAAAAATCCCATTTTTACCCCTTAAACGCGTGTTTTACGGGTTTTATACCACTCGTTTCATCCATATCACTTATGATTTTCTTATTTTCAGATCATTAACTCTTGAAACTCATAACAAACAACATCATAATGCATAATCAGCCCATGGGAACAATGTTTCATCAAACAAATAGCATAAAAACTCATTTTTCCTTCATAAAAATTGAATTACCGCTTAGACTTCATGTCTAGGGATCTCGGTTTTGGTGCGGGACTGTGGGTCAGCCCTCATTCAATGTCCAGCATCTTCACAATCAGCAATCTTCATGTCTACATCGATCCGGAAGCAATCCAGTCTCAACCGGACAAGCTTTCCTTCACCATTCTTCATTTTCCACTTGCACACAAGAACAGTCCCTTAGGGGAGAGAGAGGGAGGAGAGAGAAAGACTAGAATTGGCTCTCTTCATTCAAGCCACCATTGGACGGGCAAAGACAAGCGAAATGATCAGCAAGGAAGGAGTAGATCAGCCCCATTGTCCGTTGGGTGGGTTATTTGCAGCCTGGAAATCATCCATCAAGAGGATGAAGCGAAAAATGCGCCGCCTGCTGCCCACGCTTCCTCACACCATGAAATCACATTTTTTCATATTCATTTCATGTGACATAAAATTTGGGCCCCCAACCTCCCAAAGGTCCCACCTCTTCATATCTTGACCGGTTTCTTGGCCATTTCCCCGTCCGGGCTCCGATTTGAGTGCTATAAATTGCTACACATCCGTCTTGACATCCCGCACTGATTGGCAACTCCTGACAACCCACATGGTAGTCTGAAAAATTATCAAAAATCAATAAGTGTCGCTCGAGCGCCTTTTAAAAGTCGTCTTTCACTTGATGCTTAAAATCATCCTAGCTAGAGCCGCCGCCTTCGATGTTGAATATTTTTTCCCTAAATTCTGGATTTTTTGGCAAATTTTAGGCACAACCTGAGCTCAAAACTCCGCTCTCATTGGCGACCACGGGATAGGGTGACTCAGCCCATCGAATCCCACAATAGATCTGCACAAAACAACCAAAGGAAGCATCAAGCTGATACAAGATAGGTACATATTAAAACACAGCACGGTGCTCACCCTACCCCCTGACAAAACCAAGGCATGACATCCACAAGGAGTAGGCCTAGCATAATCTGATAGAAGGTTCGAAGCTAGTCACTAACCGACTGCTCTAACACGGCCAAACTAAAAAGAACTATCAAAGAGGTCGCCCTAAGTGGTGGTCTGAACTACCTACCTAACTAAGGACAACACAACCAGGAGCTCCTACTAGGCGAGGACTCCTATAGCCTGATCAAGAAGTATTTTCTTTTAGCACATTTCTTCTTTTAGGGTTTTATTTTTCCATACTTGGGCATGTAAAAAGGAGGGAGCTGAGCGTAGTGACCCAAGGAGGACAGGGCATCGTGGCCTCAGGTCCTGTCTCGGTACCCAAGAACCTACCAAGCCCTCGCAAGGTGACACTTAATCCTTTTCTAATGCTCACTTTTATTTTCGCTCCAACCTTCTTTACTTTCTTCTTTTCCAGCAAGACGCTACCCCTAGGAAGACAAGGCATCGGCCCTGGGTCGAACTTGTCCCCAGGAACCTACCAGGCCCTCACAAGGCGATGATCCACTACTTATAAAGTTTTCTTTCTTTTCTTTTCTATTTTGATAGGGGTTAGAACCCCTTTTTACACACCTCTATATATATCTATTTTCTTTAAGATATTCAGGGTTTCTTTGCTTTCTATCATCAGCATTTTCCTTTCAGCAAGCTTCTCTAACTGCCTCACAACTAATAAGAACTCCTAGAACGACTGCCTAGCAGGCTAGCAAAACAGGGTCACTAGGACTACCTTCTAAAACAGGTCTTTCAATGCCTGGCAATGGCTTTACACGAGGCAACGACTACTCAGACCTCTCTCAAACATACTTAACCTAAACCTAGGACTTCATGCCTTGGACGTCGGTCCCCAACAAGAAAAGGAAATCCCTTACAAGTACACAGACACATATAGCATAAAACGTGGTACTCATAAAGGAAAAATATCACCTGGATAGGACCACGAGAAGCTTCCATGCAACAAAGGCTCCTTCCAAGCTCTTCTTCGAACTTGTCTAGCACAGAACTAAAACAAAAACCCATTAACCCCACCTACATTAAACAGACAACTGGCCCTCTTGGCCTAATGAAATAAAACACTTCACTACAAAAACTGATTGGCCCTCTTGGCCTAACGAAATCAAACAGAGTAGCACCTACACATCCCTCCCCGAAAGAATATAGATATACAATAATGGGCTCCTTTCCAAGGAGGAAAAAACTAGGGCTTGCAGCCCTAAACTAAATGCATAAGGTTATGACCCATCCCTCCTGCATTTATAGCAAGAGACGTATGCATAACATGTTGTCTAATCAGCCTATGGGTCCAGGATAACAATGGTAGATTAATCTCGGCTACTCTTTGCATCACCCATATCAACCATCGGCTGCCATATATTGCATGCTCTGATAACATTCCCCACAAGCGACCGGGTCCCGTTTCATTATTGGTAGCAATATCTAAACTAGGACCACAATTGAAGAAAATGTCTTCTTCATAAGCAAGATTTACCAGTGAATCTACAAACCGATTCCAGTAACGTGGAATCAGCTGAAAAGACACTCTCTCAAACTCCTCAAGTAGGGTCATGGCAGTTCGATGATACATACAAAGGATGGGATTCCGCACTGTGTATGTCCCATCTAGCTGATTCAGGATCAACTGGGAATCCCCTTTTACTAACAACCGCTGAATACCACCTTGCTTGGCAATATGCAGTCCCATAATCAAGGCTTTGTACTCCGCCATATTGTTAGTGAATCCTACCCCGAGATAAGCAGCTAACTTCATCGTAACTCTACATCGGGGATCTCAGATTACTACTCCAACACTCCCTTTTTTATTAGGGCCCCTGGACGCTCCGTCAAAATATAATGTGTACGTCCACAATGGGTTTACACAACCTGCCATCACAAACCCCTCTATTCGTAATTATGATAGTCAAAGTTTAGCATATTGAGAGGATGAACTGATGGCTCCATCCCACCTTCTTCATTGAGCTCAATAGGGATACTTGTCAACAGTCGTAAGCAGTGATGGTAGAAGACTTTGATCTCCCACATAAAGGTTCCGTCTTCTTGCTCAATCACTTTGTATCCTTTGCTCCACTAGATATTTTTCCCCTGATGGTATCTCTGCTCCAGATATGGGTGCTCTAAATAAGGAATTAATCGACCCATCAACAACTAGCTTTAAGCTCTCATCGTGCAGGTCTCAAATCAACCCTAGCATGGACCTGCAATGCATTTTTTCCTGTATTAGCATACTTAGAAATAATAAGGTTTAATCTTATTAAGATTAACCTTATTTTTAAACTCTACTCCCTGTAGATCAGCTTGTAGAGTCGTAAGCCTATTTTTCCCTATCCTGACAATCTTGTAGGGGCCATCCCATTTAGGTTCCAGCTTCCCTGGAAACAGCTCCCTACGCGCATCATAATACAGAACTAATTGCCCTTTTTTAAAGGTATACTTCTTTGCTTTAAGGTCGTGCAACTGCTTTATCCGATGCTTAGCTACCTCCTGGTGTAATAAGCTCTGCAATTTCAGCTTATCTAGGTGGGCTATGGTCGTAAAACGTTCAAAGAGGGAATCCTCATCTCCCAAAGAGTGGTTAATTGCAAACCGTATAGTTGGCAACTCAATTTCAAGGGGTAACACACACTCTTTCCCATAAACTAATTTAAATGGAGTATGGCCAGTAGCTCGCTTGAACGTTGTATTGTACGCCCATACTGCCACATACAACTTCCTGTCCCAGTCTCGTTTCTTCTCAGAGACTATTTTGGACAAGATACCCACAAGCTACTATTAGTACTTTCAACTTGACCATTTGCTTGCGGATTATAGGGGGTTGTTTTATTATGCTTGATTTGCCAAGCTTCAGTCAAGCTTTTTATCACCTTATTCAAAAAATGGGTTCCACAGTCTAACACTAGTTCCTTCGGTGGACCGAAACGGCAGATAATTTGCTCTAAAAGAAAACTTGCAGTCTCTTTTGCATTGTCCTTCCTCGTCGCCTGCGCTTCTGACCATTTTGTAAAATAATCAGTTGCTACTATAATGTACCTCTTCTGGGTAGTAGACGACGGGGTGATAGAACCCACAAAGTCAATGCCCCACTTCTCAAATGGAAGGATAGCCATGATAGGCATAAGTGGGCATTTTCTATTCTCTCTATTGTCATGTCTTTGACAGGTATCACATCTCTTAACATACTCAAAGGAATCTTGGAAGATGCATGGCCACCAATATCCAGCTCTTAACGCTTTCTGTGTCGTCAACCGTCCCGCGAAGTGCCCTCCACATGCAGAATCATGACACTCTTCCAAGATGAAAGGAACCTCGTCAGGCATCACACATCGGCGATAGATATCATCAACTCCCTGCCGATATAGTGTTCCTGCGATCAAGGAAAACTTCAAAGCCTGTTGTCTAATTTTCCTCTTTTTCGATTTTGATAAACCAGCTCTAGTCTCTCCTGTTGATAGATAATGCATAATAGCAGCATACCAAGATGGAATAGAAGCTGTATCAATTTTAAACATTTCTTTAATATCACTTCCTTCAACCAAAGTCTCTTTTGGCTCCCCGAAATCCACAAGGCATTTTACAATACCTTGCAACCTCGGTGGCTTACTCTTAATCTCATAATCGAACTCCTGCAAAGTGATTAACCACTTTGCCAAATGATCAGGCGGCTGTAGCTTGTTCATAAGCAATCTAACCCCTTCCGCCTTCGTATAGAAAACTACCTTCTCATAGAGGATGTAGTGCTTGAATTTCTTAGTACCAAAGACTATCGCAAGACACAACTTCTCCATGTAGGTGTAGTTAATTTCTGAAATGCCCAATTTTCGACTAGCAAAAGCTATCGGATGATACCACTTTTCCTCCCAGATTTGGGCTAAACAACAGCTGATACTATGCATGGTGGTTGCTGAAAATATGTAAAACATATCGCCTCTTTTAGGTGCTTTTAAAACTGGTGCTTTTACTAGTTCATGTTTCACATCCTCGAAAGCTACCTTACAAGGGTCGCTCCATTCAAATAGACAGCTAAAGGATAATAAGTTCGTTAATGGTAACGTCCTTTCTGCCAAGGCATTTATAAACCTCCGATAGTACCCTATTGATGACAGAAAGCTATGAACCTCTTTTGAAGTGCGTGGTGGACTCATAGCAACTATAACCTTAATCTTTTCAGGGTCGCTGCAATTCCAACTGACCACATGGCCCAGCAATAACCCATAAGGCACTCCAAAGACACACTTCCATGGGTTGAGAGCGATACAAAATTGTCTGCAGCGCTCAAAGCATTTTCTTAAGATAATCAACATCCTTTCCCTTATAGTGGCTGCCCCCAGGTCGTCAATAAATACTTTCAACTCATCTGGGGAGATGTCACCAAAGGTCTTGTTTGCTGTTCGTTGCCATGATCCAGGTGCATTGCACAAACCAAAGGCCATCACATGGTACGCAAAAGTACCAAAGACAGTAATAAAAGTTATTTTCAACTTGTCCTCTTCTGCAATTGCCATCTGGTTATAACCTGCAAAGCAATCCATAAATGAATATATTTCCCTACCCACTAATTGATCCAAAATCTAGTCAATGAATGGCAACGGGTAGGAATCCTTAACCATATGCTTATTCAGCTCTCTAAAATCTACACATAGTCGGACCTGGTTATTTTTCTTCTTCCTGATAACCACTGGTGAACACCATTCCGTGTGTTGTACAGGGAAGATTAAACCAGCTTTCCGTAACTTCTGTAACTCTTCAAACAGCCTGTCCCTCAATTCAAAAGGCATACGCCGTACTTTCTGACGCACAGGACGACTACCTTCTTTTACAAGAATAGTATGAACAGCCAGGCTGGGAGAAATACCTCTCAGCTCGTCATAACTCCAAGTGAAAATATCGCGGAATTCTTGAATCAAGGACACATAGTCCTCCCTTTCTTGCTGAACTGAGCATGGAATCTAATTTAATTGGCCGCGAATCATTCAGCGTGCCAAGGTCTAACTCAATCACATCCACGTCTCTTATCCTATCTTGCGACTCTATCGGCTCATTTAGAGTTATCTGATAAATATCCTCTGTAGTGGACCCCTCTTTAGACTCGTCACTGGATGATGTCTCACTACCAGATGGATCGTCTGTTGTTTCTAATTCAGTAGAGGATAAAGGAGCTCTCTCACTCTGAGGAGACTCAGGGTAAGCATCGACTATTACTCGATTAGCACCTCTACCTAGAACCATTCGACCGGCGGGTATATCGACTTGACAGTCTGTTCGTAAGATCTAAGGCCTACCTAGCAAGACTCGATAGCTAGGACATCCTGCAAATCTTATCACCCTAAAGTCCAAGAAGCATTCCATACTTGCAACTGTAACATGAACTTTAGTAATTCAACCTTCCGGTTGCCTTAGACTATCATCAGCCATTCTAAGAAGGGTGGAGCTATCTTTCTGGATGCCTAGACCCAGCCTCTCCATCAACTCTGAACTTATGATATTGACGGAGGATCCGGTGTCTACGATGGCATGCTCTACTAATATTCCATCCACGTATGCTGGAACCCTAGGGCAATTCTGTTCAGCATGATCAAACCAATCTTCCCCTACTCATGCTATGCCCAAAGGTTCTACAATATACCCAATACGCAGGATCTTCTTAAATTCCTTGCGTACTCCTAGAGATAATTTAATTAACTGTAAGAGGTTTACATCTAGTTTGACTTCGCAAAGAGAACTTGCTAAATCAAAATCATGATAGGTAGCCAAAGCTCTCTTTTCTCGCCACACCATCCTTTCTTTTGGTCTCGGGACCGGCTTTGATGCTTCTCTTTTAGCTCTTGCCTTCTTTCTTGGCACTTCCTCATCCTTCTTAGGATCGACTTTTTTGTCAACAGCCCTTAGAGGTCCACCTTCCACGCCAGGATTCTGGACTTGCGTCCCCTTATCCCCTTGCTTAGGGTTTTCCTCAACCGGTTTTGCATTATCTTTGTCACCCTCTTTAGCCTTTTGGCCTCTTGTCACGGCTCTTAGGTTAGAGGTTTCAGCGTCATTGACTCGTACAGCCTCAATAAGGCTGACTCCATTGCCTTGTGGCAACTCTTCTATAGTGGTCTTTTCCCTTTGCAGTATTTGTCTTGGTCCATCATTTGGCAGCAGGTTATTACCTTGCACTCTATGATTAACTGGACCTGGCTGTTTACTCCCTTGTTGGTGGAGAGAACTCATCTTACTCCAACAAGTAGTGGCTAAGTGGCCCGACTTCCCACAAATATCACATTTAACATTTGGACGGTTTCTAGGGAAATGTTGTCCGCCACACCACTTACAGCTGAATCTTGAGGGTCCACCCTCTTCAGGGCATCGACTCCCTATCAGATTCTGTTGCTTCTTCAGGAAATTGATGTCAACAGCTATTCGCCGATATTGTTCGAAAATCATGTCGATATAATGCTTCATCATATCCTTAACTTTGCCAAGGACATTAGATGCACTCGACTCATAGCCTCGATCATCTATCTGTCGTTCCATTGGCCTAACAATTTGATTGGGCATTGGTTGTTGACTCACAGGAACAACATTAGGGTTCGAAACTTGGCCTTCAACATTTGGTGGAGCCAACTGACTTGCCATAGGCATAGTCACACTGGGAGGAGCTGGCAGCAAAGGTACATTTTGAACCATGCTTCCTCTCCCATTAGGGTTATTCATAGGCATCCCTTGACTTCCATTTGTCAATGGTAGATTGCCTCCAGGTACTAAACCCGCATTAAGGTTTATTCGAGAACAGTAGGCCGTTTGTAATCGTGCTTCTACTCCTTCTACCCACATAATGGCAATGTCTATGTCAGCCAAAGCCACACTACTCAATTGTACCTGAATATTGAAATCCAATCCATGCAAGAAGTATTGCAATTGGGTAGCCGGTGGAATGGGAATATAAGTTTGTAACTTATTAAACACTTCCTTCAGCTTCTTGGCATAAGCTTTCACATTCTCATGCGAGTCTTGGTGCATTACATTCAAGACACGCAACCAATATTGGCCACCTCTTTTAGGGGCATATTCTCCTCACAATAGGAGCTTGAACTGATGGATTCACACCCCCACTTGAAGTGGGTAGACTTGGTGGAAGAGAGGAAGAACTTACGCTTCCTCCTGCACCTAAAGGACTATGTGGAGCAGTTGGGTGACTAAGACCACTACCTCTTATATGTATCGGGCTACTCCTTTGAGGAGAATAGCGACTTACGATCTCTAACCGCCGTCTAGCTCTCTCAGCACGTTCTGCTTTTTGTATTTTGGCTTAACAGTCCTTGTCAGAGGACATAAACCAACTTTCTTGGTCCCTAAAAACCCTAGATTTGAGAACCACCACTTATTGGTAGCTCCTGACAGATGCACCACTGATGGGACCTGAAATGGGCCGGCACTGACTATGGCACTAGCTGGACCTCATGCTCATGACAAACAAACACACCCTCACGGCCTCGCGGACCAGGAGTGTATATCTGCTACTAAAGGACAAACTGCCCTAAAGCCTAATTCATGCATTTATAGTTTCGTCGTTTTGTAGTCCAACGTTTCCCTTTTTCTAGACTCCTCAGAGGGAGGACCCATACACATTAGCAATGCCACGAATACATGCATGGAGGCAACCTCTTGGTAGAAACACCACGGCCCCACTGCAGCTCTCCTACATCGCGGGGATTGGCCCCTTGATGCGCTGCTCAACATATAAAACAATCGAACACAAACTCCTCTCTTTTATATTTCTCGTATTTCCAGGAGATATACCATGTGTCCTCACTTGACAATCCCTTAGGAAACCCACCCTCTGTCCTATGGCAAGGGATAACCTTACACTCTCAATCGTGGGTCAAAGTCCTAAGAAAACAATTGCTATGCAATCCAGGAGCTTTTCCGTTGATACCATGAACCATGCATAGTGTATAATGTGAATGATTTAGTGCACAAACAAAAGAAAATCAACATTGTGCATCATGCGAAACCAATCTTTTCATGATTTCCATGCTAACATTTATGTACTGCAAAGAGAAAAGACACCGAGCCTTACACTCATGCTGCCTTTCCCTTTTATTTTAAAACAACATCCTATAGGCATGATGCAACACATAAATTAGATTTTAATTCATATTTTGACGCTCAACCTCCCTTCTCACCCTACCATTTAATGTTTTGCATTCGTTGATAGGTGAAAAGGTCATTTTATGTGTATTTCCTTATAAAGAAGGTGATAAACACGGATGGAAACATAGAAACGAGGGTAAACCAAGGCCAACCTCATACTCTACCTTCATTATACACTGCACAAACACACATGTAATTTTTTGAAATTTTTCTTTTATCGTTTCCTAATTTTCTTCCATTTAAAATCTATTTTTCACCATTTTTTGTATTTTTTCTCTATTTTCTTCAATAAAAAATGACTAGAAATTAAGATTGATTGTGGGTTGTGGCCCTTAGGTTCCTTGACAGCAAAATTTCAGGTTTTGTTGGCATTATGTCTCATATTTTCCATTTATTTTGCAAAAAAACCCCATTTTTACCCCTTAAACGCGTGTTTTACGGGTTAATAATCAGTCCATGGGAACAATGTTTCATCAAACAAATAGCATAAAAACTCATTTTTCCTTCATAAAAATTGAATTACTGCTTAGGCTTCATGTCTCGAGATCTTGGTTTTGGTGCGGGACTATGGGTCAGCCCTCATTCAATGTATAGAAGGTGCAAGAGGCGGTTGATCTAAATCAAATCTACCACTCCCTCTAGTGACCCTCTTAGACATCCCAAGATTTCCATCATCCCTCTTTCTCTTCTCTTCCACAATAACATCTGGATTCTATGACCTAGCAAGGTACACATAGATCAAAAAAGAGTTTATTCGAGCATCCCAACCTATCATCTCTTGGATACTCTTTCTTACAATATTTAATTTAGCCCTAGGGATGTTTCCCTTCTTTATTGTATGCATAGCATGAGATCAAATTTCAGCTTTCTTGTTAGACTTAGCAACAAATTCAAGATCTTTCTCAATATGAAAATCAAAAGTAAAATCTTCCACCATTATAACATAAGCATTTCATATAGCAATATCATCCACAAACTTTTGTAGTCCACCCTTTCCAAAAATTGGAATAATAGTAAGCCTATCTCATGGAGATGGATCTTGCCATCTTTAAAGAAAATCAAAGTGTTCTCTAATTGAGAGTTGATTTTAGAACCGATTTAAAAGTGCAAAAGTGGCCCAAGGCTGTAAAAGAGGCATTTTTGGCAAAAAATGGAATGATCGTGGATCAAGGAGGTGCAGTTTTCTTAGATGCATTTCAACGCAAGGAACCCAACGCAAGTGTCCGTTTGACCCCCCATTTAATGGCCGCAAGGTTTGGCATTATGAAGTACCCAAAAGTCAAAAAGTAAGTGACAGAGGTCAAGGTAATAGATTTCGATGCCAAAAAGTCAATCGTCTAGTCAGATCATGAATCTGAGGTCATTTGCTCCTTCGCCTGGCCCAAAACCACTTGCAAGATAGTGTCAATGTGAAGGATTTAACCGATTTTTTTAAGTTCAAAGGGTTAATGAAGATTAAAAGAGCATGAAACTCTCAAAAATTGTCGAGATTGGGGGTGGAAGGGGAGGGGGGGTGAAAAAAAATTTACACCCCAATTTTGGGATCTTGCAACTCTCTGCATCATCCTTCCCCTCCTGGCCATGAGATGTTGATTTTCCATGCTCTGATTTGCTCAAGACTGTGTGAAATTCGACACAAGGAATGAAAAGTTTAGATTTCAGTATTTCTCTCTCCTCTTTCTCCCTCCCCATAAGCGTGGTTCATATGGATTGAGAGGATGAGGGGGAATGGATGCCGATTCATGTCAAGATGTAAGAAATGGATCAAGAAAGTACAAAAGAGACATTGGTGGCTGTAAAAGAGTGTTAGCGGCTTCTCATTTTTAAAATACGACGCGTCGGTATGCGAATTATAGCATAAGTGCCTTTATTGAACTTTTATGATGAATCTTTCGTTCTTGTGATGTAAAATGATTAGAAATGGTTGAATATGCTTGAATATGTCTAGAATCATAGAATAATAAGTAATTTTTGGCATCACATAATGGCAATCAAAATCACAAAACCTGCAATGCAAGATTTAATAGAAAAATGATAAGTTTATGTATTTTAATGGTTCAAATGGTGTTCCTATGGAGTTATATTGAATATAATGATGAATCATAATCTATATAAACTTCATGAATCTGAAAAATAGAAAACTAGTATTTAATATTAAAATAAATGATAAAAATCATTAAAAATAGGTTTTTTAATTAAAAAAATTAGTTTAAGGATGAGAAAAATTATTGAAAATTAAGAAAATGTTTGTGAGTGTATATTTGCCTCAGTCTACAGCCATTTGTGTGTTAAAGTGGTCGTTTAGAGTGTGTTTTATGGAAAAAATATCATGAAACATAGGAAACACCCTACATAATAAATAAACACATCAAGAAGTTAAAATGTCAAGAATTTTACATAGAAACATAAGTCCTTGTGCATTGAAATGAAGCATATAGGGTTCATTTAATATTTTTAAAGGAACAATAGCACAGATTAGTCTAATGTTATTTGAAAGTAATGAAGCAATACATTAGAAAGGATATCATGTCTGTTGGCTTATTTGTGGTTAATTTTTTTGAGTACTATGGGAGTACTATATGGCATTACACTCTTATGTGAGAAAACAAAATTATCTCCTGGAATGCTTTATCAAAAGAGTGGACAATGTTACAATTGTGTTTTATGTTTAAGACAATGCATCTTGGGGCCAATCTCCGAGGTGTAGGAGAGCACTATAGGAGCCATCACGGTCGGTTGGGGGGTGCTTTGTACATATGTGCAATGAGGTGTTAGTCACCTATATGTGTGGGATACTCCCTCTGTTAGAGTTGGGATGGGCATTGGACTACAAATCGATACAAATGCATGATTTATTTAGATTAGTATATAGCCTCCAGATGCTCCTGGCCGCGAGGCTATGAGGGTTGTTTGGAGAGTATAGGAGCCTATGCAACTAAAGCCTTAGAGCCAATTTTGGACCCGTTTTTGGTCCCAACAAGTGGTGCATTTGTCAAGAGCCACTTATAAGTGGTAGTTATTAAAACTTGGTTAATAGGGACTAGTTATTTAGTGTATGCCAAACCCGGGGGGTCCATTAGGGTTTATCGTATGGTACCACGTGAGTGTAAGGGAGGGGGGTTATTTAAGCGAAGGAAGGTACATTTTGTAATGTAAGGTCCCATAAATAGGGGGTAGATAAGGGATATTTTCATATATTTCTTGCATGCAGGTAACGTATCCTTATTACTACTAGTGAATCCCCTGTGATGCCAAAGAGCATTGAAATAGATTTGTTATTTCTTGATGGACACCACCAAGCCAAGATTCAATGACAAGAAAGAGCTGAAAGGGCTAGACATAGAGCAAAATTCATTAAGAGGTATTCTCCTAAGCATAACAGTCCGATATCACTGAGAATGAGAGGTCTTATTGACCCAATTAATATCCTAGTTAGTTTATTAGGGGGGAGGAAGCTCCAGCATTCTCCTTTTCCCAAACAATCAATCTACTTCAAGTGGGAGTGTAATCTCTCTAGTACAAATCCCTAGAGCAAATCTAGTTATCATTATGGTGCAACCCATTGCAATCACTGTAGGAATGTCAGATTTTCCAGCCCTAGGTTTCCATTTAGGCATTTTTAATGGGTTAGCAGAGGAAGATGCAGAACTCCACATCAATGAGTTCCAGAAATTAATGTTCAATTGTTGAATTTAGGATGAAGGACATCTCATGATGTTTTTCAATATGACTCTGAAAGGAAGAGGTGTATTGTCGTATCAGGGCTTGGAAGCCAAGACCATAACCATGACCGACTTATTCTTTGTGTCCTTTGCCCATGAGAGAGGTGGTCAATATTGGCTCTATGGGTTCTAAATGTGACACGTCAAGAGCCCCATGAGAATGCTCAAGCATACACCAAGAAACTAAAAGAGGTGTTTCGCAAATTGCAAACCTCTATTCCTATTCCACCTACTGTCCAACTATAGTATTTCTTACATGGATTGGATTTTAATATCCAAGTGTAGCTGAGTAGTGTTGCACTTATTGATATAAACACTGCTATTACATGAGCAAAGGAGATAGAGTTGCACTTGCAAGCAGCCTGTACATCTAACCTAAATTTGAGTCTAGATCTTAGAAATAATTTGGCATTGATTAGTGGAAGTCAAGGTGCAACTAGTACACCTATGATCAATTAGAATGGAAGAGAAAGCATAATGCAGAATGTGCCCATGCTATTGACTAAACAAAAGCATTAGCAACACATTAGGGTCATAATCCTTATCTAAACACCCTATTCAACTTCTACCTCACAATCTTTTTCAAAGTATTTTCCCTTAGTGTTATATCTCTCTTTCCTCAAATTTTCAATCCTTTTCAAAGCCTCACTCAAATTTCTTCTCACATTCTCATCAATGTCACTCTCAAGGTCCTCAAAACCCCAATCAGAATCATCACAACCATCATCAAAAACTCTAGGAGAACTCAAGGAAACCAAAAGGCTATCAAATGAAGTTTTTTCTTCATCATTGTTGCCTAAATCAACCATACAATCATCCACACAATTATTAAGAGTTATGAAGTTAGGTTTACTCATAACCACATGAGCAATACTATACAAAAGCCTCTCTAGGGCTACTCAAACCATTATCAACCAACTCACTAGACTCATCAAAGTCAACAACAACAATACCAAAACAAGAGTCAGAATCTTTGACCTCAATACTATCTTAATCAACACCTACATCCAAAAACTCACTACAAATCTCAACAACCTCATCAAGCAACAAATCTAAAACCTCAACTTCATCTTGGAACCTTACAATTTCTAAGCCCTCCCCCCCATGGTCTTTTAAAAGACTCAAAAAATCGTCCTCAATACTCTCTTCATCTCTCAAATACTCAGACCTTTCATCAGGACTTTCTTGACTCTCTCGTTTCTCCCCATCTCTCTCAAGATTAACTAACTCAACTTCCCTTATCAGAATCACTTTCTAAACTCTCATCCTCACTAAGGGGGATTCCCAGCCTCTGTATCTCTTCCTCAGAACTATCACTCTCTTCCTCCTCTTCTTCTTCACTGTCATCTTTATTCACCGGTTCTTTTCTCAAAGACATATCAAATTTCTTTGCTACTTCTCTATGATCATAAATTGTTATGATTCCTTTTCCCCAATCTTGTATTGCTCTTGCTTTCCTAAGCCAAGCTCTACCCTATATAAATGGAAAATTTCCCAATCTTGCTAGCATAACATGATAATCAATTTTCATAGATACACCATATACTGCCACTTCCAAATTCTGAATTATGCCTAAGCACCTTACTTTAGCATGATTTGCAATCCTGATTTGGAACTTTGACCCTTCAACAATTCAAAGTCCAAACTGATCTACACAAGAATGAGTAATTACATTAATTTGTGCTTCTCCATCAATATATGCCTCACCTATATTTTGATTTTTATACCAAGCATCAACAATAGGACAAATATCAAGCAATTCTTCTACACTCAAAACTATCATTGTTTCTTTCTTTTTTTCCTTATGCTTTAGATTCACTAATTTCTTCCATGGTACTCTCATCTTAGGGCACACTGCCATCAACTGAGCAAAAGATATATCAGTTTTTTTAACCAATCATATTCTTTTTTAGGTCATAATCACTTTCTTCTTCCCCCAATGGAATAGCTACAACATGATAATGTTTCCTACTTTACTAGTTTCAAGTTTATCTCTCTCAGCATCTCTTCTTCTTTTTATTGCAGGCATTACATCAAAAGTTTTATTTTCCTCATTTTGATTTTCGAGAAGAATATAATTAATGGCACTTTTTTCTTTCTCATCTTCAATCAAGCTAGGAACTTGAGAAGTAGAATCATTTGTTATTTCTATTTCAAAATCATTTTGTTTGTTCGGTAAGTTTTGAGGTAAAGGATACATATCCCCTCTTGCTCTAGGTGGATAAGGACAATGTGTGCTTACATGAGCTATCTCTCCACAAGAAAACAAGTCACCATTGGTCTTCAAAAATATCCTCTCCCATTTCCTCCTCTTTCACTTCCTAAAATTTTCTGACCAGTTTGTCTTAAAGGTCCTCCACTTCCTCTTTCCCAAGTCTTCCTCTCAAAGCTCCTAATCTCATATTTTGCATTTGTCTTAACAATTGATCCTTAACCTCTGGTGCCAATTGAGCATTTTGTCTCATTAAAATCTAAAAATTTTGTCTATTCCCTTGCCAATTTCGATCTCTATTTTCAATGTTAGATGTTCTAAATTATTCTCTCTTTCTAATTTACTCAATTTTTCTCACCTTTTCTATTGCAATCATTACAATGTCCTCAAAAGTACTTGGTTCCTTAATTTCTAATTTTGTCCTCACCTCTCCCTACAAATTTTTCACAAAATGTTTTATTTTTAACATTTTTTGTACTCTCTCCCTTGGGCCTAGGAATGCGTTCCAATGATACCAAAGTCTAGTGTACTCTAAGGCAAAATATTCTATGGTATGGTCTTCTTTTTTCAAACAAATTTCTATTTTTCTCCAAAGGTCCTGGGAAGTTTTAGTTTCCTTAAATTGATCAGAAAACCGCTTGCTTGGTAGCTTCATATTCCATAGGAATAGGAGGATTTCTTAATCTAAGATTTTTTTCATAATCTTCAAACCAATTTTGACCCTCATTCAACAACTAAATTTTCAAAATTTGGAGTTTTAGAGTTGAGACCCTTATTCATTGGATGATACATCAAAGCTCCAATTTTTTGAGGAATTGCTGAGGATCCTCTCCTTTCTTGCCGTGAAATTCGAGATATGATTTGGCCCATCAAAAAACAGTCTTAAACAGGATATCAATCCACAAATCATAAACAAGGTCAACTTTTTTGGCACTCCTCTATGGAGACACCAAAAAAGAGATGTTAAGCGAGCGGTGATCGAAGGCAAAGTCTCTCACAACCTGGTAGCGAGATGTTAAGGAGTGCTGGCAGCAGGGAATTGACTTTGTCAATATTCAACACAAAACGAAAAATTTAATTGTTTCACGAACATGACTCAAGAAACACATGAACATAAACAAAATAATTGTACCTCTTGTAGCTCAAAAACTCATCAACAATACCTCCTGGTAAAGCATTGAACACAAACATCAAAAAAACAATTGCAAATAATCCTCATACCTTGTCAAAAGTTGTTACAGCATGTTAAACCTTTGCATCCTCGAACTCATAAACCGACATGATAAGTCACCTCTCACTTGCGTGTGACTCCTTCCTCTCCTCTTACAAGATCAAATTCACATCCAAGAGGAGGATAAGGGCCTCTATAACTTCTCTCGCTCCTCCTTATACACGATTTCTTAATTCGTATTGAGGTAGGCTTTTTTGAAAGGCCTTAGGCTTTTGAATCATTAATAAAGCTTTAGCCATTCCAAACTCCAAAGCCTTATTGCGTTAAGGCTTTTTCAAAGCTTTTCCATTTTGATTGTGCCATTTTCTGGAAAGCCACGATACAAAAGATGGGATCTGATAGCATTTTTGAGAATATATGGTATTGATAGCATAAGCAACAATTTTCTCATGCTAACAAGGTCGATGGCTTATCGGCGTTCAAGTTCGTGAACGAGAAGGAAGGACAGAAGTTGACGCCTGTAGCTGAGCTTACTGAGGTCGTTGATTTTATATTTTCTCTTTTGTCTCGTCTAAAAGATGCCACTTCATTTGTGACTTATTGTGAACCAGGGACGCCCAGTAGGTTGAGAAAATTCAAACTTGTCAGAGGAGTAATAATTCTCGCTAATGGCTTGAAAAAGGCTCCTCTTCATCTTGTTTATCTTTGAACAGATAGATTGTGGCTAAGCAAAAGCTTGTAGATTGAACTGTATACAGTCCTCTCGAAAATCAATGTTCAATACTTGTAAGTTGTTCCGCACAATTCTAAACTAGGCGCTCCGCACCTAGACTCGCCCCGGCGGGGCGGGCGCGATTTTCGCGGCGAGGGCAGGTGCTGGACCCATGGCACCCGCCCCCGCGTTTCTTTGTGGGGAGGTCCCCTTAACTAATAGTAAAGATGCAATAGTCAAGTCTATCTAAAATTTTTGAAAGGCATTCCATCTTGAACCTCCCCTTCAGTATGTCCATTATCTTCATGATCTTCCACTTTAGTTTCCTAAAGTAGAAAAATAAAGAACAACCTCTACTTCTTCCATAACATCTTCTTCATCACATTCTTCTTTCCCTTCCTTGGCATTATAATCATCATCCACTTCTAAAATAGCTTTCCATAAATCACACAAAGTCAACTTCGAATATGATAACCAATGTCACCAGCACCAACCTTAATCGAAAAAGCCTCCTCCAAGATCAGTAACTCTAGCTCATGTTAATTTCCCCTCTCGAGTCTTAAAAGACTAGTATTTTCTTCATATGTACCTAATTTTATTCATGCAATTTGTCCTAGAACACCTGCTTTGAAAATGTACGCCATGATCAACCATTCATGATTTGAGAAAAGATGCAAATTTGGATATATGCAATGCAAATAAACAAGCGATGCTTCACACAGAAAAAACGAATGCACTGGAAAAATAGTGCCTAGCCTATCTACATGTGTCCATGTGTCATGCAAAATGCAAACATAATTCCTTGATTAAATAAATCCTTACCCTCACCTCTCAACACTCAGCAAAGAATACATTGTACTCCACTCCACCCACCCAAAATCTCATAGTCACTCAAAAAAATAATGGTCCTCAAGACGTTAACCAAGAATAATAACCCATCTCACAACTAATAACGTCCTTTACGACCCTCAAACTCACCCAATCACCTTCCTCACTCAACCAGAAATTCCTATCTAAGTGATGAGAATCCCAACTTTTGTACGTGCAAGAAACTATGCGTGCACAATGAAAGGTGCTCTCTCAAGTGCACATGCAAGTAAGAGTTACTGCATATAGCTAGAGTGGGCCTCATGCCGTGCTAGTGCTCAACAATGGTGCAAAATGTGCATATGCAAGTAAGAGTTATTGCATATAGCTAGAGTGGGCCTCATGCCGTGCTAGTGCTCAACAATGGTGCAAAACGTGCATCAATCCCACCCATGTCATGGAAGTAATTGATAATATCAGGAGACGACCCGCGAGTGCAGTGCATCCAACAAGTGTAACATGAAGTGCTCGTGAATCCAAATTCCATGTGATGTACAAAAGTTTCAACAAGAAATCATACATGTTCCAAACTGTTTGGTAGCTACTAACAAACTCTAACTCCAACCTGTTCAAAAAATTCCAATCTCAACCAAGTCTATCAAGTTTCCACACTCAAAAAATCCAAACAAAATGACAAAAAAAAAACCTAAGCTAGATAATCGCAGAAAATCCAGCTACAAAATAGCAAAACAAACAATCACGCAAACAACTAAGCTATAAAAAATCCAACCTATCTATAGTTTCTTCTAGGGGTTTTCAGTTTTTTTAAAAATGCTTGATAGCATTATTTCTTAGAGTAGTATATGACCTCTAGATGCTCCTCGCTATGAGGCTATGAGAGTGTTTATTGAGCATAGGAGGCCCGGCTAGAGCCTTAGAGCCAATGTCAAGCCCGTTTAAGGTCCCAATAGGTGGTTGTTTGCCAAGGCTGCTAATAAGTGGCAATTTTTGAAACTCGATTAATTAGGGACCAATTAGTTAGTTAGTATGCCAAAGAGCATTGAGATAGATATGTTATTTCCTAATGGGCACCATCAAACCGAGATTCAACGACAAGGAAGAGTTGAAAGAGCTAGACGGTGAGCTAAAATCATTAGGAGATATTCTCCTAAGTGTATTAGTCCAATATCACTACAAAATAGAGGTCTTGTTAATATAATAAATATCCCAATTAGTTCGTCAGGGAGAGGAGGAAGCTCTAGTGTACCCCTTTCCCCGAAAGTCAATCTACTTTGAGTGGGAGTGTAATCCCATCGATACAAACCCCTAGATCAAACCTGATCATCACGATAACATAACCTAAATTTGAGTCTAGGTCCTGGCGATAATTTGGCATTAACCAATGGAAGTCAAAGTGCGACTAGTACACCTATGACCAATTTGGATGGAAGATGTCAAGAATCCCAATGTTGGGTTGATCATGGTGTATACAAAATGATTGACACATTATTATGGTGGATTGTATTAGACGAGGAACTCCATGGCTATAGATAGAAAAATCACACAATATGCACACTCAATTGTTCTCTCTTGTTTCATTGCATAAACTGGTTACATATATAAAGGAGGAGATGCTCCATCAATTATCTCACACACTTTCCATGTGTGTCCCCATGTGACACTCTACAACCCACACTTTACATGTGTGCCCTATGTGGCATACTTTTAGTCCACATTTCTCATCCATATTCATGCACCATACAATCTTAAGCACATAAGAGTGATTTCACATATACACACCTGCAAACACCGAAGCTTACATTCTCAACACCCCCTCTTCAGCAAGGTGTTTACTTTACCTTATCGCCCATACAATGTAGCATTGCATGACCGCAATCGCTACCTTTCAACACTCCCCTTCAATGCAATATTGGAGTGTATACATGATTAGACACATCTAGTCCACGATATGCATGTTTTATATGCGTGCACAATGTTCATTTGAGCACCACTTGCTTGAGTGAACCTACCCCATCCCTTTGAACAATCCTAGATGTTCAAGAAAGGTATGACAAACCTCAAGGTGCAACAATCATGTGCACACACCACACACTCCCAAATTCTTTTTGAGATCTCAATCTCAGGCAGAGGACCCTCACAAGACAATTCTTGTGCAACCCTATCTTGATCCACCTTTGTTGAGAATACATGCATATACATACATTAATTTTGACCCTCTAGGTGGAACCAGGCAAAGTACCCTCATACCATGGATAAAGTTTAATTTTTCATTTTCAACTCTAAAGTTTGGCTATCATTATCCACAATATAAATGTGAAATTTTTTTCCACGTCGTCTCATACAAATATTTAGAATGTATAACTTTACTTTTGCTTTGGTCTATGAATGGGGCTTTAAGCATGCCAAAAAACCAAAAAGATAAGGTTGCGACATGGCAACTCCTTCATCTCATCGTCATTATCAGCTTCTTCTTTGTCCTTCTACCACATGCTTTGACTATTCTTCTACTTCTTCTTCCTGCTTAACTTTGCCTAGTTAAGCATCTTCTCTACTCATTCAAGTCAGTGGAATGGCCTCTTGTCCTTTCTTTTCCTTGGAAGCCTCAACATCTACAAACAACTTTTTGCCATCTTCCTTTGTCTCAGCTTCTTTCTGTGCCATCTTTCTCTCCTTCGCAAGTCACTTTTGTTGTGGTTTCTTGGACTTTTCCTCAATTACTTTTTGGCCTATTGGCTTTCCATTCTTCCTCCCTTCTGGTTCTTTCCTCTTAACACCTACAACAAGCTCCTTTTTCTTGCAAGGAGTCTTGTTTGCTATAACATTCCTACATGTTCTATGAAGGCTGTGCAGCTCCTTGGTTTCTTGAGCTAATCGCTCAGTCCTGGTCAGTTTCTTGACTTTTGCAGGGGTCCCTTTTGCAGGGCTTCGGTCCATTTTTGCCCTTTGTAGCAGATTTTAAATCCTTCTTCACATCATTGTCATTTCCTCTTTGTTGACACCTCTCCATCACCATGCTCCCATCACACAACACGCTACCCAACAAATAACACATCTCCCTATAGATGATACACTAGTTGTAGCAGATTGTCATCATTATCATCTTTCTTGTCCTTGATTTTCTTCTTCTGTTGTCGTTGTCACTGATAGAGTGCTCCATTGCTATTTTCATGGCACATGAGACTACACATTTCCAACACAATTTGTTCACAACCATAGTATTGTTGGCACTGGTGCTGCAATACACAACTTCGTGGTGGCATTGTCCAAGTCTTGCATGCAATTTACCTTCTACCTTCACTATAGATGAGGCCATGTAGACACACATCAAGTAAATCTCGGGCTATGACATTTCATCAAAGTAACATGACAACATGCTATCATTGTTGTGTACGGTGAGCTAAGCAACAACCGCAAACAAGCTATCGTGCAAAAGACAGAGAATGGCGCTGCCCTCTAAATTGTTTGTGTAGTTGACACTGCCTTAATACAAGAAAATATGATATGTATTTCAGCTACTTTGATTCCATGACAATGACTTCTTTGATGAAGGTGGTGGTAATAATGCGTTTGCTAATAACCTTCAGTAGGTTTGTAGCTCTGTTAGTGGTCACCTTTGGAGTCCAGGAGCCTCAGCTAATCATGCCAACACTGAGAAGAAGCCCTACAATTGTGTGGGCCAGCATTGCATGTGCAGCCACCACAGTAAGGGGACACCAAATCTTCATGCTTGGCGGAGCTTGCAATATTTTAGCAACGAATTTATTTAATTTTATTTTTTAAACCTATTAACTCTATGCTTTCCTTTGGTCTATGCATTTTCAATTATAGAGATCTTCATTGGCTCAACCAACGTGAGCATTTTCAAACCATTCATGACTTTCATAAACTTATATGTAGGAACTTCAAACCTACATGCTATTTTCAACATGCATCTTGAAGGGTGCTTTCCATATGCTTCTTCCCTTGAGAAGTCTCCAAGGTGCCAAGAATGTGAAATCCTTGCTTCCACTTCGCATGCTCCTCAATTGACATGCTCCATCTTGAACTGCAGCTAGCCCAACAACACTTGCCATTCCAATGACAGCAAGCATATATATATACCTTCACATGCTCCTTCTCAATGGCAAGAGCCAATAGGACAACAATGTCCACAAACAGGAACCTTTCTCTTATTTGAGCATTCTTCCATGCTCGAAAATAGTAATTGAAGAGGTAAAATGACCAAATACCTTTGACTTCTATCAACAACTTCTTTGATAATGATGACACCACTCAGTTGTTGTGAAAAACTCCATTTTTAACCTCCATAATACAAAACTCCTTCATTCGATGTTGATAGCCTCTTTGTAATCCTTAAAAATTTCAGCTCCCTCATTTGTAATCATAATAATAATGAGTGTGCAAGGTTTTTAAGAAAGGAGTGGCTAAGACATACTAAGGGCATACAATGATATAGGCTACATACATTTTTAAAAAACACCATGATCAAGAGCCCTAATCACGGCTCTGATACCACATCAAGAATCGCAATGTGGGGTTGATCATGGTGTATACAAAATGATTGACACATTATTATGGTGGATTGTATTAGACAAGGAACTCCATGGCTACAGATAGAAAAATCACACAATATGCAGACTCAATTGTTCTCTCTTGTTTCATTGCATAAACTGGTTACATATATAAAGGAGGAGATGCTCCATCAATGATCTCTCACACTTTCCTTGTGTGTCCCCATGTGACACTATACAACCCACACTTCACATGTGTGCCCTATGTGGCATACTTTTAGTCCACATCTCTCATCCATATTCATGCACCATACAATCTTAAGCACATAAGAGTGCTTTCACATATACACACCCACAAACACCAAAGCTTACATTCTCAACAAAAGAGGAAGCATAATGCAAAATGTGCATATGCTACCGGCTCCTCTTAATGTTGCTATGCCGATGGCTAGCCAAATGGTTCCACTAAAATAATGGAAGCCAAATGATGAACCCCAATGTCATGCCAATTAATTAAGGGGAGGCTGATCCCTAAATCAAGTGGTTAGACTAGCTGAATGGCAAGCAGATGATCACAATTATGAGTCTAGTGTGTCAAATGTTCTTGGCGAAGTCAAGGACATGATGAAGCATTATACCGATATGATAACGAAACAATATAGACAAATAGCCATGGATGTTAATGATGCCAGGAGGTATATTCCACAGTGGATTCTGTGAGACTATGGTGGATTCCGTGAGGTTTTGTGATGGATTTCATAAAAATATATTTATTTGTCGAGGCTCGTACACAAGGTGGATTCCTTATACGAGAGGTTGACGGGGATGCCTGTCCTTTTCAGGCATCAAATTAATTTAATGTGTATGTGGGTGATTCCATAGCGGGTGATTCTGCAAAATACATATTTAAATTAATGGATGTTTATGAGTTTAGAGTGCACTCGTATTAATTTAAGGTTAGGACAGAGTACCAACCTATTTATTTATTTTGTAGCTGAAGACTACTAGGTATTCACTTTTGTCGGTTTAATTTTATTGTTTTTTAACAATTGTGAATGCTTCAGTTGTTGATGTGTAGACCAGGCAACAGTGGCATTGGGAAGCACCGGGCGATGGCGTATATTCAGATTACCTAGAAAAAATTATCATTTGTTATGGGTGCGTGCCTTATCATTAAAGGCGTGACACTAATATTTATTTAGGTGCGCTTATTTATTGAAGCGCTTGACAAACATTTATTATTTTGTATGCATATAGGCACTCAGTTTAAATATCTCATTATTGGATATTGTATTTGGGTACAGCCCGACTTCTGGGATGCCCAACTGCTTTATTCTTTATTTGGACAAAAGCAAACACAAAAGCAAAGCATGCTAATTATAAAATTTGGCTATTTTTGAAATTGGAGATTAATAAATTTATAAATACATGCCTTATGGAGCGCTCACACAAGGCATGGGGGGAGATTGTACCCAATTTGTCTTTTTGCTTCATGTCGTGAAAAACCTTCTTCTTACTTTATGAGTTTTAGTAGAGTTCTTTGTTCTTTGGAACCTTCCAGTGTTCACTACGCGCGCATCCAGCATCCAATTTGCACACCAGTTGTATCAGAGTGAAGCTAAAATCAAGGGCTTTCAATCACTTACCATCTCGCACGAAGGTGAAGCTCCTAGAATGAACGGGCTCTCCAAGTAGTCTCGCAATGAACCGTCAATACCAGCATATTCCTGGCGGTGAAGAATCCCCTGCTGTGAGGTCAAATCACAAAGGACCACTGTTTGGCGACGAAGGACCACCTCTGAAGATTCTTTGTAAGTCTCTTTGGTTAATAGAGAAGATAGAAGAAAGATTAGTTAATTGGAGATTATAAAGCTTAATAAGCTTTAAACAAAGAAGCTTAAGCTACAAATTTCAGCGTCTACGGTGGCAATATGAACTCGATGGCGACGATCGCGGCTAGTACATGCCGATGTCCTACCACAATTGATTTCCAAAATTCAAGCTTTTTAAAAGCTTAAAGTTTTAAGCTTACTAAATCTTAAAAATAAGCTTTACTAAAGCTTAAAGATTTCACTCTTTAATCTCTTGCCTAGCAGTTGTTCACACTAAGCTATTTTTCGAATCAATTCTGAACCGGTTTTGCAACTTCAACAAGCCCCTGTTGGTACCTGCACCCTGGTAGAGTTGATTTTCGGCAAGCAAATTGTCATATGCAGTCTATTTTTCGTTTGGAAGAAGACCTTCATCAATTGCCGTACTCACAAAAGAAGCAAGATCGCAAAAAGCCATATTAAAATTAAAAGCAAGCCTTGTAAACCCAAACTTGAGCTACGCTCATGCCTCTAACAAGATTTCGAGTGTGTGAAGTTATTTGAGATTTTGCAAGATGTCCGATCAAACTATGGAAAATTTTATGGCTGAAGGTGATTTACCGAAACCAACGATGGAGCAAAAATTGGACCTAATCATGATGCAACTTCAAGAGGAGAGAAGAGCACATCAAAATTTGCAAGCTCAATTGGCTACTCTTCAACAATCGAGCGTCAATCAAGATGGAGCGCAACCCAAAGATGTTATACGACGTACAATCAATGCAACACTGAAGCACAATCTCTCAGGAAAGAAGCCAAGATAAGTAAAAGAAATTTCAAATTCCATACTTTTGATGGGCAACGTGATGGAAAAATTGTTCTCACTTTTATCAGTCAGTATGATGATTATTTCCATGAAGAGCAGTATGCTCAGAAAGATAAACTCAAATGTGTCACTAACCATTTAGTGGATAGAGCATCATTGTAGTGGATTGTTGTTCGCAAGAGTATTGATTGTCCCACTACTTGGGAGGCCTTTCAAAAGAATTTTTTGTAGAATTTTCTTCCACCTCAATTCCATGAAAAAACAATCAAACAGTGGGATCTTTTGCAACAAAGAGATCGGGAGTCTATTCCACAATACACTGAGTGTTTCTAGAGTGCCTTACTGCAACTTTGAATGCTTGAAGATGTTCCAGAGGCAATCCACAAGTGCAAGTATATGTCCGGTTTGCTTGGTCACTTCTATGTGGAAGTGAACATGTTCAAGCCAAAGACTTTGGAAGATGTGATTTCTTTGGCCCATAATGCTGAAGACAAAATTCGTGGACAAGAAAAGCAACCGCAATAATTTTCAACTAGTGGTAACTTCGGTACAAAGTAATTCAATTTTAACTTTTGAAGATTCAATCAAAATCGCTTTGTTCCTTCTTCTTTCCGTAAACCTTGGACACAACCCCCTCCTTTACCATCAAACACAAATTCAAACCCTAAGCCTTCTCTCTAGCCAAATCCCAACATACCCAAATTTCTAGCCATTACCAATAATGTTTCCAAAACAAAGTCTGTAGTGTGCTACAAGTGCCATTAACTTGGACACTTAGCAGTAAAGTGTCAATCCAAGAAGGCAATGGTTCAAATCAACTACTTGGGAGCGATTGAAGACGAAGACCATGAAGAAATGTCATATTTCACGGAAGATGATGATGATATCGGTACTACTTCAAATATTTTACCAGGTATACCAAATCCTCATTCATTATTAACAATGAAATGTCTTGTGTGTGGTCATGAAAAGATTGTTTTGCATGATAATGGGAGCACACATGACTTTATTTCTGCAAAGTTGGTAAAAGAATTGAACTTACATACTGTTCCAACTCATTATCACATAAAAGTTGCATTCTTAGGCACTAGATACAATGGTACACAAGAATTTCATGATTTAGAAATTAAAATTGGTGATTATGTTGAGCGTAGAAATTTCTTGGTTGTGCCTTTGCAAGCTAGTGATATTATTTTAGGAATGCCTTGGCGTCACAAATATAATCCCGATATAGATTATTCCACACATTCAATGAAAATTCATTCTAACGGAAAATAAATCACATTACATGGAATGCACACCTTTGATAAATTTCCACTGCTTAGTCACACACAGGCTAAACGCGCATTGAGAAAAGGTAGCAAATAATACTTAGTATGGGTAAATGAAATTGAAGCTAAGGAAAATCATATGCATCCTAGGCATGCATAATTTCTTTCACAATTTAAAGATTGTTTTGCTATCGATTTACCCCCTGGTTTACCACCTACAGGACCCGAAGATCATAAAATAGATTTAATCCCAGGTTCTCAACCACCATGTAAAGCACCTTATAGACACAATCAGATTGAATAGAAAGAAATCCAAGCCCAAGTTGAAGAATTATTAATCTGAGGACTTATTAGGTCCAATAGTTCTCCTTTTGGTGCACATGTCCTGTTAGTCAAGAAGAAAAATAATACCTATAGGATGTGCATTGACTATCATGCCCTAAGCAAGATCATTGTTAAGAATAGATATCCGATCCCTAGGGTAGATGACCTCATGGATAAACTACAAGGAGCCACTATTTTTAACAAGATAGATCTCAAATCTAGATATCATCAAGTACGATTGGATACACCTGACATTTTCAAAACTGCATTTAGAACTCAATTTAGTCATTATGAATTCCTTGTTATGCCTTTTGGTTTGACTAATACACCAGTTACATTCAATCGTATATGATGAATCGAATATTTTTAAAGTATCAGCATTTTGTAATTGTTTTCTTTGATGATATATTGGTTTTCAGTAAGAATGAGAATGAGCATTATGCACATTTATCTTTGGTTTTCAAATTGTTGAAAGAGAATCAATTATATGCTAACCCTAAAAAGAGTGAATTTTTCCAAACCCACATTGAATACTTAGGTCATATTGTTTCTTCTAATGGTATTCAAGTTGATCCTAAAAAGATAGAAGCAATTTTGAATTGACCAATCCCTAAAAATGTGCATGAGTTACATTATTTCTTAGGTCTTGCTAGCTTTTACAAAAAATTTGTGAGAAATTTTTCATTGCTTGCATTGCCTTTAACAAAATTATTAAAGAAAGGTATTGTATATCATTGGTCTGATAATCAACAAAAGTCTTTTGATTTATTGAAACATGCTTTAACACATGCACATGTTTTGTAATTACCTGATTTTGATAGACCGTTCTTTCTAATAGTCACTGATGCTAGCGGATTAGGAATAGGAGCTATCCTTATGCAAGATTCACATCCCATAGCCTATTCTAGTTGCAAACTTAGACCTTCTGAGCTAAAGTATTCTACCTATGATAAGAAATTATTAGCTGAAGTACATGCCTTATGTCAATGGAAACACTATCTAATGGGATCTGAATTTATGATCAAAACTGACCAAAAAATATCAAACATCTCCTTAGCCAACTAAAAACTTCTGATCGTCATATCAAATGGGCTGCTTTCATTCAAAGTTCCCATCCACTTATCCAATATCAACGCGGAAGAGAGAATGTTGTTGTTAATGCATTGAGTAGAAGACCAAGTATCCATAATATTTATGTTCTATCTTTTGATTCCCTTATTCCTATGAAGGATACTTATGACCAAGACCCTAGTTTATAAGCTGATTTGAATAAATTAGTTGCTAATAACTAGATTCCAATTGATTCTTTGTCTTATTCTGATGGATTTATGTTTTATGAGAAAAGATTGTGTGTCATTGTTCCATTTAGATTATTTGTGTTGCTGCATGAAATTTATTGTCCCCCATATCAAGGCCATAGAGGTATTATTTCTACTTTATGAACATTGGTTGAAGATTTTTATTGGCCACAAATGGAATCTGATGTTTCTAACTTTGTTTCTGAATGTTTAATTTGTCAAAGAGTCAAGTGACACCATGGTAAGCAATATGGTTTATTAATGCCTTTACTAATTCCTGAACGACCATGGGAACATTTCAATGGATTTTATAACTAGTTTGCCTAACACACAAGCTAATCATGATATGATTTGGACTATAGTAGTTCGATTTAGCAAACAAGCATATTTCCTTCCATGTAAGAAAATATTAACTGCATCTCAAGTTGCACAATTGTTTTTTAAGGCTGTTTTCACTAACCATGGTTTGCCAAAAGTTATTATTTCTGATTGTGATTCGAGATTTTACAATAATTTTTGGACTACTTTGTTTGCTAATTTAGGTACTAAGATTAATTTCTCATGTGCATTTCATCTTGAAACCAATGGGCAAACAAAAGCTACTAACATTACAATTTTAGATCTTTTATGTGCATACACAATTTCAAAACCACAAATATGGGATACACACTTGCATTTACTTCAATTTGCATATAATAATACACCACATACAGCTACACATAAAGTACCTTTTGAAATCATTTATGGACATAGATTGTCTACACCTGTTACATCATTGTCAAACAAAGTTAAAGCTGATGATGATATTGCCAATACGCATGCTACTATTTTTGCTGAAGTGAAAGATATGATTGTGAAAGCCCAGCAATCATACACTAAACAAGCTAATAAGAGAATAAAAGTCATGAGTTTCAAAGTTGATGATTATTTTTGGTTACTCATTGAACAGAGAAGATTGCAAAGTGTCGAGAAACACCCTGTTGTTAAGTTAGCCCATAGATTTTATAGACCTTTCAAAATCATTCACAAAATCAATGACAATGCATTTAAATTAGAACTACCCCAACACTGGAAAATTCATAATACTTTTCATATCAGTTTACTATGACCATTTAGAGGCCAATTACCTGTCCACCCTGTCTATGAAAACCCTCCTTTGTTAGAAGAAGAAACTGAAATCCTTAAACCTGAAACTATTTTAGATACTGACTTTATGACCACTAGAACTTGCTATAGATATTCTAGATATTTGGTTAAGTTTAAAAATATTCTTGTTGAAGAGGCCCAATGGATCCACGCCCGTGACCTAAGTGCTTACCCCTCATTGCTCGCTCCACATTGAGCTAATAGTAATTGAGGACAATTGCTATCCCACCCCAGAGGTATGATGCTATGAGGCATATTCCACGGTGGATTCCGTGAGACCACGATGGATTCCGTGAGGTTTTGTGGTGGGTTTCGTAAAACTATATTTATTTGTCAGGGCTCGTACACAAGGTGGATTCCTTGTGCGAGAGGTTGACGGGGATGTCTGCCCTTTTCGGGCATCAAATTAATTTAATGTGCACGTGAGTGATTCCACAGCGGGTGATTCCACAAAATACATATTTAAATTAATGGATGTTTATGAATTTAGAGTGCACTCATATTAATTGAAGGTTAGGACAGAGTTCCAACCTATTTATGTGTAGAGCAGTAAAATGATAATTTCTTCTAGATAATCTGAATATATGCCATCAGTTGATGTGTAGAGCACTCGGTGATGGTATATATTCAGATTATCTAGAAGAAATTATCATTTTTTATGGCCGCGTGCCTTATCATTAAAGGCGTGGCACTAATATTTATTTAGGCGTGCTTATTTATTGAAGCACTTGGCAAACATTTATTACTTTGTATGCGCATAGGCGCTCGGTTTAAATATTTCATTATTGGATATTGTATTTGGGCACATCCCGACTTTTGGGATGCCCAACCACTTTATTCTTTATTTGGACAAAAGCAAACACAAAAGCCAAAGCATATTAATTGTAAAATTGGGTTATTTTTTAGCTTGGAGATTAATAAGTTCATAAATACATGCCTTGTGGAGCGCTCACACAAGGCATGGGGGGAGATTGTACCCAATTTGTCTTTTTGCTTCATGTCATGCAAAACCTTCTTCTTACTTTATGAGTTTTAGTAGAGTTCTTTGTTCTTGGGGACCTTCTGGCGTTCACTACGCATGCATCCAGCATCTGATTTGCGCACAAGTTAATTTCTTAAAGAAGCAGCAAAACTTGATAGGAAGTTGATGCCTTGAAGAGGGTGCTCCATCAAGATTTAGTTGTAAGTGGTATGATAGTCAATACTTTCTGAGAAACTACCCCAATATCAAATGCGACATATGTGGGAAGTCTGGCCATCTAGCTAGTACTTTGTTGGAGTAAAATCAGCTCTCTTGAGCAAGGGAGTAAGCATCTAGATCCAATCAATCATCGAGCACAAGGGAATAACCTTCAGTAGGATGAGGAACCAAAGCAAATATTGTAGAGAGGAAAAGCTATCGTAGAAGAGCTACCTAGTGCCAGTGGTATCAACCTTATCAAAGCTATGGGTATCAACACCACTTATGCCTCCAATTTATGAACCATTACAAGAGGACATAAAGTTAAAGAAGGTGTTAGAGATTATGTAAAACCTATTGAGGCAAACCCTAAACAAGATGATAAGGGGATACAAATCCTTAATCCTGATGTGGAAGCTGATCCTCTAAAAGTTGTTGGTAGCAAAGTTGACTTTAATCAGGAGCCGGTCCTCTAAAAATTGTTGGTGGCAAAGTTGACTTCAATAAGGAGCTGCTCTACAGAAGAAGGTAAAAGCCAAGAAAGAGGCATCTAAGCCTGTTCAAATCAATTTAGCCAATTCTCTTTGTGAGGTAAAGCATGATGTGAATCTCCTACTGTTGATTGAGTTATCTCTAAGAGTGTGTAAAGAGTTTAAGAAGATCCTTCACACTAGGTATATTGTCAAACCCTTCAGAATAGCCCGTGTGGGAGATGGCTGGTTTGAACATGTTGAAAAGCATCATCCAAGAGTGACAACATATGTTGATGGCATATTAGTGGATCTTGCCATGGTGGATATGGGATCCTCCATCATCATTATGAGTTTATAATTGATGGAAAGGTTGGGACTGGAAATCTAAAAGAATGCCTCCACAATTCTTTGGATGGTTGATGACAATTCAAGACAATCAGAAGGTTGCATTACTAAAGTCCATGTGACTATTGCTAATGTGGGATGCATTTTGGACTTTAGGGTTATTAGGTTTGCAGGGTAGCCAAGCTATCAAGTATTACTAGGAATATGGATCTTGCAATCTGACTGTCAAGTTGATATACATGTTGGTCGTTTGATTTTTGGTAGAGGTGTCAGACGTGTGATAGTGGATGCATATCCTAAATCTCCTCAAAGTGAGAGAGTACCTTTATCTTCAATAGAATTAGATACATTAGAATATCTTTCTCTGGCAGTGAGACTTCGTTAAGCAACGAATCAAGAGAGGGGTCCACACCGAATATATCTACCAAGTGACTTTGAATGAGCTGATAGAAGCTCAAGATAGAATTAGAGATGCAGATGTGATTAAGCTAGATCTTGATATGTTGGATGAGCCAAGACAAAGCCACCACAAGGGAGAGACGATTGCTTATTCTAAGAAAATGTTTTGAGTGGTATAGGTAGTTCTACATTGCTCTTAACCCAAGGAAATGCATCTTTGGAGTGCCCTGTGGATTGGTGTTAGGCCATGTGGCTAGCTCTTAGCCAGTATTGCGACCAATCCTAAGAAGATAAAGGCTATCATCACTATGAGTCCACCACGTACTCCTAAAGAAGTGTATAGCTTTCTATCATCAGTCGAATTATCGAGACAATTTATTAATGCACTGACTGAGAGGACATTGCCATTGATGAATCTGTTATCCTTTAACTGTTTGTTTATTTGGAGTGATCTGTGTCAAGTATCCTTCGAGGACGTGAAGCAAAAATTGGCAAAAGCGTTGGTCTTAAAAGCACCTAAAAGGGGTGAGATCTTTTATATATTTTTAGTAGCCATGATGTATAGTATTAGTTGCTACTGTTGTTTAGCCCAAATTTGGGAGGAGAAGTGGCACCATCCGATTGTATTTGCCAATTGACACAAATTGGGGGTATCTGAGATTAATTATACCTACATGGAAAAATTGTGCCTTGGGATGGTCTTTGCAATGAAGAAATTTAGGCACTACATCTTGTATGAAAAGGTAGTGTTTTATACGAAGGTAGAAGGGTTGAGACTATTGTTGAATAAGTTGCAACCACGTTTGACCACCTAGCAAAGTGGTTAATCACTTTGCAAGGGTTTGATTACGAGATTAGGAGTAAGCTACCGAAGTTACAAGGCATCGTTGAATGTCTTATGGATTTCGAGGAGTCGAAGGAAAACTTGGCTAAAGGTAGTGACCTTGACGGCTATTCAAAATTGATACAGCCTCCATTCCATGCTAGTATGCTGTTATAACACACTATTTATCCACAGGAGAGGTTAGAGCCCCTTTGTCAAAGGCTGAAAATAGAAAATTTAGGTAGCAAGCCTTGAAATTTTCCTTGATCGCAAGAACACTATATTGGCAAGGGATCGATGATGTTTATCGTCAATGTGTTATGCTTGATAAGGTTCTATTTATCTTGGAAGAGTGTCATGACTCCACTTGAGGAGGGCACTTTATTGGGATGGTTGATTGCATGGAAAGCTTTGAGAGCTAGATATTAGTGGATGTCTATTTTTCAGGATGCATTTGCATATATTAAGAGATGTGAAACATGTTAGAGACATGATAATAGGAAGAATAGGAAGCACCCATTAACTCCTATCATGGATATATTACCATTTGAGAAGTGGGGTATTGATTTTGTTGGACCTATACATCCTTCCTCGACTACACGAAAGCATTATATCATTATGGCAATATACCATTTCACAAAATGGTCTGAAGTCCACGCTACAATGAAGGATAATGCCATGGAAACAACTAGTTTTATTTTGGAATAGATTGTTTGCCATTTTGGTCCACCTAAGGAGCTTGTGTCTGATTGTGGGACACATTTTTTGAATAAAGTGATTGAGGGTTTGGCGGAAGCACTCAAGATTAAACAAAATAAGACCACAACTTACAACCCCCAAGCAAATGGGCAAGTAGAGAGTGCCAATAAGTAGCTTGTGGGGATTTTGTCTAAGCCTATATCTGAAGATAAGTGTGATTGGGATAAGAAGTTGTATGCGACTGTCTGGGCTTATAATACAACATTCAAAAGAGCTACATGCCACACCCCTTTTAAATTAGTATATGGAGAAGAGTGTGCTTTACCTTTGGAGATTGCATTGCCTCCAATAAGGTTTGCTCTAAACCATTCTTTGGGAGAAGAGGAAGCATTACAATAAAGGTTCATTTCCCTAGCACATTTGAATGAGATTCATTTACAAGCCTTGTTACATTAGGAAGTAGGAAAGAAGCAGATGAAAATGCTTCATGACCTTTGGGCTAAGAAGTATAAATTTGCTAAGGGTCAATTGGTCCTATATTCTGATGCCTATTGTGAGCTCTTTCCACACAAGTTGGAACCCAAATGGGATGGTCCTTATTATAAGATTGTTCGTACAGGAAAGAATGGCTCTACAACCCTCTTAGTGAATTTGTAAGGGGTAGAGTTCAAAACTAAAGTAAATATCAATAAACTAAAGCCCTATTATATATAGGGGATAACGTCAAACTTGGTGCCTTTGCATGACCTTCAAGATCCAACCTAAACTTGCAGAGGATACCAAGATTGTTGGATGGGGAGAATCATTTCTTATCTTGAGCATCCATATTTAGAGCAACGTTACCATCAAGGCAAAGTGATCTGGTAGAGTAAGGGTTATCACATTAGTGAGTGGCAAGACGGATCTTTTACGTGGGATATTAAGGTTTATAGCCATCATTGTCATAGGGCTCTTACTAGTATCCCTATTGAGTTCATTGAGGAAGAAGGGATTGTACATGGCTTACATCCTCTCTCTCAATTAGATTTTGATTATTATAAGTATGAGTAGGTTGATTGCCATGGGAGGTTATATCAATGAAGCTTGGGTTTACACATTATATTATGATGGAGCTTCTCGAGGACCTACTAAGCATGTGAGCGTTGGGGTTGTCATTAAAGATCCGCATCGTCGAGTGGTTTTAAAAATGGGAGTGTATCTAGGCACTACTTTTACGAAAAATATGGCGAAATATAAGGCCTTAATTATAGGGTTGAATCTAGCCAAATGTGGTGGTATTCATCAATTATTGGTGAAAGGCAACTCGCAATTAATGATCAACCAATTGGGACTTATAGTGTGAGGGATCCCATTCTAAGGATGTACCATCGTGCAACCTTGGACATCCTTGAGATCTTTGAGGTAGTGACTTGCTAGCTGATTCCCTGATAATGGAATCGCTTTGCAAATTCCTTGGCTAATTATACATTTGTTGAAGATGTATTTCTTAATTGTGGTCCCAATGGGTTTTTACAATTGTCTCATGATGTTAGTCCAGGGCTACTATGGGGACTGCTTGACTGACATGTTTTCTTTTAGCCGGTGATGGTTAGTATGGGCTATGAGCCATGTAGCAATTAACCATCTTCCTATTCTATCATGAATGCATCAGATCGTTCAATGGTATATTCATAGGATACCCCTTGCCATTTATGTAGGGATTAGCTAATAATTTGATGCATTTAGTATAGGGCCTTAGTAGACCTTTCCTTTGGTCTAGTTTTGTGTTTCAGTGAGGTTTATGTAGGGACCAAGGGTTTCTTTTCAGCAGTAGATTGTTGAATGGCGTGCTTTATTGCTTAATTTGTTAGGCCAAGAGGACCGGTTGTTTTGCAATGAAATGAATTTATCTCATTAGGCTAAGAGGGCCATTTGTTTGTTTGGTGCAGGTGTGGTTAATGGTTTTTTGTTTTAGTGCTACACTAAACATATTTGACGGAGCACATAGAAAGAGCCAATTGTTGTTGCATAGAAGCTTATTGTGGCCAAGTACAAGTGATATCCCTCCTTTATGAATTCTTTCCCTTTATGTTATATGTTCATATGTATCTATGATATTTTTCTTTTGTTGGCGATTGGCATTCAAGGCATAAAGTCCCACGATTAGGTTAAGTGTGTCTGGGTAGGTTGGAGCATTTGTCCACCTCCTATAAAGACATTGTCGGGCACTCTAAGAGCTATTTTTGTGACTCGTCCTAGTGATCCTGTTTTGCTAGCCTATTAAGCATCTGTTTCTAGGAATGGCTATTAGTTGTGATGCAGATAAAGAAGCTTGCCAAATCAAAGAAAGAGAACAAAAAAAATATAAAATATAGAGGTGTGTAAAAAGGGGTTCTAACCCCTAAAATGAGAAAATAAAGGAAGAAATTTTCCAAGAGTAGATGATCCGATGCCTTATTTTCTTAGGGATGAGTCCAATGCCTTGTCTTCTTGGGGCTAACATTGATCCGAAAATTAAATAAGGATGGTTGGAGTGAAAATAAAAGTGAGTGGAAGAAAAAGGATTTAGTGTCGCCTTGCAGGAGCTTGGTAGGTCCTTGGGTACCAAGACATGACCTGAGGTTGATGCCCTATCCTCCTTAGGTCAGAATATGCTCAGGTTCCTCCTTATTACACACCCAAGTATAAAATATTGAAGGAAAAATGTGGTAAAATAGAAAATATGTGACTTTTTATAGACCAGGCTATAGGAGACATCGCCTAGTAGGAGTTCTTGGTCCAGTTATCCTAAGTTAAGTAGGTAGGTCAGATCACCATTTAGGATGACTCCTTTGGTAGTTCTTTTTAGCCAATCTATGTTAGAGCGCTTAGTTACTGACTAGCTTTGGATCTCTGTCAAATTATGCTTAGACTATCCCTCGTGGACTTCATGCTTTGATTTTGTCATCAAGGGGGTAGGGTGGGCATTGTGTTTGTGCTTTGTTATGTATTTTATTTGTAGCAGCTTGATGCTCTTTATGGTTTCTGTCTGTGTAGATCAATTCATGAAAACGATAGGCTAAGTCACTCTATCCCATGGTCACCAATGAGAGTGGAGTTTAAAGTCGTAATCTGAGTGCAAAAGAAGTCCCCTCGAGACTCGCAAAAGATACATTTTTAGTGTAAAATGAAACGATTGCAAATCAAGGAGCTAGAATTTTCCTAGATACATTTCGACATCACGAATCCAATGCAAGTGTTCATTTGTCAACCGAAGTCCATGTGACCCCCATTTAATGGCTGCAAGGTTTGGTATTATGAAGCACCTACTAGATCTGGAAGTAGAAAAGCATGTGGTAGAGGCATGATGATAAATTTCGATACCAAAAAGCCCTCCATCTAGTCGGATCATAATTTTGAGATCATTTTCCCCCTCAACCAAGCTAGAATCACTTTGGATCAAGTGTAAACACCAAAATTTGAACTAGATAAATTGTAGCTTAGTAGTTAAGCTTGATTAGAGGGAGGAAAACATGAGAAATGAAACACCATGGGGGAGGGAGAGGGAGCGGATTTTTTTTCAACGCCTCCTCCATCCCCAAAAAAATGGGATTTTTGGGCTTGCAATGATCTTCATTGCTCTTGGGAAACTTCAATTTTTTGCTCTCCATCACTTTGATCTGCACAAGAAATTGTGAACTATTCAACAAAGATAAAAAATCAATCTTTCTCTCTCCCCCTTGTTCCTTGTTCATATGGTTGTTTATGAGAGAGAGAGAGAGAGGGTTGATTTGATGAATCAGTGATGGACAATGGTTCAAAAGTGTAATGAAAAGTAGATCTGGTGATTTGGATGCATCAGTGGCTCTATTTTCTCAAATTATGAGATGTAGGTATGAGAATTTTTGAGTCAGTGATCGTTATTTAATTTTAATGACGAATTGTTAGTACATATGATGAGAAAATGGTTGCAAATGATTGAAACATGTTTGCTTATGTCTGTAATGTCAACAAATCATTCATTTGTCCTTTCCGTACATTAAAAATAATAAAATTACAAAACTCAAAATACAGGATTTAATGAAAAATGGGATTGTTTTTGGATTTTGGGAGATTGAATGATATTCATATGGCATGAAAATCAATATGCTGATGGATTACACTTCTCATAAGTTATACAAATAGAAAAACTTTAAAAAGTAATAATTTATATTTAAATAAATTTAAAAATCATGAAAAATAATCAAGAGAAGGAAAAAAATTAAGAAAAATTTTAGTTTTTATGCATAGAAAATTATGGAGAATTAGGAAAATGGTTGTGAATATATAATGAAGGCATCATGAGATTTTTCCTTTGCTTATGTGTTAAAGTGTGTGTTTTAGGGGCTCGTTTTTATGCAAAATTGTCATGAAATCTCCCTACGTTCATGTAATCAATCTAAATGTAAACGGGTAGGGGTGTGGGACTAAAATTGGAAATACATTTGGTTAAGTTCCTGATTTCTTTGCATATATTAACATATAGGATGTGATTTATATAAGTTTAAAGAGTTTCAATAGCAAGGGTTAGCCCGACGTTATTCCTTAGCAATGTAGTAGCGCGATGCAATTAGAAAGAAATCATGAAAAGATTATTTGTGCATTTCACATTGGCTAGTTTTTAGTTAAGTTGTTTGAGCAAAAAGTGCCATACACTTTGCATATGCAATCTAAACATGGTATCAAAATATAAATCCCTAGATGCATGGCAATTGTATGTTTAGGTGACGACCAACATTAAGAGTGTAAGATTTCCCTTTACTGTAGGTTAGCATGATATCTTTGGGAAAAATCGATTAAGTGAGGAATATATACAGTTTCTTGGATTATTACATTTATATTATGAGAGGACTCTATTATGTTTGTGTTCAATATGTAAAATGATGCATCATGGGGCCAATCCCTGGGGTGTAGGAGAGCCGTGTAAAGGCCACATCATTCTGTTGTTGGAGGAACTCTTTATGTGTGTGAATCGAGGTGCTAGTCACCTATATGTTTGGGTACTCCTTCTGTAAAGTTGGGGAAGGCAAAACCATTGGACTACAATCGATACAGATGTGTTATTTCTTAGAGTAATATACAACCTTTAGACGCTCCTGGCCGCGAGGCCATGAGGGTGGTTTGGTGAGCATAGGAGGCCTAGATAGAGCTCTAGAGCTAGTGTTGGGCCCATTTTAGGTCTTGACAGAGGCTTCCAATTTATGAGCCATTACAGGAGGATAGAGTGTTAAAGAAGGCAATAGAGATAATGTAAAACCTATTAAGGCAAACCCTAAACAGGATGATAAGGGGATGCAAGTCCTTGATCTTGATGTGGAAGCCAATCCTCTAAAAGCTTCTGATGGCAAAGTTGACTCTAATAAGGAGCTACAAAGAAGAAGGTAAAAGCCAAGAAAGAGGCACCTAAGCCTGTTTAGTGACCAAGAGAAATAATGGTCTGGTGGGAGAAGAGAACCATTGCTAATTATCATAAATTTGACTTAGCCAATTCTCTTTGCGAGGTAAAGCCTAATGTGAATCTCCTGCATGTGATCAAGTTATCTCCAGGAGTGCATAAAGAGTTTAAGAAGATCATTCCCACTGGGTGTATCATCAAACATGACTAGTTTAAACATGTTGAAAAGCATTGTCCAAGGGTGACAGCATATGTTGATGGCATATTAGTGGATCATGCCATTGTGGGTACGGGATCCTCCGTCAACATTATGAGTTTAGAATTGATGGAAAGGCTGGGACTAGAAATCCAAAAGGATGCCTCCACAATTCTCCAAATGTAGCTAATGATAGTTTAAGGCAATCGGAAGGTTGCACTACCAAAGTCTACGTAACTATTGCTAATGTGGAATGCATTTTGGACTTTAGGGTTATTAGGTTTGCAATGAGGCTAAGCTACCAAGCATTATTAGGAATACCATGGATCTTGCAATCCGACTATCAAGTTGATATACTTGCTGATCGTTTGCTTTTTGGAGAAGGTGCCAGACACGTAATAGTTGATGCATATCCTAAATCTCCTCAAAGCAAGAGAATATCCTTATCTTCGATAGAATTAGATTCATTAGAGGATCCTTCTGGTAGTAAGACTTCGTCAAGCAATGAATCAAGAGAGGGGCCCACTATAGAAGATGTCTACATGTGACTCTAAAGGAGCCAATAGAAGCTCAAGATAGAATCAAGATTTTGGATTATGCAATGCATGAGGGTCTTGGCAACATACTACTTGTAAAAATTTCGATGATATTTTCCCAAAGGAGCTGAAGGTCTTCATTGACGATCTGAGGGCAACCACCACAAGGGAGAGATAGCTGATTATTTTGAGAAAATATTTTGAGCGGTGCAATCAATTCTACATTGTTCTTAATCCAAGGAAGTGCGTTTTTGGAGTGCCCTATGGATTGTTGTTGGACCATGTGGTCACTGGTATTGCGATTGATCTTGAGAAGATAAAGGCTATCGTCATTATGAGTCCACCACATACTCCTAAAGAAGTACATAGCTTTATGTCATCAGTTGTATAGTATCGACGATTAATTAATGCACTGGTTGAGAGGGCATTGCCATTGACGAATCTATTATCCTTTAATTGTCTGTTTGTTTGGAGTTTCATATCAAGTATCCTTCGAGGATGTGAAGCAGGAATTGGCAAAAGCACTAGTCCTGAAAGTACCTAAAAGGGGTGAGATATTTATATATTTTCAGTAGCTACGATGTTTAGTATCAGGTGTTGTTTGCCTAGATTTGGGAGGAGAAGTGGTAACATCCAATTGGTTTGCCAATCTCAAATTAGGGGTGAGATTAATTATATCACCATAGAAAAATTGTGCCTTGGGATGGTCTTTGCAATGAAGAAATTCAAGCAGCACTACATCCTATATGAAAAGGTAGCATTTTATACAAACGCAAAGGGGTTGAGACCATTGTTGAATAAGTTGTATTCGCATGACCGCCTTAATGAAGTGGCTAATCACTTTGTAGGAGTTTGACTATTAAGCTAAGAGTAAGCCGCCAAAGTTGTAGGGCATGGTTTAATGCATTATGGATTTCGAGGAGCCAAAGGAAGTCTTGGCTGAAGAAAGTGACCTCGAGGATGTTGGATATGATCAATGCCCCACCCTCATTAGGTGCTACCAATGATCCATGGTGCTCAAAGTTGTAAGGCCCCCATTATGAGGAGAAGCCAAATGTGAGCCCGGACATTGGTTGAGTCCTGACTTGTATATCAGATGAGGTCTATGTGACCGGATGGCAAAAAGGTGACTGTTGTGAGTCTAATCTTTGGGTTAGACGGAGTGGTTAAGCTGGTAGCAACTCGAGGCACATTGCATTGAGTTGCGTGGTAAGGGAGTTAAAAGGGGCCCCTATTGTGGGGTCCGGGGGCCGCGGAAGCGGCCCCTGGCTGGGGGGGGTCCCAGGGGGGCCAGCGGCCCCCCTGGCGGGGGTCCGGGGCCAGCGCCCCCGGCCCGATGGTAAAGGGAATATTCCCTAGAATATTCCCTGGCCGACTAGTGGAGGCTCATATGGTAGGTCGGTCAGCAGGCCGACCTAACGACCTTCGCAGGCTATAAAAGCTAAACCCCTTCGCAGCCATCACTCACTCATCTTTCACCCAGTCAGAGTTGTTGTTCCAGCTAGCCTTAAGCTCTTCACCTATCTTCTGTCTAGATCGCCATCTAAGCTTCACACAGTGGAAGCGCACGGGTGGACAGAGCCATCTTTGTATCAGTTGTTTGGAGTTAAAGAATTTATTGATTCTCCTCTTATCTGTTGTGTACTCTCTATCTCTTTCCTAGATTCTGTTCGCTGCACCGTGTAATATTTTACATGGTATCAGAGCCCAGGGGGCTCTAGAGATCGGAGAGCGTGCAAGAGGCAAAGGCTTCAACAGCAAAGAGAAACGATGTCGACTCCGGGAAGTGGTTCTGGCGCATCAGGAAGCGGTGCAGGAGGTGGTGCTGCTATACCGGCTATTCAAACATTGAGGATTCGTCCACCAACCTTCAGTGAAGGCAAGTTATCTGGTACAAACTACACCTTGTGGAAGTTCAAAATTACAACTATCCTTGATTCTTATGAGCTTCTGGAGACTGTGCTGGGGACTGACACAGAACCACAGCCTACCCCCGACCCATCAAATCCTAGTGTGATGATTCCTCCGAATGCAGATCTTCTACGAGCTTGGAAACGAAGGAATGCAGATGCATTGTTTGCCTTAGTTACAAGCTGTTCTAACAGTGTTTTGACTCTGATTCAGCATACAACCAAAGCGTCAAAGGCTTGGAATGTACTAAGGAGTCAGTATGAAACACGAAACCAAACAAGGATTCAAAACTTGGAGAATCAACTAGCAGCGGAGAAGTTTGCTGAAGGAGAGACGGTTGAAGCATTCATCACTCGGATTAAGAATTTGCGCGACCAGATGGCTAGCGCTGGGATACAAAAGACTAGCGAAGAGCTAGCTCGGAGGTGTCTTTGGATTTGTCCACAAAAGTTTGATGGACTAGTAACTGCCCTTAATACTCAGGTGAGACCTCAAGCTTTGACTTTTGAGGAGTTTTCTGCATTATTAATGGAGGAGGAGTTGAGGCTGAAAGCCCGAGAAGGAAGCAACAATGGAGATGCTGCATTCTCTACCAATGCAAAAGGCAAAGGTGTTTCCTCCACCAAAAATGATGGTGACAAAAAGAAGAAGGGCGGCAAGAAGAAGTTTCAAGGAGAGTGCTTCTACTGTAAGAAGAAAGGACATGCAATTGCAGATTGTCGTGCCAAGAAGGCAGATGAAAAGAATGGTACCCTTAAAAGTAAAGGGAAAGAGACAGCCAATACGGCTGAAGCAGAGTTGGAATTATTCATGGCAACCATTGAGGAAGTGTGCTCCTCGGCGCAAGAAGAATCTACCACTGACTCTTGGGTGTTGGATAGTGGGGCCTCCCATCACATGACCAACAAGAAAGGTCTATACAGTTCTATGTAGCCTCTACAAGAATCCATCACTGTGACGGTTGGAAATGATGCTAAATGCCCTGTTGCGGGCACAGGTACTATTTCTTTTGTTGCTGCAAACGGTGAAGTCAAAAAGCTTTCAAATGTGTTGTATGTTCCTGAAATCAAGAGAAATCTCTTATCAGTTGCTGCCATAACTGATCTTGGTCATGAAGTGAGGTTCAAGAAGATAGGTGCAGAAATTATTGATAGTGCTGGCACAATTGTTGGCAAAGGAGAAAGAAGGAACAACCTGTCTGAGCTAAGTGCTCTTACAGCCACCGCTGGAGTGGGCACAAGTAAGCTTTGGCATGAAAGGTTTGGACACATCGGATTTGCAGTATTGAAGGAGATGCAAAAGTAAGGTATGGTTGCTCACCTACCTACAATAACTGAATTGAAGGAACCATGTGAAGCTTGTATGATGGGCAAGCAACAAAGAAAGGCATTTCCACAAGAAAGCAAGAATAGAGCACAGGCTCCTCTAGAGTTGGTGCATGCTGACTTGTGTGGTAAGATGCCTACACAGGCCTTGGGGGGATCTTCTTATTTTATGTTGATTGTCGACGACTACAGTAGGAAGATGTGGGTGTACTTCCTTCGTGATAAGGCTTAAGCTTTTGGTAAGTTTAAAGAATGGCTAATACTTGTTGAGAATGAAACAGGGAAAAGTGTGAAGAAATTTAGAACTGATGGTGGTGCTGAGTTCAACTCAAAGGAGTTTGAAGGCTTTTGCAAGAGCAAAGGGATCAAGCGTCAATTGACGACGCCTCACACACCTCAGCAGAACGGTGTTGTGGAATGCAGGAATCGCACCATTGTGGAGATGGCAAGATGCATGCTAAAGGGCAAGGGATTGCCTAACCATTTTTGGGCTGAAGCTGTTAATACTGCAGTCTACATTCTAAATCAGAGCTATACAAAGGCTCTCAAGGGAAAAACACCTCATGAGGCTTACACTGGTAAGAAACCATCTGTCTCACATTTCAGAATTTTTGGATGTGAATGTTATGCACATGTTCCAGATGAGAAGAGAAACAAGTTACAACCAAAAAGCAGAAAATGTATCTTCTTGGGTTATAGTGATGAGCAGAAGGCTTACAAATTATATGACCAAGAGGCAAAGAAGATCATCGCAAGCCGTGATGTGGTGTTCAAGGAGGAGCCGCATACAGTGGAGGAGGAGAAGGCAAGTTCTTCCACTTTATCATCAAGTGAAGAAGTAGTCCACTATGAACCTATCCCGAGAGCTATCCCTATCCTTAAGGCGGAGGAAGCATCATCTTCAGATGATGAGGAAAAAGTTCACCAACCTGACATCACCCCACCAGAAAAGCCATTGCCGCGCTGGGTGAAGCAGCTCTATGACCACAATAATCCTATGCCTGCAACTGTTGAGGAGAAGGTAGACGGACCAAGGAGGTCTCAGAGAATAGAGGAGCAAAGGAGGGCTTCTGCTCACATAGTCAATATGGCCTTGATGGTTGAGATTATGAGAGAAGTAAAGGAGCCAACTGACTTAGAAGAAGCACTTGCAGATCCATCATGGAAGGCTGCTATGCAGGCAGAGTATGACAGCATAATGAAGAATGACACTTGGGAGCTAGTGGATCGACTAGCAAAGCGGAAGGTTATTGGCACCAAGTGGATCTGGAAGGTAAAGTACAAGGCTGATGGTACCTTAGAAAAGTACAAAGCTAGACTGGTTGCCCAAGGATTTTCACAAGTTGAAGGGTTTGATTTTCAAGAGTCATTTTCCCCAACTGCCAGAATGACCACTATTCGCATGGTACTTGCAGTGGCTGCCCATGAGAAGTGGCCAGTGTACCAAATGGATGTTAAGTCAGCGTTCTTAAATGGTGACCTCAAGGAGGAGGTGTACGTGGCTCAGCCACCAGGGTTTGAGGCCCCCCATTCTGAGAACAAAGTGTGTAAACTGAAGAAGGCATTGTATGGGCTGAAACAAGCCCCCAGAGCATGGTACCAGCGGATAGATAGGTTCTTTTTAAACCTAAACTTCAAAAGATGTGCCTTAGATGCTAACTTGTATGTTTACAGGGATGGTAAAAAGTCTGTAGTGATTGTCCTATATGTGGACGACCTTCTTATTACAGGTGACTATGAAGATATGATCAACCAAACTCGAAAGGCTTTGAGTTCTGAGTTTGAAATGACAGACTTGGGCTTGCTACACTATTGTTTGGGGATTGAAGTCTGGCAAGAGCCAGGAAAGATCTTCATCTCTCAGAAGAAGTATGCATGGGAGATCTTGAAGGCATTTGGCATGACCGAGTGCAAGGAGATAGCTACACCTATGGAGGTGAATGCAAAGTTATCCGTCGAGGATACATCAGCACTAGCAGACATTGGGAGGTATAGGAGGTTGGTCGACAGTCAGATCTACTTGTGTAACACCAGACCAGATATCAGTTTTGCTATTGGTGTTTTGAGCAGGTTCTCAAACAAACCTCATGAGAGTCATTGGAAGGCTGGGATGCGGGTGCTCAGATACTTGAAGAAAACTCTTGACTATGGTATCACATATAGTTTCGGAACTTCTCTTGTGGGGAACTGTGACTCAGATTGGGCAAGAGACATTGATTCCAGGAAGTCAGTTTCTGGTTATTGTTTCTCTTTGGGTTCAGGAATTTTCTCTTGGATTAGTAAGAAGCAACCAACAGTGGCATTGTCTTCTACCGAAGCAGAGTACAAGGCAGCTTGTTTTGCTGCATGTGAGGCCGTATGGTTGAGAAGGATTCTATGGCATATGGGAGTGCATGATGAAGAACCAACAGTGCTGAGATGTGACAATCAGAGTTGCATCGCCATTGCCAAAAATCCAATGTTTCATGCACGCACCAAACATATAGAGATCCAGTATCACTATGTGCGTGATTTGATGGAGGATGGGATAGTGGAATTGGTCTACTGTCCAACAGAGGAGAATGGAGCAGATATCTTCACCAAAGCACTTACAAAGGATCTGCTTCAAGTTCATCTTCAGAGACTCGGCATTGGGCCGAGGAGATAGTTCACCTATGGGTGGACATTGAGGGGGGGTGTTGGATATGATCAATGCCCCACCCTCATTAGGTGCTACCAATGATCCATGGTGCTCAAAGTTGTAAGGCCCCCATTATGAGGAGAAGCCAAATGTGAGCCCGGACATTGGTTGAGTCCTGACTTGTATATCAGATGAGGTCTATGTGACCGGATGGCAAAAAGGTGACTGTTGTGAGTCTAATCTTTGGGTTAGACGGAGTGGTTAAGCTGGTAGCAACTCGAGGCACATTGCATTGAGTTGCGTGGTGGTAAAGGGAATATTCCCTGAAATATTCCCTGGCCGAATAGTGGAGGCTCATATGGTAGGTCGGTCAGCAGGCCAACCTAACGACCTTTGCAGGCTATAAAAGCTAAACCCTTTCGCAGCCATCACTCACTCATCTTTCACCCAGTCAGAGTTGTTGTTCCAGCTAGCCTTAAGCTCTTCACCTATCTTCTGTCTAGATCGCCATCTAAGCTTCACACAGTGGAAGCGCACGGGTGGACAGAGCCATCTTTGTATCAATTGTTTGGAGTTAAAGAATTTATTGATTCTCCTCTTATCTGTTGTGTACTCTCTATCTCTTTCTCAGATTCTGTTCGCTGCGCCGTGTAATATTTTACAGAGGATTTCAAAATCCATATGACCTCCATTCCATCTTGGTATGCTGCTATAATACACTATTTATCCACAGAGAGGTTGGAGCCGCTTAGTTGAAGGTTAAAAGGAGAAAATTAGGCAACAAGCCTTTAAATTTTCCTTGATTGCAGGAACATTATATTAACAAGGGGTCGATGATGTTTATCACTGATGTGTTATGCCTGATGAAGTTTCATTTATCTTGGAAGAGTGTCATGACTCCACTTGTGGGGGGCACTTTGCTAGACAGTTGATTGCACAAAAAGCTTTGAGAGCTAGATATTGGCTATCCTTTTTCTAGGATGCATTTGCGTATGTCAAGAGATATGATAATAGCGAAAATAAGAAGCGCCCATTGACTCCTATCATGGCTATACTACCATTTGAGAAGTGGGGCATTGATTTTGTTGAAACTATACTTTCTTCAGCAACTACACGAAAGTGTTATAAAAAAAAGTATATTTCACCTTTGGAGATTGAGCTGCCCATGATAAGTTTGCTCTAAACCATTCTTTGGGTGAAGAGGAAGCATTACAAGAAAGGCTCGCCTTCCTTGCACACCTTGACGAGATTTGGTTGCAAGCTTTATTACATCAAGAAGTAGTGAAGAAGCAGATAAAAATGCTTCATGACCTTTGGGCTAAGAAGTATAAATTTGCTAAGGGTCAATTGGTCCTATATTATAATGCCCATCGTGAGCTCTTCCCAGGCAAGTTGGAACCCAAATGGGATGGTCCTTACTATAAGATTGTCCATATAGGAAAGAATGGCTCTACAACTCTTTTAGTGGATTTGCAAGGAGTAGAGTTCTAAACAAAAGTAAAGTTCAATAAACTGAAGCCCTGCTATATATAGGTGCTGATGTTAGACTTGGTGCCTTTGCAGGTCCTTTAGGATTCATCTTAAACTTGCAGAGGGTACCAAAAATATTAGATGGGGAAAATCATTCCTTATCTTGAGCATCCATATTTAGAGCAATGTTAACACCAAGGCAAAGTGATCGAGTGGACTAAGGATTATCACATCACTGAGTGGCAAGACAGATCTTTCCATGGGATATTTGAATCTATTGCCACCATTGTCACATCAGGTTCTTACTAGTGTCCTTATCGAGTTTAATGAGGAAGGAGGAATTGTACTTGTCTTACACACCCTCTCTTGATTAGACTTTGATTATCATAAGTACGAGTAGGTTGATCGTTATGGCAAGTTATATCAATGAAGCTGTGGTTTACACATTACATTTTAATGGAGCTTCTCGAGGACTTGCTAAGTATTTGAGTGTAGGGATTGTCATAAAAGACCCCCGTCGTCGAGTGGTTTTAAAAATGGGAGTATATTTAGATACTAGATTTATGAATAACATGGTGGAATAAAAGGCCTTACTTATGGGGTTAAATCTAGCCAAATGTGGTGGTGTTCGCCGATTATTGGTGAAAGGTGACTCACAATTAGTGATCAACCAATTGAATGGAACCTATACTATGAGGGATCCCATTCTAAGGATGTATCATCGTGCAACCTTAGACACCCTTGAGATCTTTGAGGTAGTGACTTGCCAATTGATTCCCCGCCGATGAAATCGCTTTACAGACTCCCTGGCTAATTATGCCTTTATTGAAGATGTATTTTTTAGCTGTGGTCGTGAGGGGCTTTTACAATTTCCTCCTGATAATAGTCCAACGCTACTATGGGGACTACTTGTTGAAATATCTTGTTTTGGCCATCAATGGTTAGTATGGGTTATGAGACAAGTAGCAATTGACCATCTTCCTATTTTGTCATGGATGTATTGGATCATTCAATGGTATATTCATCACCATCTATGCCGGGGATTAGCTAATAAATTTGATGCATTTAGTGTAGGGCATGAGCGGCCCATCCCCTTGGTCTAATTTTGTGCTTTAGTAAGGGTTATGTGGGGACCAAGGATTTGCTTTTAGCAATACATTACTCAATGGTGTACTTTATGGTTATATTTCGTTAGGTCAAGAGGGCCATTTATTTCATAGTGAAATGGTTTATCTCATTAGGTCAAGAGGGCCATTTGTTTATTTGGTGTAGGTGCGATAAATGGATTTTGTTTTAATGTTACCACTTGTAGGGTGATATCCTTCTTTTTACGAGTTCTTTCCCTTTATGCTTCATGTGTATATGAATATACTTGGGGAATCTTTTTCTTTTGTTGGGGACTGATATTCAAGGCATGAAGTCCTAGGGTTAGGTTAGGTGTGTATGGGGAGGTCTGAGTAGTTGTCCACCTCCTCTAAAGACATTGTTGGGCACTCTAATGATTGTTTTGAGGGTAATCCTAGTGACCTTGTTCTTCTAGCTTTCGAGGCAATTGTTTATAGGAATCCTTGTTAGTTGTGAGGCAGATAGAGAAGCCTACCAAATAAAAGAGGAAAACAATGAATATAGTTGAAACATATAAGACATGGAGATGTAAAAATGGGTTCTAACTCCTAAAACAAGAAAATAAAGAAAGAAAACTTTCGAAGAGCTGATGTTCATTGCCTTGCAAAGGCTTTATAGGTTCCTGGGGGACGAGTCAAACCTTGTCTCCTTGGGTGGCATTTAGCCAAAAAATAAATAAGGATGGTTGAAGAAAAAACAAAAGTGAGTGGGAGAAAAATGATTTAGTGTCGCCTTGCAAGAGCTTGGTAGGTCCTTGGATACTGAGACACGACTTGAGGCTCCTGATGCCCTGTTCTCCTTGGGTCACAATATGCTCAGCTCCCTCCTTTATACACGCCCAAGTATAAAATATTGAAGAAAAAATGTGGTAAAATAGAGAATATGTGACTTTTTATAGACCAGGCTAGAGGAGTCATCGCCTAGTGGGAGTTCTTGGTCCAGTTATCCTAGGTCAAGTAGGTAGGTCAAACCACCACTTAGGATGACTTCTTCAATAGCTCTTTTAGCTAATCTGTGTTGAAGCAGTTGACTGGCTAGCTCCTAGACTATGCTGGGTCTATTCCTCGTGGTCTTCATGCCTTGATTTTGTCAAGGGATAGGGTGAGAGCTGTGTTTGGGCTATGTTGTGTATTTTATTTAAAGCAACTTGATACTTTTTATGGTTTCTATTTTAGCAAATCAATTCATGGGTTTGATGGGCTGAGTTGCCCTATCCTATGGTCGCCAATGATTGAGAATTGATTTTAGAGTTGATTTTAGAGTTGATTTTAAAGTAGAAAAATATTTGAGAGCTATAAAAAAGGCATTTTTGGTGAAAAATGAAAGTATCACGAATCAAGGATTTGGGGTTTTCCTAGATGCATTTCGACGCTAGGAATCCAACACAAGTGTCCTTTTGACGATCGCAGTTCATTTGACCCCCCATTTAATGGCCGTAAGATTTGGCATTATGAAGCAACTACATGATCCAAAGCCGAAAAGGAAGTGGAGGCGGCCAAAGTAATATAAGATTTCGATGCCAAAAAGTCAACCGACCAATCGAATCACAAATCTGAGGTCATTTGCCCCTCCCTCTAGCTCGAAACCACTTGTAGGGTAGTGTGAACGCGAAGGGTTGAACCAGTTTTTTTAAAAGTTAAAGGTTAATGAAGATTAAAAGAGCATGAAGAAACTCTCAAAAACTGTCAAGATGGGAAGGGGAGCCAAAAAAAAATTTGCACCCCATTTTCCCCCAAATTTGAGATCTCATGTCTCTCCACATCATCCTCCCTCCTCTTGGCCATGAGATGCTGATTTTCCACGTTCTGATTCACTCTAGACCACATGAAATTTGACACAAGGAATGAAAAGTTCAAATTTCAGTCTTTCTCTCTCGCCTAAACGTGGTTCATATGGGTTGAGAGGATGAGAGATGGGTGCCGATTTGTGACGAGATGTAAGAAATGGATCACGAAAGCGCAAATGAGGCATCAATAGTTGTAAAAGAGCATCAACGTCTTCTCGTTTTTGAAATACAATGAGTGCATGTGCGGATTATAGCATAAGTGCCTTCTATTTAATTTTTATGAGATACATCTCTTATTCTTGTGATAGAAAATTATTAAAAATAGTTGAATATGCTTGAATATGTCTGAAATTGTAGAATAATCAATAATTTCTAGCAATTCATGTAATGATAATCAAAATCATAAAACCCCCAATGCAAGATTTAATAGGAAAATGATAATTTTATAGGTTTTTATAGTTCAAATGGTGTTCCTATGGAGTTATATTGAATGTAATCCTAAATGACAATCTATATAAGGTTCATGAATTTGAAAATTTTAAAAATAAATAATAAAATAATTTAAAATAGGCTTTTGATTTAAAAATAAATTTAAGGGCAAGAAAAAATATTGAAATTTAGGAAAAGGTTTGTGAGTGTATAATGGTTATAAAGCATGAGGTTTGCCTCAATCTACATTTATTTGTGTGCTAAAGTGATCATTTAGAGGGTGTTTTTATGGAGAAACATAAAAAGCACCATCCATAATAAATGAACGCATAAAGAAGCTAAAATGTCAAGAATTTTACATAGAAATATAAGTGCTTGTGCATTGAAATAAAGCATATAGGGTTTGTTTAATATTTTTAGAGGAACAATAGCACAAATTAGTCCAGTGTTGTTTCTAAGCAATGAAGTAATACGTTAGAAAGGAAATCATTAAAAGAATGTCTTTCACACGACATGTTGGCTGATTTGTGGTTAATTTGTTTGAGCACTATATTGCATTACACCTTGCATTTGCATTCTTATACATGGTATCAAGAAAGAGAAAGTCTCTTGGATGCGTTGCAATTGGTTGCTAAAACTATTGACCAACAATAAGAGAGCGTGAGGATCCTTGAGTTATAGGATAGAACGATTTTCTTTGGGGACTCTTATGTGAGGAAACAAAATTATCTCTTGGAACGCTTTATCAAAAGAGTGGATAATGTTATGATTGTGTTTTATGTTTAAGATGATGCATCTTGGGGCCAATCCCCAGGGTGTAGGAGAGCTATAGGAGCCACAACAATCAACTAGGGGGTGCTCTGTATGGGGTCTGTATGTTTGTGCAATGAGGTGTTAGTCACCTGTATGCATGGGATACTTGCACTGTTGGAGTTGGGATGGGCAAAATCATTGGACTACAAATCGATACAAACACATGATTTATTTAGATTAGTATATAACCTCCAGATGCTCCTGGCCGCAAGGCTATGAGGGTTATTTGGAGAGTATAGGAGCCTAGCTAGAGCCTTAAATTTAGTGTCGGGATCGTTTTTGGTCCTAACATTAATGCAACCGTGTAAGGTCATAATCCATGCACTCATACTCAATGCTAAAACACCAAATACATCATCATACAAGCCTTTACGAATTAGGGTTCTTAGTGGAGCAAACCAACCCTTTTCTTCCATTCTTGCAAACTTCAATTATAGTCGTACATGCCCTTGTTAACCAGCTCATCCATTACATCCTCTTTTACTACAACAGATACTGGAATAGGCTGCTTTCCTACTTGCTATGCAGATATTGGAATAGGCTACTTTCCTACTTGCTTTGTGACCTTGCTATGCCTAATATGCATCATGACTCATCTTTGTTGTCTCTTGACAAGCATAGAGACAACATCCTTGATATCCTACCACTTTGTTTTTAAACCTTGTTTGGTAGTTTCATATTCAAGAGGCTCTTCCAAGCAAACCTACAAAGTACGATCCGCAACTTGTAGAAACAATTCTATTTTCTCATATTCAAGAGCCTATTGCTTTGCGATATCCAATTGGCCAAAGTAGCGCTCAAACTCATGCAAAAGATTTTAAATTGCAAGGCCTTTATTGTATTTCATAACCCACTCCATGGAAGTTCTATGGGTAACTAATCTTGTATCTTCCCATGACATATAACGACTATTGGCATGATTGGTTTCTATCCATACATCAATTCTACTAGCATATACCCTATCACAACACTGTGAGTTGTGTGATCAACCTATAATGCATATGGAAGCAATCATCGCCACTCTCAAAATTTACCCTTGCATGCCCTTGCTTAGGCCTTGATAATTGGAGAATACATTCTTTCATTTTTCCAGTTCCCCTCTGGATTATATGTAGAAGTAAGTGCAAGCTTGATGCCCAATCTAGAGAAAAAAATCTCTAGCCTCATTAGCATCAAGCAGTCCTCCATCAACAATGACCTTCCCCAGACATCCATAATAGCAAAATACATCTTTCAGTAGAAACTTGCATACGAAACTTATGGCTTTAGTCCTCAAAGCTCGACATTTAACCTAATTTGTAAGGTCCTCGAGTGCAAGAACAATATATCTCATTTGCCACAAACCCATTAGCATGGTCACTAGATCTACAAGGCATTTATAATGCATCGAAAGAGGATACATAGGATGCAAACCATCTCTACATCTCACATAAGAATATATATTGCATGTGTTGCAAGTCTCTACAAACTATGAAATACCCTTGTACATAGCTTTTCACTAGTATCTCTCTTTGATCTTCTCAAAGGTAGCCCATACTGCCCTATGACCATCCCATAGGCTCTCATGAAATTCTCACATAATTTGTAGAGCTAAGTATCCATGCTGCACACCACTTGTAGTGGGGTACCTCTTTTGTTCTTTGAGTGTTTCCAAAGAAATCTTCTCTTCAGAAAGTAACCATATGCTTCTACCAATTTCTCTTAAACTCATCATTACTCCATTCATCTCTCCTAGTCAAGGTACTCAAATACTATCCAATCTGTAATCCCTATCCATCATATAAGTCCTTTGAAAACGTTTCCACTAAAGAAGTGTCACAATCACATACAAGTGTGGTAGGTTGCAATTTCAACCTCACCATGCTTGGCTCTAGACAACATGTCTACCATTGGGTTTTCCCTGCAATGTGCAGGAGCCTAGAATTCACTATTCATAGATTTTGTATGTGCAATCCACTGTAACATGGTAATATCAAGAGTAGAATAGCTCATAATCATCCTAAGAAGAGGTACACAATCAGTATCCACAATCGTTTGGTGCTCTAATAATGAAGTATTCCTGATCACATTTCAGAGTTGTAGCAACTCCCCATAATTCTCTCTTTATCTATGGATATCTTCTCTATCTCTCATTCAACACTTTTGCCCAAAATCAAACTGCATATTTCTTTCCCCCATCATCATCCTAACCAATGCTAATAGGGCTTGTATCCATAGTGGTGACAATGGGTCTTCCACTGGTTTAATAAGCTTTCCCCGAAGTAGGTAGTGTCTTCAACACATTCTTCAACTTCCTCATAGCCTTCGTGTGCATCCTATCCCACTAGAATTTTTGCCCTTTTCTCGGTGATTACCATATGCAAAGCATATGTATTAGGTATGATAGTAGGACTCAATGAAAATGTGCACCAACCTTGTAGTGAGCATGATGTAGAACTAGAGTTCAAGGTGGAGGGAGACAACAACAGCAAGGGAGAACTTATTGATTGTGAAGCATTGATAGCAAAGTTGATAGAAATAGCTTGATGAACCTATTGACTATGAAGTGTTGAAGGAGAGATGGAGGGAGAGAAGGAGCCCACAGAACACATTGTTTGTGAAAGTTGAAGGGGGATCTAGAGGAAGACAAGGAGGTCACTATAGGACTTGCAAGAAATGAGTAGCAACTAGCTGAAGATGATGCTCTTCTAACAAAACTTTTTTGTATAAAAGGTACAAAGTGCTCTCAGCTCATATGCCCAAAATGTGTGCATGCAAGATGTAGTGCATTTGCAAGCACCGCATGGCTTTGTAACTCATCTTTTTGTTATGAGTCTAACATATGAATTTATTTTTGGTGTTTGTTGAGTTCAACTATTTGTTTTGTCTCTTGCACATCTTATTTGTTTGTTTCTTTTGTAGCCACAAGACCTTGGTAGGTTAATAAGCATAGTGTATGGAAAGTAAGCTTCCAAATGATCTTCCTCCCTTAAAAGATGGATTGATAATTGTTGATGTTAATTGGGTGTTGTTGAAAGATTTGAAAGTGCTAAATAAAGAGGAATGGTTGTTGGAGGGGTCTAAACCAATTTGGGTTAGTAGAGTTTGTTATTGTATGGTGAGGCCAGATGCTCAAAAATTCTTGGTGAAACTCACATTTGAAGCAAGTATTGTCATTTGGAGCTATTATAGGAGAACAAATTTGATACAGATTTTGGCTACCTACTTCCTATTCACCATGAAAAAACCAAATTTTAAATAGGTAAACTTACTTGGAGGTGGCCAGTAATTATGTATAGTCTTAATGATTAATTCTTATGTTATCTTCTCTGAGTATGAACATATACATTTCCTCAAAAAGAGTGCAAACTATAGCAAGAAATTTTTTGTGACGTTTCTTACATTGATGCTAAATATTGGCCAAAGCTTGTGGTTTTAAAGAACTTGCGGAAAGTGTTGGCAATGTGCTCTCGCTTGAATGCTAGTAACATGATACATTGGGAAGACACCTACTATAATCCTTGAAAGAATGACTATGACAACTGGTTAGTGATGCGTTCGTATGAGCTAGAAGTGGAGTCCTTTGACAATCCCTCCTATTTATTGGATATATTCAAGTCTTGATGCAAAGGATGGATCAACAATCCTTGCCCATTGGCCTAATGTATGTGACACCTTATGTTTGATATTGAAGATGACTTGTCACCACCACTAGGGGCTAATTATGTTATTTAGATGTGAGGCTATTCATATCAATTTGACCCTTGAGATGTATGATATGTCCCAGTTACCATGTGATAGTCTATGCACATTTGCAATTCATCCCAAATTCCAATATTCAGAAGTTGTAGCATACTACTCTACTGTTGACAACCACTCCTACATCCCACAATATGTACAATTTTTTTCTATCAAAGTGTCAATGTCAAGGTCTTTTTTTTGTACTTTTTGGTACTCGTAGTCATTTCTAACTTGTGTTTTTTGACATGTTTTTAATGTTTTGTCTGCTTTGGTACTTTTTGGTACTATTCGAGTCATTTGGGTTCAGTTATGTATGATGTTCTAAGTGGTACTATTTGGTACTCTTAGGGCTTTTAAAGATGTCAATGGTAATTATGGTACCTTGTGTTGAGATTAGTTGTATAGTACCACACTTGATTTTCTACAATATCAAATTTGGTAATGTGTAGTATGAAATTGATACTTCAAAGCAATCAAATTGGGTATTGTGTTGAAGTGGTAAAACCTATAGAATTCATGCATTTGATATTGTGCAATTTCAAGTTTGATACTATGTTAAAGTACCAACGACAAGAATTCAAAGATTTGGTACTTCATAGATCGAATTGGACTACATAATAAAGAATTAAGAACAAAGGACTTTAAACTTTTGATCATGTAGAGTACCAAATTTGGTATTATGCATAGAACTGCCAATGTTGGCTTGATTGTCAAGTTTGTGGATGACAAAAATATTATTCATGATCTCTCATGTGGTGATACAAATTATTGTATTTGATTCATTATGTTGTGGGATGTACAAGCTCAATAATTATGGCAAATGTGTGGAAGATATGGCATGTGCTATTGCATATTTATAGGTTGTTTTATATATAAAGCTTTGACATGTACATTTTGATCATCTACATTTTGCTAGTTTGCTACATTTTCAAAAATTCGATATACTTCATTACCTACTCTTGAGGCACTTGTAAAACACATTGTATGGATTGTGTATTGGCTAAAGTATAGTGTGCTTCCTTCCTAAAAGATAGCTTAGTGAGAGATGTTTACAAACTATAACTTGTACATAAGCTTCCGATTGAAGCTCGGTATTGATATTCCTTCCCATCTATTGGATTCCAAGCCTTCTTTGAGCATTTGAAACTCCTGCTATGTGAGAAGTTACTCTAAGTACTCTTTGGATTTGTCAAGGTAGAACCCTAGAGCACCTTGAGTTTCCACAAAGTTGATGGTATTTGTGCCCATGAACAAGAATTGATCCTTGGGAAGGTTGCTAATAAATATGGAAGTGTAAAATAGCAAGTGATTGATGAGTCATTTCAAGCATATTATCTTTGAGAGAGGACTCCAAGAGTTGAGTGTCGCATCTTCAATAATAGCATACTTCGTGTCAGTGTGCTCTTTTATCCATACAAGTAGTTTGTACCGATGTACTCATGCATTTCTTTGTACTTTATCCATTGCTTTTGCCTCCTTTGGAAGGCCAAGATAGTTGGCCAAATTGAGAAGGATGCAATTTGTAGATGATGATTTGGGTAAGGTAGGAGGTAGACCATTTCATGATGATACTGAGAGAAATTTAGAAGAGAGAGTACTTGTGATTGTTGATGATGTCATTGTAATGTAAGATAGACTAATGATTGAGATTTGAGTATACAATTAGAGCAATATGATTGTAGGAGGAAGGTAAAAAAGTGGAAAGTTGGATAGGCTGGGATAGATAGAAATGATGATTTGATGGATTGGAAGTTAAATAAACATAGTATGAATGAAATGTGATGGTAGGATAACATCTTGTGTAGGGATTTAAGATTGCACATTGAGAAGTAGTGATGTGACAATGAGGAATTCAAGGGGATAGGATTTTGGTGGAAACATTGTGAGAATCTTGAATGCGTAGGAGAAAGCCAAGAGTGTGTGCAATTCGACGGGGATTGCACTGATGGCCAGCACAAGTGTTGGTTTGTTGGGGATTCTGCACATGACGATTCTTGGAGAGCTTGCAGGATGATAAAGGATAAGAATTTAGATTTGGGCGTCGATGAAGAGCGAACGACACTTTTGTTGAAGTCTTCAATACCTGCAATTGAAAACCTCTCATAGGTGGTCTCTCCCTAGGGGTAGTGCTAGTTTTCTCTATTGTGCACAAGACATAGTTCAATTAGTTTGGGAGACAGGTGAACTCTAAGCAAGCTGAGAGTATTGTCCTGCACTTGAGGACCCGAACTGTGTATATATTTTGGTGCAGATATTATGTGAGTGCTAGTGCATACTTAGATATTACGTAGTTAAAAGACCACATGCTGGTTTCTCGTAACAATGTGTGGATGAAGCAATGTTGTCCATGTTGAGAAGTACACGTGAAGGTGTATGAGACATCCTTTGCATTGTGATTGCACAACGTAGCATAATTGAACACAGGGACACCGCACTTTCAGTAGCTGGGAGCTATGGGACTTGCTTGATGAGGACGGTGTATTTTCATGGCCATTCGTGCGGTGCTTACCACAATTGATTACAATGGTATTAAGGCAGAGTGCAAGAGGGAATTGTGCAAATGGGTCAGGGTGACAAGTCTAACCATAGGCGAGATAAGCTCCCTAGGTATGTCATACCCTTGATGTGCCCTAAACAATTGTGGGTGATGCTAAAGGGCTAGGGGACTAGGGATGGAGCCACCCGACCAAGGTCACTGGACGTACCTAATTTGAGGACCCCTAGGTGCTGTGCTGTGATCGTGGGTGCTTCGTATATTTTCATTTTTTTCTTTTCTTTTCTTTTCTTTTTTCCTTTTTCATTTTCTTTTTTGTTTCCTTTTCTTGTTCTTTTTTCTTTTTTCTTTTTTTTTTGAACTTCCTGCATACAACCGTTGCAATATGTTGAGGCTATCAGCCTTTCAATGGGTTGGGAAATGTCAAGCTTCGAAGGCTCAGGAAATGGATATTACAGTGATGATTGTGCCCTAGCCTCGTTGTTAGAGAAGCAGTCGTTGAGATGGGGGAGATACAGTTGAGATATTGCAACCCTCTTTGGAACGTGTGATGTTGGTACAATTGGGGTAACATTTGCTGTGAGTGCCCGGCTCAGAGTATAACCCAAACAGAGGAAGTGGTTAAGATCATGCTTTGGGCCATGCGACGTGGGCACTCGCACGGGTGATTTTTGCTTTCGGCAGCGTGGCTTTGTCGCGGCTCTTTGTGGGGTCGGTGGTCTTGCGGTGACTTGTGCATTGAACACTTTCGCACAAAGACCTGCATCATCCTGCATCCACTTGTCACTTCATGAGAGTACATGCACGGCATATGCCGCAACTATAATAAACCAGTGCAACGCAAGGAGGCATCACTTATCTGAATTCCCTGGTGTTGGCTTAGATACTTATCACCTGCACTTGATTAGCTTTTTCTTTTGCTAAAGACGTGAAATATATTAAACGCAAATATGAAAAGTTTGTACAATTGGGGAACATGTCAGCACTTAACCATTTAAAGACAAAAAGTCATGGCCAGGTAGCATTTGATAAGCCTTTTATACAACATGGGGCTACTCTATTTGTACGAGGTGGGGCAAGTCTGGGTGGTTGGGCGACTGAGGCTGTGCTGCTGAGGGGCTCCTGTGAGGCTGGGCGGGGAAAATGTCAGCTAGGACCCGGATGGTATAGTCCTTGGTCGCAATTGTTTCCAGGCTTTTGAACAATGCATCAAGTTCTTGCTTGTCTCGAGTTGCCCTCTCCTCTTTCGAGCACCTGGTGCCCGAGCGTCTGGTGGGGGCCCACACAATCGGTGTTGCCACGCCTCATGTACTCCCTTGAGCTTCTATTTCCCTGGCCTAGGGATCTTTTGGCCTACATTCAGGCCGGTGTCGCTTGGGGCCTCGTTTCTTTGCATACCTTTTAAGGGTAGGTACGTAGCGTTCCAATGGAGGAGCTTGTGCTACATGCTCCCTTCAACGGCGGATAGCGTCCTTGCAAGCCGCGGATAGCGTCCTTGCACGCCAACTACACTGGGTGCTCCATGTCGGCTACCGTAGGGGGACCTGCAAAATGCGAACCAAGGATTAGGCCTTGAGGAAGGATAAAACTATTCGCATGGAAGGGATTATACAACGGGTTATCAAGTGCATATGATGAGGAGGGGAGAGGTGAGGCATGCAGTGTTTGTTGTAGAGGGATGGCCCCCATGATGATGTTCGTTTTGTCTCCAGCCACCATTAGCAGATCTTGGCTTATGCTAAGTTGCGTAGACTGGTTGTCATGGAGTGGAGCAGGGCTCATCCCTTGGAAGGATAGACCGAAAAGGAGAAAAGGTATATAGAAAGGGATGGTGCCCCATGTACACCATCAGAGTTGTTGGTCAAGGCTTCCTATGGCGGTAATGAGGGTTGTAGGCCCTCCACTTGGAGGTGGGAATGGTCACACGACTTCTAAATGTGTGATGAGAGGAGGACCTGAGGAGCTTAGCCTGTCAAACCCAACTCTTCTCCCTGCGCTTGACTATCATTGCTTGTGTGTGTTGATATTGTCTATACAGGGTCACAAAAGTCATTGTTTATTTATATACATATTTACGAATCCATGTCACTTCACAAGGATAAAAGCCAATTGTAGAACTCCGGATTGTATTGAAGTGTGGCACACGCATCTAGTACTCGTGGCAGCTTACTCAATACCGATAGATATTTTGCAACATCGAGTAGCATGGAACCTTGTCCGAGTCTACTGGCAACATGTAACTCCTCCTCAATGAGAACCTTATCAAACAGAGAGTTCTCTTGGCTAGTTTCAGTTAAGTCCATACCCCGAGTGGCAATCGGCACTCGAAAGGAAGTTGGTGCCACATAGGTTGGGTCTCTTTGAGACCGCCATTTGGCCAATCGCTCCAGAGCACATCATTGAATGTTACATATAAGTGTAGTTCGTCGGCTTCCTCGTCAGAGGTGAGTTGCATGTGTTCATGCAGGAGCCTGTCATAGTGCTCGTCGAGATGTTCTTGCTCTTCCCAGGATAGGGAAAATGGCAAGTATTCTCCAAGATGCTCCTTAGGGAATGCGCCCATGTCCGCAAGGACGTAGACACGTGCGAACACCTTAAGCTTAGCATCCAACTCAGTTAAGCATTCTGTGACACTTCTATGTTCAACGAGGGCTTGCTCGGTTGCTATCTCATGCAAGGTTCTAGGAGTTTACCTAGGCTTTAGCATAGCTGGGGGCTCAGGCCTAAATGAGCAAGATTGGTCAACGCTAGGATTTCTTATGCTCTCAGGGTTTCCATGTTTCTCCTGAGGCTTTGTTATTGCATCATGGTTCTCCTTAGATGTGATTGGTATAAATTTGTCATCCTGTTGTGACAGCGTTGTATCCACTCTTGATTGGTCAATGCGAGTTCTATTGTTGGTGGATTGAGTGTTGAAAGCAACCATTGATGGTAACGGCTGCTTTGATTTTTTAGAGCACAGGGATGTGTCTGAGGTTTCACCGCTATTGGGAGAGACATCAATGGGTTCATTGGTTTCAATCATTGGTGGCCTGCTGAATAGCCTCGCTAGGTTGTGAGGGTACAACTGCCTCTCTTTTTGGAGAGTATAGCTCTTCAATCAATTCCCTTCTATTTAACTCCTCCAGCTTAGGCTTTAAGCACTTTGGAAGTGCTGGAGTTGTCAAGGATGCTGGTTGTGGCACCTCCTCCACAAGTGAACTGCTAAGGACACGTTCCGCAAGGGGCATTGTCACGGCCAGGGGTTGTGACTGCTGTGATCCTTGATTGGAAGTAGTAGCGGCTAGTCTAGTGGACTTGCTACTCTTGGTGGATTGCGGTGTCAAGTCCCTAAGGCGATCAGAAGTGGTCGTGTCTTCTGTTGCCTTTGAGCATTCACCTGTGTAGATCGAGCATGAGTTGATCTAGTCACATTAGGTTGCATATCCTTGGGCCGAGAGCTACGGCTGGTGTCATGTCCCACCTCTTGGACATTTGGAAGCTTAGATGGAGATAGAGATTGGGATTGAGCAGCGGCCCTTGATGACCGCTGTTGTGCTTCCTGTGTCCATTTGGGAAAAGAAGGTGTATGAGATCTAGGACTCTTAGGTGGACTTGGCACTGGCTAAATGATTTGCTCGAGGCTATTAAATGATTGTGCCATTTTCTTTGTTGAGGGATTAGCCTTCTCACAAGCAGCGTTGTGCCTTTGGTACTCATTATCCTCTTGGAAAATCAAAGGCTCCTTGGGCACCAGTGGCTTTTGCGTATCCTCAACGATTACATCTAACATCTGCTTGTCAAGCACACTAGGCTAAGGATCTACCCTCCAATTGGTTTCTTGATTTCGAGCGTGAGGGGCTCGGTCACTCCAATGCTTTTGACTCGAGACTTGGTTTTTCGTTTAGATCTCCTCCTACGCTTCTTTGCTCTTGATATGATCTGGCCTTCAATCGACAAAGGAGGTTTAGCAGGGGGTTTTGGCACCCAAATCCATCAGTTGCCCACATAATACCCTTGAGCACATAGAAACGCTTTGGATATCCATCGCGGCGTTGTGTTGACCCTCAATCGATGCCTTCGTCTACAAGGCTTGGGCTTCTTTTGGGGTCTTCTACGATATTTGTAAGTCCAAAGCCCGTCCTTGGCATTGCCTCCTAACCTTCTTGTTTCAGACATGGCCTCACTCACTGGTTCTCGTTGTTCGACCTGTGCTTATATCAACTCTTCAAACAACTCCTTGCCCTCGTTAATAGGCTTGACTGTTATGTTAGCACCTTCCTTGCCTTTCCCTTGAGGTTCGATGAGGTCATCCTTGCTAAAGGTTGTGACTATCCTCACACCCGATAGTGTCAGGTGTATCCTCTGCGCTACATAGTAGGCCTCACACTTGGTCGCCCTTTTGAAGGGTCTTTCTAGGAGGGTTTCTTTCCCGTAATTAGCACTATTTGGAGGAACATGAAATAGGATAGGCAAGCTTCCAGTTTCAATTTTCGCAAGGATTTTGCACTTCCCTATGAGTGCTTGTGGGTGTCCTCCGTAAGGGCTAAGAGTTGCATTAGTCGGTGTGAGCTCTGGTTGGCCTAGTAGGGTCCATGATTCATAGGTCAAGATATTAAAATCTGCTCCATCAATCAGAGCATCGATAGTATGCTCTCTTTTTGCGGTGAGTTTGACCCTAAGGTAAGTAGATGGTACTATGTCTTCGTCTTCCGGGTCTTGGCTTGTAAATTTAAGCCTTTTGACAAATGCCCTTGAGTCCCCAACTGCACGACTAGATGTGGATTCTCCACTGATGTCTTGGATCGTTAGTGCAGTGCTATTCAAGGAGCATCTATCGTCAAGACTGTCATATCTAGTCATTCCTGTTGTTGTAGCTTGATGTTGTTGCTTTCCGCTTTGACTAGATGCAGTCCGAATGCAACACATATGTGTTTTTGCAATGTGGCCTTTTGGCCCTTGTTGGCTAGACTAGCCCATTGAGGTTCTACGGTCTCTGTTTCTCTCTGTTCGAGTATAGGCTTTTGGTTGCTCTTTTGTAAGTGAGAATCCATGCTCGTGTAGAGCCATTACTACACTAGGGTGTAATTTGGAGGACTTGCCACGGCACGTGTTCTCTCTCCAACCTACTTGGGGGAGGTGCGGAGGGGGCAGAGCCCCCTCTGCGGGGGTCCGGGGGGGCAGTCCCCCCGGCCCGCAGGGCCATTACGGTACATGCCACAGGTGACTTGAAAGACCATTTATAGCCAAACTTTGAACTACTTGCTACTTGGGGGAGGTGCGGAGGGGGCAGAGCCCCCTCTGCGGGGGTCTGGGGGGGGCAGTCCCCCCGGCCCGCAGGGCCGTTACGGTACATGCCACATGTGACTTGAAAGACCATTTATAGCCAAACTTTGAACTACTTGCTCCATGTTTCAGCCCAGTGATCGATCTATGTTATGGTTTCGGCTCTATATGGTCTCTTGGTCAGTTTCACTGTCTTCAGGTTAAAATTTGAAAAAATCTAAATTCGGCCCAACAAGTCTAAATTGTAGGGACCGAATGCTAGATTCGGCCCATCCGAGGGCCGAGTGGAAGGTCCGAATGTAACTAGTCCGAATGCCAAATTCGGCCAGTCCGAGTCTGGTTGTCCTAGGGTCGAGTGGGCCGAGGGCCGAATTTCAAAGTTGGTCTGAATGCTCAATTCGGACGGGCCAAGCGGTGGGTGTCCGAGTCGAGTGGGCCGAGTCGAGTGGTCCGAGTGGTAGTGGGCTAAAGGCCGAATGGCCGAGTGGTCCGAGGGCCGAGTCAGATGGGCTGAGTCAAGTGGTCCGAGTGGTAGTGGGCCGAGGGCCGATTCTGGGACTCGGCCCGGAATCGTCGTCACTTGGACTAGCCGAACGCGGCACGACTTTGGCCGACGCAATGATAAATCGCTCGAATCACAAGATTTAGGTCACGGCCTATCACACACACCTTCAGATCGAAGCTATGGATGGAGGGGAAGAGTTGTATATACCTGGAATAGCCAATAAACTCCAAAATGCAAATCGACCACCGAATCAAACCCTCATGCCCTATTATGACAGCAGAAACCACGATGCTTGTTTTTCTTCTTTTTCTTTGTTTTTTCCTACCCTAATGCACTCAAATCACAAAGCAAATAACTACCCTACTCCAACATGCTTTTCCAAATCCAAAAAACTAAAAACCTACTTGCTAAAAAGATTGAATACCTCTTCAAAATCCCTCGCTTCCTACCTATCTACCTCAAGCACCGGTTCGGGGAAACCCTTACTTCGATGCTCAATTCGAAGTGCGCAAGCGCTCAAGGCTTGAATCTGTTGGTCCTGGCAACGGAACCAAAATGTGGGAGCTTTCTCTCAACCGCCAAGACCCACGGACCGCTTATTATTTCAAGTGTTCCAAGCTGAGCACTAATGGCTACCTCTCACATAACTGACGCGCCATCCATATCTATGGGTGTAATGAGCTTATCTCCATGCCGATCGAGTTACCTCCTCTCCCGCACACTCCTGTAGCTCCACCAACCAAGTGCAAGCTTCAAGCAAGCTCCATCCTCAAGCTCCACGCTCCACGCTCCAAGCTCCATAGCCGCAAGCAAGACAAGAGAAGAGAAGAGAAGAGAAGAGAAGAGAAGAGAAGAGAAGAGAAGAAGAGAGGAGAAGATGGAGAGCTTCTCCTCCTCGGTCCCTCAACCTCACACACTCACTCCCTCACACTCTCACACTCCCTCTCTCAAGCACAAGCTCAAGCAAGTAAGAAGAAGAAGAAGAAGAAGATGAGGAGAGCCACTTTTGGCCACACACAAGAATGAGCTTCTCATTCACTTTTCAACTTTATATACAAAACCCTAAATCCCTTTTGGGCGGTCATCCCCTTTTTAACATGGTCGGCCGTGGCCTATGCCCTTTTTCCCATTGTCCTTCTATCTTCCTAGCTTCCTTTCCACCGCCCGTCTACATTTACAAATTGCACGGGTGAGAGCCCGGCGCTCCTTAAATTGAATCATGATGTGCTTGCGCTCTTTTACAAAAGTATTGACTTGCACTTTTCCTTGTGTGCCTTTGTCTTCCGTTTCACTTTGCCTTGGCCTTTGTCTTTTGCTTTAGCTTTTCCAGATTTTCCACCTTGTTCGTCTACCCGTTAACAGCAATGGAAAGAGTAAGAGAGGTCATCAACCTATTCTCAAAGCTCTAGCAAAGTCTTGTAGAGAAAAGATCAAAGAATGGCCTAAAATGCTACCTTTTGCATTATGGGCTGATTGGACTACTCACAGTTCAGTGATTGGCTGTATGCCAGCTGAACTTATGCATGGACAACAACCAATTATGCCAATTGAAGAATCTATTCTTATATGGAGTCTTCTACCTTGGGAGGAAGGCATCAGTAGAGAAGAGTTGCTGACTTTGCGCATATGGCAACTAGAAAGAAGGCCTAAAGATGTTCAAGCAACTATTGAGAAGCTAAAGACAGCAAGACTAAAGAACAAAAGAAGATTTGATAAGCGACATCAACTTCGGCCAAGAGCAATTCAAGAAAATGATTGGGTGCTTGTCTAACAACAACCTAGACAATCAATACAGTGCTTCTAGGAAGATGGTAAAGCGTTGGTTTGGCCCATATGTGGTAAAGGTCATTCATGACAATGCCACATATTCATTGGCTGAATTGGATGGAACAAGCATGAAGATAACCATAGCTGGAATAAGAATCAAGCTCTTCAAACGAAGAGAAAATTCAACATATGAGCTAGAAGACTTGAATATAATTCAAGAGCATGAAAACATAGAGGAAGAAGAAGAGGCAGAAGATGAAGACATTGACATGGCAGAAGATACTTCTTCTGACACTGCAAATCCGTAAGACTTTGGCACATGCCAGAGGATGTGTAGGCTAGGAGGGGGTGGATGTCATGCCACTACGTGCACACCGTGTAAAAAAAATCTAGAGTGTGGCTTCCTTTTAGATTTAGAGAGCCAATGCCACTTTAGACATTAGTATTAGTGTCCATGGTTCAAAATATTAGATTTTTTTGGACAAGTTTTTAGTCAATTTTTTATATTCTAGATATTATCTCTTATAAAAATCCATAAAACTATAGATAACTTCTAGATTAGGAGGGCATGTAAAAGAAAGCATGTAGCTTTCAGCTAATTTGAGAGGATTTTATGTAAAAAGAGAGATTAGTGAAATTGCGCGATGCGCGATCGCCATTTTTAGGCAGTGAACAACACTCCAAAAGTGGGAGATGAAGAAGGAGTGATCTGGCACGATTCTGGGCAAGTATCTTGGTATTTAACCCCCCTTTCGGAGCCATTGAAAGCAATAGATTGGCGATCTGAGTAGCATAGAGGAAGGTATTATTTTGTACGTGTTTTTGTCTATTAGAGTAATATTTTCTCATAATGCTGAAAGAAACTGACAGGCTTCATCTCTGTTAGTATTATTCTATATTTTCTAATTCTTTTTGGGAGTATTCTTCTGCATCTTCAATCTCTTTGAACCCCTCCTCTTCTGTCTACTCCTCTCCTTGAATCTACCTACGCCCTGATGTCTCTTATCTTCAAGAACTTGGCTTGAAACCTTCAACCCTTCTTTTATCTCTACCATCTCCAAAGTCTAAGCTCTTGAACCCCCATACATTCTTCTCTTGCCAAACCCCTGTGGAGACCTTCAACCCTATGTGCTGCGACATCGTAAAAGAGCACAACAGGCACAGAATGGTAACCATCATCAAAATTGGTTCATGAATGAAGAATATGCTTCCGTTATCAACAACAACTTTGACAGATTGTTTTGAATAATTTACCTTTCCTATAGTGGATCTTATGTTTTCCTATAGTGGATTTTGTTTCCCTTAGTGTATTTGCTTTGTAAAACAAAACCCTTACCAAAGATATAAAGTTTCGAGCTTTAACTTGACTAGGCTGCCTATGAGCTAGTCTCTTGGGCCATGTCATCATGTAGGGGGGGCAAAAGCTAGCAAGTGTAGGAACTCATCATTTGAGGGGGGTGTTGAAAGATACGACAAATGATGTATGCTCTAGGAAGAGATGTCCTAAATCCCATATGCACAATAAGGAGAGTGGAACAACCCAACTACTATAAAGCATTGTACATGACTATCACTTTCAATATGAGTAATGCAATATCATGATGCTTTGTATTTTTAGTAAGTGTCATTATCATTGTCAATCTCTTATACAAGATTGTGTTTATGAGTCCAAGATTCCATCTTGGAACCCTATTCAATTGTGTAACAGTGGGTCTATTCATTGTTCATGTCACTATGAATCTTATCTTCATTTTCCAACCTCCATAGCTGCCATGCTCTAGATTTGTCTTTCTGACAAAAATGAGATATTTAGATAAGATAAAATACACAAGCTCCCAAAAACCTCCTTACCTTTGATACTAAAGAGCAAGTCTCATCCATCCTATCAATTGCATCCACCTTTACTAGTGATGGCCTTTTGGCATATGGACAACACATATGTCCAACAATCAATACTCCATTCACTCTAAAGATTGACTTTTGACCTATAAGAGTAAGATTCACTTCTTTGAGTCTATCAATGATCTTCTCACCGTCAATAGAAATATGATGAGGAGTAAATATTTTTCATCTCTATTCATTTAGCCCTTTATCTTTATCCTTTTCAGTGGACCCTTTTATTGGCAATTCATTAAAAAAAAGGTATAGTCAAATGAGGCATATAATCCCACAATACTTTGTTCATAACATTCATCATGTGAGCAAACGAATTCATTGTCCCCTGTGGTAGAGTGCACATGCGCACTAATCCCAATGGTGTCTTCATGTTTGCAAGATTCCTATTTTCAATTGCTAACTAGAACTAATCATAGCCATAGTATAAGTCACCCAAAGAATATACTACTCTATTAGCAAAAGCCTCTGCAAACTCATCAACAATAGGACATCGTACTACATTTTCAATGATCACTTTATTGATCAGCTACATATCCTATATAAAATACCAACGTTTCATTTTTCTTGGTACAATGAACCATCAATTCAAAAAAGGAGCTGAGGAAGCCTCCAAGTTCAATTTAGGAGATCAATCAATGTTTGCAAATGAGCTTTTGGCACTAGAATTGACATGCAGGTTCTATGGTACATATGGAGTGAAAATAACCAGAGGAGAAACTATACTTAGATACATACATCCACTCTCACATGGCTGAAATCCAAAAGCCCTCCAAAGCCTAGATAACATTGTTAGAGATCATAGCCTGTTTAGGCAGCTGCACAGTCAGTAGCAGCAGTCGGACCAGCAGCTGCAGTCGGACTGTGCAGTCGGACTGCCACGTGGCAGTCTGACTGCCTGCAGCCGTTTTTACCAGGCTGTGCCCTATTTCTGGCGCCCCGTTCTAGGTGGTTTTTCGCCTATTTATTGTCGACGACTTCAGCAGTCTGCCTATTCTTCTCTGTCGCAGATTACAAACCGGTGCCGTGCAGATTTCTGTCTCTGTTCACAGATTTCAGACAGCAGACAGTGCAGACTGCAGCAGACTTCGAGGTGGACAGCAGGTCGCATCATCGAGGTGGAGACACGCAGTCCAGCGCACTGCGCCCGTGTATATCTTTGTATTCAGCATTCTTTATATAGCAGATCTTCATTGTACACTGTCTCTTTCTCTCCCTTTTTCTCTCTGCGTTCTCTCTCTCTCAGTCCTACGCTTCCGCACCGCTGCACTCTGACATGGTATCAGAGCAGTGTTTGAGGGCTGACTGAGCGCAGAATCAACCTGAAGAGGAGTTTCCATCGCGACACAAATTTGCGTTTTTTGCGTTTAAGGGCAGACAGGAGGGCTGCGCCTTGGAACAAGGCTGAAACGAGTGTGGGCGCATAGGAAAGGAGTACAGGTGGTGGATTTGCTGCTGTTTACTGCTGTTTGACGCGGAGGAAGTTTGAGTTTTCAACCTAAAAGTGCAGGTTTTGCTTTTTCATCGCCTCCGGCGAGTGAAGAAGCTTCGGGACACAGAAGAGCCTTAGCAGGCTGAGTTTACCCAGTCAGAGGGGGCTGCTTTTGCATTTGAGAAGGCATTGCAGGTGAAGATGTCTACAGAGATGGACTTGGAGTTCCAGGCGATTATGGACCGGAAGGTGCCTGTCCTACCGGCTCTTCCTACAGATCAGAAGCTCGACAGCGACAACTACCGCATTTGGCGCGTTATGATGTTGGCCATTCTTGAGTCCTATGATTTGGCGGAGTTGGTACAGGAAGATATTGACCGGCCTTCGGTAAGAGATGAGTCCAAACTCTCTTCCGATGCTCGTGCGGAGTTGGCCAGGGCCCAGTCTCATTGGGACAAACTGAATGCCAGGATTCGATCCTTTCTCTTTCTATCATGCACTACAGCCGTGATCGCTCACATCGAGCACTTGACGGTGGCTCGTGAGATATGGCTGGAGCTTGATCAAATGTACAATCGGATGACCCTGATGAAGAGGGTTTCTTTGGAGGTACAGATGCGGACCTTGTCCGTCAATAAGTCTTCTTCGCTAAGGGAACACATTAACAAGCTAAGGCAGCTACAGATGCAGGTTCAGAATGCGGGGAAGCCAATTTCCTCCGAAGACATGGCGATCACACTCTTGTCCCAGTTGCCGTCACGATTCGGTACATTTTACTCTGCCCTTATAGCTTCGGGGCGAGAGTCTACTCTTCGGTGGGAAGAGTTGGTTCCTATGGTCTTGGACCAAGAGGAACAGTTAAAGGGACAGAATGCTTCCAAGACGAAGGCGTTGACAGGTCAAGCCTCTCAGAAGAAGGGGAAGGACCAAAAGAAGAAGAAGGGGGATAACAAGTCCAAGAAGGACAAGGAGAAGGATAAGGACAAAGACTCCACATGCCATATTTGTGGAAAGACTGGCCATTGGAAGAAGGATTGCCCTGACAAAGACTCGAAGGACACCAAGAAGAAGGAAACCAAGGATTCTGGAGTGGTGGCTGCACCCTCATCAGCTGCATTTCTACATTTAGTTGTCATTGAGGACGCTTCATCGAATGCTTCTGATGCTGCGATGGCGGCTCCCCAATCTCGAGAGTGGATTATTGATAGTGGTGCCTCACGGCACATGACTCCTTTATCAGATGGTGTTGCCCAGCTGCGACCTTCGCGTGGGCAGGTTCTCATTGGAGACAGCTCTTCAGTTTCTATTGCAGGTCGGGGTAAGATGCAGCTTATTCCGGATGGACGAGGTGGCACCCATACCTCAGAGGTTTTGCATGTACCAGGCTTAGGGTACCATCTCCTTTCAGTTCATAAGATTTGCTCCCTTGGTCTTTTGGTGGAATTTGACAGTTCTACTGTGCGAGTCCTTGATCGTGAATCGAGGAAGGTTCTATCATCTGGATATGAGGAGAACGGCATTTACAAACTGAAGTCTTCCACTGCCCTCTCTTCTCTTCTTCTTACCTCACAATCACAGTCTGAATTATGGCATGCTCGGTTTGGTCACCTGAACTATGACTATCTTCGGAAGGCGTCACGTGGACAGCTTGTTCGAGGGTTGCCGGATATAGTGGTGAGCCAGCATCCATGTGTCTCCTGCATACAGGGGAAGCAGCATCGGGATGCCATTCCCCACATAGCTTCGCGGCGGTCTACTTCACCGATGGAGCTAGTATCTACGGATCTATGTGGCCCTATGAGGAATGAGTCCCTGCGTGGGAGCTCGTACTTCATGCTGATAGTGGATGACTATAGCAGGATGACATGGGCCTATTTTTTGACACTAAAATCAGAAGCTTTCTCGCACTTCAAGGATTGGCTTCTCTTTGAGGAGAACCGATCAGGCCGGAAGTTGAAGACCTTGCGATCCGACAAGGGAGGTGAATTTGTGTCTAATGAATTTGCTCGGTTTTGTGCAGATAGAGGAATTCACCAGGAGTTTGCAAATACCAATACTCCTCAAGAAAATGGTATTCTAGAACGGAAGAACCGCAGTGTGATCGAGATGGCGCGCACCATGATGGAGCACCGACAGACCCCTCAGGTTCTGTGGGCCGAGGCTGTGGCTACTGCAGTCCACATCCTTAATTGATCCCCTACTTCGGCCGTGGAAGGGATGACTCCATTTGAGGCTTATTTTGGGACGAAGCCAGATGTTTCTTACTTTCGGGTCTTTGGGTGTGATGCCTATGTTCACATTCCCAAGGCTCACCGTGACAAATTTGAAGTGGCTTCCCGAAAACAGGTATTTGTTGCCTATAGCTCTCAGTCCCAAGGCTACCGACTGTATGATCCCGTCAAGCGGGATGTATATACTAGCTGTGATGTGCGGTTTGTGGAGGTTCCGGCTTCTTCAACGGGTGAGGAGCATCCCGTTCTTGGAGATCCAGGGGAGAGTTTGGCTCCTTCTACAGTTCCACTTGAGCCTGTGCCGTTTGATTATGATTCTGTTTCTGACACAGAGTCTACTGTTCCACCGGATCCTTCTGAGGAGTTACCACCGGTGGACATTCCAGAGTCTTCTGCTGATGGAGAACGACGAGGGGAGGTTCGGCCTCCTCCTCGCTGGGCCCGTGACACACTCCGTGATTCAGGGATCGAGAGGGTTCCTGAGGAGTGGGGACCGCAGGATGGTCCGCGGCGGTCATGGAGGCACCAGGCGCATTCTTCGGAGCTTGTTTGCTCCAATTATTGTTTGATGTCCCGAGTTATGCAGGATCGAGAGCCCACCTCCGTGAAGGAGGCTTTACAGTCTGCCCCATGGAAGAAAGCTATGGAAGCTGAGTTGGAGGCTATTGAGAGGAATGGCACTTGGTCACTTGTGCCATGCCCCCCGAAGAAGAAGGTGATTGGAGTCAAGTGGGTCTTCAAGACCAAATATCTCAGTGATGGTACTTTGGATAAGCACAAGGCTCGCCTTGTTGCTAAGGGTTTTGCCCAGCGTCCAGGGATTGACTGTCATGACACCTTTGCCCCTACAGCTCGTATGGCAACCATTAGAGCTGTTCTTGCTTTGGCTGGCCATAGGAGATGGCCTGTTTATCAGTTGGAAATGAAGTCGGCCTTCCTGAATGGTGATTTGAAGGAGGAGATCTACGTTGAGCAGCCTCCTGGCTTTGGTTCTTCAAATGGGAAAGTCTACAGGTTGAAGAAGGCCCTGTATGGCCTCAAGCAGGCCCCGCGAGCTTGGAACGAGCAGATTGATTCGTTCCTCCAGACTCAGTTGGGATATCGGCAGTCCAAGGCCGATCCGCAGCTATATGTTCACACTTCCGAGGATGGTTGTGTGATGTTTGTATTATATGTTGATGATTTGATTGTCACAGGTGATGATGCACAGCAGGTCAAGGAGACAAAGTCAGCTTTACATCGGACGTTCGAGATGACGGATTTGGGGCTACTCCATTTCTTTTTAGGCCATGAGATTTATCAGTCTCAGAGGGGGATCTTTCTCTCCCAACAGAGATATGTACAGGAGCTCTTGGTGACTTTTGAGATGGAAGATTGTCGGGCCCTCTCTACTCCTATGGATCCGAACTGGAAGGCCACTTCCCATTCAGCTTCTCCTTTGGCGGATGCTTCCCGCTATCGACAGTTGATAGGGTCTTTGATTTGGCTTCTCAACACGCGGGTTGATCTATGTTTTGCTGTTGGGCTCTTGGCAGGGTTCATGAGTGAACCTCAGACGGTGCATTGGCAGGCTGCTCAGAGGATACTTCGGTATCTAAGGGGGACGTCTGATTTGGGGATTCATTACCCCGCAGGGACAGATGGGTCAGATCTTGTACTTGCAGGTTGGAGCGACTCGGATTGGGCTGGTGACGTGGACCACAGACGGTCTACAACAGGTTACTGCTTTACTTTGGGTGCAGGTGTTATTTCATGGAGTAGCAAGAAGCAGCCCACGGTAGCCCTTTCGTCTACTGAGGCGGAGTATCGGGCCGCATCTTCCACCACATGCGAGGTTGTGTGGCTTCGGAGATTGTTGGAGGAGCTTGGGTGCCCCCAGACTCGTCCTACATTGCTGCGATGTGACAATGAGAGTTGCATTGCCTTGGCAAGGAATCCTGTTTTTCATGCCCGGACGAAGCACATTGAGATTCAGTACCACTTCATTCGAGAAAAGCTTCTGGATGAGACCATCACTGTGGAGTATTGCAAGACGGAGGATAATCTTACGGATTTGTTTACGAAGGCGCTTCCTCAGGCTCTACTTCGGCAACATTCCAGATCCCTCAGGCTTCTGCCCTGTCCAGGCTCTGAGAGGGGGTGTTAGAGATCATAGCCTGTTTAGGCAGCTGCACAGTCAGCAGCAGCAGTCGGACCAGCAGCTGCAGTCGGACTGTGCAGTCGGACTGCCACGTGGCAGTCCGACTGCCTGCAGCCGTTTTTACCAGGCTGCGCCCTATTTTTGGCGCCCCGTTCTAGGTGGTTTTTCGCCTATTTATTGTCGACGACTTCAGCAGTCTGCCTATTCTTCTCTGTCGCAGATTACAGACCGGTGCCGTGCAGATTTCTGTCTCTGTTCACAGATTTCAGACAGCAGACAGTGCAGACTGCAGCAGACTTCGAGGTGGACAGCAGGTCGCATCATCGAGGTGGAGACACGCAGTCCAGCGCACTGCGCCCGTGTATATCTTTGTATTCAGCATTCTTTATACAACAGATCTTCATTGTACACTGTCTCTTTCTCTCCCTTTTTCTCTCTGCATTCTCTCTCTCTCAGTCCTACGCTTCCGCACCGCTGCACTCTGACAAACATTTCCTCAAAACATCACTTCTCTATAGGAAAAATAATCTCATCACATCCAACTTTTAGCTCTTTGAGAGACTGTGCAGTAAAGCCGTGATGACTAATCTTCTTTGTATCCCTTTAATTTGGCTGATGAGAAGCCAACTCAATCATCTAATCACTATTTGGAGGCAATGGCAATACAACTAGTTTCACTTTCTTATCCACAATCGTATACTATCTATCAACCTAAGCTTCAGTCATGTCATCTGAGCATAGACCTCCATGCATCACAAAATCAGCTATCACATGGCACATGTCCAAAGAACACACCTATATCATGCTATTTTTAGGTTTTGCACAGACTTCAGGATTGCTAAAATTTCAGCCAATGTATCTATATAAGACAACTCATCATAAATGCCAAAAATAGATTCATCTACATCCAATAATGCATGCTCTTTCATATTTTTTATAGTCATAAAAACGTTTTGCTTTTCAACCGTGTTCATGGTCTCAACTCTTTAAAAAACATATAGAGCTTCCAGCTAAAAATCCAATGGAAACTAGAGAAAAAGCACCAAGCCTCCTATGTGAGTTGAGAGCTTTTCCCATCTAGCACTATCATAATCCTATTTTATAGTGGTACTCACTGAAAACCCAGCTCTCTCAATTCCTTTACATTCTGTGATAATGGATAATCTCTCAATGTATCTTGATTCCTAGCATGATTGACATAAATAATCAAAAAGTGAACATCCCTCTTACCATATTAGCTCTTGATTTGTGCATTGGCTGATCCATTATCTATAACCTTTATTTCCATAGGTACAACAATGATGTATGACTGTATGAGGATAATGGGATAAGAAGAGGAATCCTACATAAAAAAGTGTTGCTCATCTTGGATATCACCGATAGTAATCTTGACATTTGGGCAAGTTGCATACAAATCCCCTAGAGAATTGTTGGCTACCATTATCCTCCATCCATGGTCTATATCAACCAGCCATTTTCCACTCTCATACAAAGTTCCTAAACATGACACTGATTTCTTAGCCATGGTCATCAATAAGTGTACTACAAGGAGTTTCAAGGTCCCCAACCTTGACAATTGTCTCTATACTCATACAAACCTAATGAATGTGTGTAATGACTCCTAGGTATCATGCTTGAAGCCTCCTCATCAATGTAGTACATCTATTGCACTCCCCTTTTTGTATTGCTAAATATTGTGTTTTTAGCCATCACAAGTGGTTTTCTATCATCAATGATGTCATTTTCAATAATTTATATTACAACACTTGCATCATCATTATAAACTATCTAAATACCCATGCGATTGAAGCTCTTCTTCACCCTGCATCATATCATGAATTGGCTCTCCAACAAACTACATTTTTCTCTTGATAATATCAATGATTTCCTCATGGAACTCTCTCTTTGCAATGCTAGGATCTCTCCTAGATGCAATTCTACTTTGCTATTCAATATGTGCTACCTCCTCAAGAACCTTTCTCAAATGAGTTTGCAGTTTCAATGTTTGACTATTGTATGCTGGTTGATTCCCCTTTGACTTTGCATGCTCTTGATTTTTCTCTTTTGCAACATCCTCCTTGTTATATTGAGGTGTAGGTTAAGCACAGAAGGTGCAAGATGTGGTTGATCTAAATGAGATCTACCACTCCCTCTAATGACCCTCTTAGACATCCCAAGATTTCCATCATCCCTCTTTCTCTTCTCTTCCACAATAACATATAGATCCTATGACCTAGCAAGGTACACACTAATAGAAAAATAGTCTACTAGAGCATCCCAATGTGTCATCTCTTGGATACTCTTTCTTGCATAATTTAATTCAACCCTAGGGATCTTTGCCGTATGCATAGCGTGAGCTCAAATTTTAGCTTTCTTGCTAGATTTAGCAACACATCTAGGATCTTTCTCCATATGAAGATAAAAATTAGTAGCTTCCACTGCAGCATAAGCATTCCATATAGTAATATCATCCACCAACTTCTACATTCCACCCTTTCCAAAAATTGGAATAAGTAGTAAGCCTGTCTTGCGAAGGTCGATCCTGCCATCTTTAAAGAAAATCAAAATCTTTAATAATGCATCCCTATAAGTCCCATAATTCCTACACTCATACTTAGTGCTATCACACCAAATACATCATCATACAAGCCTTCGCAAATTAGGGTTCTTGGTGTAGCAGACAACCCTTTTCTTCCATTCTTGCAAACTTCAATTGTAGCTCGTGCATGCCCTTATTAACCAATTCATCCATTACATCCTCTTTTATTGCACCAAATATTGAAATAGGTTGCTTTCCTACTTGCTCTGTGACCTTGCTAGTGGCCAAAGCCATAGACCTATTATGCATCATGGCTCATCTCTATTGTCTCTTAACAAGCATAGAGACAACATCCTTGATATCGTACCACTTTGTTTTTAAACCTTGTTTGTTAGTTTCATCTTCAAGAAGCTCTTCCACGTGAACCTACAAAGTAGGATCTGCAGCTTGTAGAAACAATTCTATTTTCTTATATTCAAGAGCCTGTCACTTTGCAATATCCAATTGGTCAAAGTTGCACTCAAACTCATGCAAAAGCTTTGTAGGTTGCAAGACCTTTATTGGATTTCATAACCCACTCCATGAAAGTCCTATCGCTAACCAATCCTGCATCTTCTATGAAATATATCAACTATTGGCATAATTGGTTTCTATTGATACAATAAATTTTTTGTATCAAAGTATCAATGTCAATGTCTTTTTTTGTACTTTTTGGTACTCATAGAAATTTCAAATTTACAAATTTTAATACGTTTTTAATGTTTTTTCTACTTTGGCACTTTTTAATACGAGTAGAGTCATTTGGGTTTGGTTAAATATGATGTTCTAAGTTGCACTATTTGGTACTCTTAGGGCTTTTAAAGGTGTCAATGGTAATTATGGTACCTCTGTGTTGACATTAGTTGCATAGTACCAAGCTTGGTACTCTGCAATATCAAATTTGGCACTATGTAGTATGAAGTTGGTACTTCAAAGCAATCAAATTGGGTATTGTCTTGAAGTGGTAAAACATATAGAATTTATGCATTTGGTACTGTGCAATTTCAAGTTTGATACTATGTTAAAGTACTAACAACAAAAGAATTCAAAGATTTGGTACTTTATAGACTGAATTGGACTTGATAATAAAGAATTAAGAACAAAGTGGAGAGAGAGAGAGAGAGAGAGAGAGAGAGAGAGAGAGAGAGAGAGAGAGAGAGAGAGAGAGAGAGAGAGAGAGAGAGAATGAGACAATGAGATGGAGGATGAACCACATACTCATAATGCACACTTGCTTACACTCTTTCATTAGAATAGGTGAGAGTGCACATATTACAATAAAGGTGTGGATATGGTAGGACTTTTAGTGAAGTATTCTCCACATGTTCTAGATCTATCTTATCTAGTTTTCCTAAATATCTAGATATTCTCTAAGTACATATTCATATGAGTACATCTCATCATTCTAACATTCCCTATCTCTAGAAAAGGTTAACAATATCTTCTAACATTCTTCCTCTCTTCTCAAAAGAAAATAGAATTTTCTTTTGTAGTACAAAGACTTTCTACCAATCATCTTGGCTACGAGAGTCCTAAGATTACAATCATGAGTATAGCATGAGACATTGTCCTCATTGTTGCATAAGATATACATCAATCTTTGCTTGCAATGATTTAAGGGATGTAAGCTGATGATGAAGATATTTGGGCATTGGTTGCCTGGATGAAGAGCTTATCTCCATAGTTTGCTTCATGATAAACTTGATTAAGAGATGGGCTCATCATGTAGATAGATAGTGTATTTTAATTGGAGCTTGATAGTTGTGGAGTGAAATAATAGTGAGAGCATGTTTGTAGATGGAAATATGATCCCCACGTCACTAGATACCATAGTAAGATAGAGATTGATAAGGTGCTTGTGACATGATCCTTGGGAAGGTTGCTAATAAATATGGGAGTGTAAAATAACAAGTGATTGATGAGTCATTTCAAGTATATTATCTTTGAGAGAGGACTCCAAGAGTTGAGTGTCACATCTTCAATAATAGCATACTTAGTGTCAGTGTGCTCTTTTATCCATACAAGTAGTTTGTATCGATGTACTCATGCATTTCTTTGTACTTTATCCATTGCTTTCGCCTCCTTTGGAAGGCCAAGATAGTTGGCCAAATTGAGAAGGATGCAATTTGTAGATGATGATTTGGGTAAGGTAGCAGGTAGACCATTTCATGATGACACTGAGAGAAATTTAGAAGAGAGAGTACTTGTGATTGTTGATGATGTCATTGTAATGTAAGATAGACTGATGATTGAGATTTGAGTATACAATTAGAGCAATATGATTGTAGGAGGAAGGTAACTATGTGCATGGTTGGATAGGCTGGGATAGATAGAAATGATGATTTGATGGATTGGAAGTTAAATAAACATAGCGTGAATGAAATGTGATGGTAGGATAAGATCTTGTGTAGGGATTTAGGATTGCACATTGAGAAGTAGTGATGTGGCAATGAGGAATTCAAGGGGATAGGATTTTGGTGTACACTTGGAAACATTGTGAGAATCTTGAATGCGTAGGAGAAAGCCAAGAGTGTGTGCAATTGCATTTGTTTCAAGAGATTCTAGCACACTATTGAAGTGGAGTGTGTGTGTAACTATAAGAAGATGAGGATGTTGAGCCCATAGGGAGAGTGTAAGATAAGGACCAGGATGTGATCTTGAGATTGAAGTGAAGTTTAGATAAAGACTAGATGTTGAATGTGAAATATAAGGAAATAGGACAGTACTGAGAGGGGTAAGAGAAGAGGAAGCAATGTACTTGATGAGGGAGTGACCTTGAAGGTTGGTAGAAATATCCAATAATAGTTGATGAGGAATGGTAGGAGCATCCACGTTGCCAAGTAAGAGAGCGACGAGGTTTTACCATCTTTTTACCACTAAAGTACCATCCAAATATCTTGCAGAACACAATTCAATAATAGAGAGGCCACGGACAATGCCTTCTTGGGCCTGGAGACGTTGGGTACAAAGGGCGCCCCCTTCTTCAATTGTTGTTCCAAGTGAGGTAGAGTCCTCTATTTCAGGGTGCAAGAGGAGAGGCTGACAGGGATGCCAAACATTGTAGCATGGAGAGTGACCAAGATGGCTAGAACCCGCTTGGATGGATGAGCTGAGAGCATGAGAACAGAAAATGGAAGAGTCATGAGAGAAGGAAGGATATGAGGGGCCTTCAGCTAATAGAGGATTGGGGTTGTCCATTAAAGAATTTTCTATGTATTCCACTAGTTGACAGGGGAGAGCGAATACTGGACTTAATGAGGACACAAGGATGGAAGATATGTGTTGCATGATGTGAAATGATTTTAGACAAGGGAGAAAATTCAGAGTTTAACAAAAGAGGTGAGAGTAGACATGCGACAAGGGCAAGGAGCTAGAAAATTATGTGAAGTACGTGCATGTCGGCATAAAGTAAGAAGGTAGTCTATGTAAGCGAGGATAATATTAGAGACAAGGTTTGTGGATAAGGATCCATAAAAGTAAAGGAAGAATGGGAGGTAATGTAAAGGCTTGCAAAGTTAATGGACTCATCGGACCCAAAGATGGCACTAAGGGGGGGGGGGGGGGGGGGGGGTTTGGGGAACCCCCTTTAGTGCATCGTTAGGTCCAAGCGGAGAAACTTCAAGGATGGCATTTGTGGATGGTGTCCAATTCTATTATTTGGTCTCTATTCGAGGTCTTCGGGCCCGAGGATATGCCCTGATTTTTTGCCTATGGCTCGAACGCGCAAAATCTTTTTATATGTGGATCTCAAACTATGCACAGAATCGGGTAAAGGAATAAGGCCTCTCAAGGTGTTAGCGAAGCTTACAAGAGTCCCTCTAGATTCACTTTGCTACTTTGTTCCCAGTCTTGCCAAATGAAAATGATTCAACCGTTTCTACTGGCATCAACGGGGTTAGGCTTCCATGCTTGACACTAGTGGGATGACAAACGCTTCAATGGACATGATTCCCCTGCACACTAAGCATAAAAATCATGCAGTATGGAACATGATTAATTCGATAGTGAAGAAGCAACGGTGGGGTTGGGGAAGATCATGCCTATTTTTTTTAGCGGGGTTGACATTTATGCCCAACAAGTTTCCAATTAATAGTACAAAATAGAGCATAAGGAATCCGGAAGGCCGTGGTCTTTGGGTCTCTCGAATTTGTTGAAAAAGGCGTATGGAGGCGAGTGAGTGGCTTTAGGTTAGCAGCATAGGACGCGCTGTCCCGCCTCCGCCAGTCCCGTAGGCACAGGCGCAGCAGAGGGAAACGCAAAGAGCAAGCAAGGGAGGCGAGGGTAGGAGGATGAAGGAGGGGAGTATAAAGCGAAGGGTTGGAGCGCAGAGCAGTTTCATACCTTTCTCGGCCTTTTGGCTAAGATCAAGTGTAGTATCTGTTCTTATCAGTTTAATATCTGATACGTGACCCATCGGGTCGCTACGATATTAACCTAATTTTTTTCACGGGGGCAGCCCCATCCGGCAGCTTGCTGCCCGGGGCTGCGCGCGTCGCCTCCGTATCGCTCTACCTCGGAGCGCTTGGCGCACCCCCCCTCCCACAAAGCTCTAATGAAGGCGTGATATCTAGGTCGTGGCTGTGCAGGGTCCTGGTGAATGGCAGCGGAGCTCATGCCCCCTGGCTTTTGCTTGCACCAAGCGTAGTTCGGTACGCGCTCCTGGGAGCATCGTATTGGTGCTGCGATGCAGGTTCGTCTCCCTCTGACAGCACATCGGCGTCCACTGTGCGTTGCCTTTGATGGAGGGTTGGGCAACATCTGGATAGTGCGCGCGTGGCCGTGCTGCTGTAAGAAATAGTGCCGCTGTAGTAGCGAATGCCAATGCACCCAGTATGCTCTTGCTCTTGGGACTGCCGAGCTTGCACTCGCATTCCTGCTTGCCAATGACACTGTGGAGAACTGCCTCTCATCATGCTGATTGAGAAGGACACGCCCCCGCCTTGGTCTCGGCTAGGTAAAGAAGAGACCTCATCGGGCAGCTCCGAACGACGGCCGGCCATAAGCTTGCTGCTTGGATCCATGGGAGCAGATTCAGGGATGCAGCCGCTCATGCCATCAGAGGACAGGATCTCTACACAGTAGTGTACCTCTGCTGGGAAAGAATGATCGATCCAGGACAAGGGAGCCTGCTGCAAGTGGCACACATGTTTCTCCTGCCCGGGCATGACAAACCCCTCCGCCTGCTCACGTAGCCTTCCCCTGCATCTTGGAATTTAGGAAAGCATCCCTGGCGTCCATCTGCGACGCTTTTTGAATTCATCACTTGCCTTAGCTTCACATTCGCAAGGGTCGATGCTCTCTGATACCTTCTCTATTCAGAGCAACCAAGATAGATGGTTCCAAACTTTATCTTCACCTTGGAGGTCTTGGACACAACCTTATTCACCTTGACACATAGAGATGTCACAAAGAGTGTTCTATTTTGGTTGCTTTCCATGGGCATTCCACAAACCAACTTACCGGTTGCTAAGAGATGTTGAAGGACTCGTATTTAGAGCACTGCATTGACTTCATCAAAAATGGCGAAATGTCCAGTATCTTCTGATCTGCAACACCACACAGGCAGTAGTCGCCTGCACTTTGAGCCCCCTGCAATTGTTGCAACTTTTAGCCCCCTGCGATTGTTGCATCTAGGCTGAAGGCAAAGCTGGAGGCAATTCTACCTCGTGTTCACATCTCATGCATGCGGAGGCAAGGAGCAACCTACTGGCAAGTCTCGTGGGCAAAAACCTCCTTATCACCCTTCTATAACTTCTTGCTGAAGGGGCCTACAAATTATTAAATAGTGTGGACTTCCTGCATCAAGACAAAGCGAGCCGAGGGTTGGCAACCACAAGTGTTATGCGGATGTCCATTGGGTGATCTTTGGGACAACTTCGAAGGTTATTGCCCAATCCATTGAAGCCATGGTTGTGAGAGTAGAAGAGAATGGAGAATAATGAGTAGCAAGGCGAAAGAATTCAACATAGAAAGTAGAGCGCACGAACAAGGATGCGTCAAAGTTTGGCATGCAAAGAATGCAAAGAAGAATAGTTGATGAGTACCCTCCAATGTATGTATGCTATGTTAGCAAGAAAAAAGTGATGGAGGAACCTTTGGGAGACTGGGAACATGGACTCTAATAGGCAGTCAAGGAGGAATAAAACCTCTAACCCAATAGTGTGGCAGATAATTCCCATGTAGGATTGACGCGGCGTATGTAGAGTTTTCGAGCCTTGCATTCCTGCCATATGTAAATGAGCCGTGCATGCATACCCCTACTAGCAAGCGCCAGAGGAGGGAGATGCTTGCTGAGCAACCATTAGCTCGACTATAAAGCAAGTCCTACAGAACAATGGTGTGGACATATTGTCCTTCGCACGTGTTTGCCAACCATATTTCTCCCTTCTCACCATCGGGTTATACCTGTATTTCATGGGCCAGCCTCCTCTTGAAGATGACTTTTCTCGCTACTTCGATGTGACCTACCACAGCCAGGCCACTTTGGTTCCTGTTTCGTTTCATCAGGAAGGGGTTCTACATGGCAATGTTAGCGTGGAAGGTTCAGCGTGATTGGGTTCTGACTTCTTCTGTGGGCTTTAGGAGCAATCTTGTACATCCTTTGCCCTAATCATCATCATTCTCTCGATGGGATACACACCTATGAGCGCCCAATAGGGATTGAGCTTTCGAATATTCCCCCTTGGTTGGTGGATGAAGTACACCCACCATTGTTGCAACCATGGGCAAGGTGTTATACATCCCCACCTCGACGATATCCTGGGGACTCGTTAAGCCGAACACCAAAGCCTACATCTTATGGGACAGAGGGAATGAGCCACTTGAGTTCCTACAGCTCTTGGACCTGAGGGGAATGGAGATACTACTTAGTGTTAAGTTTGCTGCCTTATTGGATGCTTGCTATTAGTGCAAAGGTAATGGCCATTTTTCTCGCAACTTCCCCAGAAAGCAAAACACGGAGCAATAAGAGAATAGGAAGGAAGCGTAAACATGGAGCAATAAGAGAATAGGAAGGAAGTGTAGATAGCTAATAAAAAAGGGAAGAACTCCAAAAAGTGGTTGATCTTGTGGAGAAGGATTCCCTGCGGCCTTGACCTTGCTCAAACAGGTGCCTTGAGACCATTAGGATGACCTTGCCCAAACAGGTGCCTTGAGACCATAACGATTCCCTGGCCTTGAACTTGCCCAAACAGGTGCCCTGAAACCATAAGGATGATCCAAATCTTGCTTGTCCTATACTAGAATCCCAGCAAAGCAAGCAGCCATTGGCATCCCACAACAATGAGGAGATGGACCCGAATATCTCCTTAATTCATGAAACTTTCAACTTTAAAGGATTCAGAATTGCAATCCCCTCTTCACCAAATGGCGAGAGTAGGTTACTTTGCCAAGCGGGACAGCTACGAGATCTACCAATTCGATGCCTAGAATTGTAGAATATTCTTTGAAGAGGATTTTAGCAACGTGGCAATGTTAGCTATCCAGAGCTGGCATTGAATAATTGAAACATTAATGTTAGAAGCTCTTGGAGGTGTATTCAATTTGGTTGGATCCCCCTTGTGGCATTTTTGGGTGAGTTTTTTCTTGGTGATTGTATATTGAATGAATTGCTACGCCTTTTTCTTAGATGCTCACATCTGTTCTTTTACATGCAACTCACTCTCATATCAAAATATGGGCCCCTTAGAAGATTGAGATATTGGTGTGATCAAAGCGACAATAGTGGGTCAGAGGTTCTCATGTTTTTGGAAGGGCAAGAGAAATGTCCAATTCAGCCTCTAACATAGGGCCAATAATCGTGGCCAATGTTTCTTACTACCATGAGGTATACAATAGGTTCAAAACCTTGGTGGATGGAGAGAAATATGATCAAAAGAGAATTGGAAAGAAAAGGCTATCTGAATTTCCAAAAGGTTCTAGGTATCATTAGCCAAGGTGCATTGTGTGACTCTTGCATGAAATGTTCTTAGGCTTTATGTGCTTTTTGGCCTACCAAGAAGAGAAAATTATTTGAACAAGGATTCCAAAAGTGACATTTATTTGATAGAGAATGGAGGATATTAAAGAAAGAGATATAGATATTGAGGAGATTCTTCACACTAAAAAGGAAAAGGATATGCCCATGGAACTTGATATTGAAAACTTTGAAGAAGCCTTCCTAATGGAGGATGATATAGAGAAAGAAATCCTATAGGGGTTTGAGTCATTTACTTTGTGACACCTTCTAAGTTTTCCTATACTAGGGAAGGATCTTGTTTTTTTAAATGATATTAAAAAATTGATGGGTCTCAAAGAGGACTTTTCCATAGGGATGATTGCACAAGCTCATGAGGAAGAGAAGGAATATTTGTGGATGACTTGAATAATCAGGTCTCGTTCATGGGCGCAAATACCACCAACTTTGTGGAAACTCAAGAAGGTGCTCTGGGGTTCCACCTTGACAAAGCCAAAGAGTACTTAGAGTAACTTCCCACATAGCAGACCTTTTCAAATACTCAAAGAAGGCTTGGAATCCAATAGATGGGAAGGAATATCATTACTAAGCTTGAGTTGGAAGAATGAGAACAAGGATGCATCAATGTCTAGTTTGATGACAAGCTAGAGTCTAATGAGATCTAAGAAGATCTAAGCTTCTCCTTTCCTTCAAATTTTCTCAATTAAGAGTTATTTCTTATTTAGGCCTACTTGTGTGCCACATTATAGGTTTAGATGAATGATGATAACACTTGTTGAAGGGAGCCTTCAAAATATTTTGCTATGCTCCAGACTTTTGAGGATCTAGTAGTGGCTACTTTTTTTATATTACAATACTTATGCTTTAGTTACCAACTTTATAAAGATACCTACATTTACAAGTCACAAGAGATAAACATGTCTTATGCACAATAAAGGAGATGTTTATTTGTTAGAGGACAAGTTGACATGACTGCCACACACACACACACACAGAGCTTGGAGAAGAAGAAGCTTGAGAGCACACAACATAAAGTGCATTGAGTTGTAGCAGTAGAGAAATTCACATAAATCACTACCCAAAATATGGTAATAAATCCCCCCAAGAGTGATGCCATGAAGAAGGGCTGCCACTCGAATGTATAAAAGTGTCCTATGGAGAATAATCGACTCCCAAAGGAGAGCAAGCCCAAAGCTTTGAAACTTCTCACATGGCAAAGCCTTTGTGAAAACATCTACATGCCTTCAAAGGATACACCTATACATGCTTGGAGTAATCATAAATAAAAGTCACAAAAGTATACGTAATTGCCAAAAGACTATGTTTGCATCAACCACAAACATCATTATATACAAGTTACAGTTTGTAAACATATCTCATTAAGCCATCTTTTGTGAAGGAAGCACACTATACTTTAGCAAATAGGCAATCCATACAATGCGTTTTATAGGTGCCTTAAGAGTAGGTAATGAAGTATATCGAATTTTTGAAAGTGTAGCAAACTAGCAAAATTTAGATGATCAAAATGTGCATGCCAAAGCTTTATATCTAAAACAACCTATAAATATGCAATAGCACATGCCATATCTTCCACACATTTGCCATAATTATTGAACTTGTACATCCCACAACATAATGAATCAAATACAATAATTGTATCACCACGAGAGATCATGCATAATATTTTTGTCATCCACAAACTTGACAATCAAGCCAACATTGGCACTACTATGCATATTACCAATTTTGGTACTCTACATATCAAAAGTTTAAAGTCCTGTTTCTTAATTATTTATTACCTAGTCCAATTTGGTTTATAAAGTACCAAATCTTTGAATTCTTTTGTTGTTGGTACATTAACATAGTATCAAACTTGAAATTGCACAATATCAAATGCATGAATTCTATAGGTTTTACCACTTCAACACAAGACCCAATTTGATTGCTTTGAAGTACCAATTTCATACTACACAATACCAAACTCAAATAGTACCAAATTTGATATTGTAGAGTATCAAGCATGGTACAATATAACTAATATGAGCAAAAGGTACCATAATTACCTTTGACATCTTTAAAAGCCCTAAGAGTACCAAATAGTACCACTTAGAATATCATATATAACCAAACCCAAATGCCTCTAATAGTGCCAAAAAGCACCGAACCTTGACATTGACACTTTGATACAAAAAATTTGTACATAGTGTGGGATGTATGAGTGGTTGTCAGTAGTAGAGAGGTATGATTTAACTTTTGAACATTGGAAATTGGGATGAATTGCAAATGTGCGTATAATATCACATGGTAGCTGGGACAAATCATACATCTCAAGGGTCAAATCGATACGAATAGCCGCTACTTATTCTGACAATCTTCCACCAAGTGATCACTATAGGGCTGATGCACATTTTCATCGGGTCCTACTATCATGGGGTTTTGTATCTATAGGTTGAAATATTATGAAATCTTTGATAGTGTCAAGATTTCCTTCGTGTGCATGTGGGATGTGCCTATGTATTTTATCTTATCTAAATACCTCATTTTACACATATTACAGATGCTCTATATTAGTTACTTAGAAAAGTACATATGCTTTGCATCAGGTATTTACTGAGAAAAGGGAAAAATTTCCAATGGGATAGGATGCACATGACGACTATGAGGAAGTTGAGAAATGTGTTGAAGACACTACCTACTTTGGGGAAAGCTGATTAAACTAGTGGAAGACCCGTTGTCACCACTATGGATACAATTCCTACTAGCATTGGTTAGGATGATGATGAGGGAAAGAAGTATGTAGTCAGATTTGGGGTAAAAGCGTTGAATGAGAGATAGAAAATATATCCAGAAATAAAGAGAGAATTATGGGGAGTTGTTACAACTCTTAAATGTGACAAGGAATACTTCATTAGAGCACCAATGATTGTGGAGACTGATTGTGTACCTCTTCTTGGGATGATTATGAGTTGTTGTACTCCTGATATGTCCATGTTGCGATGGATTGCATATACAAAATCTATGAATAGTGAATTTCGAGCCCCAACACATTGTAGGGAAGGATAACCCAATGTCATACCTGTTGTCTAGAGCCAAGCATGATGAGGAGGATATGATGGTTGAGATCATGAGGCTAAAATTGCAACCTACTACACTTGTCCATGATTGTCACACTTCTTTAGTGAATTTTTTTTCAAAGAAGTTGTATGATGGATAGGGATTGCAGATTGGACAGTATTTGAGTACCTTGACTGATGCCAGGAGGCATATTTCACGGTGGATTCCATGCCACGGTGGATTCCGTGAGGTTTTACGGTGGATTCCGTAAACTTTGATGATCGAGGCTCATACACAAAGTGGATTCTTTGTGCGAGAAGTTGATGGGGACGCCTGTCCTTTTCGGGCGTTTCATTAATTTAGTGTGTACATGGGTGATTCCATAGCGGGTGATTCCGCAAAATGTATATTAAATTAATAAACGTTTATGAGTTTTGAGTGCGCACTCGTAATAAATTAAGGTTAGGATTTATTTCTAACCAGTTGATTTATTTATGTAGCTGAAGACTGCTAGGTATTCACTTTTGTCGGTTTAATTGTATTATTTTACTAACGATTGTGAATGCTTCAGTTGATGTGTAGAGATAGCAGCAGTGGCGGAGGAAAGCATTGGAGGATAGCGAGTATTCGATCTATGGATTATATTTTGATAGGCGCCACGCCTATATTTTGTAATGCCTATTTATTGAGGCATCGATTATTTATTATTATTTTGTATGCGCATGGGCGCACGGTTATGTTATTTCTATTTGGACATTGTATTGGGCGTGCCAGACTCTTTGGGCACCGTCCATTAGCTTTATTCCTATTTTTGTGTAAAAGCAAACTCAAAAGCTAAAAGCTTGTTATATTTTTGTAAATTGGGCTATTATTGAGCATGAAGATGAAATGTACATAAAATACATGCTTTGTGAAGCGCTCACACAAGGCATGGGGGGAGATTGCACCCAATTGGTCTCTTGCTCTTGTCGTTCATGCTTTTTACCTTGTAACTTGTGCAAAAAGTAGAGTTCATTGTTCTTGGGGACCTTTCGGCATTCACTACGCGAGCATACAGCGTTCGATCTGCGCACTAGTGGTATCAGAGCGGAGCTGAGATCAAGAGCTTCCAATTGCTACCCATCTCGTGCGAAGGCGGAGCTCCTGGAACGATCGGGCTCTACGGTCAATCTCGTCGCGAACTGTTGATACAGGCAGACTTCTGGCGATCAAGAACCCCTGTTTCTGTTATTGGATCGCGAAGGACCGGGCTACAGAGGCGGAGGACCACTTCCAAATGTCCTTCATCAAGTCGTGGGAAAAAAAAAACAGTGAGAAATCTCCATAGCTAATTCTTTTCATAAGCTTAATAGTGAAGCTTAAAAGCCTTAAGAAGCTTAAAAGCTTCGAATTTGGTCCGCGAGGTCTCTGAGGACCTCCGATTTTTTCACAATGGCATAAAAAAAACGGCCTCCCCCCTTTCCACGATCTGTGCCGTTTTTTATCGATTAAGTCTTAAGCTTAATCAATTAAGCTTAGTCCTCTAAGGCAAATCAATCCTGCAAGTCACAAACTCCAGGTCACACACAGTCAGTCAGATTTGGCAAGTCTATCAAGTTGAAGTACTGCAAGTTCCATAAATCGACTAAGTTCTATAAGTCTGTAACTCTGCAAGTCACATAAGTCTGCAACTCTGCAAGTCAGACTAGTCAACTGGAGTCAGAACTGACTTGTGCTCAAAACTCCTAGAAGGACTGCTCTTGCGCAGAAACTCCGAACTGCAAAGTTGTTCATTGGAAGGTACTCTACCCATACGCAGGTTTGCTGAAGCATTTTCAGCATACGAAGAAGGATAAATCACAGATTTTTCGAAGATTGAGAAAGCTATACCAAAAAACACATAAGCCTTGTATTCTCGAACTTGAGCTACGCTCATCCCGCTGACTTGATTTTGAGTGAGAAAGGTCTTTTTAGTTTTGCAGGATGACGGAACCACATATGGATGATCTTATGGCTGAAGGCGACTTACCTGAGCCTACGATGGAGCAAAATCTGGACTTAATCATGATGCAATTGGAAGAAGAACGAAGGGCTAGGCAAGTATTGTAAGCTCAACTGGCAAATTTACAAAGAGCGTCTACCGACAAAGAAGAACCTCAAGCTGAAGATCTTATTCGAGGTACCATCGACACAACTCTTGAAGCTCAAACCATCCACAAGGAATCAAAGATAAGTAAAAGAAGTTTCAAATTCTGTACTTTCAATGGCATACGAGAAGGAAAAACTGTTCTAGCATTCATTAGTCAGTTTGATGACTATTTCCATGAGGAAACCTATGTAGAAAAAGATAAAATCAAGTGTGTCACTAATCATTTAGTAGACAGAGCATCTCTTTGGTGGACTGTAGTATGCAAGAGCATAGATTGTCCTGCTACTTGGGAAAATTTCAAGAAGAAGTTCATGCAGAATTTCCTTCCACCACAATTTCATGAGAAAGCTATTAAGCAATGGGATCTTCTCCAGCAACGGGATCGTGAGCCTATACCTCAGTATACAGAGCGTTTTTGGAATGCATTACTCCAGCTACACATGCTTGAAGACGTACCTGAAGCGACACATAAGCGCAAGTATATGTCTGGACTCCTTGGGCATTACTACGCTGAAGTTAACATGTTCAAGCCTGCTACTCTTGAAGATGCCATTTCACTAGCTCACGACACTGAAGATAAGCTACAAGGCAGAGACAGACGTCCACAGCAATTCCAAGACAATGGTAACTATGGATCTAAACAATTCAATTCCAATTTTAGAAGATTTAATCCAGGTCGTTTCTCTTCATCATCTTTCGGCAAAAATTGGGCAAAACCACCTGCATTACAATCCAATCTCAATCAAAACCCTAAGCCTATTCCACAGCCAAATTCTAATGTACCTAGACTTCCCGCCATTGCAAAAAATGTAACCAAAGCCAAGCCAATAGTATGCTATAAATGCCACCAGCCTGGACATCTAGCAGCAAATTGTCATTCAAAGAAGCCACCTGCCCATATCAACTACCTTAGAGCAATGGACGAAGACGAATATGAAGATATGCCTGATTTCACTGAAGATGAGGACGACACTACTATTACTTCCGATACTTTACCAGGTATGCCTACTCCACATTCTTTATTGACTATGAAATGTTTGGTGCATGGAAAGGAAAAGACTATTTTGCATGATGACGGTAGCACTCATGATTTTATTTCAGCAAAATTAGTAAAAGAATTGAAGTTACAGACTGTACCTACGCATTATCGCATCAAAGCTGCATTCTTAGGCACTAGGTATAATGGTACACAGGAAGTGCAAGACTTAGAGATTCAAATTGGTCTATACACTGAAAGAAGAAATTTTCTAGTTGTTTCATTACAGTCGAGTGACATTATCTTAGGTATGCCTTGGCGTCACCAGCATAACCCAGATATAGACTATTCCACACACTCAATGAATATTAATTTTCAAGGAAAATCTATTACATTATATGGTATGCATGCATCTAATGTTTTTCCACTGCTTTCGCATACTCAAGCTAAACGTGCATTACGCAAGAGTAGTAAATCTTATCTTATTTGGGTGAATGAATTGCAAGTAAAAGAAAGTCATATGCACCCTAGGCATAAAGAATTTCTTGCACATTTTAAGGACTGTTTTGCAGAAGACCTACCACCTGGTTTACCTCCTTCACGTCCAGAAGACCATAAGATAGATTTGATCCCTGGCACACAACCACCTTGCAAAGCACCATATAGGCATAACCAGATAGAGCAAAAAGAAATCCAGAGTCAAGTTGAGGAATTACTAAATAGAGGATTGATTCGACCTAGCAGTTCTCCATTCGGTGCCCGTGTTCTGTTAGTCAAGAAAAAGAATAATACCTATCGTATGTGCATTGACTATCGAGCTTTAAATAAGATCACTGTAAAGAATAGGTATCCTATTCCTAGAGTTGATGACCTTATGGACAAACTGCAAGGATCTGCTATATTTAGTAAAATTGATCTTAAGTCTGGTTATCATCAGGTGAGACTAGATACGTCAGACATATTCAAGACTGCATTTAGAACACAGTTTGGTCATTACGAATTTTTAGTGATGCCATTTGGATTGACTAATGCACCTGCTACGTTTAGTAGAATGATGAACCGTATATTTCTGAGATATCAGTATTGTGTAATTGTCTTCTTTGATGATATTTTGGTGTTTAGTCAAAATGAGAAAGAACATTATGAGCACTTGTCATTGGTTTTTTAGTTATTGAAAGAAAATCAACTGTATGCAATCCTGAAAAGAGTGAATTTTTTAAAACAGAAATTGAGTATTTAGGTCATATTGTATCATCTGATGGAATTAAAGTTGATCCTAAGAAAATTGATACAATATTGAATTGGCCTGTACCTAAAAACGTGCATGAGTTACGCTCATTCCTTGGTCTTGCTAGTTTCTATAGAAAGTTTGTACGTAATTTTTCATTACTTGCTTTACCATTAACCAAACTTCTGAAGAAAGGTATTGTCTATCATTGGTCCGAAAATCAACAGAAATCCTTTGACTTATTAAAACATGCATTAACCCATGCCCCTGTCCTACAGTTGCATGATTTTAATAGACCATTCTTTCTAGTAGTGATCGATGCTAGTGGATCAGGAATAGGAGTTGTACTTATGCAAGACAATCATCCTATAGCCTATTCTAGTTGTAAGCTGAAACCTTCTGAACTGAAATATTCCACATATGACAAAGAATTATTAGCAGTTGTACAAGTATTAAGACAGTGGAAACACTACTTAATGGGTTCAGAATTTATGCTTAAGACCGATCAGCAAAGTATTAGACATTTACTTAGCCAACCTCAAATCTCTGACCGACATATCAAATGGGCCTCCTTTATTCAAAGTTTTCATCCTATCATTCAATACCAACCTGGAAAAGAAAATGTATTGGCTGATGCATTGAGTAGAAGACCTGCCATTCATAATATTTCTGTTATATCTTTTGATTCTTTGATTGCTATGAAAGATACATATCATCAGGATATTACTTTTCATGCTGATTGGAATAAATTAGTTCAAAATAATCTGATTCCTATTGATTCATTGTCATATAATGATGGATTTATGTTTTATGAAAAGAGATTGTGTGTTACAATTCCATTCCGATCTTTTCTTTTGAATGAAATTCAGTGTCCCCCATATCAAGGTCATAGAGGTATCATATCTACTTTACGTACATTAACTGAAGATTTTTATTGGCCGCATATGGATGTTGATGTATCTAACTTTGTTTCTGAATGTTTGATTTGTCAAAGAGTTAAGAGACATCATGGTAAACAGTATGGATTACTTATGCCTTTGTCTATTCCATCTAAACCTTGGGAACAAATTTCTATGGATTTCATTACTGGTTTACCTAATACTAAATCTAACCATGATATGATTTGGACAGTTGTAGATAGATTTAGTAAACAAGCATATTTCATTCCATGTAAGAAAACTTTAACGGCATCACAATTGTTTTTGAAAACTGTTTTTACTAACCATGGACTGCCAAAAGTTATTATTTTAGATCGTGATTCTAGATTTTGTAACAACTTTTGGATTACTCTGTTTGCTAACCTAGGCACAAAGATTGATTTCTCATTTGCATTTCACCCAGAAACTAATGGACAAACAGAAGCCACTAACAGCACAATTCTAAATCTTTTACGTGTATATACTATCTCTAAACCACAGACATGGGACACCCATTTGCATTTATTACAGTTTGCATATAACAATACACCACACACATCTACAAAGAAAGCACCGTTTGAAGTCATTTATGGATATAGATTATCTACACCTGTTGCATCTTTGTCAAATAGAATTCAAAGTGCTGATGATATTGCTAGTATGCATAACAGTATTTTTGATGAGGTTAAAGATATGATTGCTAAAGCCCAGCAATCATATACCAAATAAGCCAACAAGAAAAGACAAGCAATGAATTTCAAACTTGATGACTATGTTTGGTTGAGAATAGAAAAACGTAGACTACAAAGTGTAGATAGACATCCAGTTGTGAAATTAGCCCCTAGATTCTATGGACCATTTATTCATAAAATTAATGACAATGCATTCAAGTTAGAATTACCACCTCATTGGAAAATTCACAACACATTTCACATTAGTTTATTGAGACCATTTAGAGGCCAATTACCTGTACACCTTGTTTATGAAAAGCCACCTTTATTAGAGGAAGAGACTGAAATACTTGAACCAGAAGCTATCATAGACATTGACTTTATGACCACTAGAACTGACCGAAGGTATTCTAGATATCTAGTTAAATTTAAGAACCATCCTATAGAGGAAGCACAATGGATGCATGCTAGAGACTTAAATGCCTTCCCCACTCTGTTAGCTCCACATTGAGCTAATAGCAATTGAGGTCAATTGCTATCCCACCCTGGGGCTATGATACCAGGAGGCATATTTCATGGTGGATTCCGTGAGGTTTTACGGTGGATTCCGTAAACTTTGATGACCGGGGCTCATACACAAAGTGGATTCTTTGTGTGAGAAGTTGATGGGGACGCCTGTCCTTTTCGGGCGTTTCATTAATTTAGTGTGTACATGGGTGATTCCATAGCGGGTGATTCCGTAAAATGCATATTAAATTAATAAACGTTTATGAGTTTTGAGTGCGCACTCGTAATAAATTAAGGTTAGGATTTATTTCTAACCAGTTGATTTATTTATGTAGCTGAAGACTGCTAGGTATTCACTTTTGTCGGTTTAATTGTATTATTTTACTAACGATTGTGAATGCTTCAGTTGATATGTAGAGATATCAACAATGGCGGAGGAAAGCATTGGAGGATAGCGAGCATTCAATCTATGGATTATATTTTGATAGGCACCACGTCTATATTTTGTCATGCCTATTTATTGAGTCATCGATTATTTATTATTATTTTGTATGCGCATGGGCGCACGGTTATGTTATTTCTATTTGGACATTGTATTGGGCGTGCCAGACTCTTTGGGCACCGTCCATTAGCTTTATTCCTATTTTTGTGTAAAAGCAAACTCAAAAGCTAAAAGCTTGTTATATTTTTGTAAATTGGGCTATTATTGAGCATGAAGATGAAATATACATAAAATACATGCTTTGTGAAGCGCTCACATAAGGCATGGGGGGAGATTGCACCCAATTGGTCTCTTGCTCTTGTCGTTCATGCTTTTTACCTTGTAACTTGTGCAAAAAGTAGAGTTCATTGTTCTTGGGGACCTTCCGGCATTCACTACGCGAGCATACAGCATCCGATCTGTGCACCATTGACTAGGAGAGATGAATGGAGTAATGATGAGTTTAAGAGAAGTTAGTAGAAGCATATGGCTACTTTCTGAAGAGGATCTTTCTTTGGAAACACTCAAAGAACAAAAGAGGTACGCCACTACAAGGGGTGTGTGACATGGATACGTAGCTCTACAAATTATGCGAGAATTTCAAGAGAGCCTATGGGATGGTCATAGGAAAATGTGGGATACCTTTGAGAAGATCAAAGAGAGATACTAGTGGAAAGGTATGTACAAGAATGTTTCATAGTTTTGTAGAGACTTGCAACACACGTAATATATATCATTCTGTGAGACGTAGAGATGGTTTGCATCCTATGTATCCTCTTTCGATGCATTATAAATGGATTATAGATCTAGTGACCATGCCTATGGGTTTGTGTGGCAAATGAGACATGTTGTTTTTGCATGTGAGGACCTTACAAATTAGGTTAAATGCCGAGCTTTGACGACTAAAGCCACAAGTGTTGTATACAAGTTTCTGCTAGAACATGTATTTTGCTATTATGCATGTCTAGGGGTAAGGTCATTGTTGGTGGAGGAGTGCTTGATGTTGATGAGGCTAGAGATTTTTTTCTCTAGATTGGGCATCAAGCTTGCACTTACTTCTACATATAATCCAGAGCGGAATTGAAAAAATGAAAGAATGTATTCACCAACTATCAAGGCCTTAACAAAGGCAAGCAAGTGAAAATTTTGAGAGTGGCCATCATTGCTTCCATATGCATTATAGGTTGATTGCAATACTCACAGTGTTGTGATAGGGTATATGATAATAGAATTGATGTATGTATATAAACCAATCATGCAAATAGTTGATATATTTCATGGGAAGATGCAAGATTAATTACCCAGAGGACTTTCATGGAATGGGTTATGAAATCCAAGAAAGATCTTACAGCCTACAAATCCTTTGCATGAGTTTTGAGTGCAACTCTCGCCAGTTGGATACTAGAAAGAAACATGCTCTTGAATATGAGAAAATAGAATTGTTTCTATAAGCCAAAGATCCTACTTTAAAGGAATCACATGGAAGAGATGCTTGAAGATGAAACTACCAAACAAGGTTTAAAAATAGTGTGGTAGGATGTCAAGGATGTTGTCTCTATGCTTGTCAAGAGAGAGCTAAGATGAGCCATGATGAATATTAGACCTATGCCTTCAGCTGCTAGCAAGGTCATAAAGCAGGTAGGAAAGTAACCTATTTCTATATCCTCTCTAGTAAAAGAGGATGTAATGGATGAATTGGTTAATAAGCATATGCACAACCTACAATTGAAGTTTGTGAGAATGGAAGAAAAGGGTCTATCTGTTGTACCAAGAGCCCTAATTTTGGAAGGCTTATATGATTATGTATTTGGTGTGATAGCATTAAGTATGAGCACAATGAATATGAGGCTTAGAGGGATGAATTAGAGAAGCATTTGATTTTCTTTTAAGATGAAAATTTCCATCTCCGTGATGTCGCAGTGCGTAGGGTTGAAGGTTACCACAGGGGTTTGGCAAGAGAAGAATGTATGGGGGTTCAAGAGCTTAGACTCCAGAGATGGTAGAGATAAGAGAAGGGTTGAAGCTTTTAAGCCAAGTTCTTGAAGATAAGTGACAGCAGGGTGAAGGTAGATTCAAGGAGAGGAGTAGACGGAAGAGAAGGGGTTCGAAGAGATTGAAGATGTAGAAGAATACTTCAAAAAAAGAATTAGAAAATATAGAAGAATACTAACATAGATGAAGCCTGTCAGTTTCTTTCAGCATTATGAGAAAATATAACTCTAATAGACAAAAACGTGTAGAAAATAATATCTTCCTCTATGCTGCTCAGATCGCCAATTTGATCCTTCCAATGGCTTCGGAAGGGAGGTTAAATATCAGGAAACCTGTTTAGAATCTTGCTAGATCACTCCTTCATCTCCCACTTTCGAAGTGCTGTTCATTGCCTGAAAATAGCGATCGCACATTGCACGATTTCGCTAATCTCTCTTTTTACATAAAATCCTCTCAAATTAGCTGAAAGCTACATGCTTTCTTTTACATGTTATCCTAATCTAGAAGTTGTCTATAGTTTTGTAGATTTTTTTTACAAGACATAATATCTAGAATATTAAAAATTGACTAAAATCTAATATTTTTGAACCATGGACACTAACACTAATGTCTAAAATGACATTGGCTCTCTAAATCTAAAAGGAAGCCACACTCTAGACTTTCTTACACGGTGTGCACGTAGCGGCACGACATCCACCTCCTCCTAACCTCCACATCCTCTGGCATGTGCCAAAGTCTTAGGGATTTGCAGTGTCAGAAAAAGTATCTTCTGCCATGTCAATATCTTCATCTTCTGCCTCTTCTTCTTCCTCTATGTCTTCATGATCTTGAATTATATTCAAGTCTTCTAGCTCATATGTTGAACTTTCTCTTTGTTTGAAGAGCTTGATTCTTTTTCCAGCTATGGGTATCTTCATGCTTGTTCCATCCAATTCAGCCAATGAATATGTGGCATTGTCATGAATGACCTTTACCACATATTGGCCAAACCAACGCTTTACCATCTTCCTAGAAGCACTGTATTGATTGTCCGAGCTACTGTCATAGACAAGCACCTAGTCATTTTCTTGAATTTCTCTTGGCCGAAGTTGATGTCGCTTATCAAATCTTCTTTTGTTCTTTAGTCTTGCTGTCTTTAGCTTCTCAATAGCTGCTTGAACATCTTCAAGCCTTCTTTCTAGCTACCATATGCACAAAGTCAATAACTCTTCTCTACTGATGCATTCCTCCCAAGGTAGAAGACCCCATGTGAGAACATATTTTTCAATTGGCATAATTGGTTGTTGTCCATGCATAAGTTCAGCTGGCATATAGCCAGCCACTGAACTGTGAGTAGTCCGATCAGCCCATAATGCAAAAGGTAGCATTTTAGGCCATTCTTCGATCTTTCCTCTACAAGACTTTGTTAGAGCTTTGAGAATAGGTTGATGACCTCTCTCACTCTTTCCATTGCCTTCAGGGTAGTAGGCTGATGTTAAAGCTAACTTAATACCCAATTGAGCAAAGTAGTTGCGTGCCTCATCAACATCCAACTCTCCTCTATCTGTAGTTACTTTACCCACACAAGCATATCTACAAAACACTTCTTCAAGCAAAAAACGACAAACAGCTTGAGTGGATTTGGTTGTTAAGGCTTTGCCTTCAACTTGATTGGTTAGATCCTCTCTTGCAAGCACTAAATACTGCATATTCCATATTCCTGTAGGCATGGTTACAAGATCAATAACCCATCTATAATGCATAGACAAGGGATAAGTCGGTTGTAACACATCTCGATGCTTAACCATAAAATACATTTGACACACATAACAAGTTTCAACAAAATGTGCTATGTCCCGATACACGTTTTGCCACCAATATTTTTCTTTGACTTTACTAAAGGTTCCCCATATGCCTCTATGGCCAGCCCACAGGCTTTCATGAAATTCCTTCATTACATGTTATTGCAATCTTTTGTAACCTAAAACTCGGACATGCGCTCCTTTGTTCTTCTTTGCGTGCTTCCATAGATGTCCTTCTTTAAGAAAAAAGCCATAAGCTTTCCTCTTGATATGCTTGAACTCCTCATCAATCCAAGTCTCCTTCTTCTTCATTGTGTTCAAATATTGGCCGATCTTCAGCTAATCTTTTTCATAATCTTCTTCAAGGAAATGAACTAGAACTTGATCAATGCTCAAATATTGGCCGATCTTTAGCCAATCTTCTTCAAGGAAATGAACTAGAACTTGAGCAATGCAATGAGCATGCTGGATTCTAGTTGACCATCCTGTTGTTTTCAGCTTTGGACTAGTATATGCACTAACTGAAAATGTATTTTCAGCAGTCATGGAATGAAATTCAGCAAGTATAGATTCTTCAGCTTCATCTTCTTCCATAAGCTCTTCTTCATTGTCATATCTTGCATGTGATAGCATGTCAGCAACTGGATTCGCCTTTCTTGTACTATGCTTTAATTCGGGGTTGAGAGATTTAATACATGCAATCCATCTTAACATAGAAATGTTGGGTGTAGAGCAGTTGGCAATCATGCCCAAGAGTGGAAGACAATCAGTTTCTACCACTATGAAAGCACCTATAAAGTATTTACGATCACACTTTAATGCTGTTACAACTCCCCACAATTCCCTTTTTACTTATGCATACCTTCTTTGACGTTCATTGAGAAATTTTGCTCCAAAACGAATTGCATATCTGTTACCTTCAAGATCCTCTTGGCCAACAGCCCATCCTATCCCAATGGGACTTGTATCCACAGCAAGGATGATGGGTTGACCACATTTGAATAATTAGCCCTTTTGAGAGTGGGGGCTGAAATTAACAGCTTCTTTAATTTATGCATAGTGAGAGTATGCTTATTACCCCAAGAGAATATTTGGCCTTTTCTTAATAATTGATAAAGATTTTCGGCTACATGAGCAAAATGTGGTATCCATATGAGATAGAATACACATGAGCCAAGAAATCTTCTCACCTCTGAAACTTTTGTGCATTTTTCTTGCATTCTGTTAATGGCATCTATCTTGATTGGAGAAGGTTTGTGTCCATAGGGGTCACATAGATGACCGACCACTAGGACTTCTTCTACTCCAAAAATCGACTTAGCTCCAAAAAGAGTAAGATATACCTCTTCTAGCCTTGTCAAAATCCTATCACAATCATGAATATGGTTAACTACAAATGTCCTGCAACCATCTTCATCAAGCTCCTCATTCTTTTCATTGACTTCACATCCCTTGATAGGTACATTATCAAGAAATGGAAGAGTAAGTTGTGGAATAAAGTCCCTTAAGACTTTGTGCATGGCATTCATCATATGGGCTACGGAGTTTGTTGCACCTTGTGATAGAGTGCACATGCAGACCAATCCAAGAGGTGTCTTCATTGTGGTAATGTCTCAGGTTTCTAATGAAAGCTGAAATTGGTCATATCCTGAATATAGGTTACCCATAGAATAAATTGCTCTATCTGCAAAAGCTTCAGCAAACTCATCAAGAATTGGATCCGAACCAACATTTTGGATTGTGACACGATTAACAGGCTGTAGATCTTGAATGAATTGTAAAGATCCATTTTTCTTGGGCACGGTAAACCATTAGTTTGAGTAGGGCACTGAAGAAGGTTTTAAAATCTTCATTCTCATCTTTTCATTTAGAAGTTCCAGTAATTTGGGCAAATGTGCCCTTGGAACAGGAATAGGCTTGAGGTTCCAAGGCACATGTGAGACCGTAAAAATGACCATAGGAGCCACAATATTTGGATCCACACAGCCTATTTCACTTGGTTGAAATGCAAAAGCTTTTCCATGTTTCATTAGCATTTGCATAAAAGAGTGTTTTCAGCCAGTGAAAGGAAAGAATTTTCACCTATTTTGAGCTTTTTTATACTTTCAGATGTGAATTTGTGACCAATGTTGGAAGGATCACGAATCCTTGTTGATTTGCTGCCCTATCAACCAGCCCTTCACTTTTAGGAGGCAGTGGGACTGCCACAGGTTTGACTTTCTTATCCACCATCTTGTATTTTGTCTCCACTTGCGCTTCAACCTTGTTGAGTAAACCAATGTCTTCTTATCCCTTAGAGATAGAGCAACTAAAGCGACAATCAGAGGGTCGAAGTCAATTTGAAAAACGTTGGTTTGAAAACCACGTTGCAATGGCCGAGCTAGGAGCCCAGTCTTAGAGGAGCGACTGGCCAAATGGCGGTCTCAAAGAGACCCAACCTATGTGGCACCAACTTCCTTTCGAGTGCTGATTGCCACTTGGGGTACGGACTTAGCTGAAAAGAGCCAAGAGAACTCTCTGCTTGATAAGGTTCTCACTGAGGAGGAGTTACATGTTGCCAGTAGACTTGGACAAGGTTTCATGCTACTCGATGTTGCAAAATATCTATCGGTATTGAGTAACCTGCCATGAGTACTAGATGCGTGTGCCACACTTCAGTACAATCCGGAGTTCTACAATTGGCTTTTATCCTCGTGAAGTGACATGGATTCGTAAATATGTATATAAATAAACAATGACTTTTATGACCCTGTATAGACAATATCAACACACACAAGCAATGATAATCGAGCGCAAGGAGAAGAGTTGGGTTTGACCGGCTAAGCTCCTCAGGTCCTCCTCTCATCACACATTTAGAAGTCGTGTGACCATTCCCACCTCCCAGTGGAGGGCATGAAACCCTCATTACCGCCATAGGAAGCCTTGATCAACAACTCTGATGGTGTAGATGGGGCACCGTCCCTTTCTATACACCTTTCCCCTTTTTCGATCTATCCTTCCAGGGATGAGCCCTGCTCCACTCCATGACAACCATGCCACGCAACTTAGCATAAGCCAAGATCTGCTAATGGTTGGAGGCAAAACAAACATCATCATGGGGGCCATCCCTCTACAACAAACACTGTATGCCTCACCTCTCCTCTCCTCATCATATGCGCTTGATAATCCACTGTATAATCCCTTCCATGCGAATAGTTTTATCCTGCCTCAAGGCCTAATCCTTGGTTCGCATTTTGCAGGTCCCCCTACAGTAGCCGACATGGAGCACCCAGTGTAGTTGGCTTGCAAGGATGCTATCCACTGTCAAAGGGAGCATGTAGCACAAGCTCCTCCGCTGGAACGCTACGTACCTACCCTTAAAAGGTATGCAAAGAAACGAGGCCGCAAGCGACACCGGCCCAGACGTAGGCCAAAAGATCCCCAGGCCAGGGAAATAGAAGCTCAAGGGAGCACACAAGACGTGGCAACACCGGTTGTGCGGGCCCCCACCAGACACTCGGGCACTAGGTGCTCGAAATAGGAGAGGGCAGCTCGAGACAAGTAAGAATTTGATGCATTTTTCAAAAGCATTCTGGAAACAGTTGCGGCTAGGGACTACACCATCCGGGTCCTAGCCGACATTTTCCCTGCCCAGCCTCACAGGAGCCCCTCACCAGCACAGCCTCAGTCGCCCGACCACCCAGACTCGCCCCGCCTTGTACAAGTAGAGTAGCCCCATGTTGTATAAAAGGCTTATCAAATGCTACTTGGCCATGACTTTTTGTCTTTAAATGGTTAAGTGCTGACATGTTCCCCAATTGTACAAACTTTTCATATTTGCGTTTAATATATTTCACGTCTTTAGCAAAAGAAAAAGCTAATCAAGCGCAGGTGATAAGTATCTAAGCCAACACCAGGGAATTCAGATAAGTGATGCCTCCTTGTGTTGCACTGGTTTATTATAGTTGCGGCATATGCCGTGCATGTACTCTCATGAAGTGACAAGTGGATGCAGGATGATGCAGGTCTTTGTGCGAAAGTGTTCAATGCACAAGTCACCGCAAGACCATTGACCCGCGACAAAGCCAAGCAAAAATCACCCATGCGAGTGCCCACGTCGCATGGCCCAAAGCATGATCTTAACCACTTCCTCTTTCTGGGTTACACTATGTGCCGGGCACTCACGGCAGCTGTTACCCCAATTGTACCAACATCGCACATTCCAAAGAGGGTTGCAATATCTCAAGTGTATCTCCCCATCTCAACAATTGCTTCTCTAACAACGAGGCTAGGGCATAATCATCACTGTAATATCCATTTCTTGAGCCTTCGAAGCTTGACATTTCCCAACCCATTGAAAGGCTAATAGCCTCAATATATTGCAATGGTTGTATGCAGGAAGTTCAAAAAAAAAGAAAGAAAGAAAGAAAGAAAGAAAGAAAAAAGAACAAGAAAAGGAAACAAAAAAGAAAATAGAAAAGGAAAAAAGAAAAGAAAAGAAAAGAAAAAAACGAAAAGATACGAAGCACCCACGATCACAGCACATCACCTAGAGGTCCTCAAATTAGGTACGTCTAGTGACCTTGGTCGGCTGGCTCCGTCCCTAGTGCCCTAGCCCTTTAGCATCACCCACAATTGTTTAGGGCACATCAAGGGCAGGACATACCTAGGGAGCTTGTCTCGCCTATGGTTAGACCTATCACCCTGACCCATTTTCACAATTCCCTCTTGCACTTTGCCTTAATACCATTGCAATCAATTGTGGTAAGTACCGCACGAATGGCCATGAAAATACACCGTCCTCATCAAGCAAGTCCCATAGCTCCCAACTACCGAAAGTGCGGTGTCCTTGTGTTCAATTATGCTACGTTGTGCAGTCACAATGCAAAGGATGTCTCATACACCTTCACGTGTACTTCTCCTCAACATGGACAACTTTGCTTCATCCACACATTGTTACAAGAAACCAGCTTGCGGTCTTCTAACTACGTAATATCTAAGTATGCACGAGCACTCACATAATATCTACACCAAAATATATACACAGTTCGGGTCCTCAAGTGCAGGACAATACTCTCAGCTTGCTTAGAGTTTGACCTGTCTCCCAAACTAATTGAACTATGTCTTGTGCACGATAGAGAAGACTAGCACTACCCCTAGGGAGAGACCACCTATGAGAAGTTTTCAATTGCAGGTATTGAAGACTCCAACGAAAGTGTCATTCGCTCTTCATCGACGCCCAACTCTAAATTCTTATCCTTTATAATCCTGCAAGCCTACCAAGAATCATAATGTGCAGAATCCCCAACAAACCAACACTTGTGCTGGCCATCAGTGCAATCCCCAACAAAGAATAGCCCTACCACCGGCCACCTAGGCCACCAACGTGCCCCCAACGACCTTTCTCCACCCCACCACCAACACTCCTCCATGGCAACCACCAATGTCCCTTCCATCCACATCTTCAGTGCATGCCAAAGCCCGCTACCTACGACGGTGAGTGCCATGGGACTAGCACTCATCTAGGCGGGGGGTAATGTTAACCAGTAGATGAACAAGGTGGAAAATCTGGAAAAGCTAAAGCAAAAGACAAAGGCCAAGGCAAAGTGAAACAGAAGACAAAGGCGCACAAGGAAAAGCGCAAGTCAACACTTTTGTAAAAGAGCGCAAGTGCATCATGATTTAATTTAAGGAGCGCCGGGTTCTCACCCGTGCAATTTGTAAATGTAGACGGGCGGTGGAAAGAAAGCTAGGAAGATAGAAGAACAATGGGAAAAAGAGCCTAGGCCACGGCCGGCCATGTAAAAAAGGGGACGACCACCCAAAAGGGATTTAGGGTTTTGTATATAAAGTTGAAAAGTGAATGAGAAGCTCATTCTTGTGTGTGACCAAAAGTGGCTCTCCTCTTCTTCTTCTTCTTCTTCTTCTTGTTCTTGCTTGCTTGAGCTTGTGCTTGAGAGAGGGAGTGTGAGAGTGTGAGGGAGTGAGTGTGTGAGGGTGAGGGACCGAGGAGGAGAAACTCTCTATCTTCTCCTCTCTTCTTCTCTTCTCTTCTCTTCTCTTGCTTGCGGCTATGGAGCTTGGAGCGTGGAGCTTGAGGATGGAGCTTGCTTGAAGCTTGCACTTGGATCGTGGAGCTACTGGGGTGCACGGGAGAGGAGGTAACTCGATCGGCATGGAGGTAAGCTCACTATACCCGTAGATATGGATGGCGCGTCGGCTATGTGAGCGATAGCCATTAGTGCTCGGCTTGGAACTCTTGAAACAATAAGCAGTCCGTGGGTCTTGGTGGTTGAGAGAAAGCTCCCACAATTGCCTTCAGGGTTGTAGAATGAAGTTAAAGCCAACTTAATACCCAACTGAGCAAAGAAGTTGCGTGCCTCATCAACATCCAACTCTCCTCTATCTACAGTTACTTTACCCACACAACCATATCTACAAAACACTTCTTCAAGCAAAAAATGACAAACAGCTTGAGTGGATTTGGTTGTTAAGGCTTTGCCTTCAACTTGATTGGTTAGATCCTCTCTTGCAAGCACTAAATACTGCATATTCCATATTCCTGTAGGCATGGTTACAAGATCAATAACCCATCTATAATGTATAGACAAAGGATAAGTTGGTTGTAACCCATCTCGATGCTTGACCATATAATACATTTGACACACATAACAGGTTTCAACAAAATGCACTATGTCCCGATACATGTTTTGCCACCAATATTTTTCTTTGACTTTACTAAAGGTTCCCCATATGCCTCTATGGCTCGCCCACAAGCTTTCATGAAATTCCTTCATTACATGTTGTTGCAATCTTTTGTTACCTAAAACTCAGACATGCTCTCCTTTCTTCTTCTTTGCGTGCTTCCATAAATGTCCTTCTTTAAGAAAAAAGCCATAAGCTTTCCTCTTGATATGTTTGAACTCCTCATTAGTCCAAGTCTCCTTCTTCTTCATTGTGCTCAAATATTGGCCGATCTTTAGCCAATCTTCTTCAAGGAAATGAACTAGAACTTGAGCAATGCAATGAGCATGCTGGCTTCTAGTTGATCATCCTGTTGTTTTCAGCTTTGGACCAATATATGCAGTAACTAAAAAGGTATTTTCAGCAGCTATGGAATAAAATTCAGCAAGTATAGATTCTTCAGCTTCATCTTCTTCCATCAGCTCTTCTTCATTGTCATATCTTGCACGTGATAGCATGTCAGCACTGGATTCACCTTTCCTGCAATATGCTTTAATTCGGGGTTGAGTGACTTAATATATGCAATCCATCTTAGCATAGCAATGCCGGGTGTAGAGCAGTTGGCAATCATGCCCAAGAGTGGAAGACAATCAGTTTCTACCACTACGGAAGCACCTATAAAGTATTCATGATCACACTTTAATGCTGTTACAACTCCCCACAATTCTCCTTTTACTTGTGTATACTTTCTTTGACATTCATTGAGAACTTTTGCTCCAAAACGAATTGCATACCTGTTACCTTCAAGATCCTCTTGGCCAACAGCCCATCCTATCCCAATGGGACTTGTATCCACAGTAAGGATGATGGGTTGACCATTTGAATAGTTAGCCCTTTTGAGAGTGGGGACTGAAATTAATAGCTTCTTTAATTTACGCATAATGAGAGTGCTACATGAGAAAAATGTGGTATCCATATGAGATAGAATACACATGTGCCAAGAAATCTTCTCACCTTTGAAACATTTGTGCATTTTTCTTGCATTCTGTTGATGGCATCTATCTTGATCGGAGAAGGTTTGCATCCATAGGGGCCACATAGATGACCGACCACTAGGACTTCTTCTACTCCAAAAATCGACTTAGCTCCAGAAAGGGTAAGACGTACCTCTTCTAGCCTTGTCAAAATCCTATCACAATCATGAATATGGTTAACTACAAATGTCCTGCAACCATCTTTGTCAAGCTTCTCATTCTTTTCATTGACTTCACATCCCTTGATAGGTACATTATCAAGAAATGGAAGAGTAAGTTGTGGAATAAAGTCCCTTAAGACTTTATGCATGGCATTCATCATATGGGCTACGGAGTTTGTTGCACCTTGTGGTAGAGTGCACATGCGGACCAATCCAAGAGGTGTCTTCATTGTGGTAATGTCTTGGCTTTCTAATGAAAGCTGAAATTGGTCATATCCTGAATATAGGTCGCCCATAGAATAAATTGCTCTACTTGCAAAATCTTAAGCAAACTCATCAACAATTGGACCCGAACCAACATTTCAGATCGTGACACGATTGACAGGCTGCAGATCTTGAATGAATCGTAAAGATCCATTTTTCTTAGGCACATTAAACCATCGGATTGAGTAAGGTGCTGAAGAAGGTTCTAAAATCTTCATTCTGATCTTCTCATTTAGAAGTTCCAATAATTTGGGTAGATGCGCCCTTGGAACGGGAATGGGCTTGAGGTTCCAAGGCACATGTGGGACCGTAAAAATGACCATAGGAGCCACAATATTTGGATCCACACAGCCTATTTCACTTGGTTGAAATGCAAAAGCTTTTCCATGTTTCATTAGCATTTGCATAAAAGAGTGTTTTTCAGCCGACGAAAGGAAAGAATTTTCACCTACTTTGAGCTCTTTTATACTTTCAGATGTGAACTTGTGACCAATGTTGGAAGGATCACGAAGACTTGGCTGATTTGCTACCCTATCAGCCAGCCCTTCACTTTCAAGAGGTAGTGGGACTGCCAAGGTTTGACTTTCTTATCCACTGTCTTGTATTTTGTCTCCACTTGTGCTTCAGCCTTGTTGAGTAAACCATTGTCTTCTTGTTTAACAAATTCTTGAATTGTTTGATAAAAATCCAATGTACATACTTTTATGGACTGATTTTCAGCCCGATTTTCTACATGAGTAGTTGCATATATTTCAACCAATGTATAAGTAGCAATCAGCCCAAAAAAAATGCCCGAAATATCTTCATTTTCAGCCATCATGTCATAAGTTTTTAGCTCCCTTTTTACATGACATAAATATTTTCTTTCAACCTTAGTCATGGCCAAAAGAGACTTATAACAGCCCATACTATTGGCTGTACATACATATAAATTTGCGAGAGACACAGTTTCTGTTGCATGAGGAGGTTCAATCTTTTTACATGATGCACTACCATAGCCTCCCTTTATAGTAGTGCAACCCAAAAACCCTTGAATTCTCGAGCATTAGGAGGCATAGGATAATCACGCAGTCGATCTCTGTTTCGATGATGGTTAACACACACAGTAAGAAATTGGACAGCTTGTTCATTATCCTTGCTTCGGATTCGAGCATAGGAAGAACCATCATCAAGAGCGTTTGTTTCCAAGCAGCCTTCAGAAATGTAAGGTTGCCCAAGAATGATAGGGTAACTACAAGAGTCTTGAACAAAAAAGTGAAAATTGCCTTTTATGTCTCCAATAGTTACCTACACATTAGGACATGCAGCATATAACTCTCCAGAAGAGTTGTTTGCAGCTCTTATTCACCAACCTGGATCAACATCTATGGGCCATCCACTACTTTCATAGAGACTCCTTGCCATGACGTTTATCTCCGAGCCATGGTCTAAGAGTGCAATACATGGTGTTTCTTTTTCTCCAATTTTGACGACTGTCTCTGTTGTTGCTCTTGCCCAATGCGTATGGGAGTAGTGACTGCTTGGAATGAACCAAGCCTCTTCTTCCTCATGCATGTGCTGTAGATGGCCTTCTTTTTGAGAGATGGGCTACCCAACTGGTTTGGACCAGCCAACTATTACATTTTTAGCTTTCACTTCTTTAATTCTTGCATTCATGTTTCTTTATCTTCAGCTTCAATTGCTGCAATTAATTCTTTAACTGCTTCAAGTTGAATTCCTTGTGAAGTCAGCTTCTCTTCATCCTGCACAAAAACTCGAAGAACTTGCAAAAAAGCATGCACTATCTCTTCATCACCAACATATTGTCTTTTCTTTTTTATCACATTAATAATTACATAATGGAATTCACGTTTGGCAATTCCAAGAATTTTGCCTAAGGTGAATTCAATTTTGCTTCCTAGAATTCGTTTTTCTAGGACTCGTTTGAGATCGGTTGTAGATTCTATGTCAGAATGCAATTTGTAGCCTAGCTGCTTACCTTTCTTCTTTTATTCAGTCTTCTTTATTTGTGGTGCATCTTCCATCTCTTGATCTGGGGTTATATTTTCAGCAAGCTTTGGTTGTTTAGGTGTTCTTCTAGTTACCTGTTTTGGAGGGCCAGAAGAGGAAGGCCCTAGTTCATCTTCTCTTCTTTGCTTTTCTTCAATCAAGACTTCTTTATGATTGACGTCAGCCAAATGTGCAAAGGTAGAAAAAGAATCTACCGGTTCTTTCCAACCAGTTATTCCTCGAATATACTGACTGACATTAGCCAAATCTTCTTTGGCTGCTTTACCACATTCCATTTGATCTAGTGCCTGCATCCATACTTTAGATTGCACATTAGCTTTAGATGCTTTCAAACTTGATTTAATTGGCTCAATTTGCAGCCCATAGGTAGCTGTATCAATTGCTGCATAGGCATTCTTTACAGCTAAATCTTCTAATCTTTTCTTCATTCCACCATTGCCAAAATTTGGCTCCAGTGGAAGACCAATTTTAGCCGCATGAATTTTTCCGTCTTTCCAAAAGACGAACTTGTGTGCTTCAGCCTCACGGAAGGCAGAACACTCCCTCTTGTCATGTTGTTGGTTGTCACACCAAATACAACACCTCTTAAAGCCTTCTCTCATGGGTCTTTGAGTTGATGCTCGTCCTCGCTCTTCGACTTTGACATCCAGCTTCTCCACTTTGAAACTAATTTCTGTAAGATTCAGATGAAGGTCACGCATGCTTTTAATGAGTTCATCCATTACACCATTTTTAGAAGGAATAGAAGAAGAAAGAGTTGGTTGATTAGTCAAAGGAATAGGGGATTTTGAAGGTGAAACAAGCTCCATCAATGGAGTTGTTAAAGTTGAAGTAGAGCCCAATCTTAGTCGCATCTGCTCTCTTTGAGCAATCATGTTAACTGCATCAGTAACATTTGTCCATGCAGTCTTGACTCCTGATTTGGAGGTAGCATCTTCTAGGCAATCAGTAAAGCTTCTCTTGCAGAATGGGATCTGCAACCTTAAGGAATAATTCAATCTTCTGTCCTTCCATACTTTGTTGGTCTTCAACATCAAGTTGTCCAAATTTACTTTCAAACTCATGGTATAGAGTTGTTGCAGCTAAACCTTTGTTGGGTTTTTCAACCCATTTAGTGAAACTTTTCTTCGTCATTAGGCCAGAGTCTTCTAAGAAGAATTCTTCGCGTAGGGCCTTTTTTGAATGTAGCCCAATCTGCATCTTGTTGAAAAAGACCATGGATTCTTTCTTGAAGACCATGCTTAGCTAGTCTGGTAAAATAACGGCTCCATGCATGTTGTGGTACACCAAAGAAGAGCATTTTTCCAACATATAAGCGAATAAAAATAGAGACATTTTGACCATTAAATTGTTTTAATTCACACCCAACTTCCTCTAGGGCCTTGATAGCTGTGGAATCAATCTTCTCTTCGTCTTGCCTTTGTTGTTGTTGTTGTACCATTTGGATTTGTTATTGCTGAGTCTGCTGTAGTATGCGCACCAATTGTTGTAGAGTATCTCTTGAAGAATCCCCCATCTTGGAGTTCTCTTACACCGACCTTCACGTCGGGTTCACCAATGTCACAGTGCGTAGGGTTGAAGGTCACCACAGGGGTTTGGCAAGAGAAGAATGTATGGGGGTTCAAGAGCTTAGACTTCGGAGATGGTAGAGATAAGAGAAGGGTTGAAGGTTTCAAGCCAACTTCTTGAAGATAAGAGACATCAGGTTGTAGGTAGATTCAAGGAGAGGAGTAGATGGAAGAGAAGGGGTTTGAAGAGATTGAAGATGCAAAAGAATACTCCCAAAAAGAATTAGAAAATATAGAAGAATACTAACAGAGATGAAGGCTGTCAGTTTCTTTCAGCATTATGAGAAAATATAACTCTAATAGACAAAAACACGTACAAAATAATACCTTCCTCTATGCTGCTCAGATCGCCAATCTGATGCTTCCAATGGCTCCGAAAGGGGGGTTAAATACTAGGACACCTGGCCAGAATCATGCCAGATCAATCCTTCTTCATCTCCCACTTTCGGAGTGTTGTTCACTGCCTGAAAACAACGATCGCAAGTCACACAATTTCACTAATCTCTCTTTTTACATAAAATCCTCTCAAATTAGCTAAAACCTACATGCTTTCTTTTACATGTTCTCCTAATCTAGAAGTTATCTATAGTTTTATGGATTTTTACAAGAGATAATACCCAGAATATCAAAAATTGACTAAAAAATTGTCCAAAAAAAATCTAATATTTTGAACCATGGACACTAATACTAATGTCTAAAGTGGCATTGGCTCTCTAAATCTAAAAGGAAGCGACACTCTAGATTTTTTTACACGGTGTGCACGTAGTGGCATGACAATGGTGGAAACATTCACTGGTTATATTGCCAGTCTTACCACAATAATGACATGTCATATGATCTTTGTTGTCAGAGTTAAATCCTCGGCCTCGGCGCTTTGCTCCATAATTTCCTTTGGTGTACAACAGGCTGTCTCTCTGTGTTGAGATAGCTTCCTTTGCATCTTTGTTTTTATGTTTAGTTTCTTCATCAAGTAGAGAGTACTCAATGTCCTTAAGTGAGATTTGAAACATTACTTAAGGTACATACAAGGTTTTCATATGGCTTTTGATTTACACTTGCTAGTAATACTACTATGGGTTCATCTTCATCAATGTTCTTCTTTAGAGTAGCAAGTTGAGTTTTTAGGCTCTTAAACTTATTAATGTGCATGGTCATAGAAAAACTAACTTTTACATCTTGTTTATAGAATTGCATGAGTAGTTTTACCTTGGAGTTTTTAGCTTGAGTTCCAAAGATCCTATCAAGCTCATCCCATGCCTTTTTTGCATCTTTGATATCGGAGATACGGTGCAATACATCATCAGATAGTCCCCAGACAATGATGCATGAGCCTTGTTGTTCATCTTTTTCTACTCTTTTGGACTTCTTCAATGAACCCGTCTTCATCATCTTCCTTCTTGCTATTTGCATCCCCTGTATCATCCTCAAATAGATCCCAAAGGTCTTTCCTCATGAGATGGTACATTGTCTTTTCTTTCTGAGCATGAAAGGCTTCACCATTGAATTTGGCTATTTGCTCAAGTTCAGGCATTTTGAAGGAGGTCTTCCCACCAGTATACTTGGGCATCCTTTTACAATGAGGTTGAGGCTTGCAAGGGATTTAATCAATTGGGCATTCCATATTAAAATCTTCATGTTTGTCATTGGTATGACCAGGAATCGGCATCCAATAACTGAGTGTAACTAGCAAGTGAGTTGAACTTGAGTATACCAAGGAAGGAAGAGATTAGCTTGAAGCACTTGATGTCAAGCTTGATGATGCTTGATCTGTAGGTTGGTTGCTTGATATTTAGGCAAGTAGCTTGATCTTCAGGATTTCTCCAAATCTTCTTCTTGAAGGTTTATACTTGCTGGAAACTTCAGATCTAAGAGAAGGAGGATTTAATAGACTAAAACAGTAGGAAAAATGAAGTGGAAAGGAGCTTGAAGAGTACTTAGCTATGGCAAATTAGGGTTTTTAGAATAGCGGTTTGATTTTTTTGGTGGGGGTAGCTTGTACAGTGGATCATTTGGGAAACCCTTTTAGTGGGAGATAGCTTAGGTATGGAGCTTGCAAGGTCCTATGGTCATGGACAACATCGCATTGCACAGGATAAGAATCGACAGTACGAACAAAATTCGGTGCAGTTCAGACAACAACTTCAAATTTGAGTAACGCTGGGCTATGCGGTAAACAATGTTAAGCTTTGAGGTGACAGATAGAAGCTCCAAGAGTAGGAAGAGAAGTGTCTTGAAGGAAGCTTGTCAAGATCTTGCATGGTTGAAGAGATCTAAGAGCTCAAAGTAGGGCAAGTGCAATTTGGCTATGGCAGCCTAGAGGGCAACTAAAGATAGAAGTGGAAGATGAGATCTTGAGCAAGTACTGATCAGGCCAAAGATGGAGAGGGACCAAAGGAGTAGAGAGAAGAGCTAAGCCATGCTAACCTAGCTTTGATACCATGTTAGAAACACAGATCTAGATCATGGCAGCTATGGGATTGGAAAATTAAGACAAGATTCATAGTGACATGGACAATGAATAGACCAACTGTTACACAAGTGAATTAGGTTCCAAGATGGAAGCTTGGACTCATAAACACAATCTTGTGCAAGACACTGACAATGATAATAACACTAATTGAAAGTACAAAGCATCATGATATTGCATTACTCATATTGAAAGTGATAGTCAAGTATAATGCTTTATAGTAGTTGGGTTGTTCCACTCTCCTTACTGTGCATATGGGATTCAAGACATCTTTTCTTGGAACATACATCATTTGTCATATCTTTCAACAATTTTGCACATATGGTAGATGCTGTGTATCAGTTATTGAGAAAAAGATAGAAATTCCAGTGGGATATGATGCACATGAAGCCTATGATAAAGTTGAAGAAATTTTTGAAGATTGTGACAACTTTGAGGAAAGCTGATTATACATGTGGAAGACCCATTGTCGTCATTGTGGATACGAGCCCTATTAGCATTGTTTGGGCTATTGGTCAGGATGATGATGAGAGAAGCATATAAGCAATCAGATTTGGGACAAAAGTATTGAATGAGGGACAAATAAGATATCCATAGATAAAGAGAGAATTGTGGGGAGTTGCTACCACTTTGAAATGTGACAAGGATACTTTATTATTGGAGCATTAGTGATTGTGGACACTGATTGTTTACCTCTTCTTGGGATGATTATGAGCTGCTCAACTCCTAATATTGCCATGTTGTGATGGATTACATATATAAAATTTATAAATCTTGAATTCTAGCACATTGTAGGAAATGATAAGACAGTGGTAGGTATGTTGTCTAGAGCGAAGTATGATGATGATGATGATGATGTGATGGTTGAGGATGATGAGGCTGAAATTATAACTGCTATACTTATCCATGATTGTCATGCATCTTCAGTGGAAACTTTTTCAAAGGAGCTATATGATGGAGAGTACTGGGTACTTTCTGAAAAACAACTTTGCTTATGGGCTAGTCACATAGGAGTATGGGCTAACTTTGAGAATATCAAAGAGAGGTACTAGTGGAAGGCTATGTACAAGGATGTTTCAAAGTTTATAAAGACTTGCAGCACATGTCAAATGTATTCTTCTATGAGATATAGAGATGGTTCGCATCCTACATATTCTCTTTCAATGCATTATAAATGGGTTGCAGAGCTAACGATTGTGCCTATGGGTTTGTGGTAGATGAAATATGTTTTTCTTGCATGTGAGGACCTTACAAATGAGGATAAAGGTCGAGCTTTGAGGACTAAATTCACAATTGATGTATGCGGGTTTCTAGTGGAAGTTCTGTTTTGCTATCATGGATGTGTGGGCAAGGTCACTACGTAGACAGAGGAGAGCTTGATGCTGATGATGCTAGAGATTTCTTCTCTAGATTGGGGACCAATCTTACTCTTACTTTTGCATATAGTCAAGAGGGGAATAGAAAAAGTGAAACACAGCATTTGCCAATTGTCAAGGCCTTAGCAAGGGCATGCAAGGGAAAATTTTGAGAGTAGCCATGATTGCTTCCATATGCATTATGACTTGATCACACTACTCATAGTGTTGTGATAGGCTATAGCCAACAGAGCTAACACATGATAGAAAATGATCATGACAATTGAAGAAGTGGCTATCACAAGGAATGTCTTTCCATGTGAAGAAGGGATGAGTAGGGAAGATTTGCTAGCTCTTAGAATCCATTAGTTGGAAATAATACCAAAAGACATAGAGCTTGCTGTGAAGAGATTGAAAGAAGTTGGATCTCAGAACAAAGACAAGTTTGAGAAAAGACATAGGCTCAAGCCAAGAGCTATAGAGGAGGGAGACTAGGTACTTATGTATGACATCAATTTGAATAATTAGCATAGTACAATCAGAAAAGCCTCCAAGAGATGGTTTGTTCTGTATATTGTGTTGCATGTACATACTCCCTTTTTGAGTTGGATGGGAATGAATTGAAGATACCCATAGCTAGCAAATGAGTCAAACAGTTCAAGAGAAGAGAATCCATCACTTATGAAGAAGTGAACCATGACACTGAAAAAACACAACAACATTGAAGAAGTAGAAGAAGATGATATTGTGGATGAAGAAGAAAATCTCAAAACTACTATGGAACATGACAAAGGATGTGTAGGTTTAGAGGGGGTGGATATCACATGGTTCTATGTCTATAGGTTGAAATCTTATGGGATCTTTGATAGTGTGAGGATTTCATATGTGTGCCTAGGGGATGTGTTTATGCTGAATTCATACTATCTATCAATATCTGTCATGAAATTAGATTTGGTTCTTACGTTGCTAGTTTGAAGTGTCAGTGGACAAGAGAGGTAGCCCCACTTTTTTTGCATTGATTTATGGCTATTGCAAGGCACATTCAGTTTGGGTGAAATCATCATCAAGCCTTATAACCAATCATAAGGAAAAGCTAAGGAATAATTGGAAGAAGACAAGGACAAGACTTACTGATGTGTATTGATGTATGAAGAGGGATTGAACTGAGTATCTTTGGATTACTATGGATTGATTTGTGCAAAGATTATAGGTTGTTCACTAGTGTTCATTGCTTGCTCAGCGAGTTCTACCTTGATTCTAGAGCAATCTTTTACTAGAAAATGCCAAGATTAGAGGGATATTGGACCCTTGAACCATTGGCTTGTTTAGAAATGCAGATTTGAAGTTTTCCTATTGAAGCTTGAGGATAAGGTTTTTAAATGTATATGGGTTGTTTAATGTGAGCCAAAGCTCTATCATATAGGGTTTCTTCTATTTCCTGTGTCCCTATTACTTATTTCCTTCATCTTCTGTAATATTTATCATCTCTTGTCTATAATCTCTTCTTGCCATAACCTTGGTGATTTTAGGTGAGACACAACAAATCTCTTGACATTGTAGGTAGGGCCCTTGTCTCCCTCTAAAACGTCCTTTTCCAAATCATCTTGCACTTCTTGAATATGTTATCTAGCTTTGTCATGTATTTCCTTGTTACCCAAGCTCTCTCCTTCTCAATTCTTCCCTCTTTCATATCCCTATCACGTTCGATGCCTTGCATTGGTCCCCGGCCCATGCCGCATACCATTTTCACCTTTGCCACCACACTTTTTAAAAAACCCCCGCCCATGAGCCATCCCCATACATGACAGAGCTGCATGTGAGGGGGAACTTTCCCCCCCTTTTTTTAATTAATTTAAACAACAAAAAAAAATTCACAAACATAAAACAACTAATTCATTAGTTAATTTTTAATTTGAAAGTTTTTAAAAATTCCCTCCCTCACCAACTATCTTGCCCACCTCCCCTCCCTCCCTCCCTCTTTCTTTCTTTCTCTCTTTCTCTCTTTCTCTCTTTCTCTCTCCTCCCCCCTCACCCTCCCTGTCATGCTCCCACCTCCTCACCCTCTCTCCCCTCCAACATCTCCTGCTTCACTCTCTTCCCTCCATCTCTCTCCCACCTCCACCTCCACCCCCTCCCCCAACCCCTCCCTCCACCTCCTTCCTCCTCCTATCTCCCCTCTCTTGCACTGCCACTGCTTGACCTCTGTCCTGCCACCCACCTGGACTCTATCTCACACCTCTGGCCACCTACCGCCATTGAGTGCCCATCACAATGCCACCATTCCCTTCCACCCTTTGCCTTCATGAGTTGATTTTTTCATTCCATGCCCATGGTGCTTGTTTCAATCCATACAATGCTTTCTTCAATCTACAAACATAAGATGGATATTTAGCATGTACATATCCTTTCAATCGATCCATATATAGACTTCTTCCATCAAATCACCATTCAAGAAAGCATTCTTTATATCCATTTGATATAAAGGCAGCTAATGCAATGACATTATGTATAGTTGCCATCTTTGCAACAAGACTACAAGTCTCGTCATAGTCTAGCCCATATTTTTAAGCACAACCCTTCACAACCAACCTAGCTTTGTATCTATTAAGCGAGTCATCTGATTTACATTTGAATTTGTAAATACTTGCATCCAATAGACATCTTGCCTTCATGCAGCTCAACTAAATCCCAAGTTCCATTTTTCAACAAAGCATCATACTCTTCATCCATTGCTTTAGACTAGTTCTCATCCTTATCTACTTTTGCAAATGATGTGGTTTCTCTGTACTTCATATCTGAGTACCCACTATAAGTAAATCTATCAAAAAGCTTTCTTTCTCTTTATGATCTTCATAGCTAAGGTTCATTATGTGACTCCGCTCTCTCATGAGGTGATACATACATTTGCTTAACACCAAGCATAACAACTGTAGGTATTCCAAACTCACTATCCAGACTATCAGTGGAATCATACCCTGATGTCAATAGACCTATTACATCATCAAGTGCCTTCCCTTTGCCTTTATCCATGTCCAGTCTTCCCCTCACTGACATATCTGTGTCAATGGAATGAGATCCATGACTATGCAATCTACTTGTCCAAGGACTCACACTGGCAATTACATCATGCGTAGGTCCACTAGCAGTAATAGTATTTTGCATTCCACTTTTAGCATATGTACTTTGTGAAGATTCATCATGAATTGTAACCTACTTAGCACCATACCAGGATGCTAGCTCATCAAATACTGCATCATGACTAATCAAAGTTTCATGAGTGGATGGAACATAACACTTATAAGCCTTTTGTTCCTGCGAGTAACCAATAGAGATAGCCTTCACTGCTTTTAGATCAAGCTTCTTTTGTTTCTCATCAGGCACATGTACATATGCAATGCTACCAAATACTTTCAAGTGTTTAATGTCAGGCTTATATCCATAAAGTTGCTCATATGGTGTCTTCTCATGTATACCATCTGTAGGTATCTAATTCATGACATAAATAGTAGTTAGAACTACTTTAGCCCAGTAAGAAAGAGGTGTATCTTTCTCATTCAAGATTGCCTTGGTTACTTCCATAATCACCTTGTTTTTCTATTTAGCCACTCCATTTTGCTACGGAGTGTAACTGCATGTCAACTGTCTCTCCTATTGATCCCATGCTTAGTCAAGTACTTATCAAAATCCCTTGACACATATTCACCACCGCCATCAAACCATAGGCATGAGATATGATAGTTGAATTCTTTCTCTACATGAGATTTGAAATCCATAAAGCTATCAAGAACTCACCTTTATGTTTCATAATGTATATCCAAGTATACATGCTGAAATCATTCGCAAAAGTCACATAATACCTAGACCCTCCAAGAGATACATTATGTGCAACTCACCTTTATGTTTCATAATGTATATCCAAGTATACATGCTGAAATCATTCGCAAAAGTCACATAATACCTAGACCCTCCAAGAGATACATTATGTGCAGGTCCCCATATATCCAAATGAATAAGCTACAAGGGTCTACTGTTGTTCCGTGTATGTCTGACAAATGGAAAAGAGGTTTGTTTGCCAAGTTGATAAGTTGAACATATGTGTCCCAAAGTGAGTTTATGCTAGATATATATGTCTTTGACACTTGCATCATCATGAGAAAACATTGTCGCTTGCTTCTTCTGGCATTCTTTCACAATGTGGTCATAATTCCCATAGTAATGACAATCTTTATCCTTGTTTGCATTATCATGTGTACTCTGACTACCAAGATCCTTTGCCTCTAAAGTTGGATCTCCCCCTTGCTTCTTCCAGCATTCTTTCACAATGTGGCCATAATTTCCACAATAATGACAGTATGTATCCTTGTTGCATTATCATGTGTACTTTGTGACTACCAAGATCCTCTACCTCTAAAATTGGATCTCCCCCTTGCTTCTTCCAGCATTCTTTCGCAATGTGGCCATAATTCCCATAGTAATGATGGTCCTTATCCTTGTTTGCATTATTATGCGTACTTTATGATTGCCAAGATTCTTTGCCTCTAGAGTTGGATCTCCCCTTTGCTTGGGAGTATCCACCACCTCTAGCAATATGTCCTTGTTGATTTTGTACATGTTGAGATGCATTTTGTTGAGTCCATCAACCACAGAAGGAACCCCTACCAACTATGGCTACCCCACAACCTCTTTGATTAGAATAGAACACTGCATCTTTGCCTTTCGAGCTACTCAAGCTCATAGCCAAACCTAGTTTCACCTCCTCATGAATGAGCAATGAGATCATCTCATTAAAGCCGGGCATTTTAGATCTCACTGAAATGGATGTGTCAAATGACTTATACTCAGGTCCAAGACCATTCAAGGTCATTGCAACCAAACCCTCATCCTCTACTTTAGCTCCGATGGTAGCCAATTGATCAATAATAGTTTTTATCTTAGTCACATACTCCTGAATGGAGCATCCTATCCTGTCCATGGTATTGAACTTCTATTTCAACTGTATTTTTCTTGCACTAGTAGTTTTATGTAATACTTCCATGCAATTAAAAATAAGTTGGTTAGTTTGAAAGTTAGTTAGTCAATTAATAAGTTAGTAAAGTTGCTGACTAAAGACTAACTAAAGTAAAAAAACTAACAATTTTTATTTAATTAAAAATATAAAAAAACGTGAACGAGAGTTATGAGCCATATTAACCACTAGTGTTAATGTGTATAGTATGGATGGTCCAAAAATATTAGGTTTTTGGGCAAAACTAGCATATTTTAGATATTACTTATTGTAAATATCCTAAAAATCTATGGAGATTTCTAGAATAGGATGTCATGTAAAAAAAGTAAGTGGTTTTTTCAGCTTGTTTTGGAGATTTAATACAAAAAAAGAAGGATTGGCGAAATTACATGCCTTGCGATCGCAATTTACAGGCAGTAAACAGCAATTCGAACAAGGAGAAGGAGTGATCTGGAAGATTTCTAATCAACTATCTAGGGGTTTTACCTCCCTTTCAGAGGCAACGGAACTATTGGAATTGTGATTTGAGCATCAAATTGCTAATTTTTCCAAGATCTCCTACATAAAGAGCTCTTCTTCTCAACCACAACCCTTCTTCTCTTATTTAGCTATAAATATGAGGAATGGAGAGTAGTTAGAAAAGCACAAGGAGACCCTGAGAGGCTGTGAGAGAGAGGTAGAGAGAGGGAGGTAGAAGGATACCCCTCCAAGAGATTGCGAGAGAGAGAGAGAGAGAGAGAGAGAGAGAGAGAGAGAGAGAGAGAGAGAGAGAGAGAGAGAGAGAGAGAGAGAGAGAGAGAGAGAGAGAGAGAGAGAGAGAGAGAGAGAGAGAGAGAGAGAGAGAGAGAGAGAGAGAGAGAGAGAGAGAGAGAGAGAGAGAGAGAGAGAGAGAGAGAGAGAGAGAGAGAGAGAGGAGTTACCCTGAGATGTTGCGAGGGAGAGAGTTAGCTCAATTCCCACTATCTTGGTCTTTGACTAAGCCATCTTCTCTAATACTCTCCCATCTCAAATCCATTCCTCCTTCTTTATCTCTCGAATCCACTTGTAGACAATGGCCCCCAAGCAAAAGATATCTCCAAACGCTGAAACTCCCACCATAACCAACGGGACCACAAACCAAGGGACTGCAACGATGGGAAACACATCTCTTATGAATCAGGTGCACCCCATTGTATTAGGGAAAATAAATTGGGAGAAAAGAATGTTTACATTAATTATCGCAACTTAATTGAGCATGTTTCGAGATAATGAGTGTACTAGGAAAATTTTGTTCATTGCATTCATGTTAGGTGATAAATTAAAATCGCATTTAAAAGCCGTTAAATTGCACATAAATTGCATGGAAATCCGTTTTCTTGGTTTACATAATAGGAAATCCTATTACATCTCACAAAACATAGATTGAAGTTGTGATAGAATACTCAGGGTTCCTAGGAAGTTGAAAGAATTTCAAACCCTAAAGAGTTGAAGGATTCTTCTCAAGGCCCATTTTTCTTGAAGCTGAAAGCAATTCAAAGTCCTTAAGTAACTATATGAATCACGTGACAAATCCTAGTTCAAATGAATACATAGGGTTTCGTTGTAGGGAAGCCAATGTCCCAAATTGCAATTAACATTGCAAGGATACTCCTTCATTCAAAATAATGAGGAAATTAAATTAGGTTACCTTTGGAAATCTGGATGATAACAGGGATAAAGCCGAGGCCAGATGCTATTGTATCAAATAAGAATTTCCTTCGACAGAGAGAACAAAGAATTGTCTAGTACATATTGTGCACTTCTACTTGTGTTTGTACTTAGGAACACCTGTTTGGAAAAGGATTCATCTAACAAAGGAATTGATAAGAAGAAAATATTTCAAATTGGATTTAGGTTGAAACACTTGGGAAAGGCATGTTGAGCACCCCCAGCTAGCCGCCAACCCTATCCAAGGGGGTTTTTGATAGCCACGTCAGGAATGTGGACCGAACCCATCGTGAGAGGTCTCTCCGGTAGAAATGTCTATTTGTAGGAGGATGCTCGAGTGCCAGGGGGCTCTGGCTCTAAATCCCCTACCTCTGGGTCCTACTTAGATGGTCTACGTAACTCGAGAAGGAATCTCGAGGCATCCTGTTACTAGTGCAAGGGCGAAAACTTGGAGGAATATAAGATGCATCCTTACAGATTGCGGGAATCTTCCCATGGACGGGATTTGTATCTCAATTGAAATTTTAATATAAAGTTTACTTTCAAGGAATTTGTCTGATCTGTTTTCATGTCAGTGCATAAAATTGCGCGAAGGAACATGTGACTAACGGGTTAATTAAGGAAGCTGCTTGTACGTGTTACCACTAATGTGCCCTTAGGTAAGTAGAAATAAAACTAAAGCTATCAAGGGAAGGAGGTTGACAGAACCCTCAACGGGTCTGTCCTACGGCAAGGTGGTCCCAGAGAACTGGGAGGCTTCTCAACATTCAAATCACGATGACGTATTGACCTTAGATAATGTAGGGTAGAAACCTAGCTCATATCGTTTTAGGGGACCAGAATGGGACTTTACCCTACAGGTAGAGAGGTCAAGTGATGCATCCCTCTTGTTTCCCATTCTCTTTGAACCAAGTAGTGCGATATGAGTCCACGCCTTGGTTTAGATGCTTTGCGCAAAGTAGATTGCGTCTGAAGACTGGCACTAGAAGGCTGTAAAATGACTTGACCATTAGAAATCTAGGAAGATTCAGGTCGATCCTAACAAGGTTGGCTGATATGTTTCGTTGCACAATAGACTCAGAAATCACTAATCAACAAATCCTGTGACATTCCGTGGGAGTGCCAAGCGGCGTCTTTTAGATCAGACTCCTGATGGACTACTAAAATGTGTCGTGACCTAGGCACGTTACATCACAGTACCATAATACCTCTTTAGGATATTCCATGCATCTTCTGGTGTCTTGCAATTCATAATCTGCATTACCATGGAATTTGAAATACATAATAATAGCCATTGTAAATATTTGCGAGCTTTTTCTATCCAAGCATGATGTGCCCACAACTGTCTAGCACAGATGGCGGAGTCTTGTCGAAAAGCTTGAGCTCAACTTTAACACCTATTATGTGATGTGCCTGTCCATGCACGTTTTTAGCAATCCATCGAGAGACGAATCTAAGTGATGCTTCCCGGCACTCCCATGGAATATTATAGGGTTTGTCCCCTAGGGTTCTTGATTCTGCCTCACAACTCAATGTTCGAGGCCAAACCCACTGGGAGGATCGACCTGAAATTTGGGATCCTAGTGGTCAAGGTCTCCTAATAGCATTCTAGCATCGGGTCCTAGACATCCTACTCTATGCAGACATACCCAACTGAAGCAGATCCATACTGCACTTAGTTCAAGGAGAATGGGAAACGAGAGGGATGCGCCACTCAACCTCTTTACCCATAGGGCATAATCCCATTCTGGTCCCCTAAAATGGCATGAATCAGTGTTCGATAAAACCTTATGAGAAGCCTCCTAGTTCTCTGGGACCATCCTGTCATAAGGACAGACCCGTCAAGGATTTCCCCCCCCTCTCTTCTCTCAACATGCATTCTTTAGTTATTTAATTAGGTCCTACCACATTTATGTATGACATTTAAAATCAGCTTCCTTAATTAAGCCTTTTAGGGAACATGGTTTGCTCGTGTAATTAAAAGCACAGACACGAATACAGAGCAAGCAGTCCTTTTGACAAACAAGTTCCTTAACTTATCTTCAAGTTAATCTTTGTCTCCTGCCCATACAAGAGAAATTACATGTCCCTTCTGCCCTGTAGAAGTAATTGGTCTAAATCACATGGCACCACAATTTCCATCCTTTATCTAGAATAGGATCTTCCAACACCACAAACGTTGGGGGCACAGAGGTCCTCAACTCCATTCTGTACTTGGCAAGGGGTGTCTAGAGCTCCACTTGACCCACAAGCTACCTAGGAGTGAAAACATTATTCTCATGGTTGGCCTTTGCACCACTCGACCTTCGACCCATGAATCGAGTAGTGCCCTTTCTAGGTTAATCCACAGTGTCATCTTGGAGGTGATCCACTCGTGCAAAGAACCTTTTCTTAATTAAATCATTTAAGAATCAATCACAGTCAAGGCAGTAAGCCCTAATATCATCTTCCAAGAAAACATTCCTTTATTCCCATGACAATTGGTTATCACAGACCCTTGCCATGAATTTAACATCAAACACAAGCATTTGGAATAATCATCCAGACGACAATCCAACAATCAATTGAATGTAAAAGCATTTAGGATGTTGTTTGATCGACCAACAAAACCAATTCTATTTTTCCAAACAATGCAAGGATAGACGTGATAACATTTCCACCCGCATATTCGCTCTCCCCCTTGGGATGTAAGAGCGATACTATGCAAAATTTTACTTAATACTCCCTTCCTTAGGCTAAGGCATATGATGAGGTCTCATACAACTGTACAAGATGTAAGTTCTATTATTTCAATGCGAGATAATCAATCTAGCAAGAGAATTTATGCCTCCTCTCTAAGTGGCATTTATCTTTTGGCCTTTCCCTAACGCAATACTATGCAGAATTTTAACTTGACTTTATATTCCTTTCTCCTAAGGCAAAGAATGCGAGACAAATTTGAAACAATTAGAAGCTCTTATATGATGCAAGACTATATTTCAATGGAAAATAATTCTCAAATTATTGTCCAAGTTGCAATCAATTCATGGTTTGGCAGCACAAGGTAAACTCTTTAACCGTTATTTAATGCGAAACCTTCATAGGATGGATGCAATACTTTTGATGTGAGCTCATTTCATGTACCATTGATGTATGTTACATATAATCTTTCACATGCATGTACCATCTATGTGCATAACCCTCAAGGTAACCTTGCAAACCTTAAACAATATTGTCCTAAGTAAAGACTAATGGAAGACTTATCAATGCTTAGTACTTTATTAGAGAGAGCAAAGAACTTGGACCTGAGTGGTCACAAGTGGGGTGTTGCTCATAGGTCCATTAGCTCTTGTCAAACCTACCGTAGTTGGATTGACAGTGATGCCCTCGCCTGAAGCTTCATTGCTCGTTGTGGGATTGCCATCCGTGCGTGACATTCTCCACTTGGGGGCCATTCTCGATCTTTCTCTCTTTTAGGCATGATTCCCACAAGACTTCAGTAGTCTCTTAGTCAAGAAGAGGGGGCCAATAGGGGGGGTGAATTAAGCTTGAGGGGTGGAGAACAATATTGTGGGAAAGGGGGAAAGATAAATGCATGCGGCCACCCTCTAAGGAGGGGAAGGGGAGGAACCTTCTAAAAGGTTCTCTCTCTCTCTCTCTCGCTCTCTCTCTCTCTCTCTCTCTCTCTCTCTCTCTCTCTCTCTCTCTCTCTCTCTCTCTCTCTCATTCCCTGCAGTGTGCCATGTCAAGGCCTTCTCTTCTCCCTTGCTTCTTTAGTTTTGATTGGGGGGGAGTAGTTTATAGTGGGAGAGTGGTGGGGAAGACATGGAGTGGTGTATGGTGGCGGGAGTTTTGGGCCTCCCAGATGATCGCAAGCTGTGAGAGGATAGGGCGGTGGTAGGCCTCGTGGCCTCCCCCCTCAACATCATTGTCATTGTCTTTCTCTTCCTCATCACTATCTTTCACTCCTTCCATGTCATCATCGGCATCATCTCCTTCTTCCTCCCCCACCACCTATTTGGCGATGACAGGTGGGGAAAGGAGGTTAACAAAATTTCAATTAATTTTATTGAAATTTGTAGGGGGGTCCTATGGAACCACTGGGAGGGTTATTACATCTGCTTGGGGGCCATTCTCGATCTTTCTCTCTTTTAGGCGTGATTCCCACAAGACTTTAGGAGCCTCTTACTCAAGAAGAGGGGGGCCAACTGGGGGGGGGGGGAGGGAGAAATTAAGCTTGCGGGGTGGAGAACAATATCACGGGAAAGGAAGAAAGATAAGTGCATGTAGCCAACCTCTAAGGAGGGGAAGCGGAGGAACCTTCTACAAGGTTCACACACACACACACACACACACACACACACACACACACACACACACACACACACACACACACACACACACACACACACACACACACACACACACACACACACACACACACACACACACACACACACACACACACACACACACACACACACACACACACACACACACACACACACACACACACACACACACACACACACACACACACACACACACACACACACATTGTGGCGTGCCGTGTCAAGGCCTTCTCTTCTCCCTTACTTATTTCATTTTGATTTGGAGGGGGGGTTATAATGGGAGAGTGGTGGGGAGGACGTGGAGTGTTGCATGGTGGTGGCGGGAGTTTTGGGTCTCCTAGCTGGCCCTGGGCTATGAGAGGCTAGGGGGGTGGTAGGACACATGGCCTCCTCCCTCAACATCATCATCATTGTCTTCGTCTTCCTCATCGCCATCTTCCACTCCTTCCCTATCATCATCGGTGTCATCTCCTTCTTCCTCCCCCCGCCACCTGTTCGGCAATGACAGGGGGGAAAGGAGGTAAAAAAATTTCAATTAATTTTATTTAAATTTGTAGGGGGTTCCTATGGAACCATGAGGAGGGTTATTACATATTATCAAATTTCTTTAGCCTTTTCCAATAAGGAAATTCTCCATGCAGAATTTCTAGATAACATAGTTGTTATTATCCACTTTCTCACTCACTATTTGAGTGATATTATGTGCCCTTTTAGCATTTGCCATAATGACAACTCTATGTATTCACTGCAGCCTTAACCAGTTAGTGCCTGACTCCCTGCAACCAAGGTAAATCTTCCACTGATCAAGATATTTGTATAGCATCCAAACAACACAAGTACATCAGTTTGTACCCTTCAATCAATTCAGTTCAGCTCATCTGAGCATATTGTAGACATGGAAGTTCCAAACCTTTCGTTCTGGGATGCATAGATAGCTCACCGTTAAAGCAAGATAGTTTTAGTCCACTAACTTTATGACAGTAAATTCTCCAATAACCAATAAATTTTAGCTTAGAAACATGTCAAAAACATCCCCAAGCATGTGGCAAAACATCTAGACATGATAACTTGTTCATATGGACTTCATCTCTTGCATACCCCTTATGCAACCAAGTTGTTTAGCAGTGGACAAATAAGCAATCTATAACCAACAACATGTGAATAACTAGTAGTATATTATCAGCTAAAACATGGAAATTTTCAGCAAAAACAGCCTCAAGTCATAGTAGACATGTTTCATGACCTCTGGGAATCAATACATAGTCATATAGGCATTAATACTTGCTTATACAACTAGTAGTAGTGACAAAAAAACCTCGTCACAGGTTATGAACATCCAATGAATTGTTTATCTAGCAATACATTAGTTTTGGACTCAACATTCAATGCTCATTGCGTTTCAAAAAAACATCCTTCATTCATGGAACAATGCCCAAGCATCTATAGGTACTAAACAACCTTCACAATGCTCAAGAGATTCAAGTGTAGTTGTCCACTATTTCATGACATTTTTAAGATTGTGAAAAGCATTCTAGAATTGAATGTTTAACTCCTCTTGATCATGCCAAAGTGCACAAGATTAAAGGCATATACATTGCCAAGCATCTTATGATGATTACATGTACCAAGTCCAAGCATTCATGACTGAGAGTATGCCTGAATTTTTTGGCATAAACTAGGAGCACATTTAGAGACATGACAAGCTGAATTTCAGCCTTCAACAAGGGTGCTTCCAACTGTTCATGAAGCTTACTTTCATTAGCATTCAAGTGAGTTATATGAGCTCCATTCATGAGCTATATGTCATACATTTTAAGGATTCCAATGCTTATCTTATGCTTTCTTAAGTGCTTGCTTTGTGATGCCCATTCGTTGCATTAAAAAAAAGGCACAAATTGCAAAATCCACACTGATTTGCTGCTCCCACTCCAAGCCTCTATCAACACAACAAAAGGCTGTAATGCATGCTAATAAACCACTCCTGGAAGCCTCAATAGGCTCTGACAAACATAGCCTCCAAAACTCACTGATACATACCCTTCAAGTGTTGGTTATGGCTGCCACCCACTATTGTAGGGTAGATTTCTTCACAGGCTTCCGATGACAGTCGGCTTTTGTCTTCCTACTCTAGCTCCTGCAATGCCAAGCTCACATGCTCTCAAGTCTCATGGCTCTAATACCATTGAGATAGATAGATATATATATAGATATATATATATATATATATATATATATATATATATATATAGAGAGAGAGAGAGAGAGAGAGAGAGAGAGAGAGTGTGTGTGTGTGTGTGTGAGTGTGAGGGAGGGAGGGAGGGAGGGAGGGAGGGATTGATCGATTGATAGATAGACAAATAGACAGACAGGCAGGCAGACACACACACACACACACACACACACACACACACACACACACACACACACACACACACACACACACACACACACACACACACACACACACACACACACACACACACACACACACACACACACACACACACACACACACACACACACACACACACACACACACACACACACACACACACACACACACACACACACACACACACACACACACACACACACACACACACACACACACACACACACACACACACACACACACACACACACACACACACACACAGAGATAGACAGACAGACAGACAGACAGATAGATAGATAGATAGATAGATGAGTAAAACATGGAGAGCAAAGTACTCTCTTTTTTGTCTTATTTTTTTTAAAAAATTATTCATTATTTTTTAGCTTACACACACCATACCAAGTAAGATCTTAGTCTACATAACAGTGTGAAAGAGACTTAGTCAATAACTAACTAGTATAGCTAGGTTTGACCGACATTATTATGCCACACCTGTCATCTAGCTAACCTATTGTTGGGAGGGAGTCAGTAAATTTACTGAGCTTGATTCTTCACACTATCTCACTTTGCAATGATATTCATACAAGCAAATCTTTCTTGATGATGCATACATATATTGGTCTTTTTGAGCTAATTGCTATAGATTGCAACTAGCTAATTATTGTCCATCACATGACCCATGACATGCTTGTGCTTTTCCATGAATACATAAATGAAAATAAGTCTAAACCAGAAAGAAACCTAAAATTTTTCTACTTTTCTCCTCATTTAGACTCACAAGGTTTGGATACACTTGTCAGTCACCTCTAGAGTGCAAATCTTGACATATACCAGACAAATGGTGATACAATTTTCGGTAGTTTTTCCAAATTTTTATGGATAGATGAAAAATTAGAGTCTATTTTTTTCTCTTATTTAAAAAATTATAATCTACTTAAGCAAAATCAAAAGGCCTTTCCAGATTGATCCCCTTCCAACCCCTCTTCCTAGCCTAGGACGTGTGAGGGTTTCGCATCAAGCTCGTTAGTGTGAGGAAGCCCATCTCGTTCAAGCCCCATATATTTTGCTCATAGTATGTGGTCAAAGATTTCATAAAATAGGATTTCATCAAGTCCCAAAAATAGAACCAAAATGTAGGTGATTATTGACGACTTGCCAAATCTAGACAAAAGTATGCATGTCAAGTCACGCACTCCTTATTGATCAATTACTTACAGTCTCTCACACTACAAGGTCTCCTTCCATGGATTCTTGCCTACTCATATCATCACATATGAAATCCACTTCTTCCTAGGTAAGCAAAAATATGCAAAATGATAGATAAAGCAAAGAGAAAAATCACCAACTGTTGTATTCTAGGGTTTGCATGTGAGCTCCCAAGCTATGTTGATTCCATCAATTGCATAATCTCCAAGCTTTGTTGAACTCGAACCCATGACCTGCACAAGGGGATGCTCCCCTACTTAAATCTCCAATTTGAATAAGCATGCCTCTCCCTCTCCCTCTCCCTCTCCCTCTCCCTCTCCCTCTCCCTCTCCCTCTCCCTCTCCCTCTCCCTCCCTCCCTCCCTCCCTCCCTCTCTCTCTCTCTCTCTCTCTCTCTCTCTCTCTCTCTCTCTCTCTCTCTCTCTCTCTCTCTCTCTCTCTCTCTCTCTCTCTCTCTCTCTCTCTCTCTCTCTCTCTCTCTCTCTCAATTGAGTGAAGGAGAGCCAAAGAAGAAAGCTAGGAAAGAGCATACACATGCACTTCTCTTCCTCAAGCTCGTATATATTAGTACAATTCATAGGATAGAATAGAGTAGAAGAGTCGATAGCCAAGATAAAAAGAGATAAGATTTTAGATTTTGCAACCATGGACCAAATTCCCTAAGTTTTTTTTCCCACTTAAATATGGGCTTCCTCTTTTACAATTGGGCAATGACTATTTTCAAAGTTACCCCCCCATGGTCTTGACTCCCTTCACACGTGCCCTTAGAGTCACTAATGTCTTGATCATGTTTTTTCTCTTGATTTTTCCCAACTCACTCACCATTGGCACCTATTAATGCTCAATAATTTGGATTACAAGGTGCGTGAGAGTGAGTTGGGTGCTTGAAACAAAAATTCAAAGAGTTATGACCAATGAATTTACAACTTAGTACATTTTTAAGGTTTTCAATATTTCCCACATTTTTAGACTTTGATAGCATCAATCTCAAATTTCCGGCCTTCATTGCATCCTTGCTTCTTAGACTTGATTTTTTTGGTGAATGTTTTAAGTATTTGTTGTGCTTCTAGTCACCTTTCCTTCTATAAATTTTGGGTAGGCTTTTGATCACTCTTTCTTTCCTTCCTAAAATTTTGGGTAGGCTTTTGATTGCTCTTTCTTTGCTTCGTGGATCTACATCTAAAACCTACATCATGTTAACACACCCTCCCTCCCATCCACCCTCCCCCGTCTCTTTATGCTATCAAAGAGGAGGGCCATGTGCATGGAAGGAGGATATATTACTATTTGGGTAAAGTCTTGGACATTGTCCCATGAGTAGTGATTACAAGGAGACTATAGGACATCAAAATGTTGAAGGAATTTGAATGGGAGATCATATAGACAACTTGGGAGGCCTTGATGCAAGACTCATTATGATAGGAAATTTCAAAGAAAAATTGAAATTGAACCACACTTAAATAACATTCACTTGACTTCTCACTTGTACTCTCATTTAGGGTGATTTTTTGAGCCCCATATAATTATAATAGAGTAATTGTTAAAAGAATGACAGCTACATAATCATGACTCAAAGTTTTATAAAGTCCATGTACTCAAGGCACTAACTCCTAGCCCTTGTTATCATGTTAATCACCAATACCCATGACAACATCTCTCCAAAGAATCTCAAAATTTCCCCTACCAAAAAAAGACGAAGTTAATATGGAGGTATTTGCATTGTTTCGACAAATTTTTTGGATAGTTTTAAATCATCTTCTCTTAATTGGCTTTGTAGTATTGGAAAAAACTCCACTATTTTGAAATTTAAGTGGTGTTGTAGGTCTTCCATCTAGGAATGTAATAGTCATGCATCATGAATGAATTTGTTGAAAAGAAAGTCAAATGATGCATGTAGAAAAGAAAGGAGCTTGCTATGATTGATGTTGATGCAGAGAGCTCCATTCTATACAGTTGGCACAAAGCATGTCATGCATATGTGAAATATAGACAATCATATTTGAAACCATTCAATAAGCTATATTACTGGTTTTCATTTACAATGAATGCGATTACATAAGTTTCTTATTATACATATTTTCTTTCAAACAAGATAATGCAAAATCCAATGTAATGAACTTTGCTAAGACTGAAAAATACAATGTTTTATACATTTATTTGAGTGTAGTTGCTAGCTACTAAAACACTGATGCATAGGATTTCTTTCAAGAAAGCAAGTTTCTAGTACAATTTGATGAGATAATTGCTACTTTGTTTTTAAATGTCAAGAAACAACAAGCATCATGAGTGGATTATGGCAATTCATTCTATACTAGATATATAGGTGTTTATACAAAGGAGGGAAAAAGTATGAGGTATAATACACTTTCATATAAGCATACTAGATAGATTTTGTATTAAACAAATGTGATCTATTGCATGACAATAGAATATATCGTGTGACCGATTCTATCATACAATATACTTCATCACATATGGCCACGTCTAGTGCATGATTCTCTTCTCCTTGAGGAGTGAGCTTTGAAGCCAAGTTCATTTTTAAAAATTTCAAAAAAGTAACATAAAACATTACAAAAAGCTTTCCATCTAATGGTACTTAGGTGTTGAAATTGGTTGGCTAGTCCTAAGTTGCATCTTAAATTGGGCCTTCTAAACTATTGTGAGTTTGAATTGTAATATATAAGGATCTAGTAATAAGCATAGGGTTTATTTAGGATTTTAGATATGCTAGTACTTTAACTAATTTTTAGAGTACTATCATAGGCTTTGACTTAACTTCCAACATAGAAAATAGCCTTGCATTAGTTTATAAGTTGATGATGTACTTAAAAGAAATAAAATGCTTGATAAATTCATAAATAAAACAAATAAACAAATAGATAATTCATGCAAGTAATTAACTCAAATAGTATAAGAAACATGATGGGGCTCAATTAGAGATATTTTGATCAATTTACCTTATAAGCACATCATCATAGAAAATTATTGCAAAGGAGTTATCGTAGTGAACTTTTTTGTTCTCTATTTGTAGAAATAAGGCAAGCAACACAAGCAATCATCTCCTTCAAATACCATTATAACCAAACTAACACATTAACACAAAGTGATTTCAATTCTACAACAAAGCAGAACTTGCATTTCAACTAAGATATTCAATAATCAACAACACACGTGTAAACACATTCAATATGTAGATTATTTTTCATTTGATTAAGTTATTCAATTCAAGGATATTCAATAACTACACCAATATTTTCCATGATTTAGAATTTCAAAAACATATCCAGCCCATGTAAATAAACAACCGACATGATAAAATTATTTGGATTCACCAACACATTCATAAATATGTAGGTAGAAATGCTATCTAAAATCAAAGCCCACTACTAATAGAAATTATATTTTATACATAATTTCCTAGTTGCAGATTACTACACTTAGCAAAATTGAAGCATCTTCAATAAATATCCATGCTCAAGTATATGTTGCCCCGTCGAGTATATGGCTTAGCTAGTTTTAACCTCCTACATGCTATATAGCAATGGTTTAATGCTCTTGGGGCAAGGTTTAAGAGGCGGCAAGGTAAGTAAAGATGCACTCTGGAGCAATATGTGTTCTTTGCTTACACATTGAGCTCTCTCTTGTAGATATTGTAAAAACTTGCAAGTATGTTGAGAAGGCCTACAAGCGATGTAAGCACATTTGTGCACTATAGAACGGGGAGGACACTTTATCCATTCTATTAATGCTCTAGGAACTTACGATGCCCATAGAGCTTGGTGCACTACCCATAATATATTTAATTAAGTGTGCATGCTTTTGGAGTTCTAACCATACTATTTTATAAATAACATGAGAGAGAAGCAAGTAGTTTCTCTTTAGAAAATGTGTCTATAGAGCTTATAATATTTTTAAATGATTATACATTGTATATCCTACCTCTTGCTCAAATACTACCTTTAGGTCTTCTCTTGTCATTGGTTCTTCTATTGCCTTTGCCATATTTCTTCTTCTTGCCTCCCTTTTTGCATTTCTTTTGCCCTTTCTTTATTGCAAGATCTACACTTGTTGCCTTTAGCTACCACATTTGAAGATCAATCAATGGGAGAGGTGTGCTATGTAATGGATCTAAGGGAGCAAAGTAGGACATTGAGCTTGCTCAAATGAAGTAACATTGTAGATTAATGAGCCACATAATAATCCCTCATTGATTGGGAAAATTTGCAAAGGGTGGGACATACCTAAGGAGCTCCAGCTTGCCTAGAATTAGATCCATATTCAATCTCACTTTTACCCAACCTTCACTTTCAAATAGGTAGATAGACAACCTAGGGAGGGATTTCTTATTCCCATGGCCATGGAATCCATTGATCACAACCCCTATCCTTGTCACTAATATTGAAGACCCCTTCACCCATCACAAAGTGCTAAGGGACCAATACACTCTAGTGAGAAGGTAATGTTGCCTATTTATAGCATAACATGAAGAAGAGAATGGCAAGAGAAGCCATTTAAAAAGAGTTTGCACATAGGAAATGTGCTAGAAAGAGAATAGAAGTCAGATGTGAAGAAGACAATGGCAAGAGAAGCTATTTAAAAGATTTTACATAGGAAAGGTGCCAAAAAAATAAATAGAAATCAAATGTGAAAGTCAAAAGAAGGATGAGCATCAACCACAAAGCATAAATTAAGACTTTAGCAATTGATTCAAGCTATTTAGGTCCCACTCATACAATTTCTAAACCATTGCATGTAAATGGCCCAAAAGCCAAGTCTAAGAGCTGAGCATACTCACATAGAATGGGCCAAAAGGTTAAGTGGAAGGGTGAAGTATGAAAACTTGACCAAAACTTGCATGCTCTCCCTATCTCTCTCTATTTATCTCTATCTTCTCTTTGCTCCATCCCCAACATCACTTGAGCTTGAGTGAGGGTAAGGTAGTGAGCTTGCAAGAGCTTCTCTTGCTTTGTTGAGTATTTTGCTAAAGCAAATAGATGATACACTCCAAGAACTACATGATCCCAGACCTCATATAATGGGTGAAGGCTACATTCCATGTTTTGGGGTCTTGTGTTACCCGTGGGACATGCTTAGACTTTGCCTATATGGTTGGTTCTTTCATGCTAGTTTGCAGGCACTAGCATTACCCTCTTTATTTCACTATCCTTTGTAATGAAAAATGACACTTGTATGAAGGTTGGATGCAACGAGCAAATCCCCAAAGTGGTCAAGAGTTGGGATCATGAACTATATTCTTCCTTTTTTTACTATTTTCCATATTTTTATTTTTCTTATTTTCAAAAGTTCATCCTTTTGAACTTTGCAAACTATGAGGAACACATAGAGTACATGGACAACCACGTTACAAACTAGGAGTTGAAGTCGTAGGTTGGATGATTGGGCTCATCCACTTCATTAGTACTAGCATTTGCCACATGCTTGATATTTTCAACATTTGCAATGTTCTAGAAGATTAGAAAGTTTTGCAATATCAAGAGCCAAGATCGACATCTTTGTAGCCATCGAATTTGCTTCAACATAGTGGGAAGGCATGTACTAAGAGGACATTTTGACCATATTAAGAAAGTAACAAAGTTCAAGTGATTTTGCGTGAAGTGCTCCTTTGCATCTTCATCAATGCCTTCCAACATATTAATGCGTTTCCCTTAAAGTAGATGGCAACCATGAACTAAAGATTTTGTATGCACAATTGAAATATGATTTCCCACAATGGATTGTCAATTGTAATCATGCTTGTATCAAGCCTGTTAAAGCCAAGGCTTGCCCAAGAGGATTGGACATGAATTTTGGATATCCTCCACTATGAACACAACTAAGAACCATCAGGTAGTTGAACACCACAAATTTTCAACATTATAGATTAGAGAACACCAAGAGGAGGTATTTGGTGTTGTTCTACCATGTTCACCACCAAAATAATTGGCTCTTAATTCATCAAGTGAATATCTTTGCATGTCTATTCAAAAATTGTATTTACTCTAGATCCTTCATCAACTAGGACATCTACAAAGAGTCCTTTGCATTTGAACAACTAAACATGAAGTTTCAAAGGCTACCAATGGGACAGTAAAGGCATGATCTATTTTTGAAACATTGGGCTTTGGAATGATAGGTTCTTTGGCATCACACAATTAGATTCCATCATAGAGAACCATCTTTCTCCAAGGAAGGGAGCATTTGTTTCTCAAATGTGGAAACTAATGACATCAATTGTCCCACTATAGTATCCAAATTTGAGCCATTATCTTGTTTCATAGACCAAAGGAATTGTTAGTTTTCAAAATTACACCCAATTTGGCTTTCTAAGTGACATCAATTGGAAGCTAGACTTGCACTAGATTTGGAAGGAATTCATCCTCTATACTATAAGAAATGGCCTAGCATCATGCATAATAGCCACTGGAATTGATTGAAAATAGCCTTCATAGACTTGATCAATCCATTTGGACTCTTACTTTTGGACCTTTTCTTGGTCCAACTAGTTGATTTTCAAAGATTTCAAAGCTAGAACTTTCAAGGAAAGTAATATTTTGGTCTTATTCAAATTAGGGGGTGGGTTATTGATAGCATTTCATGTATTTTATGTTGGTCATCTCCTCATTGTGAACTTGGTCAAAGTTTGATAAAGACACAGGATTTGTGAGAAATCAATGCATTTTGTTTTTCAACATGTCAGTTTCTTTTATGTGTTCATAGTACTAATCCAATTGTGGTGCATTTCACTTTTGCACCAGTTTTGGTTGTGTTCACATTGGCCAAGGTACTTCATGTTGGGAGGAAGCATTTAATGCAGGTTGGCTACATCAGAAGTAGTCAACTATGTATCAGTTTGCTCACCATTTTTGGGCTAGTTGGCAACCTGTTTCAAGCTAGGTCAGCTATTTATACAGTTTCCCCCATTGCTCTTTGTTGATTCATTCAACTGCAACCACTCTCTTTCTTCATGTTGCTTCATTTTCATCCATTAGGTTGACCTTGTGCCCTCACTAATACATTAATTACGTGTAAGAGAATTGATCAATCCAGCCTTGTATTTGACATTCATTTTTAGATAATTTCAATCTATATCTCCCATTCTTTGCATTCCTTTTAGTCACTTCCCTTCTCTCAACATTTTCATGTCTCACTTCTATTGTGCACTCTTACATGGTATAATCACCATAGAGAAGAGGACTCGAAGCATCTTTGAAGAGAAGAGCACACTTTTTGATGTTTCATGTACAATAAACTTGTGTTTATAGCTCTAAAGGTTGGACAATTGCTACTATCAATTGGCAACACTAAAACACAATGTTTCTTGTGACAAATTGATCGTTTATGGTGGAGATAAGCCATCTACAGTCTACTTGTTGAAAAACAAAATCTCTATAGGTGATCTATTCCTAATTTGGAGTAGCCTAACACCAAAGCACAACATATTCCCTTATGTGCAAGTTTGTGAGAAGGAGTATGACTAACTGGTTTAGCTAGCTCAATGGTTTTAATGAGGTCAATGACTGAAGAAGTCTAGATTGTGATTTTGAATATCAAAGAGAATATTGGTTAGATTGTTGTGAAGACCTTTATGATCTAGAAGATTGTGAGGATTAATGAGAAAAAGATTAGATTAGATCACTAATCAAACAAAGATTGGCTCTTTGATAAGGAACTACAATCAAAGCGTGTTTTGGAGTGTGATCCCCTACCCCCTCGAGGCCACCTTTTTCTAGAAGGGCTCCTACTAAAGGACCTCACTTTGCCATAACGTCACCCTTTATGCAAGTGTCAATTCTTCTTTCACTTTTGAGAAAGAGTGTTTGGATGGTTCTAACTACTCCCACATTGGATCGCATGTTCATTGAGCAACTCTTTGGGATAGGCTTAACTCTCGAGTCCATTCCTCTATCTTTATGAGTTGCCATGATGTGGTCCTTGTACATGTTTAAATAATATTTTTTTCTACAAAGGTATGGACTACACTTTCTTCTCTCTAGTGGGTTTGGACCTTTGCACACTATATGACTCTCAACATGGGACTATGTCAGCTTTTTATAATAACTAACTCCTTGAATATGACAAACCATACTAAGAAAATGGAGGACATATGGGATGAGCTTCCATCCCTTAGCAAGAAAGTATCATTTGAAGACATGGTTATGACACTCTTGACATACCTTCCATCTCCAAAACATGATGTTTTCTTCACTAGTCTCCTTATCTCTAGAGTTTATGACACTATCACGTGGGAGGAGCTTATGCCAATGGTATTTGATTAAGATTGTACACATAGAGAGACTAGTACTAGCGGAGCTAGAACCACCATACAATTTTTTGGTTGGGTTGTGTTCAAAGAAGTCCAAAAGGAAGACCCAAGTGCCCACAATGTCGAAAAGGTACACACCTTGAAGACAAATATTGGTAGAAAATGCCTCCATTTGAAGTCTGGAGCCAAGGATGGTGCCAAAGATATAAAGTCTACATCTATCATAACAATAAAGTCTATGTTTGTTTATCTATTTGAGGTTAATGACATTACTCTATCTTCTTCCTCATTGAAGAAGCTTTGGCTTCTAGATAGTGGAGAATCATCTCATATGACATATTGCCATGATCGGATCTAGGACCTCTATTCCAAAGGGAAAATGTTACCATGGTTGACAACTAATTAGTTCTGGTTCGAGGAGTGATGAAGATTCCTATCATTCTAAAGAGACAAGATTAGAGTGCTATGAGTCAACAACTCATTGATTGGTGGAGATTGGTTTACCAAGGACATGCCCCATAGTGATATGAGTTAGCAACTAGAGTGCTCTTGCTTTGGCAAAGAACTTGGTGTTTTAGGCCTGCACTAAACACATCTAGGTCTTGCACCATTATATGCAAGAGTGGATCGTGGATTCCAAGTAAGTGGTGGTTTATTGTCCCTAGGAGGACAATCACACAAATCTTTTCACAAAGCCTCTATCTTAGGCTTCTATGGTTCATCAAATGAGATGGTTATGTCTTCAACCACTCCTTGAGATCTCATAGAACTGTTAGCATTTTATGAGTTTTTTTGATAGTCATCTCCTGGTTGTGAGCTTTGCTAGAGTCTAACAGAGACAAAGGAGCTTTGATAGTTAGTGAAATTCATTTTTCAGCTTCTTATTAGCTTCTTTTTTTTGTGTCCACGCTAATTGTAGTGATCTAGTCTCAGTACATCTTAGTTTTGCACCAATTTTGGATGTGTTCACATTGGCTCTGAGACAATTTATATTGGGTGGCAACATCTATTGCAGGTCAATTGCATTAAGAGTAGTCTACTACTGTTAGTTGGCCCATTGTTAGGTGGGATGGTTAGCCTATTTCAACAAGTAGGGACATCATCTATTTTTATATCCTCCCCCATTATTGCCTACCCATTCATTTGGCTAGCATCACTCTCTCTCTTCAACCTGTTAGGATGCTCAATGCCCCATCCTTGTAAGGTGCCACCAATAATCTATGGTGCTAGAAGTTGTAAGGCCCCCATTACAAGGACAAGCCATGTGTGAGCACGAACATTGGGTGGGTCTTGACTTGTATGTCAGATGAGGTCTATGTGACTAGATTGGCAAAAAGGTGATCTTTGTGGATCTAGCCTTTGGGTTAGATAGAGTAGTTATGCTAGTAGCAACTTGAGACACAATGCATGGAGTTGTAGCATGTGGGAGTTATCTCAGGGACCCCTATTTTGTGGTTCGGGGGTTAAGGAAATAGTCCTTGGCTGGGGGGTCTCACGGGGCTCATAATATGATCGGACATGCTGGGGGGTCTCTTCACCTATCATATGTCTGGATCACCATCTAAGCTTCACAGTGGAAGTGCATGGGTGGATAGAGCCATCTTTGTATTAGTTCGTTTGAAATTAAAGCAGTCTCTATTCTTCTCATATTTGTTGTGTGTTCTTTACTCCTTGCTCAAAATCTTTCTATTGTGCTATGTAAGTTCTACACGGCATCAGATTCTAGGGGGCTTTGAGGAGTGAAGATTATGCAAGAGGCAAGGACTTCAATATCAAAAGAGGAGAAATATCATATGTTGCATCAGGTAGTAGTGATGGTGCATCAAGTGGTGGTTCTACTATATCGACAATTCAAATACTAAGGATTTGTCCACCAACCTTCAACAAATGCAAGTTAGATGGTACAAACTACACTTTGTGGAAGTTAAAAATCATAACTATCCTTGATTCTTATGAGCTTCTGGAGACAGTGCTAGGGACAAACCCAAAACCACAACCCACCCTAGACCCATCAAATTCAAGTGTTATGATTCCTCCAAATGCAAATATTCTAAAAGCTTGGAAACGAAGGAATGCATATGCATTATGTCCCTTAGTTACAAGTTATTCTGATAGTGTTTTGACCTTAATTTAGCATACAACCAAGGCATCAGAGGCTTGGAATGTATTGAGGAGTTAGTACAAAATGCGAAATCAAACAAGGATTCAAAATTTGGAGAATCAACTAGTAGTATTGAATTTCACTAAAGGAGAGACAACCAAAGCATTCATCACTTGGATCAAGAATCTATGCAACCAGATGGTTGACACTAGGATATAAAAGACTAGTGAGGAGCTAGCTTGGAGGTATCTTTGGATTTGTCCACCAAAGTTTGATGGATTGGTAACTACCCTAAACACTTAGGTGATATCCCAAGCTTTGATGTTTGAGTGTGCACTACTAATGGAGAAGGAGTTGAGGCTTAAAGCTTGAGAAGGTAGCAGTAGTGGAGATGCTACATTCTCTGCCAATGTGAAAGGCAAAGGTGGTTCCTCTAATAATGGTGACAAAAAGAAGTGTGGTAAGAAAAGGTTTCAAGGAGAGTGCTTCTATTGCAAGAAGAAAGGACATGCAATTGTAGATTGTCATGTCAAGAAGGCAGATGAAAATAATGGCACCGTGAAGACTAAAGGGAAGGAGACAACCAATACGACTAAAGTAGAGTTGGAGTTATTGATGGTGACCATTAAGGAAGTATGTTTCTTAGCAAAAGAAATATCTACCACTTACTCATGGGTATTGGATAGTGTCATCTCCTATCATATGATCAACAAGAAAGGTCTATATAGTTCTTAGATGAAGCCTCTGTAAGAATCCATCACTATGCCAGTTGGGAATGATGCAAAATGCCCTGATAAGAGCACATGTACTATTTCCTTTGTTATTGTAAACGGTGAAATAAAAAATCTTTAAAATATGTTGTATGTTCCAGATATTAAGAGAAATTTGCTATCAGTTGCTTCTATAATTGATCTTGGCTATGAGGTGATATACACTAAGACAGGTCCATAAATTATCGATAGTGGTGGCAAATTTGTCGGCAAAGGAGAAAGAAGGAACAATATGTATGAGCTATGTGCTCTTACAACCACCACTGGGGTGGGCATAAGTAAATTTTTGCATGAAAGATTTGGTCACATTGGTTTTGCAGTGTTAAAGGATATGTATAAGCAAGGTATGGTTGCTCATCTACCTATAGTAACTAAAATAAAGGAACCATGTGAAGCTTGTATGATGGGTAAACAACAGAGAAAGGCATTTTCACAAGAAAGCAATAATAGAGCAAAGACTCCTCTAGAGTTGGTGTATGTTGACTTGCATGGTAAAATGCTTACAAAAGCCTTGGGAGGATCTTCTTATTTTATGTTGATTATCAATGACTACAATAGGAAGATATGGGTGTACTTTTGTTGAATGCTGAAATGACTAGATTTTTTGGATGGTTTTTGTTGTTTTTTAGGGCTGAATGGTTGATTTTTTATAGGTTTTGAGTGATGATTGGTTGTTTTGGAAGTGTTTAAGAGTTTTTTGGATAAGATTGATTGTGTTTTGGAAGCTCATGATGATTTTCATTAGAAATATGAGGCTCTATAATGTTCTGATAGGTTCTGTTGAGGTTCTAGTAGCTTCTGTTTTGTTATGTTTTTCTTCTATATGAAGCATGGATTGATGATTGATGGAAGTTGAGGTCTTTTAAAAACTTATTGAATGGTTTTTGATAGTTTGGTATGGTTTTAGTATCAGTTATGTGGTTCTCATGCTTTCTGTTGACCTGTTGTAACCTTCTGTAAAGCCGATGTTTCTATTCTGTTATGTTTTGTATGCCTCTGTAAGTGTTCTATGGAATGTATGTGTAAATTTAGCAAAGTTGTCTAGTCTTGGAAAGAGGTAAACATAAGTTCAAAAGAGCTCAAGAAAGTGGAAGAAGTAGCTACTGAAGACTCAAGAGAAGACTGGAGTGAAGTGACGATAATGACCTGTGAGAAGTCACTATAGTGGCTTTGGTGACCTTTCATATCAGACACACCTTTTGAAAGGGGCATACATGACCAAAGAAGGATTATTATGAGTGATTATTGAGTATTCTAGTGAAGATATGATGTACTATTGATTGAGAGAGGAAGAGAGAGTCAAAGATAGCCAATTCTATGCAAAGCAATGTACCATCAATTGTGCTTGGCATACTCCCTCTGAATCATTTTTCCCTTATTCCATTCTAAATCGGGTGTGAGTTATGGGTTCTTCATTGAGCAATGTGGGAGTTGGGGTGAGTGATTGTTCTTTCATCCTCCTCCCTGAGCGACAGTGAGCTGAATGTTAAACCTGCATCATCACTGACAGATTTCATTCTGCAGATGTCTATGATATTGCGCGTGCCATCAACAATCACCATCGATTATTTGCAAAATCAGACCAAGTGCTTCTAACCCTATTCCTTTTTCTATTTTGAAGTGACGGTCATGTTTTAAGTGTAGGGACGTCACTGTCCCATCGAATGTCAAGTCTTCGGTCCCTATTGCTTAGTTCACCCTTCCAGTTCAAGTCTTAAGTGTGGGGACGCATCCTTGCTCATTCTACAAGGTAGATACTTATGCATATCTGGATTCTGATCATGCATATATAACCCAACCAGATTTTATCATGATGGGGTCCCTTGTCCACCCACCCGTTCTCTCTCACCCCACTCCCGAGGACGTTCCTCCCCTGTTTCTCGCTATCCCTTGATTTGATGGGTTTCCATGTAAATATACCCTACGTTCACTAGCACCCATATCCAATCTTATAACCCTCTTTGTCCCTTTGAATGGTACACTTTTTCTTTTAACGGCCCTCTATTCCGATCAACGGTTTCCAAGTTATTACTTTTTGAAGAATTTTATGTCACCTTGACGTGTTCCCATGTAAACATGGTTTTTTTGCTTTGGAACAGCTAATGGATGTGACAAACCTGCCCTATACCTTCCACTAGACATTTTTCCTTTTTACAACTAGTCATTTTGAGGTATGGTTTGTTCGTTGTTAATTTTTCCAAGTTTTCATGTCTTTTTCATGCGTCTTTTTGTCATTTTTCCATGCAAACCTACCCTATTCTCCTCAAAACTTTCTTTTGATTTGATAACTTTTACCAACTCACCTTCTTGCCCGTTATCCCTTTTTACTCCACCCTGTATCAATTTTTGGAATTTTTGTTATTAATTTTTATATGTGTTTTTGAGCCCTATTTTATAGTTTTTTCCATGTGAATGCCTCCTCATGATCTCGAAAATGCATTATGACCTAATCGCCTTGTTATCCATGCTTGTATTGACATTTTTCTTTTTTATTGCCTTTTGTTCCGAGGTACGGATCTTCCTCAATTAATTTCCGAGTCTAGTTGGCGATGCGTTTTTCTTGTTTTTGCCATGTGAGTGCACCTTCCCATCACTGGAACTACATTCGATGTTTTCCATCCTATTTGCCCTATCCTTTGGACAATTTTTGTTTTCCTTTCGCCGCGATTCACATGTCGGATTGTTTTCTATTCATTTTTCTGCCTCGTTTCGGATATGTTTTTCTGTTTTTTCCATGTGAACAGGTCCTCTCCTTGATGGTACCCCGTTCTGACATGATAGACTGGTCTAACACACCGTCTTGCTCATTTTTCCTCTTTTCTGCCCTTTGTTTTGGCAGACAAATTTTCTGCCATTACTTTTTGTCTATTTTTGCATTTTGATGTTGTGCCAATTTTTGCGCACACACACCCTCGTTTCCGTCTTTCGACGCACATGTCACGTTCATCTTGTTATCTGCCCTCCTTGTGCCTGCTCGCATCCATTCCATGTCCTCGCCACGGCAAATTTCTTTACCCCCACCCGAGCATACGTGCGGGTCGGGGGGGATGTTTCTTTTCTCTATTCTTCTTTTTCTTTTTTTTAAACAACACATTATTATTATTAGTTTTTCAAAACCATAACCAAAAAAATTTTAACTTAATATTTTTCTTTTCCCCCCTAACTATCTCTCCCGTGTCCCCTCCCCTCCCCCTCCCTCCGCCCTCTTCTCTCTCCTCTTCTCTCTCTCTCTCTCTCTCTCTCTCTCTCCTTCTTCTTCTACCGTAAGTCACATAAAGCCTCCGGAGGAATTCTTGCTTCACTAAAAAACTACAACGTGAGGAAGGAGGGTTAGGATCCGACTGAAAGAGAAGCGTGGGGTCCCAGACGAAACGTCCCCCTACAAATAGACTTGGTTCATCAGATCGATTCCATTGGGTTTCGTATGGATTCGACGAGTCAAAGATTCCCAGTTCAAGGAATTGCTCGCGTAACAATATGGTCTCAAACCGATCCTCCAATCTTTTGGCCTGTCTTTGTTTCAATTTATCCAAAGTTCTTTCATAACTGAAAAAAGATCCTTTTGTATCATATGATTCAATTTGGCTAAGTTTTATAGTGTTCCAGTCAAGTTCCCGTTGGCAGATTTTAGAATGAATATGTTGAAGAAGTATTACGTTCTGCAAATCATCGGATTTAGACGATAATCTTATCGATTCATAAGTACCACTTCGCATGAAACTGAAATTCCAAAGCTTGGGAGACCCAGTCGTTTCACGTGATACTTCTTCCGAAATCAAGTCTGTTTCACCTGACTGTTTGATTTCATAATTGGTTCGAAGTCCCTTTTTTCCCGTAGATTGGGAAAAACGACTTGCATGTATCATATCCGGGGAACACCCCATAGGAAAAGGAAAGGAAAGGCTATTCTCAGATTGATTTCCACTTCCAAAAATTTCTGGTCGTGGAAAATCCCTCAGAAGGTTTTCCAGAATACCACAAGCTAGATGAAAACCATTCTCTAAATACTTATCAATAATAATGGGATTGTCTCCCTTTATTAGATCCATTCTTAACCAGTAATCATGAGCCGCTAATACAGCCAGTAGCCCCAAAATATGCGGAAATAGGGTGAGTTCCATAATGGTTGACTCGGTTCTTGGAGACTCTAAATACCAGTCAGATAAGTGATAAAATTGCTTCTTTAGTGTATTAGTACCAATCCACAAAGAATCTGTGGTAGGAGTATCTACCAAACTCTTTTTCGAAATAGCTTTTCCTATCCTATGAAAAAATATTTTGTACTCCGAACCGGATTCAATTGCATTATCCAGATAAGTCGCAACCACGCGTTGTCTATGTAAAGCAAATAGAATTGCATTACTACACTGTGGGAATCTATCTTCCAGAAATAAAAGCATTGAGTGAATAGATCGGAAAGATTTCCATTCATTAGTTTTTTCTAAGCATAAAAGATTTGTCTGGGACGAAAGAAGAATTTCGACGGTTATCAATATTCCCTTGAGAAGTGCGTTGAAATAAGAACCGCTCCCAAAATTGTCAGATGGATCTCGATCATATTCAAAAAACAAGATTTTTGAATAATTTTATTGACGCATTTTAAAAATTAAACGCTTTACAGAAATGATGCTATATCTAGTATGGAAATTGGTCTTTCCAATTAGACTCACACGTAATTCACCCGAGAAATGAGTCCAAGCGATTGGATAGATATCATCTTGAAGGACGTACAGGTGCAAAAAACATTTTGGATTCCAATTTATGATCCTTCTAGTTTCTAATTCATTAGTACTAAATGAAAATACGTGCAATGGACTCATGGCAGTCACCTCTTCTGCGTCGGACCTTGTGTTACCCAAACACAAGGTTTTCGTTTTTTTGTTTCTGACTGTAGATCCTCATCAAGGAATATACATAGAGATAAATCAAGTTTTCTAAGCATTAAACATAGATTCAATACGGTTAGGAAAAAATAGGTTGTCAAGAAGGGAGAGGTTACAATATAGTCAGGAGTTAAGTATGCTCCCCGATAAGTACTTCAAGATATAGACAGGGATAGGCAAGGATACACAGGTAATCATATGTATCTGAATATATATTTACAAAGAATTGGATGCATACTTGGTTTCGGAAAATTCAACAGTTCATTCCTCCGTATAAAAATTTTCTTTTAATAATTAATATTCCCTTAGGGAATTTATCGAGTAAGTAAGGAAACATCATTTTAAAAATAAGAGTGAAATTGATTGAATGATTAGTAGGAGGGACTTCTATAGCACAAATTGTTATTCCTGATTCGTATCTCACCCTACCATTATTTCTTTTTAAGTAAACATGTTTTATCAGTTAGATCTTCTCGGATAAGTTTGATGGTTAAATAGCAATGATTTTGTTCCCCACTTTTCTTAGACGGGTCGAAGGAATCGTTTTCATCGCAAGAGAAGAGGCTATCAATTGGGGATTATCAGGTCCAATGCTACGAGGTTCCGGAATTCAATGGGATCTAAGAAAAGTGGATCATTACGAATGCTACGACGAATCGGACTGGAAAATACAATTTCAAACAGAAGGAGATTCTTTGGCTCGTTACCGAGTACGGATCGGAGAAATGAAGGAATCTATAAAAATTATTCAACAATGTTTGAAATTAATTCCTGGAGGTCCATATGAAAATCTTGAGGCTCGGCGTTTTGCCCAACGGAAAAGTCATGCGGAATGGAATGATTTTGATTATCAATTTGTCGGAAAAAAATCTTCTCCTACCTTTAAATTACCCAAGCAGGAGCACCATGCAAGAGTAGAAGCTCCAAAAGGAGAACTAGGAGTTTTTCTAGTTGGGGATAATAACGTTTTTCCATGGAGGTGGAAAATTCGGTCGCCTGGTTTTGTAAATTTGCAGATTCTCTCTCAGTTAGTCAAGGGAGTTAAACTAGCTGATATTATGACAATATTAGGTAGTATAGATATTATTATGGGAGAGGTCGATCGTCAAAACGATAAGCAATATAGAATTTTTCGTCGAACTGGTGGTTAAGCTCATTGAAAAAATGAAAATATCGAGAGATTCTATCGAATCAATTCAAAATTTAATCTATAGTTTATTACTTGCTACAGGAGTAACCATAGGAGTGTTAGTAATTGTATGGCTCGAATGAAAAATATTCCCCACACCCTACTAAGCCCCCACCCTTCCCACTAAACCCCCCCTACCTAAGCCTCCCTTTCCACTAAACCTCCCACCCTTACCCGAATCCCCAATTCCCCCTTTTCCCTCCATTGCTTTGGTGTCTCCCAACCGGGTTTTCGAGTGCTTGCGAGTGTTTGTATGTGCGTGTGGGAGTCATCATGTTGTGTTGGAAGCTGCTTGTGAGTGTTCGTGTGCACGTGTGAGAGTTGTCATGTTGTGTTGGAAGCTACTTGCGAGTGTTCGACCTTATCCATGTGATGGTGCATGCCCGTCCATTCACATCTAGTTGTTCACATGTAATCGGGTACCCCCATTTTTATTATAAAATTGTCCAAATCTTCAAACACACATAAAAAACCATTAAAAAATCCTTAAAAATTCATAAAAAATCTAAAAAAGTACATAAAATTAGAAAACCAATTCTATGTGAAATTGGGAATTTTCTAAAATATTTTTCCAAATGAAATGCTAGTAACCAATTTCTAAAAATTCAAAAACTAAAAAATTTCTTTCGAATATATTTAACAATGAACAAAATTCATAAACATCAGAAATTAATTTCAAAAAAATATTAGAAAAAGGTCAACCTCTTTTCTCATGCTAATGAATGATAAATGGATATTCCATTCCTTAATTAATCACTTAATGATTTTTTAATTCATTAAAAATTATTTTCAAATGCCAAAATGCTTGAAAAATTACCAAAAATCCTTAAAAAATGACAGGTAAATTCTAGAAAATATTTAGGATGCTTCTTTTTAACAATTTCTATCTTTAAAGCTGTTTCAATATCAATTTGATAAAAAAAAACAAATCCCAAAAAACCAAAAACGAAAACAACATAAAAATTCAAACCTACATATTTAAATATATTCACAAAACCCACACAATAATTTCTCACCAATATATTAAAAACAAAACAAAACAAAAACAAACTAATGAATAACTCCCACATGAAAAGAAACCACACATTATTTATCCCCAAGGCCAAATTTACTTTTTCTGTTTTCCTTTCTTTCTATTCTTTATTTTTTATTTTCCCTTGTGGTGTTAGTATTGGTTTCTTTTGTATTGGACAGGAGGTTGGCTATTCCCTAGTCACCTTGCTGTTGTCACCCATGGATCTTTTTGTTTCTTGGCATTGAGTGGACGAAGAATTTTTGCCTATCAGACCTTGCAAGTGCTCGCATACTACTAGGTTTTTTTCTTTTCCTCTTTCCCTTCTTCACATGCATATCAACACACAAGTAATTGTAAATAACAATCACTTGACCGTTGCACCCACACACAATTACCACAATGCACTTCCCTAAATTTGTAATTAAAATGAACTCGATCGTTAATTATAAAAGGAACCCCCATCGTTGCACGCACATTTTAGAACAATAACCCACCTAATTTTTGAAATTCATACACAGTGCACACGCACATACACTATTTAGACACCATTAATATTTGTAATAAAAAATAAACCCCCTGAAGTCATGCATGCATATGCTTTGCACCAAAGATCATGTAATTTCTAAAAATGAATTGCATTGGTAGAGATCCCGGTCCAATCAAGTCAAATTTAGTGGGAATGGGCTACGCAAATGACTCACCCTACATTAATAGATTAATTTAATAATAAATCGAGCTTAATTGATAATCTAATAAATGAATTTGATAGTGATCACCCGCTCACTTCACCACACCTTAGGTATATGCCTACGTTTATGAGGATTGGGATTTCTTAATTAAAGGTGCCAATCGTATTGGTCTGAGTTATTTTGATGTTCTGAACTGTGATTCTATTTTGAGTCTAGTCAGTGTTGGGGAAGTGGTGTCGTTGATTACGGGGTCCTTGAGTGCCTGATTGTTTGCATAGCATGATGCTTTCGATTGCATGAGTGCGTAGGTCATGTCCAATTTTTTACATAGGCTGTGGATTGGTTAGGGAGGTCTGGTCCGGTCTTGTCTGTCCTTCTCTTTCTTTGTCCTGATATTTTTCTTAGTGGTGGCTTGTTTGGGGTTTTGCAGGAATTTTTCCATTCTTGGTTGTGTGTGTGGATATCCTGTGTAGTTTAAATGGCATCATCCTCTACTCCCCCGATTGTGATTCAGCATGTGCCATTGCCGGTGCATGACTATTCCCTTCTCTTGGAAGCAGATTGTATTCACCGTGCTAGTTTCCGTTCCTTTGTAAGTGCTTAAGTTTCTACCAAAGGATCACAAGCTTTGCTACTCTTTCTTGGCGTCATACAAAAATTAGTCTGGTTTGTGACTCTTCTGTCTCTCCACTACCAATATTAGTGAAGCATTATGTCTACCCCTTTCGGCTTCCTTTGTACCTAGTGGCAATCAATGATTGACCGTCGAGGACATCCTTTCACTTCTTCAGAAGGAGACATCTACCCCTTTGGTGTCTAGAAAAATTATTACTAGTTCTGGGGTTTCTTTTGCTCCTATCTCCTCTCCGATGTGGAAGCAACTCTGCCAATTCCTAAAGACATACTCATGTCCAGAAAGCCTGCTTCGAAATGTTTTTCCAAGGAGCTTTTTACTATGCTTGTCCGGATCCTTGAGGGAGCCAAGTTTAATTAAGTTGCATTCATGTTGGCCAAGATGGATCAACATTTTCAGAGAGTCAAAAAAGGTCAAGGTAGTAACATCTCTTATGGTGTATTCCTTCAAAAGATTATTACCCTTGCCCCTCCTCCTAGTGGTGTGCTAGTGGTTGATCCTACCCCTCTTCCAAAGCAGTCTCCACATTCTGTTCCATCTCCTCCTTAATTACAACCAAATTTAGATGTGGAGGATGAGCCCCCTTCTCGGTTCTTCAAACTAAATGTAAACGTACTATAGGGTTGTCTAGTCCCTCTTTAGCTTCAATTGAAAAATCTCCTATGCAAGCCACTACCTCTCCTATTTCTAGCAGTTCCCTCCCTTCATTCCTGTCTTTTCCTAACTTATTTGCCGCCTAAAGGGATGGACAACTAGATTAGCAGATTCCCTCTACTTTACAGCTGAAGTTGGTTGGGATATTTATTTCCCCAATTGATTTCTGGTGTCTAGTCTACAGAAGACTTCCCTTACTTCATGTCTTAAGTCTATCTACACGGGAGTTTATAATTCATTGCAAGACAAAGTTGACTCCCTGACTAATTAGTTGAGCAAAGCTTTGGAGGACTTGGCATCTGAAAAAACTACCCTCAGTGCTATTCATAAATAGATGATTGATGCTATTGCTTTGATGGATTCCTAGCAAGCTCAAATCAAAGAGTTAGAAACTAAAGTAGTTACTTTGGAAGCTACAAATGTGGCTTTAACTCAAGAAAGGAATGCAACTATTGAGGATATGATAGAGTCAGCTCGTAAGTTGGGTACTTGTGAGGGTGAATTGCAACATTCCCAATACATTGTTGAATCATAGAAGAAGCTTATTGAAGAGCTTCACCAGCAAATCACTGTTCTCTCTATTCCTCCTCCAGCCTCGGTGGTTTCTTTTGACTTATATTTTACAAAGGAGCTTAATAAGTTGCAGCAAAAGGCTAAGCTGTGTGATGGGTTTTTTGCTAAGGTAGAATGATTTTAGCACAACGAATGAATTGTGTGTAGCATAAGCTATGCTGAATTGGTGTCACCTCCTCCCTCTTTCTGGATTAAGTATAATCAACAGAGGTTTGCCCTATATATTTCTCTAAGTAATGTGGATTTGGAACCTCTAGAGGATGGGTGGTCAACTCTATGGACTGCTGATTTGTTGAGAGTTGTCTTTGATAGATTTGTGGATGAGTTAGTTTCACATGAAACCCAGTTATTATCTTTTATGTATCTCACAGGACATCTACAAATTTATGATGAGGAGGATTTGAATGTTTATGTGGGGGATGTCATTTTGCAAGCAATCATGTATGTTCATTCAGTGGAGCTCTTATTAGTGGAAAGCTTAAAGACTTATCATCAGCAAATGTCTTGGTGTAGAGGGCATGCTTGGCATCCGCCTTTGGAGGATGATGCTTTGGAACCTCGCCGTTTACAAAATGTCTTTTATAAGTCTGATATCTAGCCATTGCAAGCTCAATTGTTGAGCTATCTTGCTAATCATCCATTGTTTACTGATTCCTTTTTCCAGGCCCTTAATTTTTGTTGTTTCATTTATCCATTGGATCTTATTGATCTTCTTTCCTATTCTCTCATGTCCTATCGGCTTCCTTTATATGTTTTCCTTTTTTCTTCTTGTCTTGACACTATTCCTCTTGAACTTCCTCCTATGCCTTTAGTTTTCTCCGCACAATCTCTTCAAACATTTTTGTTGAATTCTCCATCTTTTCCATTTTCTTTGTCCCTTCACTTACCTTCATTTTATTATTTTTTTAATCCACCTTTGCAATGTTTCCCTCTCATTTCATTACCATCTCCATCTGATTCTATTAACCTTCCTCCCCAATCCGTGTTGGATGCACCTGGGTATGATAGTGATATTCTTTGCAGAAGGCAATGGACGTTGCATGATTCTTTGACAGGACCGTGGTGTCCAATTCCAGGGTCTTGGGAGACATCTACTACATGTTCGACTTCTTATCTTCATTTTGCTCAAGTGCATGTTCACTCAGACGATACTTCTGTACGCCTTGAAGGATGTGTTATTTACAATTCCTATAGAATGTGCCTCAATATTTTGTAAATGAGAGTAAAGCTCTCGAGCATCTCAAGCTTAGCATGCAGTTTAAAAGGAAATTTTCTGTGCTCTCCATTTTTGGGGGTATGTGCCATTTAGATTACCTGGTGTTGTATCTATGTGAGTTTTTGTATGTTCTGTGATGTATGTGATGTGGTGTATTATCCTCTTATGTGGAGTTGAAGATGAAGATGGACTTGATTGTGAAGTTGATGGATGGTGGTTAGTGATTCTATTTGCTTGATGGATGGACACAACCTTTTATATCCTTTATGAATTTGTTATAATTTTCTGTTGATTATATAATCTGTTCATGGATAAAGGTGTTTTCCTTTCATTAAATGCTTTTGTTGGGGATAAAGGTGTCTCCGCCTAGCCAACCGTGTATTACTACACTGACAGTACCCACCACTACACACTGCAGGTGGCAGTTGCCCGTCACAGTCACTTATTCTTTATTCTTTTAGTGACAGTTTGAATAAAGGAAGGCCCGGCCACACATTGTGGTTGTTGGAGTTCCCATTTGTGTCTCTCTCTCTTCTTGCTCTTTCTCTCTGCCATAACTCACTTCCAAGCAAGCTTCGATCCTTCTCACCTTTCAACTGGTATCAGAGCGAGGCTTCCCAACTTCCCGAACTTGGTTCGTGGCATTCTTAGCTTCCATTCAAATACCTACAGCATTGGGTCTCCTTCTCGGTAGCCATAGCCGACCTTCTCAAGCTCCCGTCACTCCTCGGCTTCTCGAGCACCTTTCGGTCCTATTGAGGCACCCTCATGGCATTGCTACAGAGGTATTGAAGTGTTCTCTTAGTTTTTTTTTCTTCAGTTCTCAGGTTGCAGTCAAACAGGGCAGCCATAGCTCAAACCCATGGAGCTTGGATCTTGCTTGCTCTTGCATTTGGGCACTTGAGGCTTCTTGTGGGCCTCCCTGGACACCCCCTTGAGCCTCCAACCACTACCATTGAGGCCACGTGGATGCACATGAGCAGAAGAAGGGATCAGAAAATCTGCACCATTTTGTTGCTGTTCTGGACATCACACTATAGCAGCTCACCTACTCCTCATTGATGGCTATGTCATGCTTCTTCGGGCTTGGCAATGCATTTGGCAATGGTCTCTAGCTTCGATTGAAGCCTTCTTGATCATTGACATCAGTTTTGGGTCTGATCTGTACATTCCTAGGACTGTTTACAGTAGTCCCACAGTCATGTTATGTAGAAGTAACATTGGCATCTAATGCTGTGCTTGTTTGGACACTTCTACTTAACCGGTTTGGTACCTACTAATGCCCGATTGTTTGGGGGATGCAAGGCACATATTATGCCATCATTTTGGACTGATTTTCTTGCTGAAAATACTCAGTTTTTAACACTAAATCATTGCTATACCATAGTGGGTGGAAGCCTATTATCTCATGTTTGGTTATGCCTATTGGTATCGGGCTATGTCTTTGGGATATGCAATGAAGTATTGACCTTCGGGGTACGACATCGAGCTTGTCTTTGGTTTTGGAATTCTTTTGAGCTTGTATTAAGCTCAAACTTGGTTGTTCTTCACTGGCATTTGGCTTCAGTTGGCATGCTTTGGACCAGTCTATGCCTATTGTCACTGCTTGACATTTAGGCCTCTTGCATTTATTCTTTGGTTAGATATGGATGCCACTTGGGTTTGCCCATGCTTGACAGTTACTTGGAGCTTCATCTTCATATGTATTTGAGCATTTTGGATCTACTAAGCATTACATTTGGTTGTTAGTTACATGCTCTTTGAATGCTTTCAGGCTTATGCTTTACGAGTCTGAGATAGCTTGGGATTTATGCTTCGGATGTACCCTACTAAGATTTGGCATGTCTGATGCTATGTATTTGATGTATTAGAGTGTTGCTTGCTCTCTTTTCATCTGACTTCATTTCCAATGGGAGCCTCTTGGTATATTCGAATATACACAGAGTCTTATTTACAAATGAGCTTGAGCTTGTGGGACAGTTACATGCATTTGCTCTCTTGAGAGCTTTATGTCTGTAGTTTGTCTATAGTGGGCTGATTTGATATGCCTATTGGGGTAGGCACCTATCTCTGTCACAGGTTTGCCAATTTTGTATGCATCTTGGATGGTTATGTATTGAGCTTCTTGCTCTATCAGTTATGCTTGTGCTTGGCCTCTTCTCTTAGCCCGCAACCCATTACATGCATGACTTCTGGACCTATGAGATGTCTCTTGCCTGACAGATTATTGGTTTGACAGTTCTTGGTACCTTCTTACCCCTGGAAACTCACAGTTTTCTAGTCTTGGAAAGAGGTGAACGTAAGTTCAAAAGAGCTCAAGAAAGTGGAAGAAGTAGCTACTGAAGACTCAAGAGAAGATTGGAGTGAAGTGACGGTGATGACTTGTGAGAAGTCACTGTAGTGGCTTTGGTGACCTTTCATATCAGACACACCTTTTGAAAGGGGCATACATGACCAAAGAAGGATTATTATGAGTGATTATTGAGTATTGTAGTGAGGATATGATGTACTATTGATTGAGAGAGGAAGAGAGAGTCAAAGATAGCCAATTCTATGCAAAGCAATGTACCATCAATTGTGCACATTGGCATACTCCCTCTGAATCATTTTTCCCTTGTTCCGTTCTAAATCGGGTGTGAGTTATGGGTTCTTCATTAAGCAATGTGGGAGTTGGGGCGAGCGACTGTTCTTTCATCCTCCTCCACGAGCGACAGTGAGCTGAATGTTAAACCTGCATCATCACCAACAAATTTCACTCTATAGATGTCTGTGATATTGCGCATGCCATCAACAATCACCATCGATTATTTGCAAAATCAGACCAAGTGTTTCTAACCCTATTCTTTTTTCTGTTTTGAAGTGATGGTCATGTTTTAAGTGTAGGGACGTCACCGTCCCATCGAATGTCAAGTCTTCGGTCCCTATTGCTTAGTTTACCCTTCCCGTTCAAGTCTTAAGTGTGGGGACGCATCCTTGCTCGTTCTACGAGGTAGATACTCATGCATATCTGGATTCTGATCATGCATATATAACACAACCAGATTTTATCTTGATGGGGTCCCTTGTCCACCCACCTGTCCTCTCTCACCCCACTCCCAAGGACGTTCCTCCCCTGTTTCTCGCTCCCCTTGATTTGATGGTTTTCATGTGAATGTACCCTACGTTCACTAGCACCCATATCCAACCTTATAATCCTCTTTGTCCCTTTGAATGGTACACTTTTTCTTTTAACGGCCCTCTATTTCGATCAATGGTTTCCAAGTTATTACTTTTTGAAGAATTTTACGTCACCTTGACATGTTTCCATGTGAACATGGTTTTTTTGCTTTGGAACAGCTAATGGATATGACAGCCCTGCCTGTACCTTCCACTTGACATTTTTCCTTTTTACAAACAGTCATTCTGAGGTATGGTTTGTTCGTTGTTAATTTTTCCAGGTTTTCGTGTCTTTTTCATGCGTCTTTTTGTCATTTTTCCATGCAAACCTACCCTATTCTCCTCGAAACTTTCTTTTGATTTGATAGCTTTTTTCATCTCATCTTCTTGCCCATTATCCCTTTTTATTCCACCCTGTATCAATTTTTGGAATTTTCGTTATTAATTTTTATATGTGTTTTTGAGCCCTATTTTATAGTTTTTTCCATGTGAATGCCTCCTCATGACCTCGAAAATGCATTATGACCTAATCGCCTTGTTATCCATGCTTGTATTGACATTTTTCTTTTTTATTGCCTTTTGTTCCGAGGTACGGATCTTCCTCAATTAATTTCCGAGTCTAGTTGCCGATGCATTTTTCTTGTTTTTGCCATGAGAATGCACCTTCCCATCACTGGAACTACATTCGCTGTTTTCCATCCTATTTGCCCTATCCTTCGGACATTTTTTGTTTTCCTTTCGCTGTGATTCACCTGTCGGATTGTTTTCTATTCATTTTTCTGCCTCGTTTCGGATATGTTTTTCTGTTTTTTCCATGTGAACAGGTCCTCTCCTTGATGGCACCCCGTTCTGACATGATAGACTGGTCTAACACGCCGTCTTGCTCATTTTTCCTCTTTTCTGCCCTTTGTTCTGGCAGACAAATTTTCCGCCATTATTTTTTGTCTATTTTTGCATTCCGATGTTGTGCTAGTTTGCGCCTACACACCCTCGTTTCCATCTTTCGACGCACGTGTCACGTTCATCCTGTTATCTGCCCTCCTTGTGCCTGCTCGCATCCGTTCCGTGTCCTCGCCACGGCAAATTTCTTTACCCCCACCCGAGCATACGCGCGGGTCGGGGGGATGTTTCTTTTCTCTATTCTTCTTTTTCTTTTTTTTAAACAACACTTATTATTATTATTAGTTTTTCAAAACCAAAACCAAAAAAATTTTAACTTAATATTTTTCTTTCCCCCCTAACTATCTCTCCCGTGTCCCCTCCCTCCCCCCTCTTCTCTCTCCTCTTCTCTCTCTCTCTCTCTCTCTCTCTCTCTCTCTCTCTCTCTCTCTCTCTCTCTCTCTGTGGTGCACAGATCGGACGCCGTATGCGCGCGTAGTGAGCGTCAGAAGGTCCCCAAGAACAAAAGAACTCTACTTTTTACACAAAAACCAATGAAGAAAGCTTGCACGACATGATCAAGAGACCAATTGGGTGCAATCTCCCCCCTATGCCTTGTGTGAGCGCTCCACAAAGCATGTATTTTATATATTATTCATCTTCAAGCTCAAATAATAGCCCAATTTACAAAATAGCACGCTTTAGCTTTTGAGTTTGCTTTTGTGCCACTAAAGAATTAAAGCTAATGGGCGCCCAAGAAGTCAGGCGGTACCCAAATACAATGTCCAATACAAGTATTTAAATCGTGCACCCATGCGCATACAAAAATAATAAATAAATATCAAGCGCTTTAAAAAATAAGTGCGACAAAATATAGGCGCCATGCCTAAGATACGCGCCCATAAAAAATTGATGATAATTTGAATACACGCTATCCTCCAATGCTTCCCAATGCCATTGCTGCTTGCTCTACATATCAACTGAAGCATTCACAATTGTTAGAAAAATAATACAATTAAACCGAAAAAAGTGAATACCTAGCAGTCTTCAGCTACAAAAATAAATTGGTTAGAAATCAATCCTAACCTTGATTTATTACGAGTGCACACTCTAAACTTATAAACGTTTATTAATTTAAATATGTATTTTTCAGAATCACCCATGTACACATAAAATTAACAAAACGCCCGAAAAGGATAGGCGTCCCCATCGACTTTTCGCACAAATAATTCACTTTGTGTATGAGCCCCGGTAATAATAAAATTTTACGAAATCCACCGCAAAACCTCACGAAATCCACCGTGGAATATGCCTCCTGGCATCATACCCCCGGGGTGAGATATGCCAGGAGGCATCTCTCTCTCTCTCTCTCTCTCTCTCTCTCTCTCTCTCTCCTTCTTCTTCTTCTTCTTCTCCTATGCTTCCTCCCTCTTCTTCTTCTTCTTCTTCTTCTTCTTCTTCCTCCTCCTCCTCCTCCTCCTCCTCCTCCTCCTCCTCCTCCTTCTCTTTCTTCTTCTTCTTCTTCTTCTTCTTCTTCTTCTTCTTCTTCTTCTTCTTCTTCTTCGCCCACCTCCTCTCCCTAGATGCTTCACCGGCCACTCTTTGGTCACCCGCCCTCCTTGCGCAGCCGTTGTGCGGCGCCTGGATGGCCTCACCTAGTTCCTCCTTGCGTCACCCTCGCTTGATTCCTCCGCCTATGGTCGTTGGTGGGTTGCCGCTCAGTTCGTTGTTGCCACCGCCATGGAGCGCTGCCAGTCGCCGCGTGGAGCCGCCTACCTCCTCTCCCTGCACCTCACCCACCCACCCACCCGCCCCACCAACCAACCCACCCCACAATCCCCCCAAACCCACCACCCCCCTTCCCACTAACCCCCACCAAACCGCCTCCCCTTCCCCTCCCCCCCCTTTACTTAGCCCCCCTTCCCCCCCTTCAATCTTATTCCCCATGTAAGAAGCTGGGAATAGTTAGAATGCTAATAATATGCCATGTCACATAAACACTGGTATATAGGGAGAGAAGTTGTAATTTTTCATATCTTTTGACAAATCAATACATTTACAATCTTTCTCTCCCTTCTTGTTCCAAGCTTCTATGGCTTCTTCATCTTTCCTGTCTTTTTCTCTCCAATTCTAGTCTTTCTCTCTCCTCGTCACTCTTATTTTCTCTCTCTCTCTCTCTGCAGTCTTTCTCTCTCCTTTACAGTCTTTCTCTCTCCTCTTTCTCTTTCCCTAGTTCTCTCTCTGACAAGTGGTATCAGAGCTTCAGTCTTTGATCCATTATTTTCTTCCATTTTCACTCCTATTTTCCTATTTCAAAACCAATTTCAGACAAAAATGGTACAAGACAGTGACTAGTGGAGTGCTGCAGGACAACTACAGTTAGCAAATGACTACATCTGGAGATATCCAAGGTCAGATATGGCGGATAAAGGCTTAAATGGTTTGACATCACCAAATTTTATGCAAAATTGAAGGTAACTAGGGTAAAGGATGGTTAACCGGGCTTAGTTAGAGGCTAAACTACAGTTACTTTTCAAAAGAGAGCTTCTCTTCTCTCTCCTTCAAGCTTTTGGCTGAAGCTTTCACGGTGGATGTCAAGAACCTCTTCAAATATCTCTCTCTATGCTGAACATCTCACTGCCAAAGCATGGGGCAAAGGTTCTTTGTTGCCTAAGCTACAGGAGGAGCACCATACTTGATGCTTACTGCTGAAGATCAGCCCAGGAGCAGCCCGAAAAATGCGCTGAATTCCTTGCTCTCTGCTCCCTGCTCAGCCTGCTCCACATTCTTAGTCATTGATCTCAGGTCTTAAAGGACTTATCAAGCACTTGATTGGCAACAATCTTCAACCTTTGAAGCATCCTGATCAGTCATTCTCTTGCTCAAACCCTAATACACAGCAGGGCAGCCATAGCCACAGACATGGAAGCTCAAATTTCTCAAAATTTTGGACTTCCCCGACCTTCAAGGCTTCTCTAAAGCTGAATACAAGCTGGATAGACTTCAAGATTGAAGACATTGAAGAGATTTCAGCCTGTGCATGTCAAGAAGCTCAAATGGAAGGATTATTTTGGGGCTTTTCATCAAGGAGCTTGAATATTTGAGGTTCAAGTGTTCAAGCAAGGCTGGAGTATTGATTCTTCAAGGATTTCATCATATTAAACCATGTATGGACTGATTTCATGGAGATTTCAAGCTTTATGTTGGATTTATGGTGGATTATGAAGAACTCTTGCATCAATGGGGTTGAAGCTAACATCCATTATCATTTTCAAGCTTAATGGAGATATTTTCTCTTGCTAATCTCTGAAATCTCTCAATAATCCTATTGCTAATGGCCTTGCACTTGTTGATGAGAGGTTATTGATCAATTAATTCACTGGATTGATCAATAGATCAGAGAATAGTATTAATTTTCTTCAATCTCAGCCTATTTCATTGAATTCCTTTTGATTCAAACCATTACTCATCATAGGTATCATTTGATCAGCTTGATGCATAACCTTGATTTGTTTTGTTGAATTTTTTTTTTCTCATCCAAGCTGAAATATTGTAAAAGGGTAAGTACTAGCAATCAGTGAGTCACTGAATTGCATAGGTGAACCCTTCTCCCATCTCAAGTTCTTTTATCTCAATCAATTGCATCTCATGAAAGACTGAATGAATATTTTTGGAATTGCATATCATGCTGATTGCTTAGCACACTAGCCTCTGCCATGTTGATATTCCCACCGAGGAAAAAGGTGGATGCCGGGGGAGATAGTGGGACAAAAGAGAGGTGACCCTCCCTCACTATCGAAGATCCCGAAGGGGTGCAACCAACCGACCCGGGGGGAACTTTGCCCACCTCCCGGTGATTCGGAGCCCATGTAGGGAGCCCGTCCTGCCGTTTTATCCCTCACACAGGTACAACGAGTGGAGAATTGAAGATTGAAGACTTTTCAACGACTCAAGTACCTACTGGATTAAAACAGGGTAAAACAGGGCATTTACAGGTGGATACAGGTACACCCTTTGATACTGAAGCACAGGTGCAGGTACTACAGGGTACCCACAGGTCCTATATACCCCTTTGCAGGGTTTGGTAGCCATTTGAGGTTACTCTCTTGCATTACAGGGTCAAAACAGGGCACTTACAGGTCTAAACAGGGTGCAGGACTGGATAGTTCAGACTCTGAAATTCAGTTACAGAATTTTCTGTCCCAAACCTGTTATAGCATGCTATAGCTCATCTCAAAGAGGGCATTGTAAGCTTCGATTCGCATAAAAAAGTTTTGCAATCGGAGTTTCCTAGCCAAAGTTATAGCTGTTTTACTGATAGGGGGTAGTGCAGGACTGCACTAGTATGGCAGGACATAAAGGCAAAAATAAGGTCCAGGAGGACTATGCACAGCAAATTAGGGATTCTATGATGGATAACACACTTAAAGAGAACCCTGAAGAGCCTCAACAACAAGGAGAAATCATTATACTCACTGATACCTTGTGTGCCCATGAATTGAGACATAGGGAACGACATGAGGCCATCTTGTCAAGAATGGAGCAGATGGTTCAATCTACTGATCAGACCAAGGCTTCTATTGATAAGTTGGTAGAATCCAACGAACAACTCATGGCACAAATTCCAAAATTTATGCAGTTGCAAATGGCATCAAAGGAAGTTAATGAGAAAGCTTGTTCAAACAGTGGCCCTTCAGTCCCACTTCAGCCATCTAACCAGAATGGTCATGGAAATGGGATCATTGGAAGAAGAGGCATTCCAAATAGTCAGTATGAAGTAGGAGAAGCTTCACAAAGGCATGATGACTATTTGGGCAATTTGAATGGAGCTAATACTCAAGCTTTTGGACTACATACTCAGAATTCTAGGGGTGCTTTACTAACAGGAAGATTACATGGTAATTCTCAGCCACCTGTTGGAAGATTTCAGTCCCAATATGGAGGTTCTGTACTTGGAAATCCTGATCAGCCAGTTTTGGGACAGCAACCCTTCCATGATAGAGAATTCAAAGACAAAATTGCTTTAGCCAAATTCAATGGCCAGTCATCTTCACCATCAGAATTAGAGGAATGGACCTCTAAGATGGAGTCCTACTTTGACATATTCCCTAAAATTGATGATATGAAGATACACTTTACCTCCTTGTACTTAGAAGGATTTGCCCACACTTGGTGGAGGTATATCAAGAAAGAGAATATACTTATTGAGAATTGGGAAGCTTTCAAGGCACTTATGGCTGAAGTCTTTGTTTCGCCTCTTGAAAAAGAGAAGCTAGCACGAAGATGGTATGGTTTGGAACAAAGGGGCCTAAGTGTAAGAGAATATACAAACCAATTCCTCAACTTGACCATGTATATGGAAAGCATCAGTGATGAGGCCAAGTTACATAAGTTTATGTATGGTTTAGAACCATCCTTGTCAGCTGATGTTATGGCGCAAAATCCTACTTCACTTTTTAAGGCTATTGAGCTTGCAGAGCGCTATGGAAGGAAGTATAGGAAAGAGTATTCATTTCAGCCAAGTTATGGACAGCCAAGGACTGTTTTAAAGCAAGGGCAAGTTGGTAACATTTATGGCAGCAATCATGTGCCTAGTGGGAACTTAAGGGTACCAACTTATCCTCCATTTAATGCTTCTAGGCTTCAAAGCAATTTCAGGATAGCAAACAGTCCAAAGGTTGAATTTAAGCAGGGTGATAACAAGCCTAAGTCCACTTCAGCCATTACAAATTCCAAATCTATTCCCATGGATCTTTACAAGGAAAGAAAGGACAAGGGCTTATGCTTCAAATGTGGAGAAAAGTACACTCCTGACCATGCTTCAAAGTGTGTATACAAGAATGTTAAGCCAAAGCTTCAAAGTATGCTAGTCTTTGAGGACTTTGAAGATGACATAAATGAGGCTAATGCAGTGACAGACAATGCTGAAAATGAAGATTTTGAGGATGATGGTGGACAGGAGTACTTTTATGATCCATATGATTCTTTTCCTTTTGATCCAGGTGGAGATGTTCCATTTGATCCTGGTGGATTTTGTAATGAGCTGCCTGCTGCCACTAATTGTTCTATCTCTATGGATGCTTGGACGGGATCTAAGAGCCCTAATACACTTCGTATGAAGGGAAGCATATGTGGAAAGCCAGTGTTCATCTTGATAGATAGTGGCAGTACCCACAGTTTTGTCAATAAATCCATTATGTACAAGTTGAATTGTGTTCCCACCGACTTACAGCAGCCCATTAGAGTACAAGTGGCTAATGGTGAAGAGGAAATCAGCACACAGATTTGCCCACAGGTTTCTTTGCAGATGGCTGAAAATTTTGAAGTCAAAGTAAACCTGATCACTTTGGAAATGGGGCCCATAGATATTGTACTTGGTTGTGATTGGTTGATGACCTTAGGCAGGATTACTATGGATTTCTCACAGCTATATATGGAGTTTTTCTCCAATGGACAGCTCATCCGTTTACAGGGAATCCCTAGTAGATCTGATTTTCAGCTTATCACCATTCAACAACTCAAGAAAGAGTACAAAAAGCACTCACAGATATTTGTATTGCATTTGAACAAAGAAACACAGGATCAGCCCAATAATTCAGCAAACCATCCAGCCTTGACAGCTCTTCTTGAGGAGTATAGAGATTTATTTGAAGTACCTACTTCATTGCCTCCTAAGAGAGCGGTGGATCGCCCCATTGATTTGGAACCCAACTCAAAGACAATCAATAAGCCACCTTACAGACTATCAAAATGTGAACGAGAGGAAGTAGCCAAGCAAATCAAAGAGCTTCTTGAAATGGGATTCATTGAACCAAGTTCTTCACCTTATGCATCCCCAGTCCTGTTAGTCAAAAAGAAAGATGGATCTTTCAGAATGTGCATCGACTACAGGGATCTCAATAAGATAACAGTGAAGAACAGGTATCCTATACCCAGGATAGATGATTTGCTTGATGAGCTTAAGGGGGCTCGGTTCTTCACGAAGATTGATTTGAGATCAGGGTATCATCAGATTCATATGAGAGAGGGTGATGAGGTCAAGACTGCTTTTAGGACTGATCGTGGGCTCTACCATTTCTTGGTGATGCCATTCGGCCTTACAAACGCCCCAGCTACCTTTCAAAGCCTGATGAATAAGATTCTGCAACCTTTCCTCTTTCAGTTTGTCCTGGTGTTCTTTGACGACATTTTGATCTATAACAAGACTTTACAGGATCATTTGTCGCATATGAGAAAGGTTTTTGATGTGTTGAGACATCATAGGCTTTTTGCTAAGGAGAAGAAGTGTTCTTTCATGCAGACTGAAGTGGAATACTTGGGACATATAGTCAGTGAAAAAGGAATACAGGCTGATCCCAAGAAGGTGCAATGCATAAAAGATTGGCCAACGCCTACTACTACTACTTCTCTTAGAGGATTTCTTGGTCTGCTGTCTTCATTCTATCGCAGATTTATAAAGAATTATGCGGCAATTGCAGCCCCTTTAACTGACAGGTTGAAGAAAGAGGCTTTCTTTTGGGATGCTCTTGCAGATAGCAGCTTCAACTAGTTAAAGGAATTACTTACCTCTGCTCCTATTCTTGTATGCCCGGATTTCTCTAAAGAGTTTACTATACAGTGTGATGCTAGTGGCCGTGGCATTGGGGCTGTTTTGCTTCAGGAGCATGGAGTAATTGCATTTGAAAGCCGTAAGCTTACTGATAAGGAGATAGCCATGAATGTTTATGACCAGGAAATGTTGGCTATTCTGCATGCAATCAAGAAATGGCACCATTACTTATATGGCAGCCGGTTCAGAGTACATAGTGATCATCGGGTACTCAAGTATTTCCTTACTCAGTCAAATCTCACTCCAAAGCAAAGACGATGGGTAGCAACATTACAAAATTATGACTTTGACATCACTCATACAAGGGGCAAAGATAACATAGTGGCTGATTCTCTTTCTCGTATGTGGGCCTACAAAGTATCAGCCATGACAGAATTACATAGTGATTGGATTGAAGAGCTACAAGAAGCATATCTCTTAGATGAGGAATTCAGCCAAATCTTTCAGAAATTACAGCAAGGTCTTATGGAAGAAAACTCACATTACCAGCTTAAAAATGGTCTTATTTGGTGGAAGGGCAAGATTGTTATTCCCTCTACTTCTTCTTTCAAGCGAAAAATTATGGAGGAGTTGCATTCTTCGCCTTTAGCTGGACATTTGGGAGTTTTCAAGACTTATGACAGGATCAGCAAGAGCTTTTATTGGAAAGGATTGTGGAAAGATATCAAGGACTTCGTTATGAAGTGTATGCCTTGTCAGCAAAATAAGGATAGCACCCATAAGCCAGGAGGTTTGTTGCAGCCATTGCCTATTCCTACGGGTAAATGGACTCATATTACTATGGACTTTATCACTGGCTTACCTACTACCAAGAAGGGGTGGAATAGTATTTATGTGGTGGTTGACAGACTCACTAAAGCAGCTCATTTTATCCCAACAAAAATTCAGTTTACTACTTCTCAAGTGGCCAACCAGTTTATGGAGCATATTTTCAGATTACATGGATTACCGCAGGTGATTGTCCATGATAGGGACTCAAAGTTTATGAGTAACTTTTGGCAAGCGGTATTTACATCTATGGGTTCTAAGTTGGCTCCATCTACGGCTTATCATCCCCAAATTGATGGACAGACAGAGAGAGTTAATAAATGGTTAGAGACTTATCTTCGCCATTTTTGCTATGATGTCCAAACCTCATGGGATTCTTGGTTACACTTGGCTGAGTTTGCTTATAATAATTCCACTCATGCGAGCATAGGAGTTTCACCCTTTGAGGCTTTGTATGGTTATAAGGTGCCCTTGCCCACAGTCATTTTAAATGAAAAGATCAACCCTCATGGGAAGAAAGAGTTGGAAAGAATGCAGACCCTTCTTCAGCAATGCAAGGTGAATCTAAGGAAGGCTCAAGATCAAATGAAGATGTATGCTGATGAGAAGAGGAGGCCTTTAGAGTTCCAGGAAGGAGAGATGGTTTTGTTGAAGGTGCCCAAATCCAAGTACTCTACATTGAAAGGTGGATCCAGTAATAAGCTTGCCCACAGATTCTATGGCCCTTACAGGATCCTTAAGCGGATTGGAGATTTGGCATATAGACTAGAGCTTCCCTCTTCTACAAAGATTCATAACGTCTTCCATGTTAGTCAGCTCAAGCCCTATTATGGTGATCCAGTGGATTTAGTTGATGAGCTGCCACCTATTGATGAAGATGGTCTTGTTCAGTACATCCCAGAGGCTGTTATAGGTCAGCGCGAAAAGAAGCTTCGATCACGTTCTATTGTGGAATATTTGATTAAATGGAGAGGTTTACCCTCTGAAGAGGCTTCTTGGAGACCTGATTCAATATTGGATGAGTATCCATACTTGAGGGATACATTGGTGGCTGAAACCTATTGCTTATGGAGCTAGTATTGATGCAGACTGGTTCAGGACAGCACGCTGTTTTAGAACAGTTTTTATCGTACTTCATTTTCAGAATTGAGCTATCTACATGAGCTTAAAGTACTCTTCAAGAGCTTCTTTTGATATGTGGTACAACTCATTTGGACACTTCTATCAAAAGTTATGGCAGATTTGGTCCAGCAGGGACTGTTATTTCAGCAAGCTGTCTACTTTCTTCTGGAACTATTTGTTGAAGATTCTATGGCTCCAATTGCTTCTGAAGTTCTTCAAATCATGTATATAATAGGGTCCTCTTTCCGTTCTTCAAATTCAGCCCTTGTAATGATAATCTTTCATTCATTTCCCATTTGTAAAGCTGTAAAACAGAGTAGTACTCTGTTCTATCCATCTCTTCTTTAGTTCTTTCTAGGTTTGTTTTTTAGGACAAAAACTTTTGGGAAGGGATGGATTGTAAGAAGCTGGGAATAGTTAGAATGCTAATAATATGCCATGTCACATAGACACTGGTATATAAGGAGAGAAGTTGTAATTTTTCATATCTTTTGACAAATCAATACATTTACAATCTTTCTCTCCCTTCTTGTTCCAAGCTTCCATGGCTTCTTCATCTTTCCTGTCTTTTTCTCTCAAATTCTAGTCTTTCTCTCTCCTCGTCACTCTTATTTTCTCTCTCTCTGCAGTCTTTCTCTCTCCTTTACAGTCTTTCTCTCTCCTCTTTCTCTTTCCCTAGTTCTCTCTCTGACACCCCACCCCCCTACTAAGCCCCCACCCTTCCCACTAAACCCACCCTACCTAAGCCTCCCTTTCCACTAAACCTCCCACCCTTACCCTAGCCCCCAATTCCCCCTTTTCCCTCCGTTGCTTCGGTGTCTCCCAACCGGGTTTTCGGGTGCTTGCGAGTGTTTGTATGTGCGTGTAGGAGTCATCGTGTTGTCTTGGAAGCTGCTTGTGAGTGTTTGTGTGTACGTGTGAGAGTTGTCATGTTGTATTGGAAGCTGCTTGCGAGTCTTCGACCTTATCCATGTGATGGTGTGTGCCTGTCCATTCACATGTAGTTGTTCACACGTAATCGGGTACCCCCATTTTTATTATAAAATTGTCCAAAACCTTCAAATACACATAAAAAACCATTAAAAATTCCTTAAAATTTCATTAAAAAGCTAAAAAAGTACATAAAATTAGAAAACCAATTCTATGTCAAATTGGAAATTTTTTAAAATATTTTTCAAAGATTAAATGCTAGTAACCAATTTCTAAAAATTCAAAAACTAAAAAATTTCTTTCGAATATATTTAACAATGAACAAATTCATAAACATCATAAATTAATTTCAAAAAAATATTAGAAAAAGGTCAACCTCTTTTCTCATGCTAATGAATGATAAATGGATATTCCATTCCCTAATTAATCACTTAATGATTTTTTAATTCATTACAAATTATTTTCAAATGCCAAGATGCTTGAAAATTTACCAAAAATCCTTAAAAATGACAGGTAAATTCTAGAAAATCTTTAGGATGCTTCTTTTTAACAATTTCTATCTTTAAAGCTGTTTCAATCCCAATTCGATTTTTTTAAAAAATCCCAAAAAACTAAAAACGAAAACAACATAAAAATTCAAACCTACATATTTAAATACATTCACAAAACCCACACAATAATTTCTCACCAACATATTAAAAACAAAACAAAACAAAAACAAACTAATGAATAACTCCCACATGAAAAGAAACCACACATTATTTATCCCCAAGGCCAAATTTATTTTTCCCTAGTCACCTTGCTGTTGTCACCCATGGATCTTTCTGTTTCATGGCATTGAGTGGACGAAGAATTTTTGCCTATCAGACCTTGCAAGTGCCCACATACTACTAGGTTTTTTTCTTCTCCTCTTTCCCTTCTTCACATGCATATCAACACACAAGTAATTATAAATAACAATCACTCGACCGTTGCACTCACACACAATTACCACAATGCCCTTCCCTAAATTTGTAATTAAAATGAACCTGATCGTTAATTATAAAAGGAACCCCCATCGTTGCACGTGCACTTTAGAACAATAACCCACCTAATTTTTGAAATTCATACACAGTGCACACGCACACAAACTATTCAGACACCATTAATATTTGTAATAAAAAATAAACCCCCCGAAGTCATGTATGCATATACTTTGCACCAAAGATCATGTAATTTCTAAAAATGAATTGCATTGGTAGAGACCCCCGTCCAATCAAGTCAAATTTAGTGGGAATGGGCTACGCAAACGACTCACCCTACATTAATAGATTAATTTAATAATCAATCGAGCTTAATTGATAATCTAATAAATGAATTTGATAGCAATCACCCGCTCACTTCACCACACCTTAGGTATACGCCTACGTTTACGAGGATTGGGATTTCTTAATCAAAGGTGTCAATTGTATTGGTCTGAGTTATTTTGATGCTCTGAACTGTGATTCTATTTTGAGTCTAGTCAGTGTTCGGGATGTGGTGTTGTTGATTACAAGGTTCTTGAGTGCCTGATTGTTTGCATAGCATGATGCTTTCGGTCGCGTGAGTGCGTAGGTCATGTCCAATTTTTTACGTAGGCTCTGGATTGGTTAGGGAGGTCTGGTCCGGTCTTGTCTGTCCTTCTCTTTCTTTGTCCTGATATTTTTCTTAGTGGTGGCTTGTTTGGGGTTTTGTAGGAATTTTTCCATTCTTGGTTGTGTGTGTGGATATCCTGTGTAGTTTAAATGGCATCATCCTCTACTCCCCCGATTGTGATTCAGCATGTGCCATTGCCGGTGCATGACTATTCCCTTCTCTTGGAAGCAGATTGTATTCACCGTGCTAGTTTCCGTTCCTTTGTAAGCGCTTAAGTTTCTACCAAAGGATCACAAGCTTTGCTACTCTTTCTTGGCATCATACAAAAAATAGTCTGGTTTGCGACTCTTCTGTCTCTCCACTACCAATATTATTGAAGCATTATGCCTACCCCTTTCTGCTTCCTTTGTACCTAGTGGTAATCAATGATTTACCATCGACGACATCCTTTCACTTCTTTAGAAGGAGACATCTACCCCTTTGGTGTCTAGAAAAATTATTACTAGTTCTGGGGTTTCTTTTGCTCCTATCTCCTCTCCGATGTGGAAGCAACTCTGCCAATTCCTAAAGACAGATTCATGTCCGAAAAGCCTGCTTCCCAATGTTTTTCCAAGGAGATTTTTACTATGCTTGTCCGGATCCTTGAGGGAGCCAAGTTTAATTAAGTTGCATTCATGTTGGCCAAGATGGATCAACATTTTCAGAGAGTCAAAAAAGATCAAGGTAGTAACGTCTCTTATGGTGTATTCCTTCAAAAGATTATTACCCTTGCCCCTCCTCCTGGTGGTGTGCTAGTGGTTGATCCTACTCCTCTTCCAAAGCAGCCTCCACATTCTGTTCCATCTCCTCCTTTATTACAACCAAATTTAGACATGGAGGATGAGCCCCCTTCTAGGTTCTTCAAACTAAATGTAAACGTACTATAGGGTTGTCTAGTCCCTCTTTAGCTTCAATTGCAAAATCTCCTGTGCAAGCCACTACCTCTCCTATTTCTAGCAGTTCCCTCCCTTCATTCTTTTCTTGTCCTAACTTATTTGCTGCCTAAAGGGATGGATAGCTAGATTAGTAGATTCCCTCTACTTTACAGACGAAGTTGGCTGGATCTTTTTTTTCCCAATTGATTTCTGGTGTCCAGTCTACATTGGAGACTTCCCTTACTTCATGTCTTAAGTCTATCTACACGGGAGTTTATAATTCATTGCAAGACAAAGTTGACTCCCTGACTAATTAGTTGAGCAAAGCTTTGGAGGACTTGGCATCTGAAAAAACTACCCTCAGTGCTATTCATAAACAGATGACTGATGCTACTGCTTTGATGGATTCCTAGCAAGCTCAAATCAAAGAGTTAGAAACTAAAGTAGTTACTTTGGAAGCTACAAATGTGGCTTTAACTCAAGAAAGGAATGCAGCTATTGAGGATATGATAGAGTCAGCTCGTAAGTTGGGTACTTGCGAGGGTGAATTGCAACATTCCCAATACACTGTTGAATCATAGAAGAAGCTTATTGAAGAGCTTCACCAGCAAATCACTGGTCTCTCTATTCCTCCTCCAGCCTCGGTGGTTTCTTTTGTCTTATCTTCTACAAAGAAGATCAAGCAGTTGCAACAAAAGGCTAAGCTGTGTGATGGGTTTTTTGCTAAGGTAGAATGCCTTCAGCAACGAATGAATTGTGTGTAGGATGACTTTTCTCGCTATGGTGAATTGGTGTCACTTCCTCCCTCTTTCTGGATTAAGTATAATCAACAGAGGTTTGCCCTATATATTTCTCTAAGTAATGTGGATTTGGAACCTCTAGAGGATGGGTGGTCAACTCTATGGACTGCTGATTTGTTGAGAGTTGTCTTTGATAGATTTGTGGATGAGTTAGTTTCACATGAAACCCAGTTATTATCTTTTATGTATCTCACAGGACATCTACAAATTTATGATGAGGAGGATTTGAATGTTTATGTGGGGGATGTCATTTTGCAAGCAATCATATATGTTCATTCAGTGGAGCTCTTATTAGTGGAAAGCTTAAAGACTTATCATCAGCAAATATCTTGGTGTAGAGGGCATGCTTGGCATCCGACTTTGGAGGATGATGCTTTGGAACCTCGCCGTTTACAAAATGTCTTTTATAAGTCTGATATCTAGCCATTGCAAGCTTAATTGTTGAGCTATCTTGCTAATCATCCATTGTTTACTGATTCCTTTTTCCAGGCCCTTAATTTTTGTTGTTTCATTTATCCATTGGATCCATTGATCTTCTTTCCTATTCTCTCATGTCTTATCACCTTCCTTTATATGGTTTCCTTCTTTCTTCTCATCCTGACACTATTCCTCTTGAACTTCCTCCTATGCCTTCAGTTTTCTCCGCACAATCTCTTCAAACATTTTTGTTAAATTCTCCATCTTTTCCATCTTCTTTATCCCTTCAGTTACCTTCATTTTATTATTTTTTTAATCCACCTTTGCAATATTTCCCTCTCATTTCATTACCATCTCCATCTGATTCTATTAACCTTCCTCCCCAATCCGTGTTGGATGCACCTGGGTATGATAGTGATATTCTTTGCAGAAGGCAATGGACGTTGCATGATTCTTTGACAGGACCGTAGTGTCCAATTCCAGGGTCTTGGGAGACATCTACTACATGTTCGACTTCTTATCTTCATTTTGCTCAAGTGCATGTTCACTCAGACGATACTTCTGTACGCCTTGAAGGATGTGTTATTTACAATTCCTATAGAATGTGCCTCAATATTTTGTAAATGAAAGTAAAGCTCTCGAGCATCTCAAGCTTAGCATGCAGTTTAAAAGGAAATTTTCTGTGCTCTCCATTTTTGGGGGCATGTGCCATTTAGACTACCTGGTGTTGTATCTATGTAAGTTTTGTGTATGTTCTGTGATGTATGTGATGTGGTGTATTATCCTCTTATGTGGAGTTGAAGATGAAGATGGACTTGATTGTGAAGTTGATGGATGGTGGTTAGTGATTCTATTTGCTTGATGGATGGACACAACCTTTTATATCCTTTATGAATTTGTTATAATTTTCTGTTGATTATATAATCTGTTCATGGATAAAGGTGTTTTCCTTTCATTAAATGCTTTTGTTGGGGGTAAAGGCGTCTCCACCTAGCCACCCGTGTATTACTACACTGACAATACCCACCACTACACACTGCAGGTGGCGGTTGCCCGTCACAGTCACTTATTCTTTATTCTTTTAGTGACAATTTGAATAAAGGAAGGCCCGGCCACACATTGTGGTTGTTGGAGTTCCCATTTGTGTCTCTCTCTCTTCTTGCTCTTTCTCTCCGCCATAGCTCACTTCCAAGCAAGCTTCGATCCTTCTCACCTTTCAAGTGGTATCAAAGCGAGGGTTCCCAACTTCCCGAACTTGGTTCGTGGCATTCTTAGCTTCCATTCAGATACCTACAACATTGGGTCTCCTTCTCGGCAGCCATAGCCGACCTTCTCGAGCTCCCATCACTCCCCAGCTTCCCTGTCAGGCCTACTGAGGCATCCTCAGGGCATTGCTACAGAGGTATTGAAGTGCTCTTTTAGGGGCACCCGCCCTCATAAAAAAAACGAAATAGGAGGGGGGCGGCGGCTGCAGCAGGCCGTCGTGAAAAAATGCCCCCTCCCATCCCTCAATGCAAAGATTTTTTGGAGAAGAAGCCATGGAGGTAATTGCAGCAGGCAACTACATTGTTCTCACGCTCCGCATCGCTCCGTTCCGCGCGAGAAATGACAGCCTATAGAGGGAGAGAGAAAATCAGTCTTTCTCTCTCCTCCCTCTCTCTCCTCTAAGGGGGGATTCATGTGGGAAGAGAAAGGAAGAAGAAAGAATGGTGGAGGCTTGTCTAGCATCGATCGGATCGCTCCACGGGCTGGAAATGGTGACGTGTGATCGTCATGAGCATGAAGTGCTGCTGATTTTCAGATTTGCAGCCATGGACATGAAACCCGAGACATGCAAATAAGTGGTAATTCAATTTTTTCAAAGGAAATTTGAGATTTCATGGCTTTTGATTGATAAAATGTTGTTCATGTGGGCTAAAAATTGTTTATGTTGTTGTTTTCCATGAGTACTTGTTGATCATAATCAGAAAATCAGAAAAACATGCATCTTATGGCCCAAAATAATACACTAAAACACGTAAAATATGGAAAATCAAGGGAAAATTATGTTTTTGAGCATAAAAATGGAAGAATAAATAGGAACACCAACTAAATTTTCATTTTTGTTACAAGAAAGAACTAAGGGCCACAACCCATAACCTATTGTGAATTTTTAGTAATAAAATAATACAGAAAATAAGAGAAAATACAAGGAAAATAGAGAAAAACTACTAAAAATAGGGGGAAAATGCATTTTGGGTGCGGAAAATTAATGAAAATTAAGAACAATGTTTGTGAATGTTTGGGGGGACTGAAGCATGAGGATTTGCCTCAGTTCAGCCCCACCTTCTTGTTCTAGTGTGTTTTTTTCCCGCTTTTTACACATAAAATGATGGCAAAATGCCTTATAAATCTATACAACAATGCAACATTTGATCGATGGGAGGGTAGAGTGGTTAAAATGTGTCTAAATGTGGAGTAAAATGATGAAAAGATTTCTGGTTTTTGTTTGCATGCCATATAGGTCGGTGAATAATTATAGAATGAGAGCCTAGTAGTACGAGGGTTTCCTCGGTGCTAGGTTCATGCAACGTCATATAAGAACGGTAGTAGCTGAAAACCATTAAAAGGATGTTTTCCACATGTGCACAATATTGATTTTATAATTGTTTGAGCACTTAGCATCCACAATATGCATAAACCATGGAAATATTTAAAGGTATCAGAAATCTTGGATGCACAGCAATTGCTTTCATTAGGACCTTGACCCACGTTGAGTGAGAGACAGGACACCCTAAGCCATAGGCTAGTCAGGGGATCTAGGGGAAAGAGAAGTAAGGACAATGGTACATTCCTGTATACGATTAAATGGTACCTTGAGTGGATTTTGTGCGAAATATTTATATGTTGAGCGACGCACCGAGGGGCCAATCCCCAAGGTGTAGGAGAGTCGCAGAGGGGTGATGGCATTCAGCCGTTGGAGGACCCCCTATGTCTGTGCTTCGTGCCATTAGGCAATGTGTAAGGGACTCCCTCTGAGGAGTAGTGGGTGAGAAAAAAGTGGATTACAAACGACGTAATACAAACGCAAGATATTGAGGAAGGCAATGTGTGTGTCATTAACGCTCCTGGCCGCGAGGCCGTGGGGTTGTTGAGCGTGTGAGATAGAGGTCCGGCTAGTGCACGAGCCAGTGCTGGCCCGTTCTAGGTTCCATCAGTGGTGCATCTATCGGGAGCCGCTTAAAAGTGGCGGTCCTCGAATCCTGGTTGTCTAGGGACCAACTAGCAGTTTATGCCAAAGGATACTGCGATTGATCCATTATTTATCGATAAGCATCGTCTAGCAGAAATCCAAAAGCAAGAGAGAGACGAAAGAGCTAGGCGACGTGCTGAAATTTTTAGGAGATATTCCCCTAAGCATAGCGGTGTTGGACCCTTACGAGGGAGTGGATCTAGTGGTCTTGGGGCCACAAGCAGTAAGTTAGGAGAAGGTGGAAGCTCTAGTGCTCCCCTTTCTTCCATAAGCCAGTCTACATCAAGTGTGGGAGGTGTAACCCCACCGTCCCCTATTCCTAGTGCAAATCCAATCCTCGTCATGGTGCAGCCTATTGCAATTCCTGCAGGAACGACGGATTTGCCGGCTCTAGGTTACCCGCTACCCATTTTTAATGGGTTAGTTGAGGAAGATGCGGAACTCCACATTAGGGAGTTTCAAAAGCTAATGTTTAACTATCGCATCCAAGAAGGACATTTAATGATGTTCTTCAATATGACTCTCAAAGGAAGAGCCGCTACATGGTATCATGGTTTAGAAGCCGGAACCATATTGAATATTGATTCATTTTATGGAGCTTTTCGAAGGGAGTTTGCCCCTGAAAGGGGTGGGCAATATTGGTTGCGTGTACTCAACGTGACCCGCCAAGAACCACACGAGGATATCGTACTTATGTGAAGAAAATAAAAGAGGTTTTCCGTAAGTTGGACACCTCTATTCCTATCCCCGCAGCTGCCCAATTGCAATATTTCCTACATGGTTTGGACTTTAACATCCAATTGCAGTTGAGTAGTGTCCCCTTGGGGGATATAGATACTGCCATTACACGAGCACAAGAGGTGGAATCCCGACTACAAGCAGCCTATGCTTCTCGGGGCAATTTGAATATGGGTTTAGTATTGGGAAACAATATGGCGATGGCCAATGGCAGTAGTGGCCAAGGGATAGCGATGGCTAACCCTAATGGGAGAGGGAAGATGATGCAGAATGTCCCTTTATTACCAGCTCCCCCTAGCATGTCGATGCCTACGGGCAGTCAAATGGCTCCAAATGGTGGAGGCCAGGCGGTCAATTCTAATACCATGCCTGTGGCTCAACAACCAGTGCCTAATCGAATTGTTAGGCCGATGGAACGACATGGTAATGACCAAGGCTATGAGTCGAGCGCTTCCAATGTTCTTAGCGAGGTTAAGGACATGATGAAGCATTATACCGACATGATTATGGAGCAGTATCGGCAAATAGCCGTTGATGTCAACTTCCTTAAAAAACAACAAAATTTGATAGGAAGTAGATACCCAGATGAGGGTGCACATTCGAGGTTTAGCTGCAAATGGTGTGGTGGGCAACACTATCCAAGAAATTGCCCAAATGTTAAGTGCGACATCTGTGGAAAATCTGGCCATTTAGCAGCTACTTGTTGGAGTAAGATCAGTTCCCTCCAGCGAGGTAGTTGGCAACCAGGGCCTGTTAATCATCGTGTGCAAGGAAATGATTCCCAGCGAGAAGACGGGCCTAAACAAATACTTCAACGACCAAAGACTAGAGTGGAGGAGCTACCCAGTGGTAGTGGGGTTAGTTTGATTGAGGTTGTACGCGTTAATGATGCTAAAACCTCTAATTTGCCAGTTGTTCTTACAAGAGGTCAAAAGGGTAGAGAAGCCGACAAGGATAAGCCTGTCGACGGAAACCCTAAACAAGGCGACAAAGCAACGCAAGTTTTGGATCCTGCCATGGAAGGGGGACCTTTGAAGCCTGTGGAAAGTAAAGCCGATAAGGAATCACCAAAGAAGAAGGTGAAAGTTAAAAAAGAGGCAATAAAGCCGGTTCAGCGACCTAAAGAGCGGATGGTTTGGCGTGAAAAGCGAACTCTATCAAACTATCATGAATTCGATTTGGCGAGCTCTCTATGTGAAGTCAAGCCGGATGTGAATCTTTTACAACTTATTAAGCTTTCCCCAGGAGTACGCAAGGAATTTAGAAAGATCCTACGTACCGGGTATATCGTAGAACCATTGGGTATTGCATGAGTTGGTGATGACTGGTTCGAGCATGCTAAGAAGCATTGCCCAAGGGTTGCAGCCTATGTCGATGGGATATTAGTAGATTATGCCATTGTCGACATGGGATCATCTGTTAACATTATGAGTTCTGAACTGATGGAAAGGTTGGGTCTTGCGATCCAAAAAGATACCTCCACAATTCTCAGAATTGAGGCAGCCGGAAGGCTGCATTACTAAGGTCCATGTCACTGTTGCAAATGTAGAGTGCCTGTTGGACTTTAGGGTGATTCGTTTTGCAGGCCGTCCAAGTTACCAAGTATTACTCGGACGACCTTGGATCTTGCAAGCAGACTGCCAAGTAGATATACCCGCCCGTCGACTAATATTCGGCAGCGGTGCCTAGCGTGTGGTGGTTGATGCTTATCCTGAGTCCCCGCAGAGTGAGAGAGCTCCTCTATCTTCTACAGAATTGGAGAGATTAGAAGATTTATCTGCCAGTGAGACATCATCGAGTGATGAGTCCAAAGAGGGATCCACCACGGAAGACATCTATCAGATCACTTTGAACGAGCCGATAGAGGGCCAGGATCGTATAAGAGATGCAGATGTTATTGAGCTAGACCTTGGTACACCTGATGACTCGCGGCCAATCAAATTAGGGTCTATGCTTAGCACAACAGAAAGGGAGGACTATGTGGCCTTGATTCAGGAATTCCGTGATATCTTTGCCTGGAGTTATGATGAGTTGAGAGGCATTCCTCCTAGTCTTGCTGTTCATACAATTCCGTTGAAAGAGGGCAGTTGTCCTGTACGAGAGAAAGTAAGGCGTATGCCTTTCAAACTGAGGGACGGGCTGTTTGAAGAGTTATAGAAGCTTCGGAAAGCAGGTTTGATTTTTCCTGTGCAACACACGGAATGCTGTTCGCCAGTTGTGATTAGAAAGAAGAAAAATAATCAAATTTGATTATGTGTAGACTTTAGGGAGCTGAATAAGCAGACAGTTAAGGACTACTACCCGTTGCCATTTATTGACCAGATTTTGGATCAATTAGCGGGTAGGGAGATATATTCGTTTATGGATTGCTTTGCAGGATATAACCAGATGGCAATTGCAGAAGAGGACAAGTTGAAAACAACTTTTATTACTGTATTTGGTACTTTTGCGTACCATGTGATGGCCTTTGGTTTATGCAATGCGCTTGGTTCGTGGCAACGAACAGCAGATAAGACATTCGGTGACATATCCCCTGAAGAGTTGAAGGTGTTTATTGATGACTTAGGGGCCGCCACTGTGAGAGAAAGGCAGTTGATCATTTTAAGAAAATGCTTTGAGCGCTGTAGACAATTTTGCATCGCCCTAAACCCACGGAAGTGTGTTTTTGGAGTACCTTATGGGCTATTGCTGGGTCATGTGGTCAGTTCGGTAGGAATTGCGATAGATCCCGAGAAGGTCAAAGTTATAGTTGCCATGGGTCCACCACACACTCCGAAAGAAGTTCATAGCTTTCTGTCTTCGGTTGGTTATTACTGTAGATTCATAAACGCCTTGGCAGAAAGAACGTTGCCGCTTACAAATTTATTATCCTTTAGCTGTTTGTTTGTATGGAGCGACCCTTGTAAGGTAGCATTCGAGGATGTGAAACAGGAGCTAGCAAGAGCTCCCGTTTTAAAAGCACCTAAAAGAGGTGAAGTGTTCTATATATTCTCAGCAGCCACCATGTATAGTATCAGCTGCTGTTTAGCCCAAATTTGGGAAGAGAAGTGGTATCATCCGATAGCTTTTGCTAGTCGGAAATTGGGCATTTCAAAGATCAATTATACCTACATGGAGAAGTTGTGTCTAGCGATGGTCTTTGGGACCAAGAAATTCAGGCATTATATTCTCTATGAGAAAGTCGTGCTTTATACGAAAGCGGAGGGGCTTCGATTATTGATGAATAAGCTACAGTCGCCTGATCGTCTAGCGAAGTGGTTAATCACTTTGCAGGAGTTTGATTATGAAATCAGGAGTAAGCCACCAAGGTTGCAAGGCATCGTGGAATGTCTTGTGGACTTTGGGGAGCCGAAAGAATCTGTGGCTGAAGGTAGTGACATGGAATTATTATTTAAAATAGATACGGCATCTATTCCCTCCTGGTACGCTACAATAACGCATTATTTATCGACGGGAGAGGCGGGATCCGAATTATCTAAAGCTGAGAGAAGGAAAATTAAGCAGCAAGCGTTAAAGTTTGCCTTGATCGCAGGTACATTATATCGGTAAGGGGTTGATGACATCTATCGCCGATGTGTGATGCCTGACGAGGTGCCATTCATTTTGGAAGAGTGCCATGATTCTGCTTGTGGCGGCCATTTTTCTGGACGGCTTACATCACAAAAGGCTTTAAGAGCAGGTTATTGGTGGCCTGCCATCTTCCAGGATGCGTTTGCGTATGTTAAGAGATGCAATATTTGTCAACGACATGATAGTCAAGAGAATAGGAAACGACCACTCACCCCTATTATGGCAATACTTCCATTTGAGAAGTGGGGAATAGACTTTGTGGGTCCTATTACTCCGTCGTCGACTGCGCAAAAGAGGTATATCATTGTAGCAACTGACTACTTCACAAAGTGATCAGAAGCACGTGCAACAAGGAAAGATGATGCTAAAGAAACTGCTAGTTTCCTTTTAGAGCAGATAATATGCCATTTTGGTCCGCCGAAAGAATTAGTGTCAGACCGCGGAACCCATTTCCTGAATAAGGTGATCAAAAGTTTGACAGAGACTTGGCAAATCAAGCATAACAAGACAACCCCATATAACTCGCAAGCCAATGGGCAAGTTGAAAGCACCAACAAGCAGCTTGTGGGCATCCTGTCCAAAATTGTGTCGGAAAAGAAACGGGATTGGGATAAAAAGTTATACATGGCAGTGTGGGCCTATAATACGACCTTCAAACGAGCCACTGGCCATACCCCGTTCAAGTTAGTATATGGGGAGGAGTGTGTCTTGCCTTTAGAGATTGAGCTGTCGACTATTCGGTTTGCCATCAATCATTCTTTGAGTGATGAAGACGCACTTTTGGAGCGCTTGACGACACTGGCACATTTAGATGAGCTTAAGCTGCAGAGCTTATTGCACCAAGAAGTGGCAAAGCACCGAATGAAGCAGCTACACGACCTCAAAGCCAAGAAATACACCTTCAAGAAAGGACAGCTTGTTCTGTATTATGACGCACAACGTGAATTATTTCCAGGCAAGCTAGAGCCCAAATGGGACGGGCCCTATAGGATCGTTAGAATAGGAAAGAATAAATCCACAGTCTTGTTAGTTGACCTTGAGGGGATAGAATTTAAAAATAAGGTTAATCTTAATAAGATTAAACCTTATTATTTCTGATTGCACTAATACTATGACTGCCTTGCAGGTCTAGGCAAGATCGATCAAATATCTGCAAGGAAATCGTGATAGAGGTTGATAGGTCATCTGATCCCTTATTTAGAACACCCGTATTTAGAACAGAGGTATCATAAGGGAAAGCTCATTTGGTGGAGCAAAGGATATAAGGTGACTGAGGAAGAAGGCGGGACATTTATTTGGGAGATCATGGTCTTCTGCCATCACTGCCTACAAATTTTGACGAGCATCCCTGTTGAATTCAATGATGATGGAGGGATGGAGCCTACAGTCCACCCGTTGAATATGCTGAATTTCGATTACCATAATTATGAGTAGAGTTTCGGATGGCGAGATATGTAAACCCTTTATGGACGTACACCTTGTACTTTGATGGGGCGTCCAGGGGTGCATGCAAAAAAGGAAGTATAGGAGTTGTCATCCGAGACCCCCGACGACGCATTGTCATGAAGTTAGCTGCTTATCTCGGGGTGAATTTTACCAATAATATGGCAGAATACAAAGCCCTGATTATGGGTTTGAATATTGCAAAGAAGGGTGGTATCCGCCAGTTATTGGTGAAAGGGGACTCTCAGTTGGTTTTAAATCAACTCAATGGGACGTACATGGTATGAAACCCCATCCTTTGCATGTACCATCATACTGCCATAGCCCTGCTAGACGAATTTGATAGTGTCTTTTCAGCTGATTCCACGAGATTGGAATCAGTTTGCCAATTCATTAGCTAATTTTGCGTATGAAGAAGACCTCTTCTTTAATTGTGGCCCTTGTCCCGATATATTTATTGACGATGAGACAGGACCTGGTCGTTTGTGGGGTATGCTTTCTGAACATGCTCTCTTTGGCAGACGATGGTTGATCTGGGTGATGCAAAGGATAGGCGAGACTCATCTGCCTTTATTATCTTGGACCCATAGACTGATTAGACGACATGTGATGCGAACACCTCTTGCGATATACGCAGGAGGGATGGGTCATAATTTAATGCACCTAGTTTAGGGCTACGAGCCTCTGTTCCCCTGGGAATGGTATGCTTTGATGTCTACCATGGTTGTTTCCAGGAGGATGTTATGCGTAGTATTGTTTGATTTCATTAGGCCAAGAGGGCCAATCTATTGGCAAAGTCATGTTTGATTTCATTAGGCCAAGAGGGCTATTTCCCTGTCTAGTGCGGGTGCGTTTAATCGGGTTTTTTTTTTAAGTGATGTGCTGGACAGGTTTTGTGATTCGTGGAATTTGGTGGAGCCTGGAGGAGCCTTTGCTGCGATGGAAGCTTCTTGTGGCCAATCCAGGTGATACCTCTCCTTTACGAGTACCTTTCTTTCCTGTTATATATGTATTTGTACTTGTCGAGGGGATATATTTTTGTTGGGGACCGGCAACCAAGGCACGAAGTCCCAGGTTTAGGTTAAGTATGTTTGAGGGAGGTCGGAGTAGTCATTGCCTCCTGTAAAGACATTGTCAGGCATCGAAAGACCTGTTTTAGAAGGAAGTCCTAGTGGCCCTGTTCTGCTAGCCTGCTAGGCAGCCGTTCTAGGAGTTCTTGTTAGTAGTGAGGCAGTTAGAGAAGCCTGCCAGAAGATAATAATGATGATGCCAAGAAACCCTGAACATCCTAAAAGATGAATATAAATACGAAGGTGTGTTAAAAGGGGTTCTAACCCCTATGAAAGAAAAGAAAAGAAATGAAAATGTATAGGCAGTTGATCATCGCCTTGCGAAGGCCTGGTAGGTGTCTGGGGACGAGTCAGACCCGGGGCCGATATCTTGTCTTCCTAGGGGTGGCTTCTTGCTGGGAAAAAAAAAAAGACAAAACAAGGAAGGTTGGAGCGAAAATAAAAGTGAGCGTTAGAAAAGGATTAAGTGTCGCCTTGCGAGGGCTTGGTAGGTTCTTGGGTCTCGAGACAGGTCCTGAGGCCGATGCCCTGTTCTCCTTGGGTCACTACGCTCAGCTCCCTCCTTTTTACATGCCCAAGTATGTTAATAAAATAAAAACCCTAAAAGAAGAAATATACTGACAGAAAATACTCCTTGATCAGGCTATAGGAGTCCTCGCCTTGTAGGAGCTCCTAGTTGTGTTGTCTTTAGTTGGTAAGTAGTTCAGACTACCACTTCGGGCAACCTCTTTGACAATTCTTTTTAGTTTGGTTGTGTTGGAGCAGTTGGTTAGTGACTCGCTTCGAATCTTTTATTAGATGATGCTAGGCCTACTCCTTGTGGATGTCATGCCTTGGTTCTGTCAGGGGGTAGGGTGAGCGTTGTGTTGAGTTTTATCGCATATTTGTTTTGTATCAGCTTGATGCTTCTCTGGTTGTTTTGTGCAGATCTATTGTGGGATTCGATGGGCTGAGTCACCCTATCCCATGGTCGCCAATGAGAGCGGAATTTTGGTGCCGGAAATTGCTTAAAAATAGCTAAAAATTATGAATATCAAGGGAAAAATATCCAATGTCAAAGGCGGCGGCTTTTTAAGCGTCAAAGTGCTCTAAGGACGCTCGGGCGACACTTGCAGATTTTTAGTAATTTTTCCATGCACCTGTGTCAGTCACTGGAGCTGTCAGTCAATGCAGGATGCCGAGACGAGCTCACAGAAATTTTCAGAACTGGATTCGGACACCGTATGTGAGAGAGGCCGGGAAAAGGGCCAAAAGGCCGGTCAAAATTAGAGAGGTGCCCAAAAGGAGAAGGGAAGGGGTGCCTTCGGGAAGGGGCACCCCCCCTCATTAAAAAAACGAAATAGGAGGGGGGCAGCGGCTGCAGCAGGCCGTCGCGAAAAGGCCCCCCCCCCCTCCCCCTCAATGCAAAGATTTTTTGGAGAAGAAGCCATGGAGGTAATTGCAGCAGGCAACTACATTGTTCTCACGCTCCGCATCGCTCCGTTCCGCGCGAGAAATGACAGCCTATAGAGGGAGAGAGAAATCAGTCTTTCTCTCTCCTCCCTCTCTCTCCTCTAAGGGGGGATTCATGTGGGAAGAGAAAGGAAGAAGAAAGAATGGTGGAGGCTTGTCTAGCATCGATCGGATCGCTCCACGGGATGGAAATGGTGACGTGTGATCGTCATGAGCATGAAGTGTTGCTGATTTTCAGATTTGCAGCCATGGACATGAAACCCGAGACATGCAAATAAGTGGTAATTCAATTTTTTCAAAGGAAATTTGAGATTTCATGGCTTTTGATTGATAAAATGTTGTTCATGTGGGCTAAAAATTGTTTATGTTGTTGTTTTCCATGAGTACTTGTTGATCATAATCAGAAAATCAGAAAAACATGCATCTTGTGGCCCAAAATAATACACTAAAACACGTAAAATATGGAAAATCAAGGGAAAATTATGTTTTTGAGCATAAAAATGGAAGAATAAATAGGAACACCAACTAAATTTTCATTTTTGTTGCAAGAAAGAACTAAGGGCCACAACCCATAACCTATTGTGAATTTTTAGTAATAAAATAATACAGAAAATAAGAGAAAATACAAGGAAATAGAGAAAAACTACTAAAAATAGGGGAAAAATGCATTTTGGGTGCGGAAAATTAATGAAAATTAAGAACAATGTTTGTGAATGTTTGGGGGGACTGAAGCATGAGGATTTGCCTCAGTTCAGCCCCACCTTCTTGTTCTAGTGTGTTTTTTTTCCGCTTTTTACACATAAAATGATGGCAAAATGCCTTATAAATCTATACAACAATGCAACATTTGATCGATGGGAGGGTAGAGTGGTTAAAATGTGTCTAAATGTGGAGTAAAATGATGAAAAGATTGCTGGTTTTTGTTTGCATGCCATATAGGTCGGTGAATAATTATAGAATGAGAGCCTAGTAGTACGAGGGTTTCCTCGGTGCTAGGTTCATGCAACGCTGCATAAGAACGGTAGCTGAAAACCATTAAAAGGATGTTTTCCACATGTGTACAATATTGATTTTATAATTGTTTGAGCACTTAGCATCCACAATATGCATAAACCATGGAAATATTTAAAGGTATCAGAAATCCTGGATGCACAGCAATTGCTTTCATTAGGACATTGACCCACGTTGAGTGAGAGACAAGACACCCTAAGCCATAGGCTAGTCAGGGGATCTAGGGGAAAGAGAAGTAAGGACAATGGTACATTCCTGTATATGATTAAATGGTACCTTGAGTGGATTTTGTGCGAAATGTTTATATGTTGAGCGACGCATCGAGGGGCCAATCCCCAAGGTGTAGGAGAGTCGCAGAGGGGTGGCGGCATTCAGCCGTTGGAGGACCCCCTATGTCTGTGCTTCGTGCCATTAGGCAATGTGTAAGGGACTCCCTCTGAGGAGTAGTGGGTGAGAAAAAAGTGGATTACAAACGACGTAATACAAACGCAAGATATTGAGGAAGGCAATGTGTGTGTCATCAACGCTCCTGGCCGCGAGGCCATGGGGTTGTTGAGCGCGTGAGATAGAGGTCCGGCTAGTGCACGTAGGTTCCATCAATAAAGTTGTTATTAATGTTAGTTAGTTTTTACCTTAGTTAGTCTTTAGTTAGTAATCTTACTAACTTATTAATTCACTAACTAACTGTAGAACTAACCAACTAACTTTTATTGCGTAAAAATATTACAAGTAGGTTGTTTCTTACTCTGCCAACTAATCATACTGCTGTCCAATCCAAATGCATAACCAATAGTTGACCTTCTATCATAGGCACAACTAACCCAATTAGCATCAGTAAACCCTGTCAAGTCATGGGATTTTCCATATGCATAGAACAACCCATAATCTATAGTACCCTTTATATATCTCATGATCCTCATGACTACATCCAAATGTGGTTTGTGAGGCTTCTGCATGAACTGACTAATTAGCCCCACTGCATAACATAAGTCAGGATCGGTAATAGTCAAGTATATCAATCTGCCCACCATCTGTTGATACATCGTCACATTCTTTATGTCATTCCCAACATCAATCTGTAGCTTGACATTGTGATCAAGAGGTGTCTCATAGGCTTTCATTCAGCCATACCATACTTTTGTAACATGTCATGAGCATACTGCTTCTGTAGTAGCAGCCATATACCTTGAGGCATAGAGACTACTTCAATCCCAAGAAAATACTTTAGTTCACCAAGGTCTTTGACTCTGAATTCAGTCTCTAAACATGATTTAATTTTAGCAATGCCCTCTTCATCATCTCCAGTGATTTTAAGATCATCTGCATAAACCACTAGAAACACATATCCATGATCTGTCTTCTTTGTGAACAGACTGTGATCTACATCACCCAATCTAAATCCATGTTGCTGTAAATAACTGGTAGTCCAAGCATTCCATGCTCTAGGTGCTTGCTTTAGTCCATATAAAGCCTTTTTCAGCTTACATACATGTGTAGGAAAGTCCGGGTGAGCATAGCCTTTAGGTTGCTCCATATATACTTCCTCAACCAATTCATCATTCAAGAAATCATTCTTGATGTCCATTTGCCATAATTTCTAGCCTTTGCATGCTACCAAAGCAATGACACTTTTGAATGTTGCCATTTTAGCCACCGAACTGAAAGTCTCCTCATAGTCAAGGCCATATTGTTGTGTATACCATTTTGCAACCAACCTGGCCTTATAGCGTTCTAACGAACCATCTGACTTGCACTTAACCTTGTACGCCCATTTTTAGCCAATGGGGACTTTGCCTTCAGGAACCAATTCCCATGTCTCATTTTCAGCCAGGGCTGCATACTCCTCATCCATGGCAGCACACGAGTTATCATCTGTAACTACATCATCAAACTTTGTAGGTTCTTTGTAACCTATCACACTAGCTATATATGCATAATGGCGAACTGAATAACCAGTGCATGTAAACCTGTTAACTAGTTTTTTGACTCTCTCAGATCTCCGTAATTGTGGCTCACTCTGAGCTTGCCTCTCATGAGGCGATACATAACGACTCTGCCTTGCTCCAGGTGTCATAATAGACGGAGCGCAACTCACTATCCAAACTGTCGCTGTCAGATGACTCATAACCTGCTATAAGTGGACCTGTCACATCCTCAAGCATCTTTTCTTTTCCCTAATCCAATCTCCCCCTCACTAACATATCTGTATCAGTGGACATAGGAGTACGACTGCACGTCCTGACAAAGGACTTACTGTAGGTGACCCATCACCTGTAGGACCACTCATAGATGTACTCATTGTAGGTGTATTTTTAGCATTACTAGTGCTGTGGTTGATCCATCAGTAGCCACTGCAACAAGATTACCATACCACGATGCTAGCTCATAAAAAACATCTCTGCTAATCAATGTCTCATGTGTAGACGGTACATAACACTTGTAAGCTTTTGGTCTTGTGCTTGCATAACCAAGGAACACACTCTTGACAACTTTAGGATCCAATTTCTTCCTCTTTTCATCAGGAACATGCACATATGCAATGCTGCCAAATACCTTCAAGTGTGAAATGTCAGGCTTATGACCATACAACCTCTCAAATATAGAGTTACATTGTGAATCCCTGTTGTTCTATTCAGCACATAGACAGCAATCACTACTGCTTCAGCCCAATAACCATTTGGCAAACTCTTCTCATTCAGCATAGCTCTTGTCGATTCCATCAATACCCTATTTTTCCTTTCTGCTACACATTTTGCTGCAATGTATAGCTACAAGTTAACTGTCTTCTGATCCCATGTTTAGCAAGATATCTATCAAAGTAATTAGAGACATATTCTCCACCTCCATCTGATTTAAGACATAAAATTTTACAGCTCAACTCATTTTCAACATGCTTCTTGAAGTCCTTGAATGCATCAAACACATCATCCTTATGTTTCAGTATGTAAAGCCAAGTATACCTGTTGAAATCATCAATGAAGGATACATAGTAACGAGCACCACCAAATGAAGCATTATGAGACAGACCCCATACATCTGAATGTACCAACTGCAAGGGTCGTGAGCTATTCCGTACATGTCTCATAAATGGAAACCGTGCTTGCTTTCCAAATTAGCATGCATCACATACATGTCCAAAGTCTTGATACTTGAACTTAGGTAGTCCAAGCACAATCTCCTTCTGCTGCATAGATTTTAGCTTTTGTACATTCACATAGCCAATCCACTTATGCCATATCTCAATATCCCATATAGCACCATCATCATGTGCAAACATGACTACTTTCAATTCTGGAATTGACGCATCAAATCTAATTATTCTGCCATCTCTTCGACCTCTAGCAATCAATTTGTAGCCATTACCATATTCTTCAATAAAGCATCCATCTATATCAAATCTCACTTGCAGATTCTGTTCTACCATCTATCCAATTGACAAAAGATTCTTGGTTATTGTAGGTACATGTAGTACATCATGCGGGCTCTTTTTCTTGCCATCAGGCACGCATCAACAACGGAACAATTCCTGTGTGTTGAATGTCATGTTGGGTGTCATCCCTAGTACACACATAACCATGTGAACTTGCAATCATCTCATCAAACCATTCTCCATGAGGTGTCATATGATTTAAAGTCCCTGAATCAACATACCATCTCTCATCTTTGTTTTTCCTAAATTCATTCTTAGACACACGCTGCATGGCAAACAATCTATCAACCTGCTCATCATGAGCACTGCTAGAAGATGCATATGCCCATGTTGTTTGCCCTTTGCTTTCATATCTCCCTGCTTCTTGTAAAAATCATTTGCAATGTAACCATATCTGTTGCAGTAATGATAGTCCTTATCTCTGTTTGACTACTCATTTGACTACCATGAACCAAATCCACCACCTCTACAATGGGGTGATCTCCCCCTGCCTCTAAAGCCACTAGATCCATGCTGTCCTTGTGTATTTGTGCAATGCCAAGCATTCTCTTGATGTTGTCCATAAGTGTTTCGAGTGTCTCCTCAATCTCCAAAAGAGTCATGGCCTCTGCCACCTCTACCATGCTAGCTAGAGTAAAGAACAATGTCTCTGCTTTGAGACGTACTAGAACCTGTATTCAACCCAAGCTTAACTTCCTCATATAGTAGCACGTCAATCAGCTCATCCCAATTAGGAGATTCAGCTCTCATAGAAATAGACGTATCAAATGCTTTATACTCTTTGCCAAGTCCATTCAATGTCACTACAATCATATCATCCTCAAACACTCAAGATCCAATGGTGGCAAGCTGATCTGCTATGTTCTTGATCTCTGTAGTATAGGCCTAAATGCTTCTGCCATTTCTAGACATGTTATTGAACTATTTCTTTAGCTGAATCTTTCTTGCATGTGTTACATTTTCATAATTCTTCATGAGTATGTCCCATGCATCCTTTGGAGAACTACATCCAGTAATTTGTATAACCATAGCATCTGATATACATAAGGAAAACCAATATAACACCTTGCACGCTCTCTCAGTCCATAGCTTATGAGCCCTTTTCTGATAATTTGTTGGATTCCTTTCATGCATTTCAAGTTCAACCTCATCACCTGTACATAAGTCCCAATAACCTCTACCAACCAAAAAATTCTTCATACGGAACTTCCACAAAGTAAACTTTTTGTTGTCCAGCTTTTCTCCCACAATTTGAGTGATATTGTCAGTGCCTTGAGCATTTTCCATAGTTGCAACTTAGCTATTCAATGATGTATAGAACCTATAAGTATCTGACTCCTTTTCCTACAGTTCAAGACACCAGTTTCCTGCTATTCATAACAGTCCTGCTATTCAGGACAGTTTCCTGCAATTCAGGACAGTTTTCCTGACAACCTACTTGCTGTAAATTGTATTCCAACAATGAAAAAACATAGTCAACTGAGCATAAACCAAGCTCAAATCAGTTCAAAACATTCTATGGTAGTGGCAAAACATCCTAGCAACAAACTATGTCCATATAAGTATCAATGTTTGTATTGTATGCAAGTATCAGTACCAAATACAACCAACCCACTGCTATAACCAACAATATCTTCTCTGTTAAAAAAAGAGTATTTAGACTTCAAAACAACCCCAAAACATCTCATTCAATACATGTCCAACATGTCACAATATATTGCATGTATGTCAAGTGAAGATTATATGTATCCTTCCTATAGACAATAACTAGTCAATACCTTGGTATAACTTGTATAACCAGCAACAAATCAATCCAAACTTTGGACTTTCAGCCCTATAGGTATATTGTTTCCAAATTCAGGACAGCAACAACCAGTTCCCTGTTTTCAGCCTGCAAATAAGCTCCAAAACTGAGCATTTAACACTCCAATATCATGCTCAAATGCATGATAATAAGGGCATATACATTGTTAAGATGAAAGCCACAAGTGCCCTGGAATCACCTACTGTTCACTGCATTTAATAGCCAATCTGCACATGTCTATGTTGAATATCTCAAAATCTATGAGGAATTTGAAAAAACTTTCTGCAAAGTTGTAGACCATGTCGAAATGGTAAGGATTGGCGGGTTGTTTCTCCAAAAACCATTTTTGTAGCAAGATATAGCTTCTATAAAAAAACAGGCTGCAAGCACAGTCTCCTTTGATGATGTTTTCTTCAAATTTGATGTCTTGATGTCAAATGGCCACTGCCAAGCCTTCAGGCTTCAGGTGTTCAAGCTCTGATACCATGTTGGAAGAGAGGAAGAGAGACAGAGTGGAGCAGAAGATGAGCCTTAGCTCATTGTTGTTCTTCCTTAGTAGAGGATGGAGTCCGGCTAGAAAACAATCTTTCTTAAGGCAATCAGGTACTCTTTCTCCCTTGGCTAAGGAGGTTGTCCATTTATCCCACAATTTTATAAACATGCCTTCATATTCTTGGTACTCCCCTAGTAAGGTTTGGCGAAGATCTAAGAGTTGTCTCCAAATATCTTCAGGTGATTCTGTATCTTGGTACTTGTGCATGAATGTGGTCTTGAGATCCTCCCAATTACCCCTTGTAGCCTCCGAGAGAGCTTGATACCACACTCGAGCATCACCCTTTAGAACTAAAGAGAAGGCCCGTACTTTGGTTGCTTCATCGTCCGAGCTTGTGACTAGGAAGGCCATCTCTAAGTCATCCAAAAAGTCTAGAGATTTCTCCCCTTTGTGCCCAAAAAATCTTGGAAAAGTCATGATAGAAAGATGTTGATCTAGCTCAACACAAAATAAGATGAAAACGTCTAGGCCCAAGTCATATCTTATTAAGGGTAGAATAAATGGATTCACAGATGCATTAATCTCAGCAAGACAACGAGGGCCCAATAAGCCCCTTATAATATTTTGAAACCTGAGCTTTGTGCTAACGATTATATGTACGGTTTGTCTAGCAAGTGGATGGATAGGTCCGTACAAATCCCTATGGTTCATGGGATACACTTAGAGTAGAATGAATATGTGCACATTAAAGGAGATGTTATAATCTAAAATAGAGAGTATTATGGGATCAGGGGACAACAAGATCTCTCTCAACCTCTCAGCTCCAAAATAGAAAACCAACCTTTGCTGAAAATGTATCTTTCTACTAATGCACACATCCACCCGAATGTTTTGAACCAATTGAAAGTTGTAGAAAGTAGGAGTAGTCATTTATGCATTAACTACAAATTTTCACTACAAACTTTCATGAAGCGTGTTGTTGAAGCTATGGCCTCTTAGATCCCACCATTCGAGAGATGCGAAGGATTTGCTCACCACTAATTAGCGTAGCTTTTGTGTGATCATCATCAGCCTTGTAAAGTTCATAGGCTTCGATAGCTACCTTCTCAATTACTTTGAGTCTTCTTGCTAGTAGTAGTTGAAGTGCATCACCATATGTAGCCTCTCGCCAATACTGCACATCATTGATATGTAACTCCCCCTCCAAAAACTTGTTAATCCCCGAATTTGAAAGCGCCTTCACCACTTGAAGATGAAGCTCCTCAGGGAGTGTCTTTATACTAGACACCAAGCACTCAACACAATGCTTTGACCTAGAGACTTGATGAGAGCAAGATTTCTCTTGAAGCAAAGAAGGGTGTGTGTAATTAACTTGCTTTACCCGCATACGTGCCATTTGTCGATAAAGATCCTTCTTCTCTTGATCTTCTTTTGGAGACCATAGTGGTACTCTTGAGTAGTGAATCCCTTGAATAAGGTTTGATAAAGATTCCTCCTTAGTGATTCCTTGACAAACACTCGTTGAAGAATAGGAAAACTCCTTAGATGTTTCTTTCTTCATAGAAGTTGTAGAGCGTAGCTTGAGAACTCCTCAGTGGGGGCACAAAAAATGAGGGCTGAAATGATGAACAGGTTGCCTCTTACCCATCCAACCTCCAATCCTCACTAAGAGACTTAAAGAGGGGCACCACCTAGCCAAAGGGAGGATGGGCTAAGACATCCCTTTTCTCAAATAGAATCAAAAGAACCAAGAAACAAATTTACAAGAGAGAATATATGTACTAGACACCCTATTAGAATATGAGAGAGAGATGAGAGGGGAGGGAGACAAGAGGAGAAGAGGTAGAGGAAGCTTGCCATTATGTATTCTTGGAATGAGAAGATGAGAAGAGAGGGAGACAAGAGGAGAAGAGGTAGAGGAAGCTTGCCATTATGCTACATAATAAAAGAACTTACTCATAGCTTATCTCAAAGAGATGGACTAGCATGAGGGTATTCTAGAGTGCTCTCATGTGCTTGTCATTATCATTATTTCCCTTTTCCATTCTCTATGGGCTCTTTATATAGCCTCCATAAGGGGTTAGATTAAGCTAGTCTTTTTGATTAACATAATCCTAGATGATGTATGACATCTTTGAAAATATGAAGAATAGTGGATGGGACAAGTCTCCACCTTGGTCATCATGCAAGAAGCCAAGGGTGGTGGTAAATAGAGAAAGGGAGCTAGATTACAAGAGGTGGGTGCCCAAAGCACATTATTATAATATATTTACAAGAAGGATAGAATGGAAAGTTGGTGTGGTGAAAGAGAGAAGAAAATTGCATGTAGCCAGCAGTCTGCGTCTTTGTAGCTTCAAATCGGTGAAGAATCTCAAAAAAGTTTCCTCTGCAACTTTGTAGCCCAGGTCGAAAATTTGTAGTCCCCCATATATATATATATATATATATGCAAGGGATCCATGCTTGTAAGCTTTTGTGTAAGATCCAAATGACACCATGATGTGGATATTGACTTGTGTACTAGGGTGAGGTGTCCTCTAATGATGGTGATAGATTCCAAATCTTAGTGATGCACGCAAAACCCACGTGTAGTTGGAGGCTAGTCCTTTGAAAAATCTATGCACTCACTCAACTCCTAGGTATAATTTATTTCTATCTTTACTAAGATAACCATCCCTTTTACCCTTTACATTGACATCCCTCCTAAGAACTTGTTCCCCCCATTTGCTAGAGTTATCATAATTGAGAAGCAATGTAGCATACCTAGTACTTGAAGAGTAAACCCAAAGTGATATAGTAAAGCTCTTGATAGGGGTTTTGGCCGAATTTTGTGGTAGAAATCCAGTTTGTAAAAAACTCGGATCATTAGCCCTCCCCTTAGGCTAGAGGCATTCATGCCTCTAGCTTGCTAATGATGGTCCAATAGAGCAAGGAGGACTGCACCCCCTCATTGGTGGTTCTTCATTGAATGACTGCTCCAAAGTGTTCATATTTCTTTGAAAATAAGGCTTCAGTCGCCATTCATTTACCCTTGTCTTGTAAACCTTCCCATCCATGTCACCTAGCTTATAGATGTCGTTTGGATATCTCCTTATGACCATGAATGGCCCTTCCCACTTGAACACAAGTTTAGCATCCTTTCTATTATCAAAGCGGTTATCATAGTGTAGCACAAGTGATCCTTCCCTTATGTGTTTGCTAGCCAGCTTCTTATTAAATGTCTTCCTCCTCTCTTCAGCCTACATGGAATAGTGTTGGACTGCTGTCTAACTCTAGCCTCTCTAGATCCAAGATCCTTTCCTCTAACTTCTTATCTTGATTCTTCTCTCGACTGGCTACTAAAACACACAAATTGGCCAGTTCCACCTCTATAGGAAGCAAAGCCTCTTGGCCATAAACAAGGTGAAATGGAGTATAGCCAAGTGAGGTTCTGAATGAAGTCTAGTAGGCCCAAAGAGCTGCACTCAATTTTTTATCCCAGTGCTTGGGGTGCATGTGTACTTGCTTGGAAATTATCTTACAAATCAACCCATTCACTTTTTCAACCAAACCATTACACTGTGGGTAGTAGGGAGTAGAATGCATGTGCTTGATCTTTAGCCTTTCCATTAGCTCCCCTACTAGGTTGGCCCTAAAACCAGGACCCTGGTCAGAGATAATTTCCAAAGGTGTGCCAAACTTGCAACAAATATTTTCAAACACAAATTTTCCCACTTCTTGGGTTGTGATCCTACTAGTTGCTGAAGCCTCTGCCCACCTTGTCATGTAGTCCACATCCATTATGATGTATTCCTTGCCAGACTGAGTTCATGGGAGTGGCCCTATTGCATCAATCCCCCAGTTCTCAAATGGGCCTTATGTAGTTATGGGATTTTGTTCTTCATGCACTAGCTTTCTTGGTCCGGCCTTTTGGCAATCGTCACAAGTGCGACACCAATGTTGCATATCTCAATGTAGACTAGGCCACACAAAACCAGCATGGAGAATCTTCCTGTTGGTTATTTCTTGAGCAAAATGTCTGCCACAAACCTCTCATGGCAGCTCTTAATCACATCCATAATCTCATTTGTTGTTGGCACCCTTCTAAGCACTGCATCCTTTCCTTTGCAATACAATACATCATTTATCAAGCAATATTCAGTGGCCTTAGTAGCCAGCCACCTTTTCTCACTCTTACTCATATGTGTAGGTGCCTCACCATACTCAAGAAAATAAAGCACATCTTGTAGTTGAAACTTACCCTGAAACAAGGGAAGCTTTACTACAATGATGCCCATCATTACCTCTTTCAATTTTTCAGCTGCTAGAGCATCTGCGTCACCATTTGTGCACCTTGGCACAAAATAGATTTGGGCTTTCTGTAGCTTTCTCATGAGAGTTTTAGCTTCTCTCATTTTTATTGCTAAGTTATCATTTTTACAAGTCCAAATTCCTTTTATTTGCTTAACAATTAGCATAGAATCCCCAAAAAACATTAAGTCGAGTGACACCATGTGAGAGACACCACCTCAAACCTAAAAGCAAGGCTTGATATTTTGCCTCATTATTAGAATGGACATCCTCCAAGTTGATACCTTCTCCATAAAGTTTGTCACCTTCAGGACTGAATACCACTATTCATACTGCCACTCTGTCTTTAATACGCTTGTAGGCCCCATGAAGTAGAGGGCATGGGCATTCTCCACCCGTGGTGGCTCCTAAAGAGGAGGTGTCTCCTCTTTTACCTTTCCCTTCTCCTTTTCCTTCTTTTGATGGCATCTATGGGTCAACAAATTAGCTAGGCAAGCTTGAGTAGAATCCTCCACCTTGAAGGTGTAGTCAAACTCTTGGAGTTGTATCACCCACTTAGCAATTCTGGCTAAAACATCCATGTGCTATAAGGCATAGGAAAAATGCTCTTCTGTTGTGATCACTGTGAACGGCCTATGGAGAAGATAAGGACAAAACTTTCTAACAGCAAATATTAGAGACAAAACCATCACCTCCACCATCTTGTACCCTCATCCACCATCTTGTACCCTCATTCTGATGCTATCATTACTCTGCTAGAAAAGTAAACCGATCTCATTAGGCCAGTTTTAGCATCCTTTTGTATTAGTGCTACCCCTAGAGCATCTTTCCCAAAACTCAGGTTGACAAAAAACTCTTGATCCCAGCAAGGCTGTAAAATTATAGGAAGGTGCTAAGAGCCTTCTTCACCTCGTGAAAGCACCTTTCGCTTTAGTCACTCCACAGGAGCTCCTCAGAGTGGGTTAACTGTTGCAGTGGAAATACTAATTGGGAGAGGAGATGAATGAACCGTCCCATATATCGCACCTTCTGAATGAAAGAGGTTAGTTGCTTCACAGAAGATGGTGATGGCACCGCCAATAGGGCCTTAACTTTTTTTGGATCTGCTTCAATGCCCCTCTCACTTACGACATGCCCTAACAAAATTACACTGCTTTCACCAATGTGACACTTCTCATGGTTTAACTGCCTCCCCATTTATGCGAGGCGATTGAAAGCTTCATCCACCTTCCCTAGATGTAGAGCCTTAGAACTATAAATACAAAAATCATCAATAAAGACCCTAATGGATTTTCCAAAATATGGTTGGAAGACATAATTCATGAATCATTGGAAGGTAGCTGGGGCATTTATTAATCCAAATGGTATTACTTTGTAAGAAAAACAACCCCAAGACATAATGAAGGTGGTCTTCTGTTGATCCTCCTCAGCTATTCGGATCTGGAAATAACCTGAATACCCATCACAAACAGTGTATCTCTCATGCCCGACCACCTCATTGAGTATTTCATCCTGAAAGGGAAGAGGAAAGTGATCTCTCTTTGTTGCAGCATTTAGCGGCTTGTAGTCCACACAAATCCTCCATTTTCCATTCTTCTTGGGTGTTACTACTACAGGTGAAAACCACTCTGAGTCCCCTATTGGATAGATGAAACCTGCCTTCAAAAGTCGCTGCACCTCAACGAGTAGAGCGTTTTGTTGAACTACTCCCAACCGTCATAGTTGTTGCACCACTGGCCTTGCTCCCTCTTTTAGATTAATGTGATGTTGTATTGATGTCACACCTGTGATGTGTTCATAATCAGAAATAAAAAGTGCAGAGTGTTTTATCACCACTTCCATGTAGGCTGCCTTCTCCTCAACTGATAGATCCTTAGCCAACATTTTTTCTAACCCCTCCTTCTTGACCTTTGGAAGCTACTGCGGAATTTCACTACTAGAAGGCCCTTTTAATGTAATCCCCATCACTTCTAGAGAGCTTTCTTTCTCCTCATTAGAAGATTCTCCCTCTGTATAGATGACCAACCCTCGCTGGAACTCCATTCATCAGCGGTGGTCTCTAACACAAGATCCTCATGTTGGCCCTCCTTCATGTTGTAGATAGTGCTCTTCCATTTTTTCTGCAGCCCCTTTTGTGGCCTTAGCTCTAAAGCCCATGTCTCCCAATCTTGTTTGGCTTTCATTCCCATTAGCCATAGTCGCCCGAGAATGAGCGGGTAGCCATCCCCCTTCATTGGCATCACATATATGTCAAGCTCTAATTGCACTCCATACACCTTTACCTTGACTTTCCCTATAACTCCCAAACAATTTACTATTACATTGTTAGCCATTTTAGCCCAAATTTAGTAGTTTCATTTACCTCTAATCCCAAACGATGCATCAAATTTTTCGTCATGACACAAATTTTTGCACCTCCATCCACATATGTCTTTGACACTCTCTGCCCATTGATTTTGGCTTCCACTAGAGGCACAATATATTTTATTTTTGTAGCCTGGATTGCATTCACATGTCTATTCTTCATGGGTCTAATGCTTACCATATTTGACCATTGTCACCGCATTGTTGGAGATAGATGTAGTAATTGTGGCCATGAAATTTTTTGCCCTTGATCCCTCACATCAGCAAGCAAATCATAAGCTATAGTACTTTACCCAGGGAAAAATCATCTGGCTCAATGTGTCGGTGTGAGTGAGCCCTCCTCTTTTTACTGCTGCGTGTCTTTGCATCCTTTGAAGACTCTGCCTCCTCTTTCATTTTTTCAACCTCCTCTGGTGGTGTAGGCTCCATTCTCTCAATTCTACGGGCTTTCTTCACCAGCATTGTTTCAACCTCTACTACTTTGGCCTTCCCTTTGACATCACTCTCATCCAAACTAATTATCCTGACATCACGATTCTCTGGCGGCTGGACAAGCAAGGACGGCACCTCTGCAACTGATCGAGGATGCTGGAGAACTTGAACCGGTGGTGGAGGCCTTGGATTCGGTGGAACAAGCCTCTCCCTAGGTGGTGTCACTTTTTGTCCCATCCTTCTTGGTTGGAATCCATTTCCTGGAAAAAGCCTAGGATGAGGGCAAAAGTACATACCATGGCCAGTCTCCCCACAATTATAGCAAACATACTCTCTTTCTTGTCTCCTTGGACCTCAATTGCCTTCATTTATGAGGGGAGGGGGCTGTACTCCTTGCACCAAATTTAACGAAAGGCTTTCTTGCTGTGGCATCTCTGGTTCAGTGGGGCCTTTGCTATTTCTCTAGGCCTTGGTATGGTTAGTAAAACCTGTATTGGCTCAACTCGCCCCTTCAAGGGCTTGATACTTCAATTTTCTATCTTTCTCCCTGGCATAAGTGACTGATTCTTCATAGGATGTGGGAAACTTTCATTTGACCTTCTCCCTTAGTAGAGGATGGAGTCCGGCTAGAAAACAATCTTTCTTAAGGCAATCAGGTACTCTTTCTCCCTCGGCTAAGGAGGTTGTCCATTTATCCCACAATTTTATAAACATGCCTTCATATTCTTGGTACTCCCCTAGTAAGGTTTGGCGAAGATCTAAGAGTTGTCTCCAAATATCTTCAGGTGATTCTGTATCTTGGTACTTGTGCATGAATGTGGTCTTGAGATCCTCCCAATTACCCCTTGTAGCCTTTGAGAGAGCTTGATACCACACTCGAGCATCACCCTTTAGAACTAAAGAGAAGGCCCGTACTTTGGTTGATTCATCATCCCGGTCTACGACTAGAAATGCCATTTCTAAGTCATCCAAAAATTCTAGAGATTTCTTCTCTTTGTGCCCAAAAAATCTTGGAAAAGTCATGATAGAAAGACGTTGATCTAGCTCAATACAAAATAAAGATGAACACGTCTAGGCCCAAGTCATATCTTATTAAGGGTAGAATAAATGGATTCATAGATGCATTAATCTCAGCAAGACAACGAGGGCCCAATAAGCCCCTTATAATATTTTGAAACCTGAGCTTTGTGCTAACAATTATATGCACGGTTTGTCTAGCAAGTGGATGGATAGGTCCATATAAATCCCTATGGTTCATGGGATAAACTTAGAGTAGAATGAATATGTGCACATTAAAGGAGATGTTATAATCTAAAATAGGGAGTATTATGTGATCAGGGGACAACAAGATCTCTCTCAACCTCTCAGCTCCAAAATAGAAAACCAACCTTTGCTGAAAATGTATCTTTCTACTAATGCACACATCCACCCGAATGTTTTGAACCGATTGAAAGTTGTAGAAAGTAGGAGTACTAATTTATGCATTAAATACAAATTTTCACTACAAACTTTCATGAAGCATGTTGTTGAAGCTATGGCCTCTTAGATCCCACCATTCGAGAGATGTGAAGGATTAGCGTAGCTTTTGTGTGACCATCATCAACCTTGTAAAGTTTATAGGCTTCGATAGCTACTTTCTCAATTACTTTGAGTCTTCTTGCTAGTAGTAGTTGAAGTGCATCACCATATGTAGCCTCTCGCCAATACTGCACACCATTGATGTGTAACTCCCCCTCCAAAAACTTGTTAATCCCCAAATTTGAAAGCGCCTTCACCACTTGAAGATGAAGCTCCTTAGGGAGTGTCTTTACACTAGACACCAAGCACTCAATAAAATGCCTTGACCTAGAGACTTGATGAGAGCAAGATTTCTCTTGAAGCAAAGAAGGGTGTGTGTAATTAACTTGCTTTACCCGCATACGTGCCGTTTGTCGATAAAGATCCTTATTCTCTTGAGCTTCTTTTGGAGACCATAGTGGTACTCTTGAGTAGTGAATCCCTTGAATAAGGTTTGATAAAGATTCCTCCTTAGTGATTCCTTGACAAATACTCGTTGAAGAATAGGACAAATCCTTAGATGTTTCTTTCTTCATAGAAGTTGTAGAGCGTAGCTTGAGAACTCCTCAGTGGGGGCACAAAAAATGAGGGCTGAAATGATGAACGGGTTGCCTCTTACCCATCCAACCTCCAATCCTCACTAAGAGAACTAAAGAGGGGCACCACCTAGCCAAAGGGAGGATGGGCTAGGACATCCCTTTTCTCAAATAGAATCAAAAGAACTAAGACACAAATTTACAAGAGAGAATATATGTACTAGACACCCTATTAGAATATGAGAGAGAGATGAGAGGGGAGGAAGACAAGAGGAGAAGAGGTAGAGGAAGCTTGCCATTATGCTACATAATAAAAGAACTTACTCATAGCTTACCTCAAAGAAATGGACTAGCATGAGGGTATTCTAGAGTGCTCCCATGTGCTTGTCATTGTCCTTTTTTTCCTTTTTCATTCTCCATGGGCTCTTTATATAGCCTCCATCAGGGATTAGATTAAGCTAATCTTCTTGATTAACATAATCCTAGATTATGCATGGCATCTTTGAAAATATGGAGAATAGTGGATGGGACAAGTCTCCACCTTGGTCATCATGCAAGAAGCCAAGGGTGCTGGTAGACAAAATAGAGAAAGGGAGCTAGATTACAAGAGGTGGGTGCCCAAAGCACATTATTATAATATATTTACAAGAAGGATAGAATGGAAAGTTGGTGTGGTGAAAGAGAGAAGAAAATTGCATGTAGTCAACAGTCTGCGCCTTTGTAGCTTCAAATCGGTGAAGAATTTGAAAAAGTTTCCTCTGCAACTTTGTAGCCCAGGTCGAAACCGATCGGGCATCGTGAGAATTTTCTTGAAACTCGCTTTTCCTTGGGAGTTATTGAGATGATAAAAAATGGCTTCCAAAAGCTGCTTTGACTTTAGTCCCCCATATATATATATAAATACATATAAGCATGTGATAGAAGGGGTCCATGCTTGAAAGCTTTTGTGTAAGATCCAAATGACACCATGATGTGGATATTGACTTGTGTACTAGGGTGAGGTATCCCCTAATGATGGTGATAGATTTCAAATCTTAGTGATGCAGGCAAAACCCACGTGTAGTTGGAGGCTAGTCCTTTGAAAAATATATGCACTTACTCAACTCCTAGGTGTAATTCATATTCATCCTTACTAAGATAACCATCCCTTTTACCCTTTACATTGACATCCCTCCTAAGAACTTGTTCCCCCCATTTGCTAGAGTTATCATAATCGAGAAGCAATGTAGCATACCTAGTACTTGAAGAGTAAACCCAAAGTGATATGGTAAAGCTCTTGATAGAGGTTTTGGCCAAATTTTGTGGTAGAAATCCGGTTTGTAAAAATCCCGGATCAATGGAACTACCTAAGAAGGGGCAAGGTATGGAAGATCCTCTAAGAAAGGATCGGAATGCCTTGCTAAGAGCAATGGGACTCCCTAGACCACTCTGTGACTTGGCAAAAAGGGATGGTAAGGATAATATTAACCTCCCTACACTAGTTAAGGTGGAAATGGAAGAGGTTGGAGATCCTAAGACACTAGAGTTAGGTCATGAATATGAAGATTTTAATAGCCCAGTGCTTATCCCAAAGGAGAGGATTAAATGCTCTCCTCCTTATAGGGATCTCCCAGTATTTCATGGATTGGTAAATAAGAACCCAATGTTGCACTTAAAAGAATACGGCCTAACTTGCCTTGCAAGTGGGTTCAATGATATTCATCGGATGCTTATATTTTCTAGCACCATGAAGGGAGAGGCTAGAAAATTGTATTGGAGCCTCCCAAGAGGGTCGATTAAATCATTTGAGAAACTGCGTGATAAATTTTTAGATGAATATGAAAAGAAGGTGCCTATGACCCAGGTCTTAGGGCAGCTTATGCAGATAAGACAAGAGTCTTACCCTTCTGCTAAAGAATATGCTAGAGCCTTTGATAATATTCTTAGGCTTTGGCCAAGAAGAGCTACTTTATTGCCAAGTGATGTGCTATGTGAGTTCTTTATGAGTGGCTTAGAGATTAATATGCAAATCCAAGTGAGGATGCGAGATCCTAAGTCATTAAATGAGGCCAAGGGGCATGCAAATGACTATGAGCAGTATATTCAAAGATGTTGGGAAAACTTTTAGAGTTTCCCCCGCTGGTTGCAAGTGCATCCAAATATCCAATCAATTTTGCAAAGAGAAAAACCTTTTGCTAATACTAAGAAAACTTGGCAAGGGATCTTGGTAGCCAGAATCTGTAAGTAGGAAATGGCAATTCGATGAGTAGTGATAATATACTTCTTAGGGATAAAAAGATTCCATGCCTAGCAAGTCCCATCAAGGCTTGCAATAGTTCCACGAGAGGTAGTTGCGATGGCGGAATTGATAGGACCATCGGGCCTCTGAGTATGGATAAGCGTTCTATGGGTGGTTCTAGTTGTGCTGCTAGTAAGGCTCTTGGGAAGCCTTTTTAATTTATGGATAAATCATGCTTTCGAGTAGATACTATTCCTTTTAGTAAAAGCATGGTTCCTGTGAATAAGCAGTTGCAGAGTGGACAAAGGCAAGTAAAGACATCTCATTTGAAGAAGGTGTACCATGCCCAAGGTCCACCTATGCTGAGCAGAAGCTTTAAGGATGTGAGGCCATTTGGTTATAGCAATAAGTCCACATTGAGTCCATTAGACCAATGTGGCAAATTGAGAATGTATAAGCATATAACAAGAAATATAAGATGGGTTTGAAGGTCCAAAACCCCTAAAAATATTATTGGTGTGTCAGATGAAGGGCCAAGAATTGCATGTGGACATGCTTTGATGGATTCCCAAGAGGATGTGACTAAAGGCCATAATGCTACATCTGACAATAGGGACCGGCCCAAGATGCATCTATGTGATGTGCTTAGGCTTGAAGCTATATCTAGTTTGGATCGTATCATTGACATATGTAAGGGTCCAATTAGAGAAGAGTTGAATGATCATAAATCCATGATTCTCCCTATAGGAAGAGTTACTGAAAAGTTGGGACAAGCGATCCATTTGAATGATGACCAAGAAGATGAGTTATATCAACCTAATGATGTCATTCATTCAGCTCATAGTACCCAAGAAGAAATGGCCATTATTATTGAGATATCAGTAGAAAGGCTTGGGCTAGTGAATCTACAAAGGGCCCGGATCAAGCTTTTAGCTAACTCGCATGAGTAGCATGGGGCTAGTCCTCCTATTGTATGTTATCCTTAAGATGTAATATATATGCCAAAAATACCATCCATTAGATGCAGCCAAATGAGCTACTTTTGTTAGGCCAAGAGGGCCAGTTAGTTTGTAGTAAAATGTGCTATTTCTTTAGGCCAAGAGGGCTATTTGTCTGTTTGGTGCAAGTACGTTTAATGGTTTTCTGTTTTAGTGATTGCATCATACAGGTTAACCAAGTCACTGGAGGGAGCCTTTGCTGCAGAGGAGCTTCTTGTGGCCATTCCAGGTGGTTTCGTCCCCCTTGCCAAGTCTTTTCCCATTTCCCTTAAGCAATTAATGATATATATGTACGTAAGGGGTATTTTCTTTTTATTTGTTGGGGACTAGCAATCAAGGCATAAAGTCCCAGGTATAGGTTAGTATGTCTATGGGAGGTCTGAGTAGTCGTTGCCTCCTGTAAAGGCATTGTCATGCATTAAAAGACATGTTTTAGAAGGCAATCCTAGTGACCTTTGTTGAGATATCGAGCTCCACTCGTGATACGCCAGGGTGACCGTTGTGTATTTATGTCACCGACTTGTCAGTTGCAGATGCGGTTGGTACACCGCCCCTGAATAATAGCTACATGATAGCTATCCTTATCTACTCTAGTTCGTGGCTCAGTTAGTATGCCACCTTAGTTAGTTGAGTTTGGTTTGAGACCCATATAGAGGGTTCTTCTATTTCTTTGTACTTGAGTTCTTTTGGCTTACACAATCAAGAAGAGGAAAACTGTTCTCAGCCTCCACCCTTGTGTGTCTTCCCCCATTGTGCAAGCAAGAAAGCTTCAAGCGAGACTCCTTCCTTCTCTCCCACAATCTTGACATGGTATCAGAGCCTTGTTCGTGGTAAGGAGCTCAAGAAAGCAAGCCAAGCTCGCGGTGTTCTGGTAAGAGGAGCAGTGTTGCTTTCATTTTCTGTTTTGGGAGCAGATCTCTGCAGGTAGCACAGCCGAAAATTGCAGGAGTGCATTGTCTCAGGTTGAGACGCCCTTCGCGGTGAAGCAAGAGGGTAGTATATGCTGCGGGTGAGAGCTTTAGCTCTCGGCGACCCTGTTTTTTTTATTTGAGGCCATTTCGGGGCCTGTTTTGGAGGCGGAAGTTTTCTGCACGCACTCAGGAAAAGGCTCAGTTTAATGCTGTGCAGCCACTGTTCTACAGGTCGATGAATAGTTACTGTAAAAATTGCATTGTATGCTTGTGCGTAGAGACATTGGGAGTTGCAGAATCATCCCTGTTGCCTGTTGATGCAAAATCGTCACTAGGAAGTGACTGTGTGGTCAAATACCACTTTCGCCAGTTTTGCAGATTTTCCCTTGTGAGGGTGAAGCTGTGGTTTTTGCAGTGACAGAATTTTTTGCAGTCTTCTGTAATGGCATCTGATTCTCTTTCACAGATTGTCACTGAAAAGCTTGACAAGAACAACTTCCAAGCATGGAAGTTTAGAATGACAAATTTCCTTATGGGAAAAGGATATTGGGAATTTGTTGCAGGAAATGAAGAAGAACCAGTTCTTCCTGATGTTCCCAATCAACAGCAAATGCAGGCATTTAAAACATGGCATGAGAGAGCCAGGAAAGTTATGTACTGGCTATCTATCAGCATTTCAGACTCTATGATTGTGCATATTCAGGATGCAAGTACGCCAAAGGAGGCATGGGATACTTTGTCAAAAATGTATAGCACAAATACGCAAGCCAGGAAAATGCAGCTCAAGCAAGAGTTGCACAATGTGCAAAGAGAAAATATGAGCATCAACGACTACCACATGAAGGTGAAGAAGATTGCAGATGCACTTGCTTCCATTGGGTCACCAGTGGAAGATGATGATTTAGTTTCTGTGACCTTGAATGGTCTAGGAAAGGATTATGCACAGTTTCGGACATCCATTTCAGTTCGTGAAAGATTTCCTGATTTTGAGGAGTTGATTGCTCTTCTAATTTCTGAGGAACAGAGAAATGGTGGTGCATCTTCTTCAGAAGAAACTTCAAAAGAAGCTGTCTTCTACTCAAATGCTGGAAGAGGTAGAGGCAGAGGTAGAGGAGGCCGATTTGGAGGCCGTGGTAGAAATCAGAATATGCAGCAAACTCAAGAAAACCAGTCCTATGGAGGAGGACGTGGTAACTCTAGAGGCAGGGGGAGCCAAAGAGGTCGTGGTGGATGGCAAAGAGGCCAAAATGCAAACAGTAATGTTGAATGCTATTACTGTGGTAAAATGGGTCATATGGCTAAAGACTGCTATAAAAAGCAGAATGACATCATGAATGGAAAACTGCAACAAGGGAACTATGCATCTTCTAGTAGACAGGGTGATGACAGAAATGAGAATTTGTTTATGGTGCAGCACATGAACAATTCTGTGACAAGTGCTGAAGAAAGCAATGATGTATGGTATGTTGACTCAGGTGCATCAAACCACATGACAGGTCATGCAGAATGGATGGAGGATGCAAGGAAAATGGAAAAACCAGGATTTGTGGAGACTGGTGATGATACTGCACATCCTATTGTGCAGATTGGAAAAATTCCTTTGTCTATGCAGGATGGGAAAAAGAAATACCTGTCCGATGTATTTCATGTCCCGAATATCACCAAGAATCTGGTTTCAGTTGGTCAAATGGTTGAACAGGGCTTGCAGGTCAGATTTAATCCTCATGGATGCTTTGTTGAGGATATGAAAAATAAAGGTCGCTTGATAGCAAAAGGAAAGAAGAAGGGCAGAATGTTTACATTGAATGCAGACATGTCTGAATTGAGTGCAGCAATGTTTGCACATGGGACCGGTGTAGTTGCAGATATTGATATCTGGCATAAACGCATTGGTCATGTTAATGTACAGCGACTTAAATCAATGCAGGCCCAAAATATTGTTGCAGGTTTGCCGAAATTCAAGGTTGCAGAAATGCATAAGGTATGTGAAGCCTGTCAGTTTGGAAAACAGGCAAGGAAACCATTTCCTAGACATGTTCAAGAGAGTGAGAAGCCATTGGAATTAATCCACTCTGATGTGTGGACAACTAAAGCTGCATCTCTTGGAGGCTGTCATTATTTTGTCAGTTTTATTGATGACTATAGCAGAAAAGTTTGGGTGTATTTTATGAAAAAGAAAAGTGAAGTTTTTGGGCATTTCAAAACTCTTAAAGCGATGGTTGAAAAAGAAACAGGCCTGCAGATAAAATGCCTAAGGTCAGATGGAGGGGGAGAGTACCTCTCAAATGAGTTTGCAAGGTTCCTGCAGGAGCATGGCATAAAGCAGCAATATTCATGCAGTCATACCCCACAACAAAATGGAATTGCAGAAAGAAAAAACAGGCATATTGGAGAGGTATCTCGTGCCATGCTAAATGAAAAAGACTTGCCAGATTTTTATTGGGCTGAAGCAGTTGCTACAGCAGTCTACATAATGAACAGGACTCCCACTGCAGCAATACATGGAATGACTCCAGAGGAGAGGTATACTGGTAGGAAACCAGATATTTCTCATTTGAAAATTTTTGGTTGCATTGCCTATGTAAATGTGCCAGATGAGCTGAGATCCAAGTTGGATCCAAAAGCTGAGAAGTGCATCTTTATTGGTTACTCTCTGCAGCAAAAAGGGTATAGATGCTATAACCCTTCTACTCGTAAGTTTACAGTGAGCAGAGATGTTGTTTTTGATGAGATGAGTAGCTGGTATAAACCAGTAAATGTGATTGATGATGTAGATGCACAAAATGGTAATGCTGCACAAAATTCACAACAGCAGTCACAAAATATTAGTGGACCTGGAGCATCCTCTAGTAGTGGTTCACATTCTTCGCCATGGACAGGCAGATTGAGATCAGGAGAATCTTCTCAAAGTAATACAGATAGTGGTATGCAGGTATCACGAAAAGGAAAAGAGAAGGTTGATCAGCCCATGTTTGATGTGAATGCAGGTCACTCTTATGTGGATGGTGAATCCAGTGGCTCAGAACAGAGCATTGATGATGAGTTGGGTATTCCTTCTATTGTTACACCTGGAGTAAGGAAGACCAGGGATGTTTTGAGAGCACCTGGGAGTGAACCTACTTTGCGCAGGTCTACGAGAGCTAGGTATCCTGTGGATAGGCTGAAATATGATGGATTTACAGCCATTCACTATGCATATATGGTTAAAGTAATACAGGAACCAGAACCCACTTCTTTTGAGGAAGCCATGGGAAAAGAAAAATGGGAGAGCCATGGATGAAGAAATGGATGCCTTGGAAGCTAATGCTACATGGGAATTGGTACCTTTGCCTAAAGGTAAAAATGCAATTGGCTGTAAGTGGGTTTATAAGGTGAAGCACAATGCAGATGGTTCTGTGAACAGATACAAGGCAAGATTAGTAGTCAAGGGGTATGCACAGACATATGGTATTGACTATGAAGAAACATTCAGTCCGGTTGCAAGGATGGCAACCGTAAGAGTGGTCATTGCTATGGCTACATCAAAGGGATGGTCTTTACATCAGATGGATGTAAAGAATGCCTTCTTGCATGGTGATTTGCAAGAAGAGGTATATATGGAGCAGCCGCCAGGTTATGTGCATGCTGTTCATCCTGAGTTTGTTTGCAGGTTGAAGAAAGCCTTGTATGGCTTAAAGCAAGCACCTAGACCATGGTCTGACAAGATAGGACAGTATCTTGTCACTATTGGCTTTCAGATTTCCAAGACAGATTTCTCACTTTATGTGAGGAAAACATAGAAATGTATTATGCTACTTGTCATTTATGTTGATGATTTGATTATGACAGGTGACAGTGATGAAGATATCCTTCATGTGAAAATGCTATTGAAGCAGAAGTTTGAGATGAAGGATTTGGGAGAGCTGCGCTATTTCTTGGGCATTGAGGTGATTAGATCACCAAGTGGGATACAGCTCTTGCAGAGGCAGTATGGATTGGACATGCTGTCCAAATATGGGATGACAGGCTGTAAGCCTATTTCAGTTCCTTTGGAGCAGAATGTGAAGCTGAGCACAGATGCAGGTGAGCTTCTGGAAGACCCTACTATGTACAGACGCATAGTAGGAAGCTTGATTTATATGACTATTACCAGGCCAGATTTGAGCTATGCTGTTGGATTGGTAAGTCAGTTTATGCAGGCTCCAAGGAAACCACATTTGGATGCGGCTAGACGCATACTCAGGTATGTGAAGTCCACATTGCAGTATGGACTATTTTATGAGACTGGGGTTCAGATACAGTTGCATGGATACACTAATGCTGATTGGGCTAGTAGTATTTCTGATAGACGATCTACCAGTGGATATGTGTTCTCTTTTGGGAGTGCTGCAGTCACTTGGAGCAGCAAGAAACAGCCTGCAGTTGCCTTGTCGAGCACAGAGGCTGAGTACAGGGGTGCAGCAATGGCTGCATGTGAGGTAGCTTGGTTGCATAAGCTACTTTATGATATGCATCAGTCTACAGATGGGCCAGTTGTCATTTATTGTGACAACATGAGTAGTATACACTTGGCAAATAACCCAGTCTATCATGCTAGAACAAAGCACATTGAGGTGCATTATCACTATGTGCGAGAGAGGGTTTTACTAGGTCTTATTGATCTAGTTTATGTCAGCACAGAGGATCAGGTAGCTGACATATTCACGAAGGCATTGGGCGCAGAGAAGCTGCGCAAGTTCAGAGACATGCTTGGTGTGCAGGAATTGGGATTGAGCTCGAGGGGGAGTGTTGAGATATCGAGCTCCACTCGTGATACGCCAGGGTGACCGTTGTGTATTTATGTCACCGACTTGTCAGTTGCAGATGCGGTTGGTACACCGCCCCTGAATAATAGCTACATGATAGCTATCCTTATCTACTCTAGTTCGTGGCTCAGTTAGTATGCCACCTTAGTTAGTTGAGTTTGGTTTGAGACCCATATAGAGGGTTCTTCTATTTCTTTGTACTTGAGTTCTTTTGGCTTACACAATCAAGAAGAGGAAAACTGTTCTCAGCCTCCACCCTTGTGTGTCTTCCCCCATTGTGCAAGCAAGAAAGCTTCAAGCGAGACTCCTTCCTTCTCTCCCACAATCTTGACAACCTTGTTATGCTAACTTGCTGGGCGGCCATTCTAGGAGTTTCTGCTAGTTGTGAGGCAGTTAGAAAAGCCTGCCAGACAAAGTGATGACACAACAGAAAAACCTAAATATCTGAAAGAAAATATATGAATATACGGAGGTGTGTAAAAAGGGGTTCTAACCCCTATAAAATAGACAAAAAGAAAAGAAAAAGAAAAATCTGTGAGCAATTGTTCATTGCCTTGCAAAGCCGTGGTAGGTTCCTGGGGACGAGTCAGACCACCCGGGGCCGATGCCTTGTCTTCCTAGGGGTGGTATCTAGCTGAAAAATAAGAAAAGGAAAGGAAGGTTAGAGCGAAAATAAAAGTGAGCATCAGAAAAGGATTAAGTGTCGCCTTGCAAGGGCTTAGTAGGCTCTGGGATACCAAGACAGGACCTGAGGCCGATGCCCTATTCTCCTTGGGTCACTACGCTCAACTCCCTCCTTTTTACACGCTCGAGTATGGAAAATAAAGGCCTAAAAGGCAAGTGTGGTAAAATATAATATTTCTTGATCAGGCTATAGGATTCCTCACCTAGGAGGAACTCCTGGTTGAGTTGTTCTGAGTTAGGTAGGTAGTTCAGACCACTACTTAGAATGAGCTCTTTGATAGTTCTTTTTAGCTTAGCCGTGTTGAAATAGTCAGTTAGTGAATATTTTTGGCCTTCTGTTGGATTATGCTAGGCCTACTCCTCTTGGATTTCATGCCTTGGTTTTGTCAAGGGTTAGGGTGAAAGCTGTGATGTGTTTTGTTGAGTATTTTTTGTATCAGCTTGATGCTCTTTGTGGTTGTGTTGATATGCAAATCTGTTCGTGGGGTTTGACGAGCTAAGTCACCCTATCTCATGGTTGCCAATGAGAGTTGCATTTTAGGAGCCGACTTTAAGCCGATCTAGAAGCAGTTCGAGCTCGTTTTAAAGCGGAAACATGGCCAAGACGAGTCAATGAGCCAATTTTCATGAAAAATCAAACGGAGGCGGATGGCTTGAGCTAGAGTTTTCCTAGATGCATTTCGACATCAAGAATCTTACGCAAGTCTTAGTTCATCAATCGGAGGTTGTTTGACCCCCCATTTAATCCCCACAAGGTTCGGTATTATAAAGCAGCTACCGGATCGAGAAGCCGTAAAGTGTGTGGGAGAGGCCAAATTGATGGAGTTTGATGCCACAAAGCTACCTATCTAGTTGAATTGCAAATCGTAGTTCGTTTGCCCCCTCAAAATTGAAAATTCCACTTGTTGCGAGACAGTGTGAACACAAATAGATGAACTGGTTATTTTAATGTTTTAAACCTTAGGCTTAATAAAAGCCTTGAAACTAATGCAAAAACTGTCGAACATAGGGAAACGTCAATGTGCCTCCTCATTTTTGCTCAATGCCTCTCCGATTCAAACCCGTTTGGAAAGAGAAAGAGAGATTCTCGATTAGGGCAGAGAGAGGAACGAGATGGCTGTAAGCTTGCCCATTTTAATGGAGGATTTAAATTTTTGCTTTTCTAGTATTTCTCTCTCCTCCCTCTCTCTCCCCTCTATGGGTTATTCGTGCGCATTATCTTGAAGGAAGAATTGGAAAAGAGATTGAAGAAAATGATGATGGAGATTAATGGAGATGCTGAAGATTGATGTGCAACATGGAATTGAGAGTAATGGAGGCTCTGTCCGCTGGTCACACAATCAGTTAATGCATCTCGAGTTTTGTAGAAACATAGTATGACTATTTTTTATGAAGAAAATGAAGTTTTTTTAATATTTTATGATAAAAACGATGTTCTTACACGATGAAAAATTGCTTGAGTGCTGGTTGCATCATGTTTAATTGCTGTCTATAAAGAAACTTTGATTTTATAATGATTTACATGCGCTATTTAAATCCTGCAAAACCCGAAATACAGTTTTTAAGGGTAAAATTATGGTTTTGTCGTTTCGGGTGTGCGAAATGTGTTCCTATGGGGGGTAATAGAACATAAAATTGAATTTGAGTATGTTAAAATGATTAGTATAAGGAAAATTAGAAAATAATAGTGATTATTATCAAATAAATGCTAAAAAATAAGAAAATAAGAAAAAAATAGAAATACACTTCATAAAAATAAGAAAAAATATAATGACTGTTTGTGAATGTATGATAGTGGCGGAGCATGAGGTTTAGCCTCGGTTTTCCCTATCTCTTTGTCAAATTTCACGATTTATCACTTTTTATACATCAAAACATGACAAAATGAACCCCTACACCTATGCAACAAAAGCACTACCTAAAAGTAGGGGATGGGGGTGTTTGAATGATGCAATTTTGGTGTTGTTTTGTGCTGATTTTGTTGATGCATATCATGATATAGAGTTCGTAGTATTTTAATTAAGAGTATAGTAGCATGAGTGTTGTCTTGATGCTATCCTTACATCGCCGCAATGAGTTAGTGAATGAGTATTGGAAAGCTTGGTTGTGCATGACATGTTTCTGATTGAAAATTATGTTTGAGCACATTAGGATCATCCACTTTTGCATGTGCATATCAACCATAGTATCAGAATATAAAGAACTAGATGCATAGCACCTGTTCTCCGTTATGATGACCTACGCTTGAGTGTGTGAAGACGTCCTAAGCTGTAGGCTAGTCGATCGTTCTTGGAAAATTATTTGGTAAGGACACATGGTATCTCCTGGAATACATTCAAAATGAAAGAGTGGAGCTTGTACCATGTGTACTTTATGTTAGAGTGACGCATCTTGGGGCCAATACCCGAGGTGTGGAGAGTCGCAGTGGAGCCATAGCAGTCAACCGAGGGGTGCTTCCCTATGTGTGTGATACGAGATATTATGCCTATATGTTATGGGATATCCCTTTGAGGAGAAGGAATGATAAACGTTGGACTATGACCTAATACAAATGCAAAATCGACATCAACATTTAGTGTAGAGTGAATCTTAGATACTCCTGGCTGCAAGGCTATGTGGTGGGGTTGTCTGGTGTGTGTGTGAGGTCTGGCTAGTGCCATAGCCAGTGCCAGCCCATTTTAGGTCCCATTATCCACTTGCTCATAATCTACTATCTCTAGGCATTCTAGCCAAGGTCGAGATCACAATCTACCTTGGCAAATCCTTTGTTCACTCTAAACATATTGACCTCTCAGGGTTTAGCGCCTGCTCTAATTTGCTCAATCACTCTTTCATCCATGTCATATTCTGTGGTCTCCACTTCCTCTTTGCTTTCCTTCGTGATGGAACAAAAATCTTTGTACTCATCCTTAGAAATCCTCATACTTGGACTATGTGTTGTTTTTAGGTTCCTGTTCTCAAGCTTTTTCTCACTTGTCATGAGAGTCTAGTTATATGATAGGTTTAAGTCGTGCACCTTAGTCCATCACTACTCCTTGCTTTCCATGAGATCCTTGAGGGGCTTTAGGTTTGTAGTTGGGTTGCTAGCAAGCTCACTTGACAGGTACTCAAGGATTTTATGGAGTTCCAATTTGTTAGTTATGATGTGATAGGTGATTGGTGTTGATGAAACTCCTAGCCATCATGCATAAGGGCATTGTGGATAGGTTTGAGGTTGTGGGTTTGTTGGGTTTATTGGCTGAATCTACAGCTTGCCTATATTCGCTCTCATCCTTCGAGAACTGAAGATTAATGGTTGCCAACACATGCATCCAGTTGTACCCATCCTCAAGATAAGGAATGTACTTTGTTATAGGTCCATTGGTGAGGTTTTCCAAGTGTCCACCTCTACTTCTAAGGTCTTACTAGCATGATATCATAATCCACTCCCTTCATGACTATGAAGTTCACAAAGAATTGGATTTTTGCTATCTTTAAAGGCCAATCCTTCAAGACTCCGAAGAATCTAACCTTCATTCCATTTGCTAGAGTGACATTGAACCATGTAGTTTCTACCGACGGGTTTTCCCAAGCTTGTAGGATTGCATGGCTAAGTACACTAACTCGTGATCCTGTGCCTACTATCCCCTTCCACATAGTATCTGCTAGGGCAATGATAGGTAAGACTGTGTGCATCTCACTACCTTCCCAAAAGGCATTCACTTATGGGGACTTAGACATTGGATTCAGAGTTAGGCTTGGTATGTGTGTCATGGCATCATGATCATGCAAGTCTTGCAGTTCATGTTTATCAATTGTTCTATCCATTGCTTTAACTCTTGCCATAGTGCGGGGCTTTGCCAAAGCAATTCTCCTAGTGGCAATGTTACCAAAGTTGATATTAGTGTGGTTAGCAAATTGCCAACCATCTTTCCCTCCTCTGCTTCATGGGCTTCCTGCCAATTCTCTTAGTGGGCATCCCATCTATTCATAGCATCCATGCTTTGCCTATGTGGTTGTGCATGTGGTGATGTTGGCTCTCCTACTGTCAAGTATGTGGGAGACACTAGTGGGCTCATGGTTGAGAGTTTCATTGATGTCATCCTCAATGATAGGTTGAGCATCTCACAAGTGAGCTTGTGCTTCCTTTATCCATTCCTTGACCTTATCCATAGCCTTCATTTGCTAGTTGGGGTTGTCACGGTACTCTCCAAAATTTTGCACTTTCCTTCTCCCTCATCTTAGGACCAGACGTTTGTACTTCTATATCAATAACCTACTTTCCTTTGTTAAGGTGGTCACACTCTGTTTTGAGCATTACTTTTACATCAGTCCTCTTTCTTCTCCTTCATTGGTTCTTCTTCTCACAGAGACTGCATCTAGGTTGCTAGGTCCAGGCAATGAGATACCGGCCTACTTTGTTTGGGCTCATGTCATGACACTTATGGTGATGGATGTGCCATTGTTGTCAAGTGACTTGACAGAAAAGAGTCCAACTGACACTGATGGTACAATTACTAAACTAGTGGAGGTCTTTTGCCTAGGGAAATTGGTGAAAAGGCATGTAGCTCCACATTTGGGAAACCTCAATTTAGTCTTCTCCCTATTTGCTTGCTCATTTTCAAGGCAGCAAGATGAGATATGCCCTAGATGGCCACACATTGGCCACATGTCTACAATATGCTATGGGCTCATGGTTTTGACCTCCTCCTATGCCTTTACCTCTTCCTTTGCCTAAGGCTATGACGAGCACGGGCCTAAAATCCATCAATATGGGGTTACTCTCCTTGTCATAAGAGACATAAGGGTTGATGTACGAGTCTTCCTCTAGTGGTTCCTCTACAAAAAGTACAATGAAATTTCACTTGGTGGATGGGTCACTATAGGCCCTAGTTCTTTGGGATTCCTGTGGGGTTAATGTCCCAGTCCTTGGAGCAACTTTCTTTGAATAGTTAGGTGTGGGTAGAGCCAAAGGGGCTCCCCTTCCAAAGTAAGGATGCCTAACTCCTGGATAGTATGGCTGAGCATAGGGTTGCTAGTATGGCAACCGTCTTGGCAATCAGCAGTGCATAGCATCATGCCCAAATCTTCCACAGTTGGCACAAGGCCAGGATCTAGGATTAGGACATTTAGATGGCAGGTGGTTCCCTCCACAATGCACACACTGCATGTAAGGTCATACTAGCCTTCATATTAACTCTTGCAATCTAGTCAGCTCAGAAGTCAACTATCGCGTGGATCTAGTTGACACTCTTTCCTTATCTTGCTTACTAGGGGCTGCTCTAAGTGTTGTAGTTCTCTGGACATTTCTAAATGTGTTGCTCCCTTGTTGTGTAGCCCTAGAGCTTCTCTCTTTGAGCAAGTATTCTCATTGGGTCGATTAGCTGTAGGTATTCTCTTGTAGAGACTTCTCATATGTGTGACGTAGTCTTGTATGTCCTCTTTGTCTTTTTGGCTGACATTCATTAGCTTAACAATGAGTTTATCGAAGTATCCTACCTCTGAGAATCTCTTGATGAAGAGATCCTTTAGATGAGTGAAGTTATTGTGTTCAGTATTATCTAGACTAGTAAACCAAGTTTGTCCCTTGTCTCCCAAGCAAAGACCAAATGCTTGTGCTCATTGAGTGGGGTCCATGAGGTTGTTAACCTCACATAGATTCTCAAACTACTTGATGAAGCTATAGGGATCATTAGCTAGTTGATATTTATTGAGTTGCTTGGCCACTATAGGTATCTTTGCTTGGCTCCTGGTATTTGGGGTGACTCCTAGCTCGGCTAGTAATGATCTTGCCAAGGCTGCCCTACTTGTCTATTCTTTTTCATCTCTTCTATCTCCTATTCCCTATTTCCTTTTCTCTCTAATCCCTGGAGGATATGAGTCATATTTTCTAGCAATTGTTTTGTGAGTAGCTCCCCATTGTAAGGTCGGTTTCTAAGGCTCTCTCCTTATCGGCTTTGCCTGAAATTTCGTTCCTACCTGATATATGGCTAGGATCTTGTAACCCTCGTTGAGATCTCTCCTAGTGCAACCTCTAAGCCCCTTGCTCCTGAATATAGCTCACTATGCGCTATAATGCAATCCATCCTAGCCTCCTCTCCTCCTCAAGGTTGGCTATGATACCAACTGGTAGATCTTCCTTGATGTGTTATCCTTATCTATTGGTCATACTGAGTGATAAGTTGTCAGATGGTGTCTGGGTACCATGCCACATCAAGGTCAAGGTTGAGATCCTGGTACCTACCATGTTGGTTGTCTCTTGACCCACTAGTATTTCTATGAGGCCAACTAGGCTGGCTAAAGATGTTTCTCTAGTCCTTCCTTCTCTCAGTGGTTTGATGTTTCTATCTTCCCTAGATCTTTGTTTCTGGTATCTTGAGTCACTCATCTGGTTCTCAGGGTTGCACTCTTACTAGTGGTTGTGTTTTAGCTTAATCCCCTTTAATGTGTTCCTTGTTAATAAAATTAGTATGCAACTATACACACACTTATGCTTGAGCAGTGCGAGACTCGATGTGAATAGTGCAAAATCAGGATTTCCACTAGCATTCACATGCGCTTAAGTGTCTACAATACAAAGTGTAACCTTCTATGGAATCAATCACATCTAATCAGTTTCATGTCATTGTTGTAGCTTTTTTACATGGATCATGCAATGTGTGACCGGGCCTTCCTTTATTCAAACTGTCACTAAAAGAATAAAGAATAAAGTGACGGTGACGGGCGCCCGCCACCTGCAGTGTGCAATGGCAGTACTGTCAATGTAGTAATACACGGGTGGTTAGGTGGAGGTACCTTTACCCCCAACAACCTCCCACTTAAAGGCGAATTTTCCCTAGTGAGAAGTGAAAAGAAAAAGGAAAAAGACAGCACAACATATACACATGTACAACGGGATGAGGAAAGACATCATCTCATCCCAGCTCATCCCACGCCCATCAACCTCCTGAGGAAGGCAAAGCGCTCTGTAGAGAGGCTTTTTGTGAGCAGATTTGCAGGATTCTGGTCAGTCGAGACCTTGAAAAGATCAACAGACTTATCCTCAATGACCCCACGTATGAAGTGATACCTGACCTCAATGTGTTTCATCTTCGCATGGAAGACTGGATTCTTGGCTAACTGAATAGCACTCATAGAATCCGAATGCAGTGTAGGGATAACATCAATACCAAGGTCAACAACCAAATGGCCTCCTTGCAAGCCTCAGTGGCTGCAATATACTCGGCCTTTTTAATAGAAAGGGCGTGCATTTCTGCACCCTGAACATCCAAGAAACAGAACCTCCAACATATGTGAATACATAGCCAGAAGTGGACTTCCTACTATCTGGATGTCCTGCATAATTAGAGTCAGTGTACCCCACGACTTTTATATCCTGGCTGCCATAGCATATGCACATATCTGCAGTGCCCTTCAGGTACCTCATGATACCCTTCACGGCATCCCAATGCTTCTTGCCAGGTGTAGCCATATAGCGTGCCACAACACCAACTGCAAAGGCAATATCTGGACGAGTGGCTATCATGGCATACATAAGATTGCCCACTACGGATGCATAGGGAATCTTGGCCATCTCAGCCCTCTGCTCATCTGTCTACAGACAATCAGCCTGTGATACCTTCACATAAGAAGGCAATGGACAGCCAATAGGCTTTACGTCCTGCGCGGAAGTGCTCAAGGACTTTATCAATGTACTCCCTCTGTGACAAGTAGAGGAGTCCCTGATGCCTATCCCATCTAATGCGCATACCAAGTATGTGAGTGGCCTGTCCCAGATCTTTCATCTCAAAGCTCTCCTTGAGCTGAGCCTTAAGAGCATCTAGCTCATCATGATCTTTCCCTGCTATCAGCATATCATCCACATAGAGTACCAAAATCAATAAAGAACCATCACGGGCTTTCTTCATGTAAAGACACGGATCCATAGCACTCCGGCTGTAGCCCTGTGACTGCATAAAGGCATCAAACTTATGATACAACTCCATAGGTGCCTATTTCAAGCCATAAAGACTTTTCTTCAATTTGCACACTAGGTGCTACCTGACAGGTTCTGCAAAGCCCTTAGCCTACTCCATATAAATCTCATCATGCAAGTCCCCATGTAAGAAATCCGTCTTGACATCCATCTGGTATAAATCCAAGTCAAGCTGAGCAACTAAAGCCAAGACTAAGCGCAGGGTAGTCATCTTAACCACAGGAGAAAAGACCTCGTCAAAGTCCATACCATGCTCCTACTTAAAACCCTTTGCTACCAATCTAGGCTTGTATGCAGACTTAGGGTGTCCAGGGGTACTTTTTAGCTTGTACACCCACTTGCATGGCAAAGCCTTCTTGCCCGTAGGCAAGGAAACCAAATCCCAAGTGTCATTCTTATGCAGGGAGTCTATCTGAGACTACATACCCCTCTTCCAGGAGTGATTTTCAACCCTACGCATAGCCTCATCATAGGTGAAAGGCTCTCCTACATCTGTAACCAAGACATAATGCATCGAGGGCTGAAATCTATCAGGTGGATGTCTATCTCTAGTAGACCGTCTCACGGCAGTCTCTGCTACATGCTCAGCTGCCTGTCTAACACCCTACCAGGTGGACGTGTATCTCTAGTAGACCGTCTCACGGCAATCTCTACTACCTACTCAGCTGCCTGTCCAACACCCTAACCATGAGCATCTACTGCAGCTCTAGGCTGTCCAACTGGCTGTGTAGGAGCTCTCGGCTCCCCCTGAAATATATCCCTGTGGATCTCAATAACTCTCTCAAGTTGCTGATGCATCTTGTCTTCATGGAAGACTACATCATGACTGTGGATGACTTTCCGCGCCTGCGGATCCCAAAGATGGTAACCCATCTCGCCTGCATCCCCATAACCAAGGAAAATGCATTTGACACTCTTAGGATCTAGCTTACTTCTCTTGTCCCTGGGCACATGGCAAAATGCCTCACATCCAAAGACACAGAGATGCACATAAGAGGGAGGTTTTCTAGTCCATACCTCCTCTACAACCTGGAAATCCAAACCACTAGAGGGTGATCTGTTTATGACATGCATAGTTGTACTAACTGCCTCAGCCCAAAAGCTCTGTGATAGGCATGTATGGCTAAGCATATTGTGTACAAGCTCCTAGATGGTTCTATTCATCCGCTCAGCCAAACCATTCTGGGGGGTGTAGGGGGTGATCAACTGACACTTAATACCCCTCTCATCACATAACTGCTCAAAAGCACGTGAGACATACTCACCCCCATTATCTGTCCTTAGGCATTTTAGCCTATACCCAGACTGGTTCTCAACCAATGCAAGCCATCTCTGAAACACAGCCAAGACATCGGATTTCTGCTTAATGGGATAAGCCCAAACTTTCCGTGAAAAATCATCTATGAACGTAACAAAATACTTTGCACCACCCATAGACTAACAAGGCATGGGCCCACAAACATCCGAATGTACCAATGCCAAGGGCTCACTCATGCGTGGCCTACCAAACTTCTTATGCGTAGACCTAGTCTACCTGCCATAAAGACAATGCTCACATGAATCAAAACATGCATAATCAAGGGGTGCTAAATATTGCAAACCAGAAAGCCTTTTCATTCCCTTCAAAGACATATGGCCCAAACGGGTATGCCAAAGCGATACATGTGGGATAGAGCCCACAGACAAAACATGATCAAGGGAAGAAGCTGATACAATCAAGGGGTAGAGACTGCCAGCCTTGGCACCCCTCGCAATCACAAGTCTACCACGAGTGATCTTCCATGCAGAGTCTCCAAAACATACATGATATCCTACGTCATCAAGCTATCCAGCTGACATGAGACTGTGTATCAAAGCAAGTACATGACATACATCCTGCATAACAAAACTACTACCAGAAGGAAACTGCAGCCTAACATCACCAATGCCCACAATATCAAGAGAGTTGTCATCACCCAAGCCCACAGAACCCGAAACAGTACGGTATGAATGAAACCACTCTCGGCAAGGTGTCACATGAAAGGATGCACCTGAGTCCAAGAGCCAACACTGTGCATACATAGAGTATATCTCTGTCATCTGCGAAGCACTAGAAGAAGCTGCTAGGATATAATCATCATCATCAACATTCTCAGGCTGCATAACATTGATCTCTTCAATTTTAACACTGGACTTTGCAGGTACTATGCTATGATCAGAAGACTTATCCTGCACTTTGTCTTTCCCCTTATCTTTGCGCATTTCATTGCACAATTCATGGCATTGTGGCCTAATATGGCCCTTTTTCCCACAATGGTAACAAGTAACATCTGCATTCCTGCCACGGGATTTGCTACGTGACTTCCCACGAGACTTAGACCGAGATTTCTGAGAATCTCATTCACGGCCACTACAACTGCCATGCTTTCCATATCCATCATTCCTGCCTCTAACTGTCATAGCATGAGACACACGAGAGGCATCCAAATTCTTACGGTTAACCTCTTCCTGCAGAAGAGCACTCTCAACATCAGATAATTTCAAGGTAGCAGTAGAGGCACATAATGCAGTGCGGAATACATCCCATGACTCATTAAGAGTACCAAGCAAGAAAAGAGGAGTGACGTCCTCTGCAAAAGTGATGTCCTGCGAAGTCAAGTTCTTGAGTATAGCATGAAACTAGCTCAAGTGAGCAGACATAGTCACATTCTCCTTCATGCGCAGATCCATAAGCTGCTTCAGCCCAATACATCTGACTCGCTGGACTTTTCTTGTCATAGAGATTTTTTATCTTTTCCCACAATTGCCATGCACTCTGTTCTTCCTCAAAGACATTATAGTGAACCTGTTTTGTGAGAGACAATACAATAGTGGACTTGCATAACTCATCAAGCTCAAGCCATTCCTCATCTGGCATAGTTGCAGGCGGATGCCCGCTTAACCTCAAAGGTTTGATCTGCGATTTCTGCACCAACACCTACCAAATCTGGCTCTTTCAATAAGAGTAATTCGTACCATCAAGCTTAGTGATGTTGAAAATAGCATAGTGGATGAACTCGCCATAATGTAGGCTGGAAGACTGTAGACTGTTCAAAACTGCTTGCTGTTTACTGCAGAAAATGACCAAAAAATCACCAAAATTGAGGAAAAATGGCAAAGAAAGTGGAACCAAATCTGTTACCCACCAAGTACTAGTGAAAATACATCATTTCAGAGTGTTTCAGCATGAAAAATCCATGTCATACCATACATATATGCTTGCTGTAATAAATTTCAAATTTCAGTAAAAGAGAGCTAACAGTGCCAAAATCGGATCCCAAGGCAATCATATACTACCAAGACCTAAGCCGGCATCATGCGGGCATAGCATAAGCATATGACGGTCGATAAGCATGAATACAACACCCAAGTATGTCATACAAACATCTGCCAGTGAGTAGGCACACCCCCCAGGCAACGGGGCAAAGTGTTCTTGCCACTACCAAAACTTGACACAAGTAGGTGTCAGTTCACAAAGATACGGATCCAAAACTGAGACTTAGCTCATAAGCATACAGTGAACCAAGACATATGATGTATCATCCCAAAAGGTAAGAAGTCCCAAAGTCTCAAGTGTCTGTAAACTGCTCAATAGCATGTAACGGCTCAATGCATAAAAGTACCACCTGCTCAATGTCTGATAAGCATTCAAGAATGCTCCCACTGGCACAAAAGCCATATGTATGAGCTCAAGAGTTCAAGCCAAGGCAAGACACAGTGCCAATGACATAAGTCCAAGACAATACATCAATAGTACATCCTAAACATGTAGGCGGTAGAGCATCCGTATGTAGCATCCATAAGCATGTAAGGCATCAAGTACATCCCAAGATACAACTCTGGCTTGCCAATAAATAGCTCAAGTAAGCTCCGAGAATCCAAGGTCAAGCCAAGACCAAGCTCAAGTAGCAATAGGCTCCAAACAATATAACTAGCATGTAGTAATGGCATAGGCTAAGCATGTCAAGACCGGTCAGACATAAGCAACATACATGCCATAAGTACATCCAAGACAGAGCATACAAATTCTTTACAAAAAGAGCTCAAGCTCAACCAATGATCCCAAATCAAAACCAAGCTCTATGTCGAGCCCCAAGTGTCAATACATCACCATATATGCCCAAAACATAGCCCGAAAAACATAGGCATAAGTACACATGAGTAAAATGACTTCAGACCAACTGTGTACAGTAGTGATTTACTGTTCAAAATTGAGAATATTAGCACCAAAATCAGCTCCAAATGGTTGCCAAACAATAGGCATGCATTCCCCTAACATCCAGGCATCAAACGGGACCAACCGGGCATCAAATGACAATGTCAAACAAGCTGTAGCATCAAATGTCAGTGTAACACTATCATAAATTTCATGTGGACTGTTATGATAGTCCTAAAACAGTGCTAAATCAGTCCAAATGCTATGCCAACACATCAACCATCAAAACCAAGCATCAAAGCATGTTCATATGCCCGAAATGGAGCCTTTCCAAGTGCCTATGGAGGGGGAGAGCTGCTGTTGTGACTGTCAATGCTGAAGAAACATATGGGAGGGCTGCATGATTTTGCCAACTGTAAATTCTGGTCCTGGGGCTGCAAAAAATTATGGCCAAGCTTTGGAGGGGTCCGGTTAAAGTCAAGGAATGCCTCAAACAAGCTCTAGCAAGTCTTGTTCAAAGGCAAGTGAGATATGAAGCAAGGGAGCTTCAATGTGGCTGCCCCAATCTTGTTTACAGCCTGTGAGACCTAAGAACTGAAGTAAACCCTGAAGAAAATGATCAAATACCTCTGATGTAATGCCTTGAAGGTGCCATTAATGCCGGGAAGGTGCCCTGGAAGCCGGGGAGTGACGGGAGCTCGAAGGAGTTGGATATGGCTGCCAGGAAGGAGACCCAATGCAAGTAGGGAGTCGATGGGATGCTGAGAATGCCACGAACCAAGCTCAAGAGCCAGAAAGCAAAACTCTAATACCAATTGAAAGGGAGCAATGGATCGAAGGTTGGACTCGAGAGCTATGGCAGGAGAGCAAGAGCAAGAAAGGGAGAGACAAGAAATGGGAACTCCAGCAGTCACAATGTGTGACCGGGCCTTCCTTTATTCAAACTGTCACTAAAAGAATAAAGAATAAAGTGACAGTGACGGGTGCCCGCCATACCTGCAGTGTGCAATGGTAGTGACTGTCAGTGTAGTAATACACGGGCGGCTAGGCGGAGGCGCCTTTACCCCCAATAGGATTGAGTTCTAACCAATTTATTTATTTTGTAGCTGAAGACTGCTAGGTATTCACTTTTATCAGTTTAATTTTATTATTTTTTAACAATTGTGAATGCTTTAGTTGATGTGTAAAGCACGCAGCGGTGGCATTGGGAAGCACTGGGCGATAGCGTGTATTCAAGTTATTTAGAAGAAATTATCATTTTGATAGGCGTGGATCTTAGGCGTGGTGCCAATATTTATTTTGGCACATTTATTTGGTGAAGCGCCTAATATTTATTTATTATTTTGTATGCTTTGTTATTGGACATTGAATTTGGGGACAACTCGACTCTTTGGGCGCCCAATAGCTTTAATTCTTTAGTGGAACAAAAGCAAACACAAAAGCTAAAGCGTGTTAATTGTAAATTGGGCTATTTTTTTGAGCTTGGAGATGAATAATATATCAAATACATGCTTTGTGGAGCGCTCACACAAGGCATGGGAGGAGATTGTATCCAATTAGTCTTTTGCTTCATGTCATGCAAGTCTTCTCTCTTGTTTTTGGTGCAAAAGTAGAGTTCTTTTGTTCTTGGGGACCTTTCGGCGCTTGCTATGCACGCATACAGCATCCAATCTATGCACCAGTTCCTTTGGGAGTAAGTAATCTCACGACTTGGTTGTCCCATAGAGTTGGTCAGTGTGACCAAGGCAAACACTTCATCAATGAAGTGATTCCTCACTTGTTATCCACCTTCTTGATAATCCACAGGAAGTCCTCACCATATTACCCTCAGGCCAACGGTCAACAAGCCAAGTCCATGAATAAGATCTTGGTGAATTTCTTAACAAAGGAAGTCTCTTTGTTTCATGCATTGATTGGGACAACAAGCTCATGGTAGCTTTACGGGCATATAGGACGGCCTACAAAAAAACTATAGGATAGACCCCATTCAAATCGACCTATGGAATTGAAGCAATTCTACCAGTAGAGTTCTTTGTTCCAAGCTTGAGAGTAGTAGACTAGGAGAGATGGGAGGGCAATCAAGCATGGACAAATCAATTGGTAGAGCTTGAATGCATGTCTGACTCATCTCATTGCAATCCATGCTCTAATCTGTGAAAAGGCACTGCAAGAGTTGGTTTCACAAACAAGTCAAACAACAAGACTTTGGGCAAGGAGACCTAATATTGCTATACTCTATCACAAAGTACAAGTAGAAGATGAAATTTAGGGGATTGGGCCCTTTCAAGGTTCGCAATATCAGTAGAATAGGCAATGTGGAGCTTGAAACCCTAGAGGGGGAGGGCATAGGCTTTTTCAATGGAAGCCGCATAAAAATTATTACCCTCCATCACATCCACTTCATGAACCTCCGATGATAGAACCACTAATGAATGTGAGAATTGCAACCATCACTAAACTAGAGGAGGAGGATGAGAAAGTAGTAGCACCACCCTACCTACGAATAATCGTGACTGCTCAAAAGGTATACACTTTTGATGTGCTAATTGATGAGGGAGTTGACTCTAACATCTTAACATATGATCACTGGACTACCATGGGTCAACTTCAACTGCAACCAACCAATGCAACACTCAGCCTGTTTGGGGGGCAGTCTTATCCGCTGTTGGAAAAATGCAAACTAATGTTTTCTATCAAGACTAAGATCCTACCCATCATCTTTTATGTGCTACCTAACAAGGAAAGTGTTGGTAAGGAATCATTAATGTGTCATGTGTTCAAAAAAAAAGTTCACTGTAATGTTGACTATGATTTAAAGTGCATCCACCTTGCCATTGGCAATGTTAGAAGTAATAGCTTTCAGTAAGGGCACCACAATCACCCACAGGCCTAGAGTGCCATCAATAGTTAAACCCAATGTCAACCCTAAGGAAGGGGATAGTGCTCCACAAAATACACCCATGGTAAAGTCCCACCAGCATCTAGAGACCACAACCAAAGCTATGATCCACACGCTCAAGTGGATCCCCAAGCATAAACCATTGTCTCACAAACACTAATCATTTGGAACTCATAGTTTCCATGCCTCACACTCTAGACCTAAACTGAGGAGTTGGTGCTCCTATAATTCATAGGCAACTAGGCCGTGCTAGGTCCGAAAAGCCTTATTGCGAGCACAAGGCTACTATAAAGGTAACACTTTGGTGTGGTTGTCTAAACTCACAAGTGGTGTGTACGATCCTCAATCTGATGCTCCAAAAACTCAAGTGACCTCTTGACTGATGTATTGAATTACATCACACAAGTGGACATTCGTTCACAAGATATGGACTATCATGTGACACTAGATTATAACCCAACGTTTTACAAATGGCTCTTCAAAAAGTAAGGCACACCACAAATGCAGTGAAAGCCTTTACATCTTTACTTCCACAATCCTAGGATGGATTTTCATCATTTCCAAGGGGAAGGGGGTAAAGTGGAAGAAAAGTAAAGTGGAAGGTGAATGGAATAAATCAAAATAGGAGTTGAACTTCAAAGAAAAGGAAGAATGGAATTTTCTTCTTTGTTTAATAAAAATACTCATCATCTGATAGTGTTTTTTCTAATCACTTTACCTTCTATGCAATAAATATCCTTTTAAGGAGAACTAATTGTGGGTTATCATGTTGTGACAGGAACCCAAATGGCAAGGCAGCATGAGAAAACCAAAAGGCTCCCATTCTTTGAGGAGGAACACAGGAAATACGGCTTAGCCGTGGAGATGCATGCATTCTACCAATTGAAATACTGTAGCATCCACAACCTAGGGGGTTGGTGACATCCAAAGGCAGCTAAGTGGATAATAGAATAATTTAATCTTCCAAGTACCTGGAGAAGGTAGGGCAGGACATCGACCATAGCAAACACACTGAGTTCCTGAAGACCTTTTATGCCTAGAAGAATAGTGGCACAATAACAATCAGACAGGGAGATGCCACCAAAAGGGTGGAAGCTAAACTTAGCCCAGAAATGGTGGAGGAGGCCTTGGGACTAGATGTGACAAGCCAGAGAAAAGGCCCAAGAGAGATCTCTATGGGATGCTAGGAATGGACAAGAAGAAATTCTACACAAGTGATGGAACCAGCTTAGTCGATATCCCTGATCCCACCATTAAACTGCAAGCAAAGATAGTCCACACCCTCTTTTCAAGCCAAAGATACAACGCCCTCATGAGCAAAATAGCAGTGCCATTGCTTAAGAGCCTTGCAACAAATGCACTGGATGAGGTAAAATGTAATGCCTACATGCAAAAAATAATCCAGGCATCAGGAAAGATGCTAGCAACAATGCCAACAAGGGTAGTAGAGGGAACCTCAATTGAAAGGACATTCAGGGAATAGTAGGGCTTAGAGCTATCAAGTCAAGGAGGAAGAAGAAAGATCATGCTGAAAATCCCTATCAAGAGAACCTAACCCACCACAAAAGAAAACAAAGAACTATAGAGGATGGAAGAAGGATCTAGGAGACTTTAAGAGGAGTGTAAGAAGAAACAAGAGGAAGAGGAAGAAAGATTGAGACAAGAGAAGGAGGAGTGGATAGCCTTGGCTATTCCAAGTTCAATGGAGCAACCCTCTTGATCTCAAGAGTTGGCTATGATGAGCCCCACACAGGAGGACGTGCCAAGCATAAGCGCAAGGACATAAGAGTCATGACAAAGATTGGTGGTGGAAGGCAAGGATAAGGCCTCTATACATGCAATCCCACCAGTCATGGTCACCCAACAATCACCCCAATGCAACGAACCATAAAGGGGCAATCAATGAAAGCAACGTCATTGCTTGGGTGCAGTATCTAGTGAGCAAAGTGCAAGAACTTGCACCTGCACCAAGCAAAGGAGCCCCCCTATACGAACTAAAGCAACAACAAAGCTAATGTTGAATCGTGCCAAGGGCCAAAGATACCTTGTTTGGAAGTATTGACTACTTTGGTGCCCTCAGCCATGCACAACACAGAAGAATACTTCAAAGACAACTTGATAGAATGACTGAAGAGAAAAAGGCCACACTTGTTGCAGAGCTGGAAGAAGAAAAGAATGCCTTTGCAACGTACACGCTAGAGAAAACGAGGGTGATGGCCATCATAAACAAGGAAATGATTACATTAAAAGAGACCCTAAAGGCAAGGCAAGGCAAAGAAAGCCTCAAAGACCTGTATGATGAGGAAAGAGACAACCATATGGCTCTAAAGGAAATGTATGCCTTCAATTCCAGGAAAAGTAGACGCTTAGGGCTAGAAAATGAGGAGCTGAAGAGGCAAAGAGAGGAGGCAAGAAAAGAGCTGCATGCAACAAAAATTCAAAAAGATGAAGAGACGACAAAGAAGTTGGTGGAGTTGCATAACCAAGTTCAAGTAGCTCTCCACAAACAGAAAATCCTAAAGGAGCAAATAGAGCGCCAGAACCAAGAAAAAGAACAAATGAATGCATTATGGTGAGAGTAGAAGCAAGAAATTGCAACTTTAGCCCAACACTAGAATCAATATCAAGGGTAGGACATTTTAATATACCTATCTTCCTAAATCACTCATAGCACCTTCCTTTATATGAACTAGGTCCTCAAGTGTGGGACAACATCTTAGGCTTTTTGACCCATCTTGTAGTGGATCTTTTTGACCCATCTTGTAGTTCCACCATCACTTGCATAGTGCACTGCACGGTAAGGTAGACACAACCCCCTAGGAAGTGCACTCTCCTTCCTTTCAGGTACATTGTGTGGCAATGTGGCAAACCAACAACTACGGAGCCCTTCTTCAACCAACCATCTATGTTTGACATCGGCAACCTTCAAAACCTGCTTCACAGAGCATCCCCAACATTACCTACCTCTCCAAAGACCCAAGAAACATTCCACACCAACCCTTAATGTTTTCAGCTTATATCATCAAGTGCCATGGGATTGGCACTCAGCTATGAGGGGGGCAATGTTAACCCTCGGAAGACCCAAATGGAAAAATTCAAAAAAATGGAAGTGAAAGATAGTCCCAAGGCAAGAGGAAGACGAAGGACAAAGGTGCACTTAGAAAAATTTGAAGATACGAAGCACAGAAAAAAGTCTAAAATATAGAAGGAAGGGCACAAGAATAAGTGCACCTTAATATTTTGCCAAGAAGAGAACCAAATGCATTGTAATTCATTTTGTAAAAGTGAACATGTCTCCCGTGCAAGTTGTAAAGAATGAAAGGTGCGGGCTAAGGCCAATGCTAATAGAAAGGAGAAGGAAATAAGAGTGGAGGAACAGACAAATTGACCAAAAAGGGGATGGCTGCCCAAGGAAGCGGTAAGGCATGTATAAAAGTTTAAAAGAGAATGAAGAAGCTCATTCTTGGTGTGTAGCCAAACTTGTTCTCTTCTTGCTTCTTACTCTTACTTCCTTCTTGTGTATGAGTGTGTGTGTGTGTGTGTGTGTGTATGTGTGAGAGTGAGGGACCATGGAGAAGCTCTTATTATCCTCTCATCATCATCATCATCTTCTCTTCTCCTTTCTTGCATGCATGACTATGGAGGTCAAACCTTAGAGCTTGGAGATGAAGCTTGCTTGAGAGTGCATCTTGGATCATGGAGCTAGAAGGAAACTTGATCAAATTCAAAGGTAAGTTCACTACATTTGTGTGTGGAAGAGTGCACACGACTATGTGAGAGGTAGCCATAGCTCTCGGCTTGAAACGCTTGAAGCAATAAGCGGTTCATGGCTTGGCAGTTTGCTCACAAGAGTGATGATAACACTCCACTTGGGGGTCATCTCCTATTTTTAATCAAATACTTCCATTCCATGGGTTGGGTTGATGCACATTTTGCACCATTGTTGAGCACTATCATGGCATGACGCCAGTTGCAGCAACTATATGCAGTAAATCTTAGATGCCTGCACACTTGAGAGAGTACCCTTCATTGTATACACACAATTTTTTGCATGCACAAGATTTGGGATTCTCATCAAAAAACTAGGAACCTCAGGTTGAGTGGAAAAGGTGGTTGGGTGAGTTTTGAGGGTCGTAAAGATTGACACCAATTGTGAGATGGGTTGTTTTCTTGGTCAACCTCTTGAGAACCATTATTTTTCTTGAGAGATTGTGAGATTTTGGGAGGGTGGAGCAAAGTAAAACATTTTTTTATCAAGAGATGAGAGGGGAGATAATGGATCTAATTTAATCAAGGAATTATGTTTGCATTTTGCATGATAGACGACACTTCTAGATAGGGTAGGCACTATGTTTCAAGTGCATCCATTTTTTTTGTGTGGAGCATCGCTTGTTTGATTGAATCGCATGTATTCAAATTTACATCTCTTCTCAATGTCATGAATGATTGAACACGTAGCTTATTTTCAATAGCATATTTCTACTAGGTCACATTGCATGAAGCTGAAATCAAGAGGACAAAAGGAGACTATCATCAAAAGAGCAATTGCAGGTGCTATGAAGGAGACAAAAATTGGAGGATATATTAATGATAACTTTGGAATAAAGGGAAATATTTAGAAACATCAAAATGCTTGGGCACTATAAGAATGAGCTCATTGTGGACTCAAAATGTATTAGTTGCAAGAGGTCATTTTATCAGGTTTGCAAAACATAGAGTGATTGCACCAGCAAAGGGAAGTGTTGGCGATGCCAGGAGGCATATTTCACGGTGGATTCCGTGAGGTTTTACAGTGGATTCCATAAACTTTTATTACCGGGGCTCATACACAAAGTGGATTCTTTGTGCGAGAAGTTGATGGGGACGCCTATCCTTTTCGGGCGTTTCGTTAATTTAGTGTGTACATGGGTGATTCCATAGCGGGTGATTCCGCAAAATACATATTTAAATTAATAAACGTTTATGAGTTTAGAGTGCGCACTCGTGATAAATTAAGGTTAGGATTGATTTCTAACCAATTAATTTATTTATGTAGCTGAAGACTGCTAGGTATTCACTTTTGTTAGTTTAATTGTATTATTTTACTAACGATTGTGAATGCTTCAGTTGATTGTAGAGATAGCAGCAGTGGTGGTGGAAAGCATTGGAGGATAGCGTGTATTCAAGTTATCGTCAATATTTTGATGGGCGCATACCTTAGGCATGGTGCCTATATTTTGTCGCGCCTATTTATCAAGGCGTTTGATATTTATTTATTATTTTTATATGCGCATGGGCGCACGATTTAGATATTTGTATTTGGACATTGTATTTGGGTATGCCTGACTTCTTGGGCGCCCGCCCATTAGCTTTATTTCTATTTGGCACAAAAGCAAACTCAAAAGCCAAGAGCATGCACAAGGCTGGAGGGGAGATTGCACCCAATTGGTCTCTTGTTCATGTCGTGCAAGTCTTCTACATTGATTTGTGTGCAAAAAGTAAAGTTCTTTTGTTCTTGGGGACCTTCTGACGCTCACTACACGCGCTTATGGCATCCGATCTGTGCACCAGTGGTATCAAAGCGAAGCTAAGATCGAGAGCTTCCAAGCACGAAGGCGGAGCTCCTGGAATGATCGAGCTCTACAGTCCTTTTCGTCACAAACGATGTGGCACCTTGAGGCAAGGTACACATCCTCACAAGACCAATAGGTGTCCGCATAGTAGTAATATCCCTGCTTTCCAAGGCAAGCTGAAACTGATCATAACCTGAATACAAGTCACCTAGAGAATAGATGGCTCGTCCTGCAAAAGCCTCAGCAAATTCATCCACAACTGGACCTATTCCCACATTTCTGATTGTCACTTTGTTCACGGGCTGCATATCCTGAATAAATCTCAAAGTACCATTCTTCTTTGGTACAATAAACCACCTGTTAGAGTAGGGTGCAGAAGAGGGTTCCAAAATCCCCATTTTAATCTTCTCATTCAGCAACTCTATCAGCTTTGGCAAGTGTGCTTTAGGCACAGGTATAGGACGTATATTCCATGGTACATGAGGAACAGTGAAGATGACCATAGGTGCAACCAATTCGGGACTAATGCAGCCAATTTCATGTGGAAAGAAAGCAAATGCCTTACCATGACGTCCAAGAATCTCTCTAAAACATTCTTTTTCCACTGGAAGCAAAAAATCATCATTTCCAATCTTCAATTCTGCAAGAGTTTCAGCAGTAAACTTATGTCCAATATTTGCAGGGTCCCTCAACATAGGCTGCTTCATAGATTTTTCAATCTGTTCATCACTATCAGAAGGAAGCGGGCCTGCAACCGGCTTAACCTTCTTATCAACAGTTGGGCACACGTTTGTGCACCTTAAGATCAAGGTTATGATGTTTTTTTCTTGGAATTTTTTTAGGACTTCTAGGGGACATGCAGACAAATATATTTCTACTCATCAAAAGGGTTCAACAACAACTTAAGACTAGTAATTTCATTGCTTATTTAAATGAGGTTCTGAGTTTTAATACAGATCTAGAGTAAATAACAATGATAGCATTGGTCCATTATCTGATTATGCAAGAGTAGAAGAATTTCAAATCGGCGACATTTTTCAAGCTAATTATATTGCCATGGAGGATGAGAAGTTGAGGCTATGAATAGCACACAAGCATTAATATGGAAGTTTGAAGAAACTATTCATAATTTGCGCATCAACTCAATGGATCAACAGATTGTAAAAGTTTTGGAGAATGAAGCTCACTTCTTAAATGTGGCATTATTTGCAGTCACATAGGAAAACTATGTTAGAAGCACATAAAATCTAGTGGAAGTTCTACTTGACAACTTTGAGTATGATGTCCAAGTAGCATACTTGCTTTATCTAAATGCTACTCATGAGGTTAATGGCATTTGGTTCTACAATTCTCGAGAATGCAAAGATGTTACAAATCTTTTTCAAGATTCGAAAGGATGTGGAAGGGTCACTTTTTGTTGTGGAAAGGAGAACGAGGTGCCTATTAGTCAACATTGCATGTCGACGGAATGGTGATGGACTGGAGTTTTTGGTTGAGCTCGCATGAATGGCACTGTCATTACAAAAATCTTTTTGGAAAGCTTATGAGTTCTGAAGCCTTTAGGTTTTTTGTTTTCACAACGATAAAAGTTATTTTCTTAAGTTTTATGAAAAGCTAAAAGCCTTAGCTTTGGAGGCACACAATGTGTTGAAGAATACTATAAAAATGGAGAGTAACAACTTCAAAGAGATATGAGAACATTATGCCATTGTGTTTTTTTCAAAGTTTGTGTTTTGAATATTGTGCAAGATGTTAGATACCCGGTGTGCATATTTTCGATGTTTTTAAAGCTATATGTAATACTTCCACACAATTAAAAATTAGTTGGTTAGTTCGAAAGTTAGTCAATTAATAAGTTAATAAGGTTACTAACTAAAGTAAAAACTAACTAACATTAATAACTAATCATTTTTATTTTTATTTTTTTTAAAAGCAAGGATCGTAACCAAAAAAAAATTTCGAGATTGACAAGGACTATAGCCACCCATCACGGAAGTTACCATGTGAACGAGAGTTATGAGCCATATTAGTCTCACTAGTGTTAATGTGTATAGTATGGATGGTCCAAAAATACTAGTTTTTTGGATAAAACTAGTATATTTTTTATATTTTAGATATTATTTATTATAAATATATTAAAAAAGCTATGAAAATTTCTAGAATAGGATGTCATTTAAAAAAAGAAAGTGGTTTTTTCAGCCTGTTTTGAAGATTTAATGAAAAAAAGAATGATTGGCAAAATGGTGCACATCGCGATCGCAGTTTACAAGCAACAAACAACACTTTGAACAGGGAGAAGAAGAAGGAGTGATTTAGAAGATTTCTAAACAAGTGTCTTGGGGTTTCACCCACCTTTCAGAGCAAACGAAACCATGAGATTTGTGATTTGAGCATCAGATTGCATCTTAGAAGTTTCAGATCGCTGATTTTGCAAATATCCCCTCCACAAAGATCTCTTCTTCTCAGCCATAACCCTTCTTCTGTAATTCAACTATAAATATGAGGTATGGAGAGCAGTTTAGAGAAGTACAAGGAGACCCCGAGAGGCTATGAGAGAGAGGTAGAGAGAGGGAGGTAGAAGGATACCCCTCCAAGAGGTTGCGAGAAGGAGCTTGAGAGAGAGAGAGAGAGAGAGAGAGAGAGAGAGAGAGAGAATTTACCCCGAGAGGCTGTGAGGGAGAGAATTGGCTCAAATCCCCCTGTCTCGGTCTTCAATTAAGCCATCTTCTCTTACGCTCTCCCATCTTGAATTTATTTTGCCTTCCCTATCTCTCGAACATGCTCGCTGACGATGGCTCTAAAGCGACGAGGTGGAAGGCAACGAAACATTGGGTGTGGCGAATGTGAGCACGAGTAAAGACGAAATTCCCAAAGTCGTCGTGCCAAACCACGTTATTCACTACTAGGTTATTATTTTTCTACATAAAATAATAAGATTTATGGTGAAATTTTTCAAAAAATATTACAATTTTCTCTAGAGAGCATATTAATACATGTATAAATGGCTAACTACTACTTATAATTTGTAGTTAGATTAATCAAGATTGTAATTCGTAAGATCATGATGGAAATAGTTGCAAGAGAATATTGCACGAAGTGAGAAAAAGATTATATGTGCGCTTGAGATTAACAAAATAACTCGATATATTGTCAACACGATAAGGTTAAGGTTGATTAATGCTTGTTATGAAAAGTGAATTTCTATTTAAAAGGGTTGTAAATCATCTCGTTAAATTATTGTCACAGTATTTTTTCTAAAGGATATTTACTTATGCTGGGTAAGTTAGCCCCAAACTTGAAATTCATGTCTTGCTTAACATGTTGCAAGAGATGTACTCAACACTTCTTTATGGGAAGGAGAATCCTCATTAGAATATAAGGTTACCTTAGAATAAGGTCTACCTTGGCTATGGAAGTTGTGAGCTGCACAATGGTGTGATTATCATTGCATCATTTGATATACGTTTGAAAAGACTGTTTGTGTTTGCTAGAATCTGGATATTTGATTAAAGACATTGACAAATAGGATAAAAGGAAAGGTCGCACTAGGCTACCCCCAAGCTAACTGCGAGACCCTACTCCAAAGGGATCATGGTTATCACTTCGAGAGGCTTAGACCTGCTCCGTAGAGCAAAAGGTCTATCCGTAGGGATAGTCTCAAGCAGTAGGAAATGTGGGTGCCAGGGGGGGCTCTGGCTGCAATTCCTGCATTCTTCCCAGAATCTAACGAGCCCCTTCATGACCCAAGATGAGATCCTGAAACCCTAAATACTAGTTAGAAGGGTGGAATCTTGGTGGACAAAATACCCCCGTGGAATTTGTATATCTTTCATAGGGTTGGAAAGATGGAAATTGTAATAAACTTCCAATATAATAAAGAAATTTGTTTTATTCAAGGGTTGTTTGAATTGTATGTGTGCCTGTGAGATAAATGTAATATTCCACATTAAAAAAACGAATTGGATAAATGAAAAATTTATTCTTTATTCCCCCCTATCCCCCCAGCCGACTGACGAGCTGGAGGGGGAGGGAAATAGAAGGAGCCATTAAGCTCCTTGGTGGAGCTCGGGATGAGGAGGGGGAACATGCGTGATGACACGCAGGCAAGGGAAGATCCCCCTCCCCTCCACTATTTAATGAGGAGCCGCAGGCCGAGGGAGGGGGGCGAGAATGCTGCAGGCCGTCAGTCTGAAGAGGAAGGAAGAGAAGAGGGGATACTTCGACGCTGGGCAGCCGTGAAGGAGAGTGGGAGGCTGTTAGCCATGAGGGAGAGCGAAAGGAGGGTCGTGAGAAGCCGTCCCTCTGCTGCGTCGGGTCGCTGCTGTGGAGAAGGGGGTGAGCGTGAAGTCGCCTCCCATTTAGCCGCCAAGACGGATGGCCATAATCACCCCCCCAAGCTTCTGGAAGCTTGGAAGCTTCCAAAGGGGGGGCCTCTTTAACCCCCCTTCCTATACCCTACTACCCCCTTTTTTCCCCCTTCTTTACCCCCCCCCCCCCCCCCCCACCCTCCTCCCGGTTTAATCCCCCCTAAGCCCCCTTGTTCCCCCCCTCCTCCTGGGTTTAATCCCCTTAAGCCCCCTTGTTCCCCCCCTCCCGGGTTTAATCCCCCCTAAGCCCCCTTGTTCCCCCCCTCCTCCCGGGTTTAATCCCCCTAAGCCCCCTTGTTCCCCCCCCTCCCGGGTTTAATCCCCCCTAAGCCCCCTTGTTCCCCCCCCCCCCCCCCCCCGGTTTTAAACCCCCCCTAGGATTTTTAAATTCCCTTTTCCTGTTAAGCCCCTCCCTTGACTTTGGGAACCTACCCCCCCCCCCACCCCCGGTGTTTTATTCCCCTAAACCTTATCACCCCCTTATAGCCCTTTTAACCCTTTTTCAACCCCCCTCATAACTCTTTTCTTTTTTTTCCCACAACTCCCTAAGCTTTCCTCTTAATCCCCCGTATCCCCCTTATTATTTTTCCCCCCTGAACCTAAAAATCCAAATCACCATCATGGCCACGGATGATATCCCGTAAGGGAAAAGTAGCCGTGAGATAAATTATAGGAAGGGAAAGTAGAGGGAGTGAAAAGAAGGAGTGAAGGAGGAAGAGTGGGAAAAAGATAAAAGAAAGGGAAGGAAGGAGAATAAGTGCTTTCTATTCCTTCTACCCCAAGTCAAAATCCTCCAAGGGTTCCGTGGTTGCAAAACCACACTCACCCATAAACTTTTTTTGATCCAAAGAGACAGTGGAATTCCAGAAGAAAGAGGAAAAGACTATCTCACATTCGAACTACGATGCCGCCGAAGAAAGTCCAAGGTGTAGCTGCGGGAGGGTCATCTCCCAGTATCCATGTGGATATCTCACCCCAAAACCAGGTTTTTCTTCTTGGCTTCAATTCGGTTTTAAGTCGATCATGCAAAGAAAAATTGTTAAGGATAGGTTATATTTGTTCGAGTTATTTGTAACGAAGGAGTTTAGCTTATGAATGACAATGTATACAACTTAGCTTTCTTCAAATTGCATCAAGCATTATAAATTACGTGCAAGATTAGCCATTTACTATAGTAGTATATTTTAGTTAAATCCTAAGGTGTTGAAATTATATCTTGCACCATTAGTCTTATTGCTTTCGCAACGAATCGTTGTAAATGGTTAAATTCATGAAAGGTTTCTTTCGATGCTCAAATTACTAAGGAAGTTATCTTTGCTAATTGCACATCTTAGCAAGGCAAATGCTGTTATTTGGCATGAGTTCATCTGTAAGGAAAACGGAAGTTAAATTTAAGCTGTATTGACTGGAAAGTAATTTGTCACAAGGGTAGCAAAATCGTGACAAGAAGATTAATGTTACCTTCCGAAAGATAACTAAACCAATCTAAACATAGAAACATTCATATCCTAAGCACTTGACTACTTTCCTTACCGTAGGGACAATAAATTCGTAAAGATAAGAAACTAGGGTTTGTCCCTAAGGTTCTTAAAAGAAGAAACCCTAGGCCTGACATACGTCTGCTTAAAGAATCTAAACAGATTATTCCATCGCAGGACTTGCACAACAAGTATGAAATCATTTAGTCTTGTGATTGATTCACAAGGAGAAAGGGTAAAAACCCTCATCAAGGACGGCAGATCCTTACGCAAGTTATCTTGCAAAAAGACGTATTTTTGGATATCCTTCTAAATAAGGAAAGTTGTAAACCGGAAACTAGCATATCTAAGGCACTTTAGGGTTAACCAAGTTGGGTATGCCCTACACCGGAATGTAAAAGATCTTGCCAATTTACAAGACACCTTGGGAACGAGTGCTGATACACTCAAAAAGGAAAGAATACTTCCTTAGCAGTTTGCCAAACAACTGGGTTGATTAATGGAAATGTTTGTGTTTGCTAGAGATTTTAGGGCTCTGTTTGAATTATGAATTACAAATTAAATGAGTACCTATACTTCAGGTTGAAGGCCTGAAGGAAGAGGCAGTTTCAGTTACCCCCGATTGCCTGCCTAACCCTAACCAAGGGGGTTGTTCACCGCGCCGGGAACGTGGACCGAACCCGCCGTGAGAGGTCTCTCCGTTGAGCTCTACTTGGAGTAGGAGGATGCTTGGGTGCCAGGGGGGGCTCTGGCCGTAAATCCCTCGCCTTCCGGGTCCTGCACAAGAGGCTAACGTGACTCGGGATTGGATCTCGAGGCCCACATACTAGTTTACGGGCGGAAGCTTGGAATAGTGATCCCTGGGGATTACTAGATAGCCTTCGGGCAGATTATGGACAAGCCTACGGGCGGAACTCCTTATATTTCAAAGATAAAATGATGAAATGTTAAAAGAACTTGCTTGATATTGTTTTTCTATGTCACGTGATAAGATTACGTGAAGGAACCAGTGCTTAACAGGGTTAATTAAAGAAGTTGATTGTTATATGTCAAATTAATGTGTTAGATAATTACATAACTAAAACAAACCGAGGAAAGTGCGGAGGATGGGCCATGGGTCCATCCTACGGTTGGGTGGTCCTGGTTAGCTGGGAACTTTTCTCAAAAATCTCGAAGAACAGCAGGACGATCTTCATCATCAAAACGAATAACAAGAACGATGACCTAGAGTTACGTCTTACCCAATTTGCGCTGTTCTAGGGGAACGGAATGGGACTATGCCTTATGGCAGAGAGGTTGAGCCTTGCATCCCTCTTGTTTCCCATTCTCCTTGAACCAAGTGCAGCGTGAATCCGCTTCGGACCTGGCTTTTCTGCGTAAAGTAGTTCGCTCGGGTCTGACGCTAGTTGCTGTTAGCTAATGACCAATCAGGAAAACCCTAATTCCGGTCGCGATCCTAAGTGGGGAACGGCCAGGATACTTCCGCTACGTGGCAGACGCGGGAAGACCTAGATCGCAAAACCCATAACATTCCATGGAAGTGCCGGGCAGAGTTTTCTAGACATCCTTTCCGATGGACTGCTAAGACGTGTCCTGGATGATACTAGGGGACACGTTACAATAAATTACATGAAGAAACCTGTGATTTAATGGACTAATTAAGGAAGCTGGTTGTATATTTTCCAGTAAATGTGTTGTAGGTAATTAAAAAACTAAAGATGATTCCATCATCAAAGGAAAGCGGGTGGCATAATCCCTGACAAGTCCGTCCACCAATGGTAGGGTGGTCTCGATTAGCTAGGAGCTTTTCTAAATCGGAAATAGAAATAGGAAGATGATAAATTGACCAATTAGTCATTACGTAGAACCGACTTGCATTGTTTTAGGGGGGTTGGAATGGGATTTGGCCTTATAGGCAAGAGGGTTGATGTACCGCACTCCCCTCCGTCTCCCATTCTCTTTAAACCAACTACAATGACAAGTCTGCTTTAGATCGAGTAATCTTGTAGAAGTGGGAACTCAAAATTACTGACACTAGCTGGTTGTTAGGAGACCCATCTAAATTTAGGAACTTGAAAATTCAAGTCGATCCTAGTGGGTTCGCAGTCGGACCTCTTCCGTTGCGATGTAGACTTAGTGGGGTCTAAGTGACAAACCCTGTGATGTTCCAAGGGAGCGCCGGCGAGCGACGTCATTTGGAAAAACCTACTAATGGACTACAAAAAGGTGCGCCTTGGAATGAGCCTGGCTAACACCTCACACTACAAGAGGCATAGTTATTCGTTAGTGCTGGTGTGTTGATTGTGTAGGGGTTATTAAGAGTCGAAAATTTTCATTGTGAGTTGTCCTTTGACAAAGTCAATTCCCTAACTGGCACTCCTTGACATCTCGTTTTCAGATTGTGTGTGACGGTTCTTGTCAAAACATCAACTGCTAAACATCGCTTCTTCCATGGTTGCTCCCTTCACTTGAGGCTGTTGAGAATCAGCAATCACACTCAAACAGCCTCTTTGTATGGAATCTCAGGGTCAAGGATATGCAGGCTAACTTATCCCATATGCACAATAGTGCCTACTGCAGTTTCCTACTTTCCTATAAAGCATTGTACTTGCTTCCTTTCTAAATGCAATGATAGTACTCTTTTCATTTCAGTAAAGTGTCAATGTCATTGTCCACATACACAAGATTGTGTTTATGAGTCCAAGTCTCAATCTTGGAACCTAATTCACTTGTGTAACAAATAGTGTCCATTCCATCATGAGTCTACACTTCTCCTTCCATCCTCCATAGCTTCCGGTTATGTCATGCTCTAGATCCCTCATTTCTAACATGGTATCAGAGCGGGTTGAGCATGGCTAAGCTCTCCTCTGCTCTCTCTCAGTCCCTCTTCAACTCTAGGTAGCTCAGCTTGGGTACATGACTTCATCTTCAACTTCATTCTCATCTTGGACTGCTTGGCAGCCATAGCCACCCGCACCCTGCCTGCTTCAAGCTCCTGGATCTCTGTCCACAGGTCATATCTTGCTGTGACTCCTTCTGGGAAAGTATTCCTATGCTTCCATAGCTCCTCTGTGTCAACTCAGAACTCAACATTGCCCTAACCACAGCTCAGCATTGCTCAAATTCTTAATCTCTGTTTTTTGGTCCACCATAGCCAGATTTGACCTGCCCACCTTTGAGCACTCCAATCTCATCATAGAAGCTGAATCAGCTTTCGATTCCTTCTGGGGGATTGCTCTACACCTCAAGGCGCTGTAGCGTGGCACCATACACGACGACATTGGAGTCCATACACGACGGCATTGAAGAAATCGACAGATCTGGCCGAAATCTGCGCCCGTCTCTGATTTTCGATTCTGCTCGCCTGCACGCGACATGATCTGGTCGATTGCTATGGGGCTTTGGTAGAGCATCATGAGAGCTACATTTTCATAAAAAAAGTTTTGAAAATGGTCAACCACAGCTCCCACAATCTGTAAAAAACCAGGGCTGCCTCAGAAACCCTAAAAGTCAGCCATAGCCAAAAGCTTCAAAATCTTGACATTTTTCACTGTTTCTCTCACTGAAGTTATCAACAGTGATTTTAATCACTGAGCAATACTCTCTGAAGTTCGTTAAAGTACTGTCACTCAGATCTGAAGACATCAACATCAAATCAAGAAGGGGAAGATCACTTGGAGAAAAAGACTTTTGCAGATTTGGTATTCATTGACACTCAGTTAGTGCTTTTTAGCACTTGTGTCTCTCAATCAATTCTTCTGTTGCTCAAATCTAATAAAGTCTGAAGTTGATTTGCTACTGTTCCCGTAAATCCAACATGGGCAAAGACTCGCCAAATGCTCGATTCAAAGGAGTCGGATTCCACACTTGGCAAACCCGCATCAAGCTCATTCTGATGAAGAAGGGTCTCTGGGCCATCACAAATGGCAAAGAGAAGAAACCGCGGGACGCGGACCTTGCAACTACTTGGCAAAAGAATGATGACAGAGCCCAGGCCATTATCAAATTGGAGCTAGACGACAGTTATATCCATCATGTGGATAACTGTGAGACCTCACAGGATACATGGAAAAGACTTGACACCCTGTTCGGTGCACAATCTAAATCATCAAAGTATGGTCTGCTAATTGAATTCTTCAAGCTTGAAATGAAGTCCAGCACATCACTTGCCACACATCTTAATTACATGGAAGGACTCCTAACCCAACTTGCAGGAATCAACATTAAAATGGATGAAGATGTTTGCATCGGTGTTCTACTTAAGAGCTTGCCTCCTGAATATAATAACGTATCAACAACTTTAATCAACATGCCAAATCCTGAACTTGTTGATATCCAGGCATCACTGTTAGAAGAAGAAAAGAAGCTAAAAACTAAGGAAGAACCAAGTACCTCTAGAGATGAGCATGCATTATATGTTGGCAACAGGTACAAAGGCAAGAAAGATCAGCTCTTTTGTGACTTCTGCAAAAGGACCGGACACACCGAGAAGTTCTGCCACGCAAGAAAGAGATCCCAAAAGGCCTATCTAGTCGCAGTCAAAGAAGAAGAAGAAAATGAAGCAAAGGAAGAAGAAGATGAAGATCACCAGGATCGGAAGGACAAGACTCATCAGTCCTTGTACTCTCATAATTCTGATAGATTGTTTTAATAGCCTTGTATTTTCCTTACCCTAATGCTTCCTGCCATAAGCTTTGTAAACTCCTTATGTAACTTGGCATTACAGTCCCTGTACACTTTGTGAGGCCCCTGTTACAGCCTCTGGATGTCCACCATGTTTATGGTACCCACACTTAGCTTTTTCTGCAACAGCCTCTGGTGTTTTGCCATGTCTGTGGTATACCCACACTTTGCAGGTGGTTCTCATTACAGCCTCTACACACTTTGTGCCTTTCCTAGTTGTGATTGAGGAGGGGTGTTGAGAATCAGCAATCACACTCAAACAGCCTCTTTGTATGGAATCTCAGGGTCAAGGATATGCAGGCTAACTTATCCCATATGCACAATAGTGCCTACTGCAGTTTCCTACTTTCCTATAAAGCATTGTACTTGCTTCCTTTCTAAATGCAATGATAGTACTCTTTTCATTTCAGTAAAGTGTCAATGTCATTGTCCACATACACAAGATTGTGTTTATGAGTCCAAGTCTCAATCTTGGAACCTAATTCACTTGTGTAACAAACAGTGTCCATTCCATCATGAGTCTACACTTCTCCTTCCATCCTCCATAGCTTCCGGTTATGTCATGCTCTAGATCCCTCATTTCTAACAGAGGCTTGTTCCAGAGCTTGAGAACCCTTGCTTGAGCCTCATTAAGTGCTCAATAGCAATCATTACTAGCAGCAAAACCAACATCATCATCAACGTGATTTGTGCCAATTTTTCAACTCCTATCACTGGCACTACTATAGACATTGGCACCTCCTGTAACTCCTACAACATCTAACAAAGGTTTAGCACCTCTCTTGGCATTGCTTGGGACCCATTGGAGCCTCCTTTGCAAGTGCATACCTCAACCATGTCTGGTCATTGAAAACAGTTTGTTGTAATACAAACAGGGGCAACAATTACTTAACTATTTGAGCTTCACTGATACTCATACACCTATGCATTGATGCTGAGATGCTTGGTACATGTCTTGAGATGCTTCTTGAATAGGTTTGAGCTTTCTTTGCTTAGTTTGAAGCAAGGTTCTTTGTTGTATATACAATGGATAGCAAGTATTTCACTTGAAAGTTTTATCTATTAAAGGCTTATATGCTTCTTAGGTCTAACAAATGCTAATGTACATACTTGGCATTCATGTATGGGCTTGGACATATCTATGGTGAAATATGAGGCTCCATTTTTGAGCCATATTGGATGCTTTGGCACCTTGGTTTTATGATTCCATTGCTTTTGTCCTCGATATTATGGATGTGAAGAGTACGTATTGGGTTTTATGCTACCAAATGCGTGCTACTTGGATATTGGATATATGGATGCCACACTCACATGAGGTTTTGAGCTTTGCTTGCTCATTTGGTATTCGACTTTTGTTTTACTAAGAGCTGCTACTTGACAATTGGATGTACTACAAAGCATTTGGTTATATAGTTGAGCTTGAGCTTATTACAATGAGACAATGGGACCCATTGGAGCCTCATAAAGAGTGGTTTCACTCCTATTATAGTATGACTGGATCTTTCTATTTGGATAATGACTTGGCATTGGAGATAGTTGGTATTGGTGATATCCAATTGCAATTTTTAGTATTGGTGATGTTCTAGTAGCACGTTCACTCTTCATGATGTATGTCATGTATCGGCTCTTACAAAGAGCCTTATCTCTACTAGCACTTTGGATAATACTCGCTATGTTGTCTCCTTTAGTGATTCCTCATGGAAGATTACCCATGAGAATTTTGACATTGCATGTGGTGCTAAGTCCAATACTCTCTACCCCTTACTTATAGCTAGATTAGTTGACCATGTTTTGGCAGTGAATGTAGTTCCACATGTATCTCTTTGGCATTGTCTCCTTAGACATATGTATTTGAAAGGAATGAAAATGCTTATCCATTTATAGTATCTTTCGCCAATTGACTATAAGTGTTTAAGTCTTGTCATCATTGTTTATATGGCAGGCAGACATAAAATGCGTATGAAAAGTCTAGTACAATATGCATGGGTGAGCCTTTGGCTCTTGTTCATTCGGATGTATGTGGTCCCATGCCTTGTAAGTCATTAGGTGGCACAAAGTATTTTGTTACCTTCATTGATGACTATACACATTAGGTTTGGGCATACCCTGTTAAGTAGAGATCAGAAGTCTTGATTACATTTCAGCATTGGCTTGCTTTGGTTGAGAACCAGTCTTGGTATAGGTTGAAATCCTGAAGGCTAGACAATGGGGATGAGTATGTCTCTAAATCCTTTCAGTAGCTTTGTGATGAGAGGGGTATTAAGCGTCAATTGACCACCCCATACACCTCACCCCAGATAGGTATAGTTGAGCGCATGACTAGGAATCAGGAGCGAGTCCATAGTATGCTTAGCCAAACAAGCTTACCATAACATTTTTTTGCTAAGGCAATTACTACTACCATACACGATGAATCGGTCTCGATGTACTATTCTTGACTATCATGTTGCAGAAGAGGTATAGTCTGGAAAATCTCCATCATATGCTCATTTGCATGTATTTGGTTGTGAAGCTTTTTGCCATGTTTTCAATGACAAGGGCAATAAGTTGGATCCTAGTATGTGAAATGTATCTTTCTTGGTTATTGAAATGCAAGTGAAATGAGCTACTGCCTACGGGATCTACAGGCTCAAATGGTTATTTGCGGCCATGAAGTTGCTTTCTAAGAGGAGAATTTGCATAAGCAACCTGAACATGTCATTGAGGTACACAAAATGATATTTCAAGAGGAGCCTCTTGCTATTATATAGCTAGCTAGACAGCTTGCAATAGCAACACATACTCCAGTGGCCTACTCTCATCATTTTAGGAGAAAGTAACCTACTCTCGTCATTTGGTGAAGGGGGGATTGCAATTCTGAATCCTTTAAAGTTGAAAGTCTCGTGAATTAAGGAGATCTTCGGGTCCATATTCTCATTGTTCTGGAATGCCAATGACTACTTGCTTTGCTGGGATTTTGTCCTTCATCTTTTTAGTGAACAAGTGTACTCCAATTTTATGATAAAAACATATTATTCTCATCAATTTTATTGAGCTACACTTGTCAACCTAGTTGGCAGGTGCCTGAGCAAGTGACAATTAGCTACTTCCAAGTTGATGGTGGGGAGTGAGCAGGGGGTGGCTAGGAGCTTTGATCTTCTAAAGCTTTTGCTTTAGAAAAGAAACCAAGTAATTGTTGTTAATGTGTAAGGCCGTCGTGTTTTGAAGTCGACAAACGAGAGGAAATAGGTAGAGTTATCATGGGCCATCAATTCTTGTAGTTGGCAAGGTGGGCAAAATTCACTATGTTTAAAGGTGGCTTTGAGGCCACACAAATAGTAGAAGTAACTCAATGATGCTCGATTTCTCTCTACCCTCCTTTTTGTCAACAACCACTTCTCCTTCTTAATACCTCCAATGGTAGTGGTTTTCTTTGCAAGTGGTACTTTCATAGAAGAGGGGGTCTTTTGAACCTTTACAAATGTCTCTTTCTCATGTAGCTTGAGAAGAGAACATGAAAGATAGTGACATTGGGGCTTTAAAAGGAGAACCATTGTCCAAAGCATTCATCCATCAGATAAAAGAATGATGCTTGATGAGGGAGATGGTATTACCTTCTTGGATGGATGATATCTCTTCCTTGATGTTGATGCATCCACCAATCACCTTGCTCTATACCAATGTTGAGGACCTTCACCATACAATAACCCAACTGTAGATCGTATTTATCGTGATAGAACTTTGGCTCACATTAAGCAACCCATATACATTTAAAAACCCTATCCTAAAGCATCAAAAAGAATCATTTCTTAGCCAAAATTCATGTTTTGATTCACCTATAGCAAAGCAATAGTAGGCAAACTTCAAATCTTCTGCAATATCCCTCTAATCTGGGCACTTTCAAGTAATAGATTGCACCCAAATCAAGGTAGCACTCCCTGAGAAAGCAATGAACACTAGTGAACAACCTATAATCGTTGCACAAGTCAATCTATAGAGATCCCAAGATACTCAGTTTAATCCCTCTTCATGCATCAGTACACATCAGTGGGTCTTGTCCTTGTCTTCTTCGAATTATGCCCTAGCCTTTCCCTATGATTAGCAATAAAAAAGCATAAGTCTTGATGATGATCTCACCCAAAATAATTGGGCCTTGCAATAGGCCATAAATCATAACAAAAAAAGTGGGGCTTCCACTATTGGCCATGGACACTTCAAATCACTACTTTTTCTTATCCATTAACTTTGGCCACTTACATTTCTAGAACAAATCTAATCACTTTGCATTCGCAATAAATATAAAAACCACATCCAATTTCATGACAAATATTGATAGATAGTGTAAACTCAACATAAATAATGAGACTAACACATCCCATAGGCACACATATGAGATCCTGACACCATCAAAGTTCTTGTAAGAATTCAACCTCTAGACATACAACCATGTGATATCCACCCCCTCAACCTACACATCCTCCGACATGTTCCACATATATTACTCTTGAGTAGTTTTGAGATTTTCTTCTTCATCCACAATATCATCTTCATCTACTTCTTCAATGTTGTTGTGCATTTTCAATGTCATGGTTCACTTCTTCATAAGTGATAGCTTCTCTTCTCTTGAATAGTTTGATCTATTTGCTAGCTATGGTTATCTTCAATTCAGTCCCATCCAACTCAAAAAGAGAGTATGTGGCATTATCATATACATGCAACACAATATATAGACCAAACCATCTCTTGGAGGCTTTTTTTATTGTACTATGCTAATTATCCAAATTGATGTCATACATAAGTACCAATACTCCCTCCTCTATAGCTCTTGGCCTAAGCCTATGTCATTTGACAAACTTGTCTTTGTTGTGAAATATACCTTCTTTCAATCTCTTCACAGCAAGCTCTATGTCTTCTGCTCTTCTTTCCAATTGACAGATTCTACGAGCTAGCAAATCTTCCCTACTCATCCCTTCTTCCCATGAAAAGGCATTCCATGTGGTAGCCACTTCTTCAGTTGGCATGATCAATTTCAATCCATACATTAACTCTATTGGCTATACCCTATCACAACACTATAAGTAGTGTGATCAATCCATAATGCATATGGAAGAAACCATGGTCACTCTTGAATTTTTCCATTGCATGCCCTTTCTAAGGCCTTGACAATTGGCAAATGCCATCTTTCACTTATTCTGTTCCCCTCTTGACTGTATGCAAAACTAAGAGCAAGCTTGATCCCCAATCTCAAGAAAAAATCTCTAGCCTTATCAGCATCAAGCTCTCCTCTATATCTATAGTGACCTTGTTCACACATCCATAACAATAAGACACATCTTCCAATAGAAACCTACATACATCACTTATGGCTTTAGTCCTCAAAGCTCGACCTTCATCCTCATTTGTAAGGTCCTCACACGCAAGAACAATATATTTCATCTACCACAAACCCATAGGCATGATCATTAGCTCAACAACCCATTTATAATGCATTGAAAGAGAATATGTAGGATTTGAACCATCTCTATATCTCATAGAAGAATACATCTGACATGTGTTGCAAGTCTCTATAAACTTTGAAACATCCATGTACATAGCTTTCCACCATTGTCTCTCTTTGGTCTTCTCAAAGCTAGCCCATAATCCCAGTTTCCCAACCCATAACCAAAGTTGTTTTTCAGAAAGTAGCCAAATGCTTTTCTTCTGATTCTCCTGAGCTCATCATTGGTCTCTCCATCTCTCCTAGTAAAGGTACTCAAATATTGTCCAGTCTATAGCCACTATCCATCATATAGCTCCTTTGGAAAAATTTTCCACTGAAGAAACATGACAACCATGGACAAGTATAGTAGTTATAATTCTAGCCTCATCATCCTCAGCCATCATATCATACTCATCATTGTACTTAGCTCTAGATAACATATCTACCATTGTGTTATCCTTTTCTACAATGTGCTAGAATTTAGGATTTATAAAGTTTTTATATATAATCCATCACGACATGCCAATATTAGGAGTAGAGTAGCCCATAATTATCCCAAGAAGAGGTGAACAATTAGTCTCCACAATCACTTAATGCTCCAATAAAGTATTTCTTGACACATTTCAAAGGTGTAACAACTCCCACAATTCTCTCTTTATCTATGGATATCCTATTTGTCTCTCATTCAATACTTTTGTTCCAAATTTGGTTGCATATCTCCTTCCCTCATCATCATCTTAATCAATTGCCCAATCGTAAGAAGCGAGGAATACATGTGTTAATGAGAGAGAGTTAATAATACCATATCACACTGATATAGGTATAAAAGGTGTGATACATGTAATTTTTTATATCTTTTATCATAATACAATTACTATCTCTAATCTCACTTGCTTGCACTCAACTTTCATGGCTTCTCTCTCTTCTTTTCTGTCTTTTTAATATATCTCTCTCCTCATCACTCATTCTCTCTCCTCTTTTCTCTCTCTTATACTCTTCTTTCTCTCACCTCTTAGCCCTCTCCTTGACAAGTGGTATCAGAGCATCTCTTCTTGGATTTCTTCCACAATCTTGTTACTTCCTAGTTATTTTGGGTGGCTTATAATCTAGCTATAATTAGTTTCAGTTAGCAATTGAAAGTAGGAATCTTGCAACCATAAAGACACCATTGGGATTAGTGTGCATGTGCACTCTACCACAAGGGACAATGAATTCGTTTGCACACATGATGAATGCTATGAACAAAGTATTGTGGGATTATATGCCTCATATTACTATGTATTTTTTTTTAATGAATTGTCAATAAAAGAGTGGACTGAAGAGGATAAAGATGAAGAGTTAAACAAATTGAGATGTAAAAGATTTACTTCTCATCATCATATTTCTATTGACGGTGGGAAGATCATTGATAGAATCAAAGAAGTGAATCTTACTCTTGTAGGTCAAAAGTCAATCTTTGGAGTGAATGAAGTGTTGATTGTTGGACAAATGTGTTGTCCATATGCTAGAAGGCTACCACTAGCAAAGGTGGATGCAATTGATAGGATGGATGAGACTTGCTTTTCAGTATCAAATGTGAGGAGGTTTTTTGGAGCCTATGTATTTTATCTTATATGAATATTACACATTTGTGGATGCTTTGTATTAGTTATTGAGAAAATGATAGAAATCCAATGGGATATGATGCACACGAAGGCTATGGGAAAGTTGAAGAAACTGTTTAAGTTTGTGACAACTTTGAGGAAAGCTAATTATACAAGTGGAAGACCCATTGTCATCATTGTGGATATGAGCCCTATTGGCATTGGTTGGTGTCAAGGAGAGAGTTGAGAGGTGAGAGAAAAAAGAGTAGAAGAGATAGAAAAGAGGAGAGAGAATGAGTGAGAGAAGAGAGAAATACTAAAAAGATAGAAAAGAAGAGAGAGAAGCCATGAAAGCTGAGTGTAAGTAGGTGAGATGAGAGACAATAATTGTATTATGATAAAAGATGTCAAATATTACGTCTCATACCTTTTATATCTATATAGGTGTGTGACAAGGTATTATTAACTCTCTCTCTCACTAACACATGCATTTCCAACTTCTTAAAATCCATCCTTGCCCAAAGGTTTTTGCCCACAGAAACAATTTTACAACGGCAAAGAAGGATGGATGAAATAGAGTACTACTCTAATGTTTGCTATACAAAACATGAATGAATAAAGTAATGAAGAGTTATTTACTAAAATAAAGACATAAAGGAAAGCCTCTATGATATGCATAATCTCGATGTTTTCAAAAGGAATTGAAGCCTTCAAATTTTCAAGAAATAGAATCTGTAAAGAATAGATAGCTTGTTGTAAAAATGAGGGCATGCTGAAGAACACCACCATAAATTCTAATAGGAGTATCCAAATAGGGCAAGCCATATATCAAAACATAGCTATTGAAGATTTTTTTGATGCTATATAGGTGGTAAATTCCAAAAATTAGGGCAAAGTAAAATTTATTCTAAAACGTGCTGCTCTCCAGACTCTATTTAGAGTGTAACTGGCTCCATGTGATTATGTCTCAACCACCAATGCATGCAATAGAGAGGGCAACTCATCCAAAATGGAATCTCGCCTTCCTCAAGTGGTAAACCCTTTCACTTGATCAAATACCTATTGATGAGGTGAGAGTGAATGTTCTTTCTATGTTGATCTATATAACCTCCTCAAGAATGTACTGAATAAGTCCTTTTTTATCCATAAGAGGCATTGAGCTGACTAACATGAAATAAATTATGAATCTTAGTGGAAGAGAGAAGTTCCAATAGATATGCCAAGTCTCCAATACACTTAAAGATCATGTAGGGCCTATAGAACCTATGAGCAAGTTTGTTGCTCAAGCCATCCTTTAGAGTAGAATATTGAGACTTGGGTATTTTTGAGAAAACTAACTCTTCCTCCTGGAACTCATCCTTTATGTTGTGTGCTCTCAAGCTTCTTCTTCTCCAAGCTCTGCGTGTGTGCGTGTGCGTGTGCGTGTGCGTGTGCGTGTGCGTGTGCGTGGCACTCATATCAACTTTGTCCTCTAACAAATAAGCATCTCCTTTATTGTGCATAAGACACGTTTGTATCTTGTGACTTTTAAATGTAATTATCTTTATAAAGTTAGTAACTAAAGCATAAGTATTGTAATATAAAAAAAGAAGCCACTACTAGATCCTCAAAAGTCTGAAGCATAGAAAAATATTTTGAAGGCATCCTTCAACAAGAATAGCTTTATAGGCCTATGTGGGCATAGCCTAAGGATTTAGATAGATTTGAGCTTATAGAATGGAACAATGGCCTCATCTAAGAAAAGTTAATCCTTGACATGTACTACACATATGCACAATCCTCTCCAAATATTTAAAAATACCTAACCAACTAAATACCAAATTGTCATCATCATTCATCTAAACCTATAATGTGGCACACAATAAGGCCTTAATAAGAAATAACTCTTAATTGAGAAAATTTGAAGGAAATGAAAAGCTTAGATTTTCTTAGATCTCATTAGACCTATTGATGGATCCTTGTTCTCATTCTTCCAACTCAAGCTCAGTATTGATATTCCTTCCCGTCTATTGGATTCCAAGCCTTCTTTGAGTATTTGAAAAGTCCTACTATGTGGGAAGTTACTCTAAGTACTCTTTGGCTTTGTCAAGGTGAAACCCTAGAGCACCTTGAGTTTCCACAATGCGCCCATGAACGAGAATTGCTTGTGCAATGATCCCTATGGAAAAGTCTTCTTTGAGACCCATCAATTTTTTAATAACATTTAACAAAACAAGATCCTTCCCAAGTATAGGAAAACTTACAATGTGTCACAAAGTAAATGGCTCAAAACCCTATAGGATTTCTTTCTCTATCTCATCCTGCATAAGGAAGGCTTCTTCAAAGTTTTCAATATCAAGTTCCATGGGCATATCCTTTTCCTTTTTAGTGTGAAGAATCTCCTCAATATCTATATCTCTTTCTTTAATATCCTCCATTCTCTATAAAATAAATGTCACTTTTGGAATCCTTGTTCGAATAATTTTCTCTTCTTGGTAGGTCAAAAAGCACATAAAGCCTAAGAACATTTCATGCAAGAGTCACACAATGCACCTTGGCTAATGATACCTAGAACCTTTTGGAAATTCAGATAGCCTTTTCTTTCCAATTCTCTTTTGATCATATAGCTTATAAAATGGAGGTATTTGAATTCGTAACACATTTCTCTCCATCCACCAAGGTTTTGAACCTATTCTATATCTCACGGTAGTAAGAAGCATTGGCCACGATTATTGGTCCTATGTTCGAGGCTGAATTGGACATTTCTCTTACCCTTCCAAAAACATGAGAATGTCTGACTTTGTAAAGAAAAGAAAACAGCTTTTGAGCCGATGTTTCATCTTCAAATCCCACTATTGTCACTTTGATCACACCAATATCTCAATCTTCTAAGGGGGGCCATATTTTGATATGAAAGTGAGTTGCATGTAAAAGAATAAATGTGAGCATCTAAGAAAAAAGCTTAGCAATTCATTCAATATATAATCACCAAGAAAAAACTCACCCAAAAATGGCGCAAGGGGGATCCAACCAAATTGAATACAACTCCACGAGCTTCTAACATTAATGTTTCAATTATTCAATGCCAGCTCTGGATAGCTAACATTGCCACGTTGCTAAAATCCTCTTCAAAGAATATTCTACAATTCTAGGCATCGAATTGGTAGATCTCGTAGCTGTCCCACTTGGCAAAGTAACCTACTCTCGTCATTTGGCGAAGAGGGGATTGCAATTCTGAATCCTTTAAAGTTGAAAGTAGATATTCGGGTCCATCTCCTCATTGTTGTGGAATGCCAATGGCTGCTTGCTTTGCTGGGATTCTAGTATAGGACAAGCAAGATTTGGATCATCCTTATGGTTTCAGGGCACCTGTTTGGGCAAGTTCAAGGCCAGGGAATCGTTATGGTCTGAAGGCACCCGTTTGGGCAAGGTCATCCTAATGGTCTCAAGGCACCTGTTTGAGCAAGGTCAAGGCCGCAGGGAATCCTTCTCCACAAGATCAACCACTTTTTGGAGTTCTTCCCTTTTTTATTAGCTATCTACACTTCCTTCCTATTCTCTTATTGCTCCATGTTTACGCTTCCTTCCTATTCTCTTATTGCTCCGTGTTTTGCTTTCTGGGGAAGTTGCGAGAAAAATGGCCATTACCTTTGCACTAATAGCAAGCATCCAATAAGGCAGCAAACTTAACACTAAGTAGTATCTCCATTCCCCTCAGGTCCAAGAGCTGTAGGAACTCAAGTGGCTCATTCCCTCTGTCCCATAAGATGTAGGCTTTGGTGTTCGGCTTAACGAGTCCCCAGGATATCGTCGAGGTGGGGATGTATAACACCTTGCCCATGGTTGCAACAATGGTGGGTGTACTTCATCCACCAACCAAGGGGGAATATTCGAAAGCTCAATCCCTACTGGGCGCTCATAGGTGTGTATCCCATCGAGAGAATGATGATGATTAGGGCAAAGGATGTACAAGATTGCTCCTAAAGCCCACAGAAGAAGTCAGAACCCAATCACGCTGAACCTTCCACGCTAACATTGCCATGTAGAACCCCTTCCTGATGAAACGAAACTGGAACCAAAGTGGCCTGGCTGTGGTAGGTCACATCGAAGTAGCGAGAAAAGTCATCTTCAAGAGGAGGCTGGCCCATGAAATACAGGTATAACCCGATGGTGAGAAGGGAGAAATATGGTTGGCAAACACGTGCGAAGGACAATATGTCCACACCATTGTTCTGTAGGACTTGCTTTATAGTCGAGCTAATGGTTGCTCAGCAAGCATCTCCCTCCTCTGGCGCTTGCTAGTAGGGGTATGCATGCACGGCTCATTTACATATGGCAGGAATGCAAGGCTCGAAAACTCTACATACGCCGCGTCAATCCTACATGGGAATTATCTGCCACACTATTGGGTTAGAGGTTTTATTCCTCCTTGACTGCCTATTAGAGTCCATGTTCCCAGTCTCCCAAAGGTTCCTCCATCACTTTTTTCTTGCTAACATAGCATACATACATTGGAGGGTACTCATCAACTATTCTTCTTTGCATTCTTTGCATGCCAAACTTTGACGCATCCTTGTTCGTGCGCTCTACTTTCTATGTTGAATTCTTTCGCCTTGCTACTCATTATTCTCCATTCTCTTCTACTCTCACAACCATGGCTTCAATGGATTGGGCAATAACCTTCGAAGTTGTCCCAAAGATCACCCAATGGACATCCGCATAACACTTGTGGTTGCCAACCCTCGGCTCGCTTTGTCTTGATGCAGGAAGTCCACACTATTTAATAATTTGTAGGCCCCTTCAGCAAGAAGTTATAGAAGGGTGATAAGGAGGTTTTTGCCCACGAGACTTGCCAGTAGGTTGCTCCTTGCCTCCGCATGCATGAGATGTGAACACGAGGTAGAATTGCCTCCAGCTTTGCCTTCAGCCTAGATGCAACAATCGCAGGGGGCTAAAAGTTGCAACAATTGCAGGGGGCTCAAAGTGCAGGCGACTACTGCCTGTGTGGTGTTGCAGATCAGAAGATACTGGACATTTCGCCATTTTTGATGAAGTCAATGCAGTGCTCTAAATACGAGTCCTTCAACATCTCTTAGCAACCGGTAAGTTGGTTTGTGGAATGCCCATGGAAAGCAACCAAAATAGAACACTCTTTGTGACATCTCTATGTGTCAAGGTGAATAAGGTTGTGTCCAAGACCTCCAAGGTGAAGATAAAGTTTGGAACCATCTATCTTGGTTGCTCTGAATAGAGAAGGTATCAGAGAGCATCGACCCTTGCGAATGTGAAGCTAAGGCAAGTGATGAATTCAAAAAGCGTCGCAGATGGACGCCAGGGATGCTTTCCTAAATTCCAAGATGCAGGGGAAGGCTACGTGAGCAGGCGGAGGGGTTTGTCATGCCCGGGCAGGAGAAACATGTGTGCCACTTGCAGCAGGCTCCCTTGTCCTGGATCGATCATTCTTTCCCAGCAGAGGTACACTACTGTGTAGAGATCCTGTCCTCTGATGGCATGAGCGGCTGCATCCCTGAATCTGCTCCCATGGATCCAAGCAGCAAGCTTATGGCCGGCCGTCGTTCGGAGCTGCCCGATGAGGTCTCTTCTTTACCTAGCCGAGACCAAGGCGGGGGCGTGTCCTTCTCAATCAGCATGATGAGAGGCAGTTCTCCACAGTGTCATTGGCAAGCAGGAATGCGAGTGCAAGCTCGGCAGTCCCAAGAGCAAGAGCATACTGGGTGCATTGGCATTCGCTACTACAGCGGCACTATTTCTTACAGCAGCACGGCCACGCGCGCACTATCCAGATGTTGCCCAACCCTCCATCAAAGGCAACGCACAGTGGACGCCGATGTGCTGTCAGAGGGAGACGAACCTGCATCGCAGCACCAATACGATGCTCCCAGGAGCGCGTACCGAACTACGCTTGGTGCAAGCAAAAGCCAGGGGGCATGAGCTCCGCTGCCATTCACCAGGACCCTGCACAGCCACGACCTAGATATCACGCCTTCATTAGAGCTTTGTGGGATACGGAGGCGACGCGCGCAGCCCCGGGCAGCAAGCTGCCGGATGGGGCTGCCCCCGTGAAAAAAATTAGGTTAATATCGTAGTGACCCGATGGGTCACGTATCAGATATTAAACTGATAAGAACAGATACTACACTTGATCTTAGCCAAAAGGCCGAGAAAGGTATGAAACTGCTCTGCGCTCCAACCCTTCGCTTTATACTCCCCTCCTTCATCCTCCTACCCTCGCCTCCCTTGCTTGCTCTTTGCGTTTCCCTCTGCTGCGCCTGTGCCTACGGGACTGGCGGAGGCGGGACAGCGCGTCCTATGCTGCTAACCTAAAGCCACTCACTCGCCTCCATACGCCTTTTTCAACAAATTCGAGAGACCCAAAGACCACGGCCTTCCGGATTCCTTATGCTCTATTTTGTACTATTAATTGGAAACTTGTTGGGCATAAATGTCAACCCCGCTAAAAAAAATAGGCATGATCTTCCCCAACCCCACCGTTGCTTCTTCACTATCGAATTAATCATGTTCCATACTGCATGATTTTTATGCTTAGTGTGCAGGGGAATCATGTCCATTGAAGCGTTTGTCATCCCACTAGTGTCAAGCATGGAAGCCTAACCCCGTTGATGCCAGTAGAAACGGTTGAATCATTTTCATTTGGCAAGACTGGGAACAAAGTAGCAAAGTGAATCTAGAGGGACTCTTGTAAGCTTCGCTAACACCTTGAGAGGCCTTATTCCTTTACCCGATTCTGTGCATAGTTTGAGATCCACATATAAAAAGATTTTGCGCGTTCGAGCCATAGGCAAAAAATCAGGGCATATCCTCGGGCCCGAAGACCTCGAATAGAGACCAAATAAGAGAATTGGACACCATCCACAAATGCCATCCTTGAAGTTTCTCCGCTTGGACCTAACGATGCACTAAAGGGGGTTCCCCAAAACCCCCCCCCCCCCCCCCCCTTAGTGCCATCTTTGGGTCCGATGAGTCCATTAACTTTGCAAGCCTTTACATTACCTCCCATTCTTCCTTTACTTTTATGGATCCTTATCCACAAACCTTGTCTCTAATATTATCCTCGCTTACATAGACTACCTTCTTACTTTATGCCGACATGCACGTACTTCACATAATTTTCTAGCTCCTTGCCCTTGTCGCATGTCTACTCTCACCTCTTTTGTTAAACTCTGAATTTTCTCCCTTGTCTAAAATCATTTCACATCATGCAACACATATCTTCCATCCTTGTGTCCTCATTAAGTCCAGTATTCGCTCTCCCCTGTCAACTAGTGGAATACATAGAAAATTCTTTAATGGACAACCCCAATCCTCTATTAGCTGAAGGCCCCTCATATCCTTCCTTCTCTCATGACTCTTCCATTTTCTGTTCTCATGCTCTCAGCTCATCCATCCAAGCGGGTTCTAGCCATCTTGGTCACTCTCCATGCTACAATGTTTGGCATCCCTGTCAGCCTCTCCTCTTGCACCCTGAAATAGAGGACTCTACCTCACTTGGAACAACAATTGAAGAAGGGGGCGCCCTTTGTACCCAACGTCTCCAGGCCCAAGAAGGCATTGTCCGTGGCCTCTCTATTATTGAATTGTGTTCTGCAAGATATTTGGATGGTACTTTAGTGGTAAAAAGATGGTAAAACCTCGTCGCTCTCTTACTTGGCAACGTGGATGCTCCTACCATTCCTCATCAACTATTATTGGATATTTCTACCAACCTTCAAGGTCACTCCCTCATCAAGTACATTGCTTCCTCTTCTCTTACCCCTCTCAGTACTGTCCTATTTCCTTATATTTCACATTCAACATCTAGTCTTTATCTAAACTTCACTTCAATCTCAAGATCACATCCTGGTCCTTATCTTACACTCTCCCTATGGGCTCAACATCCTCATCTTCTTATAGTTACACACACACTCCACTTCAATAGTGTGCTAGAATCTCTTGAAACAAATGCAATTGCACACACTCTTGGCTTTCTCCTACGCATTCAAGATTCTCACAATGTTTCCAAGTGTACACCAAAATCCTATCCCCTTGAATTCCTCATTGCCACATCACTACTTCTCAATGTGCAATCCTAAATCCCTACACAAGATCTTATCCTACCATCACATTTCATTCACGCTATGTTTATTTAACTTCCAATCCATCAAATCATCATTTCTATCTATCCCAGCCTATCCAACCATGCACATAGTTACCTTCCTCCTACAATCATATTGCTCTAATTGTATACTCAAATCTCAATCATCAGTCTATCTTACATTACAATGACATCATCAACAATCACAAGTACTCTCTCTTCTAAATTTCTCTCAGTGTCATCATGAAATGGTCTACGTGCTACCTTACCCAAATCATCATCTACAAATTGCATCCTTCTCAATTTGGCCAACTATCTTGGCCTTCCAAAGGAGGCGAAAGCAATGGATAAAGTACAAAGAAATGCATGAGTACATCGGTACAAACTACTTGTATGGATAAAAGAGCACACTGACACTAAGTATGCTATTATTGAAGATGTGACACTCAACTCTTGGAGTCCTCTCTCAAAGATAATATACTTGAAATGACTCATCAATCACTTGTTATTTTACACTCCCATATTTATTAGCAACCTTCCCAAGGATCATGTCACAAGCACCTTATCAATCTCTATCTTACTATGGTATCTAGTGACGTGGGGATCATATTTCCATCTACAAACATGCTCTCACTATTATTTCACTCCACAACTATCAAGCTCCAATTAAAATACACTATCTATCTACATGATGAGCCCATCTCTTAATCAAGTTTATCATGAAGCAAACTATGGAGATAAGCTCTTCATCCAGGCAACCAATGCCCAAATATCTTCATCATCAGCTTACATTCCTTAAATCATTGCAAGCAAAGATTGATGTATATCTTATGCAGCAATGAGGACAATGTCTCATGCTATACTCATGATTGTAATCTTAGGACTCTCGTAGCCAAGATGATTGGTAGAAAGTCTTTGTACTACAAAAGAAAATTCTATTTTCTTTTGAGAAGAGAGGAAGAATGTTAGAAGATATTGTTAACCTTTTCTAGAGATAGGGAATGTTAGAATGATGAGATGTACTCATATGAATATGTACTTAGAGAATATCTAGATATTTAGGAGAACTAGATAAGATAGATCTAGAACATGTGGAGAATACTTCACTAAAAGTCCTACCATATCCACACCTTTATTGTAATATGTGCACTCTCACCTATTCTAATGAAAGAGTGTAAGCAAGTGTGCATTATGAGTATGTGGTTCATCCTCCATCTCATTCTCTCTCTCTCTCTCTCTCTCTCTCTCTCTCTCTCTCTCTCTCTCTCTCTCTCTCTCTCTCTCTCTCTCTCTCTCTCTCTCTCTCTCTCCACTTTGTTCTTAATTCTTTATCATCGAGTCCAATTCGGTCTATAAAGTACCAAATCTTTGAATTCTTTTGTTGTTAGTACTTTAACATAGTATTAAACTTGAAATTGCACAGTACCAAATGCATAAATTCTATATGTTTTACCACTTCAAGACAATATCCAATTTGATTTCTTTGAAGTACAATATGCATAAATTCTATATGTTTTACCACTTCAAGACAATACCCAATTTGATTGCTTTGAAGTACCAGTTTCATACTACATAGTGCCAAATTTGATATTGCAAAGTACCAAGCTTGGTACTATGCAACTAATGTCAACACAGAGGCACCATAATTACCATTGACACCTTTAAAAGCCCTAAGAGTACCAAATAGTGCAACTTAGAACATCATATTTAACCAAACCCAAATGACTCTACTCGTATTAAAAAGTGCCAAAGTAGAAAAAACATTAAAAACGTATTAAAAATTTGTAAAATTGAAATTTCTATGAGTACCAAAAAGTACAAAAAAAGACATTGACATTGATACTTTGATACAAAAAATTTATTGTATCAATAGAAACCAATTATGCCAATAGTTGATATATTTCATAGAAGATGCAGGATTGGTTAGCGATAGGACTTTCATGGAGTGGGTTATGAAATCCAATAAAGGTCTTGCAACCTACAAAGCTTTTGCATGAGTTTGAGTGCAACTTTGACCAATTGGATATTGCAAAGTGACAGGCTCTTGAATATAAGAAAATAGAATTGTTTCTACAAGCTGCAGATCCTACTTTGTAGGTTCACGTGGAAGAGCTTCTTGAAGATGAAACTAACAAACAAGGTTTAAAAACAAAGTGGTACGATATCAAGGATGTTGTCTCTATGCTTGTTAAGAGACAGTAGAGATGAGCCATGATGCATAATAGGTCTATGCCTTTGGCCACTAGCAAGGTCACAGAGCAAGTAGGAAAGCAACCTATTTCAATATTTGGTGCAATAAAAGAGGATGTAATGGATGAATTGGTTAATAAGGGCATGCACGAGCTACAATTGAAGTTTGCAAGAATGGAAGAAAAGGGTTGTCTACTACACCAAGAACCCTAATTTGCGAAGGCTTCTATGATTATGTATTTGGTGTGATAGCACTAAGTATGAGTGTAGGAATTATGGGACTTATAGGGATGCATTATTAAAGATTTTGATTTTCTTTAAAGATGGCAGGATCGACCTTCGCAAGACAGGCTTACTACTTATTCCAATTTTTGGAAAGGGTGGAATGTAGAAGTTGGTGGATGATGTTGCTATATGGAATGCTTATGCTGCAGTGGAAGCTACTAATTTTTATCTTCATATGGAGAAAGATCCTAGATGTGTTGCTAAATCTAGCAAGAAAGCTAAAATTTGAGCTCATGCTATGCATACGGCAAAGAAGGGAAAGATCCCTAGGGTTGAATTAAATTATACAAGAAAGACTATCCAAGAGATGACACATTGGGATGCTCTAGTAGACTATTTTTCTATTAGTGTGTACCTTGCTAGGTCATAGGATCTATATGTTATTGTGGAAGAGAAGAAAAAGAGGGATGATGGAAATCTTGGGATGTCTAAGAGGGTCATTAGAGGGAGTGGTAGATCTCATTTAGATCAACCACATCTTGCACCTTCTGTGCTTAACCTACACCTCAATATAACAAGGAGGATGTTGCAAAAGAGAAAAATCAAGAGCATGCAAAGTCAAAGGGGAATCAACCAACATACAATAGTCAAACATTGAAACTGCAAACTCATTTGAGAAAGGTTCTTGAGGAGGTAGCACATCTTGAATAGCAAAGTAGAATTGCATCTGGGAGAGATCCTTAGCATTGCAAAGAGAGAGTTCCATGAGGAAATCATTGATATTATCAAGAGAAAAATGTAGTTTGTTGGAGAGCCAATTCATGATATGATGCGGGGTGAAGAAGAGCTTGAATCACATGGGTATTTAGATAGTTTATAATGATGATGCAAGTGTTGTAATATAAATTATTGAAAATGACATCATTGATGATAGAAAACCACTTGTGATGGCTAAAAACACAATATTTAGCAAGACAAAAAGGGGAGTGCAATAGATGTACTACATTGATGAGGAGGCTTCAAGCATGATACCTAGGATTCATTACACACATTCATTAGGTTTGTATGAGTATAGAAACAATTGTCAAGGTTGGGGACCTTGAAACTCCTTGTAGTACACTTATTGATGACCATGGCTAAGAAATCAGTGTCATGTTTAGGAACTTTGTATGAGAGTGGAAAATGGCTGGTTGATATAGACCATGGATGGAGGATAATGGTAGCCAACAATTCTCTAGGGGATTTGTATGCAACTTGCCCAAATGTCAAGATTACTATCGGTGATATCCAAGATGAGCAACACTTTTTTATGTAGGATTCCTCTTCTTATCCCATTATCCTCATACAGTCATACATCATTGTTGTACCTATGGAAATAAAGGTTATAGATAATGGATCAGCCAATGCACAAATCAAGAGCTAATATGGTAAGAGGGATGTTCACTTTTTGATTATTTATGTTAATCATGCTAGGAATCAAGATACATTGAGAGATTATCCATTATCACAGAATGTAAAGGAATTGAGAGAGCTGGGTTTTCAGTGAGTACCACTATAAAGTAGGATTATGATAGTGCTAGATGGGAAAAGCTCTCAACTCACATAGGAGGCTTGGTGCTTTTTCTCTAGTTTCCATTGGATTTTTAGCTGGAAGCTCTATATGTTTTTTAAAGAGTTGAGACCATGAACACAGTTGAAAAGCAAAACGTTTTTACGACTATAAAAAATATGAAAGAGCATGCATTATTGGATGTAGATGAATCTATTTTTGGCATTTATGATGAGTTGTCTTATATAGATACATTGGCTGAAATTTTAGCAATTCTGAAGTCTGTGCGAAACCTAAAAATAGCATGATATAGGTGTGTTCTTTGGACATGTGCCATGTGATAGCTGATTTTGTGATGCATGGAGGTCTATGCTCAGATGACATGACTGAAGCTAAGGTTGATAGATAGTATACGATTGTGGATAAGAAAGTGAAACTAGTTGTATTGCCATTGCCTCCAAATAGTGATTAGATGATTGAGTTGGCTTCTCATCAGCCAAATTAAAGGGATACAAAGAAGATTAGTCATCACGGCTTTACTGCACATTCTCTCAAAGAGCTAAAAGTTGGATGTGATGAGATTATTTTTCCTATAGAGAAGTGATGTTTTGAGGAAATGTTATCTAGGCTTTGGAGGGCTTTTGGATTTCAGCCATGTGAGAGTGGATGTATGTATCTAAGTATAGTTTCTCCTCTGGTTATTTTCACTCCATATGTACCATAGAACCTGCATGTCAATTCTAGTACCAAAAGCTCATTTGCAAACATTGATTGATCTCCTAAATTGAACTTGGAGGCTTCCTCAGCTCCTTTTTTGAATTGATGGTTCATTGTACCAAGAAAAATGAAACGTTGGTATTTTATATAGGATATATAGCTAATCAATAAAGTGATCATTGAAAATGTAGAACCATGTCCTATTGTTGATGAGTTTGCAGAGGCTTTTGCTAATAGAGTAGTATATCCTTTGGGTGACTTATACTATGGCTATGATTAGTTCTAGTTAGCAATTGAAAATAGGAATCTTGCAACCGTGAAGACACCATTGGGATTAGTGCGCATGTGCACTCTACCACAGGGGACAATGAATTCATTTGCACACATGATGAATGTTATGAACAAAGTATTGTGGGATTATATGCCTCATTTGACTATACCTTTTTTTTAATGAATTGCCAATAAAAGGGTGCACTGAAGAGGATAAAGATGAAGGGCTAAATGAATAGAGATGAAAAATATTTACTCCTCATCATATTTGTATTGACGGTGAGAAGATCATTGATAGACTCAAAGAAGTGAATCTTACTCTTATAGGTCAAAAGTCAATCTTTCGAGTGAATGGAGTATTGATTGTTGGACATATGTGTTGTCCATATGCCAAAAGGCCATCACTAGTAAAGGTGGATGCAATTGATAGGATGGATGAGACTTGCTCTTTAGTATCAAAGGTAAGGAGGTTTTTGGGAGCTTGTGTATTTTATATTATCTAAATATCTCATTTTTGTCAGAAAGACAAATCTAGAGCATGGTAGCTATGGAGGTTGAAAAATGAAGATAAGATTCATAGTGACATGAACAATGAATAGACCAACTGTTACACAATTGAATAGGGTTCCAAGATGGAATCTTGGACTCATAAACACAATCTTGTATAAGAGATTGACAATGATAATGACACTTACTAAAAATACAAAGCATCATGATATTGCATTACTCATATTGAAAGTGATAGTCATGTACAATACTTTATAGTAGTTGGGTTGTTCCACTCTCCTTATTGTGCATATGGGATTTAGGACATCTCTTCCTAGAGCATACATCATTTGTCATATCTTTCAACACCCCCCTCAAATGATGAATTTCTACACTTGCTGGCTTTTGTCCCCCCTACATGATGACATGGCCCAAGAGACTAGCTCATAGGCAGCCTAGTCAAGTTAAAGCTTGAAACTTTATATCTTTGGCAAGGGTTTTGTTTTACAAAGCAAATACACTAAGGGAAACAAAATCCACTATAGGAAAACATAAGATCCACTATGGGAAATGTAAATTATTCATAACAATCTATCAAAGTTGTTGTTGATAACGGAAGCATCTTTTTCATTCATGAATCAATTTTGATGATGGTTACCATTCTATACCTGTTGTGCTCTTTTATGATGCCACAACGCCTTGGTCTCCACAGGGGTTTGGCAAGAGAAGAATGTATGGGGATTCAAGAGCTTAGACTTTGGAGATGGTAGAGATAAGAGAAGGGTTGAAGGTTTCAAGCCAAGTTCTTGAAGATAAGAGACATTAGGGTGTAGGTAGATTCAAGGAGAGGAGTAGACAGAAGAGAAGGGGTTCGAAGAGATTGAAGATGCAGAAGAATACTCCCAAAAAGAATTAGAAAATATAGAAGAATACTAACAGAGATGAAGCCTGTCAGTTTCTTTCAACATTATGAGAAAATATAACTCTAATAGACAAAAACGTGTACACTATAATGCCTTCCTCTGTGCTACTCAAATCGCCAATCTAATGCTTCTAATGGCTCCGAAAGGGGGGTTAAATACCAGGATACTTGCCCAAAATCGTGCCAGATCACTCCTTCTTCATCTCCCACTTTCTGAGTGCTGTTCACTGCCTGAAAACGACAATTGTGCGTCGCGTGATTTTGCTAATCTCTCTTTTTACATAAAATCCTCTCAAATTAGCTGAAAGCTACATGCTTTCTTTTACATGCCCTCCTAATTTAGAAGTTATCTATAGTTTTATGGATTTTTACCAGAGATAATATCCAGAATATAAAAATTTGACTAAAAACTTGTCCAAAAAAATCTAATATTTTGAACCATGTACACTAATACTAATGTCTAAAGTGGCATTGGCTTTCTAAATCTAAAAGGAAGCCACACTCTAGATTTTTTTTACATGGTGTGCACGTAGTGGCACGACATCCACCCCATCCTAGCCTGCACATCCTCTGGCATGTGCCAAAGTCTTATGGATTTGCAGTGTCAGAAGAAGTATCTTCTGCCATGTCAATGTCTTCATCTTCTGCCTCTTCTTCTTCCTCTATGTCTTCATGCTCTTGAATTATATTCAAGTCTTCTAGCTCATATGTTGAATTTTCTCTTCGTTTGAAGAGCTTGATTCTTTTTCTAGCTATGGGTACCTTCATGCTTGTTCCATCCAATTCAACCAATGAATATGTGGCATTGTCATGAACGACCTTTACCACATATGGGCCAAACCAATGCTTTACCATCTTCCTAGAAGCACTGTATTGATTGTCTAGGCTACTGTCATAGACAAGCACCCAGTCATTTTCTTGAATTGCTCTTGGCCGAAGTTGATGTCACTTATCAAATCTTCTTTTGTTCTTTAGTCTTGCTGTCTTTAGCTTCTCAATAGCTGCTTGAACATCTTCAGGCCTTCTTTTGAGCTACCATATGCGCAAAGTCAGCAACTCTTCTCTACTGATGCCTTCCTCCCAAGGTAGAAGACTCCATGTAAGAATAGATTATTCAATTGGCATAATTGGTTGTTGTCCATGCATAAGTTCAGCTGGCGTATAGCCAGTCAGTGAACTGTGAGTAGTCCAGTGAGCCCATAATGCAAAAGGTAGCATTTTAGGCCATTCTTTGATCTTTCCTCTACAAGACTTTGCTAGAGCTTTAAGAATAGGTTGATGACCTCTCTCACTCTTTCCATTGATGTTAACCGGTAGACGAACAAGGTGGAAAATCTGGAAAAGCTAAAGCAAAGGACAAAGGCCACGGCAAAGTGAAACGGAAGACAAAGGCGCACAAGGAAAAGCGCAAGTCAATACTTTTGTAAAAGAGCGCAAGCGCATCATGATTTAATTTAAGGAGCGTCGGGCTCTCACCCGTGCAATTTGTAAATGTAGACGGGCGGTGGAAAGGAAGCTAGGAAGATAGAAGGACAATGGGAAAAAGGGCCTAGGCCACGGCCAGCCATGTAAAAAAGGGGATGACTGCCCAAAAGGGATTTAGGGTTTTGTATATAAAGTTGAAAAGTGAATGAGAAGCTCATTCTTGTGTGTGGCCAAAAGTGGCTCTCCTCTTCTTCTTCTGCTTCTTCTTATTCTTACTTGCTTGAGCTTGTGCTTGAGAGAGGGAGTGCGAGAGTGTAAGGGAGTGAGTGTGTGAGGGTGAGGGACCAAGGAGGAGAAGCTCTCCATCTTCTCCTCTCTTCTTCTCTTCTCTTCTCTTCTCTTCTCTTCTCTTCTCTTGCTCGCGGCTATGGAGCTTGGAGCGTGGAGCTTGAGGATGGAGCTTGCTTGAAGCTTACACTTGGATCATGGAGCTACAGGAGTGCATGGGAGAGGAGATAACTCGATCGGCATGGAGATAAGCTCACTACACCCGTAGATATGGATGGCGCATTGGCTATGTGAGAGGTAGCCATTAGTGCTCAGCTTGGAACGCATGAAACAATAAGCGGTCCGTGGGTCTTGGCGGTTGAGAGAAAGCTCCCACATTTTGGTTTCGTTTCCGGGACCAATAGATTCAAGCCTTGAGCGCTTGCACGCTTCGAATCGAGCATCGAAGTAAGGGTTTTCCCCAAACTGGTGCTTGAGGTAGATAGGTAGGAAGCGAGTGAGTTTGAAAAGGTATTCGATCTCCTTAGCAAGTAGGTTTTTAGTTTTTTGGATTTGGAAAAGCATGCTAGAGTAGGGTAGTTATTTGCTTTGTGATTTGGGTGCATTAGGGTAGGAAAAAACAAAGAAAAAAAAGAAAAATATGCATCAGGGTTTTTGCTGTCATAATAGGGCATGAGGGTTTGATTCGGTGGGCCAATTTGCATTTTGGAGTTTATTGGCTATTCCAGGTATATACAACTCTTCCCCTCCATCCATAGCTTTGATCTGAAGGTGTGTGTGATAGGCCATGACCTGAATCGTGTGATTCGAGCAATTTATCATTGCGCCGTCCAGAGTCGCGCAGCGTTCGGCTAGTCTGAGTGATGACGATTTTGGGCTGAGTCCCAGAATCAGCCCTTGGCCCACTACTACTCGGACCACTTGACTTAGCCCACCTGACTCGGCCCTCGGACCCCTCGGCCATTCGGCCCTTGACCCACTACCACTCGAACCACTTGACTCAGCCGACTCGACTTGGACACCCACCGCTCGGCCCGTCTGAATTGAGCATTTAGACCAACTTTGAAATTTGGCCCTAGGTCCACTCGACCCTCAGAAAACCAGACTCGGACTGGCCGAATTTGACATTCGGACCAGTTACATTCGGGCCTTCCACTAGGCCCTCGGATGGGCCGAATCGGTCAGCCCCTGCAATTTGGACTTGTTGGGCCGAATTTAGATTTTTTTCAAATTTTAACCTGAAGACAGTGAAACTGACCAAGAGACCATATAGAGCCAAAACCATAACATAGATCGATCATCACTGGGCTGAAACATGAAGCAAGTAGTTCAAAGTTTGGCTATAAATGGTCTTTCAAGCCACATATGGCATGTACCGTAACGGCCCTGTGGGCGGGGGGGACTGCCCTACCCCCTCTTCCCCTCCCCCCCCCCCCAAGAGGGGGCTCTGCCCCCTCCGCACCTCCCCTAAGTAGGCTGGAGAGAAAATGCGCGCCGTGACAGGTCCTCCAAATTAGACCCTATTGTAGTAATGGCTCTACACGAGGATGGATTCTCACTTGCAAAAGAGCAACCAAAAGCCCATAGTCGAACAGAGAGAAACAGAGAACCTAGAACCTCAATGGGCCAGTCTAGCCAACAAGGGCAAAAAGGCTACACTGCAAAAACACATACGTGTTGCATTCCTAGTGCATCTAGTCAAAGCGAAAAGCAACAACATCAAGCTACAACAATAGGAATGATTAGATATGACAATCCTGATGATATATGCTCCTTGAATAGCACTGCACTGACGATCCAAGACATCAGTGGAGAATCCATATCTGGTCGTGCAGTTGGGGACTCAAGGGCATTTGTTAAAAGGCTTAAATTTACAAGCCAAGACCCAGAAGACGAAGACATAGTACCACCTGCTTATCTTAGGGTCAAACTCACCGCAAAAAGAGAGCATACTATCGATGCTCTGATTGATGGAGCATATTTTAATATATTGTCCTATGAATCATGGACCCTACTAGGCCAACCAGAGCTCACACCGACTATGCAACTCTTAGCCCTTACGGGGGACACCCACAAGCACTCATAGGGAAGTGCAAAATCCTTGCGAATATTGAAACTAGAAGCTTGCCTATCCTATTTCATGTTCCTCCAAATAGTGCTAATTACGGGAAGGAAACCCTCCTAGGAAGACCCTTCAAAAGGGCGACCAAGTGTGAGGCCGACTATGTAGCGCAGAGGATACACCTGACACTATCGGGTGTGAGGATAGTCACAACCTTTAGCAAGGGTGACCTCATCGAACCTCGAGGGAAAGGCAAGGAAGGTGCTGACATAACAGTTAAGCCTATTAATGAGGGCAAGGACTTGTTTGAAGAGTTGACAAGCACAGGTCGAACAACGAGAACCAGTGAGTGAGGCCATGTTTGAAACAAGAAGGTCAGGAGACAATGCCAAGGACGGGCTTTGGACTTACAAATATCGTAGAAGACCCCAAAATAAGCCCAAGCCTTATAGACGAAGGCATCTATTGAGGGTCAACACAATGCCGTGATGGATATCCAAAGTGTTGCTATGTGCTTAAGGGTATTACGCGGGTAACCGATGGATTTGGGTGCCAAAACCCCCTGCTAAACCTTCTTTGTCGACTGAAGGCTAGATCATATCAAGAGCAAAGAAGCGTAGGAGGAGATCTAAACGAAAAACCAAGTCTTGAGTCAAAAGCATTGGAGTGACCGAGCCCCTCATGGTCGAAATCAAGAAACCAAATGGGACCAATTGGAGGGTAGATGCTCAGCCTAGTGTGCTTGACAAGTAGATGTTAGATGTAATCGTTGAGGATATGCAAAAGCCACTAGTGCCCAAGGAGCCTTTGATTTTCCAAGAGGATAATGAGCACCAGAGGCATAACGCTACTCGTGAGAAGGCTGATCGCTCAACAAAGAAAATGGCACAATTGTTTAATAGCCTCGACCAAATCATTCAGCCAGTGCAAGGCCACCTAAGAGTCCTAGATCTCCTACACCCTCTTTTCCCAAATGGACATAGGAAGCATAACAGCGGTCATCAAGGGCGGCTGCTCAATCCCAATCTCTATCTCCATCTAAGCTTCCAAATGTCCAAGAGGTGGGACATGACACCAGCTGTAGCTCTCGGCCCAAGGATATGCCTGTGCAACCTAATGTGACTAGATCAACTCATGCTCGATCCACACAGGTGAATGCTCAAAGGGCAACAAAAGACACGACCACTTCCGATCGCCCTAGGGACTTGACATCGCAATCCACCAAGAGTAGCCAGCCCACTAGACTAGCCACTACTACTTCCAATCAAGGATCATAGCAGTCACAACCCCTGGTCGTGACAACGCCCCTTGCAGAACATGTCCTTAGCAATTCACCTGTGGAGGAGGTGCCACAACCAGCATCCTTGACAACTCTAGCACTTCCAAAGTGCTTAAAGCCTAAGCTGGAGGAGTTAAACAGAAGGGAATTGACTGAAGAGCTAGACTCTCCAAAAAGAGAGGCAGTTGTACCTCACAACCTAGAGAGGCTATTCAGCAGGCCACAGCTATGCCCCATGAGGACACACTAGAGAAAGAGAATGCTGAGGCCCAGCCAAGCACATCAAGGATTGACCTAGTTCAAGGTCTCGAGTCTTCAAGGGATACACCTCGATTGCCTGAGAAAAAGAAGAGAAAAGAAAGAAAACAACAATGGCAGTTGCAAGTGGCTGTAGACCCTAAGAATATTGAAACCAAGAGTACCGAAGAGCTGAGGAATAAAGCATCGAGACCATCCACCAATGAACCCATTGATGTCTCTCCCAATAGCTGTGAAACCTCAGACACATCCGTGTGCTCTGAAAAATCAGAGCAGCCATTACCATCAATGGTTGCTTTCAACACTCAATCCACCAACAATAGAACCCGCATTGACCAATCAAGAGTGGATACAATGTTGTCACAACAGGGTGACAAATTTATACCAGTCACATCTAAGGAGAACCATGACGCAATAACAAAGCCTCAGGAGAAACATGGAAACCCTGAGAGCATAAGAAATCCTAGCGTTGACCAATCTTGCTCATTTAGGCCTGAGCCCCCAGCTATGCTAAAGCCTAGGCAAACTCCTAGAACCTTGCATGAGATAGCAACTGAGCAAGCCCTCGTTGAACATAGAAGTGTCGTAGAATGCTTAACTGAGTTGGATGCTAAGCTCAAGGTGTTCGCACGTGTCTACGTTCTCGCAGACATGGGCGCATTCCCTAAGGAGCAGCTTGGAGAATACTTGCCATTTTCCCTATCCTGGGAAGAGCAAGAACATCTCGACGAGCACTATGACAGGCTCCTGCATGAACACATGCGACTCACATCTGACAAGGAAGCTGACGAACTACGCTTATCTGTAACATTCAATGATGTGCTCTGCCAATCAAATCCCTTAGAGATAGAGCAACTAAAGCAACAATCAGAGGGTTGAAGTCAATTTGAAAAACGTTGGTTTGAAAATTGCGTCGCAATGGCCGAACTAGGAGCCCAGATTATGACAGTCTCAGAGGAGCGATTGGCCAAATGGCGGTCTCAAAGAGACCCAACCTATGTAGCACCAACTTCCTTTCGAGTGCTGATTGCCAATCGGGGTACGGACTTAACTGAAACTAGCCAAGAGAACTCTCTATCTGATAAGGTTCTCATTGAGGAGGAGTTACATGTTGCTAGTAGACTCGGACAAGGTTCCATGCTACTCGATGTTGCAAAATATCTATCGGTATTGAGTAAGCTGCCACGAGTATTAGTTGCGTGTGCCACACTTCAGTACAATCCAGAGTTCTACAATTGGCTTTTATCCTCGTGAAGTGACATGGATTTGTAAATATGTATATAAATAAACAATGACTTTTGTGACCCTGTATAGACAATATCAACACACAAGCAATGATAGTCAAGCGCAGGGAGAAGAGTTGGGTTTGATAGGCTAAGCTCCTCAGGTCCTCCTGTCATCACACATTTAGAAGTCGTGTGACCATTCCCACCTCCAAGTGGAGGGCTTGCAACCCTCATTACGGCCATAGGAAGCCTTGACCAACAATTCTAATGGTGTAGATGAGGCACCGTCCCTTTCTATACACCTTTCCTTCTTTTTGGTCTATCCTTCCAGGGATGAGCCCTCCTCCACTCCATGACAACCAGTCCACGCAACTTAGCATAAGCCAAGATCTGCTAATGGCTGGAGGCAAAACGAACATCATCATGGGGGCCATCCCTCTACAACAAACACTGCATGCCTCACCTCTCCCCTCCTCATCATATGCGCTTGATAACCCATTGTATAATCCCTTCCATGCGAATAGTTTTATCCTACCTCAAGGCCTAATCCTTGGTTTGCATTTTGCAGGTCCCCCTACGGTAGCCGACATGGAGCACCTAGTGTAGTTGGCTTTCAAGGACGCTATCCGCCATCGAAGGGAGCATGTAGCACAAGCTCCTCCGTTGGAATGCTACGTACCTATCCTTAAAAGGTATGCAAAGAAACGAGGCCCCAAGTGACACCGGCCCGGACGTAGGCCAAAAGATCCCTAGGCCAGGGGAATAGAAGCTCAAGGGAGTACACGGGGCGTGGCAACACCGGTTGTGTGGGCCCCCACTAGACGCTCGGGCACCAGGTGCTCAAAAGAGGAGAGGGCAGCTTGAGACAAGCAAGAATTTGATGCATTGTTTAAAAGCATTCTGGAAACAGTTGCGGCCACCCAAGGACTACACCATCTGGGTCCCAGCCGACATTTTCCCTGCCCAGCCTCACAGGAGCCCCTCACCAGCACAGCCTCAGTCACCCAACCACCCAGACTTGCCCCACCTCATACAAATAGAGTAGCCCCATGTTGTATAAAAGGCTTATCAAATGCTACCTGGCCATGACTTTTTGTCTTTAAATGGTTAAGTGCTGACATGTTCTCCAATTGTATAAACTTTTCATATTTGCGTTTAATATATTTCACACCTTTAGCAAAAGAAAAAGCTAATCAAGCATAGGTGATAAGTATCTAAGCCAACACCAGGGAATTCAGATAAGTGATACCTCCTTGTGCTGCACTGGTTTATTATAGTTGCGGCTCTCATGAAGTGACAAGTGGATGCAGGATGATGCAGGTCTTTGTGCGAAAGTGTTCAATGCCCAAGTCACCGCAAGACCACCAACCCCACAAAGAGCCGCGACAAAGCCACGCTACCGAAAAGCAAAAATCACCCGCGCGAGTGCCCACGTCGCATGGCCCAAAGCATGATCTTAACCACTTCCTCTTTCTGGGTTACACTCTGCGCCAGGCACTCACGGCAGTTGTTACCCCAATTGTACCAACATCGCACGTTCCAAAGAGGGTTGCAATATCTCAAGTGTATCTCCCCATCTCAACGACTGCTTCTCTAACAACGAGGCTAGGGCACAATCATCACTGTAATATCCATTTCCTGAGCCTTCGAAGCTTGACATTTCCCAACCCATTGAAAGGCTGATAGCCTCAACATATTGCAATGGTTGTATGCAGGAAGTTCAAAAAAGAAAGAAAGAAAGAAAGAAAGAAAGAAAAAAGAACAAGAAAAGGAAACAAAAAAGGAAACAAACTAGAGTGCTCTTGCTTTGGCAAAGAACTTGGTGTTTTAGGCCTACACTAAACACATCCAGGTCTTGCATCATTATATGCAAGAGTGGATCGTGGAGTCCAAGTAAGTAGCGGTTTATTGTCCCTAGGAGGACAATCACACAAATCTTTTCACAAAGCCTCTATCTTAGGCTTCTATGGTTCATCAAATGAGAAGGTTATGTCTTCAACCACTCCCTGAGATCTTAGAGGACTATTAGCATTTTATGAGTTTTTTTTATAGTCATCTCCTGGTTGTGAGCTCTGCTAGAGTCTAAAAAGACAAAGGAGCTTTGATAATTAGTGAAATTCATTTTTCAGCTTCTTATTAGCTTCTTTTTTTTTGTCCACACTAATTGTAGCGATCTGGTCTTAGTACATCTTAGTTTTGCACCAATTTTGGATGTGTTCACATTGGCTCTGAGACAATTTATATTGGGTGGCAACATCTATTGCAGGTCAATTGCATTAAAAGTAGTCTACTACTGTTAGTTGGCCCATTGTTAGGTGGGATGGTTAGCCTATTTCAACAAGTAGGGGCATCATCTATTTTTATATCCTCCCCCATTATTGCCTACCATTTAGCTGGCATCACTCTCTCTCTTCAACCTGTTAGATATGCTCAATGCCCCATCCTTGTAAGGTGCCATCAATAATCTATGGTGCTCGAAGTTGTAAGGCCCCCATTACAAGGACAAGCCATGTGTGAGCACGGACATTGGGTGGGTCTTGACTTGTATGTCAGATGAGGTCTATGTGACTAGATTGGCAGAAAGGTGATCTTTGTGGATCTAGCCTTTGGGTTAGATAGAGTAGTTATGCTAGTAGCAACTTGAGACACAATGCATGGAGTTGTAGCGTGTGGGAGTTATCAGGGACCCCTATTTTGTGGTTCGGGGGTTAAGGAAATAGTCCTTGGCTGGGGGGTCTCACGGGGCTCATAATATGATCGGACATGCTGGGGGGTTTCTTCACCTATCATATGTCTGGATCACCATCTAAGCTTCACAGTGGAAGTGCATGGGTGGATAGAGCCATCTTTGTATTAGTTCGTTTGAAATTAAAGCAGTCTCTATTCTTCTCATATTTGTTGTGTGTTCTTTACTCCTTGCTCAAAATCTTTCCATTGTGCTATGTACATTCTACATGGCATCAGATTCTAGGGGGCTTTGAGGAGTGAAGATTATGTGAGAGGCAAGGGCTTCAATAGCAAAAGAGGAGAAATATCATACGTTGCATTAGGTACTAGTGCTGGTGCATCAAGTGGTGGTGCTACTATACCGACAATTCAAATACTAAGGATTTGTCCACCAACCTTCAACAGATGCAAGTTAGATGGTACAAACTACACTTTGTGGAAGTTTAAAATCATAACTATCCTTGATTCTTATGAGCTTCTGGAGACAGTGCTAGGGACAAACCCAAAACCACAACCCACCCCAGACCCATCAAATTCAAGTGTTATGATTCCTCCAAATGCAAATATTCTAAAAGCTTGGAAATGAAGGAATGCATATGCATTATGTCCCTTAGTTAGAAGTTATTCTGACAGTGTTTTGACCTTAATTTAGCATACAACCAAGGCATCAGAGGCTTGGAATGTATTGAGGAGTCAGTACAAAATGTGAAATCAAACAAGGATTCAAAATTTGGAGAATCAACTAGTAGTACTAAATTTCACTAAAGGAGAGACAATTGAAGCATTCATCACTTGGATCAAGAATCTATGCAACCAGATGGTTGGCACTAGGATACAAAAGACTAGTGAGGAGCTAGCTTGGAGGTATCTTTGGATTTGTCCATCGAAGTTTGATGGATTGGTAACTACCCTAAACACTCAGGTGATACCCCAAGCTTTGATGTTTGAGTGTGCACTACTAATGGAGAAGGAGTTGAGGCTTAAAGCTCGGGAAGGTAGCAGTAGTGGAGATGCTGCATTCTCTGCCAATGTGAAAGGCAAAGGTGGTTCCTCTAACAACGGTGACAAAAAGAAGAAGGGTGGTAAGAAAAGGTTTCAAGGAGAGTGCTTCTATTGCAAGAAGAAAGGACATGCAATTGTAGATTGTCATGTCAAGAAGGCATATGAAAAGAATGGCACCGTGAAGACTAAAGGGAAGGAGACAACCAATACGACTAAAGTAGAGTTGGAGTTATTGATGGTGACCATTAAGAAAGTATGTTTCTTAGCACAAGAAATATCTACCACTTACCCATGGGTATTGGATAGTGGCATCTCCTATCATATGATCAACAAGAAAGGTCTATATAGTTCTTAGATAAAGCCTCTGTAAGAATCCATCACTATGCCGGTTGGGAATGATGCAAAATGCCCTGATAAGGGCACATGTACTATTTCCTTTGTTATTGTAAACGGTGAAATAAATAATCTTTCAAATATGTTGTATGTTCTAGAGATTAAGAGAAATTTGCTATCAGTTGCTTCTATAACTGATATTGGCTATGAGGTGATATTCACTAAGACAGGCGCATAAATTATCGATAGTGATGGCAAAGGAGAAAGAAGGAACAATATGTATGAGCTAAGTGCTCTTACAACCACCACTGGTGTGGGCATAAGTAAATTTTTGCATGAAAGATTTGGTCACATTGGTTTTGTAGTGTTAAAGGATATGTATAAGCAAGGTATGGTTGCTCATCTACCTATAGTAACTGAAATAAAGGAACCATGTGAAGCTTGTATGATGGGTAAACAACATAGAAAGGCATTTTCACAAGAAAGCAAGAATAGAGCAAGGACTCCTCTAGAGTTGGTGTATGTTGACTTGCATGGTAAAATGCCTACAAAAGCCTTGGGAGGATCTTCTTATTTTATGTTGATTACCAATGACTACAGTAGGAAGATATGGGTGTACTTTTGTTGAATGCTGAAATGACTAGATTTTTTTGCTGATTTTTGTTGTTTTTAGGGCTGAATGGTTGATTTTTTATAGGTTTTGAGTGATGACTGGTTGTTTTGGAAGTGTTTGAGAGTTTTTTTGATAAGATTGATTATGTTTTGGAAGCTCATGATGATTTTCATAAGAAATATGAGGCTCTATAATGTTCTGATAGGTTCTGTTGAGGTTCTAATAGCTTCTGTTTTGTTCTGTTTTTCTTCTATATGAAGCACGGATTAATTATTGATGGAAGTTGAGGTCTTTTAAAAACTCATTGAATGGTTTTTGATAGTTTGGAATGGTTTTAGTATGAGTTATGTGGTTCTGATGCTTTCTGTTGTCCTTTTGTAACCTTTTGTTGAGCTTCTGTAATTATGTTCTGTATGCCTCTGTAAGTGTTCTATGGAATGTATGTGTAACTTTGGGAGAGTTTTCTAGTCTTGGAAAGAGGTGAACGTAAGTTCAAAAGAGCTCAAGAAAGTGGAAGAAGTAGCTACTGAAGACTCAAGAGAAGACTAGAGCGAAGTGACGGTGATGACCTATGAGAAGTCACTATAGTGGCTCTGGTGACCTTTCATATCAGACACGCCTTTTGAAAGGGGCATACATGACCAAAGAAGGATTATTATGAGTGATTATTGAGTATTGTAGTGAGGATATGATGTACTATTGATTGAGAGAGGAAGAGAGAGTCAGAGATAGCCAATTCTATGCAAAGCAATGTACCATTAACTGTGCACATTGGCATACTCCCTCTGAATCATTTTTCCCTTGTTCCATTCTAAATCGGGTGTGAGTTATGGGCTCCCATGATAATTCATTGAGCAATGTGGGAGTTGGGGTGAGCGACTGTTCTTTCATCCTCCTCCACGAGCGACAGTGAGCTGAATGTTAAACCTGCATCATCACCGAACAGATTTCACTCTGCAGATGTCTGTGATATTGCGCGTGCCATCAACAATCACCGTTGATTATTTGCAAAATCAGACCAAGTGTTTCTAACCCTATTCCTTTCTCTGTTTTGAAGTGATGGTCATGTTTTAAGTGTAGGAATGCCACCATCCCATCGAATGTCAAGTCTTTGGTCCTTGTTGCTTAGTTCACCCTTCCCATTCAAGTCTTAAGTGTGGGGACGCATCCTTGCTCATTCTACGAGGTAGATACTCATGCATATCCCGATTCTGATCATGCATATATAACACAACCAGATTTTATCTTGATGGGGTCCCTTGTCCACCCACCCGTCCTCTCTCACCCCACTCCCGAGGAGGTTCCTCCCCTGTTTCTCGCTATCCCTTGTTTGATGGGTTTCCATGTGAATGTACCCTACGTTCACTAGCACCCATATCCAACCTTATAACCCTCTTTGTTCCTTTGAATGGTACACTTTTTCTTTTAACAGCCCTCTATTCCGATCAACAGTTTCCAAGTTATTACTTTTTGAAGAATTTTACGTCACCTTGACGTGTTCCCATGTGAACATGGTTTTTTTGCTTTGGAACAACTAATGGATGTGACAACCCTGCCCTATACCTTCCACTTGACATTTTTCCTTTTTACAACTAGTCAGTCTGAGGTATGGTTTGTTCATTGTTAATTTTTCCAAGTTTTCGTGTCTTTTTCATGCGTCTTTTTGTCCTTTTTCCATGTAAACCTACCCTATTCTCCTCGAAACTTTCTTCTGATTTGATAGCTTTTTCCAACTCACCTGTTTGCCCATTATCCCTTTTTACTCCACCCTATATCAATTTTTGGAATTTTTGTTATTAATTTTTATATGTGTTTTTGAGCCCTATTTTATCGTTTTATCCATGTGAATGCCTCCTCATGACCTTGAAAATGTGTTATGACCTATTCGCCTTGTTATCCATGCTTGTACTGACATTTTTCCTTTTTATTGCCTCATGTTCCGAGGTACGGATCTTCCCCAATTAATTTTCGAGTCTAGTTGCCGATGCGTTTTTCTTGTTTTTGCCATGCGAATGCACCTTCCCATCCCCGGAACTGCATTCGATGTTTTCCATCCTATTTGCCCTATCCTTCGGACATTTTCCATTTTCCTTTTGCCGCGATTCACCTGCCTATTCATTTTTCTACCTCGTTTCGGATATGTTTTTCTGTTTTTTCCATGCGAATAGGTCCTCTCCTTGATGGCACCCCATTCTGACATGATAGACTAGTCTAACACGCCGTCTTGCTCATTTTCCTCTTTTCTGCCCTTTGTTCTGGCAGACAAATTTTCTGCCATTACTTTTTGTCTATTTTTGCATTCCGATGTTGTGCCAGTTTTTGCGCACACACACCCTTGTTTCCGTCTTTCGATGCACGTGTCATGTTCATCCTGTTATCTGCCCTCCTTGTGCCTGCTCGCATCCGTTCCATGTCCTCGGCACGGCAAATTTCTTTACCCCCACCCGAGCATCTTCTTTTTCTTTTTTTTAAACAACACTTATTATTATTATTAGTTTTTCAAAACCAAAACCAAAAATTTTTTAACTTAATATTTTTCTTTTCCCCCCCAACTATCTCTTCCGTGTCCCCTCCCCTCTTCCTCCCTCCGCCCTCTTCTCTCTCCTCTCCTCTCTCTCTCTCTCTCTCTCTCTCTCTCTCTCTCTCTCTCTCTCTCTCTCTCGCTTCCTCCCTCTTCTTCTTCTTCTTCTTCTTCTTCTTCTTCCTCCTCCTCCTCCTCCTCCTCTTCCTCCTCCTCCTCTTCTCCTTCTCCTTCTCCTCCTCCTCCTCCTTCTTCTTCTTATTCGCCCACCTCCTCTCCCTAGATGCCTCGCCGGCCACTCTTTGGCCACCCGCCCTCCTCGCGCAGCCACTGCGTGGCGCCTGCCCCCTCTTTGGACTCCCTCACCTAGTTCCTCCTTGCACCACCCTCGCTTGATTCCTCCACCTGTGGTCCGCTGGTGGGCTGTCGCCCAGTTCATTGTCGCCACCGCCATGGAGCGCTGCCCGTCGCCATGCGGAGCCGCCCGCCTCCTCTCCCTGCACCACCTCACCCACCCACCCGCCCTGCCAACCAACCCACCCCCCAACCCCACCACCCCCCTTCCCACTAAACCACCCCCCCCGCCCCCCCCCCCCCCCCCCCCCCCCAAATCAATCTTATTCCCCACCCCCCTACTAAGCCCCCACCCTTCCCACTAAACCCCCCCTACCTAAGCCCCCCTTTCCACTAAACCTCCCACCCTTACCCCAGCCCCCAATTCCCACTTTTCCCTCCGTTGCTTCGGTGTCTCCCAACTGGGTTTTCGGGTGCTTGCGAGTGTTTGTGTGCGCATGTGGGAGTCATCGTGTTGTGTTGGAAGCTGCTTGTGAGTGTTCATGTGCGCGTGTGAGAGTTGTCATGTTGTGTTGGAAGCTGCTTGTGAGTGTTCGACCTTATCCATGAGATGGTGCGTGCCCGTCCATTCACATGTAATTGTTCACATGTAACCGGGTACCCCCATTTTTATTATAAAATTGTCCAAAACCTTCAAACACACATAAAAAACCATTAAAAAATCCTTAAAATTTCATTAAAAATCTAAAAAAGTACATAAAATTAGAAAACCGATTCTATGTCAAATTGGAAATTTTCTAAAATATTTTTCCAAGATGGAATGCTAGTAACTAATTTCTAAAAATTCAAAAGCTAAAAAAATTATTTCAAATATATTTAACAGTGAACAAAATTCATAAACATCAGAAATTAATTTCAAAAAAATATTAGAAAAAGATCAACCTCTTTTCTCATGCTGATGAATGATAAATGGATATTCCATTCCTTAATTAATCACTTAATGATTTTTTAATTCATTAAAAATTATTTTCAAATGCCAAAATGCTTGAAACTTTGCCAAAAATCCTTAAAAAATGACAGGTAAATTCTAGAAAATCTTTAGGATGCTTCTTTTTAACATTTCCTATCTTTAAAGCAGTTTCAATCCCAATTTGATTTTAAAAAAAAAATCCCAAAAAACCAAAAACCAAAACAACATAAAAATTCAAACCTACATATTTAAATACATTCACAAAACCCATACAATAATTTCTCACCAACATATTAAAAACAAAACAAAACAAAAACAAACTAATGAATAACTCCCACATGAAAAGAAACCACACATTATTTATCCCCAAGGCCAAATTTTCTTTTTCTGTTTTCCTTTCTTTCTATTCTTTATTTTTTATTTTCCCTTATGGTGTTAGTATTGGTTTCTTTTGTATTGGACAGGAGGTTGGCTATTCCCTAGTCACCTTGCTGTTGTCACCCATGGATCTTTCTGTTTCTTGGCATTGAGTGGATGAAGATTTTTTGTGTATCAGACCTTGCAAGTGCCCATATACTACCAGGTTTTTTTCTTCTCCTCTTTCCCTTCTTCACATGCATATCAACACACAACTAATTGTAAATAACAATCACCCGACCGTTGCACCCACACACAATTACCACAATGCACTTCCCTAAATTTGTAATTAAAAATGAACCCGATCGTTAATTATAAAAGGAACCCCCATCGTTGCACGCGCACTTTAGAACCATAACCCACCTAATTTCTGAAATTCATACACAGTGCACGCGCACACGCACTATTCAGACACCATTAATATTTGTAATAAAAAATAAACCCCCCGAAGTCATGCATGCATATGCTTTGCACCAAAGATCATGTAATTTCTAAAAATTAACTGCATTTGTAGAGACCCCCGTCCAATCAAGTCAAATTTAGTGGGAATGGGCTACGCAAATGACTCACCCTATATTAATAGATTAATTTAATAATCAATCGAGCTTAATTGATAATCTAATAAATGAATTTGATAGCGATCACCCTCTCATTTCACTGCACCTTAGGTATACGCCTACGTTTATGGGGATTGGGATTTCTTAATCAAAGGTGTCAATCGTATTGGTCTGAGTTATTTTGATGGTTTGAACTGTGATTCTATTTTGAGTCTAGTAAGTGTCAGGGATGTGGTGTCGTTGATTACGGGGTTCTCGAGTGCCTGATTGTTTGCATAACATGAAGCTTTCGGTCGCATGAGTGCGTAGGTCATGTCCAATTTTTTACATAGGCTGTGGATTGGTTAGGGAGGTCTGGTCCGGTCTTGTCTGTCCTTCTCTTTCTTTGTCCTGATATTTTTCTTAGTGGTGGCTTGTTTGGGGTTTTGCAGGAATTTTTCCATTCTTGGTTGTGTGTGTGGATATCCTGTGTAGTCTAAATGGCATCATCCTCTACTCCCCCGATTGTGATTCACCATGTGCCATTGCCAGTGCATGACTATTCCCTTCTCTTGGAAGCAGATTGTATTTACTGTGCTAGTTTCTGTTCCTTTGTAGCACTTAAGTTTCTATCAGTGGATCACAAGCTTTGCTACTCTTTCTTGGCGTCATACAAAAAATAGTCTGGTTTGCGATGCTTCTGTCTCTCCACTACCAATATTAGTGAAGCATTATGTCTACCCCTTTCTACTTTCTTTGTACCTAGTGGTAATCAATGATTGACCGTCGAGGACATCCTTTCACTTCTTCGGAAGGAGACATCTACCCCTTTGGTGTCTAGAAAAATTATTACTAGTTCTGGGGTTTCTTTTGCTCCTATCTCCTCTCCGATGTGGAAGCAACTCCGCCAATTCCTAAAGACTGATTCATGTCTAGAAAGCTTGCTTCCAAATGTCTTTTCAAGGAGCTTTTTACTAGCTTGTCCGAATCCTTGAGGGAGCCAAGTTTAATTGGGTTGCATTCATGTTGGCCAAGATGGATCAACATTTTCAAAGAGTTAAAAAAGGTCAAGGTATTAACGTCTCTTATGGTGTATTCTTTCAAAAGACTATTACCCTTGCCCCTCCTCCTGGTGGTGTGCTAGTGGTTGATCCTACTCCTCTTCCAAAGCAGCCTCCACATTCTGTTCCATCTCCTCCTTAATTACAACCAAATTTAGACATGGAGGATGAGCCCCCTTCTAGGTTCTTCAAACTAAATGTAAATGTACTACAGGGTTGTCTAGTCCCTCTTTAGGTTCAATTGCAAAATCTTTTGTGCAAGACGCTACCTCTCCTATTTCTAGCAGTTCCCTCCCTTCATTCTTGTCTTGTCTTAACTTATTTGCTGCCTAAAGGGATGGACAGCTAGATTAGCAGACTCCCTCTACTTTACAGACGATATTGGTTGGATCATTTTTTTCCCAATTGATTTCTGGTGTCCAGTTTACATTGGAGACTTCCCTTACTTCATGTCTTCAGTCTATCTACACGGGAGTTTATAATTCATTACAAGACAAAGTTGACTCCTTGACTAATCAATTGAGCAAAGCTTTGGAGGACTTGGCATCTGAAAAAACTACCCTCAGTGCTATTCATAAACAGATGACTGATGCTACTACTTTGATGGATTCCTAGCAAGCTCAAATCAAAGAGTTAGAAACTAAATAGTTACTTTGGAAGCTACAAATGTGGCTTTAACTCAAGAAAAGAATGTAGCTATTGAAAATATGATAGAGTTAGCTCGTAAGTTGGGTACTTGTGAGGGTGAATTGCAACATTCCCAATACACTATTGAATCATAGAAGAAGCTTATTGAAGAGCTTCACCTGCAAATTATTGTTCTCTCTATTCCTCCTCTAGCATCGGTGGTTTCTTTTGTCTTATCTTCTACAAAGGAGCTTAAGCAGTTGCAACAAAAGGCTAAGCTGTGTGATGGGTTTTTTGCTAAGGTAGAATGCCTTCAGCAAAAACGAATGAATTGTGTGTAGGATGACTTTTCTCGCTATGCTAAATTGGTATCACCTCCTCCCTCTTTTTGGATTAAGTATAATCAACAGAGGTTTGCCCTATATATTTCTCTAAGTAATGTGGATTTGGAACCTCCAGAGAATGGGTGGTCAATTCTATGGACTGCTGATTTGTTGAGAGTTGTCTTTGATAGATATGTGGATGAGTTAGTCTCACATGAAACCCAATTATTATCTTTTATGTATCTTACAGGACATCTACAAATTTCTCATGAGGAGGATTTGAGTGTTTATGTGGGGGATGTCATTTTGCAAGCAATCATGGATGTTCATTCAGTGGAGCTCTTATTAGCGGAAAGCTTAAAGACTTATCATCAGCAAACGTCTTGGTGTAGAGGGCATACTTGGCATCCGGCTTTGGAGGATGATGCTTTGGAACCTCGCCGTTTACAAAAGGTCTTTTATAAGTCTGATATCTAGCCATTGCAAGCTCAATTGTTGAGCTATCTTGCTAATCATCCATTATGTACTGATTCCTTTTTCCAGGCCCTTAATTTTTGTTGTTTCATTTATCCATTGGATCCTATTGATCTTCTTTCCTATTCTCTCATGTCCTATCGCCTTCCTTTATATGTTTTCCTTCTTTCTTCTCATCCTGACACTATTCCTCTTGGACTTCCTCCTATTCCTTCAGTTTTCTCTGCACAATCTCTTCAAACCGTTTTGTTGAATTCTTCATCTTTTCCATCTTCTTTATCCCTTCACTTACCTTCATTTTATTAATTTTTTAATCCACCTTTGCAATGTTTCCCTCTCATTTCATTACCATCTCCATCTGATTCTATTAACCTTCCTCCCCAATCTGTGTTGGATACACCTGGGTATGACAGTGATATTCTTTGCAAAAGGCAATGGACGTTGCATGATTCTTTGACAGGACCGTGGCCTCCAATTCTAGGGACTTGGGAGACATCTGCTACATGTTCGACTTCTTATCTTCATTTCGCTCAAGTGCATGTTCACTCAGAGGATACTTCTGTACGCCTTGAAGGATGTGTTATTTACAATTCCTATAGAATATACCTCAATATTTTGTAAATGAGAGTAAAGCTCTTGAGCATCTCAAGCTTAGCATGCAGTTTAAATGGAAATTTTCTGTGCTCTCCATTTTTGGGGGCATGTGCCATTTAGACTAGCTGGTGTTGTATCTATGTGAGTTTTGTGTGTGTTCTGTGATGTATGTGATGTGGTGTATTATCCTCTTATGTGGATTTGAAGATGAAGATGGACTTGATTACGAAGCTGATGGATGGTGGTTAGTGATTCTATTTGTTTGATGGATGGACACAACCTTTTATATCCTTTACCAATTTGTTATAATTTTCTATTGATGATATGATCTTTTCATGGATAAAGGTGTTTTCCTTTCATTATATGCTTTTGTTGGGGGTAAAGGCGCCTTCGCCTAGCCGCCCATGTATTACTACACTGCTAGTATCTGCCACTGCACACTGTAGGTGGTGGGCGCCCGTCACAGTCACTTATTCTTTATTCTTTTAGTGACAGTTTGAATAAAGGAAGGCCCGGCCACACATTGTGGTTGTTGGAGTTCCCATTTGTGTCTCTCTCTCTTCTTGATCTTTCTCTCTGCCATAGCTCACTTCCAAGCAAGCTTCGATCCTTCTCACCTTTCAATTGGTATGAGAGCGAGGGTTTCCAACTTCCCGAACTTGGTTCCTAGCATTCTTAGCTTCCATTCAAATACCTGCAGCATTGGGTCTCCTTCCCGGTAGCCATAGCCGACCTTCCCGAGCTCCCGTCACTCCTCGGCTTCTTGAGCACCTTCCCCGGCCTATTGAGGCACCCTCAGGGCATTGCTATAGAGGTATTGAAGTGTTCTTTTAGTTTTTTTTTCTTCAGTTCTCAGGTTGCAGTCAAACAGGGCAGCCATAGCTCAAACCCTTGGAGCTTGGATCTTGCTTCCTCTTGCATTTGGGCACTTGAGGCTTCTTGTGGGCCTCCCTGGACACCCCCCTGGAGCCTCCAACCACTACCATTGAGGCCACATGGATGCACAGGAGCAGAAGAAGGGATCAACAAATTTGCACCATTTTTTTTGCTATTCTGGACAACACACTATAACAGCTCACCTACTCCTCATTGACGGCTATGTCATGCTTCTTCGGACTTGGCAATGCACTTGGCAATGGTCTCTAACTTCGGTTGAAGCCTTCTTGATCGTTGGCATCAGTTTTGGGTCTGATCTATACATTCCTAGGACTGTTTATAGTAGTCCCACAGTCATGTTATGTAGAAATAACATTGGTATCTAATGCTATGCTTGTTTGGGCACTTCTACTCTTTTCTCTGTTCGAAGTGCTGTTTTTTGTCTGTGGACTGCGATTGCGGCACGCAAGAATTTGCAAATCCCTCTCTTTATGTTTTTCTTTTTATAAAATCCCCAAAACTAACTAAAACATCACTTGTCTTTTCTTTTAAATGACATCCAGTTCTAGAAATCTCTATATTTTTTAAGGATAATATCTAAAATATACTAGTTATGCCCAAAATCTAATATTTTTTTACCATCCAAACTATACACATTAATACTCATGATTAATATAGCTCATTAGTCTTGTTCACGTTGTAACTTCTGTGAAGGGTGGCTATGGTCCTTGTCAATCCGATGAAAATATCAGATTTACGACTCTCAATAAAATATATTTTTATTAAATAAAGTTGTTAGTTATTAATGTTAGTTAGTTTTTATCTTAGTGTTAGTCTTTAGTTAGTAATCTTACTAACTTATTAATTCACTAACTAACTTTAGAACTAACCAACTAACTTTTATTGCATGTAAATATTACGAGTAGGTTGTTTCTTACTCTGCCAACTAATCATACTACTGTCCAATCCAAATGCATAATCACTAGTTGACCTCCTATCATAGGCACAACCAACCCAATTAGCATCAGTAAACCCTGTCAAGTCATGGGATTTTTCATATGCATAAAACAACCCATAATCTATAGTACCCTTTATATATCTCATGATCCTCTTGACGGCATCTAAATGTGGTTTGTGAGGCTTCTGCATGAACTGACTAATTAGCCCTACTGCATAACATAAGTCAGGATGGGTAATAGTCAAGTATATCAATCGACACATTGTTACATTCTCTATGTCATTCCCAACATCAATCTGTAGCTTGACATTCTGATCAAGAGGTGTCTCCATAGGCTTGTATTCAACCATACCATACTTTTGTAACATGTCATGAGCATACTGCTTCTGTAGCAGCCATATACCTTGAGGCGTAGAGACTACCTCAATCCTAAGAAAATACTTTAGTTCACCAAGGTCTTTGACTCTAAATCTAGTCTGTAAACATGATTTAATTTCAGCAATGCCCTCTTCATCATCTCTAGTGATTTTAAGATCATCTACATAAACCACTGGAAACACATATCCATGATCTGTCTTCTTTGTGAACAGACTGTGATCTGCATCACCCAATCTAAATCCATGTTGTTGTAAATAACTGGTAGTCTGAGCATTCCATGCTCTAGGTGCATGCTTCAATCCATATAAAGCCTTTTTTAGCTTACATACATGTGTAGGAAAGTCCGGGTGAGCATAGCCTTCAGGTTGCTCCATATATACTTCCTCAACCAATTCATCGTTCAAGAAAGCATTCTTGATGTCCACTTACCATAATTTCTAGCCTTTGCATGCTGCCAAAGCAATGACAGTTCTGAATGTTGCCATTTTAGCCACTGAACCAAAAGTCTCCTCATAGTCAAGGCCATATTGCAATGCATACCCTTTTGCAACCAACCTGGCCTTATAGCATTCTAACGAACCATATGACTTGCACTTAACCTTGTACACCCATTTGTAGCCAATGGGGACTTTGCCTTCAGGAAACTCAACCAATTCCCATGTCTCATTTTCAGCCAGGGCTGCATACTCCTCATCCATGGCAGCACACGAGTTATCATCTGTAACTACATCATCAAACTTTGTAGGTTCTTTGTAACCTATCACACTAGCCATATATGCATAATGGTGAACTGAATAACCAGTGTATGTAAACTTGTCAATTGGTTTTTTGACTCTCTCAGATCTTCATAACTCTAGCTCACTTTGAGCTTGCCTCTCATGAGGCGGTACATAACGACTCTACCTTGCTCCAGGCGTCATAATAGACGGAATGCCCAACTCACTATCCAAACTATCACTGTCAGATGACTCATAACCTGCTATAAGTGGACCTGTCACATCCTCAAGCATATTTTCTTTTCCCTTATCCAATCTCCCCCTCACTGACATATCTGTGTCAGTGGACATAGGAGTACGACTGTGCAAGCATCTTGACCAAGGACTTACTGTAGGTGATCCATCACCTATAGGACCACTCATAGATGTACTCACTGTAGGTGTAATTTTAGCATTACTAGTGCTGGCTGATCCATCAGTAGCCACTGCAATAGGATTACCATACCACGATGCTAGCTCATCAAAAACAACATCTCTACTAATCAATGTCTCATGTGTAGATGGTACATAACACTTGTAAGCTTTTCGGTCTTGTGCTTGCATAACCAAGGAACACACTCTTGACAACTTTAGGATCCAATTTCTTCCTCTTTTCATCAGGAACATGCACATATGAATGCTGCCAAATACCTTCAAGTGCGAAATGTCAAGCTTATGACCATACAACCTCTCATATAGAGTTACATCGTGAATCCCTGCTGTAGGGGTTCTATTCAGCACATAGACAACAGTCACTACTGCTTCAGCCCAATAACCATTTGGCAAACTCTTCTCATTCAGCATAACTCTTGTCGATTCCATCAGTACCCTATTTTTCTTTCTGCTACACCATTTTGCTGCAGTGTATACCTACAAGTTAACTATCTTCCGATCCCATGTTTAGCAAGGTATCTATCAAAGTAATTAGAGATGTATTCTCCACCTCCATCTGATCTAATACATGAAATTTTACAGCTCAACTCATTTTCAACATGCTTCTTGAAGTCCTTGAATGCATCAAACACATCATCCTTATGTTTCAGTATGTAAAGCCAAGTATACCTGTTGAAATCATCAATGAAGGATACATAGTAACGAGCACCACCAAACGAAGCATTATGAGGTAGACCCCATACATCTGAATGTACCAACTGCAAGGGTCATGAGCTATTCTGTACATGTCTCATAAATGGAAACTGTGCTTACTTTCCAAATTGGCATGCATCACATTGTCGAAGGGTTTTTGAAAGCAAAGTCACATCTACAGAAGACCTTGACAAATTTCAAGATAGAAGATCAATCTATCGAGATCAGATTTAATTTAAAAGCTCATTTTCAGATAATATGAGACATATAGTCAGCTACATCTAATTGGGAGCAAAGTGAAGGTAAAGAGATCATCGGTCCTTCTTTCGAGCTGCTTCTTCTTAAAATTCAAAGATTCTTTCCTTCAAGAGAGAATAATTTGACTTTTTGGCAAGGAAGAGCATGAATATGATGCTCAAGAGTGAACTTATAAAATAATCATTACACATAGTATGAGACATTGATTAAGAAGTAGACATTTAAAAAAAAAAGATGAACGCTCTCGAATAAGCCAGATGAAGGCTTGAGATGGAGGTATGGAAAGAAGTTCAGTTTTTTATAATCAGATGTGAAGTTGACTTTACTTGTACTCCCACACTTCGTAGTTATCGCTTCTTCTTCAACGTGATTTGTGTTGAGGATACATAGTCTTCATGAATAGTTGCAATCAGAATTATGCATTATTACATAATCTTGACTTTCCGTCCATCGGTAGCTCCAGACATCCGCCGTAGTCGCAGTCACGATTTCCCTTCAGCAACATCGTCCGCCTCCAGTTCTTTGCCGGTGATGCAGTCCATATCATCCTGCCCGCCAAAGCTTGAGATCGCCAACCTCAGTTGCATGTTCAATTCAGTAGCATGCTCAACAGTTGTTGTTGATGAGCTTAGGCCATGTTGATCAGCTCCTCTTTTCGTCGGTTTGCCTATTTGAAATTGAAGATGAGTTCCGTCACCTTTGAAGTGTTCACGCAGAGAACATAACAATGTTACGCCAGCTATCTACTTGCAATAGCAACGACACATGTCGAGGCAGCACTCGCAGGTTTCTTAACAGTAGAAGCAACAACAAAGCGTGAAGAGGCATCGAACAGGTATCCTTTCTCCTTGCTTTGCTTTGAGATATGATCCTCTCTGTGATGATGACCAGTGAACATATGGAGACGACCGCCAGAGCTATGGAATTCCAGAAGGAATGAAAGGTAAGACTCGTGGGAAGGCATGGTGCCATCGATTTAGCCGAGAAAGCTCCTTTTTCTTGTCATTGCTGATCCTCCTAGCAATGGACAGGAAAAGCGCCCACGATTCATCTGCCCCCCTTCTTCTTCGCAACAAAACAGGTTCCCCCAAAAAGCTTTGTTTTCCCAAATAGCCATCCTTGCATCCTTGCTTTTTCATACATCCCCCGATGCTTTTGCGTTTTTCCTCCAGAAATACGGTTCCCCTCAGAAAAGCACGAGGATTCCTTACACAAGTTGTACGAACTCCACATATATTGCATGTAAATACTGCACAATGGATTCAAATTATCCACCAGCTTGTGAAATATGTTACAGCCTCCACACTGCACAAAAATTGTCCCTTCCTTGAAAGGAGCCCTTCTATGCACAACTCAAATCCATTTGAACTGCACCAATGCATTGAAATGTCCTGCCTGTGAAGAAAGTAGCAAGCCAGAGCCAAATAGGGATATGAACCTGTAAACGGGCATTCCACTCACATCTTCTCCAACTGTTATAGCATTAGGATAAAGGGCATGAATCATGTCATTGGCAAGCATCAAATAATTGACTGCATCCATATCAGTTGCTAGCCCAAAATACTGTCATATCCCCCACGTCAACATAGCCAAGGATAAGGGAACTCCAAGAATACTCATTGCGTTGTGGTAGGTAGTCAAACATGTGTTGAACATCAAGCAAGCTCCCACATTTAGCATACATATCCACTAGTGTACTTCGATCTGCATCTCTTTAAAACAGTTTAGTACTTCCTCACAAAACCCATAATCGGCATATCCTGAAATAAGTGTAGCCCATGAGATCTCAAGTTACCAATTTATCAAAAACTCCCTATTCTTCTACAAGCATGTCACATTTAGCGTACATGTCAACCAGAGCATTACGGATAAGTTCCTCTTCCACCAAACCCCTCTTCACTATATTACCCATGCAGAATAAAAGTGCAAACATAACGACTAAGTATGTACAAAGTAACAAATGTCACACACACAACTTTTTTGGTGGATTCCACACCTCGGATGCGCAGCAGTACGACATCCACCCCCTCTGATCCTGCACATCCTCCGGATGGGCCAACTACCCATAATCATTATCAGCAAGATCCACGTATAGATCAATCTCTTCATTGTATATTTCTGGTATTTCAGCAAGATTATTTGTCATATCATCTGTTTCCTCTATTGGAGTTTCTTCTCGTTGCTCTTTTCTTGCAAATTCTTCCAATGCATAATTCTCATAATCTCTTTTCTTGAAAATCTTGATTCTTTTTCCTGCAATAGGCACTCTAAGCACTGTCCCATCCAATTCTGTTAGCTCATATGTTGCATTATCAAAGACATGTCTGACTATATACAGTCCAAACCATCTTTTCACCATATTCCAAAGAATCTGCAAAAACTTTCTCAATTTTTGCAGGGCTCTAGTGTGGCTCTCATCCCAAAAAACTTTCTGCCCCTTTCGAAACAGCTCATATAAACAATCTACTATGTGTGCAAAATGGGGTATCCAAATCATGTAAAACACACATACTCCAATGAATCTCCGTACCTCTGAAGTGGTAGAACAATACTCTGTAATCTTGCCTATAACATCCACCTTCTTATCCACAGTTTTGTATTTTGTGTCAACCCTGGCTTCATTATGATCCTCTGCATTACTCAAATCTTGCTGTAAATCAGCAATTCTGCATATGTACTACCTGGCAGCTCTAGGCAACTTAGAAGTCTTCTGATAACTCATCGAACTGTTTGCTGAAATTCCAACAAAACTAGAGGAGAAAACATTGCTGTGCCAGGAGGCAAGAACTCCAATCTCCTCTGCTCTGTACCACCGTCGTCTCGCGAAACAGCGGTACCTAATGAAAACTCGAATCCCTCATAGTGGGCAAAGGTGCATCTCTAAGAGTATCCCTGTTTCTAACATGGTTCACACACAGAGTCATAAACTGAACTGCTCTTATGCCATCTTTACTGCGAATCCGTGCATAAGCAGATCCATCATCCATTACTTTTGTTTCCATGTGCATCTCTGTGATGAATGGCTGTCCAAGAATTATGGGATAAGAGCATGAATCCTGCACAAAGAAATGGAAATCCTCCTCTACATCTCCAATAGAAACCCTGACACTAGGACAGGCAGCATACAAAACACCTGCAGTGTTGTTGGTGGCTCTCATACGCCACCCATGCTCTACATCCATAGGCCATCTATTACTTTCATAAACTCCACAAACTATGAGATTAATCTCTGAACCATGATCCACCAAAGCAACATAAGGCACCTGTTTCTCTCCAATTTTTACCATCGTTTTTGTAGTTGCCCTAGCCCAATGACTTCGCGAAAAGTGACTACGCGGTATCAAGACAGGCTCATCAGTTTCAGCATAATGCATAGGCTGAACCCTCTTCTCTATCTGTGGAAAAATAGAAGCATTCTCAACCATAACCTCATCCTCATCCTCATCCAACTCCCCAATCAAAACTCCCTGTGTATCAGTAGTAGGCAATGCATGTCTTTTCCTCTTCAAGACTTCTTGGAACTGATCTTGAAACTCTCTTTTCGAGATGCCCAAAACCTCAAAAATAGTAAAAGTCACCTCATTGCCAAGTATCTTGTCATTAAAGATTTTCTTCATGTCCGTAGATGTCTCAATATCGGACATCAATCTAAACCCTGGCTGCTTTCTCTCTCTAGGCTCTTGCCTCTTTTCTTTCTTTTGAGCATCTTCCATCTGTCGTTCTGGCCCTGGCCTCAAAGACAGTCCTGCAATAGGTGGAGTAACAAACTCACCCCCTCTAGTCTTTTTAGCTGCATTTGGATTTTCTTCATCCCTCTTACGCTTCTCCTCAACAAGTACATCTGCTCCCTGAGACTTAGCCAAGTAGGCATAAATAGTGTACCTGTCAACAAGCGAATCCCAACCTGTCTCAGATCTGATGCTAGAGCCTACACTAGTCAAAATAGTTTGCTGAATTTTTCCCTTGTTTGCCATCTCCATAGCATAAGTCCATAATGCTGACTGATTCTCTGATCCTTTCTCGATCTGAACTCCATATGTAGAAGTATCTCCTCTAGCTGCCACATAAGAAGTACGCGCAGCCATATCATCCACTAATTTCTTCATTCCGCCTTTCCCGAAATTGGTAGTAAGCAGAGTTGCTGTTTCAGTCAACCAGATCTTACCATCTTATCCCCAAAATACCAAATTCTTCCTCCTTGCATCCTGAAAAGATTCACAATCCCTGCAATGCTGATGGTCCGTACTATCACACCAAATACATCTTTGATCTCTCCTAGGTGCACTAGGAGCACTCCTAGGTGCAGTAGGAGCACTAGAAGAAATAGTAGGCGCAGTCGAAGAAAACTGCTCTTTCAAATTTTCCACCAATTCTGCTTTAACTGACTCCAGTGTCAAATCCGTTATGCCTTTGATTATGTCATCAAGAGAGGAAGGCACTGACGGAGCGGATGGTTTTGGAGCAGAAGGAGCTGGCATTGGTCTTGGAACAGGAGGAACGGGAGGAGTAGAAACAATAGGCACTGGCATAGGCCAAGAAACTGGCTGAGGAAGAGAAGAAATAACAGGGATAGAAGCATGCATAGGAGCAGAAAACGACGTCGATGTCATAGATCCATTCTGTAGGCGGGTCTTCCATATCCTCCTCTTGGTCAAAGTCGAGACTGCATCCTGGGCATCTTGCCAATCCGTTTTAAGACCCATAGGCTTCGTGCGATCCTTAAGAAGCTCTCCTAATTCTTCCTGAAGATCAGGATCTGCAGCTTGCAAGAAAAGCTCAACTTTCTCAATATCCAATGCTCTTTGTTCAATGGCATCAGGTTGACTATACCTCTCTTCAAATTCTCGTATCAACTCTGAAGCAGCTAGACCTTTGTTTGGCATGTAGACCCACTCTTGGAATGACCGTCGTGTAGCCATCCCAAAGTCCTCAAGGAAATACTTTTCTTTCAGGGCCTTCTTAAAATCTTGCCAATGCGAATTTTGAATAAAAAGATCAGTCACTTTTTCCCTCAAGGCGGGTGTGACAAGACGAAGGAAATACTTACTCATAAGTCCAGCTGGTACTCCAAAAAATCCCATCTTGATCTCATATGTCTTCAAGTAAGCTGAAACATTACGTCCATCAAATAGCTTATTCTCATTCTCAACTGCTTCAATCGCCTTAGTCGCGCTGATTACATTCTCTTGCTCCGAATATAGTTGCATTTGCTGAGACAACTGTTGTTGATGCAATTGCTGCTGCTGCTGCATATACAATTGTGTCTGCTGATTTTGAAGCTGCATATACATAGATATATTATGTAAAATCTGCTTTAAATCATCCGTTGAAGTACTTGAAGCAGCAATCAATGATGGAGCTGAAGTAGAGGACAAAGCAAGAATCATAGAAGAGGCTGAAATGGATGCTGAAGTATCTCCCATCCTGAAATTATAAGATAGAAGATCAATCTATCGAGATCAGATTCAATTTGAAAGCTCATTTTTAGATAATATGAGACATATAGTTAGCTACATCTGATTGGGAGCAAAGTGAAGGTAAAGAGATCATCGGTCCTTCTTTCGAGCTGCTTCTTCTTAAAATTCAAAGATTCTTTCCTTCAAGAGAGAATAATTTGACTTTTTGGCAAGGAAGAGCATGAATATGATGCTCAAGAGTGAGCTTATAAAATAATCATTACACATAGTATGAGAAACAATACATTGATTAAGAAGTAGACATTAAAAAAAAAAATGATGAACGCTCTCGAATAAGCCAGATGAAGGCTTGAGATGGAGGTATGGAAAGAAGTTCAGTTTTTTATAATCAGATGTGAAGTTGACTTTACTTGTACTCCCACACTTCGTAGTTATCGCTTCTTCTTCAACGTGATTTGCGTTGAGGATACATAGTCTTCATGAATAGTTGCAATCAGAATTATGCATTATTACATAATCTCGACTTTTCGTCCGTCGGTAGCTCCAGACATCCGCCATAGTCGCAGTCACGATTTCCCTTCAGCAACATCGTCCGCCTCCAGTTCTTTGCCGGTGATGCAGGCCATATCATCCTGCCACCAAAGCTTGAGATCGCCAACCTCAGTTGCATGTTCAATTCAGTGGCATGCTCAACAGTTGTTGTTGATGAGCTTAGGCCATGTTGATCAGCTCCTCTTTTCGTCGGTTTGCCTATTTGAAATTGAAGATGAGTTCCGTCACCTTTAAAGTGTTCATGCAAAGCAACAGAACAATGTTACGTCAGCTGTCTACTTGCAATAGCAACGATACATGTCGAGGCAGCACTCGCAGGTTTCTTAACAGTAGAAGCAACAACAAAGCATGAAGAGGCATCGAACATGTATCCTTTCTCCTTGCTTTGCTTTGAGATATGATCCTCTCTGTGATGATGACCAGTGAACATATGGAGATAACCGCCAGAGCTGTGGAATTCCAAAAGGAATGAAAGGTAAGACTCGTGGGAAGGCATGGTGCCACCAATTTAGCCGAGAAAGCTCCTTTTTCTTGTCATTGATGATCCTCCTAGCGATGGACAGGAAAAGCGCCCACGATTCATGTGCCCCCCTTCTTCTTCGCAACAAAATAGGTTCCCCCAAAAAGCTTTGTTTTCCCAAATAGCCATCCGTGCATCCTTGCTTTTTCATACATCCCCCGATGCTTTTGCGTTTTTCCTCCAGAAATACGATTCCCCTCAGAAAAGCATGAGGATTCCTTACATGAGTTGTACGAACTCCACATATATTGCATGTAAATACTGCACAATGGATTCAAATTATCCACCAGCTTGTGAAATATGTTACAGCCTCCACACTGCACAAAAATTGTCCCTTCCTTGAAAGGAGCCCTTCTACACAACTCAAATCCATCTGAATTGCATCCATGCATTGAAATGTCCTGCCTGTGAAGAAAGTAGCAAGCCAGAGCCAAATAGGGATATGAACCTGTAAACGGGCATTCCACTCACATCTTCTCCAACTGTTATAGCATTAGGATAAAGGGCATGAATCATGTCATTGGCAAGCATCAAATAATTGACTGCATCCATATCAGTTGCTAGCCCAAAATACTGTCATATCCCCCACGTCAACATAGCCAAGGATAAGGGAACTCCAAGAATACTCATTGCGTTGTGGTAGGCAGTCAAACATGTGCTGAACATCAAGCAAGCTCCCACATTTAACATACATATCCACTAGTGTACTTCGATCTGCATCTCTTTAAAACAGTTTAGTACTTCCTCACAAAGCCCATAATCGGCATATCCTGAAATAAGTGTAGCCCATGAGATTGCATCTCAAGTTACCAATCTATCAAAAACTCCCTGTTCTTCTACAAGCATGTCACATTTAGCGTACATGTCAACCAGAGCATTACGAATAAGTTCCTCTTGCACCAAACCCCTCTTCACTATATTACCCACGCAGAATAAAAGTGCAAACATAACGACTAAGTATGTACAAAGTAACAAATGTCACACACACAACTTTTTGGTGGATTCCACACCTCGGATGCGCAGCAGTACGACAACATACATGTCCAAAGTCTTGATACTTGAACTTAGGTAGTCCAAGCACAATCTCCTTTTGTTACATAGATTTTAGCTTTTGTGCATTCACATAGCCAATCCGCTTATGCCATATCTCAATATCCCATATAGCACCATCATCATGTGCAAACATGGCTACTTTCAATTCTGGAATTGACATATCAAGAGTAATTATTCTGCCATCTCTTCGACCTCTAGCAATCAATTTGAAGCCATTACCATATTCTTCAACAAAGCATCCATCTCTATTAAATCTCACTTGCATATTCTGTTCTACCATCTATCCAATTGACAAAAGATTCTTGGTTATTGTAGGTACATGTAGTACATCATGCAGGCTCTTTTTCTTGCCATCAGGCATCAACAACGGAACAATTCCTGTGTGTTGAATGTCATGTTGGGTGTCATCCCCACCAGTACACACATAACCATGTGAACCTGCAACCATTTCATCAAACCATTCTCCATGAGGAGGTGTCATATGATTTGAAGCCTCTGAATCAACATACTATCTCTCATCTCTGTTCTGCTTAGATGCATTCTTAGACACATGCTGCATGGCAAACAATCTGTCAACCTGCTCATCATGAGCACCACTAGAAGATGCATAGTGCCCATGCTGTTTGCCCTTTGCTTTCATATCTCCCTGCTTCTTGTGAAAATCCTTTGCAATGTAACCATATCTGATGCAGTAATGACAGTCCTTATCTCTATTTGACTAATCATTTGATTGCCATGAACCAAATCCACCACCGCTACCATGGGGTGATCTCCCCCTGCCTCTAAAGCTGCCAGATCCATGCTGGCCTTGTGTATTTGTGCCATGCCAAGCATTCTGCTGATGCTGTCCATAAGTGTTTCGAGTGTCTCCTTGATCTCCAAAAGAGCCATGGCCTCTGCCACCTCTACCACGCTAGCTAGAGTAAAGAACAATGTTTCTGCTTTGAGACGTACTAGAACCTGTATTCAACCCAAGCTTAACTTCCTCATGTAGCAGCAAAGCAATCAACTCATCCCAATTAGGGGATTTAGCTCTCACAGAAATAGACGTATTAAATGATTTATACTCTTTGCCAAGTCCATTCAATGTCACTACAATCATATCATCCTCAGACACTCAAGATCCAATGGTGGCAAGCTGATTCACTATGTTTTTTATCTCTGTAGTGTAGGCCTGAATGCTTCTGCCATTCCTAGACATGTTATTGAACTATTGCTTTAGCTGAATCTTTCTTGCATGTGTTACATTTCCATAATTCTTCATGAGTATGTCCCATGCATCCTTTGGAGAACTACATCCAGTAATCTGTATAACCATAGCATCTGATATACATAAGGAAAACCAATGTAACACCTTGCACGCTCTCTCAGTCCATAGCTTATGAGCCCTTTTTTGATAATTTGTCGGATTTCTTTCATGCATTTCAGGTTCAGCCTCATCACCTGTACCTAAGTCCCAATAACCTCTGCCAACCAAAAAAATCTTCATGTGGAACTTCCACAAAGCAAAATTTTTGTTGTCTAGCTTTTCTCCCACAATTTGAGTGATATTGTCAGTGCCTTGAGCATTTGCCATAGTTGCAGCTTAGGTATTCAGTGATGTATACAACCTATAAGTATCTGACTCCTTTTCCTACAGTTCAAGTCACCAGTTTCCTGCTATTCATGACAGTTTCCTACTATTCATGACAGTTTCCTACTATTCATGACAGTTTCCTAGTATTCAGGATAGATTCTTGCAATTCAAGACAGTTTTCCTGACAACCTACTTGCTGTAAATTGTATTCCAACAATGAAAAAACACAGTCAATTGAGCATAAAACAAGCTCAAATCAGTTCAAAACATTCTATGGTAGTGGCAAAACATCCCGGCAATAAACTATGTCCATACAAGTATCAATATTTGTACTGTATGCAAGTATCAGTACCATATATAGCCAGCCCACTACTATAACCAACAATATCTTCTCTATTAAAATAAGAGTATTTAGACCTCAAAACAGCCCCAAAACATCTCATTCAGCTGCCACTCTATGAAGGAGTTGATACATGTCCAAGCTGTCAGAATATATTGCATGTATGTCAAGTGAAGATGATAGGTATCCTTCCTACAGATAATAACTAGTCAATACCCTGGTATAACCACCAACAAATCAATTCAAAATCTGGACTTTTAGCACTCACAATATACCAAAAAGCATCTACCACTCAAGTGGTATGATCCAAGCATTTGTCACTAGCAAATAAGCATCATAGATACTTCAACCCTATAGGTATATTGTTTCCAAATTTAGGACAGCAACCGGTTGACTATTTCCAGCCTGCAAATAAGCTCCACAATTGAGCATTTAACACTCCAATATCATGCTCAAATGCATGATAATAAGGGCACATACATTGTTAGGATGAAAGCCACAAGTGCCCTGGAATCACCTACTATTTACTGCATTAAACATCCATTAAATAGCCAATCTGCACATGTCTATGCTGAATGTCTCAAAATCTGTGAGCAATTTGAAAAAACTTCTTTCTTTTGCAAACTTATAGACCACGTCGAAATGGTTAGGAGTGGCGGGTCTTTTCTCCAAAAACCATTTTTGTAGCAAGATATAGCTTCTGTAAAAAAAAACGGGCTGCAGGCACAGTCTCCTTTGATGATGTTTTCTTCAGATCTGATGTCTTGATGTCAAATGGCCACTGCCAAGCCTTCAGGCTTCAGGCATTCAAGCTCTGATACCATGTTGAAAGAGAGGAAGAGAGACAGAGTGAAGCAGAAGATGAGCCTCAGCTCATTGTTGTTCTTCTTTAATTATTTTTCCATTGTAACTGAAAGAGACTTACACACATAGGTATGACTAACCAAGACTAACTGTGGTTAAGTCACTGACTACACTGACTTATTGAGTGTCACACACATGTACATCTGTATCCAGCTAATGTCGATCACACACATAAAGATAGACTGACTGAAGAGTAACGGGAGCTTGATATTCTAACACATGTGGTGGGGCATCGTGCCAAAATTTTAGGTATCACAAGGATGTTAGAAGCCCTAGCTATAAAGGGAAAACCATTGCTTAAAAGGCACGGTCCCCATGTTCTAAGTGCAAAGGATAAGTTTGCTTTTGATGAGGGGCAAAAGCTCCTAGATAAAGCCATCATGGAACTACCTAAGAAGGGGCAAGGTATGGAAGATCCTCTAAGAAAGGATCGGAATGACATGCTAAGAGCTATAGGACTCCCTAGACCACTTTGTGAGTTGGCAGAAAGGGATGGAAAGGATAATATTAACCTCCCTACACCAGTAAAGGTGGAAATGGAAGAGATTGGAGACCCTAAGATACTAGAGTTAGATCATGAATATGAAGATTTTAATAGCCCAGTGCTAATCCTAAAGGGGAGGACTAAATGCCCTCCTCCTTATAGGGATCTCCCAGTATTTCATGGGTTGGTAAATGAGAACCCAATGTTGCACTTAAAAGAATATGGCCTAACTTGCCTTGCAAGTGGGTTCAATGATATTCATCGGATGCTTGTATTTTCTAGCACCCTGAAGGGAGAGGCTAGAAAATGGTATTGGAGCCTCCCAAGAGGGTCGATTAAATCATTCGAGGAGCTACATGATAAATTTTTAGATGAATATGAAAAGAAGGTGCCTATGACCTAGGTCTTAGGGCAGTTTATGCAAATAAGACAAGAGTCTTACCCTTCTGCTAAATAATATGCTAGAGCCATTGGCTCGCGTAAGGCTATTATGAGGGAAACACCTGGTTGTATATCCCTAAACCCCACCCGGCCAAGACTGCCATTCATATGTTACCCCCGAGCTTGATCACCCCCATCCCCATCAAACCTCAACACAATGAGCCACAGTGGTCCCCAGAACCGCATCTTGCAAGCCCATCTACACATATGCTCGAGAGACTCGAACAAGCCTATCGGCCCAAACAACAGACACCATCGTACAACCCCTCACGCACTAGAGTCTGTCCAACGACAATGATCCACGTTGAAGGCTGCCATCAATCTGAAGTAGTTGCCGCTCCACCAGCCCTAAGCCAGGGCACCCAACCGCAACCTCTGGCACACCCGCAACCACAACTACCCACTGTCAAAGGCTCTTGGGCCACCAAAATCCTTTGGTAGAACCATAGCTAGATGTGTACTACCGACTAAATCCTTTGGGTGGGGTCCTCCAAAATCATGGGGCTGGAATTGCTGAACTAGTGGAGGCCTTTCGCCTTTCTCCCTATCTGCTTGCTCATTTTCAAGGCAGCAAGATGAGATATGCCCTAGATGGTCACACATTGGCCACATGTCCACAACATGCTATGGGCTCATGGTTTTGACCTCCTCCTATGCCTTTCCCTCTTCCTTTGCCTAAGGCTATGACCGGCACGGGCCTAAAATCCATCAATATGGGGTTACTCTCCTCGTCATAAGAGACATAAGGGTTGATGTATGAGTCTTCCTCTAGTGGTTCCTCTACAAAGTGCAATGAAGTGTCACTTGGTGGATGGGTCACTATAGGCCCTAGTTGCCTGCGATTCCTGTGGGGTTAATGTCCCAGTCCTTGGAGCAACTTGCTTTGAATAGTTAGGTGTGGGTAGAGCCAAAGGGGCTCCCTTTCCAAAGTAAGGCTGCCTAGCTCCTGGATAGTATGGCTGAGCATAGGGTTGCTAGTATGGCAACCGTCTTGGCAATCATCAGTGCATAGCATCATGCCCAAATATTCCACAATTGGCACAAGTCCAGGATCTAGGATTAGGACATTTAGATGGCATGTGGTTCCCTCCACAATGCACACACTGCATGTGAGGTTGTACTAGCCTTCATATTGACTCTTGCAATCTAGTCAGCTCAAGAGTCAACTATCGCTTGGGTCTAGTTGACACTCTGTCCTTATCTTGCTTACTAGGGGCTGCTCTAAGTGTTGTAGACATTTCTAAATGTGTTGCTCCTTTGCTGTGTAGCCCTAGAGCTTCTCTCTTTGAGCAAGTCATCCACCCGTATGGCCTCCTCAAAGACTCTTACAAGCACATCCCTTTGTAGGTTTGAGTCATTTGCTAAGGCCTTATAGAGTTCTTCGTTGTGGATCTCGTTAAAGAATATGGTGGAGACCACTCTCTCATTGGGTTGATTAGCTGTATGTATTCTCTTGTAGAGACTTCTCATATGTGTGACGTAGTCTTGTATGTCCTCTTTGTCTTTTTGGCTGACATTCATTAGCTTAACAATGAGTTTATCAAAGTATCCTACCTCTGAGAATCTCTTGATGAAGAGATCATTTAGATGGGTGAAGTTATTGTGTTCAACATTATCTAGAGTGGTAAACCAAGTTTGTCCCTTGTCTCCCAAGCAAAGACCGAATGCTTGTGCTTATTGAGTGGGGTCCATGAGGTTGTTAGCCTCACATAGCTTCTCAAACTACTCGATGAAGCTATAGGGATCATTACCTGCTTGATATTTACTGAGTTTCTTGGCCACTATGTTGAGATATCGAGCTCCACTCGTGATATGCCAGGGTGACCATTGTGCATTTATGTCACCAACTTGTCAGTTGCAGATGCGGTTGGTAAACCGCCCATGAATAATAGCTAGATGACAGCTATCCTTATCTACTCTAGTTCGTGGCTCAGTTAGTATGCCACCTTAGTTAGTTGAGTTTGGTTTAAGACCCATATATAGGGTTCTTCTATTTCTATGTACTTGAGTTCTTTTGGCTTACACAACTAAGAAGAGGAAAACTGTTTTCAACCTCCACCTTTATGTGTATTCCTCCATTGTGCAAGCAAGAAAGCTACAAGTGAGACTCCTTCCTTCTCTCCCACAATCTTGACATGGTATCAGAGCCTTGTTTGTGGTAAGGAGCTCAAGCAAGCAAACCAAGTTCGCGGTGTTCTGGTAAGAGGACCAATGTTGCTTTCATTTTTCTGTTTTGGGAGCAAGTCTCTGCAGGTAGCACAACCGGAAAGTGCAAGAGTGCATTGTCTCAGATTGAGACGCCTTTCGCGGTGTAGCAAGAGGGCAGTATATGCTACAGGATGGGGCTTTAGCCCTTGGTTGCTCTGTTTTTTTGATTTGAGGCCATTTCGGGGCCTGTTTTGGAGGCGGAAGTTTTCTACATGCACTCAAGAAAAGGCCCAGTTTTATGCTGTGCGACCACTGTTCTACAGTTTGGTGAAAAGTTACTGTAGAAATTGCATCGTATGCTTGTGCGCAGAGACATTGGGAGTTACAGAATCATCCTTGTTGCCTGTTGATGTAAAATCGTCACTAGGAAGTGACTGTGTGGTCGAATACCACTTTCGTCAGTTTTGCAAATTTGCCCTTGTGAGGCTGAAGCTGTGTTCTTTGCAGTGACAGAATTTTTTGTAGTGTTCTGTAATGGTGTCTGATTCTCTTTCATAGATTGTCACTGAAAAGCTTGACAAGAACAACTTCCAAGCATGGAAGTTTAGAATGACGAATTTCCTTATGGGAAAAGGATATTGGGAATTCGTTGTAAGAAATGAAGAAGAACCAATTCTTCCTGATGTTCCCAATCAACAGCAAATGCAGGCATTTAAAGCATGGCATGAGAGAGCCAGGAAAGTTATGTATTGGCTATCTATCAGCATTTCAGACTCTATGATTGTGCATATTCAAGATGCAAGTACGCCAAAGGAGGCATGGGATACTTTGTAAAAAATGTATAGCACAAATACACAAGCCAAGAAAATGCAGCTCAAGCAAAGTTGCACAATGTGCAAAGAGAAAGTATGAGCATCAATGACTACCACATGAAGGTGAAGAAGATTGCAGATGCACTTGCTTCCATTGGGTCGCCAGTGGAAGATGATGATTTAGTTTCTGTGACCTTGAATGGTCTAGGAAAGGATTATGCACAGTTCCGACAATCCATTTCCGTTCGTGAAAGATTTCCTGATTTTGAGGAGTTGATTGCTCTTCTAATTTCTAAGGAGCAGAGAAATGGTGGTGCATCTTCTTCAGGAGGAACTTCAAAAGAAGCTGTCTTCTACTCAAATGCTGGAAGAGGTAGAGACAGAGGTAGAGGAGGCCGATCTGGAGGCCGTGGTAGAAATCAGAATATGCAGCAAACTCAAGAAAACCAGTCCTATGGAGGAGGACGTGGTAACTCTAGAGGCAGGGGGAGCCAAAGAGGTCGTGGTGGATGGCAAAGAGGCCAAAATGCAAACAGCAATGTTGAATGCTACTACTGTGGTAAAATGGGTCATATGGCTAAAGATTGCTATAAAAAGCAGAATGACATCATGAATGGAAAATTGCAACAAGGGAATTATGCATCTTCTAGTAGATAGGGTGATGACAAAAATTGTTGAGATATCGAGCTCCACTCGTGATATGCCAGGGTGACCGTTGTGCATTTATGTCACCGACTTGTCAGTTGGCAGATGCGGTTGGTACACCGCCCAAGAATAATAGCTAGATGATAGCTATCCTTATCTACTCTAGTTCGTGGCTCAGTTAGTATGCCACCTTAGTTAGTTGATTTTGGTTTGAGACCCATATATAGGGTTCTTCTATTTCTTTGTATGAGAGTTCTTTTTGGCTTACACAACTAAGAAGAGGAAAATTGTTTTCAGCCTCCACCTCTGTGTATATTCCCCCATTGTGCAAGCAAGTAAGCTTCAAGTGAGACTCCTTCCTTCTCTCCCACAATCTTGACATGGTATCAGAGCCTTGTTTGTGGTAAGGAGCTCAAGAAAGCAAGCCAAGTTTGCGGTGTTCTGGTAAGAGGAGCAGTGTCGCTTTCATTTTCTATTTTGGGAGCAGATCTCTGCAGGTAGCACAGCCGAAAATTGCAAGAGTGCATTGTCTCAAGTTGAGACGCCCTTCGCAGTGAAGCAAGAGGGCAGTATATGCTGCGGGATAGGGATTTAGCCCTAGGTGACCCTGTTTTTTTGATTTGAGGCCATTTCGGGGCCTGTTTTGGAGGCGGAAGTTTTCTGCACGCACTCAGAAAAAGGCCCTGTTTTATGCTGTGCGACCACTGTTCTACAGGTCGGTGAAAAGTTACCACAGAAATTGCATCGTATGCTTGTGTGCAAAGACATTGGGAGTTACAGAATCATCCTTGTTTCCTGTTTATGCAAAATCGTCACTAGGAAGTGACTGTGTGGTCAAATACCACTTTCGCCAGTTTTGCAGATTTGCCCTTGTGAGGGTGAAGCTGTGTTTTTTTGCAGTGACAGAATTTTTTGCAGTATTCTGTAATGGCGTCTGATTCTCTTTCATAGATTGTAACTGAAAAGCTTGACAAGAACAACTTCCAGGCATGGAAGTTTAGAATGACGAATTTCCTTATGGGAAAAGGATATTGGAAATTTGTTGCTGGAAATGAAGAAGAACCAGTTCTTCCTGATGTTCCCAATCAACAACAAATGCAAGCATTTAAAGCATGGCATGAGAGAGCGAGGAAAGTTATGTACTGGTTGTCTATCAGTATTTCAGACTCTATGATTGTGCATATTCAGGATGCAAGTACGCCAAAGGAGGCATGGGATACTTTGTCAAAAATGTGTAGCACAAATACACAAGCTAGGAAAATGCAGCTCAAGCAAGAGTTGCATAATGTGCAAAGAGAAAGTATGAGCATCAATGACTACCACATGAAGGTGAAGAAGATTGCAGATGCACTTGCTTCCATTGGGTCTCCAGTGGAAGATGATGATTTAGTTTCTGTGACCTTGAATGGTCTAGGAAAGGATTATGCACAGTTTCAAACATCCATTTCAGTTCGTGAAAGATTTCCCGATTTTGAGGAGTTGATTGCTCTTCTAATTTTTGAGGAGCAGAGAAATGGTGGTGCATCTTCTTCAGGAGGAACTTTAAAAGAAGTTGTCTTCTACTCAAATGCTGGAAGAGATAGAGGCAGAGGTAGAGGAGGCCAATCTGGAGGCCATGGTAGAAATCAGAATATGCAACAAACTCAAGAAAACAAGTCCTATGGAGGAGGACGTGGTAACTCTAGAGGCAGGGGGAGCCAAAGAGGCCGTGGTGGAATGGCAAAGAGGCCAAAATGCAAACAGCAATGTTGAATGCTACTACTGTGGTAAAATGGGTCATATGGCTAAAGATTGCTATAAAAAGCAGAACGACATCATGAATGGGAAATTGCAACAAGGAAATTATGCATCTTCTAGTAGACAGGGTGATGACAGAAATGAGCATTTTTTTATGGTGCAGCACATGAACAATTCTGTGACAAGTGCAGAAGAAAGCAACGAAGTGTGGTGTGTTGACTTAGGTGCATCAAACCACATGACAGGTCATGCAGAATGGATGCAAGATGCAAGAAAAATGGAATGACCAGGATTTGTGGAGACTGGTGATGATACTGTATATCCTATTGTGCAGATTGGAAAAATTCATTTGTCTATGCAGGATGGGAAAAAGAAATACATGTCAAATGTATTTCATGTCCCGAATATAACCAAGAATCTGGTTTCTGTTGGTCAAATGGTTGATCAGGGCTTGCAGGTCAGATTTAATCCTCATGGATGCTTTGTTGAGGATATGAAAAATAAAGGTCGCTTGATAGCAAAAGGAAAGAAGAAGGGCAGAATGTTTACATTGGATGCAAACATGCCTGAATTGAGTGCAACAATGTTTGCACATGAGACCAGTGTAGTTGCAGATATTGATATCTGGCATAAACGCATTGGCTATGTTAATGTACAACGACTTAAATCAATGCAGGCCCAAAATATTGTTGCAGGATTGCCTAAATTCAAGGTTGCAGAAATGCATAAGGTATGTGAAGCCTGTCAATTTGGAAAACAGGCAAGGAAACCATTTCCTAGACATGTTCAAGAGAGTAAGAAGCCATTGGAATTAATCCACTCTGATGTGTGGACTACTAAAGCTGCATCTCTTGGAGGCTGTCATTATTTTGTCACTTTTATTGATGAATATAGCAGAAAAGTTTGGGTGTATTTTATGAAAAAGAAAAGTGAAGTTTTTGGGCATTTCAAAACTGTTAAAGCTACGGTTGAAAAAGAAATAGGCCTGCAAATAAAATGCCTAAGGTCAGATGGAGGGGAGAGTACCTCTCAAATGAGTTTGCAAGGTTCCTGCAGGAGCATGGCATAAAGCAGCAATATTCATGCAGTCATACCCCACAACAAAATGGAATTGCAGAAAGGAAAAACAGGCATATTGGAGAGGTATCTCGTGCTATGCTCAATGAAAAAGACTTGCCAGATTTTTATTGGGCTGAGGTAGTTGCTACAGCAGTCTACATAATGAACAGGACTCCCACTGCAGCAATACATGGGATGACTCCAGAGGAGAGGTATACTGGTAGGAAACCAGATATTTCTCATTTGAAGATTTTTGGTTGCATTGCCTATATTCATGTGCCAGATGAGTTGAGATCCAAGTTGGATCCAAAAGCTGAGAAGTGCATCTTTATTGGTTACTCTTTGCAGCAGCAAAAAGGGTATAGATGCTATAACCCTTTTACTCATAAGTTTACAGTGAGCAGAGATGTTATTTTTTATGAGATGAGTAGCTGGTATAAACCAGTAAATGTGATTGATAATGTAGATGCACAAAATGGTAATTCTGCACAGAATTCACAGCAGTAGTCACAAGATATTAGTGGACTTGGAGCATCCTCTAACAGTGGTTCACATGCTTCGCCATGGACAGGCAGATTGAGATCAGGAGAATCTTCTCAAAGCAATGCAGATAGTGGTATGCAGGTATCACGAAAAGGAAAAAAGAAGGTAGATCAGCCCATGTTTGATGTGAATGCAGGTCACTCTTATGTGGATGATGAATCCAGTGGCTCAGAATAGAGCATTGATGATGAGTTGGGTATTCCTTCTATTATTACACCTGGAGTAAGGAAGACCAGGGATGTTTTGAGAGCACCTGGGAGTGAATCTACTTTGCGCAGGTCTACCAGAGCTAGGTATCCTGTGGATAGGCTGAAATATGATGGATTTACAGCCATTCACTATGCCTATATGGTCAAAGTGATACAGGAACCAGAACCCACTTCTTTTGAGCAAGCCATGGGAAAAGAAAAATGGGAGAAAGCCATGGATGAAGAAATGGATGCCTTGGAAGCAAATGCTACATGAGAGTTGGTACCTTTGCCTAAAGATAAGAATGCAATTGGCTGTAAGTGGGTTTATAAGGTGAAGCACAACGCAAATGTTCTGTGAACAGATATAAGGCAAGATTAGTAGTCAAGGGGTATGCACAAACATATGGCATTGATTATGAAGAAACATTCAGTCCGGTTGTAAGGATGGCAACCGTAAGAGCAGTCATTGCTATGGCTGCATCAAAGGAATGGTCTTTACATCAGATGGATGTAAAGAATGCCTTCTTGCATGGTGATTTGTAAGAAGAGGTCTATATGGAGCAGCCACCAGGTTATGTGCATGTTGTTCACCCTGAGTTTGTTTGCAGGTTGAAGAAAGCATTGTATGGCTTGAAGCAAGCACCTAGAGCATGGTCTGACAAGATAGGACAGTATCTTGTCACTATTGGCTTTCAGATTTCCAAGGCAGATTTCTCACTTTATGTGAGAAAAATAGAGAAAGGTATTATGCTGCTTGTCATTTATGTTGATGACTTGATTATCACAGGTGATAGTGATGAAGATATCATTCATGTGAAAATGCTATTGAAGCAAAAGTTTGAGATGAAGGATTTGGGAGAGCTGCGTTATTTCTTGGGCATTGAGGTGATTAGATCACCAAGTGGGATACAGCTCTTGCAGAGGCAGTATGGATTGGACATGCTGTCCAAATATGGGATGACAGGCTGTAAGCCTATTTCAGTTCCTTTGGAGCAGAATGTGAAGCTGAGTGCAGATGCAGGTGAGCTTTTGGAAGACCCTACTATGTACAGACGCATAGTAGGAAGTTTGATTTATATGACTATTACCAGGCCAGATTTGAGCTATGCTATTGGATTGGTAAGTCAGTTTATGCAGGCTCCAAGGAAACCGCATTTGGATGCGGCTAGACGCATACTCAGGTATGTGAAGTCCACATTGCAGTATGGACTACTTTATGAGACTGGGGTTCAGATACAGTTGCATGGATACACTGATGCTGATTGGGCTGGTAGTATTTTTGATAGACGATCTACTAGTGGATATGTGTTCTCTTTTGGGAGTGCTGCAGTCACTTGGAGCAGCAAGAAATAGCCTACAGTTGCCTTGTCGGGCACAAAGGCTGAGTATAGGGGCGCAGCAATGGCTGCATCTGAGGTAGCTTGGTTGCATAAGCTACTTTATGATATGCATCAGCCTCCTACAGATGGGCCAGTTGCCATTTATTGTGACAGCATGAGTAGTATACACTTGGCAAATAACCCAGTCTATCATGCTAGAACAAAGCACATTGAGGTGAATTATCACTATGTGCGGGAGAGGGTTTTACTAGGTCTTATTGATCTAGTTTATGTCAGCACAGAGGATCAGGTAGCTGACATATTTACGAAGGCATTGGGCGCAGAGAAGCTGCGCAAGTTCAGAGACTTGCTTGGTGTGCAGGAATTGAGATTGAGCTCTAGGGGGAGTGTTGAGATATCGAGCTCCACTCGTGATATGCCAGGGTGACCGTTGTGCATTTATATCACTGACTTGTCAGTTGTTGCAGATGCGGTTGGTACACCGCCCATGAATAATAGCTAGATGACAGCTATCTTTATCTACTCTAGTTCGTGGCTCAGTTAGTATGCCACCTTAGTTAGTTGAGTTTGGTTTGAGACCCATATATAGGGTTCTTCTATTTCTATGTACTTGAGTCCTTTTGGCTTACACAACTAAGAAGAGGAAAACTATTTTCAGCCTCCACCTTTGTGTGTATTCCTCCATTGTGCAAGCAAGAAAGCTACAATTGAGACTCCTTCCTTCTCTCCCACAATCTTGACACACTATAGGTATCTTTGTTTGGCTCCTAGTATTTAGGGTGACTCCTAGCTTGGCTAGTAATGATCTTGCCAAGACTGCCCTACTTGCCTTTTATTTTTCATCTTTTCTATCTCCTATTCCCTATTTCCTTTTCTCTCTAATCCCTGGTGGATATGAGTCATATTTTCTAGCAATTGTTTTGTGAGTAGCTCCCCATTGTAAGGTCCGCTTCTAAGGCTCTCTCCCTATTGGCTTTGCTTGCAATTCTGTTCCTACGTGATATATGGCTAGGATCTTGTGACCCTCATTGAGCTCTCTCCTAGTGCAACCTCTGAGCCCCTTGCTCCTGGTTATAGCTTGCTATGCACTGTAGTGCAATCCATCCTAGCCTCCTCTCCTCCTCAAGGCTGGCTATGATACCAACTGGCAGGTCTTCCTTGATGTGTTATCCTTATCTATTGGTCATACTGAGTGATAAGTTGTCAGCTGGTGTCTGGGTACCATGCCACATCAAGGTCAAGGTTGAGATCCTAGTACCTGCCATGTTGGTTGTCTCTTGACTCACTAGTATTTCTATGAGGCCAACTAGGCTAGCTAAAGATGTCTCTCTAGTCCTTCCTTCTCTCAGTGGTTTGATGTTTCTATCTTCCCTAGATCTTTGTTATGGTATTTTGAGTCACTCATATGGTTCCCAGGGTTGCACTCTTACTGGTGGTTGTGTTTTAGCTTAATCCCCTTTAATGTGTTCAGTGTTAATAAAATCAGTATGCAACTGTACACACAGTTATATGCTTGAGCAGTGCGAGACTCGATGTGAATAGTGCAAAATCAAGATTTCCACTGGCATTCACATGCGCTTAAGTGTCTACAATACAAAGTGTAACCTTCGATGGAATCAATCACATCTAATCAGTTTCATCTCATTGTTGTAGCTTTTTTACATGGATCATGACTACTCCTAACAGTCGATTTGGATCCTTTGTGGATCTTGATAGGTGATCTTATGGGTGTTCAACTAAGATGATCAACTTAGGTCTCTATCAGGGATAAATGATTGATGGTCAGATATTTCAGATTTGAGTACAAACAACTCTATGGTCTCATTTGCTAGTTTGGATTCTAACCTGGGTTGCTAAATAGCTAGTTATAGGCCCTAACAGGTCTTAGAATGCTAAAAAATGGTCAAAATTGGTGTTCTACACAACTCGTCCGAGTCACAGACTTGATCGTCCGAGTACCAGATTCAATTGTCTGATTGGGCTCTTAAAGAAAAGTGGTTGTCCGAACGAGGGGTACTTGTCTGAGTATCCAAGTCAGTCATCCGAGGGTTGGGGTTCGTGATCGTCCTAGGCCTGAAAATTGGTTTGAGTCCAAGCGGACTTAAGTGGCTTGAGTGTTCGAGCCCGATGGGAATTTGGTCGTTCAAAGGCATGTGGTCACTGTGTCTCAGTGACGCAAGAAAAGTGCCGAATGACACAAATATTGATTATATTAATTTAATACACAACCTACAATGCACCCAAGGTTCTCACTTAATGCAACAAACATCAATGAAGACTCAGGGCATACCTAGAGTACCCGAATGTGACAATGCCAAGGATTACTACTATTGCTACTACCTTTGGACTTGTTGCTCGTTGGCTCTCTCAATGGCTCTCTCTCAATTTCAAAGTGTGCAAATGAGCTCTCTCTTCCCCCTTTTCACCTTTCTCTCTTTCTCCCCTTACACTCTATTTTCCTTCCTAGACATCAAAAAACTTTTTCCTTTCTTTCTCTGTTCCCTTGTTTCCTTGTTATACTTACAGAGACTTATCTTTTCCTTCTTTTTCTTTATTTTCCAAACCTTAATGTCTCAAATCTGATCATAATACACTTTTCCTACTCTAATCAATGCACAGAAAGCTTTGTAAACCTAAACTAATTCACAAGAGAGATCGAATGGCCTCACTTGATTTGGAGTGCACAAGCACTCAAGCTTAAATCCTTTGGTCCTAGCAATGGAGCCAAAACTTCATCGCTCTTGTGAGCAAATAGCTAAGATCCACGAATCGCTTAAAGTGTTTCAAACCAAGAGCTGTGGCTACTTCTCACATAGCCATGCACACTCTTCCACACGCAAATGTAGTGAGCTTACCTTTGAATCTGATCGAGTTGCCTCCTCCCACGAATCTGATCGAGTTTTCTTGGGATGAAGCAAACTAAAGGGAAGAGCTCCTCAATACAAGTGCAATGTTTCTAATATTAGTTGAAGGGCGTGAGCCCTAAAGTGGAAGCATGAACTGGAAGCAATAGTTGTGGGTGGAAGGAGCAAGAGCAAGAGAGAGACACATGCAAGATGTGGAAACTCCAATAGTCACAATGTATGATCGGCCTTCCCTTTATTCAAATGTCACCCACCACCTGTAGGATACAAGTGTGCAAGTAACTAATGCACGATACATGTACTGTCATTATAACTAGTACATGAGTGGCTAGGCATAAGCACCTTTATCCCCAACATATGTGAAACCATAGTCAAGAGTTAGCTTCAAGTATGTGAGCACCCACATCCCAACTTTCCAATGACTCTCTTGTGGTCTGTTTGAGAACTTGCTCAAAACACCAACAACAAAACTAATATCTAGCATGGTGTTACACAAGTAGATGAGACTGCCAACAACTAATCTCCTATACCTCCCAATGTCTGCTCTCATGCTGATGTATCCTCTATGGATAACTTCACATTGACCTCCAGAGCTATAGGTATCTCCTTACACTCGATCATTGCAAAATTCTTTTAAGATCTTCCATGTATATTTCTTTTGAGAGATGAAGATTTTGCTAGTGCAAGTCTTCAATCTCCAATCAATAGTGCAATAAGCCTAATTCTACTTTTCAAACTTAGAGCTCAAAGTCTTTCAAGTTTGACGGATCGTATCTTCATAGTCACCTATAATAAGAAGATCATTCACTTATAGGATAATCATTATAGAATTTTCATAATCCCTGTAAACATACAAGTTAGGATTTGAGGCACATCTTTTTAAATTCAAACCCAAAAAGAATTTATCTATTCACTAGTACCATGCTCTGCAAGCTCATACAAATCCTTCTTTAGCTTATAAACTTTGTTCTCTAAATGGGAGGCCTCAAACCTTGGTAGCTAAGCCACATACACCTCCTCCTTAAGGTCACCATTCAAGAATGTTGATTTAACATCCATTTGGTAAACTGGCCACTTCTTATGAGCAGCCACTGTAAGTAGTGTGTGAATAGTGGTCATTATAATAGTTGGGGCAAATGATTCTTGAAAATCAAATCCTTCAACTTGTGAAAATCCCTGTGCAACTAATCTGGATTTATACTTTTCTAAGCTACCATTAGTCTTATAATTTACCTTCCAAACCCACTTGGTGCCAATAATCTTTATTTCTCCTGGCTGATCCACTAGCTCCCAAGTATCATTCTTCATTATGTTGTCATACTTAGCTTGCATAGCTACTCTCCATCCTGCATTGGCAAGTGATTCTTCCAATTCTGCTTTCTCCTTTACTTCTCTCATAATCTTAGCCATCAAGGCCATATTGACTGTGTGAGCAAAAGCCTTTATTTTCTCCTCTATTCTCAGAGACCTCCTTGATCCATCAGCCTTTTCTTCAACTATGGCAGGCATAGGATTACTGCGATCATAGAGTTGCTTCACCCATTGTGGCAATGACTTTTTCGGTGTGGTTGGATTGCAGGTTAGTGAACTTCTTTCTCATCATCCAAAGATGATGCTTTATCCTCCTTGAGGGTAGAGATAGCTCTTGGGATAGGTTCATAGTGGACTACTTGTTTGCTAGATGATAAAGTGGAAGAACTTATAATCTCTTCCTCCACTGTAAGTGGTTGCTCCTTTAATAACACATTATGGGTCACTATGATCTTCTTTGCCTCTTGGTCATACAAATTTTAAGCCTTTTCCTCATCACAATATAACCCAAGAAGATACGTTTTGTACTTTTTGGAATTAACTTGTTTCTCTTATCCTTTGGAACATGTGTATAACATTCACATCCAAAAGTTCTATCATGTGAGACAGATGGTTTCTTATCAAAATAGGCCTTATAAGGAGTTTTGCCCTTAAGCACCTTTGTGTCACTCTGATTGACACTTAACCCCTTTACTCTTGTTAAAGTCTTCAAACTCCTTTGAGTTGAACACACCATCACCATTTGTTCTAAACTTCTTCACACTTTTCCATATTTCATTTTCAATAAGTTTTAGCCATCCTTTAAACTTACCAAAGCCTTGTCACAAAGGAAGTTGGAGCCCCAAGAGAGACACTAAGAAAAAGGGGTTTCTACTGCAAGAAAATCTATCTTGTAACATCAACAACCACCTTTTTCATCTTTTATATGATAACAATAAGGAAAACAACACCAAAAATAAGAAATCTTCATGCAACATTATAGAAACAATTCTCCCACGACTTTAACTTCAACAAAATCCATCATTCTCTTCATGTTCTTCGTAGAATTCATCAATCAACAAAGAGAATACAAGAGAAACACCATTTTGAATGGAAAAAATATCACATATGATTCATCTTCATTGTCTTCATAGTTTTCTCTCACAATCTCTCATAGATAGATAGATTGTTTGGCATAGAATTGGCTACCTCTGACTCTCTCTTCCTCTCTCAATCAATAGTACATCATATCCTCACTACAATACTCAATAATCACTCATAATAATCCTTCTTTGGTCGTGTATACCCCTTCCAAAAAGGTGTGTTTGATATGAAAGGTCACCAGAGCCACCATAGTGGCTTCTCACAAGTCATCACTGTCACTTCACTCCAGTCTTCTCTTGAGTCTTCAGTAGCTCCTTCTTCCACTTTCTTGAGCTCTTTTGAACTTACATTCACCTCTTTCCAAGGCCAAAAAAATTTCCCAAAATCACACATACATTCCACAGAACACTTACAGAGGCATACAAAATAGAACAGAACAGAAACAGAGGCTTTACAGAAGCTCAACAGAAGGTTACAAAAGGTCAACAGAAAGCATCAGAACCACATAACTCATACTAAAACCATTCCAAACTATCAAAAACCATTCAATGAGTTTTCAAAAGACCTCAAATTCCATCAATCATTAATACATGCTTCATATAGAAGAAAAACAAAACAAAACAAAAGCTATCAAAACCTCAACAGAAGTTTATCAGAACATTACAGAGCCTCATATTTCTACTGAAAATCATCATGAGCTTCCAAAACATAATCAATCACATCCAAAATACTCTCAAACACTTCCAAAACAACTAGTCATCACTCAAAATCCATCAAAAATCAACCACTCATCCCTTTAAAAAAACAAAAATTAGCCAAAAAATCTAGTTATTTTAGCATTCAACATATCCCCACACTTCATAAGGAAGCATCCTCGTGACCTAAGAAAAAGGGGATATGAGTTCATTAAAGATCTCAACTCAATCTTCTTTAGTATCTTCAATAAATCACCCAACCACGACCCCAACTTATCACCTGTATCTTAGAAAGTTTAAAGGTGAGAAGGATCAAAGCTTGCTTGGAAGTGGGCTATGGCGAAGAGCAAGAGCAAGAAGAGAGAGAGAGACACAAATGGGAACTCCTTATTCAAACTGTCACTAAAATAATAAAGAATAAGTGACTGTGACGGGCGCCCGCCACCTACATTGTGCAGTGGCGGGTACTACCAGTGTAGTAAAACACGTGCGGCTAGACGGAGATGCCTTTACCCCCAATGACCTCCCACTTAAAGGCGAATCTACCCGAGTGAGAGAGAGAAAAAAGAAAAGATAGTACAACATGTACACATGTATAACAGGATGAGGAAAAAGACATCATCTCATCCAATGCTCATCAATCTCCTAAGGAAGGCAAAGCACTCAGTAGTGAGGCTCTTCATGAGCAAGTTTGCAGGATTTTGTTCAGTCGGAATCTTGACAAGGTCAACAGATCTATCCTCAACGACCTCGCGAATGAAGTGATACCTCACCTCAATATATTTCGTCTTCGCATGGAAGACCAGATTCTTGGCCAACTGAATGGCACTCATAGAATCCGAATGCAGTGTAGGCATAGCATCTATCATACCAAGGTCTACAATCAAATGGCCTAACCAGATAGCCTCCTTGCAAGCCTCTGTGGCTGCAATATACTCGGCCTCTATAGTAGAAAGGGATGTACACTTCTGCGCCCTGGACATCCAAGAGATAGCCCCTCCAGCATAAGTGAACACATAGCTAGAAGTGGACTTCCTACTATCTACATGTCCTACATAATTAGAGTCAGTGTACGACTCCTATATTTTAGCTGCCATAACAAAGACACATATCTGATGTGCCCTTTAGGTACCTCATAATACCCTTCATGGCATCCCAATGTTTCTTGCAAGGTGTAGCCATATAACGTGCCACAACCCCAACTGCAAAAGCAATATCTAGACGGGTGGTTATCATGGCATACATAAGACTACCCACGGCTAACGCATAGGTAATCTTGGCCATCTCGGCCCTCTGCTCATCTGTCTACAGACAATAGGCCTGTGAAACCTTCACATGAGAAGGTAATGGATAGCCAATAGGCTTAACATCCTGCATGTAGAAGCGCTCAAGGAATTTATGAATGTACTCCCTCTGTGACAAATAGAGTAGTCCCTGAGATCTATCATGGGTAATGCGCATACCAAGTATATGAGAGGCATGTCCCAGATCTTTCATCTCAAAGCTCTTTTTGAGTTGAGCCTTAAGAGCAACTAGCTCCTCATGAGTTGTCCCTACTAAAAGCATCTCATCCACATAGAGTACCAAAATCAGTAAAGAACTATCACGGGCTTTCTTCTGTACAAGCACGGATCCATAGCATTGTGGCTGTAGCCCTGTGACTGCATGAACGCATCTAATTTATGGTACCCTTCCCTAGGTGCCTGCTTCAAGCCATATAGACTCTTCTTTAGCTTGCGCACTAGGTGTTCCCTGCCAAGGTCTGCAAAGCCCTTCGGTTGCTCCATGTAAATCTCATCATGCAAGTCCCCATGTAGAAAAGTTGTCTTGATATCCATCTAGTACAAGTCTAGGTCAAGCTATGCAACTAATGCCAAGACTAAGCATAGGGTGGTCATCTTGACCACACGAGAAAAGACTTCATCAAAGTCAACACCATGCTTCTGCTTAAAACCCTTACCAACCAATCGAGCCTTGTATGCCGACTTGGGGTGTCCACTTTCTCAGGCTGCATATGCATTTTGTCCTCATGAAAGATGACATCATGGTTGCGAATCACTTTTCGTGCCTGCAGATCCCATAGACGGTAACCCATCTCTCCTACATCTCCATAACTAATGAAAATGCATTTGACACTTTTAGGATCCAACTTATTGCGTTTGTCCTTGGGCACATGATAGAATGCCTCACATCCAAAGACACGAAAATGATCATAAGAGGGGGGCTTGCCTGCCCATACCTCCTTTGTAACCTAAAATTTATGCCACTACTAGGCGACCTGTTAATGAGATGCACTACAATGGTAACTACCTCAGTCAAAAATGCTGCGGTGAGCCAGCATGGCTAAGCATGCTACGGACCCTTTTTTGAATGGTCCTATTCATGCTTTAGCCATACCATTCTAGGGTGGGGTGTAAGGGGCAATCAACTGATGCTTAATACCCCACTCATCACAAAACTGCTCAAAAGCACGTGATACATACTCACCCCATTATCTGACCTTAGGCATTTGAGCATTTTCCCAAATTGGTTCTCTGCCAATGCAAGCCAATGCTGAAATGTGTCTAAGACATCAAATTTTCTCTTTATGGGATAAGTGCAAACCTTACATGAGTAATCATCTATGAAAGTAACAAAGTACTTTGCCCCACCAAGTGACTGACAGGGCATGGGCCCACATACATCTGAGTGCACAAGAGCCAGGGGCTCACCCATGCATTTCTTACCAGACTTTTTATGCATATTTCTAGTCTGCCTGCTGCCATACAAACAATGATCACAAGAATCAAAATGTGAAGAGTCAAAAGGTGGAAGATACTGCAAAGCACATAGCATTTTCATTCCTTTAAGAGATATATGCCCCAAACAAGCATGCAAAAGGGATACATGGGGAATAGAACCCACAGACAAAACATGATCCAATGTAGCTCTTGATACAAGTAAGGGGTAGAGGCTGCTAGACTTGGCACCACTTGCAAGCACAAGCCTGCCACCACGAGTAATCTTCCATGCAAAGTCTCCAAAAGACACAAAATACCCAGCATCATCAAGTTGTCCAGTTGACATAAGGCTACAAGTCAACGCATGTACATGGCATACATCATGCAAAACAAAAGAACTGCCAGAAAGAAACTGTAGCCTAACATCTCCAATTCCCACAATGTCAAGAGATCTGCCATCACCAAGATGCACAGAACTAGACATGGTACGATAGGTATGAAACCAATCTCGACAGGGTGTCACATGAAAGGACGCACCCGAATCCAAGACCTAGCACTACACATACATAGAATGTATCTCAAAAGCCTGTAAGGCATCGCATGAAGAAGCTTCAAGTATGTAATCATCATCTGAATCAGTGGCCTGCATGACATTAACCTCTTTTATCTTCACACTGGACTTTGCAAGTACAATACTGCTCTCAAAAGACTTTTCCTGCACTTTTTCTTTTCCCTTTTCCTTGCGCTTATCATCGCTCATTTTATGGCATTGCGGCCTAATATGTCGTGCTTTCCCACAATAATGATAGGTAAGATTAGATTTCCATCCGCGGGACTTACTGCGACCATGTGACTTGGACCTGGACTTCTGAGAGTCCCTGCCCTTATGATCATTATCATGCTTGCCATTTCTGCCACCTGTAACGGTCAATGCATGTGAAGAGCAGGAAGCATCATTATTTCTCCCGTTGATTTCCTTAGTCAATAAAGTACTCTCAACATCTTTGATTTTCAGCCCATCAAGCTTGTTCTCGCATATGGCAGTACGGAAGACATCCCATGATTCAAGCAAGGTGCCAAGCAGAAACAACGGATGCAAGTTGTCTTTGAACTCAATACCCTGTGACAATAGACTCTTCATGATAGCATGAAACTGCCTGAAATAAGATGAAAGGGAGATCCCCTCCTTCATACGAAGGTCCATTAATTGCTTCAACCAATACATCTATGACGTAGGACTCTGCTGCACATAAAGCTCCTAGATCTTCTCCCATAAATCCCATGCACTCTGATTCTCATCTTCAACAACATTATGATGGACCTCTTCTGAGAGTGACAAAATAATGGTAGACTTGCATAGCTCATCAGCTTCCATCCGAACATCATCATCCATATCCTCAAGTTTGATACCTTTGAAATGCAAGGGTTTAATTTGCAACTTTTGCACCAAAGCCTGCCATATTTGGGACTTCCAATACCCATAGTTGGTACCATCCAACTTGGCAATGTTAAAGAGAGTTGTATCTTTCAAATGACTAGCCATACTGTCCCAAATCAAAACAAAAAGGTAAATTTGCAGGTTGTTGTAATTAGCAGAAAATACACTAAAACCACTACTAAAACTAGCTGAAAGGGTGGATTTCACCAAGAGAAGCACATGTCCACCAAATATGACCAAGATAACATCAAATAGTAAGCATTATCCTCATAGAAGTGCTCAAAATCTGCAGATTTCAGCTCCCTGTAATAAATGACAGCAGTATGTAAAACTGTCCCAAAACGAAGCAATCACTGATACATATGTCATTGCAACTACCAGGTAGCAAGATACATCCAACAGTGAGTTTCTAGGGGTAAGAAGGTACCAAGAACTATCAAACCAATAACATGCCAAGCAAGAGACATCTCATAGGTCCAAAAGTCATGTATGTAATGGGTCTCAGGGTAAGAGAAGAGACCAAGCACAAGCATAACTGATAGAGCAAGAAGCTCAATGTATAACCATCCAAAATGCATACAAAAATGACAAACCTGTGATAGAGATAGGTGCCTGCCCCAATAGGCGTATCAAATCAGCCCAGTACAGACAAATTGTAGACATAAAGCTCTCAAGAGAGCAAATGCATGTAATTGTCCCACAAGCTCAAGCTCATCTGTAAATAAGACTCTGCGTACATCCGAATATACCAAGAGGCTCCCATTGGAAGTGAAGTTTGATGAAAAGAGAGCAAGCAACACTCTAATACATCAAATACATAGCATCAGGCATGCCGAATCCCAGTAGGGTACATCCGGAGCATAAATCCCAAGCTATCTCATACCCGTAAAGCATAAGCCTGAAAGCATTCAAAAAGCATGTAACTAACAACCAAATGTAATGCCAAGTAGATCCAAAATGCTCAAATACATCTAAAGATGAAGCTCCAAGTAACCGTCAAGCATGGGCAAACCAAGTGGCATCCACATCTGACCAAAGCATAAATGTAAGAGGCTTGAATGTCAAGCAGTGATAATAGGCATAAACCGGTCCAAAGCATGCCAACTGAAGCCAAATGCCAATGAAGAACAACCAAGTCTGAGCTTAATACAAGCTCAAAAGCATTCTGAAACCAAAGAAAAGCTCGATGTCGTACCCCGAAGATCAATACTTCATTGCATATCCCAAAGACATAGCCCGAAACCAATAGGCATAACCAAACATGAGATAATAGGCTTCAGCCCACTGTGGTATAGCAGTGATTTACTGTTCAAAATTGAGTATTTTCAGCAAGAAAATCAGTCCAAAATGATGGCACAACATGTGCCTTGCATCCCCCAAACAATCGGCATCAATAGGTACCAAACCGGTTAAGTAGAAGTGCCCAAACAAGCATAGCATTAGATGCCAATGTTACTTCTGCATAACATGACTGTGGGACTGCTGTAGATAGTTCTGGGAATGTATAGATCAGACCCAAAACTGATGCCAATGATCAAGGAGGCTTCAACCAAAGTTAGAGACCATTGCCAAGTGCATTGCCAAGCCTGAAGAAGCATGACATAGCCATCAATGAGGATTAGGTGAGCTGCTATAGTGTGATGTCCAGAACAACAAAAAAATGGTACAAATTTGCTGATCCCTTCTTCTGCTCCTATGCATCCACGTGGCCTCAATGGTAGCAGTTGGAGGCTCCGGGGGGTGTCCAGGGAGGCCCATAAGAAGCCTCAAGTGCCCAAATGCAAGAGGGAGCAAGATCCAAGCCCCAAGAGTTTGAGTTATGGCTGCCCTGTTTGACTGCAACCTAAGAACTGAAGAAAAAAAACTAAAAGAACACTTCAATACCTCTATAGCAATGCCCTGAGGGTGACTCAATAGGCCAGGAAGGTGCTCGGGAAGTCGAGGAGTGACGGGAGCTCGGGAAGGTCGGCTATGGTTGCCGGGAAGGAGACCCAATGCTGTAGGTATTTGAATGGAAGCTAAGAATGCCACAAACCAAGCTTGGGAAGTTGGGAAGCCTCGCTTTGATACCAGTTGAAAGGTGAGAAGGATCGAAGCTTGCTTGGAAGTGAGCTATGGTGGAGAGAAAGAGCAAGAAGAGAGAGAGACACAAATGGGAACTCCAACAACCACAATGTGTGGCCGGGCCTTCCTTTATTCAAACTGTCACTAAAAGAATAAAGAATAAGTGACTGTGACGGGCGTCCGCCACCTACAGTGTGCAGTGGCGGGTACTGGCAGTGTAGTAATACATGGGCGGCTAGGCGAAGGTGCCTTTACCCCCAACAAAAGCATATAATGAAAGGAAAACACCTTATCCATGAACAGATCATATAATCAACATAAAATTATAACAAATTTGTAAAGGATATAAAAGGTTCTGTCCATCCATCAAGCAAATAGAATCACTAACCACCATCCATCAACTTCGCAATCAAGTCCATCTTCATCTTCAAATCCACATAAGAGGATAATACACCACATCACATACATCACAGAACATACACAAAACTCACATAGATACAACACCAGCTAGTCTAAATGGCACATGCCCCCAAAAATGGAGAGCACATAAAATTTTTGTCATTAAGAAAAGAGGATACAACAAGGATAAGGCTTCACTTAGAAGTAGGACCAAGATATTTCTTTTTAAATTGCATGCTAAGCTTGAGACGCTCAAGAGCTTTACTCTCATACAAAATATTGAGGTACATTCTATAGGAATTGTAAACAACACATCCCCTTCAAGGCGTACATAAGTATCCTCTAAGTGAACATGCACCTGAGCAAAATGAAGATAAGAAGTCGAACATGTAGGAGATGTCTCCCAGGACCCTGGAATTGGAGGCCACGGTCCTGTCAAAGAATCATGCAACGTCCATTGTCTTTTCTGCAAAGAATATCACTATCATACCCAGGTGTCTCCAACACGGATTGGGGAGGAAGGTTAATAGAATCAGATGGAGATGGTGAGAAAAACATTGCAAAGGTGGATAAAACAAATAATAAAATGAAGGTAAGTGAAGGGATAAAGAAGATGGAAAAGATGGAGAATTCAACAAAAACGTTTGAAGAGATTGTGCGGAGAAAATTGAAGGAATAGGAGGAAGTTCAAGAGGAATAGTGTCAGGACGAGAAGAAAGAAGGGAAACATATAAAGGAAGGCGATAGGACATGAGAGAATAGGAAAGAGGATCAATAGGATCCAATGGATAAATGAAACAACAAAAATTAAGGGCCTAGAAAAAGGAATCAGTAAAACAATGGATGATTAGCAAGATAGCTCAACAATTGAGTTTGCAATGGCTGATATCTTCTAAAAGCCATTTTGTAAACGGCAAGGTTTCAAAGCATCATCCTCCAAAGGCGGATGCCAAGCATGCCCTCTACACCAAGACGTTTGCTGATGATAAGTCTTCAAGTTTTTCATTAATAAGAGCTCCATTGAATGAACATACATGATGGCTTGCAAAATGACATCCCCCACATAAACATTCAAATCCTCCTCATAAAAAATTTGTAGATGTCCTGTGAGATACATAAAAGATAATAACTGGGTTTCATGTGAAACTAACTCATCCACAAATCTATCAAAGACAGTTCTCAACAAATCAACAATCCATAGAGTTGACCATCCATCCTCTGGAGGTTCCAAATCCACATTACTTAGAGAAATATATAGGGCAAACCTCTGTTGATTATACTTAATCCAAAAAGAGGGAGGAGGTGACACCAATTCAGCATAGCGAGAAAAGTCATCCTACACATAATTCATTCGTTGCTGAAGGCATTCTACCTTAGCAAAAAACCCATCACACAGCTTAGCCTTTTGTTGCAACTGCTTAAGCTCCCTTGTAGAAGATAAGACAAAAGAAACCACCGAGGCTAGAGGAGGAATAGAGAGAACAGTGATTTGCTAGTGAAGCTCTTCAATAAGCTTCTTCTATGATTCAATAGTGTATTGGGAATGTTGCAATTCACCCTCGCAAGTACCCAACTTATGATTTGACTCTATCATATCCTCAATAGCTGCATTATTTTCTTGAGTTAAAGCCACATTTGCAGATTCCAAAGTAACTACTTTAGTTTTTAACTCTTTGATTTGAGCTTGCTAGGAATCCATCAAAGCAGTAGCATCAGTCATCTATTCATGAATAGCGCTGAGGGTAGTTTTTTCAGATGCCAAGTCCTCCAAAGCTTTGCTCAACTGATTAGTCAGGGAGTCAACTTTGTCTTGCAATGAATTATAAACTCTCACGTAGATAGACTGAAGACATGAAGTAAGGGAAGTCTCCAATGTAGACTGGACACTAGAAATCAACTAGGAAAAAAAGATCCAGCCAACATCGTCTGTAAAGTAGAGGGAATCTGCTAATCTAGCTGTCCATCCCTTTAGGCAGCAAATAAGTTAGGACAAGACAAGAATGAAGGGAGGGAACTACTAGAAATAGGAGGGGTAGCATCTTGCACAGGAGATTTTGCAATTGAAGCTAAAGAGGGACTAGACAACCCTATAGTACGCTTACATTTAGTTTGAAGAACCTAGGAGGGGGCTCATCCTCCATGTCTGAATTTGGTTGTAATTAAGGAGGAGATGGAACAGAAGGTAGAGGCTCCTTTGGAAGAGGAGTAGGATCAACCACTAGCACACCACCAGGAGGAGGGGCAAGGGTAATAATCTTTTGAAGGAATACACCATAAGAGACGTTACTACCTTGACCTTTTTTGACTCTCTGAAAATGTTGATCCATCTTGGCCAACATGAATGCAACCCAATTAAACTTGGCTCCCTCAAGGATCCGGACAAGCATAGTAAAAAGCTCCTTGGAAAAACATTTGGAAGCAGGCTTTCCGAACATGAATCTGTCTTTAGGAATTGGCAGAGTTGCTTCCACATCGGAGAGGAGATCGGAGCAAAAGAAACCCCAGAACTAGTAATAATTTTTCTAGACACCAAAGGGGTAGATGTCTCCTTCTGAAGAAGTGAAAGGATGTTCTCAACGGTCAATAATTGATTACCACTAGGTACAAAGGAAGCAGAAAGGGGTAGACATAACACTCCACTGATATTGGTAGTGGAGAGGCAGAAGCGCCGCAAACCAAACTATTTTTTATATGACGCAAAGAAAGAGTAGCAAAGCTTGTGATCCACTGGTAGAAACTTAAGCGCTAAAAAGGAACGAAGCCCAGCACGACAAATACAATCTGCTTCCAAGAGAAGGGAATAGTCATGCACCGGCAATGGCACATGCTGAATCATAATCGGGGGAGTAGAGGATGATGCCATTTAGACTACACAGGATATCCACACACACAACCAATAATGGAAAAATTCCTGCAAAACCCCAAACAAGCCACCACTAAGGAAAATATCAGGACAAAGAAAGAGAAGGACAAACAAGACCGGACTAGACCTCCCTAACCAATCCACAACCTACGTAAAAAATTGGACATGACCTACGCACTCATGCGACCGAAAGCTTCATGCTATGCAAATAATTAGGCACTCGAGAACCCCGTAATCAACCACACCATATCTCCGACATTGACTAGACTCAAAATAGAATCACAGATTCAAACCATCAAAATAACTCAAAACAATACTATCGACACCTTTGATTAAGAAATCCCAATCCTCGTAAACGTAGGCGTATACCTAAGGTGCGGTGAAGTGAGCGGGTGATCGCTATCAAATTCATTTATTAGATTATCAATTAAGCTCCATTTATTATTAAATTAATCTATTAATGTAGGGTGAGTCATTTGCGTAGCCCATTCCCACTCAATTTGACTTGATTGGATGGGGGTCTCTACCAATGCAATTCATTTTTAGAAATTACATGATCTTTGGTACAAAGCGTATGCATGCGTGACTTTGGGGGGTTTATTTTTTATTACAAATATTAATGGTGTCTAAATAGTGCATGTGCACATGCACTGTGTATGAATTTCAAAAGGTGAGTCAGAAAAAGCTATCAAATTAGAAGAAAGTTTCGAGGAGAATAGGACAGGTTTGCATGGAAAAAGGACAAAAAGACTCATGAAAAAGACACGAAAACCTGGAAAAATTAATAACGAACAAACCATACCTCAAAATGACTAGTTATAAAAAGGAAAAATGTCAAGTGGAAGGTACAGGGCAAGGCTCTCGCATCCATTAGCTGTTCCAAAGCAAAAAAACCATATTCACATGGGAACACGTTAAGGTGACGTAAAATTCTTCAAAAAGTAATAACTTGGAAACCGTTGATCAGAATAGAGGGCCGTAAAAAGAAAAAGTGTATCATTCAAAGGGACAAATAGGGTTATAAGGTTGGATATGGGTGCTAGTGAACGTAGGGTATATTCACATGGAAACCCATCAAATCAAGGGATATCAAGAAACAGGGGAGGAACATCCTTGGGAGTGGGGTGAGAGAGGACGGGTGGGTGGACAAGGGACCCCATCAGGATAAAATCTAGTTGTGTTATATATGCATGATCAGAATCGGGATATGCATGAGTATCTACCTTATAGAATGCGCAAGGATGCATCCCCACACTTAAGACTTGAACGGGAAGGGTAAACTAAGCAACAGGGACCGAAGACTTGACATTCGACGGGACGATGATGTCCCTACACTTAAAACATGACCATCACTTCAAAACAAAAAAAGGAATAGGGTTAGAAACACTTGGTCTGATTTTGGAAATAATCGACAGCGATTGTTGATGGCACGCACGATATCCTAGTCATCTGCAGAAGGTACCAGAGCATCTTTATAGCACACATCCATCATGGCAAGGACCACATAGCAGCACCCAGGGAGGTAGCTCTATCAGTGAAATCTATCGGTGATGATGAAGGGTTTAACATTCAGCTCGTGGAGGAGGATGAAAGAACAGTCGCTCGCCCCAACTCCCACATCGCTCAATGAATAATCACGGGAACCCATAATTCACATCCGATTTAGAATGGAACAAGGGAAAAATAATTCAGAGGGAGTATGCCAATGTGTACAGTTGATGGTACATTGCTTGGCATAGAATTGGTTATCTCTGACTCTCTCTTCCTCTCTCAATCAATAGTACATCATATCCTCACTACAATACTCAATAATCACTCATAATAGTCCTTCTTTGGTCATGTATGCCCCTTTCAAAAGGCGTGTCCGATATGAAAGGTCACCAGAGCCACTACAATGACTTCTCACAGGTCATCACCGTCACTTCACTCCAGTCTTCTCTTGAGTCTTTAGTAGCTACTTCTTCCACTTTCTTGAGTTCTTTTGAACTTACGTTCACCTCTTTCCAAGACTAAAAAACTTTCCCAAAGTTACACATACATTCCATAGAACACTTACAGAGGCATACAGAACATAACAGAATAGAAAAATAGGCTTTACAGAAGCTCAACAGAAGGTCAACAGAAAGCATCAGAACCACATAACTCATACTAAAACCATTCCAAACTATCAAAAACCATTCAATGAGTTTTTAAAAGACCTCAATTTCCATCAATCATTAATTCATGCTTCATTCAGAAGAAAAATAGAACAAAACAGAAGCTATTAGAACCTCAACAGAACCTATCAGAACATTATAGAGCCTCATATTTCTAATGAAAATCATCATGAGCTTCCAAAACATAATCAATCTTATCCAAAAAGACTCTCAAACACTTCCAAAACAACCAGTCATCACTCAAATCCTATAAAAAATCAACCATTCAGCCCTAAAAAACAATAAAAATCAGCCAAAAAATCTAGTCATTTTAGCATTCAACAAAAGTACACCCATATCTTCCTATTGTAGTCATCGATAATCAACATAAAATAAGAAGATCCTCCCAAGGATTTTGTAGGCATTTTACCATGCAAGTCAATATACACCAACTCTAGAGGAGTCTTTGCTCTATTCTTTCTTTCTTGTGAAAATGCCTTTCTCTATTGTTTACCCATCATACAAGCTTCACATGGTTCCTTTATTTCAGTTACTATAGGTAGATGAGCAACCATACCTTGCTTATACATATCCTTTAACACTACAAAACCAACATGACCAAATCTTTCATGCAAAAATTTACTTATGCCCACACCAGTGGTGGTTGTAAGAGCACTTAGCTCATGCATATTGTTCCTTCTTTCTCCTTTGCCAACAACTTTGCCACCACTATCGATAATTTATGCACTTGTCTTAGTGAATATCACCTCATAGCCAAGATCAGTTATAGAAGCAACTAATAGCAAATTTCTCTTAATCTCTGGAATATACAACATATTTGAAAGATTTTTTATTTCACCATTTACAATAACAAAGGAAATAGTACATGTGCCCTTATCAGGGCATTTTGCATCATTCCCAACTGGCATAGTGATGGATTCTTACAAAGGCTTCATCTAAGAACTATATAGACCTTTCTTGTTGATCATATGATAGGAGATGCCACTATCCAATACCCATGAGTAAGTGGTAGATATTTCTTGTGCTAAGAAACATACTTCCTTAATGGTCACCATCAATAACTCCAACTCTACTTTAGTCGTATCGGATGTCTCCTTCCCTTTAGTTTTCACGGTGCCATTCTTTTCATCTGCCTTCTTGACATGACAATCTACAATTACATGTCCTTTCTTCTTGAAATAGAAGCACACTCCTTGAAACTTTTTCTTACCACCCTTCTTCTTTTTGTCACCGTTATTAGAGGAGCCAACTTTGCCTTTCACATTGGCAAAGAATGCAACATCTCCACTACTGCTACCTTCTCGAGCTTTAAGCCTCAACTCCTTCTCCATTAGTAGTACACACTCAAACATCAAAGCTTGGGGTATCACCTGAGTGTTTAGGGTAGTTACCAATCCATCAAACTTTGATGGACAAATCCAAAGATACCTCCAAGCTAGCTCCTCACTAGTCTTTTGTATCCTAGTGCCAACCATCTGGTTGCATAGATTCTTGATCCAAGTGATGAATGCTTCAGTTGTCTCTCCTTTAGTGAAATTCAATACTACTAGTTGATTCTCCAAATTTTGAATCCTTGTTTGATTTCGCATTTTGTACTGACTCCTCAATACATTCCAAGCCTCTGATGCCTTGGTTGTATGCTAAATTAAGGTCAAAACACTGTTAGAATAACTTGTAACTAAGGGACATAATGCATATATATTCCTTTGTTTCCAAGCTTTTAGAATATTTGCATTTGGAGGAATCATAACACTTGAATTTGATGGGTCAAGGGTGGGTTGTGGTTTTGGGTATGTCCCTAGCACTGTCTCCAGAAGCTCATAAGAATCAAGGATAGTTATGATTTTAAACTTCCACAAAGTGTAGTTTGTACCATCTAACTTGCATTTGTTGAAGGTTGGTGGACAAATCCTTAGTATTTGAATTGTCGGTATAGTAGCACCACCACTTGATGCACCAGCACTACTACCTGATGTAGCATATGATATTTCTCCTCTTTTGCTATTGAAGCCCTTGCCTCTTAGATGGTGATCCAGACATATGATAGCTGAGGAGACCCCCCAACATGTCCGATCATATTATGAGCCCCCTGAGACCCCCCAGCCAAGGACTATTTCCTTAACCCCCGGACCACAAAATAGGGGTCCCTGATAACTCCCACACATTGCAACTCCATGCATTGTGTCTCAAGTTGCTACTAGCATAACTACTCTATCTAACCCAAAGGCTAGATCCACAAAGATCACCTTTTTGCCAATCTAGTCGTATAGACCTCATCTGACATACAAGTCAAGACCCACCCAATGTCCATGCTCACACATGGCTTGTCCTTGAAATGGGGACTTTACAACTTCGAGCACCATAGATTATCGGTGGCACCTTACAAGGATGGGGCATTGAGCATATCTAACAGGTTGAAGAGAGAGAGTGATGCGAGCTAAATGAATGGGTAGGCAATAATGGGGGAGGATATAAAAATAGATGATGCCCCTACTTGTTGAAATAGGCTAACCATCCCACCTAACAATGGGCCAACTAACAGTATAGACTACTCTTAATGCAATTGACCTATAATAGATGTTGCCACCCAATATAAATTGTCTCAACCAATGTGAACACATCCAAAATTGGTGCAAAACTAAAATGTACTGAGACCAGATCACTACAATTAGTGTGGACACAAAAAAAAGAAGCTAATAAGAAGCAAAAAAATGAATTTAACTAACTATCAAAGCTCCTTTGTCTCTGTTAGACTCTAGCAAAGCTCACAACTAGGAGATGACTATAAAAAAAAATCATAAAATGCTAACAGTCCTTTGAGATCTCAGGGAGTGGTTGAAGGCATAACCATCTCATTTGATGAACCATAGAAGCCTAAGATAGAGGCTTTGTGAAAAGATTTGTGTGATTGTCATCCTAGGGACAACAAACCACCACTTACTTGGACTCCACAATCCACTCTTGCATATAATGGTGCAAGACCTAGATGTGTTTAGTGCAAGCCTAAAACACCAAGTTCTTTGCCAAAGCAAGAGCACTCTAGTTGCTAACTCATAGCACTATGCGGCATGTCCTTGGTAAACCAAACTCCACTAATCAATGAGTTGTTGACTCATAGCACTCTAATCTTGTTTCTTTAAAATGATAGGAATATTCATCACTCCTCGAACCAGAACCAATGAGTTGTCAACCATGGTAACATTTTCCCTTTGGAATAGAGGTCCTAGATCCGATCATGGCAATATGTCATATGAGATGATTCTCCACTATCTAGAAGCCAAAGCTTCTTCAATGAGGAAGAAGATAGAGCAATGTCATTAACCTCAAATAGATAAAGAAACATAGACTTTATTGTTATGATAGGTGTAGACTTTATATCTTTGGCACCATCCTTGGCTCCAGACTTCAAATGGAGGCATTTTCTACCAATATTTGTCTTCAAGGTGTGTACCTTTCCAACATTGTGGGAACTTGGGTCTTCCCTTTGGACTTCTTTGAACACAACCCAACCACAAAATTGTATGGTGGTTCTAGCTCCACTAGTACTAGTCTCTGTATGTGTACAATCTTAATCAAATATCATCAGCATAAGCTCCTCCCATGTGATAGTGTCATAAACTCTAGAGATAAGGAGACTAGTGTAGAAAACATCATGTTTTGGAGATGGAAGGTATGCAGTGTCATAACCATGTCTTCAAATGATACTTTCTTGCTAAGGGATGGAAGTTCATCCCATATGTCCTCCATTTTCTTAGTATGGTCTATCATATTCAAGGAGTCAGTTATTATAAAAAGCTGACATAGTCCCATGTTGAGAGTCATACAGTGTGCAAAGGTCCAAACCCACTAGAGAGAAGAAAGTGTAGTCCATACCTTTGTAGCAAAAAAGATTATTTAAACATGTACAAGGACCATATCATGGCAACTCATAAAGATAGAGGAATGGAATAGAGAGTTAAGCCTATCCCAAAGAGTTGCTCAATGAACATGCGATCCAATGTGGGAGTAGTTAGAACCATCCAAACACTCTTTCTCAAAAGTGAAAGAATAATTGACACTTGCATAAAGGGTGATGTTATGGCAAAGTGAGGTCCTTTAGTAGGAGCCCTTCTAGAAAAAGGTGCCCTCGAGGGGGTAGGGGATCACACTCCAAAACATGCTTTGATTGTAGTTCCTTATCAAAGAGCCAATCTTTATTTGATTAGTGATCTAATCTTATCTTTTTCTCATTAATCCTCACAATCTTCTAGATCATAAAGGTCTTCGCAACAATCTAACCAACATTCTCTTTGATATTCAAAATCACAATCTAGACTTCTTTAGTCATTGACCTCATTAAAACCATTGAGCTAGCTAAACCAGTTAGTCATACTCCTTCTCAAAAACTTGCATATAAGGGAATATGCTGTGCTTTGGTGTTAGGCTACTCCAAATTAGGAATAGATCACCTATAGAGATTTTGTGTTTCAACAAGTAGACTGTAGATGGCTTATCTCCACCATAAATGATCAATTTGTCACAAGAAACATTGTGCTTAAGTGTTGCCAATTGATAGTAGCAATTGTCCAACCTTTAAAGCTATAAACACAACTTTATTGTACATGAAACATAAAAAAGTGTGCTCTTCTCTTCAAAGATGCTTCAAGTTCTCTTCTCTATGGTGATTATACCATGTGAGAGTGCACAATAGAAGTGAGACATGAAAATTTTGAGAGAAGGGAAGTGACTAAAAGGAATGCAAAGAATGGGAGATATAGACTGAAATGATCTAAAAATGAATGTCAAATACAAGGCTGGATTGATCAATTCTTTTGCACGTAATTAATGTATTAATGAATGTCAAATATAAGGCTGGATTGATCAATTCTTTTGCACGTAATTAATGTATTAGCGAGGGCACAAGGTCAACCTAATGGATGAAAATGAAGCAACATGAAGAAAGAGAGTGGTTGTAGTTGAATGAATCAATAAAGAGCAATGGGGGAAATTGTATGAATAGCTAACCTAGCTTGAAACAGGTTGCCAACTAACCCAAAAATGGTGAGAAAACCAATACATAGCTGACTACTTTTGATGCAGCCAACCTACATTAAATGCTTCCTCCCAACATAAAGTACCTTGGCCAATGTGAACACAACCAAAACTGGTGCAAAAGTGAAATGCACCACAATTGGATCAGTACTGTGAACACATAAAAGAAACAGACATGTTGAAAAACAAAATGTATTGATTTGTCACAAATCCTGTGTCTTTATCAAACTTTGACCAAGTTCACAATGAGGAGATGACCAACATAAAATACATGAAATGCTATCAATAACCCACCCCCTAATTTGAATAAGACCAAAATATTACTTTCCTTGAAAGTTCTAGCTTAGAAATATTTGAAAATCAACTAGTTGGACCAAGAAAAGGTCCAAAAATAAGAGTCCAAATGGACTGATCAAGTCTATGAAGGCTATTTTCAATCAATTCTAGTGGCTATTATGCATGATGCTAGGCTATTTCTTGTAGTACAGAGGATGAATTCCTTCCAAATCTAGTGGAAGTCTAGCTTCCAATTGATGTCACTTAGAAAGCCAAATTGGGTGTAATTTTGAAAACTAACAATTCCTTTGGTCTATGAAACAAGATAATGGCTCAAAATTCGGATACTATAGTGGGACAATTGATGTCATTAGTTTCCACATTTGATAAACAAATGCTCCCTTCCTTGGAGAAAGATGGTTCTCTATTATGGAAAGGACTCTTTGTAGATGTCCTAGTTGATGAAGGATCTAAAGTAAATACAATTTTTGAATAAACATGCAAAGATATTCACTTGATGAATTAAGAGCCAATTATTTTGGTGGTGAACATGGTAGAACAACACCAAATACCTCCTCTTGGTGTTCTCTAATCTATAATGTTGAAAATTTGTGGTGTTTAACTACACGATGGTTCTTAGTTGTGTTCATAGTGGAGGATATCCAAAATTCATGTCAAATCCTCTTGGGCAAGCCTTGGCTTTAACAAGCTTGATACAAGCATGATTACAATTGACAATCCATTGTGGGAAATCATATTTCAATTGTGCATGCAAAATCTTTAGTTCATGGTTGCCATCTACTTTAAGGGAAATGTATTAATATGTTGGAAGGCATTGATGAAGATGCAAAGGAGCACTTCATGCAAAATCACTTGAACTTTGTTACTTTCTTAATATTGTCAAAATGTCCTCTTAGTACATGCCTTCCCACTATGTTGAAGCAAATTCGATGGCTACAAAGATGTCGATCTTGGCTCTTGATATAGCAAAACTTTCTAATATTCTAGAACACTGCAAATGTTGACAATATCAAGCATGTGGCCAATGCTGGTAGTAAGGAAGTGGATGAGCCCAATCATCCAACCTACGACTTCAACTCCTAGTTTGTGACATGGTTGTCCATGTCCTCTATGTGTTCCTCATACTTTGCAAAGTTCAAAAGGATGAACTTTTGAAAATAAGAAAAATAAAAATATGGCAAATAGTAAAAAAAGCAAGAATATAGTTCATGATCCCAACTCTTGACCACTTTGGGGATTTGCTCATTGCATCCAACCTTCATACAGGTGTCATTTTTCATTACAAGGATAGTGAAATAAAGAGGATAATGCTAGTGCCTGCAAACTAGCATGAAAGAACCAACCATATAGGCAAAGTCTAAGCATGTCCCACGAGTAACACAAGACCCCAAAACATGGAATGTAGCCTTCATCCATAATATGAGGTCTAGGATCATGTAGTTCTTGGAGTGTATCATCTATTTACTTTAGCAAAATACTCAACAAAGCAAGAGAAGCTCTCGCAAGCTCACTACCTTACCCTCACTCAAGCTCAAGTGATGTTGGGGATGGAGCAAAGAGAAGATAGAGATAAATAGAGAGAGATAGGGAAAGCGTGCAAGTTTTGGTCAAGTTTTCATACTTCACCCTTCCACTTAACCTTTTGGCCCATTTTATGTGACTATGCTCAGCTCTTAGACTTGGCTTTTGGGCCATTTACATGCAATGGCTTAGAAATTGTATGAGTGGGACCTAAATAGCTTGAATCAATTGCTAAAGTCCTAATTTATGCTTTGTGGTTGATGCTCATCCTTCTTTTGACTTTCACATTTGATTTCTATTTCTTTTTTTGGCACCTTTTCTATGTAAAATCTTTTAAATAGCTTCTCTTGCCATTCTCTTCTTCACATCTGACTTCTATTCTGTTTCTAGCACATTTCCTATGTGCAAAATCTTTTTAAATGGCTTCTTTTGCCATTCTCTTCTTCATGTTATGCTATAAATGGGCAACATTACCTTCTCACTAGAGTGTATTGGTCCCTTAGCACTTTGTGATGGGTGAAGGGGTCTTCAATATTATCGACAAGGATAGGGGTTGTGATCAATGGATTCCATGGCCATGGGAATAAGAACTCCCTCCCTAGGTTGTCTATCTACCTATTTGAAAGTGAAGGTTGGGTAAAAGTGAGATTGAATATGAGTCTAATTCTAGTCAAGCTGGAGCTCCTTAGGTATGTCCCACCCTTTGCAACTTTTCCCAATCAATGAGGAATTATGATGTGGCTCATTAATCTACAATGTTACTTCATTTGAGCAAGCTCAATGTCCTATTTTGCTCCCTTAGATCCATTACATAGCACATCTCTCCCATTGATTGATCCTCAAATGTGGTAGCTAAAGGCAACAAGTGTAGATCTTGCAATAAAGAAAGGTCAAAAGAAATGCAAAAAGGGAGGCAAGAAGAAGAAATGTGGCAAAGGCAATAGAAGAACCAATGACAAGAGAAGACCTAAAGGTAGTATTTGAGCAAGAGGTAGGATATACAATGTATAATCGTTTAATCTCTCATGTTATTTATAAAATACTATGGTTGGAACTCCAAAAGCATGCATACTTAATTAAATATATTATGGGTAGCACACCAAGCTCTACGGACATCGTAAGTTCCTAGAGCATTAATAGAATGGATAAAGTGTCCTCACCGTTCTATAGTGCACAAATGTGCTTACATCGCTTGTAGGCCTTCTCAACATACTTGCAAGTTTTTACAATATCTACAAGAGAGAGCTCAATGTGTAAGCAAAGAACACATATTGCTCCAGAGTGCATCTTTACTGACCTTGCCGCCTCTTAAGCCTTGCCCCAAGAGTATTAAACCATTGCTATATAGCATGTAGGAGGCTAAAACTAGCTAAGCCATATACTCGATGGGGTAGCATATAGTTGAGCATGGATATTTATTAAAGATACTTCAATTTTGTTAAGTGTAGTAATCTGCAACTAGGAAATTATGTATAAAATATAATTTCTATTAGTAGTGGGCTTTGATTTTAGAGAGCATTTCTACCTACATATTTATGAATGTGTTGGTGAATCCAAATAATTTTATCATGTCGGTTGTTTATTTACATGGACTGGATATTGAAATTCTAAATCATGGAAAATATTGGTGTAGTTATTGAATATCCTTGAATTGAATAGCTGAGTCAAATGAAAAATAATCCACTTATTGAATGTGTTTACACGTGTGTTGTTTATTGAATATCTTAGTTGAAATGCAAGTTCTGATTTGTTGTAGAATTGAAATCACTTTGTGTTAATGCGTTAGTTTGGTTATAATGGTATTTGAAGGAGATGATTGCTTGTGTTGCTTGCCTTATTTCTACTACGATAACTCCTTTGCAATAATTTGCTATGATGATGTGCTTAAAAAGGTAAATTGATCAAAATATCTCTACTTGAGCCCCATCATGTTTCTTATACTATTTGAGTTGCTTACTTGCATGAATTATCTATTTGTTTATTTGTTTTATTTATGAATTTATCAAACATTTTATTTCTTTTAAGTACATCATCAACTTATAAACTAATGCAAGGCTATTTTCTATGTTGGAAGTTAAGTTAAAGCCTATGATAGTACTCTAAAAATTAGTTAAAGTACTAGCATATCTAAAATCCTAAATAAACCCTACGCTTATTACTAGATCCTTATATATTACAATTCAAACTCACAACAGTTTAGAAGGCCTAATTTAAGATGCAACTTAGGACTAGCCAACCAATTTCAACACCTAAGTACCATTAGATGGAAAGCTTTTTGTAATGTTTTATATTACTTTTTAAAAAAATTTTATTAACGATCTTGGCTTCAAAGCTCGCTCCTCAGGGAGAAGAGAATCATGCACTAGACGTGGCCATATGTGATGGAGTATATTGTATGATAGAATCGGTCACACGATACATTCTATTGTCATGTAATAGATCACATTTGTTTAATACAAAATCTATCTAGTATGCTTATATGAAAGTGTATTATATCTCATACTTTTTCCCTCCTTTGTATAAACACCTATATATCTAGTATAGAATGAATTGCCATAATCCACTCATGATACTTGTTATTTCTTGACATTTAAAAACAAAGTAGAAATTATCTCATCAAATTGTACTAGAAACTTGCTTTCTTGAAAGAAATCCTATGCATCATTGTTTTAGTAGCTAGCAACTACACTCAAATAAATGTATAAAACATTGTATTTTTCAATCTTAGCAAAGTTCATTACATTGGATTTTGCATTAACTTGTTTGAAAGAAATATGTATAATAAGAAACTTATGTAATTGCATTCATTGTAAATGAAAACCACGAATATAGCTTATTGAATGGTTTCAAATATGATTGTCTATATTTCACATATGCATGACATGCTTTGTGCCAACTGTATAGAATGGAGTTCTCTGCATCAACATCAATCATAACAAGCTCCTTTCTTTTCTGCATGCACCATTTGACTTTCTTTTCAACAAATTCATTCATGATGCATGACTATTACATTCCTAAATGGAAGACCTACAACACCACTTAAATTTCAAAATAGTGGAGTTTTTTCCAATACTACAAAGCCAATTAAGAGAAGATGATTTAGAACTATCCAAAAAATTTGTGGAAACAATGCAAATACCTCCATATTAACTTCGTCTTTTTTTGGTAGGGAAAATTTTGAGATTATTTGGAGAGATGTTGTCATGGGTATTGGTGGTTAGCATGATAACAAGGGCAAGGAGTTAGTGCCTTGAGTACGTGGACTTTATAAAACTTTGAGTCATGATTATGTAGCTGTCATTCTTTTAACAATTACTCTATTATAATTATATGGGGCTCAAAAAATCACCCTGAATGAGAGTACGTGAGAAGTCAAGTGAATGTTATTTAAGTGTGGTTCAATTTCAAATTTTCTTTGAAATTTCCTATCATAATGAGTCTTGCATCAAGGCCTCCCAAGTTGTCTATATGATCTCCCATTCAAATTCCTTCAACATTTTGATGTCCTATAGTCTCCTTGTAATCGCTGCTCATGGGACAATGTCCAAGACTTTACCAAAATAGTAATATATCCTCCTTCCATGCACATGGCCCTTCTCTTTGATAGCATAAAAAGAGGAGGGAGGGTGGGTGGGAGGGAGGGTGTGTTAACATGATGTAGGTTTTAGATGTAGATCCAAGAAGCAAAGAAAGAGCAATCAAAAGCCTACCCAAAATTTTAGGAAGGAAAGAAAGAGTGATCAAAAGCCTACCCAAAATTTAAAGAAGGAAAGGTGACTAGAAGCACAACAAAGACTTAAAAAATTCACCAAAAAAATCAAGTCTAAGAAGCAAGGATTCAATGAAGGCCGGAATTTTGAGATTGATGCTATCAATTTCTAAAAATGTGGGAAATATTGAAAACCTAAAAAATGTACTAAGTTGTAAATTCATTGGTCAGAACTCTTTGAATTTTTGTTTCAAGCACCCAACTCACTCTCATGCACCTTGTAATCCAAATTATTGAGCATTAATAGGTGCTAGTGGTGAGTGAGTTGGGAAAAATCAAGAGAAAAAACATGATCAAGACATTAGTGACCCATGGGAGGTAACTTTGAAAATAGTCATTGCCCAATTGTAAAAGAGGAAGCCCATATTTAAGTGGGAAAAAAAACTTAGGGAATTTGGTCCATGGTTGCAAAATCTAAAATCTTATCTCTTTTAATCTTGGCTATCGACTCTTCTACTCTATTCTATCCTATGAATTGTACTAACATATACGAGCTTGAGGAAGCACAGTGCATGTGTATGCTATTTCCTAGCTTTCTTCTTTGGCTCTCCTTCACTCGATTGAGAGAGAGAGAGAGAGAGAGAGAGAGAGAGAGAGAGAGAGAGAGAGAGAGAGAGAGAGAGAGAGAGAGAGAGAGAGAGAGAGAGAGAGAGAGAGAGAGAGAGAGAGAGAGAGAGAGAGAGAGAGAGAGAGAGGGGAGGGGGAGGGAGAGGGAGAGGGAGAGGGAGAGGGAGAGGGAGAGGGAGAGGGAGAGGGAGAGGGAGAGGGAGAGGGAGAGGGAGAGGCATGGTTATTCAAATTGGAAATTTAAGTAGGGCAGCATCCTCTTGTGCAGTTCATGGGTTCGAGTTGGAGATTGTGCAATTGATGGAATAAACATAACTTGGGAACTCACAGGCAAACCCTAGACTACAAGAGTTGGTGATTTTTCTCCTTGCTTTATCTATCATTTTGCATATTTTTGCTTACCTAGGAAGAATTGGATTTCATCTATGATGATATGAGTAGGTAAGAATCCATGGAAGGAGACCTTGTAGTGTGAGAGACTGTAAGTAATTGATCAATAAGGAGCGCGTGACTTGACATGCATACTTTTGTCTAGATTTGGCAAGTCGTCAATAATCACCTACATTTTGGTTCTATTTTTGGGACTTGATGAAATCCTATTTGATGAAATCTTTGACCACATACTATGAGTAGAATATATGGGGCTTGAGTGAGATGGGCTTCCTCACTCTAACGAGCTTGATGCGAAACCCTCACACATCCTAGGCTAGGAAGAGGGGTTGGAAGGGGATCAATCTGGAAAGGCCTTTTGATTTTGCTTATGTAGATTAGAATTTTTGAATAAGAGAAAAAATTAGACTTTACTTTTTCATCTATCCATAAAAAATTGGAAAGACTACCGAAAATTGTATCACCACTTGTCTAGTATATGTCAAGATTTGCACTCTAGAGGTGACTGACAAGTGTATCCAAACCTTGTGAGTCTAAATGAGGAGAAAAGTAGAAAAATTTTAGGTTTCTTTCTGGTTTAGACTTATTTTCATTTATGTATTCATGGAAAAGCACAAGGATGTCATGGGCCATGTGATGGACAATAATTAGCTAGTTGCAATCTATAGCAATTAGCTCAAAAAGACCAATATATGTATGCATCATCAAGAAAGATTTGCTTATATAAATATCATTGCAAAGTGAGATAGTGTGAAGAATCAAGCTCGGTAAATTTACTAACTCTCTCCCAACAATAGGTTAGCTAGATGATAGGTGTGGCATAATAATGTCGGTCAAACCTAGCTATACTAGTTAGTTATTAACTAAGTCTCTTTCACACTGTTATGTAGACTTAGATCTTACTTGATATGGTGTGTGTAAGCTAAAAAATAATGAATAATTTTTTTAAAAAATAACACAAAAAATAGAGTACTTTGCTCTCTGTGCCTTACGCATCTATCTATCTATCTCTCTCGCTCTCTCTATCTATCTCTCTATCTCTCTCTCTCTCTCTCTCTCTCTCTCTGTCTGTCTGTCTGTCTGTATGTCTATCTATCTATCTATCTATCTATCTATTGATAGATCGATCGATCGATCGATCCCTCCCTCCCTCACAAACACACACACACACACACACACACACACACACACACACTCTCTCTCTCTCTCTCTCTCTCTCTCTCTCTCTCTCTCTCTCTCTCTCTCTCTCTCTCTCTCTCTCTCTCTCTCTCTCTCTCTCTCTCTCTCTCTCTGTGGTATTAGAGCCATGAGACTTGATAGCATGTGAGCTTGGCATTGAAGGAGCTAGAGTAGGAAGACAAAAGCTAACTGTCATTTGAAGCATGTGAAGAAATCTTCCCTACAATAGTGGGTGGCAGCCATAACCAACACTTGAAGGGTATGTATCAATGAGTTTTGGAGGCTATGTTTGTTAGAGCCCATTGAGGCTTCCAGGAGTAGTTTTTTAGCATGTATTAGAGCCTTTTGTTGTGCTGATTGAGGCTTGGAGTGGGAGCAGCAAATCAGTGTGGATTCTGCAATTTGTGCCTATTTTTTAATGCAATGAATGGGCATCACAAAGCAAGCACTTAAGCAAGCATAAGATAAGCATTGGAATACTTAAAATGTATGGCATATAGCTCATGAATGGAGCTCATATAACTCACTTGAATGCTAATGAAAGTAAGCTTCATGAACAATTGGAAGCAGCCTTGTTGAAGGCTGAAATTCAACTTGTCATATCTCTAAATGTGCCCCTAGTTTATGCTAAGAAATTCATACATACTCTCAGTCATGAATGCTTGAACTTGGTACATGTAATCATCATAAGATACTTGGCAATGTATATGCCTTTAATCTTGTGCACTTTGGCATGATCAAGAGGAGTTAAACATTCAATTCTAGAATGCTTTTCACAATCTTAAAAATGTCATGAAATAGTGGACAACTACACTTGAATCTCTTGAGCATTGTGAAGGTTGTTTAGTACCTGTAGATGCTTGGACATTGTTCCATGAATGGAGGATGTTTTTTTGAAATGCAATGAGCATTGAATGTTGAGTCCAAAACTAATGTATTGCTAGATAAACAATTCATTGGATGTTCATAACCTGTGAGGAGGTTTTTTTGTCACTACTACTAGTTGTATAATCAAGCATTAATGCCTCTATGACTCCCATAGGTCATGAAACATGTCTACTATGACTTGAGGCTATTTTTGCTGAAAATTTCCATGTTTTAGCTGAGAATATACTACTAGTTATTCACATGCTGTTGGTTATAGACAGCTTATTTGTCCACTGCTAAACAACTTGGTTGCATAAGGGGTATGCAAGAGATGAAGTCCACATGAACAAGTTATCATGTCTAGATGTTTTGCCACATGCTTGGGGATGTTTTTGACATGTCTATAAGCTAAAATTTATTGGTTATTGGAGAATTTACTGTCATAAAGTTAGTGGACTAAAACTATCCTGCTTTAACGGTGAGCTATCTATGCATCCAGGAACGAAAGGTTTGGAACTTCCATGTCTACAATATGCTCAGATGAGCTAAACTGAATTGATTGAAGGGTACAAACTGATGTACTTGTGTTGTTTGGATGCTATACAAATATCTTGATCAGTGGAAGATTTACCTTGGTTGCATGGAGTCAGGCACTAACTGGTTAATACTGCAGTGAATACATAGAGTTGTCATTATGGCAAATGTTAAAAGGACAGACAATATCACTCAAATAGTGAGTGAGAAACTGGATAATAACAACTATGTTATCTAGAAATTCTGCATGGAGAATTTCCTTATTGGAAAAGGCTAAAGAAATTTGATAATATGTAATAACCATCCTTGTGGTTCCATAGGAACCCCCCTACAAATTTTAATAAAATTAATTGAAAATTTTTTACCTCCTTTCCCCCTCTGTCGTCGCCGAATAGGTGGCGGGGGGAGGAAGAAGGATATGACGCTGATGATGATAGGGAAGGAGTGGAAGATGGCGACGAGGAAGATGATGATGATGATGATGATGATGTTGAGGGAGGAGGCCATGTGGCCTACCACCCCCCTAGCCTCTTTTAGCCCACGACCAACTAGGAGGCCCAAAACTCCCGCCACCACCATGCAACACTCCACGTCCTCCCCACCACTCTCCCATTATAGAACCCCCCCCCACCCCCCCAAATCAGAACGAAAGAAGTAAGGGAGAAGAGAAGGCCTTGACATGGCACGCCGCAATGTGAGAGAGAGAGAGAGAGAGAGAGAGAGAGAGAGAGAGAGAGAGAGAGAACCTTCTAGAAGGTTCCTCCCCTTCCCCTCCTTAGAGGTTGGCCACATGCACTTATCTTTCTTCCTTTCTCGAGATATTGTTCTCCACTCCGCAAGCTTAATTCCCCCCCCCCCTCTTCTTGAGTAAGAGGCTCCTGAAGTCTTGTGGGAATCACGCCTAAAAGAGAGAAAGATCGAGAATGGCCCCCAAGCGGATGTAATAACCCTCCCCGCGGTTCCATAGGAACCCCCTACAAATTTTCATAAAATTAATTGGCAATAAGTAATAGGGACACATGAAATAGAAGAAACCCTATATGATAGAGCTTTGGCTCACATTAAACAACCCATATACATTTAAAAACCCTATCATAAAGCTTCAATAGGAAAACTTCAAATCTGCCTTTCTAAACAAGCCAATGGTTCAAGGGTCTACAATATCCCTCTAATCTTGGCATTTTCTAGTAATAGATTGCTTTGGAATCAAGGTAGAACTCGCTGAGCAAGCAATGAACACTAGTGAACAACCTATAATCTTTGCACAAATCAATCCATAGCAATCCAAAGATACTCAATTCAATCCCTCTTCATACATCAATACACATCAATAAGTCTTGTCCTTGTCTTCTTCCAATTATGCCTTAGCTTTTCCTTATGATTGGTCATAAGGCTTGATGATGATTTCACGCAAACTAAATGTGCCTTGCAATAGCCATAAATCAATACAAAAAAAGTGGGGCTACCTCTCTTGTCCACTCATTTGCTAGCTATGGGTATCTTCAATTCATTCCCATCCAACTCAAAAAGGGAGTATGTACATGTAACACAATATACAGGCCAGACCATCTCTTGGAGGCTTTTCTGATTGTACTATGCTAATTATTCAAATTGATGTCATACATAAGTACCTAGTCTCCCTCCTCTATAGCTCTTGGCTTGAGCCTATGTCTTTTCTCAAACTTGTCTTTGTTCTGAAATCCAACTTCTTTCAATCTCTTCACAGCAAGCTCTATGTCTTTTGGTCTTATTTCCAACTAATGGATTCTAAGAGCTAGCAAATCTTCCCTACTCATCCCTTCTTCACATGGAAAGGCATTCCTTGTGATAGCCACTTCTTCAAATTTCATGATCATTTTCTATCATACATTAGCTCTGTTGGCTATAGCCTATCACAACACTATGAGTAGTGTGATCAAGTCATAATGGTATGGAAGCAATCATGGCCACTCTCAAATTTTTCCCTTGCATGCCCTTGCTAAGGCCTTGACAATTGGTAGATGCCATGTTTCACTTTTTCTATTCCCCTCTTGACTATATGCAAAAGTAAGAGTAAGCTTGGTCCCCAATCTAGAGAAGAAATCTCTAGCATCATTAGCATCAAGCTCTCCTCTGTCTATGCAATGACCTTGCCCACACATCCATAACAGCAAAATAGAACTTCCACTAGAAACCCGTGTACATCAATTGTGAATTTAGTCCTCAAAGCTTTACCTTCATCCTCATTTGTAAGGTCCTCACATGCAAGAAAAACATATTTCATCTACCACAAACCCATAGGCACAATCGTTAGCTCTGCAACCCATTTATAATGCATTGAAAGAGAATATGTAGGATGTGAACCATCTCTATATCTCATAGAAGAATACATTTGACATGTGCTACAAGTCTTTATAAACTTTGAAACATCCTTGTGCATAGCCTTCCACTAGTATCTCTCTTTGATATTCTCAAAGTTAGCCCATACTCCCGTGTGACTAGCCCATAAGCAAAGTTGTTTTTCAGAAAGTAATCAATACTCTCCATCATATAGCTCCTTTGAAAAAGTTTCCACTGAAGATGCATGATAATCATGGATAAGTATAGTAGTTATAATTTCAGCCTCATCATCCTCAACCATCACATCATCATCATCATCATACTTGGCTCTAGACAACATATCTACCACTGTGTTATCATTTCCTACAATGTGCGAGAATTTAGGATTTATAAAGTTTATATATGTAATCCATCACGACATGGAAATATTAGGAGTTGAGCAGCTCATAATCATCCCAAGAAGAGGTAAACAATCAGTGTCCACAATCACTAGTGCTCCAATAATAAAGTATCCTTGTCACATTTCAAAGTGGTAACAACTCCCCATGATTCTCTCTTTATCTATGGATATCTTATTTGTCCCTCATTCAATACTTTTGTCCCAAATCTGATTGCATATATGCTTCCCTCATCATCATCCTGACCAATAGCCCAACCAATGCTAATAGGGTTCGTATCCACAATGATGACAATGGGTCTTCCACATGTATAATCAACTTTCCTCAAAGTTGTCATATTCCTAATCATATTCCACCATTGTTGCAACCATGGGCAAGGTGTTATACATCCCCACCTTGACAATATCCTGGGGAATCCTTAAGCCGAACACCAAAGCCTACATCTTATGGGACAGAGGGAATGCGCCAGTTGAGTTCCTACAGCTCTTGGACCTGAGGGGAATGGAGATACTACTTAGTGTTAAGTTTGCTGCCTTATTGGATGCTTGCTATTAGTGCAAAGGTAATGGCCATTTTTCTCGCAACTTCCCCAGAAAGCAAAACACGGAGCAATAAGAGAATAGGAAGGAAGCGTAAACATGGAGCAATAAGAGAATAGGAAGGAAGTGTAGATAGCTAATAAAAAAGGGAAGAACTCCAAAAAGTGGTTGATCTTGTGGAGAAGGATTCCCTGTGGCCTTGACTTTGAAAGGAAAAGGACATGCCCATGGAACTTGACATTGAAAACTTTGAAGAAGCCTTCCTTATGCAGGATGAGATAGAGAAAGAAATCCTATAGGGTTTTGAGTCATTTACTTTGTGACACCTTCTAAGTTTTCCTATACTTGGGAAGGATCTTGTTTTGTTAAATGATATTAAAAAATTGATGGGTCTCAAAGAGGAATTTTCCATAGGGATGATTGCACAAGCTTATGAGGAAGAAAATGAATATTTGTGGATGACCTGAATCATCAGATCTTGTTCATGGGCGCAAATACCACCAACTTTGTGGAAACTCAAGAAGGTGCTCTAGGGTTCCACCTTGACAAAGCCAAAGAGTACTTAAGAGGAACTTCCCACATAGCAAACCTTTTCAAATGCTCAAAGAAGGCTTGGAATCCAATAGATGGGAATGAATATCATTACTGAGCTTGAGTTGGAAGAATGAGAACAAGGATCCATCAATGTCTGGTTTGATGACAAGCTAGAGTCTAATGAGATCTAAGAAAATCTAAGCTTCTCCTTTCCTTCAAATTTTCTCAATTAAGAGTTATTTCTTATTAAGGCCTAATTGTGTGACACACTATAGGTTTAGATGAATGATGATGACAATATTGTATTTAGTTGGTTATGTATTTTTTAATATTTGGAGAGGATTGTGCATGTGTAGTACATGCCAAGGATTAAATTTTATTAGATGAAGCCATTGCTCCATTCTATAAGCTCAAAACTATCTAAATCCTTAGGCTATGCCCACATAGGCCTATAAAGCTAATCTTGTTGAAGGGTGCCTTCAAAATATTTTGTTATGCTCCAGACTTTTGAGGATCTAGCAGTGGCTACTTTTTTTATATTACAATACTTACGCTTTAGTTACTAACTTTATAAAGATACATACATTTAAAAGTCACAAGATACAAACGTGTCTTTTGCACAATAAAGGAGATGTTTATTTGTTGGAGGACAAGTTGACATGAGTGCCACACACACACACACACACACACACACACACACACACACACACACACACACACACACACACACACACACACACACACACACACACACACACACACACACACACACACACACACACACACACACACACACACACACACACACACACACACACACACACACACACACACACACACACACACACACACACACACACACACACACACACACACACACACACACACACACACACACACACACACACACACACACACACACACACACACACACACACACACACACACACACACACACACACACACAACTTGGAGATCTCAAGTAAGACCCATGGTTGATCATGAATCATCAAGAAGAGAAGGATAAGTGTTGCTGCCCACAATTCTTTGTTTGGGCTGAAATATTCAGCCCACTTTCTTTACATAAACAAGTCAAGAAGGCTCCTTGACATTCCTCTCTAAGGCTTCCACAATGGTAGTTTGCAGTAAGCTTCTAAGTGTAAGAATGAGTCTTTTGTGTTAAGATTAATCAATAAAGCAAGTAGATGAACTTCAACCCTTCAGATTTCACGATTGGAAGACCAATAGCAGTCCCTATTTAACTCTTAAAGGACTCAAGAGAGTGAATTTAATATCTCTCTCGACATGGGAGATCAAACTCAGCATATAGAGGAATTCACAAGTCAGGCCTAGTCCTTCCTCAAGACTCATAATAGAGCTCTCTTCATGTATGGGATGCTATCATTTAAATACACAGTTCAACGTTTTACACAGCCAAGAGTGGCCTTCCATTTTCATCAAAGCATGGAAAGAGTAGCACTTACATGTCAAGTGGAGTCTTGTGCAGATACTTTGTGGTTGCATGGCTTTCTCTTCTGTTGTTGTGGCAGTGAAGGAGCTCTTTTCTCCCCCAACTAGTGATGCGCCATGTTCAGTCTGAGATCTACGTGCAAAATGCGGCGCAGATCACGCTACCCTTCTTGTCTTCTTTTTTGACTATTTTGCAAGTACCACAAGTAAGGTATAAGCCATATACAATGTCCTATGCTCAAAACATAGTAAACTTCATGGACTTAAGTGATTCTTCTTTCTAATGAACTTGTGAGTCATGTTTTTAGAGTAACTTCATCACTGACATATGTAGACAGGGCCTCATCCAAGCCATATGTTTGTTCATGATCACATATACCATGTCATATGTAGCATGTCTTACAAAACTTGTAGCAACTTCATGTAAAGCAATGCAAGGAAATTTAAGAGTAACTAGCCAAATTCAATCATCTTGTCATGGACCCATGATAAATTTATTGCATTTTTAAGGCAGAGAACCCCCATCTTTATCCCACCATGCCATATGCTAGTGGTCTTGGGTTTTTAAGATTTATTGCACTAGGCAAGTCTCCATGCAGCATGTCTAGATCACAAATGACTAAGTGATATATGTATAGGATAAAAGTTTTATGTTTGCACCATGGGCAAAGAATCCCATGACAATGGTAAGATCACTTTGGTTCCGGTTTCGGTTCATCAGGAAGGGGTTCTACATGGCAATGTTAGCGTGAAAGGTTGTGTGATTGGGTTCTGACTTCTTCTGTGGGATTTAGGAGTAATCTTGTATATCCTTTGCCCTAATCATCATCATTCTCTTGATGGGGTACTCACCTATGAGTGCCCAATAGGGATTGATTTTTCGAATATTCCTCCTTGACTGGCGGATGAAGTACCCACCATTGTTGCAATCATGGGCAAGGTGCTATATATCCCCGCATCGATGATATCCTGGGGACTCATTAAGTCCAACACCAAAGCCTACATCTTATGGGATAGATGCAATGAGCCACTTGAGTTCCTACAACTCTTGGACCCAAGGGGGAGATACTACTTAGTGTTAAGTTTGCTACCTTCTTGGATGCTTGCTATTAGTGCAAATGTAATGGCCATTTTTCTCGCAACTTCCCTAGAAAGCAAAACACAGAGCAATAAGAGAATAGGAAGGAAGCGTAGACAGCTAATGAAAATGGGAAGAAGTCCAAAAAGTGGTAGATCTTGTGGAGAAGGATTCCCCAGCCTTGACCTTGCCCAAACAGGTGCTCTTAGACCATAAGGATGATCCAAATATTGCTTGTCCCATACAAGAATCCTAGCAAACCAAGCAGTCATTGGCATTCCACAACAATGAGAATATGGACCCAAAGATCTCCTTAATTCATGAGACTTTCAACTTTAAATATCCATCAATATAGGGTTACTCTCCTTGTCATAAGAGACATAAGGGTTGATGTATGAGTCTTCCTCTAGTAGTTCCTCTACAAAGTGCACTAGATATCCTCAATGTCCCATCCTTGTATGGTGCCAGTAATGATCCATGGTGCTTGAAGTTGTAAGGCCCCCATTATAAGGACAAGCCATGTGTGAGCACGGACATTGGGTGGGTCTTGACTTGTATGTTAGATGAGGTCTATGTGACTAGATTGGCAAAAAGGTGATCTTTGTGGATCTAGCCTTTGGGTTAGATAGAGTAGTTATGCTAGTAGCAACTTGAGAGACAATGCATGCAGCGTGTGGGAGTTATCAGGGACCCCTATTTTGGGGTCTGGTCATTAAGGAAATAGTCCTTGACTGGGGGGATCTCAGGGGGTTCATAATATGATCGAACATGTTGACCAGACTACCTTCCTAGGCTATAAAGGAAGACTAACATCTAAAGCCATTGTCAATCCATCTTCCACCCAGTCAGGTAGTTATCCTTAAGCTCTTCACCTATCATATGTCTGGATCACTATCTAAGCTTCACAGTGGAAGTGCATGGGTGGACAGAGCCATCTTTGTATTAGTTTGTTTGAAATTAAAGGAGTCTCTATTCTTCTCATATTTTTTGCATGTTCTTTACTCCTTGCTCAAATTCTTTCCATTATGCTATGTAATTTCTACAGGACATCAGAGTCTAGGGGGCTCTGAGCAGTGGAGAGTGTGCGAGAGGCAAGGGCTTCAATAGTGAAAAAGGAGAAATATCATATGTTGCATCAAGTAGTAGTGTCGGTGCATCAAGTGGTGGTGCTGCTATACTGACACTTCAAATACTAAGGATTTGTCCACCAGCCTTCAACGAATGCAAGTTAGATGGTACAAACTACACTTTGTGGAAGTTTAAAATCATAACTATCCTTGATTCTTATGACCTTCTAGAGACAATGCTAGGGACAAACCCAAAACCACAACCCACCCTTGACCCATCAAATTCGAGTGTTATGATTCCTTCAAATGCAAATCTTCTACAAGCTTGAAAACAAAGGAATGCATATGCATTATGTCCCTTAGTTACAAGTTATTCTGACAGTTTTTTGACCTTAATTTAGCATACAACTAAGGCACCAGTAGAGGCTTGGAATGTACTGAGGATTCACTACGAAACACGAAATCAAACAAGTATTCAAAATTTGGAGAATCGACTAGTAGTATAGAATTTCACTAAAGGAGAGACAACTGAAGCATTCATCACTTGGATCAAGAATCTATGCAACCAGATGGTTGGCACTAGGATACAAAAGTCTATTGACGAGCTAGCTTGGAGGTATCTTTGGATTTTTCCACTGAATTTTGATGGATTGCTAAAGACCCTAAACACTCAGGTGAGACCCTAAGCTTTGATGTTTGAGTGTGCACTACTAATGGAGAAGGAATTGAGGCTTAAAGCTCAAGAAGGTAGCAGTAGTGGAGATGCTGCATTCTCTGCTAATGTGAAAGGCAAAGGTGGTTCCTCTAACAATGGTGACAAAAAGAAGAAGGGTGGTAAGAAAAAGTTTCAAGGAGAGTGCTTCTACTGCAAGAAGAAAGAATATGCAATTGTAGATTGTCATGTCAAGAAGGCAGATGAAAATAATGGCACCGTGAAGACTAAAGGGAAGGAGACAACCAATACGACTAAAGTAGAGTTGGAGTTATTCATGCTGACCATTAAGGAAGTGTGTTTCTTGGCACAAGAAATATCTACCACTTACTCATGGTTTCACTTCTTCATAAGTGACATATTCTCTTTTCTTGAATAGTTTGATCCATTTTCTAGTTATGGGTATCTTCAATTCAGTCCCATCCAACTCAAAAAGAGAGTATGTAGCATTGTCATATACACGCAACACAATATATAGACCAAACCATATCTTGGAGGATTTTTTGATTATACAATACTAATTATTCAAATTGATGGCATACATAAGTACCCAGTCTCCCTCCTCTATAGCTCTTGGCCTGAGCCTATGCCTTTTCTCTTGTCTTTGTTCTAAAATCCAGCTTCTTTCAATCTCTTCACAGCAAGATCTATGTCTTTTGTTCTTCTTTCCAATTGCCACCAACTTTGTGGAAACTCAAGGTGCTCTAGGGTTCCACCTTGACAAAGCCAAATAGTACTTAGAGTAACTTCCCACATAGCAGGACTTTTCAAATACTCAAAGAAGGCTTGGAATCCAATAGATGGGAAGGAATATCAATACTGAGCTTGAGTTGGAAGAATGAGAACAAGGATCCATCAATGTCTAGTTTGATGACAAGATAGAGTCTAATGAGATCTAAGAAAATCTAAGCTTCTCCTTTCCTTCAAATTTTTTCAATTAAGAGTTATTTCTTATTAAAGCCTAACTGTGTGCCACATTATAGGTTTAGATGAATGATGATGACATTTTTGTATTTGGTTGGTTAGGTATTTTTGAATATTTGGAGAGGATTGTGCATATGTGTAGTACATGTCAAGGATTAAATGAGGCCATTGTTCCTTTCTATAAGCTCAAAACTATCTAAATCCTTAGGCTATGCCCACATAGGCCTATAAAGCTATTCTTCTTGAAGGATGCCTTCAAAATATTTTGCTATGCTCCAGACTTTTGAAGATCTAGCAGTGGCTACTTTTTTTATATTACAATACTTATGCTTTAGTTACTAACTTTATAAAGATACATACATTTAAAAGTCACAAGAGACAAACATGTCTTATGCACAATAAAGGAGATGTTTATTTGTTAGAGGACAAAGTTGACATGAGTGCCCCCCCCCCCCCCCCCCCACACACACACACACACACAGAGCTTGGAGAAGAAGAAGCTATAGAGCACACAACATAAAGTGCATTGAGTGGTAGCAGTAGAGAAGATCTACAAGTCTAAGTATCCCCTACCATGGATAGGCATATATAAGGGCTAGGGGAAAAAAACCTACTAGAGAGTGCAAAAGTCCCTCAATGGTCCTAAATGTATTCACATACATCGCTACCCAAAATATGGTAATAAATCCCCCAAGAGTGATGCCATGAAGAAGGGCTGCCACTCAAATGTACAAAAGTGTCCTATGGAGAATGATCGATCCCCAATGGAGAGCAAGCCCAAAGCTTTGAAACTTCTCACATGGCAAAGCCTTTGTGAAAACTTCTACATGCCTTCAAAGGATACACCTATACATGCATGGAGTAATCATAAATAAAAGTCGCAAAAGTATATGTAATTGCCAAAAGAATAGGTTTGCATCAACCACAAACATCACTATATACAAGTTACAATTTGTAAACATCTCTCATTAAGCCATCTTTTGGGAAGGAAACACACTATACTTAGCCAATATGCAATCCATACAATGTGATTTATAGGTGCCTCAAGAGCAGGTAATGAAGTATATCAAATGTCTGAAACTGTAGCAAACTAGCAAAATTTAGATGATCAAAATGTGCATGCCAAAGCTTTATATCTAAAACAACCTATAAATATACAATAGCACATGCCATATCTTCCACAAATTTGCCATAATTATTGAACTTGTACATCCCACAACATAATGAATCAAACAATCAAGCCAACATTGGCACTACTATGCATAGTACTAATTTTGGTACTCTACATATCAAAAGTTTAAAGTCCTTTGTTCTTAATTCTTTATTACCTAGTCCAATTTGGTCTATAAAGTACCAAATCTTTGAATTATTTTGTTGCTGGTACTTTAACATAGTATCAAACTTGAAATTGCACAATATCAAATGCATAAATTCTATAGGTTTTACCACTTCAACACGAGACCCAATTTGATTGCTTTGAAGTACCAATTTCATACTACACAATACCAAACTCAAATAGTACCAAATTTGATACTGTAGAGTATCAAGCTTGGTATTATACAACTAATATGAGCAAAAAGTACCATAATTATCATTGACATATTTAAAAGCCCTAAGAGTACCAAATCGTACCACTTAGAATATCATATATAACTAGACCCAAATGACTCTAATAGTACCAAAAAGCACCAAAGTAGACAAAACATTAAAAACATGTCAAAACCCACAAATTCGAAATGACTAGGAGTACCAAAAAGTACAAAAAAAACCTTGACATTGACACTTTGATACAAAAAATTTGTACATAGTGTGGGATGCATGAGTGGTTATCAGTAGTAGAGAGGTATGATACAACTTCTGAACATTGGAAATTGGGATGAATTGCATATTGCATAGAATATTACATGGTAGCTAGGACAAATCATGCATCTCAAGGGTCAAATCGATATGAATAGCCGCTACTTATTCCCATAATCTTCCACCGAGGGATCACTATAGGGTTGATGCACATTTTCATCGAGTCCCACTATCATGGAATTTTGTGTCTATAGGTTGAAATATTACGAAATCTTTGATAGAGTTAGGATTTCATTCGTGTGCAAGTGGGATGTGCATATGTATTTTATCTTATCTAGATACCTCATTTTACACATATTACATATGCTATGTATTAGTTACTTAGAAAAGTACGTGATACAAATGCTTTGCAAATTAGGTATTTACTGAGAAAAGGGCAAAATTTCTAGTGGGATAGGATGCACACAAAGGCTATGAGGAAGTTGAAGAATGTGTTGAAGACACTACCTAATTTGGGGAAAGATGATTAAACTAGTGGAAGACCCATTGTCACCACTATGAATACAAGCCCTATTAGCATTGGTTAGGATGGGCTTTTGGTTAGGATGATGATGAGGGAAAAAAGTATGCATATAGATTTGGGGTAAAAGCGTTGAATGAGAGATAGAGAATATTCCAAAAATAAAAAGAGAATTATGGGGAGTTGTTACAACTCTAAAATGTGACAAGGATACTTCATTAGAGCACCAATGATTGTGGAGATTGATTGTGTACCTCTTCTTGGGATGATTATGAGCTGTTCTACTCTTGATATTGCCATGTTGCGGTGGATTGCATATATAAAATCTATGAATAGTGAATTTCAAGCCCCAACACATTGCAAGGAAGGATAACCCAATGGCAGACATGTTGCTTAGAGCCAAGCATGATGAGGAGGATATGATGGTTGAGATCATGAGGTTGAAATTACAACCTGCTACACTTGTCCGTGATTGTCACACTTCTTTAGTGATTTATTTTTTCAAAGGAGTTGTATGATGGATAGGGATTGCAGATTGGACAATATTTGAGTACCTTGACTAGGAGAGATGAAAGGAGTAATGTTGAATTTTTAAGAGAAATTGGTAGAAGCATATGGCTACTTTCTGAAGAAGAGCTTTCTTTGGAAACACTCAAAGGGCAAAAGAGGTACCCCACTACAAGGGGTGTGTGACATGGATACTTAGCTCTACAAATTATGCGAGAATTTCAAGAGAGCCTATGGGGGCATGGTCATAGGATAGTGTGGGCTACCTTTGACAAGATCAAAGAGAGATATTGGTGGAAAGCTATGTATAAGGATGTTTCATAGTTTATAGAGTCTTGCAACACACACAATATATATTATTCTATGAGACATAGAGATGGTTTTCATCCTATGTATCCTCTTTCGATGCATTATAAATGGCTTGTAGATCTAGTAACCATGCCTATGGGTCTATAGAAAATTAGATATATTGTTATTGCATGTGAGGACCTTACAAATTAGGTTAAATACTGAGCTTAGAGTACTAAAGCCACAAGTGTTGTATACAAGTTTCTACTAGAATATGTATTTTTCTATTATGGATGTCTAGGTAAGGTCATTGTTGATGGAGGAGTGCTTGATGTTGATGAGGCTAGAGATTTTTTCTCTAGATTGGGCATCAAGCTTGCACTTACTTCTACATATAATTCAGAGTGGAACTGAAAAAATGAAAGAATGTATTTACCAGTTATCAAGGCCTTAGCAAAGGCAAGCAAGGGAAATTTTTGAGAGTGGCCATGATTGCTTCCATATGCATTATAGATTGATCGCACTACTCATAGTGTTGTGATAGGGTATATGCTAATAGAACTGATGTATGGATATAAACCAATCATGCAAATAGTGGATATATTTCATGGGAAGATGCAAGATCAATTACCCAGAGGACTTTCATGGAATGGGTTATGAAATCCAATAAAGATCTTGCAACCTACAAATCCTTTGCATGAGTTTGAGTGCAACTCTGGTTAGTTGGATACTGCAAAGCAACATGCTCTTGAATATGAGATAATAGAATTGTTTCTACAAGCCATAGATCCTACTTTACAAGATCACTTGGAAGAGCTTCTTGAAAGATGAAACTACCAAACAAGGTTTAAAAATAGAGTGGTAGGATGCCAAGGATGTTGTCTCTATGCTTGTCAAGAGAGATCAAAGATGAGCCATGATGCATATTAGGCTTATGCCTTCAGCTACTAGGCAAGGTCATTAAGCAAGTAGGAAAGTAACCAATTTCTATATCTGCTCAAGTAAAAGAGGATGTAATGGATGAACTGGTTAATAAGCACATGCATGACCTACAATTGAAGTTTGCGAGAATGGAAGAAAAGGGTATGTTTGTTGTACTAAGAGCCCTAATTTTGGAAGGCTTATATGACTATATATTTGGCATGATAGCACTAAGTATGAGCGCAGTGATTATGAGGCTTATAGGGATGCATTAGAGAAGAATTCAATTTTTTTTAAAGATGGAAAGATCCATCTCCACAAGACAAGATTACTACTTATTCCAATTTTTGGAAAGGGTGGAGTGCAGAAGTTGGTGGATGTTGCTAAATCTAGCAAGAAAGCTGAAATTTGAGCTCATGCTATGCATACAACAAAGAAGGAAAATATCCCTCGAGATAAATTAAATTATGCAAGAAAGAGTATCCAAGAGATAATAGGTTGGGATGCTCCAATAGAATCTTTTTTTAATATGTGTGTACCTTGCTAGGTCATAGGATCTATATGTTATTGTGGAAGAGAAAAGAAAGAGGGATGATGGAAATCTTGGGATGTCTAAGAGGGTCACTAGATGGAGTAGTAGATCCAATCCAAATCAACCACCTCTTGCACCTTTTGTGCTCAACCTATAAATGAGGATAACAAGGAGGATGTTGCAAAAGAGAAAAAGCAAAAGCATGCAAAGTCTTAAAGGAAACAACTAGGAGATAATAGTCAAACATTGAAACTGCAAACCAATTTGAAAAAGATTCTTGAGGTGAGATTTACCTTTGGGAGAGTTCCTTAGCATTGCCAAGAGAGAGTGTCATGAGGAAATCATTGATATTATCAAGAGAAAGATGTAGTTTGTTACAACTCATGACATGATGCAAGGTGAAGAAGAGCCTAGATCACAAGGTATTTAGATAGCTCATAATGCTGATGCAAGTGCTGTAATAGAAATTAATGATGCTAAAAATGATATGTTGATGATAGAAAATTATTTGTGATGGTTGAAAAAGCAATAGTTAGAAATATAAAAAGGGGAGTGTGATAGATGTACTACAATGATGAGGTGGCTTCAAGCATGATACCTAGGAGTCATTACACACATTCATTAGGCTTGTATGAGTATAGAGACAATTGTCAAGGTCGAGGATATTGAAACTCATTGTAGTATACTTATTGGTGACCATGGCTTAGAAATCAATGTCATGGTTAGGAGCTTGTATGCTAATGGAAAATGTCCGATTGATATAGACCATTGATGGATGATGACGGTAGCCAACAATTCTCTAGGGGATTTGTATACAACTTGCCCGAATGTCAAGATTATTATTGGTGATATCCAAGATGAACAATACTTCTTTATGCATAATTCCTCTTCTTATCCCATTATCCTTGGACAGTCATGCATCATTGTTGTACCTATGGAAACAAAGGTTTTAGATTATAAATCATTCTATGCATGAATCAAGAGCTAAGATGGTAAAAGAGATGTTCAATTTTTGACTGTTTGTGTTAATCTTTGCATATAATGAAGTGATAGTTTGAAGAGATGTTGTGAGATTGGATTTCAGCCATGTGAGATTGGATGTGTGGATCCAAGTATAGTTGCTTCTATGGTGATTTTCACTCCATATGTACCATAGAACTTGTGAGCCAATTCAAGTGCTAAAAGCTCATTTGCAAAAGTTGATTGATCTCTTGAATGAAAAGATTAAGATGGGGACCTTGGAGCCTTCCTCAGCTCCTTACTCGAATTGATGGTTCATTATGGCCAAGAAAAATAAAACATTGATATTTAAACAGGATATGTAGCTGGTTGACTATTGAAAATGTAGAAGCATGTCTTGTTGTTGATGAGTTTATAGAGGCTTTTGCTAGTAGAGTAGTATATTCTTTGGGTGACTTATACTCTGGCTATGATTAGTTTTAGTTTAGCAATTGAAAGTAGGAATCTTGCAACCATGAAGACACCATTGGGATTAGTGCGCATGTGCACTCTACCACAGAGGATAATGAATTCATTCGCACACATGATGAATGCTATGAACAAAGTATTGTGGGATTATACGCCTCATCTTACTATGCCTTTTTTTAATTGAATTGTTGATAAAAGTGTGGATTGAAGAAGATAAAGAACATACATGTACTAGACTTTTCATATATATTATATGTTTGCCTGCCATATAAACAATGATCACAAGACTCAAACACTTATAGTCAAGAGGTGAAAGATATTGTAAATGGATAAGCATTTTCATTCCTTTCAAAGATATATGTCCAAAGTGACGATGCCAAAGAGATACATGTGGAACTACATTCATTGCCAAAACATGGTCAACTAATCCGGCTATAAGCAAGGGGTAGAGAGTATTGGACTTAGCACCACATGCAATGACAACATTGTCATGGGTAATCTTCCATGAGGAATCACCAAAGGACACAACATAGCTTGTATTATCCAAAGTGCCAGCGGAGATAAGGCTCTTTGTAAGAGCCAATACATGACATACATCATGAAGAGTGAACGTGCTACCAGAACCAAACAGTAGCTTGACATCACCAATACCAAAAATTGTAATTGGATATCACCAATACCAACTATCTCTAATGCCAAGTCATTATCCAAATAGACAGATCCAGTCATACTATGACAGGAGTGAAACCACTCTCTATGAGGGATCACATGAAAGGAAGCCCCTAAATCTATCAACAACCAAGATTGAGTATATCTTGATAAAGCATCAAGCAACTATGAAGAATCAAGAGAATAAGCTGCAAGTATGAAATCATCATTGAAATTAGTCTGCATGACATTAATCTCTTCAATCTCAACTTTGGACTTGCTAGGGACAATACTCCAATCATCATTTTTGTGCTGTACTTTACCCTTGCCCTTTTCCTTGCACTTGTCCTCATGCATTTTATGGAACTGTGACCGAATATGACCTTCTTTTCCACGGTAATGGCAAGTCAATGAGGACTTATGACCACGGGACTTACTATGAGATTGTCCATGTGACTGAGAATGGGACTACTGAGAGTCTCACCCATGACAACCATTAGCGCTCCTATCATTATGGCCTCTAACTACTATCAAAGCATGAGAGGTGTGAGAAGCATCGATATTCTTTTTGTTAACCTCTCCATTCAAGAGTGTACCCTCTACATTCTACAACTTTAACCTTTCACTAGGCATGTTCGCACACATAGCAGTATGAAATATATCCCATGATTCAAGTAGTGTAACCAAGAGGAACAAGGGAGAAAGATTACCCTTGAATTCAATCCCCAACGAGGATAAATGGTTGAGAATGGAATGAAACTCATTTAAGTGGGCTGACACAAAAGTGCCCTCCTTCATGCCTTCATGTGAAGGTCCATGAGTTTCTTTAAAAAGCTTAAAGGAAAGCTTTGAACATTGGGAAACCTTAAGCCTATATAAAGGGAGGAGAGTTAAGTAGTATGGGCCATTGTCTTCATTGCAAAATTCGTCTCTTATTTGAGGAGAGAGAAAGTCATACACAAGTGTGTGGAGATGCATACGTAAGTTCCTCGGTCATCGCGTTTGCAAGACAAAAAGTCAGATTCAAATCTTCGTCATTCGTTCTTTTTAGGATTAGTTTAAATAATTTTATCCTTCATCTTTTTAGTTTATTAAGATTAGATTCAAATCTTTATCATTCATTCTTTTTAAGATTAGTTTAAACAATTTTGTCCTTCGTCTTTTTAGTTTATTATAATTAGTCAACATCATTAGTAGTTAGTCTTCATCCATCCTTAGAATAGTTAGTTTTTCAACATTAATTTACTATAATTAATCAACATGATTAGTTTATTATAATTAGTCATGATTATTTATTTAGTTCTTATTAGTAATTTTAATAGTTCTAGTGTAATTAGTAAATTAGATACACTTTTGTAATATCAATAGTATTTGTAATAGTTAGTATGTAATTAATGGTTGGAGTATTAGTAGATAGACTTATATTAGTTAATAGTTAAATAGTAGTGAAACGAAATTGAAATAAAATGATCTTTTGAACGTATGGCGAAAATAAAAGCATAACGAACTTTCGAATGTAATAAAAAAACAAAAACATAAAACTTCAACAAATCAGATATTTTGAATGGATGGGAGAATGGTACCTTCTCCCATAATTATTTAATTACAAAGAGATTTGTGCCAACTCTTTGGCATGCTATATAGCATGTTTTCTCATTTCATTTAGTTTTTTAAGTACTATGTTATTATTAACAACCTTTTGAACACATGGAGAAAATAAAAGAGTAATGAACTTTCGAACGTACTAAAAAAAACGAAAATGTAAAACTTCAACAAACCAGATATTTTGAATGGATGGGGGAATGGCACCTTCTCCCATAATTATCTAATTATGAAGAGGTTTGTGCCAACTATTTGGCATGCTATATAGCATGTTTTCTCATACTATTTAGTTTTTTTAAGTTTTTGAAGTATTGTTATTGTTTATTGATTTCAAAAAATCATCATCCTTGTATGTCAAAAAAATAAACCATCCTTTATAAAAAATGAAATCATGAAGTATAGTATGTTTTTTCATGAACAAGTGTACTCTAGTTTTATGATAAAAACATATTATTCTCGTCAGTTTTATTGAGCTACACTTGTCAACCTAGTTGGCTGGTGCTTGAGCAAGTGACAGTTAGCTACTACCAAGTTGATGGTGGGGAGTGAGCAGGGGGTGGCTAGGAGCTTTGATCTTCTAAATCTTTTACTTTAGAAAAAGAAACCAAGTAATTGTTGTTAATGTGTAAGGCCGCTGTGTTTTGAAGTTGACAAACAAGAGGAAATAGGTAGAGTTATCATGGGCCATCAATTCTTGTGGTTGGCAAGGTGGGCAAAATTTCCTAAATGTGGTTTTGAGGCCACACCACTAGCAAAAGTAACTCAATGGTGCTCGATTTCTCTCTACCCTCCTTTTTATCAAGAACCACTTCTCCTTCTTAATACCACCAATGGTTGTGGTTTTCTTTGCAAGTGGTATTTTCATAGAAGAGGGGGTCTTTTGAACCTTTACAAATGTCTCTTTCTCATGTAGTTTGAGAAGAGAACATGAAAGATAGTGACGTTTGGGCTTTAAAAGGAGAACCATTGTCCAAAGCATTCATCCATCAAATAAAATAATGATGTTTGATGAGGGACATGGTATAACCTTCTTGGATGGATGATAGCTCTTCCTTGATGTTGATGCATCCACCAATCACCTTGCTCTATACCAATGTTGAGGACCTTCAAGAGAGAAAAGAAATTGAGAAAGCATGTACAACACAAGAATGGGTATAATCTCCCCCCGTGCATATATTCATAAGATTAGAATAAGTTTTTGTGATTAGAATATATTGAAAGCATACTTTTTGAGTTCTTTTTTTTTCTTACATGACTTTCATTTGTGCAAATAAATCAAACATACCCTATTCTAAATAGATTTACACAAAAAAAATAGTATTTTATCTCTTCTAATAAATACATCCAAAATAAATTTATTGCACATATGCACATGCAAAGTTCTTGAGCTAATATGTGCATATAAAATATAATATTTTTTCATGCTATGTGCATAAATTTTACACATTAAAATGCACACTACAAAATAATAATTCCACCTAACTCTACCTAATTATCTGCTCACCACAACACAAAACACATTAGTATCCCTCCATCTATCTACCATCCATAATGTGACTAGTATCACATGTGTGCACTCTTGCAATAAGCCACTTATCATATGATAAATAAATAAAATCCATAATAAATAAAGAGATATATAGATATATAAAGTTATCATATAGATATATATCCATATATAATAATGGTTAGCATGGTATAACACAGGGAATAGAAGAAACCCAACTGTAGATCATATTTATTGTGATAGAGCTTTTGCTCACATTAAGCAACCCATATACATTAAAAAACCCTATCCTAAAGCATTAAAAATACTCCTTTCTTAGCCGAAAATTTGTGTTTTGATTCGAATATAGCAAAGCATTAGTAGGCAAACTTCAAATCTTCTACAATATCCCTCTAATCTGGGCACTTTCAAGTAATAGATTGCACCCAAATCAAGGTAGCACTCCCTGAGCAAGCAATGAACACTAGTGAACAACCTATAATCTCTACACAAGTCAATCTATAGCAATCCAAAGATACTCAATTCAATCCCTCTTCATGCATCAATACACATCAGTAGGTCTTGTCCTTGTCTTCTTCCAATTATGCCCTAGTCTTTCCCTATGATTAGCAATAAAGAGCATAAGGATTGATGATGATTTCACCCAAAATAAATGGGCCTTGCAGTCGGCCATAAATCATAACCAAAAAAGTGGGGCCTCTGCTATTGGCCATGGACACTTCAAACCACCACTTTTTCTTATCCAGGCTCATTAGCTTTGGCCACTTACATGTCTAGAACAAATCTAATCACTTTGCATTCGCAATAAGCATAAAAACCACATCCAATTTCATGATAGATATTGATAGATAGTATAAATTCAGCATAAATAATGAGACTAACACATAGGCACACATATGAAATCCTGACACCATCAAAGATCCTGTAAGATTTCAACATGTAGACAACATAGAACCATGTGATATCCACACCCTCTAAACCTACACATCCTCCACATGTTCCACATATATTACTCTTGAGTATTTTTGAGATTTTCTTCTTCATCCACAATATCATCTTCATCTACTTCTTCAATGTTGTTTGCATTTTCAGTGTCATGGTTTACTTCTTCATAAGCGATAGATTCTCTTCTCTTGAACAGTTTGATCTATTTGCTAGCTATGGTTATCTTCAATTCAGTGCCATCCAACTCAAAAAGAGAGTATGTAGCATTATCATATACATGCAACATAATATACAGACCAAACCATCTCTTGGAGGCTTTTTTTATTGTACTATGTTAATTATCCAAATTGATGTCATACATAAGTACCAAGACTCTCTCCTCTATAGCACTTGGCCTAAGCCTATGTCATTTGTCAAACTTGTCTTTGTTGTGAAATATAGCTTATTTCAATCTCTTCATAGCAAGCTCTATGTCTTCTTCTCTTCTTTCCAATTGACAGATTCTAAGAGCTAGCAAATCTTCCCTACTCATTCCTTCTTCCCATGAAAAGACATTCCATGTGGTAGCCACTTCTTCAGTGGGCATGATCAGTTTCTATCCATACATTAACTCTATTTGCTATACCCTATCACAACACTATGAGTAGTGTGATCAATCCATAATGCATATGGAAGAAATAATGGTGGCCACTCTCGAAATTTTCCCTTGCATGCTCTTTCTAAGGCCTTGACAATTGGAAAATGCCCTCTTTCACTTTTTCTATTCCCCTCTTTACTATATGCAAAAGTAAGAGCAAGCTTGATCCCCAATCTTGAGAAGAAATCTCTAGCCTTATCAACATCAAGCTCTCCTATGTCTCTATAGTGACCTTTTCCACACATCCATAACAACAAGACACATCTTCCAATAGAAACCTACATACATCACTTATGGCTTTAGTCCTCAAAGATCGACCTTCATCCTCATTTGTAAGTTCCTCACATGCAAGAACAATATATTTCATCTACCACAAACCCATAGGCACGATCATTAGCTCAACAACCCATTTATAATGCATTGAAAGAGAATATGTAGGATCTGAACCATCTCTATATCTCATAGAAGAATACATCTGACATGTGCTGCAAGTCTCTGTAAACTTTGAAACATCCATGTACATAGCTTTCCACCATTATCTCTCTTTGGTCTTCTCAAAGCTAGCCCATACTCCCCTGTGCCTAGCCCATAAGCAAAGTTGCTTTTAAGAAAGTAGCCAAATGCTTTTCTCTTGATTCTCTTGAACTCATCATTAGTCTCTCCATCTCCCCTAGTAAAGGTACTCAAATATTGTCCAATCTGTAGTCACTCTCCATCATATAGCTCTTTTGGAAAAAGTTGCCATTGCAGAAACATGACAATCATGGACAAGTATAGTAGTTATAATTCTAGCCTCATCATCCTCAGCCATCATATCATCCTCGTCATGATACTTGGCTCTAGAAAACATATCTACCACTATGTTATCCTTTTCTACAATGTGCTAGATTTAGGATTTATAAATTTTATATATATAATCCATCACGAAATGCCAATATTAGGAGTAGAGAAGTCCATAATCATCTTAAGAAGAGGTGAACAATCATTCTCCACAATCACTTAATGCTCCAATAAAGTATTCCTTGTCGCATTTCAAAGTTGTAACAACTCCCACAATTCTCTCTTTATCAATGGATATCCTATTTGTTTCTCATTCAATACTTTTGTTGCAAATCTGGTTGCATATCTGCTTCCCTCATCATCAACTTGACCAATTGCCCAATTGTAATAATCTAGGAATACATGTGTTAATGAGAGAGAGTTAATAATACCTTGTCACACTGATATAGGTATAAAAGGTGTGATACATGTAATTTTCTATATCTTTTATCGTAATACAATTATTGTCTCTAATCTCACTTGCTTGCACTCAGCTTTCATGGCTTCTTTCTCTTCTTTTCTATCTTTTTAATATATATTTCTCCTCATCACTCATTCTCTCTCTCTCCTATTTTCTCTCTCTTATACTCTTCTTTCTCTCACCTCTTAGTCCTCTCCTTAACAAGTGGTATCAGAGCATCTCTTCTTGGATTTCTTCCACAATCTTGTTACTTCCTAGTTATTCAAGGACAGGGTATCAACTTGGAAAAATGGATAAGTGTAGTGACCAAGGAGACCAAGGAGAGCTAGTCATAGGTAACTCGAGTACTTGAAGGAAAATTTGGAGGAACCTTGGATAAAATGGTAGGTCATGCATCCATAACAGACTATTTTGGAGGTAAAATGGTTAAAGACAATGAGAATAAAGTTAGTCTTAGTTAGAAGTCTAGTTACTTTTTAGGAGACATGCTTTCTCTTTCTTCTCTCTTTCAAGCTTTTGGCTGAAGCTTTCATGGTGGCTACCAAGAAAACTCATATCTTGCTTCTTATTAGTGATCTTATCCTTCTTCTTGAGAATGGGGCATTGATTTCGTATCTTCTACTAATCATGATCATTACTAATGTTGAGCATGACATTCAGTGAGCAGTAGATCAACACGCGAAATTTGCATAACAAATTGTGTTGAATTCCTTGCTCCTATTCTCTAGCTTATGATAGCCATTAATCTCTTACCTATCACTTGCCTACTTCTTGGATAAGTTTCCTATGTCATTCTCACCATAGATACACACTTCATAACCTCTGAACTTCATTCTCTTGGCTAAAAACCCTAATACACAGAAAGGTAATCATAGCCACAAACCCTCCCAAACGTCAAGGCTTCTCTACTACCATTTGGGAGCAGGATTGACTTCAAAATTGACCTAAAAGATTTAATTTTCTCAATATTTGGCTCCTACCAACCTTCAAGGCTTCTATACTACCATTTGGGAGCAAGATTGGCTTCAAAATTGAAGACATTTCAAAGATTTCAGCATATTGAGCCTCTTGAAGCTCATATTGGAGTTATATTTTGGGGCTTTTGTTCAAGGAGCTTGAATCTTTGATATTCAAGTGTCCAAGAAAGCTCGAGATATTCGTTATTTATGAATTTAATCTTCTTCAAGCATGTATGGATTAATTGTAAGGATTATTAGAGCTTCATGATGGATTATGGAAGTTTCCTCAACTATTAGACTAAAATTTAAATCAATCATCTTCTTCAAGCTTGATCAATGTATTTTACTTTCTTAATCTCTGAAATCTCTCAATGTCCACTTGTTTTTAAGCTTGTCCACTTATTGATGAATTAATTCTCTAAATTGATCAATAGATCAAAGATTAGTTCTCTTCTCATTGATAAGAGTCCTTTTCATTAAAATTCAACATTCATTTCAGTCATGTTTCATCATGGATGTCATTTACATTGTCTCGATGGATAACCCTGATTTGGTTGTATGATTTTCTTTTCCCAAGATAGAAATATTGTAAAGGGTAAGTACTAGAAATCAGTGAGTCATTGAATTGCATTGGTAAGACCCTTAGCCAAGCCCTATTTCTTCATTTCAATCTTTCGTTGATCAATCATGCATATCATTGAAGGCTGAAAGAAATTTTCAATTATGCATTTCATCCCTAATTGATTAATTAAAATGCTCATGGTATGTTGATTTTTCCACTGAGGAAAAAGGTGGATGTTGAAGGAGATAGTGTGATAATAAAGAGGTGACCCTCCCCCACTATTAAAGATCCTAAAGGGGTGTAACCAACTGACTTGGGGGGAACTTTGCCCACCTCCTAATGATTTGAAGCCCGTGTAAGGAGCTTGTCATGCTGTTATATCCATCATCACATGTACCGTGAGTGGAGTCATTGAAGATCCAAAGACTTTATTTGGATAGCATTGATTGGGGCTCCATTGATCAGCTACTGGGATTATACATGTTATTATAGGTTTACTATAGGAGGAATTTCACCCATTATACTCCTTAGAGTAGGGGACAAGCATATTCAGTGAAAACAAGGAATTTGGGCCTTTATTTGGATGAATCATCAATCATCTACAAGTATTACAGGTCATTTTAGATTGGTTACAGATGTTACACATGGTATTTTACTCAAACAGTGAACTAGGACCACTTTTGAAAGGCTTTTTACTTTGTTACAACTGTTACAGAGTAAGTTAAAGAATTTTCAAGACCTATACAAGTTATTGTAGGTTGTATTCAGCTCCTATAGGTCATACATAGGGTACCATAGGGTTGGGAGACCTTATCTTGAACTTAGGAGAGCTAGATGTACTAAAACAATGCTTTTACAGGGTGTAGGACTATTTTGGATGGTAGTAAAAGAATATTCCTAGAATATTATGTTTTGATTTTGAACTTGCCTCATAGCTCATCTTGAAGATCTATTCATGAGCTTTGTTTTCGATAAAGATGTTGTGGATTTTGATATTAAAGTCAAAAGTTATAGCCATTTTTGTATCAAGGGGTCTACTAGGACTACATTGTACTAGTGAGCAAAAATGGCTAGAAACAAGGAAAAGAACAAGCCAAATGATGATGTTCAATGGAAGATTAGGGAGGCACATGAGGCAATACCCAAGGCATGTCATGATGATGAAGATTCGCAAGAATATGGTGCATATAGTACTCTTAATGTCATACTTTGTAACCATTAGACTAGGCATTCCCTCAGACACATGGAATTGGTTTCTAAATTGGATCAAGTGGTTGAATAGTTGGTCAATCCAATATGAAAACCAAGGAAGTCATGGAGCACATGGCCCAATCTACTAAGGATTCCTTAGAGAAGTTTGCTTCTTCCACTAGAGATTATTTGGACAAACATAGTGCTCAAATCTCTATGCTCATGGTAGCACAAATGGGAGATAAAGAGAGTAGAGATAAATAGTCCTTTTAGCCATCAAATAATAATCCTTAGCTAGGTATTATTGGGAAGAGGAGTGGAATTCAGAGTTAGAGTCCTATTTTGACATTTTCCCTAGGTTAGATGACTAAAAGATTCACTTTGCTACTCTTCACCTTGAGGGCTTTGCTCATACATGGTGGAGATACATCAAGAGGGAAAATCGGCACGTAGATAGTTGGGAGGAATTGAAACAAAGATGGCTCAGATGTTTGTATCTCCCATTGAGAAAGAAAAATTGGCAAGAAGATGGTATCAGTTGGACCAAAGAAGCCTATAAGTTAGAGAGTATACAAATTAGTGTTTTGAATCTTCCCATGTATGTAGAGAGTGTGAGCGATCATGCAAAGGTGCATAAGTGTATCTATTGTCTGGAGCCTAATTTTTCAGTTGATGTTATGGCCTAGAAACTTTCCACACTATTCCATGCCATTGAGCTATCAAAGAGGTATATTCGTAAGCATAGGAGGGACATTCCTATGCAAGCTTCTTTTGGACAACAAAGAATTGTTGCTAAACATGGCAACTTTGATGGTAAATATGGAGGTTTCAATACTTTATTTGGCAGTCCCAAAGTCCCTACATACCCTACTTTCAATGCTTCAAGATAGCAAAGTGCTTCAAAGCTAGCAACTAGTTATAAAGTAAAACCTAGGCAAGGTGACAATAGACCCCGAAATAATGTAGCAAACAATAGCAAGTTCATACCTATAAATCTTTGCAAGGAAAGAAAAGAAAAGGCTATGCTTCAAATGTGGTGAAAAGTATATGGTTGATCATGCATCCAAGTGCACTTTCAAGAATGCCAAGGCTAAGAATTACAATTTGATAGTTCTTGAGGATGTGGATGATGAGGTTACTAATGAACCAACAATGAGTGCACAAGCTAAATTTGAAGAGCATGATGAGGATCCTAATCTTCATTAGTCTTATGAGGTTGCGGATGGATTTTCATTTGACCCTAGTGGGCATTTCCCTTTTGATCTTTGGGATAGATTTTCCACTTGTCGACACTACCCTTTCTTTATTTCCATGGATGCTTGGACAAGTTCTTCACTATTGCTTGGAAAGATTTCTCTCTTGCTAACACTAATCATGGGCTATATCATTTCCTAGTGATGTCATTTCGGCTTACTAATGCTCCAACTACAATGATGAATACGGTTTTGCAGCCTTTTCTCTTCCAGTTTGTCATAGTCTTCTTTGATGACATATTAATTTATAGCAAGACTCTATAGGACCATTTATCACATATGAGGAAGGTTTTGATGTGCTGAGACATCAGAGACTTTGCTAAGGAGAAGAAGTTTTTTTTCATGCAGAACTGAAGTGGAGTACTTGGGCCATATTGTCAATGAACAAGGAATACGTGTGACCCTAAGAAGTTACAGTATGTCAGAGGAAATTAGCTAACACCTAGCAGCGCTACTTCATTTAGAGGGTTTCTTGGTCTATGGTCATTCTACCATAGATTCATTAAGCATTATGCAGCTATAGTAGCTCCTTTGACTAACAAGTTAAAGAATAAAGCTTTCTTTTGGGATGCACTTGTAGATAGTAGCTTCAACCAGTTAAAGGAATTTCTTACGTCTACTCCTATACCAGTATGCCTAGATTTCTTTAAAGAGTTTACTATATAGTGTGATGCTATTGGCCGTGGCATAGGGGTTGTTTTTCTACAGAATCATGGAGTTATTTCCTTTGAAAGTCACAAGTTTATAAATAAAGAGATAGCTATGAATGTTTATGACTAGGAGATGTTGTCTATTCTACATCCAATAAAGAAATGACACCATTATTTATATAGCAACAGATTTAGAGTTCAAATTGATCACAAGGTCCTAAAGTATTTTCTTACTCAGTCAAATCTTACTCCTAAGTAGCATAGATGTGTAGCTACCTTGCAAAATTATGATTTTGACATCACACATACAAGGGACAAAGACAATGTGGTATCTGATTCTCTTTCTAGAATGTGGGCATGTTAGGTTTTAGCTATGATTGAGTTACATGGTGACTGGGTTAAGGAGTTATACAAAGCCTATATTTTGGATGATGAGCTCAACCATGTACTTCAAAAATTATAGCAAGGTCTTCTAGAGGAAAACTCGCATTATCTGCTTAAAAATAGTCTCATTTGGCTTAATGGGAAGATTGTTATTTTCTCTACTTCTTCTTTGAGACTAAAAATTATTGAGGAGTTATATTCTTCGCCCATAGCTTGACACTTTGGGGTATTTAAGACCTATGATAAAATTGGCAAGAGCTTTCATTGGAAAGGATTGTGGAAAGATGTTAAGGACTATGTCATGAATTGTATGCCTTGTCATGAGTAGAATAAGGATAGTACCCGTAAAAGCGAGGTGGTTTGTTGCAGCTGTTGCCTATTCCAGAAGGCAAATGGACACATATTACCATGGATTTCATTACTAGTCTACATATTACTAAAAAGGATTGGAATAGCATTTATGTGGTAGTAGACAAACTTACTAAGGTGGCCCATTTCATTCCTACCAAGACTTGGCTCACTGCTTCATAATTAGCTAGTCAGTTCATGGGCCAAGAGATCCCTAATTTCTTTGAAGGGAAAGAAGCAAGCAAGGATGTGGAAGCTGACAACAACAAGCCAGAAAACAATGAGGATGATGCCTCTACTACAAGTGAGGAAGGTGGAAACAATGATGATGAGGGAAACATTGATGACAACATCAGTGGACCCCAAGATAGGATAGAATGGTCGGAGGCTAGTGGAGATGCAATCGAGGGGCACTCAATAGGTGGTAAGGGCCCCATGCAATACCCCAAGCGAAAAAGCATAGATCACCTTTCTGATGGTATTTTTAGGTTTTTTGAGTCAAAAGTTTTCTTGTAGATCTTTAAATTGCATGGATTACTACATGTGATTATGCATGATAGGGATACCAAGTTCATGAGTAACTTTTGGTAGGTGATATTTAGCTCCATGGGTACTAAATTGGCTCCTTCTATAGCCTATCATTTGCAAACAGATGGTCAAATGGAAATGGTAAATCAGTGGCTAGAGACTTACCTTCACCATTTTTATCATGATGTGTAGCATGCATGGAATTCATGGTTACATATTGGTTGAGTTTGCATATAATAAATCCACTCATGCTAGCATTGGAGTTTCACCCTTTGAGGCTATGTATGGCTACAAGGTGTCTTACCCACAATTATTTTCAATGAGAAGAATAACCCTCCTGTAAAGGAAGAATTGGAAAGAATGCAGGCCATTCTTCAACAATGTAAGATGAATCTTAGAAAAAAGCTCAAAATCAAATGAAGGTGTATGTTGATGAGAAGAGGCGACCCTTCGAGTTCCAAGAGGAAGAGTTAGTTCTCTTGAAAATACCCGTCTCAATATTCTACTCTAAAGGATGGCTCTAGCAACAAACTTGCTCATAGGTTCCATGGGCCCTACAGGATCTTGAAATGTATTGGAGACTTGGCATATCGATTGGAACTTCTCTCTTCCACTAAGATTCATCATGTATTTCATGTTAGTCAGCTCAAACCCTTTTATAATACCTAGGTGGAAATAGTTGATGAGCTGCCTCTTATAGATAAACAAGGACTTATTCAGTACATTCTTGAGGAGGTTATATAGATCAACATAGAAAGAAGCTTCGCTCTCACTCCATCACTAGGTATTTGATCAAGTGAAAGGGTTTACCACTTGAGAAAGACGAGATTCCATTTTGGATGAGTTTCCCTCTCTATGGCATGCATTGGTGGTTGAGACATTGTCACATGGAGCCAATTGCACTCTAAACAGAGTCTCGACAGCAACCTATTTTAGAATAAATTTTACTCTGCCTAATTTTTGGAATTCTACCACCTATATAGCATTAAAATACTCTTCAAAACGTATGTTTTGATATATGGCTTGCCCTATTTGGACACTTCTATTAGTATTTATGGTAGTTTTCTTCAACATATCCTCGTTTTTACAACAAGCTGTCTATTCTTTACATAGTCTATTTCTTGAAGATTTGAAGGCTTCAATTCCTTTTGAATTCATCCTGATTATGTATATCGTAGAGGCTTTCCTTTACGTCTTTATTTTAGTAAATAACTCTTCATTACTTGATTCATTCCTCATCTTTTGTATAGCTAAAATTAGAGTAGTACTCTATTTCATCCATCCTTCTTTGCCATTGTAAATTTGTTTGTGTAGGCAAAAACCTTTGGGCAAGGATGGATTCTAAGAAGCTGGAAATATATGTGTTAGTGAGAGAGAGTTAATAATACCTTGTCACATACTAACATAGGTATAAAAGTTGTGAGACATGTAATATTTGACATCTTTTATCATAATACAATTACTATCTCTCATCTCACCTACTTACACTCAGCTTTCATGGCTTCTCTTTCTTCTTTTCTATCTTTCTAGTATTTATCTCTCCTCGTCACTCATTCTCTCTCCTCTTTTCTCAATAACTAATAGAAAGCATCTACAAATGTGTGTTTACCGTGTTTACTGCAGCACAGACCACAGCAGAAAGGAGCGGGAAAATGGAAAAAAGGAAATAGCAAAAAAGGCACAGGATAAAAGAAGGAAAAGGCACCTTGACTGGTAACCAGATCCTGAAAATTTTAAATGTTCGGGCACGACCCCCAGAAAGTCTCAGTGTCGCCCGAGAAAGCAAAAGAGTAAAAAGCGCACCATTAAATGTGGAAGCACTCCCGAATCCTTGTAAAAGAGTGCCAGGCTCACTCCTATGCAAATTGTATGCATTAGTTGGGAATAGGATAAATTAGAATGGTGGGAAATGAGAAATGGGTTTAGGCCAATGGCCGACCTTGTAAAAAAGGGGATGATCGCCCAAAGAAGGGAGGGCATGTATATAAAGTTCAAAAGTGAATGAGAAGCTCATTCTTGTGTGTGGCAAAAAGTGTCTCTCTTCTTCTTCTCTTCTTCTCTTCTTCTTGCTTGTGTGTGCTCTTGAGAGAGGGAGTGTGAGAGTGTGAGGGAGTGAGTGTGTGGGAGTGAGGGATCAAGAGGGTGAAGCTCTTCACCATCTCCTCTTCTCTTCTTCTCTTCTCTTCCCTTCTCTTTTCTCACACGCGCGGCTATGAAGGATGGAGCTCATGGGAGAGGGATTGAGTTGCTTGAGCTTGCCACAAGGATCGTGGAGCTATCGGTGTGCAAGAGAGAGGAGGGTATTCGATCGAGCATCAAGGTAATCTCACTACACTCGTAAGGTAGGCATGGCGCGTCGGCTATGTGAGAGGTAGCCATGGCCACTCGGCTTGAAACTCTTGATCAATAAGCGGTCCGTAGGTCTCGGGGTAGAGCTTGTACCTCCCCTTCATTTTGGTTCCGTTGCTGGGACAGATGGAATCGAGCCTTGAGCACCGCACGCATCAAATCAAGCATAGGAGTAGGGCCTTTGCCCGAAACGGTGCTTGAGATAGATAGGAGATTTAGGGGGTTTAGTCATTGGAACAAGTAAGTATTTTGAGTTTTTTGATGAGTGCTTGAGTAGGTAAATACAACCCATGCTTGGTTTTGTGATTTTTTGTTAGCATTAGGTAGGATAGGATTAAGATTCGAAATTGAAAGGGTAGGGTTTTTGCTGCTGTAAATCTGGTTGCAATACGAAAAAGAAGGCAAAAATCGTGTTTTTAAGGGGGAAATCGCAACAGGGAAAGGCTCTAAGGTTAGAGAGTGGTTGGGCAATGCTATGTAAGGCTGGGGCAAGGGGAGAAGAGCTCATTTGCATTCTGACTTAGTTAAGAGAGAGCAAGAGAGAATGAGAGAGCTACAGGCACAGGAGAGGAGCGGACGCCCTTTGATCACACTTTCAAGGTGCTACAGGTATACAAATCTCCTCCCCGGCATGCCCTTGTGTCTATTTAACAGCCTAGAATAGCTAATCATCAGCATAACACTAGATTCGTCACCATTTTCCTTGTCGAAAGTGCGCCGACCTCGACACGTTCGGACGTCCGAATCCGAGAATCGGGCAATTGGCTGCCCTGAACCTAGGGTTCGACGTTCGGCCTTCGGGCATTCGGCCACGTGCCATTCGGGCTTCGGGCTTTGGCGGGCCCGAACGAAGGCCTTCAGGCTTCGGAGTTTGGCCTTCAGGCCATCTAGCCATTCGGACCTTATCATTCGAGCTTTCGCCTCCAAATTCGGGATTCGGCCATTCGGTGTTCGGACGGTCGAATTGGCCCGTCTGAATCCGGCCATTTGGCCCAACTCGACTTCGGCCATTCGGCCTTCGGCCCAGCCGAACAAGACATTCGGACTTCGGCGGTTCAAATGCCGATTCTGGGATTCGGACCCTGCCATTCGGGCCAATTTTGGCTGAATGCATTTTTGACATTATTTTAATAATTTAAGACCAGCCCCGCGTTGCCGACACTAGTGCGACCCTGTAGGTGCAAGAAAATCATAGAAAACTTGGCCGTGTGGCTAGGAATTTAGCAGAGTGTATTGACGCAGCCTAGTCGCAACCGCAGACCAGACATCAGACCCCCACATACCTAAGAGATGCAGCAAAGACCCAGATTTTAACCAGGCATCCGTGTGCTGACCTCATACCTAGTGGCCAAGAGCTGAAGGTAGCATTGACATCAAACTTGAGTGCCGTAATCCCGCACACACAGTAGGCCACATTGGTTGTGCACTGAAAGAGCAGAAAGCTTGATTTCGCACCGAATGCACAGACACCACATTGAGTGTACATAATTTGAGGATTGGTTGTAATAACAAGGAATACACTCGAACATAATCATTCAAGGAACCTACCAATAGGAGTGAACCCCAAGACTTAGTAGACAAATAGGGTTAGGACCCAGGAGGACGTTAAGTGGACACGAGGATCCAGAAGACGACAACATAGAGGATCGGACGCTGCCAGAACTACTCGAACTGATCGATGGCCTTGTGGAATTGGAGGCAGAAACAATGTCAAGATCAAGAGGCGACCGAGAAGAGGACCGGCTAGACCTAGGAGAATTCCCAGTCTCAGTACAGGAACTAGTCCATGACTACGATTTACTTACTAGGACCGTGATCCAGGGTAGACCTATAGAAGAAGTGGTAGCAATCCTCGAAGAAGAGAGAAGAGCAATCAGGAGAGCGCTAGAAGGCATAATTGCCTACAACCACGAGCAAAGGGCTAGAAAGCTACAGCAAGACATAGATATGTACGAGGCTAGAAGGGTGCTAGACCTAGCTGGGGCAGCCACATCTGGACCGAATGACGAGAGGGAATGGGTAGCAGAGGCTGACATGACATTGAGTGAACTTGTAGCCAAGCGACTCATGGATAATACGTCCGTTCAGCAGAGTGCTACAGCACTAGCCACCGCACTACTCTCGGGATTGGGAGTCACGCAAGGGGCTAAAGGGCAGGCTAGAATCCCTATTGTAGCAAAATAGCTCTAGCAAAGTATGAGCCTAGCAGTGACCCATACAGCTTCATGGAGCAGTTCGAGCAAGTATGCAAAGCAAACGGTCTTACTGACCTTGCGCAACGCTCTCAAGCTTTTGGCTTGTGCTTAGGCGATAAGGGGAGAATCTGGTATTCTAGCCTCGATGATGCAGAACGTACAAACTTTGCTTGCCTTAAGGGCCTCTTCATCAAGAGATTCTCAGAGGGCAGGGTATTCTGACAACCTCATCGTCCGGTTGATGAATATCAGCCAAAGGGAGAAGGAAGACGTCAGGGACTACGTCACTCATGTGCGTAGCCTCTTCAAAAGGATCCCTACCAATGAACGAACTACTGAGAGGGCAGTGTCTACAATATTCATGAACGGAATTCAGAGTGAGGAGCTCTACAAGGCTTTGGCCAGTAACTCTACCTTGCAACGAGACGTGCTAGCTAGAGTTTTCAAAGAGGCAATACATGTAGATGATCAGCTTAGGGAACGAAGCATGAGGACTACCAGCCAAGAAAGTGCAAATCAGAGGGATCCAGAGAGATCAACTATTTTAGGAGAAAAAGCAACCGTTAGTGTGCAGGAAAAGGGAAAGAGTATGGACCAAGGCCAGGAGATGGTGGAGATGAGAATGGAGATTGCACGACTGTAGGAACTGATAAGAAAGCATGCACGATCGCATGTACAGTGTATATAGTGTGGCGGCAATCACCTCCCAGCTGAATGCCAAGATCTTAGATCTAGGCCATGCTCAAATTGTGGTAGATTCGGGTGTGATGCATTGCATTGGAGGATGCTGAGGAGATTCCCATGCACACAACAGTACAATCCTCCGTACTTAGGTAATAGACCACCCAATTTCTTTGGGAGGGGAGCCCAATTGGCACTCCCTACACCAAATGACTCAAGACCTGCCGTACCTAGGCTAGAGATGAACCCAACAGGTATACCAAGACCACCAGGGCCTTTTGTAACCCACCCACCGAGCGATGCTCCAGTTCACTATGTGAAAGAGCATAGTGAAGAGGAAACATATGTCAACCCGTACATATCCTATAACGAGGAGGGCAACCCAATCCTGATGGACTATCGGCCAGTGCCGGTGATGGCATTAGGTAGAGGAAGAGGTAGAGGCTTTGGAGAGCCACATGTTGGACCTACGACCATCCAAGCCACATTTCATCACGTTGCCCAGAGAAGGAACAGGCTAACAAGGACAAAGCAGATCTCCGATGCACAGAATGTGGGATCACTCATCTGTTTCCTGATTGTCCTATGCGAAAACCATTGGCTAGCTCTGCCAACGTACCGTCAGTATCTCAGGGGCTGTTTGGAGTGGAAACCTTTGATAGTGAGGACACACCTATCCCACTACAGGTTATGACGCGGGCTCAAACAAGGCAGGCATGCATCTCTCTATGTTAGGACCTAGCAATCTTGACGCAGCCTCGATAGGGAAGAAAAGCCGCAGGCGGAAGAAGAAGAGATCGGAAGCTAAAGTCGCACTAAAAACCGAGAGTGTTACGACTCTGCCTACTGGAAAGAAGGTCTCAGATGCAGAGGCAGAGACCTCATCCCCGAAGACAGCTGAGCTAGGGAGTGCCAAGGTAGGGGAATATCCCCATTCCAAACGGCAACTCGAAGCTATAGCCAAAGTCAAGGAGTGGGTCAAGGATGCCCAGGAGCACCTCAAGGATGCTGAACCCATACTAGAAGATCCAATGGACGATTTTTCCAGCGTGAGCACACCAATCTCACCCACAAAACCACAAACTAAAAGTGTATCCTTGCCACAGGGGGCAACTCAGCAGCAAAAGGGGGACTTACCAGGGCAGACAGAATGCATGGCCCAGGAGTACTAGCCTTAGGGAAAGACAAGAGCCCAGCAATCTCCTTGCAACCTTGTTGTCTAGCCTAGTAACTCTAAGCGTAGAAGACCTGCTTAGGCAGAATCCTTCTTTATGGTAGGAGTTAAAAGATTTGGTGGAGGGACACACAGGACTTACGGGTGCTGATCAGCAAGATCATGATGCAGTTACGCAAATCCCAAGTCTAACTCTACACTCAACTCCTAAGTCATTGCACATCAATGCTTTCTGGGAAGGCACTGAAATGCATGCAATCCTACCTATTCTAGCCTTAGGAGATATGACACAGAAATGAATTGTAGACACAGGTGCCGGTGTTAGCGTACTGAGCCATGCAGTTTTAGAGGCGTGGGGAAACCCTCCTGTAGAGACTGCCAGGTTCAATGTCACGTTAGCAAATGGAATGAAGATAAGGCCATTCGGAGTCTTAAAGAACTGGCCAGTAAAGATTGCAGGTGTACAATTTTCCGTGAACTTCATTGTCATGAAGGGAGTGGACTACGACATACTGCTAGGCCGACCTTGGATGAGAAACGCTCAAGTCATTGAAGATTGGGGGAATGGTTTGATCTTCCTAGGGAGCAGAACTGAAGCAGTAAGGGTGGAGATGGACACTTGAAAAACGACCCCCGTTGACCTAAATTCCACCTCAGCCATGCTAAAAGGCGATACTCAAACGACCAAAGCCTATGGATCACTCACTAAATATATTCCCTACCCTGAGGATGAGCGGGATTGGATGCATGACTTGGCAACCATTGACCTACCATTCTCAGATGAGGAAGAACTATATCGGCAAGCTGCTAAAGCCGCAACCATGCCAATAGAGGAGCCAACTGTGCCATTCTGCATTATGGCAAGAAGCTCACTCAACCCAAGGAAACCTGTCTCATTCCATATCCTCAGTAATAAGCTAGAGCTTCAGGAAATCGTAGAGTATCTAACAGACACACTAAAGGGCAACTTGGCTGCCAACCTAAAGCCTCTACGTGCTCAATTGACTAAGCCAGAATGGAAATGGACCAAAGTCCACGATCTGAATTTGTTATATAATTGGGCTTTAGTTACTGACGACAAGGAGACTGAAGAGGAAAGCTTAGGCGATGAACGGTCTGAAGAGCAAGATTCTAACGACGAGGAATATGAGGACTGTCGCTCTATAGGAGATGAAAGTGAGGAAGAGATAGATACAATAGAGTATGACACAAAAGGGAGAACGATAGAACAAATCAAGGCAGACTTAAGACCTAGGAAGGAGAAGACGAATTGGAGTGAAAAAGGAGTCATGAGGATGAAGTGCGATAGATCTTGGCTAGAACACATAGGAGCCGTGGATTATGAGCAAGCCGGAGTAGCACGACCATGGGTGATTCCAGTGCTCAAGACGGATGCACCTACTGAACTACGACTCCCTGGGGAAACTCCTTCCTCGAGTGAGGGATGCGAGTTTAACTCGGAGTCGGAAGTCAGCACTGAGAGTGATCCCAAGATACCCCAACCCTCTAAGGTCAAACGCACAAAAGGGGACTTGCCAGTCCACCTAAGGCGCAGGAGATTAAAAGAGGAGGCCAGGACGTGAGCAAAGGGCTCAGAAGCAGAGAGGCAAAAGAAACCACAGGACCGTTTAAGGTTGATAGAGTAGTGATTCTGCTAGGTGCGAAGAGGCAGGGCCAAACTAGTGAATCGATCAAAGGACCTGCAAAAGTCAAGGAAGTCAACTTGGCTGGGGAGGGCGAAAAGCCAAGACCTGTATTCATTGCAGACGATTTGACCGAGGATGAGGAGGCCAAACTTGTTGCAGTCTTGCAAGAGTATATTGATGTATTTGCTTGGACATTGAAAGAACTTAAAGGGGTCGACCCTAGGGTTGTGACTCATAATATCCCAATGGTCCCTGATGCAGTGCCAACAAAGCAATGACCTTACCCCATGAATCCCAAACATGCCCATGCAGTAAAAGAGGAGATTGATAAGCTCATGAAGGTGGGATTCATATATGAGATTGAGCACACGGACTGGGTATCACCGATTGTGATCGTGATGAAGAAGAACGGAAAAATTCGAGTGTGCGTTAATTACAAGAAAGTTAATGCCACTACGAAGAGGGATAACTACCCTTTACCATACACCAAGCACATGCTTGAGAGGGTAGCATGTAAAGAGGCCTAAAATTTTCTGGAGGGTTTCTCGGGCTACAATCAAGTGCAAGTGCACCCCGATGATAGGCACAAGACTGCCTTCACCACGGAATGGGGTGTATTCTCCTACATTGTCATGCCCTTTGGGCTGATGAATGTGCCTACAACTTTCCAATGCTTAGTGTGCACTATCTTCAAAGATATGCTTAGGCACGAACTAGAGGTATTTGTAGACGACTTATGCGTATACTCTAGTTGGGCCGAACACTTAGAGAAATTGAGAACTGTCTTTGAACGGTGTCGGTTATACAACCTCTCGTTGAACCCCTTAAAGTGCCAGTTTTGGGTGAAACATGGATGTATCCTAGGGCACGTGGTGTCAAAGAACGGCATCGCCACGGACTTTTCAAAAGTCAGAGTCATTGTCGACCTTCCGCCACCCAATAACTACAAGGGAGTTCAATGTTTCTTAGGACATACTGGATACTATCGCCGCTTTGTACTAAATTATGCACTGATTGCTAGACCATTGTACAAGCTATTGATCGTGTTCGAGTGGATTGAGGAATGCCAGCATGCATATGAAGAGTTGAAGAAGGCTCTTACCACTGCACCAATCTTACGAGCCCCAGACTGGAACATAACGTTTCATGTGCACATAGACGCCTCTAAGTTTGCTATTGGGGCCGTGCTATGCCAGCCTGGTGAACATAACTTAGACTATCCGATGAGTTTTGCCAGCAGGCAGCTCACAGAGACTGAGATAAATTATTCCACCACAGAAAGGGAGGGGTTGGCCATGGTATTTGCTGTAAAGAAATTTAAACATTATCTGTTGGCCACTCCCTTTGTCTTCTTTGTTGACCATCAAGCCTTGCTCTACCTTGTGAACAAGCTTTGCGCTACAGGATGCATAGCTAGATGGTTACTTCTCCTATTGGAATTTGACTTCTCTGTGGTTGTACGCAAAGGAAAGAAGCATTACATGGCTGACCATATGTCCCACGTACCCACAGGAGAAGCCGCTGGACAAGGCATACCTGATGATTTATCGGATGCTCATCTCTTTAACCTGTCTAGTGAGAGAGAATTGTTTAAAGCTGATCTGACGCCATATTAGGCCGATGATGTAGTTCAGGTGTGCTGGAGAATGGATTACCTGAGAGACCAATTGAGAAGGCCATGCTGAGGAGACTTATTTTGAAAATCCAACCATACCAATCGATAGTAGCCGGCCAACTCTATAGGTTAGGACAAGACGGTTTGTTGCGCAGATACGTGTGTGAGCACGAGATGCACAATGCATTGAAAGAAGCACATGGCGGAATCACTAGAGGACACTTTAGTGGGAGTACAACAGCCCGAAAGGTGCTACAATCCAAACTATGGTGGCCCACCCTATTCCGTGATGCTGCTAAATTTGTGAAGTACTGCGACGAATGCCAAAGGACCAAGGTTCCCGTGCACAAAGATAAAATGGAGTTGACCCCTGTCATAGCCCGACAACCCTTTGAAAAATGGGGCATCGACTTCATTGGACCTATCAGTCTCACGGCACAGTACTCTCAGGCTCACTACATCATAGTGGCAACTGATTACCTAACGAAGTGGGCAGAGGCAAGAGCTACAAGGAAGAATGACGCTAGAACCACTGCAAAGTTCTTGTGGGAGCATGTCATTTCATGGTTTGGGTGTCCAATAGAATTAGTCAATGATCAGGGTACACACTTCATTAATGAGGTGATATCACATCTGCTCTCTACTTTTCTAATCATTCACAGAAAACCCTCATCCTATTACCCTCAGGCTAACAGACAACCGGAATCCACCAATAAAATCCTAGTCAATGTACTCACAAAAGTGGTATCTACATCTCGGAGTGACTGGGACAACAAGTTAATGGCGGCCTTGTGGGCCTATCGTACAGCTTATAAAACGGCTATAGGCCAGACGCCCTTTAGGCTGACTTATGGAACGGAGGCCATTCTGCCCTTAGAGTTTTTTGTCCCTAGCTTAAGGATAGCAATGTAGGAGCGCTGGGAGGGAAGAGATGCTTGGACAAATCGCTTTGTAGAGCTAGAACGTCTCACGGAAACCCGGCTCTTGGCCACCCATGCGCTAATTTGTGAGAAAGCACGGAGGAAAATGTGGTTTGACAAGCATGTCAAACAACGCGACTTTGATCAAGAGGATCTCGTTCTGCTATACTCTATGAAGGGTCACAAACAAAAAATGAAATTCCGTGGACTGGGACCTTTTCGAGTACGTGCAATTAGTCAAACGGGCAACGTTGAATTAGAGACGCTCGAAGGCAAAGGAATCGGCTTTTTCAATGGCAGCCGCATAAAAAAATACTATCCTCCTTCCCACCCATTGCATGAGCCACCCATGTTGGAAGCCCCTATCAGCGTCTGCGTGGCTACTATTACGGAAATAACAGATCAAGATGAAGAAGCAGCGGCACCCGCCTACTTACGGATCACCGTCACTGCGGAAAAGACCTATTCCTTTGATGCTTTGATTGACGAAGGTGCCGATTATAACATCTTGATGCATGACCATTGGACACGCATTGATCAACCTAAACTGCAGCCCACCAATGCCAAACTCACCCCATTTGGGAGCAATGCTTACACGCTCTTAGGGAAGTGCAAAGTGGTCATTTCTATCAAGTTTGAACGTATACCAGCTTTCTTTCATGTGTTGCCTAACACAAAAGGGGCCGGTAATATGTCACTATTAGGTCGTACTTTTAAGAAGCAGATGAAGTGTAATGTGGATTATAATCTAGATCGCATCCATCTTGCTATAGGCAATGTGCGCATAGTGATGACTTTCAGCAAGGGTTGTTCTGACCCTTTCAACATTGTGAAGCCACCGTTAGAAATCACTACGACTACACTTATGCTCAAGTCTACACAGAAGGACACTAAGGTCTCACACCAAGCTCTAGACCCTAGACCCAAACCCACCAAGAGTGCTCACAAGGCCAAGGAGTCTAAGCTTATATGGGTGCCAAAGCGGCAAAGATCACCTCCGGGTAGACCACCCAAACATGCTTCTAAACACCAAAACAATCAGTCATCACGGCCTAAGAGGCAATTTGGACGCTATCAACATAGGCACACAACCACACCGCGATGGATCCCCAAAGATCTCTTGCGAGTGCAAGGCTACTATGAAGGCAACCCCTGGATTTGGGTTCCTAAGAATGGCAAGTCTACAGGATCATCTCCAAGCAACCTCACTCCAGTGAGAGAGGCTTGCAAACATAGCGCTCGGGCCATAGTTAGCAAACCACTACCGGCCGTGACTAATAAGTCCCAGCTAATTTATCGACCAAAGCAATCGCTAAAAGCCTCAAGCTTACCTCACTCAAAAGAGTTGAATACTTCCATGCCACTTGAGCTTCCTACAGCACCTCAAAGTGCTTCGGAGTGCAAAGCCACACCCGTGACACCAGCAATGGAGTCACTGTTGTCCAGCTCAATTGCACATCACCACCAGCAGGACTTAGGCCTTCCTATGCGGTATGATCTTTCCTTTCCTTGGCTAAAGACCTTGCTGAAACTTCAGGAGATGACCTTGTGACCTGCATTAAGGTGTTAGACCACACTTTCACCACATTTGCTAGGAGTTATGAGCGGTTGGACCTAGGTCTTCTTGGTGAACCACTTGCTTCCGATGTTCGTGCATTATCATGCACTTGGGAGGAATACGAGTTTATGACTGTCAAATTCCCCAAGATTGCTATTGAACTAATAGCAAATGAAGAAATCTCAAAGGAGCAAGATGCTCTCACGCGACTAATCACCTCATACGGTAAGCCTCCTTGTTCTGCTCCCGAACAAGAATTACATGAGCTCACGCAACTTGCAAGCTCAACTTCCTCGTTCTTACAGCAGTGGTTCACTTTGCGGACCCAATGGGAAAAGAAAGGCTGTCGTATCATGACAAATGCTGAACAAAGGAGGGCAATCAAGACCATTGAGTACGATCCTACTTATGTGGCACCTCTTTCATTTAGAGTTTTGGCCATTACCCGGAACCAACACTTAGATGACCAGGTCATAGCCCATCCTTACATTGACCAATTCCTTACGGAAGAAGAATTGCACGTTGCAAGCCGCCTTGATACCAGAGACATTTTTCACAATGTCTTGACCTATATCTCCCAAGTTTCTGTACAAACCTGTAAACTCGATCGTCACGCTCAACTTGAGTACAACCCTGCATTTTATGAGTGGCTGTTGGCTGGAACACCCCATCACAATCACCTTTGATATCCTCACCACTTCGTTCAATCCTAGGAAGGATTTTCATCTTTCCAAGGGGGAGGAATAAGGCTAAGAAGGCATAAATAATTGTTGAAAGGTTGAACTCAGTGATCAATATATATATATATATTAGTTAGCAAAATTTTTCAAGTTCTTGCATTCCTGTTTTGCGTATTTTTCATGCTTAGCTTCATTTAGCCATGTTTTCCTTTTCCACTTGTGATTAATGAAAAGTATTTTTGTTGGGCAGGAACCCAAGATGGCTCATCAAGATCGCACTTATAAGCTTCCCTTCACGGAAGAAGAAAAGCAAAAATATATGCTGAATCTGGAAATTCAAGCTTACAGACGGTTGAATTTCCGAACTATCCACAACCTATCCAGGGTCGTGGAAACGGAGGAAGCAGCTAAGCAGGTCATAGAAAAGTGCAACATGACCAAGTATGTGGAGAAGGCAGAGCAAAATGTGGATCATGCACGATGTGTTGAGTTCTTACAAACTTTCGACTCTGCCTCCAAGAGTGCCACGGTGACTATGGGAAGGGGGGATGCTGCCAAGCAAGTCAGGGTACCCTTAAGTAAGGAACTAGTAGAAAAGGCACTGGGCTTGGAATCAAGGGCCATAAAAAGACCAAAAAGGGATGTCTTCACCATGCTAAAAATGGACAAGAACCAAGTGCGGTCCAATGACGAAGTCAATATCCAAGACATCCCTGATGACGAAATCCGCATGCGTGCTAAAGTCATGCACACCCTTTTTTCCAGCCATCGATACACTGCCTATATGGACAAAATAAATGTGGCTGTGCTCGAAAGCCTCGCGGCCAATGCACCAGAAGAGATCGACTGGAATGAGTATGTGAGACACACAATCGAGAAGGCTGTCGTAGCGCTTGATCTGGGAAGCCAACCTGCTGGAGGTGAATCCCCCGCAGCAAAAGACAGGAAGAAGGCTGCCTCCAAAGCATCATTCATTGGATATGGAGGTGTACTAACCGACCTAATTGAAGAAGCAGTAAAGGAGGCAGGAGCAGCAGAGGAGGAGTAGGAGAGACCTCCACCCTCACCACACAACGAAGAATCCTCTGGCTCTGATGAGGAAACAGAAACTGACGAGAGTAGTGATGAAGAAGAAAAGCAAGAAGAACACCGCCAGCAGCAGCAAAGAGAGCAGTGCAGTAAGCACTTCCAACAGCAAAGGGAAGAAGAAAGGAGGAAGAAAGAGAAAGAATAACTGAAAAAAGTGCAACGAGTGTCAAGATCCTAGGAAACAGAGAGGAAAAGGAAAGAAAAAGAGGATGCACAGAGAGTGGAAGAGGAGTCTAGAAAGGCAGAAGAGGAGAGGAAAAGAAGGGCTGAGGAGGAGGAAGAAGCCTTGAGAAAGAAGGAATAAGAAGATATAGAACTTGCAACTCGCCTATCTGTGGAACAACATCAAAGACAAAGAAAGCAAACCCCGCCCTAGGAGGATGAGAACCCGGACACAAGCCTGAATGTGCCAGATTCCATCCGCCGCCGGTCGCAGAAGGCAAGGGCAAGGAGGCCATCACGCTTGTCCCTACCAGTTTTGTGCCAACTAGCCCTGCTGCTTCACTCCACCAGGCAGCTTCGCTCCACCAAAACAGAAGAAAACGAGGCCAATGATCAGCTTCAGAAGAAGCTAGCCATTGCACGCAAAGCCCTAACAGCAGGCCTGCACGTACCACTGCAACTAGGAGGCCCGCCGCAGAGCCTAGAGGAGCAAAGAAAATACCTTACACAAGTAGGCCTGACGGTGCAAGAAATTGACGAACTTGGTTTCACAAAAGAGAAGGTGCAAGAAGAAGTGCAAGCAGAAGGGGGTGGACTAGAGTTTGATCTGGGACATCAGGAGGAGGACTACGTCCCACCACCCTCTCCTCCACGACAAGATGAAGTACAACCCACTGACACATCCACTGAGAGGAAAGCAGCCTTGGCTAAGCGCAGAAGAGAAATGGTGGAGAAGGCAAGGAAGAAACTGAGCATTCGACCTGTCCCAAGGCAACCTACCCCTCTCCCACCGCGCCTTGAGGACCTCCCCACTGGATTCCATGCAGAGCTAATCATCTGGGAACAGCAAGAATGTGCCCACAACCCCTTCAACTTGAGCTTCGAGCTTCCCACTAAACTAAATAGAGTAATGATCATTGAAGTTGTAAACGATGTAATCGCTATGGGTGCAAGGCTCAAGGACAAGTGGCTAGCGGAGCGAGAGGCCAACCCAACTAGTTGGGGAATCGAGGACTGCGAATTTTGGCATGATAAAGTCTTCCAGGTGCCTAGATCGGTGGAGGGCTACAATTGCCAACCCACCTCATTTTTTATGTCAACCTTGATGCTTGGATGGCGTTTTGTAACACCCTTCCTTCTGAGAGAAATGACCCCACGTTCATGCCGTATCCTCGAAGGCTAGGCATGGATTTTAATTCGTCCATCCACGGCAGGTTTGACTTCCCTATCATCTATAACGCTAATAGCACCTCCTATAAAGATGCCCTTGTATTTACCCTCCCTAATTTGTACAATTCCATAGATAGATTCCTTAGTGAGTTCACATCCTGTCCTGACCCTGCCTTCATAACAAGCTGTAATTATCTTAGACTAATTAGGGTTCTAATCCACCAAGAGCCTGCACCTCAAGAACGCCACCTTCCACCCCTTTACTTCGACCCCAATGCCATAGATAGCAGCACCATGACTCGCCTCATGATGCGCGCTAATCTTTTGCCATCCTTCTGTATTGCACTGCTTGAGGATATGAGCGATAGTAAGTTCGCAGAGTGCAACCACCCTTTCCTTTCCACCACCACTCTCAAGACCCGCCTCAATCTCAAGGGCTACTTGCTGAGCTGCAGATTCCTTAACAAAGCCCCTCGCCCTCCACCATCCCCTACCCACCATTCGGATGACGAGGATTAAACTCCCATCATGCCCTTGTATCACATGCATCTATGTATAACCTCTTCAAAAAAAAAAAAGCAAAAAAGCAAAAAAGCCACAAGGCAACAAAAGAAAAGGTGAACTGGAAAGAAGAGACAACAACAAAGAATAGCAAAGCCAAGGGATGAATTTACTACTAAGCAAAGATAAGAGAGAGAAGACTTCACATGATGCGCTTGCGAATTCCCTTTGCCTTGTTGTGCACCACATTCACTACATCTAGGGTTCTCTCTAGCCCCTTCCCCACTTCACACTTAGGGCACATCAAGGGCAGGACTTTCAGACCTGTCACCCTAAGACTTGCACCACAGCTCCAATGACACACGAACTGGGTCCTCAAGTGTGGGACATTACCAAGGGCTTGCCCAAGATTAGGCCTATCTCCTAGTTCCACTGCCACCACGGGCACCACGCACTGCACGAAGTGGTAGCCACACCCCTTAGGGAGTGCACAACTTTTCTTACAGGTTATGTTCCTGTTTCAAGAACTGGCTACTCAGCTAAAGAAGATCATCCGTGGCATCCTTTAATGACCAAAACTTTTTCCATGTGTCGGACATGACACCATTGCTGCTGTTTCAAGAGCTTTTCTGCATTGGATTGGATGGACCAACATGCTTCATGTCGCCAACCATCTGCCTGCTGATGGCTACCATGACTGAACCAAATCAAGCAAAACAAGTACTCAGTAATAGATCTGCCATTGGCATAGATCTTGGAACCTCATCTTCCAAAGCTGCATGCCTAGCGTCTCAAGATCTACGAATCGCTTATTGATTCCACAAGCCTGAAGATTTTCAATGCAAGGTTGAAGATCTTCAACGCAGCACTGAAGATCTTGAAATCACAGACAAAGATCTTCAAATAAAAGACAAAGATCTCCAAATCAAAGACACAGATCTTCAATCCGAAGACAAAGCGTATCTTTGTCAAGGCAGAGTTCGAGGGGGCTTCTCTAGGATAAATTCCTCCAACACCATCCTCCTAAGGGATTGCTTATTCATCAAGCGTTTCGGATGTTCAAGGGATGACCGGCTACATATTTTTCACTAGCCAACTGGAACCCCTATCAGCCGTGGCAGAATGGAAGCCACAACTGTGTGAGAAATGCCAAGCATCTTCATGAAGCCTAAAGCACGTCGGAATCTCTCATGGTCATCGTCATTAAACACCATCACCTCTCATTCACACCCTCACCTTTGAATCAGTGTCATCTACCCACCAGTTCTGCTTAGCAGTAGACCCAACTAGCCCACTACTTCCCACTGCAGTGCCATGGGACTGGCACTTGGCTAGGAGGGGGTAATGTTTACCGTGTTTACCGCAGCACAGACCGCATCACAGAGGAGCGGGAAAATGGAAAAAAGGAAATAGCAAAAAAGGCATAGGATAAAAGAAGGAAAAGGCGCCTTAACAGGTAACCATATCTTGAAAAATTTAAATGTTCGGGCATGACCCCCAGAAAGTCTCAGTGTCACCCCGAGAAAGCAAAAGAGTAAAAAGCACACCATTAAATGCGAAAGCACTCCCGAATCCTTGTAAAAGAGTGCCAGGCTCGCTCCTGTGCAAATTGTATGCATTAGTTGGGAATAGGATAAATTAGAATGGTGGGAAATGAGAAATGGGCTTAGGCCAATGGCCAGCCTTGTAAAAAAGGGGATGACCGCCCAAAGAAGGGAGGGCATGTATATAAAGTTCAAAAGTGAATGAGAAGCTCATTCTTGTGTGTGGCAAAAAGTGGCTCTCTTCTTCTTGCTTGTGTGTGCTCTTGAGAGAGGGAGTGTGAGAGTGTGAGGGAGTGAGTGTGTGGGAGTGAGGGATCAAGAATGTGAAGCTCTTCACCATCTCCTCTTCTCTTCTTCTCTTCTCTTCCCTTTTCTTTTCTCGCGCGCACAGCTATGGAGGATGGAGCTCATGGGAGGTTGCTTGAGCTTGCCACAAGGATCGTGGACCTACCGGTGTGCAAGAGAGAGGAGCGTATTCGATCGAGCATCAAGGTAAGCTCACTACACTCGTAAGGTAGGCATGGCACATCGGCTATGTGAGAGGTAGCCATGGCCGCTCGGCTTGAAACTCTTGATCAATAAGCAGTCTGTAGGTCTCGGGGTAGAGCTTGTAGCTCCCCTTCAATGTGTAATATTCATATAAGATAAGATACACATGCTCCAAAAAACCTCCTCACCTTTGATACTAAAAAGCAAGTCTCATTCATCCTATCAATTGCATCAACCTTTGCTAATGGTGGCCTGCCTTCTAGCATATGGACCACACATTTGTCCAACAATCAATACTTCATTCACTCCAAAGATTGACTTTTGACCTACAAGAGTATGATTCACTTCTTTGATTCTATTAATGATCTTCTCGCCATCAATAGAAATATGATGATGAGGAGTAAATTGTTTGCATCTCTATTTGTTTAACCCTTCATCTGTATCCTTTTCAATCCACTCTTTTATTGACAATTCATTTATAAAAAAGGCATAGTAAAATGAGGCATATAATCCTACAATACTTTGTTCATAGCATTCATCATGTGTGCGAACGAATTCATTGTCCCCTGTGGTACAGTGCACATGCGCATTAATCCCAATGGTGTCTTCATGGTTGCAAGATTCCTACTTTCAATTGCTATAACTGAAACTAATCATAGCCAGAGTATAAGTCACCCAAAGAATATACTACTCTACTAGCAAAAGCCTCTGTAAACTCAACAACAACAAGACATGCTTCTACATTTTCAATGGTCAACCAGCTACATATCCTATTTATATATCAATATTTTATTTTTCTTGGCCACAATGAACCATCAATTTGAGGAGCTGATGAATGCTCCAAGATCCCCATCTTAATCTTTTCATTCAATAGATCAATCAACTTTTGCAAATGAGCTTTCAGCACTTGAATTGGCTCACAAGTTCTATGGTACATATGGAGTGAAAATCACCATAGAAGCAACTATACTTTGATCCACACATCTAGTCTCACATGGCTGAAATCCAAAAGGCCTCCAATGCCTATACAGCATCTCTTCAAACCATCAATTCTTTATATGCAAAGATTACCAGAAACAATCAAAAACTAAGCATCCCTCTTACCATCTTAGCTCTTGATTCATGCATAGGATGATCCATCATCTAAAACCTTCGTTTCCATAGGTACAACAATGATGCATGACTGTGCAAGGATAACGGGATAAGAAGAGGAATTATGCATAAAAAAGTATTGCTCATCTTGGATATCACCAATAGTAATCTTGACATTTGGGCAAGTTGCATACAAATCCCCTAGAGAATTGTTGGCTACCCTCATCATCCATCAATGGTCTATATCAATCGGCCATTTTCCATTCTCATACAAGCTCCTAACCATGACATTGATTTCTGAGCCATGGTCATCAATAAGTATACTACAAGGAGTTTCAATATCCTGACCTTGACAATTGTCCTCTAAGACTTTGCATGCTTTTTCTTGTTCTCTTTTGCAACATCCTCCTTGTTATCCTCAAGTGTAGGTTCAACACAAAAGGTACAAGAGGTGGTTGATTTGAATCGGATCTACTACTCCATCTAGTGACCCTCTTAGACATCCCAAGATTTCCATCATCCCTCTTTCTTTTCTCTTCCACAATAACAAATAGATCCTATGACCTAGCAAGGTACACACAGATAAAACATAGAGTATATTGGAGCATCCCAACCTATTATCTCTTGGTTACTCTTTCTTGCATAATTTAATTCAACCCGAGGGATCTTTTCCTTCTTTGTCGTATGCATAACATGATCTCAAATTTCAACTTTCTTACTAAATTTAGCAACACACCTAGGATCTTTCTCAATATGAAGATAAAAAATCATAGCTTCCACCATCAGCATTCTATATAGCAATATCATCCACCAACTTTTGCACTTCACCCTTTCCAAAAATTGGAATAAGAGTAAGCATGTCTCACCGTCATGCCACTACGCGCACACCATGTAAAAAAATCTAGAGTGTGGCTTCCTTTTAGATTTAGAGAGCCAATGTCATTTTAGACATTAGTGTTAGTGTCCATGGTTCAAAAATATTAGATTTTAGTCAATTTTTAATATTCTAGATATTATCTCTTGTAAAAAAATTCTACAAAACTATAGACAACTTCTAGATTAGGATGACATGTAAAAGAAAGCATGTAGCTTTCAACTAATTTGAGAGGATTTTATGTAAAAAGAGAGATTAGCAAAATCGCACGACAGGCGGTTTTCAGCCAGTGAATAGCACTCCGAAAGTGGGAGATGAAAAAGGAGTGATCTGACAGGATTCTGGCCAGGTGTCCTGGTATTTAACCCCCCTTTCGAAGCCATTGGAAGGATCAGATTGGCAATCTGAGTAGCATCGAGGAATGTATTATTTTGTACACGTTTTTGTCTATTAGAGTTATATTTTCTCATAATGCTGAAAGAAACTGACAGGCCGCATCTCTGTTAGTATTCTTCTATATTTTCTAATTCTTTTTTTGAAGTATTCTTCTACATCTTCAATCTCTTCGAACCCCTTCTCTTCCATCTACTCCTCTCCTTGAATCTACCTTCACCCTGCTGTCACTTATCTTCAAGAACTTGGCTTGAAACCTTCAACCCTTCTCTTATCTCTACCATCTCTGGAGTCTAAGCTCTTGAACCCCCATACATTCTTCTCTTACCAAACCCTTGTGGTGACCTTCAACCCTATGCACTGACGTGAAGGTCGATGTAAGAGAACTCCAAGATGGGGGATTCTTCAGGAGATACTCTACAACAATTGGTGCACATATTGCAGCAGCAGACTCAACAACAACAAATCCAAATGTTACAACAACAACAACAAAGGCAAGAAGAAGAGAAGATTGATTCCACAGCTATCAAGGCCCTAGAAGAAGTTGGGCGTGAATTAAAACAATTTAATGCCCTGAACAACCAAAGCTTGCTGAAAATATAACCCCAGATCAAGAGATGAAAGATGCGCCACAAACAAAGAAGACCGAAGGAAAGAAGAAAGGCAAGTAGCCATGCTACAAATTACAGTCTGACATAGAATCTGCAACCGATCTCAAACGAGTTCTAGAAGAACAAATTCTAGGAAGAAAAATTGAATTCACCTTAGGCAAAATTCTTGGAATTGCCAAACGTAAATTCCATGATGTAATTATTAATGTAAACACAAGGAAAGGACAATATGTTGGTGATGAAGCTGAAGAAACAGTGCATGCTTTTTTGCAAGTTCTTTGAGTTTTTGTGCAGGATGAAGATAAGCTAACTTCACAAGGAATTCATCTTGAAGAAGTTAAAGAATTAATTGCAGCAATTGAAGCTGAGGATAAAGAAAACATGAATGCAAAAATTAAAGAAGTGAAAGCTGAAAATGTAATGGTCGGCTGGTCCAAACTAGTTGGGCAGCCCACCTCTCAAAAAGAAGGCCGTCTATAGCACATGCATGAGGAGGAAGAGACTCAGTTTATTCCAAGCAGTCACTACTCCCGTACACATTGGGCAAGAGCAACGATGGAGACAATCGTCAAAATTGGAGAAAAAGAAACACCATGTATTTCACTCTTAGACCATGGCTCGGAGATAAACTTCATGGCAAAGAGTCCCTATGAAAGTGGCAGATGGCCCAGAGATGTTGATCCATGCATGTCCTAATGTGCAGGTAACTATTGGAGACACAAAAGACAATTTTCACTTTTTTGTTCAAGACTCTTGTAGTTACCCTATCATTCTTGGGCAACCTTACATTTCTGAAGCCTACTTGGAAACAAAAGCTCTTGATGATGGTTCTTCCTATGCTCGAATCCGGAGCAAGGATAATGAATGAGCTGTCCAATTTCTTACTGTGTGTATTAACCGTCATCGAAACAGAGATCAACTGCGTGATTATCATGTGCCTCCTAATGCTCGATGCCCGAGAATTCAAGGGTTTTCGGGCTCCACTACTATAAAACGAGACTATGGTAGTGCGTCATGTAAAAAGATTGAACCTCCTTATGCTATAGAAATTGTGTCTCTAGCAAATTTGTGTGTATGTATAGCCAATAGTATGGGCTGTTATAAGTCTCTTCCGGCCATGACTAAGGCTGAAAGAAAATATTTATGTCATGTAAAAAGGGAGCTGAAAACTTATGGCATGATAGCTAAAAATGAAGATATTTCGGGCATTTGTTTTGGACTGATTATTGTTGACACATTGGCTAAAATATTTGCAACTTTTCATGCAGAAAATCAGGTAGAAAATCAGTCCATAGAAGTATGTATATTGGATTTTTATCAAACAATTCAAGAATTTGTTGAGCAAGAAGACATTGGTTTACTCAACAAGGTTTGAAGCGCAAGTGGAGACAAAATACACGACGGTGGATAAGAAAGTCAAACCTGTGGCAGTCCCACTACCTCCTAAAAGTGAAGGGCTAGTTGATAGGGCAGCAAATCAGCCAAGTCTTTGTGATCCTTCCAACATTGGTCACAAATTCACATCTGAAAGTATAAATGAGCTCAAAATAGGTGAAAATTATTTCATTTCACCGGCTGGAAAACACTCTTTTATGCAAATGCTAATGAAACATGGAAAAGCTTTTGCATTTCAACCAAGTGAAATAGGCTGTGTGGATCCAAATATTGTGGCTCCTATGGCCATTTTTACGGTCCCACATGTGCCTTGGAACCTCGAGCCTATTCATGTTCTAAGGGCACATTTGCCCAAATTACTGGAACTTCTAAATGAAAAGATCAGAATGAAGATTTTAGAACCTTCTTCAGCACCCTACTCAAACCAATGGTTTACCGTGCCCAAGAAAAATGGATCTTTACGATTCATCAAGATCTACAACCTGTTAATCGTGTCACAATTCGAAATGTTGGTTCAGGTCCAATTGTTGATGAGTTTGCTGAAGCTTTTGCAGGTAGAGCAATTTATTCTATGGATGACCTATATTCAGGATATGACCAATTTCAGCTTTCATTAGAAAGCTGAGACATTACCACAATGAAGACACCTCTTGGATTGGTCCGCATGTGCACTCTACCACAAGGTGCAACAAACTCCGTAGCCCATATGATGAATATCGTGCACAAAGTCTTAAGGGACTTTATTCCACAACTTACTCTTCCATTTCTTGATAATGTACCTATCAAGGGATGTGAAGTCAATGAAAAGAATGAGGAGCTTGATGAAGATGGCTGCAGGACATTTGTAGTTAACCATATTCATGATTGTGATAGGATTTTGACAAGGCTAGAAGAGGTACATCTTACTCTTTTTGGAGCTAAGTCGATTTTTGGAGTAGAAGAAGTCCTAGTGATCGGTCATCTATGTGACCCCTATGGACCAAACCTTCTCCAATCAAGATAGATGCCATCAACAGAATGCAAGAAAAATGCACAAATGTTTCAGAGGTGAGAAGATTTCTTGGCTCATGTGTATTCTATCTCATATGGATACCACATTTTTCTCATGTAGCCAAAAATCTTTATCAATTATTAAGAAAAGGCCAAATATTCTCTTAGGGTAATAAGCATACTCTCACTATGCATAAATTAAAGAAGCTATTAATTTCAGCCCCCACTCTCAAAAGGGCTGATTATTCAAATGGTCAACCCATCATCCTTACTGTGGATACAAGTCCCATTGGGATAGGATGGGCTGTTGGCCAAGAGGATCTTGAAGGTAACAGATATGCAATTCGTTTTGGAGCAAAAGTTCTCGATGAACGTCAAAGAAGGTATGCACAAGTAAAAAGGGAATTGTGGGGAGTTGTAACAGCATTAAAGTGTGATCGTGAATACTTTATAGGTGCTTTCATAGTGGTAGAAACTGATTGTCTTCCACTCTTGGGCATGATTGCCAACTGCTCTACACCCGACATTTCTATGCTAAGATGGATTGCATATATTAAATCTCTCAACCCCAAATTAAAGCATATTGCAGGAAAGGTGAATCCAGTTGCTGATATGCTATCACGTACAAGATATGACAATGAAGAAGAGCTTATGGAAGAAGATGAAGCTGAAGAATCTATACTTGCTGAATTCCATTCCATGACTGCTGAAAATACCTTTTCAGTTAGTGCATATACTAGTCCAAAGCTGAAAACAACAGGATGGTCAACTAGAAGCCAACATGCTCATTGCATTGCTCAAGTTCTAGTTCATTTCCTTGATGAAGATTATGAAGAAGATTGGCTGAAGATCGGCCAATATTTGAGCACAATGAAGAAGAAGGAGACTTGGACTGATGAGGAGTTTAAGCATATCAAGAGGAAAGCTTATGGCTTTTTTCTTAAAGAAGGACATCTATGGAAGCACGCAAAGAAGAAGAAAGGAGCGCATGTTCGAGTTTTAGGTTACAAAAGATTGCAACAACATGTAAAGAAGGAATTTCATGAAAGCCTGTGGGCTGGCCATAAAGGCATATGGGGAACCTTTAGTAAAGTCAAAGCAAAATATTGGTGGCAAAACATGTATCGGGACATAGCACATTTTGTTGAAACTTGTTATGTGTGTCAAATGTATTCTATGGTTAAGCATCGAGATGGGTTACAACCGACTTATCCTTTGTCTATACATTATAGATGGGTTATTGATCTTGTAACCATGCCTACAGGAATATGGAATATGCAGTATTTAGTGCTTGCAAGAGAGGATCTAACCAATCAAGTTGAAGGCAAAGCCTTAACAACCAAATCCACTCAAGTTGTTTGTCGTTTTTTTCTTGAAGAAGTGTTTTGTAGATATGGTTATGTGGGTAAAGTTGCATGTTGATGAGGCACGCAACTGCTTTGCTCAATTGGGTATTAAGTTAGCTTTAACATCAGCCTACTACCCTGAAGGCAATGGAAAGAGTGAGAGAGGTCATCAACCTATTCTCAAAGCTCTAGCAAAGTCTTGTAGAGGAAAGATCAAATAATGGCCTAAAATGCTACCTTTTGCATTATGGGCTGATCGGACTACTCATAGTTCAGTGAGACTGCTGGCTATATGCCAGCTAAACTTATGCATGGACAACAACCAATTATGCCAATTGAAAAATATGTTCTCACATGGAGTCTTCTACCTTGGGAGGAAGGCATCAGTAGAGAAAAGTTATTGACTTTGCACATATGGCAGCTAGAAAGAAGGCTTGAAGATGTTCAAGCAGCTATTGAGAAGCTAAAGATAGCAAGACTAAAGAACAAAAGAAGATTTGATAAGCGACTTCGGCCAAGAGCAATTCAAGAAAATGACTGGGTGCTTGTCTATGACAGTAGCTCAGAAAATCAATATTGTGCTTCTAGGAAGATGGTGAAGTGTTGGTTTGGCCCATATGTGGTAAAGGTCATTCATGACAACGCCACATATTCATTGGCTGAATTGGATGGAACAAGCATGAAGATACCCATAGCTGGAAAAAGAATCAAGCTCTTCAAACGAAGAGAAAGTTCAACATATGAGCTAGAAGACTTGAATATAATTCAAGAGCATGAAGACATAGAGGAAGAAGAAGAGGCAGAAGATGAAGACATTGACATGCTAGAAGATACTTCTTCTGACACTGCAAATCCGTAAGACTTTGGCACATGCCAGAGGATGTGCAGGCTAGGAGGAGGTGGATGTCGTGCCGCTACGTGCACACCATGTAAAAAAAATCTAGAGTGTGGCTTCCTTTTAGATTTAGAGAGCCAATGTCATTTTAGACATTAGTGTTAGTGTCCATGGTTCAAAAATATTAGATTTTAGTCCATTTTTAATATTTTAGATATTATCTCTTGTAAAAAAAATCTACAAAACTATAGACAACTTCTAGATTAGGATAACATGTGAAAGAAAGCATGTAGCTTTCAACTAATTTGAGAGGATTTTATATAAAAAGAGAGATTAGCAAAATTGTGCAACGTGCGATCGTTGTTTTCAGGCAGTGAACAGCACTCCAAAAGTGGGAGATGAAGGAGTGATCTGGCAAGATTCTGGCCAGGTGTCCTGATATTTAACCCCCCTTTCGGAGCCATTGGAAGGATCAGATTGGCGATCTGAGCAGCATAGAGGAAGGTATTATTTTATATACGTTTTTGTCTATTAGAGTTATATTTTCTCATAATGCTGAAAGAAACTAACAGGCTTCATCTCTGTTAGTATTCTTTTCTTTTTTTGAAGTATTCTTCTACATCTTCAATCTCTCCGAACCCCTTCTCTTCTGTCTACTCCTCTCCTTGAATCTACCTTCACCCTGCTGTCACTTATCTTCAAGAACTTGGCTTGAAACCTTCAACCCTTCTCTTATCTCTACCATCTTTGGATTCTAAGCTCTTGAACCCCCATACATTCTTCTCTTGCCAAACCCCTATGGTGACCTTCAACCCTATGTGCTGCGACATCGCGGAGATGGAAATTTTCATCTTAAAAGAAAATCAAATGCTTCTCTAATTCATCCCTCTAAGCCTCATATTCATTGTGCTCATACTTAATGCTATCACACCAAATACATAATCATATAAGCCTTCCAAAATTAGGGCTCTTGGTACAATAGACAGACCCTTTTCTTTCATTCTCACAAACTTCAATTGTAGGTTGTGCATGTGCTTATTAACCAATTCATCCATTACATCCTATTTTACTAGAGAGGATATAGAAATAGGTTACTTTCCTACCTACTTTATGACCTTGCTAGTAGCTAAAGGCATAGGTCTAATATTCATCATGGCTCATCTTAGCTCTCTCTTGACAAGCATAGAGACAACATCCTTGACATCCTACCATACTATTTTTAAACCTTGTTTGGTAGTTTCATCTTCAAGAAGCTCTTCCAAGTGATTCCTTTAAAGTAGGATCTTTGGCTTGTAGAAACAATTCTATTTTCTCATATTCAAGAGCATGTTGCTTTGCAATATCCAATTGGCGAGAGTTGCACTCAAACTCATGCAAAGGATTTGTAGGCTGTAAGATCTTTATTGGATTTCATAACCCATTCCATGAAAGTCCTTTGGGTAATTAATCTTGCATCTTCCCATGAAATATATCAACTATTTTCATGATTGGTTTCTATACATACATCAATTCTATTATCATATACCCTATCACAACACTGTGAGTAGTGCGATCAACCTATAATGCATATGGAAGCAATCATGGCCACTCTCAAAATTTTCACTTGCTTGCGTTTGTTAAGGCCTTGATAATTGGTGAATACATTCTTTCATTTTTTCCATTCCGCTCTGGATTATATGTAGAAGTAAGTGCAAGCTTGATGCCCAATCTAGAGCAAAAAATCTCTAGCCTCATCAACATCAAGCACTCCTCCACCAACAATGACCTTACCCCTAGACATGCATAATAGCAAAATGCATATTCTAGCAGAAACTTGTATACAACAGTTGTGGCTTTAGTCGTCAAAGCTCGGCATTTAACCTAATTTGTAAGGTCCTCACATGCAAGAACAATATATCTCATTTGCCACACAAACCCATAGGCATGGTCACTAGATCTACAATCCATTTATAATGCATCAAAAGAGGATACATAGGATGCAAACCATCTCTACGTCTCACAAAATAATATATATTGCATGTGTTGCAAGTCTCTACAAAACTATGAAACATCCTTGTACATAGCTTTCCACTAGTATCTCTCTTTGATCTTCTCAAAGGTAGCCCACATTTCCCTATGACCATCCCATAGGCTCTCTTGAAATTCTCGCATAATTTGTAGAGCTAAGTATCCATGTCACACACCCCTTGTAGTGGGGTACCTCTTTTGTTCTTTGAGTGTTTCCAAAGAAAGATCCTCTTTAGAAAGTAGCCATATGCTTCTACCAACTTCTCTTAAACTCATCATTACTCCATTCATCTCTCCTAGTCAAGGTACTCAAATACTGTCCAATCTGCAATCCCTATCCATCATACAACTTCTTTGAAAAAAATTTCACTAAAGAAGTGTGACAATCGTGGACAAGTGTAGCAGATTGCAATTTCAGCCTCATGATCTCAACCATCATATCCTCCTCATCATGCTTGGCTCTAGACAACAGGTATGCCATTGGGTTATCCTTCCCTAGAATGTGTTGGGGCTCAAAATTCACTATTCATAGATTTTGTATATGCAATCCATCGCAACATGGACATATCAGGAGTACAACAACTCATAATCATCCCAAGAAGAGGTACACAATCAGTCTCCACAATCATTGGTGCTCTAATGAAGTATTCCTTGTCACATTTAAGAGTTGTAACAACTCCCCATAATTCTCTCTTTATTTCTAGATATATTTTCTCTCTCTCATTCAACACTTTTACCCCAAATTTGACTACGTACTTCCTTCCGTCATCATCATCCTAACCAATGCTAGTAGGACTTGTATCCATAGTGGTGACAATGGCTCTTCCACTAGTTTAATCAGCTTTCCCTAAAGTAGGTAGTGTCTTCAACACATTCTTCAACTTCCTCATAGTCGTCATGTGCATCCTATCCCATTGGAAAATTTTCCCTTTTCTCAGTAAATACCTGATGCAAAGCATATGTACATTTCTAAGTAACTAATATAGAGCATCTGTAATATGTGTAAAATGAGGTATCTAGATAAGATAAAGTACATAGGCACATCCCACATGCACACGAATGAAATCCTGACACTATCAAAGATTTCATAATATTTCAACCTATAGATACAGAACCCCATGATAGTAGGACCCGATGAAAATATGCATCAGCCCTATAGTGATCCCTTGGTGGAAGATTGTTAGAATAAGTAGCGGCTATTCGTATCGATTTGACCCTTGAGATGTATGATTTGTCCCAGCTACCATGTGATATTATACGCACATTTGCAATTCATCCCAATTTCCAATGTTCAAAAGTTGAATCATACCTCTCTACTACTGACAACCACTCATACATCCCACACTATGTACAAATTTTTTGTATCAAAGTGTCAATGTCAAGGTTTTTTTTGTACTTTTTGGTAGTCCTAGTCATTTCAAATTTGTGGGTTTTGACATGTTTTTAATGTTTTGTCTACTTCGGTGCTTTTTGGCACTATTAGAGGCATTTGGATTTGGTTATATATGATATTCTAAGTGGTACTATTTGGTACTCTTAGGGCTTTTAAAGATGTCAAAGGTAATTATGGTACATTTTGCTCATATTAGTTATATTGTACCATGCTTGATACTCTACAATATCAAATTTGGTACTATTTGAGTTTGGTATTGTGTAGTATGAAATTGGTACTTCAAAGCAATCAAATTGGGTCTTGTGTTGAAGTGGTAAAACCTATAGAATTCATGCATTTGATATTGTGCAATTTCAAGTTTGATACTATGTTAATGTACCAACAACAAAAGAATTCAAAGATTTGGTACTTTATAAACCAAATTGGACTAGGTAATAAAGAATTAAGAAACAGGACTTTAAACTTTTGATATGTAGAGTACCAAAATTGGTACTATGCATAGTACTGCCAATGTTGGCTTGATTGTCAAGTTTGTGGATGACAAAAATATTATTCATGATCTCTCGTGGTGATACAATTATTGTATGTGATTCATTATGTTGTGGGATGTACAAGTTCAATAATTATGGCAAATGTGTGGAAGATATGGCATGTGCTATTGCATATTTATAGGTTGTTTTAGATATAAAGCTTTGGCATGCACATTTTGCCTCATGTCAACTTGTCCTCTAACAAATAAACATCTCCTTTATTGTGCATAAGACATGTTTGTCTCTTGTGACTTTTAAATGTAGGTATCTTTATAAAGTTAGTAACTAAAGCATAAGTATTGTAATATAAAAAAATTAGCCACTACTAGATCCTCAAAAGTCTGGAGCATAGCAAAATATTTTGAAGGCTCCCTTCAACAAGAATAGATTTATAGGCCTATGTGGGCATAGCCTAAGGATTTAGATAGTTTTGAGCTTATAGAATGGAGAAATGGCCTCATCTAAGAAAAGTTAATCCTTGGCATGTACTACACATGCAAAATCCTCTCCAAATATTAAAAAATACCTAACCAACTAAGTACAAAATCGTTATCATCATTCATCTAAACCTATAATGTTGCACACAATTAGGCCTAAATAAGAAATAACCCTTAATTGAGAAAATTTGAAGGAAAGGAGAAGCTTATATTTTCTTAGATCTCATTAGACTCTAGCTTGTCATCAAACTAGACATTGATGCATCCTTGTTCTCATTCTTCTAACTCAAGCTTAGTAATGATATTCCTTCCCATCTATTGGATTCCAAGCCTTCTTTGAGTATTTGAAAAGTTCTACTATGTGGAAAGTTACTGTAAGTACTCTTTTGCTTTGTCAAGGTGGAACCCTAGAGCACCTTCTTGAGTTTCCACAAAGTTGGTGGTATTTGCGCCCATGAACGAGACCTGATTATTCAAGTTATCCACAAATATTCCTTCTCTTCCTCATGAGCTTGTGCAATCATCCCTATGGAAAAGTACTCTTTGAGACCCATCAATTTTTTAATATCATTTAAAAAAACAAGATCCTTCCCAAGTATAGGAAAACTTAGAAGGTGTCACAAAGTAAATGACTCAAAACCCTATAGGATTTCTTTCTCTATCTCATCCTCCATAAGGAAGGCTTCTTCAAAGTTTTCAATGTCAAGTTCCATGGGCATATCCTTTTCCTTTCTAGTGTGAAGAATCTCCTCAATACCCATATCTCTTTCTTCAATATCCTCGATTCTCTATCAAAATAGATACCACTTTTGGATCCTTGTTCAAATAATTTTCTCTTCTTGGTAGGCCAAAAAAGCACATGAAGCCTAAGAACATTTCATGCAAGAGTCACACAATGCACCTTGGCTAATGAGACCTAGAACCTTTTGGAAATTCAGATAGCCTTTTCTTTCCAATTCTCTTTTGATCATATAGCTTATAAAATATTAGGAAGTGGATGGAGGTATTTGAATTCGTAACACATTTCTCTCCATCCACCAAGGTTTTGAACCTATTCTATACCTCACGGTAGTAAGAAACATTGGCCACGATTATTGGCCCTATGTTAGAGGCTGAATTGGACATTTCTCTTACTCTTCCAAAAACATGAGAACGTCTGACTTTGTAAAGAAAAGAAAATAGCTTTTGAGCCTATGTTTCATCTTCAAATCCCACTATTGTCGCTTTGATCACACCAATATCTCAATCTTCTAAGGGGGCCATATTTTGATATGAGAGTGAGTTGCATGTAAAAGAATAGATGTGAGCATCTAATAAAAAGGCGTAGCAATTCATTCAATATACAATCACCAAGAAAAAACTCACCCAAAAATGCCACAAGGGCGATCCAACCAAATTGAATACACCTCCACGGGCTTCTAGCATTAATGTTTCAATTATTCAATGCCAGCTCTGGATAGCTAACATTGCCACGTTGCTAAAATCCTCTTCAAAGAATATTCTACAATTCTAGGCATCGAATTGGTAGATCTCGTAGCTGTCCCACTTGGCAAAGTAACCTACTCTCGCCATTTGGCGAAGAGGGGATTGCAATTCTGAATCCTTTAAAGTTGAAAGTCTCATGAATTAAGGAGATTTTCGGGTCCATCTCCTCATTGTTGTGGGATGCCAATGGCTGCTTGCTTTGCTGGGATTCTGGTATAGGACAAGCAAGATTTGGATCATCCTTATGGTTTCAGGGCACCTGTTTGGGCAAGTTCAAGGCCAGGGAATCGTTATGGTCTGAAGGCACCCGTTTGGGCAAGGTCATCCTAATGGTCTCAAGGCACCTGTTTGAGCAAGGTCAAGGCCGCAGGGAATCCTTCTCCACAAGATCAACCACTTTTTGGAGTTCTTCCCTTTTTTATTAGCTATCTACACTTCCTTCCTATTCTCTTATTGCTCCATGTTTACGCTTCCTTCCTATTCTCTTATTGCTCCGTGTTTTGCTTTCTGGGGAAGTTGCGAGAAAAATGGCCATTACCTTTGCACTAATAGCAAGCATCCAATAAGGCAGCAAACTTAACACTAAGTAGTATCTCCATTCCCCTCAGGTCCAAGAGCTGTAGGAACTCAAGTGGCTCATTCCCTCTGTCCCATAAGATGTAGGCTTTGGTGTTCGGCTTAACGAGTCCCCAGGATATCGTCGAGGTGGGGATGTATAACACCTTGCCCATGGTTGCAACAATGGTGGGTGTACTTCATCCACCAACCAAGGGGGAATATTCGAAAGCTCAATCCCTACTGGGCGCTCATAGGTGTGTATCCCATCGAGAGAATGATGATGATTAGGGCAAAGGATGTACAAGATTGCTCCTAAAGCCCACAGAAGAAGTCAGAACCCAATCACGCTGAACCTTCCACGCTAACATTGCCATGTAGAACCCCTTCCTGATGAAACGAAACTGGAACCAAAGTGGCCTGGCTGTGGTAGGTCACATCGAAGTAGCGAGAAAAGTCATCTTCAAGAGGAGGCTGGCCCATGAAATACAGGTATAACCCGATGGTGAGAAGGGAGAAATATGGTTGGCAAACACGTGCGAAGGACAATATGTCCACACCATTGTTCTGTAGGACTTGCTTTATAGTCGAGCTAATGGTTGCTCAGCAAGCATCTCCCTCCTCTGGCGCTTGCTAGTAGGGGTATGCATGCACGGCTCATTTACATATGGCAGGAATGCAAGGCTCGAAAACTCTACATACGCCGCGTCAATCCTACATGGGAATTATCTGCCACACTATTGGGTTAGAGGTTTTATTCCTCCTTGACTGCCTATTAGAGTCCATGTTCCCAGTCTCCCAAAGGTTCCTCCATCACTTTTTTCTTGCTAACATAGCATACATACATTGGAGGGTACTCATCAACTATTCTTCTTTGCATTCTTTGCATGCCAAACTTTGACGCATCCTTGTTCGTGCGCTCTACTTTCTATGTTGAATTCTTTCGCCTTGCTACTCATTATTCTCCATTCTCTTCTACTCTCACAACCATGGCTTCAATGGATTGGGCAATAACCTTCGAAGTTGTCCCAAAGATCACCCAATGGACATCCGCATAACACTTGTGGTTGCCAACCCTCGGCTCGCTTTGTCTTGATGCAGGAAGTCCACACTATTTAATAATTTGTAGGCCCCTTCAGCAAGAAGTTATAGAAGGGTGATAAGGAGGTTTTTGCCCACGAGACTTGCCAGTAGGTTGCTCCTTGCCTCCGCATGCATGAGATGTGAACACGAGGTAGAATTGCCTCCAGCTTTGCCTTCAGCCTAGATGCAACAATCGCAGGGGGCTAAAAGTTGCAACAATTGCAGGGGGCTCAAAGTGCAGGCGACTACTGCCTGTGTGGTGTTGCAGATCAGAAGATACTGGACATTTCGCCATTTTTGATGAAGTCAATGCAGTGCTCTAAATACGAGTCCTTCAACATCTCTTAGCAACCGGTAAGTTGGTTTGTGGAATGCCCATGGAAAGCAACCAAAATAGAACACTCTTTGTGACATCTCTATGTGTCAAGGTGAATAAGGTTGTGTCCAAGACCTCCAAGGTGAAGATAAAGTTTGGAACCATCTATCTTGGTTGCTCTGAATAGAGAAGGTATCAGAGAGCATCGACCCTTGCGAATGTGAAGCTAAGGCAAGTGATGAATTCAAAAAGCGTCGCAGATGGACGCCAGGGATGCTTTCCTAAATTCCAAGATGCAGGGGAAGGCTACGTGAGCAGGCGGAGGGGTTTGTCATGCCCGGGCAGGAGAAACATGTGTGCCACTTGCAGCAGGCTCCCTTGTCCTGGATCGATCATTCTTTCCCAGCAGAGGTACACTACTGTGTAGAGATCCTGTCCTCTGATGGCATGAGCGGCTGCATCCCTGAATCTGCTCCCATGGATCCAAGCAGCAAGCTTATGGCCGGCCGTCGTTCGGAGCTGCCCGATGAGGTCTCTTCTTTACCTAGCCGAGACCAAGGCGGGGGCGTGTCCTTCTCAATCAGCATGATGAGAGGCAGTTCTCCACAGTGTCATTGGCAAGCAGGAATGCGAGTGCAAGCTCGGCAGTCCCAAGAGCAAGAGCATACTGGGTGCATTGGCATTCGCTACTACAGCGGCACTATTTCTTACAGCAGCACGGCCACGCGCGCACTATCCAGATGTTGCCCAACCCTCCATCAAAGGCAACGCACAGTGGACGCCGATGTGCTGTCAGAGGGAGACGAACCTGCATCGCAGCACCAATACGATGCTCCCAGGAGCGCGTACCGAACTACGCTTGGTGCAAGCAAAAGCCAGGGGGCATGAGCTCCGCTGCCATTCACCAGGACCCTGCACAGCCACGACCTAGATATCACGCCTTCATTAGAGCTTTGTGGGATACGGAGGCGACGCGCGCAGCCCCGGGCAGCAAGCTGCCGGATGGGGCTGCCCCCGTGAAAAAAATTAGGTTAATATCGTAGTGACCCGATGGGTCACGTATCAGATATTAAACTGATAAGAACAGATACTACACTTGATCTTAGCCAAAAGGCCGAGAAAGGTATGAAACTGCTCTGCGCTCCAACCCTTCGCTTTATACTCCCCTCCTTCATCCTCCTACCCTCGCCTCCCTTGCTTGCTCTTTGCGTTTCCCTCTGCTGCGCCTGTGCCTACGGGACTGGCGGAGGCGGGACAGCGCGTCCTATGCTGCTAACCTAAAGCCACTCACTCGCCTCCATACGCCTTTTTCAACAAATTCGAGAGACCCAAAGACCACGGCCTTCCGGATTCCTTATGCTCTATTTTGTACTATTAATTGGAAACTTGTTGGGCATAAATGTCAACCCCGCTAAAAAAAATAGGCATGATCTTCCCCAACCCCACCGTTGCTTCTTCACTATCGAATTAATCATGTTCCATACTGCATGATTTTTATGCTTAGTGTGCAGGGGAATCATGTCCATTGAAGCGTTTGTCATCCCACTAGTGTCAAGCATGGAAGCCTAACCCCGTTGATGCCAGTAGAAACGGTTGAATCATTTTCATTTGGCAAGACTGGGAACAAAGTAGCAAAGTGAATCTAGAGGGACTCTTGTAAGCTTCGCTAACACCTTGAGAGGCCTTATTCCTTTACCCGATTCTGTGCATAGTTTGAGATCCACATATAAAAAGATTTTGCGCGTTCGAGCCATAGGCAAAAAATCAGGGCATATCCTCGGGCCCGAAGACCTCGAATAGAGACCAAATAAGAGAATTGGACACCATCCACAAATGCCATCCTTGAAGTTTCTCCGCTTGGACCTAACGATGCACTAAAGGGGGTTCCCCAAAACCCCCCCCCCCCCCCCCCCTTAGTGCCATCTTTGGGTCCGATGAGTCCATTAACTTTGCAAGCCTTTACATTACCTCCCATTCTTCCTTTACTTTTATGGATCCTTATCCACAAACCTTGTCTCTAATATTATCCTCGCTTACATAGACTACCTTCTTACTTTATGCCGACATGCACGTACTTCACATAATTTTCTAGCTCCTTGCCCTTGTCGCATGTCTACTCTCACCTCTTTTGTTAAACTCTGAATTTTCTCCCTTGTCTAAAATCATTTCACATCATGCAACACATATCTTCCATCCTTGTGTCCTCATTAAGTCCAGTATTCGCTCTCCCCTGTCAACTAGTGGAATACATAGAAAATTCTTTAATGGACAACCCCAATCCTCTATTAGCTGAAGGCCCCTCATATCCTTCCTTCTCTCATGACTCTTCCATTTTCTGTTCTCATGCTCTCAGCTCATCCATCCAAGCGGGTTCTAGCCATCTTGGTCACTCTCCATGCTACAATGTTTGGCATCCCTGTCAGCCTCTCCTCTTGCACCCTGAAATAGAGGACTCTACCTCACTTGGAACAACAATTGAAGAAGGGGGCGCCCTTTGTACCCAACGTCTCCAGGCCCAAGAAGGCATTGTCCGTGGCCTCTCTATTATTGAATTGTGTTCTGCAAGATATTTGGATGGTACTTTAGTGGTAAAAAGATGGTAAAACCTCGTCGCTCTCTTACTTGGCAACGTGGATGCTCCTACCATTCCTCATCAACTATTATTGGATATTTCTACCAACCTTCAAGGTCACTCCCTCATCAAGTACATTGCTTCCTCTTCTCTTACCCCTCTCAGTACTGTCCTATTTCCTTATATTTCACATTCAACATCTAGTCTTTATCTAAACTTCACTTCAATCTCAAGATCACATCCTGGTCCTTATCTTACACTCTCCCTATGGGCTCAACATCCTCATCTTCTTATAGTTACACACACACTCCACTTCAATAGTGTGCTAGAATCTCTTGAAACAAATGCAATTGCACACACTCTTGGCTTTCTCCTACGCATTCAAGATTCTCACAATGTTTCCAAGTGTACACCAAAATCCTATCCCCTTGAATTCCTCATTGCCACATCACTACTTCTCAATGTGCAATCCTAAATCCCTACACAAGATCTTATCCTACCATCACATTTCATTCACGCTATGTTTATTTAACTTCCAATCCATCAAATCATCATTTCTATCTATCCCAGCCTATCCAACCATGCACATAGTTACCTTCCTCCTACAATCATATTGCTCTAATTGTATACTCAAATCTCAATCATCAGTCTATCTTACATTACAATGACATCATCAACAATCACAAGTACTCTCTCTTCTAAATTTCTCTCAGTGTCATCATGAAATGGTCTACGTGCTACCTTACCCAAATCATCATCTACAAATTGCATCCTTCTCAATTTGGCCAACTATCTTGGCCTTCCAAAGGAGGCGAAAGCAATGGATAAAGTACAAAGAAATGCATGAGTACATCGGTACAAACTACTTGTATGGATAAAAGAGCACACTGACACTAAGTATGCTATTATTGAAGATGTGACACTCAACTCTTGGAGTCCTCTCTCAAAGATAATATACTTGAAATGACTCATCAATCACTTGTTATTTTACACTCCCATATTTATTAGCAACCTTCCCAAGGATCATGTCACAAGCACCTTATCAATCTCTATCTTACTATGGTATCTAGTGACGTGGGGATCATATTTCCATCTACAAACATGCTCTCACTATTATTTCACTCCACAACTATCAAGCTCCAATTAAAATACACTATCTATCTACATGATGAGCCCATCTCTTAATCAAGTTTATCATGAAGCAAACTATGGAGATAAGCTCTTCATCCAGGCAACCAATGCCCAAATATCTTCATCATCAGCTTACATTCCTTAAATCATTGCAAGCAAAGATTGATGTATATCTTATGCAGCAATGAGGACAATGTCTCATGCTATACTCATGATTGTAATCTTAGGACTCTCGTAGCCAAGATGATTGGTAGAAAGTCTTTGTACTACAAAAGAAAATTCTATTTTCTTTTGAGAAGAGAGGAAGAATGTTAGAAGATATTGTTAACCTTTTCTAGAGATAGGGAATGTTAGAATGATGAGATGTACTCATATGAATATGTACTTAGAGAATATCTAGATATTTAGGAGAACTAGATAAGATAGATCTAGAACATGTGGAGAATACTTCACTAAAAGTCCTACCATATCCACACCTTTATTGTAATATGTGCACTCTCACCTATTCTAATGAAAGAGTGTAAGCAAGTGTGCATTATGAGTATGTGGTTCATCCTCCATCTCATTCTCTCTCTCTCTCTCTCTCTCTCTCTCTCTCTCTCTCTCTCTCTCTCTCTCTCTCTCTCTCTCTCTCTCTCTCTCTCTCTCTCTCTCTCCACTTTGTTCTTAATTCTTTATCATCGAGTCCAATTCGGTCTATAAAGTACCAAATCTTTGAATTCTTTTGTTGTTAGTACTTTAACATAGTATTAAACTTGAAATTGCACAGTACCAAATGCATAAATTCTATATGTTTTACCACTTCAAGACAATATCCAATTTGATTTCTTTGAAGTACAATATGCATAAATTCTATATGTTTTACCACTTCAAGACAATACCCAATTTGATTGCTTTGAAGTACCAGTTTCATACTACATAGTGCCAAATTTGATATTGCAAAGTACCAAGCTTGGTACTATGCAACTAATGTCAACACAGAGGCACCATAATTACCATTGACACCTTTAAAAGCCCTAAGAGTACCAAATAGTGCAACTTAGAACATCATATTTAACCAAACCCAAATGACTCTACTCGTATTAAAAAGTGCCAAAGTAGAAAAAACATTAAAAACGTATTAAAAATTTGTAAAATTGAAATTTCTATGAGTACCAAAAAGTACAAAAAAAGACATTGACATTGATACTTTGATACAAAAAATTTATTGTATCAATAGAAACCAATTATGCCAATAGTTGATATATTTCATAGAAGATGCAGGATTGGTTAGCGATAGGACTTTCATGGAGTGGGTTATGAAATCCAATAAAGGTCTTGCAACCTACAAAGCTTTTGCATGAGTTTGAGTGCAACTTTGACCAATTGGATATTGCAAAGTGACAGGCTCTTGAATATAAGAAAATAGAATTGTTTCTACAAGCTGCAGATCCTACTTTGTAGGTTCACGTGGAAGAGCTTCTTGAAGATGAAACTAACAAACAAGGTTTAAAAACAAAGTGGTACGATATCAAGGATGTTGTCTCTATGCTTGTTAAGAGACAGTAGAGATGAGCCATGATGCATAATAGGTCTATGCCTTTGGCCACTAGCAAGGTCACAGAGCAAGTAGGAAAGCAACCTATTTCAATATTTGGTGCAATAAAAGAGGATGTAATGGATGAATTGGTTAATAAGGGCATGCACGAGCTACAATTGAAGTTTGCAAGAATGGAAGAAAAGGGTTGTCTACTACACCAAGAACCCTAATTTGCGAAGGCTTCTATGATTATGTATTTGGTGTGATAGCACTAAGTATGAGTGTAGGAATTATGGGACTTATAGGGATGCATTATTAAAGATTTTGATTTTCTTTAAAGATGGCAGGATCGACCTTCGCAAGACAGGCTTACTACTTATTCCAATTTTTGGAAAGGGTGGAATGTAGAAGTTGGTGGATGATGTTGCTATATGGAATGCTTATGCTGCAGTGGAAGCTACTAATTTTTATCTTCATATGGAGAAAGATCCTAGATGTGTTGCTAAATCTAGCAAGAAAGCTAAAATTTGAGCTCATGCTATGCATACGGCAAAGAAGGGAAAGATCCCTAGGGTTGAATTAAATTATACAAGAAAGACTATCCAAGAGATGACACATTGGGATGCTCTAGTAGACTATTTTTCTATTAGTGTGTACCTTGCTAGGTCATAGGATCTATATGTTATTGTGGAAGAGAAGAAAAAGAGGGATGATGGAAATCTTGGGATGTCTAAGAGGGTCATTAGAGGGAGTGGTAGATCTCATTTAGATCAACCACATCTTGCACCTTCTGTGCTTAACCTACACCTCAATATAACAAGGAGGATGTTGCAAAAGAGAAAAATCAAGAGCATGCAAAGTCAAAGGGGAATCAACCAACATACAATAGTCAAACATTGAAACTGCAAACTCATTTGAGAAAGGTTCTTGAGGAGGTAGCACATCTTGAATAGCAAAGTAGAATTGCATCTGGGAGAGATCCTTAGCATTGCAAAGAGAGAGTTCCATGAGGAAATCATTGATATTATCAAGAGAAAAATGTAGTTTGTTGGAGAGCCAATTCATGATATGATGCGGGGTGAAGAAGAGCTTGAATCACATGGGTATTTAGATAGTTTATAATGATGATGCAAGTGTTGTAATATAAATTATTGAAAATGACATCATTGATGATAGAAAACCACTTGTGATGGCTAAAAACACAATATTTAGCAAGACAAAAAGGGGAGTGCAATAGATGTACTACATTGATGAGGAGGCTTCAAGCATGATACCTAGGATTCATTACACACATTCATTAGGTTTGTATGAGTATAGAAACAATTGTCAAGGTTGGGGACCTTGAAACTCCTTGTAGTACACTTATTGATGACCATGGCTAAGAAATCAGTGTCATGTTTAGGAACTTTGTATGAGAGTGGAAAATGGCTGGTTGATATAGACCATGGATGGAGGATAATGGTAGCCAACAATTCTCTAGGGGATTTGTATGCAACTTGCCCAAATGTCAAGATTACTATCGGTGATATCCAAGATGAGCAACACTTTTTTATGTAGGATTCCTCTTCTTATCCCATTATCCTCATACAGTCATACATCATTGTTGTACCTATGGAAATAAAGGTTATAGATAATGGATCAGCCAATGCACAAATCAAGAGCTAATATGGTAAGAGGGATGTTCACTTTTTGATTATTTATGTTAATCATGCTAGGAATCAAGATACATTGAGAGATTATCCATTATCACAGAATGTAAAGGAATTGAGAGAGCTGGGTTTTCAGTGAGTACCACTATAAAGTAGGATTATGATAGTGCTAGATGGGAAAAGCTCTCAACTCACATAGGAGGCTTGGTGCTTTTTCTCTAGTTTCCATTGGATTTTTAGCTGGAAGCTCTATATGTTTTTTAAAGAGTTGAGACCATGAACACAGTTGAAAAGCAAAACGTTTTTACGACTATAAAAAATATGAAAGAGCATGCATTATTGGATGTAGATGAATCTATTTTTGGCATTTATGATGAGTTGTCTTATATAGATACATTGGCTGAAATTTTAGCAATTCTGAAGTCTGTGCGAAACCTAAAAATAGCATGATATAGGTGTGTTCTTTGGACATGTGCCATGTGATAGCTGATTTTGTGATGCATGGAGGTCTATGCTCAGATGACATGACTGAAGCTAAGGTTGATAGATAGTATACGATTGTGGATAAGAAAGTGAAACTAGTTGTATTGCCATTGCCTCCAAATAGTGATTAGATGATTGAGTTGGCTTCTCATCAGCCAAATTAAAGGGATACAAAGAAGATTAGTCATCACGGCTTTACTGCACATTCTCTCAAAGAGCTAAAAGTTGGATGTGATGAGATTATTTTTCCTATAGAGAAGTGATGTTTTGAGGAAATGTTATCTAGGCTTTGGAGGGCTTTTGGATTTCAGCCATGTGAGAGTGGATGTATGTATCTAAGTATAGTTTCTCCTCTGGTTATTTTCACTCCATATGTACCATAGAACCTGCATGTCAATTCTAGTACCAAAAGCTCATTTGCAAACATTGATTGATCTCCTAAATTGAACTTGGAGGCTTCCTCAGCTCCTTTTTTGAATTGATGGTTCATTGTACCAAGAAAAATGAAACGTTGGTATTTTATATAGGATATATAGCTAATCAATAAAGTGATCATTGAAAATGTAGAACCATGTCCTATTGTTGATGAGTTTGCAGAGGCTTTTGCTAATAGAGTAGTATATCCTTTGGGTGACTTATACTATGGCTATGATTAGTTCTAGTTAGCAATTGAAAATAGGAATCTTGCAACCGTGAAGACACCATTGGGATTAGTGCGCATGTGCACTCTACCACAGGGGACAATGAATTCATTTGCACACATGATGAATGTTATGAACAAAGTATTGTGGGATTATATGCCTCATTTGACTATACCTTTTTTTTAATGAATTGCCAATAAAAGGGTGCACTGAAGAGGATAAAGATGAAGGGCTAAATGAATAGAGATGAAAAATATTTACTCCTCATCATATTTGTATTGACGGTGAGAAGATCATTGATAGACTCAAAGAAGTGAATCTTACTCTTATAGGTCAAAAGTCAATCTTTCGAGTGAATGGAGTATTGATTGTTGGACATATGTGTTGTCCATATGCCAAAAGGCCATCACTAGTAAAGGTGGATGCAATTGATAGGATGGATGAGACTTGCTCTTTAGTATCAAAGGTAAGGAGGTTTTTGGGAGCTTGTGTATTTTATATTATCTAAATATCTCATTTTTGTCAGAAAGACAAATCTAGAGCATGGTAGCTATGGAGGTTGAAAAATGAAGATAAGATTCATAGTGACATGAACAATGAATAGACCAACTGTTACACAATTGAATAGGGTTCCAAGATGGAATCTTGGACTCATAAACACAATCTTGTATAAGAGATTGACAATGATAATGACACTTACTAAAAATACAAAGCATCATGATATTGCATTACTCATATTGAAAGTGATAGTCATGTACAATACTTTATAGTAGTTGGGTTGTTCCACTCTCCTTATTGTGCATATGGGATTTAGGACATCTCTTCCTAGAGCATACATCATTTGTCATATCTTTCAACACCCCCCTCAAATGATGAATTTCTACACTTGCTGGCTTTTGTCCCCCCTACATGATGACATGGCCCAAGAGACTAGCTCATAGGCAGCCTAGTCAAGTTAAAGCTTGAAACTTTATATCTTTGGCAAGGGTTTTGTTTTACAAAGCAAATACACTAAGGGAAACAAAATCCACTATAGGAAAACATAAGATCCACTATGGGAAATGTAAATTATTCATAACAATCTATCAAAGTTGTTGTTGATAACGGAAGCATCTTTTTCATTCATGAATCAATTTTGATGATGGTTACCATTCTATACCTGTTGTGCTCTTTTATGATGCCACAACGCCTTGGTCTCCACAGGGGTTTGGCAAGAGAAGAATGTATGGGGATTCAAGAGCTTAGACTTTGGAGATGGTAGAGATAAGAGAAGGGTTGAAGGTTTCAAGCCAAGTTCTTGAAGATAAGAGACATTAGGGTGTAGGTAGATTCAAGGAGAGGAGTAGACAGAAGAGAAGGGGTTCGAAGAGATTGAAGATGCAGAAGAATACTCCCAAAAAGAATTAGAAAATATAGAAGAATACTAACAGAGATGAAGCCTGTCAGTTTCTTTCAACATTATGAGAAAATATAACTCTAATAGACAAAAACGTGTACACTATAATGCCTTCCTCTGTGCTACTCAAATCGCCAATCTAATGCTTCTAATGGCTCCGAAAGGGGGGTTAAATACCAGGATACTTGCCCAAAATCGTGCCAGATCACTCCTTCTTCATCTCCCACTTTCTGAGTGCTGTTCACTGCCTGAAAACGACAATTGTGCGTCGCGTGATTTTGCTAATCTCTCTTTTTACATAAAATCCTCTCAAATTAGCTGAAAGCTACATGCTTTCTTTTACATGCCCTCCTAATTTAGAAGTTATCTATAGTTTTATGGATTTTTACCAGAGATAATATCCAGAATATAAAAATTTGACTAAAAACTTGTCCAAAAAAATCTAATATTTTGAACCATGTACACTAATACTAATGTCTAAAGTGGCATTGGCTTTCTAAATCTAAAAGGAAGCCACACTCTAGATTTTTTTTACATGGTGTGCACGTAGTGGCACGACATCCACCCCATCCTAGCCTGCACATCCTCTGGCATGTGCCAAAGTCTTATGGATTTGCAGTGTCAGAAGAAGTATCTTCTGCCATGTCAATGTCTTCATCTTCTGCCTCTTCTTCTTCCTCTATGTCTTCATGCTCTTGAATTATATTCAAGTCTTCTAGCTCATATGTTGAATTTTCTCTTCGTTTGAAGAGCTTGATTCTTTTTCTAGCTATGGGTACCTTCATGCTTGTTCCATCCAATTCAACCAATGAATATGTGGCATTGTCATGAACGACCTTTACCACATATGGGCCAAACCAATGCTTTACCATCTTCCTAGAAGCACTGTATTGATTGTCTAGGCTACTGTCATAGACAAGCACCCAGTCATTTTCTTGAATTGCTCTTGGCCGAAGTTGATGTCACTTATCAAATCTTCTTTTGTTCTTTAGTCTTGCTGTCTTTAGCTTCTCAATAGCTGCTTGAACATCTTCAGGCCTTCTTTTGAGCTACCATATGCGCAAAGTCAGCAACTCTTCTCTACTGATGCCTTCCTCCCAAGGTAGAAGACTCCATGTAAGAATAGATTATTCAATTGGCATAATTGGTTGTTGTCCATGCATAAGTTCAGCTGGCGTATAGCCAGTCAGTGAACTGTGAGTAGTCCAGTGAGCCCATAATGCAAAAGGTAGCATTTTAGGCCATTCTTTGATCTTTCCTCTACAAGACTTTGCTAGAGCTTTAAGAATAGGTTGATGACCTCTCTCACTCTTTCCATTGATGTTAACCGGTAGACGAACAAGGTGGAAAATCTGGAAAAGCTAAAGCAAAGGACAAAGGCCACGGCAAAGTGAAACGGAAGACAAAGGCGCACAAGGAAAAGCGCAAGTCAATACTTTTGTAAAAGAGCGCAAGCGCATCATGATTTAATTTAAGGAGCGTCGGGCTCTCACCCGTGCAATTTGTAAATGTAGACGGGCGGTGGAAAGGAAGCTAGGAAGATAGAAGGACAATGGGAAAAAGGGCCTAGGCCACGGCCAGCCATGTAAAAAAGGGGATGACTGCCCAAAAGGGATTTAGGGTTTTGTATATAAAGTTGAAAAGTGAATGAGAAGCTCATTCTTGTGTGTGGCCAAAAGTGGCTCTCCTCTTCTTCTTCTGCTTCTTCTTATTCTTACTTGCTTGAGCTTGTGCTTGAGAGAGGGAGTGCGAGAGTGTAAGGGAGTGAGTGTGTGAGGGTGAGGGACCAAGGAGGAGAAGCTCTCCATCTTCTCCTCTCTTCTTCTCTTCTCTTCTCTTCTCTTCTCTTCTCTTCTCTTGCTCGCGGCTATGGAGCTTGGAGCGTGGAGCTTGAGGATGGAGCTTGCTTGAAGCTTACACTTGGATCATGGAGCTACAGGAGTGCATGGGAGAGGAGATAACTCGATCGGCATGGAGATAAGCTCACTACACCCGTAGATATGGATGGCGCATTGGCTATGTGAGAGGTAGCCATTAGTGCTCAGCTTGGAACGCATGAAACAATAAGCGGTCCGTGGGTCTTGGCGGTTGAGAGAAAGCTCCCACATTTTGGTTTCGTTTCCGGGACCAATAGATTCAAGCCTTGAGCGCTTGCACGCTTCGAATCGAGCATCGAAGTAAGGGTTTTCCCCAAACTGGTGCTTGAGGTAGATAGGTAGGAAGCGAGTGAGTTTGAAAAGGTATTCGATCTCCTTAGCAAGTAGGTTTTTAGTTTTTTGGATTTGGAAAAGCATGCTAGAGTAGGGTAGTTATTTGCTTTGTGATTTGGGTGCATTAGGGTAGGAAAAAACAAAGAAAAAAAAGAAAAATATGCATCAGGGTTTTTGCTGTCATAATAGGGCATGAGGGTTTGATTCGGTGGGCCAATTTGCATTTTGGAGTTTATTGGCTATTCCAGGTATATACAACTCTTCCCCTCCATCCATAGCTTTGATCTGAAGGTGTGTGTGATAGGCCATGACCTGAATCGTGTGATTCGAGCAATTTATCATTGCGCCGTCCAGAGTCGCGCAGCGTTCGGCTAGTCTGAGTGATGACGATTTTGGGCTGAGTCCCAGAATCAGCCCTTGGCCCACTACTACTCGGACCACTTGACTTAGCCCACCTGACTCGGCCCTCGGACCCCTCGGCCATTCGGCCCTTGACCCACTACCACTCGAACCACTTGACTCAGCCGACTCGACTTGGACACCCACCGCTCGGCCCGTCTGAATTGAGCATTTAGACCAACTTTGAAATTTGGCCCTAGGTCCACTCGACCCTCAGAAAACCAGACTCGGACTGGCCGAATTTGACATTCGGACCAGTTACATTCGGGCCTTCCACTAGGCCCTCGGATGGGCCGAATCGGTCAGCCCCTGCAATTTGGACTTGTTGGGCCGAATTTAGATTTTTTTCAAATTTTAACCTGAAGACAGTGAAACTGACCAAGAGACCATATAGAGCCAAAACCATAACATAGATCGATCATCACTGGGCTGAAACATGAAGCAAGTAGTTCAAAGTTTGGCTATAAATGGTCTTTCAAGCCACATATGGCATGTACCGTAACGGCCCTGTGGGCGGGGGGGACTGCCCTACCCCCTCTTCCCCTCCCCCCCCCCCCAAGAGGGGGCTCTGCCCCCTCCGCACCTCCCCTAAGTAGGCTGGAGAGAAAATGCGCGCCGTGACAGGTCCTCCAAATTAGACCCTATTGTAGTAATGGCTCTACACGAGGATGGATTCTCACTTGCAAAAGAGCAACCAAAAGCCCATAGTCGAACAGAGAGAAACAGAGAACCTAGAACCTCAATGGGCCAGTCTAGCCAACAAGGGCAAAAAGGCTACACTGCAAAAACACATACGTGTTGCATTCCTAGTGCATCTAGTCAAAGCGAAAAGCAACAACATCAAGCTACAACAATAGGAATGATTAGATATGACAATCCTGATGATATATGCTCCTTGAATAGCACTGCACTGACGATCCAAGACATCAGTGGAGAATCCATATCTGGTCGTGCAGTTGGGGACTCAAGGGCATTTGTTAAAAGGCTTAAATTTACAAGCCAAGACCCAGAAGACGAAGACATAGTACCACCTGCTTATCTTAGGGTCAAACTCACCGCAAAAAGAGAGCATACTATCGATGCTCTGATTGATGGAGCATATTTTAATATATTGTCCTATGAATCATGGACCCTACTAGGCCAACCAGAGCTCACACCGACTATGCAACTCTTAGCCCTTACGGGGGACACCCACAAGCACTCATAGGGAAGTGCAAAATCCTTGCGAATATTGAAACTAGAAGCTTGCCTATCCTATTTCATGTTCCTCCAAATAGTGCTAATTACGGGAAGGAAACCCTCCTAGGAAGACCCTTCAAAAGGGCGACCAAGTGTGAGGCCGACTATGTAGCGCAGAGGATACACCTGACACTATCGGGTGTGAGGATAGTCACAACCTTTAGCAAGGGTGACCTCATCGAACCTCGAGGGAAAGGCAAGGAAGGTGCTGACATAACAGTTAAGCCTATTAATGAGGGCAAGGACTTGTTTGAAGAGTTGACAAGCACAGGTCGAACAACGAGAACCAGTGAGTGAGGCCATGTTTGAAACAAGAAGGTCAGGAGACAATGCCAAGGACGGGCTTTGGACTTACAAATATCGTAGAAGACCCCAAAATAAGCCCAAGCCTTATAGACGAAGGCATCTATTGAGGGTCAACACAATGCCGTGATGGATATCCAAAGTGTTGCTATGTGCTTAAGGGTATTACGCGGGTAACCGATGGATTTGGGTGCCAAAACCCCCTGCTAAACCTTCTTTGTCGACTGAAGGCTAGATCATATCAAGAGCAAAGAAGCGTAGGAGGAGATCTAAACGAAAAACCAAGTCTTGAGTCAAAAGCATTGGAGTGACCGAGCCCCTCATGGTCGAAATCAAGAAACCAAATGGGACCAATTGGAGGGTAGATGCTCAGCCTAGTGTGCTTGACAAGTAGATGTTAGATGTAATCGTTGAGGATATGCAAAAGCCACTAGTGCCCAAGGAGCCTTTGATTTTCCAAGAGGATAATGAGCACCAGAGGCATAACGCTACTCGTGAGAAGGCTGATCGCTCAACAAAGAAAATGGCACAATTGTTTAATAGCCTCGACCAAATCATTCAGCCAGTGCAAGGCCACCTAAGAGTCCTAGATCTCCTACACCCTCTTTTCCCAAATGGACATAGGAAGCATAACAGCGGTCATCAAGGGCGGCTGCTCAATCCCAATCTCTATCTCCATCTAAGCTTCCAAATGTCCAAGAGGTGGGACATGACACCAGCTGTAGCTCTCGGCCCAAGGATATGCCTGTGCAACCTAATGTGACTAGATCAACTCATGCTCGATCCACACAGGTGAATGCTCAAAGGGCAACAAAAGACACGACCACTTCCGATCGCCCTAGGGACTTGACATCGCAATCCACCAAGAGTAGCCAGCCCACTAGACTAGCCACTACTACTTCCAATCAAGGATCATAGCAGTCACAACCCCTGGTCGTGACAACGCCCCTTGCAGAACATGTCCTTAGCAATTCACCTGTGGAGGAGGTGCCACAACCAGCATCCTTGACAACTCTAGCACTTCCAAAGTGCTTAAAGCCTAAGCTGGAGGAGTTAAACAGAAGGGAATTGACTGAAGAGCTAGACTCTCCAAAAAGAGAGGCAGTTGTACCTCACAACCTAGAGAGGCTATTCAGCAGGCCACAGCTATGCCCCATGAGGACACACTAGAGAAAGAGAATGCTGAGGCCCAGCCAAGCACATCAAGGATTGACCTAGTTCAAGGTCTCGAGTCTTCAAGGGATACACCTCGATTGCCTGAGAAAAAGAAGAGAAAAGAAAGAAAACAACAATGGCAGTTGCAAGTGGCTGTAGACCCTAAGAATATTGAAACCAAGAGTACCGAAGAGCTGAGGAATAAAGCATCGAGACCATCCACCAATGAACCCATTGATGTCTCTCCCAATAGCTGTGAAACCTCAGACACATCCGTGTGCTCTGAAAAATCAGAGCAGCCATTACCATCAATGGTTGCTTTCAACACTCAATCCACCAACAATAGAACCCGCATTGACCAATCAAGAGTGGATACAATGTTGTCACAACAGGGTGACAAATTTATACCAGTCACATCTAAGGAGAACCATGACGCAATAACAAAGCCTCAGGAGAAACATGGAAACCCTGAGAGCATAAGAAATCCTAGCGTTGACCAATCTTGCTCATTTAGGCCTGAGCCCCCAGCTATGCTAAAGCCTAGGCAAACTCCTAGAACCTTGCATGAGATAGCAACTGAGCAAGCCCTCGTTGAACATAGAAGTGTCGTAGAATGCTTAACTGAGTTGGATGCTAAGCTCAAGGTGTTCGCACGTGTCTACGTTCTCGCAGACATGGGCGCATTCCCTAAGGAGCAGCTTGGAGAATACTTGCCATTTTCCCTATCCTGGGAAGAGCAAGAACATCTCGACGAGCACTATGACAGGCTCCTGCATGAACACATGCGACTCACATCTGACAAGGAAGCTGACGAACTACGCTTATCTGTAACATTCAATGATGTGCTCTGCCAATCAAATCCCTTAGAGATAGAGCAACTAAAGCAACAATCAGAGGGTTGAAGTCAATTTGAAAAACGTTGGTTTGAAAATTGCGTCGCAATGGCCGAACTAGGAGCCCAGATTATGACAGTCTCAGAGGAGCGATTGGCCAAATGGCGGTCTCAAAGAGACCCAACCTATGTAGCACCAACTTCCTTTCGAGTGCTGATTGCCAATCGGGGTACGGACTTAACTGAAACTAGCCAAGAGAACTCTCTATCTGATAAGGTTCTCATTGAGGAGGAGTTACATGTTGCTAGTAGACTCGGACAAGGTTCCATGCTACTCGATGTTGCAAAATATCTATCGGTATTGAGTAAGCTGCCACGAGTATTAGTTGCGTGTGCCACACTTCAGTACAATCCAGAGTTCTACAATTGGCTTTTATCCTCGTGAAGTGACATGGATTTGTAAATATGTATATAAATAAACAATGACTTTTGTGACCCTGTATAGACAATATCAACACACAAGCAATGATAGTCAAGCGCAGGGAGAAGAGTTGGGTTTGATAGGCTAAGCTCCTCAGGTCCTCCTGTCATCACACATTTAGAAGTCGTGTGACCATTCCCACCTCCAAGTGGAGGGCTTGCAACCCTCATTACGGCCATAGGAAGCCTTGACCAACAATTCTAATGGTGTAGATGAGGCACCGTCCCTTTCTATACACCTTTCCTTCTTTTTGGTCTATCCTTCCAGGGATGAGCCCTCCTCCACTCCATGACAACCAGTCCACGCAACTTAGCATAAGCCAAGATCTGCTAATGGCTGGAGGCAAAACGAACATCATCATGGGGGCCATCCCTCTACAACAAACACTGCATGCCTCACCTCTCCCCTCCTCATCATATGCGCTTGATAACCCATTGTATAATCCCTTCCATGCGAATAGTTTTATCCTACCTCAAGGCCTAATCCTTGGTTTGCATTTTGCAGGTCCCCCTACGGTAGCCGACATGGAGCACCTAGTGTAGTTGGCTTTCAAGGACGCTATCCGCCATCGAAGGGAGCATGTAGCACAAGCTCCTCCGTTGGAATGCTACGTACCTATCCTTAAAAGGTATGCAAAGAAACGAGGCCCCAAGTGACACCGGCCCGGACGTAGGCCAAAAGATCCCTAGGCCAGGGGAATAGAAGCTCAAGGGAGTACACGGGGCGTGGCAACACCGGTTGTGTGGGCCCCCACTAGACGCTCGGGCACCAGGTGCTCAAAAGAGGAGAGGGCAGCTTGAGACAAGCAAGAATTTGATGCATTGTTTAAAAGCATTCTGGAAACAGTTGCGGCCACCCAAGGACTACACCATCTGGGTCCCAGCCGACATTTTCCCTGCCCAGCCTCACAGGAGCCCCTCACCAGCACAGCCTCAGTCACCCAACCACCCAGACTTGCCCCACCTCATACAAATAGAGTAGCCCCATGTTGTATAAAAGGCTTATCAAATGCTACCTGGCCATGACTTTTTGTCTTTAAATGGTTAAGTGCTGACATGTTCTCCAATTGTATAAACTTTTCATATTTGCGTTTAATATATTTCACACCTTTAGCAAAAGAAAAAGCTAATCAAGCATAGGTGATAAGTATCTAAGCCAACACCAGGGAATTCAGATAAGTGATACCTCCTTGTGCTGCACTGGTTTATTATAGTTGCGGCTCTCATGAAGTGACAAGTGGATGCAGGATGATGCAGGTCTTTGTGCGAAAGTGTTCAATGCCCAAGTCACCGCAAGACCACCAACCCCACAAAGAGCCGCGACAAAGCCACGCTACCGAAAAGCAAAAATCACCCGCGCGAGTGCCCACGTCGCATGGCCCAAAGCATGATCTTAACCACTTCCTCTTTCTGGGTTACACTCTGCGCCAGGCACTCACGGCAGTTGTTACCCCAATTGTACCAACATCGCACGTTCCAAAGAGGGTTGCAATATCTCAAGTGTATCTCCCCATCTCAACGACTGCTTCTCTAACAACGAGGCTAGGGCACAATCATCACTGTAATATCCATTTCCTGAGCCTTCGAAGCTTGACATTTCCCAACCCATTGAAAGGCTGATAGCCTCAACATATTGCAATGGTTGTATGCAGGAAGTTCAAAAAAGAAAGAAAGAAAGAAAGAAAGAAAGAAAAAAGAACAAGAAAAGGAAACAAAAAAGGAAACAAACTAGAGTGCTCTTGCTTTGGCAAAGAACTTGGTGTTTTAGGCCTACACTAAACACATCCAGGTCTTGCATCATTATATGCAAGAGTGGATCGTGGAGTCCAAGTAAGTAGCGGTTTATTGTCCCTAGGAGGACAATCACACAAATCTTTTCACAAAGCCTCTATCTTAGGCTTCTATGGTTCATCAAATGAGAAGGTTATGTCTTCAACCACTCCCTGAGATCTTAGAGGACTATTAGCATTTTATGAGTTTTTTTTATAGTCATCTCCTGGTTGTGAGCTCTGCTAGAGTCTAAAAAGACAAAGGAGCTTTGATAATTAGTGAAATTCATTTTTCAGCTTCTTATTAGCTTCTTTTTTTTTGTCCACACTAATTGTAGCGATCTGGTCTTAGTACATCTTAGTTTTGCACCAATTTTGGATGTGTTCACATTGGCTCTGAGACAATTTATATTGGGTGGCAACATCTATTGCAGGTCAATTGCATTAAAAGTAGTCTACTACTGTTAGTTGGCCCATTGTTAGGTGGGATGGTTAGCCTATTTCAACAAGTAGGGGCATCATCTATTTTTATATCCTCCCCCATTATTGCCTACCATTTAGCTGGCATCACTCTCTCTCTTCAACCTGTTAGATATGCTCAATGCCCCATCCTTGTAAGGTGCCATCAATAATCTATGGTGCTCGAAGTTGTAAGGCCCCCATTACAAGGACAAGCCATGTGTGAGCACGGACATTGGGTGGGTCTTGACTTGTATGTCAGATGAGGTCTATGTGACTAGATTGGCAGAAAGGTGATCTTTGTGGATCTAGCCTTTGGGTTAGATAGAGTAGTTATGCTAGTAGCAACTTGAGACACAATGCATGGAGTTGTAGCGTGTGGGAGTTATCAGGGACCCCTATTTTGTGGTTCGGGGGTTAAGGAAATAGTCCTTGGCTGGGGGGTCTCACGGGGCTCATAATATGATCGGACATGCTGGGGGGTTTCTTCACCTATCATATGTCTGGATCACCATCTAAGCTTCACAGTGGAAGTGCATGGGTGGATAGAGCCATCTTTGTATTAGTTCGTTTGAAATTAAAGCAGTCTCTATTCTTCTCATATTTGTTGTGTGTTCTTTACTCCTTGCTCAAAATCTTTCCATTGTGCTATGTACATTCTACATGGCATCAGATTCTAGGGGGCTTTGAGGAGTGAAGATTATGTGAGAGGCAAGGGCTTCAATAGCAAAAGAGGAGAAATATCATACGTTGCATTAGGTACTAGTGCTGGTGCATCAAGTGGTGGTGCTACTATACCGACAATTCAAATACTAAGGATTTGTCCACCAACCTTCAACAGATGCAAGTTAGATGGTACAAACTACACTTTGTGGAAGTTTAAAATCATAACTATCCTTGATTCTTATGAGCTTCTGGAGACAGTGCTAGGGACAAACCCAAAACCACAACCCACCCCAGACCCATCAAATTCAAGTGTTATGATTCCTCCAAATGCAAATATTCTAAAAGCTTGGAAATGAAGGAATGCATATGCATTATGTCCCTTAGTTAGAAGTTATTCTGACAGTGTTTTGACCTTAATTTAGCATACAACCAAGGCATCAGAGGCTTGGAATGTATTGAGGAGTCAGTACAAAATGTGAAATCAAACAAGGATTCAAAATTTGGAGAATCAACTAGTAGTACTAAATTTCACTAAAGGAGAGACAATTGAAGCATTCATCACTTGGATCAAGAATCTATGCAACCAGATGGTTGGCACTAGGATACAAAAGACTAGTGAGGAGCTAGCTTGGAGGTATCTTTGGATTTGTCCATCGAAGTTTGATGGATTGGTAACTACCCTAAACACTCAGGTGATACCCCAAGCTTTGATGTTTGAGTGTGCACTACTAATGGAGAAGGAGTTGAGGCTTAAAGCTCGGGAAGGTAGCAGTAGTGGAGATGCTGCATTCTCTGCCAATGTGAAAGGCAAAGGTGGTTCCTCTAACAACGGTGACAAAAAGAAGAAGGGTGGTAAGAAAAGGTTTCAAGGAGAGTGCTTCTATTGCAAGAAGAAAGGACATGCAATTGTAGATTGTCATGTCAAGAAGGCATATGAAAAGAATGGCACCGTGAAGACTAAAGGGAAGGAGACAACCAATACGACTAAAGTAGAGTTGGAGTTATTGATGGTGACCATTAAGAAAGTATGTTTCTTAGCACAAGAAATATCTACCACTTACCCATGGGTATTGGATAGTGGCATCTCCTATCATATGATCAACAAGAAAGGTCTATATAGTTCTTAGATAAAGCCTCTGTAAGAATCCATCACTATGCCGGTTGGGAATGATGCAAAATGCCCTGATAAGGGCACATGTACTATTTCCTTTGTTATTGTAAACGGTGAAATAAATAATCTTTCAAATATGTTGTATGTTCTAGAGATTAAGAGAAATTTGCTATCAGTTGCTTCTATAACTGATATTGGCTATGAGGTGATATTCACTAAGACAGGCGCATAAATTATCGATAGTGATGGCAAAGGAGAAAGAAGGAACAATATGTATGAGCTAAGTGCTCTTACAACCACCACTGGTGTGGGCATAAGTAAATTTTTGCATGAAAGATTTGGTCACATTGGTTTTGTAGTGTTAAAGGATATGTATAAGCAAGGTATGGTTGCTCATCTACCTATAGTAACTGAAATAAAGGAACCATGTGAAGCTTGTATGATGGGTAAACAACATAGAAAGGCATTTTCACAAGAAAGCAAGAATAGAGCAAGGACTCCTCTAGAGTTGGTGTATGTTGACTTGCATGGTAAAATGCCTACAAAAGCCTTGGGAGGATCTTCTTATTTTATGTTGATTACCAATGACTACAGTAGGAAGATATGGGTGTACTTTTGTTGAATGCTGAAATGACTAGATTTTTTTGCTGATTTTTGTTGTTTTTAGGGCTGAATGGTTGATTTTTTATAGGTTTTGAGTGATGACTGGTTGTTTTGGAAGTGTTTGAGAGTTTTTTTGATAAGATTGATTATGTTTTGGAAGCTCATGATGATTTTCATAAGAAATATGAGGCTCTATAATGTTCTGATAGGTTCTGTTGAGGTTCTAATAGCTTCTGTTTTGTTCTGTTTTTCTTCTATATGAAGCACGGATTAATTATTGATGGAAGTTGAGGTCTTTTAAAAACTCATTGAATGGTTTTTGATAGTTTGGAATGGTTTTAGTATGAGTTATGTGGTTCTGATGCTTTCTGTTGTCCTTTTGTAACCTTTTGTTGAGCTTCTGTAATTATGTTCTGTATGCCTCTGTAAGTGTTCTATGGAATGTATGTGTAACTTTGGGAGAGTTTTCTAGTCTTGGAAAGAGGTGAACGTAAGTTCAAAAGAGCTCAAGAAAGTGGAAGAAGTAGCTACTGAAGACTCAAGAGAAGACTAGAGCGAAGTGACGGTGATGACCTATGAGAAGTCACTATAGTGGCTCTGGTGACCTTTCATATCAGACACGCCTTTTGAAAGGGGCATACATGACCAAAGAAGGATTATTATGAGTGATTATTGAGTATTGTAGTGAGGATATGATGTACTATTGATTGAGAGAGGAAGAGAGAGTCAGAGATAGCCAATTCTATGCAAAGCAATGTACCATTAACTGTGCACATTGGCATACTCCCTCTGAATCATTTTTCCCTTGTTCCATTCTAAATCGGGTGTGAGTTATGGGCTCCCATGATAATTCATTGAGCAATGTGGGAGTTGGGGTGAGCGACTGTTCTTTCATCCTCCTCCACGAGCGACAGTGAGCTGAATGTTAAACCTGCATCATCACCGAACAGATTTCACTCTGCAGATGTCTGTGATATTGCGCGTGCCATCAACAATCACCGTTGATTATTTGCAAAATCAGACCAAGTGTTTCTAACCCTATTCCTTTCTCTGTTTTGAAGTGATGGTCATGTTTTAAGTGTAGGAATGCCACCATCCCATCGAATGTCAAGTCTTTGGTCCTTGTTGCTTAGTTCACCCTTCCCATTCAAGTCTTAAGTGTGGGGACGCATCCTTGCTCATTCTACGAGGTAGATACTCATGCATATCCCGATTCTGATCATGCATATATAACACAACCAGATTTTATCTTGATGGGGTCCCTTGTCCACCCACCCGTCCTCTCTCACCCCACTCCCGAGGAGGTTCCTCCCCTGTTTCTCGCTATCCCTTGTTTGATGGGTTTCCATGTGAATGTACCCTACGTTCACTAGCACCCATATCCAACCTTATAACCCTCTTTGTTCCTTTGAATGGTACACTTTTTCTTTTAACAGCCCTCTATTCCGATCAACAGTTTCCAAGTTATTACTTTTTGAAGAATTTTACGTCACCTTGACGTGTTCCCATGTGAACATGGTTTTTTTGCTTTGGAACAACTAATGGATGTGACAACCCTGCCCTATACCTTCCACTTGACATTTTTCCTTTTTACAACTAGTCAGTCTGAGGTATGGTTTGTTCATTGTTAATTTTTCCAAGTTTTCGTGTCTTTTTCATGCGTCTTTTTGTCCTTTTTCCATGTAAACCTACCCTATTCTCCTCGAAACTTTCTTCTGATTTGATAGCTTTTTCCAACTCACCTGTTTGCCCATTATCCCTTTTTACTCCACCCTATATCAATTTTTGGAATTTTTGTTATTAATTTTTATATGTGTTTTTGAGCCCTATTTTATCGTTTTATCCATGTGAATGCCTCCTCATGACCTTGAAAATGTGTTATGACCTATTCGCCTTGTTATCCATGCTTGTACTGACATTTTTCCTTTTTATTGCCTCATGTTCCGAGGTACGGATCTTCCCCAATTAATTTTCGAGTCTAGTTGCCGATGCGTTTTTCTTGTTTTTGCCATGCGAATGCACCTTCCCATCCCCGGAACTGCATTCGATGTTTTCCATCCTATTTGCCCTATCCTTCGGACATTTTCCATTTTCCTTTTGCCGCGATTCACCTGCCTATTCATTTTTCTACCTCGTTTCGGATATGTTTTTCTGTTTTTTCCATGCGAATAGGTCCTCTCCTTGATGGCACCCCATTCTGACATGATAGACTAGTCTAACACGCCGTCTTGCTCATTTTCCTCTTTTCTGCCCTTTGTTCTGGCAGACAAATTTTCTGCCATTACTTTTTGTCTATTTTTGCATTCCGATGTTGTGCCAGTTTTTGCGCACACACACCCTTGTTTCCGTCTTTCGATGCACGTGTCATGTTCATCCTGTTATCTGCCCTCCTTGTGCCTGCTCGCATCCGTTCCATGTCCTCGGCACGGCAAATTTCTTTACCCCCACCCGAGCATCTTCTTTTTCTTTTTTTTAAACAACACTTATTATTATTATTAGTTTTTCAAAACCAAAACCAAAAATTTTTTAACTTAATATTTTTCTTTTCCCCCCCAACTATCTCTTCCGTGTCCCCTCCCCTCTTCCTCCCTCCGCCCTCTTCTCTCTCCTCTCTCTCTCTCTCTCTCTCTCTCTCTCTCTCTCTCTCTCTCTCTCTCTCTCTCTCTCGCTTCCTCCCTCTTCTTCTTCTTCTTCTTCTTCTTCTTCTTCCTCCTCCTCCTCCTCCTCCTCTTCCTCCTCCTCCTCTTCTCCTTCTCCTTCTCCTCCTCCTCCTCCTTCTTCTTCTTATTCGCCCACCTCCTCTCCCTAGATGCCTCGCCGGCCACTCTTTGGCCACCCGCCCTCCTCGCGCAGCCACTGCGTGGCGCCTGCCCCCTCTTTGGACTCCCTCACCTAGTTCCTCCTTGCACCACCCTCGCTTGATTCCTCCACCTGTGGTCCGCTGGTGGGCTGTCGCCCAGTTCATTGTCGCCACCGCCATGGAGCGCTGCCCGTCGCCATGCGGAGCCGCCCGCCTCCTCTCCCTGCACCACCTCACCCACCCACCCGCCCTGCCAACCAACCCACCCCCCAACCCCACCACCCCCCTTCCCACTAAACCACCCCCCCCGCCCCCCCCCCCCCCCCCCCCCCCCAAATCAATCTTATTCCCCACCCCCCTACTAAGCCCCCACCCTTCCCACTAAACCCCCCCTACCTAAGCCCCCCTTTCCACTAAACCTCCCACCCTTACCCCAGCCCCCAATTCCCACTTTTCCCTCCGTTGCTTCGGTGTCTCCCAACTGGGTTTTCGGGTGCTTGCGAGTGTTTGTGTGCGCATGTGGGAGTCATCGTGTTGTGTTGGAAGCTGCTTGTGAGTGTTCATGTGCGCGTGTGAGAGTTGTCATGTTGTGTTGGAAGCTGCTTGTGAGTGTTCGACCTTATCCATGAGATGGTGCGTGCCCGTCCATTCACATGTAATTGTTCACATGTAACCGGGTACCCCCATTTTTATTATAAAATTGTCCAAAACCTTCAAACACACATAAAAAACCATTAAAAAATCCTTAAAATTTCATTAAAAATCTAAAAAAGTACATAAAATTAGAAAACCGATTCTATGTCAAATTGGAAATTTTCTAAAATATTTTTCCAAGATGGAATGCTAGTAACTAATTTCTAAAAATTCAAAAGCTAAAAAAATTATTTCAAATATATTTAACAGTGAACAAAATTCATAAACATCAGAAATTAATTTCAAAAAAATATTAGAAAAAGATCAACCTCTTTTCTCATGCTGATGAATGATAAATGGATATTCCATTCCTTAATTAATCACTTAATGATTTTTTAATTCATTAAAAATTATTTTCAAATGCCAAAATGCTTGAAACTTTGCCAAAAATCCTTAAAAAATGACAGGTAAATTCTAGAAAATCTTTAGGATGCTTCTTTTTAACATTTCCTATCTTTAAAGCAGTTTCAATCCCAATTTGATTTTAAAAAAAAAATCCCAAAAAACCAAAAACCAAAACAACATAAAAATTCAAACCTACATATTTAAATACATTCACAAAACCCATACAATAATTTCTCACCAACATATTAAAAACAAAACAAAACAAAAACAAACTAATGAATAACTCCCACATGAAAAGAAACCACACATTATTTATCCCCAAGGCCAAATTTTCTTTTTCTGTTTTCCTTTCTTTCTATTCTTTATTTTTTATTTTCCCTTATGGTGTTAGTATTGGTTTCTTTTGTATTGGACAGGAGGTTGGCTATTCCCTAGTCACCTTGCTGTTGTCACCCATGGATCTTTCTGTTTCTTGGCATTGAGTGGATGAAGATTTTTTGTGTATCAGACCTTGCAAGTGCCCATATACTACCAGGTTTTTTTCTTCTCCTCTTTCCCTTCTTCACATGCATATCAACACACAACTAATTGTAAATAACAATCACCCGACCGTTGCACCCACACACAATTACCACAATGCACTTCCCTAAATTTGTAATTAAAAATGAACCCGATCGTTAATTATAAAAGGAACCCCCATCGTTGCACGCGCACTTTAGAACCATAACCCACCTAATTTCTGAAATTCATACACAGTGCACGCGCACACGCACTATTCAGACACCATTAATATTTGTAATAAAAAATAAACCCCCCGAAGTCATGCATGCATATGCTTTGCACCAAAGATCATGTAATTTCTAAAAATTAACTGCATTTGTAGAGACCCCCGTCCAATCAAGTCAAATTTAGTGGGAATGGGCTACGCAAATGACTCACCCTATATTAATAGATTAATTTAATAATCAATCGAGCTTAATTGATAATCTAATAAATGAATTTGATAGCGATCACCCTCTCATTTCACTGCACCTTAGGTATACGCCTACGTTTATGGGGATTGGGATTTCTTAATCAAAGGTGTCAATCGTATTGGTCTGAGTTATTTTGATGGTTTGAACTGTGATTCTATTTTGAGTCTAGTAAGTGTCAGGGATGTGGTGTCGTTGATTACGGGGTTCTCGAGTGCCTGATTGTTTGCATAACATGAAGCTTTCGGTCGCATGAGTGCGTAGGTCATGTCCAATTTTTTACATAGGCTGTGGATTGGTTAGGGAGGTCTGGTCCGGTCTTGTCTGTCCTTCTCTTTCTTTGTCCTGATATTTTTCTTAGTGGTGGCTTGTTTGGGGTTTTGCAGGAATTTTTCCATTCTTGGTTGTGTGTGTGGATATCCTGTGTAGTCTAAATGGCATCATCCTCTACTCCCCCGATTGTGATTCACCATGTGCCATTGCCAGTGCATGACTATTCCCTTCTCTTGGAAGCAGATTGTATTTACTGTGCTAGTTTCTGTTCCTTTGTAGCACTTAAGTTTCTATCAGTGGATCACAAGCTTTGCTACTCTTTCTTGGCGTCATACAAAAAATAGTCTGGTTTGCGATGCTTCTGTCTCTCCACTACCAATATTAGTGAAGCATTATGTCTACCCCTTTCTACTTTCTTTGTACCTAGTGGTAATCAATGATTGACCGTCGAGGACATCCTTTCACTTCTTCGGAAGGAGACATCTACCCCTTTGGTGTCTAGAAAAATTATTACTAGTTCTGGGGTTTCTTTTGCTCCTATCTCCTCTCCGATGTGGAAGCAACTCCGCCAATTCCTAAAGACTGATTCATGTCTAGAAAGCTTGCTTCCAAATGTCTTTTCAAGGAGCTTTTTACTAGCTTGTCCGAATCCTTGAGGGAGCCAAGTTTAATTGGGTTGCATTCATGTTGGCCAAGATGGATCAACATTTTCAAAGAGTTAAAAAAGGTCAAGGTATTAACGTCTCTTATGGTGTATTCTTTCAAAAGACTATTACCCTTGCCCCTCCTCCTGGTGGTGTGCTAGTGGTTGATCCTACTCCTCTTCCAAAGCAGCCTCCACATTCTGTTCCATCTCCTCCTTAATTACAACCAAATTTAGACATGGAGGATGAGCCCCCTTCTAGGTTCTTCAAACTAAATGTAAATGTACTACAGGGTTGTCTAGTCCCTCTTTAGGTTCAATTGCAAAATCTTTTGTGCAAGACGCTACCTCTCCTATTTCTAGCAGTTCCCTCCCTTCATTCTTGTCTTGTCTTAACTTATTTGCTGCCTAAAGGGATGGACAGCTAGATTAGCAGACTCCCTCTACTTTACAGACGATATTGGTTGGATCATTTTTTTCCCAATTGATTTCTGGTGTCCAGTTTACATTGGAGACTTCCCTTACTTCATGTCTTCAGTCTATCTACACGGGAGTTTATAATTCATTACAAGACAAAGTTGACTCCTTGACTAATCAATTGAGCAAAGCTTTGGAGGACTTGGCATCTGAAAAAACTACCCTCAGTGCTATTCATAAACAGATGACTGATGCTACTACTTTGATGGATTCCTAGCAAGCTCAAATCAAAGAGTTAGAAACTAAATAGTTACTTTGGAAGCTACAAATGTGGCTTTAACTCAAGAAAAGAATGTAGCTATTGAAAATATGATAGAGTTAGCTCGTAAGTTGGGTACTTGTGAGGGTGAATTGCAACATTCCCAATACACTATTGAATCATAGAAGAAGCTTATTGAAGAGCTTCACCTGCAAATTATTGTTCTCTCTATTCCTCCTCTAGCATCGGTGGTTTCTTTTGTCTTATCTTCTACAAAGGAGCTTAAGCAGTTGCAACAAAAGGCTAAGCTGTGTGATGGGTTTTTTGCTAAGGTAGAATGCCTTCAGCAAAAACGAATGAATTGTGTGTAGGATGACTTTTCTCGCTATGCTAAATTGGTATCACCTCCTCCCTCTTTTTGGATTAAGTATAATCAACAGAGGTTTGCCCTATATATTTCTCTAAGTAATGTGGATTTGGAACCTCCAGAGAATGGGTGGTCAATTCTATGGACTGCTGATTTGTTGAGAGTTGTCTTTGATAGATATGTGGATGAGTTAGTCTCACATGAAACCCAATTATTATCTTTTATGTATCTTACAGGACATCTACAAATTTCTCATGAGGAGGATTTGAGTGTTTATGTGGGGGATGTCATTTTGCAAGCAATCATGGATGTTCATTCAGTGGAGCTCTTATTAGCGGAAAGCTTAAAGACTTATCATCAGCAAACGTCTTGGTGTAGAGGGCATACTTGGCATCCGGCTTTGGAGGATGATGCTTTGGAACCTCGCCGTTTACAAAAGGTCTTTTATAAGTCTGATATCTAGCCATTGCAAGCTCAATTGTTGAGCTATCTTGCTAATCATCCATTATGTACTGATTCCTTTTTCCAGGCCCTTAATTTTTGTTGTTTCATTTATCCATTGGATCCTATTGATCTTCTTTCCTATTCTCTCATGTCCTATCGCCTTCCTTTATATGTTTTCCTTCTTTCTTCTCATCCTGACACTATTCCTCTTGGACTTCCTCCTATTCCTTCAGTTTTCTCTGCACAATCTCTTCAAACCGTTTTGTTGAATTCTTCATCTTTTCCATCTTCTTTATCCCTTCACTTACCTTCATTTTATTAATTTTTTAATCCACCTTTGCAATGTTTCCCTCTCATTTCATTACCATCTCCATCTGATTCTATTAACCTTCCTCCCCAATCTGTGTTGGATACACCTGGGTATGACAGTGATATTCTTTGCAAAAGGCAATGGACGTTGCATGATTCTTTGACAGGACCGTGGCCTCCAATTCTAGGGACTTGGGAGACATCTGCTACATGTTCGACTTCTTATCTTCATTTCGCTCAAGTGCATGTTCACTCAGAGGATACTTCTGTACGCCTTGAAGGATGTGTTATTTACAATTCCTATAGAATATACCTCAATATTTTGTAAATGAGAGTAAAGCTCTTGAGCATCTCAAGCTTAGCATGCAGTTTAAATGGAAATTTTCTGTGCTCTCCATTTTTGGGGGCATGTGCCATTTAGACTAGCTGGTGTTGTATCTATGTGAGTTTTGTGTGTGTTCTGTGATGTATGTGATGTGGTGTATTATCCTCTTATGTGGATTTGAAGATGAAGATGGACTTGATTACGAAGCTGATGGATGGTGGTTAGTGATTCTATTTGTTTGATGGATGGACACAACCTTTTATATCCTTTACCAATTTGTTATAATTTTCTATTGATGATATGATCTTTTCATGGATAAAGGTGTTTTCCTTTCATTATATGCTTTTGTTGGGGGTAAAGGCGCCTTCGCCTAGCCGCCCATGTATTACTACACTGCTAGTATCTGCCACTGCACACTGTAGGTGGTGGGCGCCCGTCACAGTCACTTATTCTTTATTCTTTTAGTGACAGTTTGAATAAAGGAAGGCCCGGCCACACATTGTGGTTGTTGGAGTTCCCATTTGTGTCTCTCTCTCTTCTTGATCTTTCTCTCTGCCATAGCTCACTTCCAAGCAAGCTTCGATCCTTCTCACCTTTCAATTGGTATGAGAGCGAGGGTTTCCAACTTCCCGAACTTGGTTCCTAGCATTCTTAGCTTCCATTCAAATACCTGCAGCATTGGGTCTCCTTCCCGGTAGCCATAGCCGACCTTCCCGAGCTCCCGTCACTCCTCGGCTTCTTGAGCACCTTCCCCGGCCTATTGAGGCACCCTCAGGGCATTGCTATAGAGGTATTGAAGTGTTCTTTTAGTTTTTTTTTCTTCAGTTCTCAGGTTGCAGTCAAACAGGGCAGCCATAGCTCAAACCCTTGGAGCTTGGATCTTGCTTCCTCTTGCATTTGGGCACTTGAGGCTTCTTGTGGGCCTCCCTGGACACCCCCCTGGAGCCTCCAACCACTACCATTGAGGCCACATGGATGCACAGGAGCAGAAGAAGGGATCAACAAATTTGCACCATTTTTTTTGCTATTCTGGACAACACACTATAACAGCTCACCTACTCCTCATTGACGGCTATGTCATGCTTCTTCGGACTTGGCAATGCACTTGGCAATGGTCTCTAACTTCGGTTGAAGCCTTCTTGATCGTTGGCATCAGTTTTGGGTCTGATCTATACATTCCTAGGACTGTTTATAGTAGTCCCACAGTCATGTTATGTAGAAATAACATTGGTATCTAATGCTATGCTTGTTTGGGCACTTCTACTCTTTTCTCTGTTCGAAGTGCTGTTTTTTGTCTGTGGACTGCGATTGCGGCACGCAAGAATTTGCAAATCCCTCTCTTTATGTTTTTCTTTTTATAAAATCCCCAAAACTAACTAAAACATCACTTGTCTTTTCTTTTAAATGACATCCAGTTCTAGAAATCTCTATATTTTTTAAGGATAATATCTAAAATATACTAGTTATGCCCAAAATCTAATATTTTTTTACCATCCAAACTATACACATTAATACTCATGATTAATATAGCTCATTAGTCTTGTTCACGTTGTAACTTCTGTGAAGGGTGGCTATGGTCCTTGTCAATCCGATGAAAATATCAGATTTACGACTCTCAATAAAATATATTTTTATTAAATAAAGTTGTTAGTTATTAATGTTAGTTAGTTTTTATCTTAGTGTTAGTCTTTAGTTAGTAATCTTACTAACTTATTAATTCACTAACTAACTTTAGAACTAACCAACTAACTTTTATTGCATGTAAATATTACGAGTAGGTTGTTTCTTACTCTGCCAACTAATCATACTACTGTCCAATCCAAATGCATAATCACTAGTTGACCTCCTATCATAGGCACAACCAACCCAATTAGCATCAGTAAACCCTGTCAAGTCATGGGATTTTTCATATGCATAAAACAACCCATAATCTATAGTACCCTTTATATATCTCATGATCCTCTTGACGGCATCTAAATGTGGTTTGTGAGGCTTCTGCATGAACTGACTAATTAGCCCTACTGCATAACATAAGTCAGGATGGGTAATAGTCAAGTATATCAATCGACACATTGTTACATTCTCTATGTCATTCCCAACATCAATCTGTAGCTTGACATTCTGATCAAGAGGTGTCTCCATAGGCTTGTATTCAACCATACCATACTTTTGTAACATGTCATGAGCATACTGCTTCTGTAGCAGCCATATACCTTGAGGCGTAGAGACTACCTCAATCCTAAGAAAATACTTTAGTTCACCAAGGTCTTTGACTCTAAATCTAGTCTGTAAACATGATTTAATTTCAGCAATGCCCTCTTCATCATCTCTAGTGATTTTAAGATCATCTACATAAACCACTGGAAACACATATCCATGATCTGTCTTCTTTGTGAACAGACTGTGATCTGCATCACCCAATCTAAATCCATGTTGTTGTAAATAACTGGTAGTCTGAGCATTCCATGCTCTAGGTGCATGCTTCAATCCATATAAAGCCTTTTTTAGCTTACATACATGTGTAGGAAAGTCCGGGTGAGCATAGCCTTCAGGTTGCTCCATATATACTTCCTCAACCAATTCATCGTTCAAGAAAGCATTCTTGATGTCCACTTACCATAATTTCTAGCCTTTGCATGCTGCCAAAGCAATGACAGTTCTGAATGTTGCCATTTTAGCCACTGAACCAAAAGTCTCCTCATAGTCAAGGCCATATTGCAATGCATACCCTTTTGCAACCAACCTGGCCTTATAGCATTCTAACGAACCATATGACTTGCACTTAACCTTGTACACCCATTTGTAGCCAATGGGGACTTTGCCTTCAGGAAACTCAACCAATTCCCATGTCTCATTTTCAGCCAGGGCTGCATACTCCTCATCCATGGCAGCACACGAGTTATCATCTGTAACTACATCATCAAACTTTGTAGGTTCTTTGTAACCTATCACACTAGCCATATATGCATAATGGTGAACTGAATAACCAGTGTATGTAAACTTGTCAATTGGTTTTTTGACTCTCTCAGATCTTCATAACTCTAGCTCACTTTGAGCTTGCCTCTCATGAGGCGGTACATAACGACTCTACCTTGCTCCAGGCGTCATAATAGACGGAATGCCCAACTCACTATCCAAACTATCACTGTCAGATGACTCATAACCTGCTATAAGTGGACCTGTCACATCCTCAAGCATATTTTCTTTTCCCTTATCCAATCTCCCCCTCACTGACATATCTGTGTCAGTGGACATAGGAGTACGACTGTGCAAGCATCTTGACCAAGGACTTACTGTAGGTGATCCATCACCTATAGGACCACTCATAGATGTACTCACTGTAGGTGTAATTTTAGCATTACTAGTGCTGGCTGATCCATCAGTAGCCACTGCAATAGGATTACCATACCACGATGCTAGCTCATCAAAAACAACATCTCTACTAATCAATGTCTCATGTGTAGATGGTACATAACACTTGTAAGCTTTTCGGTCTTGTGCTTGCATAACCAAGGAACACACTCTTGACAACTTTAGGATCCAATTTCTTCCTCTTTTCATCAGGAACATGCACATATGAATGCTGCCAAATACCTTCAAGTGCGAAATGTCAAGCTTATGACCATACAACCTCTCATATAGAGTTACATCGTGAATCCCTGCTGTAGGGGTTCTATTCAGCACATAGACAACAGTCACTACTGCTTCAGCCCAATAACCATTTGGCAAACTCTTCTCATTCAGCATAACTCTTGTCGATTCCATCAGTACCCTATTTTTCTTTCTGCTACACCATTTTGCTGCAGTGTATACCTACAAGTTAACTATCTTCCGATCCCATGTTTAGCAAGGTATCTATCAAAGTAATTAGAGATGTATTCTCCACCTCCATCTGATCTAATACATGAAATTTTACAGCTCAACTCATTTTCAACATGCTTCTTGAAGTCCTTGAATGCATCAAACACATCATCCTTATGTTTCAGTATGTAAAGCCAAGTATACCTGTTGAAATCATCAATGAAGGATACATAGTAACGAGCACCACCAAACGAAGCATTATGAGGTAGACCCCATACATCTGAATGTACCAACTGCAAGGGTCATGAGCTATTCTGTACATGTCTCATAAATGGAAACTGTGCTTACTTTCCAAATTGGCATGCATCACATTGTCGAAGGGTTTTTGAAAGCAAAGTCACATCTACAGAAGACCTTGACAAATTTCAAGATAGAAGATCAATCTATCGAGATCAGATTTAATTTAAAAGCTCATTTTCAGATAATATGAGACATATAGTCAGCTACATCTAATTGGGAGCAAAGTGAAGGTAAAGAGATCATCGGTCCTTCTTTCGAGCTGCTTCTTCTTAAAATTCAAAGATTCTTTCCTTCAAGAGAGAATAATTTGACTTTTTGGCAAGGAAGAGCATGAATATGATGCTCAAGAGTGAACTTATAAAATAATCATTACACATAGTATGAGACATTGATTAAGAAGTAGACATTTAAAAAAAAAAGATGAACGCTCTCGAATAAGCCAGATGAAGGCTTGAGATGGAGGTATGGAAAGAAGTTCAGTTTTTTATAATCAGATGTGAAGTTGACTTTACTTGTACTCCCACACTTCGTAGTTATCGCTTCTTCTTCAACGTGATTTGTGTTGAGGATACATAGTCTTCATGAATAGTTGCAATCAGAATTATGCATTATTACATAATCTTGACTTTCCGTCCATCGGTAGCTCCAGACATCCGCCGTAGTCGCAGTCACGATTTCCCTTCAGCAACATCGTCCGCCTCCAGTTCTTTGCCGGTGATGCAGTCCATATCATCCTGCCCGCCAAAGCTTGAGATCGCCAACCTCAGTTGCATGTTCAATTCAGTAGCATGCTCAACAGTTGTTGTTGATGAGCTTAGGCCATGTTGATCAGCTCCTCTTTTCGTCGGTTTGCCTATTTGAAATTGAAGATGAGTTCCGTCACCTTTGAAGTGTTCACGCAGAGAACATAACAATGTTACGCCAGCTATCTACTTGCAATAGCAACGACACATGTCGAGGCAGCACTCGCAGGTTTCTTAACAGTAGAAGCAACAACAAAGCGTGAAGAGGCATCGAACAGGTATCCTTTCTCCTTGCTTTGCTTTGAGATATGATCCTCTCTGTGATGATGACCAGTGAACATATGGAGACGACCGCCAGAGCTATGGAATTCCAGAAGGAATGAAAGGTAAGACTCGTGGGAAGGCATGGTGCCATCGATTTAGCCGAGAAAGCTCCTTTTTCTTGTCATTGCTGATCCTCCTAGCAATGGACAGGAAAAGCGCCCACGATTCATCTGCCCCCCTTCTTCTTCGCAACAAAACAGGTTCCCCCAAAAAGCTTTGTTTTCCCAAATAGCCATCCTTGCATCCTTGCTTTTTCATACATCCCCCGATGCTTTTGCGTTTTTCCTCCAGAAATACGGTTCCCCTCAGAAAAGCACGAGGATTCCTTACACAAGTTGTACGAACTCCACATATATTGCATGTAAATACTGCACAATGGATTCAAATTATCCACCAGCTTGTGAAATATGTTACAGCCTCCACACTGCACAAAAATTGTCCCTTCCTTGAAAGGAGCCCTTCTATGCACAACTCAAATCCATTTGAACTGCACCAATGCATTGAAATGTCCTGCCTGTGAAGAAAGTAGCAAGCCAGAGCCAAATAGGGATATGAACCTGTAAACGGGCATTCCACTCACATCTTCTCCAACTGTTATAGCATTAGGATAAAGGGCATGAATCATGTCATTGGCAAGCATCAAATAATTGACTGCATCCATATCAGTTGCTAGCCCAAAATACTGTCATATCCCCCACGTCAACATAGCCAAGGATAAGGGAACTCCAAGAATACTCATTGCGTTGTGGTAGGTAGTCAAACATGTGTTGAACATCAAGCAAGCTCCCACATTTAGCATACATATCCACTAGTGTACTTCGATCTGCATCTCTTTAAAACAGTTTAGTACTTCCTCACAAAACCCATAATCGGCATATCCTGAAATAAGTGTAGCCCATGAGATCTCAAGTTACCAATTTATCAAAAACTCCCTATTCTTCTACAAGCATGTCACATTTAGCGTACATGTCAACCAGAGCATTACGGATAAGTTCCTCTTCCACCAAACCCCTCTTCACTATATTACCCATGCAGAATAAAAGTGCAAACATAACGACTAAGTATGTACAAAGTAACAAATGTCACACACACAACTTTTTTGGTGGATTCCACACCTCGGATGCGCAGCAGTACGACATCCACCCCCTCTGATCCTGCACATCCTCCGGATGGGCCAACTACCCATAATCATTATCAGCAAGATCCACGTATAGATCAATCTCTTCATTGTATATTTCTGGTATTTCAGCAAGATTATTTGTCATATCATCTGTTTCCTCTATTGGAGTTTCTTCTCGTTGCTCTTTTCTTGCAAATTCTTCCAATGCATAATTCTCATAATCTCTTTTCTTGAAAATCTTGATTCTTTTTCCTGCAATAGGCACTCTAAGCACTGTCCCATCCAATTCTGTTAGCTCATATGTTGCATTATCAAAGACATGTCTGACTATATACAGTCCAAACCATCTTTTCACCATATTCCAAAGAATCTGCAAAAACTTTCTCAATTTTTGCAGGGCTCTAGTGTGGCTCTCATCCCAAAAAACTTTCTGCCCCTTTCGAAACAGCTCATATAAACAATCTACTATGTGTGCAAAATGGGGTATCCAAATCATGTAAAACACACATACTCCAATGAATCTCCGTACCTCTGAAGTGGTAGAACAATACTCTGTAATCTTGCCTATAACATCCACCTTCTTATCCACAGTTTTGTATTTTGTGTCAACCCTGGCTTCATTATGATCCTCTGCATTACTCAAATCTTGCTGTAAATCAGCAATTCTGCATATGTACTACCTGGCAGCTCTAGGCAACTTAGAAGTCTTCTGATAACTCATCGAACTGTTTGCTGAAATTCCAACAAAACTAGAGGAGAAAACATTGCTGTGCCAGGAGGCAAGAACTCCAATCTCCTCTGCTCTGTACCACCGTCGTCTCGCGAAACAGCGGTACCTAATGAAAACTCGAATCCCTCATAGTGGGCAAAGGTGCATCTCTAAGAGTATCCCTGTTTCTAACATGGTTCACACACAGAGTCATAAACTGAACTGCTCTTATGCCATCTTTACTGCGAATCCGTGCATAAGCAGATCCATCATCCATTACTTTTGTTTCCATGTGCATCTCTGTGATGAATGGCTGTCCAAGAATTATGGGATAAGAGCATGAATCCTGCACAAAGAAATGGAAATCCTCCTCTACATCTCCAATAGAAACCCTGACACTAGGACAGGCAGCATACAAAACACCTGCAGTGTTGTTGGTGGCTCTCATACGCCACCCATGCTCTACATCCATAGGCCATCTATTACTTTCATAAACTCCACAAACTATGAGATTAATCTCTGAACCATGATCCACCAAAGCAACATAAGGCACCTGTTTCTCTCCAATTTTTACCATCGTTTTTGTAGTTGCCCTAGCCCAATGACTTCGCGAAAAGTGACTACGCGGTATCAAGACAGGCTCATCAGTTTCAGCATAATGCATAGGCTGAACCCTCTTCTCTATCTGTGGAAAAATAGAAGCATTCTCAACCATAACCTCATCCTCATCCTCATCCAACTCCCCAATCAAAACTCCCTGTGTATCAGTAGTAGGCAATGCATGTCTTTTCCTCTTCAAGACTTCTTGGAACTGATCTTGAAACTCTCTTTTCGAGATGCCCAAAACCTCAAAAATAGTAAAAGTCACCTCATTGCCAAGTATCTTGTCATTAAAGATTTTCTTCATGTCCGTAGATGTCTCAATATCGGACATCAATCTAAACCCTGGCTGCTTTCTCTCTCTAGGCTCTTGCCTCTTTTCTTTCTTTTGAGCATCTTCCATCTGTCGTTCTGGCCCTGGCCTCAAAGACAGTCCTGCAATAGGTGGAGTAACAAACTCACCCCCTCTAGTCTTTTTAGCTGCATTTGGATTTTCTTCATCCCTCTTACGCTTCTCCTCAACAAGTACATCTGCTCCCTGAGACTTAGCCAAGTAGGCATAAATAGTGTACCTGTCAACAAGCGAATCCCAACCTGTCTCAGATCTGATGCTAGAGCCTACACTAGTCAAAATAGTTTGCTGAATTTTTCCCTTGTTTGCCATCTCCATAGCATAAGTCCATAATGCTGACTGATTCTCTGATCCTTTCTCGATCTGAACTCCATATGTAGAAGTATCTCCTCTAGCTGCCACATAAGAAGTACGCGCAGCCATATCATCCACTAATTTCTTCATTCCGCCTTTCCCGAAATTGGTAGTAAGCAGAGTTGCTGTTTCAGTCAACCAGATCTTACCATCTTATCCCCAAAATACCAAATTCTTCCTCCTTGCATCCTGAAAAGATTCACAATCCCTGCAATGCTGATGGTCCGTACTATCACACCAAATACATCTTTGATCTCTCCTAGGTGCACTAGGAGCACTCCTAGGTGCAGTAGGAGCACTAGAAGAAATAGTAGGCGCAGTCGAAGAAAACTGCTCTTTCAAATTTTCCACCAATTCTGCTTTAACTGACTCCAGTGTCAAATCCGTTATGCCTTTGATTATGTCATCAAGAGAGGAAGGCACTGACGGAGCGGATGGTTTTGGAGCAGAAGGAGCTGGCATTGGTCTTGGAACAGGAGGAACGGGAGGAGTAGAAACAATAGGCACTGGCATAGGCCAAGAAACTGGCTGAGGAAGAGAAGAAATAACAGGGATAGAAGCATGCATAGGAGCAGAAAACGACGTCGATGTCATAGATCCATTCTGTAGGCGGGTCTTCCATATCCTCCTCTTGGTCAAAGTCGAGACTGCATCCTGGGCATCTTGCCAATCCGTTTTAAGACCCATAGGCTTCGTGCGATCCTTAAGAAGCTCTCCTAATTCTTCCTGAAGATCAGGATCTGCAGCTTGCAAGAAAAGCTCAACTTTCTCAATATCCAATGCTCTTTGTTCAATGGCATCAGGTTGACTATACCTCTCTTCAAATTCTCGTATCAACTCTGAAGCAGCTAGACCTTTGTTTGGCATGTAGACCCACTCTTGGAATGACCGTCGTGTAGCCATCCCAAAGTCCTCAAGGAAATACTTTTCTTTCAGGGCCTTCTTAAAATCTTGCCAATGCGAATTTTGAATAAAAAGATCAGTCACTTTTTCCCTCAAGGCGGGTGTGACAAGACGAAGGAAATACTTACTCATAAGTCCAGCTGGTACTCCAAAAAATCCCATCTTGATCTCATATGTCTTCAAGTAAGCTGAAACATTACGTCCATCAAATAGCTTATTCTCATTCTCAACTGCTTCAATCGCCTTAGTCGCGCTGATTACATTCTCTTGCTCCGAATATAGTTGCATTTGCTGAGACAACTGTTGTTGATGCAATTGCTGCTGCTGCTGCATATACAATTGTGTCTGCTGATTTTGAAGCTGCATATACATAGATATATTATGTAAAATCTGCTTTAAATCATCCGTTGAAGTACTTGAAGCAGCAATCAATGATGGAGCTGAAGTAGAGGACAAAGCAAGAATCATAGAAGAGGCTGAAATGGATGCTGAAGTATCTCCCATCCTGAAATTATAAGATAGAAGATCAATCTATCGAGATCAGATTCAATTTGAAAGCTCATTTTTAGATAATATGAGACATATAGTTAGCTACATCTGATTGGGAGCAAAGTGAAGGTAAAGAGATCATCGGTCCTTCTTTCGAGCTGCTTCTTCTTAAAATTCAAAGATTCTTTCCTTCAAGAGAGAATAATTTGACTTTTTGGCAAGGAAGAGCATGAATATGATGCTCAAGAGTGAGCTTATAAAATAATCATTACACATAGTATGAGAAACAATACATTGATTAAGAAGTAGACATTAAAAAAAAAAATGATGAACGCTCTCGAATAAGCCAGATGAAGGCTTGAGATGGAGGTATGGAAAGAAGTTCAGTTTTTTATAATCAGATGTGAAGTTGACTTTACTTGTACTCCCACACTTCGTAGTTATCGCTTCTTCTTCAACGTGATTTGCGTTGAGGATACATAGTCTTCATGAATAGTTGCAATCAGAATTATGCATTATTACATAATCTCGACTTTTCGTCCGTCGGTAGCTCCAGACATCCGCCATAGTCGCAGTCACGATTTCCCTTCAGCAACATCGTCCGCCTCCAGTTCTTTGCCGGTGATGCAGGCCATATCATCCTGCCACCAAAGCTTGAGATCGCCAACCTCAGTTGCATGTTCAATTCAGTGGCATGCTCAACAGTTGTTGTTGATGAGCTTAGGCCATGTTGATCAGCTCCTCTTTTCGTCGGTTTGCCTATTTGAAATTGAAGATGAGTTCCGTCACCTTTAAAGTGTTCATGCAAAGCAACAGAACAATGTTACGTCAGCTGTCTACTTGCAATAGCAACGATACATGTCGAGGCAGCACTCGCAGGTTTCTTAACAGTAGAAGCAACAACAAAGCATGAAGAGGCATCGAACATGTATCCTTTCTCCTTGCTTTGCTTTGAGATATGATCCTCTCTGTGATGATGACCAGTGAACATATGGAGATAACCGCCAGAGCTGTGGAATTCCAAAAGGAATGAAAGGTAAGACTCGTGGGAAGGCATGGTGCCACCAATTTAGCCGAGAAAGCTCCTTTTTCTTGTCATTGATGATCCTCCTAGCGATGGACAGGAAAAGCGCCCACGATTCATGTGCCCCCCTTCTTCTTCGCAACAAAATAGGTTCCCCCAAAAAGCTTTGTTTTCCCAAATAGCCATCCGTGCATCCTTGCTTTTTCATACATCCCCCGATGCTTTTGCGTTTTTCCTCCAGAAATACGATTCCCCTCAGAAAAGCATGAGGATTCCTTACATGAGTTGTACGAACTCCACATATATTGCATGTAAATACTGCACAATGGATTCAAATTATCCACCAGCTTGTGAAATATGTTACAGCCTCCACACTGCACAAAAATTGTCCCTTCCTTGAAAGGAGCCCTTCTACACAACTCAAATCCATCTGAATTGCATCCATGCATTGAAATGTCCTGCCTGTGAAGAAAGTAGCAAGCCAGAGCCAAATAGGGATATGAACCTGTAAACGGGCATTCCACTCACATCTTCTCCAACTGTTATAGCATTAGGATAAAGGGCATGAATCATGTCATTGGCAAGCATCAAATAATTGACTGCATCCATATCAGTTGCTAGCCCAAAATACTGTCATATCCCCCACGTCAACATAGCCAAGGATAAGGGAACTCCAAGAATACTCATTGCGTTGTGGTAGGCAGTCAAACATGTGCTGAACATCAAGCAAGCTCCCACATTTAACATACATATCCACTAGTGTACTTCGATCTGCATCTCTTTAAAACAGTTTAGTACTTCCTCACAAAGCCCATAATCGGCATATCCTGAAATAAGTGTAGCCCATGAGATTGCATCTCAAGTTACCAATCTATCAAAAACTCCCTGTTCTTCTACAAGCATGTCACATTTAGCGTACATGTCAACCAGAGCATTACGAATAAGTTCCTCTTGCACCAAACCCCTCTTCACTATATTACCCACGCAGAATAAAAGTGCAAACATAACGACTAAGTATGTACAAAGTAACAAATGTCACACACACAACTTTTTGGTGGATTCCACACCTCGGATGCGCAGCAGTACGACAACATACATGTCCAAAGTCTTGATACTTGAACTTAGGTAGTCCAAGCACAATCTCCTTTTGTTACATAGATTTTAGCTTTTGTGCATTCACATAGCCAATCCGCTTATGCCATATCTCAATATCCCATATAGCACCATCATCATGTGCAAACATGGCTACTTTCAATTCTGGAATTGACATATCAAGAGTAATTATTCTGCCATCTCTTCGACCTCTAGCAATCAATTTGAAGCCATTACCATATTCTTCAACAAAGCATCCATCTCTATTAAATCTCACTTGCATATTCTGTTCTACCATCTATCCAATTGACAAAAGATTCTTGGTTATTGTAGGTACATGTAGTACATCATGCAGGCTCTTTTTCTTGCCATCAGGCATCAACAACGGAACAATTCCTGTGTGTTGAATGTCATGTTGGGTGTCATCCCCACCAGTACACACATAACCATGTGAACCTGCAACCATTTCATCAAACCATTCTCCATGAGGAGGTGTCATATGATTTGAAGCCTCTGAATCAACATACTATCTCTCATCTCTGTTCTGCTTAGATGCATTCTTAGACACATGCTGCATGGCAAACAATCTGTCAACCTGCTCATCATGAGCACCACTAGAAGATGCATAGTGCCCATGCTGTTTGCCCTTTGCTTTCATATCTCCCTGCTTCTTGTGAAAATCCTTTGCAATGTAACCATATCTGATGCAGTAATGACAGTCCTTATCTCTATTTGACTAATCATTTGATTGCCATGAACCAAATCCACCACCGCTACCATGGGGTGATCTCCCCCTGCCTCTAAAGCTGCCAGATCCATGCTGGCCTTGTGTATTTGTGCCATGCCAAGCATTCTGCTGATGCTGTCCATAAGTGTTTCGAGTGTCTCCTTGATCTCCAAAAGAGCCATGGCCTCTGCCACCTCTACCACGCTAGCTAGAGTAAAGAACAATGTTTCTGCTTTGAGACGTACTAGAACCTGTATTCAACCCAAGCTTAACTTCCTCATGTAGCAGCAAAGCAATCAACTCATCCCAATTAGGGGATTTAGCTCTCACAGAAATAGACGTATTAAATGATTTATACTCTTTGCCAAGTCCATTCAATGTCACTACAATCATATCATCCTCAGACACTCAAGATCCAATGGTGGCAAGCTGATTCACTATGTTTTTTATCTCTGTAGTGTAGGCCTGAATGCTTCTGCCATTCCTAGACATGTTATTGAACTATTGCTTTAGCTGAATCTTTCTTGCATGTGTTACATTTCCATAATTCTTCATGAGTATGTCCCATGCATCCTTTGGAGAACTACATCCAGTAATCTGTATAACCATAGCATCTGATATACATAAGGAAAACCAATGTAACACCTTGCACGCTCTCTCAGTCCATAGCTTATGAGCCCTTTTTTGATAATTTGTCGGATTTCTTTCATGCATTTCAGGTTCAGCCTCATCACCTGTACCTAAGTCCCAATAACCTCTGCCAACCAAAAAAATCTTCATGTGGAACTTCCACAAAGCAAAATTTTTGTTGTCTAGCTTTTCTCCCACAATTTGAGTGATATTGTCAGTGCCTTGAGCATTTGCCATAGTTGCAGCTTAGGTATTCAGTGATGTATACAACCTATAAGTATCTGACTCCTTTTCCTACAGTTCAAGTCACCAGTTTCCTGCTATTCATGACAGTTTCCTACTATTCATGACAGTTTCCTACTATTCATGACAGTTTCCTAGTATTCAGGATAGATTCTTGCAATTCAAGACAGTTTTCCTGACAACCTACTTGCTGTAAATTGTATTCCAACAATGAAAAAACACAGTCAATTGAGCATAAAACAAGCTCAAATCAGTTCAAAACATTCTATGGTAGTGGCAAAACATCCCGGCAATAAACTATGTCCATACAAGTATCAATATTTGTACTGTATGCAAGTATCAGTACCATATATAGCCAGCCCACTACTATAACCAACAATATCTTCTCTATTAAAATAAGAGTATTTAGACCTCAAAACAGCCCCAAAACATCTCATTCAGCTGCCACTCTATGAAGGAGTTGATACATGTCCAAGCTGTCAGAATATATTGCATGTATGTCAAGTGAAGATGATAGGTATCCTTCCTACAGATAATAACTAGTCAATACCCTGGTATAACCACCAACAAATCAATTCAAAATCTGGACTTTTAGCACTCACAATATACCAAAAAGCATCTACCACTCAAGTGGTATGATCCAAGCATTTGTCACTAGCAAATAAGCATCATAGATACTTCAACCCTATAGGTATATTGTTTCCAAATTTAGGACAGCAACCGGTTGACTATTTCCAGCCTGCAAATAAGCTCCACAATTGAGCATTTAACACTCCAATATCATGCTCAAATGCATGATAATAAGGGCACATACATTGTTAGGATGAAAGCCACAAGTGCCCTGGAATCACCTACTATTTACTGCATTAAACATCCATTAAATAGCCAATCTGCACATGTCTATGCTGAATGTCTCAAAATCTGTGAGCAATTTGAAAAAACTTCTTTCTTTTGCAAACTTATAGACCACGTCGAAATGGTTAGGAGTGGCGGGTCTTTTCTCCAAAAACCATTTTTGTAGCAAGATATAGCTTCTGTAAAAAAAAACGGGCTGCAGGCACAGTCTCCTTTGATGATGTTTTCTTCAGATCTGATGTCTTGATGTCAAATGGCCACTGCCAAGCCTTCAGGCTTCAGGCATTCAAGCTCTGATACCATGTTGAAAGAGAGGAAGAGAGACAGAGTGAAGCAGAAGATGAGCCTCAGCTCATTGTTGTTCTTCTTTAATTATTTTTCCATTGTAACTGAAAGAGACTTACACACATAGGTATGACTAACCAAGACTAACTGTGGTTAAGTCACTGACTACACTGACTTATTGAGTGTCACACACATGTACATCTGTATCCAGCTAATGTCGATCACACACATAAAGATAGACTGACTGAAGAGTAACGGGAGCTTGATATTCTAACACATGTGGTGGGGCATCGTGCCAAAATTTTAGGTATCACAAGGATGTTAGAAGCCCTAGCTATAAAGGGAAAACCATTGCTTAAAAGGCACGGTCCCCATGTTCTAAGTGCAAAGGATAAGTTTGCTTTTGATGAGGGGCAAAAGCTCCTAGATAAAGCCATCATGGAACTACCTAAGAAGGGGCAAGGTATGGAAGATCCTCTAAGAAAGGATCGGAATGACATGCTAAGAGCTATAGGACTCCCTAGACCACTTTGTGAGTTGGCAGAAAGGGATGGAAAGGATAATATTAACCTCCCTACACCAGTAAAGGTGGAAATGGAAGAGATTGGAGACCCTAAGATACTAGAGTTAGATCATGAATATGAAGATTTTAATAGCCCAGTGCTAATCCTAAAGGGGAGGACTAAATGCCCTCCTCCTTATAGGGATCTCCCAGTATTTCATGGGTTGGTAAATGAGAACCCAATGTTGCACTTAAAAGAATATGGCCTAACTTGCCTTGCAAGTGGGTTCAATGATATTCATCGGATGCTTGTATTTTCTAGCACCCTGAAGGGAGAGGCTAGAAAATGGTATTGGAGCCTCCCAAGAGGGTCGATTAAATCATTCGAGGAGCTACATGATAAATTTTTAGATGAATATGAAAAGAAGGTGCCTATGACCTAGGTCTTAGGGCAGTTTATGCAAATAAGACAAGAGTCTTACCCTTCTGCTAAATAATATGCTAGAGCCATTGGCTCGCGTAAGGCTATTATGAGGGAAACACCTGGTTGTATATCCCTAAACCCCACCCGGCCAAGACTGCCATTCATATGTTACCCCCGAGCTTGATCACCCCCATCCCCATCAAACCTCAACACAATGAGCCACAGTGGTCCCCAGAACCGCATCTTGCAAGCCCATCTACACATATGCTCGAGAGACTCGAACAAGCCTATCGGCCCAAACAACAGACACCATCGTACAACCCCTCACGCACTAGAGTCTGTCCAACGACAATGATCCACGTTGAAGGCTGCCATCAATCTGAAGTAGTTGCCGCTCCACCAGCCCTAAGCCAGGGCACCCAACCGCAACCTCTGGCACACCCGCAACCACAACTACCCACTGTCAAAGGCTCTTGGGCCACCAAAATCCTTTGGTAGAACCATAGCTAGATGTGTACTACCGACTAAATCCTTTGGGTGGGGTCCTCCAAAATCATGGGGCTGGAATTGCTGAACTAGTGGAGGCCTTTCGCCTTTCTCCCTATCTGCTTGCTCATTTTCAAGGCAGCAAGATGAGATATGCCCTAGATGGTCACACATTGGCCACATGTCCACAACATGCTATGGGCTCATGGTTTTGACCTCCTCCTATGCCTTTCCCTCTTCCTTTGCCTAAGGCTATGACCGGCACGGGCCTAAAATCCATCAATATGGGGTTACTCTCCTCGTCATAAGAGACATAAGGGTTGATGTATGAGTCTTCCTCTAGTGGTTCCTCTACAAAGTGCAATGAAGTGTCACTTGGTGGATGGGTCACTATAGGCCCTAGTTGCCTGCGATTCCTGTGGGGTTAATGTCCCAGTCCTTGGAGCAACTTGCTTTGAATAGTTAGGTGTGGGTAGAGCCAAAGGGGCTCCCTTTCCAAAGTAAGGCTGCCTAGCTCCTGGATAGTATGGCTGAGCATAGGGTTGCTAGTATGGCAACCGTCTTGGCAATCATCAGTGCATAGCATCATGCCCAAATATTCCACAATTGGCACAAGTCCAGGATCTAGGATTAGGACATTTAGATGGCATGTGGTTCCCTCCACAATGCACACACTGCATGTGAGGTTGTACTAGCCTTCATATTGACTCTTGCAATCTAGTCAGCTCAAGAGTCAACTATCGCTTGGGTCTAGTTGACACTCTGTCCTTATCTTGCTTACTAGGGGCTGCTCTAAGTGTTGTAGACATTTCTAAATGTGTTGCTCCTTTGCTGTGTAGCCCTAGAGCTTCTCTCTTTGAGCAAGTCATCCACCCGTATGGCCTCCTCAAAGACTCTTACAAGCACATCCCTTTGTAGGTTTGAGTCATTTGCTAAGGCCTTATAGAGTTCTTCGTTGTGGATCTCGTTAAAGAATATGGTGGAGACCACTCTCTCATTGGGTTGATTAGCTGTATGTATTCTCTTGTAGAGACTTCTCATATGTGTGACGTAGTCTTGTATGTCCTCTTTGTCTTTTTGGCTGACATTCATTAGCTTAACAATGAGTTTATCAAAGTATCCTACCTCTGAGAATCTCTTGATGAAGAGATCATTTAGATGGGTGAAGTTATTGTGTTCAACATTATCTAGAGTGGTAAACCAAGTTTGTCCCTTGTCTCCCAAGCAAAGACCGAATGCTTGTGCTTATTGAGTGGGGTCCATGAGGTTGTTAGCCTCACATAGCTTCTCAAACTACTCGATGAAGCTATAGGGATCATTACCTGCTTGATATTTACTGAGTTTCTTGGCCACTATGTTGAGATATCGAGCTCCACTCGTGATATGCCAGGGTGACCATTGTGCATTTATGTCACCAACTTGTCAGTTGCAGATGCGGTTGGTAAACCGCCCATGAATAATAGCTAGATGACAGCTATCCTTATCTACTCTAGTTCGTGGCTCAGTTAGTATGCCACCTTAGTTAGTTGAGTTTGGTTTAAGACCCATATATAGGGTTCTTCTATTTCTATGTACTTGAGTTCTTTTGGCTTACACAACTAAGAAGAGGAAAACTGTTTTCAACCTCCACCTTTATGTGTATTCCTCCATTGTGCAAGCAAGAAAGCTACAAGTGAGACTCCTTCCTTCTCTCCCACAATCTTGACATGGTATCAGAGCCTTGTTTGTGGTAAGGAGCTCAAGCAAGCAAACCAAGTTCGCGGTGTTCTGGTAAGAGGACCAATGTTGCTTTCATTTTTCTGTTTTGGGAGCAAGTCTCTGCAGGTAGCACAACCGGAAAGTGCAAGAGTGCATTGTCTCAGATTGAGACGCCTTTCGCGGTGTAGCAAGAGGGCAGTATATGCTACAGGATGGGGCTTTAGCCCTTGGTTGCTCTGTTTTTTTGATTTGAGGCCATTTCGGGGCCTGTTTTGGAGGCGGAAGTTTTCTACATGCACTCAAGAAAAGGCCCAGTTTTATGCTGTGCGACCACTGTTCTACAGTTTGGTGAAAAGTTACTGTAGAAATTGCATCGTATGCTTGTGCGCAGAGACATTGGGAGTTACAGAATCATCCTTGTTGCCTGTTGATGTAAAATCGTCACTAGGAAGTGACTGTGTGGTCGAATACCACTTTCGTCAGTTTTGCAAATTTGCCCTTGTGAGGCTGAAGCTGTGTTCTTTGCAGTGACAGAATTTTTTGTAGTGTTCTGTAATGGTGTCTGATTCTCTTTCATAGATTGTCACTGAAAAGCTTGACAAGAACAACTTCCAAGCATGGAAGTTTAGAATGACGAATTTCCTTATGGGAAAAGGATATTGGGAATTCGTTGTAAGAAATGAAGAAGAACCAATTCTTCCTGATGTTCCCAATCAACAGCAAATGCAGGCATTTAAAGCATGGCATGAGAGAGCCAGGAAAGTTATGTATTGGCTATCTATCAGCATTTCAGACTCTATGATTGTGCATATTCAAGATGCAAGTACGCCAAAGGAGGCATGGGATACTTTGTAAAAAATGTATAGCACAAATACACAAGCCAAGAAAATGCAGCTCAAGCAAAGTTGCACAATGTGCAAAGAGAAAGTATGAGCATCAATGACTACCACATGAAGGTGAAGAAGATTGCAGATGCACTTGCTTCCATTGGGTCGCCAGTGGAAGATGATGATTTAGTTTCTGTGACCTTGAATGGTCTAGGAAAGGATTATGCACAGTTCCGACAATCCATTTCCGTTCGTGAAAGATTTCCTGATTTTGAGGAGTTGATTGCTCTTCTAATTTCTAAGGAGCAGAGAAATGGTGGTGCATCTTCTTCAGGAGGAACTTCAAAAGAAGCTGTCTTCTACTCAAATGCTGGAAGAGGTAGAGACAGAGGTAGAGGAGGCCGATCTGGAGGCCGTGGTAGAAATCAGAATATGCAGCAAACTCAAGAAAACCAGTCCTATGGAGGAGGACGTGGTAACTCTAGAGGCAGGGGGAGCCAAAGAGGTCGTGGTGGATGGCAAAGAGGCCAAAATGCAAACAGCAATGTTGAATGCTACTACTGTGGTAAAATGGGTCATATGGCTAAAGATTGCTATAAAAAGCAGAATGACATCATGAATGGAAAATTGCAACAAGGGAATTATGCATCTTCTAGTAGATAGGGTGATGACAAAAATTGTTGAGATATCGAGCTCCACTCGTGATATGCCAGGGTGACCGTTGTGCATTTATGTCACCGACTTGTCAGTTGGCAGATGCGGTTGGTACACCGCCCAAGAATAATAGCTAGATGATAGCTATCCTTATCTACTCTAGTTCGTGGCTCAGTTAGTATGCCACCTTAGTTAGTTGATTTTGGTTTGAGACCCATATATAGGGTTCTTCTATTTCTTTGTATGAGAGTTCTTTTTGGCTTACACAACTAAGAAGAGGAAAATTGTTTTCAGCCTCCACCTCTGTGTATATTCCCCCATTGTGCAAGCAAGTAAGCTTCAAGTGAGACTCCTTCCTTCTCTCCCACAATCTTGACATGGTATCAGAGCCTTGTTTGTGGTAAGGAGCTCAAGAAAGCAAGCCAAGTTTGCGGTGTTCTGGTAAGAGGAGCAGTGTCGCTTTCATTTTCTATTTTGGGAGCAGATCTCTGCAGGTAGCACAGCCGAAAATTGCAAGAGTGCATTGTCTCAAGTTGAGACGCCCTTCGCAGTGAAGCAAGAGGGCAGTATATGCTGCGGGATAGGGATTTAGCCCTAGGTGACCCTGTTTTTTTGATTTGAGGCCATTTCGGGGCCTGTTTTGGAGGCGGAAGTTTTCTGCACGCACTCAGAAAAAGGCCCTGTTTTATGCTGTGCGACCACTGTTCTACAGGTCGGTGAAAAGTTACCACAGAAATTGCATCGTATGCTTGTGTGCAAAGACATTGGGAGTTACAGAATCATCCTTGTTTCCTGTTTATGCAAAATCGTCACTAGGAAGTGACTGTGTGGTCAAATACCACTTTCGCCAGTTTTGCAGATTTGCCCTTGTGAGGGTGAAGCTGTGTTTTTTTGCAGTGACAGAATTTTTTGCAGTATTCTGTAATGGCGTCTGATTCTCTTTCATAGATTGTAACTGAAAAGCTTGACAAGAACAACTTCCAGGCATGGAAGTTTAGAATGACGAATTTCCTTATGGGAAAAGGATATTGGAAATTTGTTGCTGGAAATGAAGAAGAACCAGTTCTTCCTGATGTTCCCAATCAACAACAAATGCAAGCATTTAAAGCATGGCATGAGAGAGCGAGGAAAGTTATGTACTGGTTGTCTATCAGTATTTCAGACTCTATGATTGTGCATATTCAGGATGCAAGTACGCCAAAGGAGGCATGGGATACTTTGTCAAAAATGTGTAGCACAAATACACAAGCTAGGAAAATGCAGCTCAAGCAAGAGTTGCATAATGTGCAAAGAGAAAGTATGAGCATCAATGACTACCACATGAAGGTGAAGAAGATTGCAGATGCACTTGCTTCCATTGGGTCTCCAGTGGAAGATGATGATTTAGTTTCTGTGACCTTGAATGGTCTAGGAAAGGATTATGCACAGTTTCAAACATCCATTTCAGTTCGTGAAAGATTTCCCGATTTTGAGGAGTTGATTGCTCTTCTAATTTTTGAGGAGCAGAGAAATGGTGGTGCATCTTCTTCAGGAGGAACTTTAAAAGAAGTTGTCTTCTACTCAAATGCTGGAAGAGATAGAGGCAGAGGTAGAGGAGGCCAATCTGGAGGCCATGGTAGAAATCAGAATATGCAACAAACTCAAGAAAACAAGTCCTATGGAGGAGGACGTGGTAACTCTAGAGGCAGGGGGAGCCAAAGAGGCCGTGGTGGAATGGCAAAGAGGCCAAAATGCAAACAGCAATGTTGAATGCTACTACTGTGGTAAAATGGGTCATATGGCTAAAGATTGCTATAAAAAGCAGAACGACATCATGAATGGGAAATTGCAACAAGGAAATTATGCATCTTCTAGTAGACAGGGTGATGACAGAAATGAGCATTTTTTTATGGTGCAGCACATGAACAATTCTGTGACAAGTGCAGAAGAAAGCAACGAAGTGTGGTGTGTTGACTTAGGTGCATCAAACCACATGACAGGTCATGCAGAATGGATGCAAGATGCAAGAAAAATGGAATGACCAGGATTTGTGGAGACTGGTGATGATACTGTATATCCTATTGTGCAGATTGGAAAAATTCATTTGTCTATGCAGGATGGGAAAAAGAAATACATGTCAAATGTATTTCATGTCCCGAATATAACCAAGAATCTGGTTTCTGTTGGTCAAATGGTTGATCAGGGCTTGCAGGTCAGATTTAATCCTCATGGATGCTTTGTTGAGGATATGAAAAATAAAGGTCGCTTGATAGCAAAAGGAAAGAAGAAGGGCAGAATGTTTACATTGGATGCAAACATGCCTGAATTGAGTGCAACAATGTTTGCACATGAGACCAGTGTAGTTGCAGATATTGATATCTGGCATAAACGCATTGGCTATGTTAATGTACAACGACTTAAATCAATGCAGGCCCAAAATATTGTTGCAGGATTGCCTAAATTCAAGGTTGCAGAAATGCATAAGGTATGTGAAGCCTGTCAATTTGGAAAACAGGCAAGGAAACCATTTCCTAGACATGTTCAAGAGAGTAAGAAGCCATTGGAATTAATCCACTCTGATGTGTGGACTACTAAAGCTGCATCTCTTGGAGGCTGTCATTATTTTGTCACTTTTATTGATGAATATAGCAGAAAAGTTTGGGTGTATTTTATGAAAAAGAAAAGTGAAGTTTTTGGGCATTTCAAAACTGTTAAAGCTACGGTTGAAAAAGAAATAGGCCTGCAAATAAAATGCCTAAGGTCAGATGGAGGGGAGAGTACCTCTCAAATGAGTTTGCAAGGTTCCTGCAGGAGCATGGCATAAAGCAGCAATATTCATGCAGTCATACCCCACAACAAAATGGAATTGCAGAAAGGAAAAACAGGCATATTGGAGAGGTATCTCGTGCTATGCTCAATGAAAAAGACTTGCCAGATTTTTATTGGGCTGAGGTAGTTGCTACAGCAGTCTACATAATGAACAGGACTCCCACTGCAGCAATACATGGGATGACTCCAGAGGAGAGGTATACTGGTAGGAAACCAGATATTTCTCATTTGAAGATTTTTGGTTGCATTGCCTATATTCATGTGCCAGATGAGTTGAGATCCAAGTTGGATCCAAAAGCTGAGAAGTGCATCTTTATTGGTTACTCTTTGCAGCAGCAAAAAGGGTATAGATGCTATAACCCTTTTACTCATAAGTTTACAGTGAGCAGAGATGTTATTTTTTATGAGATGAGTAGCTGGTATAAACCAGTAAATGTGATTGATAATGTAGATGCACAAAATGGTAATTCTGCACAGAATTCACAGCAGTAGTCACAAGATATTAGTGGACTTGGAGCATCCTCTAACAGTGGTTCACATGCTTCGCCATGGACAGGCAGATTGAGATCAGGAGAATCTTCTCAAAGCAATGCAGATAGTGGTATGCAGGTATCACGAAAAGGAAAAAAGAAGGTAGATCAGCCCATGTTTGATGTGAATGCAGGTCACTCTTATGTGGATGATGAATCCAGTGGCTCAGAATAGAGCATTGATGATGAGTTGGGTATTCCTTCTATTATTACACCTGGAGTAAGGAAGACCAGGGATGTTTTGAGAGCACCTGGGAGTGAATCTACTTTGCGCAGGTCTACCAGAGCTAGGTATCCTGTGGATAGGCTGAAATATGATGGATTTACAGCCATTCACTATGCCTATATGGTCAAAGTGATACAGGAACCAGAACCCACTTCTTTTGAGCAAGCCATGGGAAAAGAAAAATGGGAGAAAGCCATGGATGAAGAAATGGATGCCTTGGAAGCAAATGCTACATGAGAGTTGGTACCTTTGCCTAAAGATAAGAATGCAATTGGCTGTAAGTGGGTTTATAAGGTGAAGCACAACGCAAATGTTCTGTGAACAGATATAAGGCAAGATTAGTAGTCAAGGGGTATGCACAAACATATGGCATTGATTATGAAGAAACATTCAGTCCGGTTGTAAGGATGGCAACCGTAAGAGCAGTCATTGCTATGGCTGCATCAAAGGAATGGTCTTTACATCAGATGGATGTAAAGAATGCCTTCTTGCATGGTGATTTGTAAGAAGAGGTCTATATGGAGCAGCCACCAGGTTATGTGCATGTTGTTCACCCTGAGTTTGTTTGCAGGTTGAAGAAAGCATTGTATGGCTTGAAGCAAGCACCTAGAGCATGGTCTGACAAGATAGGACAGTATCTTGTCACTATTGGCTTTCAGATTTCCAAGGCAGATTTCTCACTTTATGTGAGAAAAATAGAGAAAGGTATTATGCTGCTTGTCATTTATGTTGATGACTTGATTATCACAGGTGATAGTGATGAAGATATCATTCATGTGAAAATGCTATTGAAGCAAAAGTTTGAGATGAAGGATTTGGGAGAGCTGCGTTATTTCTTGGGCATTGAGGTGATTAGATCACCAAGTGGGATACAGCTCTTGCAGAGGCAGTATGGATTGGACATGCTGTCCAAATATGGGATGACAGGCTGTAAGCCTATTTCAGTTCCTTTGGAGCAGAATGTGAAGCTGAGTGCAGATGCAGGTGAGCTTTTGGAAGACCCTACTATGTACAGACGCATAGTAGGAAGTTTGATTTATATGACTATTACCAGGCCAGATTTGAGCTATGCTATTGGATTGGTAAGTCAGTTTATGCAGGCTCCAAGGAAACCGCATTTGGATGCGGCTAGACGCATACTCAGGTATGTGAAGTCCACATTGCAGTATGGACTACTTTATGAGACTGGGGTTCAGATACAGTTGCATGGATACACTGATGCTGATTGGGCTGGTAGTATTTTTGATAGACGATCTACTAGTGGATATGTGTTCTCTTTTGGGAGTGCTGCAGTCACTTGGAGCAGCAAGAAATAGCCTACAGTTGCCTTGTCGGGCACAAAGGCTGAGTATAGGGGCGCAGCAATGGCTGCATCTGAGGTAGCTTGGTTGCATAAGCTACTTTATGATATGCATCAGCCTCCTACAGATGGGCCAGTTGCCATTTATTGTGACAGCATGAGTAGTATACACTTGGCAAATAACCCAGTCTATCATGCTAGAACAAAGCACATTGAGGTGAATTATCACTATGTGCGGGAGAGGGTTTTACTAGGTCTTATTGATCTAGTTTATGTCAGCACAGAGGATCAGGTAGCTGACATATTTACGAAGGCATTGGGCGCAGAGAAGCTGCGCAAGTTCAGAGACTTGCTTGGTGTGCAGGAATTGAGATTGAGCTCTAGGGGGAGTGTTGAGATATCGAGCTCCACTCGTGATATGCCAGGGTGACCGTTGTGCATTTATATCACTGACTTGTCAGTTGTTGCAGATGCGGTTGGTACACCGCCCATGAATAATAGCTAGATGACAGCTATCTTTATCTACTCTAGTTCGTGGCTCAGTTAGTATGCCACCTTAGTTAGTTGAGTTTGGTTTGAGACCCATATATAGGGTTCTTCTATTTCTATGTACTTGAGTCCTTTTGGCTTACACAACTAAGAAGAGGAAAACTATTTTCAGCCTCCACCTTTGTGTGTATTCCTCCATTGTGCAAGCAAGAAAGCTACAATTGAGACTCCTTCCTTCTCTCCCACAATCTTGACACACTATAGGTATCTTTGTTTGGCTCCTAGTATTTAGGGTGACTCCTAGCTTGGCTAGTAATGATCTTGCCAAGACTGCCCTACTTGCCTTTTATTTTTCATCTTTTCTATCTCCTATTCCCTATTTCCTTTTCTCTCTAATCCCTGGTGGATATGAGTCATATTTTCTAGCAATTGTTTTGTGAGTAGCTCCCCATTGTAAGGTCCGCTTCTAAGGCTCTCTCCCTATTGGCTTTGCTTGCAATTCTGTTCCTACGTGATATATGGCTAGGATCTTGTGACCCTCATTGAGCTCTCTCCTAGTGCAACCTCTGAGCCCCTTGCTCCTGGTTATAGCTTGCTATGCACTGTAGTGCAATCCATCCTAGCCTCCTCTCCTCCTCAAGGCTGGCTATGATACCAACTGGCAGGTCTTCCTTGATGTGTTATCCTTATCTATTGGTCATACTGAGTGATAAGTTGTCAGCTGGTGTCTGGGTACCATGCCACATCAAGGTCAAGGTTGAGATCCTAGTACCTGCCATGTTGGTTGTCTCTTGACTCACTAGTATTTCTATGAGGCCAACTAGGCTAGCTAAAGATGTCTCTCTAGTCCTTCCTTCTCTCAGTGGTTTGATGTTTCTATCTTCCCTAGATCTTTGTTATGGTATTTTGAGTCACTCATATGGTTCCCAGGGTTGCACTCTTACTGGTGGTTGTGTTTTAGCTTAATCCCCTTTAATGTGTTCAGTGTTAATAAAATCAGTATGCAACTGTACACACAGTTATATGCTTGAGCAGTGCGAGACTCGATGTGAATAGTGCAAAATCAAGATTTCCACTGGCATTCACATGCGCTTAAGTGTCTACAATACAAAGTGTAACCTTCGATGGAATCAATCACATCTAATCAGTTTCATCTCATTGTTGTAGCTTTTTTACATGGATCATGACTACTCCTAACAGTCGATTTGGATCCTTTGTGGATCTTGATAGGTGATCTTATGGGTGTTCAACTAAGATGATCAACTTAGGTCTCTATCAGGGATAAATGATTGATGGTCAGATATTTCAGATTTGAGTACAAACAACTCTATGGTCTCATTTGCTAGTTTGGATTCTAACCTGGGTTGCTAAATAGCTAGTTATAGGCCCTAACAGGTCTTAGAATGCTAAAAAATGGTCAAAATTGGTGTTCTACACAACTCGTCCGAGTCACAGACTTGATCGTCCGAGTACCAGATTCAATTGTCTGATTGGGCTCTTAAAGAAAAGTGGTTGTCCGAACGAGGGGTACTTGTCTGAGTATCCAAGTCAGTCATCCGAGGGTTGGGGTTCGTGATCGTCCTAGGCCTGAAAATTGGTTTGAGTCCAAGCGGACTTAAGTGGCTTGAGTGTTCGAGCCCGATGGGAATTTGGTCGTTCAAAGGCATGTGGTCACTGTGTCTCAGTGACGCAAGAAAAGTGCCGAATGACACAAATATTGATTATATTAATTTAATACACAACCTACAATGCACCCAAGGTTCTCACTTAATGCAACAAACATCAATGAAGACTCAGGGCATACCTAGAGTACCCGAATGTGACAATGCCAAGGATTACTACTATTGCTACTACCTTTGGACTTGTTGCTCGTTGGCTCTCTCAATGGCTCTCTCTCAATTTCAAAGTGTGCAAATGAGCTCTCTCTTCCCCCTTTTCACCTTTCTCTCTTTCTCCCCTTACACTCTATTTTCCTTCCTAGACATCAAAAAACTTTTTCCTTTCTTTCTCTGTTCCCTTGTTTCCTTGTTATACTTACAGAGACTTATCTTTTCCTTCTTTTTCTTTATTTTCCAAACCTTAATGTCTCAAATCTGATCATAATACACTTTTCCTACTCTAATCAATGCACAGAAAGCTTTGTAAACCTAAACTAATTCACAAGAGAGATCGAATGGCCTCACTTGATTTGGAGTGCACAAGCACTCAAGCTTAAATCCTTTGGTCCTAGCAATGGAGCCAAAACTTCATCGCTCTTGTGAGCAAATAGCTAAGATCCACGAATCGCTTAAAGTGTTTCAAACCAAGAGCTGTGGCTACTTCTCACATAGCCATGCACACTCTTCCACACGCAAATGTAGTGAGCTTACCTTTGAATCTGATCGAGTTGCCTCCTCCCACGAATCTGATCGAGTTTTCTTGGGATGAAGCAAACTAAAGGGAAGAGCTCCTCAATACAAGTGCAATGTTTCTAATATTAGTTGAAGGGCGTGAGCCCTAAAGTGGAAGCATGAACTGGAAGCAATAGTTGTGGGTGGAAGGAGCAAGAGCAAGAGAGAGACACATGCAAGATGTGGAAACTCCAATAGTCACAATGTATGATCGGCCTTCCCTTTATTCAAATGTCACCCACCACCTGTAGGATACAAGTGTGCAAGTAACTAATGCACGATACATGTACTGTCATTATAACTAGTACATGAGTGGCTAGGCATAAGCACCTTTATCCCCAACATATGTGAAACCATAGTCAAGAGTTAGCTTCAAGTATGTGAGCACCCACATCCCAACTTTCCAATGACTCTCTTGTGGTCTGTTTGAGAACTTGCTCAAAACACCAACAACAAAACTAATATCTAGCATGGTGTTACACAAGTAGATGAGACTGCCAACAACTAATCTCCTATACCTCCCAATGTCTGCTCTCATGCTGATGTATCCTCTATGGATAACTTCACATTGACCTCCAGAGCTATAGGTATCTCCTTACACTCGATCATTGCAAAATTCTTTTAAGATCTTCCATGTATATTTCTTTTGAGAGATGAAGATTTTGCTAGTGCAAGTCTTCAATCTCCAATCAATAGTGCAATAAGCCTAATTCTACTTTTCAAACTTAGAGCTCAAAGTCTTTCAAGTTTGACGGATCGTATCTTCATAGTCACCTATAATAAGAAGATCATTCACTTATAGGATAATCATTATAGAATTTTCATAATCCCTGTAAACATACAAGTTAGGATTTGAGGCACATCTTTTTAAATTCAAACCCAAAAAGAATTTATCTATTCACTAGTACCATGCTCTGCAAGCTCATACAAATCCTTCTTTAGCTTATAAACTTTGTTCTCTAAATGGGAGGCCTCAAACCTTGGTAGCTAAGCCACATACACCTCCTCCTTAAGGTCACCATTCAAGAATGTTGATTTAACATCCATTTGGTAAACTGGCCACTTCTTATGAGCAGCCACTGTAAGTAGTGTGTGAATAGTGGTCATTATAATAGTTGGGGCAAATGATTCTTGAAAATCAAATCCTTCAACTTGTGAAAATCCCTGTGCAACTAATCTGGATTTATACTTTTCTAAGCTACCATTAGTCTTATAATTTACCTTCCAAACCCACTTGGTGCCAATAATCTTTATTTCTCCTGGCTGATCCACTAGCTCCCAAGTATCATTCTTCATTATGTTGTCATACTTAGCTTGCATAGCTACTCTCCATCCTGCATTGGCAAGTGATTCTTCCAATTCTGCTTTCTCCTTTACTTCTCTCATAATCTTAGCCATCAAGGCCATATTGACTGTGTGAGCAAAAGCCTTTATTTTCTCCTCTATTCTCAGAGACCTCCTTGATCCATCAGCCTTTTCTTCAACTATGGCAGGCATAGGATTACTGCGATCATAGAGTTGCTTCACCCATTGTGGCAATGACTTTTTCGGTGTGGTTGGATTGCAGGTTAGTGAACTTCTTTCTCATCATCCAAAGATGATGCTTTATCCTCCTTGAGGGTAGAGATAGCTCTTGGGATAGGTTCATAGTGGACTACTTGTTTGCTAGATGATAAAGTGGAAGAACTTATAATCTCTTCCTCCACTGTAAGTGGTTGCTCCTTTAATAACACATTATGGGTCACTATGATCTTCTTTGCCTCTTGGTCATACAAATTTTAAGCCTTTTCCTCATCACAATATAACCCAAGAAGATACGTTTTGTACTTTTTGGAATTAACTTGTTTCTCTTATCCTTTGGAACATGTGTATAACATTCACATCCAAAAGTTCTATCATGTGAGACAGATGGTTTCTTATCAAAATAGGCCTTATAAGGAGTTTTGCCCTTAAGCACCTTTGTGTCACTCTGATTGACACTTAACCCCTTTACTCTTGTTAAAGTCTTCAAACTCCTTTGAGTTGAACACACCATCACCATTTGTTCTAAACTTCTTCACACTTTTCCATATTTCATTTTCAATAAGTTTTAGCCATCCTTTAAACTTACCAAAGCCTTGTCACAAAGGAAGTTGGAGCCCCAAGAGAGACACTAAGAAAAAGGGGTTTCTACTGCAAGAAAATCTATCTTGTAACATCAACAACCACCTTTTTCATCTTTTATATGATAACAATAAGGAAAACAACACCAAAAATAAGAAATCTTCATGCAACATTATAGAAACAATTCTCCCACGACTTTAACTTCAACAAAATCCATCATTCTCTTCATGTTCTTCGTAGAATTCATCAATCAACAAAGAGAATACAAGAGAAACACCATTTTGAATGGAAAAAATATCACATATGATTCATCTTCATTGTCTTCATAGTTTTCTCTCACAATCTCTCATAGATAGATAGATTGTTTGGCATAGAATTGGCTACCTCTGACTCTCTCTTCCTCTCTCAATCAATAGTACATCATATCCTCACTACAATACTCAATAATCACTCATAATAATCCTTCTTTGGTCGTGTATACCCCTTCCAAAAAGGTGTGTTTGATATGAAAGGTCACCAGAGCCACCATAGTGGCTTCTCACAAGTCATCACTGTCACTTCACTCCAGTCTTCTCTTGAGTCTTCAGTAGCTCCTTCTTCCACTTTCTTGAGCTCTTTTGAACTTACATTCACCTCTTTCCAAGGCCAAAAAAATTTCCCAAAATCACACATACATTCCACAGAACACTTACAGAGGCATACAAAATAGAACAGAACAGAAACAGAGGCTTTACAGAAGCTCAACAGAAGGTTACAAAAGGTCAACAGAAAGCATCAGAACCACATAACTCATACTAAAACCATTCCAAACTATCAAAAACCATTCAATGAGTTTTCAAAAGACCTCAAATTCCATCAATCATTAATACATGCTTCATATAGAAGAAAAACAAAACAAAACAAAAGCTATCAAAACCTCAACAGAAGTTTATCAGAACATTACAGAGCCTCATATTTCTACTGAAAATCATCATGAGCTTCCAAAACATAATCAATCACATCCAAAATACTCTCAAACACTTCCAAAACAACTAGTCATCACTCAAAATCCATCAAAAATCAACCACTCATCCCTTTAAAAAAACAAAAATTAGCCAAAAAATCTAGTTATTTTAGCATTCAACATATCCCCACACTTCATAAGGAAGCATCCTCGTGACCTAAGAAAAAGGGGATATGAGTTCATTAAAGATCTCAACTCAATCTTCTTTAGTATCTTCAATAAATCACCCAACCACGACCCCAACTTATCACCTGTATCTTAGAAAGTTTAAAGGTGAGAAGGATCAAAGCTTGCTTGGAAGTGGGCTATGGCGAAGAGCAAGAGCAAGAAGAGAGAGAGAGACACAAATGGGAACTCCTTATTCAAACTGTCACTAAAATAATAAAGAATAAGTGACTGTGACGGGCGCCCGCCACCTACATTGTGCAGTGGCGGGTACTACCAGTGTAGTAAAACACGTGCGGCTAGACGGAGATGCCTTTACCCCCAATGACCTCCCACTTAAAGGCGAATCTACCCGAGTGAGAGAGAGAAAAAAGAAAAGATAGTACAACATGTACACATGTATAACAGGATGAGGAAAAAGACATCATCTCATCCAATGCTCATCAATCTCCTAAGGAAGGCAAAGCACTCAGTAGTGAGGCTCTTCATGAGCAAGTTTGCAGGATTTTGTTCAGTCGGAATCTTGACAAGGTCAACAGATCTATCCTCAACGACCTCGCGAATGAAGTGATACCTCACCTCAATATATTTCGTCTTCGCATGGAAGACCAGATTCTTGGCCAACTGAATGGCACTCATAGAATCCGAATGCAGTGTAGGCATAGCATCTATCATACCAAGGTCTACAATCAAATGGCCTAACCAGATAGCCTCCTTGCAAGCCTCTGTGGCTGCAATATACTCGGCCTCTATAGTAGAAAGGGATGTACACTTCTGCGCCCTGGACATCCAAGAGATAGCCCCTCCAGCATAAGTGAACACATAGCTAGAAGTGGACTTCCTACTATCTACATGTCCTACATAATTAGAGTCAGTGTACGACTCCTATATTTTAGCTGCCATAACAAAGACACATATCTGATGTGCCCTTTAGGTACCTCATAATACCCTTCATGGCATCCCAATGTTTCTTGCAAGGTGTAGCCATATAACGTGCCACAACCCCAACTGCAAAAGCAATATCTAGACGGGTGGTTATCATGGCATACATAAGACTACCCACGGCTAACGCATAGGTAATCTTGGCCATCTCGGCCCTCTGCTCATCTGTCTACAGACAATAGGCCTGTGAAACCTTCACATGAGAAGGTAATGGATAGCCAATAGGCTTAACATCCTGCATGTAGAAGCGCTCAAGGAATTTATGAATGTACTCCCTCTGTGACAAATAGAGTAGTCCCTGAGATCTATCATGGGTAATGCGCATACCAAGTATATGAGAGGCATGTCCCAGATCTTTCATCTCAAAGCTCTTTTTGAGTTGAGCCTTAAGAGCAACTAGCTCCTCATGAGTTGTCCCTACTAAAAGCATCTCATCCACATAGAGTACCAAAATCAGTAAAGAACTATCACGGGCTTTCTTCTGTACAAGCACGGATCCATAGCATTGTGGCTGTAGCCCTGTGACTGCATGAACGCATCTAATTTATGGTACCCTTCCCTAGGTGCCTGCTTCAAGCCATATAGACTCTTCTTTAGCTTGCGCACTAGGTGTTCCCTGCCAAGGTCTGCAAAGCCCTTCGGTTGCTCCATGTAAATCTCATCATGCAAGTCCCCATGTAGAAAAGTTGTCTTGATATCCATCTAGTACAAGTCTAGGTCAAGCTATGCAACTAATGCCAAGACTAAGCATAGGGTGGTCATCTTGACCACACGAGAAAAGACTTCATCAAAGTCAACACCATGCTTCTGCTTAAAACCCTTACCAACCAATCGAGCCTTGTATGCCGACTTGGGGTGTCCACTTTCTCAGGCTGCATATGCATTTTGTCCTCATGAAAGATGACATCATGGTTGCGAATCACTTTTCGTGCCTGCAGATCCCATAGACGGTAACCCATCTCTCCTACATCTCCATAACTAATGAAAATGCATTTGACACTTTTAGGATCCAACTTATTGCGTTTGTCCTTGGGCACATGATAGAATGCCTCACATCCAAAGACACGAAAATGATCATAAGAGGGGGGCTTGCCTGCCCATACCTCCTTTGTAACCTAAAATTTATGCCACTACTAGGCGACCTGTTAATGAGATGCACTACAATGGTAACTACCTCAGTCAAAAATGCTGCGGTGAGCCAGCATGGCTAAGCATGCTACGGACCCTTTTTTGAATGGTCCTATTCATGCTTTAGCCATACCATTCTAGGGTGGGGTGTAAGGGGCAATCAACTGATGCTTAATACCCCACTCATCACAAAACTGCTCAAAAGCACGTGATACATACTCACCCCATTATCTGACCTTAGGCATTTGAGCATTTTCCCAAATTGGTTCTCTGCCAATGCAAGCCAATGCTGAAATGTGTCTAAGACATCAAATTTTCTCTTTATGGGATAAGTGCAAACCTTACATGAGTAATCATCTATGAAAGTAACAAAGTACTTTGCCCCACCAAGTGACTGACAGGGCATGGGCCCACATACATCTGAGTGCACAAGAGCCAGGGGCTCACCCATGCATTTCTTACCAGACTTTTTATGCATATTTCTAGTCTGCCTGCTGCCATACAAACAATGATCACAAGAATCAAAATGTGAAGAGTCAAAAGGTGGAAGATACTGCAAAGCACATAGCATTTTCATTCCTTTAAGAGATATATGCCCCAAACAAGCATGCAAAAGGGATACATGGGGAATAGAACCCACAGACAAAACATGATCCAATGTAGCTCTTGATACAAGTAAGGGGTAGAGGCTGCTAGACTTGGCACCACTTGCAAGCACAAGCCTGCCACCACGAGTAATCTTCCATGCAAAGTCTCCAAAAGACACAAAATACCCAGCATCATCAAGTTGTCCAGTTGACATAAGGCTACAAGTCAACGCATGTACATGGCATACATCATGCAAAACAAAAGAACTGCCAGAAAGAAACTGTAGCCTAACATCTCCAATTCCCACAATGTCAAGAGATCTGCCATCACCAAGATGCACAGAACTAGACATGGTACGATAGGTATGAAACCAATCTCGACAGGGTGTCACATGAAAGGACGCACCCGAATCCAAGACCTAGCACTACACATACATAGAATGTATCTCAAAAGCCTGTAAGGCATCGCATGAAGAAGCTTCAAGTATGTAATCATCATCTGAATCAGTGGCCTGCATGACATTAACCTCTTTTATCTTCACACTGGACTTTGCAAGTACAATACTGCTCTCAAAAGACTTTTCCTGCACTTTTTCTTTTCCCTTTTCCTTGCGCTTATCATCGCTCATTTTATGGCATTGCGGCCTAATATGTCGTGCTTTCCCACAATAATGATAGGTAAGATTAGATTTCCATCCGCGGGACTTACTGCGACCATGTGACTTGGACCTGGACTTCTGAGAGTCCCTGCCCTTATGATCATTATCATGCTTGCCATTTCTGCCACCTGTAACGGTCAATGCATGTGAAGAGCAGGAAGCATCATTATTTCTCCCGTTGATTTCCTTAGTCAATAAAGTACTCTCAACATCTTTGATTTTCAGCCCATCAAGCTTGTTCTCGCATATGGCAGTACGGAAGACATCCCATGATTCAAGCAAGGTGCCAAGCAGAAACAACGGATGCAAGTTGTCTTTGAACTCAATACCCTGTGACAATAGACTCTTCATGATAGCATGAAACTGCCTGAAATAAGATGAAAGGGAGATCCCCTCCTTCATACGAAGGTCCATTAATTGCTTCAACCAATACATCTATGACGTAGGACTCTGCTGCACATAAAGCTCCTAGATCTTCTCCCATAAATCCCATGCACTCTGATTCTCATCTTCAACAACATTATGATGGACCTCTTCTGAGAGTGACAAAATAATGGTAGACTTGCATAGCTCATCAGCTTCCATCCGAACATCATCATCCATATCCTCAAGTTTGATACCTTTGAAATGCAAGGGTTTAATTTGCAACTTTTGCACCAAAGCCTGCCATATTTGGGACTTCCAATACCCATAGTTGGTACCATCCAACTTGGCAATGTTAAAGAGAGTTGTATCTTTCAAATGACTAGCCATACTGTCCCAAATCAAAACAAAAAGGTAAATTTGCAGGTTGTTGTAATTAGCAGAAAATACACTAAAACCACTACTAAAACTAGCTGAAAGGGTGGATTTCACCAAGAGAAGCACATGTCCACCAAATATGACCAAGATAACATCAAATAGTAAGCATTATCCTCATAGAAGTGCTCAAAATCTGCAGATTTCAGCTCCCTGTAATAAATGACAGCAGTATGTAAAACTGTCCCAAAACGAAGCAATCACTGATACATATGTCATTGCAACTACCAGGTAGCAAGATACATCCAACAGTGAGTTTCTAGGGGTAAGAAGGTACCAAGAACTATCAAACCAATAACATGCCAAGCAAGAGACATCTCATAGGTCCAAAAGTCATGTATGTAATGGGTCTCAGGGTAAGAGAAGAGACCAAGCACAAGCATAACTGATAGAGCAAGAAGCTCAATGTATAACCATCCAAAATGCATACAAAAATGACAAACCTGTGATAGAGATAGGTGCCTGCCCCAATAGGCGTATCAAATCAGCCCAGTACAGACAAATTGTAGACATAAAGCTCTCAAGAGAGCAAATGCATGTAATTGTCCCACAAGCTCAAGCTCATCTGTAAATAAGACTCTGCGTACATCCGAATATACCAAGAGGCTCCCATTGGAAGTGAAGTTTGATGAAAAGAGAGCAAGCAACACTCTAATACATCAAATACATAGCATCAGGCATGCCGAATCCCAGTAGGGTACATCCGGAGCATAAATCCCAAGCTATCTCATACCCGTAAAGCATAAGCCTGAAAGCATTCAAAAAGCATGTAACTAACAACCAAATGTAATGCCAAGTAGATCCAAAATGCTCAAATACATCTAAAGATGAAGCTCCAAGTAACCGTCAAGCATGGGCAAACCAAGTGGCATCCACATCTGACCAAAGCATAAATGTAAGAGGCTTGAATGTCAAGCAGTGATAATAGGCATAAACCGGTCCAAAGCATGCCAACTGAAGCCAAATGCCAATGAAGAACAACCAAGTCTGAGCTTAATACAAGCTCAAAAGCATTCTGAAACCAAAGAAAAGCTCGATGTCGTACCCCGAAGATCAATACTTCATTGCATATCCCAAAGACATAGCCCGAAACCAATAGGCATAACCAAACATGAGATAATAGGCTTCAGCCCACTGTGGTATAGCAGTGATTTACTGTTCAAAATTGAGTATTTTCAGCAAGAAAATCAGTCCAAAATGATGGCACAACATGTGCCTTGCATCCCCCAAACAATCGGCATCAATAGGTACCAAACCGGTTAAGTAGAAGTGCCCAAACAAGCATAGCATTAGATGCCAATGTTACTTCTGCATAACATGACTGTGGGACTGCTGTAGATAGTTCTGGGAATGTATAGATCAGACCCAAAACTGATGCCAATGATCAAGGAGGCTTCAACCAAAGTTAGAGACCATTGCCAAGTGCATTGCCAAGCCTGAAGAAGCATGACATAGCCATCAATGAGGATTAGGTGAGCTGCTATAGTGTGATGTCCAGAACAACAAAAAAATGGTACAAATTTGCTGATCCCTTCTTCTGCTCCTATGCATCCACGTGGCCTCAATGGTAGCAGTTGGAGGCTCCGGGGGGTGTCCAGGGAGGCCCATAAGAAGCCTCAAGTGCCCAAATGCAAGAGGGAGCAAGATCCAAGCCCCAAGAGTTTGAGTTATGGCTGCCCTGTTTGACTGCAACCTAAGAACTGAAGAAAAAAAACTAAAAGAACACTTCAATACCTCTATAGCAATGCCCTGAGGGTGACTCAATAGGCCAGGAAGGTGCTCGGGAAGTCGAGGAGTGACGGGAGCTCGGGAAGGTCGGCTATGGTTGCCGGGAAGGAGACCCAATGCTGTAGGTATTTGAATGGAAGCTAAGAATGCCACAAACCAAGCTTGGGAAGTTGGGAAGCCTCGCTTTGATACCAGTTGAAAGGTGAGAAGGATCGAAGCTTGCTTGGAAGTGAGCTATGGTGGAGAGAAAGAGCAAGAAGAGAGAGAGACACAAATGGGAACTCCAACAACCACAATGTGTGGCCGGGCCTTCCTTTATTCAAACTGTCACTAAAAGAATAAAGAATAAGTGACTGTGACGGGCGTCCGCCACCTACAGTGTGCAGTGGCGGGTACTGGCAGTGTAGTAATACATGGGCGGCTAGGCGAAGGTGCCTTTACCCCCAACAAAAGCATATAATGAAAGGAAAACACCTTATCCATGAACAGATCATATAATCAACATAAAATTATAACAAATTTGTAAAGGATATAAAAGGTTCTGTCCATCCATCAAGCAAATAGAATCACTAACCACCATCCATCAACTTCGCAATCAAGTCCATCTTCATCTTCAAATCCACATAAGAGGATAATACACCACATCACATACATCACAGAACATACACAAAACTCACATAGATACAACACCAGCTAGTCTAAATGGCACATGCCCCCAAAAATGGAGAGCACATAAAATTTTTGTCATTAAGAAAAGAGGATACAACAAGGATAAGGCTTCACTTAGAAGTAGGACCAAGATATTTCTTTTTAAATTGCATGCTAAGCTTGAGACGCTCAAGAGCTTTACTCTCATACAAAATATTGAGGTACATTCTATAGGAATTGTAAACAACACATCCCCTTCAAGGCGTACATAAGTATCCTCTAAGTGAACATGCACCTGAGCAAAATGAAGATAAGAAGTCGAACATGTAGGAGATGTCTCCCAGGACCCTGGAATTGGAGGCCACGGTCCTGTCAAAGAATCATGCAACGTCCATTGTCTTTTCTGCAAAGAATATCACTATCATACCCAGGTGTCTCCAACACGGATTGGGGAGGAAGGTTAATAGAATCAGATGGAGATGGTGAGAAAAACATTGCAAAGGTGGATAAAACAAATAATAAAATGAAGGTAAGTGAAGGGATAAAGAAGATGGAAAAGATGGAGAATTCAACAAAAACGTTTGAAGAGATTGTGCGGAGAAAATTGAAGGAATAGGAGGAAGTTCAAGAGGAATAGTGTCAGGACGAGAAGAAAGAAGGGAAACATATAAAGGAAGGCGATAGGACATGAGAGAATAGGAAAGAGGATCAATAGGATCCAATGGATAAATGAAACAACAAAAATTAAGGGCCTAGAAAAAGGAATCAGTAAAACAATGGATGATTAGCAAGATAGCTCAACAATTGAGTTTGCAATGGCTGATATCTTCTAAAAGCCATTTTGTAAACGGCAAGGTTTCAAAGCATCATCCTCCAAAGGCGGATGCCAAGCATGCCCTCTACACCAAGACGTTTGCTGATGATAAGTCTTCAAGTTTTTCATTAATAAGAGCTCCATTGAATGAACATACATGATGGCTTGCAAAATGACATCCCCCACATAAACATTCAAATCCTCCTCATAAAAAATTTGTAGATGTCCTGTGAGATACATAAAAGATAATAACTGGGTTTCATGTGAAACTAACTCATCCACAAATCTATCAAAGACAGTTCTCAACAAATCAACAATCCATAGAGTTGACCATCCATCCTCTGGAGGTTCCAAATCCACATTACTTAGAGAAATATATAGGGCAAACCTCTGTTGATTATACTTAATCCAAAAAGAGGGAGGAGGTGACACCAATTCAGCATAGCGAGAAAAGTCATCCTACACATAATTCATTCGTTGCTGAAGGCATTCTACCTTAGCAAAAAACCCATCACACAGCTTAGCCTTTTGTTGCAACTGCTTAAGCTCCCTTGTAGAAGATAAGACAAAAGAAACCACCGAGGCTAGAGGAGGAATAGAGAGAACAGTGATTTGCTAGTGAAGCTCTTCAATAAGCTTCTTCTATGATTCAATAGTGTATTGGGAATGTTGCAATTCACCCTCGCAAGTACCCAACTTATGATTTGACTCTATCATATCCTCAATAGCTGCATTATTTTCTTGAGTTAAAGCCACATTTGCAGATTCCAAAGTAACTACTTTAGTTTTTAACTCTTTGATTTGAGCTTGCTAGGAATCCATCAAAGCAGTAGCATCAGTCATCTATTCATGAATAGCGCTGAGGGTAGTTTTTTCAGATGCCAAGTCCTCCAAAGCTTTGCTCAACTGATTAGTCAGGGAGTCAACTTTGTCTTGCAATGAATTATAAACTCTCACGTAGATAGACTGAAGACATGAAGTAAGGGAAGTCTCCAATGTAGACTGGACACTAGAAATCAACTAGGAAAAAAAGATCCAGCCAACATCGTCTGTAAAGTAGAGGGAATCTGCTAATCTAGCTGTCCATCCCTTTAGGCAGCAAATAAGTTAGGACAAGACAAGAATGAAGGGAGGGAACTACTAGAAATAGGAGGGGTAGCATCTTGCACAGGAGATTTTGCAATTGAAGCTAAAGAGGGACTAGACAACCCTATAGTACGCTTACATTTAGTTTGAAGAACCTAGGAGGGGGCTCATCCTCCATGTCTGAATTTGGTTGTAATTAAGGAGGAGATGGAACAGAAGGTAGAGGCTCCTTTGGAAGAGGAGTAGGATCAACCACTAGCACACCACCAGGAGGAGGGGCAAGGGTAATAATCTTTTGAAGGAATACACCATAAGAGACGTTACTACCTTGACCTTTTTTGACTCTCTGAAAATGTTGATCCATCTTGGCCAACATGAATGCAACCCAATTAAACTTGGCTCCCTCAAGGATCCGGACAAGCATAGTAAAAAGCTCCTTGGAAAAACATTTGGAAGCAGGCTTTCCGAACATGAATCTGTCTTTAGGAATTGGCAGAGTTGCTTCCACATCGGAGAGGAGATCGGAGCAAAAGAAACCCCAGAACTAGTAATAATTTTTCTAGACACCAAAGGGGTAGATGTCTCCTTCTGAAGAAGTGAAAGGATGTTCTCAACGGTCAATAATTGATTACCACTAGGTACAAAGGAAGCAGAAAGGGGTAGACATAACACTCCACTGATATTGGTAGTGGAGAGGCAGAAGCGCCGCAAACCAAACTATTTTTTATATGACGCAAAGAAAGAGTAGCAAAGCTTGTGATCCACTGGTAGAAACTTAAGCGCTAAAAAGGAACGAAGCCCAGCACGACAAATACAATCTGCTTCCAAGAGAAGGGAATAGTCATGCACCGGCAATGGCACATGCTGAATCATAATCGGGGGAGTAGAGGATGATGCCATTTAGACTACACAGGATATCCACACACACAACCAATAATGGAAAAATTCCTGCAAAACCCCAAACAAGCCACCACTAAGGAAAATATCAGGACAAAGAAAGAGAAGGACAAACAAGACCGGACTAGACCTCCCTAACCAATCCACAACCTACGTAAAAAATTGGACATGACCTACGCACTCATGCGACCGAAAGCTTCATGCTATGCAAATAATTAGGCACTCGAGAACCCCGTAATCAACCACACCATATCTCCGACATTGACTAGACTCAAAATAGAATCACAGATTCAAACCATCAAAATAACTCAAAACAATACTATCGACACCTTTGATTAAGAAATCCCAATCCTCGTAAACGTAGGCGTATACCTAAGGTGCGGTGAAGTGAGCGGGTGATCGCTATCAAATTCATTTATTAGATTATCAATTAAGCTCCATTTATTATTAAATTAATCTATTAATGTAGGGTGAGTCATTTGCGTAGCCCATTCCCACTCAATTTGACTTGATTGGATGGGGGTCTCTACCAATGCAATTCATTTTTAGAAATTACATGATCTTTGGTACAAAGCGTATGCATGCGTGACTTTGGGGGGTTTATTTTTTATTACAAATATTAATGGTGTCTAAATAGTGCATGTGCACATGCACTGTGTATGAATTTCAAAAGGTGAGTCAGAAAAAGCTATCAAATTAGAAGAAAGTTTCGAGGAGAATAGGACAGGTTTGCATGGAAAAAGGACAAAAAGACTCATGAAAAAGACACGAAAACCTGGAAAAATTAATAACGAACAAACCATACCTCAAAATGACTAGTTATAAAAAGGAAAAATGTCAAGTGGAAGGTACAGGGCAAGGCTCTCGCATCCATTAGCTGTTCCAAAGCAAAAAAACCATATTCACATGGGAACACGTTAAGGTGACGTAAAATTCTTCAAAAAGTAATAACTTGGAAACCGTTGATCAGAATAGAGGGCCGTAAAAAGAAAAAGTGTATCATTCAAAGGGACAAATAGGGTTATAAGGTTGGATATGGGTGCTAGTGAACGTAGGGTATATTCACATGGAAACCCATCAAATCAAGGGATATCAAGAAACAGGGGAGGAACATCCTTGGGAGTGGGGTGAGAGAGGACGGGTGGGTGGACAAGGGACCCCATCAGGATAAAATCTAGTTGTGTTATATATGCATGATCAGAATCGGGATATGCATGAGTATCTACCTTATAGAATGCGCAAGGATGCATCCCCACACTTAAGACTTGAACGGGAAGGGTAAACTAAGCAACAGGGACCGAAGACTTGACATTCGACGGGACGATGATGTCCCTACACTTAAAACATGACCATCACTTCAAAACAAAAAAAGGAATAGGGTTAGAAACACTTGGTCTGATTTTGGAAATAATCGACAGCGATTGTTGATGGCACGCACGATATCCTAGTCATCTGCAGAAGGTACCAGAGCATCTTTATAGCACACATCCATCATGGCAAGGACCACATAGCAGCACCCAGGGAGGTAGCTCTATCAGTGAAATCTATCGGTGATGATGAAGGGTTTAACATTCAGCTCGTGGAGGAGGATGAAAGAACAGTCGCTCGCCCCAACTCCCACATCGCTCAATGAATAATCACGGGAACCCATAATTCACATCCGATTTAGAATGGAACAAGGGAAAAATAATTCAGAGGGAGTATGCCAATGTGTACAGTTGATGGTACATTGCTTGGCATAGAATTGGTTATCTCTGACTCTCTCTTCCTCTCTCAATCAATAGTACATCATATCCTCACTACAATACTCAATAATCACTCATAATAGTCCTTCTTTGGTCATGTATGCCCCTTTCAAAAGGCGTGTCCGATATGAAAGGTCACCAGAGCCACTACAATGACTTCTCACAGGTCATCACCGTCACTTCACTCCAGTCTTCTCTTGAGTCTTTAGTAGCTACTTCTTCCACTTTCTTGAGTTCTTTTGAACTTACGTTCACCTCTTTCCAAGACTAAAAAACTTTCCCAAAGTTACACATACATTCCATAGAACACTTACAGAGGCATACAGAACATAACAGAATAGAAAAATAGGCTTTACAGAAGCTCAACAGAAGGTCAACAGAAAGCATCAGAACCACATAACTCATACTAAAACCATTCCAAACTATCAAAAACCATTCAATGAGTTTTTAAAAGACCTCAATTTCCATCAATCATTAATTCATGCTTCATTCAGAAGAAAAATAGAACAAAACAGAAGCTATTAGAACCTCAACAGAACCTATCAGAACATTATAGAGCCTCATATTTCTAATGAAAATCATCATGAGCTTCCAAAACATAATCAATCTTATCCAAAAAGACTCTCAAACACTTCCAAAACAACCAGTCATCACTCAAATCCTATAAAAAATCAACCATTCAGCCCTAAAAAACAATAAAAATCAGCCAAAAAATCTAGTCATTTTAGCATTCAACAAAAGTACACCCATATCTTCCTATTGTAGTCATCGATAATCAACATAAAATAAGAAGATCCTCCCAAGGATTTTGTAGGCATTTTACCATGCAAGTCAATATACACCAACTCTAGAGGAGTCTTTGCTCTATTCTTTCTTTCTTGTGAAAATGCCTTTCTCTATTGTTTACCCATCATACAAGCTTCACATGGTTCCTTTATTTCAGTTACTATAGGTAGATGAGCAACCATACCTTGCTTATACATATCCTTTAACACTACAAAACCAACATGACCAAATCTTTCATGCAAAAATTTACTTATGCCCACACCAGTGGTGGTTGTAAGAGCACTTAGCTCATGCATATTGTTCCTTCTTTCTCCTTTGCCAACAACTTTGCCACCACTATCGATAATTTATGCACTTGTCTTAGTGAATATCACCTCATAGCCAAGATCAGTTATAGAAGCAACTAATAGCAAATTTCTCTTAATCTCTGGAATATACAACATATTTGAAAGATTTTTTATTTCACCATTTACAATAACAAAGGAAATAGTACATGTGCCCTTATCAGGGCATTTTGCATCATTCCCAACTGGCATAGTGATGGATTCTTACAAAGGCTTCATCTAAGAACTATATAGACCTTTCTTGTTGATCATATGATAGGAGATGCCACTATCCAATACCCATGAGTAAGTGGTAGATATTTCTTGTGCTAAGAAACATACTTCCTTAATGGTCACCATCAATAACTCCAACTCTACTTTAGTCGTATCGGATGTCTCCTTCCCTTTAGTTTTCACGGTGCCATTCTTTTCATCTGCCTTCTTGACATGACAATCTACAATTACATGTCCTTTCTTCTTGAAATAGAAGCACACTCCTTGAAACTTTTTCTTACCACCCTTCTTCTTTTTGTCACCGTTATTAGAGGAGCCAACTTTGCCTTTCACATTGGCAAAGAATGCAACATCTCCACTACTGCTACCTTCTCGAGCTTTAAGCCTCAACTCCTTCTCCATTAGTAGTACACACTCAAACATCAAAGCTTGGGGTATCACCTGAGTGTTTAGGGTAGTTACCAATCCATCAAACTTTGATGGACAAATCCAAAGATACCTCCAAGCTAGCTCCTCACTAGTCTTTTGTATCCTAGTGCCAACCATCTGGTTGCATAGATTCTTGATCCAAGTGATGAATGCTTCAGTTGTCTCTCCTTTAGTGAAATTCAATACTACTAGTTGATTCTCCAAATTTTGAATCCTTGTTTGATTTCGCATTTTGTACTGACTCCTCAATACATTCCAAGCCTCTGATGCCTTGGTTGTATGCTAAATTAAGGTCAAAACACTGTTAGAATAACTTGTAACTAAGGGACATAATGCATATATATTCCTTTGTTTCCAAGCTTTTAGAATATTTGCATTTGGAGGAATCATAACACTTGAATTTGATGGGTCAAGGGTGGGTTGTGGTTTTGGGTATGTCCCTAGCACTGTCTCCAGAAGCTCATAAGAATCAAGGATAGTTATGATTTTAAACTTCCACAAAGTGTAGTTTGTACCATCTAACTTGCATTTGTTGAAGGTTGGTGGACAAATCCTTAGTATTTGAATTGTCGGTATAGTAGCACCACCACTTGATGCACCAGCACTACTACCTGATGTAGCATATGATATTTCTCCTCTTTTGCTATTGAAGCCCTTGCCTCTTAGATGGTGATCCAGACATATGATAGCTGAGGAGACCCCCCAACATGTCCGATCATATTATGAGCCCCCTGAGACCCCCCAGCCAAGGACTATTTCCTTAACCCCCGGACCACAAAATAGGGGTCCCTGATAACTCCCACACATTGCAACTCCATGCATTGTGTCTCAAGTTGCTACTAGCATAACTACTCTATCTAACCCAAAGGCTAGATCCACAAAGATCACCTTTTTGCCAATCTAGTCGTATAGACCTCATCTGACATACAAGTCAAGACCCACCCAATGTCCATGCTCACACATGGCTTGTCCTTGAAATGGGGACTTTACAACTTCGAGCACCATAGATTATCGGTGGCACCTTACAAGGATGGGGCATTGAGCATATCTAACAGGTTGAAGAGAGAGAGTGATGCGAGCTAAATGAATGGGTAGGCAATAATGGGGGAGGATATAAAAATAGATGATGCCCCTACTTGTTGAAATAGGCTAACCATCCCACCTAACAATGGGCCAACTAACAGTATAGACTACTCTTAATGCAATTGACCTATAATAGATGTTGCCACCCAATATAAATTGTCTCAACCAATGTGAACACATCCAAAATTGGTGCAAAACTAAAATGTACTGAGACCAGATCACTACAATTAGTGTGGACACAAAAAAAAGAAGCTAATAAGAAGCAAAAAAATGAATTTAACTAACTATCAAAGCTCCTTTGTCTCTGTTAGACTCTAGCAAAGCTCACAACTAGGAGATGACTATAAAAAAAAATCATAAAATGCTAACAGTCCTTTGAGATCTCAGGGAGTGGTTGAAGGCATAACCATCTCATTTGATGAACCATAGAAGCCTAAGATAGAGGCTTTGTGAAAAGATTTGTGTGATTGTCATCCTAGGGACAACAAACCACCACTTACTTGGACTCCACAATCCACTCTTGCATATAATGGTGCAAGACCTAGATGTGTTTAGTGCAAGCCTAAAACACCAAGTTCTTTGCCAAAGCAAGAGCACTCTAGTTGCTAACTCATAGCACTATGCGGCATGTCCTTGGTAAACCAAACTCCACTAATCAATGAGTTGTTGACTCATAGCACTCTAATCTTGTTTCTTTAAAATGATAGGAATATTCATCACTCCTCGAACCAGAACCAATGAGTTGTCAACCATGGTAACATTTTCCCTTTGGAATAGAGGTCCTAGATCCGATCATGGCAATATGTCATATGAGATGATTCTCCACTATCTAGAAGCCAAAGCTTCTTCAATGAGGAAGAAGATAGAGCAATGTCATTAACCTCAAATAGATAAAGAAACATAGACTTTATTGTTATGATAGGTGTAGACTTTATATCTTTGGCACCATCCTTGGCTCCAGACTTCAAATGGAGGCATTTTCTACCAATATTTGTCTTCAAGGTGTGTACCTTTCCAACATTGTGGGAACTTGGGTCTTCCCTTTGGACTTCTTTGAACACAACCCAACCACAAAATTGTATGGTGGTTCTAGCTCCACTAGTACTAGTCTCTGTATGTGTACAATCTTAATCAAATATCATCAGCATAAGCTCCTCCCATGTGATAGTGTCATAAACTCTAGAGATAAGGAGACTAGTGTAGAAAACATCATGTTTTGGAGATGGAAGGTATGCAGTGTCATAACCATGTCTTCAAATGATACTTTCTTGCTAAGGGATGGAAGTTCATCCCATATGTCCTCCATTTTCTTAGTATGGTCTATCATATTCAAGGAGTCAGTTATTATAAAAAGCTGACATAGTCCCATGTTGAGAGTCATACAGTGTGCAAAGGTCCAAACCCACTAGAGAGAAGAAAGTGTAGTCCATACCTTTGTAGCAAAAAAGATTATTTAAACATGTACAAGGACCATATCATGGCAACTCATAAAGATAGAGGAATGGAATAGAGAGTTAAGCCTATCCCAAAGAGTTGCTCAATGAACATGCGATCCAATGTGGGAGTAGTTAGAACCATCCAAACACTCTTTCTCAAAAGTGAAAGAATAATTGACACTTGCATAAAGGGTGATGTTATGGCAAAGTGAGGTCCTTTAGTAGGAGCCCTTCTAGAAAAAGGTGCCCTCGAGGGGGTAGGGGATCACACTCCAAAACATGCTTTGATTGTAGTTCCTTATCAAAGAGCCAATCTTTATTTGATTAGTGATCTAATCTTATCTTTTTCTCATTAATCCTCACAATCTTCTAGATCATAAAGGTCTTCGCAACAATCTAACCAACATTCTCTTTGATATTCAAAATCACAATCTAGACTTCTTTAGTCATTGACCTCATTAAAACCATTGAGCTAGCTAAACCAGTTAGTCATACTCCTTCTCAAAAACTTGCATATAAGGGAATATGCTGTGCTTTGGTGTTAGGCTACTCCAAATTAGGAATAGATCACCTATAGAGATTTTGTGTTTCAACAAGTAGACTGTAGATGGCTTATCTCCACCATAAATGATCAATTTGTCACAAGAAACATTGTGCTTAAGTGTTGCCAATTGATAGTAGCAATTGTCCAACCTTTAAAGCTATAAACACAACTTTATTGTACATGAAACATAAAAAAGTGTGCTCTTCTCTTCAAAGATGCTTCAAGTTCTCTTCTCTATGGTGATTATACCATGTGAGAGTGCACAATAGAAGTGAGACATGAAAATTTTGAGAGAAGGGAAGTGACTAAAAGGAATGCAAAGAATGGGAGATATAGACTGAAATGATCTAAAAATGAATGTCAAATACAAGGCTGGATTGATCAATTCTTTTGCACGTAATTAATGTATTAATGAATGTCAAATATAAGGCTGGATTGATCAATTCTTTTGCACGTAATTAATGTATTAGCGAGGGCACAAGGTCAACCTAATGGATGAAAATGAAGCAACATGAAGAAAGAGAGTGGTTGTAGTTGAATGAATCAATAAAGAGCAATGGGGGAAATTGTATGAATAGCTAACCTAGCTTGAAACAGGTTGCCAACTAACCCAAAAATGGTGAGAAAACCAATACATAGCTGACTACTTTTGATGCAGCCAACCTACATTAAATGCTTCCTCCCAACATAAAGTACCTTGGCCAATGTGAACACAACCAAAACTGGTGCAAAAGTGAAATGCACCACAATTGGATCAGTACTGTGAACACATAAAAGAAACAGACATGTTGAAAAACAAAATGTATTGATTTGTCACAAATCCTGTGTCTTTATCAAACTTTGACCAAGTTCACAATGAGGAGATGACCAACATAAAATACATGAAATGCTATCAATAACCCACCCCCTAATTTGAATAAGACCAAAATATTACTTTCCTTGAAAGTTCTAGCTTAGAAATATTTGAAAATCAACTAGTTGGACCAAGAAAAGGTCCAAAAATAAGAGTCCAAATGGACTGATCAAGTCTATGAAGGCTATTTTCAATCAATTCTAGTGGCTATTATGCATGATGCTAGGCTATTTCTTGTAGTACAGAGGATGAATTCCTTCCAAATCTAGTGGAAGTCTAGCTTCCAATTGATGTCACTTAGAAAGCCAAATTGGGTGTAATTTTGAAAACTAACAATTCCTTTGGTCTATGAAACAAGATAATGGCTCAAAATTCGGATACTATAGTGGGACAATTGATGTCATTAGTTTCCACATTTGATAAACAAATGCTCCCTTCCTTGGAGAAAGATGGTTCTCTATTATGGAAAGGACTCTTTGTAGATGTCCTAGTTGATGAAGGATCTAAAGTAAATACAATTTTTGAATAAACATGCAAAGATATTCACTTGATGAATTAAGAGCCAATTATTTTGGTGGTGAACATGGTAGAACAACACCAAATACCTCCTCTTGGTGTTCTCTAATCTATAATGTTGAAAATTTGTGGTGTTTAACTACACGATGGTTCTTAGTTGTGTTCATAGTGGAGGATATCCAAAATTCATGTCAAATCCTCTTGGGCAAGCCTTGGCTTTAACAAGCTTGATACAAGCATGATTACAATTGACAATCCATTGTGGGAAATCATATTTCAATTGTGCATGCAAAATCTTTAGTTCATGGTTGCCATCTACTTTAAGGGAAATGTATTAATATGTTGGAAGGCATTGATGAAGATGCAAAGGAGCACTTCATGCAAAATCACTTGAACTTTGTTACTTTCTTAATATTGTCAAAATGTCCTCTTAGTACATGCCTTCCCACTATGTTGAAGCAAATTCGATGGCTACAAAGATGTCGATCTTGGCTCTTGATATAGCAAAACTTTCTAATATTCTAGAACACTGCAAATGTTGACAATATCAAGCATGTGGCCAATGCTGGTAGTAAGGAAGTGGATGAGCCCAATCATCCAACCTACGACTTCAACTCCTAGTTTGTGACATGGTTGTCCATGTCCTCTATGTGTTCCTCATACTTTGCAAAGTTCAAAAGGATGAACTTTTGAAAATAAGAAAAATAAAAATATGGCAAATAGTAAAAAAAGCAAGAATATAGTTCATGATCCCAACTCTTGACCACTTTGGGGATTTGCTCATTGCATCCAACCTTCATACAGGTGTCATTTTTCATTACAAGGATAGTGAAATAAAGAGGATAATGCTAGTGCCTGCAAACTAGCATGAAAGAACCAACCATATAGGCAAAGTCTAAGCATGTCCCACGAGTAACACAAGACCCCAAAACATGGAATGTAGCCTTCATCCATAATATGAGGTCTAGGATCATGTAGTTCTTGGAGTGTATCATCTATTTACTTTAGCAAAATACTCAACAAAGCAAGAGAAGCTCTCGCAAGCTCACTACCTTACCCTCACTCAAGCTCAAGTGATGTTGGGGATGGAGCAAAGAGAAGATAGAGATAAATAGAGAGAGATAGGGAAAGCGTGCAAGTTTTGGTCAAGTTTTCATACTTCACCCTTCCACTTAACCTTTTGGCCCATTTTATGTGACTATGCTCAGCTCTTAGACTTGGCTTTTGGGCCATTTACATGCAATGGCTTAGAAATTGTATGAGTGGGACCTAAATAGCTTGAATCAATTGCTAAAGTCCTAATTTATGCTTTGTGGTTGATGCTCATCCTTCTTTTGACTTTCACATTTGATTTCTATTTCTTTTTTTGGCACCTTTTCTATGTAAAATCTTTTAAATAGCTTCTCTTGCCATTCTCTTCTTCACATCTGACTTCTATTCTGTTTCTAGCACATTTCCTATGTGCAAAATCTTTTTAAATGGCTTCTTTTGCCATTCTCTTCTTCATGTTATGCTATAAATGGGCAACATTACCTTCTCACTAGAGTGTATTGGTCCCTTAGCACTTTGTGATGGGTGAAGGGGTCTTCAATATTATCGACAAGGATAGGGGTTGTGATCAATGGATTCCATGGCCATGGGAATAAGAACTCCCTCCCTAGGTTGTCTATCTACCTATTTGAAAGTGAAGGTTGGGTAAAAGTGAGATTGAATATGAGTCTAATTCTAGTCAAGCTGGAGCTCCTTAGGTATGTCCCACCCTTTGCAACTTTTCCCAATCAATGAGGAATTATGATGTGGCTCATTAATCTACAATGTTACTTCATTTGAGCAAGCTCAATGTCCTATTTTGCTCCCTTAGATCCATTACATAGCACATCTCTCCCATTGATTGATCCTCAAATGTGGTAGCTAAAGGCAACAAGTGTAGATCTTGCAATAAAGAAAGGTCAAAAGAAATGCAAAAAGGGAGGCAAGAAGAAGAAATGTGGCAAAGGCAATAGAAGAACCAATGACAAGAGAAGACCTAAAGGTAGTATTTGAGCAAGAGGTAGGATATACAATGTATAATCGTTTAATCTCTCATGTTATTTATAAAATACTATGGTTGGAACTCCAAAAGCATGCATACTTAATTAAATATATTATGGGTAGCACACCAAGCTCTACGGACATCGTAAGTTCCTAGAGCATTAATAGAATGGATAAAGTGTCCTCACCGTTCTATAGTGCACAAATGTGCTTACATCGCTTGTAGGCCTTCTCAACATACTTGCAAGTTTTTACAATATCTACAAGAGAGAGCTCAATGTGTAAGCAAAGAACACATATTGCTCCAGAGTGCATCTTTACTGACCTTGCCGCCTCTTAAGCCTTGCCCCAAGAGTATTAAACCATTGCTATATAGCATGTAGGAGGCTAAAACTAGCTAAGCCATATACTCGATGGGGTAGCATATAGTTGAGCATGGATATTTATTAAAGATACTTCAATTTTGTTAAGTGTAGTAATCTGCAACTAGGAAATTATGTATAAAATATAATTTCTATTAGTAGTGGGCTTTGATTTTAGAGAGCATTTCTACCTACATATTTATGAATGTGTTGGTGAATCCAAATAATTTTATCATGTCGGTTGTTTATTTACATGGACTGGATATTGAAATTCTAAATCATGGAAAATATTGGTGTAGTTATTGAATATCCTTGAATTGAATAGCTGAGTCAAATGAAAAATAATCCACTTATTGAATGTGTTTACACGTGTGTTGTTTATTGAATATCTTAGTTGAAATGCAAGTTCTGATTTGTTGTAGAATTGAAATCACTTTGTGTTAATGCGTTAGTTTGGTTATAATGGTATTTGAAGGAGATGATTGCTTGTGTTGCTTGCCTTATTTCTACTACGATAACTCCTTTGCAATAATTTGCTATGATGATGTGCTTAAAAAGGTAAATTGATCAAAATATCTCTACTTGAGCCCCATCATGTTTCTTATACTATTTGAGTTGCTTACTTGCATGAATTATCTATTTGTTTATTTGTTTTATTTATGAATTTATCAAACATTTTATTTCTTTTAAGTACATCATCAACTTATAAACTAATGCAAGGCTATTTTCTATGTTGGAAGTTAAGTTAAAGCCTATGATAGTACTCTAAAAATTAGTTAAAGTACTAGCATATCTAAAATCCTAAATAAACCCTACGCTTATTACTAGATCCTTATATATTACAATTCAAACTCACAACAGTTTAGAAGGCCTAATTTAAGATGCAACTTAGGACTAGCCAACCAATTTCAACACCTAAGTACCATTAGATGGAAAGCTTTTTGTAATGTTTTATATTACTTTTTAAAAAAATTTTATTAACGATCTTGGCTTCAAAGCTCGCTCCTCAGGGAGAAGAGAATCATGCACTAGACGTGGCCATATGTGATGGAGTATATTGTATGATAGAATCGGTCACACGATACATTCTATTGTCATGTAATAGATCACATTTGTTTAATACAAAATCTATCTAGTATGCTTATATGAAAGTGTATTATATCTCATACTTTTTCCCTCCTTTGTATAAACACCTATATATCTAGTATAGAATGAATTGCCATAATCCACTCATGATACTTGTTATTTCTTGACATTTAAAAACAAAGTAGAAATTATCTCATCAAATTGTACTAGAAACTTGCTTTCTTGAAAGAAATCCTATGCATCATTGTTTTAGTAGCTAGCAACTACACTCAAATAAATGTATAAAACATTGTATTTTTCAATCTTAGCAAAGTTCATTACATTGGATTTTGCATTAACTTGTTTGAAAGAAATATGTATAATAAGAAACTTATGTAATTGCATTCATTGTAAATGAAAACCACGAATATAGCTTATTGAATGGTTTCAAATATGATTGTCTATATTTCACATATGCATGACATGCTTTGTGCCAACTGTATAGAATGGAGTTCTCTGCATCAACATCAATCATAACAAGCTCCTTTCTTTTCTGCATGCACCATTTGACTTTCTTTTCAACAAATTCATTCATGATGCATGACTATTACATTCCTAAATGGAAGACCTACAACACCACTTAAATTTCAAAATAGTGGAGTTTTTTCCAATACTACAAAGCCAATTAAGAGAAGATGATTTAGAACTATCCAAAAAATTTGTGGAAACAATGCAAATACCTCCATATTAACTTCGTCTTTTTTTGGTAGGGAAAATTTTGAGATTATTTGGAGAGATGTTGTCATGGGTATTGGTGGTTAGCATGATAACAAGGGCAAGGAGTTAGTGCCTTGAGTACGTGGACTTTATAAAACTTTGAGTCATGATTATGTAGCTGTCATTCTTTTAACAATTACTCTATTATAATTATATGGGGCTCAAAAAATCACCCTGAATGAGAGTACGTGAGAAGTCAAGTGAATGTTATTTAAGTGTGGTTCAATTTCAAATTTTCTTTGAAATTTCCTATCATAATGAGTCTTGCATCAAGGCCTCCCAAGTTGTCTATATGATCTCCCATTCAAATTCCTTCAACATTTTGATGTCCTATAGTCTCCTTGTAATCGCTGCTCATGGGACAATGTCCAAGACTTTACCAAAATAGTAATATATCCTCCTTCCATGCACATGGCCCTTCTCTTTGATAGCATAAAAAGAGGAGGGAGGGTGGGTGGGAGGGAGGGTGTGTTAACATGATGTAGGTTTTAGATGTAGATCCAAGAAGCAAAGAAAGAGCAATCAAAAGCCTACCCAAAATTTTAGGAAGGAAAGAAAGAGTGATCAAAAGCCTACCCAAAATTTAAAGAAGGAAAGGTGACTAGAAGCACAACAAAGACTTAAAAAATTCACCAAAAAAATCAAGTCTAAGAAGCAAGGATTCAATGAAGGCCGGAATTTTGAGATTGATGCTATCAATTTCTAAAAATGTGGGAAATATTGAAAACCTAAAAAATGTACTAAGTTGTAAATTCATTGGTCAGAACTCTTTGAATTTTTGTTTCAAGCACCCAACTCACTCTCATGCACCTTGTAATCCAAATTATTGAGCATTAATAGGTGCTAGTGGTGAGTGAGTTGGGAAAAATCAAGAGAAAAAACATGATCAAGACATTAGTGACCCATGGGAGGTAACTTTGAAAATAGTCATTGCCCAATTGTAAAAGAGGAAGCCCATATTTAAGTGGGAAAAAAAACTTAGGGAATTTGGTCCATGGTTGCAAAATCTAAAATCTTATCTCTTTTAATCTTGGCTATCGACTCTTCTACTCTATTCTATCCTATGAATTGTACTAACATATACGAGCTTGAGGAAGCACAGTGCATGTGTATGCTATTTCCTAGCTTTCTTCTTTGGCTCTCCTTCACTCGATTGAGAGAGAGAGAGAGAGAGAGAGAGAGAGAGAGAGAGAGAGAGAGAGAGAGAGAGAGAGAGAGAGAGAGAGAGAGAGAGAGAGAGAGAGAGAGAGAGAGAGAGAGAGAGAGAGAGAGAGAGAGAGAGAGGAGAGGGGGAGGGAGAGGGAGAGGGAGAGGGAGAGGGAGAGGGAGAGGGAGAGGGAGAGGGAGAGGGAGAGGGAGAGGGAGAGGGAGAGGCATGGTTATTCAAATTGGAAATTTAAGTAGGGCAGCATCCTCTTGTGCAGTTCATGGGTTCGAGTTGGAGATTGTGCAATTGATGGAATAAACATAACTTGGGAACTCACAGGCAAACCCTAGACTACAAGAGTTGGTGATTTTTCTCCTTGCTTTATCTATCATTTTGCATATTTTTGCTTACCTAGGAAGAATTGGATTTCATCTATGATGATATGAGTAGGTAAGAATCCATGGAAGGAGACCTTGTAGTGTGAGAGACTGTAAGTAATTGATCAATAAGGAGCGCGTGACTTGACATGCATACTTTTGTCTAGATTTGGCAAGTCGTCAATAATCACCTACATTTTGGTTCTATTTTTGGGACTTGATGAAATCCTATTTGATGAAATCTTTGACCACATACTATGAGTAGAATATATGGGGCTTGAGTGAGATGGGCTTCCTCACTCTAACGAGCTTGATGCGAAACCCTCACACATCCTAGGCTAGGAAGAGGGGTTGGAAGGGGATCAATCTGGAAAGGCCTTTTGATTTTGCTTATGTAGATTAGAATTTTTGAATAAGAGAAAAAATTAGACTTTACTTTTTCATCTATCCATAAAAAATTGGAAAGACTACCGAAAATTGTATCACCACTTGTCTAGTATATGTCAAGATTTGCACTCTAGAGGTGACTGACAAGTGTATCCAAACCTTGTGAGTCTAAATGAGGAGAAAAGTAGAAAAATTTTAGGTTTCTTTCTGGTTTAGACTTATTTTCATTTATGTATTCATGGAAAAGCACAAGGATGTCATGGGCCATGTGATGGACAATAATTAGCTAGTTGCAATCTATAGCAATTAGCTCAAAAAGACCAATATATGTATGCATCATCAAGAAAGATTTGCTTATATAAATATCATTGCAAAGTGAGATAGTGTGAAGAATCAAGCTCGGTAAATTTACTAACTCTCTCCCAACAATAGGTTAGCTAGATGATAGGTGTGGCATAATAATGTCGGTCAAACCTAGCTATACTAGTTAGTTATTAACTAAGTCTCTTTCACACTGTTATGTAGACTTAGATCTTACTTGATATGGTGTGTGTAAGCTAAAAAATAATGAATAATTTTTTTAAAAAATAACACAAAAAATAGAGTACTTTGCTCTCTGTGCCTTACGCATCTATCTATCTATCTCTCTCGCTCTCTCTATCTATCTCTCTATCTCTCTCTCTCTCTCTCTCTCTCTCTCTGTCTGTCTGTCTGTCTGTATGTCTATCTATCTATCTATCTATCTATCTATTGATAGATCGATCGATCGATCGATCCCTCCCTCCCTCACAAACACACACACACACACACACACACACACACACACTCTCTCTCTCTCTCTCTCTCTCTCTCTCTCTCTCTCTCTCTCTCTCTCTCTCTCTCTCTCTCTCTCTCTCTCTCTCTCTCTCTCTCTCTCTCTCTCTCTCTCTCTCTCTGTGGTATTAGAGCCATGAGACTTGATAGCATGTGAGCTTGGCATTGAAGGAGCTAGAGTAGGAAGACAAAAGCTAACTGTCATTTGAAGCATGTGAAGAAATCTTCCCTACAATAGTGGGTGGCAGCCATAACCAACACTTGAAGGGTATGTATCAATGAGTTTTGGAGGCTATGTTTGTTAGAGCCCATTGAGGCTTCCAGGAGTAGTTTTTTAGCATGTATTAGAGCCTTTTGTTGTGCTGATTGAGGCTTGGAGTGGGAGCAGCAAATCAGTGTGGATTCTGCAATTTGTGCCTATTTTTTAATGCAATGAATGGGCATCACAAAGCAAGCACTTAAGCAAGCATAAGATAAGCATTGGAATACTTAAAATGTATGGCATATAGCTCATGAATGGAGCTCATATAACTCACTTGAATGCTAATGAAAGTAAGCTTCATGAACAATTGGAAGCAGCCTTGTTGAAGGCTGAAATTCAACTTGTCATATCTCTAAATGTGCCCCTAGTTTATGCTAAGAAATTCATACATACTCTCAGTCATGAATGCTTGAACTTGGTACATGTAATCATCATAAGATACTTGGCAATGTATATGCCTTTAATCTTGTGCACTTTGGCATGATCAAGAGGAGTTAAACATTCAATTCTAGAATGCTTTTCACAATCTTAAAAATGTCATGAAATAGTGGACAACTACACTTGAATCTCTTGAGCATTGTGAAGGTTGTTTAGTACCTGTAGATGCTTGGACATTGTTCCATGAATGGAGGATGTTTTTTTGAAATGCAATGAGCATTGAATGTTGAGTCCAAAACTAATGTATTGCTAGATAAACAATTCATTGGATGTTCATAACCTGTGAGGAGGTTTTTTTGTCACTACTACTAGTTGTATAATCAAGCATTAATGCCTCTATGACTCCCATAGGTCATGAAACATGTCTACTATGACTTGAGGCTATTTTTGCTGAAAATTTCCATGTTTTAGCTGAGAATATACTACTAGTTATTCACATGCTGTTGGTTATAGACAGCTTATTTGTCCACTGCTAAACAACTTGGTTGCATAAGGGGTATGCAAGAGATGAAGTCCACATGAACAAGTTATCATGTCTAGATGTTTTGCCACATGCTTGGGGATGTTTTTGACATGTCTATAAGCTAAAATTTATTGGTTATTGGAGAATTTACTGTCATAAAGTTAGTGGACTAAAACTATCCTGCTTTAACGGTGAGCTATCTATGCATCCAGGAACGAAAGGTTTGGAACTTCCATGTCTACAATATGCTCAGATGAGCTAAACTGAATTGATTGAAGGGTACAAACTGATGTACTTGTGTTGTTTGGATGCTATACAAATATCTTGATCAGTGGAAGATTTACCTTGGTTGCATGGAGTCAGGCACTAACTGGTTAATACTGCAGTGAATACATAGAGTTGTCATTATGGCAAATGTTAAAAGGACAGACAATATCACTCAAATAGTGAGTGAGAAACTGGATAATAACAACTATGTTATCTAGAAATTCTGCATGGAGAATTTCCTTATTGGAAAAGGCTAAAGAAATTTGATAATATGTAATAACCATCCTTGTGGTTCCATAGGAACCCCCCTACAAATTTTAATAAAATTAATTGAAAATTTTTTACCTCCTTTCCCCCTCTGTCGTCGCCGAATAGGTGGCGGGGGGAGGAAGAAGGATATGACGCTGATGATGATAGGGAAGGAGTGGAAGATGGCGACGAGGAAGATGATGATGATGATGATGATGATGTTGAGGGAGGAGGCCATGTGGCCTACCACCCCCCTAGCCTCTTTTAGCCCACGACCAACTAGGAGGCCCAAAACTCCCGCCACCACCATGCAACACTCCACGTCCTCCCCACCACTCTCCCATTATAGAACCCCCCCCCACCCCCCCAAATCAGAACGAAAGAAGTAAGGGAGAAGAGAAGGCCTTGACATGGCACGCCGCAATGTGAGAGAGAGAGAGAGAGAGAGAGAGAGAGAGAGAGAGAGAGAGAGAGAACCTTCTAGAAGGTTCCTCCCCTTCCCCTCCTTAGAGGTTGGCCACATGCACTTATCTTTCTTCCTTTCTCGAGATATTGTTCTCCACTCCGCAAGCTTAATTCCCCCCCCCCCTCTTCTTGAGTAAGAGGCTCCTGAAGTCTTGTGGGAATCACGCCTAAAAGAGAGAAAGATCGAGAATGGCCCCCAAGCGGATGTAATAACCCTCCCCGCGGTTCCATAGGAACCCCCTACAAATTTTCATAAAATTAATTGGCAATAAGTAATAGGGACACATGAAATAGAAGAAACCCTATATGATAGAGCTTTGGCTCACATTAAACAACCCATATACATTTAAAAACCCTATCATAAAGCTTCAATAGGAAAACTTCAAATCTGCCTTTCTAAACAAGCCAATGGTTCAAGGGTCTACAATATCCCTCTAATCTTGGCATTTTCTAGTAATAGATTGCTTTGGAATCAAGGTAGAACTCGCTGAGCAAGCAATGAACACTAGTGAACAACCTATAATCTTTGCACAAATCAATCCATAGCAATCCAAAGATACTCAATTCAATCCCTCTTCATACATCAATACACATCAATAAGTCTTGTCCTTGTCTTCTTCCAATTATGCCTTAGCTTTTCCTTATGATTGGTCATAAGGCTTGATGATGATTTCACGCAAACTAAATGTGCCTTGCAATAGCCATAAATCAATACAAAAAAAGTGGGGCTACCTCTCTTGTCCACTCATTTGCTAGCTATGGGTATCTTCAATTCATTCCCATCCAACTCAAAAAGGGAGTATGTACATGTAACACAATATACAGGCCAGACCATCTCTTGGAGGCTTTTCTGATTGTACTATGCTAATTATTCAAATTGATGTCATACATAAGTACCTAGTCTCCCTCCTCTATAGCTCTTGGCTTGAGCCTATGTCTTTTCTCAAACTTGTCTTTGTTCTGAAATCCAACTTCTTTCAATCTCTTCACAGCAAGCTCTATGTCTTTTGGTCTTATTTCCAACTAATGGATTCTAAGAGCTAGCAAATCTTCCCTACTCATCCCTTCTTCACATGGAAAGGCATTCCTTGTGATAGCCACTTCTTCAAATTTCATGATCATTTTCTATCATACATTAGCTCTGTTGGCTATAGCCTATCACAACACTATGAGTAGTGTGATCAAGTCATAATGGTATGGAAGCAATCATGGCCACTCTCAAATTTTTCCCTTGCATGCCCTTGCTAAGGCCTTGACAATTGGTAGATGCCATGTTTCACTTTTTCTATTCCCCTCTTGACTATATGCAAAAGTAAGAGTAAGCTTGGTCCCCAATCTAGAGAAGAAATCTCTAGCATCATTAGCATCAAGCTCTCCTCTGTCTATGCAATGACCTTGCCCACACATCCATAACAGCAAAATAGAACTTCCACTAGAAACCCGTGTACATCAATTGTGAATTTAGTCCTCAAAGCTTTACCTTCATCCTCATTTGTAAGGTCCTCACATGCAAGAAAAACATATTTCATCTACCACAAACCCATAGGCACAATCGTTAGCTCTGCAACCCATTTATAATGCATTGAAAGAGAATATGTAGGATGTGAACCATCTCTATATCTCATAGAAGAATACATTTGACATGTGCTACAAGTCTTTATAAACTTTGAAACATCCTTGTGCATAGCCTTCCACTAGTATCTCTCTTTGATATTCTCAAAGTTAGCCCATACTCCCGTGTGACTAGCCCATAAGCAAAGTTGTTTTTCAGAAAGTAATCAATACTCTCCATCATATAGCTCCTTTGAAAAAGTTTCCACTGAAGATGCATGATAATCATGGATAAGTATAGTAGTTATAATTTCAGCCTCATCATCCTCAACCATCACATCATCATCATCATCATACTTGGCTCTAGACAACATATCTACCACTGTGTTATCATTTCCTACAATGTGCGAGAATTTAGGATTTATAAAGTTTATATATGTAATCCATCACGACATGGAAATATTAGGAGTTGAGCAGCTCATAATCATCCCAAGAAGAGGTAAACAATCAGTGTCCACAATCACTAGTGCTCCAATAATAAAGTATCCTTGTCACATTTCAAAGTGGTAACAACTCCCCATGATTCTCTCTTTATCTATGGATATCTTATTTGTCCCTCATTCAATACTTTTGTCCCAAATCTGATTGCATATATGCTTCCCTCATCATCATCCTGACCAATAGCCCAACCAATGCTAATAGGGTTCGTATCCACAATGATGACAATGGGTCTTCCACATGTATAATCAACTTTCCTCAAAGTTGTCATATTCCTAATCATATTCCACCATTGTTGCAACCATGGGCAAGGTGTTATACATCCCCACCTTGACAATATCCTGGGGAATCCTTAAGCCGAACACCAAAGCCTACATCTTATGGGACAGAGGGAATGCGCCAGTTGAGTTCCTACAGCTCTTGGACCTGAGGGGAATGGAGATACTACTTAGTGTTAAGTTTGCTGCCTTATTGGATGCTTGCTATTAGTGCAAAGGTAATGGCCATTTTTCTCGCAACTTCCCCAGAAAGCAAAACACGGAGCAATAAGAGAATAGGAAGGAAGCGTAAACATGGAGCAATAAGAGAATAGGAAGGAAGTGTAGATAGCTAATAAAAAAGGGAAGAACTCCAAAAAGTGGTTGATCTTGTGGAGAAGGATTCCCTGTGGCCTTGACTTTGAAAGGAAAAGGACATGCCCATGGAACTTGACATTGAAAACTTTGAAGAAGCCTTCCTTATGCAGGATGAGATAGAGAAAGAAATCCTATAGGGTTTTGAGTCATTTACTTTGTGACACCTTCTAAGTTTTCCTATACTTGGGAAGGATCTTGTTTTGTTAAATGATATTAAAAAATTGATGGGTCTCAAAGAGGAATTTTCCATAGGGATGATTGCACAAGCTTATGAGGAAGAAAATGAATATTTGTGGATGACCTGAATCATCAGATCTTGTTCATGGGCGCAAATACCACCAACTTTGTGGAAACTCAAGAAGGTGCTCTAGGGTTCCACCTTGACAAAGCCAAAGAGTACTTAAGAGGAACTTCCCACATAGCAAACCTTTTCAAATGCTCAAAGAAGGCTTGGAATCCAATAGATGGGAATGAATATCATTACTGAGCTTGAGTTGGAAGAATGAGAACAAGGATCCATCAATGTCTGGTTTGATGACAAGCTAGAGTCTAATGAGATCTAAGAAAATCTAAGCTTCTCCTTTCCTTCAAATTTTCTCAATTAAGAGTTATTTCTTATTAAGGCCTAATTGTGTGACACACTATAGGTTTAGATGAATGATGATGACAATATTGTATTTAGTTGGTTATGTATTTTTTAATATTTGGAGAGGATTGTGCATGTGTAGTACATGCCAAGGATTAAATTTTATTAGATGAAGCCATTGCTCCATTCTATAAGCTCAAAACTATCTAAATCCTTAGGCTATGCCCACATAGGCCTATAAAGCTAATCTTGTTGAAGGGTGCCTTCAAAATATTTTGTTATGCTCCAGACTTTTGAGGATCTAGCAGTGGCTACTTTTTTTATATTACAATACTTACGCTTTAGTTACTAACTTTATAAAGATACATACATTTAAAAGTCACAAGATACAAACGTGTCTTTTGCACAATAAAGGAGATGTTTATTTGTTGGAGGACAAGTTGACATGAGTGCCACACACACACACACACACACACACACACACACACACACACACACACACACACACACACACACACACACACACACACACACACACACACACACACACACACACACACACACACACACACACACACACACACACACACACACACACACACACACACACACACACACACACACACACACACACACACACACACACACACACACACACACACACACACACACACACACACACACACACACACACACACACACACACACACACACACACACACACACACACACAACTTGGAGATCTCAAGTAAGACCCATGGTTGATCATGAATCATCAAGAAGAGAAGGATAAGTGTTGCTGCCCACAATTCTTTGTTTGGGCTGAAATATTCAGCCCACTTTCTTTACATAAACAAGTCAAGAAGGCTCCTTGACATTCCTCTCTAAGGCTTCCACAATGGTAGTTTGCAGTAAGCTTCTAAGTGTAAGAATGAGTCTTTTGTGTTAAGATTAATCAATAAAGCAAGTAGATGAACTTCAACCCTTCAGATTTCACGATTGGAAGACCAATAGCAGTCCCTATTTAACTCTTAAAGGACTCAAGAGAGTGAATTTAATATCTCTCTCGACATGGGAGATCAAACTCAGCATATAGAGGAATTCACAAGTCAGGCCTAGTCCTTCCTCAAGACTCATAATAGAGCTCTCTTCATGTATGGGATGCTATCATTTAAATACACAGTTCAACGTTTTACACAGCCAAGAGTGGCCTTCCATTTTCATCAAAGCATGGAAAGAGTAGCACTTACATGTCAAGTGGAGTCTTGTGCAGATACTTTGTGGTTGCATGGCTTTCTCTTCTGTTGTTGTGGCAGTGAAGGAGCTCTTTTCTCCCCCAACTAGTGATGCGCCATGTTCAGTCTGAGATCTACGTGCAAAATGCGGCGCAGATCACGCTACCCTTCTTGTCTTCTTTTTTGACTATTTTGCAAGTACCACAAGTAAGGTATAAGCCATATACAATGTCCTATGCTCAAAACATAGTAAACTTCATGGACTTAAGTGATTCTTCTTTCTAATGAACTTGTGAGTCATGTTTTTAGAGTAACTTCATCACTGACATATGTAGACAGGGCCTCATCCAAGCCATATGTTTGTTCATGATCACATATACCATGTCATATGTAGCATGTCTTACAAAACTTGTAGCAACTTCATGTAAAGCAATGCAAGGAAATTTAAGAGTAACTAGCCAAATTCAATCATCTTGTCATGGACCCATGATAAATTTATTGCATTTTTAAGGCAGAGAACCCCCATCTTTATCCCACCATGCCATATGCTAGTGGTCTTGGGTTTTTAAGATTTATTGCACTAGGCAAGTCTCCATGCAGCATGTCTAGATCACAAATGACTAAGTGATATATGTATAGGATAAAAGTTTTATGTTTGCACCATGGGCAAAGAATCCCATGACAATGGTAAGATCACTTTGGTTCCGGTTTCGGTTCATCAGGAAGGGGTTCTACATGGCAATGTTAGCGTGAAAGGTTGTGTGATTGGGTTCTGACTTCTTCTGTGGGATTTAGGAGTAATCTTGTATATCCTTTGCCCTAATCATCATCATTCTCTTGATGGGGTACTCACCTATGAGTGCCCAATAGGGATTGATTTTTCGAATATTCCTCCTTGACTGGCGGATGAAGTACCCACCATTGTTGCAATCATGGGCAAGGTGCTATATATCCCCGCATCGATGATATCCTGGGGACTCATTAAGTCCAACACCAAAGCCTACATCTTATGGGATAGATGCAATGAGCCACTTGAGTTCCTACAACTCTTGGACCCAAGGGGGAGATACTACTTAGTGTTAAGTTTGCTACCTTCTTGGATGCTTGCTATTAGTGCAAATGTAATGGCCATTTTTCTCGCAACTTCCCTAGAAAGCAAAACACAGAGCAATAAGAGAATAGGAAGGAAGCGTAGACAGCTAATGAAAATGGGAAGAAGTCCAAAAAGTGGTAGATCTTGTGGAGAAGGATTCCCCAGCCTTGACCTTGCCCAAACAGGTGCTCTTAGACCATAAGGATGATCCAAATATTGCTTGTCCCATACAAGAATCCTAGCAAACCAAGCAGTCATTGGCATTCCACAACAATGAGAATATGGACCCAAAGATCTCCTTAATTCATGAGACTTTCAACTTTAAATATCCATCAATATAGGGTTACTCTCCTTGTCATAAGAGACATAAGGGTTGATGTATGAGTCTTCCTCTAGTAGTTCCTCTACAAAGTGCACTAGATATCCTCAATGTCCCATCCTTGTATGGTGCCAGTAATGATCCATGGTGCTTGAAGTTGTAAGGCCCCCATTATAAGGACAAGCCATGTGTGAGCACGGACATTGGGTGGGTCTTGACTTGTATGTTAGATGAGGTCTATGTGACTAGATTGGCAAAAAGGTGATCTTTGTGGATCTAGCCTTTGGGTTAGATAGAGTAGTTATGCTAGTAGCAACTTGAGAGACAATGCATGCAGCGTGTGGGAGTTATCAGGGACCCCTATTTTGGGGTCTGGTCATTAAGGAAATAGTCCTTGACTGGGGGGATCTCAGGGGGTTCATAATATGATCGAACATGTTGACCAGACTACCTTCCTAGGCTATAAAGGAAGACTAACATCTAAAGCCATTGTCAATCCATCTTCCACCCAGTCAGGTAGTTATCCTTAAGCTCTTCACCTATCATATGTCTGGATCACTATCTAAGCTTCACAGTGGAAGTGCATGGGTGGACAGAGCCATCTTTGTATTAGTTTGTTTGAAATTAAAGGAGTCTCTATTCTTCTCATATTTTTTGCATGTTCTTTACTCCTTGCTCAAATTCTTTCCATTATGCTATGTAATTTCTACAGGACATCAGAGTCTAGGGGGCTCTGAGCAGTGGAGAGTGTGCGAGAGGCAAGGGCTTCAATAGTGAAAAAGGAGAAATATCATATGTTGCATCAAGTAGTAGTGTCGGTGCATCAAGTGGTGGTGCTGCTATACTGACACTTCAAATACTAAGGATTTGTCCACCAGCCTTCAACGAATGCAAGTTAGATGGTACAAACTACACTTTGTGGAAGTTTAAAATCATAACTATCCTTGATTCTTATGACCTTCTAGAGACAATGCTAGGGACAAACCCAAAACCACAACCCACCCTTGACCCATCAAATTCGAGTGTTATGATTCCTTCAAATGCAAATCTTCTACAAGCTTGAAAACAAAGGAATGCATATGCATTATGTCCCTTAGTTACAAGTTATTCTGACAGTTTTTTGACCTTAATTTAGCATACAACTAAGGCACCAGTAGAGGCTTGGAATGTACTGAGGAGTCACTACGAAACACGAAATCAAACAAGTATTCAAAATTTGGAGAATCGACTAGTAGTATAGAATTTCACTAAAGGAGAGACAACTGAAGCATTCATCACTTGGATCAAGAATCTATGCAACCAGATGGTTGGCACTAGGATACAAAAGTCTATTGACGAGCTAGCTTGGAGGTATCTTTGGATTTTTCCACTGAATTTTGATGGATTGCTAAAGACCCTAAACACTCAGGTGAGACCCTAAGCTTTGATGTTTGAGTGTGCACTACTAATGGAGAAGGAATTGAGGCTTAAAGCTCAAGAAGGTAGCAGTAGTGGAGATGCTGCATTCTCTGCTAATGTGAAAGGCAAAGGTGGTTCCTCTAACAATGGTGACAAAAAGAAGAAGGGTGGTAAGAAAAAGTTTCAAGGAGAGTGCTTCTACTGCAAGAAGAAAGAATATGCAATTGTAGATTGTCATGTCAAGAAGGCAGATGAAAATAATGGCACCGTGAAGACTAAAGGGAAGGAGACAACCAATACGACTAAAGTAGAGTTGGAGTTATTCATGCTGACCATTAAGGAAGTGTGTTTCTTGGCACAAGAAATATCTACCACTTACTCATGGTTTCACTTCTTCATAAGTGACATATTCTCTTTTCTTGAATAGTTTGATCCATTTTCTAGTTATGGGTATCTTCAATTCAGTCCCATCCAACTCAAAAAGAGAGTATGTAGCATTGTCATATACACGCAACACAATATATAGACCAAACCATATCTTGGAGGATTTTTTGATTATACAATACTAATTATTCAAATTGATGGCATACATAAGTACCCAGTCTCCCTCCTCTATAGCTCTTGGCCTGAGCCTATGCCTTTTCTCTTGTCTTTGTTCTAAAATCCAGCTTCTTTCAATCTCTTCACAGCAAGATCTATGTCTTTTGTTCTTCTTTCCAATTGCCACCAACTTTGTGGAAACTCAAGGTGCTCTAGGGTTCCACCTTGACAAAGCCAAATAGTACTTAGAGTAACTTCCCACATAGCAGGACTTTTCAAATACTCAAAGAAGGCTTGGAATCCAATAGATGGGAAGGAATATCAATACTGAGCTTGAGTTGGAAGAATGAGAACAAGGATCCATCAATGTCTAGTTTGATGACAAGATAGAGTCTAATGAGATCTAAGAAAATCTAAGCTTCTCCTTTCCTTCAAATTTTTTCAATTAAGAGTTATTTCTTATTAAAGCCTAACTGTGTGCCACATTATAGGTTTAGATGAATGATGATGACATTTTTGTATTTGGTTGGTTAGGTATTTTTGAATATTTGGAGAGGATTGTGCATATGTGTAGTACATGTCAAGGATTAAATGAGGCCATTGTTCCTTTCTATAAGCTCAAAACTATCTAAATCCTTAGGCTATGCCCACATAGGCCTATAAAGCTATTCTTCTTGAAGGATGCCTTCAAAATATTTTGCTATGCTCCAGACTTTTGAAGATCTAGCAGTGGCTACTTTTTTTATATTACAATACTTATGCTTTAGTTACTAACTTTATAAAGATACATACATTTAAAAGTCACAAGAGACAAACATGTCTTATGCACAATAAAGGAGATGTTTATTTGTTAGAGGACAAAGTTGACATGAGTGCCCCCCCCCCCCCCCCCCCACACACACACACACACACAGAGCTTGGAGAAGAAGAAGCTATAGAGCACACAACATAAAGTGCATTGAGTGGTAGCAGTAGAGAAGATCTACAAGTCTAAGTATCCCCTACCATGGATAGGCATATATAAGGGCTAGGGGAAAAAAACCTACTAGAGAGTGCAAAAGTCCCTCAATGGTCCTAAATGTATTCACATACATCGCTACCCAAAATATGGTAATAAATCCCCCAAGAGTGATGCCATGAAGAAGGGCTGCCACTCAAATGTACAAAAGTGTCCTATGGAGAATGATCGATCCCCAATGGAGAGCAAGCCCAAAGCTTTGAAACTTCTCACATGGCAAAGCCTTTGTGAAAACTTCTACATGCCTTCAAAGGATACACCTATACATGCATGGAGTAATCATAAATAAAAGTCGCAAAAGTATATGTAATTGCCAAAAGAATAGGTTTGCATCAACCACAAACATCACTATATACAAGTTACAATTTGTAAACATCTCTCATTAAGCCATCTTTTGGGAAGGAAACACACTATACTTAGCCAATATGCAATCCATACAATGTGATTTATAGGTGCCTCAAGAGCAGGTAATGAAGTATATCAAATGTCTGAAACTGTAGCAAACTAGCAAAATTTAGATGATCAAAATGTGCATGCCAAAGCTTTATATCTAAAACAACCTATAAATATACAATAGCACATGCCATATCTTCCACAAATTTGCCATAATTATTGAACTTGTACATCCCACAACATAATGAATCAAATAGAATAATTGTATCACCACGAGAGATCATGAATAATATTTTTATCATCCACAAACTTGACAATCAAGCCAACATTGGCACTACTATGCATAGTACTAATTTTGGTACTCTACATATCAAAAGTTTAAAGTCCTTTGTTCTTAATTCTTTATTACCTAGTCCAATTTGGTCTATAAAGTACCAAATCTTTGAATTATTTTGTTGCTGGTACTTTAACATAGTATCAAACTTGAAATTGCACAATATCAAATGCATAAATTCTATAGGTTTTACCACTTCAACACGAGACCCAATTTGATTGCTTTGAAGTACCAATTTCATACTACACAATACCAAACTCAAATAGTACCAAATTTGATACTGTAGAGTATCAAGCTTGGTATTATACAACTAATATGAGCAAAAAGTACCATAATTATCATTGACATATTTAAAAGCCCTAAGAGTACCAAATCGTACCACTTAGAATATCATATATAACTAGACCCAAATGACTCTAATAGTACCAAAAAGCACCAAAGTAGACAAAACATTAAAAACATGTCAAAACCCACAAATTCGAAATGACTAGGAGTACCAAAAAGTACAAAAAAAACCTTGACATTGACACTTTGATACAAAAAATTTGTACATAGTGTGGGATGCATGAGTGGTTATCAGTAGTAGAGAGGTATGATACAACTTCTGAACATTGGAAATTGGGATGAATTGCATATTGCATAGAATATTACATGGTAGCTAGGACAAATCATGCATCTCAAGGGTCAAATCGATATGAATAGCCGCTACTTATTCCCATAATCTTCCACCGAGGGATCACTATAGGGTTGATGCACATTTTCATCGAGTCCCACTATCATGGAATTTTGTGTCTATAGGTTGAAATATTACGAAATCTTTGATAGAGTTAGGATTTCATTCGTGTGCAAGTGGGATGTGCATATGTATTTTATCTTATCTAGATACCTCATTTTACACATATTACATATGCTATGTATTAGTTACTTAGAAAAGTACGTGATACAAATGCTTTGCAAATTAGGTATTTACTGAGAAAAGGGCAAAATTTCTAGTGGGATAGGATGCACACAAAGGCTATGAGGAAGTTGAAGAATGTGTTGAAGACACTACCTAATTTGGGGAAAGATGATTAAACTAGTGGAAGACCCATTGTCACCACTATGAATACAAGCCCTATTAGCATTGGTTAGGATGGGCTTTTGGTTAGGATGATGATGAGGGAAAAAAGTATGCATATAGATTTGGGGTAAAAGCGTTGAATGAGAGATAGAGAATATTCCAAAAATAAAAAGAGAATTATGGGGAGTTGTTACAACTCTAAAATGTGACAAGGATACTTCATTAGAGCACCAATGATTGTGGAGATTGATTGTGTACCTCTTCTTGGGATGATTATGAGCTGTTCTACTCTTGATATTGCCATGTTGCGGTGGATTGCATATATAAAATCTATGAATAGTGAATTTCAAGCCCCAACACATTGCAAGGAAGGATAACCCAATGGCAGACATGTTGCTTAGAGCCAAGCATGATGAGGAGGATATGATGGTTGAGATCATGAGGTTGAAATTACAACCTGCTACACTTGTCCGTGATTGTCACACTTCTTTAGTGATTTATTTTTTCAAAGGAGTTGTATGATGGATAGGGATTGCAGATTGGACAATATTTGAGTACCTTGACTAGGAGAGATGAAAGGAGTAATGTTGAATTTTTAAGAGAAATTGGTAGAAGCATATGGCTACTTTCTGAAGAAGAGCTTTCTTTGGAAACACTCAAAGGGCAAAAGAGGTACCCCACTACAAGGGGTGTGTGACATGGATACTTAGCTCTACAAATTATGCGAGAATTTCAAGAGAGCCTATGGGGGCATGGTCATAGGATAGTGTGGGCTACCTTTGACAAGATCAAAGAGAGATATTGGTGGAAAGCTATGTATAAGGATGTTTCATAGTTTATAGAGTCTTGCAACACACACAATATATATTATTCTATGAGACATAGAGATGGTTTTCATCCTATGTATCCTCTTTCGATGCATTATAAATGGCTTGTAGATCTAGTAACCATGCCTATGGGTCTATAGAAAATTAGATATATTGTTATTGCATGTGAGGACCTTACAAATTAGGTTAAATACTGAGCTTAGAGTACTAAAGCCACAAGTGTTGTATACAAGTTTCTACTAGAATATGTATTTTTCTATTATGGATGTCTAGGTAAGGTCATTGTTGATGGAGGAGTGCTTGATGTTGATGAGGCTAGAGATTTTTTCTCTAGATTGGGCATCAAGCTTGCACTTACTTCTACATATAATTCAGAGTGGAACTGAAAAAATGAAAGAATGTATTTACCAGTTATCAAGGCCTTAGCAAAGGCAAGCAAGGGAAATTTTTGAGAGTGGCCATGATTGCTTCCATATGCATTATAGATTGATCGCACTACTCATAGTGTTGTGATAGGGTATATGCTAATAGAACTGATGTATGGATATAAACCAATCATGCAAATAGTGGATATATTTCATGGGAAGATGCAAGATCAATTACCCAGAGGACTTTCATGGAATGGGTTATGAAATCCAATAAAGATCTTGCAACCTACAAATCCTTTGCATGAGTTTGAGTGCAACTCTGGTTAGTTGGATACTGCAAAGCAACATGCTCTTGAATATGAGATAATAGAATTGTTTCTACAAGCCATAGATCCTACTTTACAAGATCACTTGGAAGAGCTTCTTGAAAGATGAAACTACCAAACAAGGTTTAAAAATAGAGTGGTAGGATGCCAAGGATGTTGTCTCTATGCTTGTCAAGAGAGATCAAAGATGAGCCATGATGCATATTAGGCTTATGCCTTCAGCTACTAGGCAAGGTCATTAAGCAAGTAGGAAAGTAACCAATTTCTATATCTGCTCAAGTAAAAGAGGATGTAATGGATGAACTGGTTAATAAGCACATGCATGACCTACAATTGAAGTTTGCGAGAATGGAAGAAAAGGGTATGTTTGTTGTACTAAGAGCCCTAATTTTGGAAGGCTTATATGACTATATATTTGGCATGATAGCACTAAGTATGAGCGCAGTGATTATGAGGCTTATAGGGATGCATTAGAGAAGAATTCAATTTTTTTTAAAGATGGAAAGATCCATCTCCACAAGACAAGATTACTACTTATTCCAATTTTTGGAAAGGGTGGAGTGCAGAAGTTGGTGGATGTTGCTAAATCTAGCAAGAAAGCTGAAATTTGAGCTCATGCTATGCATACAACAAAGAAGGAAAATATCCCTCGAGATAAATTAAATTATGCAAGAAAGAGTATCCAAGAGATAATAGGTTGGGATGCTCCAATAGAATCTTTTTTTAATATGTGTGTACCTTGCTAGGTCATAGGATCTATATGTTATTGTGGAAGAGAAAAGAAAGAGGGATGATGGAAATCTTGGGATGTCTAAGAGGGTCACTAGATGGAGTAGTAGATCCAATCCAAATCAACCACCTCTTGCACCTTTTGTGCTCAACCTATAAATGAGGATAACAAGGAGGATGTTGCAAAAGAGAAAAAGCAAAAGCATGCAAAGTCTTAAAGGAAACAACTAGGAGATAATAGTCAAACATTGAAACTGCAAACCAATTTGAAAAAGATTCTTGAGGTGAGATTTACCTTTGGGAGAGTTCCTTAGCATTGCCAAGAGAGAGTGTCATGAGGAAATCATTGATATTATCAAGAGAAAGATGTAGTTTGTTACAACTCATGACATGATGCAAGGTGAAGAAGAGCCTAGATCACAAGGTATTTAGATAGCTCATAATGCTGATGCAAGTGCTGTAATAGAAATTAATGATGCTAAAAATGATATGTTGATGATAGAAAATTATTTGTGATGGTTGAAAAAGCAATAGTTAGAAATATAAAAAGGGGAGTGTGATAGATGTACTACAATGATGAGGTGGCTTCAAGCATGATACCTAGGAGTCATTACACACATTCATTAGGCTTGTATGAGTATAGAGACAATTGTCAAGGTCGAGGATATTGAAACTCATTGTAGTATACTTATTGGTGACCATGGCTTAGAAATCAATGTCATGGTTAGGAGCTTGTATGCTAATGGAAAATGTCCGATTGATATAGACCATTGATGGATGATGACGGTAGCCAACAATTCTCTAGGGGATTTGTATACAACTTGCCCGAATGTCAAGATTATTATTGGTGATATCCAAGATGAACAATACTTCTTTATGCATAATTCCTCTTCTTATCCCATTATCCTTGGACAGTCATGCATCATTGTTGTACCTATGGAAACAAAGGTTTTAGATTATAAATCATTCTATGCATGAATCAAGAGCTAAGATGGTAAAAGAGATGTTCAATTTTTGACTGTTTGTGTTAATCTTTGCATATAATGAAGTGATAGTTTGAAGAGATGTTGTGAGATTGGATTTCAGCCATGTGAGATTGGATGTGTGGATCCAAGTATAGTTGCTTCTATGGTGATTTTCACTCCATATGTACCATAGAACTTGTGAGCCAATTCAAGTGCTAAAAGCTCATTTGCAAAAGTTGATTGATCTCTTGAATGAAAAGATTAAGATGGGGACCTTGGAGCCTTCCTCAGCTCCTTACTCGAATTGATGGTTCATTATGGCCAAGAAAAATAAAACATTGATATTTAAACAGGATATGTAGCTGGTTGACTATTGAAAATGTAGAAGCATGTCTTGTTGTTGATGAGTTTATAGAGGCTTTTGCTAGTAGAGTAGTATATTCTTTGGGTGACTTATACTCTGGCTATGATTAGTTTTAGTTTAGCAATTGAAAGTAGGAATCTTGCAACCATGAAGACACCATTGGGATTAGTGCGCATGTGCACTCTACCACAGAGGATAATGAATTCATTCGCACACATGATGAATGCTATGAACAAAGTATTGTGGGATTATACGCCTCATCTTACTATGCCTTTTTTTAATTGAATTGTTGATAAAAGTGTGGATTGAAGAAGATAAAGAACATACATGTACTAGACTTTTCATATATATTATATGTTTGCCTGCCATATAAACAATGATCACAAGACTCAAACACTTATAGTCAAGAGGTGAAAGATATTGTAAATGGATAAGCATTTTCATTCCTTTCAAAGATATATGTCCAAAGTGACGATGCCAAAGAGATACATGTGGAACTACATTCATTGCCAAAACATGGTCAACTAATCCGGCTATAAGCAAGGGGTAGAGAGTATTGGACTTAGCACCACATGCAATGACAACATTGTCATGGGTAATCTTCCATGAGGAATCACCAAAGGACACAACATAGCTTGTATTATCCAAAGTGCCAGCGGAGATAAGGCTCTTTGTAAGAGCCAATACATGACATACATCATGAAGAGTGAACGTGCTACCAGAACCAAACAGTAGCTTGACATCACCAATACCAAAAATTGTAATTGGATATCACCAATACCAACTATCTCTAATGCCAAGTCATTATCCAAATAGACAGATCCAGTCATACTATGACAGGAGTGAAACCACTCTCTATGAGGGATCACATGAAAGGAAGCCCCTAAATCTATCAACAACCAAGATTGAGTATATCTTGATAAAGCATCAAGCAACTATGAAGAATCAAGAGAATAAGCTGCAAGTATGAAATCATCATTGAAATTAGTCTGCATGACATTAATCTCTTCAATCTCAACTTTGGACTTGCTAGGGACAATACTCCAATCATCATTTTTGTGCTGTACTTTACCCTTGCCCTTTTCCTTGCACTTGTCCTCATGCATTTTATGGAACTGTGACCGAATATGACCTTCTTTTCCACGGTAATGGCAAGTCAATGAGGACTTATGACCACGGGACTTACTATGAGATTGTCCATGTGACTGAGAATGGGACTACTGAGAGTCTCACCCATGACAACCATTAGCGCTCCTATCATTATGGCCTCTAACTACTATCAAAGCATGAGAGGTGTGAGAAGCATCGATATTCTTTTTGTTAACCTCTCCATTCAAGAGTGTACCCTCTACATTCTACAACTTTAACCTTTCACTAGGCATGTTCGCACACATAGCAGTATGAAATATATCCCATGATTCAAGTAGTGTAACCAAGAGGAACAAGGGAGAAAGATTACCCTTGAATTCAATCCCCAACGAGGATAAATGGTTGAGAATGGAATGAAACTCATTTAAGTGGGCTGACACAAAAGTGCCCTCCTTCATGCCTTCATGTGAAGGTCCATGAGTTTCTTTAAAAAGCTTAAAGGAAAGCTTTGAACATTGGGAAACCTTAAGCCTATATAAAGGGAGGAGAGTTAAGTAGTATGGGCCATTGTCTTCATTGCAAAATTCGTCTCTTATTTGAGGAGAGAGAAAGTCATACACAAGTGTGTGGAGATGCATACGTAAGTTCCTCGGTCATCGCGTTTGCAAGACAAAAAGTCAGATTCAAATCTTCGTCATTCGTTCTTTTTAGGATTAGTTTAAATAATTTTATCCTTCATCTTTTTAGTTTATTAAGATTAGATTCAAATCTTTATCATTCATTCTTTTTAAGATTAGTTTAAACAATTTTGTCCTTCGTCTTTTTAGTTTATTATAATTAGTCAACATCATTAGTAGTTAGTCTTCATCCATCCTTAGAATAGTTAGTTTTTCAACATTAATTTACTATAATTAATCAACATGATTAGTTTATTATAATTAGTCATGATTATTTATTTAGTTCTTATTAGTAATTTTAATAGTTCTAGTGTAATTAGTAAATTAGATACACTTTTGTAATATCAATAGTATTTGTAATAGTTAGTATGTAATTAATGGTTGGAGTATTAGTAGATAGACTTATATTAGTTAATAGTTAAATAGTAGTGAAACGAAATTGAAATAAAATGATCTTTTGAACGTATGGCGAAAATAAAAGCATAACGAACTTTCGAATGTAATAAAAAAACAAAAACATAAAACTTCAACAAATCAGATATTTTGAATGGATGGGAGAATGGTACCTTCTCCCATAATTATTTAATTACAAAGAGATTTGTGCCAACTCTTTGGCATGCTATATAGCATGTTTTCTCATTTCATTTAGTTTTTTAAGTACTATGTTATTATTAACAACCTTTTGAACACATGGAGAAAATAAAAGAGTAATGAACTTTCGAACGTACTAAAAAAAACGAAAATGTAAAACTTCAACAAACCAGATATTTTGAATGGATGGGGGAATGGCACCTTCTCCCATAATTATCTAATTATGAAGAGGTTTGTGCCAACTATTTGGCATGCTATATAGCATGTTTTCTCATACTATTTAGTTTTTTTAAGTTTTTGAAGTATTGTTATTGTTTATTGATTTCAAAAAATCATCATCCTTGTATGTCAAAAAAATAAACCATCCTTTATAAAAAATGAAATCATGAAGTATAGTATGTTTTTTCATGAACAAGTGTACTCTAGTTTTATGATAAAAACATATTATTCTCGTCAGTTTTATTGAGCTACACTTGTCAACCTAGTTGGCTGGTGCTTGAGCAAGTGACAGTTAGCTACTACCAAGTTGATGGTGGGGAGTGAGCAGGGGGTGGCTAGGAGCTTTGATCTTCTAAATCTTTTACTTTAGAAAAAGAAACCAAGTAATTGTTGTTAATGTGTAAGGCCGCTGTGTTTTGAAGTTGACAAACAAGAGGAAATAGGTAGAGTTATCATGGGCCATCAATTCTTGTGGTTGGCAAGGTGGGCAAAATTTCCTAAATGTGGTTTTGAGGCCACACCACTAGCAAAAGTAACTCAATGGTGCTCGATTTCTCTCTACCCTCCTTTTTATCAAGAACCACTTCTCCTTCTTAATACCACCAATGGTTGTGGTTTTCTTTGCAAGTGGTATTTTCATAGAAGAGGGGGTCTTTTGAACCTTTACAAATGTCTCTTTCTCATGTAGTTTGAGAAGAGAACATGAAAGATAGTGACGTTTGGGCTTTAAAAGGAGAACCATTGTCCAAAGCATTCATCCATCAAATAAAATAATGATGTTTGATGAGGGACATGGTATAACCTTCTTGGATGGATGATAGCTCTTCCTTGATGTTGATGCATCCACCAATCACCTTGCTCTATACCAATGTTGAGGACCTTCAAGAGAGAAAAGAAATTGAGAAAGCATGTACAACACAAGAATGGGTATAATCTCCCCCCGTGCATATATTCATAAGATTAGAATAAGTTTTTGTGATTAGAATATATTGAAAGCATACTTTTTGAGTTCTTTTTTTTTCTTACATGACTTTCATTTGTGCAAATAAATCAAACATACCCTATTCTAAATAGATTTACACAAAAAAAATAGTATTTTATCTCTTCTAATAAATACATCCAAAATAAATTTATTGCACATATGCACATGCAAAGTTCTTGAGCTAATATGTGCATATAAAATATAATATTTTTTCATGCTATGTGCATAAATTTTACACATTAAAATGCACACTACAAAATAATAATTCCACCTAACTCTACCTAATTATCTGCTCACCACAACACAAAACACATTAGTATCCCTCCATCTATCTACCATCCATAATGTGACTAGTATCACATGTGTGCACTCTTGCAATAAGCCACTTATCATATGATAAATAAATAAAATCCATAATAAATAAAGAGATATATAGATATATAAAGTTATCATATAGATATATATCCATATATAATAATGGTTAGCATGGTATAACACAGGGAATAGAAGAAACCCAACTGTAGATCATATTTATTGTGATAGAGCTTTTGCTCACATTAAGCAACCCATATACATTAAAAAACCCTATCCTAAAGCATTAAAAATACTCCTTTCTTAGCCGAAAATTTGTGTTTTGATTCGAATATAGCAAAGCATTAGTAGGCAAACTTCAAATCTTCTACAATATCCCTCTAATCTGGGCACTTTCAAGTAATAGATTGCACCCAAATCAAGGTAGCACTCCCTGAGCAAGCAATGAACACTAGTGAACAACCTATAATCTCTACACAAGTCAATCTATAGCAATCCAAAGATACTCAATTCAATCCCTCTTCATGCATCAATACACATCAGTAGGTCTTGTCCTTGTCTTCTTCCAATTATGCCCTAGTCTTTCCCTATGATTAGCAATAAAGAGCATAAGGATTGATGATGATTTCACCCAAAATAAATGGGCCTTGCAGTCGGCCATAAATCATAACCAAAAAAGTGGGGCCTCTGCTATTGGCCATGGACACTTCAAACCACCACTTTTTCTTATCCAGGCTCATTAGCTTTGGCCACTTACATGTCTAGAACAAATCTAATCACTTTGCATTCGCAATAAGCATAAAAACCACATCCAATTTCATGATAGATATTGATAGATAGTATAAATTCAGCATAAATAATGAGACTAACACATAGGCACACATATGAAATCCTGACACCATCAAAGATCCTGTAAGATTTCAACATGTAGACAACATAGAACCATGTGATATCCACACCCTCTAAACCTACACATCCTCCACATGTTCCACATATATTACTCTTGAGTATTTTTGAGATTTTCTTCTTCATCCACAATATCATCTTCATCTACTTCTTCAATGTTGTTTGCATTTTCAGTGTCATGGTTTACTTCTTCATAAGCGATAGATTCTCTTCTCTTGAACAGTTTGATCTATTTGCTAGCTATGGTTATCTTCAATTCAGTGCCATCCAACTCAAAAAGAGAGTATGTAGCATTATCATATACATGCAACATAATATACAGACCAAACCATCTCTTGGAGGCTTTTTTTATTGTACTATGTTAATTATCCAAATTGATGTCATACATAAGTACCAAGACTCTCTCCTCTATAGCACTTGGCCTAAGCCTATGTCATTTGTCAAACTTGTCTTTGTTGTGAAATATAGCTTATTTCAATCTCTTCATAGCAAGCTCTATGTCTTCTTCTCTTCTTTCCAATTGACAGATTCTAAGAGCTAGCAAATCTTCCCTACTCATTCCTTCTTCCCATGAAAAGACATTCCATGTGGTAGCCACTTCTTCAGTGGGCATGATCAGTTTCTATCCATACATTAACTCTATTTGCTATACCCTATCACAACACTATGAGTAGTGTGATCAATCCATAATGCATATGGAAGAAATAATGGTGGCCACTCTCGAAATTTTCCCTTGCATGCTCTTTCTAAGGCCTTGACAATTGGAAAATGCCCTCTTTCACTTTTTCTATTCCCCTCTTTACTATATGCAAAAGTAAGAGCAAGCTTGATCCCCAATCTTGAGAAGAAATCTCTAGCCTTATCAACATCAAGCTCTCCTATGTCTCTATAGTGACCTTTTCCACACATCCATAACAACAAGACACATCTTCCAATAGAAACCTACATACATCACTTATGGCTTTAGTCCTCAAAGATCGACCTTCATCCTCATTTGTAAGTTCCTCACATGCAAGAACAATATATTTCATCTACCACAAACCCATAGGCACGATCATTAGCTCAACAACCCATTTATAATGCATTGAAAGAGAATATGTAGGATCTGAACCATCTCTATATCTCATAGAAGAATACATCTGACATGTGCTGCAAGTCTCTGTAAACTTTGAAACATCCATGTACATAGCTTTCCACCATTATCTCTCTTTGGTCTTCTCAAAGCTAGCCCATACTCCCCTGTGCCTAGCCCATAAGCAAAGTTGCTTTTAAGAAAGTAGCCAAATGCTTTTCTCTTGATTCTCTTGAACTCATCATTAGTCTCTCCATCTCCCCTAGTAAAGGTACTCAAATATTGTCCAATCTGTAGTCACTCTCCATCATATAGCTCTTTTGGAAAAAGTTGCCATTGCAGAAACATGACAATCATGGACAAGTATAGTAGTTATAATTCTAGCCTCATCATCCTCAGCCATCATATCATCCTCGTCATGATACTTGGCTCTAGAAAACATATCTACCACTATGTTATCCTTTTCTACAATGTGCTAGATTTAGGATTTATAAATTTTATATATATAATCCATCACGAAATGCCAATATTAGGAGTAGAGAAGTCCATAATCATCTTAAGAAGAGGTGAACAATCATTCTCCACAATCACTTAATGCTCCAATAAAGTATTCCTTGTCGCATTTCAAAGTTGTAACAACTCCCACAATTCTCTCTTTATCAATGGATATCCTATTTGTTTCTCATTCAATACTTTTGTTGCAAATCTGGTTGCATATCTGCTTCCCTCATCATCAACTTGACCAATTGCCCAATTGTAATAATCTAGGAATACATGTGTTAATGAGAGAGAGTTAATAATACCTTGTCACACTGATATAGGTATAAAAGGTGTGATACATGTAATTTTCTATATCTTTTATCGTAATACAATTATTGTCTCTAATCTCACTTGCTTGCACTCAGCTTTCATGGCTTCTTTCTCTTCTTTTCTATCTTTTTAATATATATTTCTCCTCATCACTCATTCTCTCTCTCTCCTATTTTCTCTCTCTTATACTCTTCTTTCTCTCACCTCTTAGTCCTCTCCTTAACAAGTGGTATCAGAGCATCTCTTCTTGGATTTCTTCCACAATCTTGTTACTTCCTAGTTATTCAAGGACAGGGTATCAACTTGGAAAAATGGATAAGTGTAGTGACCAAGGAGACCAAGGAGAGCTAGTCATAGGTAACTCGAGTACTTGAAGGAAAATTTGGAGGAACCTTGGATAAAATGGTAGGTCATGCATCCATAACAGACTATTTTGGAGGTAAAATGGTTAAAGACAATGAGAATAAAGTTAGTCTTAGTTAGAAGTCTAGTTACTTTTTAGGAGACATGCTTTCTCTTTCTTCTCTCTTTCAAGCTTTTGGCTGAAGCTTTCATGGTGGCTACCAAGAAAACTCATATCTTGCTTCTTATTAGTGATCTTATCCTTCTTCTTGAGAATGGGGCATTGATTTCGTATCTTCTACTAATCATGATCATTACTAATGTTGAGCATGACATTCAGTGAGCAGTAGATCAACACGCGAAATTTGCATAACAAATTGTGTTGAATTCCTTGCTCCTATTCTCTAGCTTATGATAGCCATTAATCTCTTACCTATCACTTGCCTACTTCTTGGATAAGTTTCCTATGTCATTCTCACCATAGATACACACTTCATAACCTCTGAACTTCATTCTCTTGGCTAAAAACCCTAATACACAGAAAGGTAATCATAGCCACAAACCCTCCCAAACGTCAAGGCTTCTCTACTACCATTTGGGAGCAGGATTGACTTCAAAATTGACCTAAAAGATTTAATTTTCTCAATATTTGGCTCCTACCAACCTTCAAGGCTTCTATACTACCATTTGGGAGCAAGATTGGCTTCAAAATTGAAGACATTTCAAAGATTTCAGCATATTGAGCCTCTTGAAGCTCATATTGGAGTTATATTTTGGGGCTTTTGTTCAAGGAGCTTGAATCTTTGATATTCAAGTGTCCAAGAAAGCTCGAGATATTCGTTATTTATGAATTTAATCTTCTTCAAGCATGTATGGATTAATTGTAAGGATTATTAGAGCTTCATGATGGATTATGGAAGTTTCCTCAACTATTAGACTAAAATTTAAATCAATCATCTTCTTCAAGCTTGATCAATGTATTTTACTTTCTTAATCTCTGAAATCTCTCAATGTCCACTTGTTTTTAAGCTTGTCCACTTATTGATGAATTAATTCTCTAAATTGATCAATAGATCAAAGATTAGTTCTCTTCTCATTGATAAGAGTCCTTTTCATTAAAATTCAACATTCATTTCAATCATGTTTCATCATGGATGTCATTTACATTGTCTCGATGGATAACCCTGATTTGGTTGTATGATTTTCTTTTCCCAAGATAGAAATATTGTAAAGGGTAAGTACTAGAAATCAGTGAGTCATTGAATTGCATTGGTAAGACCCTTAGCCAAGCCCTATTTCTTCATTTCAATCTTTCGTTGATCAATCATGCATATCATTGAAGGCTGAAAGAAATTTTCAATTATGCATTTCATCCCTAATTGATTAATTAAAATGCTCATGGTATGTTGATTTTTCCACTGAGGAAAAAGGTGGATGTTGAAGGAGATAGTGTGATAATAAAGAGGTGACCCTCCCCCACTATTAAAGATCCTAAAGGGGTGTAACCAACTGACTTGGGGGGAACTTTGCCCACCTCCTAATGATTTGAAGCCCGTGTAAGGAGCTTGTCATGCTGTTATATCCATCATCACATGTACCGTGAGTGGAGTCATTGAAGATCCAAAGACTTTATTTGGATAGCATTGATTGGGGCTCCATTGATCAGCTACTGGGATTATACATGTTATTATAGGTTTACTATAGGAGGAATTTCACCCATTATACTCCTTAGAGTAGGGGACAAGCATATTCAGTGAAAACAAGGAATTTGGGCCTTTATTTGGATGAATCATCAATCATCTACAAGTATTACAGGTCATTTTAGATTGGTTACAGATGTTACACATGGTATTTTACTCAAACAGTGAACTAGGACCACTTTTGAAAGGCTTTTTACTTTGTTACAACTGTTACAGAGTAAGTTAAAGAATTTTCAAGACCTATACAAGTTATTGTAGGTTGTATTCAGCTCCTATAGGTCATACATAGGGTACCATAGGGTTGGGAGACCTTATCTTGAACTTAGGAGAGCTAGATGTACTAAAACAATGCTTTTACAGGGTGTAGGACTATTTTGGATGGTAGTAAAAGAATATTCCTAGAATATTATGTTTTGATTTTGAACTTGCCTCATAGCTCATCTTGAAGATCTATTCATGAGCTTTGTTTTCGATAAAGATGTTGTGGATTTTGATATTAAAGTCAAAAGTTATAGCCATTTTTGTATCAAGGGGTCTACTAGGACTACATTGTACTAGTGAGCAAAAATGGCTAGAAACAAGGAAAAGAACAAGCCAAATGATGATGTTCAATGGAAGATTAGGGAGGCACATGAGGCAATACCCAAGGCATGTCATGATGATGAAGATTCGCAAGAATATGGTGCATATAGTACTCTTAATGTCATACTTTGTAACCATTAGACTAGGCATTCCCTCAGACACATGGAATTGGTTTCTAAATTGGATCAAGTGGTTGAATAGTTGGTCAATCCAATATGAAAACCAAGGAAGTCATGGAGCACATGGCCCAATCTACTAAGGATTCCTTAGAGAAGTTTGCTTCTTCCACTAGAGATTATTTGGACAAACATAGTGCTCAAATCTCTATGCTCATGGTAGCACAAATGGGAGATAAAGAGAGTAGAGATAAATAGTCCTTTTAGCCATCAAATAATAATCCTTAGCTAGGTATTATTGGGAAGAGGAGTGGAATTCAGAGTTAGAGTCCTATTTTGACATTTTCCCTAGGTTAGATGACTAAAAGATTCACTTTGCTACTCTTCACCTTGAGGGCTTTGCTCATACATGGTGGAGATACATCAAGAGGGAAAATCGGCACGTAGATAGTTGGGAGGAATTGAAACAAAGATGGCTCAGATGTTTGTATCTCCCATTGAGAAAGAAAAATTGGCAAGAAGATGGTATCAGTTGGACCAAAGAAGCCTATAAGTTAGAGAGTATACAAATTAGTGTTTTGAATCTTCCCATGTATGTAGAGAGTGTGAGCGATCATGCAAAGGTGCATAAGTGTATCTATTGTCTGGAGCCTAATTTTTCAGTTGATGTTATGGCCTAGAAACTTTCCACACTATTCCATGCCATTGAGCTATCAAAGAGGTATATTCGTAAGCATAGGAGGGACATTCCTATGCAAGCTTCTTTTGGACAACAAAGAATTGTTGCTAAACATGGCAACTTTGATGGTAAATATGGAGGTTTCAATACTTTATTTGGCAGTCCCAAAGTCCCTACATACCCTACTTTCAATGCTTCAAGATAGCAAAGTGCTTCAAAGCTAGCAACTAGTTATAAAGTAAAACCTAGGCAAGGTGACAATAGACCCCGAAATAATGTAGCAAACAATAGCAAGTTCATACCTATAAATCTTTGCAAGGAAAGAAAAGAAAAGGCTATGCTTCAAATGTGGTGAAAAGTATATGGTTGATCATGCATCCAAGTGCACTTTCAAGAATGCCAAGGCTAAGAATTACAATTTGATAGTTCTTGAGGATGTGGATGATGAGGTTACTAATGAACCAACAATGAGTGCACAAGCTAAATTTGAAGAGCATGATGAGGATCCTAATCTTCATTAGTCTTATGAGGTTGCGGATGGATTTTCATTTGACCCTAGTGGGCATTTCCCTTTTGATCTTTGGGATAGATTTTCCACTTGTCGACACTACCCTTTCTTTATTTCCATGGATGCTTGGACAAGTTCTTCACTATTGCTTGGAAAGATTTCTCTCTTGCTAACACTAATCATGGGCTATATCATTTCCTAGTGATGTCATTTCGGCTTACTAATGCTCCAACTACAATGATGAATACGGTTTTGCAGCCTTTTCTCTTCCAGTTTGTCATAGTCTTCTTTGATGACATATTAATTTATAGCAAGACTCTATAGGACCATTTATCACATATGAGGAAGGTTTTGATGTGCTGAGACATCAGAGACTTTGCTAAGGAGAAGAAGTTTTTTTTCATGCAGAACTGAAGTGGAGTACTTGGGCCATATTGTCAATGAACAAGGAATACGTGTGACCCTAAGAAGTTACAGTATGTCAGAGGAAATTAGCTAACACCTAGCAGCGCTACTTCATTTAGAGGGTTTCTTGGTCTATGGTCATTCTACCATAGATTCATTAAGCATTATGCAGCTATAGTAGCTCCTTTGACTAACAAGTTAAAGAATAAAGCTTTCTTTTGGGATGCACTTGTAGATAGTAGCTTCAACCAGTTAAAGGAATTTCTTACGTCTACTCCTATACCAGTATGCCTAGATTTCTTTAAAGAGTTTACTATATAGTGTGATGCTATTGGCCGTGGCATAGGGGTTGTTTTTCTACAGAATCATGGAGTTATTTCCTTTGAAAGTCACAAGTTTATAAATAAAGAGATAGCTATGAATGTTTATGACTAGGAGATGTTGTCTATTCTACATCCAATAAAGAAATGACACCATTATTTATATAGCAACAGATTTAGAGTTCAAATTGATCACAAGGTCCTAAAGTATTTTCTTACTCAGTCAAATCTTACTCCTAAGTAGCATAGATGTGTAGCTACCTTGCAAAATTATGATTTTGACATCACACATACAAGGGACAAAGACAATGTGGTATCTGATTCTCTTTCTAGAATGTGGGCATGTTAGGTTTTAGCTATGATTGAGTTACATGGTGACTGGGTTAAGGAGTTATACAAAGCCTATATTTTGGATGATGAGCTCAACCATGTACTTCAAAAATTATAGCAAGGTCTTCTAGAGGAAAACTCGCATTATCTGCTTAAAAATAGTCTCATTTGGCTTAATGGGAAGATTGTTATTTTCTCTACTTCTTCTTTGAGACTAAAAATTATTGAGGAGTTATATTCTTCGCCCATAGCTTGACACTTTGGGGTATTTAAGACCTATGATAAAATTGGCAAGAGCTTTCATTGGAAAGGATTGTGGAAAGATGTTAAGGACTATGTCATGAATTGTATGCCTTGTCATGAGTAGAATAAGGATAGTACCCGTAAAAGCGAGGTGGTTTGTTGCAGCTGTTGCCTATTCCAGAAGGCAAATGGACACATATTACCATGGATTTCATTACTAGTCTACATATTACTAAAAAGGATTGGAATAGCATTTATGTGGTAGTAGACAAACTTACTAAGGTGGCCCATTTCATTCCTACCAAGACTTGGCTCACTGCTTCATAATTAGCTAGTCAGTTCATGGGCCAAGAGATCCCTAATTTCTTTGAAGGGAAAGAAGCAAGCAAGGATGTGGAAGCTGACAACAACAAGCCAGAAAACAATGAGGATGATGCCTCTACTACAAGTGAGGAAGGTGGAAACAATGATGATGAGGGAAACATTGATGACAACATCAGTGGACCCCAAGATAGGATAGAATGGTCGGAGGCTAGTGGAGATGCAATCGAGGGGCACTCAATAGGTGGTAAGGGCCCCATGCAATACCCCAAGCGAAAAAGCATAGATCACCTTTCTGATGGTATTTTTAGGTTTTTTGAGTCAAAAGTTTTCTTGTAGATCTTTAAATTGCATGGATTACTACATGTGATTATGCATGATAGGGATACCAAGTTCATGAGTAACTTTTGGTAGGTGATATTTAGCTCCATGGGTACTAAATTGGCTCCTTCTATAGCCTATCATTTGCAAACAGATGGTCAAATGGAAATGGTAAATCAGTGGCTAGAGACTTACCTTCACCATTTTTATCATGATGTGTAGCATGCATGGAATTCATGGTTACATATTGGTTGAGTTTGCATATAATAAATCCACTCATGCTAGCATTGGAGTTTCACCCTTTGAGGCTATGTATGGCTACAAGGTGTCTTACCCACAATTATTTTCAATGAGAAGAATAACCCTCCTGTAAAGGAAGAATTGGAAAGAATGCAGGCCATTCTTCAACAATGTAAGATGAATCTTAGAAAAAAGCTCAAAATCAAATGAAGGTGTATGTTGATGAGAAGAGGCGACCCTTCGAGTTCCAAGAGGAAGAGTTAGTTCTCTTGAAAATACCCGTCTCAATATTCTACTCTAAAGGATGGCTCTAGCAACAAACTTGCTCATAGGTTCCATGGGCCCTACAGGATCTTGAAATGTATTGGAGACTTGGCATATCGATTGGAACTTCTCTCTTCCACTAAGATTCATCATGTATTTCATGTTAGTCAGCTCAAACCCTTTTATAATACCTAGGTGGAAATAGTTGATGAGCTGCCTCTTATAGATAAACAAGGACTTATTCAGTACATTCTTGAGGAGGTTATATAGATCAACATAGAAAGAAGCTTCGCTCTCACTCCATCACTAGGTATTTGATCAAGTGAAAGGGTTTACCACTTGAGAAAGACGAGATTCCATTTTGGATGAGTTTCCCTCTCTATGGCATGCATTGGTGGTTGAGACATTGTCACATGGAGCCAATTGCACTCTAAACAGAGTCTCGACAGCAACCTATTTTAGAATAAATTTTACTCTGCCTAATTTTTGGAATTCTACCACCTATATAGCATTAAAATACTCTTCAAAACGTATGTTTTGATATATGGCTTGCCCTATTTGGACACTTCTATTAGTATTTATGGTAGTTTTCTTCAACATATCCTCGTTTTTACAACAAGCTGTCTATTCTTTACATAGTCTATTTCTTGAAGATTTGAAGGCTTCAATTCCTTTTGAATTCATCCTGATTATGTATATCGTAGAGGCTTTCCTTTACGTCTTTATTTTAGTAAATAACTCTTCATTACTTGATTCATTCCTCATCTTTTGTATAGCTAAAATTAGAGTAGTACTCTATTTCATCCATCCTTCTTTGCCATTGTAAATTTGTTTGTGTAGGCAAAAACCTTTGGGCAAGGATGGATTCTAAGAAGCTGGAAATATATGTGTTAGTGAGAGAGAGTTAATAATACCTTGTCACATACTAACATAGGTATAAAAGTTGTGAGACATGTAATATTTGACATCTTTTATCATAATACAATTACTATCTCTCATCTCACCTACTTACACTCAGCTTTCATGGCTTCTCTTTCTTCTTTTCTATCTTTCTAGTATTTATCTCTCCTCGTCACTCATTCTCTCTCCTCTTTTCTCAATAACTAATAGAAAGCATCTACAAATGTGTGTTTACCGTGTTTACTGCAGCACAGACCACAGCAGAAAGGAGCGGGAAAATGGAAAAAAGGAAATAGCAAAAAAGGCACAGGATAAAAGAAGGAAAAGGCACCTTGACTGGTAACCAGATCCTGAAAATTTTAAATGTTCGGGCACGACCCCCAGAAAGTCTCAGTGTCGCCCGAGAAAGCAAAAGAGTAAAAAGCGCACCATTAAATGTGGAAGCACTCCCGAATCCTTGTAAAAGAGTGCCAGGCTCACTCCTATGCAAATTGTATGCATTAGTTGGGAATAGGATAAATTAGAATGGTGGGAAATGAGAAATGGGTTTAGGCCAATGGCCGACCTTGTAAAAAAGGGGATGATCGCCCAAAGAAGGGAGGGCATGTATATAAAGTTCAAAAGTGAATGAGAAGCTCATTCTTGTGTGTGGCAAAAAGTGTCTCTCTTCTTCTTCTCTTCTTCTCTTCTTCTTGCTTGTGTGTGCTCTTGAGAGAGGGAGTGTGAGAGTGTGAGGGAGTGAGTGTGTGGGAGTGAGGGATCAAGAGGGTGAAGCTCTTCACCATCTCCTCTTCTCTTCTTCTCTTCTCTTCCCTTCTCTTTTCTCACACGCGCGGCTATGAAGGATGGAGCTCATGGGAGAGGGATTGAGTTGCTTGAGCTTGCCACAAGGATCGTGGAGCTATCGGTGTGCAAGAGAGAGGAGGGTATTCGATCGAGCATCAAGGTAATCTCACTACACTCGTAAGGTAGGCATGGCGCGTCGGCTATGTGAGAGGTAGCCATGGCCACTCGGCTTGAAACTCTTGATCAATAAGCGGTCCGTAGGTCTCGGGGTAGAGCTTGTACCTCCCCTTCATTTTGGTTCCGTTGCTGGGACAGATGGAATCGAGCCTTGAGCACCGCACGCATCAAATCAAGCATAGGAGTAGGGCCTTTGCCCGAAACGGTGCTTGAGATAGATAGGAGATTTAGGGGGTTTAGTCATTGGAACAAGTAAGTATTTTGAGTTTTTTGATGAGTGCTTGAGTAGGTAAATACAACCCATGCTTGGTTTTGTGATTTTTTGTTAGCATTAGGTAGGATAGGATTAAGATTCGAAATTGAAAGGGTAGGGTTTTTGCTGCTGTAAATCTGGTTGCAATACGAAAAAGAAGGCAAAAATCGTGTTTTTAAGGGGGAAATCGCAACAGGGAAAGGCTCTAAGGTTAGAGAGTGGTTGGGCAATGCTATGTAAGGCTGGGGCAAGGGGAGAAGAGCTCATTTGCATTCTGACTTAGTTAAGAGAGAGCAAGAGAGAATGAGAGAGCTACAGGCACAGGAGAGGAGCGGACGCCCTTTGATCACACTTTCAAGGTGCTACAGGTATACAAATCTCCTCCCCGGCATGCCCTTGTGTCTATTTAACAGCCTAGAATAGCTAATCATCAGCATAACACTAGATTCGTCACCATTTTCCTTGTCGAAAGTGCGCCGACCTCGACACGTTCGGACGTCCGAATCCGAGAATCGGGCAATTGGCTGCCCTGAACCTAGGGTTCGACGTTCGGCCTTCGGGCATTCGGCCACGTGCCATTCGGGCTTCGGGCTTTGGCGGGCCCGAACGAAGGCCTTCAGGCTTCGGAGTTTGGCCTTCAGGCCATCTAGCCATTCGGACCTTATCATTCGAGCTTTCGCCTCCAAATTCGGGATTCGGCCATTCGGTGTTCGGACGGTCGAATTGGCCCGTCTGAATCCGGCCATTTGGCCCAACTCGACTTCGGCCATTCGGCCTTCGGCCCAGCCGAACAAGACATTCGGACTTCGGCGGTTCAAATGCCGATTCTGGGATTCGGACCCTGCCATTCGGGCCAATTTTGGCTGAATGCATTTTTGACATTATTTTAATAATTTAAGACCAGCCCCGCGTTGCCGACACTAGTGCGACCCTGTAGGTGCAAGAAAATCATAGAAAACTTGGCCGTGTGGCTAGGAATTTAGCAGAGTGTATTGACGCAGCCTAGTCGCAACCGCAGACCAGACATCAGACCCCCACATACCTAAGAGATGCAGCAAAGACCCAGATTTTAACCAGGCATCCGTGTGCTGACCTCATACCTAGTGGCCAAGAGCTGAAGGTAGCATTGACATCAAACTTGAGTGCCGTAATCCCGCACACACAGTAGGCCACATTGGTTGTGCACTGAAAGAGCAGAAAGCTTGATTTCGCACCGAATGCACAGACACCACATTGAGTGTACATAATTTGAGGATTGGTTGTAATAACAAGGAATACACTCGAACATAATCATTCAAGGAACCTACCAATAGGAGTGAACCCCAAGACTTAGTAGACAAATAGGGTTAGGACCCAGGAGGACGTTAAGTGGACACGAGGATCCAGAAGACGACAACATAGAGGATCGGACGCTGCCAGAACTACTCGAACTGATCGATGGCCTTGTGGAATTGGAGGCAGAAACAATGTCAAGATCAAGAGGCGACCGAGAAGAGGACCGGCTAGACCTAGGAGAATTCCCAGTCTCAGTACAGGAACTAGTCCATGACTACGATTTACTTACTAGGACCGTGATCCAGGGTAGACCTATAGAAGAAGTGGTAGCAAGCCTCGAAGAAGAGAGAAGAGCAATCAGGAGAGCGCTAGAAGGCATAATTGCCTACAACCACGAGCAAAGGGCTAGAAAGCTACAGCAAGACATAGATATGTACGAGGCTAGAAGGGTGCTAGACCTAGCTGGGGCAGCCACATCTGGACCGAATGACGAGAGGGAATGGGTAGCAGAGGCTGACATGACATTGAGTGAACTTGTAGCCAAGCGACTCATGGATAATACGTCCGTTCAGCAGAGTGCTACAGCACTAGCCACCGCACTACTCTCGGGATTGGGAGTCACGCAAGGGGCTAAAGGGCAGGCTAGAATCCCTATTGTAGCAAAATAGCTCTAGCAAAGTATGAGCCTAGCAGTGACCCATACAGCTTCATGGAGCAGTTCGAGCAAGTATGCAAAGCAAACGGTCTTACTGACCTTGCGCAACGCTCTCAAGCTTTTGGCTTGTGCTTAGGCGATAAGGGGAGAATCTGGTATTCTAGCCTCGATGATGCAGAACGTACAAACTTTGCTTGCCTTAAGGGCCTCTTCATCAAGAGATTCTCAGAGGGCAGGGTATTCTGACAACCTCATCGTCCGGTTGATGAATATCAGCCAAAGGGAGAAGGAAGACGTCAGGGACTACGTCACTCATGTGCGTAGCCTCTTCAAAAGGATCCCTACCAATGAACGAACTACTGAGAGGGCAGTGTCTACAATATTCATGAACGGAATTCAGAGTGAGGAGCTCTACAAGGCTTTGGCCAGTAACTCTACCTTGCAACGAGACGTGCTAGCTAGAGTTTTCAAAGAGGCAATACATGTAGATGATCAGCTTAGGGAACGAAGCATGAGGACTACCAGCCAAGAAAGTGCAAATCAGAGGGATCCAGAGAGATCAACTATTTTAGGAGAAAAAGCAACCGTTAGTGTGCAGGAAAAGGGAAAGAGTATGGACCAAGGCCAGGAGATGGTGGAGATGAGAATGGAGATTGCACGACTGTAGGAACTGATAAGAAAGCATGCACGATCGCATGTACAGTGTATATAGTGTGGCGGCAATCACCTCCCAGCTGAATGCCAAGATCTTAGATCTAGGCCATGCTCAAATTGTGGTAGATTCGGGTGTGATGCATTGCATTGGAGGATGCTGAGGAGATTCCCATGCACACAACAGTACAATCCTCCGTACTTAGGTAATAGACCACCCAATTTCTTTGGGAGGGGAGCCCAATTGGCACTCCCTACACCAAATGACTCAAGACCTGCCGTACCTAGGCTAGAGATGAACCCAACAGGTATACCAAGACCACCAGGGCCTTTTGTAACCCACCCACCGAGCGATGCTCCAGTTCACTATGTGAAAGAGCATAGTGAAGAGGAAACATATGTCAACCCGTACATATCCTATAACGAGGAGGGCAACCCAATCCTGATGGACTATCGGCCAGTGCCGGTGATGGCATTAGGTAGAGGAAGAGGTAGAGGCTTTGGAGAGCCACATGTTGGACCTACGACCATCCAAGCCACATTTCATCACGTTGCCCAGAGAAGGAACAGGCTAACAAGGACAAAGCAGATCTCCGATGCACAGAATGTGGGATCACTCATCTGTTTCCTGATTGTCCTATGCGAAAACCATTGGCTAGCTCTGCCAACGTACCGTCAGTATCTCAGGGGCTGTTTGGAGTGGAAACCTTTGATAGTGAGGACACACCTATCCCACTACAGGTTATGACGCGGGCTCAAACAAGGCAGGCATGCATCTCTCTATGTTAGGACCTAGCAATCTTGACGCAGCCTCGATAGGGAAGAAAAGCCGCAGGCGGAAGAAGAAGAGATCGGAAGCTAAAGTCGCACTAAAAACCGAGAGTGTTACGACTCTGCCTACTGGAAAGAAGGTCTCAGATGCAGAGGCAGAGACCTCATCCCCGAAGACAGCTGAGCTAGGGAGTGCCAAGGTAGGGGAATATCCCCATTCCAAACGGCAACTCGAAGCTATAGCCAAAGTCAAGGAGTGGGTCAAGGATGCCCAGGAGCACCTCAAGGATGCTGAACCCATACTAGAAGATCCAATGGACGATTTTTCCAGCGTGAGCACACCAATCTCACCCACAAAACCACAAACTAAAAGTGTATCCTTGCCACAGGGGGCAACTCAGCAGCAAAAGGGGGACTTACCAGGGCAGACAGAATGCATGGCCCAGGAGTACTAGCCTTAGGGAAAGACAAGAGCCCAGCAATCTCCTTGCAACCTTGTTGTCTAGCCTAGTAACTCTAAGCGTAGAAGACCTGCTTAGGCAGAATCCTTCTTTATGGTAGGAGTTAAAAGATTTGGTGGAGGGACACACAGGACTTACGGGTGCTGATCAGCAAGATCATGATGCAGTTACGCAAATCCCAAGTCTAACTCTACACTCAACTCCTAAGTCATTGCACATCAATGCTTTCTGGGAAGGCACTGAAATGCATGCAATCCTACCTATTCTAGCCTTAGGAGATATGACACAGAAATGAATTGTAGACACAGGTGCCGGTGTTAGCGTACTGAGCCATGCAGTTTTAGAGGCGTGGGGAAACCCTCCTGTAGAGACTGCCAGGTTCAATGTCACGTTAGCAAATGGAATGAAGATAAGGCCATTCGGAGTCTTAAAGAACTGGCCAGTAAAGATTGCAGGTGTACAATTTTCCGTGAACTTCATTGTCATGAAGGGAGTGGACTACGACATACTGCTAGGCCGACCTTGGATGAGAAACGCTCAAGTCATTGAAGATTGGGGGAATGGTTTGATCTTCCTAGGGAGCAGAACTGAAGCAGTAAGGGTGGAGATGGACACTTGAAAAACGACCCCCGTTGACCTAAATTCCACCTCAGCCATGCTAAAAGGCGATACTCAAACGACCAAAGCCTATGGATCACTCACTAAATATATTCCCTACCCTGAGGATGAGCGGGATTGGATGCATGACTTGGCAACCATTGACCTACCATTCTCAGATGAGGAAGAACTATATCGGCAAGCTGCTAAAGCCGCAACCATGCCAATAGAGGAGCCAACTGTGCCATTCTGCATTATGGCAAGAAGCTCACTCAACCCAAGGAAACCTGTCTCATTCCATATCCTCAGTAATAAGCTAGAGCTTCAGGAAATCGTAGAGTATCTAACAGACACACTAAAGGGCAACTTGGCTGCCAACCTAAAGCCTCTACGTGCTCAATTGACTAAGCCAGAATGGAAATGGACCAAAGTCCACGATCTGAATTTGTTATATAATTGGGCTTTAGTTACTGACGACAAGGAGACTGAAGAGGAAAGCTTAGGCGATGAACGGTCTGAAGAGCAAGATTCTAACGACGAGGAATATGAGGACTGTCGCTCTATAGGAGATGAAAGTGAGGAAGAGATAGATACAATAGAGTATGACACAAAAGGGAGAACGATAGAACAAATCAAGGCAGACTTAAGACCTAGGAAGGAGAAGACGAATTGGAGTGAAAAAGGAGTCATGAGGATGAAGTGCGATAGATCTTGGCTAGAACACATAGGAGCCGTGGATTATGAGCAAGCCGGAGTAGCACGACCATGGGTGATTCCAGTGCTCAAGACGGATGCACCTACTGAACTACGACTCCCTGGGGAAACTCCTTCCTCGAGTGAGGGATGCGAGTTTAACTCGGAGTCGGAAGTCAGCACTGAGAGTGATCCCAAGATACCCCAACCCTCTAAGGTCAAACGCACAAAAGGGGACTTGCCAGTCCACCTAAGGCGCAGGAGATTAAAAGAGGAGGCCAGGACGTGAGCAAAGGGCTCAGAAGCAGAGAGGCAAAAGAAACCACAGGACCGTTTAAGGTTGATAGAGTAGTGATTCTGCTAGGTGCGAAGAGGCAGGGCCAAACTAGTGAATCGATCAAAGGACCTGCAAAAGTCAAGGAAGTCAACTTGGCTGGGGAGGGCGAAAAGCCAAGACCTGTATTCATTGCAGACGATTTGACCGAGGATGAGGAGGCCAAACTTGTTGCAGTCTTGCAAGAGTATATTGATGTATTTGCTTGGACATTGAAAGAACTTAAAGGGGTCGACCCTAGGGTTGTGACTCATAATATCCCAATGGTCCCTGATGCAGTGCCAACAAAGCAATGACCTTACCCCATGAATCCCAAACATGCCCATGCAGTAAAAGAGGAGATTGATAAGCTCATGAAGGTGGGATTCATATATGAGATTGAGCACACGGACTGGGTATCACCGATTGTGATCGTGATGAAGAAGAACGGAAAAATTCGAGTGTGCGTTAATTACAAGAAAGTTAATGCCACTACGAAGAGGGATAACTACCCTTTACCATACACCAAGCACATGCTTGAGAGGGTAGCATGTAAAGAGGCCTAAAATTTTCTGGAGGGTTTCTCGGGCTACAATCAAGTGCAAGTGCACCCCGATGATAGGCACAAGACTGCCTTCACCACGGAATGGGGTGTATTCTCCTACATTGTCATGCCCTTTGGGCTGATGAATGTGCCTACAACTTTCCAATGCTTAGTGTGCACTATCTTCAAAGATATGCTTAGGCACGAACTAGAGGTATTTGTAGACGACTTATGCGTATACTCTAGTTGGGCCGAACACTTAGAGAAATTGAGAACTGTCTTTGAACGGTGTCGGTTATACAACCTCTCGTTGAACCCCTTAAAGTGCCAGTTTTGGGTGAAACATGGATGTATCCTAGGGCACGTGGTGTCAAAGAACGGCATCGCCACGGACTTTTCAAAAGTCAGAGTCATTGTCGACCTTCCGCCACCCAATAACTACAAGGGAGTTCAATGTTTCTTAGGACATACTGGATACTATCGCCGCTTTGTACTAAATTATGCACTGATTGCTAGACCATTGTACAAGCTATTGATCGTGTTCGAGTGGATTGAGGAATGCCAGCATGCATATGAAGAGTTGAAGAAGGCTCTTACCACTGCACCAATCTTACGAGCCCCAGACTGGAACATAACGTTTCATGTGCACATAGACGCCTCTAAGTTTGCTATTGGGGCCGTGCTATGCCAGCCTGGTGAACATAACTTAGACTATCCGATGAGTTTTGCCAGCAGGCAGCTCACAGAGACTGAGATAAATTATTCCACCACAGAAAGGGAGGGGTTGGCCATGGTATTTGCTGTAAAGAAATTTAAACATTATCTGTTGGCCACTCCCTTTGTCTTCTTTGTTGACCATCAAGCCTTGCTCTACCTTGTGAACAAGCTTTGCGCTACAGGATGCATAGCTAGATGGTTACTTCTCCTATTGGAATTTGACTTCTCTGTGGTTGTACGCAAAGGAAAGAAGCATTACATGGCTGACCATATGTCCCACGTACCCACAGGAGAAGCCGCTGGACAAGGCATACCTGATGATTTATCGGATGCTCATCTCTTTAACCTGTCTAGTGAGAGAGAATTGTTTAAAGCTGATCTGACGCCATATTAGGCCGATGATGTAGTTCAGGTGTGCTGGAGAATGGATTACCTGAGAGACCAATTGAGAAGGCCATGCTGAGGAGACTTATTTTGAAAATCCAACCATACCAATCGATAGTAGCCGGCCAACTCTATAGGTTAGGACAAGACGGTTTGTTGCGCAGATACGTGTGTGAGCACGAGATGCACAATGCATTGAAAGAAGCACATGGCGGAATCACTAGAGGACACTTTAGTGGGAGTACAACAGCCCGAAAGGTGCTACAATCCAAACTATGGTGGCCCACCCTATTCCGTGATGCTGCTAAATTTGTGAAGTACTGCGACGAATGCCAAAGGACCAAGGTTCCCGTGCACAAAGATAAAATGGAGTTGACCCCTGTCATAGCCCGACAACCCTTTGAAAAATGGGGCATCGACTTCATTGGACCTATCAGTCTCACGGCACAGTACTCTCAGGCTCACTACATCATAGTGGCAACTGATTACCTAACGAAGTGGGCAGAGGCAAGAGCTACAAGGAAGAATGACGCTAGAACCACTGCAAAGTTCTTGTGGGAGCATGTCATTTCATGGTTTGGGTGTCCAATAGAATTAGTCAATGATCAGGGTACACACTTCATTAATGAGGTGATATCACATCTGCTCTCTACTTTTCTAATCATTCACAGAAAACCCTCATCCTATTACCCTCAGGCTAACAGACAACCGGAATCCACCAATAAAATCCTAGTCAATGTACTCACAAAAGTGGTATCTACATCTCGGAGTGACTGGGACAACAAGTTAATGGCGGCCTTGTGGGCCTATCGTACAGCTTATAAAACGGCTATAGGCCAGACGCCCTTTAGGCTGACTTATGGAACGGAGGCCATTCTGCCCTTAGAGTTTTTTGTCCCTAGCTTAAGGATAGCAATGTAGGAGCGCTGGGAGGGAAGAGATGCTTGGACAAATCGCTTTGTAGAGCTAGAACGTCTCACGGAAACCCGGCTCTTGGCCACCCATGCGCTAATTTGTGAGAAAGCACGGAGGAAAATGTGGTTTGACAAGCATGTCAAACAACGCGACTTTGATCAAGAGGATCTCGTTCTGCTATACTCTATGAAGGGTCACAAACAAAAAATGAAATTCCGTGGACTGGGACCTTTTCGAGTACGTGCAATTAGTCAAACGGGCAACGTTGAATTAGAGACGCTCGAAGGCAAAGGAATCGGCTTTTTCAATGGCAGCCGCATAAAAAAATACTATCCTCCTTCCCACCCATTGCATGAGCCACCCATGTTGGAAGCCCCTATCAGCGTCTGCGTGGCTACTATTACGGAAATAACAGATCAAGATGAAGAAGCAGCGGCACCCGCCTACTTACGGATCACCGTCACTGCGGAAAAGACCTATTCCTTTGATGCTTTGATTGACGAAGGTGCCGATTATAACATCTTGATGCATGACCATTGGACACGCATTGATCAACCTAAACTGCAGCCCACCAATGCCAAACTCACCCCATTTGGGAGCAATGCTTACACGCTCTTAGGGAAGTGCAAAGTGGTCATTTCTATCAAGTTTGAACGTATACCAGCTTTCTTTCATGTGTTGCCTAACACAAAAGGGGCCGGTAATATGTCACTATTAGGTCGTACTTTTAAGAAGCAGATGAAGTGTAATGTGGATTATAATCTAGATCGCATCCATCTTGCTATAGGCAATGTGCGCATAGTGATGACTTTCAGCAAGGGTTGTTCTGACCCTTTCAACATTGTGAAGCCACCGTTAGAAATCACTACGACTACACTTATGCTCAAGTCTACACAGAAGGACACTAAGGTCTCACACCAAGCTCTAGACCCTAGACCCAAACCCACCAAGAGTGCTCACAAGGCCAAGGAGTCTAAGCTTATATGGGTGCCAAAGCGGCAAAGATCACCTCCGGGTAGACCACCCAAACATGCTTCTAAACACCAAAACAATCAGTCATCACGGCCTAAGAGGCAATTTGGACGCTATCAACATAGGCACACAACCACACCGCGATGGATCCCCAAAGATCTCTTGCGAGTGCAAGGCTACTATGAAGGCAACCCCTGGATTTGGGTTCCTAAGAATGGCAAGTCTACAGGATCATCTCCAAGCAACCTCACTCCAGTGAGAGAGGCTTGCAAACATAGCGCTCGGGCCATAGTTAGCAAACCACTACCGGCCGTGACTAATAAGTCCCAGCTAATTTATCGACCAAAGCAATCGCTAAAAGCCTCAAGCTTACCTCACTCAAAAGAGTTGAATACTTCCATGCCACTTGAGCTTCCTACAGCACCTCAAAGTGCTTCGGAGTGCAAAGCCACACCCGTGACACCAGCAATGGAGTCACTGTTGTCCAGCTCAATTGCACATCACCACCAGCAGGACTTAGGCCTTCCTATGCGGTATGATCTTTCCTTTCCTTGGCTAAAGACCTTGCTGAAACTTCAGGAGATGACCTTGTGACCTGCATTAAGGTGTTAGACCACACTTTCACCACATTTGCTAGGAGTTATGAGCGGTTGGACCTAGGTCTTCTTGGTGAACCACTTGCTTCCGATGTTCGTGCATTATCATGCACTTGGGAGGAATACGAGTTTATGACTGTCAAATTCCCCAAGATTGCTATTGAACTAATAGCAAATGAAGAAATCTCAAAGGAGCAAGATGCTCTCACGCGACTAATCACCTCATACGGTAAGCCTCCTTGTTCTGCTCCCGAACAAGAATTACATGAGCTCACGCAACTTGCAAGCTCAACTTCCTCGTTCTTACAGCAGTGGTTCACTTTGCGGACCCAATGGGAAAAGAAAGGCTGTCGTATCATGACAAATGCTGAACAAAGGAGGGCAATCAAGACCATTGAGTACGATCCTACTTATGTGGCACCTCTTTCATTTAGAGTTTTGGCCATTACCCGGAACCAACACTTAGATGACCAGGTCATAGCCCATCCTTACATTGACCAATTCCTTACGGAAGAAGAATTGCACGTTGCAAGCCGCCTTGATACCAGAGACATTTTTCACAATGTCTTGACCTATATCTCCCAAGTTTCTGTACAAACCTGTAAACTCGATCGTCACGCTCAACTTGAGTACAACCCTGCATTTTATGAGTGGCTGTTGGCTGGAACACCCCATCACAATCACCTTTGATATCCTCACCACTTCGTTCAATCCTAGGAAGGATTTTCATCTTTCCAAGGGGGAGGAATAAGGCTAAGAAGGCATAAATAATTGTTGAAAGGTTGAACTCAGTGATCAATATATATATATATATTAGTTAGCAAAATTTTTCAAGTTCTTGCATTCCTGTTTTGCGTATTTTTCATGCTTAGCTTCATTTAGCCATGTTTTCCTTTTCCACTTGTGATTAATGAAAAGTATTTTTGTTGGGCAGGAACCCAAGATGGCTCATCAAGATCGCACTTATAAGCTTCCCTTCACGGAAGAAGAAAAGCAAAAATATATGCTGAATCTGGAAATTCAAGCTTACAGACGGTTGAATTTCCGAACTATCCACAACCTATCCAGGGTCGTGGAAACGGAGGAAGCAGCTAAGCAGGTCATAGAAAAGTGCAACATGACCAAGTATGTGGAGAAGGCAGAGCAAAATGTGGATCATGCACGATGTGTTGAGTTCTTACAAACTTTCGACTCTGCCTCCAAGAGTGCCACGGTGACTATGGGAAGGGGGGATGCTGCCAAGCAAGTCAGGGTACCCTTAAGTAAGGAACTAGTAGAAAAGGCACTGGGCTTGGAATCAAGGGCCATAAAAAGACCAAAAAGGGATGTCTTCACCATGCTAAAAATGGACAAGAACCAAGTGCGGTCCAATGACGAAGTCAATATCCAAGACATCCCTGATGACGAAATCCGCATGCGTGCTAAAGTCATGCACACCCTTTTTTCCAGCCATCGATACACTGCCTATATGGACAAAATAAATGTGGCTGTGCTCGAAAGCCTCGCGGCCAATGCACCAGAAGAGATCGACTGGAATGAGTATGTGAGACACACAATCGAGAAGGCTGTCGTAGCGCTTGATCTGGGAAGCCAACCTGCTGGAGGTGAATCCCCCGCAGCAAAAGACAGGAAGAAGGCTGCCTCCAAAGCATCATTCATTGGATATGGAGGTGTACTAACCGACCTAATTGAAGAAGCAGTAAAGGAGGCAGGAGCAGCAGAGGAGGAGTAGGAGAGACCTCCACCCTCACCACACAACGAAGAATCCTCTGGCTCTGATGAGGAAACAGAAACTGACGAGAGTAGTGATGAAGAAGAAAAGCAAGAAGAACACCGCCAGCAGCAGCAAAGAGAGCAGTGCAGTAAGCACTTCCAACAGCAAAGGGAAGAAGAAAGGAGGAAGAAAGAGAAAGAATAACTGAAAAAAGTGCAACGAGTGTCAAGATCCTAGGAAACAGAGAGGAAAAGGAAAGAAAAAGAGGATGCACAGAGAGTGGAAGAGGAGTCTAGAAAGGCAGAAGAGGAGAGGAAAAGAAGGGCTGAGGAGGAGGAAGAAGCCTTGAGAAAGAAGGAATAAGAAGATATAGAACTTGCAACTCGCCTATCTGTGGAACAACATCAAAGACAAAGAAAGCAAACCCCGCCCTAGGAGGATGAGAACCCGGACACAAGCCTGAATGTGCCAGATTCCATCCGCCGCCGGTCGCAGAAGGCAAGGGCAAGGAGGCCATCACGCTTGTCCCTACCAGTTTTGTGCCAACTAGCCCTGCTGCTTCACTCCACCAGGCAGCTTCGCTCCACCAAAACAGAAGAAAACGAGGCCAATGATCAGCTTCAGAAGAAGCTAGCCATTGCACGCAAAGCCCTAACAGCAGGCCTGCACGTACCACTGCAACTAGGAGGCCCGCCGCAGAGCCTAGAGGAGCAAAGAAAATACCTTACACAAGTAGGCCTGACGGTGCAAGAAATTGACGAACTTGGTTTCACAAAAGAGAAGGTGCAAGAAGAAGTGCAAGCAGAAGGGGGTGGACTAGAGTTTGATCTGGGACATCAGGAGGAGGACTACGTCCCACCACCCTCTCCTCCACGACAAGATGAAGTACAACCCACTGACACATCCACTGAGAGGAAAGCAGCCTTGGCTAAGCGCAGAAGAGAAATGGTGGAGAAGGCAAGGAAGAAACTGAGCATTCGACCTGTCCCAAGGCAACCTACCCCTCTCCCACCGCGCCTTGAGGACCTCCCCACTGGATTCCATGCAGAGCTAATCATCTGGGAACAGCAAGAATGTGCCCACAACCCCTTCAACTTGAGCTTCGAGCTTCCCACTAAACTAAATAGAGTAATGATCATTGAAGTTGTAAACGATGTAATCGCTATGGGTGCAAGGCTCAAGGACAAGTGGCTAGCGGAGCGAGAGGCCAACCCAACTAGTTGGGGAATCGAGGACTGCGAATTTTGGCATGATAAAGTCTTCCAGGTGCCTAGATCGGTGGAGGGCTACAATTGCCAACCCACCTCATTTTTTATGTCAACCTTGATGCTTGGATGGCGTTTTGTAACACCCTTCCTTCTGAGAGAAATGACCCCACGTTCATGCCGTATCCTCGAAGGCTAGGCATGGATTTTAATTCGTCCATCCACGGCAGGTTTGACTTCCCTATCATCTATAACGCTAATAGCACCTCCTATAAAGATGCCCTTGTATTTACCCTCCCTAATTTGTACAATTCCATAGATAGATTCCTTAGTGAGTTCACATCCTGTCCTGACCCTGCCTTCATAACAAGCTGTAATTATCTTAGACTAATTAGGGTTCTAATCCACCAAGAGCCTGCACCTCAAGAACGCCACCTTCCACCCCTTTACTTCGACCCCAATGCCATAGATAGCAGCACCATGACTCGCCTCATGATGCGCGCTAATCTTTTGCCATCCTTCTGTATTGCACTGCTTGAGGATATGAGCGATAGTAAGTTCGCAGAGTGCAACCACCCTTTCCTTTCCACCACCACTCTCAAGACCCGCCTCAATCTCAAGGGCTACTTGCTGAGCTGCAGATTCCTTAACAAAGCCCCTCGCCCTCCACCATCCCCTACCCACCATTCGGATGACGAGGATTAAACTCCCATCATGCCCTTGTATCACATGCATCTATGTATAACCTCTTCAAAAAAAAAAAAGCAAAAAAGCAAAAAAGCCACAAGGCAACAAAAGAAAAGGTGAACTGGAAAGAAGAGACAACAACAAAGAATAGCAAAGCCAAGGGATGAATTTACTACTAAGCAAAGATAAGAGAGAGAAGACTTCACATGATGCGCTTGCGAATTCCCTTTGCCTTGTTGTGCACCACATTCACTACATCTAGGGTTCTCTCTAGCCCCTTCCCCACTTCACACTTAGGGCACATCAAGGGCAGGACTTTCAGACCTGTCACCCTAAGACTTGCACCACAGCTCCAATGACACACGAACTGGGTCCTCAAGTGTGGGACATTACCAAGGGCTTGCCCAAGATTAGGCCTATCTCCTAGTTCCACTGCCACCACGGGCACCACGCACTGCACGAAGTGGTAGCCACACCCCTTAGGGAGTGCACAACTTTTCTTACAGGTTATGTTCCTGTTTCAAGAACTGGCTACTCAGCTAAAGAAGATCATCCGTGGCATCCTTTAATGACCAAAACTTTTTCCATGTGTCGGACATGACACCATTGCTGCTGTTTCAAGAGCTTTTCTGCATTGGATTGGATGGACCAACATGCTTCATGTCGCCAACCATCTGCCTGCTGATGGCTACCATGACTGAACCAAATCAAGCAAAACAAGTACTCAGTAATAGATCTGCCATTGGCATAGATCTTGGAACCTCATCTTCCAAAGCTGCATGCCTAGCGTCTCAAGATCTACGAATCGCTTATTGATTCCACAAGCCTGAAGATTTTCAATGCAAGGTTGAAGATCTTCAACGCAGCACTGAAGATCTTGAAATCACAGACAAAGATCTTCAAATAAAAGACAAAGATCTCCAAATCAAAGACACAGATCTTCAATCCGAAGACAAAGCGTATCTTTGTCAAGGCAGAGTTCGAGGGGGCTTCTCTAGGATAAATTCCTCCAACACCATCCTCCTAAGGGATTGCTTATTCATCAAGCGTTTCGGATGTTCAAGGGATGACCGGCTACATATTTTTCACTAGCCAACTGGAACCCCTATCAGCCGTGGCAGAATGGAAGCCACAACTGTGTGAGAAATGCCAAGCATCTTCATGAAGCCTAAAGCACGTCGGAATCTCTCATGGTCATCGTCATTAAACACCATCACCTCTCATTCACACCCTCACCTTTGAATCAGTGTCATCTACCCACCAGTTCTGCTTAGCAGTAGACCCAACTAGCCCACTACTTCCCACTGCAGTGCCATGGGACTGGCACTTGGCTAGGAGGGGGTAATGTTTACCGTGTTTACCGCAGCACAGACCGCATCACAGAGGAGCGGGAAAATGGAAAAAAGGAAATAGCAAAAAAGGCATAGGATAAAAGAAGGAAAAGGCGCCTTAACAGGTAACCATATCTTGAAAAATTTAAATGTTCGGGCATGACCCCCAGAAAGTCTCAGTGTCACCCCGAGAAAGCAAAAGAGTAAAAAGCACACCATTAAATGCGAAAGCACTCCCGAATCCTTGTAAAAGAGTGCCAGGCTCGCTCCTGTGCAAATTGTATGCATTAGTTGGGAATAGGATAAATTAGAATGGTGGGAAATGAGAAATGGGCTTAGGCCAATGGCCAGCCTTGTAAAAAAGGGGATGACCGCCCAAAGAAGGGAGGGCATGTATATAAAGTTCAAAAGTGAATGAGAAGCTCATTCTTGTGTGTGGCAAAAAGTGGCTCTCTTCTTCTTGCTTGTGTGTGCTCTTGAGAGAGGGAGTGTGAGAGTGTGAGGGAGTGAGTGTGTGGGAGTGAGGGATCAAGAATGTGAAGCTCTTCACCATCTCCTCTTCTCTTCTTCTCTTCTCTTCCCTTTTCTTTTCTCGCGCGCACAGCTATGGAGGATGGAGCTCATGGGAGGTTGCTTGAGCTTGCCACAAGGATCGTGGACCTACCGGTGTGCAAGAGAGAGGAGCGTATTCGATCGAGCATCAAGGTAAGCTCACTACACTCGTAAGGTAGGCATGGCACATCGGCTATGTGAGAGGTAGCCATGGCCGCTCGGCTTGAAACTCTTGATCAATAAGCAGTCTGTAGGTCTCGGGGTAGAGCTTGTAGCTCCCCTTCAATGTGTAATATTCATATAAGATAAGATACACATGCTCCAAAAAACCTCCTCACCTTTGATACTAAAAAGCAAGTCTCATTCATCCTATCAATTGCATCAACCTTTGCTAATGGTGGCCTGCCTTCTAGCATATGGACCACACATTTGTCCAACAATCAATACTTCATTCACTCCAAAGATTGACTTTTGACCTACAAGAGTATGATTCACTTCTTTGATTCTATTAATGATCTTCTCGCCATCAATAGAAATATGATGATGAGGAGTAAATTGTTTGCATCTCTATTTGTTTAACCCTTCATCTGTATCCTTTTCAATCCACTCTTTTATTGACAATTCATTTATAAAAAAGGCATAGTAAAATGAGGCATATAATCCTACAATACTTTGTTCATAGCATTCATCATGTGTGCGAACGAATTCATTGTCCCCTGTGGTACAGTGCACATGCGCATTAATCCCAATGGTGTCTTCATGGTTGCAAGATTCCTACTTTCAATTGCTATAACTGAAACTAATCATAGCCAGAGTATAAGTCACCCAAAGAATATACTACTCTACTAGCAAAAGCCTCTGTAAACTCAACAACAACAAGACATGCTTCTACATTTTCAATGGTCAACCAGCTACATATCCTATTTATATATCAATATTTTATTTTTCTTGGCCACAATGAACCATCAATTTGAGGAGCTGATGAATGCTCCAAGATCCCCATCTTAATCTTTTCATTCAATAGATCAATCAACTTTTGCAAATGAGCTTTCAGCACTTGAATTGGCTCACAAGTTCTATGGTACATATGGAGTGAAAATCACCATAGAAGCAACTATACTTTGATCCACACATCTAGTCTCACATGGCTGAAATCCAAAAGGCCTCCAATGCCTATACAGCATCTCTTCAAACCATCAATTCTTTATATGCAAAGATTACCAGAAACAATCAAAAACTAAGCATCCCTCTTACCATCTTAGCTCTTGATTCATGCATAGGATGATCCATCATCTAAAACCTTCGTTTCCATAGGTACAACAATGATGCATGACTGTGCAAGGATAACGGGATAAGAAGAGGAATTATGCATAAAAAAGTATTGCTCATCTTGGATATCACCAATAGTAATCTTGACATTTGGGCAAGTTGCATACAAATCCCCTAGAGAATTGTTGGCTACCCTCATCATCCATCAATGGTCTATATCAATCGGCCATTTTCCATTCTCATACAAGCTCCTAACCATGACATTGATTTCTGAGCCATGGTCATCAATAAGTATACTACAAGGAGTTTCAATATCCTGACCTTGACAATTGTCCTCTAAGACTTTGCATGCTTTTTCTTGTTCTCTTTTGCAACATCCTCCTTGTTATCCTCAAGTGTAGGTTCAACACAAAAGGTACAAGAGGTGGTTGATTTGAATCGGATCTACTACTCCATCTAGTGACCCTCTTAGACATCCCAAGATTTCCATCATCCCTCTTTCTTTTCTCTTCCACAATAACAAATAGATCCTATGACCTAGCAAGGTACACACAGATAAAACATAGAGTATATTGGAGCATCCCAACCTATTATCTCTTGGTTACTCTTTCTTGCATAATTTAATTCAACCCGAGGGATCTTTTCCTTCTTTGTCGTATGCATAACATGATCTCAAATTTCAACTTTCTTACTAAATTTAGCAACACACCTAGGATCTTTCTCAATATGAAGATAAAAAATCATAGCTTCCACCATCAGCATTCTATATAGCAATATCATCCACCAACTTTTGCACTTCACCCTTTCCAAAAATTGGAATAAGAGTAAGCATGTCTCACCGTCATGCCACTACGCGCACACCATGTAAAAAAATCTAGAGTGTGGCTTCCTTTTAGATTTAGAGAGCCAATGTCATTTTAGACATTAGTGTTAGTGTCCATGGTTCAAAAATATTAGATTTTAGTCAATTTTTAATATTCTAGATATTATCTCTTGTAAAAAAATTCTACAAAACTATAGACAACTTCTAGATTAGGATGACATGTAAAAGAAAGCATGTAGCTTTCAACTAATTTGAGAGGATTTTATGTAAAAAGAGAGATTAGCAAAATCGCACGACAGGCGGTTTTCAGCCAGTGAATAGCACTCCGAAAGTGGGAGATGAAAAAGGAGTGATCTGACAGGATTCTGGCCAGGTGTCCTGGTATTTAACCCCCCTTTCGAAGCCATTGGAAGGATCAGATTGGCAATCTGAGTAGCATCGAGGAATGTATTATTTTGTACACGTTTTTGTCTATTAGAGTTATATTTTCTCATAATGCTGAAAGAAACTGACAGGCCGCATCTCTGTTAGTATTCTTCTATATTTTCTAATTCTTTTTTTGAAGTATTCTTCTACATCTTCAATCTCTTCGAACCCCTTCTCTTCCATCTACTCCTCTCCTTGAATCTACCTTCACCCTGCTGTCACTTATCTTCAAGAACTTGGCTTGAAACCTTCAACCCTTCTCTTATCTCTACCATCTCTGGAGTCTAAGCTCTTGAACCCCCATACATTCTTCTCTTACCAAACCCTTGTGGTGACCTTCAACCCTATGCACTGACGTGAAGGTCGATGTAAGAGAACTCCAAGATGGGGGATTCTTCAGGAGATACTCTACAACAATTGGTGCACATATTGCAGCAGCAGACTCAACAACAACAAATCCAAATGTTACAACAACAACAACAAAGGCAAGAAGAAGAGAAGATTGATTCCACAGCTATCAAGGCCCTAGAAGAAGTTGGGCGTGAATTAAAACAATTTAATGCCCTGAACAACCAAAGCTTGCTGAAAATATAACCCCAGATCAAGAGATGAAAGATGCGCCACAAACAAAGAAGACCGAAGGAAAGAAGAAAGGCAAGTAGCCATGCTACAAATTACAGTCTGACATAGAATCTGCAACCGATCTCAAACGAGTTCTAGAAGAACAAATTCTAGGAAGAAAAATTGAATTCACCTTAGGCAAAATTCTTGGAATTGCCAAACGTAAATTCCATGATGTAATTATTAATGTAAACACAAGGAAAGGACAATATGTTGGTGATGAAGCTGAAGAAACAGTGCATGCTTTTTTGCAAGTTCTTTGAGTTTTTGTGCAGGATGAAGATAAGCTAACTTCACAAGGAATTCATCTTGAAGAAGTTAAAGAATTAATTGCAGCAATTGAAGCTGAGGATAAAGAAAACATGAATGCAAAAATTAAAGAAGTGAAAGCTGAAAATGTAATGGTCGGCTGGTCCAAACTAGTTGGGCAGCCCACCTCTCAAAAAGAAGGCCGTCTATAGCACATGCATGAGGAGGAAGAGACTCAGTTTATTCCAAGCAGTCACTACTCCCGTACACATTGGGCAAGAGCAACGATGGAGACAATCGTCAAAATTGGAGAAAAAGAAACACCATGTATTTCACTCTTAGACCATGGCTCGGAGATAAACTTCATGGCAAAGAGTCCCTATGAAAGTGGCAGATGGCCCAGAGATGTTGATCCATGCATGTCCTAATGTGCAGGTAACTATTGGAGACACAAAAGACAATTTTCACTTTTTTGTTCAAGACTCTTGTAGTTACCCTATCATTCTTGGGCAACCTTACATTTCTGAAGCCTACTTGGAAACAAAAGCTCTTGATGATGGTTCTTCCTATGCTCGAATCCGGAGCAAGGATAATGAATGAGCTGTCCAATTTCTTACTGTGTGTATTAACCGTCATCGAAACAGAGATCAACTGCGTGATTATCATGTGCCTCCTAATGCTCGATGCCCGAGAATTCAAGGGTTTTCGGGCTCCACTACTATAAAACGAGACTATGGTAGTGCGTCATGTAAAAAGATTGAACCTCCTTATGCTATAGAAATTGTGTCTCTAGCAAATTTGTGTGTATGTATAGCCAATAGTATGGGCTGTTATAAGTCTCTTCCGGCCATGACTAAGGCTGAAAGAAAATATTTATGTCATGTAAAAAGGGAGCTGAAAACTTATGGCATGATAGCTAAAAATGAAGATATTTCGGGCATTTGTTTTGGACTGATTATTGTTGACACATTGGCTAAAATATTTGCAACTTTTCATGCAGAAAATCAGGTAGAAAATCAGTCCATAGAAGTATGTATATTGGATTTTTATCAAACAATTCAAGAATTTGTTGAGCAAGAAGACATTGGTTTACTCAACAAGGTTTGAAGCGCAAGTGGAGACAAAATACACGACGGTGGATAAGAAAGTCAAACCTGTGGCAGTCCCACTACCTCCTAAAAGTGAAGGGCTAGTTGATAGGGCAGCAAATCAGCCAAGTCTTTGTGATCCTTCCAACATTGGTCACAAATTCACATCTGAAAGTATAAATGAGCTCAAAATAGGTGAAAATTATTTCATTTCACCGGCTGGAAAACACTCTTTTATGCAAATGCTAATGAAACATGGAAAAGCTTTTGCATTTCAACCAAGTGAAATAGGCTGTGTGGATCCAAATATTGTGGCTCCTATGGCCATTTTTACGGTCCCACATGTGCCTTGGAACCTCGAGCCTATTCATGTTCTAAGGGCACATTTGCCCAAATTACTGGAACTTCTAAATGAAAAGATCAGAATGAAGATTTTAGAACCTTCTTCAGCACCCTACTCAAACCAATGGTTTACCGTGCCCAAGAAAAATGGATCTTTACGATTCATCAAGATCTACAACCTGTTAATCGTGTCACAATTCGAAATGTTGGTTCAGGTCCAATTGTTGATGAGTTTGCTGAAGCTTTTGCAGGTAGAGCAATTTATTCTATGGATGACCTATATTCAGGATATGACCAATTTCAGCTTTCATTAGAAAGCTGAGACATTACCACAATGAAGACACCTCTTGGATTGGTCCGCATGTGCACTCTACCACAAGGTGCAACAAACTCCGTAGCCCATATGATGAATATCGTGCACAAAGTCTTAAGGGACTTTATTCCACAACTTACTCTTCCATTTCTTGATAATGTACCTATCAAGGGATGTGAAGTCAATGAAAAGAATGAGGAGCTTGATGAAGATGGCTGCAGGACATTTGTAGTTAACCATATTCATGATTGTGATAGGATTTTGACAAGGCTAGAAGAGGTACATCTTACTCTTTTTGGAGCTAAGTCGATTTTTGGAGTAGAAGAAGTCCTAGTGATCGGTCATCTATGTGACCCCTATGGACCAAACCTTCTCCAATCAAGATAGATGCCATCAACAGAATGCAAGAAAAATGCACAAATGTTTCAGAGGTGAGAAGATTTCTTGGCTCATGTGTATTCTATCTCATATGGATACCACATTTTTCTCATGTAGCCAAAAATCTTTATCAATTATTAAGAAAAGGCCAAATATTCTCTTAGGGTAATAAGCATACTCTCACTATGCATAAATTAAAGAAGCTATTAATTTCAGCCCCCACTCTCAAAAGGGCTGATTATTCAAATGGTCAACCCATCATCCTTACTGTGGATACAAGTCCCATTGGGATAGGATGGGCTGTTGGCCAAGAGGATCTTGAAGGTAACAGATATGCAATTCGTTTTGGAGCAAAAGTTCTCGATGAACGTCAAAGAAGGTATGCACAAGTAAAAAGGGAATTGTGGGGAGTTGTAACAGCATTAAAGTGTGATCGTGAATACTTTATAGGTGCTTTCATAGTGGTAGAAACTGATTGTCTTCCACTCTTGGGCATGATTGCCAACTGCTCTACACCCGACATTTCTATGCTAAGATGGATTGCATATATTAAATCTCTCAACCCCAAATTAAAGCATATTGCAGGAAAGGTGAATCCAGTTGCTGATATGCTATCACGTACAAGATATGACAATGAAGAAGAGCTTATGGAAGAAGATGAAGCTGAAGAATCTATACTTGCTGAATTCCATTCCATGACTGCTGAAAATACCTTTTCAGTTAGTGCATATACTAGTCCAAAGCTGAAAACAACAGGATGGTCAACTAGAAGCCAACATGCTCATTGCATTGCTCAAGTTCTAGTTCATTTCCTTGATGAAGATTATGAAGAAGATTGGCTGAAGATTGGCCAATATTTGAGCACAATGAAGAAGAAGGAGACTTGGACTGATGAGGAGTTTAAGCATATCAAGAGGAAAGCTTATGGCTTTTTTCTTAAAGAAGGACATCTATGGAAGCACGCAAAGAAGAAGAAAGGAGCGCATGTTCGAGTTTTAGGTTACAAAAGATTGCAACAACATGTAAAGAAGGAATTTCATGAAAGCCTGTGGGCTGGCCATAAAGGCATATGGGGAACCTTTAGTAAAGTCAAAGCAAAATATTGGTGGCAAAACATGTATCGGGACATAGCACATTTTGTTGAAACTTGTTATGTGTGTCAAATGTATTCTATGGTTAAGCATCGAGATGGGTTACAACCGACTTATCCTTTGTCTATACATTATAGATGGGTTATTGATCTTGTAACCATGCCTACAGGAATATGGAATATGCAGTATTTAGTGCTTGCAAGAGAGGATCTAACCAATCAAGTTGAAGGCAAAGCCTTAACAACCAAATCCACTCAAGTTGTTTGTCGTTTTTTTCTTGAAGAAGTGTTTTGTAGATATGGTTATGTGGGTAAAGTTGCATGTTGATGAGGCACGCAACTGCTTTGCTCAATTGGGTATTAAGTTAGCTTTAACATCAGCCTACTACCCTGAAGGCAATGGAAAGAGTGAGAGAGGTCATCAACCTATTCTCAAAGCTCTAGCAAAGTCTTGTAGAGGAAAGATCAAATAATGGCCTAAAATGCTACCTTTTGCATTATGGGCTGATCGGACTACTCATAGTTCAGTGAGACTGCTGGCTATATGCCAGCTAAACTTATGCATGGACAACAACCAATTATGCCAATTGAAAAATATGTTCTCACATGGAGTCTTCTACCTTGGGAGGAAGGCATCAGTAGAGAAAAGTTATTGACTTTGCACATATGGCAGCTAGAAAGAAGGCTTGAAGATGTTCAAGCAGCTATTGAGAAGCTAAAGATAGCAAGACTAAAGAACAAAAGAAGATTTGATAAGCGACTTCGGCCAAGAGCAATTCAAGAAAATGACTGGGTGCTTGTCTATGACAGTAGCTCAGAAAATCAATATTGTGCTTCTAGGAAGATGGTGAAGTGTTGGTTTGGCCCATATGTGGTAAAGGTCATTCATGACAACGCCACATATTCATTGGCTGAATTGGATGGAACAAGCATGAAGATACCCATAGCTGGAAAAAGAATCAAGCTCTTCAAACGAAGAGAAAGTTCAACATATGAGCTAGAAGACTTGAATATAATTCAAGAGCATGAAGACATAGAGGAAGAAGAAGAGGCAGAAGATGAAGACATTGACATGCTAGAAGATACTTCTTCTGACACTGCAAATCCGTAAGACTTTGGCACATGCCAGAGGATGTGCAGGCTAGGAGGAGGTGGATGTCGTGCCGCTACGTGCACACCATGTAAAAAAAATCTAGAGTGTGGCTTCCTTTTAGATTTAGAGAGCCAATGTCATTTTAGACATTAGTGTTAGTGTCCATGGTTCAAAAATATTAGATTTTAGTCCATTTTTAATATTTTAGATATTATCTCTTGTAAAAAAAATCTACAAAACTATAGACAACTTCTAGATTAGGATAACATGTGAAAGAAAGCATGTAGCTTTCAACTAATTTGAGAGGATTTTATATAAAAAGAGAGATTAGCAAAATTGTGCAACGTGCGATCGTTGTTTTCAGGCAGTGAACAGCACTCCAAAAGTGGGAGATGAAGGAGTGATCTGGCAAGATTCTGGCCAGGTGTCCTGATATTTAACCCCCCTTTCGGAGCCATTGGAAGGATCAGATTGGCGATCTGAGCAGCATAGAGGAAGGTATTATTTTATATACGTTTTTGTCTATTAGAGTTATATTTTCTCATAATGCTGAAAGAAACTAACAGGCTTCATCTCTGTTAGTATTCTTTTCTTTTTTTGAAGTATTCTTCTACATCTTCAATCTCTCCGAACCCCTTCTCTTCTGTCTACTCCTCTCCTTGAATCTACCTTCACCCTGCTGTCACTTATCTTCAAGAACTTGGCTTGAAACCTTCAACCCTTCTCTTATCTCTACCATCTTTGGATTCTAAGCTCTTGAACCCCCATACATTCTTCTCTTGCCAAACCCCTATGGTGACCTTCAACCCTATGTGCTGCGACATCGCGGAGATGGAAATTTTCATCTTAAAAGAAAATCAAATGCTTCTCTAATTCATCCCTCTAAGCCTCATATTCATTGTGCTCATACTTAATGCTATCACACCAAATACATAATCATATAAGCCTTCCAAAATTAGGGCTCTTGGTACAATAGACAGACCCTTTTCTTTCATTCTCACAAACTTCAATTGTAGGTTGTGCATGTGCTTATTAACCAATTCATCCATTACATCCTATTTTACTAGAGAGGATATAGAAATAGGTTACTTTCCTACCTACTTTATGACCTTGCTAGTAGCTAAAGGCATAGGTCTAATATTCATCATGGCTCATCTTAGCTCTCTCTTGACAAGCATAGAGACAACATCCTTGACATCCTACCATACTATTTTTAAACCTTGTTTGGTAGTTTCATCTTCAAGAAGCTCTTCCAAGTGATTCCTTTAAAGTAGGATCTTTGGCTTGTAGAAACAATTCTATTTTCTCATATTCAAGAGCATGTTGCTTTGCAATATCCAATTGGCGAGAGTTGCACTCAAACTCATGCAAAGGATTTGTAGGCTGTAAGATCTTTATTGGATTTCATAACCCATTCCATGAAAGTCCTTTGGGTAATTAATCTTGCATCTTCCCATGAAATATATCAACTATTTTCATGATTGGTTTCTATACATACATCAATTCTATTATCATATACCCTATCACAACACTGTGAGTAGTGCGATCAACCTATAATGCATATGGAAGCAATCATGGCCACTCTCAAAATTTTCACTTGCTTGCGTTTGTTAAGGCCTTGATAATTGGTGAATACATTCTTTCATTTTTTCCATTCCGCTCTGGATTATATGTAGAAGTAAGTGCAAGCTTGATGCCCAATCTAGAGCAAAAAATCTCTAGCCTCATCAACATCAAGCACTCCTCCACCAACAATGACCTTACCCCTAGACATGCATAATAGCAAAATGCATATTCTAGCAGAAACTTGTATACAACAGTTGTGGCTTTAGTCGTCAAAGCTCGGCATTTAACCTAATTTGTAAGGTCCTCACATGCAAGAACAATATATCTCATTTGCCACACAAACCCATAGGCATGGTCACTAGATCTACAATCCATTTATAATGCATCAAAAGAGGATACATAGGATGCAAACCATCTCTACGTCTCACAAAATAATATATATTGCATGTGTTGCAAGTCTCTACAAAACTATGAAACATCCTTGTACATAGCTTTCCACTAGTATCTCTCTTTGATCTTCTCAAAGGTAGCCCACATTTCCCTATGACCATCCCATAGGCTCTCTTGAAATTCTCGCATAATTTGTAGAGCTAAGTATCCATGTCACACACCCCTTGTAGTGGGGTACCTCTTTTGTTCTTTGAGTGTTTCCAAAGAAAGATCCTCTTTAGAAAGTAGCCATATGCTTCTACCAACTTCTCTTAAACTCATCATTACTCCATTCATCTCTCCTAGTCAAGGTACTCAAATACTGTCCAATCTGCAATCCCTATCCATCATACAACTTCTTTGAAAAAAATTTCACTAAAGAAGTGTGACAATCGTGGACAAGTGTAGCAGATTGCAATTTCAGCCTCATGATCTCAACCATCATATCCTCCTCATCATGCTTGGCTCTAGACAACAGGTATGCCATTGGGTTATCCTTCCCTAGAATGTGTTGGGGCTCAAAATTCACTATTCATAGATTTTGTATATGCAATCCATCGCAACATGGACATATCAGGAGTACAACAACTCATAATCATCCCAAGAAGAGGTACACAATCAGTCTCCACAATCATTGGTGCTCTAATGAAGTATTCCTTGTCACATTTAAGAGTTGTAACAACTCCCCATAATTCTCTCTTTATTTCTAGATATATTTTCTCTCTCTCATTCAACACTTTTACCCCAAATTTGACTACGTACTTCCTTCCGTCATCATCATCCTAACCAATGCTAGTAGGACTTGTATCCATAGTGGTGACAATGGCTCTTCCACTAGTTTAATCAGCTTTCCCTAAAGTAGGTAGTGTCTTCAACACATTCTTCAACTTCCTCATAGTCGTCATGTGCATCCTATCCCATTGGAAAATTTTCCCTTTTCTCAGTAAATACCTGATGCAAAGCATATGTACATTTCTAAGTAACTAATATAGAGCATCTGTAATATGTGTAAAATGAGGTATCTAGATAAGATAAAGTACATAGGCACATCCCACATGCACACGAATGAAATCCTGACACTATCAAAGATTTCATAATATTTCAACCTATAGATACAGAACCCCATGATAGTAGGACCCGATGAAAATATGCATCAGCCCTATAGTGATCCCTTGGTGGAAGATTGTTAGAATAAGTAGCGGCTATTCGTATCGATTTGACCCTTGAGATGTATGATTTGTCCCAGCTACCATGTGATATTATACGCACATTTGCAATTCATCCCAATTTCCAATGTTCAAAAGTTGAATCATACCTCTCTACTACTGACAACCACTCATACATCCCACACTATGTACAAATTTTTTGTATCAAAGTGTCAATGTCAAGGTTTTTTTTGTACTTTTTGGTAGTCCTAGTCATTTCAAATTTGTGGGTTTTGACATGTTTTTAATGTTTTGTCTACTTCGGTGCTTTTTGGCACTATTAGAGGCATTTGGATTTGGTTATATATGATATTCTAAGTGGTACTATTTGGTACTCTTAGGGCTTTTAAAGATGTCAAAGGTAATTATGGTACATTTTGCTCATATTAGTTATATTGTACCATGCTTGATACTCTACAATATCAAATTTGGTACTATTTGAGTTTGGTATTGTGTAGTATGAAATTGGTACTTCAAAGCAATCAAATTGGGTCTTGTGTTGAAGTGGTAAAACCTATAGAATTCATGCATTTGATATTGTGCAATTTCAAGTTTGATACTATGTTAATGTACCAACAACAAAAGAATTCAAAGATTTGGTACTTTATAAACCAAATTGGACTAGGTAATAAAGAATTAAGAAACAGGACTTTAAACTTTTGATATGTAGAGTACCAAAATTGGTACTATGCATAGTACTGCCAATGTTGGCTTGATTGTCAAGTTTGTGGATGACAAAAATATTATTCATGATCTCTCGTGGTGATACAATTATTGTATGTGATTCATTATGTTGTGGGATGTACAAGTTCAATAATTATGGCAAATGTGTGGAAGATATGGCATGTGCTATTGCATATTTATAGGTTGTTTTAGATATAAAGCTTTGGCATGCACATTTTGCCTCATGTCAACTTGTCCTCTAACAAATAAACATCTCCTTTATTGTGCATAAGACATGTTTGTCTCTTGTGACTTTTAAATGTAGGTATCTTTATAAAGTTAGTAACTAAAGCATAAGTATTGTAATATAAAAAAATTAGCCACTACTAGATCCTCAAAAGTCTGGAGCATAGCAAAATATTTTGAAGGCTCCCTTCAACAAGAATAGATTTATAGGCCTATGTGGGCATAGCCTAAGGATTTAGATAGTTTTGAGCTTATAGAATGGAGAAATGGCCTCATCTAAGAAAAGTTAATCCTTGGCATGTACTACACATGCAAAATCCTCTCCAAATATTAAAAAATACCTAACCAACTAAGTACAAAATCGTTATCATCATTCATCTAAACCTATAATGTTGCACACAATTAGGCCTAAATAAGAAATAACCCTTAATTGAGAAAATTTGAAGGAAAGGAGAAGCTTATATTTTCTTAGATCTCATTAGACTCTAGCTTGTCATCAAACTAGACATTGATGCATCCTTGTTCTCATTCTTCTAACTCAAGCTTAGTAATGATATTCCTTCCCATCTATTGGATTCCAAGCCTTCTTTGAGTATTTGAAAAGTTCTACTATGTGGAAAGTTACTGTAAGTACTCTTTTGCTTTGTCAAGGTGGAACCCTAGAGCACCTTCTTGAGTTTCCACAAAGTTGGTGGTATTTGCGCCCATGAACGAGACCTGATTATTCAAGTTATCCACAAATATTCCTTCTCTTCCTCATGAGCTTGTGCAATCATCCCTATGGAAAAGTACTCTTTGAGACCCATCAATTTTTTAATATCATTTAAAAAAACAAGATCCTTCCCAAGTATAGGAAAACTTAGAAGGTGTCACAAAGTAAATGACTCAAAACCCTATAGGATTTCTTTCTCTATCTCATCCTCCATAAGGAAGGCTTCTTCAAAGTTTTCAATGTCAAGTTCCATGGGCATATCCTTTTCCTTTCTAGTGTGAAGAATCTCCTCAATACCCATATCTCTTTCTTCAATATCCTCGATTCTCTATCAAAATAGATACCACTTTTGGATCCTTGTTCAAATAATTTTCTCTTCTTGGTAGGCCAAAAAAGCACATGAAGCCTAAGAACATTTCATGCAAGAGTCACACAATGCACCTTGGCTAATGAGACCTAGAACCTTTTGGAAATTCAGATAGCCTTTTCTTTCCAATTCTCTTTTGATCATATAGCTTATAAAATATTAGGAAGTGGATGGAGGTATTTGAATTCGTAACACATTTCTCTCCATCCACCAAGGTTTTGAACCTATTCTATACCTCACGGTAGTAAGAAACATTGGCCACGATTATTGGCCCTATGTTAGAGGCTGAATTGGACATTTCTCTTACTCTTCCAAAAACATGAGAACGTCTGACTTTGTAAAGAAAAGAAAATAGCTTTTGAGCCTATGTTTCATCTTCAAATCCCACTATTGTCGCTTTGATCACACCAATATCTCAATCTTCTAAGGGGGCCATATTTTGATATGAGAGTGAGTTGCATGTAAAAGAATAGATGTGAGCATCTAATAAAAAGGCGTAGCAATTCATTCAATATACAATCACCAAGAAAAAACTCACCCAAAAATGCCACAAGGGCGATCCAACCAAATTGAATACACCTCCACGGGCTTCTAGCATTAATGTTTCAATTATTCAATGCCAGCTCTGGATAGCTAACATTGCCACGTTGCTAAAATCCTCTTCAAAGAATATTCTACAATTCTAGGCATCGAATTGGTAGATCTCGTAGCTGTCCCACTTGGCAAAGTAACCTACTCTCGCCATTTGGCGAAGAGGGGATTGCAATTCTGAATCCTTTAAAGTTGAAAGTCTCATGAATTAAGGAGATTTTCGGGTCCATCTCCTCATTGTTGTGGGATGCCAATGGCTGCTTGCTTTGCTGGGATTCTGGTATAGGACAAGCAAGATTTGGATCATCCTTATGGTTTCAGGGCACCTGTTTGGGCAAGTTCAAGGCCAGGGAATCGTTATGGTCTCAAGGCACCCGTTTGGGCAAGGTCATCCTAATGGTCTCAAGGCACCTGTTTGAGCAAGGTCAAGGCCGCAGGGAATCCTTCTCCACAAGATCAACCACTTTTTGGAGTTCTTCCCTTTTTTATTAGCTATCTACACTTCCTTCCTATTCTCTTATTGCTCCATGTTTACGCTTCCTTCCTATTCTCTTATTGCTCCGTGTTTTGCTTTCTGGGGAAGTTGCGAGAAAAATGGCCATTACCTTTGCACTAATAGCAAGCATCCAATAAGGCAGCAAACTTAACACTAAGTAGTATCTCCATTCCCCTCAGGTCCAAGAGCTGTAGGAACTCAAGTGGCTCATTCCCTCTGTCCCATAAGATGTAGGCTTTGGTGTTCGGCTTAACGAGTCCCCAGGATATCGTCGAGGTGGGGATGTATAACACCTTGCCCATGGTTGCAACAATGGTGGGTGTACTTCATCCACCAACCAAGGGGGAATATTCGAAAGCTCAATCCCTACTGGGCGCTCATAGGTGTGTATCCCATCGAGAGAATGATGATGATTAGGGCAAAGGATGTACAAGATTGCTCCTAAAGCCCACAGAAGAAGTCAGAACCCAATCACGCTGAACCTTCCACGCTAACATTGCCATGTAGAACCCCTTCCTGATGAAACGAAACTGGAACCAAAGTGGCCTGGCTGTGGTAGGTCACATCGAAGTAGCGAGAAAAGTCATCTTCAAGAGGAGGCTGGCCCATGAAATACAGGTATAACCCGATGGTGAGAAGGGAGAAATATGGTTGGCAAACACGTGCGAAGGACAATATGTCCACACCATTGTTCTGTAGGACTTGCTTTATAGTCGAGCTAATGGTTGCTCAGCAAGCATCTCCCTCCTCTGGCGCTTGCTAGTAGGGGTATGCATGCACGGCTCATTTACATATGGCAGGAATGCAAGGCTCGAAAACTCTACATACGCCGCGTCAATCCTACATGGGAATTATCTGCCACACTATTGGGTTAGAGGTTTTATTCCTCCTTGACTGCCTATTAGAGTCCATGTTCCCAGTCTCCCAAAGGTTCCTCCATCACTTTTTTCTTGCTAACATAGCATACATACATTGGAGGGTACTCATCAACTATTCTTCTTTGCATTCTTTGCATGCCAAACTTTGACGCATCCTTGTTCGTGCGCTCTACTTTCTATGTTGAATTCTTTCGCCTTGCTACTCATTATTCTCCATTCTCTTCTACTCTCACAACCATGGCTTCAATGGATTGGGCAATAACCTTCGAAGTTGTCCCAAAGATCACCCAATGGACATCCGCATAACACTTGTGGTTGCCAACCCTCGGCTCGCTTTGTCTTGATGCAGGAAGTCCACACTATTTAATAATTTGTAGGCCCCTTCAGCAAGAAGTTATAGAAGGGTGATAAGGAGGTTTTTGCCCACGAGACTTGCCAGTAGGTTGCTCCTTGCCTCCGCATGCATGAGATGTGAACACGAGGTAGAATTGCCTCCAGCTTTGCCTTCAGCCTAGATGCAACAATCGCAGGGGGCTAAAAGTTGCAACAATTGCAGGGGGCTCAAAGTGCAGGCGACTACTGCCTGTGTGGTGTTGCAGATCAGAAGATACTGGACATTTCGCCATTTTTGATGAAGTCAATGCAGTGCTCTAAATACGAGTCCTTCAACATCTCTTAGCAACCGGTAAGTTGGTTTGTGGAATGCCCATGGAAAGCAACCAAAATAGAACACTCTTTGTGACATCTCTATGTGTCAAGGTGAATAAGGTTGTGTCCAAGACCTCCAAGGTGAAGATAAAGTTTGGAACCATCTATCTTGGTTGCTCTGAATAGAGAAGGTATCAGAGAGCATCGACCCTTGCGAATGTGAAGCTAAGGCAAGTGATGAATTCAAAAAGCGTCGCAGATGGACGCCAGGGATGCTTTCCTAAATTCCAAGATGCAGGGGAAGGCTACGTGAGCAGGCGGAGGGGTTTGTCATGCCCGGGCAGGAGAAACATGTGTGCCACTTGCAGCAGGCTCCCTTGTCCTGGATCGATCATTCTTTCCCAGCAGAGGTACACTACTGTGTAGAGATCCTGTCCTCTGATGGCATGAGCGGCTGCATCCCTGAATCTGCTCCCATGGATCCAAGCAGCAAGCTTATGGCCGGCCGTCGTTCGGAGCTGCCCGATGAGGTCTCTTCTTTACCTAGCCGAGACCAAGGCGGGGGCGTGTCCTTCTCAATCAGCATGATGAGAGGCAGTTCTCCACAGTGTCATTGGCAAGCAGGAATGCGAGTGCAAGCTCGGCAGTCCCAAGAGCAAGAGCATACTGGGTGCATTGGCATTCGCTACTACAGCGGCACTATTTCTTACAGCAGCACGGCCACGCGCGCACTATCCAGATGTTGCCCAACCCTCCATCAAAGGCAACGCACAGTGGACGCCGATGTGCTGTCAGAGGGAGACGAACCTGCATCGCAGCACCAATACGATGCTCCCAGGAGCGCGTACCGAACTACGCTTGGTGCAAGCAAAAGCCAGGGGGCATGAGCTCCGCTGCCATTCACCAGGACCCTGCACAGCCACGACCTAGATATCACGCCTTCATTAGAGCTTTGTGGGATACGGAGGCGACGCGCGCAGCCCCGGGCAGCAAGCTGCCGGATGGGGCTGCCCCCGTGAAAAAAATTAGGTTAATATCGTAGTGACCCGATGGGTCACGTATCAGATATTAAACTGATAAGAACAGATACTACACTTGATCTTAGCCAAAAGGCCGAGAAAGGTATGAAACTGCTCTGCGCTCCAACCCTTCGCTTTATACTCCCCTCCTTCATCCTCCTACCCTCGCCTCCCTTGCTTGCTCTTTGCGTTTCCCTCTGCTGCGCCTGTGCCTACGGGACTGGCGGAGGCGGGACAGCGCGTCCTATGCTGCTAACCTAAAGCCACTCACTCGCCTCCATACGCCTTTTTCAACAAATTCGAGAGACCCAAAGACCACGGCCTTCCGGATTCCTTATGCTCTATTTTGTACTATTAATTGGAAACTTGTTGGGCATAAATGTCAACCCCGCTAAAAAAAATAGGCATGATCTTCCCCAACCCCACCGTTGCTTCTTCACTATCGAATTAATCATGTTCCATACTGCATGATTTTTATGCTTAGTGTGCAGGGGAATCATGTCCATTGAAGCGTTTGTCATCCCACTAGTGTCAAGCATGGAAGCCTAACCCCGTTGATGCCAGTAGAAACGGTTGAATCATTTTCATTTGGCAAGACTGGGAACAAAGTAGCAAAGTGAATCTAGAGGGACTCTTGTAAGCTTCGCTAACACCTTGAGAGGCCTTATTCCTTTACCCGATTCTGTGCATAGTTTGAGATCCACATATAAAAAGATTTTGCGCGTTCGAGCCATAGGCAAAAAATCAGGGCATATCCTCGGGCCCGAAGACCTCGAATAGAGACCAAATAAGAGAATTGGACACCATCCACAAATGCCATCCTTGAAGTTTCTCCGCTTGGACCTAACGATGCACTAAAGGGGGTTCCCCAAAACCCCCCCCCCCCCCCCCCCCTTAGTGCCATCTTTGGGTCCGATGAGTCCATTAACTTTGCAAGCCTTTACATTACCTCCCATTCTTCCTTTACTTTTATGGATCCTTATCCACAAACCTTGTCTCTAATATTATCCTCGCTTACATAGACTACCTTCTTACTTTATGCCGACATGCACGTACTTCACATAATTTTCTAGCTCCTTGCCCTTGTCGCATGTCTACTCTCACCTCTTTTGTTAAACTCTGAATTTTCTCCCTTGTCTAAAATCATTTCACATCATGCAACACATATCTTCCATCCTTGTGTCCTCATTAAGTCCAGTATTCGCTCTCCCCTGTCAACTAGTGGAATACATAGAAAATTCTTTAATGGACAACCCCAATCCTCTATTAGCTGAAGGCCCCTCATATCCTTCCTTCTCTCATGACTCTTCCATTTTTTGTTCTCATGCTCTCAGCTCATCCATCCAAGCGGGTTCTAGCCATCTTGGTCACTCTCCATGCTACAATGTTTGGCATCCCTGTCAGCCTCTCCTCTTGCACCCTGAAATAGAGGACTCTACCTCACTTGGAACAACAATTGAAGAAGGGGGCGCCCTTTGTACCCAACGTCTCCAGGCCCAAGAAGGCATTTTCCGTGGCCTCTCTATTATTGAATTGTGTTCTGCAAGATATTTGGATGGTACTTTAGTGGTAAAAAGATGGTAAAACCTCGTCACTCTCTTACTTGGCAACGTGGATGCTCCTACCATTCCTCATCAACTATTATTGGATATTTCTACCAACCTTCAAGGTCACTCCCTCATCAAGTACATTGCTTCCTCTTCTCTTACCCCTCTCAGTACTGTCCTATTTCCTTATATTTCACATTCAACATCTAGTCTTTATCTAAACTTCACTTCAATCTCAAGATCACATCCTGGTCCTTATCTTACACTCTCCCTATGGGCTCAACATCCTCATCTTCTTATAGTTACACACACACTCCACTTCAATAGTGTGCTAGAATCTCTTGAAACAAATGCAATTGCACACACTCTTGGCTTTCTCCTACGCATTCAAGATTCTCACAATGTTTCCAAGTGTACACCAAAATCATATCCCCTTGAATTCCTCATTGCCACATCACTACTTCTCAATGTGCAATCCTAAATCCCTACACAAGATCTTATCCTACCATCACATTTCATTCACGCTATGTTTATTTAACTTCCAATCCATCAAATCATCATTTCTATCTATCCCAGCCTATCCAACCATGCACATAGTTACCTTCCTCCTACAATCATATTGCTCTAATTGTATACTCAAATCTCAATCATCAGTCTATCTTACATTACAATGACATCATCAACAATCACAAGTACTCTCTCTTCTAAATTTCTCTCAGTGTCATCATGAAATGGTCTACGTGCTACCTTACCCAAATCATCATCTACAAATTGCATCCTTCTCAATTTGGCCAACTATCTTGGCCTTCCAAAGGAGGCGAAAGCAATGGATAAAGTACAAAGAAATGCATGAGTACATCGGTACAAACTACTTGTATGGATAAAAGAGCACACTGACACTAAGTATGCTATTATTGAAGATGTGACACTCAACTCTTGGAGTCGTCTCTCAAAGATAATATACTTGAAATGACTCATCAATCACTTGTTATTTTACACTCCCATATTTATTAGCAACCTTCCCAAGGATCATGTCACAAGCACCTTATCAATCTCTATCTTACTATGGTATCTAGTGACGTGGGGATCGTATTTCCATCTACAAACATGCTCTCACTATTATTTCACTCCACAACTATCAAGCTCCAATTAAAATACACTATCTATCTACATGATGAGCCCATCTCTTAATCAAGTTTATCATGAAGCAAACTATGGAGATAAGCTCTTCATCCAGGCAACCAATGCCCAAATATCTTCATCATCAGCTTACATCCCTTAAATCATTGCAAGCAAAGATTGATGTATATCTTATGCAACAATGAGGACAATGTCTCATGCTATACTCATGATTGTAATCTTAGGACTCTCGTAGCCAAGATGATTGGTAGAAAGTCTTTGTACCACAAAAGAAAATTCTATTTTCTTTTGAGAAGAGAGGAGGAATGTTAGAAGATATTGTTAACCTTTTCTAGAGATAGGGAATGTTAGAATGATGAGATGTACTCATATGAATATGTACTTAGAGAATATCTAGATATTTAGGAGAACTAGATAAGATAGATCTAGAACATGTGGAGAATACTTCACTAAAAGTCCTACCATATCCACACCTTTATTGTAATATGTGCACTCTCACCTATTCTAATGAAAGAGTGTAAGCAAGTGTGCATTATGAGTATGTGGTTCATCCTCCATCTCATTGTCTCTCTCTCTCTCTCTCTCTCTCTCTCTCTCTCTCTCTCTCTCTCTCTCTCTCTCTCTCTCTCTCTCTCTCTCTCTCTCTCTCCACTTTGTTCTTAATTCTTTATTATCAAGTCCAATTCAGTCTATAAAGTACCAAATCTTTGAATTCTTTTGTTGTTAGTACTTTAACATAGTATCAAACTTGAAATTGCACAGTACCAAATGCATAAATTCTATATGTTTTACCACTTCAAGACAATACCCAATTTGATTGCTTTGAAGTACCAAATTGCACAGTACCAAATGCATAAATTCTATATGTTTTACCACTTCAAGACAATACCCAATTTGATTGCTTTGAAGTACCAACTTCATACTACATAGTGCCAAATTTGATATTGCAGAGTACCAAGCTTGGTACTATGCAACTAATGTCAACACAGAGGTACCATAATTACCATTGACACCTTTAAAAGCCCTAAGAGTACCAAATAGTGCAACTTAGAACATCATATTTAACCAAACCCAAATGACTCTACTCGTATTAAAAAGTGCCAAAGTAGAAAAAACATTAAAAGCGTATTAAAATTTGTAAATTTGAAATTTCTATGAGTACCAAAAAGTATAAAAAAAGACATTCACATTGATACTTTGATACAAAAAATTTATTGTATTAATAGAAACCAATTATGCCAATAGTTGATATATTTCATAGAAGATGCAGGATTGGTTAGCGATAGGACTTTCATGGAGTGGGTTATGAAATCCAATAAAGGTCTTGCAACCTACAAAGCTTTTGCATGAGTTTGCGTGCAACTTTGACCAATTGGATATTGCAAAGTGACAGGCTCTTGAATATAAGAAAATAGAATTGTTTCTACAAGCTGCAGATCCTACTTTGTAGGTTCACGTGGAAGAGCTTCTTGAAGATGAAACTAACAAACAAGGTTTAAAAACAAAGTGGTACGATATCAAGGATGTTGTCTCTATGATTGTTAAGAGACAGTAGAGATGAGCCATGATGCATGATAGGTCTATGCCTTTGGCCACTAGCAAGGTCACAGAGCAAGTAGGAAAGCAACCTATTTCAATATTTGGTGCAATAAAAGAGGATGTAATGGATGAATTGGTTAATAAGGGCATGCACGAGCTACAATTGAAGTTTGCAAGAATGGAAGAAAAGGGTTGTCTGCTACACCAAGAACCCTAATTTGCGAAGGCTTCTATGATTATGTATTTGTTGTGATAGCACTAAGTATGAGTGTAGGAATTATGGGACTTATAGGGATGCATTATTAAAGATTTTGATTTTCTTTAAAGATGGCAGGATCGACCTTCGCGAGACAGGCTTACTACTTATTCCAATTTTTGGAAAGGGTGGAATGTAGAAGTTGGTGGATGATGTTGCTATATGGAATGCTTATGCTGCAGTGGAAGCTACTAATTTTTATCTTCATATGGAGAAAGATCCTAGATGTGTTGCTAAATCTAGCAAGAAAGCTAAAATTTGAGCTCATGCTATGCATACGCCAAAGAAGGGAAAGATCCCTAGGGTTGAATTAAATTATGCAAGAAAGAGTATCCAAGAGATGACACATTGGGATGCTCTAGTAGACTATTTTTCTATTAGTGTGTACCTTGCTAGGTCATAGGATCTATATGTTATTGTGGAAGAGAAGAGAAAGAGGGATGATGGAAATCTTGGGATGTCTAAGAGGGTCATTAGAGGGAGTGGTAGATCTCATTTAGATCAACCACATCTTGCACCTTCTGTGCTTAACCTACACCTCAATATAACAAGGAGGATGTTGCAAAAGAGAAAAATCAAGAGCATGCAAAGTCAAAGGGGAATCAACCAGCATACAATAGTCAAACATTGAAACTACAAACTCATTTGAGAAAGGTTCTTGAGGAGGTAGCACATCTTGAATAGCAAAGTAGAATTGCATCTGGGAGAGATCCTTAGCATTGCAAAGAGAGAGTTCCATGAGGAAATCATTGATATTATCAAGAGAAAAATGTAGTTTGTTGGAAAGCCAATTCATGATATGATGCAGGGTAAAGAAGAGCTTGAATCACATGGGTATTTAGATAGTTTATAATGATGATGCAAGTGTTGTAATATAAATTATTGAAAATGACATCATTGATGATAGAAAACCACTTGTGATGGCTAAAAACACAATATTTAGCAATACAAAAAGGGGAGTGCAATAGATGTACTACATTGATGAGGAGGCTTCAAGCATGATACCTAGGAGTCATTACACACATTCATTAGGTTTGTATGAGTATAGAGACAATTGTCAAGGTTGGGGACCTTGAAACTCCTTGTAGTACACTTATTGATGACCATGGCTAAGAAATCAGTGTCATGTTTAGGAGCTTTGTATGAGAGTGGAAAATGGCTGGTTGATATAGACCATGGATGGAGGATAATGGTAGCCAACAATTCTCTAGGGGATTTGTATGCAACTTGCCCAAATGTCAAGATTACTATTGGTGATATCCAAGATGAGCAACACTTTTTTATGTAGGATTCCTCTTCTTATCCCATTATCCTCGAACAGTCGTACATCATTGTTGTACCTATGGAAATAAAGGTTATAGATAATGGATCAGCCAATGCACAAATCAAGAGCTAATATGGTAAGAGGGATGTTCACTTTTTGATTATTTATGTTAATCATGCTAGGAATCAAGATACATTGAGAGATTATCCATTATCATAGAATGTAAAGGAATTGAGAGAGCTGGGTTTTCAGTGAGTACCACTATAAAGTAGGATTATGATAGTGCTAGATGGGAAAAGCTCTCAACTCACATAGGAGGCTTGGTGCTTTTTCTCTAGTTTCCATTGGATTTTTAGCTGGAAGCTCTATATGTTTTTTAAAGAGTTGAGACCATGAACACAGTTGAAAAGCAAAACGTTTTTACGACTATAAAAAATATGAAAGAGCATGCATTATTGGATGTAGATGAATCTATTTTTGGCATATATGATGAGTTGTCTTATATAGATACATTGGCTGAAATTTTAGCAATCCTGGAGTCTGTGCGAAACCTAAAAATAGCATGATATAGGTGTGTTCTTTGGACATGTGCCATGTGATAGCTGATTTTGTGATGCATGGAGGTCTATGCTCAGATGACATGACTGAAGCTAAGGTTGATAGATAGAATACGATTGTGGATAAGAAAGTGAAACTAGTTGTATTGCCATTGCCTCCAAATAGTGATTAGATGATTGAGTTGGCTTCTCATCAGCCAAATTAAAGGGATACAAAGAAGATTAGTCATCACGGCTTTACTGCACATTCTCTCAAAGAGCTAAAAGTTGGATGTGATGAGATTATTTTGCCTATAGAGAAGTGATGTTTTGAGGAAATGTTATCTAGGCTTTGCAGGCCTTTTGGATTTCAGCCATGTGAGAGTGGATGTATGTATCTAAGTATAGTTTCTCCTCTGGTTACTTTCACTCCATATGTACCATACAACCTGCAGGTCAATTCTAGTGCCAAAAGCTCATTTGCAGACATTGATTGATCTCCTAAATGAAAAGATTAAGATGGGGATCTTGGAGCCTTCCTCAGTTCCTTGCTTGAATCGATGGTTCATTATACCAAGAAAAATGAAACATTGGTATTTTATATAGGATATGTAGCTGATCAATAAAGTGATCATTGAAAATGTAGAACCATGTCCTATTGTTGATGAGTTTGCAGAGGCTTTTGCTAATAAAGTAGTATATTCTTTGGGTGACTTATACTATTGCTATGATTAGTTCTAGTTAGCAATTGAAAATAGGAATCTTGCAACCATGAAGACACCATTGGGATTAGTGCGCATGTGCACTCTACCACAGGGGACAATGAATTCATTTGCACACATGATGAATGTTATGAACAAAGTATTGTGGGATTATATGCCTCATCTAACTATACCTTTTTTTTAATGAATTGCCAATAAAAGGGTGCATTGAAGAGGATAAAGATGAAGGGCTAAATGAATAGAGATGAAAAATATTTACTCCTCATCATATTTCTATTGACGGTGAGAAGATCATTGATAGACTCAAAGAAGTGAATCTTACTCTTATAGGTCAAAAGTCAATCTTTGGAGTGAATGGAGTATTGATTGTTGGACATATGTGTTGTCCATATGCCAAAAGGCCATCATTAGTAAAGGTGGATGCAATTGGTAGGATGGATGAGACTTGCTCTTTAGTATCAAAGGTAAGGAGGTTTTTGGGAGCTTGTGTATTTTATCTTATCTAAATATCTCGTTTTTGTTAGAAAGGCAAATCTAGAGCATGGCAGCTATGGAGGTTGGAAAATGAAGATAAGATTCATAGTGACATGGACAATGAATAGACCAATGGTTACACAATTGACCAAGATGGAAGCTTGGACTCATAAACACAATCTTGTGTAAGAGACTTACAATGATAATGACACTAACTAAAAATACAAAGCATCATGATATTGCATTACTCATATTGAAAGTGATAGTCAGGTACAATGCTTTATAGTAGTTGGGTTGTTCCACTCTCCTTATTGTGCATATGGGATTTAGGACATCTCTTCCTAGAGCATACATCATTTGTCATATCTTTCAACACCCCCCTCAAATGATGAGTTCCTACACTTGCTGGCTTTTGCCCCCTCTACATGATGACATGGCCCAAGAGACTAGCTCATAGGCAGCCTAGTCAAGTTAAAGCTTGAAACTTTATATCTTTGGCAAGGGTTTTATTTTACAAAGCAAATACACTAAGGGACCACTATGGGAAAGATAAATTCTTCAAAACAATATGTCAAAGTTGCTGTTGATAACGGAAGCATCTTCTTCATATTCTTCATTCATGAACCAATTTTGATGATGGTTACCATTCTGTACATGGTGTGCTCTTTTACGGTGGAAACATTCACTAGCTATATTGCCAGTCTTACCACAATAATGACATGTCATCTTATCTTTGTTGTCGGAGTTGAATCCTCGGCCTCGGCCCTTTGCTCCATAATTTCCTTTGGTGTACAACAGGCTGTCTCTCTGTCTCCCATTTTCCTTTACTTTTATGGATCCTTATCCACAAACCTTATTTCTAATATTATCCTCGATTACATAGACTACCTTCTTACTTTATGCCGACATGCACGTACTTCACATAATTTTCTAGCTCCTTGCCCTTGTCGCATGTCTACTCTCACCTCTTTTGTTAAACTCTAAATTTTCTCCCTTATCTGAAATCATTTCACATCATGCAATACATATCTTCCATCCTTGTGTCCTCATTAAGTCAAGGATTCTCTCTCCCCTGTCAACTAGTGGAATACATAGAAAATTCTTTAATGGACAACCCCAATCCTCTATTAGCTGAAGGCCCCTCATATCCATCCTTCTCTCATGACTCTTCCATTTTTTGTTCTCATGCTCTCAGCTCATCCATCCAAGTGGGTTCTAGCCATCTTGGTTACTCTCCATGCTACAATGTTTGGCATCCCTGTCAGCCTCTCCTCTTGCACCCTAAAATAGAGGACTCTACCTCACTTGGAACAACAATTGAAGAAGGGGGCGCCCTTTGTACCCAACGTCTCCAGGCCCAAGAAGGCATTGTGCATGGCCTCTCTATTTAATTGTGTTCTGCAATATATTTGGATGGTACTTTAGTGGTAAAAAGATGGTAAAACCTCGTCGCTCTCTTACTTGACAACGTGGATGCTCCTACCATTCCTCATCAACTATTATTGGATATTTCTACCAACCTTCAAGGTCACTCCCTCATCAAGTACATTGCTTCCTCTTCTCTTACCCCTCTCAGTACTGTCCTATTTCCTTATATTTCACATTCAACATCTAGTCTTTATCTAAACTCCACTTCAATCTCAAGATCACATCCTGATCCTTATCTTACACTACATCAGCTCAGATACGCAGACAGAGTATTTTCATGGCAGCAGGAGGGAGTATTGAGGTCACTGGATCATATGTATATTTGGGAGTCACCTTTACAGCAGCTTCAGGGACTTTCTCGATGACACAGGCAGCTCGTGACCACCTCACTAGAGGATACTCAGCATTGGCTCTTATGGAGCGACAATGTCATCAGGCGCATTTCCAGGAGCCCCGCACCAAGGGGTGGCTCTTTGATACTCTAGTCACTCCAGCACTGATGTATGGAGCAGCTATATGGGGGCCAGGCCTTGCCGATTATGTATGGACATTGATGGAGAGACCTCAAGTGATCATGATATCTAGATTGATTCGCAGTAAGACCTCAGTCCCACATGACATTGTGTGAGCAGAGCTTGCCATACCGCCCATGCTAGTCGAGGCATTATTTCAGACAGTCTACTTCCTACACAGATTTCAGGATATGGACAAAGATCGCATTGCATATAGAGCATATATGGCATCTCAAGAGATGGCTCGAGCGGGGGATACCACATCATGGTATGCACAGACTAGAGCTTGGTTTGACAGACATGGGCTGGACATTGATAGACTCCCACCTCTTCTATATGATACTCAGGCTCCCACTTACACCCTCTCTCTCTGAGAGGAACAGAGTCATCAGACAGGAGATATGGCATATTTATATACAGAGGACATGGGTCAGCCCTGCACAGCCACTGCCATCGAAGATGGCACATTATTATACACAGTTATTGAGTATATCAGAGCAGGGATTCATAGAGATTCCGAGATATATGCTGATCTATATGCCACATCGATTGAGAGTTCTTATTGGACAGCTCAGGGTATCATCACATCAGCTTATGATTGAGAGTGGCAGAGCCAGTGGCATCCCACGGGAGGAGAGGATAAGCCCCCTTTGCAGATCAGAGGTGGAGAGTGAGGAGCATTTTGTTCTCAGATGCCCGGCATACTCAGAGTTGAGATCTAGATACACATTGAGCAGCTCACTTCAGGGATGTATGACTGATATGGATCAGAGATCATTTGGCCGTTTTCTGGGAGAGGCATGGCACATCAGAGAGCAGAGCACACAGTGGGTCCCAGTCAGAGAGGGGCCCACCCAGATGACTATTACACAGTTCTTTCAGACAGAGTGAGAGCTACTGTACCAGCCTCCAGCCAAACCTCCGTACTCACACTACAGCAAGCTGAGGACCAGCGTACCCAATGCCGCACGAGGATCCGTGGGTTTCGGACCCCACAGCCACACCGACAGGAGATCCGGAGGATTCTTGATCTACATCGACAGCAGACTGAGATCTGACGACACTCGACACATTGGATCTCAGATCTCCAGTTTGCTCTTTCTCCACCGCCGATGTACCACATCCTACATCCAGGAGGGATCACCTACTATTAGCGACTTCGACGACTGCTACTACATCCCAGGATAGTATATCTCCCTGCATCTGTTACATATACACATCGCACCACTTTATCACAGCCGACAGTTGTTCCCCTATCACAGCCGACATTTGTTCCCCTTTTGTAGCCATTATCTGGAGTACCAGAGCTACATACGCACATACACATACACGACACTTATCACACTCACAGCACCGTATTTTCAGTTTCCAATTTTTAGCTTTTCATTCAGCACTTTTATTTTGGATAGCTGGACCTCATCAGTTGTATCACAGTTTGTCTCATAGGCCAGTTTTGGTCTTTAGAAGACGTTAATATAACTTTCTTTCTTTCTTTCTTTCTATGGGCTCAGCATCCTCATCTTCTTATAGTTACACACACACACACACACACTCTCTCTCTCTCTCTCTCTCTCTCTCTCTCTCTCTCTCTCTCTCTCTCTCTCTCTCTCTCTCTCTCTCTCTCTCTCTCTCTCTCTCTCTCTCTCCACTTCAATAGTGTGCTAGAATCTCTTGAAACAAAATGCAATTGCACACACTCTTGGCTTTCTCCTACGCATTCAAGATTCTCACAATGTTTCCAAGTGTAAACCAAAATCCTATCCCCTTGAATTCCTCATTGTCACATCACTACTTCTCAATGTGCATTGTCGGAGTTGAATCCTCGGCCTCGGCCCTTTGCTCCATAATTTCCTTTGGTGTACAACAGGCTGTCTCTCTGTGTTGAGATAGCTTCCTTTGGATCTTTGTTTTTATGTTTAGTTTCTTCACCAAGTAGAGAGTACTCAATGTCCTTAAGTGAGAGATTTGGAACATTACTTAAGGTAAATACAAGGTTTTCATATGGCTCTTGATTTACACTTGCTAATAATACTACTATGGGTTCATCTTCATCAATGTTCTTCTTTAGAGTGGCAAGTTGAGTTTTTTGGCTCTTAAACTTATTAATGTGCATAGTCATAGAAGAACTAACTTTTACATCTTGTTTATAGAATTGCATGAGTAGTTTTACCTAGGATTTTTTAGCTTGAGTTCCAAAGATCCTGTCAAGCTCATCCCATGCCTTTTTTGCATCTTTGATATCGGAGATATGGTGCAATACATCATCAGATAGTCCCCAAACAATGATGCCTGAGCCTTGTTGTTCATCTTTTTCCACTCTTTTGGACTTCTTTAATGAACCCATCTTCATCGTCTTCCTTCTTGCTATTTGCATCTCTTGTATCATCCTCAAATAGATCCCAAAGGTCTTTCCTCATGAGATGGTACATTGTCTTTTCTTTCTGAGCATGAAAGCCTTCACCATTAAATTTGGCTATTTGCTCAAGTTCAGACATTTTGAAGGAGGTCTTCCCACTAGTATACTCGGGCATCCTTTTACAACGAGATTGAGGCTTACAAGGGATTTAATCAATTGGGCATTCCACATTAAAATCTTCATGTTTGTCATTGGTATGACCAGGAATCAGCATCCAATAACTGAGTGCAACTAGCAAGAGAGTTGAACTTGAGTATACCAAGGAAGGAAGAGATTAGCTTGAAGCACTTGATGTCAAGCTTGATGATGCTTGATTTGTAGGTTGGTTGCGTGATATTTAGGCAAGTAGCTTGATCTTCAAGACTGCTCCAAATCTTCTTCTTGAAGGTTTATTCTTGCTGGAAACTTCAGATCTAAGAGAAGGAGGATTTAATAGACTAAAACAGTAGGAAAAATGAAGTGGAAAGGATCTTGAAGAGTACTTGGCTATGGCAAATTAGGGTTTTTAGAACAGGGGTCTGATTTTTTTGGTGGGGGTAGCTTGTACAATGGATTATTTGGGAAACCCTTTTAGTGGGAGATAGCTTAGGTATGGAGCTTGCAATGCCCTATGGTCGTGGACAACATCGCATTGTACAGGATAAGAATTGACAGTACGAACAAAATTCGGTGCAGTTCAGACATCAACTTCAAATTTGAGTAATGCTGGGCTATGTGGTAAGCAATTTCAAGCTTTGAGGTGACAGATAGAAGCTCCAAGAATAGGGAGAGAAGTTTCCTGAAGGAAGCTTGTCAAGATCTTGCATGGTTGAAGATATCTAAGAGCTCAAAGTAGGGCAGGTGCAGTTTGGCTATGGCAGCCTAGAACGTAATTAAAGATAGAAGTGGAAGATGAGATCTTGAGCAAGTATTGATCATGCCAAAGATGGAGAGGGACCAAAGGAGTAGAGAGAAGAGCTAAGCCATGCTAACCTAGCTTTGATACCATGTTAGAAACACAGATATAGATCATGGCAGCTATGGGATGGAAATTTAAGACAAGATTCATAGTGACATGGACAATGAATAGACCAACTATTACACAAGATTCATAGTGACATGGACAATGAATAGACCAACTGTTACACAAGTGAATTAGGTTCCAAGATGGAAGCTTGGACTCATAAACAAAATCTTGTGCAAGAGACTGACAATGATAATAACAATAACTGAAAGTACAAAGCATCATCATATTGCATTACTCATATTGAAAGTGATAGTCAAGTATAATGCTTTATAGTAGTTGGGTTGTTCCACTCTCCTTACTGTGCATATGGGATCCAGGACATCTCTTCCTAGAACATACATCATTTGTCATATCTTTCAACAATTTTGCACATATGGCAGATGCTATGTATCAGTTATTGAGAAAAGGATAGAAATTCCAGTGGGATATGATGCACATGAAGCCTATGAGAAAGTTGAAGAAATTTTTGAAGACTATGACAACATTGAGGAAAGCTGATTATACATGTGGAAGACCCATTGTCATCATTGTGGATACGAGCCCTATTACCATTGGTTGGGCTATTGGTCAGGATGATGATGAGGGAAGCATATATGCAATTGGATTTGGGACAAAAGTATTGAATGAGGGACAAATAAGATATCCATAGATAAAGAGAGAATCGTGGGGAGTTGTTACCACTTTGAAATGTGACAAGGATACTTTATTATTAGAGCACTAGTGATTGTGGACACTGATTGTTTACCTCTTCTTGGGATGATTATGAGCTGCTCAGCTCCTAATATTTCCATGTCGTGATGGATTACATATATAAACTTTATAAATCTTGAATTCTAGCACATTGTAGGAAATGATAACACGGTGGTAGATATGTTGTCTAGAACCAAGTATGATGATGATGATGATGTGATGGTTGAGGATGATGAGGCTGAAATTATAACTGCTATACTTATCCATGATTGTCATGCATCTTCAATGGAAACTTTTTCAAAGGAGCTATATGATGGAGAGTATTGGGTACTTTTTGAAAAACAACTTTGCTTATGGGCTAGTCACACGGGAGTATGGGCTAACTTTGAGAATATCAAAGAGAGATACTAGTGGAAGGCTATGTACAAGGATGTTTCAAAGTTTATAAAGACTTGTAGCACATGTCAAATGTATTCTTCTATCAGATATAGAGATGGTTTGCATCCTACATATTCTCTTTCAATGCATTATAAATGGGTTGCAGAGCCAACGATTGTGCCTATGGGTTTGTGGTAGATGAAATATGTTTTTCTTGCATGTGAGGACCTTACAAATGAGGATGAAGGTCAAGCTTTGAGGACTAAATTCACAATTGATGTACACGGGTTTCTAGTGGAAGTTCTATTTTGCTGTTATTGATGTGTGGGCAAGGTCATTGCATAGACAGAGGAGCTTGATGCTAATGATGCTAGAGATTTCTTCTCTAGATTGGGGACCAAGCTTACTCTTACTTTTGCATATAGTCAAGAGGGGAATAGAAAAAGTGAAACACGGCATCTGCCAATTGTCAAGGCCTTAGCAAGGGCATGCAAGGGAAAATTTTGAGAGTGGCCATGATTGCTTCCATACGCATTATGACTTGATCACACTACTCATAGTGTTGTGATAGGCTATAGCCAACAGAGCTAACATATGATAGAAAATGATCATGACAATTGAAGAAATGGCTATCATAAGGAATGTCTTTCCATGTGAAGAAGGGATGAGTAGGGAAGATTTGCTAGCTCTTAGAATCCATTAGTTGGAAATAAGACCAAAAGACATAGAGCTTGCTGTGAAGAGATTGAAAGAAGTTGGATTTCAGAACAAAGACAAGTTTGAGAAAAGACAGGCTCAAGCCAAGAGCAATAGAGGAGGGAGACTAGGTACTTATGTATGACATCAATTTGATTAATTAGCATAGTACAATCAGAAAAGCCTCCAAGAAATGGTTTGGTCGGTATATTGTGTTGCGTGTACATACTCCCTTTTTGAGTTGGATGGGAATGAATTGAAGATACCCATAGCTAGCAAATGAGTGGACAAGAGAGGTAGCCCCACTTTTTTTGTATTGATTTATGGCTATTGCAAGGCACATTCAATTTGGGTGAAATCATCATCAAGCCTTATAACCAATCATAAGGAAAAGCTAAGGCATAATTGGGAAGAAGACAAGGACAAGTCTTATTGATGTATATTGATGTATGAAGAGGGATTGAACTGAGTATCTTTGGATTGCTATGGATTGATTTGTGTAAAGATTATAGGTTGTTCACTAGTGTTCATTGCTTGCTCAGCAAGTTCTACCTTGATTCCAAAGCAATCTATTACTAGAAAATGCCAAGATTATAGGGATATTGTAGACCTTTGAACCATTGGCTTGTTTAGAAAGGCAGATTTGAAATTTTCCTATTGAAGCTTTAGGATAGGGTTTTTAAATACATATGGGTTGTTTAATGTGAGCCAAAGCTCTATCATATAGGGTTTCTTCTATTTCATGTGTCCCTATTACTTATTGCCTTCATCTTCTGTAATATTTATCATCTCTTGTCTATAATCTCTTCTTGCCATAACCCTAGTGATTTTAGGTGAGACACAACAAATCTCTTGACATTACAGGTAGGGCCCTTGTCTCCCTCTAAAACGTCCTTTGCCAAATCATCTTGCACTTCTTGAATATGTTATCTAGCTTTGTCATGTATTTCCTTGTCACCCAAGCTCTCTCCTTCTCAATTCCTCCCTCTTTCATATCCCTATCACGTTCGAAGCCTTGCATTGGTCCCCGGCCCATGCCCCATACCATTTTCACCTTTGCTACCACACTTTTTAAAAAACCCTCGCCCATGAGCCATCCCCATACATGACAGAGCTGCATGTGAGGGGGAACTCCCCCCTTTTTTTCTTAATTTAAACAACAATAAAAAAACATTTCACAAACATAAAACAACTAATTCGTTAGTTAATTTTTAATTTGAAAGTTTTTAAAAATTCCCTCCCTCACCAACTGTCTTGCCCACCTCCCCTCCCTCCCTCCCTCCCTCTTTCTTTCTTTCTCTTTCTCTCTTCTCCCTCCTCACCCTCCCTATCATGCTCCCACCTCCTCACCCTCTCTCCCCTAGTCCAACATCTCCTGCTTCACTCTCTTCCCTCCTTCCCTCCATCTCTCTCCCACTCCCACCCCCGCCCCCAACCCCTCCCTCCACCTCCTTCCTCCTCCTATCTCCCCTCTCTTGCACCGCCACTGCCTGACCTTTGCCCCACCTCCCACCTAGACTTTGTCTCACACCTCTGGCCACCTACTGCCACCGAGTGCCCAAGGACTCACACTGGCAATTTCATCATGCGTAGGTCCGCTAGTAGTAGTAGTATTTTGCATTCCATTTTTAGCATATGTACTTTGTGAAGATTCATCATGAATTGATACCTACTTAGCACCATACCAGGATGCTAGCTCATCAAATACTACATCATGACTAATCAAAGTCTCATGAGTGGATGGAACATAACACTTATAAGCCTTTTGTTCCTACGAGTAACCAATAAAGATAGCCTTCACTGCTTTCAGATCAAGCTTCTTTTGTTTCTCATCAGGTACCTGTACATATGCAATGCTACCAAATACTTTCAAGTGTTTAATGTCAGGCTTATATCCATAAAGTTGCTCATATGGTGTCTTCTCATGTATACCAGCTGTAGGTGTCTGATTCATGACATAAATAGTAGTTAGAACTACTTCAGCCCAGTACAAAAGAGGTGTATCTTTCTCATTCAACATTGCCTTGGCTACTTCCATAATCACCTTGTTTTCTATTTAGCCACTTCGTTTTGCTACGAAGTATAACTGCATGTCAATTGCCTCTCCTGTTGATCCCATGCTTAGTCAAGTACTTATCAAACTCCCTCGACACATATTCACCACCACCATCAAACCATAGGCATGAGATATGATAGTTGAATTCTTTCTCTACATGAGATTTGAAATCCATAAAGCTGTCAAGAACTCACCTTTATGTTTCAGAATGTATATCCAAGTATACATGCTGAAATCATTCCTAAAAGTCACATAATACCTAGACCCTCCAAGAGATACATTATGTGTAAGTCCCATATATCCAAATGAATAAGCTACAAGGGTCTACTGTTGTTCCGTGTATGTCTGACAAATGGAAAACATGCTTGTTTGCCAAGTTGACAAGTTGAACATATGTGTCCCAAATTAGTATATTTAAACTTTGGTGCCTCTAAACATTTATGTTTCCAGTGAGTTTAAGCTAGATATATATGCCTTTGACACTTGCATCATCATGAGCAAACATTGTTGCTTGCTTCATTTGGCATTCTTTCACAATGTGGTCATAATTCCCATAGTAACGACAATCCTTATCCTTGTTTGCATTATCATGTGTACTCTGTGACTACCAAGATCATTTGCCTCTAAAGTTGTATCTCCCCCTTGCTTCTTCCAGCATTTTTTCACAATGTGGCCATAATTTTGACAATAATGACAATCTGTATCCTTGTTTGCATTATCATGTGTACTCTATGACTGCCAAGATCCTCTACCTCTAAAATTGGATCTCCCCCTTGCTTCTTCCAGCATTATTTTGCAATGTGGCCATAATTCCCATAGTAACGATAGTCCTTATCCTTGTTTGCATTATCATGCATACTTTATGACTGCCAAGATTATTTGCCTCTAGAGTTGGATCTCCCCTTTGCTTGGGAGTATCCACCACCTCTAGTAGTATGTCCTTGTTGATTTTGTATATGTTGAGATACATTTTGCTGAATCCGTCGATCACGGAAGGAACCCCTACCAACTATGGCTACCCCACAACCTCTTTGATTATAATAGAACACTGCATCTTTACCTTTCGAGCTACTCAAGCTCATAGCCAAACCTAGTTTCACCTCCTCATGAATGAGCAATGAGACCATCTCATTAAAGCCATGCATTTTAGATCTCACTGAAATGGACGTGTCAAACGACTTATACTTAGGTCCAAGACCATTCAAGGTCACTACAACCAAACCCTCATCCTCTACTTTAGGTCTAATGGTAGCCAATTGATCAATAATAGTTTTTATCTTAGTCACATACTCCTGAATGGAGCATCCTATCCTATCCATGGTATTGAACTTCTGTTTCAACTGTATTTTTCTTGTACTAGTGGTTGTATGTAATACTTCCATGCAATTAAAAATTAGTTGGTTAGTTTGAAAGTTAGTTAGTCAATTAATAAGTTAGTAAGGTTGCTGACTAAAGACTAACTAAAGTAAAAAACTAACAATTTTTATTTAATTAAAAATATAAAAAATATTAATGAGAGTTATGAACCATATTAATCACTAATGTTAATGTGTATAGTATGGATGGTCCAAAAATATTAGATTTTTGAGCAAAACTAGCATATTTTAGATATTACCTATTGTAAATATCCTAAAAAGCTATGGAGATTTCTAGAACAAGATGTCATGTGAAAAAAGCAAGTGGTTTTTTCAGCTTGTTTTGGAGATTTAATACAAAAAAGAAGGATTGGCGAAATCGCATGCCTTGCGATCGCAATTTACAGGCAGTAAATAGCAATTCGGAACAAGGAGAAGAAGGAGTGATCTGGAAGATTTCTAATCAAGTGTCTAAGGGTTTTACCTCCCTTTCGGAGCCAATGGAACTATTGGAATTGTGATTTGAGTATCAAATTGCTCATTTTTCCAAGATCCCCTCCATAAAGAGCCCTTCTTCTCAACCACAACCCTTCTTCTCTTATTTAGCTATAAATATGAGGAATGGGGAGCAGTTAGAAAAGCACAAGGAGACCCCGAGAGGCTGTGAGAGAGAGGTAGAGAGAGGGAGGTAGAAGGACACCTCTCCAAGAGATTGCGAGAAGGAGCTTGAGAGAGAGAGAGAGAGAGAGAGAGAGAGAGAGAGAGAGAGAGAGAGAGGAGTTACCTCGAGATGTTGCGAGGGAGAGAGTTAGCTCAATTCCCCCTATCTCGGTCTTTGACTAAGCCATCTTTTCTAACACTCTCCCATCTCAAATCCATTCCTCCTTTTTTATCTCTCAAATCCACTTGCGAACAATGGCCCCCAAGCGAAAGATCTCTCCAAACGCTGAAACTCCCACCATAACCAACAGGACCATGAACCAAGGAACTGCAACGATGGGAAACACATCTCTTATGAATCAAGTGCACCCCATTGTATTAGGGAAAATAAATTGGGAGAAAAGAACGTTTACATTAATTATCGCAACTTAATTGAGCATGTTTCGAGATAATGAGTGTACTAGGAAAATTTTGTTCATTGCATTCATCTTAGGTGATCAATTAAAATTGCACTTAGAAGCTGTTAAATTGCACATAAATTGCATGGAAATTTCATGCTAATATATATATGAAAAGCTTCAAGAATACACATTAAATTGCAACTAAGCAAGATAGATTTTATGCATCTGCATCCGTTTGCTTGGTAACATAGATTGAAATTGTGATAGAATACGTAGGATTCCTAGGAAGTTGAAAGAATTTCAAACCCTAAAGAGTTGAAGGATTCTTCTCAAGGCCCATTTTTCTTGAAGCTGAAAGGAATTCAAAGTCCTTAAGTATCTATATGAATTACGTGACAAATCCTAGTTCAAATGAATATGTAGGGTTTCGTTGTAGGGAAGCCAATGTCCCAAATTGCAATTAACATTGCAAGGATACTCCTTCATTCAAAAGAATGAGGAAATTAAATTAGGGTACCTTTGGAAATCTCGAATGATAAAGGGGATAAAGCCAAGGCCAGATGCTATCGCATCAAATCAGAATTTCCTTCGACAGAGAGAACAAAGAATTGTCTAGTACATATTGTGCGCTTCTACTTGTGTTTGTACTTAGGAACACCTGTTTGGAAAAGGACTCATCTAACAAAGTAATTGATAAGAATAAAATATTTCAAATTAGATTTAGGCTGAAACACCTGGGAAAGGCGTGTTGAGCACCCCCAGCTAGCCGCCAACCCTATCCAAGGGGGTTTTTGATAGCCACGTCAGGAATGTGGACCGAACCCATCGTGAGAGGTCTTTCCGTAGAAACATTTTTTGTGCAAGGGTGAAAACTTGGAGGAATATAAGACGCATCCTTACGAATTATGGGAATCTTCCCATGGACAGGATTTGTATCTCAATTAAAATTTTAATATAAAGTTTACTTTCAAGGAATTTGTCTGATCTGTTTTCATGATGGTGCATAAAATTATGTAAAGGAACATGTGACTACCGTGTTAATTAAGGAAACTGCTTATATGTGCTACCACTAATGTGCCCTTAGGTACGGGTTAATTAAGGAAGCTGCTTGTATGTGTTACCACTAATGTGCCCTTAGGTAAGTAGAAATAAAACTAAAGCTATCAAGGGAAGTGGGTTGACGAAACCCTCGACGGGTCTGTTCTACAGCAGGGTGGTCCCAGAGAACTGGGAGGCTTCTCAACATTCAAATCACGATGACGTATTGACCTTAGATAATGCAGGGTAGAACCCTAGCTCATATCGTTTTAGGGGACCAGAATGGGACTTTATCCTACACGTAGAGAGGTCAAGCAATGCATCCCTCTCGTTTCCCATTCTCTTTGAACCAAGTGCGATATGAGTCCGCGCCTTGGTTTAGATGCTCTGCGCAAAGTAGATCGCGTCTGAAGACTGGCACTAGAAGGCTGTAAAATGACTTGACCATTAGAAATCCAGGAAGATTCAGGTCGATCCTAACAAGGTTGGTCGATATGTTTCGTTGCAGAGTAGACTCAGAAGGTGCTGATCAACAAACCGTGTGACATTTCGTGGGAGTGCCAAGCGGCATCTTTTAGATCAGACTCCCGATGGACTACTAAAATGTGTCGTGACCTAGGCACGTTACATCACACTACCATAATACCTCATTAGGATATTCCATGTATCTTTTGGTGTCTTGCAATTCATAATCTGCATTACATGGAATTTGAAATACATAATAATAGCCATTGTAAATATTTGCGAGCTTTTTCCATCCAAGCATGATGTGCTCTCAACTGCCTAGCATAGATGGTGAAGTCTTGTCGGGAAGCTTGAGCTCAACTTTAACATCTATTATGTGATGTGCCTGTCCATGCACGTTTTTAGTAGTCCATCGAGAGATGAATCTAAGTGATCCTACCCGGCACTCCCATGGAATGTTATAGGGTTTGTCCCCTAGGGTTCTTGAGTCCACCTCGCAACTGAACATTTGAGGCCAAACCCACTGGGATCGACCTGAAATTTGGGATCCTAGTGGTCAAGGTCTCCTGATAGCATTCTAGCATCGGGTCCTAGACATCCTACTCTACGCAGACATATCCAACTAAAGCAGATCCATACTGCACTTAGTTTAAGGAGAATGGGAAACAAGAGGGATGTGCCGCTCAACCTCTTTACTCGTAGGGCATAATCCCATTCTGGTCCCCTAAAATGGCATGAATCAGTGTTCTAATCTAACAATTTCTAAGGGTTCGATAAAACCTTATGAGAAGCCTCTCAGTTCTCTGGGACCATCCTGTCATAAGGATAGACCCGTCGGGGATTTCGCCCACCCTCTTCCCTCAACATGCGTTCTTTAGTTATTTAATTAGGTCCTACCACATTTATGTATGACATTTAAAATCAACTTCCTTAATTAAGCCTTTTAGGGAACATGGTTTGTTCGTGTAATTAAAAGCACAGACACGAATATAGAGCAAGTAGTCCTTTTGACAAACAAGTTCCTTAACTTATCTTCAAGTTAATCTTTGTCTCCTACCCATACAGGAGAAATTATATGTCCCTTCTGCCTTGCAGAAGTAACTGGTCCAAATCATGTGGCACCACAATTTCCATCCTTTATCTAGAATAGGATCTTCCAACACCACAAAAGTTGGGGGCATGGAGGTCCTCAACTCCATTCTATACTTGGCAAGGGGTGTCTAGAGCTCCACCTGACCCGCAAGCTACCTAGGAGTGAAAACATTATTTCCGTGGTTGGCCTTTCCACCACTCGACCTTCGACCCATGAATCGAGCAGTGCCCTTTCCAGGTTAATCCACGGTGCGATCTTGGAGGTGATCCACCCATGCAAAGAATCTTTCCTTAATTAAATCATTTAAGAATCAAGCACAGTCAAGGTAGTCATCCCTAATATCATATTCCAAGAAAAGATTCCTTTATTCCCATGACAATTTGTCATCACAGACCCTTGCCATGAATTTACCATCAAACACAAGCATTTGGAATAATCATCCAGATGACAATCCAACAATCAGTTGAATGTAAAAGCATTCAGGATGTTGTTTGATCAACCAACAAAACCAATTGTATTTTTCCAAACAATGCAAGAATAGATGCGATAACATTTCCATCCGCATATTTGCTCTCCCCCTCCCTTCCTTCGGCTAAGGCATATGATGAGGTCTCATACAACTATACAAGATGTAAGTTCTATCATTTCAATGCAAGATAATCAATCTAGCAAGAGAATTTATGCCTCCTCTCTAAGTGGCATTTATCTTTTAGCCTTTCCCTAACGCAATACTATGCAGAATTTTAACTTGACTTTATATTCCTTTCTCCTAAGGCAAAGAATGCGAGACAAATTTGTAGCAATTATAAGCTCTTATATGATGCAAGACTATATTTCAATGGAAAATAATTCCCGATTTATTGTGCAAGTTGCAATCAATTAATGGTTTGGCAGCACAAGGTAAACTCTTTAACCGTTATTTAATGCAAAACCTTCATAGGATGGATGCAAGACTTTTGATGCGAGCTCATTTCATATACCATTGATGTATGTTACATATAATCTTTCACATGCATGTACCGTCCATGTGCACAACCCTCAAGGTAACCTTGCAAACCTTAAACAATATTGTCCTAAGTAAAGACTAATGGAAGACTTATCGATGCTTAATACTTTATTAGAGAGAGCGACGAACTTGGACTTGAGCGGCCACAAGTGGGGTGTTGCTCATAGGTCCATCAGCTCTTGTCACACCTACCGTAGTTGGATTGACAGTGATGCCCTCGCTTGAAGCTTCGTTGCTTGTTGTGGTATTGCCATCCGTGCGTGACATTCTCCACTTGGGGGCCATTCTCGATCTTTCTCTCTTTTAGGCATGATTTCCTCAAGACTTTAGTAGTCTCTTACTCAAGAAGAGGGGGCCAATAGGGGGGGTGAATTAAGCTTGCGAAGTGGAGAACAATATTGTGGGAAAGGGGGAAAGATAAGTGCATGTGGCCACCCTCTAAGGAGGGGAAGGGGAGGAACCTTCTAGAATGTTCTCTCTCTCTCTCTCTCTCTCTCTCTCTCTCTCTCTCTCTCTCTCTCTCTCTCTCTCTCTCTCTCTCTCTCGCTCGTTCCCTGCAGCGTGCCATGTCAAGGCCTTCTCTTCTCCCTTGCTTCTTTTGTTCTGATCGGGGGGGGGGGGGGGGCGGTTTATAGTGGGAGAGTGGTGGGGAAGAGGTGGAGTGGTGTATGGTGGCGGGAGTTCTGGGCCTCCCAGCTGGCAGCGGGCTGTAAGAGGATAGGGGGGTGGTAGGCCACGTGGCCTCCCCCCTCAACATCATTGTCATCGTCTTCCTCTTCCTCATCTCTATCTTCCACTCCTTCCCTGTCATCATCAGCGTCATCTCCTTCTTCCTCCCCCTGCCACCTATTCAGCGACGACAGGTGGGGAAATGAGGTAAACAAATTTTCAATTAATTTTATTAAAATTTGTAGAGGGTTCCTACGGAGCTGCGGGGAGGGTTATTACATCTGCTTGGGAGCCATTCTCGATCTTTCTCTTTTTTAGGCGTGATTCCCACAAGACTTCAAGAGCCTCTTACGCAAGAAGGGGGGGGCCAACTGGGGGGGGGGGGGAGAAATTAAGCTTGCGGGGTGGAGAACAATATCACGAGAAAGGAAGAAAGATAAGTGCATGTGGCCAACCTCTAAGGAGGGGAAGGGAAGGAACCTTCTAGAAGGCTCTCTCTCTCTCTCTCTCTCTCTCTCTCTCTCTCTCTCTCTCTCTCTCTCTCTCTCTCTCTCTCTCTCTCTCTCTCTCTCTCATTGTAGCGTGCCATGTCAAGGCCTTCTCTTCTCCCTTACTTCTTTCATTCTGATTTTTGGGGGGGGAGGGGGGGTTATAATGGGAGAGTGGTGGGGAGGACGTGGAGTGTTGCATGGTGGTGGCGGGAGTTTTGGGCCTCCTAGTTGGTCGTGGGGGCTATGAGAGGTTAGGGGGGTGGTAGGCCACATGGCCTCCCCCCTCAACATCATCATCATCATCTTCATCTTCCTCGTCGCCATCTTCCACTCCTTCCCTGTCATCATCGGCGTTATCTCCTTCTTCCTCCCCCTGCCACTTGTTCGGTGACGACAGTGGGGGAAAGGAGGTAAAAAAATTTCAATTAATTTTATTAAAATTTGTAGGGAGGTTCCTATGGAACCATGAGGAGGGTTATTACATATTATCAAATTTCTTTAGCCTTTTCCAATAAGGAAATTCTCCATGCAGAATTTCTAGATAACATAGTTGTTATTATCCAATTTCTCACTCACTATTTGAGTGATATTGTCTGTCCTTTCAGCATTTGCCATAATGACAACTCTATGTATTCACTGCAGTCTTAACCAGTTAGTTCCTGACTCCATGCAACCAAGGTAAATCTTCCACTGATCAAGACATTTGTATAGCATCCAAACAACACAAGTACATCAGTTTGTACCCTTCAATCAATTCAGTTTAGCTCATCTGAGCATATTGTAGACATGAAAGTTCCAAACCTTTCGTTCCTGGATGCATAGATAGCTCACCATTAAAGCAGGATAGTTTTAGTCCACTAACTTTATGACAGTAAATTCTCCAATAACCAATAAATTTAGCTTACATACATGTCAAAAACATCCCCAAGCATGTGGCAAAACATCTAGACATGATAACCTGTTCATGTGGACTTCATCTCTTGCATACCCCTTATGCAACCAAGTTGTTTAGCAGTGGACAAATAAGCAGTCTATAACCAACAACATGTGAATAACTAGTAGTATATTCTAAGCTAAAACATGGAAATTTTCAGCAAAAATAGCCTCAAGTCATAGTAGACATGTTTCATGACCTCTAGGAGTCATATAGGCATTAATGCTTGATTATACAACTAGTAGTAGTGACAAAAAAAACTCCTCACAAGTTATGAACATCCAATGAATGGTTTATCTAGCAGTACATTAGTTTTGGACTCAACATTCAATGCTCATTGCATTTCAAAAAAACATCCTCCATTCATGGAACAATGCCCAAGCATCTACAGGTACTAAACAACCTTCACAATGCTCAAGAGATTCAAGTGTAGTTGTTCACTATTGCAGAATCCACACTAACTTACTACTTCCACTCCAAGCCTCAATCAGCACAACAAAAGGCTCTAATGCATGCTAATAAACCACTCCTGGAAGCCTCAATAGGCTCTGACAAACATAGCCTCCAAAACTCACTAATACATACCCTTCAAGTGTTGGTTATGGCTGCCACCCACTATTGTAGGGAAGATTTCTTCACAGGCTTCAAATGACAGTCAGCTTTTGTCTTCCTACTCTAGCTCTTGCAATGCCAAGCTCACATGCTCTCAAGTCTCATGGCTCTAATACCATTGAGAGAGAGAGAGAGAGAGAGAGAGGGAGAGAGAGAGAGAGAGAGAGAGAGAGAGAGAGAGAGAGAGAGAGAGAGAGAGAGAGAGAGAGAGAGAGAGAGAGAGAGAGAGAGAGAGAGAGAGAGAGAGAGAGAGAGAGAGAGAGAGAGGGGGGGGGGAGAGAGAGTGTGTGTGTGTGTGTTTGTGTTTGTGAGGGAGGGAGGGATTGATCGATAGATAGATAGATAGATAGAAAGACAGACAGACAGATAGACAGACAGAGAGACAAAGAGAGAGAGAGAGAGAGAGAGAGAGAGAGAGAGAGAGAGAGATAGATAGATAGATAGATGCGTAAGGCACAGAGAGCAAAGTACTCTATTTTTTGTCTTATTTTTTTAAAAAAATATTCATTATTTTTTAGCTTACACACACCATACCAAGTAAGATCTAAGTCTACATAACAGTGGGAAAGAGAGTTAGTTAATAACTAACTAGTATAGCTAGGTTTGACCGACATTATTATGCCACACCTATCATCTAGCTAACCTATTGTTCGGAGAGAGTGGGTAAATTTACTGAGCTTGATTCTTCACACTATCTCACTTTGCAATGATATTTATATAAGCAAATCTTTCTTGATGATGCATACATATATTAGTCTTTTTGAGCTAATTGCTATAGATTGCAACTAGCTAATTATTGTCCATCACATGGCCCATGACATGCTTGTGCTTTTCCATGAATACATAAATGAAAATAAGTCTAAACCAGAAAGAAACCTAAAATTTTTCTACTTTTCTCCTCATTTAGACTCACAAGGTTTGGATACACTTGTCAGTCACCTCTAGAGTGCAAATCTTGACATATACCAGACAAGCGGTGATACAATTTTTGGTAGTTTTTCCAAATTTTTATGGATAGATGAAAAAGTAAAGTCTAATTTTTTCTCTTATTTAAAAAATTCTAATCTACTTAAGCAAAATCAAATGGCCTTTCCAGATTGATCCCCTTCCAACCCCTCTTCCTAGCCTAGGATGTGTGAGGATTTTGCATCAAGCTCGTTAGTGTGAGGAAGCCCATCTCGCTCAAGCCCCATATATTCTGCTCATAGTATGTGGTCAAAGATTTCATCAAATAGGATTTCATCAAGTCCCAAAAATAGAACAAAAATGTAGGTGATTATTGACGACTTGCCAAATCTAGACAAAAGTATGCATGTCAAGTCACACACTCCTTATTGATCAATTACTTACAGTCTCTCACACTACAAGGTCTCCTTCCATGGATTTTTACCTACTCATATCATCATAGATGAAATCCACTTCTTCCTAGGTAAGCAAAAATATGCAAAATGATAGATAAAGCAAGGAGAAAAATCACCAACTCTTGTAGTCTAGGGTTTGCCTGTGAGCTCCCAAGTTATGTTGATTCCATCAATTGCACAATCTCCAACTCGAACCCATGAGCTGCACAAGAGGATGTTGCCCTACTTAAATTTCCAATTTGAATAAGCATGCCTCTCCCTCTCCCTCTCTCTCTCTCTCTCTCTCTCTCTCTCTCTCTCTCTCTCTCTCTCTCTCTCTCTCTCTCTCTCTCTCTCTCTCTCTCTCTCTCTCTCTCTCTCTCTCTCTCTCTCTCTCTCTCTCTCTCTCTCTCTCAATCGAGTGAAGGAGAGCCAAAGAAGAAAGCTAGGAAATAGCATGCACATGCACTTCTCTTCCTCAAGCTCGTATATGTTAATACAATTCATAGGATAGAATAGAGTAGAAGAGTCGATAGCCAAGTTAAAAAGAGATAAGATTTTAGATTTTGCAACCATGGACCAAATTCCCTAAGTTTTTTTTCCCACTTAAATATGGGCTTCCTCTTTTACAATTGGGCAATGAATATTTTCAAAGTTACCTCCCATGGTCTTCACTCCTTTCACACGTGCCCTTAGAGTCACTAATGTCTTGATCATGTTTTTTCTCTTGATTTTTTCCAACTCACTCACCACTAGCACCTATTAATGCTCAATAATTTGGATTACAAGGTGCATGAGAGTGAGTTGGGTGCTTGAAACAAAAATTCAAAGAGTTCTAACCAATGAATTTACAACTTAGTACATTTTTTAGGTTTTCAATATTTCTCACATTTTTAGAATTTGATAGCATCCATCTCAAAATTCCGGCCTTCATTGGATCCTTGCTTCTTAGACTTGATTTTTTTGGTGAATTTTTTGAGTCTTTGTTGTGCTTCTAGTCACCTTTCCTTCTTTAAATTTTGGGTAGGCTTTTGATCACTCTTTCTTTCCTTCTTAAAATTTTGGGTAGGCTTTTGATTGCTCTGTCTTTGCTTCCTGGATCTACATCTAAAACCTACATCATGTTAACACACCCTCCCTCCGACCCACCCTCCCTCCTCTCTTTATGCTATCAAAGAGGAGGGCCATGTGCATCGAAGGAGGATATATTACTATTTGGGTAAAGTCTTGGACATTGTCCCATGAGCAGCGATTACAAGGAGACTATAGGACATCAAAATGTTGAAGGAATTTGAATGGGAGATCATATAGACAACTTGGGAGGCTTTGATGCAAGACTCATTATGATAGGAAATTTCAAAGAAAATTTGAAATTGAACCACACTTAAATAACATTCACTTGACTTCTCACTTGCACTCTCATTTAGGGTGATTTTTTTAGCCCCATATAATTATAATAGAGTAATTGTTAAAAGAATGATAGCTACATAATCATGACTCAAAGTTTTATAAAGTCCACGTACTCAAGGCACTAACTCCTAGCCCTTGTTATCATGTTAACCACCAATACCCATGACAACATCTCTCCAAATAATCTAAAAAATTTCCCTACCAAAAAAAGATGAAGTTAATATGGAGGTATTTGCATTGTTTCCACAAATTTTTTGGATAGTTCTAAATCATCTTCTCTTAATTGGCTTTGTAGTATTGGAAAAAACTCCACTATTTTGAGATTTAAGTGGTGTTGTAGGTTTTCCATTTAGGAATGTAATAGTCATGCATCATGAATGAATTTGTTGAAAAGAAAGTCAAATGGTGCATGTAGAAAAGAAAGGAGCTTGTTATGATTGATGTTGATGTAGAGAGCTCCATTCTATACAGTTGGCACAAAGCATGTCATGCATATGTGAAATATAGACAATCATATTTGAAACCATTCAATAAGCTATATTTGTGGTTTTCATTTACAATGAATGCGATTACATAAGTTGCTTATTATACATATTTCTTTCAAACAAGTTAATGCAAAATCCAATGTAATGAACTTTGCTAAGATTGAAAAATACAATGTTTTATACATTTATTTGAGTGTAGTTTCTAGCTACTAAAACAATGATGCATAGGATTTCTTTCAAGAAAGCAAGTTTCTAGTACAATTTGATGAGATAATTGCTACTTTGTTTTTAAATGTCAAGAAACAACAAGTATCATGAGTGGATTATGGCAATTCATTCTATACTAGATATATAGGTGTTTATACAAAGGAGGGAAAAAGTATGAGGTATAATACACTTTCATATAAGCATACTAGATAGATTTTGTATTAAACAAATGTGATCTATTGCATGACAATAGAATGTATTGTGTGACCGATTCTATCATACAATATACTCCATCACATATGGCCACGTCTAGTGCATGATTCTCTTCTCCTTGAGGAGCGAGCTTTGAAGCCAAGATCATTAATAAAAATTTCAAAAAAAGTAACATAAAACATTACAAAAAGATTTCCATCTAATGGTACTTAGGTGTTGAAATTGGTTGGCTAGTCCTAAGTTGCATCTTAAATTGGGCCTTCTAAACTGTTGTGAGTTTGAATTGTAATATATAAGGATCTAGTAATAAGCGTAAGGTTTATTTAGGATTTTAGATATGCTAGTACTTTAACTAATTTTTAGAGTACTATCATAGGCTTTAACTTAACTTCCAACATAGAAAATAGCCTTGCATTAGTTTATAAGTTGATGATGTACTTAAAAGAAATAAAATGTTTGATAAATTCATAAATAAAACAAATAAACAAATAGATAATTCATTCAAGTAAGCAACTCAAATAGTATAAGAAATATGATGGGGCTCAAGTAGAGATATTTTGATCAATTTACCTTATTAAGCACATCATCATAGCAAATTATTGCAAAGCAGTTATCGTAGTAGAAATAAGGCAAGCAACACAAGTAATCATCTCCTTCAAATACCATTATAACCAAACTAACGCATTAACACAAAGTGATTTCAATTCTACAACAAATCACAACTTGCATTTCAACTAAGATATTCAATAATCAACAACACATGTGTAAACACATTCAATAAGTATATTATTTTTCATTTGACTAAGCTATTCAATTCAAGGACATTCAATAACTACACCAATATTTTCCATGATTTAGAATTTCAATATCCAGTCCATGTAAATAAACAACCGACATGATAAAATTATTTGGATTCACCAACACATTGATAAATATGTAGGTAGAAATGCTATCTAAAATCAAAGCCCACTATTAATAGAAATTATATTTTATACATAATTTCCTAGTTGCAGATTACTACACTTAACAAAATTGAAGTATCTTTAATAAATATCCATGCTCAACTATATGCTGCCCCATCGAGTATATGGCTTAGCTAGTTTTAGCCTCCTACATGTTATATAGCAATGGTTTAATACTCTTGGGGCAAGGTTTAAGAGATGGCAAGGTCAGTAAAGATGCACTCTAGAGCAATATGTGTTCTTTACTTACACATTGAGCTCTCTCTTGTAGATATTGTAAAAACTTGCAAGTATGTTGAGAAGGCCTACAAGCAATGTAAGCACATTTGTGCACTATAGAACGGGGAGGACACTTTATCCATTCTATTAATGCTCTAGGAATACCCATAATATATTTAATTAAGTGTGCATGATTTTAAAGTTCCAACCATAATATTTTATAAATAACATGAGAGAGAAGCAAGTAGTTTCTCTTTAGAAAATGTGTTTATAGAGCCTATAATATTTTTAAACGATTATACATTGTATATCCTACCTCTTGCTCAAATACTACCTTTAGGTCTTCTCTTGTCATTGGTTCTTCTATTGCCTTTGCCACATTTCTTCTTCTTGCCTCCCTTTTTGCATTTCTTTTGACCTTTCTTTATTGCAAGATCTACACTTGTTGCCTTTAGCTACCACATTTGAGGATCAATCAATGGGAGAGATGTGCTATGTAATGAGTAGGACATTGAGCTTGCTCAAATGAAGTAACATTGTAGATTAATGAGCCACATCATAATCCCTCATTGATTGGGAAAAGTTGCAAAGGGTGGGACATACCTAGGGAGCTCTAGTTTGCCTAGAATTAGACCCATATTCAATCTCACTTTTACCCAACCTTCACTTTCAAATAGGTAGATAGACAACCTAGGGAGGGAGTTCTTATTCCCATGGCCATGGAATCCATTGATCACAACCCCTATCCTTGTCACTAATATTGAAGACCCCTTCACCCATCACAAAGTGCTAAGGGACCAATACACTCTAGTGAGAAGGTAATGTTGCCCATTTATAGCATAACATGAAGAAGAGAATGGCAAGAGAAGCCATTTAAAAAGAGTTTGCACATAGGAAATGTGCTAGAAAGAGAATAGAAGTCAGATGTGAAGAAGAGAATGGCAAGAGAAGCTATTTAAAGGATTTTATATTGGAAAGGTGCCAAAAAAAGGAATAGAAATCAAATGTGAAAGTCAAAAGAAGGATGAGCATCAACCACAAATCTTAAATTAGGACTTTAGCAATTGATTCAAGCTACTTAGGTCCCACTCATACAAATTCTAAACCATTGCATGTAAATGGCCCAAAAGCCAAGTCTAAGAGCTGAGCATACTCACATAGAATGGGCCAAAAGGTTAGGTGGAAGGGTGAGGTTTGAAAACTTGACCAAAACTTGCACGCTCTCCCTATCTCTCTCTATTTATCTCTATCTTCTATTTGCTCCATCCCCAACATCACTTGAGCTTGAGTGAGGGTAAGGTAGTGAGCTTGCGAGAGCTTCTCTTGCTTTGTTGAGTATTTTGCTAAAGTAAATAGATGATACACTCCAAGAACTACATGATCCTAGACCTCATATTATGGATGAAGGCTACATTCCATGTTTTGGGGTCTTGTGTTACCCATGGGACATGCTTAGACTTTGCCTATATGGTTGGTTCTTTCATGCTAGTTTGCAGGCACTAGCATTACCCTCTTTATTTCACTATCCTTGTAATGAAAAATGACACTTGTATGAAGGTTGGATGCAATGAGCAAATCCCCAAAATGGTCAAGAGTTGGGATCATGAACTATATTCTTCCTTTTTTTACTATTTGCCATATTTTTATTTTTCTTATTTTCAAAAGTTCATCCTTTTGAACTTTGCAAAGTATGAGGAACACATAGAGTACATGGACAACCATGTTACAAACTAGGAGTTGAAGTCGTAGGTTGGATGATTGGGCTCATCCACTTCATTACTACTAGCATTTGCCGTATGCTTGATATTTTCAACATTTGCAATGTTCTAGAAGATTAGAAAGTTTTGCGATATCAAGAGCCAAGATCGACATCTTTGTAGCCATCGAATTTGCTTCAACATAGTGGGAAGGCATGTGCTAAGAGGACATTTTGACCATATTAAGAAAGTAACAAAGTTCAAGTGATTTTGCATGAAATGCTCCTTTGCATATTCATCAATGCCTTCCAACATATTAATGCATTTCCCTTAAAGTAGATGACAACCATGAACTAAAGATTTTGTATGCACAATTGAAATATGATTTCCCACAATCGATTGTCAATTGTAATCATGCTTGTATCAAGCTTGTTAAAGCCAAGGCTTGCCCAAGAGGATTGGACATGAATTTTGGATATCCTCCACTATGAACACAACTAAGAACCATCGTGTAGTTGAACACCACAAATTTTCAACATTATAGATTAGAGAACACCAAGAGGAGGTATTTGGTGTTGTTCTACCATGTTCACCACCAAAATAATTGGCTCTTAATTCATCAAGTGAATATCTTTGCATGTCTATTCAAAAATTGTATTTACTCTAGATCCTTCATCAACTAGGACATCTACAAAGAGTCCTTTGCATTTGAACAACTAAACATGAAGTTTCAAAAGCTACCAATGGGACAGTAAAGGCATGATCTATTTTTGAAACATTGGGCTTTGGAATGATAGGTTCTTTGGCATCACACAATCAGATTTCATCATAGAGAACCATCTTTCTCCAAGGAAGGGAGCATTTGTTTATCAAATGTGGAAACTAATGACATTAATTGTCCCACTATAGTATCCAAATTTGAGCCATTATCTTGTTTCATAGACCAAAGGAATTGTTAGTTTTCAAAATTACACCCAATTTGGCTTTCTAAGTGACATCAATTGGAAGCTAGACTTGCACTAGATTTGGAAGGAATTCATCCTCTATACTACAAGAAATGGCCTAGCATCATGCATAATAGCCACTAGAATTGATTGAAAATAGCCTTCATAGACTTGATCAATCCATTTGGACTCTTACTTTTGGACCTTTTCTTGGTCCAACTAGTTGATTTTTAAAGATTTCTAAGCTAGAACTTTCAAGGAAAGTAATATTTTGGTCTTATTCAAATTAGGGGGTGGGTTATTGATAGAAATGTATTTTATGTTGGTCATCTCCTCATTGTGAACTTGGTCAATGTTTGATAAAGACATAGGATTTGTGACAAATAAATGCATTTTGTTTTTCAACATGTCAGTTTCTTTTATGTGTTCATAGTACTGATCCAATTGTGGTGCATTTCACTTTTGCACTAGTTTTGGTTGTGTTCACATTGGCCAAGGTACTTTATGTTGGGAGGAAACATTTAATGTAGGTTGGCTGCATCAAAAGTAGTCAACTATGTATCGATTTTCTCACCATTTTTGGGTTAGTTGGCAACCTGTTTCAAGCTAGGTCAGCTATTTATACAATTTCCCCCATTGTTCTTTATTGATTCATTCAACTACAACCACTCTCTTTCTTCATGTTGCTTCATTTTCATCCATTAGGTTGACCTTGTGCCCTCACTAATACATTAATTACATGCAAAAGAATTGATCAGTCCAGCCTTGTATTTGACATTCCTTTTTAGATCATTTCAGTCTATATCTCCCATTCTTTGCATTCCTTTTAGTCACTTCCCTTCTCTCAAAATTTTCATGTCTCACTTCTATTGTGCACTCTCACATGGTATAATCACCATAGAGAAGAGGACTCGAAGGATCTTTGAAGAGAATAGCACACTTTTTGATGTTTCATGTACAATAAACTTGTGTTTATAGCTCTAAAGGTTGGACAATTGCTACTATCAATTGGCAACACTAAAACACAATGTTTCTTGTGACAAATTGATCATTTATGGTGGAGATAAGCCATCTACAGTCTACTTGTTGAAAAACAAAATCTCTATAGGTGATCTATTCCTAATTTGGAGTAGCCTAACACCAAAGCACAACATATTCCCTTATGTGCAAGTTTGTGAGAAGGAGTATGACTAACTGGTTTAGCTAGCTCAATGGTTTTAATGAGGTCAATGACTGAAGAAGTCTAGATTGTGATTTTGAATATCAAAGAGAATATTGGTTAGATTGTTGCGAAGACCTTTATGATCTAGAAGATTGTGAGGATTAATGAGAAAAAGATAAGATTAGATCACTAATCAAACAAAGATTGGCTCTCTGATAAGGAACTACAATCAAAGCGTGTTTTGGAGTGTGATCCCCTACCCCCTCGAGGGCACATTTTTCTAGAAGGGCTCCTACTAAAGGACCTCACTTTGCCATAACGTCACCCTTTATGCAAGTGTCAATTCTTCTTTCACTTTTGAGAAAGAGTGTTTGGATGGTTCTAACTACTCCCACATTGGATCGCATGTTCATTGAGAAACTCTTTGGGATAGGCTTAACTCTCGAGTCCATTCCTCTATCTTTATGAGTTGCCATGATATGGTCCTTGTACATGTTTAAATAATCTTTTTTGCTGCAAAGGTATGGACTACACTTTCTTCTCTCTAGTGGGTTTGGACCTTTGCACACTGTATGACTCTCAACATGGGACTATGTCAGCTTTTTATAATAACTGACTCCTTGAATATGATAGACCATACTAAGAAAATGGAGGACATATGGGATGAACTTCCATCCCTTAGCAAGAAAGTATCATTTGAAGACATGGTTATGACACTGCATACCTTCCATCTCCAAAACATGATGTTTTCTACACTAGTTTCCTTATCTCTAGAGTTTATGACACTATCACGTGGGAGGAGCTTATGCCGATGATATTTGTTTAAGATTGTACACATACAGAGACTAGTACTAGTGGAGCTAGAACCACCATACAATTTTGTGGTTGGGTTGTGTTCAAAGAAGTCCAAAGGGAAGACCCAAGTGCCCACAATGTTGGAAAGGTACACACCTTGAAGACAAATATTGGTAGAAAATGCCTCCATTTGAAGTCTGGAGCCAAGGATGATGCCAAAGATATAACTACAACTATCATAACAATAAAGTCTATGTTTGTTTATCTATTTGAGGTTAATGACATTGCTCTATCTTCTTCCTCGTTGAAGAAGCTTTGGTTTCTGGATAGTGGAGAATCATCTCATATGACATATTTGCATGATCGGATCTAGGACCTTTATTCCAAGGGGAAAATGTTACCATGGTTGACAACTCATTGGTTCTGGTTCGAGGAGTGATGAAGATTCCTATCATTTTAAAGAAACAAGATTAGAGTGCTATGAGTCAACAACTCATTGATTGGTGGAGATTGGTTTACCAAGGACATGCCCCATATTGCTATGAGTTAGCAACTAGAGTGCTCTTGCTTTGGCAAAGAACTTGGTGTTTTAGGCCTGCACTAAACACATCTAGGTCTTGCACCATTATATGCAAGAGTGGATCGTGGAGTCCAAGTAAGTGGTGGTTTATTGTCCCTAGGAGGACAGTCACACAAATCTTTTCACAAAGCCTCTATCTTAGGCTTCTATGGTTCATCAAATGAGATGGTTATGTCTTCAACCACTCCCTGAGATCTCAGAGGACTGTTAGCATTTTATGAGTTTTTTTGATAGTCATCTCCTGGTTGTGAGGTTTGCTAGAGTCTAACAGAGACAAAGGAGCTTTGATAGTTAGTTAAATTCATTTTTTAGCTTCTTATTAGCTTCTTTTTTTTGTGTCCACACTAATTGTAGTGATCTGGTCTCAGTACATCTTAGTTTTGCACCAATTTTGGATGTGTTCACATTGGTTGAGACAATTTATATTGGGTGGCAACATCTATTGCAGGTCAACTACATTAAGAGTAGTCTACTACTGTTAGTTGGCCCGTTGTTAGGTGGGATGGTTAGCCTATTTCAACAAGTAGGGGCATCACCTATTTTTATATCCTCCCCCATTATTGCCTACCCATTCATTTAGCTGGCATCACTCTTTCTCTTCAACCTGTTAGATATGCTCAATGCCCAGTAGTGCTGGTGCATCAAGTGGTGGTACTACTATACCGACAATTCAAATACTAAGGATTTGTCCACCAACCTTCAACAAATGCAAGTTAGATGGTACAAACTACACTTTGTGGAAGTTTAAAATCATAACTATCCTTGATTCTTATGAGCTTCTGGAGACAGTGCTAGGGACAAACCCAAAACCACAACCCACCCCTAACCCATCAAATTCAAGTGTTATGATTCCTCCAAATGCAAATATTCTAAAAGCTTGGAAATGAAGGAATATATATGCATTATGTCCCTTAGTTACAAGTTATTCTGACAGTGTTTTGACATTAATTTAGCATACAACCAAGGCATCAGAGGCTTCAAATGTATTGAGAAGTCAGCACAAAATGCGAAATCAAACAAGGATTCAAAATTTGGAGAATCAACTAGTAGTATTGAATTTCACTAAAGGAGAGACAACTGAAGCATTCATCACTTGGATCAAGAATCTATGCAACCAGATGGTTGGCACTAGGACATAGTGAGGAGCTAGCTTGGAGGTATCTTTGGATTTGTCCACCGAAGTTTGATGGATTGGTAACTACCCTAAACACTCAGGTGATACCCCAAGCTTTGATGTTTGAGTGTGTACTACTAATGGAGAAGGAGTTGAGGCTTAAAGCTAGAGAAGGTAGCAGTAGTGGAGATGTTGCATTCTCTACCAATGTGAAAGGCAAAGTTGGCTCCTCTAACAATGGTGACAAAAAGAAGAAGGGTGGTAAGAAAAAGTTTCAAGGAGAGTGCTTCTATTGCAAGAAGAAAGGACATGCAATTGTAGATTGTCATGTCAAGAAGGTAGATGAAAAGAATGGCACCGTGAAGACTAAAGGGAAGGAGACATCTGATACGATTAAAGTAGAGTTGGAGTTATTGATGGTGACCATTAAGGAAGTACGTTTCTTAGCACAATAAATATCTACCACTTACTCATGGGTATTGGATAGTGGCATCTCCTATCATATGATCAACAAGAAAGGTCTATATAGTTCTTAGATGAAGCCTTTGTAAGAATCCATCACTATGCCAGTTGGGAATGATGCAAAATGCCCTGATAAGGGCACATGTACTATTTCCTTTGTTATTGTAAACGGTGAAATAAAAAATCTTTCAAATATGTTGCATGTTCCAGAGATTAAGAGAAATTTGCTATCAGTTGCTTCTATAACTGATCTTGGCTATGAGGTGATATTCACTAAGACAAGTGCATAAATTATCGATAGTGGTGGCAAAGTTGTCGGCAAAGGAGAAAGAAGAAACAATATGCATGAGCTAAGTGCTCTTACAACCACCACTGGTGTGGGCATAAGTAAAATTTTGCATGAAAGATTTGGTCACATTGGTTTTGTAGTGTTAAAGGATATGTATAAGCAAGGTATGGTTGCTCATCTACCTATAGTAACTGAAATAAAGGAACCATGTGAAGCTTGTATGATGGGTAAACAACAGAGAAAGGCATTTTCACAAGAAAGAAAGAATAGAGCAAAGACTCCTCTAGAGTTGGTGTATATTGACTTGCATGGTAAAATGCCTACAAAAGCCTTGGGAGGATCTTCTTATTTTACGTTGATTATCGATGACTACAGTAGGAAGATATGGGTGTACTTTTGTTGAATGCTAAAATGACTAGATTTTCTGGCTGATTTTTGTTGTTTTTTAGGGCTGAATGGTTGATTTTTTATAGATTTTGAGTGATGACTGGTTGTTTTGGAAGTGTTTGAGAGTTTTTTGGATAATATTGATTATGCTTTGGAAGCTCATGATGATTTTCATTAGAAATATGAGGCTCTATAATGTTCTAATAGGTTCTGTTGAGGTTCTAATAGCTTCTGTTTTGTTCTATTTTTCTTCTGTATGAAGCATGGATTAATGATTGATGGAAGTTGAGGTCTTTTAAAAACTCATTGAATGGTTTTTGATAGTTTGGAATGGTTTTAGTATGAGTTATGTGGTTCTGATGTTTTCTATTGACCTTCTGTAACCTTCTGTTGAGCTTCTGTAAAGCCTATGTTTATGTTATGTTATGTTATGTATGCCTCTATAAGTGTTCTATGGAATGTATGTGTAACTTTGGGAAAGTTTTCTAGTCTTGGAAAGAGGTGAATGTACATTCAAAAGAGCTCAAGAAAGTGGAAGAAGTAGCTATTGAAGACTCAAGAGAAGACTGGAGTGAAGTGATGGTGGTGACCTGTGAGAAGTCACTGTAGTGGCTCTGGTGACCTTTCATATCGGACACACCTTTTGAAAGGGGCATACATGACCAAAGAAGGATTATTATGAGTGATTATTGAGTATTGTAGTGAGGATATGATGTTCTATTGAGTGAGATAGGAAGAGAGAGTCAGAGATAGCCAATTCTATGCCAAGCAATGTACCATCAAGTGTACACATTGGCATACTCCCTCTGAATTATTTTTCCCTTGTTCCATTCTAAATCGAGTGTGAATTATGGGTTCCCGTGATTATTCATTGAGCAATGTGGGAGTTGGGGCTAGCGACTGTTCTTTCATCCTCCTCCATGAGCGACAATGAGCTGAATGTTAAACCCTTCATCATCACTGACAGATTTCACTGATAGAGCTACCTCCCTGGGTGCTGCTATGTGGTCCTTGCCATGATGGATGTGTGCTATAAAGACGCTCTGGTACCTTCTGCAGATGACTATGATATTGCACGTGCCATCAACAATTACCGTCGATTATTTGCAAAATCAGACCAAGTGTTTCTAACCCTATTCCTTTTTTTGTTTTGAAGTGATGGTCATGTTTTAAGTGTAGGGACATCACCGTCCTGTCGAATGTCAAGTCTTCAGTCCCTGTTGCTTAGTTTACCCTTCCCATTCAAGTCTTAAGTGTGGGGACGCATCCTTGCGCGTTCTACGAGGTAGATACTCATGCATATCCCGATTTTGATCATGCATATATAACACAACCAGATTTTATCTTGATGGGGTCCCTTGTCCACCCACTCGCCCTCTCTCACCCCACTCCCGAGGACATTCCTCCCCTATTTCTCGCTATCCCTTGCTTTGATGGGTTTCCATGTGAATGTACCCTACGTTCACTAGCACCCATATCCAACCTTATAACCCTCTTTGTCCCTTTGAATGGTACACTTTTTCTTTTAACGGCCCTCTATTCCGATCAATGGTTTCCAAGTTATTACTTTTTGAAGAATTTTACGTCACCTTGACGTGTTCCCATGTGAACATGGTTATGGATGTGAGAGCCTTGCCCTGTACCTTCCACTTGACATTTTTTCTTTTTACAACTAGTCATTTTGAGGTATGGTTTGTTCGTTATTAATTTTTCCAGGTTTTCGTGTCTTTTTCATGCGTCTTTTTGTTCTTTTTCCATGCAAACCTGCCCGATTCTCCTCGAAACTTTCTTCTAATTTGATAGCTTTTTCCGACTCACCTTCTTGCCCATTATCCCTTTTTACTCCACCCCATAATTTTTTTTGGATTTTTTGTTATTAATTTTTATATGTGTTTTTGAGCCCTGTTTTATCGTTTTTTCCATGCTTATATTGACATTTTACCTCGAAAATGCATTATGACCTAATCGTCTTGTTATCCATGCTTGTATTGACATTTTTCCTTTTTATTGCCTTTTGTTCCAAGGTACAGATCTTCCCCAATTAATTTTCGAGTCTAGTTGATGATGCGTTTTTCTTGTTTTTGCCATGAGAATGCGCCTTCCCATCCCCGGAACTACATTCGATGTTTTCCACCCTATTTGCGCTATGCTTCGGACATTTTCTGTTTTCCTTTCACCGTGATTCACCTGTCGGATTGTTTTCTATTCATTTTTATGTCTCGTTTCGGATATGTTTTTTCGTTTTTTCCATGCGAACAGGTCCTCTCCTTGATGGCACCCTGTTTTGACATCATAGATTGGTCTAACATGCCGTCTTACTCATTTTTCCTCATTTTTGCTCTTTGTTCTGGCAGACAAATTTTCCGCCATTACTTTTTGTCTATTTTCACATTTCGATGTTATGCCGGTTTGCACGCGCACACCCTCGTTTCTGTCTTTCGACGCACGTGTCACGTTCATCTTGTTATCTGCCCTCCTTGTGCCTGCTCGCATCCGTTCCGTGTCCTCGGCACGACAAATTTCTTTACCCCCACCCGAGCATACGCGCAAGTCGGGGGGGGATGTTTCTTTTCTCTATTCTTCTTTTTCTTTTCTTTTTTAACAACACTTATTATTATTATTAGTTTTTCAAAACCAAAACTGAAAAATTTTTAACTTAATATTTTTATTTTCCCCCCTAACTATCTCTCCCGTGTCCCCTCCCCTCCCCCTCCCTCCTCCCTCTTCTCTCTCCTCTTCGTTCTCTCTCTCTCTCTCTATCTCTTCTTCTTCTTCTTCTTCCTCCTCCTCCTCCTCCTCCTCCTCCTCCTCCTCCTCCTTCCTCTTCTCCTTCTCCTTCTTCTTCTTCTTCTTCTTCTTCTTCGCCCACCTCCTCTCCCTAGATGCCTCGCCGGCCACTCTTTGGCCACCCGCCCTCCTCGCGCAGCTGCTGCCTGGCACCTGCCCCCTCTTTGGACACCCCCGCCTAGTTCCTCCTTGCGCCACCCTCGCTTGATTCCTCTACCTATGGTCGCTGGTGGGCTGCCGCCCAGTTCGTTGTTGCCACTGCCATGGAGCGTTGCCCGTCGCCGTGCGGAGCCGCCTGCCTCCTCTCCCTGCACCACCTCAGCCACCCACCCGCCCCGCCAACCAACCCACCCCACCACCTCCCTTCCCACTAACCCCCACCAACAAACACCCCCCCCCCCCCCCCCCCCCCCCCCCCCCCCCCCTCCCCTCTTACTTAGCCCCCCTTCCCCCCCATCAATCTTATTCCCCACCCCCCTACTAAGCCCCCACCCCTCCCACTAAACCCCCCTCCCCCCCCCCCCCCACCTAAGCCCCCCTTTCCACTAAACTTCCCACCCTTACCCCAGCCCCCAATTCCCCCTTTTCCCTCCGTTGCTTCGGTGGCTCCCAACCGGGTTTTCGGGTGCTTGCGAGTGTTTGTGTGCGTGTGTGGGAGTCATCGTGTTGTGTTGGAAGCTGCTTGTGAGTGTTTGTGTGCACGTGTGAGAGTTGTCATGTTGTGTTGGAAGCTGCTTGCGAGTGTTCGACCTTATCCGTGAGATGGTGTGTGCCCATCCATTCACATGTAACCGGGTACCCCCATTTTTATTATAAAATTGTCCAAAACCTTCAAACACACATAAAAAATCATTAAAAAATCCTTAAATTTTCATTAAAAATCTAAAAAAGTACATAAAATTAGAAAACCAATTCTATGTTAAATGGAAAATTTTCTAAAATCTTTTTCCAAGATGAAATGCTAGTAACTAATATCTAAAAATTCAAAAACTCAAAAATTTCTTTCGAATATATTTAACAATGAATAAAATTCATAAACATCAGAAATTAATTTCAAAAAAATATTAGAAAAAGGTCAACCTCTTTTCTCATGCTGATGAATAATAAATGGATATTCAATTCCTTAATTAATCACTTAATGATTTTTTATTCATTGAAAATTATTTTGAAATGCCAAAATACTTGAAAATTTGCAAAAAATCCTTAAAAAATGACAGGTAAATTCTAGAAAATCTTAGGATACTTCTTTTTAACATTTCCTATCTTTAAAGCTGTTTCAATCCCAATTTATTTTTTTTAAATCCCAAAAAACCAAACAAATAAAAAACCAAAAACCAAAACAACATAAACATTCAAACCTACATATTTAAATACATTCACAAAATCCACACAATAATTTCTCACCAACATATTCAAAATAAAACAAAACAAAAACAAGCTAATGAATAACTCCCACATGAAAAGAAACCACACATGATTTATCCCCAAGGCCAAATTTTCTCTTTCCGTTTTTCTTTCTTTTCTATTCTTTATTTTTTATTTTCCCTTGTGGTGTTAGTATTGGTTTCTTTTGTATTGGATAGGAGGTTGGCTATTCCCTAGTCACCTTGCTGTTGTCACCCTTGGATCTTTCTATTTCTTGGCATTGAGTGGATGAAGAATTTTTGCGCATCAGACCTTGCAAGTGCCCACATACTATCAGGTTTTTTTATTCTCCTCTTTCCCTTCTTCACATGCATATCAACACACAAGTAATTGTAAATAACAATCACCCGACCGTTGCACCCACACACAATTACCACAATGCACTTCCCTAAATTTGTAATTAAAATGAACCCGACCGTTAATTATAAAAGGAACCCCCATCGTTACACGCCCACTTTAGCACCATAACCCACCTAATTTCTGAAATTCATACATAGTGCACGCACACATGCACTATTTAGACACCATTAATATTTGTAATAAAAAATAAACCCCCCGAAGTCACGCATGCATACGCTTTGTACCAAAGATCATGCAATTTCTAAAAATGAATTGCATTGGTAGAGACCCCTGTCCAATCAAGTAAAATTGAGTGGGAATGGGCTACGCAAACGACTCACCCTACATTAATAGATTAATTTAAAAATAAATCGAGCTTAATTGATAATCTAATAAATGAATTCGATAGCATCACCCGCTCACTTCACCGCACCTTAGGTATACGCCTACGTTTACGAGGATTGGGATTTCTTAATCAAAGGTGTCGATAGTATTGGTTTGAGTTATTTTGATGGTCTAAATCTGTGATTCTATTTTGAGTCTAGTCAGTGTCGGAGATATGGTGTGCTTGATTATGGGTTCTTGAGTGCCTGATTGTTTGCATAGCATGAAGCTTTCGGTCGCATGAGTGCGTAGGTCATGTCCAATTTTTTACATAGGCTGTGGATTGGTTAGGGAGGTCTAGTCCGGTCTTGTCTGTCCTTCTCTTTCTTTGTCCTGATATTTTCCTTAGTGGTGGCTTGTTTGGGGTTTTGCAGGAATTTTTCCATTATTGGTTGTGTGTGTGGATATCCTGTGTAGTCTAAATGGCATCATCCTCTACTCCCCTGATTGTGATTCAGCATGTGCCATTGCCAGCGCATGACTATTCCCTTCTCTTGGAAGCAGATTGTATTTGTCGTGCTGGTCTCCGTTCCTTTGTAGCGCTTAAGTTTCTACCAGTGGATCACAACCTTTGCTTCTCTTTCTTGGCATCATACAAAAAATAGTTTGGCTTGCGATGCTTCTACCTCTCCACTACCAATATCAGTGAAGCGTTATGTCTACCTCTTTCTGCTTCCTTTGTACCTAGTGGTAATCAATTATTGACCGTCGAGGACATCCTTTCACTTCTTCAGAAGGAGACATCTACCCCTTTGGTGTCTAGAAAAATTATTACTAGTTCTGGGGTTTCTTTTGCTCTGATCTCCTCTCCGATGTGGAAGCAACTCTGCCAATTCCTAAAGACATATTCATGTTCGGAAAGCCTGCTTCCAAATGTTTTTCCAAGGAGCTTTTTACTATGCTTGTCCAGATCCTTGAGGGAGCCAAGTTTAATTGGGTTGCATTCATGTTGACCAAGATGGATTAACATTTTCAGAGAGTCAAAAAAGGTCAAGGTAGTAACGTCTCTTATGGTGTATTCCTTCAAAAGATTATTACCCTTGCCCCTCCTCCTGGTGGTGTGCTAGTGGTTGATCCTACTCCTCTTCCAAATGAGCCTCCACCTTCTGTTCCATCTCCTCCTTAATTACAACCAAATTCAGATACGGAGGATGAGCCCCCTCCTAGGTTCCTCAAACTAAATGTAAGCGTACTACAGGGTTGTCTAGTCCCTCTTTAGCTTCAATTGCAAAATCTTCTGTGCAAGATGCTACCCCTCCTATTTCTAGTAGTTCCCTCCCTTCATTCTTGTCTTGTCCTAACTTATTTGCTGCCTAAAGGGATGGACAACTAGATTAGCAGATTCCCTCTACTTTACAGATGATGTTGGCTAGATCTTTTTTTTCCCAGTTGATTTCTAGTGTCCAGTCTACATTGGAGACTCCCCTTACTTCATGTCTTCAGTCTATCTACAAGAGAGTTTATAATTCATTGCAAGACAAAGTTGACTCTTTGACTAATCAGTTGAGCAAAGCTTTGGAGGACTTGGCATCTGAAAAAACTACCCTCAGTGCTATTCATGAATAGATGACTGATGCTACTGCTTTGCTGGATTCCTAGCAAGCTCAAATCAAAGAGTTAAAAACTAAAGTAGTTACTTTGGAAGCTGCAAATGTGGCTTTAACTCAAGAAAAGAATGCAGCTATTGAGGATATGATAGAGTCAGATCATAAGTTGGGTACTTGCGAGGGTGAATTGCAACATTCCCAATACACTATTGAATTATAGAAGAAGCTTATTGAAGAGCTTCACCAGCAAATCACTGTTCTCTCTATTCCTCCTCTAGCCTCAGTGGTTTCTTTTGTATTATCTTCTACAAAGGAGCTTAAGTAGTTGCAACAAAAGGCTAAGCTGTGTGATGGGTTTTTTGCTAAGGTAGAATGCCTTCAGCACAACGAATGAATTGTGTGTAGGATGACTTTTCTCGCTATGCTGAATTGGTGTCACCTCCTCCCTCTTTCTGGATTAAGTATAATCAACAGAGGTTTGCCCTATATATTTCTCTAAGTAATGTGGATTTGGAACCTCCAGAGGATGGGTGGTCAACTCTATGGATTGTTGATTTGTTGAGAGCTGTCTTTCATAGATTTGTGGATGAGTTAGTTTCACATGAAGCCCAATTATTATCTTTTATGTATCTCATAGGACATCTACAAATTTCTGATGAGGAGGATTTGAATGTTTATGTGGGGGATGTCATTTTGCAACCCATCATGTATGTTCATTCAGTGGAGCTCTTATTAGTGAAAAGCTTGAAGACTTATCATCAACAAACATCTTGGTGTAGAGGGCATGCTTGGCATCCACCTTTGGAGGATGATGTTTTGAAACCTTGCTGTTTACAAAATGTCTTTTATAAGTGTGATATCTAGCCACTGCAAACTCAATTGTTGAGCTATCTTGCTAATCATCTATTGTTTATTGATTCCTTTTTCTAGGCCCTTAATTTTCATTGTTTCATTTATCCATTGGATCCTATTGATCTTCTTTCCTATTCTCTCATGTCCTATCGCCTTCCTTTATATGTTTCCCTTCTTTCTTCTCATCCTGACACTATTCCTCTTGAACTTCCTCCTATTCCTTTAGCTTTCTCCGCACAATCTCTTCAAATGTTTTTGTTGAATTCTCCATCTTTTCCATCTTCTTATCCCTTCACTTACCTTCATTTTATTATTTGTTTTATCCACCTTTGCAATGTTTTCCTCTCATTTCATTACCATCTCCATCTGATTCTATTAACCGTCCTCCCCAATCCGTGTTGGATACACCTGGGTATGATAGTGATATTCTTTGCAGAAAAGGCAATGGACATTGCATGATTCTTTGACAGGACCGTGGCCTCCAATTCCAGGGTCCTGGGAGACATCTGCTACATGTTCGACTTCTTATCTTCATTTTGCTCAGGTGCATGTTGACTCAGAGGATACTTCTGTACGCCTTGAAGGGGATGTGTTGTTTACAATTCCTATAGAATGTACCTCAATATTTTATATGAGAGTAAAGCTCTTAAGTGTCTCAAGCTTAGCATGCAGTTTAAAAAGAAATATCTTGGTCCTACTTCGAAGTGAAGCCTTATCCTTGTTGTATCCTCTTTTCTTAATGACAAAACTTTTCTGTGCTCTCCATTTTTGGGGGCATGTGCCATTTAGACTAGCTGGTGTTGTATCTATGTGAGTTTTGTGTATGTTCTGTGATGTATGTGATGTGGTGTATTATACTCTTATGTGGATTTGAAGATGAAGATGGGCTTGATTGCGAAGTTGATGGATGGTAGTTAGTGATTCTATTTGCTTGATGGATGGACACAACCTTTTATATCCTTTATGAATTTGTTATAATTTTTTGTTGATTACATGATCTGTTCATGGATAAAGGTGTTTTCCTTTCATTATATGCTTTTGTTGGGGGTAAAGGCGCCTCCGCCTAGCCGCCCGTGTATTACTACACTGCCAGTACCCGCCACTGCACACTGTAGGTGGCGGGCACCCGTCACAGTCACTTATTCTTTATTCTTTTAGTGACAGTTTGAATAAAGGAAGGCCCAGCCACACATTGTGGTTGTTGGAGTTCCCATTTGTGTCTCTCTCTCTTCTTGCTCTTTCTCTCTACCATAGCTCACTTCCAAGCAAGCTTCGATCCTTCTCACCTTTCAACTGGTATCAGAGCGAGGCTTCCCAACTTCCCAAGCTTGGTTTGTGGCATTCTTAGCTTCCATTCAAATACCTACAGCATTGGGTCTCCTTCCCGGCAGCCATAGCCGACCTTCCCGAGCTCCCGTCACTCCTCGGTTTCTCGATCACCTTCCTGGCCTATTGAGTCACCCTCAGGGCATTGCTACAGAGGTATTGAAGTGTTCTTTTATTTATTTTTTCTTCAGTTCTCAGGTTGCAGTCAAACAGGGCAGCCATAGCTCAAACCCTTGGGGCCTGGATCTTGCTCCCTCTTGCATTTGGGCACTTGAGGCTTCTTATGGGCCTCCGTGGACACCCCCCCGGAGCCTCCAACTGCTACCATTGAGGCCACGTGGATGCACAGGAGCAGAAGAAGGGATCAGCAAATTTGCGCCATTTTTTTGCTGTTCTGGACAGCACACTATAGCAGCTCACCTAATCCTCATTGATGGCTATGTCATGCTTCTTCGGGCTTGGCAATGCACTTGGCAATGGTCTCTAACTTTGGTTGAAGCCTCCTTGATCATTGGCATCAGTTTTGCATCCGTTGTTTCTGCTTGGCACCTTGCTTGAATCATGGGATGTCTTCCGTACTGCCATATGCAAGAACAAGCTTGATGGGCTGAAGATCAAAGATGTTGAGAGTACTTTATTGAATAAGGAAATCAATAGGAGAAATAATGATGCTTCCCACTCTTCACATGCATTGACTGTTACAGGTGGCAGAAATGGCAAGCATGATAATGATCATAAGGGCAGGGACTCTCAGAAGTCCAGGTCCAAGTCACGTGGTCATAGTAAGTCCCATGGATGGAAATCTAATCTTACCTATCATTATTGTGGAAAAGCACAACATATTAGGCTGCAATGCCATAAAATGTGCGATGATAAGCGCAAGGAAAAGGGAAAAGAAAAAGTGCATGAAAAGTCTTTTGAGACCAGTATTGTACCTGCAAAGTCCAGTGTGAAGATAAAAGAGGTTAATGTCATGCAGGCCACAGATTCAGATGATGATTACATACTTGAAGCTTCTTCATGCGATGCCTTACAGGCTTCTGAGATACATTCTATGTATGCGCAGTGCTGGGTCTCCTGGCTCTTATACCCCTTCCCAAGTGTGGTGTTGATGCCCCCAATCACTCACTTGGCGATCTTAGGCATCACTAGCTAGCGTTTTACCAATTTTTGCCCTGTTTTGCCCTGTTTTGAAACAATAAACCCTACCCTTCTCTGGTTCGATTTCCTAATTCTAACCTACGCTAAATGCAACAAAAAACGAAGGCAAAAAACTGAAATAGATTCTCCATGTTTTCCAATCATCAAACAACCAAAATATCCCAAAATACTTACTTGTTTTGAAGATCAAAAACACCCAAACTTCCTACCTATCTCAAGCTCCGTTTCGGGGATGAATCCCCTACTTCGATGCTCGATATGAGGCGCGCAAGTGCTCAAGCTTGAATCCGTTGGTCTCGACAACGGAACCAAAATGTTGTGGGAGCTCATGCTCAACCGCCAAGACCCACGAACCACTTATTGCTTCAAGCGTTTCAAGCGAGCTCTAATGGCTATCTCTCACCTAGCCAACACGCCGTGGATCCTACGAGTGTAGTGAGCTTACCTTGATGCTGATGTGAGTAGCCTCCTCCCTCGCACACCTCAGTAGCTCCATGATTCTTGATGCTAGCTCAAGCATCCTCAAGCCTTCTCCATCTCCAAGCTCCATCCTCCATAGCCGCGTGCGCGAGAGAAGAGAAGAGGAGAGGAGATAGAGAAGAGCTTCACCCTCTTGATCCCTCACTCTCACACACTCACTCCCTCACACTCTCACACTCCCTCTCTCAAGAGCACACACAAGCAAGAAGAAGAGAAGAAGAGAGCTCTTGGTAGCCACACACCAAAGAATGAGCTTCCATTCACTTTTTGAACTTTATATACAAACCCTAAAATCCCATGGGCACCCATCCCCTTTTTTACATGACCGGCCATTGTGGCAAGGTCTTTTTTCCATTTTCCTCTTCTAGCCTTACGCCTCTAGCCTATGCCCATCTAATATTTTACAATTGGCACAGGAGGGAACGTGGTGCTCTTTTACAAGAGTTTTCCAAGTTTTTTGAGGCGCCTTTCATTTAAAATTGCACCTTTGGTCTCGGCTTAGCTTTTAGAGGTCGCCTGTGCATCTTTGCTCTTCTTCCATGCTTTTTCCGCTTTTTCCTTCATTCTCCGCCATTTTCTGCCATTTCGACTTGGGGTTAACATAGAGGTGGACACTTGGAAAACCTCACCAATGGACCTAGATGCCATCTTTGCCATGGTAAAGGGTGACCCAAAGGTTAAAAGTGAGTATGGACCTATAACAAAGTACATTCCTTATCTTGAGGATGGGCACAACTAGATGCATGTGTTGTCAACCATTAATCTTCCATTCTCGAAGGATGAGAGTGAATATAGGCAAGCTGTAGATTCTGCCCCAATAAACCCAACAAACCCACAACCTCAAACCTATCCACAATGCCCTTATGCATGATGGCTAGGAGTTCCATCAACACCAATCACCTATCACATCATAACTAACAAATTGGAACTCCATAAAATCCTTGAGTACCTGTCAAGTGAGCTAACTGGCAACCCAACAACAAACCTAAAGCCCCTCAAGGATCTCATGGAAAGCAAGGAGTAGCGATGGACTAAGGTGCACCACTTAAACCTGTCATATAACTAGACTCTCATGACAAGTGAGAAAAAGCTTGAGAACAGGAACCTGAAAACAACACATAGTCCAAGTATGAGGATTTCCAAGGATGAGTACAAATATTATTGTTCCATCACGAAGGAAAGCAAAGAGAAAGTGGATACCATAGAATATGACATGGATGAAAGAGTGATTGAGCAAATTAGAGCAGGCACTAAACCCTGAGAGGTCAATATGTTTAGAGTGAACAAAGGAGTTGCCAAGGTAGATTGCGATCGACCTTGGCAAGAATGCCTAGAGGTACTAGATTATGAGCAAGCGGATGATGGGACCTAAAATGGGCCGGCACTGGCTATGGCAGCCAGACCTCATACACACACCAGACAACCCCACCACACAGCCTTGCAGCCTGGAGTGTCTAAGATTCACTCTACACTAAATGTTGATGTCGATTCTACATTTGTATTAGGTCATAGTCCAACGTTAAACATCCCTTCTCCTTAGAGGGAGATCCCATAACATATAGGCATAATATCTCGTATCACACACATAGGGAAGCACCTCTCGGTTGACTGTTGTGGCTCCACTGCGACTCTCCTACACCTCGGATATTGGCCCCAAGATGCGTTGCTCCAACATAAAGTACACACGATACAAGCTCCACTCTTTCATTTTGAATGTATTCCAGGAGATACCATGTGTCCTTACCAAATAATTTTCCAAGAATGATCAACTAGCCTACAGCTTAGGACGTCTTCACACACTTAAGCGTAGGTCATCATAACGGAAAACAGGTGTTATGCATCCAGTTCTTTATAATCTGATACTATGGTTGATATGCACATGCAAAAGTGGATGATCCTAATATGCTCAAACATAATTTTCAATCAGAAACATGTCATGCACAACCAGGCTTTCCAATACTCATTCATTAACTCGTTGAGGTGATGTAAGGATAGCATCGAGACAACGCTCATGCTACTATCCTCTTAATTAAAATACTACGAACTCTATATCATGATATGCATAAGCAAAATCGTCACTCCTCAAACCAGAACCAATGAGTTGTTAACCATGGTAACATTTTCCCTTTGGAATAGAGATCCTAAATCTGATCATGGCAATATGTCATATGAGATGATTCTCCACTATCCAGAAGCCAAAGCTTCTTCAATGAGGAAGAAGATAGAGCAATATCATTAACCTCAAATAGATAAGCAAACATAGACTTTATTGTTATGATAGATGTAGACTTTATATCTTTGGCACCATCCTTGGCTCCAAACTTCAAATGGAGGCATTTTCTACCAATATTTGTCTTCAAGGTATGTACCTTTCTGACATTGTGGGCACTTGGGTCTTCCCTTTGGAATTCTTTGAACACATCCCAACCACAAAATTGTATGGTGGTTCTAGCTCCACTAGTACTAGTCTCTCTATGTGTCATAAACTCTAGAGATAGGGAGACTAGTGTAGAAAACATCTTGTTTTGGAGATGGAAGGTATGCCAAGAGTGTCATAAGCATGTCTTCAAATGATACTTTCTTGCTAAGGGATGGAAGCAAAAAAGATTATTTAAACATGTCTCCAAACCCACTAGAGAGAAGAAAGTGTAGTCCATACCTTTGCAGCAAAAAAGATTATTTAAACATGTACAAGGACCATATCATGGCAACTCATAAAGATAGAGGAATGGACTCGAGAGTTAAGCCTATCCCAAAGAGTTGCTCAATGAACATGCGATCCAATGTGGGAGTAGTTAGAACCATCCAAACACTCTTTCTCAAAAGTGAAAGAAGAATTGACACTTGCATAAAGGGTGATGTTATGGCAAAGTGAGGTCCTTTAGTAGGAGCCCTTCTAGAAAAAGGTGCCCTCGAGGGGGTAGGGGATCACACTCCAAAACACGCTTTGATTGTAGTTCCTTATCAGAGAGCCAATCTTTGTTTGATTAGTGATCTAATCTAATCTTTTTCTCATTAATCCTCACAATCTTCTAGATCATAAAGGTCTTCGCACCAATCTAACCAATATTCTCTTTGATATTCAAAATCAAAATCTAGACTTCTTCAGTCATTGACCTCATTAAAACCATTGAGCTAGCTAAACCAGTTAGTCATACTCCTTCTCACAAACTTGCACATAAGGGAATATGTTGTGCTTTGGTGTTAGGCTACTCCAAATTAGGAATAGATCACCTATAGAGATTTTGTTTTTCAACAAGTAGACTGTAGATGGCTTATCTCTACCATAAACTATCAATTTGTCACAAGAAACATTGTGTTTTAGTATTGCCAATTGATAGTAGCAATTGTCCAACCTTTAGAGCTATAAACACAAGTTTATTGTACATGAAACATCAAAAAGTGTGCTCTTCTCTTCAAAGATGCTTCGAGTCCTCTTCTCTATGGTGATGGTACCATGTGAGAGTGCACAATAGAAGCGAGACATGAAAATGTTGAGAGAAGGAAAGCGACTAAAAGGAATGCAAAGAATGGGAGATATAGACTGAAATTATCTAAAAATGAATGTCAAATACAAGGCTGGACTGATCAATTCTCTTACATGTAATTAATGTATTATGAGGGCACAAGGTCAACCTAATGGATGAAAATGAAGCAACATGAAGAAAGAGAGTGGTTGTAGTTGAATGAATCAATAAAGAGCAATGGGGGAAACTGTATAAATAGCTGACCTACCTTGAAACAGGTTGCCAACTAGCCCAAAAATGGCGAGCAAACCGATACATAGTTGACTACTTTTGATGCAGCCAACCTGCATTAAATGCTTCCCCCCAACATAAAAAACCTTGGCCAATGTGAACACAACCAAAACTGGTGCAAAAGTGAAATGCACCACAATTGGATCACTACTATGAACCCATAAAAGAAACTGACATGTTGAAAAACAAAATGCATTGATTTGTCACAAATCTCGTGTCTTTATCAAACTTTGACCAAGTTCACAATAAGGAGATGACCAACATAAAATACATGAAATGCTATCAAATAACCCACCCCCTAATTTGAATAAAACCAAAATATTACTTTCCTTGAAAGTTCTAGCTGAGAAATCTTTGAAAATCAACTAGTTGGACCAAGAAAATGTCCAAAAGTAAGAGTCCAAATAGACTGATCAAGTCTATGAAGGCTATTTTCAATCAATTCCAATGGGTATTATGCATGATGCTAGGCCATTTCTTGTAGTATAGAGGATGAATTCCTTCCAAATCTAGTGCAAGTCTAGCTTCCAATTGATGTCACTTAGAAAGCCAAATTGGGTGTAATTTTGAAAACTAACAATTCCTTTGGTCTATGAAACAAGATAATGGCTCAAAGTTTGGATACTAGAGTGGGACAATTGATGTCATTAGTTTCCACATTTGATAAACAAATGCTCCCTTCCTTGGAGAAAGATGGTTCTCTATGATGGAATCTGATTGTGTGATGCCAAAGAACCTATCATTCCAAAGCCCAATGTTTCAAAAATAGATCATGCCTTTGCTGTCCCATTGGTAACTTTTGAAATTCCATGTTTAGTTGTTCAAATGCAAAAGACTCTTTGTAGATGTCCTAGTTGATGAAGGATCCAGAGTAAATACAATTTTTGAATAGACATGCAAAGATATTCACTTGATGAATTAAGAGCCAGTTATTTTGGTGGTGAACATGGTAGAACAACACCAAATACTTCCTCTTGGTGTTCTCTAATCTATAATGTTGAAAATTTGTGGTGTTCAACTACGTGATGGTTCTTACTTGTGTTCATAGTGGAGGATATCCAAAATTCATGCCCAATCCTCTTGGGCAAGCCTTGGCTTTAACAAGCTTGATACAAGCATGATTACAATTGACAATCCATTGTGGGAAATCATATTTCAGTTGTGCATACTTTAGTTCTTGGTTGCCATCTACATTAAGGGAAATGTATTAATATGTTGGAAGGCATTGATGAATATGCAAAGGAGCACTTCATGCAAAATCACTTGAACTTTGTTACTTTCTTAATATGGTCAAAATGTCCTCTTAGTACACGCATTCCCACTATGTTGAAGCAAATTCGATGGCTACAAAGATATCGATCTTGGCTCTTGATACCGCAAAACTTTCTAATCTTCTAGAACACTGCAAATGTTGACAATATCAAGCATGTGAAAAATGCTGGTAGTAATGAAGTGGATGAGCCCAATCATCCAATCTAAGACTTCAACTCCTAGTTTGTAACATGGTTGTCCATGTACTCTATGTGTTCCTCATACTTTGCAAAGTTCAAAAGGATGAACTTTTGAAAATAAGAAAAATAAAAATATGGCAAATAGTAAAAAAAGGAAGAATATAGTTCATGATCCCAACTCTTGACCACTTTGGGATTTGCTCATTGCATCCAACCTTCATACAAGTGTCATTTTTCATTACAAGGATAGTGAAATAAAGAGGGTAATGCTAGTGCCTACAAACTAGCATGAAAGAACCAACCATATAGGCAAAGTCTAAGCATGTCCCACGGGTAACACAAGACCCCAAAACATGGAATGTAGCCTTCATCCATAATATGAGGTCTGGGATCATGTAGTTCTTGGAGTGTATCATCTATTTGCTTTAGCAAAATACTCAACAAAGCAAGAGAAGCTATCGCAAGCTCACTACCTTACCCTCACTCAAGCTCAAGTGATGTTGGGGATGGAGCAAAGAGAAGATAGAGATGAATAGAGAGAGATAGGGAGAGCGTGCAAGTTTTGGTCAAGTTTTCATACTTCACCCTTCCACTTAACCTTTTGGCCCATTCTATGTGAGTATGCTCAGCTCTTAGACTTGGCTTTTGGGCCATTTACATGCAATGGTTTAGAAATTGTATGAGTGGGACCTAAATAGCTTGAATCAATTGCTAAAGTCCTAATTTAAGCTTTGTGGTTGATGCTCATCCTTCTTTTGACTTTCACATTTGATTTCTATTCCTTTTTTTGGCACCTTTTCTATGCAAAATCTTTTAAATAGCTTCTCTTGCCATTCTCTTCTTCACATCTGACTTCTATTCTCTTTCTAGCACATTTCCTATGTGCAAACTCTTTTTAAATGGCTTATCTTGCCATTCTCTTCTTCATGTTATGCTATAAATGGGCAACATTACCTTCTCACTAGAGTGTATTGGTCCCTTAGCACTTTGTGATGGGTGAAGGGGTCCCTTAGCACTAGAGTGTATTGGTCCCTTAGCACTAGAGTGTATTGGCCCCTTAGCACTTTGTGATGGGAAACTCTTTTTAAATGGCTTCTCTTGCCATTCTCTTCTTCATGTTATGCTATAAATGGGCAACATTACCTTCTCACTAGAGTGTATTGGTCCCTTAGCACTTTGTGATGGGTGAAGGGGTCTTCGATATTAGTGACAAGGATAGAGGTTGTGATCAATGGATTCCATGGCCATGGGAATAAGAACTCCCTCCCTAGGTTGTCTATCTACCTATTTGAAAGTAAAGGTTGGGTAAAAGTGAGATTGAATATGGGTCTAATTCTAAGCAAGCTAGAGCTCCTTAGGTATGTCCCACCCTTTGCAACTTTTCTCAATCAATGAGGGATTATGATGTGGCTCATTAATCTACAATGTTACTTCATTTGAGCAAGCTCAATGTCCTACTTTGCTCCCTTAGATCCATTACATATCACATCTCTCCCATTGATTGATCTTCAAATGTGGTAGCTAAAGGCAACAAGTGTAGATCTTGCAATAAAGAAAGGTCAAAAGAAATGCAAAAAGGGAGGCAAGAAGAAGAAATGTGGCAAAGGCAATAGAAGAACCAATGACAAGAGAAGACCTAAAGGTAGTATTTGAGCAAGAGGTAGGATATACAATGTATAATCGTTTAAAAATATTATAGGCTCTATAGACACATTTTCTAAAGATAAACTACTTGCTTCACTCTCATGTTATTTATAAAATACTATGGTTAGAACTCCAAAAGCATGCATACTTAATTAAATATATTATGGGTAGCGCACCAAGCTCTACGAGCATTGTAAGTTCCTAGAGCATTAATAGAATGGATAAAGTGTCCTCCCCGTTCTATAGTGCACAAATGTGCTTACATCTCTTGTAGGCCTTCTCAACATACTTGCAAGTTTTTACAATATCTACAAGAGAGAGCTCAATGTGTAAACAAAGAACACATATTGCTCTAGAGTGCATCTTTACTAACCTTGCCGCCTCTTAAGCCTTGCCCCAAGAGTATTAAACCATTGTTATATAGCATGTAGGAGGCTAAAACTAGCTAAACCATATACTCGATGGGGCAGCATATAGTTGAGCATGGATATTTATTAAAGATACTTCAATTTTGCTAAGTGTAGTAATCTGCAACTAGGAAATTATGTATAAAATATAATTTTTATTAGTAGTGGGCTTTGATTTTAGATAGAATTTTTACCTACATATTTATGAATGTATTGGTGAATCCAAATAATTTTATCATGTCGATTGTTTATTTACATGGGCTGGATATGTTTTTGAAATTCTAAATCAGGGAAAGTATTGGTGTAGTTATTGAATATCCTTGAATTGAATAGCTTAATCAAATGAAAAATAATCTACTTATTGAATGTGTTTACACGTGTGTTGTTGATTACTGAATATCTTAGTTGAAATGCAAGTTCTGATTTGTTGTAGAATTGAAATCACTTTGTGTAAATGTGTTAGTTTGGTTATAATGGTATTTGAAGGAGATGATTGCTTGTGTTGCTTGCCTTATTTCTACAAATAGAGAACAAAAAAGTTCACTACGATAACTCCTTTGCAATAATTTGCTATGATGATGTGGTTAATAAGGTAAATTGATCAAAATATCTCTACTTGAGCCCCATCATGTTTCTTATACTATTTGAGTTGCTTACTTGCATGAATTATGTATTTGTTTATTTGTTTTATTTATGAATTTATCAAGCATTTTATTTCTTTTAAGTACATCATCAACTTATAAACTAATGCAAGGCTATTTTCTATGTTGGAAGTTAAGTTAAAGCCTATGATAGTACTCTAAAAATTAGTTAAAGTACTAGCATATTTAAAATCCTAAATAAACCCTATAATTATTAATAGATCCTTATATATTACAATTCAAACTCACAACAGTTTAGAAGGCCCAATTTAAGATGCAACTTAGGACTAGCCAACCAATTTCAACACCTAAGTATCATTAGATGGAAAGCTTTTTGTAATGTTTTATGTTACTTTTTTTAAAATTTTTATTAATGATCTTAGCTTCAAAGCTCACTCCTCAAGGAGAAGAGGATCATGCACTAGACGTGGCCATATGTGATGGAGTATATTGTATGATAGAATCGGTCACATGATACATTCTATTGTCATGCAATAGATCACATTTTTTAAATACAAAATCTATCTAGTATGCTTATATGAAAGTGTATTATACCTCATACTTTTTCCCTCCTTTGTATAAACACCTATATATCTAGTATAGAATGAATTGCCATAATCCACTCATGATACTTGTTGTTTCTTGACATTTAAAAACAAAGTATCAATTATCTCATCAAATTGTACTATAAACTTGCTTTCTTGAAAGAAATCCTATGCATCAGTGTTTTAGTAGATAGCAACTACACCCAAATAAATGTATAAAATATTGTATTTTTCAGTCTTAGTAAAGTTCATTACATTGGATTTTGCATTATCTTGTTTGAAAGAAAATATGTATAAAACATTGTATTTTTCAGTCTTAGCAAAGTTCATTACATTGGATTTTGCATTATCTTGTTTGAAAGAAAATATGTATAATAAGAAACTTATGTAATCGCATTCATTGTAAATGAAAACCACTAATATAGCTTATTGAATGGTTTCAAATATGATTGTCTATATTTCACATATGCATTACATGCTTTGTGCCAACTGTATAGAATGGAGCTCTCTGCATCAACACCAATCATAACAAGCTCCTTTCTTTTCTACATGCACCGTTTGACTTTCTTTTCAACAAATTCATTCATGATGCATGACTATTACATTCCTAAATGGAAGACCTACAACACCACTTAAATTTCAAAATAGTGGAGTTTTTTCCAATACTACAAAGCCAATTAAGAGAAGATGATTTAGAACTATCCAAAAAATTTGTGGAAACAATGCAAATACCTCCATATTAACTTCGTCTTTTTTTGGTAGGGGAAATTTTGAGATTTTTTGGAGAGATGTTGTCATGGGTATTGGTGCTTAACATGATAACAAGGGCTAGGAGTTAGTGCCTTGAGTACGTGGACTTTATAAAACTTTGAGTCATGATTATGTAGCTGTCATTCTTTTAACAATTACTCTATTATAATTATATGGGGCTCAAAAAATCACCCTGAATGAGAGTACAAGTGAGAAGTCAAGTGAATGTTATTTAAGTGTGGTTCAATTTCAAATTTTCTTTGAAATTTCCTATCATAATGAGTCTTGCATCAAGGCCTCCCAAGTTGTCTATATGATCTCCCATTCAAATTCCTTCAACATTTTGATGTCCTATGGTCTCCTTGTAATCGCTACTCATGGGACAATGTCCAAGACTTTACTCAAATAGTAATATATCCTCCTTCCATGCACATGGCCCTCCTCTTTGATAGCATAAAGAGAGGGGGGAGGATGGGTGGGAGGGAGGGTGTGTTAACGTGATGTAGGTTTTAGATGTAGATCCAGGAAGCAAAGAAAGAGCAATCAAAAGCCTACCCAAAATTTTAGGAAGGAAAGAAAGAGTGATCAAAAGCCTACCCAAAATTTAAAGAAGGAAAGGTGACTAGAAGCACAACAAAGACTTAAAAAATTCACCAAAAAAATCAAGTCTAAGAAGCAAGGATGCAATGAAGGCCGAAAATTTGAGATGGATGCTATCAAAGTCTAAAAATGTGGGAAATATTGAAAACCTAAAAAATGTACTAAGTTGTAAATTCATTGGTCATAACTCTTTGAATTTTTGTTTCAAGCACCCAACTCACTCTCATGCACCTTGTAATCCAAATTATTGAGCATTAATAGGTGCCAGTGGTGAGTGAATTGGGAAAAATCAAGAGAAAAAACATGATCAAGACATTAGTGACTCTAAGGGCATGTGTGAAGGGAGTCAAGACCATGGGGGGTAACTTTGAAAATAGTCATTGCCCAATTGTAAAAGAGGAAGCCCATATTTAAGTGGGAAAAAAAACTTACGGAATTTGGTTCATGGTTGCAAAATCTAAAATGTTATCTATTTTTATCTTGGTTATCAACTTTTCTACTCTATTCTATCTTATGAATTGTACTAACATATACGAGCTTGAGGAAGAGAAGTGCATCTGTATGCTATTTCCTAGCTTTCTTCTTTGGCTCTCCTTCACTCGATTGAGAGAGAGAGAGAGAGAGAGAGAGAGAGAGAGAGAGAGAGAGAGAGAGAGAGAGAGAGAGAGAGAGAGAGAGAGAGAGAGAGAGAGAGGATGTCATGGGCCATGTGATGGACAATAATTAGCTAGTTGCAATCTATAGCGATTAGCTCAAAAAGACCAATATATGTATGCATCATCAAGAAAGATTTGCTTGTATAAATATCATTGCAAAGTGAGATAGTGTGAAGAATCAAGCTCAGTAAATTTACCGACTCCCTCCCAACAATAGGTTAGCTAGATGACAGGTGTCGCATAATAATGTCGATCAAACCTAGCTATACTAGTTAGTTATTGACTAAGTCTCTTTCACACTGTTATGTAGACTAAGATCTTACTTGGTATGGTGTGTGTAAGCTAAAAAATAATGAATAATTTTTATAAAAAAATAAGACAAAAAAGAGAGTACTTTGCTCTATCTATCTATCTATCTATTTGTTTGTCTGTCTATCTATCTGTGTGTCTGTGTGTCTGTCTATGTGACTGTACACACACACACACACTCTCTCTCTCTCTCTCTCTCTCTCTCTCTCTCTCTCTCTCTCTCTCTCTCTCTCTCTCTCTCTCTCTATCACTCTGACTTGAGAGCATGTGAGCTTGGCATTGCAGGAGCTAGAGTAGGAAAACAAAAACCGATTGTCATCTGAAGCCTGTGAAGAAATCTACCCTACAATAGTGGGTGGCAGACATAACCAACACTTGAAGCGTATGTATCAGTGAGTTTTGGAGGCTACGTTTGTCAAAGCCTATTGAGGCTTGGAGTGGGAGCAGCAAATCAGTGTGGATTCTACAATTTGTGCCTATTTTTTTATGCAATGAATGGGCATCACAAAGGAAGCACTTAAGCAAGCATAAGATAAGCATTGGAATCCTTAAAATGTATGACATATAGCTCATGAATGGAGCTCATATAACTCACTTGAATGCTAATGAAAGTAAGCTTCATGAACAGTTGGAAGCGGCCTTGTTGAAGGCTGAAATTAAGCTTGTCATATCTCTAAATGTGCCCCTAGTCTATGCCAAAAAATTCAGACATACTCTCAGTCATGAATCCTTGAACTTGGTACATGTAATCATCATAAGATACTTGGCAATGTATATGCCTTTAATCTTGTGCACTTTGGCATGATCAAGAGGAGTTAAACATTCAATTCTAGAATGCTTTTCACAATCTTAAAAATGTCATGAAATAGTGGACAACTACACTTGAATCTCTTGAGCATTGTGAAGGTTGTTTAGTACTTGTAGATGCTTGGGCATTGTTCCATGAATGGAGGATGTTTTTGTGAAATGCAATGAGCATTGAATGTTGAGTCCAGAACTAATGTATTGCTAGATAAACAATTCATTGAGTGTTCATAACCAGTGAGGAGGTTTTTTTGTCACTACTACTAGTTGTATAATCAAGCATTAATGCCTATATGACTATGTATTGATTCCCAGAGGTCATGAAACATGTCTACTATGACTTGAGGCTGTTTTTGCTGAAAATTTCCATGTTTTAGCTGAGAATATACTACTAGTTATTCACATGTTGTTGGTTATAGACTGCTTATTTGTCCACTGCTAAACAACTTGGTTGCATAAGGGGTATGCAAGAGATGAAGTCCACATGAACAGGTTATCATGTCTAGATGTTTTGCCACATGCTTGGGGATGTTTTTGACATGTCTGTAAGCTAAAATTTATTGGTTATTGGATAATTTACTGTCATAAAGTTAGTGGACTAAAACTATCCTGCTTTAACGGTGAGCTATCTATGCATCCCAGAACGAAAGGTTTGGAACTTCCATGTCTACAATATGCTCAAATGAGCTGAACTGAATTGATTGAAGGGTACAAACTGATGTACTTTTGTTGTTTGGATGCTATACAAATATCTTGATCAGTGGAAGATTTACCTTGGTTGCAGGGAGTCAGGCACTAACTAGTTAAGGCTGCAGTGAATACATAGAGTTGTCATTATGGCAAATGCTGAAAGGACAGACAATATCACTCAAATAGTGAGTGAGAAACTGGATAATAATAACTATGTTATCTAGAAATTCTGCATGGAGAATTTCCTTATTGGAAAAGGCCAAAGAAATTTGATAATATGTAATAACCCTCCTCGTGGTTCCATAGGAACCCCCTACAAATTTTAATAAAATTAATTGAAAATTTTTTACCTCCTTTCCCCCCTGTCGTTGCCGAACAGGTGGCGTGGGGAGGAAGAAGGAGATGACGCCGATGATGAACAGGGAAGGAGTGGAAGATGGTGATGAGGAAGATGAAGACGATGATGATGATGTTGAGGGAGGAGGCCATGTGGCCTACCACCCCCCTAACGGCCAGCTAGGAGGCCCAAAACTCCCGCCACCACCATGCAACACTCCACGTCCTCCCCACCACTCTCCCATTATAAACCCCCCCCCCCCCCCAAAATCAGAATGAAAGAAGTAAGGGAGAAGAGAAGGCCTTGACACGGCACGCCGCAATGAGACACAGAGAGAGAGAGAGAGAGAGAGAGAGAGAGAGAGAGAGAGAGAGAGAGAGAGAGAGAGAGAGAGAGAGAGAGAGAGAGAGAGAGAGAGAGAGAGAGAGAGAGAGAGAGAGAGAGAGAGAGAGAGAGAGAGAGAGAGAGAGAGAGAGAGAGAGAGAGAGAGAGAGAGAGAGAGAGGGAGAGAGAACCTTCTAGAAGGTTCCTCCCCTTCCCCTCCTTAAAGGTTGGCCACATGCACTTATCTTTCTTCCTTTCCCGTGATATTGTTCTCCACCCCGCAAGCTTAATTTCTCCCCCCCCCCCCCCCCCCCCCCCCCCAGTTGGCCCCCCTCTTCTTGAGTAAGAGGCTCCTAAGGTCTTGTGGGAATCACGCCTAAAAGAGAGAAAGATCGAGAATGGCCCCCAAGCGGATGTAATAACCCTCCCAGAGGTTCCATAGGAACCCCTACAAATTTTAATAAAATTAATTGAAAATTTGTTAACCTCCTTTCCCCACCTGTCGTCTCATTGAATAGGTGGCACGGGGAGAAAGAAGGAGATGACGTCGATGATGACATGGAAGGAGTAGAAGATAGCGATGAGGAAGAGAAAGAAGATGACAATGATGTTGAGGGGGGAGGCCACGTGGCCTACCACCCCCCCATCCTCTCACAGCCTATGGCCAGCTGGGAGGCCCAGAACTCCCGCCACCATACACCACTCCATGTCTTCCCCACCATTCTCCCACTATAAACCCCCCCCCCCCCAATCAGAATGAAAGAAGCAAGGGAGAAGAGAAGGCCTTGATATGGCATGCTGCAGGGAACGAGAGAGAGAGAGAGAGAGAGAGAGAGAGAGAGAGAGAGAGAGAGAACCTTCTAGAAGGTTCCTCCCCTTCCCCTCCTTAGAGGGTGGCCACATGCACTTATCTTTCCCCCTTTCCCGCAATATTGTTCTCCACCCCTCAAGCTTAATTCACCCCCCCTATTGGCCCCCTCTTCTTGAGTAAGAGACTACTGAAGTCTTGTGGGAATCATGCCTAAAAGAGAGAAAGATCAAGAATGGCCCCCAAGTGGAGAATGTCACGCACGGATAGCAATCCCACAACAAGCAATGAAGCTTTAGGTGAGGGCATCACTGTCAATCCAACTACATTAGGTTTGACAAGAGTTGATGGACCTATGAGCAACACCCCATTTGTGGCCACTCAGGTCCAAGTTCTTCGCTCTCTCTAATAAAGTATTAAGCATTGATAAGTCTTTCATTAGTCTTTACTTAGGACAATATTGTTTAAGGTTTGCAAGGTTACCTTGAGGGTTATGTACATAGATGGTACATGCATGTGAAAGATTATATGTAACATACATCAATGGTACATGAAATGATCTCTCATCAAAAGTCTTGCATCCATCCTATGAAGGTTTTGCATTAAATAACGGTTAAAGAGTTTACCTTGTGCTGCCAAACCATGAATTGAGCAACTTGCACAATAAATCGGGAATTATTTTCCATTGAAATATAGTCTTGCATCATATAAGAGTTTATAATTGTTACAAATTTGTCTCGCATTCTTTGCCTTAGGAGAAAGGAATATAAATTCAAGTTAAAATTCTGCATAGTATTGCGTTAGGGAAAGGCCAAACTATAAATGCCACTTAGAGAGGAGGCTTAAATTCTCTTGCTAGATTGATTATCTCGCATTGAAATGATAGAACTTACATCTTGTACAGTTGTATGAGACCTCATCATATGCCTTAGCCAAAAGAAGGGAGTGCTAAGTAAAATTTTGCATAGTATCGCTCTTACATCCCAAGGGGGAGAGCGAATATGCGGGTAGAAATGTTATCATGTCTATTCTTGCATTGTTTGGAAACATACAATTGGTTTTGTTGGTCCATCAACTGAATGCTTTTACATTCAACTGATTGTTGGATTGTCATCTGGATGATTATTCCAAATGCTTGTGTTTGATGGTAAATTCATGGCAAGGGTCTCTGATGACAAATTGTCATGGGAATAAAGGAATGTTTTCTTGGAAGATGATATTAGGGCTGACTGCCTTGACTGTGCTTCATTCTTAAATGATTTAATTAAGGAAAGGTTCTTTGCATGGGTGGATCACCTCCAAGATCACACCATGGATTAACTTGGAAAGGGCACTGCTTGATTCATTGGTCGAAGGTCGAGTGGTGGAAAGGCCAACCACGAGAATAATGTTTTCACTCCTAGGCAGCTTGTGGGTCAGGTGGAGCTCTAGACACCCCTTGCCAAGTACAAAATGGAGTTGAGGACCTCTGTGCCCCCAATGTCTGTGGTGTTGGAAGATCCTATTCTAGATAAAGGATGGAAATTGTGGTGCCATGTGATTTGGACCAGTTACTTCTGCAGGGTAGAAGGGACATATAATTTCTCCTGTATGGGTAGGAGACAAAGATTAACTTGAAGATAAGTTAAGGAACTTGTTTGTCAAAAGAACTGCTTGCTCTGTATTCGTGTCTATGTTTTTAATTACACGAACAAACCATGTTCCCTAAAAGGCTTAATTAAGGAAGCTGATTTTAAATGTCACACATAAATGTGGTAGGACCTAATTAAATAACTAAAGAATGCATGTTGAGGGAAGAGGGTGGGCGAAATCCCCGACGGGTCTATCCTTATGACAGGATGGTCCTAGAGAACTGGGAGACTTCTCATAAGGTTTTATTGAACCCTTAGAAATTGTTAGGTTAGAACACTGATTCATGCCATTTTAGGGGACCGGAATGGGATTATGCCGTACGGGTAAAGAGGTTGAGTGGCACATCCCTCTTGTTTTCCATTCTCCTTGAACTAAATGCAGTATGGATCTACTTCAGTTGGGTATGTCTGTGTAAAGTACGATGTCTGGGACCCGATGCTAGAATGCTATCAGGAGACCTTGACCACTAGGATCCCAAATTTCAGGTCGATCCCAGTGGGTTTGGCCTTGAACGTTTAGTTGCGAGGCGGACTCAAGAACCCTAGGGGACAAACCCTATAACATTCCATGGGAGTGCCGAGCAACATCACTTAGATTCGTCTCTCGATGGATTGCTAAAAACATGCATGGATAGGCACATCACATAATAGGTGTTAAAGTTGAGCTCAAGCTTCCCGACAAGACTCCGCTATCTGTGCTGGACAGTTGAGGGCACATCATGCTTGGATACAATGGCTATTATTATGTATGTCAAATTCCATGGTAATGCAGATTATGAATTGCAAGACACCAGAAGATGCATGGAATATCCAATGAGGTATTATGGTAGTGTGATGTAACGTGCCTAGGTCACGATACATTTCAGTAGTCCACCATTAGGAGTCTGATCTAAAAGATGCCGCTTGGCACTCCCACGGAATGTCACAGGATTTGTCGATTAGCGATTTTTGAGTCTACTGTGCAGCAAAACATATCGGCCAACCTTGTTAGGATCAACTTGAATCTTCCTGGATTTCTAATAGTCAAGTCATTTTACAGCCTTCTAGTGCCAGTCTTCAGACGCGATCTACTTTGTGCAGAGCATCTAAACCAAGGCATGGACTCATATCGCACTACTTGGTTCAAAGAGAATGGGAAACAAGAGGGATGCATCACTTGACCTCTCTACCTGTAGGGTAAAGTCCCATTTTGGTCCCCTAAAACGATATGAGCTAGGGTTCTACCCTACATTATCTAAGGTCAATACATCATCGTGATTTGAATGTTGAGAAGCCTCCCAGTTCTCTGGGACCACCCTACCATAGGACAAACATGTCGAGGGTTCCGTCAACCCGCTTCCCTTGATAGCTTTAGTTTTATTTCTACTTACCTAAGGGCACATTAATGGTAACACATACAAGCAGCTTCCTTAACTAACCCGTTAGTCACATCTTCCTTTACGTAATTTTATACACTGACATGAAAATAGATCAGACAAATTCCTTGAAAGTAAACTTTATATTAAAATTTCAATTGAGATACAAATCCCATCCATGGGAAGATTCCCGCAATCTGTAAGGATCCAATACAATTGACGGGGTTGCGGAGCACACAGGTAGTCACTTATGTGTCCATTTCATTTACATATGACGCTTTGTTCAGTGTTATGTATTAAATATGATTGGTTTAATGCTACTTTTTTTTATTATTACTTATTAATATCTGCTCCTACAAAGACTAATGTGCAGCATGATAGTCTAGATGACAAAGAAGAGGTGAGTGGTGATAGTGATCAAGGGGAGAATGATGATGAAAAAGAAAAGAAGCACTCAAGGAACTTAGGCAAGCAAGTCTCTCTAGGACTGATGAAGGATGTGCTGAGTCAATTTTATATAAAAAAGAGGACGATGCCTCCTCTTGTGCCTCTTTGGAGATTAGATGCCCAGTGGTTGATTCCTTCCTTTGATTCCACTGGTTATCTTGAGACTATGGGACACTTCCTTGTGTCAGTTGAAGGTCCGAGAGGGGAGACCATGTCTGTGACAGCCAGCAATCTAGATGAATGGGGTCCAATATGGCATCAAAGAAATGAGGATTTTGAGAGGGCTCTTGGAAGAGAGTGGCAAGACCTTAAGGGTAAATAGTTCTTGGTTTGGGATGGAAACCACAGGCTTAAAACGTGGTGGAAACGCATCAAAGAAAGTAAGTTGTCCACTATACATGCAAGTATTGAATGTTCGTATCCCATTCTTATGTTTGTTGGTTTTCAATTACAGAGTACTCCGACTGTGCTCACTACCATGTTAGTGTACGGTGCCAATTCATTGAGGTGCCAAAGGCAAAGGAAGCAGAGCTACTACTCGCACTAGACACCACCAACACGTAAGTCTTCTTCCTTTACCTATGCTCCTCTTTGTAATATGTTACACTTACATTCTCATATTATGCTTTTGTTTGTTTTCAATAGTATTGCCAGAGCTCATGTTACTCCAAATATTGCGCATGAGGTGTATATGTTTCAAAAGTTTGGTATTGCAAACAAAGACTCCATTCTAGATAGATTGAGTCCGGCCATGAGGAAGTGGGCTGAGGTTGAGATGAGTATAGAGGCAAGGTATTATCATGGTGTTGCTCCATGGTATAACTCTCCTTGCGATTTAATATCTCAACTTGTATGGAAGGTGATTTTCTTTCTATGGCTCACTTGTATGAGATGTGCTTTTCTATCTCTAATTTAGTTTTTTTTTTTGGAATGATAGGATGAATTTCATGTCTTCATCTCAAAAGAAACTGCTAAGCTTGAGGCTCTTGGTCTAGATGAGGTAGAGAGGAAGAAACGTTTGGAGAAGGCTACAAGGGTGGAAGAGGAGCGCCTTAAGGATAGGGGTTACAAATAGCTATCCATTGCTAATCCCCAAAATGGTGATGAGTTCTTTAAGTTGTTATTTGGGCTAAAGTGGGATGATGCAAGCATGCTCAAGATCACAAGAGACAAGCTGTATTGTCTCACAAGCTCAAAAATCCCTGCAGAAAGGTAATTTGTATATATAACGCAAGGTGTGTGTATGTGATGCTTTTTTCTTCAATGCTTTCTATTTGCGTATATTGTTGTGCATCACAGGAAAAAAATATTGTTGCATCTTATGAGTCTCACAAAGGCCAAAGACCCCCAATACCCGCATTTTGGTGATTATAAGCTCTTTCGGGTTTACATGAAGAAAGAGACATATTGGGCTCACTTGCATTCGAAGGCACTACTTCAGATTGATAGGATACAAGTAGAAGGTCCACAGCTACCAGATTCATTTGAGGAGTTCTTTAAGCTTAACATGAAGAATCATGTCATGTAGGTTGACTCAATGCAGTGCATTCATATTGCTTTCTTAAGTTCTTTCTTAAAATGTATATGTGCTAATGTTAAGCGCTTGTGAAACTTGTGTAAGCTTTTGTACACCTCTTGGATGGAGTGAAATCTTCAGATGTTGTAGAGAAGATGCCAGAGCTTACATTTTCAGCCAAACGTGTGATTTACAGGTTAGCATGCATTTTCATATTAGATTGTGTGTCTGATTTTCATATTAGATTGCATGCATTTGCTTGCGTAATTGGCAAGAATGTTGCAGGTGGATACTACAATGTATAGAAGAGAAGAGGCTGGATGCAGCTCCCCAATTCACAAGAGAGTGGATTGATGTTCGTGACGAGAACACTATGTATTCTCCATCATTACGTGAGAGAAAATTGACGGCATGGGAGGCAAGTGTTTGCCCTTGGTGGCTGGATTACCCTGTGGGGGTTATCCCTAAGCAAGAGAAAGATCTGCATGACAGTAAGTACTTCAATCTATGTAAACATCTCGTCGCTTTTGTAGCAATAGTTTTTGTGCTCATGCATGGGAGTCTAAGGGTGAATGATACTATGTAGGATTCAAGGAGGGAGTTGATACTCATGAACCGCTTACCGCACCCACCACTGTAGAGGAGCAAGCAACCAAGGCTACCAAAGGTGCCACCCAGGGTACTCAAGGTAATCCAGGGAGAAAAAATGTGCTAGAGTCCTCTATGGCGCCCACCACCTCCTTTGTTGCAGATTCATCTCTTGGTCGAGAGAATTGGGAGAGGCGACCTATGACCCGTTTAGTAGGTGAGAAGTCTTATATTAACTTGAAATTCGTGTATGATTATTAAAAATAAATTACTTTGAAATAATTATTGCAGGGTTCCAGTATCAAACATATGTTGATGCTCTATTAGTGGATGTGACCCAAATTGATAGATTTGCCCTTGATAGGTAGACATGACAACTACATATTGCAAGAACATCAATTTACATGTTGCATATAGCATTACATCATCGTTTACTTTGCATTAATGACTATGTTGTTTTGTGTATAGCATCAACAAGTTTTTTGCAACACAAAAGATGCATCTTTATAGCAAAGATGGAGTTCCATGTCAAGAGGTGGCTCGATTGATATTTGCAGATTTTCCTATAAGCTTGCTTGTGGATGCTCTAGGTCCCATCCCATTGGGTAAGTTATGCTTTCTATCACACAAGGTTTACATCAAACTCACTTCTCATATATCATAATGCCAATGTTGTTTGTAGAGGGCATGACTATTCCCAAGTGGAACACGTTCTCAAAGGGTCTAGTTATGGGTTGTATGGACCTTGCTCGCGAGTATTTGGCCGACCAGGGATTCTTAGTCACTATGTGCTTAGCAAAGCATATAGGTGAGTTTATTACGGATGCGGCAAGAGTGGGGTTTGTGCTTCACCGCACTTGGACACTCATGTGTGACTCCAAGGCTTATCAACATCCCGTTACTAGAGAGGCGGTAAGATAACAAAGTTGGATACGTTGAACGTACGGTTGTATGTTCTAAATAAAGTTTGTGTTACATGCTTTAAATAAAAACATGGATCACTTATTCTATTTCCACTCGTGAATAGGTACTTGATCTTACTGTGTGTCTTTGGCATCGTGATGGTCATGTTGTGCCTTGCTACGACAGAGAGGCTGGGGAGAAGATTTCAGAGAGATTGTTTCCAGCGTATCGTAGCTACATGATGGATGATTGTGTCTTTCCCATGGACGTTGATGGTGTCATTGTCAGAGGCGGAGCAGAGAGGTCTCATCTTTTCTTTCGGTAAGTAGTCTTGCATGTTTTTGCTCTCAGGTTACCTTGTATGGTATTTTCATTGTTTCTACTTGCATGGCCGCAAAGATTCTGTATCTTGATTGGTGATATGTGATTGGTGATATGGTTAGGTGGTTACTAGCTACATTTACGAAACGCTACGACTATGTTTTGGATGTGTTTGCGGGGTGTGGTGGTTTGGCGCGGGCCAGTGCAGAGGAGATGAGACATTGCATGTGTCTAGAAATAGATGATGTGCTCTATGGGGAGTGTTTGTCCACCATAGTGTGTGGACTGGTACCATGCTGAGAGAGTGTGTGTGTTTTTTTTTTCGAGAGACTCTAGACATTTCATTTTGTTACTACTTTTATATATATGTTTATTATACACTTTGTCATGTGACTATGCCCGATTTTGTCTAAGAGATTACATGCATTGGGATCTTTGATTTGTTTTTAGGAAGAGTGTACCTTGCGACTATTTGACACGAATATATTTTACTAGTTTTCCGTTGTTTTTGTTTTCTTGATGTGTGTTCATGTAAATGCAACGTGTCGTACTCCTTAAGTAAGACTATTTATATGCAGAATGGATATGTTGCACGAAAAAGCTCGAAAAAAAGAGATTGATTAGAAAAGAACAAAAATGAAAGCCCGCAAAAATAAAATCCCCCCATCTAAGTAGGACCCAGAGGCAGGGGATTTACAGCCAAAGCCCCCTGGCACTCGAGCATCCTCCTACAAATAGATGTTTCTACCAAAGAGACCTCTCACGATGGGTTCAGTCCACATTCCTAATGTGGCTATCAAAAACCCCCTTGGATAGGGTTGGCGGCTAGCTGGGGGTGCTCAACATGCCTTTCCTAGGCGTTTCAACCTAAATCCAATTTGAAATATTTTCTTCTTATCAATTCCTTTGTTAGATGACTCCTTTTCCAAACAGGTGTTCCTAAGTACAAACACAAGTAGAAGTGCACAATATATGCTAGATAATTCTTTGTTCTCTCTGTCGAAGGAAATTCTGATTTGATGCAATAGCATATGGCCTCGGCTTTATCCCTGTTATCATCCGAGATTTCCAAAGGTAACCTAATTTAATTTCCTCATTCTTTTGAATGAAGGAGTATCCTTGCAATGTTAATTGCAATTTGGGACATTGGCTTCCCTACAACGAAACCCTACGTATTCATTTGAACTAGGGTTTGTCGCATAATTCATATAGTTACTTAAGGACTTTGAATTCCTTTCAGCTTCAATAAAAATAGGCCTTGAGAAGAATCCTTCAACTCTTTAGGGTTTGAAATTCTTTCAACTTCCTAGGAACCCTACATATTCTATCACAAGTTCAATCTATGTTTTGTGAGATGTAATAAGATTTCCTATTATGTCAACCAAGCAAACGGATGCAGATTCATAAAATCTATCTTGTTTAATTGCAATTTAATACGTATTCTTGAAACTTTTCATATATATATATTAGCATGAAATTTCCATGCAACTTATGTGCAATTTAATGGCTTTTCAATGTGATTTTAATTGATCACCTAACATGAATGCAATGAACAAAATTTTCCGAGTACACTCATTATCTTGAAATATGCTCAATTAAGTTGCAATAATTAATGTAAATGTTCTTTTCTCCCAATTTATTTTCCCTAATACAATGGGGTGCACCTGATTCATAAGAGATGTGTTTCCCATCGTTGCAGTCCCTTGGTTTGTGGTCCCGTTGGTTATGGTGGGAATTTCAGCGTTTGGAGATATCTTTTGCTTGGGGGCCATTGTCCACAAGTGGATTCGAGAGATAAAGAAGAAGGAATGGATTTAAGATGGGAGAGTGTTAGAGAAGATGGCTTAGTCAAAGACCGAGATAGTGGGAATTGAGCTAACTCGCTCCCTCGCAACATCTTGGGGTAACTCCTCTCTCTCTCTCTCTCTCTCTCTCTCTCTCTCTCTCTCTCTCTCTCTCTCTCTCTCTCTCAAGCTCCTTCTCGCAATCTCTTGGAGGGGTATCCTTCTACCTCCCTCTCTCTACCTCTCTCTCACAGCCTCTCAGGGTCTCCTTGTGCTTTTCTAACTGCTCCCAATTCCTCATATTTATAGCTAAATAAGAGAAGAAGGGTTGTGGTTGAGAAGAAGAGCTCTTTATGGAGGAGCTCTTGGAAAAATCAACAATTTGATGCTCAAATCACAATTCCAATAGTTCCGTTGGCTCCGAAAGGGAGGTAAAACCCTTAGACAATTGATTAGAAATCTTCCAAATCACTCCTTCTCCCTGTTCAAATTGCTGTTTACTGCCTGTAAATTGCGATCGCAAGGCGCGTGATTTCGCCAATCCTTCTTTTTTTGTATTGAATCTCCAAAACAAGCTAAAAAAACACTTGCTTTTTTTTACATGACATCTTGTTCTAGAAATCTCCATAGCTTTTTAGGATATTTACAATAAGTAATATCTAAAATGTGCTAGTTTTGCCCAAAAATCTAATATTTTTGGACCATCCATACTATACACATTAACACTAGTGATTAATATGGGTCATAACTCTCGTTCACATTTTTTTATATTTTTAATTAAATAAAAATTGTTAGTTTTTTTACTTTAGTTAGTCTTTAGCTAGCAACTTTACTAACTTATTAATTGACTAACTAACTTTCAAACTAACCACCTGGCTTTAATGAGATGGTCTTATCGCTCATTCATGAGGAGGTGAAACTAGGTTTGGCTATGAGCTTGAGTAGCTCGAAAGGCAAAGATGCAATGTTCTATTCTAATCAAAGAGGTTGTGGGGTAGCCATAGTTGGTAGGGGTTCCTTCCGTGGTCGATGGACTCAGCAAAATGCATCTCAACATGTACAAAATCAACAAGGACATACTGCTAGAGGTGGTGGATACTCCCAAGCAAAGGGGAGATCCAACTCTAGAGGCAAAGAATCTTGGCAGTCATAAAGTACGCATGATAATGCAAACAAGGATAAGGACAATCATTACTATGGGAATTATGGCCACATTGCAAAAGAATGTTGGAAGAAGCAAGGGGGGGATCCAATTTTAGAGGTAGAGGATCTTGGCAGTCACAGAGTACACATGATAATGCAAACAAGGATACATACTGTCATTATTGTGGAAATTATGGCCACATTATGAAAGAATGCTAGAAGAAGCAAGGGGTAGATCCAACTTTAGAGGCTAAGGATCTTGGCAGTCACAGAGTACACATGATAATGCAAACAAGGATAAGGATTGTCGTTACTATGGGAATTATGACCACATCGTGAAAGAATGCAAGAAGAAGCAAGCAACAATGTTTTCTCATGATGATGCAAGTGTCAAAGACATATATATCTAGCATAAACTCACTTTGGGACACATATGTTCAGCTTATCAACTTGAAAAACAAGCCTCTTTTCCATTTGTCAAACATACACGGAACAATAGTAGACCCTTGTAGCTTATTCATTTGGATATATGGGGACCTGCACATAATGTATCTCTTGGAGGGTCTAGGTATTTTGTAACTTTTGCGAATGATTTCAGCATGTATACTTGGATATACATTCTGAAACATAAAGGTGAGTTCTTGATAGCTTCATGGATTTCAATCTCATGTAGAGAAATAATTCAACTATCATATCTCATGCCTATGGTTTGATGGTGGTGGTGAATATGTGTCGAGGGAGTTTGATAAGTACTTGACTAAGCATGGGATCAGTAGGAGAGACTGTTGACATGCAGTTATACTCCGTAGCAAAATGGAGTGGCTAAATAGAAAAACAAGGTGATTATGGAAGTAACCAAGGCAATGTTGAATGAGAAAGATACACCTCTTTCTTACTGGGCTGAAGCAGTTTTAACTGCTATTTATGTCATGAGTTAGACACCTATAGCTAATATACATGAGAAGACACCATATGAGCAACTTTATGGATATAAGCCTGACATTAAACACTTGAAAGTATTTGGTAGCATTGCATATGTACATGTACCTGATGAGAAAAAAAAGAAGCTTGATCTGAAAGTAGTGAAGGCTATCTTTATTGGTTACTCGCAGGAACAAAAGGCTTATAAGTGTTATGTTCCATCCACTCATGAGACTTTGATTAGTCATGATGTAGTATTTGATGAGCTAGCATCCTGGTATGGTGCTAAGTAGGTATCAATTCATGATGAATCTTCACAAAGTACATATGCTAAAAATGGAATGCAAAATACTACTACTGCTAGTGGACCTACGCATGATGTAATTGCCAGTGTGAGTCCTTGGACAGGTAGATTGCGCAGTCATGGATCTCATTCTATTGACACAGATATGTTAGTGAGGGGAAGACTAGACATGGATAAAGGCAAAGGGAAGACACTTGATGATGTAACAGGTCTATTGACATCAGGGTATGATTCCACTGATAGTCTAGATAGTGAGTTTGGAATACCTACAGTTGTTATGCTTGGTGTTAAGCAAAGGTATGTATCGCCTCATGAGAGAGTGGAGTCGCATAATGAACCTCAGCTACAAAGATCGTAAAGAGAAAGAAAGCTTGTTGATAGATTTACTTATAGTGGGTACTAGCTATGAAGTACAAAGAAACTAGATCATTTGCAAAAGCAGTTAAGGATAAGAACGGGTCTAAAGCAATGGATGAAGAGTATGATGCTTTGTTGAAAAATGGAACTTGGGATTTAGTTGAGCTGCATGAAGGCAAGATGTCTATTGGATGCAAGTGGGTTTACAAATTCAAATGTAAATCAGATGACTCGCTTAATAGATACAAAGCTAGGTTGGTTGTGAAGGGTTATGCTTAAAAATATGGGCTAGACTATGACGAGACTTGTAGTCCTGTTGCAAAGATGGCAACTATACATAATGTCATTGCATTAGCTACCTTTATATCAAATGGATATAAAGAATGCTTTCTTGAATGGTGATTTGATGGAAGAAGTCTATATATGGATCGATTGAAAGGATATGTACATGCTAAATATCCATCTTATGTTTGTAGATAGAAGAAAGCATTGTATGGATTGAAACAAGCACCATGGGCATGGAATGAAAAAAATCAACTCATGAAGGCAAAGGGTGGGAGGGATTGGTGGCATTGCAATGGGCACTTGGTGGCGGTAGGTGGCAAGAGGTGTGAGATAGAGTCTAGGTGGGTGGTGGGGCAAAGGTCAGGCAATGTCGGTGCAAGAGAGGGGAGATAGGAGGAGGAAGGAGGTGGAGGGAGGGGTTGGGGACGGGGGTGGGAGAGAGATGGAGGGAAGGAGGAAAGAGAGTGAAGAAGGAGATGTTGGAGGGGAGAGAGGGTGAGGAGGTGGGAGCATGACAGGGAGGGTGAAGGTGGAGGAGAGAGAAAGAGAAAGAAAGAAAGAAAGAGGGAGGGAGGGAGGGGAGGTGGGCAAGATAGTTGGTGAGGGAGGGAATTTTTAAAAACTTTCAAATTAAAAATTAACTAATGAATTAGTTGTTTTATGTTTGTGAAATGTTTTTTTGTTGTTTAAATTAATTTAAAAAAGGGGGGGGGGGGGGGGAAAGTTCCCCCTCACATGCAGCTCTGTCATGTATGGGGATGGCTCATGGGCGGGGGTTTTTTAAAAAGTGTGGTGGCGAAGGTGAAAATGGTACGGGGCATGGGCGGGGGACCAATGCAAGGCATCGAACGTGATAGGGATATGAAAGAGGGAGGAATTGAGAAGGAGAGAGCTTGGGTGACAAGGAAATACATGACAAAGCTAGATAACATATTCAAGAAGTGCAAGATGATTTGGAAAAGGACGTTTTAGAGGGAGACAACGGCCCTACATGCAATGTCAAGAGATTGTTGTGTCTCACCTAAAATCGCCAGGGTTATGGCAATAATAGATTATAGACAAGAGATGATAAATATTATAGAAGATGAAGGCAATAAGTAATAGGGACACAGGAAATAGAAGAAACCCTATATGATAGAGCTTTGGCTCACATTAAACAACCCATATACATTTAAAAACCCTATCCTAAAGCTTCAATAGGAAAACTTCAAATCTGCATTTCTAAACAAGCCAATGGTTCAAGGGTCTACAATATCCCTCTAATCTTGGCATTTTCTAGTAATAGATTGCTCTAGAATCAAGGTAGAACTCGCTGAGCAAGCAATGAACACTAGTGAACAACCTATAATCTTTGCACAAATCAATCCATAGCAATTCAAAGATACTCAGTTCAATCCCTCTTCATACATCAATACACATAAGTAAGTCTTGTCCTTATCTTCTTCCAATTATGCCTAAGCTTTTCCTTATGATTGGTTATAAGGCTTGATGATGATTTCACCCAAACTAACTGTGCCTTGCAATAGCCATAAATCAATGCAAAAAAAGTGGGGCTACCTCTCTTGTCCACTGACACTTCAAACCAGCAACGTAAGAACCAAATCTAATTTCATGACAGATATTGATAGATAGTATGAATTCAGCACAAACACATCCCATAGGCACACATGAAATCCTCACACTATCAAAGATCCTGCAAGATTTCAACCTATAGACATAGAACCATGTGATATCCACCCCCTCTAAACCTACACATCCTTTGTCATGTTCCATAGTAGTTTTGAGATTTTCTTCTTCATCCACAATATCATCTTCTTCTACTTCTTCAATGTTGTTGTGTATTTTCAGTGTCATGGTTCACTTCTTCATAAGTGACGGATTCTATTCTCTTGAACAGTTTGACTCATTTGCTAGCTATGGGTATCTTCAATTCATTCCCATCCAACTCAAAAAGGGAGGATGTACACCCAACACAATATACAGGCCAAACCATCTCTTGGAGGCTTTTCTGATTGTACTATGCTAATTATTCAAATTGATGTCATACATAAGTACCTAGTCTCCCTCCTCTATAGCTCTTGGCTTGAGCCTATGTCTTTTCTCAAACTTGTCTTTGTTCTGAAATCCAACTTCTTTCAATCTCTTCACAGCAAGCTCTATATCTTTTGGTCTTATTTCCAACTAATGGATTCTAAGAGCTAGCAAATCTTCCCTACTCATCCCTTCTTCACATGGAAAGACATTCCTTGTGATAGCCACTTCTTCAATTGCCATGATCATTTTCTATCATATGTTAGCTCTGTTGGCTATAGCCTATCACAACACTATGAGTAGTGTGATCAAGTCATAATGCATATGGAAGCAATCATGGCCACTCTCAAAATTTTCAATTGCATGCCCTTTCTAAGGCCTTGACAATTGGCAAATGCCGTGTTTCACTTTTTCTATTCCCCTCTTGACTATCTGCAAAAGTAAGAGTAAGCTTGGTCCCCAATCTAGAGACGAAATCTCTAGCATCATCAGCATCAAGCTCTCCTCTGCCTATGCAGTGACCTTGCCCACACGTCCATAACAGCAAAATAGAACTTCCCCTAGAAACCCACATACATCAATTGTGAATTTAGTCCTCAAAGCTCGACCTTCATCCTCATTTGTAAGGTCCTCACATGCAAGAAAAACATATTTCATCTACCACAAACCCATAGGCACAATCGTTAGCTCTACAACCCATTTATAATGCATTGAAAGAGAATATGTAGGATGCGAACCATCTCTATATCTCATAGAAGAATACATTTGACATGTGCTGCAAGTATTTATAAACTTTGAAACATCCTTGTACATAGCCTTCCACTAGTGTCTCTCTTTGATATTCTCAAAGTTAGCCCATACTCCCGTGTGACTAGCCCATAAGCAAAGTTGTTTTTCAGAAAGTACCCAATACTCTCCATCATATAGCTCCTTTGAAAAAGTTTCCACTGAAGATGCATGACAATCATGGATAAGTATAGTAGTTATAATTTCAACCTCATCATCCTCAACCATCACATCATCATCATCATCATACTTGGCTCTAGACAACATATCTACCACTGTGCTATCATTTCCTACAATGTGCTAGAATTCAGGATTTATAAATTTTATATATGTAATCCATCACGACATGGCAATATTAGGAGTTGAGCAGCTCATAATCATCCCAAGAAGAGGTAAACAATCAGTGTCCACAATCACTAGTGCTCCAATAATAAAGTATCCTTGTCACATTTCAAAGTGGTAACAACTCCCCACGATTCTCTCTTTATTTATGGATATCTTATTTGTCCCTCATTCAATACTTTTGTCCCAAATCTAATTGCATATACGCTTCCCTCATCATCATCCTGACCAATAGCCCAACCAATGCTAATAGGGCTCGTATCCACAATGATGACAATGGGTCTTCCACATGTATAATCAGCTTTCCTCAAAGTTGTCACAGTCTTCAAAAATTTCTTCAACTTTCTCATAGGCTTCATGTGCATCATATCCCACTGGAATTTCTATCATTGTCTCAATAATTGATACATAGCATCTGCCATATGTGCAAAATTGTTGAAAGATATAACAAATGATGTATGTTCCGAGAAGAGATGTCTTGAATCCCATATGCACAGTAAGGAGAGTGGAACAACCCAACTACTATAAAGCATTATACTTGACTATCACTTTCAATATAAGTAATGCAATATCATGATGCTTTGTACTTTCAGTTAGTGTTATTATCATTGTCAGTCTCTTGCACAAGATTGTGTTTATGAGTCCAAGCTTCCATCTTGGAACCTAATTCACTTGTATAATAGTTGGTCTATTCATTGTCCATGTCACTATGAATCTTGTCTTAATTTTCCAATCCCATAGCTGCCATGATCTAGATCTGTGTTTCTAACATGGTATCAAAGCTAGGTTAGCATGGCTTAGCTCTTCTCTCTACTCCTTTGGTCCGTCTCCATCTTTGGCCTGATCAGTACTTGCTCAAGATCTCATCTTCCACTTCTATCTTTAGTTACCTTCTAGGCTGCCATAGCCAAATTGCACTTGCCCTACTTTGAGCTCTTAGATCTCTTCAACCATGCAAGATCTTGACAAGCTTCCTTCATGAGACTTCTCTTCCTACTCTTGAAGCTTCTATCTGTCACCTCAAAGCTTAACATTGCTTACCACATAGCCCTGCATTACTCAAATTTGAAGTTGCTGTCTGAACTGCACCGAATTTTGTTCATACTGTTGATTCTTATCCTGTGCAATGCGATGTTGTCCATGACCATAGGGCATTGCAAGCTCCATATCTAAGCTATCTCCCACTAAAAGGATTTCCCAAGTGATCCATTGTTCAAGCTACCCCCACCAAAAAAATCAAACCCCTGTTCTAAAAACCCTAATTTGCCATAGCCAAGTACTCTTCAAGATCCTTTCCACTTCACTTTTCCTACTGTTTTAGTCTATTAAATCCTCCTTCTCTTAGATTTGAAGTTTCCAGCAAGTATAAACCTTCAAGAAGAAGATTTGGAGCAATCCTGAAGATCAAGGTACTTGCCTAAATATCAAGCAACCAACCTATAGATCAAGCATCATCAAGCTTGACATCAAGTGCTTCAAGCTAATCTCTTTCTTCCTTGGTATACTCAAGTTTAACTCACTTGCTAGTTACACTCAGTCATTGGATGCCGATTCCTGGTCATACCAATGACAAACATGAAGATTTTAATATGGAATGCCCAATTGATTAAATCCCTTGCAACCCTCAATCTCATTGTAAAAGGATGCCCGAGTATAGTGGTGGGAAGACCTCCTTCAAAATGCCTGAACTTGAGCAAATAGCCAAATTCAATGGTGAAGGCTTTCATGCTCGGAAAGAAAAGACAATGTACCATCTCATGAGGAAAGACCTTTGGGATCTATTTGAGGATGATACAGGGGATGCAAATAGCAAGAAGGAAGACGATGAAGACGGGTTCATTGAAGAAGTCCAAAAGAGTGGAAAAAGATGAACAACAAGGCTCAAGCATCATTGTCTGGAGACTATTTGATGATGTATTGCACCATATCTCCGATATCAAAGATGCAAAAAAGGCATGGGATGAGCTTGACAGGATCTTTGGAACTCAAGCTAAAAACTCCAATGTAAAACTACTCATGCAATTCTATAAACAAGATGTAAAAGTTAGTTCTTCTATGACCATGCACATTAATAAGTTTAAGAGCCTAAAAAATCAACTTGCTACTCTAAAGAAGAACATTGATGAAGATGAACCCATAGCAGTATTACTAGCAAGTGTAAATCAAGAGCCATATGAAAACCTTGTATCTACCTTAAGTAATGTTCCAAATCTCTCACTTAAGGACATTGAGTACTCTCTACTTGATGAAGAAACTAAACATAAAAACAAAGATGCAAAGGAAGCTATCTCAACACAGAGAGACAGCCTATTGTACACCAAAGGAAATTATGGAGCAAAGCGCCGAGGCCGAGGATTCAACTCCGACAACAAAGATCAAATGGCATGTCATTATTGTGGTAAGAATGGACATATAGCCAGTGAATGTTTCCATTGTTGTCGTGCCACTATGTGCACACTGTGTAAAAAAATCTAGAGTGTAGCTTCCTTTTAGATTTAGAGAGCCAATGCCACTTTAGACATTAGTATTGGTGTCCATGGTTCAAAATATTAGATTTTTTTTGGACAAGTTTTTAGTCAATTTTTGATATTCTAGATATTATCTCTTGTAAAAATCCATAAAACTATAGATAACTTCTAGATTAGGAGGACATGTAAAAGAAAGCATGTAGCTTTCAGCTAATTTGAGAGGATTTTATGTAAAAATAGAGATTAGCGAAATCGTGCGATGCGCGATCGCCGTTTTCAGGGAGTGAACAGTACTCCGAAAGTGGGAGATGAAGAAGGAGTGATCTGGCACGATTCTGGCCAAGTGTCTTGGTATTTAACCCCCCTTTCGGAGCCATTGGAAGCATCAGATTGGTGATCTGATTAGCATAGAGGAAGGTATTATTTTGTATGCATTTTTGTCTATTAGAGTTATATTTTCTCATAATGCTGAAAGAAATTGACAAGCTTCATCTCTGTTAGTATTCTTCTATATTTTCTAATTCTTTTTGGGAGTATTCTTCTGCATCTTCAATCTCTTTGAACCCCTTCTCTTCCGTCTACTCCTCTCCTGAATCTACCTACACCCTGATGTCTCTTATCTTCAAGAACTTGGCTTGGAACCTTCAACCCTTCTCTTATCTCTACCATCTTCGAAGTCTAAGCTCTTGAACCCCCATACATTCTTCTCTTGCCAAACCCCTGTGGTGACCTTCAACCCTATGCACTGTGACATTGGTGAACCCAATGTGAAGGTCAGTGTAAGAGAACTCCAAGATGGGGGATTCTTTAGGAGATACTCTACAACATTTGGTGCGCATACTGCAGCAGACTCAGCAACAACAAATCCAAATGGTACAACAACAACAACAAAGGCAAGACGAAGAGAAGATTGATTCCACAGCTATCAAGGCCCTAGAGGAAGTTGGGCGTGAATTAAAACAATTTAATGGTTAAAATGTCTCTATTTTTATTCGCTTATATGTTGAAAAAATGCTCTTCTTTGGTGTACCACAACATGCATGGAGTCGTTATTTTGCCAGACTAGCTAAGCATGGTCTTCAAGAAAGAATCCATGGTCTTTTTCAACAAGAAGAAAGAATCCATGGTCTTTTTCAACAAGATGCGGATTGGGCCGCATTCAAAAAAGCCCTATGCGAAGAATTCTTCTTAGAAGACTCTAGCCTAATGACGAAGAAAAGTTTCACTGAATGGGTTGAAAAACCCAACAAAAGTTTAGCTGCAACAACTTTATACCATGAGTTTGAAAGTAAATTTGGACAACTTGATGCTGAAGACCAACAAAGTATGGAAGGATAGAAGATTGAATTATTCCTTAAGGCTGCAGATCCCATTCTGCAAGAAAAGCTTTGCTGATCGCCTAGAAGATGCTACCTCTGAATCAGGAGTCAAGACTGCATGGGCAGATGTTATTGATGTAGTTAACATGATTGCTCAAAGAGAGAGGATGCGACTAAGATTGGGCTCTACTTCAACTTCAACAACTCCATTAATGGAGCTTGTTCCACCTTCAAAATCCCCTATTCCTTTGACTAATCAACCAATTCTTTCTTCTTCTGTTCCTTCTAAAAATGATGTAATGGATGAACTCATTAAAAGCATGCGTGACCTTCATTTGAATCTTACAGAAATTAGTTCCAAAGTAGAGAAGCTAGATGTCAAAGTCGAAGAGCGGGGACGAGCATCAACTCAAAGACCCATGAGAGAAGGCGTTAAGAGGCGCTATATTTGGTGTGACAGCCAACAACATGACAAGAGGGAGTGTTCTGCCTTCCGTGAGGCTGAAGCACAGAAGCTCGTCTTATGGAAAAATTCATGCGGTTGAAACTGGTCTTCCACTAGAGCCAAATTTTGGCAATGGTGGAATGAAGAAAAAATTAGAAGATTTAGCTGTAAAGAATGCCTATGCAGCAATTGATGCAGCTACCTATGGGCTACAAATTGAGCCAATTAAATCAAGTTTGAAAGCATGTAAAGCTAATGTGCAATCTAAAGTATGGATGCAAGCACTAGATCAAATGGAACGTGGTAAAGCAGCCAAAGAAGATTTGGCTAATGCTAGTCAGTATATTCAAGGAATAACTGGTTGGAAAGAACCAGTAGATTCTTTTTCTACCTTTGCACATTTGGCTAACGTCAATTATAAAGAAGTCTTGATTGAAGAAAAGAGAAGAAGAGAAGATGAACCAAGGCCTTCCTCTTCTGGCCCTCCAAAACGGGTAACTAGAAGAACACCTGAGCAAGGATAATGAACGAGCTATCCAATTTCTTACTGTGTGTGTTAACCATCATCGAAACAGAGATCGACCAATTTCTTACTGTGTCTCTAGCAAATTTATATGTATGTACAACCAATAGTATGGGCTGTTATAAATCTCTTCCGGCCATGACTAAGGCTAAAAGAAAATATTTATGTCATGTAAAAAGGGAGCTGAAAACTTATGACATGATGGCTAAAAATGAAGATATTTCAGGCATTTCTTTTGGACTGATTACTACTAACACATTGGTTGAAATATATGCAGCTACTCATGCAGAAAATCAGGCTGAAAATCAATCCATAGAAGTATGTACATTGGATTTTTATCAAACAATTCAAGAATTTGTTGAACAGGAAGACAATGGTTTACTCAACAAGGCTGAAGCACAAGTGGAGACAAAATACAAGACAATGGATAAGAAAGTCAAACCTGTGGCAGTCCCACTGCCTCTTGAAAGTGAAGGGCTTGCTGATAGGGCAGCAAATTAGCCAAGTCTTCGTGATCCTTCCAACATTGGTCAGTTCTAGTTCATTTCCTTGAAGAAGATTATGAAGAAGATTGGCTAAAGATCACCCAATATTTGAGCACAATGAAGAAGAAGGAGACTTGGACTAATGAGGAGTTCAAACATATCAAGAGGAGTTCAAACATATCAAGAAGAAGGAGACTTGGATTGATGAGGAGTTCAAACAATGAAGAAAGGAGCACCTGTCCGAGTTCTAGGTAACAAAAGATTGCAACAACAGGTAATGAAGGAATTTCATGAAAGCTTGTGGGCTGGCCATAGAGGCAAATGGGGAACCTTTAGTAAAGTCAAAGAAAAATACTGGTGGCAAAACATGTATCGAGACATAGCACATTTTGTTGAAACCTGTTATGTGTGTCAAATGTTTTCTATGGTCAAGCATCGAGATGGGTTACAACCAACTTATCCTTTGTCTATACATTATAGATGGGTTATTGATCTTGTAACCATGCCTACAGGAATATGGAATGTGCGGTATTTAGTGCTTGCAAGAGAGGATCTAACCAATCAAGTTGAAGGCAAAGCCTTAACAACCAAATCCACTCAAGCGGTTTGTCATTTTTTGCTTGAAGAAGTGTTTTGTAGATATGGTTGTGTGGGTAAAATAACTGTAGATAGAGGAGAGTTGGATGCTGATGAGGCACGCAACTTCTTTGCTCAATTGGGTATTAAGTTGGCTTTAACTTCATCCTACAATCTTAAAGGCAATTGTGGGAGCTTTCTCTCAACCGCCAAGACCCACGGACCGCTTATTGTTTCAAGTGTTCCAAGCCGAGCACTAATGGCTACCTCTCACATAGCCGACGTGCCATCCATATCTACAAGTGTCGTGAGCTTACCTCCATGCCAATCGAGTTACCTCCTCTCCCACACACTCCGGTAGCTCCACGATCCAAGTGGAAGCTTCAAGTAAGCTTCATCCTCAAGCTCGCAAGAGAAGAGAAGAGAAGAGAAGAGAGGAGAAGAAGAGAGGAGAAGATGGAGAGCTTCTCCTCCTCGGTCCCTCACCCTCACACACTCATTCCCTCACACTCTCACACTCCCTCTCTCAAGTACAAGCTCAAGCAAGCAAGAACAAGAAGAAGAAGAAGAAGAGGAGAGCCACTTTTGGCCACACACAAGAATGAGCTTCTCATTCACTTTTCAACTTTATATACAAAACCCTAAATCCCTTTTGGGCGGTCATCCCCTTTTTTACATGGCCGGCTGTGGCCTAGGCCCTTTTTCCCATTGTCCTTCTATCTTCCTAGCTTCCTTTCCACCGCCCGTCTACATTTACAAATTGCACGGGTGAGAGCCCGGCGCTCCTTAAATTAAATCATGATGTGCTTGCGCTCTTTTACAAAAGTATTGACTTGCGCTTTTCCTTGTGCGCCTTTGTCTTCCGTTTCACTTTGCCTTGGCCTTTGTCTTTTGCTTTAGCTTTTCTAGATTTTCCACCTTGTTCGTCTACCGGTTAACATTACCCCCCGCCTAGACAAGTGATAGTCCCATGGCACTCACCGTCGTAGGTAGCGGGCTTTGGCATGCACTGAAGATGTGGGTGGAAGGGACATCGGTGGTTGCCATGGAGGAGTGTTGGTGGTGGGGTGGAGGAAGGTCGTTGGGGGCACGTTGGTGGCCTAGGTGGCTGGCGGTAGGGCTATTCTTTGTTGAGGATTGCACTGATGGCCAACACAAGTGTTGGTTTGTTGGGGATTCTGCACATGACGATTCTTGGAGAGCTTGCAGGATGATAAAGGATAAGAATTTAGATTTGGGCGTCGATGAAGAGCGAACGACACTTTTGTTGAAGTCTTCAATACCTGCAATTGAAAACCTCTCATAGGTGGTCTCTCCCTAGGGGTAGTGCTAGTCTTCTCTATTATGCACAAGACATAGTTCAATTAGTTTGGGAGACAGGTGAACTCTAAGCAAGCTGAGAGTATTGTCCTACACTTGAGGACCCGAACTGTGTATATATTTTGGTGCAGATATTATGTGAGTGCTAGTGCATACTTAGATATTATGTAGTTAAAAGACTGCATGCTGGTTTCTCGTAACAATGTGTGGATGAAGCAATGTTGTCCATGTTGAGAAGTACACGTGAAGTTGTATGAGACATCCTTTGCATTGTGACTGCACAACGTAGCATAATTGAACATAGGGACACCGCACTTTCAGTAGCTGGGAGCTATGGGACTTGCTTGATGAGGATGGTGTATTTTCATGGCCATTCGTGCGGTGCTTACCACAATTGATTACAATGGTATTAATGCAGAGTGCAAGAGGGAATTGTGCAAATGGGTCAGGGTGACAAGTCTAACCATAGGCGAGATAAGCTCCCTAGGTATGTCCTACCCTTGATGTGCCCTGAACAATTGTGGGTGATGTTAAAGGGCTAGGGGACTAGGGATGGAGCCAGCCGACCAAGGTCACTGGACGTACCTAATTTGAGGACCCTTAGGTGCTGTGCTATGATCGTGGGTGCTTTGTATCTTTTCATTTTTTTCTTTTCTTTTCTTTTCTTTTTTCCTTTTCCGTTTTCTTTTTTGTTTCCTTTTCTTGTTCTTTTTTCTTTCTTTCTTTCTTTTTTTTTTGAACTTCCTGCATACAACCGTTGCAATATGTTGAGGCTATTAGCCTTTCAATGGGTTGGGAAATGTCAAGCTTCGAAGGCTCAGGAAATGGATATTACAATGATGATTGTGCCCTAGCCTCGTTGTTAGAGAAGCAGTCGTTGAGATGGGGAGATACAGTTGAGATATTGCAACCCTCTTTGGAAAGTGTGATGTTGGTACAATTGGGGTAACATTTGCTGTGAGTGCCCGGCGCAGAGTATAACCCAAAAAGAGGAAGTGGTTAAGATCATGCTTTGGGCCATGCGACGTGGGCACTCGCACGGGTGATTTTTGCTTTCGGCAGCGTGGCTTTGTCGAGGCTCTTTGTGGGGTCGGTGGTCTTGCTGTGACTTGGGCATTAAACACTTTCGCACAAAGACCTGCATCATCCTGCATCCACTTGTCACTTCATGAGAGTACATGCACGGCATATGCTGCAACTATAATAAACCAGTGCAACGCAAGGAGGCATCACTTATCTGAATTCCCTGGTGTTGGCTTAGATACTTATCACCTGCGCTTGATTAGCTTTTTCTTTTGCTAAAGACGTGAAATATATTAAACGCAAATATGAAAAGTTTGTACAATTGGGGAACATGTCAGCACTTAACCATTTAAAGACAAAAAGTCATGGCCAGGTAGCATTTGATAAGCCTTTTATACAACATGGGGCTACTCTATTTGTATGAGGTGGGGCAAGTCTGGGTGGTTGGGCGACTGAGGCTGTGCTGCTGAGGGGCTCATGTGAGGCTGGGCGGGGAAAATGTCAGCTGGGACCTGGATGGTGTAGTCCTTGGTCGCAATTGTTTCCAGAATGCTTTTGAACAATGCATCAAGTTCTTGCTTGTCTCAAGCTGCCCTCTCCTCTTTCAAGCAACTGGTGCCCGAGCGTCTGGTGGGGGCCCACACAATCGGTGTTGCCACGCCTCGTGTACTCCCTTGAGCTTCTATTTCCCTGGCCTAGGGATCTTTTGGCCTACGTTCAGGCCGGTGTCGCTTGGGGCCTCGTTTCTTTGCATACCTTTTAAGGGTAGGTACGTATCGTTCCAATGGAGGAGCTTGTGCTACATGCTCCCTTCGACGGTGAATAACGTCCTTGCAAGTCAACTACACTGGGTGCTCCATGTCTGCTACCATAGGGGGACCTGCAAATGCGAACCAAGGATTAGGCCTTGAGGAAGGATAAAACTATTTGCATGGAAGGGATTATACAGCGGGTTATCAAGTGCATATGATGAGGAGGGGAGAGGTGAGGCATGCAGTGTTTGTTGTAGAGGGATGGCCCCCATGATGATGTTCGTTTTGCCTCCAGCCATTAGCAGATCTTGGCTTATGCTAAGTTGCGTAGACTGGTTGTCATGGAGTGGAGCAGGGCTCATCCCCTGGAAGGATAGACCGAAAAGGAGAAAAGGTGTATAGAAAGGGACGGTGCCCCATGTACACCATCAGAGTTGTTGGTCAAGGCTTCCTATGGCGGTAATGAGGGTTGCAGGCCCTCCACTTGGAGGTGGGAATGGTCACACGACTTCTAAATGTGTGATGAGAGGAGGACCTGAGGAGCTTAGCCTATCAAACCCAACTCTTCTCCCTGCGCTTGACTATCATTGCTTGTGTGTGTTGATATTGTCTATACAGGGTCACAAAAGTCATTGTTTATTTATAAACATATTTACGAATCCATGCCACTTCACAAGGATAAAAGCCAATTGTAGAACTCCGGATTGTATTGAAGTGTGGCACACGCATCTAGTACTCGTGGCAGCTTACTCAATACCGATAGATATTTTGCAACATCGAGTAGCATGGAACCTTGTCTGAGTCTACTGGCAACATGTAACTCCTCGTCAATGAGAACCTTATCAAACAGAGAGTTCTCTTGGCTAGTTTCAGTTAAGTCCATACCCCGAGTGGCAATCAGCACTTGAAAGGAAGTTGGTGCCACATAGGTTGGGTCTCTTTGAGACCGCCATTTGGCCAATCGCTCCTCTGAGACTGTCATAATCTGGGCTCCTAGTTCGACCATTGCAAAGTGGTTTTCAAACCAATGTTTTTCAAATTGACTTCGACCCTCTGATTGTCACTTTAGTTGCTCTATCTCTAAGGGATTTGATTGGCAGAGCATATCATTGAATGTTACAGATAAGTGTAGTTCATGGGCTTCCTCGTCAGAGGTGAGTTGCATGTGTTCATGCAGGAGCCTGTCATAGTGCTCGTCGAGATGTTCTTGCTCTTCCCAGGATAAGGAAAATGGCAAGTATTCTCCAAGATGCTCCTTAGGGAATGCGCCCATGTCCGCAAGGACGTAGACACGCGCGAACACCTTAAGCTTAGCATCCAACTCAGTTAAGCATTCTGCGACACTTCTATGTTCAACGAGGGCTTGCTCGGATGCTATCTCATGCAAGGTTCTAGGAGTTTGCCTAGGCTTTAGCATAGCTGGGGGCTCATGCCTAAATGAGCAAGATTGGTCAACGCTAGGATTTCTTATGCTCTCGGGGTTTCCATGTTTCTCCTGAGGCTTTGTTATTGCATCATGGTTCTCCTTAGATGTGACTGGTATAAATTTGTCACCCTGTTGTGACAGCGTTGTATCCACTCTTGATTGGTCAATGCGAGTTCTATTGTCGGTGGATTGAGTGTTGAAAGCAACCATTGATGGTAACAGCTGCTTTGATTTTTTAGAGCACAGGGATGTGTCTGAGGTTTCACGATTGGGAGAGACATCAATGGGTTCATTGGTGGATGGTCTCGATGCTTCAATCTTCTTAGGGTCTACAGCCACTTGCAACTGCCACTGTTTTTTCTTTCTTTTCTCTTCTTTTTCTTAGGCAATCGAGATGTATCCCTTGAAGACTCGGGACCTTGAACTAGGTCAGTCGTTGATGTGCTTGACTGGGCCTCAGCATTCTCTTTCTCTAGTGTGTCCTCATGGGGCATCGCCGTGGCCTGCTGAATAGCCTCGCTAGGTTGTGAGGGTACAACTACCTCTCTTTTTGGAGAGTCTAGCTCTTCAATCAATTCCCTTCTGTTTAACTCCTCCAGCTTAGGCTTTAAGCACTTTGGAAGTGCTGGAGTTGTCAAGGATGCTAGTTGTGGCACCTCCTCCACAGGTGAACTGCTAAGGACACGTTCCGCAAGGGGCATTGTCACAGCCAGGGGTTGTGACTGCTATGATCCTTGATTGAAAATAGTAGCGGCTAGTCTAGTGGACTTGCTACTCTTGGTGGATTGCGGTGTCAAGTCCCTAAGGCGATCAAAAGTGGTCGTGTCTTCTGTTACCCTTTGAGCATTCACCTGTGTAGATCGAGCATGAGTTGATCTAGTCACATTAGGTGGCACAGGCATATCCTTGGGCTGAGAGCTATGGCTGGTGTCATGTCCCACCTCTTGGACATTTGGAAGCTTAGATGGAGATAGAGATTGGGACTGAGCAGCGGCCCTTGATGACCGCTGTTGTGCTTCCTGTGTCTGTTTGGGAAAAGAGGGTGTAGGAGATCTAGGACTCTTAGGTGGACTTGGCACTGGCTGAATGATTTGCTCGAGGCTATTAAATGATTGTGCCATTTTCTTTGTTGAGCAATTAGCCTTCTCATGAGCAGCGTTGTGCCTTTGGTACTCATTATCCTCTTGGAAAATCAAAGGCTCCTTGGGCACTAGTGGCTTTTGCATATCCTCAACGATTGCATCTAACATCTACTTGTCAAGCACACTAGGCTGAGGATCTACCCTCCAATTGGTTTCTTGATTTCGAGCGTGAGGGGCTCGGTCACTCCAATGCTTTTGACTCGAGACTTGGTTTTTCGTTTAGATCTCCTCCTACGCTTCTTTGCTCTTGATATGATCTGGCCTTCAATCGACAAAGGAGGTTTAGCAGGGGGTTTTGGCACCCAAATCCATCGGTTGCCCACATAATACCCTTGAGCACATAGAAACGCTTTGGATATCCATCACGGTGTTGTGTTGACCCTCAATCGATGCCTTCGTCTACAAGGCTTGGGCTTCTTTTGGGGTCTTCTATGATATTTGTAAGTCCAAAGCCCATCCTTGGCATTGCCTCCTAACCTTCTTGTTTCAGACATGGCCTCACTCGCTGGTTCTCGTTGTTCGACCTGTGCTTATATCAGCTCTTCAAACAAGTCCTTGCCCTCGTTAATAGGCTTGACTGTTATGTTAGCACTTTCCTTGCCTTTCCCTCGAGGTTCGATGAGGTCACCCTTGCTAAAGGTTGTGACTATCCTCACACTCGATAGTGTCAGGTGTATCCTCTGCGCTACATAGTCGGCCTCACACTTGGTCGCCCTTTTGAAGGGTCTTCCTAGGAGGGTTTCCTTCCCGTAATTAGCACTATTTGGAGGAACATGAAATAGGATAGGCAAGCTTCCAGTTTCAATTTTCGCAAGGATTTTGCACTTCCCTATGAGTGCTTGTGGGTGTCTCCCGTAAGGGCTAAGAGTTGCATTAGTCGGTGTGAGATCTAGTTGGCCTAGTAGGGTCCATGATTCATAGGTCAAGATATTAAAATCTACTCCATCAATCAGAGCATCGATAGTATGCTCTCTTTTTACAGTGAGTTTGACCCTAAGGTAAGCAGGTGGTACTATGTCTTCGTCTTCCGGGTCTTGGCTTGTAAATTTAAGCCTTTTGACAAATGCCCTTGAGTCCCCAACTGCACGACCAGATGTGGATTCTCCACTGATGTCTTGGATCGTTAGTGCAGTGCTATTCAAGGAGCATCTATCGTCAAGACTGTCATATCTAGTCATTCCCGCTGTTGTAGCTTGATGTTGTTGCTTTCCGCTTTGACTAGATGTAGTCCAAATGCAACACGTATGTGTTTTTGCAATGTGGCCTTTTGGCCCTTGTTGGCTAGACTGGCCCATTGAGGTTCTACGGTCTCTGTTTCTCTCTGTTCAAGTATAGGCTTTTGGTTGCTCTTTTGTAAGTGAGAATCCATGCTCGTGTAGAGCCATTACTACACTAGGGTGTAATTTGGAGGACCTGCCACGACGCGTGTTCTCTCTCCAACCTACTTGGGGGAGGTGCGGAGAGGGCAGAGCCCCCTCTGCGGGGGTCCGGGGGGGCAGTCCCCCCGGCCCGCAGGGCCGTTACGGTACATGCCATACGTGACTTGAAAGACCATTTATAGCCAAACTTTGAACTACTTGCTCCATGTTTCAGCCCAGTGATCGATCTATGTTATGGTTTCGGCTCTATATGGTCCCTCGGTCAGTTTCACTGTCTTCAGGTTAAAATTTGAAAAAATCTAAATTCGGCCCAACAAGTCTAAATTGCAGGGGCCGAATGCTGGATTTGGCCCATCCGAGGGCCGAGTGGAAGGTCCGAATGTAACTAGTCCGAATGTCAAATTTGGCCAGTCCGAGTCTGGTTGTCCCAGGGTCGAGTGGGCCGAATTTCAAAGTTGGTCTGAATGCTCAATTCGGACGGGCCAAGCGGTGGGTGTCCGAGTCGAGTGGGTCGAGTCGAGTGGTCTGAGGGCCGAATGGCCGAGCGGTGTGAGGGCCGAGTCAGGTGGGCTGAGTCAAGTGGTCCGAGTGGTAGTGGGCCGAGGGCCGATTCTAGGACTCGGCCTAGAATCGTCATCACTTGGACTAGCCGAACGCGGCGCGACTCTGGCCGGCGCAATGATAAATCGCTCGAATCACAAGATTTAGGTCACGGCCTATCACACACACCTTCAGATCGAAGCTATGGATGGAGGGGAAGAGTTATATATACCTGGAATAGCCAATAAACTCCAAAATGCAAATCGACCACCAAATCAAACCCTCATGACCTATTATGACAGCAGAAACCACGATGCTTGTTTTTCTTCTTTTTCTTTGTTTTTTCCTACCCTAATGCACCCAAATCACAAAGCAAATAACTACCCTACTCCAACATGCTTTTCCAAATCCAAAAAACTAAAAACCTACTTGCTAAGGAGATCGAATACCTCTTCAAACTCCCTCGCTTCCTACCTATCTATCTCAAGCACCGGTTCGGGGAAAACCCTTACTTCGATGCTCAATTCGAAGTGCACAAGCGCTCAAGGCTTGAATCTGTTGGTCCTAGCAATGGAACCAAAATGTGGGAGCTTTCTCTCAACCACCAAGACCCACGGACCGCTTATTATTTCAAGTGTTCCAAGCCGAGCACTAATGGCTACCTCTCACATAGCCGACACACCATCCATATCTATGGGTGTAGTGAGCTTATCTCCATGCCGATCGAGTTACCTCCTCTCCCGCACACTCCTGTAGCTCCACGAACCAAGTGCAAGCTTCAAGCAAGCTCCATCCTCAAGCTCCACGCTCCAAGCTCCATAGCCGCGAGCAAGAGAAGAGAAGAGAAGAGAAGAGAAGAAGAGAGGAGAATATGGAAAGCTTCTCCTCCTCGGTCCCTCACCCTCACACACTCACTCCCTCACACTCTCACACTCCCTCTCTCAAGCACAAGCTCAAGCAAGCAAGAAGAAGAAGAAGATGATGATGAGGAGAGCCACTTTTGGCCACACACAAGAATGAGCTTCTCATTCACTTATGAACTTTATATACAAAACCCTAAATCCCTTTTGGGCGGTCATCCCCTTTTTAACATGGTCGGCCGTGGCCTAGGCCCTTTTTCCCATTGTCCTTCTATCTTCCTAGCTTCCTTTCCACCGCCCGTCTACATTTACAAATTGCACGGGTGAGAGCCCGGCGCTCCTTAAATTAAATCATGATGCGCTTGCGCTCTTTTACAAAAGTATTGACTTGCACTTTTCCTTGTGTGCCTTTGTCTTCCGTTTCACTTTGCCTTGGCCTTTGTCTTTTGCTTTAGCTTTTCCAGATTTTCCACCTTGTTCGTCTATCGGTTAACAACAATGGAAAGAGTAAGAGAGGTCATCAACCTATTCTCAAAGCTCTAGCAAAGTCTTGTAGAGGAAAGATCAAAGAATGGCCTAAAATGCTACCTTTTGCATTATGGGCTAATTGGACTACTCACAGTTCAGTGATTGGCTATATGCCAGCTGAACTTATGCATGGACAACAACCAATTATGCCAATTGAAGAATCTATTCTTATATGGAGTCTTCTACCTTGGGAGGAAGGCATCAGTAGAGAAGAGTTGCTGACTTTGCGCATATGGCATCTAGAAAGAAGGCCTAAAGATGTTCAAGCAGCTATTGAGAAGCTAAAGACAGCAAGACTAAAGAACAAAAGAAGATTTGATAAGCGACATCAACTTCGGCCAAGAGCAATTCAAGAAAATGACCGGGTGCTTGTCTAACAACAGCCTAGACAATCAATACAGTGCTTCTAGGAAGATGGTAAAGCGTTGGTTTGGCCCATATGTGGTAAAGGTCGTTCATGACAATGCCACATATTCATTGGCTGAATTGGATGGAACAAGCATGAAGATAACCATAGCTGGAATAAGAATCAAGCTCTTCAAACGAAGAGAAAATTCAACATATGAGCTAGAAGACTTGAATATAATTCAAGAGCATGAAGACATAGAGGAAGAAGAAGAGGCAGAAGATGAAGACATTGACATGGCAGAAGATACTTCTTCTGACACTGCAAATCCGTAAGACTTTGGCACATGCCAGAGGATGTGTAGGCTAGGAGGGGGTGGATGTCATGCCACTACGTGCACACCGTGTAAAAAGAATCTAGAGTGTGGCTTACTTTTAGATTTAGAGAGCCAATGCCACTTTAGACATTAGTATTAGTGTCCATGGTTCAAAATATTAGATTTTTTTTGGACAAGTTTTTAGTCAAATTTTTATATTCTAGATATTATCTCTTATAAAAATCCATAAAACTATAGATAACTTCTAGATTAGGAGGGCATGTAAAAGAAAGCATGTAGCTTTCAGCTAATTTGAGAGGATTTTATGTAAAAAGAGAGATTAGTGAAATTGCGTGATGCACGATCGCCATTTTCAGGCAGTGAACAACACTCCAAAAGTGGGAGATGAAGAAGAAGTGATCTGGCACGATTCTGGGCAGGTATCTTGGTATTTAACCCCCCTTTTGGAGCCATTGGAAGCATCAGATTGGCGATCTGATTAGCATAGAGGAAGGTATTATTTTGTACGTGTTTTTGTCTATTAGAGTTATATTTTCTCATAATGCTGAAAGAAACTGACAGGCTTCATCTCTGTTAGTATTCTTCTATATTTTCTAATTCTTTTTGGGAGTATTCTTCTGCATCTTCAATCTCTTTGAACCCCTCCTCTTCTGTCTACTCCTCTCCTTGAATCTACCTACACCCTGATGTCTCTTATCTTCAAGAACTTGGCTTGAAACCTTCAACCCTTCTTTTATCTCTACCATCTCCAAAGTCTAAGCTCTTGAACCCCCATACATTATTCTCTTGCCAAACCCCTGTGGAGACCTTCAACCCTATGTGCTGCGACATCGTAAAAGAGCACAACAGGTACAGAATGGTAACCATCATCAAAATTGGTTCATGAATGAAGAATATGCTTCCGTTATCAACAACAACTTTGACAGATTGTTTTGAATAATTTACCTTTCCTATAGTGGATCTTATGTTTTCCTATAGTGGATTTTGTTTCCCTTAGTGTATTTGCTTTGTAAAACAAAACCCATACCAAAGATATAAAGTTTCAAGCTTTAACTTGACTAGGCTGCCTATGAGCTAGTCTCTTGGGCCATGTCATCATGTAGGGGGGGCAAAAGCTAGCAAGTGTAGGAACTCATCATTTGAGGGGGGTGTTGAAAGATATGACAAATGATGTATGCTCTAGGAAGAGATGTCCTAAATCCCATATGCACAATAAGGAGAGTGGAACAACCCAACTACTATAAAGCATTGTACTTGACTATCACTTTCAATATGAGTAATGCAATATCATGATGCTTTGCATTTTTAGTTAGTGTCATTATCATTGTCAGTCTCTTACACAAGATTGTGTTTATGAGTCCAAGATTCCATCTTGGAACCTTATTCAATTGTGTAACAGTTGGTCTATTCATTGTCCATGTCACTATGAATCTTATCTTCATTTTCCAACCTCCATAACTGCCATGCTCTAGATTTGTCTTTCTGACAAAAATGAGATATTTAGATAAGATAAAATACACAAGCTCCCAAAAACCTCCTTACCTTTGATACTAAAGAGCAAGTCTCATCCATCCTATCAATTGCATCCACCTTTACTAATGATGGCCTTTTGGCATATGGACAGCACATATGTCCAACAATCAATACTCCATTCACTCCAAAGATTGACTTTTGACCTATAAGAGTGAGATTCACTTCTTTGAGTCTATCAATGATCTTCTCACCGTCAATAGAAATATGATGAGGAGTAAATATTTTTCATCTCTATTCATTTAGCCCTTCATCTTTATCCTCTTCAGTGCACCCTTTTATTGGCAATTCATTAAAAAAAAGGTATAGTCAGATGAGGCATATAATCCCACAATACTTTGTTCATAACATTCATCATGTGTGCAAATGAATTCATTGTCCCCTGTGGTAGAGTGCACATGCGCACTAATCCCAATGGTGTCTTCATGGTTGCAAGATTCCTATTTTCAATTGCTAACTAGAACTAATCATAGCAATAGTATAAGTCACCCAAAGAATATACTACTTTATTAGCAAAAGCCTCTGCAAACTCATCAACAATAGGACATGGTTCTACATTTTCAATGATCACTTTATTGATCAGCTACATATCCTATATAAAATACCAATGTTTCATTTTTCTTGGTATAATGAACCATCGATTCAAGCAAGGAGCTGAGGAAGGCTCCAAGATCCCCATCTTAATCTTTTCATTTAGGAGATCAATCAATGTCTGCAAATGAGCTTTTGGCACTAGAATTGACCTGCAGGTTGTATGGTACATATGGAGTGAAAGTAACCAGAGGAGAAACTATACTTAGATACATACATCCACTCTCACATGGTTGAAATCCAAAAGGCCTCCAAAGCCTAGATAACATTTCCTCAAAACATCACTTCTCTATAGGCAAAATAATCTCATCACATCCAACTTTTAGCTCTTTGAGAGAATGTGCAGTAAAGCTGTGATGACTAATCTTCTTTGTATCCCTTTAATTTGGCTGATGAGAAGCCAACTCAATCATCTAATCACTATTTGGAGGCAATGGCAATACAACTAGTTTCACTTTCTTATCCACAATCGTATACTATCTATCAACCTTAGCTTCAGTCATGTCATCTAAGCATAGACCTCCATGCATCACAAAATCAACTATCACATGGCACATGTCCAAAGAACACACCTATATCATGCTATTTTTAGGTTTCGCACAGACTTCAAGATTGCTAAAATTTCAACCAATGTATCTATATAAGACAACTCATCATATATGCCAAAAATAGATTCATCTACATCCAATAATGCATGCTCTTTCATATTTTTTATAGTCGTAAAAACGTTTTGCTTTTCAACCGTGTTCATGGTCTCAACTCTTTAAAAAACATATAGAGCTTCCAGCTAAAAATCCAATGGAAACTAGAGAAAAAGCACCAAGCCTCCTATGTGAGTTGAGAGCTTTTCCCATCTAGCACTATCATAATCCTACTTTATAGTGGTACTCACTGAAAACCCAGCTCTCTCAATTTCTTTACATTCTGTGATAATGGATAATTTCTCAATGTATCTTGATTCCTAGCGTGATTAACACAAATAATCAAAAAGTGAACATCCCTCTTACCATATTAGCTCTTGATTTGTGCATTGGCTGATCCATTATCTATAACCTTTATTTCCATAGGTACAACAATGATGTATGACTGTCCGAGGATAATGGGATAAGAAGAGGAATCCTACATAAAAAAGTGTTGCTCATCTTGGATATCACCGATAGTAATCTTGACATTTGGGCAAGTTGCATACAAATCCCCTAGAGAATTGTTGGCTACCATTATCCTCCATCCATGGTCTATATCAACCAGTCATTTTCCACTCTCATACAAAGCTCCTAAACATGACACTGATTTCTTAGCCATGGTCATCAATAAGTGTACTACAAGAAGTTTCAAGGTCCCCAACCTTGACAATTGTCTCTATACTCATACAAACCTAATGAATGTGTGTAATGACTCCTAGGTATCATGCTTGAAGCCTCCTCATCAATGTAGTACATCTATTGCACTCCCCTTTTTGTATTGCTAAATATTGTGTTTTTAGCCATCACAAGTGGTTTTCTATCATCAATGATGTCATTTTCAATAATTTATATTACAACACTTGCATCATCATTATAAACTATCTAAATACCCATGTGATTCAAGCTCTTCTTCACCCTGCATCATATCATGAATTGGCTCTCCAACAAACTACATTTTTTCTCTTGATAATATCAATGATTTCCTCATGGAACTCTCTCTTTGAAATGCTAAGGATCTCTCCCAGATGCAATTCTACTTTGCTATTCAAGATGTGCTACCTCCTCAAGAACCTTTCTCAAATGAGTTTGTAGTTTCAATGTTTGACTATTGTATGCTGGTTGATTCCCCTTTGACTTTGCATGCTCTTGATTTTTCTCTTTTGCAACATCCTCCTTGTTATATTGAGGTGTAGGTTAAGCACAGAAGGTGCAAGATGTGGTTGATCTAAATGAGATCTACCACTCCCTCTAATGACCCTCTTAGACATCCCAAGATTTCCATCATCCCTCTTTCTCTTCTCTTCCACAATAACATATAGATCCTATGACCTAGCAAGGTACACACTAATAGAAAAATAGTCTACTAGAGCATCCCAATGTGTCATCTCTTGGATACTCTTTCTTGCATAATTTAATTCAACCCTAGGGATCTTTCCCTTCTTTGCCCTATGCATAGCTGAGCTCAAATTTTAGCTTTCTTGCTAGATTTAGCAACACATCTAGGATCTTTCTCCATATGAAGATAAAAATTAGTAGCTTCCACTGCAGCATAAGCATTCCATATAGCAATATCATCCACCAACTTCTACATTCCACCCTTTCCAAAAATTGGAATAAGTAGTAAGCCTGTCTTGCGAAGGTCGATCCTGCCATCTTTAAAGAAAATCAAAATCTTTAATAATGCATCCCTATAAGTCCCATAATTCCTACACTCATATTAGTGCTATCACACCAAATACATCATCATACAAGCCTTCGCAAATTAGGGTTCTTGGTGTAGCAGACAACCCTTTTCTTCCATTCTTGCAAACTTCAATTGTAGCTCGTGCATGCCCTTATTAACCAATTCATCCATTACATCCTCTTTTATTGCACCAAATATTGAAATAGGTTGCTTTCCTACTTGCTCTGTGACCTTGCTAGTGGCCAAAGCCATAGACCTATTATGCATCATGGCTCATCTCTATTGTCTCTTAACAAGCATAGAGACAACATCCTTGATATCGTACCACTTTGTTTTTAAACCTTGTTTGTTAGTTTCATCTTCAAGAAGCTCTTCCACGTGAACCTACAAAGTAGGATCTGCAGCTTGTAGAAACAATTCTATTTTCTTATATTCAAGAGCCTGTCACTTTGCAATATCCAATTGGTCAAAGTTGCACTCAAACTCATGCAAAAGCTTTGTAGGTTGCAAGACCTTTATTGGATTTCATAACCCACTCCATGAAAGTCCTATCGCTAACCAATCCTGCATCTTCTATGAAATATATCAACTATTGGCATAATTGGTTTCTATTGATACAATAAATTTTTTGTATCAAAGTATCAATGTCAATGTCTTTTTTTGTACTTTTTGGTACTCATAGAAATTTCAAATTTACAAATTTTAATACGTTTTTAATGTTTTTTCTACTTTGGCACTTTTTAATACGAGTAGAGTCATTTGGGTTTGGTTAAATATGATGTTCTAAGTTGCACTATTTGGTACTCTTAGGGCTTTTAAAGGTGTCAATGGTAATTATGGTACCTCTTTGTTGACATTAGTTGCATAGTACCAAGCTTGGTACTCTGCAATATCAAATTTGGCACTATGTAGTATGAAGTTGGTACTTCAAAGCAATCAAATTGGGTATTGTCTTGAAGTGGTAAAACATATAGAATTTATGCATTTGGTACTGTGCAATTTCAAGTTTGATACTATGTTAAAGTACTAACAACAAAAGAATTCAAAGATTTGGTACTTTATAGACTGAATTGGACTTGATAATAAAGAATTAAGAACAAAGTGGAGAGAGAGAGAGAGAGAGAGAGAGAGAGAGAGAGAGAGAGAGAGAGAGAGAGAGAGAGAGAGAGAGAGAGAGAGAGAGAGAGAGAGAGAGAGAGAATGAGACAATGAGATGGAGGATGAACCACATACTCATAATGCACACTTGCTTACACTCTTTCATTAGAATAGGTGAGAGTGCACATATTACAATAAAGGTGTGGATATGGTAGGACTTTTAGTGAAGTATTCTCCACATGTTCTAGATCTATCTTATCTAGTTCTCCTAAATATCTAGATATTCTCTAAGTACATATTCATATGAGTACATCTCATCATTCTAACATTCCCTATCTCTAGAAAAGGTTAACAATATCTTCTAACATTCTTCCTCTCTTCTCAAAAGAAAATAGAATTTTCTTTTGTAGTACAAAGACTTTCTACCAATCATCTTGGCTACGAGAGTCCTAAGATTACAATCATGAGTATAGCATGAGACATTGTCCTCATTGCTGCATAAGATATACATCAATCTTTGCTTGCAATGATTTAAGGGATGTAAGCTGATGATGAAGATATTTGGGCATTGGTTGCCTGGATGAAGAGCTTATCTCCATAGTTTGCTTCATGATAAACTTGATTAAGAGATGGGCTCATCATGTAGATAGATAGTGTATTTTAATTGGAGCTTGATAGTTGTGGAGTGAAATAATAGTGAGAGCATGTTTGTAGATGGAAATATGATCCCCACGTCACTAGATACCATAGTAAGATAGAGATTGATAAGGTGCTTGTGACATGATCCTTGGGAAGGTTGCTAATAAATATGGGAGTGTAAAATAACAAGTGATTGATGAGTCATTTCAAGTATATTATCTTTGAGAGAGGACTCCAAGAGTTGAGTGTCACATCTTCAATAATAGCATACTTAGTGTCAGTGTGCTCTTTTATCCATACAAGTAGTTTGTACCGATGTACTCATGCATTTCTTTGTACTTTATCCATTGCTTTCGCCTCCTTTGGAAGGCCAAGATAGTTGGCCAAATTGAGAAGGATGCAATTTGTAGATGATGATTTGGGTAAGGTAGCAGGTAGACCATTTCATGATGACACTGAGAGAAATTTAGAAGAGAGAGTACTTGTGATTGTTGATGATGTCATTGTAATGTAAGATAGACTGATGATTGAGATTTGAGTATACAATTAGAGCAATATGATTGTAGGAGGAAGGTAACTATGTGCATGGTTGGATAGGCTGGGATAGATAGAAATGATGATTTGATGGATTGGAAGTTAAATAAACATAGCGTGAATGAAATGTGATGGTAGGATAAGATCTTGTGTAGGGATTTAGGATTGCACATTGAGAAGTAGTGATGTGGCAATGAGGAATTCAAGGGGATAGGATTTTGGTGTACACTTGGAAACATTGTGAGAATCTTGAATGCGTAGGAGAAAGCCAAGAGTGTGTGCAATTGCATTTGTTTCAAGAGATTCTAGCACACTATTGAAGTGGAGTGTGTGTGTAACTATAAGAAGATGAGGATGTTGAGCCCATAGGGAGAGTGTAAGATAAGGACCAGGATGTGATCTTGAGATTGAAGTGAAGTTTAGATAAAGACTAGATGTTGAATGTGAAATATAAGGAAATAGGACAGCACTGAGAGGGGTAAGTGAAGAGGAAGCAATGTACTTGATGAGGGAGTGACCTTGAAGGTTGGTAGAAATATCCAATAATAGTTGATGAGGAATGGTAGGAGCATCCACGTTGCCAGGTAAGAGAGCGACGAGGTTTTACCATCTTTTTACCACTAAAGTACCATCCAAATATCTTGCAGAACACAATTCAATAATAGAGAGGCCACGGACAATGCCTTCTTGGGCCTGGAGACGTTGGGTACAAAGGGCGCCCCCTTCTTCAATTGTTGTTCCAAGTGAGGTAGAGTCCTCTATTTCAGGGTGCAAGAGGAGAGGCTGACAGGGATGCCAAACATTGTAGCATGGAGAGTGACCAAGATGGCTAGAACCCGCTTGGATGGATGAGCTGAGAGCATGAGAACAGAAAATGGAAGAGTCATGAGAGAAGGAAGGATATGAGGGGCCTTCAGCTAATAGAGGATTGGGGTTGTCCATTAAAGAATTTTCTATGTATTCCACTAGTTGACAGGGGAGAGCGAATACTGGACTTAATGAGGACACAAGGATGGAAGATATGTGTTGCATGATGTGAAATGATTTTAGACAAGGGAGAAAATTCAGAGTTTAACAAAAGAGGTGAGAGTAGACATGCGACAAGGGCAAGGAGCTAGAAAATTATGTGAAGTACGTGCATGTCGGCATAAAGTAAGAAGGTAGTCTATGTAAGCGAGGATAATATTAGAGACAAGGTTTGTGGATAAGGATCCATAAAAGTAAAGGAAGAATGGGAGGTAATGTAAAGGCTTGCAAAGTTAATGGACTCATCGGACCCAAAGATGGCACTAAGGGGGGGGGGGGGGGGGTTTTGGGGAACCCCCTTTAGTGCATCGTTAGGTCCAAGCGGAGAAACTTCAAGGATGGCATTTGTGGATGGTGTCCAATTCTATTATTTGGTCTCTATTCGAGGTCTTCGGGCCCGAGGATATGCCCTGATTTTTTGCCTATGGCTCGAACGCGCAAAATCTTTTTATATGTGGATCTCAAACTATGCACAGAATCGGGTAAAGGAATAAGGCCTCTCAAGGTGTTAGCGAAGCTTACAAGAGTCCCTCTAGATTCACTTTGCTACTTTGTTCCCAGTCTTGCCAAATGAAAATGATTCAACCGTTTCTACTGGCATCAACGGGGTTAGGCTTCCATGCTTGACACTAGTGGGATGACAAACGCTTCAATGGACATGATTCCCCTGCACACTAAGCATAAAAATCATGCAGTATGGAACATGATTAATTCGATAGTGAAGAAGCAACGGTGGGGTTGGGGAAGATCATGCCTATTTTTTTTAGCGGGGTTGACATTTATGCCCAACAAGTTTCCAATTAATAGTACAAAATAGAGCATAAGGAATCCGGAAGGCCGTGGTCTTTGGGTCTCTCGAATTTGTTGAAAAAGGCGTATGGAGGCGAGTGAGTGGCTTTAGGTTAGCAGCATAGGACGCGCTGTCCCGCCTCCGCCAGTCCCGTAGGCACAGGCGCAGCAGAGGGAAACGCAAAGAGCAAGCAAGGGAGGCGAGGGTAGGAGGATGAAGGAGGGGAGTATAAAGCGAAGGGTTGGAGCGCAGAGCAGTTTCATACCTTTCTCGGCCTTTTGGCTAAGATCAAGTGTAGTATCTGTTCTTATCAGTTTAATATCTGATACGTGACCCATCGGGTCACTACGATATTAACCTAATTTTTTTCACGGGGGCAGCCCCATCCGGCAGCTTGCTGCCCGGGGCTGCGCGCGTCGCCTCCGTATCCCACAAAGCTCTAATGAAGGCGTGATATCTAGGTCGTGGCTGTGCAGGGTCCTGGTGAATGGCAGCGGAGCTCATGCCCCCTGGCTTTTGCTTGCACCAAGCGTAGTTCGGTACGCGCTCCTGGGAGCATCGTATTGGTGCTGCGATGCAGGTTCGTCTCCCTCTGACAGCACATCGGCGTCCACTGTGCGTTGCCTTTGATGGAGGGTTGGGCAACATCTGGATAGTGCGCGCGTGGCCGTGCTGCTGTAAGAAATAGTGCCGCTGTAGTAGCGAATGCCAATGCACCCAGTATGCTCTTGCTCTTGGGACTGCCGAGCTTGCACTCGCATTCCTGCTTGCCAATGACACTGTGGAGAACTGCCTCTCATCATGCTGATTGAGAAGGACACGCCCCCGCCTTGGTCTCGGCTAGGTAAAGAAGAGACCTCATCGGGCAGCTCCGAACGACGGCCGGCCATAAGCTTGCTGCTTGGATCCATGGGAGCAGATTCAGGGATGCAGCCGCTCATGCCATCAGAGGACAGGATCTCTACACAGTAGTGTACCTCTGCTGGGAAAGAATGATCGATCCAGGACAAGGGAGCCTGCTGCAAGTGGCACACATGTTTCTCCTGCCCGGGCATGACAAACCCCTCCGCCTGCTCACGTAGCCTTCCCCTGCATCTTGGAATTTAGGAAAGCATCCCTGGCGTCCATCTGCGACGCTTTTTGAATTCATCACTTGCCTTAGCTTCACATTCGCAAGGGTCGATGCTCTCTGATACCTTCTCTATTCAGAGCAACCAAGATAGATGGTTCCAAACTTTATCTTCACCTTGGAGGTCTTGGACACAACCTTATTCACCTTGACACATAGAGATGTCACAAAGAGTGTTCTATTTTGGTTGCTTTCCATGGGCATTCCACAAACCAACTTACCGGTTGCTAAGAGATGTTGAAGGACTCGTATTTAGAGCACTGCATTGACTTCATCAAAAATGGCGAAATGTCCAGTATCTTCTGATCTGCAACACCACACAGGCAGTAGTCGCCTGCACTTTGAGCCCCCTGCAATTGTTGCAACTTTTAGCCCCCTGCGATTGTTGCATCTAGGCTGAAGGCAAAGCTGGAGGCAATTCTACCTCGTGTTCACATCTCATGCATGCGGAGGCAAGGAGCAACCTACTGGCAAGTCTCGTGGGCAAAAACCTCCTTATCACCCTTCTATAACTTCTTGCTGAAGGGGCCTACAAATTATTAAATAGTGTGGACTTCCTGCATCAAGACAAAGCGAGCCGAGGGTTGGCAACCACAAGTGTTATGCGGATGTCCATTGGGTGATCTTTGGGACAACTTCGAAGGTTATTGCCCAATCCATTGAAGCCATGGTTGTGAGAGTAGAAGAGAATGGAGAATAATGAGTAGCAAGGCGAAAGAATTCAACATAGAAAGTAGAGCGCACGAACAAGGATGCGTCAAAGTTTGGCATGCAAAGAATGCAAAGAAGAATAGTTGATGAGTACCCTCCAATGTATGTATGCTATGTTAGCAAGAAAAAAGTGATGGAGGAACCTTTGGGAGACTGGGAACATGGACTCTAATAGGCAGTCAAGGAGGAATAAAACCTCTAACCCAATAGTGTGGCAGATAATTCCCATGTAGGATTGACGCGGCGTATGTAGAGTTTTCGAGCCTTGCATTCCTGCCATATGTAAATGAGCCGTGCATGCATACCCCTACTAGCAAGCGCCAGAGGAGGGAGATGCTTGCTGAGCAACCATTAGCTCGACTATAAAGCAAGTCCTACAGAACAATGGTGTGGACATATTGTCCTTCGCACGTGTTTGCCAACCATATTTCTCCCTTCTCACCATCGGGTTATACCTGTATTTCATGGGCCAGCCTCCTCTTGAAGATGACTTTTCTCGCTACTTCGATGTGACCTACCACAGCCAGGCCACTTTGGTTCCAGTTTCGTTTCATCAGGAAGGGGTTCTACATGGCAATGTTAGCGTGGAAGGTTCAGCGTGATTGGGTTCTGACTTCTTCTGTGGGCTTTAGGAGCAATCTTGTACATCCTTTGCCCTAATCATCATCATTCTCTCGATGGGATACACACCTATGAGCGCCCAGTAGGGATTGAGCTTTCGAATATTCCCCCTTGGTTGGTGGATGAAGTACACCCACCATTGTTGCAACCATGGGCAAGGTGTTATACATCCCCACCTCGACGATATCCTGGGGACTCGTTAAGCCGAACACCAAAGCCTACATCTTATGGGACAGAGGGAATGAGCCACTTGAGTTCCTACAGCTCTTGGACCTGAGGGGAATGGAGATACTACTTAGTGTTAAGTTTGCTGCCTTATTGGATGCTTGCTATTAGTGCAAAGGTAATGGCCATTTTTCTCGCAACTTCCCCAGAAAGCAAAACACGGAGCAATAAGAGAATAGGAAGGAAGCGTAAACATGGAGCAATAAGAGAATAGGAAGGAAGTGTAGATAGCTAATAAAAAAGGGAAGAACTCCAAAAAGTGGTTGATCTTGTGGAGAAGGATTCCCTGCGGCCTTGACCTTGCTCAAACAGGTGCCTTGAGACCATTAGGATGACCTTGCCCAAACAGGTGCCTTGAGACCATAACGATTCCCTGGCCTTGAACTTGCCCAAACAGGTGCCCTGAAACCATAAGGATGATCCAAATCTTGCTTGTCCTATACCAGAATCCCAGCAAAGCAAGCAGCCATTGGCATCCCACAACAATGAGGAGATGGACCCGAATATCTCCTTAATTCATGAGACTTTCAACTTTAAAGGATTCAGAATTGCAATCCCCTCTTCGCCAAATGGCGAGAGTAGGTTACTTTGCCAAGTGGGACAGCTACGAGATCTACCAATTCGATGCCTAGAATTGTAGAATATTCTTTGAAGAGGATTTTAGCAACGTGGCAATGTTAGCTATCCAGAGCTGGCATTGAATAATTGAAACATTAATGCTAGAAGCCCGTGGAGGTGTATTCAATTTGGTTGGATCGCCCTTGTGGCATTTTTGGGTGAGTTTTTTCTTGGTGATTGTATATTGAATGAATTGCTACGCCTTTTTCTTAGATGCTCACATCTATTCTTTTACATGCAACTCACTCTCATATCAAAATATGGCCCCCTTAGAAGATTGAGATATTGGTGTGATCAAAGCGACAATAGTGGGATTTGAAGATGAAACATAGGCTCAAAAGCTGTTTTCTTTTCTTTACAAAGTCAGAGGTTCTCATGTTTTTGGAAGGGCAAGAGAAATGTCCAATTCAGCCTCTAACATAGGGCCAATAATCGTGGCCAATGTTTCTTACTACCGTGAGGTATAGAATAGGTTCAAAACCTTGGTGGATGGAGAGAAATATGATCAAAAGAGAATTGGAAAGAAAAGGCTATCTGAATTTCCAAAAGGTTCTAGGTCTCATTAGCCAAGGTGCATTGTGTGACTCTTGTATGAAATGTTCTTAGGCTTTATGTGCTTTTTGGCCTACCAAGAAGAGAAAATTATTCGAACAAGGATTCCAAAAGTGGCATCTATTTGATAGAGAATTGAGGATATTGAAGAAAGAGATACGGATATTGAGGAGATTCTTCACACTAGAAATGAAAAGGACATGCCCATGGAACTTGACATTGAAAACTTTGAAGAAGCCTTCCTTATGCAGGATGAGATAGAGAAAGAAATCCTATAGGGTTTTGAGTCATTTATTTTGTGACACCTAAGTTTTCCTATACTTGGGAAGGATCTTGTTTTGTTAAATGATATTAAAAAAGTGATGGGTCTCAAAGAGGAATTTTCCATAGGGATGATTGCACAAGCTTATGAGGAAGAAAATGAATATTTGTGGATGACCTTAATCATCAGGTCTTGTTCATGGGCGCAAATACCACCAACTTTGTGGAAACTCAAGAAGGTGCTCTAGGGTTCCACCTTGACAAAGCCAAAGAGTACTTAAGAGGAACTTCCCACATAGCAGACCTTTTCAAATGCTCAAAGAAGGCTTGGAATCCAATAGATGGGAAGGAATATCATTACTGAGCTTGAGTTGGAAGAATGAGAACAAGGATCCATCAATGTCTGGTTTGATGACAAGCTAGAGTCTAATGAGATCTAAGAAAATCTAAGCTTCTCCTTTCCTTCAAATTTTCTCAATTAAGAGTTATTTCTTATTAAGGTCTAATTGTGTGACACACTATAGGCTTAGATGAATGATGATGACAATTTTGTATTTAGTTGGTTAGGTATTTTTTAATATTTGGAGAGGATTGTGCATGTGTAGTACATGCCAAGGATTAAATTTTCTTAGATGAAGCCATTGCTCCATTCTATAAGCTCAAAACTATCTAAATCCTTAGGCTATGCCCACATAGGGCTATAAAGCTATTCTTGTTGAAGGATGCCTTCAAAATATTTTGCTATGCTTTAGACTTTTGAGGATCTAGTAGTGGCTTCTTTTTTTATATTACAATACTTATGCTTCAGTTACTAACTTTATAAAGATAATTACATTTAAGTCACAAGATACAAACATGACTTATGCACAATAAAGGAGATGCTTATTTGTTAGAGGACAAAGTTGACATGAGTGCCACACACACACACACACACACACACACACACACACACACACACACACACACACACACACACAGAGCTTGGAGAAGAAGAAGCTTGAGAGCACACAACATAAAGGATGAGTTCCAAGAGGAAGAGTTAGTTCTCTCGAAAATACCCAAGTCTCAATATTCTACTCTAAAGGATGGCTTGAGCAACAAACTTGCTCATAGGTTCTATGGGCCCTACAGGATCTTTAAGTGTATTGGAGACTTGGCATATCGATTGGAACTTCTCTGTTCCACTAAGATTCATAATTTATTTCATGTTAGTCAGCTCAAATCCTTTTATGGTACCTAGGTGGAAATAGTTGATGAGATGCCTCTTATGGATAAAGAAGGACTTATTCAGTACATTCTTGAGGAGGTTATATAGATCAACATAGAAAGAAGATTCACTCTCACTTCATCATTAGGTATTTGATGAAGTGAAAGGGTTTACTACTTGAGGAAGGCGAGATTCCATTTTGGATGAGTTTCCCTCTCTATTGCATGCATTGGTGGTTGAGACATAATCACATGGAGCCAGTTGCACTCTAAACAGAGTCTGGAGAGCAGCATGTTTTAGAATAAATTTTACTTTGCCCTAATTTTTGGAATTTACCACCAATATAGCATCAAAAAAGTCTTCAATAGATATGTTTTGATATATGGCTTGTCCTATTTGGATACTCTTATTAGAATTTATGGGGGTGTTCTTCAGCATGCCCTCGTTTTTACAACAAGCTGTCTATTCTTTACAGAGTCTATTTCTTGAAGATTTAAAGGCTTCAATTCCTTTTGAAGACATTGAGATTATGTATATCGTAGAGGCTTTCCTTTATGTCTTTATTTTAGTAAATAACTCTTCATTACTTTATTCATTCATGTTTTGTATAGCAAACATTAGAGTAGTAATCTATTTCATCCACCTTCTTTGCCGTTGTAAATTTGTTTCTATGGGAAAAAACCTTTGGGCAAGGATGGATTTCAAGAAGGTTGAAATACATGTGTTAGTGAGAGAGAGTTAATAATACCTTATCACACACCGATATAGATATAAAAGGTGTGAGACATGTAATATTTGACATCTTTTATCATAATACAATTACTGCCTCTCATCTCACCTACTTACACTCAGCTTTCATGGCTTCTCTCTCTTCTTTTCTATCTTTCTAGTACTTCTCTCTCCTCTCACTCATTCTCTCTCCTCTTTTCTCTCTCTTCTACACTTTTTTCTCTCACCTCTCAACCCTCTCCTTGACACCAACCAATGCCAATAGGGCTCATATCCACAGTGATGACAATGGGTCTTCCACTTGTATAATTAGCTTTCCTCAAAGTTGTCACAAACTTAAACAGTTTCTTCAACTTTCCCATAGCCTTCGTGTGCATCATATCCCATTGGGATTTCTATCATTTTCTCAATAACTAATACAAAGCATTAGATACAAATGTGTAATATTCATATAAGATAAAATACATAGGCTCCAAAAAACCTCCTCACCTTTGATACTGAAAAGCAAGTCTCATCCATCCTATCAATTGCATCTACCTTTGCTAGTGGTAGCCTTTTAGCATATGGACAACACATTTGTCCAACAATCAACACTTCATTCACTCCAAAGATTGACTTTTGACCTGTAAGAGTAAGATTCACTTCTTTGATTCTATCAATGATCTTCTCACCGTCAATAGAAATATGAGGATGAGAAGTAAATCTTTTACATCTCAATTTGTTTAACCCTTCATCTTTATCCTCTTCAGTCCACTTTTTTATCGACAATTCATTAAAAAAAAATACATAGTAATATGAGGCATATAATCCCACAATACTTTGTTCATAGCATTCATCATGTGTGCAAACGAATTCATTGTCCCTTGTGGTAGAGTGCACATGCACACTAATCCCAATGGTATCTTTATGGTTGCAAGATTCCTACTTTCAATTGCTAAGTGAAACTAATTATAGCTAGAGTATAAGTCACCTAAAATAACCAGGAAGTAACAAGATTGTGAAAGAAATCCAAGAAGAGATACTGTGATACCACTTGTCAAGGAGAGGGCTAAGAGGTGAGAGAAAGAAGAGTATAAGAGAGAGAAAAGAGGAGAGAGAATGAGTGATGAGGAGAGAGATATATTCAAAAGATAGAAAAGAAGAGAGAGAAGCTATGAAAGCTAAGTGCAAGCAAGTGAGATTAGAGATAGTAATTGTATTATTATAAAAGATATAAGAAATTACATGTATCACACCTTTTATACCTATATTAGTGTGACAAGGTATTATTAACTCTCTCACATTAACACGTATTCCTCGCTTCTTACAATTGGGCAATTGGTCAAGATGATGATGAGGGAAGGAGATATGCAACCAGATTTGGAACAAAAGTATTGAATGAGAGACAAATAGGATATAACTGTCAAAGCATGTGAAACACGAGAGGCATCCAAGTTTTTACGATTAACCTCTTCCTGCAGAAGAGCACTCTCAACATCATTCAATTTCAGAGTAGCACTAGAGGCACATAGGGCAGTGCGCAATACATCCCATGACTCATTCAGAGTCCCAAGCAAGAAAAGAGGAGTTACTTCCTCTCCAAAGGTGATATCCTGCGAAATCAGGTTCTTTAGTATAGCATGGAACTGGCTCAAGTGAGCAGACATAGTCGCATTATCCTTCATGCGCAGATCCATAAGCTGCTTCAACCAATACATCTGACTCGTCGGACTTTTCTTATCATAAAGATTCTTGATCTTATTCCATAGATCCCATGCACTTTGTGCTTCCTCAAATACGTTATAATGTACCTGTTCAGTGAGAGACAATACAATCGTGGACTTGCATAGCTCATCAAGTTCAAGCCAGTCGTCATTGCTCATAGTTTCAGGCTGCTCCCCGCTCAACCGAAGTGGCTTAATCTGAGATTTCTGCACCAAGACCTGCCAAATTTTACTCTTCCAATAAGAGTATTGGTACCATCCAACTTTGTGATGTTAAATATGGCATTATCAGTCGAAGAGGGCGCCATAATGCAGGCTGGAAATGCACAGACAGTCTAAAACTGCTTGCTGTTTTACTGCAGAAAATGCCCAAAATCCACTGAAATGAGCTCCAAATGGCAAGAAAAGTGTGCCAAAAGATGCTGCCCACTTAGTACTAGGTGCGATACACCAAATCAGGATATTTCAGTATAAAAAATACTGCTCAATCCACCAATAAATGCTTGCTATAATAAATTTCAGAACTGCAATAATGAGAGCAAACTGTCCCAAAACTGGATCTAATGTCAACTAAACAATGCTCGGTCCTCCAAAGCCGGCATAAAGAGGACAAAGCAAAGCCAAATGACAGTGAAAATACATGAGCATAACACCGAGAGATGTCAAATAGCATCTGCCAGTAAGAGGCACACCCCCAGACAATCTAGGCAAAATGTACCTACAATTGCCAAAACCTGACACAAATAGGTGTCTGCTCAAAAGAAAGCAGATCCAAAACTGAGACTCAGCTCATAAGCATCCTGTGAACCAAGACATATACTCAATGCAACATCCAATTGTCGGAGTATAATCCCAAAGTCTCAATACATCTGTAACTGCTCAATGACATAGACTGCTCCAATACATGTAACTGCTCCAATAGCATGTAATCCCTGCTCAAGGTCAAGTAAGCATGCAAGATGCTCCCACTGGCACAAAAGGCGTACAAACAAGCTCAAGGGCTCAAGCAACCCAAGACAAAGTACCAGTGACAAGTGACCAAGTCAATGCGTCATACGCATCCCAAGAGCATGACATACATGAAGCAACTGATGGAAGCAACCAATGAGCAATACATCATCCCAAAATAAGATCTCTGTCAACTCAATGACATCCAATAGCAACCAAGTAAATGATCAAACTGAGTCGAAAACGCTCAAATACATCCAAGGCAAAGCTCCCAATGTCGGTAAAGCATATACGAACCAAGCGGCATATATCACAAACCAAAGCATGTAATATATAAAGCCTAACTGTCAAGCATAGACATGAGGCATAAGCCGTCCAAGAGCATGCCAAGTCGGTCCAAATGCTAGTGAATACCAACCAAGACGGAGCTTATGTAGCTCAAATATATTCCATAGATTCAAACATGAGCTCAAAGTCGTCCCCAAATGTCAGATACATGATGGCAAATCCCAAAGCATACATCCGGTACCAATAGGTAAGTGACAAAGCATCCAAAGTACCTTCAGCCCACTGTTATTACAGCCAAGTTTGACTGTCAAAACAAAGAAATTTGAGCCAATATTTCAGGTCAAAATCATGGCATAATCATGTGCATACATTCCCAAGGCACTAGGCATTATGTAGGCCGCATACGGGCATTAAACAAGGTAACCGGAGTAGAGTATAAGCATCAAATGCCAATGCCAAGTGTGGCTGCCCTGTTTCCAGCACTGTATAACAGTAAATGACAGTCCCAAATCAGAGAATGTCAGCCCCAAAGATTCAATGCCAAGCACAAGGCCTAAAGAGGCTTTCAAAATAGCTCAAATGCCTTCTAGAAACCATTGTTTAAGTGCTCATTTAGGAGCCAAGGCATATAGGCTGAAAACTTGATGAGTAGGCAGGCAGAATCTGGTGCAAATTCAGCGCAGGCTATCCTGGGAAGTGGCTGCTCCATGTGGCAATGTTGGTGTGGATGGGAAGCTCAAAGAGGCTCCAAAGAGGGCATACACAAAGCCATGAATGCCCAAAGCAAAGAGCAAGGGAGATATGGAGCTTTGAAGCTTCAAATGATGGCTGCCCCTCTTCTTCCACCTGTTTAAAACTGAGAACTGAAGTAAAACCCTTCAAACTCTGATGCAATACCTCAAAGGAAAGGCCCTGAAGAAGCCCAACAATGTCGGGAGGGAGCTCGGGAAGCCGGGGAGTGTCGGAAGCTCGGGAGATCGGCTATGGCTGCCGGGATGGAGACCCAATGCGTGAAGGGAGTCGATGCGAAGATAGAGAAGCACCGAGTCGAGCTCGAGCAAGAGGAAGCCAAGCTCTGATACCAGTTGGAAGGTGAGAAGGATCGAAGCTTACACGCGAGCTATCGCGGGAGGGCAAGAGCAAGAAAGAGAGAGACAAGAAATGGGAACTCCAACAGTCACAATGTGTGTCTGGGCCTTCCTTTATTTACTAGTCACACTAAAATGAATGTAAAGAATAAAGTGACATGATGGGCGCCCGCCACCTGCAGTGTGCAGTGGCGGGAACTGTCAGTGTAGTAATACACGGGGCAGCACGGCGGAGGCGCCTTTACCCCAACGTGAAGAAGTGGCTACCACATGGAATGCCTTTTCATGGGAAGAAGGGACGAGTAGGGAAGATTTGTTAGCTCTTAGAATGTGTCAATTGGAAAGAAGAGCAGAAGACATAGAGCTTGCTATGAAGAGATTGAAAGAAGCTATATTTCACAACAAAGACAAGTTTGACAAATGACATAGGCTTAGGCCAAGAGCTATAGAGGAGGGAGTCTTAGTACTTAAGTATGACATCAATTTGGATAATTAGCATAGTACAATAAAAAAAGCCTCCAAGAGATGGTTTGGTCTATATATTGTGTTGCATGTATATGATAATGCCACATACTCTCTTTTTGAGTTGGATGGGATTGAGTTGAAGATAACCATAGCTAGCAAATAGATCAAACTATTCAAGAGAAGAGAATCTATCACTTATGAAGAAGTGAACCATGACACTGAAAATGCACAACAACATTGAAGAAGTAGATGAAGATGATATTGTGGATGAAGAAGAAAATCTCAAAACTACTCAAGAATAATACATGTGGAACATGTTGGAGAATGTGTAGGTTGAGGGGGTGGATATCACATGGTTGTATGCCTAGAGGTTGAAATCTTACAGGAACTTTGATGGTGTTAGGATTTCATATGTGTGCCTATGGGATGTGTTAGTCAATGTAAGTGGCCAAAGTTAATGAGCCTGGATAAGAAAAAGTAGTGATTTGAAGTGTCCATGGCCAATAGCGGAAGCCCCACTTTTTTTGTTATGATTTATGGCCTATTGTAAGGCCCAATTATTTTGGGTGAGATCATCATCAAGCCTTATGCTTTTTTATTGCTAATCATAGGGAAAGGCTAGGGCATAATTGGAAGAAGACAAGGACAAGACCTACTGATGTGTATTGATGCATGAAGAGGGATTGAACTGAGTATCTTGGGATTGCTATAGATTGACTTGTGCAACGATCATAGGTTGTTCACTAGTGTTCATTGCTTGCTCAGGGAGTGCTACCTTCATTTGGGTGCAATCTATTACTTGAAAGTGCCCAGATTAGAGGGATATTGTAAAAGATTTGAAGTTTGCCTACTATTGCTTTGCTATAGGTGAATCAAAACATGAATTTTGGGCTAAGAAATGAGTCTTTTTGATTCTTTAGGATAGGATTTTTAAATATATATGGGTTGCTTAATGTGAGCCAAAGTTCTATCACGATAAATACGATCTACAGTTGGGTTATTGTATGGTGAAGGTCCTCAACATTGGTATAGAGCAAGGTGATTGGTGGATGCATCAACATCAAGGAAGAGATATCATCCATCCAAGAAGGTAATACCATCTCCCTCATCAAGCATCATTCTTTTATCTGATGGATGAATGATTTGGACAATGGTTCTCCTTTTAAAGCCCAAATGTCACTATCTTTCATGTTCTCTTCTCAAGCTACATGAGAAAGAGACCTTTGTAAAGGTTCAAAAGACCCCCTCTTCTATGAAACTACCACTTGCAAAGAAAACCACTACCATTGGTGGTATTAAGAAGGAGAAGTGGTTGTTGACAAAAAGGAGGGTAGAGAGAAATCGAGCACCATTGAGTTACTTCTGCTATTGGTGTGGCCTCAAAGCCACCTTTAAACACAGTAAATTTTGCCCGCCTTGCCAACCACAAGAATTGATGGCTCATGATAACTCTACCTATTTCCTCTCGTTTGTCGACTTCAAAACACAACGGCCTTACACATTAACAACAATTACTTGGTTTCTTTTCTAAAGCAAAAGCTTTAGAAGATCAAAGCTCCTAGCCACCCCCTGCTCACTCCCCACCATCAACTTGGCAGTAGCTAACTGTCACTTGCTCAAGCACCAACCAACTAGGTTGACAAGTGTAGCTCAATAAAACTGATGAGAATAATATGTTTTTATCATAAAACTGGAGTACACTTGTTCACGAAAAAAATATTATACTTCATAATTTCGTTTTTTATAAAGGATAGTTTATTTTTTTGACACACAAGGATGATGATTTTTTTCTTCTTAATAGTGATTCTAATAAAATACATAAATGAAATCAATAAACAATAATAATACTTTAAAAACTTAAAAAAACTAAATGGAATGAGAAAACATGCTATATAGCATGCCGAAGAGTTGGCACAAATCTCTTCGTAATTAATAATTATGGGAGAAGGTGCCATTCCCCCATCCATTCAAAATATCTAGTTTGTTGAAGTTTACGTTTTCATTTTTTTTAGTACGTTCGAAAGTTTGTTACGCTTTCATTTTCGCCATGCATTCAAAAGATCGTTAATAATAACACAGCACTTCAAAAAGTAAATGAAATGAGAAAACATGCTATATAGTATGTTGAAGAGTTGGCACAAATCTCTTCATAATTAAATAATTATGGGAGAAGATGCCATTCTCCCATCCATTCAAAATATCCAGTTTATTGAAGTTTTACATTTTCGTTTTTTTAGTACGTTCGAAAGTTTGTTATGCTTTCCTTTTCGCCATACGTTCAAAAGATCATTTTATTTCATTTTTGTTTCACTAGTATTTAACTATTAACTAACATAAGTCTATCTACTAATACTGCAACTATTAATTGCATACTAACTATTACAAATACTATTGATATTACAAAAGTGTATCTAATTTACTAATTACACTAGAACTATTAAAATTACTAACAAAAACCAAATAAATAATCATGTTGAATAGTTATAATAAACTAATCATGTTGACTAATTATAGTAAATTAATCTTGAAAAACTAACTATTCTAAGGATGGATGAAGACTGATTAATGATGTTGACTAATTATAATAACTAAAAAGACGAAGGACAAAATCCCAGCAAATCAAGCAGTCATTGGCATTCCACAACAATGAGAATATGGACCCGAAGATCTCCTTAATTCACGAGACTTTCAACTTTAAAGGATTCATAATTGCAATCCCCCCTTCGCCAAATGATGAGAGTAGGTTACTTTCTCCTAAAATGACAAGAGTAGGCCACTGGAGTATGTGCTGCTATTGCAAGCTGTCTAGCTAGCTATATAGTAGCAAGAGGCTCCTCTTGAAATATCATTTTGCGTATCTCAACGACATGCTCAGGTTGCTTATGCAATTTCTCCTCCTAGAAAACAACTTCATGGTTGCAAATAACCATTTGAGCCTATAGATCCCATAGGCAATAGCCCATTTCACTTGCATTTCAATAACCAAGAAAGATACATTTCACATACTAGGAACCAAATTATTGCCCTTGTCATTGAAAACATGGCAAAAAGCTTCACAACCAAAGACATGCAAATGAGCATATGATGGAGGTTTCCCAGACTATACCTCTTCTGAAACATGATAGCCAAGAATAGTACATCGAGACCGATTCATCAAGTGTATGGTAGTAATAATTGCCTTAGCAAAAAAATGTTATGGTAAGCCTGTTTGGCTAAGCATACTATGGACTTGCTCCAACAATAATAACAAGACTCAAACACTTATAGTCAAGGGGCGAAAGATACTATAAATGGATAAGCATTTTCATTCCTTTCAAAGACATATGTCTAAGGCGACAATGCCAAAGAGATACATGTGGAACTACATTCACTGCCAAAACATGGCCAACTAATCTAGCTATAAGTAAGGGGTAGAGAGTATTGGACTTAGCACCACATGCAATGACAAAATTCTCATGGGTAATCTTCCATGAGGAATCACTAAAGGAGACAACATAGCGAGTATCATCCAAAGTGCCAATAGAGATAAGGCTCTTTGTAAGAGCCGATACATGACATACATCATGAAGAGTAAACATGCTACTAGAACATCACCAATACTAAAAATTGCAATTGGATATCACCAATACCAACTATCTCCAATGCCAAGTCATTATCCAAATAGAAAGATCCAGTCATACTATAATAGGAGTGAAACCACTCTTTATGAGGGATCACATGAAAGGAAGCCCCTAAATCTATCAACAATCAACAATGAGTATATCTTGAAAAGAATTAGTCAACTATGAAGTATCAAGAGAATAATTTGCAAGTATGAAATCATCATTAGAACTAGTTGCATGACATTAATCTCTTCAATCTCAACTCTGGACTTGCTAGAGACAATGCTCCAATCATCATTTTTGTCCTATACTTTACCCTTGCCCTTTTCCTTGCGCTTGTCCTCTTGCATTTTATGGAATTGTGGCCAAATATGACCTTCTTTCCCATAGTAATGCCAAGTCAATGAGGACTTATGACCACGGGACTTACTATGAGATTAACCATGTGACTGAGAAAGAGACTACTAAGATTCACACACACACGACGGTCATTAGCAGTCCTATCATTATGGCCTCTAAATATCAAAGCGTGAGAGGTTTGAGAAGCATTGATATTCTTTTTGTTAACCTCTCCATTCAAGAGTGCACCCTCTACATTCTACAACTTTAACCTTTCACTAGGCATGTTTATACACATAGCAGTATGAAATGTATCCCATGATTCATGCAGTGTAACCAAGAAGAACAAGGGAGAAAGATTACCCTTGAATTCAATCCCCTACAAGGACAAATGGCTGAGAATGGAATGAAACTCATTTGAGTGGGTTCAGACAAAAGTGCCCTCCTTCATGTGAAGGTCCATGAGTTGCTTCAGCCAATACATCTACGAAGTAGGGCTTTTCTTGTCATAGACTTAATTTTCATTCTCTACACTAAAACTTACCAGATTTGGGCCTTCCAATAGCTATAGTTGGTCACAACCAATAGCTATAGTTGGTCAGTCACAACCAACACTGAAGACTGTCACAACTACAGTGTGTCAGTAACCATATGTGCAAGAGACATGGATGTCATGTACAGGGTAGGTCTCAAGGTAAATGAAGAGAATTTCCAAATGCATAACCCACTGAACAGGGCTCAATACATAACCTAGAAGCATATAAATACCATTGACAACACTCTGACAGACATACGTGCCTGGTGGAAGACAAAAGATCAAATCGGTCCACGATAGGGTAATTGCATCCAATGAGTGTCAAGAGAGCATGTGCATGGAACAATGAGTCCCATTGTCTCATTGTAATAAGCTCAAGCTCAACTATATAACCAAATGCTTTGTAGTACATCCAAGTGTCAAGTAGCAGCTCTTAGTAAAACAAAAGTCGAATGCCAAATGAGCAAGCAAATCTCAAAACCACATGTGAGTGTGGCATCCATATATCTAATATCCAAGTAGCACGCATTCGGTAGCATAAAACCCAATACGTACTCTTCACATCCATAATATCGAGGGCAAAAGCAATGGAATCATAAAACCAAGGTGTCAAAGCATCCAATATGGCTCAAAAATGGAGCCTCATATTTCACCATAGATATGTCCAAGCCCATACATGAATGCCAAGTATGTAATTAGCATTTGTTAGACCTAAGAAGCATAAAAGCCTTTAATAGATAAAAATTTCAAGTGAAATACTTGCTATCCACTGTATATACAACAAATAACCTTGCTTCAAACTAAGCAAAGAAAGCTCAAACCTATCCAAGAAGCATCTCAAGACATGTACCAAGCATCTCAGCATCAATGCATAGGTGTATGAGTATCAGTGAAGCTCAAATAATCAAGTAATGGTTGCCCTTGTTTGTATTACAACAAACTGTTTTGAATGACCAGACATGGTTGAGGTATGCACTTGCAAAGGAGGCTCCAATGGGTCCCAAGCAATGCCAAGAGAGGTGCTAAACCTTTGTTAGATACTGTAGGAGTTATGGGAGGTGCCAATGTCTATAGTAGTACCAATGATAGGAGTTGAAAAATTGGCACAAATCACATTGATGATGATGTTGGTTTTGCTGCTGGCAATGATTGCTATTGAGCACTTAATGAGGCTCAAGCAAGGGTTCTCAAGCTCTGGAACAAGCCTCAAGTGAAGGGAGCAACCATGGAAGAAGCGATGTTTAGCAATTGGTGTTTTGACAAGAATCATCACACACAATCCGAAAACGAGATGTCAAGGAGTGCCAGTTAGGGAATTGACTTTGTCAAAGGACAACTCACAATGAAAATTTTCGACTCTTAATAACCACTACACAATCAACACACCAGCACTAACGAATAACTATGCCTCTTGTAGTGTGAGATGTCCACCAGGCTCATTCCAAGGCACACCTTTTTGTAGTCCATTAGTAGGTTTTTCAAATGACGTCGCCCGGCGCTCCCTTGGAACATCACGGGGTTTGTCACTTAGACTCCACTAGGTCTACATCGCAACGGAAGAATTCCGACTGCGAACCCACTAGGATCGACTTGAATTTTCGAGTTCCTAAAATCAAACGAATCTCCTAACAACCAGCTAGCGTTAGTAATTTTGAGTTCCCACTTCTACAAGATTACTCGATCTAAAGCAGACTTGCCATTGCAGTTGGTTTAAAGAGAATGGGAGACGGAGGGGAGTGCGGTACATCAACCCTTTTGCCCATAAGGCAAAATCCCATTTTGACCCCCCTAAAACAATGTAAGTCGGTTCTACCTAATGACTAGTTGGTCAATTTATCATCTTCCTATTTCTATTTCCAATTTAGAAAAGCTCCCAACTAGCCGGGACCACCCTACCATTGGACGGAATTGTCGGGGGTTACGCCCACCGGCTTTCCTTTGATGACAGAATCATCTTTGGTTTTTTAATTACCTACAACACATTTATTGGAACATATACAACCAGCTTTCTTAATTAGTCCATCAAATCATAGGTTCCTTCATGTAATTTATCTCACAGACACACATACAATTCAAACAACCCTTGAATAAAACAAATTTCTTTATTATATTGAAAGTTTATTACAATTTCCATCTTTTCGACCCTGCGAAAGATATACAAAATTCCATGGGGGTATTTTGTCCACCAAGTTTCCACCCTTCTAATTAGTATTTAGGGTTTCAGGATCTCATCTTGGGTCATGAAGGGCTCGTTAGATTCTAGGAAGAATGCAAGATTTGCGGCCAGAGGCCCCCTTGGCACCCACATTTCCTACTGCTCGAGACTATCCCCATGGACAGACCTTTTGCTCTACGGAGCAGGTCTAAGCCTCTCAAAGTGATAACCATGATCCCCTTGGAGTAGGGTCTCGCAGTTAGCTTGGGGGTAGCCTAGCGTGACCTTTCCTTTTATCCTATTTGTCAATGTTTTTAATCAAAGATCCAGAGCAAACACAAACAATCTTTTCAAACGTATATCAAATGATGCAATGATAATCACACCATTGTGCAGCTCACAACCTCCATAGCCAAGATAGACCTTATTCTAAGGTATTCTAATGAGGATTCTCCTTCCCATAAAGAAGTGTTGAGTACATCTCTTGCAACATGTTAAGCAAGACATGAATTTCCCGTTTGGGGCTAACTTACCCAACATAAGTAAATCTCCTTTAGAAAAAATACAGTGATAATAATTTAACGAGATGATTTACAAGACCCTTTTAATAGACATTCACTTTTTATAACAAGTGTTAATCAACCTTAACCTTATCGTGTTGACAATATATCGAGTTATTTTGTTAATCTCAAGTGCGCATATAATCTTTTTCTCACTTCGTGCAATATCCTCTTGCAACTATTTCCATCATGATCTTATGAACTACAATCTTGATTAATCTAACTACAAATTATAAGTAGTAGTTAACCATTTATGCATGTATTAATATGCTCTCTAGACAAAATTGTTAATTCGTGTAAGTGAAAAATATGGAAGCTAATATTTTTTGAAAAATTTCACCATAAACCTTACTATTTTATGTGGCAAAATAATAACCTAGTAGTGAATAACTTGTTTGGCACGACGACATCGGGGATTTCGTCTTTAGTCGTGCTCACATTCGCCACACCCGATGTTTTTTTGCCTTCCACCTCATCGCTTTGGAGCCATCGTCAGCGAGCATGTTCGAGAGATAGGGAAGGCGAAATAAATTCGAGATGGGAGAGCGTAAAAGAAGATGGATTAATAGAAGACCGAGACAGGGGGATTTGAGCTAACTCTCTCCCTCACAGCCTCTCAGGGTAAATTCTCTCTCTCTCAATCTCTCTCTCTCTCTCTCAAGCTCCTTCTCGCAACCTCTTGGAGGGGTATCCTTCTACCTCCCTCTCTCTACCTCTTTCACACAGCCTCTCGGGGTCTCCTTGTGCTTCTCTAAACTACTCTCCATGCCTCATATTTATAGCTGAATTACAGAAGAAGGGTTATGGCTGAGAAGAAGAGAGCTTTGTGGAGGGGATCTTTGCAAAATCAGTGATTTGAAACTTCTAAGATGCAATCTGATGCTCAAATCACAAATCTCATGGTTCCATTTGCTCCGAAAGGTGGGTGAAACCCCAAGACACTTGTTTATAAATCTTCTAGATCACTCCTTCTTCTTCTCCCTGTTCAAAGTGTTGTTTGCTGCTTATAAACTGCGATCACCATGTGCGTGATTTTGCCAATCATTCTTTTTTCATTAAATCTTCAAAACTGGCTGAAAAAAACCACTTACTTTTTTTAAATGACATCCTATTCTAGAAATTTTTATATCTTTTTTAATATATTTACAAAAAATAATATCTAAAATGTAAAAAATATACTAGTTTTATCCAAAAAACTAGTATTTTTGGACCATCCATACTATACACATTAGCACTAGTGAGACTAATATGTCTCATAACTCTCATTCACGTGGTAACTTCCGTGATGGGTGGCTATAGTCCTTGTCAATCTAGAAAAAAAAAATTCTGGCTACGATCCTTGGTTTTAAAAAAATAAAAATAAAAATTGTTAGTTATTAACGTTAGTTAGTAACCTTATTAACTTATTAATTGACTAACTTTCGAACTAACCAACTAACTTTTAATTGCGTGGAAGTATTACATGTAGCTTTAAAAACATAAAAAATGCGCACCGGGTAGAACATCTAACATCTTGCACAATATTCAAAACACAAACTTTGAAAAAAACACAATGGCGGCACATTCTCATATCTCTTTGAAGTTGTTAGTCTCCATTTTTATAGTATCCTTCAACACATTGTGTGCCTCCAAAGCTAAGGCTTTTAGCTTAAAACTTAAGAAAATAACTTTTGTCGTTGTGAAAACAAAAAACCTAAAGGCTTCACAACTCATAAGCTTTTCAAAAAGATTTTTTGTAATGACAGTGCCATTCATGCAAGCTCAACCAAAAACTCCATTCCATCACCATTCCGTGGACATGCAATGTTGACTAATAGGCACCTCGTCCTCCTTTCCACAACAAAAAGTGACCCTTCCACATCCTTCCAAATCTTGAAAAAGATTTGCAACATCTTTGCATTCTCGAGAATTGTAGAACCAAATGCCATTAACCTCATGAGTAGCATTTCGATAAAGCAAGTATGGTACTTGGACATCATACTCAAAGTTGTCAAGTAGAACTTCCACTAGATTTTCTGTGCTTCTAACATAGTTTTCCTATGTGATTGCAAAGAAGGCCACATTTAAGAAGTGAGCTTCCTTCTCTAAAACTCTTATAATCTGTTGATCCATTGAGTTGATGCGCAAATTATGAATAGTTTCTTCAAACTTCCATATTGATGCTTGTGTGCTATTCATAGCATCAACTTCTCATCCTCCATGGCAATATAATTAGCTTGAAAAATGTCACAAATTTGAAATTCTTCTACTCTTGCATAATCAGATAATGGACCAATGCTATCATTGTTATTTACTCTAGATCTGTATTAAAACTCACAACCTGCATTTAAATCAGCAATGAAATTACTAGTCTTAAGTTCCTGTTGAACCCTTTTGATGAGTAGAAATATATTTGTTTGCATGTCCCCTAGAAGTCCTAAAAAATTTCCAAGAAAAAAACATCATAACCTTGATCTTAAGCTGCACAAACGTGTGCCCAACACTTCACTTTGCTAGTGTAATCACTCTATGTTTTGCAAACCTAATAAAATGACCTCTTGCAACTAATACATTTTGAGTCCACAATGAGCTCATTCTTATAGTGCCCAATAATTTTGATGTTTCTAAATGTATCCCTTTATTCCAAACTATCATTAATATGTCCTTCAATTTTTGTCTCCTTCATAGCACCTGCAATTGCTCTTTTGATTATAGTCTCCTTTTGTCCTCTTGATTTCAGCTTCATGCAATGTGACCTAGTAGAAATATGCTATTGAAAATAAACTACATGTTCAATCATTCATGACATTGAGAAGAGATGGAAATTTGAATACATGCGATTCAATCAAACAAGCGATGCTCCACCTTTCGGAGCTTGATATTCTAACACAAAACAAAAAAGGATGCACTTGAAACATAGTGCCTACCCTATCTACAAGTGTCGTGTATCATGCAAAATGCAAACATAATTCCTTGATTAAATTAGATCCATTATCTCACCTCTCATCTCTCGATAAAAATATGTTTTACTTTGCTCCACCCTCCCAAAATCTCACAATCTCTCAAGAAAAATAATGGTTCTCAAGATGTTGACCAAGAAAACAACCCATCTCACAACTTGTGTCAACCTTCACGACCCTCAAAAATCACCCAACCACCTTTCCCAATCAATCTGAGGTTCCTAGTTTGCTGATGAGAATCCCAATTCTTGTGCTGCAACTGGCATCATGCCATGATAGTGCTCAACAATGGTGCAAAACATGCATCAAGCCAACCCATGGAATGTAAGTATTTGATTAAAAACAAGAGATGATCCCCGAGTGTAGTGTTATCATCACTCTTGCAATAAAACTACGAAGCCATGAACCGCTTATTGCTTCAAGCGTTTCAAGCTGAGAGCTATGGCTACCTCTCACATAGCCATGTGCACTCTTCCACACACGAATGTAGTGAACTTACCTTTGAATTTGATCGAGTTACCTTCTAGCTCCATGATCCAAGATGCACTCTCAAGCAAGCTTCATCTCCAAGCTCTAAGCTTTGACCTCCATAGTCATGCATGCGAGAAAGGAGAAGAGAAGATGATGATGATGAAGAGAGGAGAAGAAGAGCTTCTCCATGGTTCCTTGCTCTTACACACACACATACACTCTCTCTCTTACACACACAGACACTCTCTCATACACAAGAAGGAAGCAAGAGTAAGAAGCAAGAAGAGAAGAAGTTTGGCCACACACCAATAATGAGCTTCTTCATTCTCTTTTCAACTTTTTTTACATGCCTTACCCCCTCCTTGGGCAGCCATCCCCTTTTTGGTCAGTTTGTCCGTTCCTCCACTCTTATTTCCTCCTCCTTTCTATTAGCATTGGCCTTAGCCCGCACCTTTCATTCTTTACAACTTGCATGGGAGACATGTTCACTTTTACAAAATGAGTTACAATGCATTTGGTTCTCTTCTTGCCAAAATATTAAGGTGCACTTATTCTTGTGCCCTTCCTTCTACATTTTAGACTTTTTCATGTGCTTCGTATCTTCAAATTTTTCTGAGTGCACCTTTGTACTTCGTCTTCCTCTTGCCTTGGGACTATCTTTCACTTCCATTTTTTTGAATTTTTCCATCTTGGTCTTTTGAGGGTTAACATTGCCCCCCTCATAGCTGAGTGCCAATCCCATGGCACTTGATGATACAAGTTGAAAACGTTAAGGGTCGGTGTGGAATGTTTCTTGGGGCCTTTGGAGAGGTAGGTAATGTTGGGGATGCTCTGTGAAGTAGGTTTTCAAGGTTGCCAATGTCAAATATAGATGGTTGGTTGAAGAAGGAATCTGTAGTTGTTGGTTTGCCACATTGCCACACAATGTACCTGAAAAGAAGGAGAGTGCACTTCCTAGGGGGTTGTGTCTACCTTACCGTGCAGTGCACTATGCAAGTGATGGTGGAACTACAAGATGGGTCAAAAAGCCTAAGGTGTTGTCCTAGACTTGAGGACCTAGTTCATATAAAGGAAGGTGCTATGAGTGATTTAGGGAGATAGGTCTATTAAAATGTCCTACCCTTGATATGCCCTAAGTTGTGAAGTGGAGGAGGGCCATTGTGGTTCCTAGGTGCAGTGAACGTGACACTCATAGAGTACATATTGAAAAAATTCATTTTTGTATTCCTTTTCCTTTTCACTTCATGGGGCCAAGCTATGTGGAGAGTTAATAAGGGATTTTCTTAGAAAGGCCCTATTTTACATAAAGCCCTTCAAGGTAACTCTTACATTGAGGGGCATAGATGACAAAAATGGGTCGTTGCATGTAATGAATCTATTATCACTCATATCCTCTAATAGGCTCATACAAAATGCTAGTAAGAGGATGGCTCTCATCAAACCATTGCACAAGTATTTATCCTTGCATTAATATAAAAAAAGAGGGGTTGTAACCACTCTTCCTTTGCAATAGGCTTTTGTTTTGGTAGTATTCAAAAAAGAAAGAGAAAGTCTAATCCTCTTTGAGTAGGGCATGTAGAAAGGATCATCGCTCTCGTATGGTAGGGTGCTACGAAAAGCCATCCAAGCCTTTGAGTTAGAGTCCCAGATGTTTATGCGCTACTTAGGTTGAGTCCCATACCCTTCCACTCTCCAGGCCACCTCCACATTGCTACCTCATAGGGTGTCTCATTCTTTCCTCCAACCATCTCCTTCCCAGCCTCGCAGAGAGCTTTATTACATCCTCCACCATCCTTGGAGATGGTATCCTATCCAGTTTTCCAGGGGAAGGTGAAGGTAAACTTAAAAGGGCGGCTCTGATTTTCCCATAACTCCTACACTACAAGTTCTTGGTCCCAGTTTATAGGGTCGCACTCCTCTCCTTGAGGGATAGCCACATGTGGAACTTACAGTGACTTGGCTTGAAATTTTTTGCATGCTAGTTCTATCTTCTCTCTCCACTTGTGCCTCATCTCCACCATTCTTTCAAGTGGTATGGCTTCCTCCCCTTGCTCTTCTAGTTGTGCTTGTGGTTGCAGAGGGGAGCTCGATTCATGTAGTTGTTCTTTCTCCACCTGGTGGTGCTAAAAGTTTGGCCCTTCTTCATGGATTGCCTCTGTTTGCTCTTGTGGGAGTGGCTATGCTCATTGCTTTAGCTCCCCAAACCCTAGCAATTTGAGTTCTTGCCTAGTTAACCTGGTTGTGAGATCAAATGGGCTCTTTGCTCCTCCACTCCTAAGTCGGTGCTAGGTTTGGGTGCCCTTCCATTGAGGCCATGCTGAACCACTCTCCTTGCCATCTCTAACTTCCTTTTGACTTCCTCAAGGATCTCTTCTTCTCTTGATTATGTTACATTTAGCATTGTGTTTAAAAAGGCTCTTTATTGCTCCAACATCCCCATCTCTATGGCTATAGCTTTGCTCTATGCCATGAGGCATTCACTCTCTAAATGGGCTAGTCTAGTTAGCTAAGTCTTTGATTCTATCCTCATTCTTGGCTACCCATTCTTCCACCTTCTCTTTCATCTACTCCAAACCTTGATTCTAGTGTTGGGCTAAAGTGGCAATTGCTTGCTTCTGCTCTCACCATAATGCATTCATTTGTTCTTTTTCTTGGTTCCGACACTCTACTTGCTCCTTTATGATTTTCTGTTTGTGGAGAGCTACTTGAACTTGGTTATGAAACTCCACCAACTTATTTGTCGCCTCTTCATCTTTTTGAATTTTTGCCGCATGTAGCTCTTTTCTTGCCTCCTCTCTTTGCCTCTTTAGCTCCTCATTTTCTAGCCCTAAGCATCTACTTTTCCTAGAATTGAAGGCATACATTTCCTCTAGAGCCATATGGTTGTCTCTTTCCTCATCATACAGGTCTTTGAGGCTTTCTTTGCCTTGCCTTGCCTTTAGGGTCTCTTTTAATGTAATCATTTCCTTGTTTATGATGGTCATCACCCTTGTTTTCTCTAGCATGTACATTGCAAAGGCATTCTTGTCTTCTTCCAGCTCTGCAAGTGTGGCCTTTTTCTCTTCAGTCATTCTATCAAGTTGTCTTTGATGTTCTTTTACCAACTCGTCGTATTCTTTTGTGTTGTGCATGGCTGAGGGCACCAAAGTAGTCAATACTTCCAAGTAGGGTATCTTCGGCCCTTGGCACGATTCAACATTAGCTTTGTTGTTGCTGGCCTTTTAGTTCCTATAGGGGGGCTCCTTTGCTTGGTGCAGGTGCAAGTTCTTGCACTTTGCTCACTAGATACTGCACCCAAGCCATGACATTGCTTTCATTGATTGCCCCTTTGGTGGTTCCTTGCATTGGTGTGATTGTTGGGGTGACCATGACTGGTGGGATTGCATGTATAGATGCCTTATCCTTGCCTTCCACCACCAATATTTGTCATGACTCTTATGTCCTTGCGCTTATGCTTGGCACGTCCTCCTGTGTGGGGCTCATCATAGCCAACTCTTGAGATCAAGAGGGTTGCTCTGTTGAGCTTGGAATAGCCAAGGCTATCCACTCCTCCTTCTCTTGTCTCAATCTTTCTTCCTCTTCCTCTTGTTTCTTCTTACACTCCTCTTAAAGTCTCCTAGATTCTTCTTCCATCCTCTATAGTTCTTTGTTTTCTTTTGTGGTGGGTTAGGTTGTCTTGATAGAGATTTTCAGCATGATCTTTCTTCTTCCTCCTTGACTTGATAGCTCTAAGCCCTACTATTCCCTAACTGTCCTTTCAATTGAGGTTCCCTCTACTACCCTTGTAGGCATTGTTGCTAGCATATTTGCTGACGCTTGGATTATTTTTTGAATGTAGGCATTCCATTTTACCTCATCCAATGCATTTGTTGGAAGGCTCTTAAGCAATGGCACTCCTATTTTGCTCATGAGGGCATTGTATCTCTGGCTTGAGAAGAGGGTGTGGACTATCTTTGCTTGCAGTTTAATGGTGGGATTAGGGATATTGACTAAGCTGTTCCATCATTTGTGTAGAATTTCTTCTTGTCCATTCCTAGCATCCCGTAGAAATCTCTCTTGGGCCTTTTCTCTAGCTTGTCACATCTAGTCCCAAGGCCTCCTCCACCATTTCTGGGCTAAGTTTAACTTCCACCCTTTTGGTGGCATCTCCCTATCTGATTGTTATTGTGCCACTATTCTTCTAGGCATCAAAGGTCTTTAGGAACTCAGTGTGTTTGCTATGGTCGATGTCCTGCCCCACCTTCTCCAGGAACTTGGAAGATTAAATTATTCTATTATCCACTTAACTGCCTTCGGATGTCACCAACCCCCTAGGTTGTGGATCCTGTAGCATTTCAATTGGTAAAATGCACGCATCTCCATGGCTAAGCCGAATTTCCTGTGTTCCTCCTCAAAGAATGGGAGCCTTTTGGTTTTCTCATGCTGCCTTGCCATTTGGGTTCCTGTCACCACACGATAACCCAAAATTAGTTCTCCTTAAAGGATACTTATTGCACAAAATGTAAAGTGATTAGAAAAAACACTATTAGATGATGAGTATTTTTACTAAACAAAAAAGAAAATTCCATTCGTCCTTTTCTTTGAAGTTCAACTCCTATTTTGATTTATTCCATTCACCTTCCACTTTACCTCTCTTCCACTTTACCCCCTTCCCCTTGGAAATGATGAAAATCCATCCTAGGATTGTGGAAGTAAAGATGTAAGGGCCTTCACTGCATCAATGGTGTGCCTTACTTTTTGAAGAGCCATTTGTAAAATGTTGGGTTATTATCTAGTGTCAGATGACAGTCCATATCTTGTGAACGAATGCCCACTTGTGTGATGTAATTCAATACATCAGTCAAGAGGCCACTTGAGTTGATTCGACTTACAATATGGAGTTCCTCGATTAGAATTCTATCCAAGTATGGATGTAGCATGATATTGTCATCTAATAGCCGATTTCTTATCATGGCTAATACCCTAAATGAAGTTGGGACCACATATATTTGGTCATACTCGAAAGTCTTGATGGCATGCCATTGCTCTACAGTGGTTATGATTTGATAACCCTCTTGAGCCCATGAAATGCACAGAGTATACCACTTGTGTAAGAAAGTGGACTCAGGCTCAACTAATCGTTGGAGCTCGCTGTGGTGGCATGGGAATTTTGCTCTTCTTATAGGATGTGATTACGTGTTGGCTTAAGGCCTTTTCTCATGAGATCTCATTGGAAAGCATCTCTTATGCAATGGTGGAGGCCTTAATGACGATGAATTCATTTTCTTCCCAAGAATACAGTAAGAAACATACCTCGTTTGCTATGGGTTCATCAAGTAGACCTAGGTCCAAAACTTCGTAACTTTTAGAAAATAACATAAAAGTTGATTCCAATCATCGGATGCATGTTACTAAGTCATCCCATGTGTCCACGGCCATGTTGGAAGCCATTTCACAAATGGATCATCATTGCCATGATGACTTAGGGCCTGTTAGTGGATTTGGTTTTGTTGGATTGGACAAGTTGGGGCATGGTAGGTCCACCTTGGGATTCTCATTAGTCTTTATGAGCTTAGTTTGAGAAGTTTGGAGTTCGGTTGACTCTTTGTCATTGGTCTTTGCAGTGGAAATCACATCAGATTCATTGAGTGGGAGCTCATTCATGAGTGGTTGCTCATTGAATCTTGGTTGAGCTTTGGTTTGATAGGCCATTGAAGCACTAATGGATTGAGCACCCTTTCCTTTGGTTTTTCCCTTCCCCTGTTTTGATTTATGTTCCTAGGCCTTAGTTTTTGGAGCATCAAATTGAGGATCATACACACCACTTGTGAGTTTAGACAGCCACACCAAAGTGTTACCTTTATAGTAGCCTTGTGCTCGCAATAGGGCTTTTGGGACCTAGCACAGCCTAGTTGCCTATGAATTATAGGAGCACCAACTCCTCAGTCTAGGCCTAGAGTGTGAGGCATGGAAACTATGAGTTCCAAATGATTAGTGTTTGTGAGACTATGGTTTACGCTTGGGGATCCACTTGAGTGTGTGGATCATAGCTTTGGTTGTGGTCTCTAGATGCTGGTGGGACTTTACCATGGCTGTATGCTATGGTGCACTATCCCCTTCCTTAGGGTTGACATTGGGTTTAACTATCAATGGCACTCTAGGCCTGTGGGTGATTGTGGTGCCCTTACTGAAAGCTATTACTTCTAACATTGCCAATGGCAAGGTGGATGCACTACAAATCATAGTCAACATTACAGTGAATGTTTTTTTGAACACATGACACAATAGTGATTCCTTACCAACAGTTTGCTTGTTAGATAGCACATAAAAGATGATGGGTAGGCTCTTAGTCTTGATAGAAATCATTAGTTTGCATTTTTCCAATAGTGGATAAGACTGCCCCCCAAACGGGCTGAGTGTCGCATTGGTTGGTTGCAATTGAAGTTGACCCATGGCAGTCCAGCGATCATATGTTAAGATGTTAGAGTCAACTCCCTCATCAATTAGCACATCAAAAGTGTATACCTTTTGAGCAGTCACGATTATTCATAGGTAGGGTGGTGCTACTACTTTCTCATCCTCCTCCTCTAGTTCAGTGATGGTTGTAATTCTCACATTCATTGGTGGTTCTATCATCGGAGGTTCACGAAGTGGATGTAATGGAGGGTAATAAATTTTTATGCGGCTTCCATGAAAAAGCCTATGCCCTCCCCCTCTAGGGTTTCAAGTTCCACATTGCCTATTCTGCTGATATTGGGAACCTTGAAAGGGCCCAATCCCCTGACTTTCATCTTCTGCTTGTACTTTGTGACAGAGTATAGCAAGACTAGGTCTCCTTGCCTATTCTACTAATATTGTGAACCTTGAAAGGGCCCAATCCCCTGACTTTCATCTTCCGCTTGTACTTTGTGACATAATTTTTTATGTAGCTTCCATTGAAAAAGCCTATGCCGTCCCCCTCTAGGGTTTTGAGTTCCACATTGCCAGCTCTACTGATATTGCAAACCTTGAAAGGGCCCAATCCCCTGAATTTCATCTTCTACTTGTACTTTGTGACAGAGTATAGCAAGACTAGGTATCCTTGCCCAAAGTCTTATTGTTTGACATGTTTGTGAAACCAACTCTTGCAGTGCCTTTTCACAGATTAGAGCATGGATTGCAATGAGATGAGTCAGACATGCATTCAATCTCTACCAGTTGTTCATTGGAAGGTACTCTTCGCATACGCAGGTTTGTTGAAGCACTTTCGGCACACGTAGAAGATTAAAACACAGATTTTTCAAAGGTTACAAATCCCGCAATAGTCGAAGACGAAGATTGTGAAAGCCACACCCAAAAATATATAAGCCTTGTATTCCCGATCTTGAGCTACGCTCATCCCGCTAACTTGATTTTGAGAGTGAGAGGTCTTTTGAGTTTTGCAGGATGACGGAACCACATATGGATGATTTAATAGCTAAAGGTGACCTACCTAAACCTACGATGGAGCAAAAGCTGGACTTAATTATGATGCAATTGGATGAAGAACGACGAGCTAGGCAAGCATTGCAAGTTCAATTGGCAAATTTACAAAGATCGACTACCGACAAAGAGGAACCTCAATCTGAAGATCTTATCCGACGTACCATTGACGCGACTCTCGAAGCTCAAACTATCCACAAGGAATCAAAGATAAGTAAAAGAAATTTCAAATTCCGTACTTTCAATGGCACTCGAGAGGGAAAAATTGTTCTTGCATTCATTAGTCAGTTTGATGACTACTTTCATGAGGAAACCTATGCAGAAAAAGATAAAATCAAGTGTGTCACTAATCATTTAGTGGATAGAGCATCTCTTTGGTGGACTGTAGTACGCAAGAGTATAGATTGTCCCACTACTTGGGAGAATTTTAAGAAGTTCATGCAAAATTTCCTTCCTCCACAATTTCATGAAAAAGCCATAAAGCAATGGGATCTTCTTCAGAACGGGATCGTGAGCCTATTCCTGAGTACACCGAGCGTTTTTGGAATGCATTACTCCAGTTACACATGCTTGAAGATGTACCTGAAGCGACACACAAGCGCAAGTATATGTCTGGACTCCTTGGGCATTACTATGCTGAAGTTAATATGTTCAAGCTTGCAACTCTTGAAGACGCAATTTCATCATTAGCTCACGACACTGAAGACAAGCTGCGAGGTAGAGATAGACGTCCACAGCAATTCCAAGCCAATGGTAACTATGGATCTAAGCAATTCAACTCAAATTTTAGAAGATTTAATCAAGGTCGTTTCACTTCATCATCTTTCTGTAAGAATTGGAAAAAACCACCTGCCTTACCATCCAATATCAATCAAAACCTTAAGCCCATTCCACAGCCAAATCCTAATGTACCTAGACTTCCTGCCATTGCAAACAATGTAACCAAAGCCAAGCCTATAGTGTGTTATAAATGCCATCAACCTGGACATTTAGCAGCAAATTGTCATTCGAAGAAGCCACCTATCCATATCAACTACCTTGGAGCAATGAAAGATGACGAACATGAAGAAATGTCTGATTTCACGGAAGATGAGGACGACACTACTACTCCTTCGGATACTTTACCAGGTATGCCAACTCCACATTCTTTATTGACTATGAAATGTTTAGTGCATGGAAAGGAAAAGATTATTTTGCATGATGACGGTAGTACTCATGATTTTATTTCTGCAAAGCTAGTAAAAGAATTGAAGTTACAGACTGTACCTACGCATTATCGCATTAAAGCAGCATTCTTAGGCATTAGGTATAATGGTACACAGGAAGTGCATGACTTAGAAATTCAAATTGGTCAATACACTGAAAGAAGAAATTTTCTAGTTGTACCATTACAGTCGAGTGACATTATTTTAGGTATGCCTTGGCGTCACCAGCATAATCCAGATATAGATTATTCCACACATTCAATTAATATTCAATTTCAAGGAAAACATATTACATTGTATGGTATGCATGCATCTAATGCTTTTCCACTGCTTTCGCATACTCAAGCTAAACGTGCATTACGCAAGAGTAGTAAATCCTATCTCATTTGGGTGAATAAACTGCAAGTTAAAGAAAATCATATGCACCCTAGGCATAAATAATTTCTTGCACATTTTAAATACTGTTTTGCCGAAGATCTACCACCTGGTTTACCTCCTTCACGTCCAGAAGACCATAAAATAGATTTGATTCCTGGTACACAACCACCTTGTAAAGCACCATATAGGCATAACCAGATAGAGCAAAAAGAAATTCAAAGTCAAGTTGAGGAATTACTAAATAGAGAAATGATTAGACCTAGTAGTTCTCCATTTGGTGCACATGTTCTGTTAGTAAAGAAAAAGAATAATACCTATCGTATGTGCATTGACTATCGAGCTTTAAATAAGATCACTGTAAAGAATAGGTATCCAATTCCTAGAGTTGATGACCTTATGGATAAACTGCAAGGTTCTGCTATATTTAGTAAAATAGACCTTAAGTCTGGTTATCATCAGGTGAGACTAGATAAGTCTGACATATTCAAGACTGCATTTAGGACACAATTTGGTCATTATGAATTTTTAGTGATGCCTTTTGGATTGACTAATGCACCTACTACATTTGGTAGAATGATGAACCGTATATTTTTAAAATATCAGTATTGTGTTATTGTCTTCTTTGATGATATTTTGGTGTTTAGTCAAAATGAGAAAGAACATTATGAGCATTTGTCATTGGTTTTCCAGTTATTAAAAGATAATCAATTGTATGCAAATCCTAAAAAGAGTGAATTATTTAAAACAGAAATTGAGTATTTAGGTTATATTGTATCATCTGATGGAATTAAAGTTGACCCTAAGAAAATAGATGCAATATTGAATTGGCCTGTACCTAAAAATGTACATGAGTTACGATCATTCCTAGGTCTTGCTAGTTTCTATAAGAAGTTTGTGCGTAATTTTTCATTCCTTGCTTTACCATTAACCAAACTTCTGAAGAAAGGTATTGTTTATCATTGGTCCGATAATCAATAGAAATCCTTTGACCTATTGAAACATACATTAACCCATGCCCCTGTCCTATAGTTGCCTGATTTTAATAGACCATTCTTTCTAGTAGTGACCGATGCTAGTGGATCAGGAATAGGAGCCATACTTATGCAGGACAATCATCCCATAGCCTATTCTAGTTGTAAGCTGAAACCCTCTGAACTGAAATATTCCACATATGACAAAGAATTATTAGCTGTTATACAAGCATTAAGACAGTGGAAACACTACTTAATGGGCTCTAAATTTATGATTAAGACCGATCAGCAAAGTATTAGACATTTACTTAGCCAACCCCAAATATCTGACTGACATATCAAATGGGCATCCTTTATTCAAAGTTTTCATCCTATCATTCAATATCAACTCGGTAAAGAAAATGTAGTGGTTGATGCATTAAGTAGAAGACCTGCCATTTATAATATTTCTGTTATATCTTTTGATTCTTTGATTGCTATGAAAGATACTTGTCATCAGGATATTACTTTTCATACTGATTGGAATAAATTAGTTCAAAATAACTTGATTTCTATTGATTCACTATCTTATAATGATGGATTTATGTTTTATGAAAAGAGATTATGTGTTGCAGTTCCATTCAGATCTTTTGTTTTGAATGAAATTCATTGTCCCCCATATCAAGGTCATAGAGGTATCATATCTACTTTACGTACATTAACTGAAGTTTTTTATTGGCTGCATATGGACACTGATGTATCTAACTTTGTTTCTGAATGTTTGATTTGTCAAAGAGTTAAGAGACATCATGGTAAACAGTATGGATTACTTATGCCTTTGTCTATTCCATCAAGACCATGGGAACAAATTTCTATGGATTTTATTACTGGTTAACCTAATACTAAATCTAACCATGATATGATTTGGACAGTAGTAGATAGGTTTAGTAAACAAGCATATTTCATTCCATGTAAGAAAACTTTAACAGCATCATAGGCAGCACAATTGTTTTTGAAAACTGTTTTTACTAACCATGGATTACCAAAAGTTATTATTTCTTATCATGATTCTAGATTTTGTAACAACTTTTGGATTACCCTATTTGCTAACCTAGGCACAAAAATTGATTTCTCATCTGCATTTCATCCTGAAACTAATGGACAAACAGAAGCCACTAATAGCACTATTTTAGATCTTTTGCGTACTTATACTATTTCTAAACCTCAGACATGGGATATACATTTGCATTTATTACAGTTTGCATATAACAATACACCACACACATCTACAAAGAAAGCACCGTTTGAAGTGATTTATGGTTATAGATTATCTACACCTGTTGCATCTTTGTCAAATAGAATTCAGAGTGCTGATGATATTGCTAGTATGCATAGTACTATTTTTGATGAAGTTAAAAACATGATTGCCAAAGCTCAGCAATCATATACCAAGCAAGCCAATAAGAAAAGAAAAGCAATGAATTTCAAAGTTGATGACTATGTTTGGTTAAGAATAGAAAAACGTAGACTACAAAGTGTAGATAGACATCCAGTTGTGAAATTAGCCCCTAGATTCTATGGACCATTTAGGATCATTCATAAAATTAATGACAATGCATTCAAGTTAGAATTACCACCTCACTGGAAAATTCACAACACATTTCATATTAGTTTATTAAGACCATTTAGAGGCCAATTACATGTACACCCTGTTTATGAAAACCCACCTTTGTTAGAGGAAGAGACTGAAATACTTGAACCAGAAGCTATCATAGATACTGATTTTATGACCACTAGAACTGACCGAAGATATTCTAGATATCTAGTTAAATTTAAGAACCATCCTGTAGAAGAAGCACAATGGATGCACGCTAGAGACTTAAATGCTTTCCCCACTCTGTTAGCTCCACATTGAGCTAATAGCAATTGAGGTCAATTGCTATCCCACCCCGGGGGTATGATGCCAGGAGGCATATTTCACGGTGGATTCCGTGAGGTTTTACGGTGGATTCCGTAAACTTTGATGACCGAGGCTCATACACAGTGGATTCTTTGTGCGAGAAGTTGATGGGGATGCCTGTCCTTTTCGGGCATTTCCTTAATTTAGTGTGTACATGGGTGATTCCATAGCGGGTGATTTCGCAAAATGCATATTAAATTAATAAACATTTATGAGTTTAGAGTGCGCACTCGTAATAAATTAAGGTTAGGATTGATTTCTAACCAGTTGATTTATTTATGTAGCTGAAGAAAGACTGCTAGATATTCACTTTTGTCGGTTTAATTGTATTATTTTATTAACAATTGTGAATGCTTCAGTTGATGTGTAGAGATAGCAGCAGTGGCGGAGGAAAGCATTGGAGGATAGCGAGTATTCGATTTATCATTTATATTTTGATGGGCACATACCTTAGGCATGGCGCCTATATTTTGTCGCGCCTATTTATTGAGGCGTTTGATATTTATTATTATTTTGTATGCGCATGGGTGCATGATTATGTTATTTATACTTGGACATTGTATTGGGCATGCCAGACTCTTTGGGCACCGTCCGTTAGCTTTATTTCTATTTTATGCTAAAGCAAACTCAAAAGCTAAAAGCTTGCTATTTTGTAATTTGGGCTATTATTTGAGCTCGAAGATGATTAATACATAAAATACATGCTTTTTGGAGCGCTCACACAAGGCATGGGGGGAGATTGCACCCAATTGGTCTCTTTTCATGTCGTGCATGCTTTTTACATTGAATTTTGTGCAAAAAGTAGAGTTCTATTGTTCTTGGGGACCTTCCGGCATTCACTACGCGAGCGTACAGCATCCGATCTGCGCACCAATACCCCACAACAAAATGGAATTGCAGAAAGGAAAAACAGGCATATTGGAGAGGTATCTCGTGCCATGCTCAACGAAAAAGACTTGCCAGATTTTGACTAGCTGAAGCAGTTGCTATAGCAGTCTACATAATGAATAGGACTCCCATTACAGCAATACATGGGATGACTCCAGAGGAGAGGTATACTGGTAGAAAACCAAATATTTCTCATTTGAAAATTTTTGGTTCCATTGCCTATGTTCATGTGCCAGATGAGTTGAGATCCAAGTTGGATCCAAAAGCTGAGAAGTGCATCTTTATTGGTTACTCTCTATAGCAGCAGAAAGGGTATAGATACTATAACCCTTCTACTCGTAAGTTTACAGTGAGCAGAGATGTTGTTTTTGATGAGATGAGTAGCTGGTATAAACCAATAAATGTGATTGATGATGTAGATGCGCAAAATGGTAATGCTGCACAGAATTCACAGCAGCAGTCACAAAATATTAGTGGACTGGAGTGTCCTCTAGCAGTGGTTCACATTCTTCGCCATGGATAGGCAGATTGAGATCAAGAGAATCTCCTCAAAACAATGCAGATAGTGGTATGTAGGTTTCACGAAAAAGAAAAGAGAAGGTAGATCAGCCCATGTTTGATGTGAATGCAGGTCACTCTTATGTGAATGGTGAATCCAGTGGCTCAGAACAGAGCATTGATGATGAGTTGGGTATTCCTTCTATTGTTACACCTGGAGTAAGAAAGACCAGGGATGTTTTGAGAGCACCTGGAAGTGAACCTACTTTGTGCAAGTCTACTAGAGCTAGGTATCCTGTGGATAGGCTGAAATATGATGGGTTTACAGCCATTCACTATGCTTATATCGTCAAAGTGATACAGGAACCAGAACCCACTTCTTTTGAGCAAGCCATGGAAAAAGAAAAATGGGAGAAAGCCATGGATGAAGAAATGGATGCCTTGGAAGAAAATGCTACATGGGAATTGGTACCTTTGCTTAAAGATAAGAATGCAATTGGTTGTAAGTGGGTTTATAAGGTGAAGCACAATGCAGATGGTTCTGTGAACATATACAAGGCAAGATTAGTAGTCAAGGGGTATGCATAAACATATGGCATTGATTATGAAGAAACATTCAGTCCGGTTGCAAGGATAGCAACCGTAAGATTAGTCATTGCTATGGCTGCATCAAAGGGATGGTCTTTACATCAGATGGATGTAAAGAATGCCTTCTTGCATGGTGATTTGCAAGAAGAGGTCTATATGGAGCAGCCACCAGGTTATGTGCATGCTGTTCGTTTGCAGGTTGAAGAAAGCCTTGTATGGCTTGAAGCAAGCACCTAGAGCATGGTCTGACAAGATAGGACAGTATCTTGTCACTATTGGCTTTCAGATTTCCAAGGCAGATTTCTCATTTTATGTGAGAAAAACAGAGAAAGGTATTATGCTGCTTGTCATTTATGTTGATGATTTGATTATCACAGGTGATAGTGATGAAGATATCCTTCATGTGAAAATGCTATTGGAGCAGAAGTTTGAGATTAAGGATTTGGGAGAGCTGCGTTATTTCTTGGGCATTGAGGTGATTAGATCACCAAGTGGGATACAGCTCTTGCAGAGGCAATATGGATTGGACATGCTATCCAAATATGGGATGACAGGCTGTAAGCCTATTTCAGTTTCTTTGGAGCAGAATGTGAAGCTAAGTGCAGATGCACATGAGCTTCTGGAAGACCCTACTATGTACAGACGCATAGTAGAAAGTTTGATTTATATGACTATTACCAGGCCAAATTTGAGCTATGCGGTTGGATTGGTAAGTCAGTTTATGCAGGCTCCAAGGAAACCGCATTTGGATGTGGCTAGACGCATACTCAGGTATGTGAAGTCCACATTGCAGTATGGATTATTTTATGAGACTGGGGTTCAGATACAGTTGCATGGATACACTGATGCTGATTGGGCTGGTAATATTTCTGATAGACGATCTACCAATGGATATGTGTTCTCTTTTGGGAGTGTTGCAGTCACTTGGAGCAGCAAGAAACAGCCTACAGTTGCCTTGTCGAGCACAAAGGCTCAGTACAGGGGTGCAACAATGGTTGCATGTGAGGTAGCTTGGTTGCATGAGCTACTTTATGATATGTATTAGCCTACAGATGGGCCAGTTGTCATTTATTGTGACAACATGAGTAGTATGCACTTTGCAAATAACCCAGTCTATCATGCTAGAACAAAGCACATTGAGGTGCATTATCACTATGTGCGGGAGAGGGTTTTACTAGGTCTTATTGATCTAGTTTATGTCAGCACAGAGGATCAGGTAGCTGACATATTCATGAAGGCATTGGGTGTAGAGAAGCTATGCAAGTTCAGAGACCTGCTTGGTTTGCAAGAATTGGGATTGAGCTCGAGGGGGAGTGTTGAGATATCGAGCTCCACTCGTGATATGCCAGGGTGACCGTTGTGCATTTATATCACCAACTTGTTATTTGCAGATGCGATTGGTACACCGCCCATGAATAATAGCTAGATGATAGCTATCCTTATCTACTCTAGTTCGTGGCTCAGTTAGCATGCCATCTTAGTTAGTTGAGTTTGGTTTTGAGACCCATATATAGGGTTCTTTTATTTCTTTGTACGAGAGTTCTTTCTGGCTTACACAACTAAGAAGAGGAAAACTATTTTCAGCCTCCACCTTTGTGTGTATTCTCCCATTGTGCAAGTGAGAAAGCTACAAGTGAGGCTCCTTCCTTCTCTCCCACAATCTTGACATTGCCATAGTGCGGGGTTTTGCCAAAGCAATTCTCCTAGTGGCAATGTTACCAAAGTTGATATTAGTGTGCTAAGCAAATTGACAACCATCTTTCCCTCCTCTGCTTCATGGGCTTCCTGCCAATTCTCTTAGTGGGCAGCCCATCTATTCATAGCATCCATGCTTTGCCTATGTGGTTGTGCATGTGGTGATGTTGCCTCTCCTACTCTCAAGTATGTGGGAGACACTAGTGGGCTCATGATTGAGAGTTTCATTGATGTCATCCTCAATGATAGGTTGAGCATCTCACAAGTGAGCTTGTGCTTCCTTTATCCATTCCTTGACCTTATCCATAGCCTTCATTTGCTAGCTGGGGTTGTCACTATACTCTCCAAACTTACCACTTTCCTTTTCCCTCATCTTAGGACCAGACATTTGTACTTCTACATCAGTAACCTACTTTCCTTTATTAAGGTGGTCACACTCTGTTTTGAGCATTACTTTTACATCAGTCCTCTTTCTTCTCCTTCATTGGCTCTTCTTCTCACAAAGACTGCATCTAGGTTGCTAGGTCATGGCAATGAGATACCGACAATGAGATACCGGCCTACATTGTTTGGGCTCATGTCATGACATTTATGGGGATGGATGTGGCATTGTTGTCAGGTGACTCGACACAAAAGAGTCCAACTGGCACTGATGGTACAATTACCGAACTAGTGGAGGTCTTTCGCCTAGGAAAATTGGTGAAAAGGCATGTAGCTCCGCATTTGGGACACCTCAATTTAGTCTTCTCCCTATTTGCTTGCTCATTTTCAAGGCAACAAGATGAGATATGCCCTAGATGGCCACACATTGGCCACATGTCTGCAATATGCTATGGGCTCATGGTTTTGACTTCTCCTATGCCTTCACCTCTTCCTTTGCCTAAGGCTATGACGAGCACGGGCCTAAAATCCATCAATATGGGGTTACTCTCCTCGTCATAAGAGACATAAGGGTTGATGTACGAGTCTTCCTCTAGTGGTTCCTCTATAAAGTGCAATGAAGTGTCACTTGGTGCATGGGTCACTATAGGCCCTAGTTGTCTGTGATTCCTGTGGGGTTAATGTCCCAGTCCTTGGAGCAACTTGCTTTGAATTAAGGCTTCCTAACTCCTAGATAATATGGCTGAGCATAGGGTTGCTGGTATGGCAACCGTCTTGGCAATCAGTAGTGCATAGCATCATGCCCAAATCTTTCACAGTTGGCACAAGGCCAGTATCTAGGATTAGGATATTTAGATGGCAGGTGGTTCCCTCCACAATGCACACATTGCATGTAAGGTCGTACTAGCCTTCATATTGACTCTTGCAATCTAGTCAGCTTAGGAGTCAACTATCGCGTGGGTCTAGTTGACACTCTTTCCTTATCGTGCTTACTAGGGGCTGCTCTAAGTGTTGTAGTTCTCTTGATATTTCTAAATGTGTTGCTCCCTTGCTGTGTAGCCCTAGAGCTTCTCTCTTTGAGAAAGTCATCCACCCGTATGGCCTCCTCAAAGACTCTTACAAGCACATCCCTTTGTAGGTTTGAGTCATTCGCTAAGGCCTTATAGAGTTCTTCGTTGTGGATCTCATTAAAGAATATGGTGGAGACCGCTCTCTCATTGGGTCAATTAGTTGTAGGTATTCTCTTGTAGAGACTTCTCATATGTGTGACGTAGTCTTGTATGTCCTCTTTGTCTTTTTGGCTGACATTCATTAGCTTAACAATGCGTTTATCGAAGTATCCTACCTCTGAGAATCTCTTGATGAAGAGATCCTTTAGATGGGTGACGTTATTGTGTTCAACATTATCTAGACTGGTAAACCAAGTTTGTCCCTTGTCTCCCAAGCAAATACTGAATGCTTGTGCTCGTTGAGTGGGGTCCATGAGTTTGTTAGCCTCACATAGCTTCTCAAACTACTCGATGAAGCTATAGGGATCATTACCTGGTTGATATTTATTGAGTTGCTTGGCCACTATAGGCATCTTTGCTTGGCTCCTAGTATTTGGGGTGACTCCTAGCTCGGCTAGTAATGATCTTGCCAAGACTGCCCTACTTGTCTATTCTTTTTCATCTCTTCTATCTCCTATTCCCTATTTCCTTTTCTCTCTAATCCCTGGTGGATATGAGTCATATTTTCTAGCAATTGTTTTGTGAGTAGCTCCCCATTGTAAGGTCGCTTTCTAAGGCTCTCTCCCTATCGGCTTTGCCTGAAATTCCATTCCTACATGATATATGGCTAGGATCTTGTGACCCTCATTGAGCTCTCTCCTAATGCAACCTCTGAGCCCCTTGCTCCTGGTTATAGCTCATTATGCACTGTAGTGCAATCCATCCTAGCCTCCTCTCTTCCTCAAGGTTGGCTATGATACCAACTGGCAAGTCTTCCTTGATGTGTTATCCTTATCTATTGGTCATACTGAGTGATAAGTTGTCAGATGGTACCTGGGTACCATGCCACATCAAGGTCAAGGTTGAGATCCTAGTACCTACCATGTTGGTTGTCTCTTGACCCACTAGTATTTCTATGAGGCCAACTAGGCTAGCTAAACATGTTTCTCTAGTCCTTCCTTCTCTCAGTGGTTTGATGTTTCTATCTTCCCTAGATCTTTGTTTCTGGTATCTTGAGTCACTCATCTGGTTCTCAAGGTTGCACTCTTACTGGTGGTTGTGTTTTAGCTTAATCCCCTATAATGTGTTCCTTGTTAATAAAAATAATATGCAACTGTACACACACATGCTTGAGCGGTGCGAGACTCGATGTGAATAGTGCAAAATCAGGATTTCCACTAGCATTCACATGCGCTTAAATGTCTACAATACAAAGTGTAACCTTCGATGGAATCAATCACATCTAATCAATTTCATGTCATTGTTGTAGCTTTTTTGCATGGATCATGACTACTCCTAGCATTTGATTTGGATCCTTTGTGGATCTTGATAGGTGATCTTATGGGTGTTAAGCTGCGATGATCAACTTAGGTCTCTATCAGGGATACGTGATTAATGGTAAGTTATTTCAATTTTGAGTACAAACAACTCTATGGTCTCATCTGCTAGTTTGGATTTCAACCTGGGTTGCTAAACAGCTAGCTATAGGCCCTAACAGGTCTTAGAATACTAAAAAATGGTCAAATTTGGTGTTCTACACAACTCATCCGAGTCACAGACTTTATCGTCGGAGTACCAGATTCAGCCGTCCGACTGGGCTCTTAAAGAAAAGTGGTTGTCCAGACGAGGGGTACTCGTCCAAGTATCCAAGTCAGTCATCCGAGGGTTGGGGTTCGTGATCGTCCTAGGCCTGAAAATTGGTTTGAGTCCAAGCGGTCTTAAGTGGCTCGAGTGTTCGAGCCCGATGGGAATTTGGTCATTCAAAGGCATGTGGTCACTGTGTCTGAGTGATGCAAGAAAAGTTCCAAACGACACAAATATTGATTATATTAATTTAATACACAACCTACAATGCACCCAAGATTCTTACTTAATGCAACAAACATCAATGAAGACTCAGGGCATACCTAGAGTGCCCAAATATGACAATGCCAAGGATTACTACTATTGCTACTACCTTTGGACTTGTAGCTTGTTGGCTCTCTCAACGACTCTCTCTCAATTTCAAAGTGTGCAAATGAGCTCTCTCTTCCCCCTTTTCACCTTTCTCTCTTTCTCCCCTTACACTCTATTTTCCTTCCTAGACATCAAAAAACTTTTTCCTTTCTTTCTCTGTTCCCTTATTTCCTTGTTATACTTACAGAGACTTATCTTTTCCTTCTTTTTCTTTATTTTCCAAACCTTAATGTCTCAAATCTGATCCGAATACACTTCTCCTACTCTAATCAATGCACAGAAAGCTTTGTAAACCTAAAGTAATTCACAAGAGAGATCGAATGGCCTCACTTGATTTGGAGTGCACAAGCACTCAAGCTTAAATCCTTTGGTCCTAGCAATGGAGCCAAAACTTCATCGCTCTTGTGAGCAAACCATTAAGATCCACGAACCGCTTATTGCTTCAAGTGTTTCAAACCGAGAGCTATGGCTACTTCTCACATAGCCATGCACACTCTTCCACACACAAATGTAGTGAACTTACCTTTGAATCTGATCGAGTTGCCTCCTCCCATGAATCCGTTGGCCATGATCCAAGATGTGCTCTCACGCAAGCCCCACTCAAGCTCCAAGCTTTGACCTCCATAGCCATGTGCATGAGAAAGGAGAAGAGAAGAAGCTGATGATGAAGAGAGGAAAAGAAGAGCTTCTCCATGGTTCCTCACTCTCTCACACACACAATCTCCCTCTCTCCCTCTCTCATGCACAAGAATGAAGCAAGAGCAAGAAGCAAGAAGAGAACAAGTTTGGCCATACACTAATAATGAGCTTCTTCATTCACTTTTTGACTTTTATACATGCCTTATCCCCTCCTTGGATGACCATCCCTTTGTTGGTTCAGCCTTTGTCCATTGTCCATTTTTCCACTCTTTTTTCCTCCTCCTTTCTATTAGCATTGGCCTTAGTCTACGTGTCTCATTCTTTACAAATTGCATGTGAGAGAGCTTGGTGCTCTTTTATAAAATGAATTACAATGTGCGCCTAGCGCTCTTCTTGCTAAAATATTAAGGTGTGCTTATTCTTGTGCCCTTCCTTTTATATTTTAGAATTTTTCCTATGCTTCTCGTGTCTTTAGATTTTTTTGAATGCATATTTGTCCTCCGTCTTCCTCTTGCCTTAGGACTGTCTTTCACTTTCGTTTTTTCAAATTTTTCCATCTTCGTCTTCCGAGGGTTAGCAAGTGTAGTCAACAAGTGCAATATGAAGTGCTCGTGAATCTATAATCCTTGTGATATGCAAAAGATATCAGCAATAAAATATACTTGTTTCAAAGCGTTCAACAGCTATCAACAAACTCCAACTCCAACCTATCCAAGGAAACACCAATCTTCATCAAGGCTATCGAGTTTCTACACTCAAAAATCCTAATAAAATGACAAAAATAATTCCTAAGCTAGATAAACAAAAGAAATCCAACTACAAAACAACAAAACAAATAATCACACAAACAACTAAGCTAACAAAAATCCAACCTATCTATACAGTTTTTCTAGGGATTTTTAGTTTTCTCAAAAAGCTTAATAGTGGGAGCAAGATTCCTATCTTGGGAAGAAGAGGGTTGAATTGCCATGGAACCTTCAAGTTGAAGCTTTTTCTTGGGATGAAGCAAACTAAAGGCAAGAGCTCCTCAATACAAGTGCAATGTCTCTAATATTAGTTGAAGGGAGTGAGCCCTAAAGTGGAAGCACGAAGTGGAAGCAAGAGTTGTGGGTGGAAGGAGCAAGAGCAAGAGAGAGACACATGCAAGATGTGGAAACTCCAATAGTCACAATGTATGATCGGCCTTCCCTTTATTCAAATGTCACCCACCACATGTAGGATACAAGTGTGCAAGTAACTAATGCATGATACATGTACTGTCAGTGTAACTAGTACATGAGTGGCTAGGCACAAGCACCTTTATCCCCAACATATGTGAAACCATAGTCAAGAGTTAGCTTCAAGTATGTGAGCACCCACATCCCAACTTTCCAATGACTCTCTTGTGTTCTGTTTGAGAACTTTCTCAAAACACCAACAACAAAACTAATATCTAACATGGTGTTACACAAGTAGATGAGACTGCCAACAACCAATCTCCTGTACCTCCCAATGTCTGCTCTCATGCTGATGTATCCTCAATGGATAACTTCACATTGACCTCCATAGCTATAAGTATCTCCTTAGACTCGGTCATTGCAAAATTCTTTTAAGATCTTCCATGTATATTCCTTTTGAGAGATGAAGATTTTGCCAGTGCAAGTCTTCAATCCCCAATCAATAGTGCAACAAGCCTAAGTCTACTGTTTCAAACACAAAGCTCAAAGTCTTTCAAGTTTGACGGATTGTATCTTCATAGTCACCTATAATAGGAAGATCATCCACTTATAGGATAATCATTATAGACTTTTCATTATCCCTATAAACTTACGAGTTAGCATTTGAGGCACATCTTTTGAAATTCAAACCCAAAAAGAATTTATCTATGCACTAGTACCATGCTCTGCAAGCACATGCAAATCCTTCTTCAGCTTACAAACTTTGTTCTCTAAATGGGAGGCCTCAAACCTTGGTAGCTAAGCCACGTACACCTCCTCCTTAAGGTCACCATTCAAGAATGTTGATTTAACATCCATTTGGTAAACTGGCCACTTCTTATGAGCAGCCATTGTAAGTAGTGTGTGAATAGTGGTCATTATAGTAGTTCAAGCAAATGATTCTTGAAAATCAAATCCTTCAACTTGTGAAAATCCTTGTGCAACTAATCTGGCTTTATACTTTTCTAAGCTACCATTAGTCTTATACTTTACCTTCCAAACCCACTTGGTGCCAATAATCTTTATTTTTCCTGGCTGATCCACTAGCTCCCAAGTATTATTCTTCATTATGTTGTCATACTTAGCTTTCATAGCTACTCTTCATCCTGGATTGGCAAGTGATTCTTCCAATTCTACTTGCTCCTTTACTTCTCTCATAATCTTACACATCAAGGCCATATTGACTGTGTGAGCAAAAGCCTTTCTTTTCTCCTCTATTCTCAGAGACCTCCTTGATCCATCTGCCTTTTCTTTAACTATGGTAGGCATAGGATTACTGCGATCATAGAGTTGCTTCACCCATTGTGGCAATGACTTTTTTGGTGTGGTGTGATTGCAAGTTAGTGAACTTATTCCTCATCATCCAAAGATGATGCTTTGTCCTCCTTGAGGGTAGAGATAGCTCTTGGGATAGGTTCATAGTGGACTACTTGTTTGCTAGATGATAAAGTGGAAGAACTTATACTCTCTTCCTCCACTATAAGTAGTTGCTCCTTTAATACCATATTATGGGTCGCTATGATCGTCTTTGCCTCTTGGTCATACAATTTGTAAGGCTTTTTCTCATCACAATATAACCCAAGAATATACATTTTGTACTTTTTGGAATTAACTTGTTTCTCTTATCCTTTGGAACATGTGTATAACATTCACATCCAAAAGCTCTATTATGTGAGACAGATGGTTTCTTACCACAATAGGCCTTATAAGGAGTTTTGCCCTTAAGCACCTTTGTGTAACTCTGATTGACACTTAACCCCTTTACTCTTGTTAAAGTCTTCAAACTCCTTTGAGTTGAACACACCACCACCATTTGTTCTAAACTTCTTCACACTTTTCCATATTTCATTTTCAATAAGTTTTATCCATCCTTTAAACTTACCAAAGCCTTGTCACGAAGGAAGTTGGAGCCCCAAGAGAGACACCAAGAAAAAGGGATTTCTACTACAAGAAATCTATGTTGTAACATCAACAACCATCTTTTTCATCTTTTATATGATCACAACAAGGAAAACGACACCAAGAATAAGAAATCTTCACGCAGCATCATAGAAACAATTCTCCCATGCCTTTAACTTCGACAAAATCCATCATTCTCTTCATGTTCTTCATAAAATTCATCAACCAACAAAGAGAATACAAGAGAAACACTATTTTGAATGGAAAAAATATCACATATGATTCATCTTCATTGTCTTCATAATTTTCTCTCACAATCTCTCATAGATAGATACATTGTTTGGCATAGAATTGGCTATCTCTGACTCTCTCTTCCTCTCTCAATCAATAGTACATCATATCCTCACTACAACACTCAATAATCACTTATAATAATCCTTATTTGGTCGTGTATACCCCTTCCAACAGGTGTGTTTGATATGAAAGGTCACCAAAGCCACTACAGTGACTTCTCACAAGTCATCACTGTCACTTCACTCCAGTCTTCTCTTGAGTCTTCAATAGCTACCTCTTCCACTTTCTTGAGCTCTTTTGAACTTACATTCATCTCTTTCCAAGGCTAGAAAAAATTTCCAAAGTCACACATACATTCTACAGAACACTTACAGAGGCATACAAAATAGAACAGAATAGAAACAGAGGCTTTATAGAAGCTCAACAGAAGGTTACAGAAGGTCAACAAAAAGTATCAGAACCACATAACTCATACTAAAACCATTCCAAACTATCAAAAACCATTCAATGAGTTTTCAAAAGACCTCAAATTTCATCAATCATTAATCCATGCTTCATATAGAAGAAAAACAAAACAAAACAGAAGCTAAACAGAGGCTATCAAAACCTCAACAGAACCTATCAGAACATTACGGAGCCTCATATTTCTACTGAAAATCATCATGAGCTTCCAAAACATAATCAATCTCATCCAAAACACTCCCAGACACTTCCAAAACAACTAGTGATCACTTAATAAGGAAGCATCCTCATGACCTAAGAAAAAGGGAATATGAGTTCATTAAAGAGCTCAACTCAATCTTCTTTAGTATCTTCAATAAACCACCCAACCATGACCCCAACTTGTCACCTATATCTTAGAAAGCTGAAAGGTCAGAAGGATTGAAGCTTGCTTGGAAGTGAGCTATGGCAGAGAGCAAGAGCAAGAAGAGAGAGAGACACAAATGGGAACTCCAATAACCACAATGTGTGGTTGGGCCTTTCTTTATTCAAACTATCACTAAAATAATAAAGAATAAGTGACTGTGATGGGGACGCCCGCCACCTGCAGTGTGCAATGGTGGGTACTGTGAGTGTAGTAATACACGGGTGGCTAGGCGGAGGTGCCTTTACCCCTAACAACCTCCCACTTAAAGGCGAATCTTCCCCAGTGAGAGAGAGAAAAAAGAAAAGACAATACAACATGTACACATGTACAACAGGATGAGGAAAAAGACATCATCTCATCCAATGCTCATCAATCTCCTGAGGAAGGCAAAGCGCTTAGTAGTGAGGCTCTTCGTGAGCAAGTCTACACGATTCTGCTCAGTCGGAATCTTGACAAGGTCAACAGATTTGTCCTCAACGACCTCGCGAATGAAGTGATACCTCACCTCAATATATTTGGTCTTCGCATGGAAGACCGGATTCTTGGCCAATTGAATGGCACTCATAGAATTTGAATGCAGTGTAGGCATAGCATCTATCATACCAAGGTTTGCAATCAAACGGCCTAACCAGATAGCCTCCTTGCAAGCCTCTGTGGCTGCAATATACTCGGCCTCTATAATAGAAAGGGCCATATACTTCTACGCCCTGGACATCCAAGAGATAACCCCTCCAGCATAAGTGAACACATAACTAGAAGTGGACTTCCTACTATCTGCATGTCCTACATAATCAGAGTCAATGTACCCCACGACTCCTGTACCTTGGCTGCCATAACAAAGACACATATCTTATGTGCCCTTTTTGGTACCTCATGATACCCTTCACGGCATCCCAATGTTTCTTGCTAGGTGTAGCCATATAATGTGCCACAACCCCAATTGCAAAAGCAATATCTGGATGGGTGGCTATCATGGCCTACATAAGACTGCCCATGGCTGATGCATAGGGAATCTTGGCCATCTCGGCCCTCTGCTCATCTGTCTATAGACAATCGTCCTGTGAAACCTTCACATGAGAAGGTAATGGACAGCCAATAGGCTTAACATCCTACATGCGGAAGCACTCAAGGACTTTATGAATATACTCCCTCTATGACAAATAGAGTAGTCCGTGAGATCTATCACACGTAATGTGCATATCAAGTATATGAGAGGCATGTCCCAGATCTTTCATCTCAAAGCTCTTTTTGAGCTGAGTCTTAAGAGCATCTAGCTCCTCATGAGTTGTCCCTAGTAAAAGCATGTCATCCACATAGAGTACCAAAATCAGTAAAGAACTGTCACGAGCTTTCTTATGTACAAGCACAGATCCATAGCACTACGGATGTAGCCCTGTGACTGCATGAACACATCTAACTTATGGTATCATTCCCTAGGTGCCTGCTTCAAGCCATATAGACTCTTCTTTAGCTTGCACACTAGGTGTTCCCTGCCAAGGTCTGCAAAGCCCTTAGGCTACTCTATGTAAATCTCATCATGCAAGTCCCCATGTAGAAAAGTCGTCTTGACATCCATCTAGTATAAGTCCAGGTCAAGCTGTGCAACCAAGGCCAAGACTAGGCGTAGGGTGGTCATCTTGACCACAGGAGAAAAGACTTCATCAAATTCAACATCATGCTCTTGCTTAAAACCCTTAGCAACCAATCGAGCCTTGTATGCCGACTTGGGGTGTCCAGGGGTACTTTTCAGCTTGTACACCCACTTGCATGGCAAAGCCTTCTTAGCCTGAGGCAAGGAAACCAAATCCCAAGTCTTATTCTTATGCAATGAGTCAAGCTCAGATTGCATAGCCCTCTCCCAAGAGTGACAATCACCTACACATAGCCTCATCATAAGTAAGAGTCTCTCCTACATCTGTAACCAGTACATAATCCATAGAGGGCGCAAAACGGTGAGGAGGTCATCTATCTCTAGTAGAATGCCTCAACCCAGGCTCTACTGCCTGACCAACATTCTGTCTAACATCAGTATGTCTAGCATCTGGGCCCTGAGCATCAGGTGAGGATGCATGCTGTCTAGCTGGCCGTAGAGTGGGCTGAATGGGAGCAGGTGGCTCCTCCTAAAATATAACTCTATGTACCTCAACCACTTTCTCAGGCTGCATATGCATTTTTTCCTCATGAAAGATGACATCATGGATGCGGATCACTTTTCGCACCTGCGGATCCTATAGATGGTAACCCATCTCTCCTGCATCTCCATAGCTAATGAAAATGCATTTGATACTTTTAGGATCCAACTTATTGCGTTTGTCCTTGGGCACATGGTAGAATGCCTCACATCCAAAGACACGAAAATGATCATAAGAGGGGGGCTTGCCTGCCCATACCTCCTCTGCAACCTAAAATTCAATGCCATTACTAGGCGACCTGTTAATGAGATGCACTACAGTAGTAACTGCCTCAATCCTAAAATGATGCGGTAAGCCAGCCTGGCTAAGCATGCTACGGACCCTTTCCTGAATGGTCCTATTCATGCGTTTAGCCATACCATTCTGGGGTGGGGTGTAAGGGATAGTCAACTGATGCTTAATACCCCACTCATCACAAAACTGCTCAAAAGCACGTGATATATACTCACCCCCATTATTTGACCTTAGGCATTTGAGCCTTTTCCCAGAGTGGTTCTCTGCCAATGCAAGCCAACGCTGAAATGTGTCTAAGACATCAGATTTTCTCTTTATGGGATAAGCCCAACCTTACATCAGTAATCATCTATGAAAGTAACAAAGTACTTTGCCCCACCAAGTGACTGACAGGGCATGGGCCCACATACATCTGAGTGCACAAGAGCCAAAGGGCTCACCCATGCGCTTCTTACCAAACATTTTATGCATATTTTTAGTCTCCCTACCATACAAATAATGATCATAAGAATCAAAATGTGAAGAGTCAAAAGGCGGAAGATACTGCAAAGCACAGAGCATTTTCATTCCTTTAAGAAACATATGCCCCAAACAAGCATGCCAAATGGATACATGGGGAATAGAACCCATAGACAAAACATGATCCAATGTAGCTCCTGATACAAGTAAGGGATAGAGGCTGCCAGACTTGGCACCTCTTGCAAGTACAAGCCTGCCACGAGTAATCTTCCATGCAAAGTCTCCAAAAGACACAAAATACCCTGCATCATCAAGCTGTCCAGTTTATAGCCATCTCATTCCTCTTTTCCAAATGACCAATTAAAAAAGCCATACTAAAAAGATTGATCTTGAAGATCCAACCCTATCAATTGATCGCTAGTCAATTATATCGGTTAGGACATGATGGACTCTTAAGGAGATGTATCTGTGAACATGAAATGCATGATGTGCTCATGGAAGCACATGGTGGGATTACTAGAGGATATTTCAGTGGGGACACCACAATACACAAGGTGCTCCAATCTCAATTGTGGTGGCTAGCATATTTCGTGATGATGCAACTAAGTTTGTGAAGCACTATGATGACTGCCAACAGACCAAAGTCCCTATTCGTAAGGACAAAATGGAGTTGACCCCGGTGATTGTATGCCAACCATTCAAGAAATGGAAAATTGACTTCATTGGTCCAATTAGCCTTATGGCACAGTACTCACAAGCCAAGTACATCATTGTTGCCACATACTATCTCACCAAGTGGACGAAAGCTCGAGAAACTTGCAAAAATGATGCTAGGACCAAAACCAAGTTCCTGATGCCAGGAGGCATATTCCACGGTGGATTCCGTGAGGTTTTGCGGTGGATTTCGTAAAATTATATTTGTTTCCGAGACTCATACACAAGGTGGATTTCTTGTGCGAAAAGTCGATGGGAACGCCTATCCTTTTCGGGTGTCTTGTTAATTTAATGTGCAAGTGGGTGATTCCATAGCAGGTGATTTCACAAAATACATATTTAAATTAATGGATGCTTATGAGTTTAGAGTGTGCACTCATAATAATTAAGGTTAAGATTGAGTTCTAACCAATTTATTTATTTTGTAGCTGAAGACTGCTAGGTATTCACTTTTGTCAGTTTAATTTTATTATTTTCTAACAATTATGAATGCTTTAGTTGACGTGTAAAGCATGCAGCAGTGGCGTTGGGAAGCACTCGACGATAGCGTGTATTCAAGTTATTTAGAAGAAATTATCATTTTTATGGGCGGCATCTTAGGCATGGCGCCAATATTTATTTTGGCGTGTTTATTTATTAAAGCGCCTGACATTTAATTATTATTTTGTATGCGCATGGGCGCATGATTTAAATATTTGTTATTGGACATTGTATTTGGGCACAGCCCGACTCTTTGGGCGCCCAATAGCTTTAATTCTTTAGTGGGACAAAAGCAAACACAAAAGCTAAAGCGTGTTAATTGTAAATTGGGCTATTTTTTTGAGCTTGGAGATGAATAATATATCAAATACATGCTTTGTGGAGTGCTCACACAAGGCATGGGGGAGATTGTACCCAATTAGTCTTTTGCTTCATGTCGTGCAAGTCTTCTCTCTTATTTTTTGTGCAAAAGTAGAGTTCTTTTGTTCTTGGGGACCTTCCGGTGCTTGCTACGCATGCATACAGCATCCGATCTGTGCACTAGTTCCTTTGGGAGTAAGTAATCTCACGATTTGGTTATCCCATAAAGTTGGTCAATGACCAAGGCAAACACTTCATCAATGAAGTGATTCCTCACTTGTTATCCACCTTCTTGATAATCCACAGGAAGTCCTCACCATATTATCCTCAGGCCAACGGTCAACAAGCCAAGTTTATGAATAAGATCTTGGTGAATGTCCTAACAAAGGTAGTCTCTTTGCTTCATGCATTGATTGGGACAACAAGCTCATGGTAGCTTTATGGGCATATAGGACCGCCTACAAAAAATCTATAGGATAGACCCCATTCAAATTGACCTACGGAATTGAAGCAATTCTATCAGTAAAGTTCTTTGTTCCAAGATTGAGAGTAGTAGACTAGGAGAGATGGGAGGGCAAGCAAGCATGGACAAATCAATTGGTAGAGCTTGAATGCATGTCCGACTCATCTCATTGCAATCCATGCTCTAATCCGTGAAAAGGCACTGCAAGAGTTGGTTTCACAGACACGTCAAACAACAAAACTTTGGGCAAGGAGACCTAGTATTGCTATACTCTATCACAAAGTACAAGCAGAAGATGAAATTCAGGGGATTGGGCCCTTTCAAGGTTCGCAATATCAGTAGAATAGGCAATGTGGAGCTTGAAACCCTAGAGGGGGAGGGCATAGGCTTTTTCAACGGAAGCCGCATAAAAATTATTACCCTCCATCACATCCACTTTATGAACCTCCGATGATAGAACCACCAATGAATGTGAGAATTGCAACCATCACTAAACTAGAGGAAGAGGATGAGAAAGTACTAGCACCACCCTACCTACGAATAATCGTGACTGCTCAAAAGGTATACACTTTTGATGTGCTAATTGATGAGGGAGTTGACTCTAACATCTTAACATATGATCACTGGACTGCCGTGGGTCAAGTTCAATTGCCACCAACCAATGCAACACTCAGCTCATTTGGGGGGCAGTCTTATTCGCTGCTAGAAAAATGCAAACTAATGGTTTCTATCAAGACTAAGAGCCTACCCATCATCTTTTAAGTGCTACCTAACAAGGAAAGTGTTGGTAAGGAATCACTATTGTGTCATGTGTTAGAAGTAATAGCTTTAAGTAAGGGCACCACAATCACCCACAGGCCTAGAGTGCCATCTATAGTTAAACCCAATGTCAACTTGAAGGAAGGGGATAGTGCACCACAACAAACCCACCAGCATCTAGAGACCAGAACCAAAGCTATGATCCACACACTCAAGTGGATCCCCAAGCGTTAACCATAGTCTCACAAACACTAATTATTTGGAGCTCATAGTTTCCATGCCTCACACTCTAGAACTAAACTGAGGAGTTGGTGCTCCTATAATTCATAGGCAACTAGGCCGTGCTAGGTCCCAAAAGCCTTATTGCGAGCACAAGGCTACTATAAAGGTAACACTTTGGTGTGGCTGTCTAAACTCACAAGTGGTGTGTACGATCCTCAATCTAATGCTCCAAAAACTAAGGCCTAGGAACATAAATCAAAACAAGGGAAGAGAAAAACCAAAAGAAAGGGTGCTCAATCCATGAGTGCTTCAATGACCTATCAACCCAAAGCTCAACCAAGAGTCGATGAGCAACCACTCATGAATGAGCTCCCACTCAATGACTCTGATGTGATTGCCACTGCAAAGACCAATGACAAAGAGTCAGCCGAACTCCAAACTTCTCAAACTAAGCTCATAAATCCCAATGAGAATCCCAAGGTGGACCTACCATGCCCCAACTTGTCCAATCCAACGAAATCAAATCCACTAACAGGCCTTAAGTCATCATAGCAATGACAATCCATTTGTGAAATGGCTTCCAACATGGCCGTGGACACATGGGATGACTTAGTAACATCCATCCGATGATTGGAATCAACTTTTATGTTATTTGCTAGAAATTACGAAGATTTGGACCTAGGTCTACTTGATGAAGCCATAGCAAATGAGGTATGTTTCTTACCGTATTCTTGGGAAGAAAATGAATTCATCATCATTAAGGCCTCCACCATTGCATAAGAGATGCTTTCCAATGAAAACTCATGAGAAAAGGCCTTAAGCCAACACTTAATCACATCCTATAAGAAGAGAAAAATTCCCATGCCACCACAGAAACTTGCCAAGCTCCAACGATTAGTTGAGTCTAAGTCCACTTTCTTACACAAGTGGTATACTCTGTGCATTTCATGGGCTCAAGAGGGTTATCAAATCATAACCACTATAGAGCAATGGCGTACCATCAAGACTTCCAAGTATGACCAGATATATGTGGTCCCAACTTCATTTAGGGTATTAGCCATGACCAGAAATCGGCCATTAGATGACAATATCATGCTACATCCATACTTGGATAGAATTCTAATCGGGGAACTCCATATTGTAAGTCAAATCAACTCAAGTGACCTCTTGACTAATGTATTGAATTGCATCACACAAGTGGACATTCGTTCACAAGATATGGACTATCATGTGACACTAGATTATAACCCAACATTTTACAAATGGCTCTTCAAAAAGTAAGGCACACCGCAGATGCACTGAAGGCCCTTACATCTTTACTTCCACAATCCTAGGATGGATTTTCATCATTTCCAAGGGGAAGGGGGTAAAGTGGAAGAGAGGTAAAGTGGAAGGTGAATGGAATAAATCAAAATAGGAGTTGAACCTCAAAAAAAAAGGGCGAATTGAATTTTCTTCTTTGTTTAATAAAAATACTCATCATCTCATAGTGTTTTTTCTAATCACTTTACCTTCTATGCAATAAATATCCTTTAAGGAGAACTAATTGTGGGTTATCATGTTGTGATAGGAACCCAAATGGCAAGGCAGCATGAGAAAACCAAAAGGCTCCCATTCTTTGAGGAGGAACATAGGAAATACGGCTTAGCCATGGAGATGCGTGCATTCTACCAATTGAAATACTGCAACATCCACAACCTAGGGGGTTGGTGACATCCGAAGGCAGTTAAGTGGATAATAGAATAATTTAATCTTCCAAGTACCTGGAGAAGGTGGGGCAGGACATCGACCATAGCAAACACACTAAGTTCCTGAAGACCTTTGATGCCTAGAAGAATAGTGGCACAGTAACAATCAGACAGGGAGATGCCACCAAAAGGGTGGAAGTTAAACTTAGCCCAGAAATGGTGGAGGAGGCCTTGGGACTAGATGTGACAAGCTAGAGAAAAGGCCCAAGAGAGATTTCTACGGGATGCTAGGAATGGACAAGAAGAAATTCTACACAAGTGATGGAACCAGCTTAGTCGATATCCCTGATCCCACCATTAAACTACAAGCAAAGATAGTCCACACCCTCTTTTTAAGCCAAATATACAACGCCCTCATGAGCAAAATAGGAGTGCCATTGCTTGAGAGCCTTGCAACAAATGCACTGGATGAGGTAAAATGGAATGCCTACATTCAAAAAATAATCCAAGCATCAGCAACGATGCTAGCAACAATGCCAACAAGGGTAGTAGAGGGAACCTCAATTGAAAGGACATTCAGGGAATAGTAGGGCTTAGAGCTATCAAGTCAAGGAGGAAGAAGAAAGATCATGCTGAAAATCCCTATCAAGAGAACCTAACCCACCACAAAAGAAAACAAACAACCATAGAGGATGGAAGAAGAATCTAGGAGACTTTAAGAGGAGTGTAAGAAGAAACAAGAGAAAGAGGAAGAAAGATTGAGACAAGAGAAGGAGGAGTGGATAGCCTTGGCTATTCCAAGTTCAACAGAGAAACCCTCTTGATCTCAAGAGTTGGCTATGATGAGCCCCACATAGGAGGACGTGCCAAGAATAAGCGCAAGGACATAAGAGTCATGACAAAGATTGGTGGTGGAAGGCAAGGATAAGGCCTCTATACATGCAATCCCACCAGTCATGGTCACCCCAACAATCACCCCAATGCAAGGAACCACAAAGGGGCAATCAATGAAAGCATTGTCATGGCTTGGGTGCAGTATCTAGTGAGAAAAGTGCAAGAACTTTCACCTGCACCAAGCAAAGGAGCCCTCCTATAGGAACTAAAAGGCCAGCAACAACAAAGCTAATATTGAATCATGCCAAGGGCCAAAGATACCCTGCTTGGAAGTATTGACTACTTTGGTGCCCTCATCCATGCACAACACAGAAGAATACGACGAGTTGGTAAAAGAACTTCAAAGACAACTTGATAGAATGACTGAAGAGAAAAAGGCCACACTTGCAGAGCTGGAAGAAGACAAGAATGCCTTTGCAACGTACACGCTAGAGAAAACGAGGGTGATGACCATCATAAACAAGGAAATGATTACATTAAAAGAGACCCTAAAGGCAAGGCAAGGCAAAGAAAGCCTCAAAGACCTGTATGATGAGGAAAGAGACAACCATATGTCTCTAGAGGAAATGTATGCCTTCAATTCCAGGAAAAGTAGACGCTTAGGGCTAGAAAATGAGGAGCTGAAGAGGCAAAGAGAGGAGGCAAGAAAAGAGCTCCATGCGGCAAAAATTCAAAAAGATGAAGAGACGACAAAGAAGTTGGTGGAGTTGCATAACCAAGTTCAAGTAGCTCTCGACGAACAGAAAATCCTAAAGGAGCAAGTAGAGTGCCAGAACCAAGAAAAAGAACAAATGAATGCATTATGTAGAGAGCAGAAGCAAGCAATTGCCACTTTAGCCCAACACTAGAATCAAGGTTTGGAGTAGATGAAAGAGAAGGTGGAAGAATGGGTAGCCAAGAATGAGGATAGAATCAAAGACTTAGCTAACTAGAATAGCCCATTTAGAGAGTGAACGCCTCATGGCACAGAGCAAAGCTATAGCCATAGAGATGGGGATGTTGGAGCAATAAAGAGCCTTTTTAAACACAATGTTAAATGTAACATAGTCAAGAGAAGAAGAGATCCTTGAGGAAGTCAAAAGGAAGTTAGAGATGGCAAGGAGAGTGCTTCAGCATGGCCTCAATGGAAGGGCACCCAAACCTAGCACCGACTTAGGAGTGGAGGAGCAAAGAGCCCATTTGATCTCACAACCAGGTTAACTAGGCAAGAACTCAAATTGCTAGGGTTTGGGGAGCTAAAGCAATGAGCATAGCCACTCCCACAAGAGCAAACAGAGCCAATCCATGAAGAAGGGCCAAACTTTTAGCACCACCAGGTGGAGAAAGAACAACCACATGAATCGAGCTCCCCTCTGCAACCACAAGCACAACTAGAAGAGCAAGGGGAGGAAGCCATACCACTTGAAAGAATGGTGGAGATGAGGCACAAGTAGAGAGAGCAGATAGAACTAGCACGCAAAAAATTTCAAGCCAAGCCACTGTAAGTTCCACATGTGGCTATCCCTCAAGGAGAGGAGTGCAACCCTATAAATTGGGACCAAGAACTTGTAGTGTGGGAGCTGTGGGAAAATCAGAGCCGCCCTTTTGAGTTTACCTTCACCTTTCCCTCGAACACTGGATAGGATACTATCTCCAAGGATGGTGGAGGATGTAATAAAGCTCTCTGCGAGGCTGGGAAGGAGATGGTTGGAGGAAAGAATGAGACACCCTATGAGGTAGCAATAAGAGCCAATCGATTATTGGGAAGATAAAGTGTGATGGAGGTGCCCAGGAGAGTGGAAGGGTATGAGACTCAACCTAAGTAGCGCATAAACATCTGGGACTCTAACTCAAAGGATTGGATGGCTTTTTGTAGCACCCTACCGTATGAGAGGGATGATCCTATCTACATGCCATACTCACAGAGGATTAGACTTTCTCTTTCTTATGTGAATAATACCAAAACAAAGGCCTATTGCAAAGGAAGAGTGGTTACAACCCATCTTTTTTTATATTAATGCAAGGATAGATAGTTGTGCAATGGTCTGATGAGATCCATCCTCTTACTAGCATTTTGTATGAGCATATTAGAGGATATGAGTGATAATAGATTCATTACGTGCAACGGCCCATTTTTTTCATCTATGCCCCTCAATGTAAGAGTTACCTTGAAGGGCTTTATGTAAAATAGGGCCTTTCTAAGCAAATCCCTTAAGCCTCCACGTAGCTTGGCCCCACCCATGAAACTGGATGCCACTTAATGTGCTCTCGCGCGTCACGCGATTTCATTAATCTCTTTTTTTACATAAAATCCTCTCAAATTGGCTAAAAGCTACATGCTTTCTTTTACATGTCCTAATGTAGAAGTTAGCTATAGTTTTATGGATTTTTACAAGAGATAATATTTAGAATATCAAAAATTAACTAAAAATTTGTCCAAAAAAATCTAATATTTTGAACCAACATGGACACTAATAGTAATGCCTAAAGTGGTATTGGCTCTCTAAATCTAAAAGGAAGCCACACTCTAGATTTTTTTACACGGTATGTGCGTAGCGGCACGACATTCACCCTCTCCTAATTTACACATCCTCTGGCATGTGCCAAAGTCTTGCACATCCTCTGGCACATCTTCTGCCATGTCAATGTCTTCATCTTCTGCCTCTTCTTCTTTCTCTGTCTTCATGCACCTTCCTTTATATGAACTAGGTCCTCGAGTGTGGGACAACACCTTAGGCTTTTTGACCCATCTTGTAGTTCCACCATCACTTGCATAGTGCACTGCACGGTAAGGTAAACACAACCCCCTAGGAAGTGCACTCTCCTTCTTTTCAGGTACATTGTGTGGCAATGTGGCAAACCAACAACTACAGAGTCCTTCTTCAACCAATCATCTATGTTTGACATCGGCAACCTTCAAAACCTACTTCACAGAGCATCCCCAACATTACCTACCTCTCCAAAGGCCCCAAGAAACATTCCACACCAACCCTTAACGTTTTTAGCTTGTATCATCAAGTGCCATGGGATTGGCACTCATCTATGAGGGGAGCAATGTTAACCCTCGGAAGACCAAGATGGAAAAATTCAGAAAAATGGAAGTGAAAGATAGTCGCAAGGCAAGAGGAAGACGAAGGACAAATGTGCACTCAGAAAAATTTGAAGATACGAAGCACAAAAAAAGTCTAAAATGTAGAAGGAAGGGCACAAGAATAAGTGCACCTTAATATTTTGGCAAGAAAACCAAATGCATTGTAATTCATTTTGTAAAAGTGAACATGTCTCCCGTGCAAGTTGTAAAGAATGAAAGGTGTGAGCTAAGGCCAATGCTAATAGAAAGGAGAAGGAAATAAGAGTGGAGGAACGAACAAATTGACCAAAAAGGGGATGGCTACCCAAGGAGGGGGTAAGGCATGTATAAAAGTTAAAAAGAGAATGAAGAAGCTCATTCTTGGTGTGTGGCCAAACTTGTTCTCTTCTTGCTTCTTACTCTTTCTTCCTTCTTGTGTATGAGAGAGAGAGAGTGTGTGTGTGTGTGAGTGAGGGACCATGGAGAAGCTCTTCTTCTCCTCTCTTCATCATCATCATCTTCTCTTCTCCTTTCTTGCATGCATGACTATGAAGGTCAAAGCTTAGAGCTTGGAGATGAAGCTTGCTTGAGAGTGCATCTTGGATCATGGAGCTAGGAGGCAACTTGATCCAATTCAAAGGTAAGTTCACTACATTTGTGTGTGGAAGAGTGCACATGGCTATGTGAGAGCTCTCAGCTTGAAACTCTTGAAGCAATAAGCGGTTCATGGCTTGGCAGTTTACTCACAAGAGTGATGATAACACTGCACTCGGGGGTCATCTCCTGTTTTTAATCAAATACTTCCATTCCATGGTTTGGGTTGATGCACGTTTTGCACCATTGTTGAGCACTATCATGGCATGACGCCAGTTGCAGCAACTATATGCAGTAAATCTTAGATGCCTGCACACTTGAGAGAGTAGCCTTCATTGTACACACACAATTTTTTGCATGCACAAGAATTGGGATTCTCATCAGCAAACTAGGAACCTCAGGTTGAGTGGAAAAGGTGGTTGAGTGAGTTTTGAGGGTCGTGAAGGGTGACACCAGTTGTGAGATGGGTTGTTTTCTTGGTCAACATCTTAAGAACCATTATTTTTCTTGAGAGATTGTGAGATTTTGGGAGGGTGGAGCAAAGTAAAACATTTTTTTATTGAGAGATGAGAGGTGAGATAATGGATCTAATTTAATCAAGGAATTATGTTTGCATTTTGCATGATACACGACACTTGTAGATAGAGTAGGCACTATGTTTCAAGTGCATCCATTTTTTTTGTGTGGAGCATCGCTTGTTTGATTGAATCGCATGTATTCAAATTTGCATCTCTTCTCAATGTCATGAATGATTGAACACGTAGTTTATTTTCAATAGCATATTTCTACTAGGTCACATTGCATGAAGCTGAAATCAAGAGGACAAAAGGAGACTATCATCAAAAGAGCAATTGCAGGTGCTATGAAGGAGGAAAAAATTGGAGGATATATTAATGATAACTTTGGAATAAAGGAAGACATTTAGAAACATCAAAATGCTTGGGCACTATAAGAATGAGCTCATTGTAGACTCAAAATATATTAGTTGCAAGAGGTCATTTTATCAGGTTTGCAAAACATAGAGTGATTGCACCAGCAAAGGGAAGTGTTGGGCACATGTTTGTGCAGCTTAAGATCAAGGTTATGATGTTTTTTTCTTGGAAATTTTTTAGGACTTCTAGGGGACATGCAGACAAATATATTTCTACTCATCAAAAGGGTTCAACAGCAACTTAAGACTAGTAATTTCATTGCTGATTTAAATGTAGGTTGAGTAAATAAAAATGATAACATTGGTCCATTATCTGATTATGCAAGAGTAGAAGAATTTCAAATCTGCGACATTTTTAAGCTAATTATATTGCCATGGAGGATGAGAAGTTGAGGCTATGAATAGCACACAAGCATTAATATGGAAGTTTGAAGAAATTATTCATAATTTGCACATCAACTCAATGGATCAACAGATTGTAAAAGTTTTGGAGAATGAAGCTCACTTCTTAAATGTGGCATTCTTTGCAGTCACATAGGAAAACTATGTTAGAAGCACAGAAAATCTAGTGGAAGTTCTACTTGACAATTTTGAGTATGATGTCCAAGTACCATACTTGCTTTATCGAAATGCTACTCATGAGGTTAATGGCATTTGGTTCTACAATTCTCGAGAATGCAAAGATGTTGCAAATCTTTTTCAAGATTCGGAAGGATGTGGAAGGGTCACTTTTTGTTGTGGAAAGGAGGATGAGGTGCCTATTAGTCAACATTGCATGTCGACGGAATGGTGATGGACTGGAGTTTTTGGTTGAGCTCACATGAATGGCAATGTCATTACAAAAATCTTTTTGAAAAGCTTATGAGTTCTGAAGCCTTTAGGTTTTTTGTTTTCACAACGACAAAAGTTATTTTCTTAAGTTTTATGGAAACCTAAAAGCCTTAGCTTTGGAGGCACACAATGTGTTGAAGGATACTATAAAAATGGAGAGTAACAACTTCAAAGAGATATGAGAACATTATGCCATTGTGGTTTTTTCAAAGTTTTTGTTTTGAATATTGTGCAAGATGTTAGATGTTCTACCCGGTGGGCATATTTTAGATGTTTTTAAAGCTACATGTAATACTTCCACGCAATTAAAAGTTAGTTGGTTAGTTCAAAAGTTAGTCAATTAATAAGTTAATAAGATTACTAAATAAAGTAAAAACTAACTAACATTAATAACTAACCATTTTTATTTTATTTTATTTTTAAACCACGGATCGTAACCAAATTATTTTTTTCCGGATTGACAAGGACTATAGCCACACATCACGCAAGTTACCATGTGAACGAGAGTTATGAGCCATATTAGTCTCACTAGTATTAATGTGTATAGTATGGATGGTCCAAAAATACTAGTTTTTTGGATAAAACTAGTATATTTTTTATATTTTAGATATTATTTATTATAAATATATTAAAAAAGCTATGAAAATTTCTAGAATGGGATGTCATTTAAAAAAAGCAAGTGGTTTTTTTCAGCCAATTTTGAAGATTTAATGAAAAAAAGAATGATTGGCAAAATCGTGCACATCGCAATCGCAGTTTACAAGCAACAAACAGCACTTTGAACATGGATAAGAAGAAGGAGTGATCTAGAAGATTTCTAAACAAGTGTCTTGGGGTTTCACCCACCTTTCGGAGCAAACGAAACCATGAGATTTGTGATTTGAGCATCAGATTGCATCTTAGAAGTTTTAGATCACTGATTTTGCAAAGATTCCCTCCACAAAGAGCTCTTCTTCTCAGCCATAACCCTTCTTCTGTAATTCAACTATAAATATGAAGTATGGAGAGCAGTTTAGAGAAGCACAAGGAGACCCCGAGAGGCTATGAGAGAGATGTAGAGACAGGGAGATAGAAGAATACCCCTCCAAGAGGCTGCAAGAAGGAGCTTGAGAGTGAGAGAGAGAGAGAGAGAGAGAGAGAGAGAGAGAGAGAGAGAGAGAGAATTTACCCCGAGAGGTTGTGAGGGAGAGAGTTGGCTCAAATCCCCCTGTCTCAGTCTTCAATTAAGCCATCTTCTCTTACGCTCTCCCATCTCAAATTTATTTCGCCTTCCCTATCTCTCAAACATGCTTGCTGATGATGGCTCCAAAGCGACGAGGTGGAAGGCAACGAAACATCAGGTGTGGCGAATGCGAGCACAAGTAAAGACAAAATCCCCAAAGTCGTCGTGCCAAACCAGGTTATTCACTACTAGGTTATTATTTTTCCACATAAAATAATAAGGTTTATGGTGAAATTTTACAAAAATATTACAATTTTGTCTAGAGAGCATGCTAATACATGCATAAATGGTTAACTACTACTTATAATTTGTAGTTAGATTAATCAAGATTGTAATTCGTAAGATCATGATGGAAATAATTGCAAGAGGATATTGCACGAAGTGAGAAAAAGATTATATGCGCACTTGAGATTAACAAAATAACTCAATATATTGTCAACACGATAAGGTTAAGGTTGATTAACGCTTGTTATGAAAAGTGAATGTCTATTTAAAAGGTCTTGTAAATCATCTCATTGAATTATTGTCGCTATATTTTTTCTAAAGAAAATTTACTTATGCTGGTGGGTAAGTTAGCCCCAAACTGGAAATTCATGTCTTGCTTAACATGTTGCAAGAGATGTACTCAACACTTCTTTATGGGAAGGAGAATCCTCATTAGAATATAAGGTTGCCTTAGAATAAGGTCTACCTTGGCTATGGAAGTTGTGAGCTGCACAATGGTGTGATTATCATTGCATCATACTCTCGGCAAGGTGTCACATGAAAGGATGCACCTGAGTCCAAGAGCCAGCACTGTGCATACATAGAGTGTATCTCTGTCATCTGCGAAGCACTAGAAGAAGCTGCAAGGATATAATCATCATCATCAACATCCTTAGGCTGCATAACATTGATCTCTTCAATTTTAACACTGGACTTTGCAGGCACTATGCTGCGATCAGAAGACTTATCCTGCACTTTGTCTTTCCCCTTATCTTTGCGCCTTTCATTGCGCAATTCATGGCATTGTGGCCTAATATGGCCCTTTTTCCCACAATCGTGACAAGTAACATCTGCATTCCTATCACGGGATTTGCTATGTGACTTCCCACGAGACTTGGACCGAGATTTCTGAGAATCCCGTCCACGGCCACTGCCACTGCCACTGCCACTGCCATGCTTTCCATATCCATCATTCCTGCCTCTAACTGTCATAGCATGCGACACACGAGAGGCATCCAAATTCTTATGGTTAACCTCTTCCTATAGAAGAGCACTCTCAACATCAGATAATTTCAAGGTAGCAGTAGAGGCACATAATGCAGTGCAGAATACATCCCATGACTCATTAAGAGTACCAAGCAAGAAAAGAGGAGTGACATCCTCTGCCAAAGTAATGTCCTACGAAGTCAAGTTCTTGAGTATAGCATAAAACTGGCTCAAGTGAGCAGACATAGTCACATTCTCCTTCATGCACGCAGATCCATAAGCTGCTTCAGTCAATGGACTTTTCTTATCGTAGAGATTCTTGATTTTATCCCACAACTGCCATGCACTCTGTTCTTCCTCAAATACATTGTAATGAACCTGTTCTGTGAGAGATAATACAATAGTGGACTTGCATAACTCATCAAGCTCAAGCCATTCCTCATCTGGCATAGTTGCAGGCGGATGCCCGCTCAACCTCAAAGGTTTGATCTGCGATTTCTGCACCAACACCTGTCAAATCTAACTCTTCCAATAAGAGTAATTCGTACCATCAAGCTTAGTGATGTTGAAAATAGCATGATCAATGGACGAACTCACCATAATGTAGGCTGGAAGACTGTAGACAGTTCAAAACTGCTTGCTGTTTACTGCAGAAAATGACCAAAAAATCACCAAAATCGAGAGAAAATGGCGAGAAAAGTGTAACCAAAGCTACTTCCCACCAAGTACTAGTGAAAGTACATCATTTCAGAATATTTCAACATAAAAAATCCATGTTAGTCCATACATATATGATTGCTGTAATATATTACAAATTTCAGTAAATGAGCACTAACAGTGTCAAAATCGGATCCCAAGTCAATCAGATACTGCCAAGATCAAAGCCGGCATCATGCGGGCATAACATAGGCATATGACAGTCAATAAGCATGAATCCAACACCAAACATGTCATACAAACATCTGGCAGTGAGTAGGCACACCCCCTAGTCAATGGGGCAAAGTGTTCCTACCACTACCAAGACTTGACACAAGTAGGTGTCAGCTCACAAAGAGAGGGACCCAAAGCAAAGAGTCAGCTCACAAGCATTAGAGGAACCAAGACATATGAACCATGCATCATCCTAAAGGGTAAAAGATCCCAAATAGTCTCAAAATCTCAAAGAGCATAGACCGCCTGCTCAATGGCTGTCAAGCATCCAAAGATGCTCCCACTGGCACAAAAGTTGAAAATATCAAGCAACAAAACGCGAACAAAGCATGTACAGGCACCAATGACTAGTGTCCAAGATCAAGCATCAATGGTACATCCCAGACATATAGGCGGTAGAGCATCCGTATGTAGCATCCATAAGCATGTAAGACATCAAGTACATCCCAAGATATAGCTCTAGCAAGCCAATAAATAGCTCAAGTAAGCTCCGGGAATCCAAGGTCAAGCCAAGACCGAGCTCCAGTAGCAATAGGCTCCAAACAATGTAACTAGCATGTAGTAATGGCATAGTCTAAGTATGTCAAGACCGGTCAGACATAAGCAACATACATGCCATAAGTACATCCAAGACGGAGAATCCAAATGCTTTGCAAAGCGAGCTCAAGCTCAACTAACGATCCCGAATCAAAACCAAGCTCTATGTCGAGCCCCAAGTGTCAATACATCACCATATATGCCCGAAACATAGCCTGAAAACCATAGGCATAAGTATACATGAGTAAAATGACTTCAGCTAAACTGTGTACAGCAGTGATTTACTATTCAAAACTGAGAATTTCAGCACCAAAATCAGCTCCAAATAGTTGCCAAACAATAGGCATGCATTCCCCTAACATCCAGGCATCAAACGGGACCAACTAGGCATTAAATGACAATGCCAAACAAGCTGTAACATCAAATGTCAGTGTAACACTGTCATAAACTGCCTATGGACTATTATGAAAGTCCCAAAACAGTGTTAAATCAGTCCAAATTCTATGCCAACACATCAACCATCAAAGCCAAGCATCAAAGCATATTCATATGTCCTAAATGGAGCCTTTTCAAGTGCCAATGGAGAGGGAGAGCTACTGTTCTGACTGTCAATGCTGAAGACACACATGGGAGGGCTGTGTGATTGCGCCAACTATAAATGCTGGTCCTGGGGCTACAAAAAATGGTGGCCAAGATTCGGAGGGGTCCGGTTAAAGCCAAGGAAGGCCTCAAACAAGCTCCAGCAAGGGGAGAGCAGCCCACATATGAAATGAGAGCTGGGAGTGTAATGGCTGCCCTGTTTCAAGAGGGTTGAAAACTGAGCTAAACGCTGTAAAGAGTGAAGCAATACCTTTGTGTGAATGCCTTGAGGGTGCCCAAAGGGGCCGGGAAGGTGCTCGGGAAGCCGGGGAATGACGGGAGCTCGAAGGAGTCGGATATGGCTACCGGGAAGGAGATCCAATGCGAGCGGGGAGTCGATGGGAAGCTGAGAGTGCCATGAACCAAGCTCAAGAGTCGGGAAGCCGAGCTCTGATACCAGTTGAAAGATAAGAAGGATCAAAGCTTGGACTCAAGAGCTATGGCGGGAGAGCAAGAGCAAGAAAGAGAGTGACCAAAAATGGGAACTCCAACAGTCACAATGTGTGGCCCAGCCTTCCTTTATTCAAACTGTCACTAAAAGAATAAAGAATAAAGTGACGGTGACGGGCACCCGCCACCTGCAGTGTGCAGTGGTGGTGGCTATCAGTGTAGTAATACACAGGCGGCTAGGCGGAGGCGCCTTTACCCCCAACATGGATGATACTCGCTATATTGTCTCCTTTAGTGATTCCTCATGGAAGATTACCCATGAGAATTTTGTCATTGCATGTGGTGCTAAGTCCAATACTCTCTACCCCTTACTTATAGCTAGGTTGACCATGTTTTGGCAGTGAATGTAATTCCACATGTATCTCTTTGGCATTGTCGCCTTAGACATATGTCTTTGAAAGGAATGAAAATTCTTATCCATTTATAGTATCTTTCGCCCCTTGACTATAAGTGTTTGAGTCTTGTCATCATTGTTTATATGGCAGGTAGACATATAATGCATATGAAAAGTCTAGTACAACATGCATGGGTGAGCCTTTGGCTCTTGTTCATTCAGATGTATGTGATCCCATGCCTTGTAAGTCATTAGGTGACACAAAGTATTTTGTTACCTTCATTGATGACTATACACATTAGGTTTAGGCATACCCTGTTAAGTAGAGATCAGAAGTCTTGACTACATTTCAGCATTGGCTTGCTTTGGTTGAGAACCAATCTTGGTATAGGTTGAAACCCCCAAGGTTAGACAATGGGGATGAGTATGTCTCTAAATCCTTTCAGTAGCTTTGTGATGAGAGGGGTATTAAGCATCAATTGACCACCCCATACACCCCACCCCAGATAGGTATAGTTGAGCGCATGACTAGGACTCAGGAGTGAGTCCATAGTATGCTTAGCCAAACAGGCTTACCATAATATTTTTTTGCTAAGGCAATTACTACTACCATACACTTGATGAATCGGTTTCGATGTACTATTCTTGACTATCATGTTGCAGAAGAGGTATAGTCTGGAAAATCTCCATCATATGCTCATTTGCATGTCTTTGGTTGTGAAGCTTTTTGCCATGTTTTCAATGACAAGGGCAATAAGTTGGATCCTAGTATGTGAAATGTATCTTTCTTGGTTATTGAAATGCAAGTGAAATGGGCTATTGCCTATGGGATCTATAGGCTCAAATGGTTATTTGCAGCCATGAAGTTGTTTTCTAGGAGGAGAAATTGCATAAGCAACCTGAACATGTCGTTGAGGTACACAAAATGATATTTCAAGAGGAGCCTCTTGCTATTATATAGCTAGCTAGACAACTTGCAATAGCAACACATACTCCAGTGGCCTACTCTCATCATTTTAGGAGAAAGTAACCTACTCTCGTCATTTGGCGAAGGGGGGATTGCAATTATGAATCCTTTCAAGTTGAAAGTCTCGTGAATTAAGGAGAACTTCGGGTCCATATTCTCATTGTTGTGGAATGCCAATGACTGCTTGCTTTGTTGGGATTTTGTCCTTCGTCTTTTTAGCTTATTATAATTAGTCAGCATCATTAGTTAGTCTTCGTCCATCCTTAGAAAAGTTAGTTTTTCAAGATTAATTTACTATAATTAGTCAACATGATTAGTTTATTATAATTATTCAACATGATTATTTATTAAGTTTTTGTTAGTAATTTTAATAGTTCTAGTGTAATTAGTAAATTAGATACACTTTTGTAATATCAATAGTATTTGTAATAGTTAGTATGTAATTAATAGTTGCAGTATTAGTAGATAGACTTATGTTAGTTAATAGTTAAATACTAGTGAAACGAAAATGAAATAAAATGATCTTTTGAACGTATGCTGAAAAGGAAAGCATAACAAACTTTCGAACGTACTAAAAAAACAAAAACGTAAAACTTCAACAAACTGGATATTTTGAATGGATGGGAGAATGGCATCTAATCCCATAGTTATTTAATTACGAAGAGATTTGTGCCAACTCTTCGACATACTATATAGCATGTTTTCTCATTTCATTTACTTTTGGAAGTGCTATGTTATTATTAACAATCTTTTGAACGCATGCCAAAAATGAAAGCATAACAAACTTCCAAACGTACTAAAAAAAATGAAAACGTAAAACTTCAACAAACCAGATATTTTGAATGAATGGGGGAATGGCACGTTCTCCCATAATTATTAATTACGAAGAGATTTGTGCCAACTCTTCAGCATGCTATATAGCATGTTTTCTCATTCCATTTAGTTTTTTTAAGTTTTTAAAGTATTTTTATTGTTTATTGATTTCATTTATGTGTTTTATTAGAATCACTATTAAGAAGAAAAAAATCATCATCCTTGCATGCCAAAAAAATAAACTATCCTTTATAAAAAATGAAATTATGAAGTATAGTATGGTTTTTCATGAAGTGTACTCGAGTTTTATGATAAAAACATATTATTCTCATCAGTTTTATTGAGCTACACTTGTCAACCTAGTTGGCTGGTGCTTGAGCAAGTGACAATTAGCTACTGCCAAGTTGATGATGGGGAGTGAGCAGGGGGTGGCTAGGAGCTCTGATCTTCTAAAGCTTTTGCTTTAGAAAAGAAACCAAGTAATTGTTGTTAATGTGTAAGGCCGTTGTATTTTGAAGTCGACAAACGAGAGGAAATAGGTAGAGTTATCATGGGCCATCAATTCTTGTAGTTGGCAAGGTGGGCAAAATTTGTTGTGTTTAAAGGTGGCTTTGAGGCCACACCAATAGCAGAAGTAACTCAATGGTGCTCGATTTCTCTCTATCCTCCTTTTTGTTAACAACCACTTCTCCTTCTTAATACCACCAATGGTAGTGGTTTTCTTTGCAAGTGGTACTTTCATAGAAGAGGGGGTCTTTTGAACCTTTACAAATGTCTCTTTCTCATGTAGCTTGAGAAGAGAACATGAAAGATAGTGACATTTGGGCTTTAAAAGGAGAGCCATTGTCCAAAGCGTTCATCCATCAGATAAAAGAATGATGCTTGATGAGGGAGATGGTATTACCTTCTTGGATGGATGATATCTCTTCCCTGATGTTGATGCATCCACCAATCACCTTGCTCTGTACCAATGTTGAGGACCTTCACCATACAATAACCCAACTGTAGATCGTATTTATTGTGATAGAACTTTGGCTCACATTAAGCAACCCATATACATTTAAAAACCCTATCCTAAAGCATCAAAAAGGCTCATTTCTTAGCCCAAAATTCGTGTTTTGATTCACCTATAGCAAAGCAATTGAAGCCCAAAATTCGTGTTTTGATTCACCTATAGCAAAGCAATAGTAGGCAAACTGCAAATCTTCTACAATATCCCTCTAATCTGGGCACTTTCAAGTAATATATTGCACCCAAATGAAGGTAGCACTCCCTGAGCAAGCAATGAACACTAGTGAAAAACCTATAATCATTGCACAAGTCAATCTATAGCAATCCCAAGATACTCAGTTCAATCCCTCTTCATGCATCAATACACATCAGTAGGTCTTGTCCTTGTCTTCTTCCAATTATGCCCTAGCCTTTCCCTATGATTAGCAATAAAAAAGCATAAGGCTTGATGATGATCTCACCCAAAATAATTGGGCCTTGCAATAGGCCATAAATCATAACAAAAAAAGTGGGGCTTCCACTATTGGCCATGGACACTTCAAATCACTACTTTTTCTTATCGAGGCTCATTAAGTTTGGCCACTTACATATCTAGAACAAATCTAATCACTTTGCATTCGCAATAAATATAAAAACCACATCCAATTTCATGACAAATATTGATAGATAGTGTAAACTCAACATAAATAATGAGACTAACACATCCCATAGGCACACATATGAGATCCTGGCACCATCAAAGTTCCTGTAAGATTTCAACCTCTAGACATACAACCATGTGATATGTTCATCTACTTCTTCAATGTTGTTGTGCATTTTCAATGTCATGGTTCACTTCTTCATAAGTGATAGATTCTCTTCTCTTGAATAGTTTGATCTATTTGCTAGCTATGGTTATCTTCAATTCAGTCCCATCCAACTTAAAAAGAGAGTATGTGGCATTATCATATACATGCAACACAATATATAGACCAAACCATCTCTTGGAGGATTTTTTTTTATTGTACTATGCTAATTATCCAAATTGATGCCATACATAAGTACCAATACTCTCTCATGTATAGCTCTTGGCCTAAGCCTATGTCATTTGTCAAACTTGTCTTTGTTGTGAAATATAGCTTCTTTCAATCTCTTCATAGCAAGCTCTATGTCTTCTGCTCTTCTTTCCAATTGACAGATTCTAAGAGCTAGCAAATCTTCCCTACTCATCCCTTCTTCCCATGAAAAGGCATTCCATGTGGTAGCCACTTCTTCAGTTGTTTGGCATGATCAGTTTCAATCCATACATTAACTCTATTGGCTATACCCTATCACAACACTATAAGTAGTGTGATCAATCCATAATGCGTATGGAAGAAATCATGGTCACTCTTGAATTTTTCCATTGCATGCCCTTTCTAAGGCCTTGACAATTGGCAAATGCCATCTTTCACTTTTTCTGTTCCCCTCTTGACTATATGCAAAACTAAGAGCAAGCTTGATCAACATCAAGCTCTCCTCTGTCTCTATAGTGACCTTGTTCACACATCCATAACAATAAGACACATCTTCCAATAGAAACCTACATACATCACTTATGGCTGTAGTCCTCAAAGCTCGACCTTCATCCTCATTTGTAAGGTCCTCACATGCAAAAACAATATATTTCATCTACCACAAACCCATAGGCATGATCATTAGCTCAACAACCCATTTATAATGCATTGAAAGAGAATATGTAGGATTTGAACCATCTCTATATCTCATAGAAGAATACATCTAACATGTGCTGCAAGTCTCTATAAACTTTGAAACATCCATGTACATAGCTTTCCACCATTATCTCTCTTTGGTCTTCTCAAAGCTAGCCCATAATCCCATTTGCCCAACCCATAAGCAAAGTTGCTTTTCAGAAGGTAGCCAAATGCTTTTCTTCTTATTCTCCTAAACTCATCATTGGTCTCTCCATCTCTCCTAGTAAAGGTACTCAAATATTGTCCAGTCTATCGCCACTATCCATCTTATAGCTCCTTTGGAAAAAGTTTCCACTAAAGAAACATGACAATCATGGACAAGTATAGTAGTTATAATTCTAGCCTCATCATCCTCAACCATCATATCATCCTCATCATTGTACTTAGCTCTAGATAACATATCTGCCATTGTGTTATCCTTTTCTACAATGTGCTAGAATTTAGGATTTATAAAGTTTTTATATATAATCCATCACGACATGCCAATATTAGGAGTAGAGCAGCCCATCATTTATCCCAAGAAGAGGTGAACAATTAGTCTCCACAATCACTTAATGCTCCAATAAAGTATTTCTTGACACATTTCAAAGGTGTAACAACTCCCACAATTCTCTCTTTATCTATGGATATCCTATTTGTCTCTCATTCAATACTTTTGTTCCAAATCTGGTTGCATATCTCCTTCCCTCATCATCATCTTGACTAATTGCCCAATTGTAAGAAGCAAGGAATACATGTATTAATGAGAGAGAGTTAATAATACCTTGTCACACTTATATAGGTATAAAAGGTGTGATACATGTAATTTTTTATATCTTTTATCGTAATACAATTACTGTCTCTAATCTCACTTGCTTGCACTCAACTTTCATGGCTTCTCTCTCTTCTTTTCTGTCTTTTTAATATATCTCTCTCCTCATCACCCATTCTCTCTCCTATTTTCTCTCTCTTATACTCTTCTTTCTCTCACCTCTTAGCCCTCTCCTTGACAAGTGGTATCAAAGCATCTCTTCTTGGATTTCTTTCACAATCTTGTTACTTCCTGGTTATTTTGGGTGACTTATACTCTAGCTATAATTAGTTTCAGTTAGCAATTGAAAGTAGGAATCTTGCAACCTTAAAGACACCATTGGGATTAGTGCGCATGTGCACTCTACCACAAGGGACAATGAATTCGTTTGCACACATGATGAATGCTATGAACGAAGTATTGTGGGATTATATGCCTCATATTCCTATGTATTTTTTCTAAATGAATTGTCGATAAAAGAGTGGACTGAAGAGGATAAAGATCAAGGGTTAAACAAATTGAGATGTAAAAGATTTACTTCTCATCATCATATTTCTATTCACAGCGAGAAGATCATTGATAGAATCAAAGAAGTGAATCTTACTCTTGCAGGTCAAAAGTCAATCTTTGGAGTGAATGAAGTGTTGAGTGTTGGACAAATGTATTGTCCATATGCTAGAAGGCTACCACTAGCAAAGGTGGATGCAATTGATAGGATGGATGAGACTTGCTTTTCAGTATCAAAGGTGAGGAGGTTTTTTGGAGCCTATGTATTTTATCTTATATGAATATTACACATTTGTAGATGCTTTGTATTAGTTATTGAGAAAATGATAGAAATCCCAATGGGATATGATGCACATGAAGGCTATGGGAAACTTGAAGAAACTGTTTAAGTTTGTGACAACTTTGAGGAAAGCTAATTATACAAGTGGAAGACCCATTTTCATCACTGTGGATATGAGCCCTGTTGGCATTGGTTGGTGTCAAGGAGAGGGTTGAGAGGTGAGAGAAAAAAGTGTAAAAGAGAGAGAAAAGAGGAGAGAGAATGAGTGAGGAGAGAGAAATACTAGAAAGATAGAAAAGAAGAGAGAGAAGCCATGAAAGCTGAGTGTAAGTAGGTGAGATGAGAGACAGTAATTGTATTATGATAAAAGATGTCAAATATTACATGTCTCACACCTTTTATATCTATATCGGGGTGTGATAAGGTATTATTAACTCTCTCTCGCTAACACATGTATTTCCAACTTCTTAAAATCCATCCTTGCCCAAGGGTTTTTGCCCATAGAAACAAATTTACAACGGCAAAGAAGGATGGATGAAATAGATTACTACTCTAATGTTTGCTATACAAAACATGAATGAATCAAGTAATGAAGAGTTATTTACTAAAATAAAGACATAAAGGAAAGCCTCTACGATATGCATAATCTCGATGTCTTCAAAAGGAATTGAAGCCTTCAAATCTTCAAGAAATAGACTCTGTAAAGAATAGACAGCTTGTTGTAAAAACGAGGGCATGCTGAAGAACACCGCCATAAATTCTAATAGGAGTATCCAAATAGGACAAGCCATATATCAAAACATAGCTATTGAAGATTTTTTTGATGTTATATAGGTGGTAAATTCCAAAAATTAGGGCAAAGTAAAATTTATTCTAAAACATGCTGCTCTCCAGACTCTGTTTAGAGTGCAACTGGCTCCATGTGATTATGTCTCAACCACCAATGCATGCAATAGAGAGGGAAACTCATCCAAAATGGAATCTCGCCTTCCTCAAGTGGTAAACCCTTTCACTTCATCAAATACCTAATCATGAAGTGAGAGTGAATCTTCTTTCTATGTTGATCTATATAACCTCCTCAAGAATGTACTGAATAAGTCCTTCTTTATCCATAAGAGGCATCTCATCAACTATTTCCACCTAGGTACCATAAAAGGATTTGAGCTGACTAACATGAAATAAATTATGAATCTTAGTGGAACAGAGAAGTTCCAATCGATATGCCAAGTCTCCAATACACTTAAAGATCCTGTAGGGCCCATAGAACCTATGAGCAAGTTTGTTGCTCAAGCCATCCTTTAGAGTAGAATATTGAGACTTGGGTATTTTCGAGAGAACTAACTCTTCCTCTTGGAACTCATCCTTTATGTTGTGTGCTCTCAAGCTTCTTCTTCTCCAAGCTGTGTGTGTGTGTGTGTGTGTGTGTGTGTGTGTGTGTGTGTGTGTGTGTGTGTGTGTGTGTGTGTGTGTGTGTGGCACTCATGTCAACTTTGTCCTCTAACAAATAAGCATCTCCTTTATTGTGCATAAGTCATGTTTGTATCTTGTGACTTAAATGTAATTATCTTTATAAAGTTAGTAACTGAAGCATAAGTATTGTAATATAAAAAAAGAAGCCACTACTAGATCCTCAAAAGTCTAAAGCATAGCAAAATATTTTGAAGGCATCCTTCAACAAGAATAGCTTTATAGCCCTATGTGGGCATAGCCTAAGGATTTAGATAGTTTTGAGCTTATAGAATGGAGCAATGGCTTCATCTAAGAAAATTTAATCCTTGGCATGTACTACACATGCACAATCCTCTCCAAATATTAAAAAATACCTAACCAACTAAATACAAAATTGTCATCATCATTCATCTAAGCCTATAGTGTGTCACACAATTAGACCTTAATAAGAAATAACTCTTAATTGAGAAAATTTGAAGGAAAGGAGAAGCTTAGATTTTCTTAGATCTCATTAGACTCTAGCTTGTCATCAAACCAGACATTGATGGATCCTTGTTCTCATTCTTCCAACTCAAGCTCAGTAATGATATTCCTTCCCATCTATTGGATTCCAAGCCTTCTTTGAGCATTTGAAAAGGTCTGCTATGTGGGAAGTTCCTCTTAAGTACTCTTTGGCTTTGTCAAGGTGGAACCCTAGAGCACCTTCTTGAGTTTCCACAAAGTTGGTGGTATTTGCGCCCATGAACAAGACCTGATGATTCAGGTCATCCACAAATATTCATTTTCTTCCTCATAAGCTTGTGCAATCATCCCTATGGAAAATTCCTCTTTGAGACCCATCACTTTTTTAATATCATTTAACAAAACAAGATCCTTCCCAAGTATAGGAAAACTTAGGTGTCACAAAATAAATGACTCAAAACCCTATAGGATTTCTTTCTCTATCTCATCCTGCATAAGAAAGGCTTCTTCAAAGTTTTCAATGTCAAGTTCCATGGGCATGTCCTTTTCATTTCTAGTGTGAAGAATCTCCTCAATATCCGTATCTCTTTCTTCAATATCCTCAATTCTCTATCAAATAGATGCCACTTTTGGAATCCTTGTTCGAATAATTTTCTCTTCTTGGTAGGCCAAAAAGCACATAAAGCCTAAGAACATTTCATACAAGAGTCACACAATGCACCTTGGCTAATGAGACCTAGAACCTTTTGGAAATTCAGATAGCCTTTTCTTTCCAATTCTCTTTTGATCATATTTCTCTCCATCCACCAAGGTTTTGAACCTATTCTATACCTCACGGTAGTAAGAAACATTGGCCACGATTATTGGCCCTATGTTAGAGGCTGAATTGGACATTTCTCTTGCCCTTCCAAAAACATGAGAACCTCTGACTTTGTAAAGAAAAGAAAACAGCTTTTGAGCCTATGTTTCATCTTCAAATCCCACTATTGTCGCTTTGATCACACCAATATCTCAATCTTCTAAGGGGCCCATATTTTGATATGAGAGTGAGTTGCATGTAAAAGAATAGATGTGAGCATCTAAGAAAAAGGCGTAGCAATTCATTCAATATACAATCACCAAGAAAAAACTCACCCAAAAATGCCACAAGGGGGATCCAACCAAATTGAATACACCTCCAAGAGCTTCTAACATTAATGTTTCAATTATTCAATGCCAGCTCTGGATAGCTAACATTGCCACGTTGCTAAAATCCTCTTCAAAGAATATTCTACAATTCTAGGCATCGAATTGGTAGATCTCGTAGTTGTCCCACTTGGCAAAGTAACCTACTCTCGCCATTTGGCGAAGAGGGGATTGCAATTCTGAATCCTTTAAAGTTGAAAGTCTCATGAATTAAGGAGATATTCGGGTCCATCTCCTCATTGTTGTGGGATGCCAATGGCTGCTTGCTTTGCTGGGATTCTGGTATAGGACAAGCAAGATTTGGATCATCCTTATGGTTTCAGGGCACCTGTTTGGGCAAGTTCAAGGCCAGGGAATCGTTATGGTCTCAAGGCACCTGTTTGGGCAAGGTCATCCTAATGGTCTCAAGGCACCTGTTTGAGCAAGGTCAAGGCCGCAGGGAATCCTTCTCCACAAGATCAACCACTTTTTGGAGTTCTTCCCTTTTTTATTAGCTATCTACACTTCCTTCCTATTCTCTTATTGCTCCATGTTTACGCTTCCTTCCTATTCTCTTATTGCTCCGTGTTTTGCTTTCTGGGGAAGTTGCGAGAAAAATGGCCATTACCTTTGCACTAATAGCAAGCATCCAATAAGGCAGCAAACTTAACACTAAGTAGTATCTCCATTCCCCTCAGGTCCAAGAGCTGTAGGAACTCAAGTGGCTCATTCCCTCTGTCCCATAAGATGTAGGCTTTGGTGTTCGGCTTAACGAGTCCCCAGGATATCGTCGAGGTGGGGATGTATAACACCTTGCCCATGGTTGCAACAATGGTGGGTGTACTTCATCCACCAACCAAGGGGGAATATTCGAAAGCTCAATCCCTACTGGGCGCTCATAGGTGTGTATCCCATCGAGAGAATGATGATGATTAGGGCAAAGGATGTACAAGATTGCTCCTAAAGCCCACAGAAGAAGTCAGAACCCAATCACGCTGAACCTTCCACGCTAACATTGCCATGTAGAACCCCTTCCTGATGAAACGAAACAGGAACCAAAGTGGCCTGGCTGTGGTAGGTCACATCGAAGTAGCGAGAAAAGTCATCTTCAAGAGGAGGCTGGCCCATGAAATACAGGTATAACCCGATGGTGAGAAGGGAGAAATATGGTTGGCAAACACGTGCGAAGGACAATATGTCCACACCATTGTTCTGTAGGACTTGCTTTATAGTCGAGCTAATGGTTGCTCAGCAAGCATCTCCCTCCTCTGGCGCTTGCTAGTAGGGGTATGCATGCACGGCTCATTTACATATGGCAGGAATGCAAGGCTCGAAAACTCTACATACGCCGCGTCAATCCTACATGGGAATTATCTGCCACACTATTGGGTTAGAGGTTTTATTCCTCCTTGACTGCCTATTAGAGTCCATGTTCCCAGTCTCCCAAAGGTTCCTCCATCACTTTTTTCTTGCTAACATAGCATACATACATTGGAGGGTACTCATCAACTATTCTTCTTTGCATTCTTTGCATGCCAAACTTTGACGCATCCTTGTTCGTGCGCTCTACTTTCTATGTTGAATTCTTTCGCCTTGCTACTCATTATTCTCCATTCTCTTCTACTCTCACAACCATGGCTTCAATGGATTGGGCAATAACCTTCGAAGTTGTCCCAAAGATCACCCAATGGACATCCGCATAACACTTGTGGTTGCCAACCCTCGGCTCGCTTTGTCTTGATGCAGGAAGTCCACACTATTTAATAATTTGTAGGCCCCTTCAGCAAGAAGTTATAGAAGGGTGATAAGGAGGTTTTTGCCCACGAGACTTGCCAGTAGGTTGCTCCTTGCCTCCGCATGCATGAGATGTGAACACGAGGTAGAATTGCCTCCAGCTTTGCCTTCAGCCTAGATGCAACAATCGCAGGGGGCTAAAAGTTGCAACAATTGCAGGGGGCTCAAAGTGCAGGCGACTACTGCCTGTGTGGTGTTGCAGATCAGAAGATACTGGACATTTCGCCATTTTTGATGAAGTCAATGCAGTGCTCTAAATACGAGTCCTTCAACATCTCTTAGCAACCGGTAAGTTGGTTTGTGGAATGCCCATGGAAAGCAACCAAAATAGAACACTCTTTGTGACATCTCTATGTGTCAAGGTGAATAAGGTTGTGTCCAAGACCTCCAAGGTGAAGATAAAGTTTGGAACCATCTATCTTGGTTGCTCTGAATAGAGAAGGTATCAGAGAGCATCGACCCTTGCGAATGTGAAGCTAAGGCAAGTGATGAATTCAAAAAGCGTCGCAGATGGACGCCAGGGATGCTTTCCTAAATTCCAAGATGCAGGGGAAGGCTACGTGAGCAGGCGGAGGGGTTTGTCATGCCCGGGCAGGAGAAACATGTGTGCCACTTGCAGCAGGCTCCCTTGTCCTGGATCGATCATTCTTTCCCAGCAGAGGTACACTACTGTGTAGAGATCCTGTCCTCTGATGGCATGAGCGGCTGCATCCCTGAATCTGCTCCCATGGATCCAAGCAGCAAGCTTATGGCCGGCCGTCGTTCGGAGCTGCCCGATGAGGTCTCTTCTTTACCTAGCCGAGACCAAGGCGGGGGCGTGTCCTTCTCAATCAGCATGATGAGAGGCAGTTCTCCACAGTGTCATTGGCAAGCAGGAATGCGAGTGCAAGCTCGGCAGTCCCAAGAGCAAGAGCATACTGGGTGCATTGGCATTCGCTACTACAGCGGCACTATTTCTTACAGCAGCACGGCCACGCGCGCACTATCCAGATGTTGCCCAACCCTCCATCAAAGGCAACGCACAGTGGACGCCGATGTGCTGTCAGAGGGAGACGAACCTGCATCGCAGCACCAATACGATGCTCCCAGGAGCGCGTACCGAACTACGCTTGGTGCAAGCAAAAGCCAGGGGGCATGAGCTCCGCTGCCATTCACCAGGACCCTGCACAGCCACGACCTAGATATCACGCCTTCATTAGAGCTTTGTGGGAGGGGGGGTGCGCCAAGCGCTCCGAGGTAGAGCGATACGGAGGCGACGCGCGCAGCCCCGGGCAGCAAGCTGCCGGATGGGGCTGCCCCCGTGAAAAAAATTAGGTTAATATCGTAGCGACCCGATGGGTCACGTATCAGATATTAAACTGATAAGAACAGATACTACACTTGATCTTAGCCAAAAGGCCGAGAAAGGTATGAAACTGCTCTGCGCTCCAACCCTTCGCTTTATACTCCCCTCCTTCATCCTCCTACCCTCGCCTCCCTTGCTTGCTCTTTGCGTTTCCCTCTGCTGCGCCTGTGCCTACGGGACTGGCGGAGGCGGGACAGCGCGTCCTATGCTGCTAACCTAAAGCCACTCACTCGCCTCCATACGCCTTTTTCAACAAATTCGAGAGACCCAAAGACCACGGCCTTCCGGATTCCTTATGCTCTATTTTGTACTATTAATTGGAAACTTGTTGGGCATAAATGTCAACCCCGCTAAAAAAAATAGGCATGATCTTCCCCAACCCCACCGTTGCTTCTTCACTATCGAATTAATCATGTTCCATACTGCATGATTTTTATGCTTAGTGTGCAGGGGAATCATGTCCATTGAAGCGTTTGTCATCCCACTAGTGTCAAGCATGGAAGCCTAACCCCGTTGATGCCAGTAGAAACGGTTGAATCATTTTCATTTGGCAAGACTGGGAACAAAGTAGCAAAGTGAATCTAGAGGGACTCTTGTAAGCTTCGCTAACACCTTGAGAGGCCTTATTCCTTTACCCGATTCTGTGCATAGTTTGAGATCCACATATAAAAAGATTTTGCGCGTTCGAGCCATAGGCAAAAAATCAGGGCATATCCTCGGGCCCGAAGACCTCGAATAGAGACCAAATAAGAGAATTGGACACCATCCACAAATGCCATCCTTGAAGTTTCTCCGCTTGGACCTAACGATGCACTAAAGGGGGTTCCCCAAAACCCCCCCCCCCCCCCCCCCCCTTAGTGCCATCTTTGGGTCCGATGAGTCCATTAACTTTGCAAGCCTTTACATTACCTCCCATTCTTCCTTTACTTTTATGGATCCTTATCCACAAACCTTGTCTCTAATATTATCCTCGCTTACATAGACTACCTTCTTACTTTATGCCGACATGCACGTACTTCACATAATTTTCTAGCTCCTTGCCCTTGTCGCATGTCTACTCTCACCTCTTTTGTTAAACTCTGAATTTTCTCCCTTGTCTAAAATCATTTCACATCATGCAACACATATCTTCCATCCTTGTGTCCTCATTAAGTCCAGTATTCGCTCTCCCCTGTCAACTAGTGGAATACATAGAAAATTCTTTAATGGACAACCCCAATCCTCTATTAGCTGAAGGCCCCTCATATCCTTCCTTCTCTCATGACTCTTCCATTTTCTGTTCTCATGCTCTCAGCTCATCCATCCAAGCGGGTTCTAGCCATCTTGGTCACTCTCCATGCTACAATGTTTGGCATCCCTGTCAGCCTCTCCTCTTGCACCCTGAAATAGAGGACTCTACCTCACTTGGAACAACAATTGAAGAAGGGGGCGCCCTTTGTACCCAACGTCTCCAGGCCCAAGAAGGCATTTTCCGTGGCCTCTCTATTATTGAATTGTGTTCTGCAAGATATTTGGATGGTACTTTAGTGGTAAAAAGATGGTAAAACCTCGTCACTCTCTTACTTGGCAACGTGGATGCTCCTACCATTCCTCATCAACTATTATTGGATATTTCTACCAACCTTCAAGGTCACTCCCTCATCAAGTACATTGCTTCCTCTTCTCTTACCCCTCTCAGTACTGTCCTATTTCCTTATATTTCACATTCAACATCTAGTCTTTATCTAAACTTCACTTCAATCTCAAGATCACATCCTGGTCCTTATCTTACACTCTCCCTATGGGCTCAACATCCTCATCTTCTTATAGTTACACACACACTCCACTTCAATAGTGTGCTAGAATCTCTTGAAACAAATGCAATTGCACACACTCTTGGCTTTCTCCTACGCATTCAAGATTCTCACAATGTTTCCAAGTGTACACCAAAATCATATCCCCTTGAATTCCTCATTGCCACATCACTACTTCTCAATGTGCAATCCTAAATCCCTACACAAGATCTTATCCTACCATCACATTTCATTCACGCTATGTTTATTTAACTTCCAATCCATCAAATCATCATTTCTATCTATCCCAGCCTATCCAACCATGCACATAGTTACCTTCCTCCTACAATCATATTGCTCTAATTGTATACTCAAATCTCAATCATCAGTCTATCTTACATTACAATGACATCATCAACAATCACAAGTACTCTCTCTTCTAAATTTCTCTCAGTGTCATCATGAAATGGTCTACGTGCTACCTTACCCAAATCATCATCTACAAATTGCATCCTTCTCAATTTGGCCAACTATCTTGGCCTTCCAAAGGAGGCGAAAGCAATGGATAAAGTACAAAGAAATGCATGAGTACATCGGTACAAACTACTTGTATGGATAAAAGAGCACACTGACACTAAGTATGCTATTATTGAAGATGTGACACTCAACTCTTGGAGTCGTCTCTCAAAGATAATATACTTGAAATGACTCATCAATCACTTGTTATTTTACACTCCCATATTTATTAGCAACCTTCCCAAGGATCATGTCACAAGCACCTTATCAATCTCTATCTTACTATGGTATCTAGTGACGTGGGGATCGTATTTCCATCTACAAACATGCTCTCACTATTATTTCACTCCACAACTATCAAGCTCCAATTAAAATACACTATCTATCTACATGATGAGCCCATCTCTTAATCAAGTTTATCATGAAGCAAACTATGGAGATAAGCTCTTCATCCAGGCAACCAATGCCCAAATATCTTCATCATCAGCTTACATCCCTTAAATCATTGCAAGCAAAGATTGATGTATATCTTATGCAACAATGAGGACAATGTCTCATGCTATACTCATGATTGTAATCTTAGGACTCTCGTAGCCAAGATGATTGGTAGAAAGTCTTTGTACCACAAAAGAAAATTCTATTTTCTTTTGAGAAGAGAGGAGGAATGTTAGAAGATATTGTTAACCTTTTCTAGAGATAGGGAATGTTAGAATGATGAGATGTACTCATATGAATATGTACTTAGAGAATATCTAGATATTTAGGAGAACTAGATAAGATAGATCTAGAACATGTGGAGAATACTTCACTAAAAGTCCTACCATATCCACACCTTTATTGTAATATGTGCACTCTCACCTATTCTAATGAAAGAGTGTAAGCAAGTGTGCATTATGAGTATGTGGTTCATCCTCCATCTCATTGTCTCATTCTCTCTCTCTCTCTCTCTCTCTCTCTCTCTCTCTCTCTCTCTCTCTCTCTCTCTCTCTCTCTCTCTCTCTCTCTCTCTCTCCACTTTGTTCTTAATTCTTTATTATCAAGTCCAATTCAGTCTATAAAGTACCAAATCTTTGAATTCTTTTGTTGTTAGTACTTTAACATAGTATCAAACTTGAAATTGCACAGTACCAAATGCATAAATTCTATATGTTTTACCACTTCAAGACAATACCCAATTTGATTGCTTTGAAGTACCAAATTGCACAGTACCAAATGCATAAATTCTATATGTTTTACCACTTCAAGACAATACCCAATTTGATTGCTTTGAAGTACCAACTTCATACTACATAGTGCCAAATTTGATATTGCAGAGTACCAAGCTTGGTACTATGCAACTAATGTCAACACAGAGGTACCATAATTACCATTGACACCTTTAAAAGCCCTAAGAGTACCAAATAGTGCAACTTAGAACATCATATTTAACCAAACCCAAATGACTCTACTCGTATTAAAAAGTGCCAAAGTAGAAAAAACATTAAAAACGTATTAAAATTTGTAAATTTGAAATTTCTATGAGTACCAAAAAGTACAAAAAAAGACATTCACATTGATACTTTGATACAAAAAATTTATTGTATCAATAGAAACCAATTATGCCAATAGTTGATATATTTCATAGAAGATGCAGGATTGGTTAGCGATAGGACTTTCATGGAGTGGGTTATGAAATCCAATAAAGGTCTTGCAACCTACAAAGCTTTTGCATGAGTTTGCGTGCAACTTTGACCAATTGGATATTGCAAAGTGACAGGCTCTTGAATATAAGAAAATAGAATTGTTTCTACAAGCTGCAGATCCTACTTTGTAGGTTCACGTGGAAGAGCTTCTTGAAGATGAAACTAACAAACAAGGTTTAAAAACAAAGTGGTACGATATCAAGGATGTTGTCTCTATGATTGTTAAGAGACAGTAGAGATGAGCCATGATGCATGATAGGTCTATGCCTTTGGCCACTAGCAAGGTCATAGAGCAAGTAGGAAAGCAACCTATTTCAATATTTGGTGCAATAAAAGAGGATGTAATGGATGAATTGGTTAATAAGGGCATGCACGAGCTACAATTGAAGTTTGCAAGAATGGAAGAAAAGGGTTGTCTGCTACACCAAGAACCCTAATTTGCGAAGGCTTCTATGATTATGTATTTGGTGTGATAGCACTAAGTATGAGTGTAGGAATTATGGGACTTATAGGGATGCATTATTAAAGATTTTGATTTTCTTTAAAGATGGCAGGATCGACCTTCGCGAGACAGGCTTACTACTTATTCCAATTTTTGGAAAGGGTGGAATGTAGAAGTTGGTGGATGATGTTGCTATATGGAATGCTTATGCTGCAGTGGAAGCTACTAATTTTTATCTTCATATGGAGAAAGATCCTAGATGTGTTGCTAAATCTAGCAAGAAAGCTAAAATTTGAGCTCATGCTATGCATACGCCAAAGAAGGGAAAGATCCCTAGGGTTGAATTAAATTATGCAAGAAAGAGTATCCAAGAGATGACACATTGGGATGCTCTAGTAGACTATTTTTCTATTAGTGTGTACCTTGCTAGGTCATAGGATCTATATGTTATTGTGGAAGAGAAGAGAAAGAGGGATGATGGAAATCTTGGGATGTCTAAGAGGGTCATTAGAGGGAGTGGTAGATCTCATTTAGATCAACCACATCTTGCACCTTCTGTGCTTAACCTACACCTCAATATAACAAGGAGGATGTTGCAAAAGAGAAAAATCAAGAGCATGCAAAGTCAAAGGGGAATCAACCAGCATACAATAGTCAAACATTGAAACTACAAACTCATTTGAGAAAGGTTCTTGAGGAGGTAGCACATCTTGAATAGCAAAGTAGAATTGCATCTGGGAGAGATCCTTAGCATTGCAAAGAGAGAGTTCCATGAGGAAATCATTGATATTATCAAGAGAAAAAATGTAGTTTGTTGGAGAGCCAATTCATGATATGATGCAGGGTGAAGAAGAGCTTGAATCACATGGGTATTTAGATAGTTTATAATGATGATGCAAGTGTTGTAATATAAATTATTGAAAATGACATCATTGATGATAGAAAAACACTTGTGATGGCTAAAAACACAATATTTAGCAATACAAAAAGGGGAGTGCAATAGATGTACTACATTGATGAGGAGGCTTCAAGCATGATACCTAGGAGTCATTACACACATTCATTAGGTTTGTATGAGTATAGAGACAATTGTCAAGGTTGGGGACCTTGAAACTCCTTGTAGTACACTTATTGATGACCATGGCTAAGAAATCAGTGTCATGTTTAGGAGCTTTGTATGAGAGTGGAAAATGGCTGGTTGATATAGACCATGGATGGAGGATAATGGTAGCCAACAATTCTCTAGGGGATTTGTATGCAACTTGCCCAAATGTCAAGATTACTATTGGTGATATCCAAGATGAGCAACACTTTTTTATGTAGGATTCCTCTTCTTATCCCATTATCCTCGGACAGTCGTACATCATTGTTGTACCTATGGAAATAAAGGTTATAGATAATGGATCAGCCAATGCACAAATCAAGAGCTAATATGGTAAGAGGGATGTTCACTTTTTGATTATTTATGTTAATCATGCTAGGAATCAAGATACATTGAGAGATTATCCATTATCATAGAATGTAAAGGAATTGAGAGAGCTGGGTTTTCAGTGAGTACCACTATAAAGTAGGATTATGATAGTGCTAGATGGGAAAAGCTCTCAACTCACATAGGAGGCTTGGTGCTTTTTCTCTAGTTTCCATTGGATTTTTAGCTGGAAGCTCTATATGTTTTTTAAAGAGTTGAGACCATAAACACAGTTGAAAAGCAAAACGTTTTTACGACTATAAAAAATATGAAAGAGCATGCATTATTGGATGTAGATGAATCTATTTTTGGCATATATGATGAGTTGTCTTATATACATACATTGGCTGAAATTTTAGCAATCCTGAAGTCTGTGCGAAACCTAAAAATAGCATGATATAGGTGTGTTCTTTGGACATGTGCCATGTGATAGCTGATTTTGTGATGCATGGAGGTCTATGCTCAGATGACATGACTGAAGCTAAGGTTGATAGATAGAATACGATTGTGGATAAGAAAGTGAAACTAGTTGTATTGCCATTGCCTCCAAATAGTGATTAGATGATTGACTTGGCTTCTCATCAGCCAAATTAAAGGGATACAAAGAAGATTAGTCATCACGGCTTTACTGCACATTCTCTCAAAGAGCTAAAAGTTGGATGTGATGAGATTATTTTGCCTATAGAGAAGTGATGTTTTGAGGAAATGTTATCTAGGCTTTGGAGGCCTTTTGGATTTCAGCCATGTGAGAGTGGATGTATGTATCTAAGTATAGTTTCTCCTCTGGTTACTTTCACTCCATATGTACCATACAACCTGCAGGTCAATTCTAGTGCCAAAAGCTCATTTGCAGACATTGATTGATCTCCTAAATGAAAAGATTAAGATGGGGATCTTGGAGCCTTCCTCAGTTCCTTGCTTGAATCGATGGTTCATTATACCAAGAAAAATGAAACATTGGTATTTTATATAGGATATGTAGCTGATCAATAAAGTGATCATTGAAAATGTAGAACCATGTCCTATTGTTGATGAGTTTGCAGAGGCTTTTGCTAATAAAGTAGTATATTCTTTGGGTGACTTATACTATTGCTATGATTAGTTCTAGTTAGCAATTGAAAATAGGAATCTTGCAACCATGAAGACACCATTGGGATTAGTGCGCATGTGCACTCTACCACAGGGGACAATGAATTCATTTGCACACATGATGAATGTTATGAACAAAGTATTGTGGGATTATATGCCTCATCTAACTATACCTTTTTTTTAATGAATTGCCAATAAAAGGGTGCATTGAAGAGGATAAAGATGAAGGGCTAAATGAATAGAGATGAAAAATATTTACTCCTCATCATATTTCTATTGACGGTGAGAAGATCATTGATAGACTCAAAGAAGTGAATCTTACTCTTATAGGTCAAAAGTCAATCTTTGGAGTGAATGGAGTATTGATTGTTGGACATATGTGTTGTCCATATGCCAAAAGGCCATCATTAGTAAAGGTGGATGCAATTGGTAGGATGGATGAGACTTGCTCTTTAGTATCAAAGGTAAGGAGGTTTTTGGGAGCTTGTGTATTTTATCTTATCTAAATATCTCGTTTTTGTTAGAAAGGCAAATCTAGAGCATGGCAGCTATGGAGGTTGGAAAATGAAGATAAGATTCATAGTGACATGGACAATGAATAGACCAATGGTTACACAATTGACCAAGATGGAAGCTTGGACTCATAAACACAATCTTGTGTAAGAGACTTACAATGATAATGACACTAACTAAAAATACAAAGCATCATGATATTGCATTACTCATATTGAAAGTGATAGTCAGGTACAATGCTTTATAGTAGTTGGGTTGTTCCACTCTCCTTATTGTGCATATGGGATTTAGGACATCTCTTCCTAGAGCATACATCATTTGTCATATCTTTCAACACCCCCCTCAAATGATGAGTTCCTACACTTGCTGGCTTTTGCCCCCTCTACATGATGACATGGCCCAAGAGACTAGCTCATAGGCAGCCTAGTCAAGTTAAAGCTTGAAACTTTATATCTTTGGCAAGGGTTTTATTTTACAAAGCAAATACACTAAGGGACCACTATGGGAAAGATAAATTCTTCAAAACAATATGTCAAAGTTGCTGTTGATAACGGAAGCATCTTCTTCATATTCTTCATTCATGAACCAATTTTGATGATGGTTACCATTCTGTACATGGTGTGCTCTTTTACGGTGGAAACATTCACTAGCTATATTGCCAGTCTTACCACAATAATGACATGTCATCTTATCTTTGTTGTCGGAGTTGAATCCTCGGCCTCGGCCCTTTGCTCCATAATTTCCTTTGGTGTACAACAGGCTGTCTCTCTGTCTCCCATTTTCCTTTACTTTTATGGATCCTTATCCACAAACCTTATTTCTAATATTATCCTCGATTACATAGACTACCTTCTTACTTTATGCCGACATGCACGTACTTCACATAATTTTCTAGCTCCTTGCCCTTGTCGCATGTCTACTCTCACCTCTTTTGTTAAACTCTAAATTTTCTCCCTTATCTGAAATCATTTCACATCATGCAACACATATCTTCCATCCTTGTGTCCTCATTAAGTCAAGGATTCGCTCTCCCCTGTCAACTAGTGGAATACATAGAAAATTCTTTAATGGACAACCCCAATCCTCTATTAGCTGAAGGCCCCTCATATCCATCCTTCTCTCATGACTCTTCCATTTTTTGTTCTCATGCTCTCAGCTCATCCATCCAAGTGGGTTCTAGCCATCTTGGTTACTCTCCATGCTACAATGTTTGGCATCCCTGTCAGCCTCTCCTCTTGCACCCTAAAATAGAGGACTCTACCTCACTTGGAACAACAATTGAAGAAGGGGGCGCCCTTTGTACCCAACGTCTCCAGGCCCAAGAAGGCATTGTGCATGGCCTCTCTATTTAATTGTGTTCTGCAATATATTTGGATGGTACTTTAGTGGTAAAAAGATGGTAAAACCTCGTCGCTCTCTTACTTGACAACGTGGATGCTCCTACCATTCCTCATCAACTATTATTGGATATTTCTACCAACCTTCAAGGTCACTCCCTCATCAAGTACATTGCTTCCTCTTCTCTTACCCCTCTCAGTACTGTCCTATTTCCTTATATTTCACATTCAACATCTAGTCTTTATCTAAACTCCACTTCAATCTCAAGATCACATCCTGATCCTTATCTTACACTACATCAGCTCAGATACGCAGACAGAGTATTTTCATGGCAGCAGGAGGGAGTATTGAGGTCACTGGATCATATGTATATTTGGGAGTCACCTTTACAGCAGCTTCAGGGACTTTCTCGATGACACAGGCAGCTCGTGACCACCTCACTAGAGGATACTCAGCATTGGCTCTTATGGAGCGACAATGTCATCAGGCGCATTTCCAGGAGCCCCGCACCAAGGGGTGGCTCTTTGATACTCTAGTCACTCCAGCACTGATGTATGGAGCAGCTATATGGGGGCCAGGCCTTGCCGATTATGTATGGACATTGATGGAGAGACCTCAAGTGATCATGATATCTAGATTGATTCGCAGTAAGACCTCAGTCCCACATGACATTGTGTGAGCAGAGCTTGCCATACCGCCCATGCTAGTCGAGGCATTATTTCAGACAGTCTACTTCCTACACAGATTTCAGGATATGGACAAAGATCGCATTGCATATAGAGCATATATGGCATCTCAAGAGATGGCTCGAGCGGGGGATACCACATCATGGTATGCACAGACTAGAGCTTGGTTTGACAGACATGGGCTGGACATTGATAGACTCCCACCTCTTCTATATGATACTCAGGCTCCCACTTACACCCTCTCTCTCTGAGAGGAACAGAGTCATCAGACAGGAGATATGGCATATTTATATACAGAGGACATGGGTCAGCCCTGCACAGCCACTGCCATCGAAGATGGCACATTATTATACACAGTTATTGAGTATATCAGAGCAGGGATTCATAGAGATTCCGAGATATATGCTGATCTATATGCCACATCGATTGAGAGTTCTTATTGGACAGCTCAGGGTATCATCACATCAGCTTATGATTGAGAGTGGCAGAGCCAGTGGCATCCCACGGGAGGAGAGGATAAGCCCCCTTTGCAGATCAGAGGTGGAGAGTGAGGAGCATTTTGTTCTCAGATGCCCGGCATACTCAGAGTTGAGATCTAGATACACATTGAGCAGCTCACTTCAGGGATGTATGACTGATATGGATCAGAGATCATTTGGCCGTTTTCTGGGAGAGGCATGGCACATCAGAGAGCAGAGCACACAGTGGGTCCCAGTCAGAGAGGGGCCCACCCAGATGACTATTACACAGTTCTTTCAGACAGAGTGAGAGCTACTGTACCAGCCTCCAGCCAAACCTCCGTACTCACACTACAGCAGGCTGAGGACCAGCGTACCCAATGCCGCACGAGGATCCGTGGGTTTCGGACCCCACAGCCACACCGACAGGAGATCCGGAGGATTCTTGATCTACATCGACAGCAGACTGAGATCTGACGACACTCGACACATTGGATCTCAGATCTCCAGTTTGCTCTTTCTCCACCGCCGATGTACCACATCCTACATCCAGGAGGGATCACCTACTATTAGCGACTTCGACGACTGCTACTACATCCCAGGATAGTATGTCTCCCTGCATCTGTTACATATACACATCGCACCACTTTATCACAGCCGACAGTTGTTCCCCTATCACAGCCGACATTTGTTCCCCTTTTGTAGCCATTATCTGGAGTACCAGAGCTACATACGCACATACACATACACGACACTTATCACACTCACAGCACCGTATTTTCAGTTTCCAATTTTTAGCTTTTCATTCAGCACTTTTATTTTGGATAGCTGGACCTCATCAGTTGTATCACAGTTTGTCTCATAGGCCAGTTTTGGTCTTTAGAAGACGTTAATATAACTTTCTTTCTTTCTTTCTTTCTATGGGCTCAGCATCCTCATCTTCTTATAGTTACACACACACACACACACTCTCTCTCTCTCTCTCTCTCTCTCTCTCCCTTCAATAGTGTGCTAGAATCTCTTGAAACAAAATGCAATTGCACACACTCTTGGCTTTCTCCTATGCATTCAAGATTCTCACAATGTTTCCAAGTGTAAACCAAAATCCTATCCCCTTGAATTCCTCATTGTCACATCACTACTTCTCAATGTGCATTGTCGGAGTTGAATCCTCGGCCTCGGCCCTTTGCTCCATAATTTCCTTTGGTGTACAACAGGCTGTCTCTCTGTGTTGAGATAGCTTCCTTTGGATCTTTGTTTTTATGTTTAGTTTCTTCACCAAGTAGAGAGTACTCAATGTCCTTAAGTGAGAGATTTGGAACATTACTTAAGGTAAATACAAGGTTTTCATATGGCTCTTGATTTACACTTGCTAATAATACTACTATGGGTTCATCTTCATCAATGTTCTTCTTTAGAGTGGCAAGTTGAGTTTTTTGGCTCTTAAACTTATTAATGTGCATAGTCATAGAAGAACTAACTTTTACATCTTGTTTATAGAATTGCATGAGTAGTTTTACCTAGGATTTTTTAGCTTGAGTTCCAAAGATCCTGTCAAGCTCATCCCATGCCTTTTTTGCATCTTTGATATCGGAGATATGGTGCAATACATCATCAGATAGTCCCCAAACAATGATGCCTGAGCCTTGTTGTTCATCTTTTTCCACTCTTTTGGACTTCTTTAATGAACCCATCTTCAACGTCTTCCTTCTTGCTATTTGCATCTCTTGTATCATCCTCAAATAGATCCCAAAGGTCTTTCCTCATGAGATGGTACATTGTCTTTTCTTTCTGAGCATGAAAGCCTTCACCATTAAATTTGGCTATTTGCTCAAGTTCAGACATTTTGAAGGAGGTCTTCCCACTAGTATACTCGGGCATCCTTTTACAACGAGATTGAGGCTTACAAGGGATTTAATCAATTGGGCATTCCACATTAAAATCTTCATGTTTGTCATTGGTATGACCAGGAATCAGCATCCAATAACTAAGTGCAACTAGCAAGAGAGTTGAACTTGAGTATACCAAGGAAGGAAGAGATTAGCTTGAAGCACTTGATGTCAAGCTTGATGATGCTTGATTTGTAGGTTGGTTGCGTGATATTTAGGCAAGTAGCTTGATCTTCAAGACTGCTCCAAATCTTCTTCTTGAAGGTTTATTCTTGTTGGAAACTTCAGATCTAAGAGAAGGAGGATTTAATAGACTAAAACAGTAGGAAAAATGAAGTGGAAAGGATCTTGAAGAGTACTTGGCTATGGCAAATTAGGGTTTTTAGAACAGGGGTCTGATTTTTTTGGTGGGGGTAGCTTGTACAATGGATTATTTGGGAAACCCTTTTAGTGGGAGATAGCTTAGGTATGGAGCTTGCAATGCCCTATGGTCGTGGACAACATCGCATTGCACAGGATAAGAATTGACAGTACGAACAAAATTCGGTGCAGTTCAGACATCAACTTCAAATTTGAGTAATGCTGGGCTATGTGGTAAGCAATTTCAAGCTTTGAGGTGACAGATAGAAGCTCCAAGAATAGGGAGAGAAGTTTCCTGAAGGAAGCTTGTCAAGATCTTGCATGGTTGAAGATATCTAAGAGCTCAAAGTAGGGCAGGTGCAGTTTGGCTATGGCAGCCTAGAACGTAATTAAAGATAGAAGTGGAAGATGAGATCTTGAGCAAGTATTGATCATGCCAAAGATGGAGAGGGACCAAAGGAGTAGAGAGAAGAGCTAAGCCATGCTAACCTAGCTTTGATACCATGTTAGAAACACAGATATAGATCATGGCAGCTATGGGATGGAAATTTAAGACAAGATTCATAGTGACATGGACAATGAATAGACCAACTATTACACAAGATTCATAGTGACATGGACAATGAATAGACCAACTGTTACACAAGTGAATTAGGTTCCAAGATGGAAGCTTGGACTCATAAACAAAATCTTGTGCAAGAGACTGACAATGATAATAACAATAACTGAAAGTACAAAGCATCATGATATTGCATTACTCATATTGAAAGTGATAGTCAAGTATAATGCTTTATAGTAGTTGGGTTGTTCCACTCTCCTTACTGTGCATATGGGATCCAGGACATCTCTTCCTAGAACATACATCATTTGTCATATCTTTCAACAATTTTGCACATATGGCAGATGCTATGTATCAGTTATTGAGAAAAGGATAGAAATTCCAGTGGGATATGATGCACATGAAGCCTATGAGAAAGTTGAAGAAATTTTTGAAGACTATGACAACATTGAGGAAAGCTGATTATACATGTGGAAGACCCATTGTCATCATTGTGGATACGAGCCCTATTACCATTGGTTGGGCTATTGGTCAGGATGATGATGAGGGAAGCATATATGCAATTGGATTTGGGACAAAAGTATTGAATGAGGGACAAATAAGATATCCATAGATAAAGAGAGAATCGTGGGGAGTTGTTACCACTTTGAAATGTGACAAGGATACTTTATTATTAGAGCACTAGTGATTGTGGACACTGATTGTTTACCTCTTCTTGGGATGATTATGAGCTGCTCAGCTCCTAATATTTCCATGTCGTGATGGATTACATATATAAACTTTATAAATCTTGAATTCTAGCACATTGTAGGAAATGATAACACGGTGGTAGATATGTTGTCTAGAACCAAGTATGATGATGATGATGATGTGATGGTTGAGGATGATGAGGCTGAAATTATAACTGCTATACTTATCCATGATTGTCATGCATCTTCAATGGAAACTTTTTCAAAGGAGCTATATGATGGAGAGTATTGGGTACTTTTTGAAAAACAACTTTGCTTATGGGCTAGTCACACGGGAGTATGGGCTAACTTTGAGAATATCAAAGAGAGATACTAGTGGAAGGCTATGTACAAGGATGTTTCAAAGTTTATAAAGACTTGTAGCACATGTCAAATGTATTCTTCTATCAGATATAGAGATGGTTTGCATCCTACATATTCTCTTTCAATGCATTATAAATGGGTTGCAGAGCCAACGATTGTGCCTATGGGTTTGTGGTAGATGAAATATGTTTTTCTTGCATGTGAGGACCTTACAAATGAGGATGAAGGTCAAGCTTTGAGGACTAAATTCACAATTGATGTACACGGGTTTCTAGTGGAAGTTCTATTTTGCTGTTATTGATGTGTGGGCAAGGTCATTGCATAGACAGAGGAGCTTGATGCTAATGATGCTAGAGATTTCTTCTCTAGATTGGGGACCAAGCTTACTCTTACTTTTGCATATAGTCAAGAGGGGAATAGAAAAAGTGAAACACGGCATCTGTCAATTGTCAAGGCCTTAGCAAGGGCATGCAAGGGAAAATTTTGAGAGTGGCCATGATTGCTTCCATACGCATTATGACTTGATCACACTACTCATAGTGTTGTGATAGGCTATAGCCAACAGAGCTAACATATGATAGAAAATGATCATGACAATTGAAGAAATGGCTATCATAAGGAATGTCTTTCCATGTGAAGAAGGGATGAGTAGGGAAGATTTGCTAGCTCTTAGAATCCATTAGTTGGAAATAAGACCAAAAGACATAGAGCTTGCTGTGAAGAGATTGAAAGAAGTTGGATTTCAGAACAAAGACAAGTTTGAGAAAAGACAGGCTCAAGCCAAGAGCAATAGAGGAGGGAGACTAGGTACTTATGTATGACATCAATTTGATTAATTAGCATAGTACAATCAGAAAAGCCTCCAAGAAATGGTTTGGTCGGTATATTGTGTTGCGTGTACATACTCCCTTTTTGAGTTGGATGGGAATGAATTGAAGATACCCATAGCTAGCAAATGAGTGGACAAGAGAGGTAGCCCCACTTTTTTTGTATTGATTTATGGCTATTGCAAGGCACATTCAATTTGGGTGAAATCATCATCAAGCCTTATAACCAATCATAAGGAAAAGCTAAGGCATAATTGGGAAGAAGACAAGGACAAGTCTTATTGATGTATATTGATGTATGAAGAGGGATTGAACTGAGTATCTTTGGATTGCTATGGATTGATTTGTGTAAAGATTATAGGTTGTTCACTAGTGTTCATTGCTTGCTCAGCAAGTTCTACCTTGATTCCAAAGCAATCTATTACTAGAAAATGCCAAGATTATAGGGATATTGTAGACCTTTGAACCATTGGCTTGTTTAGAAAGGCAGATTTGAAATTTTCCTATTGAAGCTTTAGGATAGGGTTTTTAAATACATATGGGTTGTTTAATGTGAGCCAAAGCTCTATCATATAGGGTTTCTTCTATTTCATGTGTCCCTATTACTTATTGCCTTCATCTTCTGTAATATTTATCATCTCTTGTCTATAATCTCTTCTTGCCATAACCCTAGTGATTTTAGGTGAGACACAACAAATCTCTTGACATTACAGGTAGGGCCCTTGTCTCCCTCTAAAACGTCCTTTGCCAAATCATCTTGCACTTCTTGAATATGTTATCTAGCTTTGTCATGTATTTCCTTGTCACCCAAGCTCTCTCCTTCTCAATTCCTCCCTCTTTCATATCCCTATCACGTTCGAAGCCTTGCATTGGTCCCCGGCCCATGCCCCATACCATTTTCACCTTTGCTACCACACTTTTTAAAAAACCCTCGCCCATGAGCCATCCCCATACATGACAGAGCTGCATGTGAGGGGGAACTCCCCCCTTTTTTTCTTAATTTAAACAACAATAAAAAAACATTTCACAAACATAAAACAACTAATTCGTTAGTTAATTTTTAATTTGAAAGTTTTTAAAAATTCCCTCCCTCACCAACTGTCTTGCCCACCTCCCCTCCCTCCCTCCCTCCCTCTTTCTTTCTTTCTCTTTCTCTCTTCTCCCTCCTCACCCTCCCTATCATGCTCCCACCTCCTCACCCTCTCTCCCCTAGTCCAACATCTCCTGCTTCACTCTCTTCCCTCCTTCCCTCCATCTCTCTCCCACTCCCACCCCCGCCCCCAACCCCTCCCTCCACCTCCTTCCTCCTCCTATCTCCCCTCTCTTGCACCGCCACTGCCTGACCTTTGCCCCACCTCCCACCTAGACTTTGTCTCACACCTCTGGCCACCTACTGCCACCGAGTGCCCAAGGACTCACACTGGCAATTTCATCATGCGTAGGTCCGCTAGTAGTAGTAGTATTTTGCATTCCATTTTTAGCATATGTACTTTGTGAAGATTCATCATGAATTGATACCTACTTAGCACCATACCAGGATGCTAGCTCATCAAATACTACATCATGACTAATCAAAGTCTCATGAGTGGATGGAACATAACACTTATAAGCCTTTTGTTCCTACGAGTAACCAATAAAGATAGCCTTCACTGCTTTCAGATCAAGCTTCTTTTGTTTCTCATCAGGTACCTGTACATATGCAATGCTACCAAATACTTTCAAGTGTTTAATGTCAGGCTTATATCCATAAAGTTGCTCATATGGTGTCTTCTCATGTATACCAGCTGTAGGTGTCTGATTCATGACATAAATAGTAGTTAGAACTACTTCAGCCCAGTACAAAAGAGGTGTATCTTTCTCATTCAACATTGCCTTGGTTACTTCCATAATCACCTTGTTTTCTATTTAGCCACTCCGTTTTGCTACGAAGTATAACTGCATGTCAATTGCCTCTCCTATTGATCCCATGCTTAGTCAAGTACTTATCAAACTCCCTCGACACATATTCACCACCACCATCAAACCATAGGCATGAGATATGATAGTTGAATTCTTTCTCTACATGAGATTTGAAATCCATAAAGCTGTCAAGAACTCACCTTTATGTTTCAGAATGTATATCCAAGTATACATGCTGAAATCATTCCTAAAAGTCACATAATACCTAGACCCTCCAAGAGATACATTATGTGTAAGTCCCATATATCCAAATGAATAAGCTACAAGGGTCTACTGTTGTTCCGTGTATGTCTGACAAATGGAAAACATGCTTGTTTGCCAAGTTGACAAGTTGAACATATGTGTCCCAAATTAGTATATTTAAACTTTGGTGCCTCTAAACATTTATGTTTCCAGTGAGTTTAAGCTAGATATATATGCCTTTGACACTTGCATCATCATGAGCAAACATTGTTGCTTGCTTCATTCGGCATTCTTTCACAATGTGGTCATAATTCCCATAGTAACGACAATCCTTATCCTTGTTTGCATTATCATGTGTACTCTGTGACTGCCAAGATCATTTGCCTCTAAAGTTGTATCTCCCCCTTGCTTCTTCCAGCATTTTTTCACAATGTGGCCATAATTTTGACAATAATGACAATCTGTATCCTTGTTTGCATTATCATGTGTACTCTGTGACTGCCAAGATCCTCTACCTCTAAAATTGGATCTCCCCCTTGCTTCTTCCAGCATTATTTTGCAATGTGGCCATAATTCCCATAGTAACGATAGTCCTTATCCTTGTTTGCATTATCATGCATACTTTATGACTGCCAAGATTATTTGCCTCTAGAGTTGGATCTCCCCTTTGCTTGGGAGTATCCACCACCTCTAGTAGTATGTCCTTGTTGATTTTGTATATGTTGAGATACATTTTGCTGAATCCGTCGATCACGGAAGGAACCCCTACCAACTATGGCTACCCCACAACCTCTTTGATTAGAATAGAACACTGCATCTTTACCTTTCGAGCTACTCAAGCTCATAGCCAAACCTAGTTTCACCTCCTCATGAATGAGCAATGAGACCATCTCATTAAAGCCATGCATTTTAGATCTCACTGAAATGGACGTGTCAAACGACTTATACTTAGGTCCAAGACCATTCAAGGTCACTACAACCAAACCCTCATCCTCTACTTTAGGTCTAATGGTAGCCAATTGATCAATAATAGTTTTTATCTTAGTCACATACTCCTGAATGGAGCATCCTATCCTATCCATGGTATTGAACTTCTGTTTCAACTGTATTTTTCTTGTACTAGTGGTTGTATGTAATACTTCCATGCAATTAAAAATTAGTTGGTTAGTTTGAAAGTTAGTTAGTCAATTAATAAGTTAGTAAGGTTGCTGACTAAAGACTAACTAAAGTAAAAAACTAACAATTTTTATTTAATTAAAAATATAAAAAAATATTAATGAGAGTTATGAACCATATTAATCACTAATGTTAATGTGTATAGTATGGATGGTCCAAAAATATTAGATTTTTGAGCAAAACTAGCATATTTTAGATATTACCTATTGTAAATATCCTAAAAAGCTATGGAGATTTCTAGAACAAGATGTCATGTGAAAAAAGCAAGTGGTTTTTTCAGCTTGTTTTGGAGATTTAATACAAAAAAGAAGGATTGGCGAAATCGCATGCCTTGCGATCGCAATTTACAGGCAGTAAATAGCAATTCGGAACAAGGAGAAGAAGGAGTGATCTGGAAGATTTCTAATCAAGTGTCTAAGGGTTTTACCTCCCTTTCGGAGCCAATGGAACTATTGGAATTGTGATTTGAGTATCAAATTGCTCATTTTTCCAAGATCCCCTCCATAAAGAGCTCTTCTTCTCAACCACAACCCTTCTTCTCTTATTTAGCTATAAATATGAGGAATGGGGAGCAGTTAGAAAAGCACAAGGAGACCCCGAGAGGCTGTGAGAGAGAGGTAGAGAGAGGGAGGTAGAAGGACACCTCTCCAAGAGATTGCGAGAAGGAGCGAGAGAGAGAGAGAGAGAGAGAGAGAGAGAGGAGTTACCTCGAGATGTTGCGAGGGAGAGAGTTAGCTCAATTCCCCCTATCTCGGTCTTTGACTAAGCCATCTTTTCTAACACTCTCCCATCTCAAATCCATTCCTCCTTCTTTATCTCTCAAATCCACTTGCGAACAATGGCCCCCAAGCAAAAGATCTCTCCAAACGCTGAAACTCCCACCATAACCAACAGGACCACGAACCAAGGAACTGCAACGATGGGAAACACATCTCTTATGAATCAAGTGCACCCCATTGTATTAGGGAAAATAAATTGGGAGAAAAGAACGTTTACATTAATTATCGCAACTTAATTGAGCATGTTTCGAGATAATGAGTGTACTAGGAAAATTTTGTTCATTGCATTCATCTTAGGTGATCAATTAAAATTGCACTTAGAAGCTGTTAAATTGCACATAAATTGCATGGAAATTTCATGCTAATATATATATGAAAAGCTTCAAGAATACACATTAAATTGCAACTAAGCAAGATAGATTTTATGCATCTGCATCCGTTTGCTTGGTAACATAGATTGAAATTGTGATAGAATACGTAGGATTCCTAGGAAGTTGAAAGAATTTCAAACCCTAAAGAGTTGAAGGATTCTTCTCAAGGCCCATTTTTCTTGAAGCTGAAAGGAATTCAAAGTCCTTAAGTATCTATATGAATTACGTGACAAATCCTAGTTCAAATGAATATGTAGGGTTTCGTTGTAGGGAAGCCAATGTCCCAAATTGCAATTAACATTGCAAGGATACTCCTTCATTCAAAAGAATGAGGAAATTAAATTAGGGTACCTTTGGAAATCTCGAATGATAAAGGGGATAAAGCCAAGGCCAGATGCTATCGCATCAAATCAGAATTTCCTTCGACAGAGAGAACAAAGAATTGTCTAGTACATATTGTGCGCTTCTACTTGTGTTTGTACTTAGGAACACCTGTTTGGAAAAGGACTCATCTAACAAAGTAATTGATAAGAATAAAATATTTCAAATTAGATTTAGGCTGAAACACCTGGGAAAGGCGTGTTGAGCACCCCCAGCTAGCCGCCAACCCTATCCAAGGGGGTTTTTGATAGCCACGTCAGGAATGTGGACCGAACCCATCGTGAGAGGTCTTTCCGTAGAAACATTTTTTGTGCAAGGGTGAAAACTTGGAGGAATATAAGACGCATCCTTACGAATTATGGGAATCTTCCCATGGACAGGATTTGTATCTCAATTAAAATTTTAATATAAAGTTTACTTTCAAGGAATTTGTCTGATCTGTTTTCATGATGGTGCATAAAATTATGTAAAGGAACATGTGACTACCGTGTTAATTAAGGAAACTGCTTATATGTGCTACCACTAATGTGCCCTTAGGTACGGGTTAATTAAGGAAGCTGCTTGTATGTGTTACCACTAATGTGCCCTTAGGTAAGTAGAAATAAAACTAAAGCTATCAAGGGAAGTGGGTTGACGAAACCCTCGACGGGTCTGTTCTACAGCAGGGTGGTCCCAGAGAACTGGGAGGCTTCTCAACATTCAAATCACGATGACGTATTGACCTTAGATAATGCAGGGTAGAACCCTAGCTCATATCGTTTTAGGGGACCAGAATGGGACTTTATCCTACACGTAGAGAGGTCAAGCAATGCATCCCTCTCGTTTCCCATTCTCTTTGAACCAAGTGCGATATGAGTCCGCGCCTTGGTTTAGATGCTCTGCGCAAAGTAGATCGCGTCTGAAGACTGGCACTAGAAGGCTGTAAAATGACTTGACCATTAGAAATCCAGGAAGATTCAGGTCGATCCTAACAAGGTTGGTCGATATGTTTCGTTGCAGAGTAGACTCAGAAGGTGCTGATCAACAAACCGTGTGACATTTCGTGGGAGTGCCAAGCGGCATCTTTTAGATCAGACTCCCGATGGACTACTAAAATGTGTCGTGACCTAGGCACGTTACATCACACTACCATAATACCTCATTAGGATATTCCATGTATCTTTTGGTGTCTTGCAATTCATAATCTGCATTACATGGAATTTGAAATACATAATAATAGCCATTGTAAATATTTGCGAGCTTTTTCCATCCAAGCATGATGTGCTCTCAACTGCCTAGCATAGATGGTGAAGTCTTGTCGGGAAGCTTGAGCTCAACTTTAACATCTATTATGTGATGTGCCTGTCCATGCACGTTTTTAGTAGTCCATCGAGAGATGAATCTAAGTGATCCTGCCCGGCACTCCCATGGAATGTTATAGGGTTTGTCCCCTAGGGTTCTTGAGTCCACCTCGCAACTGAACATTTGAGGCCAAACCCACTGGGATCGACCTGAAATTTGGGATCCTAGTGGTCAAGGTCTCCTGATAGCATTCTAGCATCGGGTCCTAGACATCCTACTCTACGCAGACATATCCAACTGAAGCAGATCCATACTGCACTTAGTTTAAGGAGAATGGGAAACAAGAGGGATGTGCCGCTCAACCTCTTTACTCGTAGGGCATAATCCCATTCTGGTCCCCTAAAATGGCATGAATCAGTGTTCTAATCTAACAATTTCTAAGGGTTCGATAAAACCTTATGAGAAGCCTCTCAGTTCTCTGGGACCATCCTGTCATAAGGATAGACCCGTCGGGGATTTCGCCCACCCTCTTCCCTCAACATGCGTTCTTTAGTTATTTAATTAGGTCCTACCACATTTATGTATGACATTTAAAATCAACTTCCTTAATTAAGCCTTTTAGGGAACATGGTTTGTTCGTGTAATTAAAAGCACAGACACGAATATAGAGCAAGTAGTCCTTTTGACAAACAAGTTCCTTAACTTATCTTCAAGTTAATCTTTGTCTCCTACCCATACAGGAGAAATTATATGTCCCTTCTGCCTTGCAGAAGTAACTGGTCCAAATCATGTGGCACCACAATTTCCATCCTTTATCTAGAATAGGATCTTCCAACGCCACAAAAGTTGGGGGCATGGAGGTCCTCAACTCCATTCTATACTTGGCAAGGGGTGTCTAGAGCTCCACCTGACCCGCAAGCTACCTAGGAGTGAAAACATTATTTCCGTGGTTGGCCTTTCCACTACTCGACCTTCGACCCATGAATCGAGCAGTGCCCTTTCCAGGTTAATCCACGGTGCGATCTTGGAGGTGATCCACCCGTGCAAAGAACCTTTCCTTAATTAAATCATTTAAGAATCAAGCACAGTCAAGGTAGTCATCCCTAATATCATATTCCAAGAAAAGATTCCTTTATTCCCATGACAATTTGTCATCACAGACCCTTGCCATGAATTTACCATCAAACACAAGCATTTGGAATAATCATCCAGATGACAATCCAACAATCAGTTGAATGTAAAAGCATTCAGGATGTTGTTTGATCAACCAACAAAACCAATTGTATTTTTCCAAACAATGCAAGAATAGATGCGATAACATTTCCATCCGCATATTTGCTCTCCCCCTCCCTTCCTTCAGCTAAGGCATATGATGAGGTCTCATACAACTATACAAGATGTAAGTTCTATCATTTCAATGCAAGATAATCAATCTAGCAAGAGAATTTATGCCTCCTCTCTAAGTGGCATTTATCTTTTAGCCTTTCCCTAACGCAATACTATGCAGAATTTTAACTTGACTTTATATTCCTTTCTCATAAGGCAAAGAATGCGAGACAAATTTGTAGCAATTATAAGCTCTTATATGATGCAAGACTATATTTCAATGGAAAATAATTCCCGATTTATTGTGCAAGTTGCAATCAATTAATGGTTTGGCAGCACAAAGTAAACTCTTTAACCGTTATTTAATGCAAAACCTTCATAGGATGGATGCAAGACTTTTGATGCGAGCTCATTTCATATACCATTGATGTATGTTACATATAATCTTTCACATGCATGTACCGTCCATGTGCACAACCCTCAAGGTAACCTTGCAAACCTTAAACAATATTGTCCTAAGTAAAGACTAATGGAAGACTTATCGATGCTTAATACTTTATTAGAGAGAGCGACGAACTTGGACTTGAGCGGCCACAAGTGGGGTGTTGCTCATAGGTCCATCAGCTCTTGTCACACCTACCGTAGTTGGATTGACAGTGATGCCCTCGCTTGAAGCTTCGTTGCTTGTTGTGGTATTGCCATCCGTGCGTGACATTCTCCACTTGGGGGCCATTCTCGATCTTTCTCTCTTTTAGGCATGATTTCCTCAAGACTTTAGTAGTCTCTTACTCAAGAAGAGGGGGCCAATAGGGGGGGTGAATTAAGCTTGCGAAGTGGAGAACAATATTGTGGGAAAGGGGGAAAGATAAGTGCATGTGGCCACCCTCTAAGGAGGGGAAGGGGAGGAACCTTCTAGAATGTTCTCTCTCTCTCTCTCTCTCTCTCTCTCTCTCTCTCTCTCTCTCTCTCCCTCTCTCTCTCTCTCTCTCTCTCTCTCTCTCTCTCTCGTTCCCTGCAACGTGCCATGTCAAGGCCTTCTCTTCTCCCTTGCTTCTTTTGTTCTGATCAGGGGGGGGGGGGGGGGGGGCGGTTTATAGTGGGAGAGTGGTGGGGAAGACGTGGAGTGGTGTATGGTGGCGGGAGTTCTGGGCCTCCCAGCTGGCCGCGGGCTATAAGAGGATAGGGGGGTGGTAGGCCACGTGGCCTCCCCCCTCAACATCATTGTCATCGTCTTCCTCTTCCTCATCTCTATCTTCCACTCCTTCCCTGTCATCATCAGCGTCATCTCCTTCTTCCTCCCCCTGCCACCTATTCAGCAACGACAGGTGGGGAAATGAGGTAAACAAATTTTCAATTAATTTTATTAAAATTTGTAGAGGGTTCCTATGGAGCTGTGGGGAGGGTTATTACATCTGCTTGGGAGCCATTCTCGATCTTTCTCTTTTTTAGGCGTGATTCCCACAAGACTTCAAGAGCCTCTTACGCAAGAAGGGGGGGGCCAACTGGGGGGGGGGGGGGAGAAATTAAGCTTGCGGGGTGGAGAACAATATCACGAGAAAGGAAGAAAGATAAGTGCATGTGGCCAACCTCTAAGGAGGGGAAGGGGAGGAACCTTCTAGAAGGCTCTCTCTCTCTCTCTCTCTCTCTCTCTCTCTCTCTCTCTCTCTCTCTCTCATTGTAGCGTGCCATGTCAAGGCCTTCTCTTCTCCCTTACTTCTTTCATTCTGATTTTTTGGGGGGGGGGGGGGGGGGGGGGGGGGGTTATAATGGGAGAGTGGTGGGGAGGACGTGGAGTGTTGCATGGTGGTGGCGGGAGTTTTGGGCCTCCTAGCTGGTCGTGGGGGCTATGAGAGGTTAGGGGGGTGGTAGGCCACATGGCCTCCCCCCTCAACATCATCATCATCATCTTCATCTTCCTCGTCGCCATCTTCCACTCCTTCCCTGTCATCATCGGCGTTATCTCCTTCTTCCTCCCCCTGCCACTTGTTCGGTGACGACAGTGGGGGAAAGGAGGTAAAAAAATTTCAATTAATTTTATTAAAATTTGTAGGGAGGTTCCTATGGAACCATGAGGAGGGTTATTACATATTATCAAATTTCTTTAGCCTTTTCCAATAAGGAAATTCTCCATGCAGAATTTCTAGATAACATAGTTGTTATTATCCAGTTTCTCACTCACTATTTGAGTGATATTGTCTGTCCTTTCAGCATTTGCCATAATGACAACTCTATGTATTCACTGCAGTCTTAACCAGTTAGTTCCTGACTCCATGCAACCAAGGTAAATCTTCCACTGATCAAGACATTTGTATAGCATCCAAACAACACAAGTACATCAGTTTGTACCCTTCAATCAATTCAGTTTAGCTCATCTGAGCATATTGTAGACATGAAAGTTCCAAACCTTTCGTTCCTGGATGCATAGATAGCTCACCATTAAAGCAGGATAGTTTTAGTCCACTAACTTTATGACAGTAAATTCTCCAATAACCAATAAATTTAGCTTACAGACATGTCAAAAACATCCCCAAGCATGTGGCAAAACATCTAGACATGATAACCTGTTCATGTGGACTTCATCTCTTGCATACCCCTTATGCAACCAAGTTGTTTAGCAGTGGACAAATAAGCAGTCTATAACCAACAACATGTGAATAACTAGTAGTATATTCTAAGCTAAAACATGGAAATTTTCAGCAAAAATAGCCTCAAGTCATAGTAGACATGTTTCATGACCTCTAGGAGTCATATAGGCATTAATGCTTGATTATACAACTAGTAGTAGTGACAAAAAAAACTCCTCACAAGTTATGAACATCCAATGAATGGTTTATCTAGCAGTACATTAGTTTTGGACTCAACATTCAATGCTCATTGCATTTCAAAAAAACATCCTCCATTCATGGAACAATGCCCAAGCATCTACAGGTACTAAACAACCTTCACAATGCTCAAGAGATTCAAGTGTAGTTGTTCACTATTGCAGAATCCACACTAACTTACTACTTCCACTCCAAGCCTCAATCAGCACAACAAAAGGCTCTAATGCATGCTAATAAACCACTCCTGGAAGCCTCAATAGGCTCTGACAAACATAGCCTCCAAAACTCACTAATACATACCCTTCAAGTGTTGGTTATGGCTGCCACCCACTATTGTAGGGAAGATTTCTTCACAGGCTTCAAATGACAGTCAGCTTTTGTCTTCCTACTCTAGCTCTTGCAATGCCAAGCTCACATGCTCTCAAGTCTCATGGCTCTAATACCATTGAGAGAGAGAGAGAGAGAGAGAGAGAGAGGGAGAGAGAGGAGAGAGAGAGAGAGAGAGAGAGAGAGAGAGAGAGAGAGAGAGAGAGAGAGAGAGAGAGAGAGAGAGGGGGGAGAGAGAGTGTGTGTGTGTGTGTGTGTTTGTGTTTGTGAGGGAGGGAGGGATTGATCGATAGATAGATAGATAGATAGAAAGACAGACAGACAGACAGACAGACAGACAGACAAAGAGAGAGAGAGAGAGAGAGAGAGAGAGAGAGAGAGAGAGAGAGAGAGAGAGAGAGAGAGAGAGAGAGATAGATAGATGCGTAAGGCACAGAGAGCAAAGTACTCTATTTTTTGTCTTATTTTTTTAAAAAAATATTCATTATTTTTTAGCTTACACACACCATACCAAGTAAGATCTAAGTCTACATAACAGTGGGAAAGAGAGTTAGTTAATAACTAACTAGTATAGCTAGGTTTGACCGACATTATTATGCCACACCTATCATCTAGCTAACCTATTGTTCGGAGAGAGTGGGTAAATTTACTGAGCTTGATTCTTCACACTATCTCACTTTGCAATGATATTTATATAAGCAAATCTTTCTTGATGATGCATACATATATTAGTCTTTTTGAGCTAATTGCTATAGATTGCAACTAGCTAATTATTGTCCATCACATGGCCCATGACATGCTTGTGCTTTTCCATGAATACATAAATGAAAATAAGTCTAAACCAGAAAGAAACCTAAAATTTTTCTACTTTTCTCCTCATTTAGACTCACAAGGTTTGGATACACTTGTCAGTCACCTCTAGAGTGCAAATCTTGACATATACCAGACAAGCGGTGATACAATTTTTGGTAGTTTTTCCAAATTTTTATGGATAGATGAAAAAGTAAAGTCTAATTTTTTCTCTTATTTAAAAATTCCTAATCTACTTAAGCAAAATCAAATGGCCTTTCCAGATTGATCCCCTTCCAACCCCTCTTCCTAGCCTAGGATGTGTGAGGATTTTGCATCAAGCTCCTTAGTGTGAGGAAGCCCATCTCGCTCAAGCCCCATATATTCTGCTCATAGTATGTGGTCAAAGATTTCATCAAATAGGATTTCATCAAGTCCCAAAAATAGAACAAAAATGTAGGTGATTATTGACGACTTGCCAAATCTAGACAAAAGTATGCATGTCAAGTCACACACTCCTTATTGATCAATTACTTACAGTCTCTCACACTACAAGGTCTCCTTCCATGGATTTTTACCTACTCATATCATCATAGATGAAATCCACTTCTTCCTAGGTAAGCAAAAATATGCAAAATGATAGATAAAGCAAGGAGAAAAATCACCAACTCTTGTAGTCTAGGGTTTGCCTGTGAGCTCCCAAGTTATGTTGATTCCATCAATTGCACAATCTCCAACTCGAACCCATGAGCTGCACAAGAGGATGTTGCCCTACTTAAATTTCCAATTTGAATAAGCATGCCTCTCCCTCTCCCTCTCTCTCTCTCTCTCTCTCTCTCTCTCTCTCTCTCTCTCTCTCTCCCTCCCTCCCTCCCTCCCTCCCTCCCTCCCTCCCTCCCTCCCTCCCTCCCTCCCTCCCTCCCTCCCTCCCTCCCTCCCTCCCTCCCTCTCTCTCTCTCTCTCTCTCTCTCTCTCTCTCTCTCTCTCTCTCTCTCTCTCTCTCTCTCTCTCTCTCTCTCTCAATCGAGTGAAGGAGAGCCAAAGAAGAAAGCTAGGAAATAGCATGCACATGCACTTCTCTTCCTCAAGCTCGTATATGTTAATACAATTCATAGGATAGAATAGAGTAGAAGAGTCGATAGCCAAGTTAAAAAGAGATAAGATTTTAGATTTTGCAACCATGGACCAAATTCCCTAAGTTTTTTTTCCCACTTAAATATGGGCTTCCTCTTTTACAATTGGGCAATGAATATTTTCAAAGTTACCTCCCATGGTCTTCACTCCTTTCACACGTGCCCTTAGAGTCACTAATGTCTTGATCATGTTTTTTCTCTTGATTTTTTCCAACTCACTCACCACTAGCACCTATTAATGCTCAATAATTTGGATTACAAGGTGCATGAGAGTGAGTTGGGTGCTTGAAACAAAAATTCAAAGAGTTCTAACCAATGAATTTACAACTTAGTACATTTTTTAGGTTTTCAATATTTCTCACATTTTTAGAATTTGATAGCATCCATCTCAAAATTCCGGCCTTCATTGGATCCTTGCTTCTTAGACTTGATTTTTTTGGTGAATTTTTTGAGTCTTTGTTGTGCTTTTAGTCACCTTTCCTTCTTTAAATTTTGGGTAGGCTTTTGATCACTCTTTCTTTCCTTCTTAAAATTTTGGGTAGGCTTTTGATTGCTCTGTCTTTGCTTCCTGGATCTACATCTAAAACCTACATCATGTTAACACACCCTCCCTCCGACCCACCCTCCCTCCTCTCTTTATGCTATCAAAGAGGAGGGCCATGTGCATCGAAGGAGGATATATTACTATTTGGGTAAAGTCTTGGACATTGTCCCATGAGCAGCGATTACAAGGAGACTATAGGACATCAAAATGTTGAAGGAATTTGAATGGGAGATCATATAGACAACTTGGGAGGCTTTGATGCAAGACTCATTATGATAGGAAATTTCAAAGAAAATTTGAAATTGAACCACACTTAAATAACATTCACTTGACTTCTCACTTGTACTCTCATTTAGGGTGATTTTTTTAGCCCCATATAATTATAATAGAGTAATTGTTAAAAGAATGATAGCTACATAATCATGACTCAAAGTTTTATAAAGTCCACGTACTCAAGGCACTAACTCCTAGCCCTTGTTATCATGTTAACCACCAATATCCATGACAACATCTCTCCAAATAATCTCAAAAATTTCCCTACCAAAAAAAGATGAAGTTAATATGGAGGTATTTGCATTGTTTCCACAAATTTTTTGGATAGTTCTAAATCATCTTCTCTTAATTGGCTTTGTAGTATTGGAAAAAACTCCACTATTTTGAAATTTAAGTGGTGTTGTAGGTTTTCCATTTAGGAATGTAATAGTCATGCATCATGAATGAATTTGTTGAAAAGAAAGTCAAATGGTGCATGTAGAAAAGAAAGGAGCTTGTTATGATTGATGTTGATGTAGAGAGCTCCATTCTATACAGTTGGCACAAAGCATGTCATGCATATGTGAAATATAGACAATCATATTTGAAACCATTCAATAAGCTATATTTGTGGTTTTCATTTACAATGAATGCGATTACATAAGTTGCTTATTATACATATTTCTTTCAAACAAGTTAATGCAAAATCCAATGTAATGAACTTTGCTAAGATTGAAAAATACAATGTTTTATACATTTATTTGAGTGTAGTTTCTAGCTACTAAAACAATGATGCATAGGATTTCTTTCAAGAAAGCAAGTTTCTAGTACAATTTGATGAGATAATTGCTACTTTGTTTTTAAATGTCAAGAAACAACAAGTATCATGAGTGGATTATGGCAATTCATTCTATACTAGATATATAGGTGTTTATACAAAGGAGGGAAAAAGTATGAGGTATAATACACTTTCATATAAGCATACTAGATAGATTTTGTATTAAACAAATGTGATCTATTGCATGACAATAGAATGTATTGTGTGACCGATTCTATCATACAATATACTCCATCACATATGGCCACGTCTAGTGCATGATTCTCTTCTCCTTGAGGAGCGAGCTTTGAAGCCAAGATCATTAATAAAAATTTCAAAAAAAGTAACATAAAACATTACAAAAAGATTTCCATCTAATGGTACTTAGGTGTTGAAATTGGTTGGCTAGTCCTAAGTTGCATCTTAAATTGGGCCTTCTAAACTGTTGTGAGTTTGAATTGTAATATATAAGGATCTAGTAATAAGCGTAAGGTTTATTTAGGATTTTAGATATGCTAGTACTTTAACTAATTTTTAGAGTACTATCATAGGCTTTAACTTAACTTCCAACATAGAAAATTGATGCCAGGAGGCATATTCCACGGTGGATTCCGTGAGGTTTTACGGTGGATTCCGTAAACTTAGATGACCGGGGCTCATACGCAAAGAGGATTCTTTGTGCGAGAAGTTGATGGGGACGCCTGTCCTTTTCGGGCGTTTCATTAATTTAGTGTGTACATGGGTGATTCCATAGCGGGTGATTCCGCAAAATGCATATTAAATTAATAAACGTTTATGAGTTTAGAGTGCGCACTCGTAATAAATTAAGGTTAGGATTTATTTCTAACCAGTTGATTTATTTATGTAGCTGAAGACTGCTAGGTATTCACTTTTGTCGGTTTAATTGTGTTATTTTACTAACGATTGTGAATGCTTCAGTTGATGTGTAGAGATAGCAGCAGTGGCGGAGGAAAGCATTGGAGTCTAGCGGGTTTCCGACCTTTGGATATATTTTGATAGGCGCCACGCCTATATTTTGATTATGTCTATAGAGACATCGACTATTTATTATTATTTTGTATGCGCTTATGCGCCTGGATATGTTATTTTTATTTGGACATTGAGATTGGGCGTGCCAGACTCTTTGGGCACCGTCCATTAGCTTTATTTTCCTATTTTTGGTAGAAAGCAAACTCAAAAGCTAAAAGCTTGTCATATTTTTGTAATTGGGCTATTTTTGAGCAAAAAGATTGGAAATATATATTAAATACATGCTTTGTGAAGCGCTCACACAAGGCATGGGGGAGATTCAACCCAATTTGTCTCTTGTCTCATGTCGTGCTTGCTTTCACATTGATTTTTGTGCTAAAAAGTAGAGTGCTTTGTTCTTGGGGACCTTTGGGAATTCACTATGTGAGCTACCTGCATCCGATCTGCGCACCAGTGGTATCAGAGCGGAGCAGAGATCAAGGGCTTCCAATCGCTACCAATCTCGGGCGAAGGCGGAGCTCCAGGAACAAACGACCTCTACAGTCAATCTCGTCGCGAACCGTCGATACAGGCAGACTTCTGGCGATCAAGAACCCCTGTTTCCACTCTCAGATCGCGAAGGACCACTCTCTGTCGGCGGAGGACCACTCAAACACTTCCTTCATGAAGTCGTGGAGTTACAAATAAGATCTTTCCTAATCAAGTTTAGTTTGAGCTTAAAGCTTAGTCTTAAGCTTAAGAAACTTTAAAAAAGTTTCAAATCGTCAATCGACTGGCAAGAAGATACCTCCGAAAAATCCGCGCGGAATCAAAAACGGGCCCCCCCCCTCACGATTGAAAAACGGCGGCCCATTTCTCCATTACTTAAGCTTATTAAGCTTAAGCTTAACTAATTAAGCTTAAGTTACCTCTATACTCTGCAAGTCAGTGAAGGCAGATAAGTCTGCAAACTCTCGGTCACGCACTCCAGAAGACAAGTTTCGCAAGTCGACACTAATCAAGTACTGCAAGTCCTGCAAGTCAGCTAAGTTCAGCAAGTTCACAACCCTGCAAGTCTGTTAAGTCTGCAACTCTGCAAGTCAGACTAAATCAGAACTGACTAACGCTTGAAACTCCTAGAAGAGTTGTTCGTTTGCAAAAATTCAGAACTGGAAAGTTGTTCGCAGCAAGCTGTTCTACCTATCTGCAAGTTCGTTGAAGTACTTTCAGCAAACGGAGACAGAAATATTTCAGAATTTCTGAAAATTGAAGAAGAAAATATCCAAAAGTACATAGCCTTGTAACCCCAAATTTGAGCTACGCTCATCCCGCTAACTGATTTTGAGTGAGAAAGGTTTGTTGAGTTTTACAGGATGACTACCCCACATATGGATGATCCTATGGCTGAAGACGACCTACCCGAGCCTACCATGGAGCAAAAGCTGGATCTTATCATGTTACAATTGGACGAAGAGCGAAGAGCTAGGCAAGCCTTGCAAGCGCAATTGACAAAGCTACAAGGAGCGTCCACTGATAAAGAAGAACCTCAAGCTGAAGATTTGATACGCCGTACCATCGACGCCACTCTTGAAGCACAAACCATTCGCAAGGAATCCAAGATAAGTAAACGAAGTTTCAAGTTTCGCACTTTCAATGGCATACGAGAAGGAAAGACTGTTTTATCATTCATTAGCCAATTTGATGACTATTTCCATGAGGAAACTTATCCTGAGAAAGATAAAATCAAGTGTGTTACTAATCATCTGATAGATAGAGCATCACTTTGGTGGACTGTCGTCCGCAAGAGCATAGAATGTCCTGCTACATGGGAAGATTTTAAGAAGAAGTTCATGCAAAATTTCCTACCACCGCAATTTCATGAGAAGGCTATCAAGCAATGGGATTTACTTCAACAACGCGACCGTGAGCCTATTCCGCAGTATACAGAGCGTTTTTGGAATGCACTCTTACAGTTACGCATGCTTGAAGACGTACCAGAGACGACCCATAAGCGGAAGTACATGTCTGGACTTCTTGGACATTACTACGCTGAGGTGAATATGTTCAAGCCTGCTACCCTTGAAGATGCCATCTCCTTAGCTCACGACACTGAAGATAAGTTACGTGGAAGAGATCGACGACCACAGCCATTCCAAGCAAACGGTAATTATGGATCTAAACAATTCAATTCAAATTTCAGAAGGTTTAATCCAGGTCGTTTCTCATCACCACCTTTCCGTAAGAATTGGCCTAAACCACCCGCATTACCAACCACTGTCAATCCAAATCCTAAGCCTATCCAACAAGCAAATCCAAATATACCCAGACTCCCAGCCATTGCAAATAATGTGACCAAAGCCAAGCCTATCGTATGTTACAAGTGTCACCAGCCAGGCCATCTCACAGCAAATTGTCATTCAAAGAAGCCATCAGCACATATCAACTACCTTGGAGCTATGGACGAAGAAGAGCATGAGGATATGCCGGATTTCACTGAAGAAGAAGATGATCCTACTACTACTTCCGACACTTTACCAGGTATGCCTACTTTACATTCATTGTTGACTATGAAATGTATCGTGCATGGAAAAGAAAGAACTGTATTGCATGATGACGGTAGTACGCATGACTTTATTTCAGCAAAATTGGTAAAGGAATTGAAATTGCATACAGTACCTACGCACTATCGCATAAAAGCTGCATTTTTAGGCACTAGGTACAATGGCACACAAGAAGTTCAAAATTTAGAAATTCAAATTGGTCCATATATTGAAAGAAGAAATTTTTTAGTTGTCCCATTACAGTCTAGCGACATTATTCTAGGAATGCCATGGAGACACCAACATAATCCCAATATAGATTATTCCACACACACAATGAATATTAATTTTCAAGGAAAATCTATTACATTATTTGGTATGCATGCATCTCATATGTTTCCACTGCTTTCGCATACTCAAGCAAAACGTGCACTACGCAAGAATACTAAATCATATCTCATTTGGGTGAATGAATTGCACGCAAAAGAAACTCATATGCACCCTAGGCATAAGGAATTTCTTGCATATTTTAAGGACTGTTTCGCAGAAGACCTACCACCAGGTTTACCTCCATCACGTCCAGAAGACCATAAGATTGACCTAATACCTGGCACACAACCACCTTGCAAAGCCCCATATAGGCACAATCAAATAGAGCAAAAAGAAATCCAGACTCAAGTAGAAGAATTACTAAATAGAGGTTTAATTCGACCTAGCAGTTCCCCATTCGGTGCACCTGTGCTCCTAGTCAAGAAAAAGAATAATACTTATCGGATGTGTATTGACTACCGAGCATTAAACAAGATCACTGTAAAGAATAGGTATCCTATACCTAGAGTTGATGACCTTATGGACAAACTGCAAGGATCTTCTATATTTAGTAAAATTGACCTTAAATCTGGATATCATCAGGTGAGGTTAGATAGATCCGACATATTTAAGACTGCATTCAGGACACAGTTTGGCCATTACGAATTCTTAGTTATGCCATTCGGATTAACTAATGCACCTGCCACTTTCAGTAGAATGATGAACCGTATTTTTCTAAAATATCAATATTGTGTGATTGTTTTCTTTGATGATATTTTAGTGTTCAGTCAAAGTGAAAAAGAGCATTACGAGCATTTATCATTAGTTTTTCAATTACTGAAAGAAAATCAATTGTTTGCAAATCCTGACAAGAGTGAATTCTTTAAGACAGAAATAGAATATCTAGGTCATATTGTATCAAAAGAAGGAATAAAAGTTGATCCTAAGAAAATTGACGCAATATTGCATTGGCCTATTCCTAAAAATGTACATGAATTACGCTCATTCCTTGGTCTTGCTAGTTTCTATAGGAAGTTTGTACGTAATTTCTCATTACTTGCTTTACCACTGACCAAACTTCTTAAGAAAGGTATTGTTTATCAATGGACTGAAAACCAGCAGAAATCCTTTGATTTACTTAAACGTGCATTGACCAATGCCCCTGTCCTACAATTGCCTGATTTTAATAGACCATTCTTTTTAGTTGTGACTGATGCTAGCGGATCAGGAATAGGAGCCGTGTTAATGCAAGATAACCATCCAATAGCATATTCTAGTTCTAAGCTGAAACCCTCTGAGCTTAAATATTCCACCTATGACAAGGAACTCTTAGCAGTTGTACAAGCATTGAAACAATGGAAGCATTATTTAATGGGTTCAGAATTCATGATAAAAACTGACCAGCAAAGCATTAGACATCTACTTAGCCAACCCCAAATTTCTGACCGTCATATCAAATGGGCTTCATTCATTCAAAGTTTCCATCCTATCATTCAATACCAACCTGGAAAAGAAAATGTAGTTGCCGATGCATTAAGTAGAAGACCTGCAATTCATAACATTTCTATCATATCTTTTGATTCTTTGATTGCTATGAAAGACACATATCACCAGGATATTACTTTTCATTCTGATTGGCAAAAATTAGTTCAAAATAATTTCATTCCTGTTGATTCATTGTCATATAATGATGGCTTCATGTTCTTTGAAAAGAGACTGTGTGTTACTATTCCATTCCGATCTTTTATTTTAAATGAAATTCATTGTCCCCCATATCAAGGTCATAGAGGTATCATTTCTACATTACGCATGTTAACTGAAGATTTTTATTGGCCGCATATGGATGCAGATGTGTCTAATTTTGTTTCTGAATGTTTGATTTGTCAAAGAATAAAGAGACATCATGGTAAACAGTATGGGTTATTAATGCCTTTATCTATTCCATCTAAACCTTGGGAACATATATCTATGGATTTCATTACTGGCTTACCAAATACTAAATTTAACCATGACATGATTTGGACAATTGTAGATAGATTTAGTAAGCAAGCATATTTCATTGCATGCAAGAAAACTTTAACAGCATCACAAGCAGCACAGTTATTTTTGAAAACTATTTTTACTAACCATGGATTGCCGAAAGTGATTATTTCAGATAGAGATTCTAGATTTTGTAATAATTTCTGGATTACACTGTTTGCAAATCTAGGCACAAAGATTGATTTCTCATCTGCATTTCATCCAGAAACAAATGGACAAACAGAAGCCACAAATAGCACTATTTTAGATCTTTTACGTGCATACACTATCTCTAAACCTCAGACATGGGATACTCATTTACATTTATTACAATTTGCATATAACAATACACCGCACACATCTACAAAGAAAGCACCTTTTGAAGTTATTTATGGATATAGATTATCTACACCTGTTGCATCTTTGTCTAATAGAATACAGAGTGCCGATGATATTGCTGTTATGCATAACACTATTTTTGATGAGGTAAAGGATATGATTGCTAAAGCCCAACAATCATATACCAAACAAGCCAACAAGAAAAGACAAGCCATGAATTTCAAAGTTGATGATTATGTTTGGCTTAGAATAGAAAAGCGTAGACTGCAAAGTGTAGATAGACATCCCGTTGTCAAATTAGCCCCTAGATTCTACGGACCATTTAGAATCATTCATTAGATTAATGACAATGCATTCAAGTTAGAACTGCCATCACATTGGAAAATTCATAATACCTTCCATATTAGTTTATTGAGACCATTTAGAGGACAATTACCTATCCACCCTGTCTATGAAAACCCACCTTTATTAGAAGAAGAAACTGAAATCCTTGAACCAGAAGCCATCATAGACACTGACTACATGACCACTAGAACTGGCCGAAGGTACTCTAGATATCTCGTGAAATTTAAGAACCATCCTGTAGAGGAAGCACAATGGATGCACGCTAGAGACCTAAATGCTTTCCCCACTCTGTTAGCTCCACATTGAGCTAATAGCAATTGAGGTCAATTGCTATCCCACCCCGGGGGTATGATGCCAGGAGGCATATTCCACGGTGGATTCCGTGAGGTTTTACGGTGGATTCCGTAAACTTAGATGACCGGGGCTCATACGCAAAGAGGATTCTTTGTGCGAGAAGTTGATGGGGACGCCTGTCCTTTTCGGGCGTTTCATTAATTTAGTGTGTACATGGGTGATTCCATAGCGGGTGATTCCGCAAAATGCATATTAAATTAATAAACGTTTATGAGTTTAGAGTGCGCACTCGTAATAAATTAAGGTTAGGATTTATTTCTAACCAGTTGATTTATTTATGTAGCTGAAGACTGCTAGGTATTCACTTTTGTCGGTTTAATTGTGTTATTTTACTAACGATTGTGAATGCTTCAGTTGATGTGTAGAGATAGCAGCAGTGGCGGAGGAAAGCATTGGAGTCTAGCGGGTTTCCGACCTTTGGATATATTTTGATAGGCGCCACGCCTATATTTTGATTATGTCTATAGAGACATCGACTATTTATTATTATTTTGTATGCGCTTATGCGCCTGGATATGTTATTTTTATTTGGACATTGAGATTGGGCGTGCCAGACTCTTTGGGCACCGTCCATTAGCTTTATTTTCCTATTTTTGGTAGAAAGCAAACTCAAAAGCTAAAAGCTTGTCATATTTTTGTAATTGGGCTATTTTTGAGCAAAAAGATTGGAAATATATATTAAATACATGCTTTGTGAAGCGCTCACACAAGGCATGGGGGAGATTCAACCCAATTTGTCTCTTGTCTCATGTCGTGCTTGCTTTCACATTGATTTTTGTGCTAAAAAGTAGAGTGCTTTGTTCTTGGGGACCTTTGGGAATTCACTACGTGAGCTACCTGCGTCCGATCTGCGCACCAAAAATAGCCTTGCATTAGTTTATAAGTTGATGATGTACTTAAAAGAAATAAAATGTTTGATAAATTCATAAATAAAACAAATAAACAAATAGATAATTCATTCAAGTAAGCAACTCAAATAGTATAAGAAATATGATGGGGCTCAAGTAGAGATATTTTGATCAATTTACCTTATTAAGCACATCATCATAGCAAATTATTGCAAAGCAGTTATCGTAGTAGAAATAAGGCAAGCAACACAAGTAATCATCTCCTTCAAATACCATTATAACCAAACTAACGCATTAACACAAAGTGATTTCAATTCTACAACAAATCACAACTTGCATTTCAACTAAGATATTCAATAATCAACAACACATGTGTAAACACATTCAATAAGTATATTATTTTTCATTTGACTAAGCTATTCAATTCAAGGACATTCAATAACTACACCAATATTTTCCATGATTTAGAATTTCAATATCCAGTCCATGTAAATAAACAACCGACATGATAAAATTATTTGGATTCACCAACACATTGATAAATATGTAGGTAGAAATGCTATCTAAAATCAAAGCCCACTATTAATAGAAATTATATTTTATACATAATTTCCTAGTTGCAGATTACTACACTTAACAAAATTGAAGTATCTTTAATAAATATCCATGCTCAACTATATGCTGCCCCATCGAGTATATGGCTTAGCTAGTTTTAGCCTCCTACATGTTATATAGCAATGGTTTAATACTCTTGGGGCAAGGTTTAAGAGACGGCAAGGTCAGTAAAGATGCACTCTAGAGCAATATGTGTTCTTTACTTACACATTGAGCTCTCTCTTGTAGATATTGTAAAAACTTGCAAGTATGTTGAGAAGGCCTACAAGCAATGTAAGCACATTTGTGCACTATAGAACGGGGAGGACACTTTATCCATTCTATTAATGCTCTAGGAACTTACGATGCTCGTAGAGCTTGGTGTGCTACCCATAATATATTTAATTAAGTGTGCATGATTTTAAAGTTCCAACCATAATATTTTATAAATAACATGAGAGAGAAGCAAGTAGTTTCTCTTTAGAAAATGTGTTTATAGAGCCTATAATATTTTTAAACGATTATACATTGTATATCCTACCTCTTGCTCAAATACTACCTTTAGGTCTTCTCTTGTCATTGGTTCTTCTATTGCCTTTGCCACATTTCTTCTTCTTGCCTCCCTTTTTGCATTTCTTTTGACCTTTCTTTATTGCAAGATCTACACTTGTTGCCTTTAGCTACCACATTTGAGGATCAATCAATGGGAGAGATGTGCTATGTAATGAGTAGGACATTGAGCTTGCTCAAATGAAGTAACATTGTAGATTAATGAGCCACATCATAATCCCTCATTGATTGGGAAAAGTTGCAAAGGGTGGGACATACCTAGGGAGCTCTAGTTTGCCTAGAATTAGACCCATATTCAATCTCACTTTTACCCAACCTTCACTTTCAAATAGGTAGATAGACAACCTAGGGAGGGAGTTCTTATTCCCATGGCCATGGAATCCATTGATCACAACCCCTATCCTTGTCACTAATATTGAAGACCCCTTCACCCATCACAAAGTGCTAAGGGACCAATACACTCTAGTGAGAAGGTAATGTTGCCCATTTATAGCATAACATGAAGAAGAGAATGGCAAGAGAAGCCATTTAAAAAGAGTTTGCACATAGGAAATGTGCTAGAAAGAGAATAGAAGTCATATGTGAAGAAGAGAATGGCAAGAGAAGCTATTTAAAAGATTTTATATTGGAAAGGTGCCAAAAAAAGGAATAGAAATCAAATGTGAAAGTCAAAAGAAGGATGAGCATCAACCACAAATCTTAAATTAGGACTTTAGCAATTGATTCAAGCTACTTAGGTCCCACTCATACAAATTCTAAACCATTGCATGTAAATGGCCCAAAAGCCAAGTCTAAGAGCTGAGCATACTCACATAGAATGGGCCAAAAGGTTAGGTGGAAGGGTGAGGTTTGAAAACTTGACCAAAACTTGCACGCTCTCCCTATCTCTCTCTATTTATCTCTATCTTCTATTTGCTCCATCCCCAACATCACTTGAGCTTGAGTGAGGGTAAGGTAGTGAGCTTGCGAGAGCTTCTCTTGCTTTGTTGAGTATTTTGCTAAAGTAAATAGATGATACACTCCAAGAACTACATGATCCTAGACCTCATATTATGGATGAAGGCTACATTCCATGTTTTGGGGTCTTGTGTTACCCATGGGACATGCTTAGACTTTGCCTATATGGTTGGTTCTTTCATGCTAGTTTGCAGGCACTAGCATTACCCTCTTTATTTCACTATCCTTGTAATGAAAAATGACACTTGTATGAAGGTTGGATGCAATGAGCAAATCCCCAAAATGGTCAAGAGTTGGGATCATGAACTATATTCTTCCTTTTTTTACTATTTGCCATATTTTTATTTTTCTTATTTTCAAAAGTTCATCCTTTTGAACTTTGCAAAGTATGAGGAACACATAGAGTACATGGACAACCATGTTACAAACTAGGAGTTGAAGTCGTAGGTTGGATGATTGGGCTCATCCACTTCATTACTACTAGCATTTGCCGTATGCTTGATATTTTCAACATTTGCAATGTTCTAGAAGATTAGAAAGTTTTGCGATATCAAGAGCCAAGATCGACATCTTTGTAGCCATCGAATTTGCTTCAACATAGTGGGAAGGCATGTGCTAAGAGGACATTTTGACCATATTAAGAAAGTAACAAAGTTCAAGTGATTTTGCATGAAATGCTCCTTTGCATATTCATCAATGCCTTCCAACATATTAATGCATTTCCCTTAAAGTAGATGACAACCATGAACTAAAGATTTTGTATGCACAATTGAAATATGATTTCCCACAATCGATTGTCAATTGTAATCATGCTTGTATCAAGCTTGTTAAAGCCAAGGCTTGCCCAAGAGGATTGGACATGAATTTTGGATATCCTCCACTATGAACACAACTAAGAACCATCGTGTAGTTGAACACCACAAATTTTCAACATTATAGATTAGAGAACACCAAGAGGAGGTATTTGGTGTTGTTCTACCATGTTCACCACCAAAATAATTGGCTCTTAATTCATCAAGTGAATATCTTTGCATGTCTATTCAAAAATTGTATTTACTCTAGATCCTTCATCAACTAGGACATCTACAAAGAGTCCTTTGCATTTGAACAACTAAACATGAAGTTTCAAAAGCTACCAATGGGACAGTAAAGGCATGATCTATTTTTGAAACATTGGGCTTTGGAATGATAGGTTCTTTGGCATCACACAATCAGATTTCATCATAGAGAACCATCTTTCTCCAAGGAAGGGAGCATTTGTTTATCAAATGTGGAAACTAATGACATTAATTGTCCCACTATAGTATCCAAATTTGAGCCATTATCTTGTTTCATAGACCAAAGGAATTGTTAGTTTTCAAAATTACACCCAATTTGGCTTTCTAAGTGACATCAATTGGAAGCTAGACTTGCACTAGATTTGGAAGGAATTCATCCTCTATACTACAAGAAATGGCCTAGCATCATGCATAATAGCCACTAGAATTGATTGAAAATAGCCTTCATAGACTTGATCAATCCATTTGGACTCTTACTTTTGGACCTTTTCTTGGTCCAACTAGTTGATTTTTAAAGATTTCTAAGCTAGAACTTTCAAGGAAAGTAATATTTTGGTCTTATTCAAATTAGGGGGTGGGTTATTGATAGAAATGTATTTTATGTTGGTCATCTCCTCATTGTGAACTTGGTCAATGTTTGATAAAGACATAGGATTTGTGACAAATAAATGCATTTTGTTTTTCAACATGTCAGTTTCTTTTATGTGTTCATAGTACTGATCCAATTGTGGTGCATTTCACTTTTGCACTAGTTTTGGTTGTGTTCACATTGGCCAAGGTACTTTATGTTGGGAGGAAACATTTAATGTAGGTTGGCTACATCAAAAGTAGTCAACTATGTATCGATTTTCTCACCATTTTTGGGTTAGTTGGCAACCTGTTTCAAGCTAGGTCAGCTATTTATACAATTTCCCCCATTGTTCTTTATTGATTCATTCAACTACAACCACTCTCTTTCTTCATGTTGCTTCATTTTCATCCATTAGGTTGACCTTGTGCCCTCACTAATACATTAATTACGTGCAAAAGAATTGATCAGTCCAGCCTTGTATTTGACATTCCTTTTTAGATCATTTCAGTCTATATCTCCCATTCTTTGCATTCCTTTTAGTCACTTCCCTTCTCTCAAAATTTTCATGTCTCACTTCTATTGTGCACTCTCACATGGTATAATCACCATAGAGAAGAGGACTCGAAGGATCTTTGAAGAGAATAGCACACTTTTTGATGTTTCATGTACAATAAAGTTGTGTTTATAGCTCTAAAGGTTGGACAATTGCTACTATCAATTGGCAACACTAAAACACAATGTTTCTTGTGACAAATTGATCATTTATGGTGGAGATAAGCCATCTACAGTCTACTTGTTGAAAAACAAAATCTCTATAGGTGATCTATTCCTAATTTGGAGTAGCCTAACACCAAAGCACAACATATTCCCTTATGTGCAAGTTTGTGAGAAGGAGTATGACTAACTGGTTTAGCTAGCTCAATGGTTTTAATGAGGTCAATGACTGAAGAAGTCTAGATTGTGATTTTGAATATCAAAGAGAATATTGGTTAGATTGTTGCGAAGACCTTTATGATCTAGAAGATTGTGAGGATTAATGAGAAAAAGATAAGATTAGATCACTAATCAAACAAAGATTGGCTCTCTGATAAGGAACTACAATCAAAGCGTGTTTTGGAGTGTGATCCCCTACCCCCTCGAGGGCACATTTTTCTAGAAGGGCTCCTACTAAAGGACCTCACTTTGCCATAACGTCACCCTTTATGCAAGTGTCAATTCTTCTTTCACTTTTGAGAAAGAGTGTTTGGATGGTTCTAACTACTCCCACATTGGATCGCATGTTCATTGAGAAACTCTTTGGGATAGGCTTAACTCTCGAGTCCATTCCTCTATCTTTATGAGTTGCCATGATATGGTCCTTGTACATGTTTAAATAATCTTTTTTGCTGCAAAGGTATGGACTACACTTTCTTCTCTCTAGTGGGTTTGGACCTTTGCACACTGTATGACTCTCAACATGGGACTATGTCAGCTTTTTATAATAACTGACTCCTTGAATATGATAGACCATACTAAGAAAATGGAGGACATATGGGATGAACTTCCATCCCTTAGCAAGAAAGTATCATTTGAAGACATGGTTATGACACTGCATACCTTCCATCTCCAAAACATGATGTTTTCTACACTAGTTTCCTTATCTCTAGAGTTTATGACACTATCACGTGGGAGGAGCTTATGCCGATGATATTTGTTTAAGATTGTACACATACAGAGACTAGTACTAGTGGAGCTAGAACCACCATACAATTTTGTGGTTGGGTTGTGTTCAAAGAAGTCCAAAGGGAAGACCCAAGTGCCCACAATGTTGGAAAGGTACACACCTTGAAGACAAATATTGGTAGAAAATGCCTCCATTTGAAGTCTGGAGCCAAGGATGATGCCAAAGATATAACTACAACTATCATAACAATAAAGTCTATGTTTGTTTATCTATTTGAGGTTAATGACATTGCTCTATCTTCTTCCTCATTGAAGAAGCTTTGGTTTCTGGATAGTGGAGAATCATCTCATATGACATATTTGCATGATCGGATCTAGGACCTCTATTCCAAGGGGAAAATGTTACCATGGTTGACAACTCATTGGTTCTGGTTCGAGGAGTGATGAAGATTCCTATCATTTTAAAGAAACAAGATTAGAGTGCTATGAGTCAACAACTCATTGATTGGTGGAGATTGGTTTACCAAGGACATGCCCCATATTGCTATGAGTTAGCAACTAGAGTGCTCTTGCTTTGGCAAAGAACTTGGTGTTTTAGGCCTGCACTAAACACATCTAGGTCTTGCACCATTATATGCAAGAGTGGATCGTGGAGTCCAAGTAAGTGGTGGTTTATTGTCCCTAGGAGGACAGTCACACAAATCTTTTCACAAAGCCTCTATCTTAGGCTTCTATGGTTCATCAAATGAGATGGTTATGTCTTCAACCACTCCCTGAGATCTCAGAGGACTGTTAGCATTTTATGAGTTTTTTTTATAGTCATCTCCTGGTTGTGAGGTTTGCTAGAGTCTAACAGAGACAAAGGAGCTTTGATAGTTAGTTAAATTCATTTTTTAGCTTCTTATTAGCTTCTTTTTTTTGTGTCCACACTAATTGTAGTGATCTGGTCTCAGTACATCTTAGTTTTGCACCAATTTTGGATGTGTTCACATTGGTTGAGACAATTTATATTGGGTGGCAACATCTATTGCAGGTCAACTACATTAAGAGTAGTCTACTACTGTTAGTTGGCCCGTTGTTAGGTGGGATGGTTAGCCTATTTCAACAAGTAGGGGCATCACCTATTTTTATATCCTCCCCCATTATTGCCTACCCATTCATTTAGCTGGCATCACTCTCTCTCTTCAACCTGTTAGATATGCTCAATGCCCAGTAGTGCTGGTGCATCAAGTGGTGGTACTACTATACCGACAATTCAAATACTAAGGATTTGTCCACCAACCTTCAACAAATGCAAGTTAGATGGTACAAACTACACTTTGTGGAAGTTTAAAATCATAACTATCCTTGATTCTTATGAGCTTCTGGAGACAGTGCTAGGGACAAACCCAAAACCACAACCCACCCCTAACCCATCAAATTCAAGTGTTATGATTCCTCCAAATGCAAATATTCTAAAAGCTTGGAAATGAAGGAATATATATGCATTATGTCCCTTAGTTACAAGTTATTTTGACAGTGTTTTGACATTAATTTAGCATACAACCAAGGCATCAGAGGCTTCAAATGTATTGAGAAGTCAGCACAAAATGCGAAATCAAACAAGGATTCAAAATTTGGAGAATCAACTAGTAGTATTGAATTTCACTAAAGGAGAGACAACTGAAGCATTCATCACTTGGATCAAGAATCTATGCAACCAGATGGTTGGCACTAGGACATAGTGAGGAGCTAGCTTGGAGGTATCTTTGGATTTGTCCACCGAAGTTTGATGGATTGGTAACTACCCTAAACACTCAGGTGATACCCCAAGCTTTGATGTTTGAGTGTGTACTACTAATGGAGAAGGAGTTGAGGCTTAAAGCTAGAGAAGGTAGCAGTAGTGGAGATGTTGCATTCTCTACCAATGTGAAAGGCAAAGTTGGCTCCTCTAACAATGGTGACAAAAAGAAGAAGGGTGGTAAGAAAAAGTTTCAAGGAGAGTGCTTCTATTGCAAGAAGAAAGGACATGCAATTGTAGATTGTCATGTCAAGAAGGTAGATGAAAAGAATGGCACCGTGAAGACTAAAGGGAAGGAGACATCTGATACGATTAAAGTAGAGTTGGAGTTATTGATGGTGACCATTAAGGAAGTACGTTTCTTAGCACAATAAATATCTACCACTTACTCATGGGTATTGGATAGTGGCATCTCCTATCATATGATCAACAAGAAAGGTCTATATAGTTCTTAGATGAAGCCTTTGTAAGAATCCATCACTATGCCAGTTGGGAATGATGCAAAATGCCCTGATAAGGGCACATGTACTATTTCCTTTGTTATTGTAAATGGTGAAATAAAAAATCTTTCAAATATGTTGCATGTTCCAGAGATTAAGAGAAATTTGCTATCAGTTGCTTCTATAACTGATCTTGGCTATGAGGTGATATTCACTAAGACAAGTGCATAAATTATCGATAGTGGTGGCAAAGTTGTCGGCAAAGGAGAAAGAAGAAACAATATGCATGAGCTAAGTGCTCTTACAACCACCACTGGTGTGGGCATAAGTAAATTTTTGCATGAAAGATTTGGTCACATTGGTCTTGTAGTGTTAAAGGATATGTATAAGCAAGGTATGGTTGCTCATCTACCTATAGTAACTGAAATAAAGGAACCATGTGAAGCTTGTATGATGGGTAAACAACAGAGAAAGGCATTTTCACAAGAAAGAAAGAATAGAGCAAAGACTCCTCTAGAGTTGGTGTATATTGACTTGCATGGTAAAATGCCTACAAAAGCCTTGGGAGGATCTTCTTATTTTACGTTGATTATCGATGACTACAGTAGGAAGATATGGGTGTACTTTTGTTGAATGCTAAAATGACTAGATTTTCTGGCTGATTTTTGTTGTTTTTTAGGGCTGAATGGTTGATTTTTTATAGATTTTGAGTGATGACTGGTTGTTTTGGAAGTGTTTGAGAGTTTTTTGGATAATATTGATTATGCTTTGGAAGCTCATGATGATTTTCATTAGAAATATGAGGCTCTATAATGTTCTAATAGGTTCTGTTGAGGTTCTAATAGCTTCTGTTTTGTTCTATTTTTCTTCTGTATGAAGCATGGATTAATGATTGATGGAAGTTGAGGTCTTTTAAAAACTCATTGAATGGTTTTTGATAGTTTGGAATGGTTTTAGTATGAGTTATGTGGTTCTGATGTTTTCTATTGACCTTCTGTAACCTTCTGTTGAGCTTCTGTAAAGCCTATGTTTATGTTATGTTATGTTATGTATGCCTCTGTAAGTGTTCTATGGAATGTATGTGTAACTTTGGGAAAGTTTTCTAGTCTTGGAAAGAGGTGAATGTACATTCAAAAGAGCTCAAGAAAGTGGAAGAAGTAGCTATTGAAGACTCAAGAGAAGACTGGAGTGAAGTGATGGTGGTGACCTGTGAGAAGTCACTGTAGTGGCTCTGGTGACCTTTCATATCGGACACACCTTTTGAAAGGGGCATACATGACCAAAGAAGGATTATTATGAGTGATTATTGAGTATTGTAGTGAGGATATGATGTTCTATTGAGTGAGATAGGAAGAGAGAGTCAGAGATAGCCAATTCTATGCCAAGCAATGTACCATCAAGTGTACACATTGGCATACTCCCTCTGAATTATTTTTCCCTTGTTCCATTCTAAATCGAGTGTGAATTATGGGTTCCCGTGATTATTCATTGAGCAATGTGGGAGTTGGGGCTAGCGACTGTTCTTTCATCCTCCTCCACGAGCGACAATGAGCTGAATGTTAAACCCTTCATCATCACTGACAGATTTCACTGATAGAGCTACCTCCCTGGGTGCTGCTATGTGGTCCTTGCCATGATGGATGTGTGCTATAAAGACGCTCTGGTACCTTCTGCAGATGACTATGATATTGCGCGTGCTATCAACAATCACCGTCGATTATTTGCAAAATGAGACCAAGTGTTTCTAACCCTATTCCTTTTTTTGTTTTGAAGTGATGGTCATGTTTTAAGTGTAGGGACATCACCGTCCTGTCGAATGTCAAGTCTTCAGTCCCTGTTGCTTAGTTTACCCTTCCCATTCAAGTCTTAAGTGTGGGGACGCATCCTTGCGCGTTCTACGAGGTAGATACTCATGCATATCCCGATTTTGATCATGCATATATAACACAACCAGATTTTATCTTGATGGGGTCCCTTGTCCACCCACTCGCCCTCTCTCACCCCACTCCCGAGGACATTCCTCCCCTATTTCTCGCTATCCCTTGATTTGATGGGTTTCCATGTGAATGTACCCTACGTTCACTAGCACCCATATCCAACCTTATAACCCTCTTTGTCCCTTTGAATGGTACACTTTTTCTTTTAACGGCCCTCTATTCCGATCAATGGTTTCCAAGTTATTACTTTTTGAAGAATTTTACGTCACCTTGACGTGTTCCCATGTGAACATGGTTATGGATGTGAGAGCCTTGCCCTGTACCTTCCACTTGACATTTTTTCTTTTTACAACTAGTCATTTTGAGGTATGGTTTGTTCGTTATTAATTTTTTCAGGTTTTCGTGTCTTTTTCATGCGTCTTTTTGTTCTTTTTCCATGCAAACCTGCCCGATTCTCCTCGAAACTTTCTTCTAATTTGATAGCTTTTTCCAACTCACCTTCTTGCCCATTATCCCTTTTTACTCCACCCCATAATTTTTTTTGGATTTTTTGTTATTAATTTTTATATGTGTTTTTGAGCCCTGTTTTATCGTTTTTTCCATGCTTATATTGACATTTTACCTCGAAAATGCATTATGACCTAATCGTCTTGTTATCCATGCTTGTATTGACATTTTTCCTTTTTATTGCCTTTTGTTCCAAGGTACAGATCTTCCCCAATTAATTTTCGAGTCTAGTTGATGATGCGTTTTTCTTGTTTTTGCCATGAGAATGCGCCTTCCCATCCCCGGAACTACATTCGATGTTTTCCACCCTATTTGCGCTATGCTTCGGACATTTTGTGTTTTCCTTTCACCGTGATTCACCTGTCGGATTGTTTTCTATTCATTTTTATGTCTCGTTTCGGATATGTTTTTTCGTTTTTTCCATGCGAACAGGTCCTCTCCTTGATGGCACCCTGTTTTGACATCATAGATTGGTCTAACATGCCGTCTTACTCATTTTTCCTCTTTTTTGCTCTTTGTTCTGGCAGACAAATTTTCCGCCATTACTTTTTGTCTATTTTCACATTTCGATGTTATGCCGGTTTGCACGCGCACACCCTCGTTTCTGTCTTTCGACGCACGTGTCACGTTCATCTTGTTATCTGCCCTCCTTGTGCCTGCTCGCATCCGTTCCGTGTCCTCGGCACGACAAATTTCTTTACCCCCACCCGAGCATACGCGCAAGTCGGGGGGGATGTTTCTTTTCTCTATTCTTCTTTTTCTTTTCTTTTTTAACAACACTTATTATTATTATTAGTTTTTCAAAACCAAAACTGAAAAATTTTTAACTTAATATTTTTATTTTCCCCCCTAACTATCTCTCCCGTGTCCCCTCCCCTCCCCCTCCCTCCTCCCTCTTCTCTCTCCTCTTCGTTCTCTCTCTCTCTCTCTATCTCTTCTTCCTCCTCCTCCTCCTCCTCCTCCTCCTCCTCCTCCTCCTCCTTCCTCTTCTCCTTCTCCTTCTCCTTCTTCTTCTTCTTCTTCTTCGCCCACCTCCTCTCCCTAGATGCCTCGCCGGCCACTCTTTGGCCACCCGCCCTCCTCGCGCAGCTGCTGCCTGGCACTTGCCCCCTCTTTGGACACCCCCGCCTAGTTCCTCCTTGCGCCACCCTCGCTTGATTCCTCTACCTATGGTCGCTGGTGGGTTGCCGCCCAGTTCGTTGTTGCCACCGCCATGGAGCGTTGCCCGTCGCCGTGCGGAGCCGCCTGCCTCCTCTCTCTGCACCACCTCAGCCACCCACCCGCCCCGCCAACCAACCCACCCCACCACCTCCCTTCCCACTAACCCCCACCAACAAACACCCCCACCCCCCCCCCCCCCCCCCCCCCCCCCCGCCACCCCCCTCCCCTCTTACTTAGCCCCCCTTCCCCCCCATCAATCTTATTCCCCACCCCCCTACTAAGCCCCCACCCCTCCCACTAAACCCCCCCCCCCCCCCCCCCCCCCCCACCTAAGCCCCCCTTTCCACTAAACTTCCCACCCTTACCCCAGCCCCCAATTCCCCCTTTTCCCTCCGTTGCTTCAGTGGCTCCCAACCGGGTTTTCGGGTGCTTGCGAGTGTTTGTGTGCGTGTGTGGGAGTCATCGTGTTGTGTTGGAAGCTGCTTGTGAGTGTTTGTGTGCACGTGTGAGAGTTGTCATGTTGTGTTGGAAGCTGCTTGCGAGTGTTCGACCTTATCCGTGAGATGGTGTGTGCCCATCCATTCACATGTAACCGGGTACCCCCATTTTTATTATAAAATTGTCCAAAACCTTCAAACACACATAAAAAATCATTAAAAAATCCTTAAATTTTCATTAAAAATCTAAAAAAGTACATAAAATTAGAAAACCAATTCTATGTTAAATGGAAAATTTTCTAAAATCTTTTTCCAAGATGAAATGCTAGTAACTAATTTCTAAAAATTCAAAAACTCAAAAATTTCTTTCGAATATATTTAACAATGAATAAAATTCATAAACATCAGAAATTAATTTCAAAAAAATATTAGAAAAAGGTCAACCTCTTTTCTCATGCTGATGAATAATAAATGGATATTCAGTTCCTTAATTAATCACTTAATGATTTTTTATTCATTGAAAATTATTTTGAAATGCCAAAATACTTGAAAATTTGCAAAAAATCCTTAAAAAATGACAGGTAAATTCTAGAAAATCTTAGGATACTTCTTTTTAACATTTCCTATCTTTAAAGCTGTTTCAATCCCAATTTATTTTTTTTAAATCCCAAAAAACCAAACAAATAAAAAACCAAAAACCAAAACAACATAAACATTCAAACCTACATATTTAAATACATTCACAAAATCCACACAATAATTTCTCACCAACATATTAAAAATAAAACAAAACAAAAACAAGCTAATGAATAACTCCCACATGAGAAGAAACCACACATGATTTATCCCCAAGGCCAAATTTTCTTTTTCCGTTTTTCTTTCTTTTCTATTCTTTATTTTTTATTTTCCCTTGTGGTGTTAGTATTGGTTTCTTTTGTATTGGATAGGAGGTTGGCTATTCCCTAGTCACCTTGCTGTTGTCACCCTTGGATCTTTCTATTTCTTGGCATTGAGTGGATGAAGAATTTTTGCGAATCAGACCTTGCAAGTGCCCACATACTATCAGGTTTTTTTCTTCTCCTCTTTCCCTTCTTCACATGCATATCAACACACAAGTAATTGTAAATAACAATCACCCGACCGTTGCACCCACACACAATTACCACAATGCACTTCCCTAAATTTGTAATTAAAATGAACCCGACCGTTAATTATAAAAGGAACCCCCATCGTTACACGCCCACTTTAGCACCATAACCCACCTAATTTCTGAAATTCATACATAGTGCACGCACACATGCACTATTTAGACACCATTAATATTTGTAATAAAAAATAAACCCCCCGAAGTCACGCATGCATACGCTTTGTACCAAAGATCATGCAATTTCTAAAAATGAATTGCATTGGTAGAGACCCCTGTCCAATCAAGTAAAATTGAGTGGGAATGGGCTACGCAAACGACTCACCCTACATTAATAGATTAATTTAAAAATAAATCGAGCTTAATTGATAATCTAATAAATGAATTCGATAGCATCACCCGCTCACTTCACCGCACCTTAGGTATACGCCTACGTTTACGAGGATTGGGATTTCTTAATCAAAGGTGTCGATAGTATTGGTTTGAGTTATTTTGATGGTCTAAATCTGTGATTCTATTTTGAGTCTAGTCAGTGTCGGAGATATGGTGTGCTTGATTATGGGTTCTCGAGTGCCTGATTGTTTGCATAGCATGAAGCTTTCGGTCGCATGAGTGCGTAGGTCATGTCCAATTTTTTACATAGGCTGTGGATTGGTTAGGGAGGTCTAGTCCGGTCTTGTCTGTCCTTCTCTTTCTTTGTCCTGATATTTTCCTTAGTGGTGGCTTGTTTGGGGTTTTGCAGGAATTTTTCCATTATTGGTTGTGTGTGTGGATATCCTGTGTAGTCTAAATGGCATCATCCTCTACTCCCCTGATTGTGATTCAGCATGTGCCATTGCCAGCGCATGACTATTCCCTTCTCTTGGAAGCAGATTGTATTTGTCGTGCTGGTCTCCGTTCCTTTGTAGCGCTTAAGTTTCTACCAGTGGATCACAAGCTTTGCTTCTCTTTCTTGGCATCATACAAAAAATAGTTTGGCTTGCGATGCTTCTACCTCTCCACTACCAATATCAGTGAAGCGTTATGTCTACCTCTTTCTGCTTCCTTTGTACCTAGTGGTAATCAATTATTGACCGTCGAGGACATCCTTTCACTTCTTCAGAAGGAGACATCTACCCCTTTGGTGTCTAGAAAAATTATTACTAGTTCTGGGGTTTCTTTTGCTCTGATCTCCTCTCCGATGTGGAAGCAACTCTGCCAATTCCTAAAGACATATTCATGTTCGGAAAGCCTGCTTCCAAATGTTTTTCCAAGGAGCTTTTTACTATGCTTGTCCAGATCCTTGAGGGAGCCAAGTTTAATTGGGTTGCATTCATGTTGACCAAGATGGATTAACATTTTCAGAGAGTCAAAAAAGGTCAAGGTAGTAACGTCTCTTATGGTGTATTCCTTCAAAAGATTATTACCCTTGCCCCTCCTCCTGGTGGTGTGCTAGTGGTTGATCCTACTCCTCTTCCAAATGAGCCTCCACCTTCTGTTCCATCTCCTCCTTAATTACAACCAAATTCAGATACGGAGGATGAGCCCCCTCCTAGGTTCCTCAAACTAAATGTAAGCGTACTACAGGGTTGTCTAGTCCCTCTTTAGCTTCAATTGCAAAATCTTCTGTGCAAGATGCTACCCCTCCTATTTCTAGTAGTTCCCTCTCTTCATTCTTGTCTTGTCCTAACTTATTTGCTGCCTAAAGGGATGGACAACTAGATTAGCAGATTCCCTCTACTTTACAGATGATGTTGGCTAGATCTTTTTTTTCCCAGTTGATTTCTAGTGTCCAGTCTACATTGGAGACTCCCCTTACTTCATGTCTTCAGTCTATCTACAAGAGAGTTTATAATTCATTGCAAGACAAAGTTGACTCTTTGACTAATCAGTTGAGCAAAGCTTTGGAGGACTTGGCATCTGAAAAAACTACCCTCAGTGCTATTCATGAATAGATGACTGATGCTACTGCTTTGCTGGATTCCTAGCAAGCTCAAATCAAAGAGTTAAAAACTAAAGTAGTTACTTTGGAAGCTGCAAATGTGGCTTTAACTCAAGAAAAGAATGCGGCTATTGAGGATATGATAGAGTCAGATCATAAGTTGGGTACTTGCGAGGGTGAATTGCAACATTCCCAATACACTATTGAATTATAGAAGAAGCTTATTGAAGAGCTTCACCAGCAAATCACTGTTCTCTCTATTCCTCCTCTAGCCTTAGTGGTTTCTTTTGTATTATCTTCTACAAAGGAGCTTAAGTAGTTGCAACAAAAGGCTAAGCTGTGTGATGGGTTTTTTGCTAAGGTAGAATGCCTTCAGCACAACGAATGAATTGTGTGTAGGATGACTTTTCTCGCTATGCTGAATTGGTGTCACCTCCTCCCTCTTTCTGGATTAAGTATAATCAACAGAGGTTTGCCCTATATATTTCTCTAAGTAATGTGGATTTGGAACCTCCAGAGGATGGGTGGTCAACTCTATGGATTGTTGATTTGTTGAGAGCTGTCTTTCATAGATTTGTGGATGAGTTAGTTTCACATGAAGCCCAATTATTATCTTTTATGTATCTCATAGGACATCTACAAATTTCTGATGAGGAGGATTTGAATGTTTATGTGGGGGATGTCATTTTGCAACCCATCATGTATGTTCATTCAGTGGAGCTCTTATTAGTGAAAAGCTTGAAGACTTATCATCAACAAACATCTTGGTGTAGAGGGCATGCTTGGCATCCACCTTTGGAGGATGATGTTTTGAAACCTTGCTGTTTACAAAATGTCTTTTATAAGTGTGATATCTAGCCACTGCAAACTCAATTGTTGAGCTATCTTGCTAATCATCTATTGTTTATTGATTCCTTTTTCTAGGCCCTTAATTTTCATTGTTTCATTTATCCATTGGATCCTATTGATCTTCTTTCCTATTCTCTCATGTCCTATCGCCTTCCTTTATATGTTTCCCTTCTTTCTTCTCGTCCTGACACTATTCCTCTTGAACTTCCTCCTATTCCTTTAGCTTTCTCCGCACAATCTCTTCAAATGTTTTTGTTGAATTCTCCATCTTTTCCATCTTCTTATCCCTTCACTTACCTTCATTTTATTATTTGTTTTATCCACCTTTGCAATGTTTTCCTCTCATTTCATTACCATCTCCATCTGATTCTATTAACCGTCCTCCCCAATCCATGTTGGATACACCTGGGTATGATAGTGATATTCTTTGCAGAAAAGGCAATGGACATTGCATGATTCTTTGACAGGACCGTGGCCTCCAATTCCAGGGTCCTGGGAGACATCTGCTACATGTTCGACTTCTTATCTTCATTTTGCTCAGGTGCATGTTGACTCAGAGGATACTTCTGTACGCCTTGAAGGGGATGTGTTGTTTACAATTCCTATAGAATGTACCTCAATATTTTATATGAGAGTAAAGCTCTTAAGTGTCTCAAGCTTAGCATGCAGTTTAAAAAGAAATATCTTGGTCCTACTTCGAAGTGAAGCCTTATCCTTGTTGTATCCTCTTTTCTTAATGACAAAACTTTTCTGTGCTCTCCATTTTTGGGGGCATGTGCCATTTAGACTAGCTGGTGTTGTATCTATGTGAGTTTTGTGTATGTTCTGTGATGTATGTGATGTGGTGTATTATACTCTTATGTGGATTTGAAGAGGAAGATGGGCTTGATTGCGAAGTTGATGGATGGTAGTTAGTGATTCTACTTGCTTGATGGATGGACACAACCTTTTATATCCTTTATGAATTTGTTATAATTTTTTGTTGATTACATGATCTGTTCATGGATAAAGGTGTTTTCCTTTCATTATATGCTTTTGTTGGGGGTAAAGGCGCCTCCGCCTAGCCGCCCGTGTATTACTACACTACCAGTACCCGCCACTGCACACTGTAGGTGGCGGGCACCCGTCACAGTCACTTATTCTTTATTCTTTTAGTGACAGTTTGAATAAAGGAAGGCCCGACCACACATTGTGGTTGTTGGAGTTCCCATTTGTGTCTCTCTCTCTTCTTGCTCTTTCTCTCTACCATAGTTCACTTCCAAGCAAGCTTCGATCCTTCTCACCTTTCAACTGGTATCAGAGCGAGGCTTCCCAACTTCCCAAGCTTGGTTTGTGGCATTCTTAGCTTCCATTCAAATACCTACAGCATTGGGTCTCCTTCCCGGCAGCCATAGCCGACCTTCCCGAGCTCCCGTCACTCCTCGGTTTCTCGATCACCTTCCTGGCCTATTGAGTCACCCTCAGGGCATTGCTACAGAGGTATTGAAGTGTTCTTTTATTTATTTTTTCTTCAGTTCTCAGGTTGCAGTCAAACAGGGCAGCCATAGCTCAAACCCTTGGGGCCTGGATCTTGCTCCCTCTTGCATTTGGGCACTTGAGGCTTCTTATGGGCCTCCGTGGACACCCCCCCAGAGCCTCCAACTGCTACCATTGAGGCCACGTGGATGCACAGGAGCAGAAGAAGGGATCAGCAAATTTGCGCCATTTTTTTGCTGTTCTGGACAGCACACTATAGCAGCTCACCTAATCCTCATTGATGGCTATGTCATGCTTCTTCGGGCTTGGCAATGCACTTGGCAATGGTCTCTAACTTTAGTTGAAGCCTCCTTGATCATTGGCATCAGTTTTGCATCCGTTGTTTCTGCTTGGCACCTTGCTTGAATCATGGGATGTCTTCCGTACTGCCATATGCAAGAACAAGCTTGATGGGCTGAAGATCAAAGATGTTGAGAGTACTTTATTGAATAAGGAAATCAATAGGAGAAATAATGATGCTTCCCACTCTTCACATGCATTGACTGTTACAGGTGGCAGAAATGGCAAGCATGATAATGATCATAAGGGCAGGGACTCTCAGAAGTCCAGGTCCAAGTCACGTGGTCATAGTAAGTCCCATGGATGGAAATCTAATCTTACCTATCATTATTGTGGAAAAGCACAACATATTAGGCCGCAATGCCATAAAATGTGCGATGATAAGCGCAAGGAAAAGGGAAAAGAAAAAGTGCATGAAAAGTCTTTTGAGACCAGTATTGTACCTGCAAAGTCCAGTGTGAAGATAAAAGAGGTTAATGTCATGCAGGCCACAGATTCAGATGATGATTACATACTTGAAGCTTCTTCATGCGATGCCTTACAGGCTTCTGAGATACATTCTATGTATGCGCAGTGCTGGGTCTCCTGGCTCTTATACCCCTTCCCAAGTGTGGTGTTGATGCCCCCAATCACTCACTTGGCGATCTTAGGCATCACTAGCTAGCGTTTTACCAATTTTTGCCCTGTTTTGCCCTGTTTTGAAACAATAAACCCTACCCTTCTCTGGTTCGATTTCCTAATTCTAACCTACGCTAAATGCAACAAAAAACGAAGGCAAAAAACTGAAATAGATTCTCCATGTTTTCCAATCATCAAACAACCAAAATATCCCAAAATACTTACTTGTTTTGAAGATCAAAAACACCCAAACTTCCTACCTATCTCAAGCTCCGTTTCGGGGATGAATCCCCTACTTCGATGCTCGATATGAGGCGCGCAAGTGCTCAAGCTTGAATCCGTTGGTCTCGACAACGGAACCAAAATGTTGTGGGAGCTCACGCTCAACCGCCAAGACCCACGAACCACTTATTGCTTCAAGCGTTTCAAGCAAGCTCTAATGGCTATCTCTCACCTAGCCAACACGCCGTGGATCCTACGAGTGTAGTGAGCTTACCTTGATGCCGATGTGAGTAGCCTCCTCCCTCGCACACCTCAGTAGCTCCATGATTCTTGATGCTAGCTCAAGCATCCTCAAGCCTTCTCCATCTCCAAGCTCCATCCTCCATAGCCGCGTGTGCGAGAGAAGAGAAGAGGAGAGGAGATAGAGAAGAGCTTCACCCTCTTGATCCCTCACTCTCACACACTCACTCCCTCACACTCTCACACTCCCTCTCTCAAGAGCACACACAAGCAAGAAGAAGAGAAGAAGAGAGCTCTTGGTAGCCACACACCAAAGAATGAGCTTCCATTCACTTTTTGAACTTTATATACAAACCCTAAAATCCCATGGGCACCCATCCCCTTTTTTACATGACCGGCCATTGTGGCAAGGTCTTTTTTCCATTTTCCTCTTCTAGCCTTACGCCTCTAGCCTATGCCCATCTAATATTTTACAATTGGCACAGGAGGGAACGTGGTGCTCTTTTACAAGAGTTTTCCAAGTTTTTTGAGGCGCCTTTCATTTAAAATTGCACCTTTGGTCTCGGCTTAGCTTTTAGAGGTCGCTTGCGCATCTTTGCTCTTCTTCCATGCTTTTTCCGCTTTTTCCTTCATTCTCCGTCATTTTCTGCCATTTCGACTTGGGGTTAACATAGAGGTGGACACTTGGAAAACCTCACCAATGGACCTAGATGCCATCTTTGCCATGGTAAAGGGTGACCCAAAGGTTAAAAGTGAGTATGGACCTATAACAAAGTACATTCCTTATCTTGAGGATGGGCACAACTAGATGCATGTGTTGTCAACCATTAATCTTCCATTCTCGAAGGATGAGAGTGAATATAGGCAAGCTGTAGATTCTGCCCCAATAAACCCAACAAACCCACAACCTCAAACCTATCCACAATGCCCTTATGCATGATGGCTAGGAGTTCCATCAACACCAATCACCTATCACATCATAACTAACAAATTGGAACTCCATAAAATCCTTGAGTACCTGTCAAGTGAGCTAACTGGCAACCCAACAACAAACCTAAAGCCCCTCAAGGATCTCATGGAAAGCAAGGAGTAGCGATGGACTAAGGTGCACCACTTAAACCTGTCATATAACTAGACTCTCATGACAAGTGAGAAAAAGCTTGAGAACAGGAACCTGAAAACAACACATAGTCCAAGTATGAGGATTTCCAAGGATGAGTACAAATATTATTGTTCCATCACGAAGGAAAGCAAAGAGAAAGTGGATACCATAGAATATGACATGGATGAAAGAGTGATTGAGCAAATTAGAGCAGGCACTAAACCCTGAGAGGTCAATATGTTTAGAGTGAACAAAGGAGTTGCCAAGGTAGATTGCGATCGACCTTGGCAAGAATGCCTAGAGGTACTAGATTATGAGCAAGTGGATGATGGGACCTAAAATGGGCCGGCACTGGCTATGGCAGCCAGACCTCATACACACACCAGACAACCCCACCACACAGCCTTGCAGCCTGGAGTGTCTAAGATTCACTCTACACTAAATGTTGATGTCGATTCTACATTTGTATTAGGTCATAGTCCAACGTTAAACATCCCTTCTCCTTAGAGGGAGATCCCATAACATATAGGCATAATATCTCGTATCACACACATAGGGAAGCACCTCTCGGTTGACTGTTGTGGCTCCATTGCGACTCTCCTACACCTCGGATATTGGCCCCAAGATGCGTTGCTCCAACATAAAGTACACACGATACAAGCTCCACTCTTTCATTTTGAATGTATTCCAGGAGATACCATGTGTCCTTACCAAATAATTTTCCAAGAATGATCAACTAGCCTACAGCTTAGGACGTCTTCACACACTTAAGCGTAGGTCATCATAACGGAAAACAGGTGTTATGCATCCAGTTCTTTATATTCTGATACTATGGTTGATATGCACATGCAAAAGTGGATGATCCTAATATGCTCAAACATAATTTTCAATCAGAAACATGTCATGCACAACCAGGCTTTCCAATACTCATTCATTAACTCGTTGAGGTGATGTAAGGATAGCATCGAGACAACGCTCATGCTACTATCCTCTTAATTAAAATACTACGAACTCTATATCATGATATGCATAAGCAAAATCGTCACTCCTCAAACCAGAACCAATGAGTTGTTAACCATGGTAACATTTTCCCTTTGGAATAGAGATCCTAAATCTGATCATGGCAATATGTCATATGAGATGATTCTCCACTATCCAGAAGCCAAAGCTTCTTCAATGAGGAAGAAGATAGAGCAATATCATTAACCTCAAATAGATAAGCAAACATAGACTTTATTGTTATGATAGATGTAGACTTTATATCTTTGGCACCATCCTTGGCTCCAAACTTCAAATGGAGGCATTTTCTACCAATATTTGTCTTCAAGGTATGTACCTTTCTGACATTGTGGGCACTTGGGTCTTCCCTTTGGAATTCTTTGAACACATCCCAACCACAAAATTGTATGGTGGTTCTAGCTCCACTAGTACTAGTCTCTCTATGTGTCATAAACTCTAGAGATAGGGAGACTAGTGTAGAAAACATCTTGTTTTGGAGATGGAAGGTATGCCAAGAGTGTCATAAGCATGTCTTCAAATGATACTTTCTTGCTAAGGGATGGAAGCAAAAAAGATTATTTAAACATGTCTCCAAACCCACTAGAGAGAAGAAAGTGTAGTCCATACCTTTGCAGCAAAAAAGATTATTTAAACATGTACAAGGACCATATCATGGCAACTCATAAAGATAGAGGAATGGACTCGAGAGTTAAGCCTATCCCAAAGAGTTGCTCAATGAACATGCGATCCAATGTGGGAGTAGTTAGAACCATCCAAACACTCTTTCTCAAAAGTGAAAGAAGAATTGACACTTGCATAAAGGGTGATGTTATGGCAAAGTGAGGTCCTTTAGTAGGAGCCCTTCTAGAAAAAGGTGCCCTCGAGGGGGTAGGGGATCACACTCCAAAACACGCTTTGATTGTAGTTCCTTATCAGAGAGCCAATCTTTGTTTGATTAGTGATCTAATCTAATCTTTTTCTCATTAATCCTCACAATCTTCTAGATCATAAAGGTCTTCGCACCAATCTAACCAATATTCTCTTTGATATTCAAAATCAAAATCTAGACTTCTTCAGTCATTGACCTCATTAAAACCATTGAGCTAGCTAAACCAGTTAGTCATACTCCTTCTCACAAACTTGCACATAAGGGAATATGTTGTGCTTTGGTGTTAGGCTACTCCAAATTAGGAATAGATCACCTATATAGATTTTGTTTTTCAACAAGTAGACTGTAGATGGCTTATCTCTACCATAAACTATCAATTTGTCACAAGAAACATTGTGTTTTAGTATTGCCAATTGATAGTAGCAATTGTCCAACCTTTAGAGCTATAAACACAAGTTTATTGTACATGAAACATCAAAAAGTGTGCTCTTCTCTTCAAAGATGCTTCGAGTCCTCTTCTCTATGGTGATGGTACCATGTGAGAGTGCACAATAGAAGCGAGACATGAAAATGTTGAGAGAAGGAAAGCGACTAAAAGGAATGCAAAGAATGGGAGATATAGACTGAAATTATCTAAAAATGAATGTCAAATACAAGGCTGGACTGATCAATTCTCTTGCATGTAATTAATGTATTAGTGAGGGCACAAGGTCAACCTAATGGATGAAAATGAAGCAACATGAAGAAAGAGAGTGGTTGTAGTTGAATGAATCAATAAAGAGCAATGGGGGAAACTGTATAAATAGCTGACCTACCTTGAAACAGGTTGCCAACTAGCCCAAAAATGGCAAGCAAACCGATACATAGTTGACTACTTTTGATGCAGCCAACCTGCATTAAATGCTTCCCCCCAACATAAAAAACCTTGGCCAATGTGAACACAACCAAAACTGGTGCAAAAGTGAAATGCACCACAATTGGATCACTACTATGAACCCATAAAAGAAACTGACATGTTGAAAAACAAAATGCATTGATTTGTCACAAATCTCGTGTCTTTATCAAACTTTGACCAAGTTCACAATAAGGAGATGACGAACATAAAATACATGAAATGCTATCAAATAACCCACCCCCTAATTTGAATAAAACCAAAATATTACTTTCCTTGAAAGTTCTAGCTGAGAAATCTTTGAAAATCAACTAGTTGGACCAAGAAAATGTCCAAAAGTAAGAGTCCAAATAGACTGATCAAGTCTATGAAGGCTATTTTCAATCAATTCCAATGGGTATTATGCATGATGCTAGGCCATTTCTTGTAGTATAGAGGATGAATTCCTTCCAAATCTAGTGCAAGTCTAGCTTCCAATTGATGTCACTTAGAAAGCCAAATTGGGTGTAATTTTGAAAACTAACAATTCCTTTGGTCTATGAAACAAGATAATGGCTCAAAGTTTGGATACTAGAGTGGGACAATTGATGTCATTAGTTTCCACATTTGATAAACAAATGCTCCCTTCCTTGGAGAAAGATGGTTCTCTATGATGGAATCTGATTGTGTGATGCCAAAGAACCTATCATTCCAAAGCCCAATGTTTCAAAAATAGATCATGCCTTTGCTGTCCCATTGGTAACTTTTGAAATTCCATGTTTAGTTGTTCAAATGCAAAAGACTCTTTGTAGATGTCCTAGTTGATGAAGGATCCAGAGTAAATACAATTTTTGAATAGACATGCAAAGATATTCACTTGATGAATTAAGAGCCAGTTATTTTGGTGGTGAACATGGTAGAACAACACCAAATACTTCCTCTTGGTGTTCTCTAATCTATAATGTTGAAAATTTGTGGTGTTCAACTACGTGATGGTTCTTACTTGTGTTCATAGTGGAGGATATCCAAAATTCATGCCCAATCCTCTTGGGCAAGCCTTGGCTTTAACAAGCTTGATACAAGCATGATTACAATTGACAATCCATTGTGGGAAATCATATTTCAGTTGTGCATACAAAATCTTTAGTTCTTGGTTGCCATCTACATTAAGGGAAATGTATTAATATGTTGGAAGGCATTGATGAATATGCAAAGGAGCACTTCATGCAAAATCACTTGAACTTTGTTACTTTCTTAATATGGTCAAAATGTCCTCTTAGTACACGCATTCCCACTATGTTGAAGCAAATTCGATGGCTACAAAGATATCGATCTTGGCTCTTGATACCGCAAAACTTTCTAATCTTCTAGAACACTGCAAATGTTGACAATATCAAGCATGTGGAAAATGCTGGTAGTAATGAAGTGGATGAGCCCAATCATCCAATCTAAGACTTCAACTCCTAGTTTGTAACATGGTTGTCCATGTACTCTATGTGTTCCTCATACTTTGCAAAGTTCAAAAGGATGAACTTTTGAAAATAAGAAAAATAAAAATATGGCAAATAGTAAAAAAAGGAAGAATATAGTTCATGATCCCAACTCTTGACCACTTTGGGATTTGCTCATTGCATCCAACCTTCATACAAGTGTCATTTTTCATTACAAGGATAGTGAAATAAAGAGGGTAATGCTAGTGCCTCCAAACTAGCATGAAAGAACCAACCATATAGGCAAAGTCTAAGCATGTCCCACGGGTAACACAAGACCCCAAAACATGGAATGTAGCCTTCATCCATAATATGAGGTCTGGGATCATGTAGTTCTTGGAGTGTATCATCTATTTGCTTTAGCAAAATACTCAACAAAGCAAGAGAAGCTATCGCAAGCTCACTACCTTACCCTCACTCAAGCTCAAGTGATGTTGGGGATGGAGCAAAGAGAAGATAGAGATGAATAGAGAGAGATAGGGAGAGCGTGCAAGTTTTGGTCAAGTTTTCATACTTCACCCTTCCACTTAACCTTTTGGCCCATTCTATGTGAGTATGCTCAGCTCTTAGACTTGGCTTTTGGGCCATTTACATGCAATGGTTTAGAAATTGTATGAGTGGGACCTAAATAGCTTGAATCAATTGCTAAAGTCCTAATTTAAGCTTTGTGGTTGATGCTCATCCTTCTTTTGACTTTCACATTTGATTTCTATTCCTTTTTTTGGCACCTTTTCTATGCAAAATCTTTTAAATAGCTTCTCTTGCCATTCTCTTCTTCACATCTGACTTCTATTCTCTTTCTAGCACATTTCCTATGTGCAAACTCTTTTTAAATGGCTTATCTTGCCATTCTCTTCTTCATGTTATGCTATAAATGGGCAACATTACCTTCTCACTAGAGTGTATTGGTCCCTTAGCACTTTGTGATGGGTGAAGGGGTCCCTTAGCACTAGAGTGTATTGTTCCCTTAGCACTAGAGTGTATTGGTCCCTTAGCACTTTGTGATGGGAAACTCTTTTTAAATGGCTTCTCTTGCCATTCTCTTCTTCATGTTATGCTATAAATGGGCAACATTACCTTCTCACTAGAGTGTATTGGTCCCTTAGCACTTTGTGATGGGTGAAGGGGTCCCTTAGCACTAGAGTGTATTGGTCCCTTAGCACTTTGTGATGGGTGAAGGGGTCTTCGATATTAGTGACAAGGATAGAGGTTGTGATCAATGGATTCCATGGCCATGGGAATAAGAACTCCCTCCCTAGGTTGTCTATCTACCTATTTGAAAGTAAAGGTTGGGTAAAAGTGAGATTGAATATGGGTCTAATTCTAAGCAAGCTAGAGCTCCTTAGGTATGTCCCACCCTTTGCAACTTTTCTCAATCAATGAGGGATTATGATGTGGCTCATTAATCTACAATGTTACTTCATTTGAGCAAGCTCAATGTCCTACTTTGCTCCCTTAGATCCATTACATATCACATCTCTCCCATTGATTGATCTTCAAATGTGGTAGCTAAAGGCAACAAGTGTAGATCTTGCAATAAAGAAAGGTCAAAAGAAATGCAAAAAGGGAGGCAAGAAGAAGAAATGTGGCAAAGGCAATAGAAGAACCAATGACAAGAGAAGACCTAAAGGTAGTATTTGAGCAAGAGGTAGGATATACAATGTATAATCGTTTAAAAATATTATAGGCTCTATAGACACATTTTCTAAAGATAAACTACTTGCTTCACTCTCATGTTATTTATAAAATACTATGGTTAGAACTCCAAAAGCATGCATACTTAATTAAATATATTATGGGTAGCGCACCAAGCTCTACGAGCATTGTAAGTTCCTAGAGCATTAATAGAATGGATAAAGTGTCCTCCCCGTTCTATAGTGCACAAATGTGCTTACATCGCTTGTAGGCCTTCTCAACATACTTGCAAGTTTTTACAATATCTACAAGAGAGAGCTCAATGTGTAAACAAAGAACACATATTGCTCTAGAGTGCATCTTTACTGACCTTGCCGCCTCTTAAGCCTTGCCCCAAGAGTATTAAACCATTGTTATATAGCATGTAGGAGGCTAAAACTAGCTAAGCCATATACTCGATGGGGCAGCATATAGTTGAGCATGGATATTTATTAAAGATACTTCAATTTTGCTAAGTGTAGTAATCTGCAACTAGGAAATTATGTATAAAATATAATTTTTATTAGTAGTGGGCTTTGATTTTAGATAGCATTTTTACCTACATATTTATGAATGTATTGGTGAATCCAAATAATTTTATCATGTCGATTGTTTATTTACATGGGCTGGATATGTTTTTGAAATTCTAAATCAGGGAAAGTATTGGTGTAGTTATTGAATATCCTTGAATTGAATAGCTTAATCAAATGAAAAATAATCTACTTATTGAATGTGTTTATACGTGTGTTGTTGATTACTGAATATCTTAGTTGAAATGCAAGTTCTGATTTGTTGTAGAATTGAAATCACTTTGTGTAAATGTGTTAGTTTGGTTATAATGGTATTTGAAGGAGATGATTGCTTGTGTTGCTTGCCTTATTTCTACAAATAGAGAACAAAAAAGTTCACTACGATAACTCCTTTGCAATAATTTGCTATGATGATGTGGTTAATAAGGTAAATTGATCAAAATATCTCTACTTGAGCCCCATCATGTTTCTTATACTATTTGAGTTGCTTACTTGCATGAATTATGTATTTGTTTATTTGTTTTATTTATGAATTTATCAAGCATTTTATTTCTTTTAAGTACATCATCAACTTATAAACTAATGCAAGGCTATTTTCTATGTTGGAAGTTAAGTTAAAGCCTATGATAGTACTCTAAAAATTAGTTAAAGTACTAGCATATTTAAAATCCTAAATAAACCCTATGATTATTAATAGATCCTTATATATTACAATTCAAACTCACAACAGTTTAGAAGGCCCAATTTAAGATGCAACTTAGGACTAGCCAACCAATTTCAACACCTAAGTATCATTAGATGGAAAGCTTTTTGTAATGTTTTATGTTATTTTTTTAAACATTTTTATTAATGATCTTAGCTTCAAAGCTCACTCCTCAAGGAGAAGAGGATCATGCACTAGACGTGGCCATATGTGATGGAGTATATTGTATGATAGAATCGGTCACATGATACATTCTATTGTCATGCAATAGATCACATTTTTTAAATACAAAATCTATCTAGTATGCTTATATGAAAGTGTATTATACCTCATACTTTTTCCCTCCTTTGTATAAACACCTATATATCTAGTATAGAATGAATTGCCATAATCCACTCATGATACTTGTTGTTTCTTGACATTTAAAAACAAAGTATCAATTATCTCATCAAATTGTACTATAAACTTGCTTTCTTGAAAGAAATCCTATGCATCAGTGTTTTAGTAGATAGCAACTACACCCAAATAAATGTATAAAATATTGTATTTTTCAGTCTTAGCAAAGTTCATTACATTGGATTTTGCATTATCTTGTTTGAAAGAAAATATGTATAAAACATTGTATTTTTCAGTCTTAGCAAAGTTCATTACATTGGATTTTGCATTATCTTGTTTGAAAGAAAATATGTATAATAAGAAACTTATGTAATCGCATTCATTGTAAATGAAAACCACTAATATAGCTTATTGAATGGTTTCAAATATGATTGTCTATATTTCACATATGCATTACATGCTTTGTGCCAACTGTATAGAATGGAGCTCTCTGCATCAACACCAATCATAACAAGCTCCTTTCTTTTCTACATGCACCGTTTGACTTTCTTTTCAACAAATTCATTCATGATGCATGACTATTACATTCCTAAATGGAAGACCTACAACACCACTTAAATTTCAAAATAGTGGAGTTTTTTCCAATACTACAAAGCCAATTAAGAGAAGATGATTTAGAACTATCCAAAAAATTTGTGGAAACAATGCAAATACCTCCATATTAACTTCGTCTTTTTTTGGTAGGGGAAATTTTGAGATTTTTTGGAGAGATGTTGTCATGGGTATTGGTGCTTAACATGATAACAAGGGCTAGGAGTTAGTGCCTTGAGTACGTGGACTTTATAAAACTTTGAGTCATGATTATGTAGCTGTCATTCTTTTAACAATTACTCTATTATAATTATATGGGGCTCAAAAAATCACCCTGAATGAGAGTACAAGTGAGAAGTCAAGTGAATGTTATTTAAGTGTGGTTCAATTTCAAATTTTCTTTGAAATTTCCTATCATAATGAGTCTTGCATCAAGGCCTCCCAAGTTGTCTATATGATCTCCCATTCAAATTCCTTCAACATTTTGATGTCCTATGGTCTCCTTGTAATCGCTACTCATGGGACAATGTCCAAGACTTTACTCAAATAGTAATATATCCTCCTTCCATGCACATGGCCCTCCTCTTTGATAGCATAAAGAGAGGGGGGAGGATGGGTGGGAGGGAGGGTGTGTTAACGTGATGTAGGTTTTAGATGTAGATCCAGGAAGCAAAGAAAGAGCAATCAAAAGCCTACCCAAAATTTTAGGAAGGAAAGAAAGAGTGATCAAAAGCCTACCCAAAATTTAAAGAAGGAAAGGTGACTAGAAGCACAACAAAGACTTAAAAAATTCACCAAAAAAATCAAGTCTAAGAAGCAAGGATGCAATGAAGGCCGAAAATTTGAGATCGATGCTATCAAAGTCTAAAAATGTGGGAAATATTGAAAACCTAAAAAATGTACTAAGTTGTAAATTCATTGGTCATAACTCTTTGAATTTTTGTTTCAAGCACCCAACTCACTCTCATGCACCTTGTAATCCAAATTATTGAGCATTAATAGGTGCCAGTGGTGAGTGAATTGGGAAAAATCAAGAGAAAAAACATGATCAAGACATTAGTGACTCTAAGGGCATGTGTGAAGGGAGTCAAGACCATGGGGGGTAACTTTGAAAATAGTCATTGCCCAATTGTAAAAGAGGAAGCCCATATTTAAGTGGGAAAAAAAACTTACGGAATTTGGTTCATGGTTGCAAAATCTAAAATGTTATCTATTTTTATCTTGGTTATCAACTTTTCTACTCTATTCTATCTTATGAATTGTACTAACATATACGAGCTTGAGGAAGAGAAGTGCATCTGTATGCTATTTCCTAGCTTTCTTCTTTGGCTCTCCTTCACTCGATTGAGAGAGAGAGAGAGAGAGAGAGAGAGAGAGAGAGAGAGAGAGAGAGAGAGAGAGAGAGAGAGAGAGAGAGAGAGAGAGAGAGAGAGAGAGAGAGAGAGAGAGAGAGAGAGAGAGAGAGAGAGAGAGAGAGAGGATGTCATGGGCCATGTGATGGACAATAATTAGCTAGTTGCAATCTATAGCAATTAGCTCAAAAAGACCAATATATGTATGCATCATCAAGAAAGATTTGCTTGTATAAATATCATTGCAAAGTGAGATAGTGTGAAGAATCAAGCTCAGTAAATTTACCGACTCCCTCCCAACAATAGGTTAGCTAGATGACAGGTGTCGCGTAATAATGTCGATCAAACCTATCTATACTAGTTAGTTATTGACTAAGTCTCTTTCACACTGTTATGTAGACTAAGATCTTACTTGGTATGGTGTGTGTAAGCTAAAAAATAATGAATAATTTTTATAAAAAAATAAGACAAAAAAGAGAGTACTTTGCTCTATCTATCTATCTATCTATTTGTTTGTCTGTCTATCTATCTGTGTGTCTGTGTGTCTGTCTATGTGACTGTACACACACACACACACACACACACACACACACTCTCTCTCTCTCTCTCTCTCTCTCTCTCTCTCTCTCTCTCTCTCTCTCTCTCTCTCTCTCTCTCAATGGTATTAGAGCCATGAGACTTGAGAGCATGTGAGCTTGGCATTGCAGGAGCTAGAGTAGGAAAACAAAAACCGATTGTCATCTGAAGCCTGTGAAGAAATCTACCCTACAATAGTGGGTGGCAGACATAACCAACACTTGAAGCGTATGTATCAGTGAGTTTTGGAGGCTACGTTTGTCAGAGCCTATTGAGGCTTGGAGTGGGAGCAGCAAATCAGTGTGGATTCTACAATTTGTGCCTATTTTTTTATGCAATGAATGGGCATCACAAAGGAAGCACTTAAGCAAGCATAAGATAAGCATTGGAATCCTTAAAATGTATGACATATAGCTCATGAATGGAGCTCATATAACTCACTTGAATGCTAATGAAAGTAAGCTTCATGAACAGTTGGAAGCGGCCTTGTTGAAGGCTGAAATTAAGCTTGTCATATCTCTAAATGTGCCCCTAGTCTATGCCAAAAAATTCAGACATACTCTCAGTCATGAATCCTTGAACTTGGTACATGTAATCATCATAAGATACTTGGCAATGTATATGCCTTTAATCTTGTGCACTTTGGCATGATCAAGAGGAGTTAAACATTCAATTCTAGAATGCTTTTCACAATCTTAAAAATGTCATGAAATAGTGGACAACTACACTTGAATCTCTTGAGCATTGTGAAGGTTGTTTAGTACTTGTAGATGCTTGGGCATTGTTCCATGAATGGAGGATGTTTTTGTGAAATGCAATGAGCATTGAATGTTGAGTCCAGAACTAATGTATTGCTAGATAAACAATTCATTGAGTGTTCATAACCAGTGAGGAGGTTTTTTTGTCACTACTACTAGTTGTATAATCAAGCATTAATGCCTATATGACTATGTATTGATTCCCAGAGGTCATGAAACATGTCTACTATGACTTGAGGCTGTTTTTGCTGAAAATTTCCATGTTTTAGCTGAGAATATACTACTAGTTATTCACATGTTGTTGGTTATAGACTGCTTATTTGTCCACTGCTAAACAACTTGGTTGCATAAGGGGTATGCAAGAGATGAAGTCCACATGAACAGGTTATCATGTCTAGATGTTTTGCCACATGCTTGGGGATGTTTTTGACATGTCTGTAAGCTAAAATTTATTGGTTATTGGATAATTTACTGTCATAAAGTTAGTGGACTAAAACTATCCTGCTTTAACGGTGAGCTATCTATGCATCCCAGAACGAAAGGTTTGGAACTTCCATGTCTACAATATGCTCAAATGAGCTGAACTGAATTGATTGAAGGGTACAAACTGATGTACTTGTGTTGTTTGGATGCTATACAAATATCTTGATCAGTGGAAGATTTACCTTGGTTGCAGGGAGTCAGGCACTAACTAGTTAAGGCTGCAGTGAATACATAGAGTTGTCATTATGGCAAATGCTGAAAGGACAGACAATATCACTCAAATAGTGAGTGAGAAACTGGATAATAATAACTATGTTATCTAGAAATTCTGCATGGAGAATTTCCTTATTGGAAAAGGCCAAAGAAATTTGATAATATGTAATAACCCTCCTCGTGGTTCCATAGGAACCCCCTACAAATTTTAATAAAATTAATTGAAAATTTTTTACCTCCTTTCCCCCCTGTCGTTGCCGAACAGGTGGCGCGGGGAGGAAGAAGGAGATGACACCGATGATGAACAGGGAAGGAGTGGAAGATGGTGATGAGGAAGATGAAGACGATGATGATGATGTTGAGGGAGGAGGCCATGTGGCCTACCACCCCCCTAGCCTCTCATAGCCCACGGCCAGCTAGGAGGCCCAAAACTCCCGCCACCACCATGCAACACTCCACGTCCTCCCCACCACTCTCCCATTATAAACCCCCCCCCCCCCCCCCCCCAAATCAGAATGAAAGAAGTAAGGGAGAAGAGAAGGCCTTGACACGGCACGCCGCAATGAGACACAGAGAGAGAGAGAGAGAGAGAGAGAGAGAGAGAGAGAGAGAGAGAGAGAGAGAGGGGGGGAGAGAGAACCTTCTAGAAGGTTCCTCCCCTTCCCCTCCTTAAAGGTTGGCCACATGCACTTATCTTTCTTCCTTTCCCGTGATATTGTTCTCCACCCCGCAAGCTTAATTTCTCCCCCCCCCCCCCCCCCCCCAGTTGGCCCCCCTCTTCTTGAGTAAGAGGCTCCTAAGGTCTTGTGGGAATCACGCCTAAAAGAGAGAAAGATCGAGAATGGCCCCCAAGCGGATGTAATAACCCTCCCAGAGGTTCCATAGGAACCCCCTACAAATTTTAATAAAATTAATTGAAAATTTGTTAACCTCCTTTCCCCACCTGTCGTCTCATTGAATAGGTGGCGCGGGGAGAAAGAAGGAGATGACGTCGATGATGACATGGAAGGAGTAGAAGATAGCGATGAGGAAGAGAAAGATGATGACAATGATGTTGAGGGGGGAGGCCACGTGGCCTACCACCCCCCCATCCTCTCACAGCCTATGGCCAGCTGGGAGGCCCAGAACTCCCGCCACCATACACCACTCCATGTCTTCCCCACCACTCTCCCACTATAAACCCCCCCCCCAATCAGAATGAAAGAAGCAAGGGAGAAGAGAAGGCCTTGATATGGCATGCTGCAGGGAACGAGAGAGAGAGAGAGAGAGAGAGAGAGAGAGAGAGAGAGAGAGAGAGAGAGAGAGAGAGAACCTTCTAGAAGGTTCCTCCCCTTCCCCTCCTTAGAGGGTGGCCACATGCACTTATCTTTCCCCCTTTCCCGCAATATTGTTCTCCACCCCTCAAGCTTAATTCACCCCCCCTATTGGCCCCCTCTTCTTGAGTAAGAGACTACTGAAGTCTTGTGGGAATCATGCCTAAAAGAGAGAAAGATCAAGAATGGCCCCCAAGTGGAGAATGTCACGCACGGATAGCAATCCCACAACAAGCAATGAAGCTTTAGGTGAGGGCATCACTGTCAATCCAACTACATTAGGTTTGACAAGAGTTGATGGACCTATGAGCAACACCCCATTTGTGGCCACTCAGGTCCAAGTTCTTCGCTCTCTCTAATAAAGTATTAAGCATTGATAAGTCTTTCATTAGTCTTTACTTAGGACAATATTGTTTAAGGTTTGCAAGGTTACCTTGAGGGTTATGTACATAGATGGTACATGCATGTGAAAGATTATATGTAACATACATCAATGGTACATGAAATGATCTCGCATCAAAAGTCTTGCATCCATCCTATGAAGGTTTTGCATTAAATAACGGTTAAAGAGTTTACCTTGTGCTGCCAAACCATGAATTGAGCAACTTGCACAATAAATCGGGAATTATTTTCCATTGAAATATAGTCTTGCATCATATAAGAGTTTATAATTGTTACAAATTTGTCTCGCATTCTTTGCCTTAGGAGAAAGGAATATAAATTCAAGTTAAAATTCTGCATAGTATTGCGTTAGGGAAAGGCCAAACTATAAATGCCACTTAGAGAGGAGGCTTAAATTCTCTTGCTAGATTGATTATCTCGCATTGAAATGATAGAACTTACATCTTGTACAGTTGTATGAGACCTCATCATATGCCTTAGCCAAAAGAAGGGAGTGTTAAGTAAAATTTTGCATAGTATCGCTCTTACATCCCAAGGGGGAGAGCGAATATGCGGGTAGAAATGTTATCACGTCTATTCTTGCATTGTTTGGAAAAATACAATTGGTTTTGTTGGTCCATCAACTGAATGCTTTTACATTCAATTGATTGTTGGATTGTCATCTGGATGATTATTCCAAATGCTTGTGTTTGATGGTAAATTCATGGCAAGGGTCTCTGATGACAAATTGTCATGGGAATAAAGGAATGTTTTCTTGGAAGATGATATTAGGGCTGACTGCCTTGACTGTGCTTGATTCTTAAATGATTTAATTAAGGAAAGGTTCTTTGCATGGGTGGATCACCTCCAAGATCACACCATGGATTAACTTGGAAAGGGCACTGCTTGATTCATTGGTCGAAGGTCGAGTGGTGGAAAGGCCAACCACGAGAATAATGTTTTCACTCCTAGGCAGCTTGCGGGTCAGGTGGAGCTCTAGACACCCCTTGCCAAGTACAAAATGGAGTTGAGGACCTCTGTGCCCCCAATGTCTGTGGTGTTGGAAGATCCTATTCTAGATAAAGGATGGAAATTGTGGTGCCATGTGATTTGGACCAGTTACTTCTGCAGGGTAGAAGGGACATATAATTTCTCCTGTATGGGTAGGAGACAAAGATTAACTTGAAGATAAGTTAAGGAACTTGTTTGTCAAAAGAACTGCTTGCTCTGTATTCGTGTCTATGTTTTTAATTACACGAACAAACCATGTTCCCTAAAAGGCTTAATTAAGGAAGCTGATTTTAAATGTCACACATAAATGTGGTAGGACCTAATTAAATAACTAAAGAATGCATGTTGAGGGAAGAGGGTGGGCGAAATCCTCGACGGGTTTGTCCTTATGACAGGATGGTCCTAGAGAACTGGGAGACTTCTCATAAGGTTTTATTGAACCCTTAGAAATTGTTAGGTTAGAACACTGATTCATGCCATTTTAGGGGACCGGAATGGGATTATGCCGTACGGGTAAAGAGGTTGAGTGGCACATCCCTCTTGTTTTCCATTCTCCTTGAACTAAATGCAGTATGGATCTACTTCAGTTGGGTATGTCTGTGTAAAGTACGATGTCTGGGACCCGATGCTAGAATGCTATCAGGAGACCTTGACCACTAGGATCCCAAATTTCAGGTCGATCCCAGTGGGTTTGGCCTTAAACGTTTAGTTGCGAGGCGGACTCAAGAACCCTAGGGGACAAACCCTATAACATTCCATGGGAGTGCCGAGCAGCATCACTTAGATTCGTCTCTCGATGGATTGCTAAAAACATGCATGGATAGGCACATCACATAATATGTGTTAAAGTTGAGCTCAAGCTTCCCGACAAGACTCCGCTATCTGTGCTGGATAGTTGAGGGCACATCATGCTTGGATACAATGGCTATTATTATGTATGTCAAATTCCATGGTAATGCAGATTATGAATTGCAAGACACCAGAAGATGCATGGAATATCCAATGAGGTATTATGGTAGTGTGATGTAACGTGCCTAGGTCACGATACATTTCAGTAGTCCACCATCAGGAGTCTGATCTAAAAGATGCCGCTTGGCACTCCCACGGAATGTCACAGGATTTGTCGATTAGCGATTTTTGAGTCTACTGTGCAGCAAAACATATCGGCCAACCTTGTTAGGATCAACTTGAATCTTCCTGGATTTCTAATAGTCAAGTCATTTTACAGCCTTCTAGTGCCAGTCTTCAGACGCGATCTACTTTGTGCAGAGCATCTAAACCAAGGCATGGACTCATATCGCACTACTTGGTTCAAAGAGAATGGGAAACAAGAGGGATGCATCACTTGACCTCTCTACCTGTAGGGTAAAGTCCCATTTTGGTCCCCTAAAACGATATGAGCTAGGGTTCTACCCTACATTATCTAAGGTCAATACATCATCGTGATTTGAATGTTGAGAAGCCTCCCAGTTCTCTGGGACCACCCTACCATAGGACAAACACGTCGAGGGTTCCGTCAACCCGCTTCCCTTGATAGCTTTAGTTTTATTTCTACTTACCTAAGGGCACATTAATGGTAACACATACAAGCAGCTTCCTTAACTAACCCGTTAGTCACATCTTCCTTTACGTAATTTTATACACTGACATGAAAATAGATCAGACAAATTCCTTGAAAGTAAACTTTATATTAAAATTTCAATTGAGATACAAATCCCATCCATGGGAAGATTCCCGCAATCTGTAAGGATCCAATACAATTGACGGGGTTGCGGAGCACACAGGTAGTCACTTATGTGTCCATTTCATTTACATATGACGCTTTGTTCAGTGTTATGTATTAAATATGATTGGTTTAATGCTACTTTTTATTATTATTACTTATTAATATCTGCTCCTACAAAGACTAATGTGCAGCATGATAGTCTAGATGACAAAGAAGAGGTGAGTGGTGATAGTGATCAAGGGGAGAATGATGATGAAAAAGAAAAGAAGCACTCAAGGAACTTAGGCAAGCAAGTCTCTCTAGGACTGATGAAGGATGTGCTGAGTCAATTTTATATAAAAAAGAGGACGCTGCCTCCTCTTGTGCCTCTTTGCAGATTAGATGCCCAGTGGTTGATTCCTTCCTTTGATTCCACTGGTTATCTTGAGACTATGGGACACTTCCTTGTGTCAGTTGAAGGTCTGAGAGGGGAGACCATGTCTGTGACAGCCAGCAATCTAGATGAATGGGGTCCAATATGGCATCAAAGAAATGAGGATTTTGAGAGGGCTCTTGGAAGAGAGTGGCAAGACCTTAAGGGTAAATAGTTCTTGGTTTGGGATGGAAACCACAGGCTTAAAACGTGGTGGAAACGCATCAAAGAAAGTAAGTTGTCCACTATACATGCAAGTATTGAATGTTCGTATCCCATTCTTATGTTTGTTGGTTTTCAATTACAGAGTACTCCGACTGTGCTCACTACCATGTTAGTGTACGGTGCCAATTCATTGAGGTGCCAAAGGCAAAGGAAGCAGAGCTACTACTCACACTAGACACCACCAACACGTAAGTCTTCTTCCTTTACCTATGCTCCTCTTTGTAATATGTTACACTTACATTCTCATATTATGCTTTTGTTTGTTTTCAATAGTATTGCCAGAGCTCATGTTACTCCAAATATTGCGCATGAGGTGTATATGTTTCAAAAGTTTGGTATTGCAAACAAAGACTCCATTCTAGATAGATTGAGTCCGGCCATGAGGAAGTGGGCTGAGGTTGAGATGAGTATAGAGGCAAGGTATTATCATGGTGTTGCTCCACGGTATAACTCTCCTTGCGATTTAATATCTCAACTTGTATGGAAGGTGATTTTCTTTCTATGGCTCACTTGTATGAGATGTGCTTTTCTATCTCTAATTTAGTTTTTTTTTTTGGAATGATAGGATGAATTTCATGTCTTCATCTCAAAAGAAACTGCTAAGCTTGAGGCTCTTGGTCTAGATGAGGTAGAGAGGAAGAAACGTTTGGAGAAGGCTACAAGGGTGGAAGAGGAGCGCCTTAAGGATAGGGGTTACAAATAGCTATCCATTGCTAATCCCCAAAATGGTGATGAGTTCTTTAAGTTGTTATTTGGGCTAAAGTGGGATGATGCAAGCATGCTCAAGATCACAAGAGACAAGCTGTATTGTCTCACAAGCTCAAAAATCCCTGCAGAAAGGTAATTTGTATATATAAAGCAAGGTGTGTGTATGTGATGCTTTTTTCTTCAATGCTTTCTATTTGCGTATATTGTTGTGCATCACAGGAAAAAAATATTGTTGCATCTTATGAGTCTCACAAAGGCCAAAGACCCCCAATACCCGCATTTTGGTGATTATAAGCTCTTTCGGGTTTACATGAAGAAAGAGACATATTGGGCTCACTTGCATTCGAAGGCACTACTTCAGATTGATAGGATACAAGTAGAAGGTCCACAGCTACCAGATTCATTTGAGGAGTTCTTTAAGCTTAACATGAAGAATCATGTCATGCAGGTTGACTCAATGCAGTGCATTCATATTGCTTTCTTAAGTTCTTTCTTAAAATGTATATGTGCTAATGTTAAGCGCTTGTGAAACTTGTGTAAGCTTTTGTACACCTCTTGGATGGAGTGAAATCTTCAGATGTTGCAGAGAAGATGCCAGAGCTTACGTTTTCAGCCAAACGTGTGATTTATAGGTTAGCATGCATTTTCATATTAGATTGTGTGTCTGATTTTCATATTAGATTGCATGCATTTGCTTGCGTAATTGGCAAGAATGTTGCAGGTGGATACTACAATGTATAGAAGAGAAGAGGCTGGATGCAGCTCCGCAATTCACAAGAGAGTGGATTGATGTTCGTGACGAGAACACTATGTATTCTCCATCATTACGTGAGAGAAAATTGACGGCATGGGAGGCAAGTGTTTGCCCTTGGTGGCTGGATTACCCTGTGGGGGTTATCCCTAAGCAAGAGAAAGATCTGCATGATAGTAAGTACTTCAATCTATGTAAACATCTCGTCGCTTTTGTAGCAATAGTTTTTGTGCTCATGCATGGGAGTCTAAGGGTGAATGATACTATGTAGGATTCAAGGAGGGAGTTGATACTCATGAACCGCTTACCGCACCCACCACTGTAGAGGAGCAAGCAACCAAGGCTACCAAAGGTGCCACCCAGGGTACTCAAGGTAATCCAGGGAGAAAAAATGTGCCAGAGTCCTCTATGGCGCCCACCACCTCCTTTGTTGCAGATTCATCTCTTGGTCGAGAGAATTGGGAGAGGCGACCTATGACCCGTTTAGTAGGTGAGAAGTCTTATATTAACTTGAAATTCGTGTATGATTATTAAAAATAAATTACTTTGAAATAATTATTGCAGGGTTCCAGTATCAAACATATGTTGATGCTCTATTAGTGGATGTGACCCAAATTGATAGATTTGCCCTTGATAGGTAGACATGACAACTACATATTGCAAGAACATCAATTTACATGTTGCATATAGCATTACATCATCGTTTACTTTGCATTAATGACTATGTTGTTTTGTGTATAGCATCAACAAGTTTTTTGCAACACAAAAGATGCATCTTTATAGCAAAGATGGAGTTCCATGTCAAGAGGTGGCTCGATTGATATTTGCAGATTTTCCTATAAGCTTGCTTGTGGATGCTCTAGGTCCCATCCCATTGGGTAAGTTATGCTTTCTATCACACAAGGTTTACATCAAACTCACTTCTCATATATCATAATGCCAATGTTGTTTGTAGAGGGCATGACTATTCCCAAGTGGAACACGTTCTCAAAGGGTCTAGTTATGGGTTGTATGGACCTTGCTCGCGAGTATTTGGCCGACCAGGGATTCTTAGTCACTATGTGCTTAGCAGAGCATATAGGTGAGTTTATTACGGATGCGGCAAGAGTGGGGTTTGTGCTTCACCGCACTTGGACACTCATGTGTGACTCCAAGGCTTATCAACATCCCGTTACTAGAGAGGTGGTAAGATAACAAAGTTGGATACGTTGAACGTACGGTTGTATGTTCTAAATAAAGTTTGTGTTACATGCTTTAAATAAAAACATGGATCACTTATTCTATTTCCACTCGTGAATAGGTACTTGATCTTACTGTGTGTCTTTGGCATCGTGCTGGTCATGTTGTGCCTTGCTACGACAGAGAGGCTGGGGAGAAGATTTCAGAGAGATTGTTTCCAGCGTATCGTAGCTACATGATGGATGATTGTGTCTTTCCCATGGACGTTGATAGTGTCATTGTCAGAGGCGGAGCAGAGAGGTCTCATCTTTTCTTTCGGTAAGTAGTCTTGCATGTTTTTGCTCTCAGGTTACCTTGTATGGTATTTTCATTGTTTCTACTTGCATGGCCGCAAAGATTCTGTATCTTGATTGGTGATATGTGATTGGTGATATGGTTAGGTGGTTACTAGCTACATTTACGAAACGCTATGACTATGTTTTGGATGTGTTTGCGGGGTGTGGTGGTTTGGCGCGGGCCAGTGCAGAGGAGATGAGACATTGCATGTGTCTAGAAATAGATGATGTGCTCTATGGGGAGTGTTTGTCCACCATAGTGTGTGGACTGGTACCATGCTGAGAGAGAGTGTGTTTTTTTTTTCGAGAGACTCTAGACATTTCATTTTGTTACTACTTTTATATATATGTTTATTATACACTTTGTCATGTGACTATGCCCGATTTTGTCTAAGAGATTACATGCATTGGGATCTTTGATTTGTTTTTAGGAAGAGTGTACCTTGCGACTATTTGACACGAATATATTTTACTAGTTTTCCGTTGTTTTTGTTTTCTTGATGTGTGTTCATGTAAATGCAACGTGTCGTACTCCTTAAGTAAGACTATTTATATGCAGAATGGATATGTTGCACGAAAAAGCTCGAAAAAAAGAGATTGATTAGAAAAGAACAAAAATGAAAGCCCGCAAAAATAAAATCCCCCCATCTAAGTAGGACCCAGAGGCAGGGGATTTACAGCCAAAGCCCCCTGGCACTCGAGCATCCTCCTACAAATAGATGTTTCTACCAAAGAGACCTCTCACGATGGGTTCAGTCCACATTCCTAATGTGGCTATCAAAAACCCCCTTGGATAGGGTTGGCGGCTAGCTGGGGGTGCTCAACATGCCTTTCCTAGGCGTTTCAACCTAAATCCAATTTGAAATATTTTCTTCTTATCAATTCCTTTGTTAGACGACTCCTTTTCCAAACAGGTGTTCCTAAGTACAAACACAAGTAGAAGTGCACAATATATGCTAGATAATTCTTTGTTCTCTCTGTCGAAGGAAATTCTGATTTGATGCAATAGCATATGGCCTCGGCTTTATCCCTGTTATCATCCGAGATTTCCAAAGGTAACCTAATTTAATTTCCTCATTCTTTTGAATGAAGGAGTATCCTTGCAATGTTAATTGCAATTTGGGACATTGGCTTCCCTACAACGAAACCCTACGTATTCATTTGAACTAGGGTTTGTCGCATAATTCATATAGTTACTTAAGGACTTTGAATTCCTTTCAGCTTCAATAAAAATAGGCCTTGAGAAGAATCCTTCAACTCTTTAGGGTTTGAAATTCTTTCAACTTCCTAGGAACCCTACATATTTTATCACAAGTTCAATCTATGTTTTGTGAGATGTAATAAGATTTCCTATTATGTCAACCAAGCAAACGGATGCAGATTCATAAAATCTATCTTGTTTGATTGCAATTTAATACGTATTCTTGAAACTTTTCATATATATATATTAGCATGAAATTTCCATGCAATTTATGTGCAATTTAATGGCTTTTCAATGTGATTTTAATTGATCACCTAACATGAATGCAATGAACAAAATTTTCCGAGTACACTCATTATCTTGAAATATGCTCAATTAAGTTGCAATAATTAATGTAAATGTTCTTTTCTCCCAATTTATTTTCCCTAATACAATGGGGTGCACCTGATTCATAAGAGATGTGTTTCCCATCGTTGCAGTCCCTTGGTTTGTGGTCCCGTTGGTTATGGTGGGAATTCAGCGTTTGGAGATATCTTTTGCTTGGGGGCCATTGTCCACAAGTGGATTCGAGAGATAAAGAAGAAGGAATGGATTTAAGATGGGAGAGTGTTAGAGAAGATGGCTTAGTCAAAGACCGAGATAGTGGGAATTGAGCTAACTCGCTCCCTCGCAACATCTTGGGGTAACTCCTCTCTCTCTCTCTCTCTCTCTCTCTCTCTCTCTCTCTCTCTCTCTCTCTCTCTCTCTCTCTCTCTCTCTCTCTCTCTCTCTCTCTCTCTCTCTCTCTCTCTCTCTCTCTCTCTCTCTCTCTCAAGCTCCTTCTCGCAATCTCTTGGAGGGGTATCCTTCTACCTCCCTCTCTCTACCTCTCTCTCACAGCCTCTCAGGGTCTCCTTGTGCTTTTCTAACTGCTCCCAATTCCTCATATTTATAGCTAAATATGAGAAGAAGGGTTGTGGTTGAGAAGAAGAGCTCTTTATGGAGGAGCTCTTGGAAAAATCAACAATTTGATGCTCAAATCACAATTCCAATAGTTCCGTTGGCTCCAAAAGGGAGGTAAAACCCTTAGACAGTTGATTAGAAATCTTCCAAATCACTCCTTCTCCCTGTTCGAATTGCTGTTTACTGCCTGTAAATTGCGATCGCAAGGCGTGTGATTTCGCCAATCCTTCTTTTTTTGTATTGAATCTCCAAAACAAGCTAAAAAACACTTGCTTTTTTTTACATGACATCTTGTTCTAGAAATCTCCATAGCTTTTTAGGATATTTACAATAAGTAATATCTAAAATGTGCTAGTTTTGCCCAAAAATCTAATATTTTTGGACCATCCATACTATACACATTAACACTAGTGATTAATATGGGTCATAACTCTCGTTCACATTTTTTTATATTTTTAATTAAATAAAAATTGTTAGTTTTTTTACTTTAGTTAGTCTTTAGCTAGCAACTTTACTAACTTATTAATTGACTAACTAACTTTCAAACTAACCACCTGGCTTTAATGAGATGGTCTTATCGCTCATTCATGAGGAGGTGAAACTAGGTTTGGCTATGAGCTTGAGTAGCTCGAAAGCAAAGATGCAATGTTCTATTCTAATCAAAGAGGTTGTGGGGTAGCCATAGTTGGTAGGGGTTCCTTCCGTGGTCGATGGACTCAGCAAAATGCATCTCAACATGTACAAAATCAACAAGGACATACTGCTAGAGGTGGTGGATACTCCCAAGCAAAGGGGAGATCCAACTCTAGAGGCAAAGAATCTTGGGAGTCATAAAGTACGCATGATAATGCACACAAGGATAAGGACTATCATTACTATGGGAATTATGGCCACATTGCAAAAGAATGTTGGAAGAAGCAAGGGGGGGATCCAATTTTAGAGGTAGAGGATCTTGGCAGTCACAGAGTACACATGATAATGCAAACAAGGATACATACTGTCATTATTGTGGAAATTATGGCCACATTATGAAAGAATGCTAGAAGAAGCAAGGGGTAGATCCAACTTTAGAGGCTAAGGATCTTGGCAGTCACAGAGTACACATGATAATGCAAACAAGGATAAGGATTGTCGTTACTATGGGAATTATGACCACATCGTGAAAGAATGCAAGAAGAAGCAAGCAACAATGTTTTCTCATGATGATGCAAGTGTCAAAGACATATATATCTAGCATAAACTCACTTTGGGACACATATGTTCAGCTTATCAACTTGAAAAACAAGCCTCTTTTCCATTTGTCAAACATACACGGAACAACAGTAGACCCTTGTAGCTTATTCATTTGGATATATGGGGACCTGCACATAGTGTATCTCTTGGAGGGTCTAGGTATTTTGTAACTTTTGCGAATGATTTCAGCATGTATACTTGGATATACATTCTGAAACATAAAGGTGAGTTCTTGATAGCTTCATGGATTTCAATCTCATGTAGAGAAATAATTCAACTATCATATCTCATGCCTATGGTTTGATGGTGGTGGTGAATATGTGTCGAGGGAGTTTGATAAGTACTTGACTAAGCATGGGATCAGTAGGAGAGACTGTTGACATGCAGTTATACTCCGTAGCAAAATGGAGTGGCTAAATAGAAAAACAAGGTGATTATGGAAGTAACCAAGGCAATGTTGAATGAGAAAGATACACCTCTTTCTTACTGGGCTGAAGCAGTTTTAACTGCTATTTATGTCATGAGTTAGACACCTATAGCTAATATACATGAGAAGACACCATATGAGCAACTTTATGGATATAAGCCTGACATTAAACACTTGAAAGTATTTGGTAGCATTGCATATGTACATGTACCTGATGAGAAAAAAAAGAAGCTTGATCTGAAAGTAGTGAAGGCTATCTTTATTGGTTACTCGCAGGAACAAAAGGCTTATAAGTGTTATGTTCCATCCACTCATGAGACTTTGATTAGTCATGATGTAGTATTTGATGAGCTAGCATCCTGGTATGGTGCTAAGTAGGTATCAATTCATGATGAATCTTCACAAAGTACATATGCTAAAAATGGAATGCAAAATACTACTACTGCTAGTGGACCTACGCATGATGTAATTGCCAGTGTGAGTCCTTGGACAGGTAGATTGCGCAGTCATGGATCTCATTTTATTGACACAGATATGTTAGTGAGGGGAAGACTAGACATGGATAAAGGCAAAGGGAAGACACTTGATGATGTAACAGGTCTATTGACATCAGGGTATGATTCCACTGATAGTCTAGATAGTGAGTTTGGAATACCTACAGTTGTTATGCTTGGTGTTAAGCAAAGGTATGTATCGCCTCATGAGAGAGTGGAGTCGCATAATGAACCTCAGCTACAAAGATCGTAAAGAGAAAGAAAGCTTGTTGATAGATTTACTTATAGTGGGTACTAGCTATGAAGTACAAAGAAACTAGATCATTTGCAAAAGCAGTTAAGGATAAGAACGGGTCTAAAGCAATGGATGAAGAGTATGATGCTTTGTTGAAAAATGGAACTTGGGATTTAGTTGAGCTGCATGAAGGCAAGATGTCTATTGGATGCAAGTGGGTTTACAAATTCAAATGTAAATCAGATGACTCGCTTAATAGATACAAAGCTAGGTTGGTTGTGAAGGGTTATGCTTAAAAATATGGGCTAGACTATGACGAGACTTGTAGTCCTGTTGCAAAGATGGCAACTATACATAATGTCATTGCATTAGCTACCTTTATATCAAATGGATATAAAGAATGCTTTCTTGAATGGTGATTTGATGGAAGAAGTCTATATATGGATCGATTGAAAGGATATGTACATGCTAAATATCCATCTTATGTTTGTAGATAGAAGAAAGCATTGTATGGATTGAAACAAGCACCATGGGCATGGAATGAAAAAAATCAACTCATGAAGGGGTGTGAGACAGAGTCTAGGTGGGTGGTGGGGCAAAGGTCAGGCAATGTCGGTGCAAGAGAGGGGAGATAGGAGGAGGAAGGAGGTGGAGGGAGGGGTTGGGGACCGGGGTGGGAGAGAGATGGAGGGAAGGAGGAAAGAGAGTGAAGAAGGAGATGTTGGAGGGGAGAGAGGGTGAGGAGGTGGGAGCATGACAGGGAGGGTGAAGGTGGAGGAGAGAGAAAGAGAAAGAAGGAAAGAAAGAGGGAGGGGAGGTGGGCAAGATAGTTGGTGAGGGAGGGAATTTTTAAAAACTTTCAAATTAAAAATTAACTAATGAATTAGTTGTTTTATGTTTGTGAAATGTTTTTTTGTTGTTTAAATTAATTTAAAAAAGGGGGGGAAAAGTTCCCCCTCACATGCAGCTCTGTCATGTATGGGGATGGCTCATGGGCGGGGGTTTTTTAAAAAGTGTGGTGGCGAATGTGAAAATGGTACAGGGCATGGGCGGGGGACCAATGCAAGGCATCGAACGTGATAGGGATATGAAAGAGGGAGGAATTGAGAAGGAGAGAGCTTGGGTGACAAGGAAATACATGACAAAGCTAGATAACATATTCAAGAAGTGCAAGATGATTTGGAAAAGGACGTTTTAGAGGGAGACAACGGCCCTACCTGCAATGTCAAGAGATTGTTGTGCCTCACCTAAAATCGCCAGGGTTATGGCAATAATAGATTATAGACAAGAGATGATAAATATTATAGAAGATGAAGGCAATAAGTAATAGGGACACAGGAAATAGAAGAAACCCTATATGATAGAGCTTTGGCTCACATTAAACAACCCATATACATTTAAAAACCCTATCCTAAAGCTTCAATAGGAAAACTTCAAATCTGCATTTCTAAACAAGCCAATGGTTCAAGGGTCTACAATATCCCTCTAATCTTGGCATTTTCTAGTAATAGATTGCTCTAGAATCAAGGTAGAACTCGCTGAGCAAGCAATGAACACTAGTGAACAACCTATAATCTTTGCACAAATCAATCCATAGCAATCCAAAGATACTCAGTTCAATCCCTCTTCATACATCAATACACATAAGTAAGTCTTGTCCTTATCTTCTTCCAATTATGCCTAAGCTTTTCCTTATGATTGGTTATAAGGCTTGATGATGATTTCACCCAAACTAACTGTGCCTTGCAATAGCCATAAATCAATGCAAAAAAAGTGGGCCTACCTCTCTTGTCCACTGACACTTCAAACCAGCAACGTAAGAACCAAATCTAATTTCATGACAGATATTGATAGATAGTATGAATTCAGCACAAACACATCCCATAGGCACACATGAAATCCTCACACTATCAAAGATCCTGCAAGATTTCAACCTATAGACATAGAACCATGTGATATCCACCCCCTCTAAACCTACACATCCTTTGTCATGTTCCATAGTAGTTTTGAGATTTTCTTCTTCATCCACAATATCATCTTCTTCTACTTCTTCAATGTTGTTGTGTATTTTCAGTGTCATGGTTCACTTCTTCATAAGTGACGGATTCTATTCTCTTGAACAGTTTGACTCATTTGCTAGCTATGGGTATCTTCAATTCATTCCCATCCAACTCAAAAAGGGAGTATGTACACCCAACACAATATACAGGCCAAACCATCTCTTGGAGGCTTTTCTGATTGTACTATGCTAATTATTCAAATTGATGTCATACATAAGTACCTAGTCTCCCTCCTCTATAGCTCTTGGCTTGAGCCTATGTCTTTTCTCAAACTTGTCTTTGTTCTGAAATCCAACTTCTTTCAATCTCTTCACAGCAAGCTCTATGTCTTTTGGTCTTATTTCCAACTAATGGATTCTAAGAGCTAGCAAATCTTCCCTACTCATCCCTTCTTCACATGGAAAGACATTCCTTGTGATAGCCACTTCTTCAATTGCCATGATCATTTTCTATCATATGTTAGCTCTGTTGGCTATAGCCTATCACAACACTATGAGTAGTGTGATCAAGTCATAATGCATATGGAAGCAATCATGGCCACTCTCAAAATTTTCAATTGCATGCCCTTGCTAAGGCCTTGACAATTGGCAAATGCCGTGTTTCACTTTTTCTATTCCCCTCTTGACTATCTGCAAAAGTAAGAGTAAGCTTGGTCCCCAATCTAGAGACGAAATCTCTAGCATCATCAGCATCAAGCTCTCCTCTGCCTATGCAGTGACCTTGCCCACATGTCCATAACAGCAAAATAGAACTTCCCCTAGAAACCCACATACATCAATTGTGAATTTAGTCCTCAAAGCTCGACCTTCATCCTCATTTGTAAGGTCCTCACATGCAAGAAAAACATATTTCATCTACCACAAACCCATAGGCACAATCGTTAGCTCTACAACCCATTTATAATGCATTGAAAGAGAATATGTAGGATGCGAACCATCTCTATATCTCATAGAAGAATACATTTGACATGTGCTGCAAGTATTTATAAACTTTGAAACATCCTTGTACATAGCCTTCCACTAGTGTCTCTCTTTGATATTCTCAAAGTTAGCCCATACTCCCGTGTGACTAGCCCATAAGCAAAGTTGTTTTTCAGAAAGTACCCAATACTCTCCATCATATAGCTCCTTTGAAAAAGTTTCCACTGAAGATGCATGACAATCATGGATAAGTATAGTAGTTATAATTTCAACCTCATCATCCTCAACCATCACATCATTATCATCATCATACTTGGCTCTAGACAACATATCTACCACTGTGCTATCATTTCCTACAATGTGCTAGAATTCAGGATTTATAAATTTTATATATGTAATCCATCACGACATGGCAATATTAGGAGTTGAGCAGCTCATAATCATCCCAAGAAGAGGTAAACAATCAGTGTCCACAATCACTAGTGCTCCAATAATAAAGTATCCTTGTCACATTTCAAAGTGGTAACAACTCCCCACGATTCTCTCTTTATTTATGGATATCTTATTTGTCCCTCATTCAATACTTTTGTCCCAAATCTAATTGCATATATGCTTCCCTCATCATCATCCTGACCAATAGCCCAACCAATGCTAATAGGGCTCGTATCCACAATGATGACAATGGGTCTTCCACATGTATAATCAGCTTTCCTCAAAGTTGTCACAGTCTTCAAAAATTTCTTCAACTTTCTCATAGGCTTCATGTGCATCATATCCCACTGGAATTTCTATCATTGTCTCAATAATTGATACATAGCATCTGCCATATGTGCAAAATTGTTGAAAGATATAACAAATGATGTATGTTCCGAGAAGAGATGTCTTGAATCCCATATGCACAGTAAGGAGAGTGGAACAACCCAACTACTATAAAGCATTATACTTGACTATCACTTTCAATATAAGTAATGCAATATCATGATGCTTTGTACTTTCAGTTAGTGTTATTATCATTGTCAGTCTCTTGCACAAGATTGTGTTTATGAGTCCAAGCTTCCATCTTGGAACCTAATTCACTTGTATAATAGTTGGTCTATTCATTGTCCATGTCACTATGAATCTTGTCTTAATTTTCCAATCCCATAGCTGCCATGATCTAGATCTGTGTTTCTAACATGGTATCAAAGCTAGGTTAGCATGGCTTAGCTCTTCTCTCTACTCCTTTGGTCCATCTCCATCTTTGGCCTGATCAGTACTTGCTCAAGATCTCATCTTCCACTTCTATCTTTAGTTACCTTCTAGGCTGCCATAGCCAAATTGCACTTGCCCTACTTTGAGCTCTTAGATCTCTTCAACCATGCAAGATCTTGACAAGCTTCCTTCATGAAACTTCTCTTCCTACTCTTGAAGCTTCTATCTGTCACCTCAAAGCTTAACATTGCTTACCACATAGCCCAGCATTACTCAAATTTGAAGTTGCTGTCTGAACTGCACCGAATTTTGTTCATACTGTTGATTCTTATCCTGTGCAATGCGATGTTGTCCATGACCATAGGGCATTGCAAGCTCCATATCTAAGCTATCTCCCACTAAAAGGATTTCCCAAGTGATCCATTGTTCAAGCTACCCCCACCAAAAAAATCAAACCCCTGTTCTAAAAACCCTAATTTGCCATAGCCAAGTACTCTTCAAGCTCCTTTCCACTTCACTTTTCCTACTGTTTTAGTCTATTAAATCCTCCTTCTCTTAGATTTGAAGTTTCCAGCAAGTATAAACCTTCAAGAAGAAGATTTGGAGCAATCCTGAAGATCAAGGTACTTGCCTAAATATCAAGCAACCAACCTATAGATCAAGCATCATCAAGCTTGACATCAAGTGCTTCAAGCTAATCTCTTTCTTCCTTGGTATACTCAAGTTTAACTCACTTGCTAGTTACACTCAGTCATTGGATGCCGATTCCTGGTCATACCAATGACAAACATGAAGATTTTAATATGGAATGCCCAATTGATTAAATCCCTTGCAACCCTCAATCTCATTGTAAAAGGATGCCCGAGTATAGTGGTGGGAAGACCTCCTTCAAAATGCCTGAACTTGAGCAAATAGCCAAATTCAATGGTGAAGGCTTTCATGCTCGGAAAGAAAAGACAATGTACCATCTCATGAGGAAAGACCTTTGGGATCTATTTGAGGATGATACAGGGGATGCAAATAGCAAGAAGGAAGACGATGAAGACGGGTTCATTGAAGAAGTCCAAAAGAGTGGAAAAAGATGAACAACAAGGCTCAAGCATCATTGTCTGGAGACTATTTGATGATGTATTGCACCATATCTCCGATATCAAAGATGCAAAAAAGGCATGGGATGAGCTTGACAGGATCTTTGGAACTCAAGCTAAAAACTCCAATGTAAAACTACTCATGCAATTCTATAAACAAGATGTAAAAGTTAGTTCTTCTATGACCATGCACATTAATAAGTTTAAGAGCCTAAAAAATCAACTTGCTACTCTAAAGAAGAACATTGATGAAGATGAACCCATAGCAGTATTACTAGCAAGTGTAAATCAAGAGCCATATGAAAACCTTGTATCTACCTTAAGTAATGTTCCAAATCTCTCACTTAAGGACATTGAGTACTCTCTACTTGATGAAGAAACTAAACATAAAAACAAAGATGCAAAGGAAGCTATCTCAACACAGAGAGACAGCCTGTTGTACACCAAAGGAAATTATGGAGCAAAGCGCCGAGGCCGAGGATTCAACTCCGACAACAAAGATAAGATGGCATGTCATTATTGTGGTAAGAATGGACATATAGCCAGTGAATGTTTCCATTGTTGTCGTGCCACTATGTGCACACTGTGTAAAAAAATCTAGAGTGTAGCTTCCTTTTAGATTTAGAGAGCCAATGCCACTTTAGACATTAGTATTGGTGTCCATGGTTCAAAATATTAGATTTTTTTTGGACAAGTTTTTAGTCAATTTTTGATATTCTAGATATTATCTCTTGTAAAAATCCATAAAACTATAGATAACTTCTAGATTAGGAGGACATGTAAAAGAAAGCATGTAGCTTTCAGCTAATTTGAGAGGATTTTATGTAAAAAGAGAGATTAGCGAAATCGTGCGATGCGCGATCGCCGTTTTCAGGGAGTGAACAGTACTCCGAAAGTGGGAGATGAAGAAGGAGTGATCTGGCACGATTCTGGCCAGGTGTCTTGGTATTTAACCCCCCTTTCGGAGCCATTGGAAGCATCAGATTGGTGATCTGATTAGCATAGAGGAAGGTATTATTTTGTATGCATTTTTGTCTATTAGAGTTATATTTTCTCATAATGCTGAAAGAAATTGACAAGCTTCATCTCTGTTAGTATTCTTCTATATTTTCTAATTCTTTTTGGGAGTATTCTTCTGCATCTTCAATCTCTTTGAACCCCTTCTCTTCCGTCTACTCCTCTCCTGAATCTACCTACACCCTGATGTCTCTTATCTTCAAGAACTTGGCTTGGAACCTTCAACCCTTCTCTTATCTCTACCATCTTCGAAGTCTAAGCTCTTGAACCCCCATACATTCTTCTCTTGCCAAACCCCTGTGGTGACCTTCAACCCTATGCACTGTGACATTGGTGAACCCAATGTGAAGGTCAGTGTAAGAGAACTCCAAGATGGGGGATTCTTTAGGAGATACTCTACAACATTTGGTGCGCATACTGCAGCAGACTCAGCAACAACAAATCCAAATGGTACAACAACAACAACAAAGGCAAGACGAAGAGAAGATTGATTCCACAGCTATCAAGGCCCTAGAGGAAGTTGGGCGTGAATTAAAACAATTTAATGGTTAAAATGTCTCTATTTTTATTCGCTTATATGTTGAAAAAATGCTCTTCTTTGGTGTACCACAACATGCATGGAGTCGTTATTTTGCCAGACTAGCTAAGCATGGTCTTCAAGAAAGAATCCATGGTCTTTTTCAACAAGAAGAAAGAATCCATGGTCTTTTTCAACAAGATGCGGATTGGGCCGCATTCAAAAAAGCCCTATGCGAAGAATTCTTCTTAGAAGACTCTAGCCTAATGACGAAGAAAAGTTTCACTGAATGGGTTGAAAAACCCAACAAAGGTTTAGCTGCAACAACTTTATACCATGAGTTTGAAAGTAAATTTGGACAACTTGATGCTGAAGACCAACAAAGTATGGAAGGATAGAAGATTGAATTATTCCTTAAGGCTGCAGATCCCATTCTGCAAGAAAAGCTTTGCTGATCGCCTAGAAGATGCTACCTCTGAATCAGGAGTCAAGACTGCATGGGCAGATGTTATTGATGTAGTTAACATGATTGCTCAAAGAGAGAGGATGCGACTAAGATTGGGCTCTACTTCAACTTCAACAACTCCATTGATGGAGCTTGTTCCACCTTCAAAATCCCCTATTCCTTTGACTAATCAACCAATTCTTTCTTCTTCTGTTCCTTCTAAAAATGATGTAATGGATGAACTCATTAAAAGCATGCGTGACCTTCATTTGAATCTTACAGAAATTAGTTCCAAAGTAGAGAAGCTAGATGTCAAAGTCGAAGAGCGGGGACAAGCATCAACTCAAAGACCCATGAGAGAAGGCGTTAAGAGGCGCTATATTTGGTGTGACAGCCAACAACATGACAAGAGGGAGTGTTCTGCCTTCCGTGAGGCTGAAGCACAGAAGCTCGTCTTATGGAAAAATTCATGCGGTTGAAACTGGTCTTCCACTAGAGCCAAATTTTGGCAATGGTGGAATGAAGAAAAAATTAGAAGATTTAGCTGTAAAGAATGCCTATGCAGCAATTGATGCAGCTACCTATGGGCTACAAATTGAGCCAATTAAATCAAGTTTGAAAGCATGTAAAGCTAATGTGCAATCTAAAGTATGGATGCAAGCACTAGATCAAATGGAACGTGGTAAAGCAGCCAAAGAAGATTTGGCTAACGCTAGTCAGTATATTCAAGGAATAACTGGTTGGAAAGAACCAGTAGATTCTTTTTCTGCCTTTGCACATTTGGCTAACATCAATTATAAAGAAGTCTTGATTGAAGAAAAGAGAAGAAGAGAAGATGAACCAAGGCCTTCCTCTTCTGGCCCTCCAAAACGGGTAACTAGAAGAACACCTGAGCAAGGATAATGAACGAGCTATCCAATTTCTTACTGTGTGTGTTAACCATCATCGAAACAGAGATCGACCAATTTCTTACTGTGTCTCTAGCAAATTTATATGTATGTACAACCAATAGTATGGGCTGTTATAAATCTCTTCCGGCCATGACTAAGGCTAAAAGAAAATATTTATGTCATGTAAAAAGGGAGCTGAAAACTTATGACATGATGGCTAAAAATGAAGATATTTCAGGCATTTCTTTTGGACTGATTACTACTAACACATTGGTTGAAATATATGCAGCTACTCATGCAGAAAATCAGGCTGAAAATCAATCCATAGAAGTATGTACATTGGATTTTTATCAAACAATTCAAGAATTTGTTGAACAGGAAGACAATGGTTTACTCAACAAGGCTGAAGCACAAGTGGAGACAAAATACAAGACAATGGATAAGAAAGTCAAACCTGTGGCAGTCCCACTACCTCTTGAAAGTGAAGGGCTTGCTGATAGGGCAGCAAATTAGCCAAGTCTTCGTGATCCTTCCAACATTGGTCAGTTCTAGTTCATTTCCTTGAAGAAGATTATGAAGAAGATTGGCTAAAGATCACCCAATATTTGAGCACAATGAAGAAGAAGGAGACTTGGACTAATGAGGAGTTCAAACATATCAAGAGGAGTTCAAACATATCAAGAAGAAGGAGACTTGGATTGATGAGGAGTTCAAACAATGAAGAAAGGAGCACCTGTCCGAGTTCTAGGTAACAAAAGATTGCAACAACAGGTAATGAAGGAATTTCATGAAAGCTTGTGGGCTGGCCATAGAGGCAAATGGGGAACCTTTAGTAAAGTCAAAGAAAAATACTGGTGGCAAAACATGTATCGAGACATAGCACATTTTGTTGAAACCTGTTATGTGTGTCAAATGTTTTCTATGGTCAAGCATCGAGATGGGTTACAACCAACTTATCCTTTGTCTATACATTATAGATGGGTTATTGATCTTGTAACCATGCCTACAGGAATATGGAATGTGCGGTATTTAGTGCTTGCAAGAGAGGATCTAACCAATCAAGTTGAAGGCAAAGCCTTAACAACCAAATCCACTCAAGCGGTTTGTCATTTTTTGCTTGAAGAAGTGTTTTGTAGATATGGTTGTGTGGGTAAAATAACTGCAGATAGAGGAGAGTTGGATGCTGATGAGGCACGCAACTTCTTTGCTCAATTGGGTATTAAGTTGGCTTTAACTTCATCCTACAATCTTAAAGGCAATTGTGGGAGCTTTCTCTCAACCGCCAAGACCCACGGACCGCTTATTGTTTCAAGTGTTCCAAGCCGAGCACTAATGGCTACCTCTCACATAGCCGACGTGCCATCCATATCTACAAGTGTCGTGAGCTTACCTCCATGCCAATCGAGTTACCTCCTCTCCCACACACTCCGGTAGCTCCACGATCCAAGTGGAAGCTTCAAGTAAGCTTCATCCTCAAGCTCGCAAGAGAAGAGAAGAGAAGAGAAGAGAGGAGAAGAAGAGAGGAGAAGATGGAGAGCTTCTCCTCCTCGGTCCCTCACCCTCACACACTCATTCCCTCACACTCTCACACTCCCTCTCTCAAGTACAAGCTCAAGCAAGCAAGAACAAGAAGAAGAAGAAGAAGAGGAGAGCCACTTTTGGCCACACACAAGAATGAGCTTCTCATTCACTTTTCAACTTTATATACAAAACCCTAAATCCCTTTTGGGCGGTCATCCCCTTTTTTACATGGCCGGCTGTGGCCTAGGCCCTTTTTCCCATTGTCCTTCTATCTTCCTAGCTTCCTTTCCACCGCCCGTCTACATTTACAAATTGCACGGGTGAGAGCCCGGCGCTCCTTAAATTAAATCATGATGTGCTTGCGCTCTTTTACAAAAGTATTGACTTGCGCTTTTCCTTGTGCGCCTTTGTCTTCCGTTTCACTTTGCCTTGGCCTTTGTCTTTTGCTTTAGCTTTTCTAGATTTTCCACCTTGTTCGTCTACCGGTTAACATTACCCCCCGCCTAGACAAGTGATAGTCCCATGGCACTCACCGTCGTAGGTAGCGGGCTTTGGCATGCACTGAAGATGTGGGTGGAAGGGACATCGGTGGTTGCCATGGAGGAGTGTTGGTGGTGGGGTGGAGGAAGGTCGTTGGGGGCACGTTGGTGGCCTAGGTGGCTGGCGGTAGGGCTATTCTTTGTTGAGGATTGCACTGATGGCCAACACAAGTGTTGGTTTGTTGGGGATTCTGCACATGACGATTCTTGGAGAGCTTGCAGGATGATAAAGGATAAGAATTTAGATTTGGGCGTCGATGAAGAGCGAACGACACTTTTGTTGAAGTCTTCAATACCTGCAATTGAAAACCTCTCATAGGTGGTCTCTCCCTAGGGGTAGTGCTAGTCTTCTCTATTATGCACAAGACATAGTTCAATTAGTTTGGGAGACAGGTGAACTCTAAGCAAGCTGAGAGTATTGTCCTGCACTTGAGGACCCGAACTGTGTATATATTTTGGTGCAGATATTATGTGAGTGCTAGTGCATACTTAGATATTATGTAGTTAAAAGACTGCATGCTGGTTTCTCGTAACAATGTGTGGATGAAGCAATGTTGTCCATGTTGAGAAGTACACGTGAAGTTGTATGAGACATCCTTTGCATTGTGACTGCACAACGTAGCATAATTGAACACAGGGACACCGCACTTTCAGTAGCTGGGAGCTATGGGACTTGCTTGATGAGGATGGTGTATTTTCATGGCCATTCGTGCGGTGCTTACCACAATTGATTACAATGGTATTAATGTAGAGTGCAAGAGGGAATTGTGCAAATGGGTCAGGGTGACAAGTCTAACCATAGGCGAGATAAGCTCCCTAGGTATGTCCTACCCTTGATGTGCCCTGAACAATTGTGGGTGATGTTAAAGGGCTAGGGGACTAGGGATGGAGCCAGCCGACCAAGGTCACTGGACGTACCTAATTTGAGGACCCTTAGGTGCTGTGCTATGATCGTGGGTGCTTTGTATCTTTTCATTTTTTTCTTTTCTTTTCTTTTCTTTTTTCCTTTTCCGTTTTCTTTTTTGTTTCCTTTTCTTGTTCTTTTTTCTTTCTTTCTTTCTTTTTTTTTTGAACTTCCTGCATACAACCGTTGCAATATGTTGAGGCTATTAGCCTTTCAATGGGTTGGGAAATGTCAAGCTTCGAAGGCTCAGGAAATGGATATTACAATGATGATTGTGCCCTAGCCTCGTTGTTAGAGAAGCAGTCGTTGAGATGGGGAGATACAGTTGAGATATTGCAACCCTCTTTGGAAAGTGTGATGTTGGTACAATTGGGGTAACATTTGCTGTGAGTGCCCGGCGCAGAGTATAACCCAAAAAGAGGAAGTGGTTAAGATCATGCTTTGGGCCATGCGACGTGGGCACTCGCACGGGTGATTTTTGCTTTCGGCAGCGTGGCTTTGTCGAGGCTCTTTGTGGGGTCTGTGGTCTTGCTGTGACTTGGGCATTAAACACTTTCGCACAAAGACCTGCATCATCCTGCATCCACTTGTCACTTCATGAGAGTACATGCACGGCATATGCCGCAACTATAATAAACCAGTGCAACGCAAGGAGGCATCACTTATCTGAATTCCCTGGTGTTGGCTTAGATACTTATCACCTGCGCTTGATTAGCTTTTTCTTTTGCTAAAGACGTGAAATATATTAAACGCAAATATGAAAAGTTTGTACAATTGGGGAACATGTCAGCACTTAACCATTTAAAGACAAAAAGTCATGGCCAGGTAGCATTTGATAAGCCTTTTATACAACATGGGGCTACTCTATTTGTATGAGGTGGGGCAAGTCTGGGTGGTTGGGCGACTGAGGCTGTGCTGCTGAGGGGCTCCTGTGAGGCTGGGCGGGGAAAATGTCAGCTGGGACCTGGATGGTGTAGTCCTTGGTCGCAATTGTTTCCAGAATGCTTTTGAACAATGCATCAAGTTCTTGCTTGTCTCAAGCTGCCCTCTCCTCTTTCGAGCAACTGGTGCCCGAGCGTCTGGTGGGGGCCCACACAATCGGTGTTGCCACGCCTCGTGTACTCCCTTGAGCTTCTATTTCCCTGGCCTAGGGATCTTTTGGCCTACGTTCAGGCCGGTGTCGCTTGGGGCCTCGTTTCTTTGCATACCTTTTAAGGGTAGGTACGTATCGTTCCAATGGAGGAGCTTGTGCTACATGCTCCCTTCGACGGTGAATAACGTCCTTGCAAGTCAACTACACTGGGTGCTCCATGTCTGCTACCATAGGGGGACCTGCAAATGCGAACCAAGGATTAGGCCTTGAGGAAGGATAAAACTATTTGCATGGAAGGGATTATACAGCGGGTTATCAAGTGCATATGATGAGGAGGGGAGAGGTGAGGCATGCAGTGTTTGTTGTAGAGGGATGGCCCCCATGATGATGTTCGTTTTGCCTCCAGCCATTAGCAGATCTTGGCTTATGCTAAGTTGCGTAGACTGGTTGTCATGGAGTGGAGCAGGGCTCATCCCCTGGAAGGATAGACCGAAAAGGAGAAAAGGTGTATAGAAAGGGACGGTGCCCCATGTACACCATCAGAGTTGTTGGTCAAGGCTTCCTATGGCGGTAATGAGGGTTGCAGGCCCTCCACTTGGAGGTGGGAATGGTCACACGACTTCTAAATGTGTGATGAGAGGAGGACCTGAGGAGCTTAGCCTATCAAACCCAACTCTTCTCCCTGCGCTTGACTATCATTGCTTGTGTGTGTTGATATTGTCTATACAGGGTCACAAAAGTCATTGTTTATTTATAAACATATTTACGAATCCATGTCACTTCACAAGGATAAAAGCCAATTGTAGAACTCCGGATTGTATTGAAGTGTGGTACACGCATCTAGTACTCGTGGCAGCTTACTCAATACCGATAGATATTTTGCAACATCGAGTAGCATGGAACCTTGTCCGAGTCTACTGGCAACATGTAACTCCTCGTCAATGAGAACCTTATCAAACAGAGAGTTCTCTTGGCTAGTTTCAGTTAAGTCCATACCCCGAGTGGCAATCAGCACTTGAAAGGAAGTTGGTGCCACATAGGTTGGGTCTCTTTGAGACCGCCATTTGGCCAATCGCTCCTCTGAGACTGTCATAATCTGGGCTCCTAGTTCGACCATTGCAAAGTGGTTTTCAAACCAATGTTTTTCAAATTGACTTCGACCCTCTGATTGTCACTTTAGTTGCTCTATCTCTAAGGGATTTGATTGGCAGAGCATATCATTGAATGTTACAGATAAGTGTAGTTCATGGGCTTCCTCGTCAGAGGTGAGTTGCATGTGTTCATGCAGGAGCCTGTCATAGTGCTCGTCGAGATGTTCTTGCTCTTCCCAGGATAAGGAAAATGGCAAGTATTCTCCAAGATGCTCCTTAGGGAATGCGCCCATGTCCGCAAGGACGTAGACACGCGCGAACACCTTAAGCTTAGCATCCAACTCAGTTAAGCATTCTGCGACACTTCTATGTTCAACGAGGGCTTGCTCGGATGCTATCTCATGCAAGGTTCTAGGAGTTTGCCTAGGCTTTAGCATAGCTGGGGGCTCATGCCTAAATGAGCAAGATTGGTCAACGCTAGGATTTCTTATGCTCTCGGGGTTTCCATGTTTCTCCTGAGGCTTTGTTATTGCATCATGGTTCTCCTTAGATGTGACTGGTATAAATTTGTCACCCTGTTGTGACAGCGTTGTATCCACTCTTGATTGGTCAATGCGAGTTCTATTGTCGGTGGATTGAGTGTTGAAAGCAACCATTGATGGTAACAGCTGCTTTGATTTTTTAGAGCACAGGGATGTGTCTGAGGTTTCACGATTGGGAGAGACATCAATGGGTTCATTGGTGGATGGTCTCGATGCTTCAATCTTCTTAGGGTCTACAGCCACTTGCAACTGCCATTGTTTTTTCTTTCTTTTCTCTTCTTTTTCTTAGGCAATCGAGATGTATCCCTTGAAGACTCGGGACCTTGAACTAGGTCAGTCGTTGATGTGCTTGACTGGGCCTCAGCATTCTCTTTCTCTAGTGTGTCCTCATGGGGCATCGCCATGGCCTGCTGAATAGCCTCGCTAGGTTGTGAGGGTACAACTGCCTCTCTTTTTGGAGAGTCTAGCTCTTCAATCAATTCCCTTCTGTTTAACTCCTCCAGCTTAGGCTTTAAGCACTTTGGAAGTGCTGGAGTTGTCAAGGATGCTAGTTGTGGCACCTCCTCCACAGGTGAACTGCTAAGGACACGTTCCGCAAGGGGCATTGTCACAGCCAGGGGTTGTGACTGCTATGATCCTTGATTGAAAATAGTAGCGGCTAGTCTAGTGGACTTGCTACTCTTGGTGGATTGCGGTGTCAAGTCCCTAAGGCGATCAAAAGTGGTCGTGTCTTCTGTTACCCTTTGAGCATTCACCTGTGTAGATCGAGCATGAGTTGATCTAGTCACATTAGGTGGCACAGGCATATCCTTGGGCTGAGAGCTACGGCTGGTGTCATGTCCCACCTCTTGGACATTTGGAAGCTTAGATGGAGATAGAGATTGGGACTGAGCAGCGGCCCTTGATGACCGCTGTTGTGCTTCCTGTGTCTGTTTGGGAAAAGAGGGTGTAGGAGATCTAGGACTCTTAGGTGGACTTGGCACTGGCTGAATGATTTGCTCGAGGCTATTAAATGATTGTGCCATTTTCTTTGTTGAGCGATTAGCCTTCTCATGAGCAGCGTTGTGCCTTTGGTACTCATTATCCTCTTGGAAAATCAAAGGCTCCTTGGGCACTAGTGGCTTTTGCATATCCTCAACGATTGCATCTAACATCTACTTGTCAAGCACACTAGGCTGAGGATCTACCCTCCAATTGGTTTCTTGATTTCGAGCGTGAGGGGCTCGGTCACTCCAATGCTTTTGACTCGAGACTTGGTTTTTCGTTTAGATCTCCTCCTACGCTTCTTTGCTCTTGATATGATCTGGCCTTCAATCGACAAAGGAGGTTTAGCAGGGGGTTTTGGCACCCAAATCCATCGGTTGCCCACATAATACCCTTGAGCACATAGAAACGCTTTGGATATCCATCACGGTGTTGTGTTGACCCTCAATCGATGCCTTCGTCTACAAGGCTTGGGCTTCTTTTGGGGTCTTCTATGATATTTGTAAGTCCAAAGCCCATCCATGGCATTGCCTCCTAACCTTCTTGTTTCAGACATGGCCTCACTCGCTGGTTCTCGTTGTTCGACCTGTGCTTATATCAGCTCTTCAAACAAGTCCTTGCCCTCGTTAATAGGCTTGACTGTTATGTTAGCACTTTCCTTGCCTTTCCCTCGAGGTTCGATGAGGTCACCCTTGCTAAAGGTTGTGACTATCCTCACACTCGATAGTGTCAGGTGTATCCTCTGCGCTACATAGTCGGCCTCACACTTGGTCGCCCTTTTGAAGGGTCTTCCTAGGAGGGTTTCCTTCCCGTAATTAGCACTATTTGGAGGAACATGAAATAGGATAGGCAAGCTTCCAGTTTCAATTTTCGCAAGGATTTTGCACTTCCTTATGAGTGCTTGTGGGTGTCTCCCGTAAGGGCTAAGAGTTGCATTAGTCGGTGTGAGATCTAGTTGGCCTAGTAGGGTCCATGATTCATAGGTCAAGATATTAAAATCTACTCCATCAATCAGAGCATCGATAGTATGCTCTCTTTTTACAGTGAGTTTGACCCTAAGGTAAGCAGGTGGTACTATGTCTTCGTCTTCCGGGTCTTGGCTTGTAAATTTAAGCCTTTTGACAAATGCCCTTGAGTCCCCAACTGCACGATCAGATGTGGATTCTCCACTGATGTCTTGGATCGTTAGTGCAGTGCTATTCAAGGAGCATCTATCGTCAAGACTGTCATATCTAGTCATTCCCGCTGTTGTAGCTTGATGTTGTTGCTTTCCGCTTTGACTAGATGTAGTCCAAATGCAACACGTATGTGTTTTTGCAATGTGGCCTTTTGGCCCTTGTTGGCTAGACTGGCCCATTGAGGTTCTACGGTCTCTGTTTCTCTCTGTTCGAGTATAGGCTTTTGGTTGCTCTTTTGTAAGTGAGAATCCATGCTCGTGTAGAGCCATTACTACACTAGGGTGTAATTTGGAGGACCTGCCACGACGCGTGTTCTCTCTCCAACCTACTTGGGGGAGGTGCAGAGAGGGCAGAGCCCCCTCTGCGGGGGTCCGGGGGGGCAGTCCCCCCGGCCCGCAAGGCCGTTACGGTACATGCCATACGTGACTTGAAAGACCATTTATAGCCAAACTTTGAACTACTTGCTCCATGTTTCAGCCCAGTGATCGATCTATGTTATGGTTTCGGCTCTATATGGTCCCTCGGTCAGTTTCACTGTCTTCAGGTTAAAATTTGAAAAAATCTAAATTCGGCCCAACAAGTCTAAATTGCAGGGGCCGAATGCTGGATTCGGCCCATCCGAGGGCCGAGTGGAAGGTCCGAATGTAACTAGTCCGAATGTCAAATTTGGCCAGTCCGAGTCTGGTTGTCCCAGGGTCGAGTGGGCCGAATTTCAAAGTTGGTCTGAATGCTCAATTCGGACGAGCCAAGTGGTGGGTGTCCGAGTCGAGTGGGTCGAGTCGAGTGGTCTGAGGGCCGAATGGCCGAGCGGTGTGAGGGCCGAGTCAGGTGGGCTGAGTCAAGTGGTCCGAGTGGTAGTGGGCCGAGGGCCGATTCTAGGACTCGGCCTAGAATCGTCGTCACTTGGACTAGCCGAACGCGGCGCGACTCTGGCCGGCGCAATGATAAATCGCTCGAATCACAAGATTTAGGTCACGGCCTATCACACACACCTTCAGATCGAAGCTATGGATGGAGGGGAAGAGTTATATATACCTGGAATAGCCAATAAACTCCAAAATGCAAATCGACCACCAAATCAAACCCTCATGACCTATTATGACAGCAGAAACCACGATGCTTGTTTTTCTTCTTTTTCTTTGTTTTTTCCTACCCTAATGCACCCAAATCACAAAGCAAATAACTACCCTACTCCAACATGCTTTTCCAAATCCAAAAAACTAAAAACCTACTTGCTAAGGAGATCGAATACCTCTTCAAACTCCCTCGCTTCCTACCTATCTATCTCAAGCACCGGTTCGGGGAAAACCCTTACTTCGATGCTCAATTCGAAGTGCGCAAGCGCTCAAGGCTTGAATCTGTTGGTCCTAGCAATGGAACCAAAATGTGGGAGCTTTCTCTCAACCACCAAGACCCACGGACCGCTTATTATTTCAAGTGTTCCAAGCCGAGCACTAATGGCTACCTCTCACATAGCCGACACACCATCCATATCTATGGGTGTAGTGAGCTTATCTCCATGCCGATCGAGTTACCTCCTCTCCCGCACACTCCTGTAGCTCCACGAACCAAGTGCAAGCTTCAAGCAAGCTCCATCCTCAAGCTCCACACTCCAAGCTCCATAGCCGCGAGCAAGAGAAGAGAAGAGAAGAGAAGAGAAGAAGAGAGGAGAATATGGAAAGCTTCTCCTCCTCGGTCCCTCACCCTCACACACTCACTCCCTCACACTCTCACACTCCCTCTCTCAAGCACAAGCTCAAGCAAGCAAGAAGAAGAAGAAGATGATGATGAGGAGAGCCACTTTTGGCCACACACAAGAATGAGCTTCTCATTCACTTTTGAACTTTATATACAAAACCCTAAATCCCTTTTGGGCGGTCATCCCCTTTTTAACATGGTCGGCCGTGGCCTAGGCCCTTTTTCCCATTGTCCTTCTATCTTCCTAGCTTCCTTTCCACCGCCCGTCTACATTTACAAATTGCACGGGTGAGAGCCCGGCGCTCCTTAAATTAAATCATGATGCGCTTGCGCTCTTTTACAAAAGTATTGACTTGCACTTTTCCTTGTGTGCCTTTGTCTTCCGTTTCACTTTGCCTTGGCCTTTGTCTTTTGCTTTAGCTTTTCCAGATTTTCCACCTTGTTCGTCTATCGGTTAACAACAATGGAAAGAGTAAGAGAGGTCATCAACCTATTCTCAAAGCTCTAGCAAAGTCTTGTAGAGGAAAGATCAAAGAATGGCCTAAAATGCTACCTTTTGCATTATGGGCTAATTGGACTACTCACAGTTCAGTGATTGGCTATATGCCAGCTGAACTTATGCATGGACAACAACCAATTATGCCAATTGAAGAATCTATTCTTATATGGAGTCTTCTACCTTGGGAGGAAGGCATCAGTAGAGAAGAGTTGCTGACTTTGCGCATATGGCATCTAGAAAGAAGGCCTAAAGATGTTCAAGCAGCTATTGAGAAGCTAAAGACAGCAAGACTAAAGAACAAAAGAAGATTTGATAAGCGACATCAACTTCGGCCAAGAGCAATTCAAGAAAATGACCGGGTGCTTGTCTAACAACAGCCTAGACAATCAATACAGTGCTTCTAGGAAGATGGTAAAGCGTTGGTTTGGCCCATATGTGGTAAAGGTCGTTCATGACAATGCCACATATTCATTGGCTGAATTGGATGGAACAAGCATGAAGATAACCATAACTGGAATAAGAATCAAGCTCTTCAAACGAAGAGAAAATTCAACATATGAGCTAGAAGACTTGAATATAATTCAAGAGCATGAAGACATAGAGGAAGAAGAAGAGGCAGAAGATGAAGACATTGACATGGCAGAAGATACTTCTTCTGACACTGCAAATCCGTAAGACTTTGGCACATGCCAGAGGATGTGTAGGCTAGGAGGGGGTGGATGTCATGCCACTACGTGCACACCGTGTAAAAAAAATCTAGAGTGTGGCTTACTTTTAGATTTAGAGAGCCAATGCCACTTTAGACATTAGTATTAGTGTCCGTGGTTCAAAATATTAGATTTTTTTTGGACAAGTTTTTAGTCAAATTTTTATATTCTAGATATTATCTCTTATAAAAATCCATAAAACTATAGATAACTTCTAGATTAGGAGGGCATGTAAAAGAAAGCATGTAGCTTTCAGCTAATTTGAGAGGATTTTATGTAAAAAGAGAGATTAGTGAAATTGCGTGATGCACGATCGCCATTTTCAGGCAGTGAACAACACTCCAAAAGTGGGAGATGAAGAAGAAGTGATCTGGCACGATTCTGGGCAGATATCTTGGTATTTAACCCCCCTTTCGGAGCCATTGGAAGCATCAGATTGGCGATCTGATTAGCATAGAGGAAGGTATTATTTTGTACGTGTTTTTGTCTATTAGAGTTATATTTTCTCATAATGCTGAAAGAAACTGACAGGCTTCATCTCTGTTAGTATTCTTCTATATTTTCTAATTCTTTTTGGGAGTATTCTTCTGCATCTTCAATCTCTTTGAACCCCTCCTCTTCTGTCTACTCCTCTCCTTGAATCTACCTACACCCTGATGTCTCTTATCTTCAAGAACTTGGCTTGAAACCTTCAACCCTTCTTTTATCTCTACCATCTCCAAAGTCTAAGCTCTTGAACCCCCATACATTCTTCTCTTGCCAAACCCCTGTGGAGACCTTCAACCCTATGTGCTGCGACATCGTAAAAGAGCACAACAGGTACAGAATGGTAACCATCATCAAAATTGGTTCATGAATGAAGAATATGCTTCCGTTATCAACAACAACTTTGACAGATTGTTTTGAATAATTTACCTTTCCTATAGTGGATCTTATGTTTTCCTATAGTGGATTTTGTTTCCCTTAGTGTATTTGCTTTGTAAAACAAAACCCATACCAAAGATATAAAGTTTCAAGCTTTAACTTGACTAGGCTGCCTATGAGCTAGTCTCTTGGGCCATGTCATCATGTAGGGGGGGCAAAAGCTAGCAAGTGTAGGAACTCATCATTTGAGGGGGGTGTTGAAAGATATGACAAATGATGTATGCTCTAGGAAGAGATGTCCTAAATCCCATATGCACAATAAGGAGAGTGGAACAACCCAACTACTATAAAGCATTGTACTTGACTATCACTTTCAATATGAGTAATGCAATATCATGATGCTTTGCATTTTTAGTTAGTGTCATTATCATTGTCAGTCTCTTACACAAGATTGTGTTTATGAGTCCAAGATTCCATCTTGGAACCTTATTCAATTGTGTAACAGTTGGTCTATTCATTGTCCATGTCACTATGAATCTTATCTTCATTTTCCAACCTCCATAACTGCCATGCTCTAGATTTGTCTTTCTGACAAAAATGAGATATTTAGATAAGATAAAATACACAAGCTCCCAAAAACCTCCTTACCTTTGATACTAAAGAGCAAGTCTCATCCATCCTATCAATTGCATCCACCTTTACTAATGATGGCCTTTTGGCATATGGACAGCACATATGTCCAACAATCAATACTCCATTCACTCCAAAGATTGACTTTTGACCTATAAGAGTGAGATTCACTTCTTTGAGTCTATCAATGATCTTCTCACCGTCAATAGAAATATGATGAGGAGTAAATATTTTTCATCTCTATTCATTTAGCCCTTCATCTTTATCCTCTTCAGTGCACCCTTTTATTGGCAATTCATTAAAAAAAAGGTATAGTCAGATGAGGCATATAATCCCACAATACTTTGTTCATAACATTCATCATGTGTGCAAATGAATTCATTGTCCCCTGTGGTAGAGTGCACATGCGCACTAATCCCAATGGTGTCTTCATGGTTGCAAGATTCCTATTTTCAATTGCTAACTAGAACTAATCATAGCAATAGTATAAGTCACCCAAAGAATATACTACTTTATTAGCAAAAGCCTCTGCAAACTCATCAACAATAGGACATGGTTCTACATTTTCAATGATCACTTTATTGATCAGCTACATATCCTATATAAAATACCAATGTTTCATTTTTCTTGGTATAATGAACCATCGATTCAAGCAAGGAACTGAGGAAGGTTCCAAGATCCCCATCTTAATCTTTTCATTTAGGAGATCAATCAATGTCTGCAAATGAGCTTTTGGCACTAGAATTGACCTGCAGGTTGTATGGTACATATGGAGTGAAAGTAACCAGAGGAGAAACTATACTTAGATACATACATCCACTCTCACATGGTTGAAATCCAAAAGGCCTCCAAAGCCTAGATAACATTTCCTCAAAACATCACTTCTCTATAGGCAAAATAATCTCATCACATCCAACTTTTAGCTCTTTGAGAGAATGTGCAGTAAAGCTGTGATGACTAATCTTCTTTGTATCCCTTTAATTTGGCTGATGAGAAGCCAACTCAATCATCTAATCACTATTTGGAGGCAATGGCAATACAACTAGTTTCACTTTCTTATCCACAATCGTATACTATCTATCAACCTTAGCTTCAGTCATGTCATCTAAGCATAGACCTCCATGCATCACAAAATCAGCTATCACATGGCACATGTCCAAAGAACACACCTATATCATGCTATTTTTAGGTTTCGTACAGACTTCAAGATTGCTAAAATTTCAACCAATGTATCTATATAAGACAACTCATCATATATGCCAAAAATAGATTCATCTACATCCAATAATGCATGCTCTTTCATATTTTTTATAGTCGTAAAAACGTTTTGCTTTTCAACCGTGTTCATGGTCTCAACTCTTTAAAAAACATATAGAGCTTCCAGCTAAAAATCCAATGGAAACTAGAGAAAAAGCACCAAGCCTCCTATGTGAGTTGAGAGCTTTTCCCATCTAGCACTATCATAATCCTACTTTATAGTGGTACTCACTGAAAACCCAGCTCTCTCAATTTCTTTACATTCTGTGATAATGGATAATTTCTCAATGTATCTTGATTCCTAGCATGATTAACACAAATAATCAAAAAGTGAACATCCCTCTTACCATATTAGCTCTTGATTTGTGCATTGGCTGATCCATTATCTATAACCTTTATTTCCATAGGTACAACAATGATGTATGACTGTCCGAGGATAATGGGATAAGAAGAGGAATCCTACATAAAAAAGTGTTGCTCATCTTGGATATCACCGATAGTAATCTTGACATTTGGGCAAGTTGCATACAAATCCCCTAGAGAATTGTTGGCTACCATTATCCTCCATCCATGGTCTATATCAACCAGTCATTTTCCACTCTCATACAAAGCTCCTAAACATGACACTGATTTCTTAGCCATGGTCATCAATAAGTGTACTACAAGAAGTTTCAAGGTCCCCAACCTTGACAATTGTCTCTATACTCATACAAACCTAATGAATGTGTGTAATGACTCCTAGGTATCATGCTTGAAGCCTCCTCATCAATGTAGTACATCTATTGCACTCCCCTTTTTGTATTGCTAAATATTGTGTTTTTAGCCATCACAAGTGGTTTTCTATCATCAATGATGTCATTTTCAATAATTTATATTACAACACTTGCATCATCATTATAAACTATCTAAATACCCATGTGATTCAAGCTCTTCTTCACCCTGCATCATATCATGAATTGGCTCTCCAACAAACTACATTTTTTCTCTTGATAATATCAATGATTTCCTCATGGAACTCTCTCTTTGCAATGCTAAGGATCTCTCCCAGATGCAATTCTACTTTGCTATTCAAGATGTGCTACCTCCTCAAGAACCTTTCTCAAATGAGTTTGTAGTTTCAATGTTTGACTATTGTATGCTGGTTGATTCCCCTTTGACTTTGCATGCTCTTGATTTTTCTCTTTTGCAACATCCTCCTTGTTATATTGAGGTGTAGGTTAAGCACAGAAGGTGCAAGATGTGGTTGATCTAAATGAGATCTACCACTCCCTCTAATGACCCTCTTAGACATCCCAAGATTTCCATCATCCCTCTTTCTCTTCTCTTCCACAATAACATATAGATCCTATGACCTAGCAAGGTACACACTAATAGAAAAATAGTCTACTAGAGCATCCCAATGTGTCATCTCTTGGATACTCTTTCTTGCATAATTTAATTCAACCCTAGGGATCTTTCCCTTCTTTGCCCTATGCATAGCTGAGCTCAAATTTTAGCTTTCTTGCTAGATTTAGCAACACATCTAGGATCTTTCTCCATATGAAGATAAAAATTAGTAGCTTCCACTGCAGCATAAGCATTCCATATAGCAATATCATCCACCAACTTCTACATTCCACCCTTTCCAAAAATTGGAATAAGTAGTAAGCCTGTCTTGCGAAGGTCGATCCTGCCATCTTTAAAGAAAATCAAAATCTTTAATAATGCATCCCTATAAGTCCCATAATTCCTACACTCATATTAGTGCTATCACACCAAATACATCATCATACAAGCCTTCGCAAATGAGGGTTCTTGGTGTAGCAGACAACCCTTTTCTTCCATTCTTGCAAACTTCAATTGTAGCTCGTGCATGCCCTTATTAACCAATTCATCCATTACATCCTCTTTTATTGCACCAAATATTGAAATAGGTTGCTTTCCTACTTGCTCTGTGACCTTGCTAGTGGCCAAAGCCATAGACCTATTATGCATCATGGCTCATCTCTATTGTCTCTTAACAAGCATAGAGACAACATCCTTGATATCGTACCACTTTGTTTTTAAACCTTGTTTGTTAGTTTCATCTTCAAGAAGCTCTTCCACGTGAACCTACAAAGTAGGATCTGCAGCTTGTAGAAACAATTCTATTTTCTTATATTCAAGAGCCTGTCACTTTGCAATATCCAATTGGTCAAAGTTGCACTCAAACTCATGCAAAAGCTTTGTAGGTTGCAAGACCTTTATTGGATTTCATAACCCACTCCATGAAAGTCCTATCGCTAACCAATCCTGCATCTTCTATGAAATATATCAACTATTGGCATAATTGGTTTCTATTGATACAATAAATTTTTTGTATCAAAGTATCAATGTCAATGTCTTTTTTTGTACTTTTTGGTACTCATAGAAATTTCAAATTTACAAATTTTAATACGTTTTTAATGTTTTTTCTACTTTGGCACTTTTTAATACGAGTAGAGTCATTTGGGTTTGGTTAAATATGATGTTCTAAGTTGCACTATTTGGTACTCTTAGGGCTTTTAAAGGTGTCAATGGTAATTATGGTACCTCTGTGTTGACATTAGTTGCATAGTACCAAGCTTGGTACTCTGCAATATCAAATTTGGCACTATGTAGTATGAAGTTGGTACTTCAAAGCAATCAAATTGGGTATTGTCTTGAAGTGGTAAAACATATAGAATTTATGCATTTGGTACTGTGCAATTTGGTACTTCAAAGCAATCAAATTGGGTATTGTCTTGAAGTGGTAAAACATATAGAATTTATGCATTTGGTACTGTGCAATTTCAAGTTTGATACTATGTTAAAGTACTAACAACAAAAGAATTCAAAGATTTGGTACTTTATAGACTGAATTGGACTTGATAATAAAGAATTAAGAACAAAGTGGAGAGAGAGAGAGAGAGAGAGAGAGAGAGAGAGAGAGAGAGAGAGAGAGAGAGAGAGAGAGAGAATGAGACAATGAGATGGAGGATGAACCACATACTCATAATGCACACTTGCTTACACTCTTTCATTAGAATAGGTGAGAGTGCACATATTACAATAAAGGTGTGGATATGGTAGGACTTTTAGTGAAGTATTCTCCACATGTTCTAGATCTATCTTATCTAGTTCTCCTAAATATCTAGATATTCTCTAAGTACATATTCATATGAGTACATCTCATCATTCTAACATTCCCTATCTCTAGAAAAGGTTAACAATATCTTCTAACATTCCTCCTCTCTTCTCAAAAGAAAATAGAATTTTCTTTTGTGGTACAAAGACTTTCTACCAATCATCTTGGCTACGAGAGTCCTAAGATTACAATCATGAGTATAGCATGAGACATTGTCCTCATTGTTGCATAAGATATACATCAATCTTTGCTTGCAATGATTTAAGGGATGTAAGCTGATGATGAAGATATTTGGGCATTGGTTGCCTGGATGAAGAGCTTATCTCCATAGTTTGCTTCATGATAAACTTGATTAAGAGATGGGCTCATCATGTAGATAGATAGTGTATTTTAATTGGAGCTTGATAGTTGTGGAGTGAAATAATAGTGAGAGCATGTTTGTAGATGGAAATACGATCCCCACGTCACTAGATACCATAGTAAGATAGAGATTGATAAGGTGCTTGTGACATGATCCTTGGGAAGGTTGCTAATAAATATGGGAGTGTAAAATAACAAGTGATTGATGAGTCATTTCAAGTATATTATCTTTGAGAGAGGACTCCAAGAGTTGAGTGTCACATCTTCAATAATAGCATACTTAGTGTCAGTGTGCTCTTTTATCCATACAAGTAGTTTGTACCGATGTACTCATGCATTTCTTTGTACTTTATCCATTGCTTTCGCCTCCTTTGGAAGGCCAAGATAGTTGGCCAAATTGAGAAGGATGCAATTTGTAGATGATGATTTGGGTAAGGTAGCACGCAGACCATTTCATGATGACACTGAGAGAAATTTAGAAGAGAGAGTACTTGTGATTGTTGATGATGTCATTGTAATGTAAGATAGACTGATGATTGAGATTTGAGTATACAATTAGAGCAATATGATTGTAGGAGGAAGGTAACTATGTGCATGGTTGGATAGGCTGGGATAGATAGAAATGATGATTTGATGGATTGGAAGTTAAATAAACATAGCGTGAATGAAATGTGATGGTAGGATAAGATCTTGTGTAGGGATTTAGGATTGCACATTGAGAAGTAGTGATGTGGCAATGAGGAATTCAAGGGGATAGGATTTTGGTGTACACTTGGAAACATTGTGAGAATCTTGAATGCGTAGGAGAAAGCCAAGAGTGTGTGCAATTGCATTTGTTTCAAGAGATTCTAGCACACTATTGAAGTGGAGTGTGTGTGTAACTATAAGAAGATGAGGATGTTGAGCCCATAGGGAGAGTGTAAGATAAGGACCAGGATGTGATCTTGAGATTGAAGTGAAGTTTAGATAAAGACTAGATGTTGAATGTGAAATATAAGGAAATAGGACAGTACTGAGAGGGGTAAGAGAAGAGGAAGCAATGTACTTGATGAGGGAGTGACCTTGAAGGTTGGTAGAAATATCCAATAATAGTTGATGAGGAATGGTAGGAGCATCCACGTTGCCAAGTAAGAGAGCGACGAGGTTTTACCATCTTTTTACCACTAAAGTACCATCCAAATATCTTGCAGAACACAATTCAATAATAGAGAGGCCACGGACAATGCCTTCTTGGGCCTGGAGACGTTGGGTACAAAGGGCGCCCCCTTCTTCAATTGTTGTTCCAAGTGAGGTAGAGTCCTCTATTTCAGGGTGCAAGAGGAGAGGCTGACAGGGATGCCAAACATTGTAGCATGGAGAGTGACCAAGATGGCTAGAACCCGCTTGGATGGATGAGCTGAGAGCATGAGAACAGAAAATGGAAGAGTCATGAGAGAAGGAAGGATATGAGGGGCCTTCAGCTAATAGAGGATTGGGGTTGTCCATTAAAGAATTTTCTATGTATTCCACTAGTTGACAGGGGAGAGCGAATACTGGACTTAATGAGGACACAAGGATGGAAGATATGTGTTGCATGATGTGAAATGATTTTAGACAAGGGAGAAAATTCAGAGTTTAACAAAAGAGGTGAGAGTAGACATGCGACAAGGGCAAGGAGCTAGAAAATTATGTGAAGTACGTGCATGTCGGCATAAAGTAAGAAGGTAGTCTATGTAAGCGAGGATAATATTAGAGACAAGGTTTGTGGATAAGGATCCATAAAAGTAAAGGAAGAATGGGAGGTAATGTAAAGGCTTGCAAAGTTAATGGACTCATCGGACCCAAAGATGGCACTAAGGGGGGGGGGGGGGGGGGGGGGTTTGGGGAACCCCCTTTAGTGCATCGTTAGGTCCAAGCGGAGAAACTTCAAGGATGGCATTTGTGGATGGTGTCCAATTCTATTATTTGGTCTCTATTCGAGGTCTTCGGGCCCGAGGATATGCCCTGATTTTTTGCCTATGGCTCGAACGCGCAAAATCTTTTTATATGTGGATCTCAAACTATGCACAGAATCGGGTAAAGGAATAAGGCCTCTCAAGGTGTTAGCGAAGCTTACAAGAGTCCCTCTAGATTCACTTTGCTACTTTGTTCCCAGTCTTGCCAAATGAAAATGATTCAACCGTTTCTACTGGCATCAACGGGGTTAGGCTTCCATGCTTGACACTAGTGGGATGACAAACGCTTCAATGGACATGATTCCCCTGCACACTAAGCATAAAAATCATGCAGTATGGAACATGATTAATTCGATAGTGAAGAAGCAACGGTGGGGTTGGGGAAGATCATGCCTATTTTTTTTAGCGGGGTTGACATTTATGCCCAACAAGTTTCCAATTAATAGTACAAAATAGAGCATAAGGAATCCGGAAGGCCGTGGTCTTTGGGTCTCTCGAATTTGTTGAAAAAGGCGTATGGAGGCGAGTGAGTGGCTTTAGGTTAGCAGCATAGGACGCGCTGTCCCGCCTCCGCCAGTCCCGTAGGCACAGGCGCAGCAGAGGGAAACGCAAAGAGCAAGCAAGGGAGGCGAGGGTAGGAGGATGAAGGAGGGGAGTATAAAGCGAAGGGTTGGAGCGCAGAGCAGTTTCATACCTTTCTCGGCCTTTTGGCTAAGATCAAGTGTAGTATCTGTTCTTATCAGTTTAATATCTGATACGTGACCCATCGGGTCGCTACGATATTAACCTAATTTTTTTCACGGGGGCAGCCCCATCCGGCAGCTTGCTGCCCGGGGCTGCGCGCGTCGCCTCCGTATCCCACAAAGCTCTAATGAAGGCGTGATATCTAGGTCGTGGCTGTGCAGGGTCCTGGTGAATGGCAGCGGAGCTCATGCCCCCTGGCTTTTGCTTGCACCAAGCGTAGTTCGGTACGCGCTCCTGGGAGCATCGTATTGGTGCTGCGATGCAGGTTCGTCTCCCTCTGACAGCACATCGGCGTCCACTGTGCGTTGCCTTTGATGGAGGGTTGGGCAACATCTGGATAGTGCGCGCGTGGCCGTGCTGCTGTAAGAAATAGTGCCGCTGTAGTAGCGAATGCCAATGCACCCAGTATGCTCTTGCTCTTGGGACTGCCGAGCTTGCACTCGCATTCCTGCTTGCCAATGACACTGTGGAGAACTGCCTCTCATCATGCTGATTGAGAAGGACACGCCCCCGCCTTGGTCTCGGCTAGGTAAAGAAGAGACCTCATCGGGCAGCTCCGAACGACGGCCGGCCATAAGCTTGCTGCTTGGATCCATGGGAGCAGATTCAGGGATGCAGCCGCTCATGCCATCAGAGGACAGGATCTCTACACAGTAGTGTACCTCTGCTGGGAAAGAATGATCGATCCAGGACAAGGGAGCCTGCTGCAAGTGGCACACATGTTTCTCCTGCCCGGGCATGACAAACCCCTCCGCCTGCTCACGTAGCCTTCCCCTGCATCTTGGAATTTAGGAAAGCATCCCTGGCGTCCATCTGCGACGCTTTTTGAATTCATCACTTGCCTTAGCTTCACATTCGCAAGGGTCGATGCTCTCTGATACCTTCTCTATTCAGAGCAACCAAGATAGATGGTTCCAAACTTTATCTTCACCTTGGAGGTCTTGGACACAACCTTATTCACCTTGACACATAGAGATGTCACAAAGAGTGTTCTATTTTGGTTGCTTTCCATGGGCATTCCACAAACCAACTTACCGGTTGCTAAGAGATGTTGAAGGACTCGTATTTAGAGCACTGCATTGACTTCATCAAAAATGGCGAAATGTCCAGTATCTTCTGATCTGCAACACCACACAGGCAGTAGTCGCCTGCACTTTGAGCCCCCTGCAATTGTTGCAACTTTTAGCCCCCTGCGATTGTTGCATCTAGGCTGAAGGCAAAGCTGGAGGCAATTCTACCTCGTGTTCACATCTCATGCATGCGGAGGCAAGGAGCAACCTACTGGCAAGTCTCGTGGGCAAAAACCTCCTTATCACCCTTCTATAACTTCTTGCTGAAGGGGCCTACAAATTATTAAATAGTGTGGACTTCCTGCATCAAGACAAAGCGAGCCGAGGGTTGGCAACCACAAGTGTTATGCGGATGTCCATTGGGTGATCTTTGGGACAACTTCGAAGGTTATTGCCCAATCCATTGAAGCCATGGTTGTGAGAGTAGAAGAGAATGGAGAATAATGAGTAGCAAGGCGAAAGAATTCAACATAGAAAGTAGAGCGCACGAACAAGGATGCGTCAAAGTTTGGCATGCAAAGAATGCAAAGAAGAATAGTTGATGAGTACCCTCCAATGTATGTATGCTATGTTAGCAAGAAAAAAGTGATGGAGGAACCTTTGGGAGACTGGGAACATGGACTCTAATAGGCAGTCAAGGAGGAATAAAACCTCTAACCCAATAGTGTGGCAGATAATTCCCATGTAGGATTGACGCGGCGTATGTAGAGTTTTCGAGCCTTGCATTCCTGCCATATGTAAATGAGCCGTGCATGCATACCCCTACTAGCAAGCGCCAGAGGAGGGAGATGCTTGCTGAGCAACCATTAGCTCGACTATAAAGCAAGTCCTACAGAACAATGGTGTGGACATATTGTCCTTCGCACGTGTTTGCCAACCATATTTCTCCCTTCTCACCATCGGGTTATACCTGTATTTCATGGGCCAGCCTCCTCTTGAAGATGACTTTTCTCGCTACTTCGATGTGACCTACCACAGCCAGGCCACTTTGGTTCCAGTTTCGTTTCATCAGGAAGGGGTTCTACATGGCAATGTTAGCGTGGAAGGTTCAGCGTGATTGGGTTCTGACTTCTTCTGTGGGCTTTAGGAGCAATCTTGTACATCCTTTGCCCTAATCATCATCATTCTCTCGATGGGATACACACCTATGAGCGCCCAGTAGGGATTGAGCTTTCGAATATTCCCCCTTGGTTGGTGGATGAAGTACACCCACCATTGTTGCAACCATGGGCAAGGTGTTATACATCCCCACCTCGACGATATCCTGGGGACTCGTTAAGCCGAACACCAAAGCCTACATCTTATGGGACAGAGGGAATGAGCCACTTGAGTTCCTACAGCTCTTGGACCTGAGGGGAATGGAGATACTACTTAGTGTTAAGTTTGCTGCCTTATTGGATGCTTGCTATTAGTGCAAAGGTAATGGCCATTTTTCTCGCAACTTCCCCAGAAAGCAAAACACGGAGCAATAAGAGAATAGGAAGGAAGCGTAAACATGGAGCAATAAGAGAATAGGAAGGAAGTGTAGATAGCTAATAAAAAAGGGAAGAACTCCAAAAAGTGGTTGATCTTGTGGAGAAGGATTCCCTGCGGCCTTGACCTTGCTCAAACAGGTGCCTTGAGACCATTAGGATGACCTTGCCCAAACAGGTGCCTTGAGACCATAACGATTCCCTGGCCTTGAACTTGCCCAAACAGGTGCCCTGAAACCATAAGGATGATCCAAATCTTGCTTGTCCTATACCAGAATCCCAGCAAAGCAAGCAGCCATTGGCATCCCACAACAATGAGGAGATGGACCCGAATATCTCCTTAATTCATGAGACTTTCAACTTTAAAGGATTCAGAATTGCAATCCCCTCTTCGCCAAATGGCGAGAGTAGGTTACTTTGCCAAGTGGGACAGCTACGAGATCTACCAATTCGATGCCTAGAATTGTAGAATATTCTTTGAAGAGGATTTTAGCAACGTGGCAATGTTAGCTATCCAGAGCTGGCATTGAATAATTGAAACATTAATGTTAGAAGCTCTTGGAGGTGTATTCAATTTGGTTGGATCCCCCTTGTGGCATTTTTGGGTGAGTTTTTTCTTGGTGATTGTATATTGAATGAATTGCTACGCCTTTTTCTTAGATGCTCACATCTATTCTTTTACATGCAACTCACTCTCATATCAAAATATGGGCCCCTTAGAAGATTGAGATATTGGTGTGATCAAAGCGACAATAGTGGGATTTGAAGATGAAACATAGGCTCAAAAGCTGTTTTCTTTTCTTTACAAAGTCAGAGGTTCTCATGTTTTTGGAAGGGCAAGAGAAATGTCCAATTCAGCCTCTAACATAGGGCCAATAATCGTGGCCAATGTTTCTTACTACCGTGAGGTATAGAATAGGTTCAAAACCTTGGTGGATGGAGAGAAATATGATCAAAAGAGAATTGGAAAGAAAAGGCTATCTGAATTTCCAAAAGGCTCTAGGTCTCATTAGCCAAGGTGCATTGTGTGACTCTTGTATGAAATGTTCTTAGGCTTTATGTGCTTTTTGGCCTACCAAGAAGAGAAAATTATTCGAACAAGGATTCCAAAAGTGGCATCTATTTGATAGAGAATTGAGGATATTGAAGAAAGAGATACGGATATTGAGGAGATTCTTCACACTAGAAATGAAAAGGACATGCCCATGGAACTTGACATTGAAAACTTTGAAGAAGCCTTCCTTATGCAGGATGAGATAGAGAAAGAAATCCTATAGGGTTTTGAGTCATTTACTTTGTGACACCTTCTAAGTTTTCCTATACTTGGGAAGGGTCTTGTTTTGTTAAATGATATTAAAAAAGTGATGGGTCTCAAAGAGGAATTTTCCATAGGGATGATTGCACAAGCTTATGAGGAAGAAAATGAATATTTGTGGATGACCTGAATCATCATGTCTTGTTCATGGGCGCAAATACCATCAACTTTGTGGAAACTCAAGAAGGTGCTCTAGGGTTCCACCTTGACAAAGCCAAAGAGTACTTAAGAGGAACTTCCCACATAGCAGACCTTTTCAAATGCTCAAAGAAGGCTTGGAATCCAATAGATGGGAAGGAATATCATTACTGAGCTTGAGTTGGAAGAATGAGAACAAGGATCCATCAATGTCTGGTTTGATGACAAGCTAGAGTCTAATGAGATCTAAGAAAATCTAAGCTTCTCCTTTCCTTCAAATTTTCTCAATTAAGAGTTATTTCTTATTAAGGTCTAATTGTGTGACACACTATAGGTTTAGATGAATGATGATGACAATTTTGTATTTAGTTGGTTAGGTATTTTTTAATATTTGGAGAGGATTGTGCATGTGTAGTACATGCCAAGGATTAAATTTTCTTAGATGAAGCCATTGCTCCATTCTATAAGCTCAAAACTATCTAAATCCTTAGGCTATGCCCACATAGGCCTATCAAGCTATTCTTGTTGAAGGATGCCTTCAAAATATTTTGCTATGCTTCAAACTTTTGAGGATCTAGTAGTGGCTTCTTTTTTTATATTACAATACTTATGCTTCAGTTACTAACTTTATAAAGATAATTACATTTAAGTCACAAGATACAAACGTGTCTTATGCACAATAAAGGATTTGCTTATTTGTTAGAGCACAAAGTTGACATGAGTGCCACACACACACACACACACACACACACACACACACACACACACACACACAGCTTGGAGAAGAAGAAGCTTGAGAGCACACAACATAAAGGATGAGTTCCAAGAGGAAGAGTTAGTTCTCTCGAAAATACCCAAGTCTCAATATTCTACTCTAAAGGATGGCTTGAGCAACAAACTTGCTCATAGGTTCTATGGGCCCTACAGGATCTTTAAGTGTATTGGAGACTTGGCATATCGATTGGAACTTCTCTGTTCCACTAAGATTCATAATTTATTTCATGTTAGTCAGCTCAAATCCTTTTATGGTACCTAGGTGGAAATAGTTGATGAGATGCCTCTTATGGATAAAGAAGGACTTATTCAGTACATTCTTGAGGAGGTTATATAGATCAACATAGAAAGAAGATTCACTCTCACTTCATCATTAGGTATTTGATGAAGTGAAAGGGTTTACTACTTGAGGAAGGCGAGATTCCATTTTGGATGAGTTTCCCTCTCTATTGCATGCATTGGTGGTTGAGACATAATCACATGGAGCCAGTTGCACTCTAAACAGAGTCTGGAGAGCAGCATGTTTTAGAATAAATTTTACTTTGCCCTAATTTTTGGAATTTACCACCAATATAGCATCAAAAAAGTCTTCAATAGATATGTTTTGATATATGGCTTGTCCTATTTGGATACTCTTATTAGAATTTATGGGGGTGTTCTTCAGCATGCCCTCGTTTTTACAACAAGCTGTCTATTCTTTACAGAGTCTATTTCTTGAAGATTTAAAGGCTTCAATTCCTTTTGAAGACATTGAGATTATGTATATCGTAGAGGCTTTCCTTTATGTCTTTATTTTAGTAAATAACTCTTCATTACTTTATTCATTCATGTTTTGTATAGCAAACATTAGAGTAGTAATCTATTTCATCCACCTTCTTTGCCGTTGTAAATTTGTTTCTATGGGAAAAAACCTTTGGGCAAGGATGGATTTCAAGAAGGTTGAAATACATGTGTTAGTGAGAGAGAGTTAATAATACCTTATCACACACCGATATAGATATAAAAGGTGTGAGACATGTAATATTTGACACCTTTTATCATAATACAATTACTGTCTCTCATCTCACCTACTTACACTCAGCTTTCATGGCTTCTCTCTCTTCTTTTCTATCTTTCTAGTATTTCTCTCTCCTCTCACTCATTCTCTCTCCTATTTTCTCTCTCTTCTACACTTTTTTCTCTCACCTCTCAACCCTCTCCTTGACACCAACCAATGCCAATAGGGCTCATATCCACAGTGATGACAATGGGTCTTCCACTTGTATAATTAGCTTTCCTCAAAGTTGTCACAAACTTAAACAGTTTCTTCAACTTTCCCATAGCCTTCGTGTGCATCATATCCCATTGGGATTTCTATCATTTTCTCAATAACTAATACAAAGCATTAGATACAAATGTGTAATATTCATATAAGATAAAATACATAGGCTCCAAAAAACCTCCTCACCTTTGATACTGAAAAGCAAGTCTCATCCATCCTATCAATTGCATCTACCTTTGCTAGTGGTAGCCTTTTAGCATATGGACAACACATTTGTCCAACAATCAACACTTCATTCACTCCAAAGATTGACTTTTGACCTGTAAGAGTAAGATTCACTTCTTTGATTCTATCAATGATCTTCTCACCGTCAATAGAAATATGAGGATGAGAAGTAAATCTTTTACATCTCAATTTGTTTAACCCTTCATCTTTATCCTCTTCAGTCCACTTTTTTATCGACAATTCATTAAAAAAAAATACATAGTAATATGAGGCATATAATCCCACAATACTTTGTTCATAGCATTCATCATGTGTGCAAACGAATTCATTGTCCCTTGTGGTAGAGTGCACATGCACACTAATCCCAATGGTATCTTTATGGTTGCAAGATTCCTACTTTCAATTGCTAAGTGAAACTAATTATAGCTAGAGTATAAGTCACCTAAAATAACCAGGAAGTAACAAGTTTGTGAAAGAAATCCAAGAAGAGATACTGTGATACCACTTGTCAAGGAGAGGGCTAAGAGGTGAGAGAAAGAAGAGTATAAGAGAGAGAAAAGAGGAGAGAGAATGAGTGATGAGGAGAGAGATATATTCAAAAGATAGAAAAGAAGAGAGAGAAGCTATGAAAGCTAAGTGCAAGCAAGTGAGATTAGAGATAGTAATTGTATTATTATAAAAGATATAAGAAATTACATGTATCACACCTTTTATACCTATATCAGTGTGACAAGGTATTATTAACTCTCTCACATTAACACGTATTCCTCGCTTCTTACAATTGGGCAATTGGTCAAGATGATGATGAGGGAAGGAGATATGCAACCAGATTTGGAACAAAAGTATTGAATGAGAGACAAATAGGATATAACTGTCAAAGCATGTGAAACACGAGAGGCATCCAAGTTTTTACGATTAACCTCTTCCTGCAGAAGAGCACTCTCAACATCATTCAATTTCAGAGTAGCACTAGAGGCACATAGGGCAGTGCGGAATACATCCCATGACTCATTCAGAGTCCCAAGCAAGAAAAGAGGAGTTACTTCCTCTCCAAAGGTGATATCCTGCGAAATCAGGTTCTTTAGTATAGCATGGAACTGGCTCAAGTGAGCAGACATAGTCGCATTATCCTCCATGCGCAGATCCATAAGCTGCTTCAACCAATACATCTGACTCGTCGGACTTTTCTTATCATAAAGATTCTTGATCTTATTCCATAGATCCCATGCACTTTGTGCTTCCTCAAATACGTTATAATGTACCTGTTCAGTGAGAGATAATACAATCGTGGACTTGCATAGCTCATCAAGTTCAAGCCAGTCGTCATTGCTCATAGTTTCAGGCTGCTCCCCGCTCAACCGAAGTGGCTTAATCTGAGATTTCTGCATCAAGACCTGCCAAATTTTACTCTTCCAATAAGAGTATTGGTACCATCCAACTTTGTGATGTTAAATATGGCATTATCAGTCGAAGAGGGCGCCATAATGCATGCTGGAAATGCACAGACAGTCTAAAACTGCTTGCTGTTTTACTGCAGAAAATGCCCAAAATCCACTGAAATGAGCTCCAAATGGCAAGAAAAGTGTGCCAAAAGATGCTGCCCACTTAGTACTAGGTGCGATACACCAAATCAGGATATTTCAGTATAAAAAATACTGCTCAATCCACCAATAAATGCTTGCTATAATAAATTTCAGAACTGCAATAATGAGAGCAAACTGTCCCAAAACTGGATCTAATGTCAACTAAACAATGCTCGGTCCTCCAAAGCCGGCATAAAGAGGACAAAGCAAAGCCAAATGACAGTGAAAATACATGAGCATAACACCGAGAGATGTCAAATAGCATCTGCCAGTAAGAGGCACACCCCCAGACAATCTAGGCAAAATGTACCTGCAACTGCCAAAACTTGACACAAATAGGTGTCTGCTCAAAAGAAAGCAGATCCAAAACTGAGACTCAGCTCATAAGCATCCTGTGAACCAAGACATATACTCAATGCAACATCCAATTGTCGGAGTATAATCCCAAAGTCTCAATACATCTGTAACTGCTCAATGACATAGACTGCTCCAATACATGTAACTGCTCCAATAGCATGTAATCCTTGCTCAAGGTCAAGTAAGCATGCAAGATGCTCCCATTGGCACAAAAGGCGTACAAACAAGCTCAAGGGCTCAAGCAACCCAAGACAAAGTACCAGTGACAAGTGACCAAGTCAATGCGTCATACGCATCCCAAGAGCATGACATACATGAAGCAACTGATGGAAGCAACCAATGAGCAATACATCATCCCAAAATAAGATCTCTGTCAACTCAATGACATCCAATAGCAACCAAGTAAATGATCAAACTGAGTCGAAAACGCTCAAATACATCCAAGGCAAAGCTCCCAATGTCGGTAAAGCATATACGAACCAAGCGGCATATATCACAAACCAAAGCATGTAATATATAAAGCCTAACTGTCAAGCATAGACATGAGGCATAAGCCGTCCAAGAGCATGCCAAGTCGGTCCAAATGCTAGTGAATACCAACCAAGACGGAGCTTATGTAGCTCAAATATATTCCATAGATTCAAACATGAGCTCAAAGTCGTCCCCAAATGTCAGATACATGATGGCAAATCCCAAAGCATACATCCGGTACCAATAGGTAAGTGACAAAGCATCCAAAGTACCTTCAGCCCACTGTTATTACAGCCAAGTTTGACTGTCAAAACAAAGAAATTTGAGCCAATATTTCAGGTCAAAATCATGGCATAATCATGTGCATACATTCCCAAGGCACTAGGCATTATGTAGGCCGCATACGGGCATTAAACAAGGTAACCGGAGTAGAGTATAAGCATCAAATGCCAATGCCAAGTGTGGCTGCCCTGTTTCCAGCACTGTATAACAGTAAATGACAGTCCCAAATCAGAGAATGTCAGCCCCAAAGATTCAATGCCAAGCACAAGGCCTAAAGAGGCTTTCAAAATAGCTCAAATGCCTTCTAGAAACCATTGTTTAAGTGCTCATTTAGGAGCCAAGGCATATAGGCTGAAAACTTGATGAGTAGGCAGGCAGAATCTGGTGCAAATTCAGCGCAGGCTATCCTGGGAAGTGGCTGCTCCATGTGGCAATGTTGGTGTGGATGGGAAGCTCAAAGAGGCTCCAAAGAGGGCATACACAAAGCCATGAATGCCCAAAGCAAAGGGCAAGGGAGATATGGAGCTTTGAAGCTTCAAATGATGGCTGCCCCTCTTCTTCCACCTGTTTAAAACTGAGAACTGAAGTAAAACCCTTCAAACTCTGATGCAATACTTCAAGGGAAAGGCCCTGAAGAAGCCCAACAATGTCGGGAGGGAGCTCGGGAAGCCGGGGAGTGTCGGAAGCTCGGGAGATCGGCTATGGCTGCCGGGATGGAGACCCAATGCGTGAAGGGAGTCGATGTGAAGATAGAGAAGCACCGAGTCGAGCTCGAGCAAGAGGAAGCCAAGCTCTGATACCAGTTGGAAGGTGAGAAGGATCGAAGCTTACACGCGAGCTATCGCGGGAGGGCAAGAGCAAGAAAGAGAGAGACAAGAAATGGGAACTCCAACAGTCACAATGTGTGTCTGGGCCTTCCTTTATTTACTAGTCACACTAAAATGAATGTAAATAATAAAGTGACATGATGGGCGCCCGCCACCTACAGTGTGCAGTGGCGGGAACTGTCAGTGTAGTAATACACGGGGCAGCACGGCGGAGGCGCCTTTACCCCAACGTGAAGAAGTGGCTACCACATGGAATGCCTTTTCATGGGAAGAAGGGACGAGTAGGGAAGATTTGCTAGCTCTTAGAATGTGTCAATTGGAAAGAAGAGCAGAAGACATAGAGCTTGCTATGAAGAGATTGAAAGAAGCTATATTTCACAACAAAGACAAGTTTGACAAATGACATAGGCTTAGGCCAAGAGCTATAGAGGAGGGAGTCTTAGTACTTAAGTATGACATCAATTTGGATAATTAGCATAGTACAATAAAAAAAGCCTCCAAGAGATGGTTTGGTCTATATATTGTGTTGCATGTATATGATAATGCCACATACTCTCTTTTTGAGTTGGATGGGATTGAATTGAAGATAACCATAGCTAGCAAATAGATCAAACTATTCAAGAGAAGAGAATCTATCACTTATGAAGAAGTGAACCATGACACTGAAAATGCACAACAACATTGAAAAAGTAGATGAAGATGATATTGTGGATGAAGAAGAAAATCTCAAAACTACTCAAGAATAATACATGTGGAACATGTTGGAGAATGTGTAGGTTGAGGGGGTGGATATCACATGGTTGTATGCCTAGAGGTTGAAATCTTACAGGAACTTTGATGGTGTTAGGATTTCATATGTGTGCCTATGGGATGTGTTAGTCAATGTAAGTGGCCAAAGTTAATGAGCCTGGATAAGAAAAAGTAGTGATTTGAAGTGTCCATGGCCAATAGCGGAAGCCCCACTTTTTTTGTTATGATTTATGGCCTATTGTAAGGCCCAATTATTTTGGGTGAGATCATCATCAAGCCTTATGCTTTTTTATTGCTAATCATAGGGAAAGGCTAGGGCATAATTGGAAGAAGACAAGGACAAGACCTACTGATGTGTATTGATGCATGAAGAGGGATTGAACTGAGTATCTTGGGATTGCTATAGATTGACTTGTGCAACGATCATAGGTTGTTCACTAGTGTTCATTGCTTGCTCAGGGAGTGCTACCTTCATTTGGGTGCAATCTATTACTTGAAAGTGCCCAGATTAGAGGGATATTGTAAAAGATTTGAAGTTTGCCTACTATTGCTTTGCTATAGGTGAATCAAAACATGAATTTTGGGCTAAGAAATGAGTCTTTTTGATTCGTTAGGATAGGATTTTTAAATATATATGGGTTGCTTAATGTGAGCCAAAGTTCTATCACGATAAATACGATCTACAGTTGGGTTATTGTATGGTGAAGGTCCTCAACATTGGTATAGAGCAAGGTGATTGGTGGATGCATCAACATCAAGGAAGAGATATCATCCATCCAAGAAGGTAATACCATCTCCCTCATCAAGCATCATTCTTTTATCTGATGGATGAATGATTTGGACAATGGTTCTCCTTTTAAAGCCCAAATGTCACTATCTTTCATGTTCTCTTCTCAAGCTACATGAGAAAGAGACCTTTGTAAAGGTTCAAAAGACCCCCTCTTCTATGAAACTACCACTTGCAAAGAAAACCACTACCATTGGTGGTATTAAGAAGGAGAAGTGGTTGTTGTCAAAAAGGAGGGTAGAGAGAAATCGAGCACCATTGAGTTACTTCTGCTATTGGTGTGGCCTCAAAGCCACCTTTAAACACAGTAAATTTTGCCCGCCTTGCCAACCACAAGAATTGATGGCTCATGATAACTCTACCTATTTCCTCTCGTTTGTCGACTTCAAAACACAACAGCCTTACACATTAACAACAATTACTTGGTTTCTTTTCTAAAGCAAAAGCTTTAGAAGATCAAAGCTCCTAGCCACCCCCTGCTCACTCCCCACCATCAACTTGGCAGTAGCTAACTGTCACTTGCTCAAGCACCAACCAACTAGGTTGACAAGTGTAGCTCAATAAAACTGATGAGAATAATATGTTTTTATCATAAAACTGGAGTACACTTGTTCACGAAAAAAATATTATACTTCATAATTTCGTTTTTTATAAAGGATAGTTTATTTTTTTGACACGCAAGGATGATGATTTTTTTCTTCTTAATAGTGATTCTAATAAAATACATAAATGAAATCAATAAACAATAATAATACTTTAAAAACTTAAAAAAACTAAATGGAATGAGAAAACATGCTATATAGCATGCCGAAGAGTTGGCACAAATCTCTTCGTAATTAATAATTATGGGAGAAGGTGCCATTCCCCCATCCATTCAAAATATCTAGTTTGTTGAAGTTTACGTTTTCATTTTTTTTAGTACGTTCGAAAGTTTGTTACGCTTTCATTTTCGCCATGCATTCAAAAGATCGTTAATAATAACACAGCACTTCAAAAAGTAAATGAAATGAGAAAACATGCTATATAGTATGTTGAAGAGTTGGCACAAATCTCTTCATAATTAAATAATTATGGGAGAAGATGCCATTCTCCCATCCATTCAAAATATCCAGTTTGTTGAAGTTTTACGTTTTTGTTTTTTTAGTACGTTCGAAAGTTTGTTATGCTTTCCTTTTCGCCATACGTTCAAAAGATCATTTTATTTCATTTTTGTTTCACTAGTATTTAACTATTAACTAACATAAGTCTATCTACTAATACTGCAACTATTAATTGCATACTAACTATTACAAATACTATTGATATTACAAAAGTGTATCTAATTTACTAATTACACTAGAACTATTAAAATTACTAACAAAAACCAAATAAATAATCATGTTGAATAGTTATAATAAACTAATCATGTTGACTAATTATAGTAAATTAATCTTGAAAAACTAACTATTCTAAGGATGGACGAAGACTGATTAATGATGTTGACTAATTATAATAACTAAAAAGACGAAGGACAAAATCCCAGCAAATCAAGCAGTCATTGGCATTCCACAACAATGAGAATATGGACCCGAAGATCTCCTTAATTCACGAGACTTTCAACTTTAAAGGATTCATAATTGCAATCCCCCCTTCGCCAAATGATGAGAGTAGGTTACTTTCTCCTAAAATGACGAGAGTAGGCCACTGGAGTATGTGCTGCTATTGCAAGCTGTCTAGCTAGCTATATAGTAGCAAGAGGCTCCTCTTGAAATATCATTTTGCGTATCTCAACGACATGCTCAGGTTGCTTATGCAATTTCTCCTCCTAGAAAACAACTTCATGGTTGCAAATAACCATTTGAGCCTATAGATCCCATAGGCAATAGCCCATTTCACTTGCATTTCAATAACCAAGAAAGATACATTTCACATACTAGGAACCAAATTATTGCCCTTGTCATTGAAAACATGGCAAAAAGCTTCACAACCAAAGACATGCAAATGAGCATATGATGGAGGTTTCCCAGACTATACCTCTTCTGAAACATGATAGCCAAGAATAGTACATCGAGACCGATTCATCAAGTGTATGGTAGTAATAATTGCCTTAGCAAAAAAATGTTATGGTAAGCCTGTTTGGCTAAGCATACTATGGACTTGCTCCAACAATAATAACAAGACTCAAACACTTATAGTCAAGGGGCGAAAGATACTATAAATGGATAAGCATTTTCATTCCTTTCAAAGACATATGTCTAAGGCGACAATGCCAAAGAGATACATGTGGAACTACATTCACTGCCAAAACATGGCCAACTAATCTAGCTATAAGTAAGGGGTAGAGAGTATTGGACTTAGCACCACATGCAATGACAAAATTCTCATGGGTAATCTTCCATGAGGAATCACTAAAGGAGACAACATAGCGAGTATCATCCAAAGTGCCAATAGAGGTAAGGCTCTTTGTAAGAGCCGATACATGACATACATCATGAAGAGTAAACATGCTACTAGAACATCACCAATACTAAAAATTGCAATTGGATATCACCAATACCAACTATCTCCAATGCCAAGTCATTATCCAAATAGAAAGATCCAGTCATACTATAATAGGAGTGAAACCACTCTTTATGAGGGATCACATGAAAGGAAGCCCCTAAATCTATCAACAATCAACAATGAGTATATCTTGAAAAGAATTAGTCAACTATGAAGTATCAAGAGAATAATTTGCAAGTATGAAATCATCATTAGAACTAGTTGCATGACATTAATCTCTTCAATCTCAACTCTGGACTTGCTAGAGACAATGCTCCAATCATCATTTTTGTCCTATACTTTACCCTTGCCCTTTTCCTTGCGCTTGTCCTCTTGCATTTTATGGAATTGTGGCCAAATATGACCTTCTTTCCCATAGTAATGCCAAGTCAATGAGGACTTATGACCACGGGACTTACTATGAGATTAACCATGTGACTGAGAAAGAGACTACTAAGATTCACACACACACGACGGTCATTAGCAGTCCTATCATTATGGCCTCTAAATATCAAAGCGTGAGAGGTGTGAGAAGCATTGATATTCTTTTTGTTAACCTCTCCATTCAAGAGTGCACCCTCTACATTCTACAACTTTAACCTTTCACTAGGCATGTTTATACACATAGCAGTATGAAATGTATCCCATGATTCATGCAGTGTAACCAAGAAGAACAAGGGAGAAAGATTACCCTTGAATTCAATCCCCTACAAGGACAAATGGCTGAGAATGGAATGAAACTCATTTGAGTGGGTTCAGACAAAAGTGCCCTCCTTCATGTGAAGGTCCATGAGTTGCTTCAGCCAATACATCTACGAAGTAGGGCTTTTCTTGTCATAGACTTAATTTTCATTCTCTACACTAAAACTTACCAGATTTGGGCCTTCCAATAGCTATAGTTGGTCACAACCAATAGCTATAGTTGGTCAGTCACAACCAACACTGAAGACTGTCACAACTACAGTGTGTCAGTAACCATATGTGCAAGAGACATGGATGTCATGTACAGGGTAGGTCTCAAGGTAAATGAAGAGAATTGCCAAATGCATAACCCACTGAACAGGGCTCAATACATAACCTAGAAGCATATAAATACCATTGACAACACTCTGACAGACATACGTGCCTGGTGGAAGACAAAAGATCAAATCGGTCCACGATAGGGTAATTGCATCCAATGAGTGTCAAGAGAGCATGTGCATGGAACAATGAGTCCCATTGTCTCATTGTAATAAGCTCAAGCTCAACTATATAACCAAATGCTTTGTAGTACATCCAAGTGTCAAGTAGCAGCTCTTAGTAAAACAAAAGTCGAATGCCAAATGAGCAAGCAAATCTCAAAACCACATGTGAGTGTGGCATCCATATATCTAATATCCAAGTAGCACGCATTCGGTAGCATAAAACCCAATACGTACTCTTCACATCCATAATATCGAGGGCAAAAGCAATGGAATCATAAAACCAAGGTGTCAAAGCATCCAATATGGCTCAAAAATGGAGCCTCATATTTCACCATAGATATGTCCAAGCCCATACATGAATGCCAAGTATGTAATTAGCATTTGTTAGACCTAAGAAGCATAAAAGCCTTTAATAGATAAAAATTTCAAGTGAAATACTTGCTATACACTGTATATACAACAAATAACCTTGCTTCAAACTAAGCAAAGAAAGCTCAAACCTATCCAAGAAGCATCTCAAGACATGTACCAAGCATCTCAGCATCAATGCATAGGTGTATGAGTATCAGTGAAGCTCAAATAGTCAAGTAATGGTTGCCCTTGTTTGTATTACAACAAACTGTTTTGAATGACCATACATGGTTGAGGTATGCACTTGCAAAGGAGGCTCCAATGGGTCCCAAGCAATGCCAAGAGAGGTGCTAAACCTTTGTTAGATACTGTAGGAGTTATGGGAGGTGCCAATGTCTATAGTAGTACCAATGATAGGAGTTGAAAAATTGGCACAAATCACATTGATGATGATGTTGGTTTTGCTGCTGGCAATGATTGCTATTGAGCACTTAATGAGGCTCAAGCAAGGGTTCTCAAGCTCTGGAACAAGCCTCAAGTGAAGGGAGCAACCATGGAAGAAGCGATGTTTAGCAATTGGTGTTTTGACAAGAATCATCACACACAATCCGAAAACGAGATGTCAAGGAGTGCCAGTTAGGGAATTGACTTTGTCAAAGGACAACTCACAATGAAAATTTTCGACTCTTAATAACCACTACACAATCAACACACCAGCACTAACGAATAACTATGCCTCTTGTAGTGTGAGATGTCCACCAGGCTCATTCCAAGGCACACCTTTTTGTAGTCCATTAGTAGGTTTTTCAAATGACGTCGCCCGGCGCTCCCTTGGAACATCACGGGGTTTGTCACTTAGACTCCACTAGGTCTACATCGCAACGGAAGAATTCCGACTGCGAACCCACTAGGATCGACTTGAATTTTCGAGTTCCTAAAATCAAACGAATCTCCTAACAACCAGCTAGCGTTAGTAATTTTGAGTTCCCACTTCTACAAGATTACTCGATCTAAAGCAGACTTGCCATTGCAGTTGGTTTAAAGAGAATGGGAGACGGAGGGGAGTGCGGTACATCAACCCTTTTGCCCATAAGGCAAAATCCCATTTTGACCCCCCTAAAACAATGTAAGTCGGTTCTACCTAATGACTAGTTGGTCAATTTATCATCTTCCTATTTCTATTTCCAATTTAGAAAAGCTCCCAACTAGCCGGGACCACCCTACCATTGGACGGAATTGTCGGGGGTTACGCCCACCGGCTTTCCTTTGATGACGGAATCATCTTTGGTTTTTTAATTACCTACAACACATTTATTGGAACATATACAACCAGCTTCCTTAATTAGTCCATCAAATCATAGGTTCCTTCATGTAATTTATCTCACAGACACACATACAATTCAAACAACCCTTGAATAAAACAAATTTCTTTATTATATTGAAAGTTTATTACAATTTCCATCTTTTCGACCCTGCGAAAGATATACAAAATTCCATGGGGGTATTTTGTCCACCAAGTTTCCACCCTTCTAACTAGTATTTAGGGTTTCAGGATCTCATCTTGGGTCATGAAGGGCTCGTTAGATTCTAGGAAGAATGCAAGATTTGCGGCCAGAGGCCCCCTTGGCACCCACATTTCCTACTGCTCGAGACTATCCCTATGGACAGACCTTTTGCTCTACGGAGCAGGTCTAAGCCTCTCAAAGTGATAACCATGATCCCCTTGGAGTAGGGTCTCGCAGTTAGCTTGGGGGTAGCCTAGCGTGACCTTTCCTTTTATCCTATTTGTCAATGTTTTTAATCAAAGATCCAGAGCAAACACAAACAATCTTTTCAAACGTATATCAAATGATGCAATGATAATCACACCATTGTGCAGCTCACAACCTCCATAGCCAAGATAGACCTTATTCTAAGGTATTCTAATGAGGATTCTCCTTCCCATAAAGAAGTGTTGAGTACATCTCTTGCAACATGTTAAGCAAGACATGAATTTCCCGTTTGGGGCTAACTTACCCAACATAAGTAAATCTCCTTTAGAAAAAATACAGTGATAATAATTTAACGAGATGATTTACAAGACCCTTTTAATAGACATTCACTTTTTATAACAAGTGTTAATCAACCTTAACCTTATCGTGTTGACAATATATCGAGTTATTTTGTTAATCTCAAGTGCGCATATAATCTTTTTCTCACTTCGTGCAATATCCTCTTGCAACTATTTCCATCATGATCTTATGAACTACAATCTTGATTAATCTAACTACAAATTATAAGTAGTAGTTAACCATTTATGCATGTATTAATATGCTCTCTAGACAAAATTGTTAATTCGTGTAAGTGAAAAATATGGAAGCTAATATTTTTTGTAAAATTTCACCATAAACCTTACTATTTTATGTGGCAAAATAATAACCTAGTAGTGAATAACTTGTTTGGCACGACGACATCGGGGATTTCGTCTTTAGTCGTGCTCACATTCGCCACACCCGATGTTTTTTTGCCTTCCACCTCATCGCTTTGGAGCCATCGTCAGCGAGCATGTTCGAGAGATAGGGAAGGCGAAATAAATTCGAGATGGGAGAGCGTAAAAGAAGATGGATTAATAGAAGACCGAGATAGGGGGATTTGAGCTAACTCTCTCCCTCACAGCCTCTCAGGGTAAATTCTCTCTCTCTCTCTCTCAAGCTCCTTCTCGCAACCTCTTGGAGGGGTATCCTTCTACCTCCCTCTCTCTACCTCTTTCACACAGCCTCTCGGGGTCTCCTTGTGCTTCTCTAAACTACTCTCCATGCCTCATATTTATAGCTGAATTACAGAAGAAGGGTTATGGCTGAGAAGAAGAGAGCTTTGTGGAGGGGATCTTTGCAAAATCAGTGATTTGAAACTTCTAAGATGCAATCTGATGCTCAAATCACAAATCTCATGGTTCCATTTGCTCCGAAAGGTGGGTGAAACCCCAAGACACTTGTTTATAAATCTTCTAGATCACTCCTTCTTCTTCTCCCTGTTCAAAGTGTTGTTTGCTGCTTATAAACTGCGATCACGATGTGCGTGATTTTGCCAATCATTCTTTTTTCATTAAATCTTCAAAACTGGCTGAAAAAAACCACTTACTTTTTTTAAATGACATCCTATTCTAGAAATTTTTATATCTTTTTTAATATATTTACAAAAAATAATATCTAAAATGTAAAAAATATACTAGTTTTATCCAAAAAACTAGTATTTTTGGACCATCCATACTATACACATTAGCACTAGTGAGACTAATATGTCTCATAACTCTCATTCACGTGGTAACTTCCGTGATGGGTGGCTATAGTCCTTGTCAATCTAGAAAAAAAAAATTCTGGTTACGATCCTTGGTTTTAAAAAAATAAAAATAAAAATTGTTAGTTATTAACGTTAGTTAGTAACCTTATTAACTTATTAATTGACTAACTTTCGAACTAACCAACTAACTTTTAATTGCGTGGAAGTATTACATGTAGCTTTAAAAACATAAAAAATGCGCACCGGGTAGAACATCTAACATCTTGCACAATATTCAAAACACAAACTTTGAAAAAAACACAATGGCGGCACATTCTCATATCTCTTTGAAGTTGTTAGTCTCCATTTTTATAGTATCCTTCAACACATTGTGTGCCTCCAAAGCTAAGGCTTTTAGCTTAAAACTTAAGAAAATAACTTTTGTCGTTGTGAAAACAAAAAACCTAAAGGCTTCACAACTCATAAGCTTTTCAAAAAGATTTTTTGTAATGACAGTGCCATTCATGCAAGCTCAACCAAAAACTCCATTCCATCACCATTCCGTGGACATGCAATGTTGACTAATAGGCACCTCGTCCTCCTTTCCACAACAAAAAGTGACCCTTCCACATCCTTCCAAATCTTGAAAAAGATTTGCAACATCTTTGCATTCTCGAGAATTGTAGAACCAAATGCCATTAACCTCATGAGTAGCATTTCGATAAAGCAAGTATGGTACTTGGACATCATACTCAAAGTTGTCAAGTAGAACTTCCACTAGATTTTCTGTGCTTCTAACATAGTTTTCCTATGTGATTGCAAAGAAGGCCACATTTAAGAAGTGAGCTTCCTTCTCTAAAACTCTTATAATCTGTTGATCCATTGAGTTGATGCGCAAATTATGAATAGTTTCTTCAAACTTCCATATTGATGCTTGTGTGCTATTCATAGCATCAACTTCTCATCCTCCATGGCAATATAATTAGCTTGAAAAATGTCACAAATTTGAAATTCTTCTACTCTTGCATAATCAGATAATGGACCAATGCTATCATTGTTATTTACTCTAGATCTGTATTAAAACTCACAACCTGCATTTAAATCAGCAATGAAATTACTAGTCTTAAGTTCCTGTTGAACCCTTTTGATGAGTAGAAATATATTTGTTTGCATGTCCCCTAGAAGTCCTAAAAAATTTCCAAGAAAAAAACATCATAACCTTGATCTTAAGCTGCACAAACGTGTGCCCAACACTTCACTTTGCTAGTGTAATCACTCTATGTTTTGCAAACCTAATAAAATGACCTCTTGCAACTAATACATTTTGAGTCCACAATGAGCTCATTCTTATAGTGCCCAAGAATTTTGATGTTTCTAAATGTATCCCTTTATTCCAAACTATCATTAATATGTCCTTCAATTTTTGTCTCCTTCATAGCACCTGCAATTGCTCTTTTGATTATAGTCTCCTTTTGTCCTCTTGATTTCAGCTTCATGCAATGTGACCTAGTAGAAATATGCTATTGAAAATAAACTACGTGTTCAATCATTCATGACATTGAGAAGAGATGGAAATTTGAATACATGCGATTCAATCAAACAAGCGATGCTCCACCTTTCGGAGCTTGATATTCTAACACAAAAAAAAAAGGATGCACTTGAAACATAGTGCCTACCCTATCTACAAGTGTCGTGTATCATGCAAAATGCAAACATAATTCCTTGATTAAATTAGATCCATTATCTCACCTCTCATCTCTCGATAAAAATATGTTTTACTTTGCTCCACCCTCCCAAAATCTCACAATCTCTCAAGAAAAATAATGGTTCTCAAGATGTTGACCAAGAAAACAACCCATCTCACAACTTGTGTCAACCTTCACGACCCTCAAAAATCACCCAACCACCTTTCCCAATCAATCTGAGGTTCCTAGTTTGCTGATGAGAATCCCAATTCTTGTGCTACAACTGGCATCATGCCATGATAGTGCTCAACAATGGTGCAAAACATGCATCAAGCCAACCCATGGAATGTAAGTATTTGATTAAAAACAAGAGATGATCCCCGAGTGTAGTGTTATCATCACTCTTGCAATAAAACTGCGAAGCCATGAACCGCTTATTGCTTCAAGCGTTTCAAGCTGAGAGCTATGGCTACCTCTCACATAGCCATGTGCACTCTTCCACACACGAATGTAGTGAACTTACCTTTGAATTTGATCGAGTTACCTTCTAGCTCCATGATCCAAGATGCACTCTCAAGCAAGCTTCATCTCGAAGCTCTAAGCTTTGACCTCCATAGTCATGCATGCGAGAAAGGAGAAGAGAAGATGATGATGATGAAGAGAGGAGAAGAAGAGCTTCTCCATGGTTCCTTGCTCTTACACACACACATACACTCTCTCTCTTACACACACAGACACTCTCTCATACACAAGAAGGAAGCAAGAGTAAGAAGCAAGAAGAGAAGAAGTTTGGCCACACACCAATAATGAGCTTCTTCATTCTCTTTTCAACTTTTTTTACATGCCTTACCCCCTCCTTGGGCAGCCATCCCCTTTTTGGTCAGTTTGTCCGTTCCTCCACTCTTATTTCCTCCTCCTTTCTATTAGCATTGGCCTTAGCCCGCACCTTTCATTCTTTACAACTTGCATGGGAGACATGTTCACTTTTACAAAATGAGTTACAATGCATTTGGTTCTCTTCTTGCCAAAATATTAAGGTGCACTTATTCTTGTGCCCTTTCTTCTACATTTTAGACTTTTTCATGTGCTTCGTATCTTCAAATTTTTCTGAGTGCACCTTTGTACTTCGTCTTCCTCTTGCCTTGGGACTATCTTTCACTTCCATTTTTTTGAATTTTTCCATCTTGGTCTTTTGAGGGTTAACATTGCCCCCCTCATAGCTGAGTGCCAATCCCATGGCACTTGATGATACAAGTTGAAAACGTTAAGGGTCGGTGTGGAATGTTTCTTGGGGCCTTTGGAGAGGTAGGTAATGTTGGGGATGCTCTGTGAAGTAGGTTTTCAAGGTTGCCAATGTCAAATATAGATGGTTGGTTGAAGAAGGAATCTGTAGTTGTTGGTTTGCCACATTGCCACACAATGTACCTGAAAAGAAGGAGAGTGCACTTCCTAGGGGGTTGTGTCTACCTTACCGTGCAGTGCACTATGCAAGTGATGGTGGAACTACAAGATGGGTCAAAAAGCCTAAGGTGTTGTCCTAGACTTGAGGACCTAGTTCATATAAAGGAAGGTGCTATGAGTGATTTAGGGAGATAGGTCTATTAAAATGTCCTACCCTTGATATGCCCTAAGTTGTGAAGTGGAGGAGGGCCATTGTGGTTCCTAGGTGCAGTGAACGTGACACTCATAGAGTACATATTGAAAAAATTCATTTTTGTATTCCTTTTCCTTTTCACTTCATGGGGCCAAGCTACGTGGAGACTTAATAAGGGATTTGCTTAGAAAGGCCCTATTTTACATAAAGCCCTTCAAGGTAACTCTTACATTGAGGGGCATAGATGACAAAAATGGGTCGTTGCATGTAATGAATCTATTATCACTCATATCCTCTAATAGGCTCATACAAAATGCTAGTAAGAGGATGGCTCTCATCAAACCATTGCACAAGTATTTATCCTTGCATTAATATAAAAAAAGAGGGGTTGTAACCACTCTTCCTTTGCAATAGGCTTTTGTTTTGGTAGTATTCAAAAAAGAAAGAGAAAGTCTAATCCTCTTTGAGTAGGGCATGTAGAAAGGATCATCGCTCTCGTATGGTAGGGTGCTACGAAAAGCCATCCAAGCCTTTGAGTTAGAGTCCCAGATGTTTATGCGCTACTTAGGTTGAGTCCCATACCCTTCCACTCTCCAGGCCACCTCCACATTGCTACCTCCTAGGGTGTCTCATTCTTTCCTCCAACCATCTCCTTCCCAGCCTCGCAGAGAGCTTTATTACATCCTCCACCATCCTTGGAGATGGTATCCTATCCAGTTTTCCAGGGGAAGGTGAAGGTAAACTTAAAAGGGCGGCTCTGATTTTCCCATAGCTCCTACACTACAAGTTCTTGGTCCCAGTTTATAGGGTCGCACTCCTCTCCTTGAGGGATAGCCACATGTGGAACTTACAGTGGCTTGGCTTGAAATTTTTTGCATGCTAGTTCTATCTGCTCTCTCCACTTGTGCCTCATCTCCACCATTCTTTCAAGTGGTATGGCTTCCTCCCCTTGCTCTTCTAGTTGTGCTTGTGGTTGCAGAGGGGAGCTCGATTCATGTAGTTGTTCTTTCTCCACCTGGTGGTGCTAAAAGTTTGGCCCTTCTTCATGGATTGGCTCTGTTTGCTCTTGTGGGAGTGGCTATGCTCATTGCTTTAGCTCCCCAAACCCTAGCAATTTGAGTTCTTGCCTAGTTAACCTGGTTGTGAGATCAAATGGGCTCTTTGCTCCTCCACTCCTAAGTCGGTGCTAGGTTTGGGTGCCCTTCCATTGAGGCCATGCTGAACCACTCTCCTTGCCATCTCTAACTTCCTTTTGACTTCCTCAAGGATCTCTTCTTCTCTTGATTATGTTACATTTAGCATTGTGTTTAAAAAGGCTCTTTATTGCTCCAACATCCCCATCTCTATGGCTATAGCTTTGCTCTATGCCATGAGGCATTCACTCTCTAAATGGGCTAGTCTAGTTAGCTAAGTCTTTGATTCTATCCTCATTATTGGCTACCCATTCTTCCACCTTCTCTTTCATCTACTCCAAACCTTGATTCTAGTGTTGGGCTAAAGTGGCAATTGCTTGCTTCTGCTCTCACCATAATGCATTCATTTGTTCTTTTTCTTGGATCCGGCACTCTACTTGCTCCTTTATGATTTTCTGTTTGTGGAGAGCTACTTGAACTTGGTTATGCAACTCCACCAACTTATTTGTCGCCTCTTCATCTTTTTGAATTTTTGCCGCATGTAGCTCTTTTCTTGCCTCCTCTCTTTGCCTCTTTAGCTCCTCATTTTCTAGCCCTAAGCATCTACTTTTCCTAGAATTGAAGGCATACATTTCCTCTAGAGCCATATGGTTGTCTCTTTCCTCATCATACAGGTCTTTGAGGCTTTCTTTGCCTTGCCTTGCCTTTAGGGTCTCTTTTAATGTAATCATTTCCTTGTTTATGATGGTCATCACCCTTGTTTTCTCTAGCATGTACATTGCAAAGGCATTCTTGTCTTCTTCCAGCTCTGCAAGTGTGGCCTTTTTCTCTTCAGTCATTCTATCAAGTTGTCTTTGATGTTCTTTTACCAACTCGTCGTATTCTTTTGTGTTGTGCATGGCTGAGGGCACCAAAGTAGTCAATACTTCCAAGTAGGGTATCTTCGGCCCTTGGCACGATTCAACATTAGCTTTGTTGTTGCTGGCCTTTTAGTTCCTATAGGGGGGCTCCTTTGCTTGGTGCAGGTGCAAGTTCTTGCACTTTGCTCACTAGATACTGCACCCAAGCCATGACATTGCTTTCATTGATTGCCCCTTTGGTGGTTCCTTGCATTGGTGTGATTGTTGGGGTGACCATGACTGGTGGGATTGCATGTATAGATGCCTTATCCTTGCCTTCCACCACCAATATTTGTCATGACACTTATGTCCTTGCGCTTATGCTTGGCATGTCCTCCTGTGTGGGGCTCATCATAGCCAACTCTTGAGATCAAGAGGGTTGCTCTGTTGAACTTGGAATAGCCAAGGCTATCCACTCCTCCTTCTCTTGTCTCAATCTTTCTTCCTCTTCCTCTTGTTTCTTCTTACACTCCTCTTAAAGTCTCCTAGATTCTTCTTCCATCCTCTATAGTTCTTTGTTTTCTTTTGTGGTGGGTTAGGTTGTCTTGATAGAGATTTTCAGCATGATCTTTCTTCTTCCTCCTTGACTTGATAGCTCTAAGCCCTACTATTCCCTGACTGTCCTTTCAATTGAGGTTCCCTCTACTACCCTTGTAGGCATTGTTGCTAGCATATTTGCTGACGCTTGGATTATTTTTTGAATGTAGGCATTCCATTTTACCTCATCCAATGCATTTGTTGGAAGGCTCTTAAGCAATGGCACTCCTATTTTGCTCATGAGGGCATTGTATCTTTGGCTTGAGAAGAGGGTGTGGACTATCTTTGCTTGCAGTTTAATGGTGGGATTAGGGATATTGACTAAGCTGGTTCCATCATTTGTGTAGAATTTCTTCTTGTCCATTCCTAGCATCCCGTAGAAATCTCTCTTGGGCCTTTTCTCTAGCTTGTCACATCTAGTCCCAAGGCCTCCTCCACCATTTCTGGGCTAAGTTTAACTTCCACCCTTTTGGTGGCATCTCCCTATCTGATTGTTATTGTGCCACTATTCTTCTAGGCATCAAAGGTCTTCAGGAACTCAGTGTGTTTGCTATGGTCGATGTCCTGCCCCACCTTCTCCAGGAACTTGGAAGATTAAATTATTCTATTATCCACTTAACTGCCTTCGGATGTCACCAACCCCCTAGGTTGTGGATCCTGTAGCATTTCAATTGGTAAAATGCACGCATCTCCATGGCTAAGCCGTATTTCCTGTGTTCCTCCTCAAAGAATGGGAGCCTTTTGGTTTTCTCATGCTGCCTTGCCATTTGGGTTCCTGTCACCACACGATAACCCAAAATTAGTTCTCCTTAAAGGATACTTATTGCACAAAATGTAAAGTGATTAGAAAAAACACTATTAGATGATGAGTATTTTTACTAAACAAAAAAGAAAATTCCATTCGTCCTTTTCTTTGAAGTTCAACTCCTATTTTGATTTATTCCATTCACCTTCCACTTTACCTCTCTTCCACTTTACCCCCTTCCCCTTGGAAATGATGAAAATCCATCCTAGGATTGTGGAAGTAAAGATGTAAGGGCCTTCACTGCATCAATGGTGTGCCTTACTTTTTGAAGAGCCATTTGTAAAATGTTGGGTTATTATCTAGTGTCAGATGACAGTCCATATCTTGTGAACGAATGCCCACTTGTGTGATGTAATTCAATACATCAGTCAAGAGGCCACTTGAGTTGATTCGACTTACAATATGGAGTTCCTCGATTAGAATTCTATCCAAGTATGGATGTAGCATGATATTGTCATCTAATAGCCGATTTCTTATCATGGCTAATACCCTAAATGAAGTTGGGACCACATATATTTGGTCATACTCGAAAGTCTTGATGGCATGCCATTGCTCTACAGTGGTTATGATTTGATAACCCTCTTGAGCCCATGAAATGCACAGAGTATACCACTTGTGTAAGAAAGTGGACTCAGGCTCAACTAATCGTTGGAGCTCGCTGTGGTGGCATGGGAATTTTGCTCTTCTTATAGGATGTGATTACGTGTTGGCTTAAGGCCTTTTCTCATGAGATCTCATTGGAAAGCATCTCTTATGCAATGGTGGAGGCCTTAATGACGATGAATTCATTTTCTTCCCAAGAATACAGTAAGAAACATACCTCGTTTGCTATGGGTTCATCAAGTAGACCTAGGTCCAAAACTTCGTAACTTTTAGAAAATAACATAAAAGTTGATTCCAATCATCGGATGCATGTTACTAAGTCATCCCATGTGTCCACGGCCATGTTGGAAGCCATTTCACAAATGGATCATCATTGCCATGATGACTTAGGGCCTGTTAGTGGATTTGGTTTTGTTGGATTGGACAAGTTGGGGCATGGTAGGTCCACCTTGGGATTCTCATTAGTCTTTATGAGCTTAGTTTGAGAAGTTTGGAGTTCGGTTGACTCTTTGTCATTGGTCTTTGCAGTGGAAATCACATCAGATTCATTGAGTGGGAGCTCATTCATGAGTGGTTGCTCATTGAATCTTGGTTGAGCTTTGGTTTGATAGGCCATTGAAGCACTAATGGATTGAGCACCCTTTCCTTTGGTTTTTCCCTTCCCCTGTTTTGATTTATGTTCCTAGGCCTTAGTTTTTGGAGCATCAAATTGAGGATCATACACACCACTTGTGAGTTTAGACAGCCACACCAAAGTGTTACCTTTATAGTAGCCTTGTGCTCGCAATAGGGCTTTTGGGACCTAGCACAGCCTAGTTGCCTATGAATTATAGGAGCACCAACTCCTCAGTCTAGGCCTAGAGTGTGAGGCATGGAAACTATGAGTTCCAAATGATTAGTGTTTGTGAGACTATGGTTTACGCTTGGGGATCCACTTGAGTGTGTGGATCATAGCTTTGGTTGTGGTCTCTAGATGCTGGTGGGACTTTACCATGGCTGTATGCTATGGTGCACTATCCCCTTCCTTAGGGTTGACATTGGGTTTAACTATCAATGGCACTCTAGGCCTGTGGGTGATTGTGGTGCCCTTACTGAAAGCTATTACTTCTAACATTGCCAATGGCAAGGTGGATGCACTACAAATCATAGTCAACATTACAGTGAATGTTTTTTTGAACACATGACACAATAGTGATTCCTTACCAACAGTTTGCTTGTTAGATAGCACATAAAAGATGATGGGTAGGCTCTTAGTCTTGATAGAAATCATTAGTTTGCATTTTTCCAATAGTGGATAAGACTGCCCCCCAAACGGGCTGAGTGTCGCATTGGTTGGTTGCAATTGAAGTTGACCCATGGCAGTCCAGCGATCATATGTTAAGATGTTAGAGTCAACTCCCTCATCAATTAGCACATCAAAAGTGTATACCTTTTGAGCAGTCACGATTATTCATAGGTAGGGTGGTGCTACTACTTTCTCATCCTCCTCCTCTAGTTCAGTGATGGTTGTAATTCTCACATTCATTGGTGGTTCTATCATCGGAGGTTCACGAAGTGGATGTAATGGAGGGTAATAAATTTTTATGCGGCTTCCATGAAAAAGCCTATGCCCTCCCCCTCTAGGGTTTCAAGTTCCACATTGCCTATTCTGCTGATATTGGGAACCTTGAAAGGGCCCAATCCCCTGACTTTCATCTTCTGCTTGTACTTTGTGACAGAGTATAGCAAGACTAGGTCTCCTTGCCTATTCTACTAATATTGTGAACCTTGAAAGGGCCCAATCCCCTGACTTTCATCTTCCGCTTGTACTTTGTGACATAATTTTTTATGTAGCTTCCATTGAAAAAGCCTATGCCGTCCCCCTCTAGGGTTTTGAGTTCCACATTGCCAGCTCTACTGATATTGCAAACCTTGAAAGGGCCCAATCCCCTGAATTTCATCTTCTACTTGTACTTTGTGACAGAGTATAGCAAGACTAGGTATCCTTGCCCAAAGTCTTATTGTTTGACATGTTTGTGAAACCAACTCTTGCAGTGCCTTTTCACAGATTAGAGCATGGATTGCAATGAGATGAGTCAGACATGCATTCAATCTCTACCAATTGATTTGTCCATGCTTCTTTGCCCTCCCATCTCTCCTAGTCTACTACTCTCAAGCTTGGAACAAAGAACTCTACTGCTGGTAGAATTGCTTCAATTCCATAGGTCGATTTGAATGGGGTCTATCCTATAGTTTTTTTGTATGCCGTCCTATATGCCCATAAAGCTACCATGAGCTTGTTGTCCCAATCAATGCATGAAGCAAAGAGAATACCTTTGTTAGGACATTCACCAAGATCTTATTCATGGACTTGGCTTGTTGACTGTTGGCCTGAGGGTAATATGGTGAGGACTTCCTATGGATTATTAAGAAGGTGGATAACAAGTGAGGAATCACTTCATTGATGAAGTGTTTGCCTTGGTCACTGACCAACTCTATGGGACAACCAAACTGTGAGATTACTTAGTCCCAAAGGAACTTGGTTGTGGTCCTAGCATCATTTTTGCAAGTTTCTCGAGCTTCTGCCCACTTGGTGAGATAGTATGTGGCAACAATGATGTACTTGGCTTGTGAGTACTGTGTCACAAGGCTGATTGGAGCACCACAATTGAGATTGGAGCACCTTGTGTACTGTGTTGTCCCCACTGAAATATCCTCTAGTAATCCCACCATGTGCTTCCATGAGCACATCATGCATTTCATGTTTGTAGACACATCTCCTTAAGAGTCCATCATGTCCTAACCGATACAATTGACTAAAGATCAATTGATAGGGTTGGATCTTCAAGATCAATCTTTTTAATATGGCTTTTTTAATTGGTTGTTTGGGAAAGAGGAATGAGATGTCTATAAGCTTGCCCGTTTTAATGGAAGATTTAAATTTTTGATTTTCTAGTCTTTATCTCTCCTCCCTCTCTCTCCCCTCTATGGGGTATGCATACGCATTATCTTGAAGGAAGAATGGGGAAGGAGATTGAAGCAAATGATGATGGAGATTAATGGAGATGCTGAAGATTGATGTGCAGCATGGAATTGAGAGCAATGGAGGCTCTGTCCACTGGTCACACTGTCATTTAATGCGTCTAGGGTTTCATGAAAACACGGTATGACGATTTTTTATGAAGGAAATGAAGTTTTGTTTTACATTATATGATGGAATCGATGTTCTTATGAGATGAAAAATTGCTTGAGTGTTGGTTGCATCATGTTTGATTGTTGTCTATCAGAAAATTCTGATTTCATAATGATTTACATGTGCTATTTAAATCTCGCAAAACCCAAAATGCAGTTTTTAAGGGTAAAATGATGGTTTTGTCATTTCAGGTGGGTGAAATGTGTTCCTATGGGAAAAAATGGAACATGAAATTGAATTTCAATATGTTGACATGATTAGTATAAGAAAAATAAAAAAATAATAGTGATTATTATCAAATAAATGCTAAAAAATAAAAAATAAAGAAAAAAAGAAATACGATTCATAAAAATAAGGAAAAATATATTGAGTGTTTGTGAATGTATGGTAGTGGCAAAGCATGAGGTTTAGCCTCAGTTTCCCTATCTCTTTGTCAAATTTCATGATTTATCGCTTTTCATACAAGTAGGGGTGGGGTGTTTGAATGATGTGATTTGGGTGTCGTTTAGTGCTGATTTTGTTGATGCATATCATGATATAGAGTTCGTAGTATTTTAATTAAGAGGATAGTAGCATGAGTGTTGTCTCGGTGCTATCCTTACATCACCACAACGAGTTAATGAATGAGCATTGGAAAACCTGGTTGTGCATGACATGTTTCTGATTGAAAATTATATTTAAGCACATTAGGATCATCCAATTTTGCATGTCCATATCAACCACGGTATTAGAATATAAAGAACTGGATGCATAGCACCTGATTTTTGTTATGATGACCTACGCTTGAGTGTGTGAAGACGTCCTAAGCTATAGGCTAGTCGATCGTTCTTGGGAAATTATTTGGTAAGAATACATGGTATCTCTTGGAATATGTTCAAAATGAAAGAGTGGAGCTTGTATTGTGTGTACTTTATGTTGGAGCGATGCATCTTGGGGCCAATCCCCAAGGTGTAGGAGAGTCGCACTGGACCCATGGTAGTCAACCGACAGGTGCTTCCCTATGTGTGTGATACGAGATATTATGCCTATATGTTATGGGATCTCCCTCCGAGGAGAAGGGATGATAAACATTGGACTCTGACCCAATACAAATGCAGAATCGACATCAGCATAGTGTAGAGTGAATCTTAGACACTCCTAGCTGTGAGGCCGTGTGGTGGGGTTGTCTGGGTGTGCTTGAGGTCCGGCTAGTGCCATAGCTAGTTCCGGCCCATTTTAGGTCCCATCAGTGGTGTGTTTGCCGCCAAGAGCTACCTATAAGTGGCAGTTTCTTAATCTAGGTTGTAAAGGGACCTAAGTTTATAATTTTCATTAGTAGTGTGCTAAGTTGCCCATAAAGCCATAGTGTCATGGGGGAAAACTCGACATACAGTGGAGTGCAGTTATGGCTAAAACATCCCATGTTGTTGGAAGAGAGGGAGAGAGACAAAGTGGAGCAGAAGATGAGCCTCAGCTCATTATTGTTCTTCTTTCATTATTCCTCCATCATACTAATTGAAAGAGACTTACACACATAGATATGGCTAACCAAGGCTAACTATGGTTAAGTCACTGACTACACTGACTTATTGAGTGTCACACACATGTACAGATGTATCCAGCTAATATCGGTCACACACATAAAGATAGACTAACTGAAGAGTAGCAGAAGCTTGATATTCTAACACTCCCCCTCAAGCTCAAACCATCTGATAAACCCCTACACCTATGTAACGGAAGCACTACCTAAAAGTAGGGGTGGGGTGTTTGAATGATGTGATTTGGGTGTCGTTTAGTGCTGATTTTATTGATGCATATCATGATATAGAGTTCGTGGTATTTTAATTAAGAGGATAATAGCATGAGCGTTGTCTCCGTGCTATCCTTACATCACTGCAATGAGTTAGTGAATGAGCATTGGAAAGCCTAGTTGTGCACGACATGTTTTTGATTGAAAATTATATTTGAGCACATTAGGATCATCCACATGTTTCTGATTGAAAATTATATTTGGTAAGGATACATGGTATATCTTGGAATATGTTCAAAATGAAATAGTGGAGCTTGTATCGTGTGTACTTTATGTTGGAGCGATGCATCTTGGGGCCAATCCCCAAGGTGTAGGAGAGTCGCAGTGGAGCCGCGGCAGTCAACAGAGAGGTGCTTCCCTATGCGTGTGATACGAGATATTATGCTTATATGTTATGGGATCTCCCTCTAAGGAGAAGGGATGATAAACATTGGACTCTGACCCAATACAAATGCAGAATCGACATCAGCATAGTGTAGAGTGAATCTTAGACACTCCTAGCCGCGAGGCCATGTGGTGGGGTTGTCTGATGTGTGCATGAGGTCCGGCTAGTGCCATAGCCAGTTCCGGCCCATTTCAGGTCCCATCAGTGGTGTGTCTGCCATCAGGAACTACCTATAAGTGGTAGTTTCTTAATCTAGGTCCGGCTAGTGCCATAGCCAGTTTCGACCCATTTTAGGTCCTATCAGTGGTGTGTCTGTCACCAGGAGCTACCTATAAGTGGTGGTTTCTTAATCTAGGTTGTAAAGGGACCTAAGTTTATAATTTTTGTTAGTACTATGCTAAGTTGCCCATAAAATGGGGTTCGTTCAAGGATGGAAAACCTTGGCTTTCCCTATACAAAACTTACTGATGGATTTAGTTAGTTATGTAGAGCATGAGTCCTCTACAGAAGATAATTTAGGTGATGAGAAGAGTAACCAGTTAATGGTTACCTCATCCTCTAATGTGATGGCATGGGCTGAGGTTTGCCTTGGTGTGGTCTCTACCCAAGAGAAATCATGTATAACCATCCATCAACCTAGAGGGTATGGAACAAGTATGTTGGAAGCTATGGCAGTTATGGCATCAACAAGTGATTATGCTAAAGCCATAGTGTCATGGGCAAAACTCAACATACAGTGGAGTGCAGTTATGGCTGAAACATCCCATGTTGTTGGAAGAGAGGGAGAGAGACAAAGTGGAGCAGAAGATGAGCCTCAGCTCATTATTGTTCTTCTTTCATTATTCTTCCATCATACTAATTGAAAGAGACTTACACACATAGATATGACTAACCAAGACTACCTGTGGTTAAGTCATTGACTACACTGACTTATTGAGTGTCACACACATGTACAGATGTATCCAGCTATCGGTCACACATAAATATAGACTAACTAAAGAGTAGCGGGAGCTTGATATTCTAACACTCCCCCTCAAGCTCAAACCATCTGATAAAATCTAAGTAGCTCTATGAAATATATAAACTTTTCTTTACCAAGAGACTTGGTAAATATATCTGCTACCTAGTCTTCAGTCTTCACATGAATCAAGTCAATCTGCCCTGTAAGAACCATTTCTATGATGAAATCGTAGTGAACTTCAATATGTTTGGACCTAGCATGGTAGACAGGATTGCTAGCCAACATAACACTACTGAGGTTATCACAATACAATCTCACTCTACTTTCCAGCTATATTCCCAAGTCTTTCAGTAGTTTCATCAACCAAACTGCTTCGCAAGCTACTAAGGCAGCTCCTCTATACTCAGCTTCGGTACTAGACAATGCAATAGTAGTGTAAGGTGCCCGCCCATCGGCTGTCCAAGCACGCTTTTAGCGGTCTATCGAGAAATGAATCTAAGCATCGCTGCTCGACACTCCCATGGAATGTTTCGAGTTTTGTCGCCTAGGGTTTTTCGAATCCGCCTTGCAACGGAATGTTCAAGGCCGAGAACCCACTAGGATCAACTTGAAATTTTGGCTCCTAGTGGCCAAGGTCTCCTAACAGCATTCTAGCATCGGATCCTGGACATCCTACTTTACGAAGAGATCCCCAAGCTGAAATAGATCCATGCCGCACTTGGTTCAAAGATAATGGAAAATGAGAGGGATGTGCCGCTCAAGCTCTCTGCCTGTAGGGCATAGTCCCATTCCGGTCCCCTAAAACGGCATGAGTCGGGTTCTAACAATATCTAAAGGTCGAACGATGGTAAAATCTTGTGAGAAGCCTCCCAGTTTTCTGGGACCACCCTGCCGTAGGACAGACCCATCAGGGTTCCGCCCACCCGCTTCCCTTAATAGCTTTAGTTTTCTAATTAGGTTAATTATAGCAAGACATGAAAATAGAGCAAGCAATCTATTGACAAACAAGTTCCTTAACTTATCTTCAAGTTAATCTTTGTCTCCCACCCATATAAGAGAAATTATGTATCCCTTCTGTCCAACAGAAGTAACTGGTCCAAATCACATGGCACCACAAATTCTATATTTTTTCAACCCAGCAAAAGATACACAGAATTCCACGAGGGTATTCTGCCCACCAAGATTCCACCCTTGTAACTAGTATTTAGGGTTCCAGGATCCCATCCTAGGTCATGAAGGGGCTCGTCATATTCTAGGAACAATGCAGGATTTACAGCCAGAGCCCCCTCTGGCACCTACATTTCCTACTGCCCAAGCTACTGATAGACCTTTCGCCTACGGAGCCGGTCCAAGCCTCTCGTAGCAATAATTGTGACCCCCCTTGGAGTAGGGTCTCGCCGCTAGCTTGGTCGAGACCCTAGCTTGGGGGTAGCCTAGCGCGATCCTTCCTTAATTAAATCTTTTAGGAATCTAGCACAACAAGACATTCAGTCCTAATATCATTTTCTAGGAAAACATTCCTTTATCCCCATGGCAACTTGTCATCACTGACCCTTGCCATGCATTTACCATAAATTACAAGCACTTGGAACATCATCCAAACAACAAACTAACAACTAGTTGAATGTAAAAGCATTTAGGATGTTGTTCGATAAACCAACAAAGAACCAATTGTATTCTTGCCAACCAATGCGAGAATAGTTGCGATAACATCTCCATTGCATATATGCTCTTACCCTTGGGATCAAATAGCGATTCTATGTAAAATTTACTTAACACTTGTATGCACAATTTTTAATGTCATGATTATGCCATTCATAACCCTTGACCGATTCCTCCTTGTAATTGCTCTATCAACGAACAAGCCATATGCAACTTGGTGCTATGCACTTTGCAAGCTTGATCTTTTGAATACGTGAGATGAAATTTATACATTCCGATGACCTATACTCATGCATCATAGTATGGGGTCTAATGTATCTTATACGAGAATCAAAACAAGCATCTATCAATTTGAAAATACATTACTTACGATCGGAACCGCAGCTAGATTGACAGTGATGCCTTTGCCCGAAGCTTCGTTGCTGGTTGTGGGATTGCCATCTGCACATGACATTCCTGGCTGCTTGGGGGCCATCGTCCGCAAGTAGACTCAAGAGATAAAGAAGGTGGAGTAGATTCAAGATATGAGAGTGTAAAAGAAGATGGTTTAGTCGAACACCGAGATAGGGAAAAATTGAACGAACTCTCTCCCTCGCAGCCTCTCGAAATAACTCCTCTCTCTCTCTCTCTCTCTCTCTCTCTCCTTCTCCCTCTCTCTCTTTCTCTCTTTCTCTCTCTCAAGCTCCTTCTCGTTATCTCTTGGAGGGGTATCCTTCTCTCTATCTCTCTCTCACAGCCTCTTGGGGTCTCCTTATGCTTCTTTTGCCTCCCCATGCCTCATATTTATAGTGGATTAGAGAAGAGGGCTTGTGGTTGAGAAGTGGAGCTCTTTATGGAGGGGGATCTTGGAAAGATCAGTGATCTGATACTCAAATCATAAATCCAATGGTTTCATTAGCTCCGAAAGGGGGGTAAAACCCCAAGACACTTGATTAGAAAGCTCTCGGTTCACTCCTTTTCTTTGTTCGAAGTGCTATTTTTTGTCTATAGACTACGATCGTGGCTCGCAAGATTTCACAAATCCCTCTCTTTATTTTTTTCTTTTTATAAAATCTCCAAAACTAACTAAAACATCACTTGTCTTTTCTTTTAAATGACATCTAGTTCTAGAAATCTCTATATTTTTTCAGGATAATATCTAAAATATACTAGTTATGCCCAAAATCTAATATACTAGTTATGCCCAATACTAGTTATGCCCCACTGCATAACATAAGTCAGGATGGGTAATAGTCAAGTATATCAATCTGCCCACCATCTGTTGATACATCATCACATTCTCTATTCCCAACATCAATCTGTAGCTTGACATTCTGATCAAGAGGTGTCTCCATAGGCTTGCATTCAGCCATACCATACTTTTGTAACATGTCATGAGCATACTGCTTCTGTAGCAACCATATAACTTGAGGCATAGAGACTACCTCAATCCCAAGAAAATACTTTAGTTCACCAAGTTCTTTGACTCTGAATTCAGTCTCTAAACATGATTTAATTTCAGCAATGCCCTCTTCATCATCTCCAGTGATTTTAAGATCATCTGCATAAACCACTAGAAACACATAAGCAGTTGCAGAGTGGACAAAGGCAAGTAAAGACATCTCATTTGAAGAAGGTGTACCATGCCCAAGGTCCACCTATGCTAAGTAGAAGCTTTAAGGATGTGAGGCCATTTGGCTATAGCAATAAGTCCACATTGAGTCCATTAGACCAATGTGGCAAATTGAGAATGTATAAGCATATAACAAGAAATATAAGATGGGTTTGGAGGCCCAAAACCCCTAAAAATACTATTGGTGTGTCAGATGAAGGGCCAAGAATTGCATGTGGGCATGCTTTGATGGATTCCCAAGAGGATGTGACTAAAGGCCATAATGCTACATCTGACAATAGGGACCGACCTGAGATGCATCTATGTGATGTGCCTAGGCTTGAAGCTCTGTCTAGTTTGGATCATATCATTGACATATGTAAGGGTCGAATTAGAGAAGAGTTGAATGATAATAAATCCATGATTCTCCATGTAGGAAGAGTTACTGAAAAGTTGGGACAAGCGATCCATTTGAATGACGACCAAGAAGATGAGTTATATCAACCTAATGATGTCATTCATTCAGCTCATAGTACCCAAGAAGAGATGGCCATTATTATTGAAATATCAGTAGAAAGGCTTGGGCTAGTGGATCTACAAAGGGCTCGGATCAAGATTTTAGCTGACTCGCATGAGTAGCATGGGGCTAGTCCTCCTATTGTATGCTATCCTTAAGATGCAATATATATGCCAAAAATACCATCCATTAGATGCAACCAAATGAGCTACTTTTTTTAGGCCAAGAGGGCCACTTAGTTTGTAGTAAAATGTGCTATTTCTTTAGGCCAAGAGAGCTATTTGTCTGCTTGGTGTAGGTACGTTTAATGGTTTTCTGTTTTAGTGATTGCATCATACAGGTTGACGAAGTCACTGGAGGGAGCCTTTGCTGCGGAGGAGCTTCTTGTGGCCATTCTAGGCCCCCTTGCCAAGTCTTTTCCCATTTCCCTTAAGCAATTAATGATATATATGTACGTAAGGGGTATTTTCTTTTTGTTTGTTGGGGACTAGCAATCAAGGCATAAAATCCCAGGTATAGGTTAGTATGTCTATGGGAGGTCTAAGTAGTCGTTGCCTCCTATAAAGTCATTGTCGTGCATTAAAAGACCTGTTTTAGAAGGCAATCCTAGTGACCCTATTCTACTAACCTGCTAGACGGCCATTCTAGGAGTTTCGGTTAGTTGTGAGGCAGTTAGAAAAGCCTACCAAACAAAGTGATGACACAACGAGAAAACCTAAATATCTGAAAGAAAATATATGAATATATGGAGGTGTGTAAAAAGGGGTTCTAACCCCTATAAAATAGACAAAAAGAAAAGAAAAGAAAAATCTGTGAGCACTTGTTCATTGACTTGCAAAGGCTTGGTAGGTTCCTGGGGACAAGTCAGACCACCCAAGGCCGATGCCTTGTCTTCCTAGGGGTGGTATCTAGCTGAAAAATAAGAAAAGGAAAGGAAGGTTGGAGTGAAAATAAAAGTGAGCATCAGAAAAGGATTAAGTGTCGCCTTGCAAGGGCTTGGTAGGCTCTGGGGTACCAAGACAAGACCTGAGGCCGATGCCCTATTCTCCTTGGGCCACTACGCTTAGCTCCCTCCTTTTTACATGCTCGAGTATGGAAAATAAAGGCCTAAAAGGCAAGTGTGGTAAAATATAATATTTCTTGATCATGCTATAGGATTCCTCACCTAGGAGGAGCTCTTGGTTGAGTTGTCCTAAGTTAGGTAGGTAGTTCAGACCACCACTTAGGATGAGCTCTTTGATAGTTCTTTTTAGCTTGGCCGTATTGAAGCAGTCGGTTAGTGACTAGTTTTGGCCTTCTGTTGGATTATGCTAGACCTAATCCTCTTGGATTTCATGCCTTGGTTTTGTCAAGGGGTAGGGTGAAAGCTGTGATGTGTTTTGTTGAGTATTTTTTGTATCAACTTGATGCTCTTTGTGGTTGTGTTGATATGTAGATCTGTTCGTGGGGTTCGACGGGCTGAGTCGCCCTATCTCGTGGTCGTCAATGAGAGTTGCATTTTAGGAGCCGCCGATCTAGAAGCGGTTCGAGCTCGTTTTAAAGCGGAAACATGGCCGAGATGAGTCAACGAGCCAATTTTCATGAAAAATCAAACGGAGGCGGATGGCCCAGCTAGAGTTTTCCTAAATGCATTTCGACATCAGGAATCCAACGCAAGTCTTGGTTCGTCAATCGGAGGTTGTTTGACCCCCCATTTAATCCCCACAAGGTTCGGTATTATAAAGCAGCTATACTGGATCGGGAAGCCGTAAAGTGCGTGGGAAAGGCCAAATTGATGGAGTTTGATGCCACGAAGCTGCCTATCCAGTTGAATTGCAAATCGGAGTTCGTTTGCCCCCTCAAAATTGAAAAATCCACTTGTTGCGAGACAGTGTGAACACAAAAAGATGAATCAGTTATTTTAATGTTTTAAACCTTAGGCTTAATAAAAGCCTTGAAACTAATGCAAAAACCGTAGAACATAGGGAAGCATCAATGCGCCTCCTTGTTTTTGCTCAATGCCTCTTTGATTCAAACCCCTTTGGAAAGAGAAAGAGAGATTCTCGATTAGGGCAGAGAGAGGAACAAGATGGTTGTAAGCTTGCCCATTTTAATGGAGGATTTAAATTTCCGATTTTCTAGTCTTTGTCTCTCCTTCCTCTCTCTCCCCTCTATGGGTTATTCGTGCACATTATCTCGAAGGAAGAATCGGGAAGGAGATTGAAGAAAATGATGATGGAGATTAATGGAGATGCTCAAGATTGATGTGCAGCATGGAATTGAGAGCAATGGAGGCTCCGTCCGCTGGTCACACAGTTAGTTAATATGTCTCGAGTTTTGTAAAAACATAGTATGACTATTTTTTATGAAAGAAATGAAGTTTTTTTATATTTTATGATAAAAACGATGTTCTTATGCAATGAAAAATTGCTTGAGTACTAGTTGCATCATGTTTAATTGCTTTCTATAAAAAAACTCTGATTTTATAATGATTTACATGCACTATTTAAATCCCGCAAAACCCAAAATACGGTTTTTAAGGGTAAAATGATGGTTTTGTCGTTTCGGGTGTGTGAAAGGTGTGAACCTATGGGGGGTAATAGAACATAAAATTGAATTTTTAGGATGTTGAAATGATTAGTATAAGGAAAATTAGAAAATAATAGTGATTATTATCAAATAAATGCTAAAAGAAAAAAAAAGAAAAAAAAGAAATACACTTCATAAAAATAAAAATATATATAAGGAGTGTTTGTGAATGGATGGTAGTGGTGGAGCATGAGGTTTAGCCTCAGTTTTTCCTATCTCTTTGCCAAATTTCGTGATTTATCACTTTTAATACATCAAAACATGACAAAATGAACCCCTACACTTATGCAACGAAAGCATTACCTAAAAGTAGGGGGTGGGGGTGTTTGAATGATGCGATTTGGGTGTTGTTTCGTGCTGATTTTGTTGATGCATATCATGATATAGAGTTCATAGTATTTTAATTAAGAGTATAGTAGCATGAGCATTGTTTTGATGCTATCCTTACATCGTCGCAACGAGTTAGTGAATGAGTATTGGAAAGCTTGGTTGTGCACGACATGTTTCTGATTGAAAATTATGTTTGAGCACATTAGGATCACCCACTTTTGGATATGCATATCAACCATAGTATCAAAATATACAGAACTGGACGCATAGCACATGTTTTTCGTTATGATGACCTATGCTTGAGTGTGTGAAGACGTCCTAGGTTGTAGACTAGTCGATCGTTCTTGGAAAATTATTTGGTAAGGACACATGGTATCTCCTAGAATACATTCAAAATGAAAGAGTGGAGCTTGTATCGTGTGTACTTTATGTTGGAGCTTGTATCTTGGGGCCAATACTTGAGGTGTGGAGAGTCGCAGTGGAGCCACAGCAGTCAGCCCGAGAGGTGCTTTCCTATGTGTGTGATACGAGATATTATGCTTATATGTTATGGGATATCCCTTTGAGAAGAAGGGATGATAAACGTTAGACTATGACCTAATACAAATGCAGAATCGACATCAACATTTAGTGTAGAGTGAATCTTAGACAGTCCTGGCTGCAAGGCTGTGTGGTGGGGTTGTCTGGTGTGTGTATGAGGTCTGGCTAGTGCCATAGCCAGTGCCAGCCCATTTTAGGTTCCATCATCCACTTACTCATAATCTACTACCTCTAGGAATTCTAGCCAAGGTCGATCACAATCTACCTTGGCAACTCCTTTGTTCACTCTAAACATATTGACCTATCAGGGTTTAGTGCCTGCTCTAATTTGCTCAATCACTCTTTCATCCATGTCATATTCTATGGTCTCCACTTCCTCTTTGCTTTCCTTTGTGATGGAATAACAATCTTTCTACTCATCCTTAGAAATCCTCATACTTGGACTATGTGTTGTTTTTAGGTTCTTGTTCTCAAGCTTTTTCTCACTTGTCATGAGAGTCTAGTTATATGATAGGTTTAAGTCGTGCACCTTAGTCCATCGCTACTCCTTGCTTTCCATGAGATCCTTGAGGGGCTTTAGGTTTGTAGTTGGGTTTCCAGCTAGCTCACTTGACAGGTACTCAAGGATTTTATGGAGTTCCAATTTGTTAGTTATGATGTGATAGGTGATTGGTGTTGATGGAACTCCTAGCCATCATGCATAAGGGCATTGTGGATAGGTTTGAGATTGTGGGTTTGTTATTGGCTAAATCTACAGCTTGCCTATATTCGCTCTCATCCTTTGAGAATTGAAGATTAATGGTTGCCAACACATGCATCCAATTATGCCCATCCTCAAGATAAGGAATGTACTTTGTTATAGGTCCACACTCGCTTTTAGCCATTGAGTCACCCTTTAGCATGGCAAAGATGGCATCTAGGTCCATTGGTGAGGTTTTCCAAGTGTCCACCTCTACTTCTAAGGTCTTCCTAGCATGATATCATAATCCACTCCCTTCATGACTATGAAGTTCACAAAGAATTGGATTTTTGCTATCTTTAAGGCCAATCCTTCAAGACTCTGAAGAATCTAACCTTCATTCCATTTGCTAGAGTGACATTGAACCATGTAGTTTCTACCGATGGATTTCCCCAAGCTTGTAGGATTGCATGGCTAAGTACACTAACTCGTGATCCTATGCCTACTATCCCCTTCCGCATAGTATTTGCTAGGGCAACGATAGGTAAGACTGTGTGCATCTCACTATCTTCCCAAAAGGCATTCACTTATGGGGACTTAGACATTGGATTCAGAGTTAGGCTTGGTATGTGTGTCATGGCATCATGATCATGCAAGTCTTGCGGTTCATGTTTATCAATTTGTTCTATCCATTGCTTTAACTCTTGCCTATTGAGATATCGAGCTCCACTTGTGATATGCCAGGGTGACCGTTGTGCATTTATGTCACCGACTTGTTATTTGCAGATGCGGTTGATACACCGCCCATGAATAATAGCTACATGACAGCTATCCTTATCTACTCTAGTTCGTGGCTCAGTTAATATGCCACCTTAGTTGAGTTTGGTTTTGAGACCCATATATAGGGTTCTTCTATTTCTCTGTATGAGAGTTCTTTCTGGCTTACACAACTAAGAAGAGGAAAACTGTTTTCAGCCTCCACTTTGTGTGTATTCTCCCATTGTGCAAGCGAGAAAGCTACAAGTGAGGCTCTTTCCTTCTCTCCCTCAATCTTGACATGTAATCAGAGCCTGGTTCATGGTAAGGAGCTCAAGAAAGCAAACCAAGTTCGCGGTGTTCTGGTAAGAGGACCAGTGTTACTTTCATTTTTCAAGTTTGGGAGCAAGTCTCTGCAACATGTAGCACAGTTGGAAAGTGCAAGAGTGCATTGTCTCAGATTGAGATGCCCTTCGCTGTATAGCAAGAGGGCAGTATATGCTGTGGGATCGGGCTTTAGCCCTCAGTTGCCCTGTTTTTTTTATTTGAGGCCATTTCGGGGCCTGTTTTGGAGGCGGAAGTTTTCCACATGTTTGCACATGGGACTGGTGTAGTTGCAGATATTGATATCTGGCATAAACGCATTGGTCATGTTAATGTACAACGACTTAAATCAATGCAAGCCCAAAATATTGTTGCAGGATTGCCTAAATTCAAGGTTGCAGAAATGCATAAGATATGTGAAGCCTGTCAATTTGGAAAACAGGCAAGGAAACCATATCCTAGACATGTTCAAGAGAGTAAGAAGCCATTGGAATTAATCCATTCTGATGTGTGGACTACTGAAGCTGCATCTATTGGAGGCTGTCATTATTTTGTCACTTTTATTGATGACTATAGCAGAAAAGTTTGGGTGTATTTTATGAAAAAGAAAAGTGAAGTTTTTGGGAATTTCAAAACTCTTAAAGCTATGGTTGAAAAAGAAACAGGCCTGCAAATAAAATGTCTAAGTCAGATGGAGGGGGAGAGTACCTCTCAAATGAGTTTGCAAGGTTCTTGCAGGAGCATGGCATAAAGTAGCAATATTCATGCAGTCATACCTAATGCCAGGAGGCATATTTCACGGTGGATTCCGTGAGGTTTTACAGTGGATTCCGTAAACTTTGATGACTGGGGCTCATACACAAAGTGGATTCTTTGTGCGAGAAGTTGATGGGGACGCCTGTCCTTTTCGGGCGTTTCATTAATTTAGTGTGTACATGGGTGATTCCATAGCGGGTGATTCCGCAAAATGCATATTAAATTAATAAACGTTTATGAGTTTAGAGTGCGCACTCGTAATAAATTAAGGTTAGGATTGATTTCTAACCAGTTGATTTATTTATGTAGCTGAAGACTACTAGGTATTCACTTTTGTCGGTTTAATTGTATTATTTTACTAATGATTGTGAATGCTTCAGTTGATGTGTAGAGATAGCAGCAGTGGCAGAGGAAAGCATTGGAGGACAGCGAGTATTTGATTTATCATTTATATTTTGATGGGTGAATACCTTAGGCATGGCGCCTATATTTTGTCGCGCCTATTTATTGAGGCGTTTGATATTTATTATTATTTTGTATGCGCATGGACGCACGATTATGTTATTTATACTTGGACATTGTATTGGGCATGCCAGACTCTTTGGGCACCGTCCGTTAGCTTTATTTCTATTTTATGCTAAAGCAAACTCAAAAGCTAAAAGCTTGCTATTTTGTAATTTGGGCTATTATTTGAGCTTGAAGATGATTAATACATAAAATACATGCTTTGTGGAGCGCTCACACAAGGCATGGGGGGAGATTGCACCCAATTGGTCTCTTGTTCATGTCGTGCATGCTTTTTACATTGAATTTTGTGCAAAAAGTAGAGTTCTATTGTTCTTAGGGACCTTCCGGCATTTACTACGCGAGCATACAATATCCGATCTGCGCACCAGTGGTATCGGAGCGAAGCTGAGATCAAGAGCTTCCAATCGCTACCCATCTTGTGCGAAGGCGGAGCTCTTGGAACGATTGGGCTCTACGGTCAATCTCATCGCGAACGATCAATACGGGTGGATTCCTGGCGATCAAGAACCTCAGTTTCCATCATCAGACTGCGAAGGACCAGCTGGCAGAGGCGGAGGACCACTCCTATCTCTTCTTCATCAAGTCGTCTTCATACACAGAGATAAGCCTCCATAGCTTAAAAGCCTAAAAGCTTTTATTCTTATTAAGCTTAGTAGTAAAGCTTTATAAGCTTAAAGAAGCTTAAAGCTTCGAAATTGCATCGCGAGGTCTCTGAAGATGTCCGAAAATTGCGCCGCGCTGGAAAAAATGGCCCCCCCACGATTCGACGTTTTTGTGATTAAGCTTAAAGCTTAATCACTTAAGCTTTCAATCAGTCAAGTCATATCAAATCTCCAAGTCACACACAACCAATCAAATTCTGCAAGTATTCTAAGTCGAAGTTCTGCAAGTTACATAAAGCAACCAAGTTCTGCAAGTCTATAAACTCTGCAAGTCACATAAGTCTGGTACTCTGCAAGTCAGATAAGTCATCTAAAGTCAAAACTGCCTTCTGTTCAAAACTCATAGAAGGGCTGTTCCTGCGCAGAAACTCCGAACTGCAAAGTTGTTCATTGGAAGGTACTCTTCGCATACGCAGGTTTGCTGAAGCACTTTCGGTACACGTAGAAGATTAAAACACAGATTTTTCAAAGGTTACAAATCCCGCAATAGTCGAAGACGAAGATTGTGAAAGCCACACCCAAAAATATATAAGCCTTGTATTCCCGATCTTGAGCTAAGCTCATCCCGCTAACTTGATTTTGAGAGTGAGAGGTCTTTTGAGTTTTGCAGGATGACGGAACCACATATGGATGATTTAATAGCTAAAGGTGACCTACCTGAACCTACGATGGAGCAAAAGCTGGACTTAATTATGATGCAATTGGATGAAGAACGACGAGCTAGGCAAGCATTGCAAGTTCAATTGGCAAATTTACAAAGATCGACTACCGACAAAGAGGAACCTCAATCTGAAGATCTTATCCGACGTACCATTGACGCGACTCTCGAAGCTCAAACTATCCACAAGGAATCAAAGATAAGTAAAAGAAATTTCAAATTCCGTCCTTTCAATGGCACTCGAGAGGGAAAAACTGTTCTTGCATTCATTAGTCAGTTTGATGACTACTTTCATGAGGAAACCTATGCAGAAAAAGATAAAATCAAGTGTGTCACTAATCATTTAGTGGATAGAGCATCTCTTTGGTGGATTGTAGTACGCAAGAGTATAGATTGTCCCACTACTTGGGAGAATTTTAAGAAGAAGTTCATGCAAAATTTCCTTCCTCCACAATTTCATGAAAAAGCCATAAAGCAATGGGATCTTCTTCAGAACGGGATCGTGAGCCTATTCCTGAGTACACCGAGCGTTTTTGGAATGCATTACTCCAGTTACGCATGCTTGAAGATGTACCTGAAGCGACACACAAGCGCAAGTATATGTCTGGACTCCTTGGGCATTACTATGCTGAAGTTAATATGTTCAAGCTTGCAACTCTTGAAGACGCAATTTCATCATTAGCTCACGACACTGAAGACAAGCTGCGAGGTAGAGATAGACGTCCACAGCAATTCCAAGCCAATGGTAACTATGGATCTAAGCAATTCAACTCAAATTTTAGAAGATTTAATCAAGGTCGTTTCACTTCATCATCTTTCTGTAAGAATTGGAAAAAACCACCTGCCTTACCATCCAATATCAATCAAAACCTTAAGCCTATTCCACAGCCAAATCCTAATGTACCTAGACTTCCTGCCATTGCAAACAATGTAACCAAAGCCAAGCCTATAGTGTGTTATAAATGCCATCAACCTGGACATTTAGCAGCAAATTGTCATTCGAAGAAGCCACCTATCCATATTAACTACCTTGGAGCAATGAAAGATGACGAACATGAAGAAATGCCCGATTTCACGGAAGATGAGGACGACACTACTACTCCTTCGGATACTTTACCAGGTATGCCAACTCCACATTCTTTATTGACTATGAAATGTTTAGTGCATGGAAAGGAAAAGATTATTTTGCATGATGACGGTAGTACTCATGATTTTATTTCTGCAAAGCTAGTAAAAGAATTGAAGTTACAGACTGTACCTACGCATTATCGCATTAAAGCAGCATTCTTAGGCATTAGGTATAATGGTACACAGGAAGTGCATGACTTAGAAATTCAAATTGGTAAATACACTGAAAGAAGAAATTTTCTAGTTGTACCATTACAGTCGAGTGACATTATTTTAGGTATGCCTTGGCGTCACCAGCATAATCCAGATATAGATTATTCCACACATTCAATTAATATTCAATTTCAAGGAAAACATATTACATTGTATGGTATGCATGCATCTAATGCTTTTCCACTGCTTTCGCATACTCAAGCTAAACGTGCATTACGCAAGAGTAGTAAATCCTATCTCATTTGGGTGAATGAACTGCAAGTTAAAGAAAATCATATGCACCCTAGGCATAAATAATTTCTTGCACATTTTAAATACTGTTTTGCCGAAGATCTACCACCTGGTTTACCTCCTTCACGTCCAGAAGACCATAAAATAGATTTGATTCCTGGTACACAACCACCTTGTAAAGCACCATATAGGCATAACCAGATAGAGCAAAAAGAAATTCAAAGTCAAGTTGAGGAATTACTAAATAGTGGACTGATTAGACCTAGTAGTTCTCCATTTGGTGCACATGTTCTGTTAGTAAAGAAAAAGAATAATACCTATCGTATGTGCATTGACTATCGAGCTTTAAATAAGATCACTGTAAAGAATAGGTATCCAATTCCTAGAGTTGATGACCTTATGGATAAACTGCAAGGTTCTGCTATATTTAGTAAAATAGACCTTAAGTCTGGTTATCATCAGGTGAGACTAGATAAGTCTGACATATTCAAGACTGCATTTAGGACACAATTTGGTCATTATGAATTTTTAGTGATGCCTTTTGGATTGACTAATGCACCTACTACATTTGGTAGAATGATGAACCGTATATTTTTAAAATATCAGTATTGTGTTATTGTCTTCTTTGATGATATTTTGGTGTTTAGTCAAAATGAGAAAGAACATTATGAGCATTTGTCATTGGTTTTCCAATTATTAAAAGATAATCAATTGTATGCAAATCCTAAAAAGAGTGAATTATTTAAAACAGAAATTGAGTATTTAGGTTATATTGTATCATCTGATGGAATTAAAGTTGACCCTAAGAAAATAGATGCAATATTGAATTGGCCTGTACCTAAAAATGTACATGAGTTACGATCATTCCTAGGTCTTGCTAGTTTCTATAAGAAGTTTGTGCGTAATTTTTCATTCCTTGCTTTACCATTAACCAAACTTCTGAAGAAAGGTATTGTTTATCATTGGTCCGATAATCAATAGAAATCCTTTGACCTATTGAAACATACATTAACCCATGCCCCTGTCCTATAGTTGCCTGATTTTAATAGACCATTCTTTCTAGTAGTGACTGATGCTAGTGGATCAGGAATAGGAGCCATACTTATGCAGGACAATCATCCCATAGCCTATTCTAGTTGTAAGTTGAAACCCTCTGAACTGAAATATTCCACATATGACAAAGAATTATTAGCTGTTATACAAGCATTAAGACAGTGGAAACACTACTTAATGGGCTCTGAATTTATGATTAAGACCGATCAGCAAAGTATTAGACATTTACTTAGCCAACCCCAAATATCTGACTGATATATCAAATGGGCATCCTTTATTCAAAGTTTTCATCCTATCATTCAATATCAACTCGGTAAAGAAAATGTAGTGGTTGATGCATTAAGTAGAAGACCCGCCATTTATAATATTTCTGTTATATCTTTTGATTCTTTGATTGCTATGAAAGATACTTGTCATCAGGATATTACTTTTCATACTGATTGGAATAAATTAGTTCAAAATAACTTGATTTCTATTGATTCACTATCTTATAATGATGGATTTATGTTTTATGAAAAGAGATTATGTGTTACAGTTCCATTCAGATCTTTTGTTTTGAATGAAATTCATTGTCCCCCATATCAAGGTCATAGAGGTATCATATCTACTTTACGTACATTAACTGAAGTTTTTTATTGGCTGCATATGGACACTGATGTATCTAACTTTGTTTCTGAATGTTTGATTTGTCAAAGAGTTAAGAGACATCATGGTAAACAGTATGGATTACTTATGCCTTTGTCTATTCCATCAAGACCATGGGAACAAATTTCTATGGATTTTATTACTGGTTAACCTAATACTAAATCTAACCATGATATGATTTGGACAGTAGTAGATAGGTTTAGTAAACAAGCATATTTCATTCCATGTAAGAAAACTTTAACAGCATCATAGGCAGCACAATTGTTTTTGAAAACTGTTTTTACTAACCATGGATTACCAAAAGTTATTATTTCTTATCATGATTCTAGATTTTGTAACAACTTTTGGATTACCCTATTTGCTAACCTAGGCACAAAAATTGATTTCTCATCTGCATTTCATCCTGAAACTAATGGACAAACAGAAGCCACTAATAGCACTATTTTAGATCTTTTGCGTACTTATACTATTTCTAAACCTCAGACATGGGATATACATTTGCATTTATTACAGTTTGCATATAACAATACACCACACACATCTACAAAGAAAGCACCGTTTGAAGTGATTTATGGTTATAGATTATCTACACCTGTTGCATCTTTGTCAAATAGAATTCAGAGTGCTGATGATATTGCTAGTATGCATAGTACTATTTTTGATGAAGTTAAAAACATGATTGCCAAAGCTCAGCAATCATATACCAAGCAAGCCAATAAGAAAAGAAAAGCAATGAATTTCAAAGTTGATGACTATGTTTGGTTAAGAATAGAAAAACGTAGACTACAAAGTGTAGATAGACATCCAGTTGTGAAATTAGCCCCTAGATTCTATGGACCATTTAGGATCATTCATAAAATTAATGACAATGCATTCAAGTTAGAATTACCACCTCACTGGAAAATTCACAACACATTTCATATTAGTTTATTAAGACCATTTAGAGGCCAATTACATGTACACCCTGTTTATGAAAACCCACCTTTGTTAGAGGAAGAGACTGAAATACTTGAACCAGAAGCTATCATAGATACTGATTTTATGACCACTAGAACTGACCGAAGATATTCTAGATATCTAGTTAAATTTAAGAACCATCCTGTAGAAGAAGCACAATGGATGCACGCTAGAGACTTAAATGCTTTCCCCACTCTGTTAGCTCCACATTGAGCTAATAGCAATTGAGGTCAATTGCTATCCCACCCCGGGGGTATGATGCCAGGAGGCATATTTCACGGTGGATTCCGTGAGGTTTTACGGTGGATTCCGTAAACTTTGATGACCGAGGCTCATACACAGTGGATTCTTTGTGCGAGAAGTTGATGGGGATGCCTGTCCTTTTCGGGCGTTTCCTTAATTTAGTGTGTACATGGGTGATTCCATAGCGGGTGATTTCGCAAAATGCATATTAAATTAATAAACATTTATGAGTTTAGAGTGCGCACTCGTAATAAATTAAGGTTAGGATTGATTTCTAACCAGTTGATTTATTTATGTAGCTGAAGAAAGACTGCTAGATATTCACTTTTGTCGGTTTAATTGTATTATTTTATTAACAATTGTGAATGCTTCAGTTGATGTGTAGAGATAGCAGCAGTGGCGGAGGAAAGCATTGGAGGATAGCGAGTATTCGATTTATCATTTATATTTTGATGGGCACATACCTTAGGCATGGCACCTATATTTTGTCGTGCCTATTTATTGAGGCGTTTGATATTTATTATTATTTTGTATGCGCATGGGTGCATGATTATGTTATTTATACTTGGACATTGTATTGGGCATGCCAGACTCTTTGGGCACCGTCCGTTAGCTTTATTTCTATTTTATGCTAAAGCAAACTCAAAAGCTAAAAGCTTGCTATTTTGTAATTTGGGCTATTATTTGAGCTCGAAGATGATTAATACATAAAATACATGCTTTTTGGAGCGCTCACACAAGGCATGGGGGGAGATTGCACCCAATTGGTCTCTTTTCATGTCGTGCATGCTTTTTACATTGAATTTTGTGCAAAAAGTAGAGTTCTATTGTTCTTGGGGACCTTCCGGCATTCACTACGCGAGCGTACAGCATCCGATCTGCGCACCAATACCCCACAACAAAATGGAATTGCAGAAAGGAAAAACAGGCATATTGGAGAGGTATCTCGTGCCATGCTCAACGAAAAAGACTTGCCAGATTTTGACTAGCTGAAGCAGTTGCTATAGCAGTCTACATAATGAATAGGACTCCCATTACAGCAATACATGGGATGACTCCAGAGGAGAGGTATACTGGTAGAAAACCAAATATTTCTCATTTGAAAATTTTTGGTTCCATTGCCTATGTTCATGTGCCAGATGAGTTGAGATCCAAGTTGGATCCAAAAGCTGAGAAGTGCATCTTTATTGGTTACTCTCTATAGCAGCAGAAAGGGTATAGATACTATAACCCTTCTACTCGTAAGTTTACAGTGAGCAGAGATGTTGTTTTTGATGAGATGAGTAGCTGGTATAAACCAATAAATGTGATTGATGATGTAGATGCACAAAATGGTAATGCTGCACAGAATTCACAGCAACAGTCACAAAATATTAGTGGACTGGAGTGTCCTCTAGCAGTGGTTCACATTCTTCGCCATGGATAGGCAGATTGAGATCAAGAGAATCTCCTCAAAACAATGCAGATAGTGGTATGTAGGTTTCACGAAAAAGAAAAGAGAAGGTAGATCAGCCCATGTTTGATGTGAATGCAGGTCACTCTTATGTGAATGGTGAATCCAGTGGCTCAGAACAGAGCATTGATGATGAGTTGGGTATTCCTTCTATTGTTACACCTGGAGTAAGAAAGACCAGGGATGTTTTGAGAGCACCTGGAAGTGAACCTACTTTGTGCAAGTCTACTAGAGCTAGGTATCCTGTGGATAGGCTGAAATATGATGGGTTTACAGCCATTCACTATGCTTATATAGTCAAAGTGATACAGGAACCAGAACCCACTTCTTTTGAGCAAGCCATGGAAAAAGAAAAATGGGAGAAAGCCATGGATGAAGAAATGGATGCCTTGGAAGAAAATGCTACATGGGAATTGGTACCTTTGCTTAAAGATAAGAATGCAATTGGTTGTAAGTGGGTTTATAAGGTGAAGCACAATGCAGATGGTTCTGTGAACATATACAAGGCAAGATTAGTAGTCAAGGGGTATGCATAAACATATGGCATTGATTATGAAGAAACATTCAGTCCGGTTGCAAGGATAGCAACCGTAAGATTAGTCATTGCTATGGCTGCATCAAAGGGATGGTCTTTACATCAGATGGATGTAAAGAATGCCTTCTTGCATGGTGATTTGCAAGAAGAGGTCTATATGGAGCAGCCACCAGGTTATGTGCATGCTGTTCGTTTGCAGGTTGAAGAAAGCCTTGTATGGCTTGAAGCAAGCACCTAGAGCATGGTCTGACAAGATAGGACAGTATCTTGTCACTATTGGCTTTCAGATTTCCAAGGCAGATTTCTCATTTTATGTGAGAAAAACAGAGAAAGGTATTATGCTGCTTGTCATTTATGTTGATGATTTGATTATCACAGGTGATAGTGATGAAGATATCCTTCATGTGAAAATGCTATTGGAGCAGAAGTTTGAGATTAAGGATTTGGGAGAGCTGCGTTATTTCTTGGGCATTGAGGTGATTAGATCACCAAGTGGGATACAGCTCTTGCAGAGGCAATATGGATTGGACATGCTATCCAAATATGGGATGACAGGCTGTAAGCCTATTTCAGTTTCTTTGGAGCAGAATGTGAAGCTAAGTGCAGATGCACATGAGCTTCTGGAAGACCCTACTATGTACAGACGCATAGTAGGAAGTTTGATTTATATGACTATTACCAGGCCAAATTTGAGCTATGCGGTTGGATTGGTAAGTCAGTTTATGCAGGCTCCAAGGAAACCGCATTTGGATGTGGCTAGACGCATACTCAGGTATGTGAAGTCCACATTGCAGTATGGATTATTTTATGAGACTGGGGTTCAGATACAGTTGCATGGATACACTGATGCTGATTGGGCTGGTAATATTTCTGATAGACGATCTACCAATGGATATGTGTTCTCTTTTGGGAGTGTTGTAGTCACTTGGAGCAGCAAGAAACAGCCTACAGTTGCCTTGTCGAGCACAAAGGCTCAGTACAGGGGTGCAACAATGGTTGCATGTGAGGTAGCTTGGTTGCATGAGCTACTTTATGATATGTATTAGCCTACAGATGGGCCAGTTGTCATTTATTGTGACAACATGAGTAGTATGCACTTTGCAAATAACCCAGTCTATCATGCTAGAACAAAGCACATTGAGGTGCATTATCACTATGTGCGGGAGAGGGTTTTACTAGGTCTTATTGATCTAGTTTATGTCAGCACAGAGGATCAGGTAGCTGACATATTCATGAAGGCATTGGGTGTAGAGAAGCTATGCAAGTTCAGAGACCTGCTTGGTTTGCAAGAATTGGGATTGAGCTCGAGGGGGAGTGTTGAGATATCGAGCTCCACTCGTGATATGCCAGGGTGACCGTTGTGCATTTATATCACCAACTTGTTATTTGCAGATGCGATTGGTACACCGCCCATGAATAATAGCTAGATGATAGCTATCCTTATCTACTCTAGTTCGTGGCTCAGTTAGCATGCCATCTTAGTTAGTTGAGTTTGGTTTTGAGACCCATATATAGGGTTCTTTTATTTCTTTGTACGAGAGTTCTTTCTGGCTTACACAACTAAGAAGAGGAAAACTATTTTCAGCCTCCACCTTTGTGTGTATTCTCCCATTGTGCAAGTGAGAAAGCTACAAGTGAGGCTCCTTCCTTCTCTCCCACAATCTTGACATTGCCATAGTGCGGGGTTTTGCCAAAGCAATTCTCCTAGTGGCAATGTTACCAAAGTTGATATTAGTGTGCTAAGCAAATTGACAACCATCTTTCCCTCCTCTGCTTCATGGGCTTCCTGCCAATTCTCTTAGTGGGCAGCCCATCTATTCATAGCATCCATGCTTTGCCTATGTGGTTGTGCATGTGGTGATGTTGCCTCTCCTACTCTCAAGTATGTGGGAGACACTAGTGGGCTCATGATTGAGAGTTTCATTGATGTCATCCTCAATGATAGGTTGAGCATCTCACAAGTGAGCTTGTGCTTCCTTTATCCATTCCTTGACCTTATCCATAGCCTTCATTTGCTAGCTGGGGTTGTCACGATACTCTCCAAACTTACCACTTTCCTTTTCCCTCATCTTAGGACCAGACATTTGTACTTCTACATCAGTAACCTACTTTCCTTTGTTAAGGTGGTCACACTCTGTTTTGAGCATTACTTTTACATCAGTCCTCTTTCTTCTCCTTCATTGGCTCTTCTTCTCACAAAGACTGCATCTAGGTTGCTAGGTCATGGCAATGAGATACCGACAATGAGATACAGGCCTACATTGTTTGGGCTCATGTCATGACATTTATGGGGATGGATGTGGCATTGTTGTCAGGTGACTCGACACAAAAGAGTCCAACTGGCACTGATGGTACAATTACCGAACTAGTGGAGGTCTTTCGCCTAGGAAAATTGGTGAAAAGGCATGTAGCTCCGCATTTGGGACACCTCAATTTAGTCTTCTCCCTATTTGCTTGCTCATTTTCAAGGCAACAAGATGAGATATGCCCTAGATGGCCACACATTGGCCACATGTCTGCAATATGCTATGGGCTCATGGTTTTGACTTCTCCTATGCCTTCACCTCTTCCTTTGCCTAAGGCTATGACGAGCACGGGCCTAAAATCCATCAATATGGGGTTACTCTCCTCGTCATAAGAGACATAAGGGTTGATGTACGAGTCTTCCTCTAGTGGTTCCTCTATAAAGTGCAATGAAGTGTCACTTGGTGCATGGGTCACTATAGGCCCTAGTTGTCTGTGATTCCTGTGGGGTTAATGTCCCAGTCCTTGGAGCAACTTGCTTTGAAGTAAGGCTGCCTAACTCCTAGATAATATGGCTGAGCATAGGGTTGCTGGTATGGCAACCGTCTTGGCAATCAGTAGTGCATAGCATCATGCCCAAATCTTTCACAGTTGGCACAAGGCCAGTATCTAGGATTAGGATATTTAGATGGCAGGTGGTTCCCTCCACAATGCACACATTGCATGTAAGGTCGTACTAGCCTTCATATTGACTCTTGCAATCTAGTCAGCTTAGGAGTCAACTATCGCGTGGGTCTAGTTGACACTCTTTCCTTATCGTGCTTACTAGGGGCTGCTCTAAGTGTTGTAGTTCTCTTGATATTTCTAAATGTGTTGCTCCCTTGTTGTGTAGCCCTAGAGCTTCTCTCTTTGAGAAAGTCATCCACCCGTATGGCCTCCTCAAAGACTCTTACAAGCACATCCCTTTGTAGGTTTGAGTCATTCGCTAAGGCCTTATAGAGTTCTTTGTTGTGGATCTCATTAAAGAATATGGTGGAGACCGCTCTCTCATTGGGTCAATTAGTTGTAGGTATTCTCTTGTAGAGACTTCTCATATGTGTGACGTAGTCTTGTATGTCCTCTTTGTCTTTTTGGCTGACATTCATTAGCTTAACAATGCGTTTATCGAAGTATCCTACCTCTGAGAATCTCTTGATGAAGAGATCCTTTAGATGGGTGACGTTATTGTGTTCAACATTATCTAGACTGGTAAACCAAGTTTGTCCCTTGTCTCCCAAGCAAATACTGAATGCTTGTGCTCGTTGAGTGGGGTCCATGAGTTTGTTAGCCTCACATAGCTTCTCAAACTACTCGATGAAGCTATAGGGATCATTACCTGGTTGATATTTGTTGAGTTGCTTGGCCACTATAGGCATCTTTGCTTGGCTCCTAGTATTTGGGGTGACTCCTAGCTCGGCTAGTAATGATCTTGCCAAGACTGCCCTACTTGTCTATTCTTTTTCATCTCTTCTATCTCCTATTCCCTATTTCCTTTTCTCTCTAATCCCTGGTGGATATGAGTCATATTTTCTAGCAATTGTTTTGTGAGTAGCTCCCCATTGTAAGGTCGCTTTCTAAGGCTCTCTCCCTATCGGCTTTGCCTGAAATTCCATTCCTACATGATATATGGCTAGGATCTTGTGACCCTCATTGAGCTCTCTCCTAATGCAACCTCTGAGCCCCTTGCTCCTGGTTATAGCTCACTATGCACTGTAGTGCAATCCATCCTAGCCTCCTCTCTTCCTCAAGGTTGGCTATGATACCAACTGGCAAGTCTTCCTTGATGTGTTATCCTTATCTATTGGTCATACTGAGTGATAAGTTGTCAGATGGTACCTGGGTACCATGCCACATCAAGGTCAAGGTTGAGATCCTAGTACCTACCATGTTGGTTGTCTCTTGACCCACTAGTATTTCTATGAGGCCAACTAGGCTAGCTAAACATGTTTCTCTAGTCCTTCCTTCTCTCAGTGGTTTGATGTTTCTATCTTCCCTAGATCTTTGTTTCTGGTATCTTGAGTCACTCATCTGGTTCTCAAGGTTGCACTCTTACTGGTGGTTGTGTTTTAGCTTAATCCCCTATAATGTGTTCCTTGTTAATAAAAATAATATGCAACTGTACACACACATGCTTGAGCGGTGCGAGACTCGATGTGAATAGTGCAAAATCAGGATTTCCACTAGCATTCACATGCGCTTAAATGTCTACAATACAAAGTGTAACCTTCGATGGAATCAATCACATCTAATCAATTTCATGTCATTGTTGTAGCTTTTTTGCATGGATCATGACTACTCCTAGCAGTTGATTTGGATCCTTTGTGGATCTTGATAGGTAATCTTATGGGTGTTAAGCTGCGATGATCAACTTAGGTCTCTATCAGGGATACGTGATTAATGGTAAGTTATTTCAATTTTGAGTACAAACAACTCTATGGTCTCATCTGCTAGTTTGGATTTCAACCTGGGTTGCTAAACAGCTAGCTATAGGCCCTAACAGGTCTTAGAATACTAAAAAATGGTCAAATTTGGTGTTCTACACAACTCATCCGAGTCACAGACTTTATCGTCCGAGTACCAGATTCAGCCGTCCGACTGGGCTCTTAAAGAAAAGTGGTTGTCCAGACGAGGGGTACTCGTCCAAGTATCCAAGTCAGTCATCCGAGGGTTGGGGTTCGTGATCGTCTTAGGCCTGAAAATTGGTTTGAGTCCAAGCGGTCTTAAGTGGCTCGAGTGTTCGAGCCCGATGGGAATTTGGTCATTCAAAGGCATGTGGTCACTGTGTCTGAGTGATGCAAGAAAAGTTCCAAACGACACAAATATTGATTATATTAATTTAATACACAACCTACAATGCACCCAAGATTCTTACTTAATGCAACAAACATCAATGAAGACTCAGGGCATACCTAGAGTGCCCAAATATGACAATGCCAAGGATTACTACTATTGCTACTACCTTTGGACTTGTAGCTTGTTGGCTCTCTCAACGACTCTCTCTCAATTTCAAAGTGTGCAAATGAGCTCTCTCTTCCCCCTTTTCACCTTTCTCTCTTTCTCCCCTTACACTCTATTTTCCTTCCTAGACATCAAAAAACTTTTTCCTTTCTTTCTCTGTTCCCTTGTTTCCTTGTTATACTTACAGAGACTTATCTTTTCCTTCTTTTTCTTTATTTTCCAAACCTTAATGTCTCAAATCTGATCCGAATACACTTCTCCTACTCTAATCAATGCACAGAAAGCTTTGTAAACCTAAAGTAATTCACAAGAGAGATCGAATGGCCTCACTTGATTTGGAGTGCACAAGCACTCAAGCTTAAATCCTTTGGTCCTAGCAATGGAGCCAAAACTTCATCGCTCTTGTGAGCAAACCATTAAGATCCACGAACCGCTTATTGCTTCAAGTGTTTCAAACCGAGAGCTATGGCTACTTCTCACATAGCCATGCACACTCTTCCACACACAAATGTAGTGAACTTACCTTTGAATCTGATCGAGTTGCCTCCTCCCATGAATCCGTTGGCCATGATCCAAGATGTGCTCTCACGCAAGCCCCACTCAAGCTCCAAGCTTTGACCTCCATAGCCATGTGCATGAGAAAGGAGAAGAGAAGAAGCTGATGATGAAGAGAGGAAAAGAAGAGCTTCTCCATGGTTCCTCACTCTCTCACACACACAATCTCCCTCTCTCCCTCTCTCATGCACAAGAATGAAGCAAGAGCAAGAAGCAAGAAGAGAACAAGTTTGGCCATACACTAATAATGAGCTTCTTCATTCACTTTTTGACTTTTATACATGCCTTATCCCCTCCTTGGATGACCATCCCTTTGTTGGTTCAGCCTTTGTCCATTGTCCATTTTTCCACTCTTTTTTCCTCCTCCTTTCTATTAGCATTGGCCTTAGTCTACGTGTCTCATTCTTTACAAATTGCATGCGAGAGAGCTTGGTGCTCTTTTATAAAATGAATTACAATGTGCGCCTAGCGCTCTTCTTGCTAAAATATTAAGGTGTGCTTATTCTTGTGCCCTTCCTTTTATATTTTAGAATTTTTCCTATGCTTCTCGTGTCTTTAGATTTTTTTGAATGCATATTTGTCCTCCGTCTTCCTCTTGCCTTAGGACTGTCTTTCACTTTCGTTTTTTCAAATTTTTCCATCTTCGTCTTCCGAGGGTTAGCAAGTGTAGTCAACAAGTGCAATATGAAGTGCTCGTGAATCTATAATCCTTGTGATATGCAAAAGATATCAGCAATAAAATATACTTGTTTCAAAGCGTTCAACAGCTATCAACAAACTCCAACTCCAACCTATCCAAGGAAACACCAATCTTCATCAAGGCTATCGAGTTTCTACACTCAAAAATCCTAATAAAATGACAAAAATAATTCCTAAGCTAGATAAACAAAAGAAATCCAACTACAAAACAACAAAACAAATAATCACACAAACAACTAAGCTAACAAAAATCCAACCTATCTATACAGTTTTTCTAGGGATTTTTAGTTTTCTCAAAAAGCTTAATAGTGGGAGCAAGATTCCTATCTTGGGAAGAAGAGGGTTGAATTGCCATGGAACCTTCAAGTTGAAGCTTTTTCTTGGGATGAAGCAAACTAAAGGCAAGAGCTCCTCAATACAAGTGCAATGTCTCTAATATTAGTTGAAGGGAGTGAGCCCTAAAGTGGAAGCACGAAGTGGAAGCAAGAGTTGTGGGTGGAAGGAGCAAGAGCAAGAGAGAGACACATGCAAGATGTGGAAACTCCAATAGTCACAATGTATGATCGGCCTTCCCTTTATTCAAATGTCACCCACCACATGTAGGATACAAGTGTGCAAGTAACTAATGCATGATACATGTACTGTCAGTGTAACTAGTACATGAGTGGCTAGGCACAAGCACCTTTATCCCCAACATATGTGAAACCATAGTCAAGAGTTAGCTTCAAGTATGTGAGCACCCACATCCCAACTTTCCAATGACTCTCTTGTGTTCTGTTTGAGAACTTTCTCAAAACACCAACAACAAAACTAATATCTAACATGGTGTTACACAAGTAGATGAGACTGCCAACAACCAATCTCCTGTACCTCCCAATGTCTGCTCTCATGCTGATGTATCCTCAATGGATAACTTTACATTGACCTCCATAGCTATAAGTATCTCCTTAGACTCGGTCATTGCAAAATTCTTTTAAGATCTTCCATGTATATTCCTTTTGAGAGATGAAGATTTTGCCAGTGCAAGTCTTCAATCCCCAATCAATAGTGCAACAAGCCTAAGTCTACTGTTTCAAACTCAAAGCTCAAAGTCTTTCAAGTTTGACGGATTGTATCTTCATAGTCACCTATAATAGGAAGATCATCCACTTATAGGATAATCATTATAGACTTTTCATTATCCCTATAAACTTACGAGTTAGCATTTGAGGCACATCTTTTGAAATTCAAACCCAAAAAGAATTTATCTATGCACTAGTACCATGCTCTGCAAGCACATGCAAATCCTTCTTCAGCTTACAAACTTTGTTCTCTAAATGGGAGGCCTCAAACCTTGGTAGCTAAGCCACGTACACCTCCTCCTTAAGGTCACCATTCAAGAATGTTGATTTAACATCCATTTGGTAAACTGGCCACTTCTTATGAGCAGCCATTGTAAGTAGTGTGTGAATAGTGGTCATTATAGTAGTTCAAGCAAATGATTCTTGAAAATCAAATCCTTCAACTTGTGAAAATCCTTGTGCAACTAATCTGGCTTTATACTTTTCTAAGCTACCATTAGTCTTATACTTTACCTTCCAAACCCACTTGGTGCCAATAATCTTTATTTTTCCTGGCTGATCCACTAGCTCCCAAGTATTATTCTTCATTATGTTGTCATACTTAGCTTTCATAGCTACTCTTCATCCTGGATTGGCAAGTGATTCTTCCAATTCTACTTGCTCCTTTACTTCTCTCATAATCTTACACATCAAGGCCATATTGACTGTGTGAGCAAAAGCCTTTCTTTTCTCCTCTATTCTCAGAGACCTCCTTGATCCATCTGCCTTTTCTTTAACTATGGTAGGCATAGGATTACTGCGATCATAGAGTTGCTTCACCCATTGTGGCAATGACTTTTTTGGTGTGGTGTGATTGCAAGTTAGTGAACTTATTCCTCATCATCCAAAGATGATGCTTTGTCCTCCTTGAGGGTAGAGATAGCTCTTGGGATAGGTTCATAGTGGACTACTTGTTTGCTAGATGATAAAGTGGAAGAACTTATACTCTCTTCCTCCACTATAAGTAGTTGCTCCTTTAATACCATATTATGGGTCGCTATGATCGTCTTTGCCTCTTGGTCATACAATTTGTAAGGCTTTTTCTCATCACAATATAACCCAAGAATATACATTTTGTACTTTTTGGAATTAACTTGTTTCTCTTATCCTTTGGAACATGTGTATAACATTCACATCCAAAAGCTCTATTATGTGAGACAGATGGTTTCTTACCACAATAGGCCTTATAAGGAGTTTTGCCCTTAAGCACCTTTGTGTAACTCTGATTGACACTTAACCCCTTTACTCTTGTTAAAGTCTTCAAACTCCTTTGAGTTGAACACACCACCACCATTTGTTCTAAACTTCTTCACACTTTTCCATATTTCATTTTCAATAAGTTTTATCCATCCTTTAAACTTACCAAAGCCTTGTCACGAAGGAAGTTGGAGCCCCAAGAGAGACACCAAGAAAAAGGGATTTCTACTACAAGAAATCTATGTTGTAACATCAACAACCATCTTTTTCATCTTTTATATGATCACAACAAGGAAAACAACACCAAGAATAAGAAATCTTCACGCATCATCATAGAAACAATTCTCCCATGCCTTTAACTTCGACAAAATCCATCATTCTCTTCATGTTCTTCATAAAATTCATCAACCAACAAAGAGAATACAAGAGAAACACTATTTTGAATGGAAAAAATATCACATATGATTCATCTTCATTGTCTTCATAATTTTCTCTCACAATCTCTCATAGATAGATACATTGTTTGGCATAGAATTGGCTATCTCTGACTCTCTCTTCCTCTCTCAATCAATGGTACATCATATCCTCACTACAATACTCAATAATCACTCATAATAATCCTTATTTGGTCGTGTATACCCCTTCCAACAGGTGTGTTTGATATGAAAGGTCACCAAAGCCACTACAGTGACTTCTCACAAGTCATCACTGTCACTTCACTCCAGTCTTCTCTTGAGTCTTCAATAGCTACCTCTTCCACTTTCTTGAGCTCTTTTGAACTTACATTCATCTCTTTCCAAGGCTAGAAAAAATTTCCAAAGTCACACATACATTCTACAGAACACTTACAGAGGCATACAAAATAGAACATAATAGAAACAGAGGCTTTATAGAAGCTCAACAGAAGGTTATAGAAGATCAACAAAAAGTATCAGAACCACATAACTCATACTAAAACCATTCCAAACTATAAAAAACCATTCAATGAGTTTTCAAAAGACCTCAAATTTCATCAATCATTAATCCATGCTTCATATAGAAGAAAAACAAAACAAAACAGAAGCTAAACAGAGGCTATCAAAACCTCAACAGAACCTATCAGAACATTACGGAGCCTCATATTTCTACTGAAAATCATCATGAGCTTCCAAAACATAATCAATCTCATCCAAAACACTCCCAGACACTTCCAAAACAACTAGTGATCACTTAATAAGGAAGCATCCTCATGACCTAAGAAAAAGGGAATATGAGTTCATTAAAGAGCTCAACTCAATCTTCTTTAGTATCTTCAATAAACCACCCAACCATGACCCCAACTTGTCACCTATATCTTAGAAAGCTGAAAGGTCAGAAGGATTGAAGCTTGCTTGGAAGTGAGCTATGGCAGAGAGCAAGAGCAAGAAGAGAGAGAGACACAAATGGGAACTCCAATAACCACAATGTGTGGTTGGGCCTTTCTTTATTCAAACTATCACTAAAATAATAAAGAATAAGTGACTGTGATGGGGACGCCCGCCACCTGCAGTGTGCAATGGTGGGTACTGTGAGTGTAGTAATACACGGGTGGCTAGGCGGAGGTGCCTTTACCCCTAACAACCTCCCACTTAAAGGCGAATCTTCCCCAGTGAGAGAGAGAAAAAAGAAAAGACAATACAACATGTACACATGTACAACAGGATGAGGAAAAAGACATCATCTCATCCAATGCTCATCAATCTCCTGAGGAAGGCAAAGCGCTTAGTAGTGAGGCTCTTCGTGAGCAAGTCTACACGATTCTGCTCAGTCGGAATCTTGACAAGGTCAACAGATTTGTCCTCAACGACCTCGCGAATGAAGTGATACCTCACCTCAATATATTTCGTCTTCGCATGGAAGACCGGATTCTTGGCCAATTGAATGGCACTCATAGAATTTGAATGCAGTGTAAGCATAGCATCTATCATACCAAGGTTTGCAATCAAACGGACTAACCAGATAGCCTCCTTGCAAGCCTCTGTGGCTGCAATATACTCGGCCTCTATAATAGAAAGGGCCATATACTTCTACGCCCTGGACATCCAAGAGATAACCCCTCCAGCATAAGTGAACACATAACTAGAAGTGGACTTCCTACTATCTGCATGTCCTGCATAATCAGAGTCAATGTACCCCACGACTCCCGTACCTTGGCTGCCATAACAAAGACACATATCTTATGTGCCCTTTTTGGTACCTCATGATACCCTTCACGGCATCCCAATGTTTCTTGCCAGGTGTAGCCATATAATGTGCCAGAACCCCAATTGCAAAAGCAATATCTGGATGGGTGGCTATCATGGCCTACATAAGACTGCCCATGGTTGATGCATAGGGAATCTTGGCCATCTCGGCCCTCTGCTCATCTGTCTATAGACAATCGTCCTGTGAAACCTTCACATGACAAGGTAATGGACAGCCAATAGGCTTAACATCCTACATGCGGAAGCACTCAAGGACTTTATGAATATACTCCCTCTGTGACAAATAGAGTAGTCCGTGAGATCTATCACACGTAATGTGCATATCAAGTATATGAGAGGCATGTCCCAGATCTTTCATCTCAAAGCTCTTTTTGAGCTGAGTCTTAAGAGCATCTAGCTCCTCATGAGTTGTCCCTACTAAAAGCATGTCATCCACATAGAGTACCAAAATCAGTAAAGAACTGTCACGAGCTTTCTTATGTACAAGCACAGATCCATAGCACTACGGATGTAGCCCTGTGACTGCATGAACACATCTAACTTATGGTATCATTCCCTAGGTGCCTGCTTCAAGCCATATAGACTCTTCTTTAGCTTGCACACTAGGTGTTCCCTGCCAAGGTCTGCAAAGCCCTTAGGCTACTATATGTAAATCTCATCATGCAAGTCCCCATGTAGAAAAGTCGTCTTGACATCCATCTAGTATAAGTCCAGGTCAAGCTGTGCAACCAAGGCCAAGACTAGGCGTAGGGTGGTCATCTTGACCACAGGAGAAAAGACTTCATCAAATTCAACACCATGCTCTTGCTTAAAACCCTTAGCAACCAATCGAGCCTTGTATGCCGACTTGGGGTGTCCAGGGGTATTTTTCAGCTTGTACACCCACTTGCATGGCAAAGCCTTCTTAGCCTGAGGCAAGGAAACCAAATCCCAAGTCTTATTCTTATGCAATGAGTCAAGCTCAGATTGCATAGCCCTCTCCCAAGAGTGACAATCACCTACACATAGCCTCATCATAAGTAAGAGTCTCTCCTACATCTGTAACCAGTACATAATCCATAGAGGGCGCAAAACGGTGAGGAGGTCATCTATCTCTAGTAGAATGCCTCAACCCAGGCTCTACTGCCTGACCAACATTCTGTCTAACATCAGTATGTCTAGCATCTGGGCCCTGAGCATCAGGTGAGGATGCATGCTGTCTAGCTGGCCGTAGAGTGGGCTGAATGGGAGCAGGTGGCTCCTCCTAAAATATAACTCTATGTACCTCAACCACTTTCTCAGGCTGCATATGCATTTTTTCCTCATGAAAGATGACATCATGGATGCGGATCACTTTTCGCACCTGCGGATCCTATAGATGGTAACCCATCTCTCCTGCATCTCCATAGCTAATGAAAATGCATTTGATACTTTTAGGATCCAACTTATTGCGTTTGTCCTTGGGCACATGGTAGAATGCCTCACATCCAAAGACACGAAAATGATCATAAGAGGGGGGCTTGCCTGCCCATACCTCCTCTGCAACCTAAAATTCAATGCCATTACTAGGCGACCTGTTAATGAGATGCACTACAGTAGTAACTGCCTCAATCCTAAAATGATGCGGTAAGCCAGCCTGGCTAAGCATGCTACGGACCCTTTCCTGAATGGTCCTATTCATGCGTTTAGCCATACCATTCTGGGGTGGGGTGTAAGGGATAGTCAACTGATGCTTAATACCCCACTCATCACAAAACTGCTCAAAAGCACGTGATATATACTCACCCCCATTATTTGACCTTAGGCATTTGAGCCTTTTCCCAGAGTGGTTCTCTGCCAATGCAAGCCAACGCTGAAATGTGTCTAAGACATCAGATTTTCTCTTTATGGGATAAGCCCAACCTTACATCAGTAATCATCTATGAAAGTAACAAAGTACTTTGCCCCACCAAGTGACTGACAGGGCATGGGCCCACATACATCTGAGTGCACAAGAGCCAAAGGGCTCACCCATGCGCTTCTTACCAAACATTTTATGCATATTTTTAGTCTCCCTACCATACAAATAATGATCATAAGAATCAAAATGTGAAGAGTCAAAAGGCGGAAGATACTGCAAAGCACAGAGCATTTTCATTCCTTTAAGAAACATATGCCCCAAACAAGCATGCCAAATGGATACATGGGGAATAGAACCCATAGACAAAACATGATCCAATGTAGCTCCTGATACAAGTAAGGGATAGAGGCTGCCAGACTTGGCACCTCTTGCAAGTACAAGCCTGCCACGAGTAATCTTCCATGCAAAGTCTCCAAAAGACACAAAATACCCTGCATCATCAAGCTGTCCAGTTTATAGCCATCTCATTCCTCTTTTCCAAATGACCAATTAAAAAAGCCATACTAAAAAGATTGATCTTGAAGATCCAACCCTATCAATTGATCGCTAGTCAATTATATCGGTTAGGACATGATGGACTCTTAAGGAGATGTATCTGTGAACATGAAATGCATGATGTGCTCATGGAAGCACATGGTGGGATTACTAGAGGATATTTCAGTGGGGACACCACAATACACAAGGTGCTCCAATCTCAATTGTGGTGGCTAGCATATTTCGTGATGATGCAACTAAGTTTGTGAAGCACTATGATGACTGCCAACAGACCAAAGTCCCTATTCGTAAGGACAAAATGGAGTTGACCCCGGTGATTGTATGCCAACCATTCAAGAAATGGAAAATTGACTTCATTGGTCCAATTAGCCTTATGGCACAGTACTCACAAGCCAAGTACATCATTGTTGCCACATACTATCTCACCAAGTGGACGAAAGCTCGAGAAACTTGCAAAAATGATGCTAGGACCAAAACCAAGTTCCTGATGCCAGGAGGCATATTCCACGGTGGATTCCGTGAGGTTTTGCGGTGGATTTCGTAAAATTATATTTGTTTCCGAGACTCATACACAAGGTGGATTTCTTGTGCGAAAAGTCGATGGGAACGCCTATCCTTTTCGGGTGTCTTGTTAATTTAATGTGCAAGTGGGTGATTCCATAGCAGGTGATTTCACAAAATACATATTTAAATTAATGGATGCTTATGAGTTTAGAGTGTGCACTCATAATAATTAAGGTTAAGATTGAGTTCTAACCAATTTATTTATTTTGTAGCTGAAGACTGCTAGGTATTCACTTTTGTCAGTTTAATTTTATTATTTTCTAACAATTATGAATGCTTTAGTTGATGTGTAAAGCATGTAGCAGTGGCGTTGGGAAGCACTCGACGATAGCGTGTATTCAAGTTATTTAGAAGAAATTATCATTTTTATGGGCGCGCATCTTAGGCATGGCGCCAATATTTATTTTGGCATGTTTATTTATTAAAGCGCCTGACATTTAATTATTATTTTGTATGCGCATGGACGCATGATTTAAATATTTGTTATTGGACATTGTATTTGGGCACAGCCCGACTCTTTGGGCGCCCAATAGCTTTAATTCTTTAGTGGGACAAAAGCAAACACAAAAGCTAAAGCGTGTTAATTGTAAATTGGGCTATTTTTTTGAGCTTGGAGATGAATAATATATCAAATACATGCTTTGTGGAGTGCTCACACAAGGCATGGAGGAGATTGTACCCAATTAGTCTTTTGCTTCATGTCGTGCAAGTCTTCTCTCTTATTTTTTGTGCAAAAGTAGAGTTCTTTTGTTCTTGGGGACCTTCCGGTGCTTGCTACGCATGCATACAGCATCCGATCTGTGCACTAGTTCCTTTGGGAGTAAGTAATCTCACGATTTGGTTATCCCATAAAGTTGGTCAGTGACCAAGGCAAACACTTCATCAATGAAGTGATTCCTCACTTGTTATCCACCTTCTTGATAATCCACAGGAAGTCCTCACCATATTATCCTCAGGCCAACGGTCAACAAGCCAAGTTTATGAATAAGATCTTGGTGAATGTCCTAACAAAGGTAGTCTCTTTGCTTCATGCATTGATTGGGACAACAAGCTCATGGTAGCTTTATGGGCATATAGGACCGCCTACAAAAAATCTATAGGATAGACCCCATTCAAATTGACCTACGGAATTGAAGCAATTCTATCAGTAAAGTTCTTTGTTCCAAGATTGAGAGTAGTAGACTAGGAGAGATGGGAGGGCAAGCAAGCATGGACAAATCAATTGGTAGAGCTTGAATGCATGTCCGACTCATCTCATTGCAATCCATTCTCTAATCCGTGAAAAGGCACTGCAAGAGTTGGTTTCACAGACACGTCAAACAACAAAACTTTGGGCAAGGAGACCTAGTATTGCTATACTCTATCACAAAGTACAAGCAGAAGATGAAATTCAGGGGATTGGGCCCTTTCAAGGTTCGCAATATCAGTAGAATAGGCAATGTGGAGCTTGAAACCCTAGAGGGGGAGGGCATAGGCTTTTTCAACGGAAGCCGCATAAAAATTATTACCCTCCATCACATCCACTTTATGAACCTCCGATGATAGAACCACCAATGAATGTGAGAATTGCAACCATCACTAAACTAGAGGAAGAGGATGAGAAAGTACTAGCACCACCCTACCTACGAATAATCGTGACTGCTCAAAAGGTATACACTTTTGATGTGCTAATTGATGAGGGAGTTGACTCTAACATCTTAACATATGATCACTGGACTGCCGTGGGTCAAGTTCAATTGCCACCAACCAATGCAACACTCAGCTCATTTGGGGGGCAGTCTTATTCGCTGCTGGAAAAATGCAAACTAATGGTTTCTATCAAGACTAAGAGCCTACCCATCATCTTTTAAGTGCTACCTAACAAGGAAAGTGTTGGTAAGGAATCACTATTGTGTCATGTGTTAGAAGTAATAGCTTTCAGTAAGGGCACCACAATCACCCACAGGCCTAGAGTGCCATCTATAGTTAAACCCAATGTCAACTTGAAGGAAGGGGATAGTGCACCACAACATACACCCATGGTCCACAACAAACCCACCACAAACCCAATGTCAACCTGAAGGAAGGGGATAGTGCACCACAACAAACCCACCAGCATCTAGAGACCAGAACCAAAGCTATGATCCACACACTCAAGTGGATCCCCAAGCGTTAACCATAGTCTCACAAACACTAATTATTTGGAGCTCATAGTTTCCATGCCTCACACTCTAGAACTAAACTGAGGAGTTGGTGCTCCTATAATTCATAGGCAACTAGGCCGTGCTAGGTCCCAAAAGCCTTATTGCGAGCACAAGGCTACTATAAAGGTAACACTTTGGTGTGGCTGTCTAAACTCACAAGTGGTGTGTACGATCCTCAATCTAATGCTCCAAAAACTAAGGCCTAGGAACATAAATCAAAACAAGGGAAGAGAAAAACCAAAAGAAAGGGTGCTCAATCCATGAGTGCTTCAATGACCTATCAACCCAAAGCTCAACCAAGAGTCGATGAGCAACCACTCATGAATGAGCTCCCACTCAATGACTCTGATGTGATTGCCACTGCAAAGACCAATGACAAAGAGTCAGCCGAACTCCAAACTTCTCAAACTAAGCTCATAAATCCCAATGAGAATCCCAAGGTGGACCTACCATGCCCCAACTTGTCCAATCCAACGAAATCAAATCCACTAACAGGCCTTAAGTCATCATAGCAATGACAATCCATTTGTGAAATGGCTTCCAACATGGCCGTGGACACATGGGATGACTTAGTAACATCCATCCGATGATTGGAATCAACTTTTATGTTATTTGCTAGAAATTACGAAGATTTGGACCTAGGTCTACTTGATGAAGCCATAGCAAATGAGGTATGTTTCTTACCGTATTCTTGGGAAGAAAATGAATTCATCATCATTAAGGCCTCCACCATTGCATAAGAGATGCTTTCCAATGAAAACTCATGAGAAAAGGCCTTAAGCCAACACTTAATCACATCCTATAAGAAGAGAAAAATTCCCATGCCACCACAGAAACTTGCCAAGCTCCAACGATTAGTTGAGTCTAAGTCCACTTTCTTACACAAGTGGTATACTCTGTGCATTTCATGGGCTCAAGAGGGTTATCAAATCATAACCACTATAGAGCAATGGCGTACCATCAAGACTTCCAAGTATGACCAGATATATGTGGTCCCAACTTCATTTAGGGTATTAGCCATGACAAGAAATCGGCCATTAGATGACAATATCATGCTACATCCATACTTGGATAGAATTCTAATCGGGGAACTCCATATTGTAAGTCAAATCAACTCAAGTGACCTCTTGACTAATGTATTGAATTGCATCACACAAGTGGACATTCGTTCACAAGATATGGACTATCATGTGACACTAGATTATAACCCAACATTTTACAAATGGCTCTTCAAAAAGTAAGGCACACCGCAGATGCACTGAAGGCCCTTACATCTTTACTTCCACAATCCTAGGATGGATTTTCATCATTTCCAAGGGGAAGGGGGTAAAGTGGAAGAGAGGTAAAGTGGAAGGTGAATGGAATAAATCAAAATAGGAGTTGAACCTCAAAAAAAAAGGGCGAATTGAATTTTCTTCTTTGTTTAATAAAAATACTCATCATCTCATAGTGTTTTTTCTAATCACTTTACCTTCTATGCAATAAATATCCTTTAAGGAGAACTAATTGTGGGTTATCATGTTGTGATAGGAACCCAAATGGCAAGGCAGCATGAGAAAACCAAAAGGCTCCCATTCTTTGAGGAGGAACATAGGAAATACGGCTTAGCCATGGAGATGCGTGCATTCTACCAATTGAAATACTGCAACATCCACAACCTAGGGGGTTGGTGACATCCGAAGGCAGTTAAGTGGATAATAGAATAATTTAATCTTCCAAGTACCTGGAGAAGGTGGGGCAGGACATCGACCATAGCAAACACACTAAGTTCCTGAAGACCTTTGATGCCTAGAAGAATAGTGGCACAGTAACAATCAGACAGGGAGATGCCACCAAAAGGGTGGAAGTTAAACTTAGCCCAGAAATGGTGGAGGAGGCCTTGGGACTAGATGTGACAAGCTAGAGAAAAGGCCCAAGAGAGATTTCTACGGGATGCTAGGAATGGACAAGAAGAAATTCTACACAAGTGATGGAACCAGCTTAGTCGATATCCCTGATCCCACCATTAAACTACAAGCAAAGATAGTCCACACCCTCTTTTTAAGCCAAATATACAACGCCCTCATGAGCAAAATAGGAGTGCCATTGCTTGAGAGCCTTGCAACAAATGCACTGGATGAGGTAAAATGGAATGCCTACATTCAAAAAATAATCCAAGCATCAGCAACGATGCTAGCAACAATGCCAACAAGGGTAGTAGAGGGAACCTCAATTGAAAGGACATTCAGGGAATAGTAGGGCTTAGAGCTATCAAGTCAAGGAGGAAGAAGAAAGATCATGCTGAAAATCCCTATCAAGAGAACCTAACCCACCACAAAAGAAAACAAACAACCATAGAGGATGGAAGAAGAATCTAGGAGACTTTAAGAGGAGTGTAAGAAGAAACAAGAGAAAGAGGAAGAAAGATTGAGACAAGAGAAGGAGGAGTGGATAGCCTTGGCTATTCCAAGTTCAACAGAGAAACCCTCTTGATCTCAAGAGTTGGCTATGATGAGCCCCACATAGGAGGACGTGCCAAGAATAAGCGCAAGGACATAAGAGTCATGACAAAGATTGGTGGTGGAAGGCAAGGATAAGGCCTCTATACATGCAATCCCACCAGTCATGGTCACCCCAACAATCACCCCAATGCAAGGAACCACAAAGGGGCAATCAATGAAAGCATTGTCATGGCTTGGGTGCAGTATCTAGTGAGAAAAGTGCAAGAACTTTCACCTGCACCAAGCAAAGGAGCCCTCCTATAGGAACTAAAAGGCCAGCAACAACAAAGCTAATGTTGAATCATGCCAAGGGCCAAAGATACCCTGCTTGGAAGTATTGACTACTTTGGTGCCCTCATCCATGCACAACACAGAAGAATACGACGAGTTGGTAAAAGAACTTCAAAGACAACTTGATAGAATGACTGAAGAGAAAAAGGCCACACTTGCAGAGCTGGAAGAAGACAAGAATGCCTTTGCAACGTACACGCTAGAGAAAACGAGGGTGATGACCATCATAAACAAGGAAATGATTACATTAAAAGAGACCCTAAAGGCAAGGCAAGGCAAAGAAAGCCTCAAAGACCTGTATGATGAGGAAAGAGACAACCATATGTCTCTAGAGGAAATGTATGCCTTCAATTCCAGGAAAAGTAGACGCTTAGGGCTAGAAAATGAGGAGCTGAAGAGGCAAAGAGAGGAGGCAAGAAAAGAGCTCCATGCGGCAAAAATTCAAAAAGATGAAGAGACGACAAAGAAGTTGGTGGAGTTGCATAACCAAGTTCAAGTAGCTCTCGACGAACAGAAAATCCTAAAGGAGCAAGTAGAGTGCCAGAACCAAGAAAAAGAACAAATGAATGCATTATGTAGAGAGCAGAAGCAAGCAATTGCCACTTTAGCCCAACACTAGAATCAAGGTTTGGAGTAGATGAAAGAGAAGGTGGAAGAATGGGTAGCCAAGAATGAGGATAGAATCAAAGACTTAGCTAACTAGAATAGCCCATTTAGAGAGTGAACGCCTCATGGCACAGAGCAAAGCTATAGCCATAGAGATGGGGATGTTGGAGCAATAAAGAGCCTTTTTAAACACAATGTTAAATGTAACATAGTCAAGAGAAGAAGAGATCCTTGAGGAAGTCAAAAGGAAGTTAGAGATGGCAAGGAGAGTGCTTCAGCATGGCCTCAATGGAAGGGCACCCAAACCTAGCACCGACTTAGGAGTGGAGGAGCAAAGAGCCCATTTGATCTCACAACCAGGTTAACTAGGCAAGAACTCAAATTGCTAGGGTTTGGGGAGCTAAAGCAATGAGCATAGCCACTCCCACAAGAGCAAACAGAGCCAATCCATGAAGAAGGGCCAAACTTTTAGCACCACCAGGTGGAGAAAGAACAACCACATGAATCGAGCTCCCCTCTGCAACCACAAGCACAACTAGAAGAGCAAGGGGAGGAAGCCATACCACTTGAAAGAATGGTGGAGATGAGGCACAAGTAGAGAGAGCAGATAGAACTAGCACGCAAAAAATTTCAAGCCAAGCCACTGTAAGTTCCACATGTGGCTATCCCTCAAGGAGAGGAGTGCAACCCTATAAATTGGGACCAAGAACTTGTAGTGTGGGAGCTGTGGGAAAATCAGAGCCGCCCTTTTGAGTTTACCTTCACCTTTCCCTCGAACACTGGATAGGATACTATCTCCAAGGATGGTGGAGGATGTAATAAAGCTCTCTGCGAGGCTGGGAAGGAGATGGTTGGAGGAAAGAATGAGACACCCTATGAGGTAGCAATAAGAGCCAATCGATTATTGGGAAGATAAAGTGTGATGGAGGTGCCCAGGAGAGTGGAAGGGTATGAGACTCAACCTAAGTAGCGCATAAACATCTGGGACTCTAACTCAAAGGATTGGATGGCTTTTTGTAGCACCCTACCGTATGAGAGGGATGATCCTATCTACATGCCATACTCACAGAGGATTAGACTTTCTCTTTCTTATGTGAATAATACCAAAACAAAAGCCTATTGCAAAGGAAGAGTGGTTACAACCCATCTTTTTTTATATTAATGCAAGGATAGATAGTTGTGCAATGGTCTGATGAGATCCATCCTCTTACTAGCATTTTGTATGAGCATATTAGAGGATATGAGTGATAATAGATTCATTACGTGCAACGGCCCATTTTTTTCATCTATGCCCCTCAATGTAAGAGTTACCTTGAAGGGCTTTATGTAAAATAGGGCCTTTCTAAGCAAATCCCTTAAGCCTCCACGTAGCTTGGCCCCACCCATGAAACTGGATGCCACTTAATGTGCTCTCGCGCGTCACGCGATTTCATTAATCTCTTTTTTTACATAAAATCCTCTCAAATTGGCTAAAAGCTACATGCTTTCTTTTACATGTCCTAATGTAGAAGTTAGCTATAGTTTTATGGATTTTTACAAGAGATAATATTTAGAATATCAAAAATTAACTAAAAATTTGTCCAAAAAAATCTAATATTTTGAACCAACATGGACACTAATAGTAATGCCTAAAGTGGTATTGGCTCTCTAAATCTAAAAGGAAGCCACACTCTAGATTTTTTTACACGGTATGTGCGTAGCGGCACGACATTCACCCTCTCCTAATTTACACATCCTCTGGCATGTGCCAAAGTCTTGCACATCCTCTGGCACATCTTATGCCATGTCAATGTCTTCATCTTCTGCCTCTTCTTCTTTCTCTGTCTTCATGCACCTTCCTTTATATGAACTAGGTCCTCGAGTGTGGGACAACACCTTAGGCTTTTTGACCCATCTTGTAGTTCCACCATCACTTGCATAGTGCACTGCACGGTAAGGTAAACACAACCCCCTAGGAAGTGCACTCTCCTTCTTTTCAGGTACATTGTGTGGCAATGTGGCAAACCAACAACTACAGAGTCCTTCTTCAACCAATCATCTATGTTTGACATCGGCAACCTTCAAAACCTACTTCACAGAGCATCCCCAACATTACCTACCTCTCCAAAGGCCCCAAGAAACATTCCACACCAACCCTTAACGTTTTTAGCTTGTATCATCAAGTGCCATGGGATTGGCACTCATCTATGAGGGGAGCAATGTTAACCCTCGGAAGACCAAGATGGAAAAATTCAGAAAAATGGAAGTGAAAGATAGTCCCAAGGCAAGAGGAAGACGAAGGACAAATGTGCACTCAGAAAAATTTGAAGATACGAAGCACAAAAAAAGTCTAAAATGTAGAAGGAAGGGCACAAGAATAAGTGCACCTTAATATTTTGGCAAGAAAACCAAATGCATTGTAATTCATTTTGTAAAAGTGAACATGTCTCCCGTGCAAGTTGTAAAGAATGAAAGGTGTGAGCTAAGGCCAATGCTAATAGAAAGGAGAAGGAAATAAGAGTGGAGGAACGAACAAATTGACCAAAAAGGGGATGGCTACCCAAGGAGGGGGCAAGGCATGTATAAAAGTTAAAAAGAGAATGAAGAAGCTCATTCTTGGTGTGTGGCCAAACTTGTTCTCTTCTTGCTTCTTACTCTTTCTTCCTTCTTGTGTATGAGAGAGAGAGTGTGTGTGTGTGTGTGAGTGAGGGACCATGGAGAAGCTCTTCTTCTCCTCTCTTCATCATCATCATCTTCTCTTCTCCTTTCTTGCATGCATGACTATGAAGGTCAAAGCTTAGAGCTTGGAGATGAAGCTTGCTTGAGAGTGCATCTTGGATCATGGAGCTAGGAGGCAACTTGATCCAATTCAAAGGTAAGTTCACTACATTTGTGTGTGGAAGAGTGCACATGGCTATGTGAGAGCTCTCAGCTTGAAACTCTTGAAGCAATAAGCGGTTCATGGCTTGGCAGTTTACTCACAAGAGTGATGATAACACTGCACTCGGGGGTCATCTCCTGTTTTTAATCAAATACTTCCATTCCATGGTTTGGGTTGATGCACGTTTTGCACCATTGTTGAGCACTATCATGGCATGACGCCAGTTGCAGCAACTATATGCAGTAAATCTTAGATGCCTGCACACTTGAGAGAGTAGCCTTCATTGTACACACACAATTTTTTGCATGCACAAGAATTGGGATTCTCATCAGCAAACTAGGAACCTCAGGTTGAGTGGAAAAGGTGGTTGAGTGAGTTTTGAGGGTCGTGAAGGGTGACACCAGTTGTGAGATGGGTTGTTTTCTTGGTCAACATCTTAAGAACCATTATTTTTCTTGAGAGATTGTGAGATTTTGGGAGGGTGGAGCAAAGTAAAACATTTTTTTATTGAGAGATGAGAGGTGAGATAATGGATCTAATTTAATCAAGGAATTATGTTTGCATTTTGCATGATACACGACACTTGTAGATAGAGTAGGCACTATGTTTCAAGTGCATCCATTTTTTTTGTGTGGAGCATCGCTTGTTTGATTGAATCGCATGTATTCAAATTTGCATCTCTTCTCAATGTCATGAATGATTGAACACGTAGTTTATTTTCAATAGCATATTTCTACTAGGTCACATTGCATGAAGCTGAAATCAAGAGGACAAAAGGAGACTATCATCAAAAGAGCAATTGCAGGTGCTATGAAGGTGGAAAAAATTGGAGGATATATTAATGATAACTTTGGAATAAAGGAAGACATTTAGAAACATCAAAATGCTTGGGCACTATAAGAATGAGCTCATTGTAGACTCAAAATATATTAGTTGCAAGAGGTCATTTTATCAGGTTTGCAAAACATAGAGTGATTGCACCAGCAAAGGGAAGTGTTGGGCACATGTTTGTGCAGCTTAAGATCAAGGTTATGATGTTTTTTTCTTGGAAATTTTTTAGGACTTCTAGGGGACATGCAGACAAATATATTTCTACTCATCAAAAGGGTTCAACAGCAACTTAAGACTAGTAATTTCATTGCTGATTTAAATGTAGGTTGAGTAAATAAAAATGATAACATTGGTCCATTATCTGATTATGCAAGAGTAGAAGAATTTCAAATCTGCGACATTTTTAAGCTAATTATATTGCCATGGAGGATGAGAAGTTGAGGCTATGAATAGCACACAAGCATTAATATGGAAGTTTGAAGAAATTATTCATAATTTGCACATCAACTCAATGGATCAACAGATTGTAAAAGTTTTGGAGAATGAAGCTCACTTCTTAAATGTGGCATTCTTTGCAGTCACATAGGAAAACTATGTTAGAAGCACAGAAAATCTAGTGGAAGTTCTACTTGACAATTTTGAGTATGATGTCCAAGTACCATACTTGCTTTATCGAAATGCTACTCATGAGGTTAATGGCATTTGGTTCTACAATTCTCGAGAATGCAAAGATGTTGCAAATCTTTTTCAAGATTCAGAAGGATGTGGAAGGGTCACTTTTTGTTGTGGAAAGGAGGATGAGGTGCCTATTAGTCAACATTGCATGTCGACGGAATGGTGATGGACTGGAGTTTTTGGTTGAGCTCACATGAATGGCAATGTCATTACAAAAATCTTTTTGAAAAGCTTATGAGTTCTGAAGCCTTTAGGTTTTTTGTTTTCACAACGACAAAAGTTATTTTCTTAAGTTTTATGGAAACCTAAAAGCCTTAGCTTTGGAGGCACACAATGTGTTGAAGGATACTATAAAAATGGAGAGTAACAACTTCAAAGAGATATGAGAACATTATGCCATTGTGGTTTTTTCAAAGTTTTTGTTTTGAATATTGTGCAAGATGTTAGATGTTCTACCCGGTGCGCATATTTTAGATGTTTTTAAAGCTACATGTAATACTTCCACGCAATTAAAAGTTAGTTGGTTAGTTCAAAAGTTAGTCAATTAATAAGTTAATAAGATTACTAAATAAAGTAAAAACTAACTAACATTAATAACTAACCATTTTTATTTTTATTTTTTTTAAACCACGGATCGTAACCAAATTATTTTTTTCCGGATTGACAAGGACTATAGCCACACATCACGCAAGTTACCATGTGAACGAGAGTTATGAGCCATATTAGTCTCACTAGTATTAATGTGTATAGTATGGATGGTCCAAAAATACTAGTTTTTTGGATAAAACTAGTATATTTTTTATATTTTAGATATTATTTATTATAAATATATTAAAAAGGCTATGAAAATTTCTAGAATGGGATGTCATTTAAAAAAAGCAAGTGGTTTTTTTCAGCCAATTTTGAAGATTTAATGAAAAAAAGAATGATTGGCAAAATCGTGCACATCGCAATCGCAGTTTACAAGCAACAAACAGCACTTTGAACATGGATAAGAAGAAGGAGTGATCTAGAAGATTTCTAAACAAGTGTCTTGGGGTTTCACCCACCTTTCGGAGCAAACGAAACCATGAGATTTGTGATTTGAGCATCAGATTGCATCTTAGAAGTTTTAGATCACTGATTTTGCAAAGATTCCCTCCACAAAGAGCTCTTCTTCTCAGCCATAACCCTTCTTCTGTAATTCAACTATAAATATGAAGTATGGAGAGCAGTTTAGAGAAGCACAAGGAGACCTCGAGAGGCTATGAGAGAGATGTAGAGACAGGGAGATAGAAGAATACCCCTCCAAGAGGCTGCAAGAAGGAGCTTGAGAGTGAGAGAGAGAGAGAGAGAGAGAGAGAGAGAGAGAGAGAGAGAGAGAATTTACCCCGAGAGGTTGTGAGGGAGAGAATTGGCTCAAATCCCCCTGTCTCAGTCTTCAATTAAGCCATCTTCTCTTACGCTCTCCCATCTCAAATTTATTTCGCCTTCCCTATCTCTCAAACATGCTTGCTGATGATGGCTCCAAAGCGACGAGGTGGAAGGCAACGAAACATCAGGTGTGGCGAATGCGAGCACAAGTAAAGACAAAATCCCCAAAGTCGTCGTGCCAAACCAGGTTATTCACTACTAGGTTATTATTTTTCCACATAAAATAATAAGGTTTATGGTGAAATTTTACAAAAATATTACAATTTTGTCTAGAGAGCATACTAATACATGCATAAATGGTTAACTACTACTTATAATTTGTAGTTAGATTAATCAAGATTGTAATTCGTAAGATCATGATGGAAATAATTGCAAGAGGATATTGCACGAAGTGAGAAAAAGATTATATGCGCACTTGAGATTAACAAAATAACTCAATATATTGTCAACACGATAAGGTTAAGGTTGATTAACGCTTGTTATGAAAAGTGAATGTCTATTTAAAAGGTCTTGTAAATCATCTCATTGAATTATTGTCGCTATATTTTTTCTAAAGAAAATTTACTTATGCTGGTGGGTAAGTTAGCCCCAAACTGGAAATTCATGTCTTGCTTAACATGTTGCAAGAGATGTACTCAACACTTCTTTATGGGAAGGAGAATCCTCATTAGAATATAAGGTTGCCTTAGAATAAGGTCTACCTTGGCTATGGAAGTTGTGAGCTGCACAATGGTGTGATTATCATTGCATCATACTCTCGGCAAGGTGTCACATGAAAGGATGCACCTGAGTCCAAGAGCCAACACTGTGCATACATAGAGTGTATCTCTGTCATCTGCGAAGCACTAGAAGAAGCTGCAAGGATATAATCATCATCATCAACATCCTTAGGCTGCATAACATTGATCTCTTCAATTTTAACACTGGACTTTGCAGGCACTATGCTGCGATCAGAAGACTTATCCTGCACTTTGTCTTTCCCCTTATCTTTGCGCCTTTCATTGCGCAATTCATGGCATTGTGGCCTAATATGGCCCTTTTTCCCACAATCGTGACAAGTAACATATGCATTCCTATCACGGGATTTGCTATGTGACTTCCCACGAGACTTGGACCGAGATTTCTGAGAATCCCGTCCACGGCCACTGCCACTGCCACTGCCACTGCCATGCTTTCCATATCCATCATTCCTGCCTCTAACTGTCATAGCATGCGACACACGAGAGGCATCCAAATTCTTATGGTTAACCTCTTCCTATAGAAGAGCACTCTCAACATCAGATAATTTCAAGGTAGCAGTAGAGGCACATAATGCAGTGCAGAATACATCCCATGACTCATTAAGAGTACCAAGCAAGAAAAGAGGAGTGACATCCTCTGCCAAAGTAATGTCCTACGAAGTCAAGTTCTTGAGTATAGCATAAAACTGGCTCAAGTGAGCAGACATAGTCACATTCTCCTTCATGCACGCAGATCCATAAGCTGCTTCAGTCAATGGACTTTTCTTATCGTAGAGATTCTTGATTTTATCCCACAACTGCCATGCACTCTGTTCTTCCTCAAATACATTGTAATGAACCTGTTCTGTGAGAGATAATACAATAGTGGACTTGCATAACTCATCAAGCTCAAGCCATTCCTCATCTGGCATAGTTGCAAGCGGATGCCCGCTCAACCTCAAAGGTTTGATCTGCGATTTCTGCACCAACACCTGTCAAATCTAACTCTTCCAATAAGAGTAATTCGTACCATCAAGCTTAGTGATGTTGAAAATAGCATGATCAATGGACGAACTCACCATAATGTAGGCTGGAAGACTGTAGACAGTTCAAAACTGCTTGCTGTTTACTGCAGAAAATGACCAAAAAATCACCAAAATCGAGAGAAAATGGCAAGAAAAGTGTAACCAAAGCTACTTCCCACCAAGTACTAGTGAAAGTACATCATTTCAGAATATTTCAACATAAAAAATCCATGTTAGTCCATACATATATGATTGCTGTAATATATTACAAATTTCAGTAAATGAGCACTAACAGTGTCAAAATCGGATCCCAAGTCAATCAGATACTGCCAAGATCAAAGCCGGCATCATGCGGGCATAACATAGGCATATGACAGTCAATAAGCATGAATCCAACACCCAAACATGTCATACAAACATCTGGCAGTGAGTAGGCACACCCCCTAGTCAATGGGGCAAAGTGTTCCTACCACTACCAAGACTTGACACAAGTAGGTGTCAGCTCACAAAGAGAGGGACCCAAAGCAAAGAGTCAGCTCACAAGCATTAGAGGAACCAAGACATATGAACCATGCATCATCCTAAAGGGTAAAAGATCCCAAATAGTCTCAAAATCTCAAAGAGCATAGACCGCCTGCTCAATGGCTGTCAAGCATCCAAAGATGCTCCCACTGGCACAAAAGTTGAAAATATCAAGCAACAAAACATGAACAAAGCATGTACAGGCACCAATGACTAGTGTCCAAGATCAAGCATCAATGGTACATCCCAGACATGTAGGCGGTAGAGCATCCGTATGTAGCATCCATAAGCATGTAAGACATCAAGTACATCCCAAGATATAGCTCTAGCAAGCCAATAAATAGCTCAAGTAAGCTCCGGGAATCCAAGGTCAAGCCAAGACCGAGCTCCAGTAGCAATAGGCTCCAAACAATGTAACTAGCATGTAGTAATGGCATAGTCTAAGTATGTCAAGACCGGTCAGACATAAGCAACATACATGCCATAAGTACATCCAAGACGGAGAATCCAAATGCTTTGCAAAGCGAGCTCAAGCTCAACCAACGATCCCGAATCAAAACCAAGCTCTATGTCGAGCCCCAAGTGTCAATACATCACCATATATGCCCGAAACATAGCCTGAAAACCATAGGCATAAGTATACATGAGTAAAATGACTTCAGCTAAACTGTGTACAGCAGTGATTTACTATTCAAAACTGAGAATTTCAGCACCAAAATCAGCTCCAAATAGTTGCCAAACAATAGGCATGCATTCCCCTAACATCCAGGCATCAAACGGGACCAACTAGGCATTAAATGACAATGCCAAACAAGCTGTAACATCAAATGTCAGTGTAACACTGTCATAAACTGCCTATGGACTATTATGAAAGTCCCAAAACAGTGTTAAATCAGTCCAAATTCTATGCCAACACATCAACCATCAAAGCCAAGCATCAAAGCATATTCATATGTCCTAAATGGAGCCTTTTCAAGTGCCAATGGAGAGGGAGAGCTACTGTTCTGACTGTCAATGCTGAAGACACACATGGGAGGGCTGTGTGATTGCGCCAACTATAAATGCTGGTCCTGGGGCTACAAAAAATGGTGGCCAAGATTCGGAGGGGTCCGGTTAAAGCCAAGGAAGGCCTCAAACAAGCTCCAGCAAGGGGAGAGCAGCCCACATATGAAATGAGAGCTGGGAGTGTAATGGCTGCCCTGTTTCAAGAGGGTTGAAAACTGAGGTAAACGCTGTAAAGAGTGAAGCAATACCTTTGTGTGAATGCCTTGAGGGTGCCCAAAGGGGCCGGGAAGGTGCTCGGGAAGCCGGGGAATGACGGGAGCTCGAAGGAGTCGGATATGGCTACCGGGAAGGAGATCCAATGCGAGCGGGGAGTCGATGGGAAGCTGAGAGTGCCATGAACCAAGCTCAAGAGTCGGGAAGCCGAGCTCTGATACCAGTTGAAAGATAAGAAGGATCAAAGCTTGGACTCAAGAGCTATGGCGGGAGAGCAAGAGCAAGAAAGAGAGTGACCAAAAATGGGAACTCCAACAATCACAATGTGTGGCCCAGCCTTCCTTTATTCAAACTGTCACTAAAAGAATAAAGAATAAAGTGACGGTAACGGGCACCCGCCACCTGCAGTGTGCAGTGGTGGTGGCTATCAGTGTAGTAATACACAGGCGGCTAGGCGGAGGCGCCTTTACCCCCAACATGGATGATACTCGCTATATTGTCTCCTTTAGTGATTCCTCATGGAAGATTACCCATGAGAATTTTGTCATTGCATGTGGTGCTAAGTCCAATACTCTCTACCCCTTACTTATAGCTAGGTTGACCATGTTTTGGCAGTGAATGTAATTCCACATGTATCTCTTTGGCATTGTCGCCTTAGACATATGTCTTTGAAAGGAATGAAAATGCTTATCCATTTATAGTATCTTTCGCCCCTTGACTATAAGTGTTTGAGTCTTGTCATCATTGTTTATATGGCAGGTAGACATATAATGCATATGAAAAGTCTAGTACAACATGCATGGGTGAGCCTTTGGCTCTTGTTCATTCAGATGTATGTGATCCCATGCCTTGTAAGTCATTAGGTGACACAAAGTATTTTGTTACCTTCATTGATGACTATACACATTAGGTTTAGGCATACCCTGTTAAGTAGAGATCAGAAGTCTTGACTACATTTCAGCATTGGCTTGCTTTGGTTGAGAACCAATCTTGGTATAGGTTGAAACCCCCAAGGTTAGACAATGGGGATGAGTATGTCTCTAAATCCTTTCAGTAGCTTTGTGATGAGAGGGGTATTAAGCATCAATTGACCACCCCATACACCCCACCCCAGATAGGTATAGTTGAGCGCATGACTAGGACTCAGGAGTGAGTCCATAGTATGCTTAGCCAAACAGGCTTACCATAATATTTTTTTGCTAAGGCAATTACTACTACCATACACTTGATGAATCGGTTTCGATGTACTATTCTTGACTATCATGTTGCAGAAGAGGTATAGTCTGGAAAATCTCCATCATATGCTCATTTGCATGTCTTTGGTTGTGAAGCTTTTTGCCATGTTTTCAATGACAAGGGCAATAAGTTGGATCCTAGTATGTGAAATGTATCTTTCTTGGTTATTGAAATGCAAGTGATATGGGCTATTGCCTATGGGATCTATAGGCTCAAATGGTTATTTGCAGCCATGAAGTTGTTTTCTAGGAGGAGAAATTGCATAAGCAACCTGAACATGTCGTTGAGGTACACAAAATGATATTTCAAGAGGAGCCTCTTGCTATTATATAGCTAGCTAGACAACTTGCAATAGCAACACATACTCCAGTGGCCTACTCTCATCATTTTAGGAGAAAGTAACCTACTCTCGTCATTTGGCGAAGGGGGGATTGCAATTATGAATCCTTTCAAGTTGAAAGTCTCGTGAATTAAGGAGAACTTCGGGTCCATATTCTCATTGTTGTGGAATGCCAATGACTGCTTGCTTTGTTGGGATTTTGTCCTTCGTCTTTTTAGCTTATTATAATTAGTCAGCATCATTAGTTAGTCTTCGTCCATCCTTAGAAAAGTTAGTTTTTCAAGATTAATTTACTATAATTAGTCAACATGATTAGTTTATTATAATTATTCAACATGATTATTTATTAAGTTTTTGTTAGTAATTTTAATAGTTCTAGTGTAATTAGTAAATTAGATACACTTTTGTAATATCAATAGTATTTGTAATAGTTAGTATGTAATTAATAGTTGCAGTATTAGTAGATAGACTTATGTTAGTTAATAGTTAAATACTAGTGAAACGAAAATGAAATAAAATGATCTTTTGAACGTATGCTGAAAAGGAAAGCATAACAAACTTTCGAACGTACTAAAAAAACAAAAACGTAAAACTTCAACAAACTGGATATTTTGAATGGATGGGAGAATGGCATCTAATCCCATAGTTATTTAATTACGAAGAGATTTGTGCCAACTCTTCGACATACTATATAGCATGTTTTCTCATTTCATTTACTTTTGGAAGTGCTATGTTATTATTAACAATCTTTTGAACGCATGCCAAAAATGAAAGCATAACAAACTTCCGAACGTACTAAAAAAAATGAAAACGTAAAACTTCAACAAACCAGATATTTTGAATGAATGGGGGAATGGCACGTTCTCCCATAATTATTAATTACGAAGAGATTTGTGCCAACTCTTCAGCATGCTATATAGCATGTTTTCTCATTCCATTTAGTTTTTTTAAGTTTTTAAAGTATTTTTATTGTTTATTGATTTCATTTATGTGTTTTATTAGAATCACTATTAAGAAGAAAAAAATCATCATCCTTGCATGCCAAAAAAATAAACTATCCTTTATAAAAAATGAAATTATGAAGTATAGTATGGTTTTTCATGAAGTGTACTCGAGTTTTATGATAAAAACATATTATTCTCATCAGTTTTATTGAGCTACACTTGTCAACCTAGTTGGCTGGTGCTTGAGCAAGTGACAATTAGCTACTGCCAAGTTGATGATGGGGAGTGAGCAGGGGGTGGCTAGGAGCTCTGATCTTCTAAAGCTTTTGCTTTAGAAAAGAAACCAAGTAATTGTTGTTAATGTGTAAGGCCGTTGTATTTTGAAGTCGACAAACGAGAGGAAATAGGTAGAGTTATCATGGGCCATCAATTCTTGTAGTTGGCAAGGTGGGCAAAATTTGTTGTGTTTAAAGGTGGCTTTGAGGCCACACCAATAGCAGAAGTAACTCAATGGTGCTCGATTTCTCTCTATCCTCCTTTTTGTTAACAACCACTTCTCCTTCTTAATACCACCAATGGTAGTGGTTTTCTTTGCAAGTGGTACTTTCATAGAAGAGGGGGTCTTTTGAACCTTTACAAATGTCTCTTTCTCATGTAGCTTGAGAAGAGAACATGAAAGATAGTGACATTTGGGCTTTAAAAGGAGAACCATTGTCCAAAGCGTTCATCCATCAGATAAAAGAATGATGCTTGATGAGGGAGATGGTATTACCTTCTTGGATGGATGATATCTCTTCCCTGATGTTGATGCATCCACCAATCACCTTGCTCTGTACCAATGTTGAGGACCTTCACCATACAATAACCCAACTGTAGATCGTATTTATTGTGATAGAACTTTGGCTCACATTAAGCAACCCATATACATTTAAAAACCCTATCCTAAAGCATCAAAAAGGCTCATTTCTTAGCCCAAAATTCGTGTTTTGATTCACCTATAGCAAAGCAATTGAAGCCCAAAATTCGTGTTTTGATTCACCTATAGCAAAGCAATAGTAGGCAAACTGCAAATCTTCTACAATATCCCTCTAATCTGGGCACTTTCAAGTAATATATTGCACCCAAATGAAGGTAGCACTCCCTGAGCAAGCAATGAACACTAGTGAAAAACCTATAATCATTGCACAAGTCAATCTATAGCAATCCCAAGATACTCAGTTCAATCCCTCTTCATGCATCAATACACATCAGTAGGTCTTGTCCTTGTCTTCTTCCAATTATGCCCTAGCCTTTCCCTATGATTAGCAATAAAAAAGCATAAGGCTTGATGATGATCTCACCCAAAATAATTGGGCCTTGCAGTAGGCCATAAATCATAACAAAAAAAGTGGGGCTTCCACTATTGGCCATGGACACTTCAAATCACTACTTTTTCTTATCGAGGCTCATTAAGTTTGGCCACTTACATATCTAGAACAAATCTAATCACTTTGCATTCGCAATAAATATAAAAACCACATCCAATTTCATGACAAATATTGATAGATAGTGTAAACTCAACATAAATAATGAGACTAACACATCCCATAGGCACACATATGAGATCCTGGCACCATCAAAGTTCCTGTAAGATTTCAACCTCTAGACATACAACCATGTGATATGTTCATCTACTTCTTCAATGTTGTTGTGCATTTTCAATGTCATGGTTCACTTCTTCATAAGTGATAGATTCTCTTCTCTTGAATAGTTTGATCTATTTGCTAGCTATGGTTATCTTCAATTCAGTCCCATCCAACTTAAAAAGAGAGTATGTGGCATTATCATATACATGCAACACAATATATAGACCAAACCATCTCTTGGAGGCTTTTTTTTATTGTACTATGCTAATTATCCAAATTGATGCCATACATAAGTACCAATACTCTCTCATGTATAGCTCTTGGCCTAAGCCTATGTCATTTGTCAAACTTGTCTTTGTTGTGAAATATAGCTTCTTTCAATCTCTTCATAGCAAGCTCTATGTCTTCTGCTCTTCTTTCCAATTGACAGATTCTAAGAGCTAGCAAATCTTCCCTACTCATCCCTTCTTCCCATGAAAAGGCATTCCATGTGGTAGCCACTTCTTCAGTTGTTTGGCATGATCAGTTTCAATCCATACATTAACTCTATTGGCTATACCCTATCACAACACTATAAGTAGTGTGATCAATCCATAATGCGTATGGAAGAAATCATGGTCACTCTTGAATTTTTCCATTGCATGCCCTTTCTAAGGCCTTGACAATTGGCAAATGCCATCTTTCACTTTTTCTGTTCCCCTCTTGACTATATGCAAAACTAAGAGCAAGCTTGATCAACATCAAGCTCTCCTCTGTCTCTATAGTGACCTTGTTCACACATCCATAACAATAAGACACATCTTCCAATAGAAACCTACATACATCACTTATGGCTGTAGTCCTCAAAGCTCGACCTTCATCCTCATTTGTAAGGTCCTCACATGCAAAAACAATATATTTCATCTACCACAAACCCATAGGCATGATCATTAGCTCAACAACCCATTTATAATGCATTGAAAGAGAATATGTAGGATTTGAACCATCTCTATATCTCATAGAAGAATACATCTAACATGTGCTGCAAGTCTCTATAAACTTTGAAACATCCATGTACATAGCTTTCCACCATTATCTCTCTTTGGTCTTCTCAAAGCTAGCCCATAATCCCATTTGCCCAACCCATAAGCAAAGTTGCTTTTCAGAAGGTAGCCAAATGCTTTTCTTCTTATTCTCCTGAACTCATCATTGGTCTCTCCATCTCTCCTAGTAAAGGTACTCAAATATTGTCCAGTCTATCGCCACTATCCATCTTATAGCTCCTTTGGAAAAAGTTTCCACTAAAGAAACATGACAATCATGGACAAGTATAGTAGTTATAATTCTAGCCTCATCATCCTCAACCATCATATCATCCTCATCATTGTACTTAGCTCTAGATAACATATCTATCATTGTGTTATCCTTTTCTACAATGTGCTAGAATTTAGGATTTATAAAGTTTTTATATATAATCCATCACGACATGCCAATATTAGGAGTAGAGCAGCCCATCATTTATCCCAAGAAGAGGTGAACAATTAGTCTCCACAATCACTTAATGCTCCAATAAAGTATTTCTTGACACATTTCAAAGGTGTAACAACTCCCACAATTCTCTCTTTATCTATGGATATCCTATTTGTCTCTCATTCAATACTTTTGTTCCAAATCTGGTTGCATATCTCCTTCCCTCATCATCATCTTGACTAATTGCCCAATTGTAAGAAGCAAGGAATACATGTATTAATGAGAGAGAGTTAATAATACCTTGTCACACTTATATAGGTATAAAAGGTGTGATACATGTAATTTTTTATATCTTTTATCGTAATACAATTACTGTCTCTAATCTCACTTGCTTGCACTCAACTTTCATGGCTTCTCTCTCTTCTTTTCTGTCTTTTTAATATATCTCTCTCCTCATCACCCATTCTCTCTCCTATTTTCTCTCTCTTATACTCTTCTTTCTCTCACCTCTTAGCCCTCTCCTTGACAAGTGGTATCAAAGCATCTCTTCTTGGATTTCTTTCACAATCTTGTTACTTCCTGGTTATTTTGGGTGACTTATACTCTAGCTATAATTAGTTTCAGTTAGCAATTGAAAGTAGGAATCTTGCAACCATAAAGACACCATTGGGATTAGTGCGCATGTGCACTCTACCACAAGGGACAATGAATTCGTTTGCACACATGATGAATGCTATGAACGAAGTATTGTGGGATTATATGCCTCATATTCCTATGTATTTTTTTTAAATGAATTGTCAATAAAAGAGTGGACTGAAGAGGATAAAGATCAAGGGTTAAACAAATTGAGATGTAAAAGATTTACTTCTCATCATCATATTTCTATTCACAGCGAGAAGATCATTGATAGAATCAAAGAAGTGAATCTTACTCTTGCAGGTCAAAAGTCAATCTTTGGAGTGAATGAAGTGTTGAGTGTTGGACAAATGTATTGTCCATATGCTAGAAGGCTACCACTAGCAAAGGTGGATGCAATTGATAGGATGGATGAGACTTGCTTTTCAGTATCAAAGGTGAGGAGGTTTTTTGGAGCCTATGTATTTTATCTTATATGAATATTACACATTTGTAGATGCTTTGTATTAGTTATTGAGAAAATGATAGAAATCCCAATGGGATATGATGCACATGAAGGCTATGGGAAAGTTGAAGAAACTGTTTAAGTTTGTGACAACTTTGAGGAAAGCTAATTATACAAGTGGAAGACCCATTGTCATCACTGTGGATATGAGCCCTGTTGGCATTGGTTGGTGTCAAGGAGAGGGTTGAGAGGTGAGAGAAAAAAGTGTAAAACAGAGAGAAAAGAGGAGAGAGAATGAGTGAGGAGAGAGAAATACTAGAAAGATAGAAAAGAAGAGAGAGAAGCCATGAAAGCTGAGTGTAAGTAGGTGAGATGAGAGACAGTAATTGTATTATGATAAAAGATGTCAAATATTACATGTCTCACACCTTTTATATCTATATCGGGGTGTGATAAGGTATTATTAACTCTCTCTCACTAACACATGTATTTCCAACTTCTTAAAATCCATCCTTGCCCAAGGGTTTTTGCCCATAGAAACAAATTTACAACGGCAAAGAAGGATGGATGAAATAGATTACTACTCTAATGTTTGCTATACAAAACATGAATGAATCAAGTAATGAAGAGTTATTTACTAAAATAAAGACATAAAGGAAAGCCTCTACGATATGCATAATCTCGATGTCTTCAAAAGGAATTGAAGCCTTCAAATCTTCAAGAAATAGACTCTGTAAAGAATAGACAGCTTGTTGTAAAAACGAGGGCATGCTGAAGAACACCGCCATAAATTCTAATAGGAGTATCCAAATAGGACAAGCCATATATCAAAACATAGCTATTGAAGATTTTTTTGATGTTATATAGGTGGTAAATTCCAAAAATTAGGGCAAAGTAAAATTTATTCTAAAACATGCTGCTCTCCAGACTCTGTTTAGAGTGCAACTGGCTCCATGTGATTATGTCTCAACCACCAATGCATGCAATAGAGAGGGAAACTCATCCAAAATGGAATCTCGCCTTCCTCAAGTGGTAAACCCTTTCATTTCATCAAATACCTAATCATGAAGTGAGAGTGAATCTTCTTTCTATGTTGATCTATATAACCTCCTCAAGAATGTACTGAATAAGTCCTTCTTTATCCATAAGAGGCATCTCATCAACTATTTCCACCTAGGTACCATAAAAGGATTTGAGCTGACTAACATGAAATAAATTATGAATCTTAGTGGAACAGAGAAGTTCCAATCGATGTGCCAAGTCTCCAATACACTTAAAGATCCTATAGGGCCCATAGAACCTATGAGCAAGTTTGTTGCTCAAGCCATCCTTTAGAGTAGAATATTGAGACTTGGGTATTTTCGAGAGAACTAACTCTTCCTCTTGGAACTCATCCTTTATGTTGTGTGCTCTCAAGCTTCTTCTTCTCCAAGCTGTGTGTGTGTGTGTGTGTGTGTGTGTGTGTGTGTGTGTGTGTGTGTGTGTGTGTGTGTGTGTGTGGCACTCATGTCAACTTTGTGCTCTAACAAATAAGCAAATCCTTTATTGTGCATAAGACACGTTTGTATCTTGTGACTTAAATGTAATTATCTTTATAAAGTTAGTAACTGAAGCATAAGTATTGTAATATAAAAAAAGAAGCCACTACTAGATCCTCAAAAGTTTGAAGCATAGCAAAATATTTTGAAGGCATCCTTCAACAAGAATAGCTTGATAGGCCTATGTGGGCATAGCCTAAGGATTTAGATAGTTTTGAGCTTATAGAATGGAGCAATGGCTTCATCTAAGAAAATTTAATCCTTGGCATGTACTACACATGCACAATCCTCTCCAAATATTAAAAAATACCTAACCAACTAAATACAAAATTGTCATCATCATTCATCTAAACCTATAGTGTGTCACACAATTAGACCTTAATAAGAAATAACTCTTAATTGAGAAAATTTGAAGGAAAGGAGAAGCTTAGATTTTCTTAGATCTCATTAGACTCTAGCTTGTCATCAAACCAGACATTGATGGATCCTTGTTCTCATTCTTCCAACTCAAGCTCAGTAATGATATTCCTTCCCATCTATTGGATTCCAAGCCTTCTTTGAGCATTTGAAAAGGTCTGCTATGTGGGAAGTTCCTCTTAAGTACTCTTTGGCTTTGTCAAGGTGGAACCCTAGAGCACCTTCTTGAGTTTCCACAAAGTTGATGGTATTTGCGCCCATGAACAAGACATGATGATTCAGGTCATCCACAAATATTCATTTTCTTCCTCATAAGCTTGTGCAATCATCCCTATGGAAAATTCCTCTTTGAGACCCATCACTTTTTTAATATCATTTAACAAAACAAGACCCTTCCCAAGTATAGGAAAACTTAGAAGGTGTCACAAAGTAAATGACTCAAAACCCTATAGGATTTCTTTCTCTATCTCATCCTGCATAAGGAAGGCTTCTTCAAAGTTTTCAATGTCAAGTTCCATGGGCATGTCCTTTTCATTTCTAGTGTGAAGAATCTCCTCAATATCCGTATCTCTTTCTTCAATATCCTCAATTCTCTATCAAATAGATGCCACTTTTGGAATCCTTGTTCGAATAATTTTCTCTTCTTGGTAGGCCAAAAAGCACATAAAGCCTAAGAACATTTCATACAAGAGTCACACAATGCACCTTGGCTAATGAGACCTAGAGCCTTTTGGAAATTCAGATAGCCTTTTCTTTCCAATTCTCTTTTGATCATATTTCTCTCCATCCACCAAGGTTTTGAACCTATTCTATACCTCACGGTAGTAAGAAACATTGGCCACGATTATTGGCCCTATGTTAGAGGCTGAATTGGACATTTCTCTTGCCCTTCCAAAAACATGAGAACCTCTGACTTTGTAAAGAAAAGAAAACAGCTTTTGAGCCTATGTTTCATCTTCAAATCCCACTATTGTCGCTTTGATCACACCAATATCTCAATCTTCTAAGGGGCCCATATTTTGATATGAGAGTGAGTTGCATGTAAAAGAATAGATGTGAGCATCTAAGAAAAAGGCGTAGCAATTCATTCAATATACAATCACCAAGAAAAAACTCACCCAAAAATGCCACAAGGGGGATCCAACCAAATTGAATACACCTCCAAGAGCTTCTAACATTAATGTTTCAATTATTCAATGCCAGCTCTGGATAGCTAACATTGCCACGTTGCTAAAATCCTCTTCAAAGAATATTCTACAATTCTAGGCATCGAATTGGTAGATCTCGTAGCTGTCCCACTTGGCAAAGTAACCTACTCTCGCCATTTGGCGAAGAGGGGATTGCAATTCTGAATCCTTTAAAGTTGAAAGTCTCATGAATTAAGGAGATATTCGGGTCCATCTCCTCATTGTTGTGGGATGCCAATGGCTGCTTGCTTTGCTGGGATTCTGGTATAGGACAAGCAAGATTTGGATCATCCTTATGGTTTCAGGGCACCTGTTTGGGCAAGTTCAAGGCCAGGGAATCGTTATGGTCTCAAGGCACCTGTTTGGGCAAGGTCATCCTAATGGTCTCAAGGCACCTGTTTGAGCAAGGTCAAGGCCGCAGGGAATCCTTCTCCACAAGATCAACCACTTTTTGGAGTTCTTCCCTTTTTTATTAGCTATCTACACTTCCTTCCTATTCTCTTATTGCTCCATGTTTACGCTTCCTTCCTATTCTCTTATTGCTCCGTGTTTTGCTTTCTGGGGAAGTTGCGAGAAAAATGGCCATTACCTTTGCACTAATAGCAAGCATCCAATAAGGCAGCAAACTTAACACTAAGTAGTATCTCCATTCCCCTCAGGTCCAAGAGCTGTAGGAACTCAAGTGGCTCATTCCCTCTGTCCCATAAGATGTAGGCTTTGGTGTTCGGCTTAACGAGTCCCCAGGATATCGTCGAGGTGGGGATGTATAACACCTTGCCCATGGTTGCAACAATGGTGGGTGTACTTCATCCACCAACCAAGGGGGAATATTCGAAAGCTCAATCCCTACTGGGCGCTCATAGGTGTGTATCCCATCGAGAGAATGATGATGATTAGGGCAAAGGATGTACAAGATTGCTCCTAAAGCCCACAGAAGAAGTCAGAACCCAATCACGCTGAACCTTCCACGCTAACATTGCCATGTAGAACCCCTTCCTGATGAAACGAAACTGGAACCAAAGTGGCCTGGCTGTGGTAGGTCACATCGAAGTAGCGAGAAAAGTCATCTTCAAGAGGAGGCTGGCCCATGAAATACAGGTATAACCCGATGGTGAGAAGGGAGAAATATGGTTGGCAAACACGTGCGAAGGACAATATGTCCACACCATTGTTCTGTAGGACTTGCTTTATAGTCGAGCTAATGGTTGCTCAGCAAGCATCTCCCTCCTCTGGCGCTTGCTAGTAGGGGTATGCATGCACGGCTCATTTACATATGGCAGGAATGCAAGGCTCGAAAACTCTACATACGCCGCGTCAATCCTACATGGGAATTATCTGCCACACTATTGGGTTAGAGGTTTTATTCCTCCTTGACTGCCTATTAGAGTCCATGTTCCCAGTCTCCCAAAGGTTCCTCCATCACTTTTTTCTTGCTAACATAGCATACATACATTGGAGGGTACTCATCAACTATTCTTCTTTGCATTCTTTGCATGCCAAACTTTGACGCATCCTTGTTCGTGCGCTCTACTTTCTATGTTGAATTCTTTCGCCTTGCTACTCATTATTCTCCATTCTCTTCTACTCTCACAACCATGGCTTCAATGGATTGGGCAATAACCTTCGAAGTTGTCCCAAAGATCACCCAATGGACATCCGCATAACACTTGTGGTTGCCAACCCTCGGCTCGCTTTGTCTTGATGCAGGAAGTCCACACTATTTAATAATTTGTAGGCCCCTTCAGCAAGAAGTTATAGAAGGGTGATAAGGAGGTTTTTGCCCACGAGACTTGCCAGTAGGTTGCTCCTTGCCTCCGCATGCATGAGATGTGAACACGAGGTAGAATTGCCTCCAGCTTTGCCTTCAGCCTAGATGCAACAATCGCAGGGGGCTAAAAGTTGCAACAATTGCAGGGGGCTCAAAGTGCAGGCGACTACTGCCTGTGTGGTGTTGCAGATCAGAAGATACTGGACATTTCGCCATTTTTGATGAAGTCAATGCAGTGCTCTAAATACGAGTCCTTCAACATCTCTTAGCAACCGGTAAGTTGGTTTGTGGAATGCCCATGGAAAGCAACCAAAATAGAACACTCTTTGTGACATCTCTATGTGTCAAGGTGAATAAGGTTGTGTCCAAGACCTCCAAGGTGAAGATAAAGTTTGGAACCATCTATCTTGGTTGCTCTGAATAGAGAAGGTATCAGAGAGCATCGACCCTTGCGAATGTGAAGCTAAGGCAAGTGATGAATTCAAAAAGCGTCGCAGATGGACGCCAGGGATGCTTTCCTAAATTCCAAGATGCAGGGGAAGGCTACGTGAGCAGGCGGAGGGGTTTGTCATGCCCGGGCAGGAGAAACATGTGTGCCACTTGCAGCAGGCTCCCTTGTCCTGGATCGATCATTCTTTCCCAGCAGAGGTACACTACTGTGTAGAGATCCTGTCCTCTGATGGCATGAGCGGCTGCATCCCTGAATCTGCTCCCATGGATCCAAGCAGCAAGCTTATGGCCGGCCGTCGTTCGGAGCTGCCCGATGAGGTCTCTTCTTTACCTAGCCGAGACCAAGGCGGGGGCGTGTCCTTCTCAATCAGCATGATGAGAGGCAGTTCTCCACAGTGTCATTGGCAAGCAGGAATGCGAGTGCAAGCTCGGCAGTCCCAAGAGCAAGAGCATACTGGGTGCATTGGCATTCGCTACTACAGCGGCACTATTTCTTACAGCAGCACGGCCACGCGCGCACTATCCAGATGTTGCCCAACCCTCCATCAAAGGCAACGCACAGTGGACGCCGATGTGCTGTCAGAGGGAGACGAACCTGCATCGCAGCACCAATACGATGCTCCCAGGAGCGCGTACCGAACTACGCTTGGTGCAAGCAAAAGCCAGGGGGCATGAGCTCCGCTGCCATTCACCAGGACCCTGCACAGCCACGACCTAGATATCACGCCTTCATTAGAGCTTTGTGGGAGGGGGGGTGCGCCAAGCGCTCCGAGGTAGAGCGATACGGAGGCGACGCGCGCAGCCCCGGGCAGCAAGCTGCCGGATGGGGCTGCCCCCGTGAAAAAAATTAGGTTAATATCGTAGTGACCCGATGGGTCACGTATCAGATATTAAACTGATAAGAACAGATACTACACTTGATCTTAGCCAAAAGGCCGAGAAAGGTATGAAACTGCTCTGCGCTCCAACCCTTCGCTTTATACTCCCCTCCTTCATCCTCCTACCCTCGCCTCCCTTGCTTGCTCTTTGCGTTTCCCTCTGCTGCGCCTGTGCCTACGGGACTGGCGGAGGCGGGACAGCGCGTCCTATGCTGCTAACCTAAAGCCACTCACTCGCCTCCATACGCCTTTTTCAACAAATTCGAGAGACCCAAAGACCACGGCCTTCCGGATTCCTTATGCTCTATTTTGTACTATTAATTGGAAACTTGTTGGGCATAAATGTCAACCCCGCTAAAAAAAATAGGCATGATCTTCCCCAACCCCACCGTTGCTTCTTCACTATCGAATTAATCATGTTCCATACTGCATGATTTTTATGCTTAGTGTGCAGGGGAATCATGTCCATTGAAGCGTTTGTCATCCCACTAGTGTCAAGCATGGAAGCCTAACCCCGTTGATGCCAGTAGAAACGGTTGAATCATTTTCATTTGGCAAGACTGGGAACAAAGTAGCAAAGTGAATCTAGAGGGACTCTTGTAAGCTTCGCTAACACCTTGAGAGGCCTTATTCCTTTACCCGATTCTGTGCATAGTTTGAGATCCACATATAAAAAGATTTTGCGCGTTCGAGCCATAGGCAAAAAATCAGGGCATATCCTCGGGCCCGAAGACCTCGAATAGAGACCAAATAATAGAATTGGACACCATCCACAAATGCCATCCTTGAAGTTTCTCCGCTTGGACCTAACGATGCACTAAAGGGGGTTCCCCAAAAACCCCCCTCCCCCCCCTGTGATAAACCTGCACTCGTTACGCACTCAACACGGCACAGAAAGGTAATATCTTCATCATCAGCTTACATCCCTTAAATCATTGCAAGCAAAGATTGATGCATATCTTATGCAAGAATGAGGACAAGGTCTCATGCTATACTCATGATTGTAATCTTAGGACTCTCGTAGCCAAGATGATTGGTAGAAAGTCTTTGTACTACAAAAGAAAATTCTATTTTCTTTTGAGAAGAGAGGAAGAATGTTAGAAGATATTATTAACCTTTTCTAGAGAGAGGGAATGTTAGAATGATGAGATGTACTCATATGAATATGTACTTAGAGAATATCTAGATATTTAGGAGAACTAGATAAGATAGATCTAGAACATGTGGAGAATACTTCACTAAGAAGTCCTACCATATCCACACCTTTATTGTAATATGTGCACTCTCACCTATTCTAATGAAAGAGTGTAAGCAAGTGTGCATTATGAGTATGTGGTTCATCCTCCATCTCATTCTCTCTCTCTCTCTCTCTCTCTCTCTCTCTCTCTCTCTCTCTCTCTCTCTCTCTCTCTCTCTCTCTCTCTCTCCACTTTGTTCTTAATTCTTTATCATCGAGTCCAATTCGGTCTATAAAGTACCAAATCTTTGAATTCTTTTGTTGTTAGTACTTTAACATAGTATTAAACTTGAAATTGCACAGTACGAAATGCATAAATTCTATATGTTTTACCACTTCAAGACAATATCCAATTTGATTTCTTTGAAGTACAATATGCATAAATTCTATATGTTTTACCACTTCAAGACAATACCCAATTTGATTGCTTTGAAGTACCAACTTCATACTACATAGTGCCAAATTTGATATTGCAGAGTACCAAGCTTGGTACTATGCAACTAATGTCAACACAGAGGTACCATAATTACCATTGACACCTTTAAAAGCCCTAAGAGTACCAAATAGTGCAACTTAGAACATCATATTTAACCAAACCCAAATGACTCTACTCGTATTAAAAAGTGCCAAAGTAGAAAAAACATTAAAAACGTATTAAAATTTGTAAATTTGAAATTTCTATGAGTACCAAAAAGTACAAAAAAAGACATTCACATTGATACTTTGATACAAAAAATTTATTGTATCAATAGAAACCAATTATGCCAATAGTTGATATATTTCATAGAAGATGCAGGATTGGTTAGCGATAGGACTTTCATGGAGTGGGTTATGAAATCCAATAAAGGTCTTGCAACCTACAAAGCTTTTGCATGAGTTTGCGTGCAACTTTGACCAATTGGATATTGCAAAGTGACAGGCTCTTGAATATAAGAAAATAGAATTGTTTCTACAAGCTGCAGATCCTACTTTGTAGGTTCACGTGGAAGAGCTTCTTGAAGATGAAACTAACAAACAAGGTTTAAAAACAAAGTGGTACGATATCAAGGATGTTGTCTCTATGATTGTTAAGAGACAGTAGAGATGAGCCATGATGCATGATAGGTCTATGCCTTTGGCCACTAGCAAGGTCACAGAGCAAGTAGGAAAGCAACCTATTTCAATATTTGGTGCAATAAAAGAGGATGTAATGGATGAATTGGTTAATAAGGGCATGCACGAGCTACAATTGAAGTTTGCAAGAATGGAAGAAAAGGGTTGTCTGCTACACCAAGAACCCTAATTTGCGAAGGCTTCTATGATTATGTATTTGGTGTGATAGCACTAAGTATGAGTGTAGGAATTATGGGACTTATAGGGATGCATTATTAAAGATTTTGATTTTCTTTAAAGATGGCAGGATCGACCTTCGCGAGACAGGCTTACTACTTATTCCAATTTTTGGAAAGGGTGGAATGTAGAAGTTGGTGGATGATGTTGCTATATGGAATGCTTATGCTGCAGTGGAAGCTACTAATTTTTATCTTCATATGGAGAAAGATCCTAGATGTGTTGCTAAATCTAGCAAGAAAGCTAAAATTTGAGCTCATGCTATGCATACGCCAAAGAAGGGAAAGATCCCTAGGGTTGAATTAAATTATGCAAGAAAGAGTATCCAAGAGATGACACATTGGGATGCTCTAGTAGACTATTTTTCTATTAGTGTGTACCTTGCTAGGTCATAGGATCTATATGTTATTGTGGAAGAGAAGAGAAAGAGGGATGATGGAAATCTTGGGATGTCTAAGAGGGTCATTAGAGGGAGTGGTAGATCTCATTTAGATCAACCACATCTTGCACCTTCTGTGCTTAACCTACACCTCAATATAACAAGGAGGATGTTGCAAAAGAGAAAAATCAAGAGCATGCAAAGTCAAAGGGGAATCAACCAGCATACAATAGTCAAACATTGAAACTACAAACTCATTTGAGAAAGGTTCTTGAGGAGGTAGCACATCTTGAATAGCAAAGTAGAATTGCATCTGGGAGAGATCCTTAGCATTGCAAAGAGAGAGTTCCATGAGGAAATCATTGATATTATCAAGAGAAAAAATGTAGTTTGTTGGAGAGCCAATTCATGATATGATGCAGGGTGAAGAAGAGCTTGAATCACATGGGTATTTAGATAGTTTATAATGATGATGCAAGTGTTGTAATATAAATTATTGAAAATGACATCATTGATGATAGAAAAACACTTGTGATGGCTAAAAACACAATATTTAGCAATACAAAAAGGGGAGTGCAATAGATGTACTACATTGATGAGGAGGCTTCAAGCATGATACCTAGGAGTCATTACACACATTCATTAGGTTTGTATGAGTATAGAGACAATTGTCAAGGTTGGGGACCTTGAAACTCCTTGTAGTACACTTATTGATGACCATGGCTAAGAAATCAGTGTCATGTTTAGGAGCTTTGTATGAGAGTGGAAAATGGCTGGTTGATATAGACCATGGATGGAGGATAATGGTAGCCAACAATTCTCTAGGGGATTTGTATGCAACTTGCCCAAATGTCAAGATTACTATTGGTGATATCCAAGATGAGCAACACTTTTTTATGTAGGATTCCTCTTCTTATCCCATTATCCTCGGACAGTCGTACATCATTGTTGTACCTATGGAAATAAAGGTTATAGATAATGGATCAGCCAATGCACAAATCAAGAGCTAATATGGTAAGAGGGATGTTCACTTTTTGATTATTTATGTTAATCATGCTAGGAATCAAGATACATTGAGAGATTATCCATTATCATAGAATGTAAAGGAATTGAGAGAGCTGGGTTTTCAGTGAGTACCACTATAAAGTAGGATTATGATAGTGCTAGATGGGAAAAGCTCTCAACTCACATAGGAGGCTTGGTGCTTTTTCTCTAGTTTCCATTGGATTTTTAGCTGGAAGCTCTATATGTTTTTTAAAGAGTTGAGACCATAAACACAGTTGAAAAGCAAAACGTTTTTACGACTATAAAAAATATGAAAGAGCATGCATTATTGGATGTAGATGAATCTATTTTTGGCATATATGATGAGTTGTCTTATATAGATACATTGGCTGAAATTTTAGCAATCCTAAAGTCTGTGCGAAACCTAAAAATAGCATGATATAGGTGTGTTCTTTGGACATGTGCCATGTGATAGCTGATTTTGTGATGCATGGAGGTCTATGCTCAGATGACATGACTGAAGCTAAGGTTGATAGATAGAATACGATTGTGGATAAGAAAGTGAAACTAGTTGTATTGCCATTGCCTCCAAATAGTGATTAGATGATTGAGTTGGCTTCTCATCAGCCAAATTAAAGGGATACAAAGAAGATTAGTCATCACGGCTTTACTGCACATTCTCTCAAAGAGCTAAAAGTTGGATGTGATGAGATTATTTTGCCTATAGAGAAGTGATGTTTTGAGGAAATGTTATCTAGGCTTTGGAGGCCTTTTGGATTTCAGCCATGTGAGAGTGGATGTATGTATCTAAGTATAGTTTCTCCTCTGGTTACTTTCACTCCATATGTACCATACAACCTGCAGGTCAATTCTAGTGCCAAAAGCTCATTTGCAGACATTGATTGATCTCCTAAATGAAAAGATTAAGATGGGGATCTTGGAGCCTTCCTCAGTTCCTTGCTTGAATCGATGGTTCATTATACCAAGAAAAATGAAACATTGGTATTTTATATAGGATATGTAGCTGATCAATAAAGTGATCATTGAAAATGTAGAACCATGTCCTATTGTTGATGAGTTTGCAGAGGCTTTTGCTAATAAAGTAGTATATTCTTTGGGTGACTTATACTATTGCTATGATTAGTTCTAGTTAGCAATTGAAAATAGGAATCTTGCAACCATGAAGACACCATTGGGATTAGTGCGCATGTGCACTCTACCACAGGGGACAATGAATTCATTTGCACACATGATGAATGTTATGAACAAAGTATTGTGGGATTATATGCCTCATCTAACTATACCTTTTTTTTAATGAATTGCCAATAAAAGGGTGCATTGAAGAGGATAAAGATGAAGGGCTAAATGAATAGAGATGAAAAATATTTACTCCTCATCATATTTCTATTGACGGTGAGAAGATCATTGATAGACTCAAAGAAGTGAATCTTACTCTTATAGGTCAAAAGTCAATCTTTGGAGTGAATGGAGTATTGATTGTTGGACATATGTGTTGTCCATATGCCAAAAGGCCATCATTAGTAAAGGTGGATGCAATTGGTAGGATGGATGAGACTTGCTCTTTAGTATCAAAGGTAAGGAGGTTTTTGGGAGCTTGTGTATTTTATCTTATCTAAATATCTCGTTTTTGTTAGAAAGGCAAATCTAGAGCATGGCAGCTATGGAGGTTGGAAAATGAAGATAAGATTCATAGTGACATGGACAATGAATAGACCAATGGTTACACAATTGACCAAGATGGAAGCTTGGACTCATAAACACAATCTTGTGTAAGAGACTTACAATGATAATGACACTAACTAAAAATACAAAGCATCATGATATTGCATTACTCATATTGAAAGTGATAGTCAGGTACAATGCTTTATAGTAGTTGGGTTGTTCCACTCTCCTTATTGTGCATATGGGATTTAGGACATCTCTTCCTAGAGCATACATCATTTGTCATATCTTTCAACACCCCCCTCAAATGATGAGTTCCTACACTTGCTGGCTTTTGCCCCCTCTACATGATGACATGGCCCAAGAGACTAGCTCATAGGCAGCCTAGTCAAGTTAAAGCTTGAAACTTTATATCTTTGGCAACGGTTTTATTTTACAAAGCAAATACACTAAGGGACCACTATGGGAAAGATAAATTCTTCAAAACAATATGTCAAAGTTGCTGTTGATAACAGAAGCATCTTCTTCATATTCTTCATTCATGAACCAATTTTGATGATGGTTACCATTCTGTACATGGTGTGCTCTTTTACGGTGGAAACATTCACTAGCTATATTGCCAGTCTTACCACAATAATGACATGTCATCTTATCTTTGTTGTCGGAGTTGAATCCTCGGCCTCGGCCCTTTGCTCCATAATTTCCTTTGGTGTACAACAGGCTGTCTCTCTGTCTCCCATTTTCCTTTACTTTTATGGATCCTTATCCACAAACCTTATTTCTAATATTATCCTCGATTACATAGACTACCTTCTTACTTTATGCCGACATGCACGTACTTCACATAATTTTCTAGCTCCTTGCCCTTGTCGCATGTCTACTCTCACCTCTTTTGTTAAACTCTAAATTTTCTCCCTTATCTGAAATCATTTCACATCATGCAACACATATCTTCCATCCTTGTGTCCTCATTAAGTCAAGGATTCGCTCTCCCCTGTCAACTAGTGGAATACATAGAAAATTCTTTAATGGACAACCCCAATCCTCTATTAGCTGAAGGCCCCTCATATCCATCCTTCTCTCATGACTCTTCCATTTTTTGTTCTCATGCTCTCAGCTCATCCATCCAAGTGGGTTCTAGCCATCTTGGTTACTCTCCATGCTACAATGTTTGGCATCCCTGTCAGCCTCTCCTCTTGCACCCTAAAATAGAGGACTCTACCTCACTTGGAACAACAATTGAAGAAGGGGGTGCCCTTTGTACCCAACGTCTCCAGGCCCAAGAAGGCATTGTGCATGGCCTCTCTATTTAATTGTGTTCTGCAATATATTTGGATGGTACTTTAGTGGTAAAAAGATTGTAAAACCTCGTCGCTCTCTTACTTGACAACGTGGATGCTCCTACCATTCCTCATCAACTATTATTGGATATTTCTACCAACCTTCAAGGTCACTCCCTCATCAAGTACATTGCTTCCTCTTCTCTTACCCCTCTCAGTACTGTCCTATTTCCTTATATTTCACATTCAACATCTAGTCTTTATCTAAACTCCACTTCAATCTCAAGATCACATCCTGATCCTTATCTTACACTACATCAGCTCAGATACGCAGACAGAGTATTTTCATGGCAACAGGAGGGAGTATTGAGGTCACTGGATCATATGTATATTTGGGAGTCACCTTTACAACAGCTTCAGGGACTTTCTCGATGACACAGGCAGCTCGTGACCACCTCACTAGAGGATACTCAGCATTGGCTCTTATGGAGCGACAATGTCATCAGGCGCATTTCCAGGAGCCCCGCACCAAGGGGTGGCTCTTTGATACTCTAGTCACTCCAGCACTGATGTATGGAGCAGCTATATGGGGGCCAGGCCTTGCCGATTATGTATGGACATTGATGGAGAGACCTCAAGTGATCATGATATCTAGATTGATTCGCAGTAAGACCTCAGTCCCACATGACATTGTGTGAGCAGAGCTTGCCATACCGCCCATGCTAGTCGAGGCATTATTTCAGACAGTCTACTTCCTACACAGATTTCAGGATATGGACAAAGATCGCATTGCATATAGAGCATATATGGCATCTCAAGAGATGGCTCGAGCGGGGGATACCACATCATGGTATGCACAGACTAGAGCTTGGTTTGACAGACATGGGCTGGACATTGATAGACTCCCACCTCTTCTATATGATACTCAGGCTCCCACTTACACCCTCTCTCTCTGAGAGGAACAGAGTCATCAGACAGGAGATATGGCATATTTATATACAGAGGACATGGGTCAGCCCTGCACAGCCACTGCCATCGAAGATGGCACATTATTATACACAGTTATTGAGTATATCAGAGCAGGGATTCATAGAGATTCCGAGATATATGCTGATCTATATGCCACATCGATTGAGAGTTCTTATTGGACAGCTCAGGGTATCATCACATCAGCTTATGATTGAGAGTGGCAGAGCCAGTGGCATCCCACGGGAGGAGAGGATAAGCCCCCTTTGCAGATCAGAGGTGGAGAGTGAGGAGCATTTTGTTCTCAGATGCCCGGCATACTCAGAGTTGAGATCTAGATACACATTGAGCAGCTCACTTCAGGGATGTATGACTGATATGGATCAGAGATCATTTGGCCGTTTTCTGGGAGAGGCATGGCACATCAGAGAGCAGAGCACACAGTGGGTCCCAGTCAGAGAGGGGCCCACCCAGATGACTATTACACAGTTCTTTCAGACAGAGTGAGAGCTACTGTACCAGCCTCCAGCCAAACCTCCGTACTCACACTACAGCAGGTTGAGGACCAGCGTACCCAATGCCGCACGAGGATCCGTGGGTTTCGGACCCCACAGCCACACCGACAGGAGATCCGGAGGATTCTTGATCTACATCGACAGCAGACTGAGATCTGACGACACTCGACACATTGGATCTCAGATCTCCAGTTTGCTCTTTCTCCACCGTCGATGTACCACATCCTACATCCAGGAGGGATCACCTACTATTAGCGACTTCGACGACTGCTACTACATCCCAGGATAGTATATCTCCCTGCATCTGTTACATATACACATCGCACCACTTTATCACAGCCGACAGTTGTTCCCCTATCACAGCCGACATTTGTTCCCCTTTTGTAGCCATTATCTGGAGTACCAGAGCTACATACGCACATACACATACACGACACTTATCACACTCACAGCACCGTATTTTCAGTTTCCAATTTTTAGCTTTTCATTCAGCACTTTTATTTTGGATAGCTGGACCTCATCAGTTGTATCACAGTTTGTCTCATAGGCCAGTTTTGGTCTTTAGAAGACGTTAATATAACTTTCTTTCTTTCTTTCTTTCTATGGGCTCAGCATCCTCATCTTCTTATAGTTACACACACACACACTCTCTCTCTCTCTCTCTCTCTCTCTCTCTCTCCACTTCAATAGTGTGCTAGAATCTCTTGAAACAAAATGCAATTGCACACACTCTTGGCTTTCTCCTACGCATTCAAGATTCTCACAATGTTTCCAAGTGTAAACCAAAATCCTATCCCCTTGAATTCCTCATTGTCACATCACTACTTCTCAATGTGCATTGTCGGAGTTGAATCCTCGGCCTCGGCCCTTTGCTCCATAATTTCCTTTGGTGTACAACAGGCTGTCTCTCTGTGTTGAGATAGCTTCCTTTGGATCTTTGTTTTTATGTTTAGTTTCTTCACCAAGTAGAGAGTACTCAATGTCCTTAAGTGAGAGATTTGGAACATTACTTAAGGTAAATACAAGGTTTTCATATGGCTCTTGATTTACACTTGCTAATAATACTACTATGGGTTCATCTTCATCAATGTTCTTCTTTAGAGTGGCAAGTTGAGTTTTTTGGCTCTTAAACTTATTAATGTGCATAGTCATAGAAGAACTAACTTTTACATCTTGTTTATAGAATTGCATGAGTAGTTTTACCTAGGATTTTTTAGCTTGAGTTCCAAAGATCCTGTCAAGCTCATCCCATGCCTTTTTTGCATCTTTGATATCGGAGATATGGTGCAATACATCATCAGATAGTCCCCAAACAATGATGCCTGAGCCTTGTTGTTCATCTTTTTCCACTCTTTTGGACTTCTTTAATGAACCCATCTTCATCGTCTTCCTTCTTGCTATTTGCATCTCTTGTATCATCCTCAAATAGATCCCAAAGGTCTTTCCTCATGAGATGGTACATTGTCTTTTCTTTCTGAGCATGAAAGCCTTCACCATTAAATTTGGCTATTTGCTCAAGTTCAGACATTTTGAAGGAGGTCTTCCCACTAGTATACTCGGGCATCCTTTTACAACGAGATTGAGGCTTACAAGGGATTTAATCAATTGGGCATTCCACATTAAAATCTTCATGTTTGTCATTGGTATGACCAGGAATCAGCATCCAATAACTGAGTGCAACTAGCAAGAGAGTTGAACTTGAGTATACCAAGGAAGGAAGAGATTAGCTTGAAGCACTTGATGTCAAGCTTGATGATGCTTGATTTGTAGGTTGGTTGCGTGATATTTAGGCAAGTAGCTTGATCTTCAAGACTGCTCCAAATCTTCTTCTTGAAGGTTTATTCTTGCTGGAAACTTCAGATCTAAGAGAAGGAGGATTTAATAGACTAAAACAGTAGGAAAAATGAAGTGGAAAGGATCTTGAAGAGTACTTGGCTATGGCAAATTAGGGTTTTTAGAACAGGGGTCTGATTTTTTTGGTGGGGGTAGCTTGTACAATGGATTATTTGGGAAACCCTTTTAGTGGGAGATAGCTTAGGTATGGAGCTTGCAATGCCCTATGGTCGTGGACAACATCGCATTGCACAGGATAAGAATTGACAGTACGAACAAAATTCGGTGCAGTTCAGACATCAACTTCAAATTTGAGTAATGCTGGGCTATGTGGTAAGCAATTTCAAGCTTTGAGGTGACAGATAGAAGCTCCAAGAATAGGGAGAGAAGTTTCCTGAAGGAAGCTTGTCAAGATCTTGCATGGTTGAAGATATCTAAGAGCTCAAAGTAGGGCAGGTGCAGTTTGGCTATGGCAGCCTAGAACGTAATTAAAGATAGAAGTGGAAGATGAGATCTTGAGCAAGTATTGATCATGCCAAAGATGGAGAGGGACCAAAGGAGTAGAGAGAAGAGCTAAGCCATGCTAACCTAGCTTTGATACCATGTTAGAAACACAGATATAGATCATGGCAGCTATGGGATGGAAATTTAAGACAAGATTCATAGTGACATGGACAATGAATAGACCAACTATTACACAAGATTCATAGTGACATGGACAATGAATAGACCAACTGTTACACAAGTGAATTAGGTTCCAAGATGGAAGCTTGGACTCATAAACAAAATCTTGTGCAAGAGACTGACAATGATAATAACAATAACTGAAAGTACAAAGCATCATGATATTGCATTACTCATATTGAAAGTGATAGTCAAGTATAATGCTTTATAGTAGTTGGGTTGTTCCACTCTCCTTACTGTGCATATGGGATCCAGGACATCTCTTCCTAGAACATACATCATTTGTCATATCTTTCAACAATTTTGCACATATGGCAGATGCTATGTATCAGTTATTGAGAAAAGGATAGAAATTCCAGTGGGATATGATGCACATGAAGCCTATGAGAAAGTTGAAGAAATTTTTGAAGACTATGACAACATTGAGGAAAGCTGATTATACATGTGGAAGACCCATTGTCATCATTGTGGATACGAGCCCTATTACCATTGGTTGGGCTATTGGTCAGGATGATGATGAGGGAAGCATATATGCAATTGGATTTGGGACAAAAGTATTGAATGAGGGACAAATAAGATATCCATAGATAAAGAGAGAATCGTGGGGAGTTGTTACCACTTTGAAATGTGACAAGGATACTTTATTATTAGAGCACTAGTGATTGTGGACACTGATTGTTTACCTCTTCTTGGGATGATTATGAGCTGCTCAACTCCTAATATTTCCATGTCGTGATGGATTACATATATAAACTTTATAAATCTTGAATTCTAGCACATTGTAGGAAATGATAACACGGTGGTAGATATGTTGTCTAGAACCAAGTATGATGATGATGATGATGTGATGGTTGAGGATGATGAGGCTGAAATTATAACTGCTATACTTATCCATGATTGTCATGCATCTTCGATGGAAACTTTTTCAAAGGAGCTATATGATGGAGAGTATTGGGTACTTTTTGAAAAACAACTTTGCTTATGGGCTAGTCACACGGGAGTATGGGCTAACTTTGAGAATATCAAAGAGAGATACTAGTGGAAGGCTATGTACAAGGATGTTTCAAAGTTTATAAAGACTTGTAGCACATGTCAAATGTATTCTTCTATCAGATATAGAGATGGTTTGCATCCTACATATTCTCTTTCAATGCATTATAAATGGGTTGCAGAGCCAACGATTGTGCCTATGGGTTTGTGGTAGATGAAATATGTTTTTCTTGCATGTGAGGACCTTACAAATGAGGATGAAGGTCAAGCTTTGAGGACTAAATTCACAATTGATGTACACGGGTTTCTAGTGGAAGTTCTATTTTGCTGTTATTGATGTGTGGGCAAGGTCATTGCATAGACAGAGGAGCTTGATGCTAATGATGCTAGAGATTTCTTCTCTAGATTGGGGACCAAGCTTACTCTTACTTTTGCATATAGTCAAGAGGGGAATAGAAAAAGTGAAACACGGCATCTGCCAATTGTCAAGGCCTTAGCAAGGGCATGCAAGGGAAAATTTTGAGAGTGGCCATGATTGCTTCCATACGCATTATGACTTGATCACACTACTCATAGTGTTGTGATAGGCTATAGCCAACAGAGCTAACGTATGATAGAAAATGATCATGACAATTGAAGAAATGGCTATCATAAGGAATGTCTTTCCATGTGAAGAAGGGATGAGTAGGGAAGATTTGCTAGCTCTTAGAATCCATTAGTTGGAAATAAGACCAAAAGACATAGAGCTTGCTGTGAAGAGATTGAAAGAAGTTGGATTTCAGAACAAAGACAAGTTTGAGAAAAGACAGGCTCAAGCCAAGAGCAATAGAGGAGGGAGACTAGGTACTTATGTATGACATCAATTTGATTAATTAGCATAGTACAATCAGAAAAGCCTCCAAGAAATGGTTTGGTCGGTATATTGTGTTGCGTGTACATACTCCCTTTTTGAGTTGGATGGGAATGAATTGAAGATACCCATAGCTAGCAAATGAGTGGACAAGAGAGGTAGCCCCACTTTTTTTGTATTGATTTATGGCTATTCCAAGGCACATTCAATTTGGGTGAAATCATCATCAAGCCTTATAACCAATCATAAGGAAAAGCTAAGGCATAATTGGGAAGAAGACAAGGACAAGTCTTATTGATGTATATTGATGTATGAAGAGGGATTGAACTGAGTATCTTTGGATTGCTATGGATTGATTTGTGTAAAGATTATAGGTTGTTCACTAGTGTTCATTGCTTGCTCAGCAAGTTCTACCTTGATTCCAAAGCAATCTATTACTAGAAAATGCCAAGATTATAGGGATATTGTAGACCTTTGAACCATTGGCTTGTTTAGAAAGGCAGATTTGAAATTTTCCTATTGAAGCTTTAGGATAGGGTTTTTAAATACATATGGGTTGTTTAATGTGAGCCAAAGCTCTATCATATAGGGTTTCTTCTATTTCATGTGTCCCTATTACTTATTGCCTTCATCTTCTGTAATATTTATCATCTCTTGTCTATAATCTCTTCTTGCCATAACCCTAGTGATTTTAGGTGAGACACAACAAATCTCTTGACATTACAGGTAGGGCCCTTGTCTCCCTCTAAAACGTCCTTTGCCAAATCATCTTGCACTTCTTGAATATGTTATCTAGCTTTGTCATGTATTTCCTTGTCACCCAAGCTCTCTCCTTCTCAATTCCTCCCTCTTTCATATCCCTATCACGTTCGAAGCCTTGCATTGGTCCCTGGCCCATGCCCCATACCATTTTCACCTTTGCTACCACACTTTTTAAAAAACCCTCGCCCATGAGCCATCCCCATACATGACAGAGCTGCATGTGAGGGGGAACTCCCCCCTTTTTTTCTTAATTTAAACAACAATAAAAAAACATTTCACAAACATAAAACAACTAATTCGTTAGTTAATTTTTAATTTGAAAGTTTTTAAAAATTCCCTCCCTCACCAACTGTCTTGCCCACCTCCCCTCCCTCCCTCCCTCCCTCTTTCTTTCTTTCTCTTTCTCTCTTCTCCCTCCTCACCCTCCCTATCATGCTCCCACCTCCTCACCCTCTCTCCCCTAGTCCAACATCTCCTGCTTCACTCTCTTCCCTCCTTCCCTCCATCTCTCTCCCACTCCCACCCCCGCCCCTAACCCCTCCCTCCACCTCCTTCCTCCTCCTATCTCCCCTCTCTTGCACCGCCACTGCCTGACCTTTGCCCCACCTCCCACCTAGACTTTGTCTCACACCTCTGGCCACCTACTGCCACCGAGTGCCCAAGGACTCACACTGGCAATTTCATCATGCGTAGGTCCGCTAGTAGTAGTAGTATTTTGCATTCCATTTTTAGCATATGTACTTTGTGAAGATTCATCATGAATTGATACCTACTTAGCACCATACCAGGATGCTAGCTCATCAAATACTACATCATGACTAATCAAAGTCTCATGAGTGGATGGAACATAACACTTATAAGCCTTTTGTTCCTACGAGTAACCAATAAAGATAGCCTTCACTGCTTTCAGATCAAGCTTCTTTTGTTTCTCATCAGGTACCTGTACATATGCAATGCTACCAAATACTTTCAAGTGTTTAATGTCAGGCTTATATCCATAAAGTTGCTCATATGGTGTCTTCTCATGTATACCAGCTGTAGGTGTCTGATTCATGACATAAATAGTAGTTAGAACTACTTCAGCCCAGTACAAAAGAGGTGTATCTTTCTCATTCAACATTGCCTTGGTTACTTCCATAATCACCTTGTTTTCTATTTAGCCACTCCGTTTTGCTACGAAGTATAACTGCATGTCAATTGCCTCTCATGTTGATCCCATGCTTAGTCAAGTACTTATCAAACTCCCTCGACACATATTCACCACCACCATCAAACCATAGGCATGAGATATGATAGTTGAATTCTTTCTCTACATGAGATTTGAAATCCATAAAGCTGTCAAGAACTCACCTTTATGTTTCAGAATGTATATCCAAGTATACATGCTGAAATCATTCCTAAAAGTCACATAATACCTAGACCCTCCAAGAGATACATTATGTGTAAGTCCCATATATCCAAATGAATAAGCTACAAGGGTCTACTGTTGTTCCGTGTATGTCTGACAAATGGAAAACATGCTTGTTTGCCAAGTTGACAAGTTGAACATATGTGTCCCAAATTAGTATATTTAAACTTTGGTGCCTCTAAACATTTATGTTTCCAGTGAGTTTAAGCTAGATATATATGCCTTTGACACTTGCATCATCATGAGCAAACATTGTTGCTTGCTTCATTTGGCATTCTTTCACAATGTGGTCATAATTCCCATAGTAACGACAATCCTTATCCTTGTTTGCATTATCATGTGTACTCTGTGACTGCCAAGATCATTTGCCTCTAAAGTTGTATCTCCCCCTTGCTTCTTCCAGCATTTTTTCACAATGTGGCCATAATTTTGACAATAATGACAATCTGTATCCTTGTTTGCATTATCATGTGTACTCTGTGACTGCCAAGATCCTCTACCTCTAAAATTGGATCTCCCCCTTGCTTCTTCCAGCATTATTTTGCAATGTGGCCATAATTCCCATAGTAACGATAGTCCTTATCCTTGTTTGCATTATCATGCATACTTTATGACTGCCAAGATTATTTGCCTCTAGAGTTGGATCTCCCCTTTGCTTGGGAGTATCCACCACCTCTAGTAGTATGTCCTTGTTGATTTTGTATATGTTGAGATACATTTTGCTGAATCCGTCGATCACGGAAGGAACCCCTACCAACTATGGCTACCCCACAACCTCTTTGATTAGAATAGAACACTGCATCTTTACCTTTCGAGCTACTCAAGCTCATAGCCAAACCTAGTTTCACCTCCTCATGAATGAGCAATGAGACCATCTCATTAAAGCCATGCATTTTAGATCTCACTGAAATGGACGTGTCAAACGACTTATACTTAGGTCCAAGACCATTCAAGGTCACTACAACCAAACCCTCATCCTCTACTTTAGGTCTAATGGTAGCCAATTGATCAATAATAGTTTTTATCTTAGTCACATACTCCTGAATGGAGCATCCTATCCTATCCATGGTATTGAACTTCTGTTTCAACTGTATTTTTCTTGTACTAGTGGTTGTATGTAATACTTCCATGCAATTAAAAATTAGTTGGTTAGTTTGAAAGTTAGTTAGTCAATTAATAAGTTAGTAAGGTTGCTGACTAAAGACTAACTAAAGTAAAAAACTAACAATTTTTATTTAATTAAAAATATAAAAAAATATTAATGAGAGTTATGAACCATATTAATCACTAATGTTAATGTGTATAGTATGGATGGTCCAAAAATATTAGATTTTTGAGCAAAACTAGCATATTTTAGATATTACCTATTGTAAATATCCTAAAAAGCTATGGAGATTTCTAGAACAAGATGTCATGTGAAAAAAGCAAGTGGTTTTTTCAGCTTGTTTTGGAGATTTAATACAAAAAAGAAGGATTGGCGAAATCGCATGCCTTGCGATCGCAATTTACAGGCAGTAAATAGCAATTCGGAACAAGGAGAAGAAGGAGTGATCTGGAAGATTTCTAATCAAGTGTCTAAGGGTTTTACCTCCCTTTCGGAGCCAATGGAACTATTGGAATTGTGATTTGAGTATCAAATTGCTCATTTTTCCAAGATCCCCTCCATAAAGAGCTCTTCTTCTCAACCACAACCCTTCTTCTCTTATTTAGCTATAAATATGAGGAATGGGGAGCAGTTAGAAAAGCACAAGGAGACCCCGAGAGGCTGTGAGAGAGAGGTAGAGAGAGGGAGGTAGAAGGACACCTCTCCAAGAGATTGCGAGAAGGAGCTTGAGAGAGAGAGAGAGAGAGAGAGAGAGAGAGAGAGAGAGAGAGAGGAGTTACCTCGAGATGTTGCGAGGGAGAGAGTTAGCTCAATTCCCCCTATCTCGGTCTTTGACTAAGCCATCTTTTCTAACACTCTCCCATCTCAAATCCATTCCTCCTTCTTTATCTCTCAAATCCACTTGCGAACAATGGCCCCCAAGCGAAAGATCTCTCCAAACGCTGAAACTCCCACCATAACCAACAAGACCACGAACCAAGGAACTGCAACGATGGGAAACACATCTCTTATGAATCAAGTGCACCCCATTGTATTAGGGAAAATAAATTGGGAGAAAAGAACGTTTACATTAATTATCGCAACTTAATTGAGCATGTTTCGAGATAATGAGTGTACTAGGAAAATTTTGTTCATTGCATTCATCTTAGGTGATCAATTAAAATTGCACTTAGAAGCTGTTAAATTGCACATAAATTGCATGGAAATTTCATGCTAATATATATATGAAAAGCTTCAAGAATACACATTAAATTGCAACTAAGCAAGATAGATTTTATGCATCTGCATCCGTTTGCTTGGTAACATAGATTGAAATTGTGATAGAATACGTAGGATTCCTAGGAAGTTGAAAGAATTTCAAACCCTAAAGAGTTGAAGGATTCTTCTCAAGGCCCATTTTTCTTGAAGCTGAAAGGAATTCAAAGTCCTTAAGTATCTATATGAATTACCTGACAAATCCTAGTTCAAATGAATATGTAGGGTTTCGTTGTAGGGAAGCCAATGTCCCAAATTGCAATTAACATTGCAAGGATACTCCTTCATTCAAAAGAATGAGGAAATTAAATTAGGGTACCTTTGGAAATCTCGAATGATAAAGGGGATAAAGCCAAGGCCAGATGCTATCGCATCAAATCAGAATTTCCTTCGACAGAGAGAACAAAGAATTGTCTAGTACATATTGTGCGCTTCTACTTGTGTTTGTACTTAGGAACACCTGTTTGGAAAAGGACTCATCTAACAAAGTAATTGATAAGAATAAAATATTTCAAATTAGATTTAGGCTGAAACACCTGGGAAAGGCGTGTTGAGCACCCCCAGCTAGCCGCCAACCCTATCCAAGGGGGTTTTTGATAGCCACGTCAGGAATGTGGACCGAACCCATCGTGAGAGGTCTTTCCGTAGAAACATTTTTTGTGCAAGGGTGAAAACTTGGAGGAATATAAGACGCATCCTTACGAATTATGGGAATCTTCCCATGGACAGGATTTGTATCTCAATTAAAATTTTAATATAAAGTTTACTTTCAAGGAATTTGTCTGATCTGTTTTCATGATGGTGGATAAAATTATGTAAAGGAACATGTGACTATCGTGTTAATTAAGGAAATTGCTTATATGTGCTACCACTAATGTGCCCTTAGGTACGGGTTAATTAAGGAAGCTGCTTGTATGTGTTACCACTAATGTGCCCTTAGGTAAGTAGAAATAAAACTAAAGCTATCAAGGGAAGTGGGTTGACGAAACCCTCGACGGGTCTGTTCTACAGCAGGGTGGTCCCAGAGAACTGGGAGGCTTCTCAACATTCAAATCACGATGACGTATTGACCTTAGATAATGCAGGGTAGAACCCTAGCTCATATCGTTTTAGGGGACCAGAATGGGACTTTATCCTACACGTAGAGAAGTCAAGCAATGCATCCCTCTCGTTTCCCATTCTCTTTGAACCAAGTGCGATATGAGTCCGCGCCTTGGTTTAGATGCTCTGCGCAAAGTAGATCGCGTCTGAAGACTGGCACTAGAAGGCTGTAAAATGACTTGACCATTAGAAATCCAGGAAGATTCAGGTCGATCCTAACAAGGTTGGTCGATATGTTTCGTTGCAGAGTAGACTCAGAAGGTGCTGATCAACAAACCGTGTGACATTTCGTGGGAGTGCCAAGCGGCATCTTTTAGATCAGACTCCCGATGGACTACTAAAATGTGTCGTGACCTAGGCACATTACATCACACTACCATAATACCTCATTAGGATATTCCATGTATCTTTTGGTGTCTTGCAATTCATAATCTGCATTACATGGAATTTGAAATACATAATAATAGCCATTGTAAATATTTGCGAGCTTTTTCCATCCAAGCATGATGTGCTCTCAACTGCCTAGCATAGATGGTGAAGTCTTGTCGGGAAGCTTGAGCTCAACTTTAACATCTATTATGTGATGTGCCTGTCCATGCACGTTTTTAGTAGTCCATCGAGAGATGAATCTAAGTGATCCTGCCCGGCACTCCCATGGAATGTTATAGGGTTTGTCCCCTAGGGTTCTTGAGTCCACCTCGCAACTGAACATTTGAGGCCAAACCCACTGGGATCGACCTGAAATTTGGGATCCTAGTGGTCAAGGTCTCCTGATAGCATTCTAGAATCGGGTCCTAGACATCCTACTCTACGCAGACATATCCAACTGAAGCAGATCCATACTGCACTTAGTTTAAGGAGAATGGGAAACAAGAGGGATGTGCCGCTCAACCTCTTTACTCGTAGGGCATAATCCCATTCTGGTCCCCTAAAATGGCATGAATCAGTGTTCTAATCTAACAATTTCTAAGGGTTCGATAAAACCTTATGAGAAGCCTCTCAGTTCTCTGGGACCATCCTGTCATAAGGATAGACCCGTCGGGGATTTCGCCCACCCTCTTCCCTCAACATGCGTTCTTTAGTTATTTAATTAGGTCCTACCACATTTATGTATGACATTTAAAATCAACTTCCTTAATTAAGCCTTTCAGGGAACATGGTTTGTTCGTGTAATTAAAAGCACAGACACGAATATAGAGCAAGTAGTCCTTTTGACAAACAAGTTCCTTAACTTATCTTCAAGTTAATCTTTGTCTCCTACCCATACAGGAGAAATTATATGTCCCTTCTGCCTTGCAGAAGTAACTGGTCCAAATCATGTGGCACCACAATTTCCATCCTTTATCTAGAATAGGATCTTCCAACGCCACAAAAGTTGGGGGCATGGAGGTCCTCAACTCCATTCTATACTTGGCAAGGGGTGTCTAGAGCTCCACCTGACCCGCAAGTTACCTAGGAGTGAAAACATTATTTCCGTGGTTGGCCTTTCCACTACTCGACCTTCGACCCATGAATCGAGCAGTGCCCTTTCCAGGTTAATCCACGGTGCGATCTTGGAGGTGATCCACCCGTGCAAAGAACCTTTCCTTAATTAAATCATTTAAGAATCAAGCACAGTCAAGGTAGTCATCCCTAATATCATATTCCAAGAAAAGATTCCTTTATTCCCATGACAATTTGTCATCACAGACCCTTGCCATGAATTTACCATCAAACACAAGCATTTGGAATAATCATCCAGATGACAATCCAACAATCAGTTGAATGTAAAAGCATTCAGGATGTTGTTTGATCAACCAACAAAACCAATTGTATTTTTCCAAACAATGCAAGAATAGATGCGATAACATTTCCATCCGCATATTTGCTCTCCCCCTCCCTTCCTTCAGCTAAGGCATATGATGAGGTCTCATACAACTATACAAGATGTAAGTTCTATCATTTCAATGCAAGATAATCAATCTAGCAAGAGAATTTATGCCTCCTCTCTAAGTGGCATTTATCTTTTAGCCTTTCCCTAACGCAATACTATGCAGAATTTTAACTTGACTTTATATTCCTTTCTCCTAAGGCAAAGAATGCGAGACAAATTTGTAGCAATTATAAGCTCTTATATGATGCAAGACTATATTTCAATGGAAAATAATTCCCGATTTATTGTGCAAGTTGCAATCAATTAATGGTTTGGCAGCACAAGGTAAACTCTTTAACCGTTATTTAATGCAAAACCTTCATAGGATGGATGCAAGACTTTTGATGCGAGCTCATTTCATATACCATTGATGTATGTTACATATAATCTTTCACATGCATGTACCGTCCATGTGCACAACCCTCAAGGTAACCTTGCAAACCTTAAACAATATTGTCCTAAGTAAAGACTAATGGAAGACTTATCGATGCTTAATACTTTATTAGAGAGAGCGACGAACTTGGACTTGAGCGGCCACAAGTGGGGTGTTGCTCATAGGTCCATCAGCTCTTGTCACACCTACCGTAGTTGGATTGACAGTGATGCCCTCGCTTGAAGCTTCGTTGCTTGTTGTGGTATTGCCATCCGTGCGTGACATTCTCCACTTGGGGGCCATTCTCGATCTTTCTCTCTTTTAGGCATGATTTCCTCAAGACTTTAGTAGTCTCTTACTCAAGAAGAGGGGGCCAATAGGGGGGGTGAATTAAGCTTGCGAAGTGGAGAACAATATTGTGGGAAAGGGGGAAAGATAAGTGCATGTGGCCACCCTCTAAGGAGGGGAAGGGGAGGAACCTTCTAGAATGTTCTCTCTCTCTCTCTCTCTCGTTCCCTGCAACGTGCCATGTCAAGGCCTTCTCTTCTCCCTTGCTTCTTTTGTTCTGATCAGGGGGGGGGGGGGGGGTTTATAGTGGGAGAGTGGTGGGGAAGACGTGGAGTGGTGTATGGTGGCGGGAGTTCTGGGCCTCCCAGCTGGCCGCGGGCTATAAGAGGATAGGGGGGTGGTAGGCCACGTGGCCTCCCCCCTCAACATCATTGTCATCGTCTTCCTCTTCCTCATCTCTATCTTCCACTCCTTCCCTGTCATCATCAGCGTCATCTCCTTCTTCCTCCCCCTGCCACCTATTCAGCGACGACAGGTGGGGAAATGAGGTAAACAAATTTTCAATTAATTTTATTAAAATTTGTAGAGGGTTCCTATGGAGCTGTGGGGAGGGTTATTACATCTGCTTGGGAGCCATTCTCGATCTTTCTCTTTTTTAGGCGTGATTCCCACAAGACTTCAAGAGCCTCTTACGCAAGAAGGGGGGGGCCAACTGGGGGGGGGGGGGAGAAATTAAGCTTGCGGGGTGGAGAACAATATCACGAGAAAGGAAGAAAGATAAGTGCATGTGGCCAACCTCTAAGGAGGGGAAGGGGAGGAACCTTCTAGAAGGCTCTCTCTCTCTCTCTCTCTCTCTCTCTCTCATTGTAGCGTGCCATGTCAAGGCCTTCTCTTCTCCCTTACTTCTTTCATTCTGATTTTTTTGGGGGGGGGGGGGGGGGGGGGGGGGGGGGGTTATAATGGGAGAGTGGTGGGGAGGACGTGGAGTGTTGCATGGTGGTGGCGGGAGTTTTGGGCCTCCTAGCTGGTCGTGGGGGCTATGAGAGGTTAGGGGGGTGGTAGGCCACATGGCCTCCCCCCTCAACATCATCATCATCATCTTCATCTTCCTCGTCGCCATCTTCCACTCCTTCCCTGTCATCATCGGCGTTATCTCCTTCTTCCTCCCCCTGCCACTTGTTCGGTGACGACAGTGGGGGAAAGGAGGTAAAAAAATTTCAATTAATTTTATTAAAATTTGTAGGGAGGTTCCTATGGAACCATGAGGAGGGTTATTACATATTATCAAATTTCTTTAGCCTTTTCCAATAAGGAAATTCTCCATGCAGAATTTCTAGATAACATAGTTGTTATTATCCAGTTTCTCACTCACTATTTGAGTGATATTGTCTGTCCTTTCAGCATTTGCCATAATGACAACTCTATGTATTCACTGCAGTCTTAACCAGTTAGTTCCTGACTCCATGCAACCAAGGTAAATCTTCCACTGATCAAGACATTTGTATAGCATCCAAACAACACAAGTACATCAGTTTGTACCCTTCAATCAATTCAGTTTAGCTCATCTGAGCATATTGTAGACATGAAAGTTCCAAACCTTTCGTTCCTGGATGCATAGATAGCTCACCATTAAAGCAGGATAGTTTTAGTCCACTAACTTTATGACAGTAAATTCTCCAATAACCAATAAATTTAGCTTACAGACATGTCAAAAACATCCCCAAGCATGTGGCAAAACATCTAGACATGATAACCTGTTCATGTGGACTTCATCTCTTGCATACCCCTTATGCAACCAAGTTGTTTAGCAGTGGACAAATAAGCAGTCTATAACCAACAACATGTGAATAACTAGTAGTATATTCTAAGCTAAAACATGGAAATTTTCAGCAAAAATAGCCTCAAGTCATAGTAGACATGTTTCATGACCTCTAGGAGTCATATAGGCATTAATGCTTGATTATACAACTAGTAGTAGTGACAAAAAAAACTCCTCACAAGTTATGAACATCCAATGAATGGTTTATCTAGCAGTACATTAGTTTTGGACTCAACATTCAATGCTCATTGCATTTCAAAAAAACATCCTCCATTCATGGAACAATGCCCAAGCATCTACAGGTACTAAACAACCTTCACAATGCTCAAGAGATTCAAGTGTAGTTGTTCACTATTGCAGAATCCACACTAACTTACTACTTCCACTCCAAGCCTCAATCAGCACAACAAAAGGCTCTAATGCATGCTAATAAACCACTCCTGGAAGCCTCAATAGGCTCTGACAAACATAGCCTCCAAAACTCACTAATACATACCCTTCAAGTGTTGGTTATGGCTGCCACCCACTATTGTAGGGAAGATTTCTTCACAGGCTTCAAATGACAGTCAGCTTTTGTCTTCCTACTCTAGCTCTTGCAATGCCAAGCTCATATGCTCTCAAGTCTCATGGCTCTAATACCATTGAGAGAGAGAGAGAGAGAGAGAGAGAGAGGGAGAGAGAGGGAGAGAGAGAGAGAGAGAGAGAGAGAGAGAGAGAGAGAGGAGAGAGAGAGAGAGGGGGGGGAGAGAGAGAGTGTGTGTGTGTGTGTGTTTGTGTTTGTGAGGGAGGGAGGGATTGATCGATAGATAGATAGATAGATAGAAAGACAGACAGACAGACAGACAGACAGAGAGACAAAGAGAGAGAGAGAGAGAGAGAGAGAGAGAGAGAGAGAGAGAGAGAGAGAGAGATAGATAGATGCGTAAGGCACAGAGAGCAAAGTACTCTATTTTTTGTCTTATTTTTTAAAAAAAATATTCATTATTTTTTAGCTTACACACACCATACCAAGTAAGATCTAAGTCTACATAACAGTGGGAAAGAGAGTTAGTTAATAACTAACTAGTATAGCTAGGTTTGACCGACATTATTATGCCACACCTATCATCTAGCTAACCTATTGTTCGGAGAGAGTGGGTAAATTTACTGAGCTTGATTCTTCACACTATCTCACTTTGCAATGATATTTATATAAGCAAATCTTTCTTGATGATGCATACATATATTAGTCTTTTTGAGCTAATTGCTATAGATTGCAACTAGCTAATTATTGTCCATCACATGGCCCATGACATGCTTGTGCTTTTCCATGAATACATAAATGAAAATAAGTCTAAACCAGAAAGAAACCTAAAATTTTTCTACTTTTCTCCTCATTTAGACTCACAAGGTTTGGATACACTTGTCAGTCACCTCTAGAGTGCAAATCTTGACATATACCAGACAAGCGGTGATACAATTTTTGGTAGTTTTTCCAAATTTTTATGGATAGATGAAAAAGTAAAGTCTAATTTTTTCTCTTATTTAAAAATTCCTAATCTACTTAAGCAAAATCAAATGGCCTTTCCAGATTGATCCCCTTCCAACCCCTCTTCCTAGCCTAGGATGTGTGAGGATTTTGCATCAAGCTCGTTAGTGTGAGGAAGCCCATCTCGCTCAAGCCCCATATATTCTGCTCATAGTATGTGGTCAAAGATTTCATCAAATAGGATTTCATCAAGTCCCAAAAATAGAACAAAAATGTAGGTGATTATTGACGACTTGCCAAATCTAGACAAAAGTATGCATGTCAAGTCACACACTCCTTATTGATCAATTACTTACAGTCTCTCACACTACAAGGTCTCCTTCCATGGATTTTTACCTACTCATATCATCATAGATGAAATCCACTTCTTCCTAGGTAAGCAAAAATATGCAAAATGATAGATAAAGCAAGGAGAAAAATCACCAACTCTTGTAGTCTAGGGTTTGCCTGTGAGCTCCCAAGTTATGTTGATTCCATCAATTGCACAATCTCCAACTCGAACCCATGAGCTGCACAAGAGGATGTTGCCCTACTTAAATTTCCAATTTGAATAAGCATGCCTCTCCCTCTCCCTCTCTCTCTCTCTCTCTCTCTCTCTCTCTCTCTCTCTCTCTCTCTCTCTCTCTCTCTCTCTCTCTCTCTCTCTCTCTCTCTCTCTCTCTCTCTCTCTCTCTCTCTCTCTCTCTCTCTCTCTCTCTCTCTCAATCGAGTGAAGGAGAGCCAAAGAAGAAAGCTAGGAAATAGCATGCACATGCACTTCTCTTCCTCAAGCTCGTATATGTTAATACAATTCATAGGATAGAATAGAGTAGAAGAGTCGATAGCCAAGTTAAAAAGAGATAACATTTTAGATTTTGCAACGATGGACCAAATTCCCTATGTTTTTTTTCCCACTTAAATATGGGCTTCCTCTTTTACAATTGGGCAATGAATATTTTCAAAGTTACCTCCCATGGTCTTCACTCCTTTCACACGTGCCCTTAGAGTCACTAATGTCTTGATCATGTTTTTTCTCTTGATTTTTTCCAACTCACTCACCACTAGCACCTATTAATGCTCAATAATTTGGATTACAAGGTGCATGAGAGTGAGTTGGGTGCTTGAAACAAAAATTCAAAGAGTTCTAACCAATGAATTTACAACTTAGTACATTTTTTAGGTTTTCAATATTTCTCACATTTTTAGAATTTGATAGCATCCATCTCAAAATTCCGGCCTTCATTGGATCCTTGCTTCTTAGACTTGATTTTTTTGGTGAATTTTTTGAGTCTTTGTTGTGCTTTTAGTCACCTTTCCTTCTTTAAATTTTGGGTAGGCTTTTGATCACTCTTTCTTTCCTTCTTAAAATTTTGGGTAGGCTTTTGATTGCTCTGTCTTTGCTTCCTGGATCTACATCTAAAACCTACATCATGTTAACACACCCTCCCTCCGACCCACCCTCCCTCCTCTCTTTATGCTATCAAAGAGGAGGGCCATGTGCATCGAAGGAGGATATATTACTATTTGGGTAAAGTCTTGGACATTGTCCCATGAGCAGCGATTACAAGGAGACTATAGGACATCAAAATGTTGAAGGAATTTGAATGGGAGATCATATAGACAACTTGGGAGGCTTTGATGCAAGACTCATTATGATAGGAAATTTCAAAGAAAATTTGAAATTGAACCACACTTAAATAACATTCACTTGACTTCTCACTTGTACTCTCATTTAGGGTGATTTTTTTAGCCCCATATAATTATAATAGAGTAATTGTTAAAAGAATGATAGCTACATAATCATGACTCAAAGTTTTATAAAGTCCACGTACTCAAGGCACTAACTCCTAGCCCTTGTTATCATGTTAACCACCAATACCCATGACAACATCTCTCCAAATAATCTCAAAAATTTCCCTACCAAAAAAAGATGAAGTTAATATGGAGGTATTTGCATTGTTTCCACAAATTTTTTGGATAGTTCTAAATCATCTTCTCTTAATTGGCTTTGTAGTATTGGAAAAAACTCCACTATTTTGAAATTTAAGTGGTGTTGTAGGTTTTCCATTTAGGAATGTAACAGTCATGCATCATGAATGAATTTGTTGAAAAGAAAGTCAAATGGTGCATGTAGAAAAGAAAGGAGCTTGTTATGATTGATGTTGATGTAGAGAGCTCCATTCTATACAGTTGGCACAAAGCATGTCATGCATATGTGAAATATAGACAATCATATTTGAAACCATTCAATAAGCTATATTTGTGGTTTTCATTTACAATGAATGCGATTACATAAGTTGCTTATTATACATATTTCTTTCAAACAAGTTAATGCAAAATCCAATGTAATGAACTTTGCTAAGATTGAAAAATACAATGTTTTATACATTTATTTGAGTGTAGTTTCTAGCTACTAAAACAATGATGCATAGGATTTCTTTCAAGAAAGCAAGTTTCTAGTACAATTTGATGAGATAATTGCTACTTTGTTTTTAAATGTCAAGAAACAACAAGTATCATGAGTGGATTATGGCAATTCATTCTATACTAGATATATAGGTGTTTATACAAAGGAGGGAAAAAGTATGAGGTATAATACACTTTCATATAAGCATACTAGATAGATTTTGTATTAAACAAATGTGATCTATTGCATGACAATAGAATGTATTGTGTGACCGATTCTATCATACAATATACTCCATCACATATGGCCACGTCTAGTGCATGATTCTCTTCTCCTTGAGGAGCGAGCTTTGAAGCCAAGATCATTAATAAAAATTTCAAAAAAAGTAACATAAAACATTACAAAAAGATTTCCATCTAATGGTACTTAGGTGTTGAAATTGGTTGGCTAGTCCTAAGTTGCATCTTAAATTGGGCCTTCTAAACTGTTGTGAGTTTGAATTGTAATATATAAGGATCTAGTAATAAGCGTAAGGTTTATTTAGGATTTTAGATATGCTAGTACTTTAACTAATTTTTAGAGTACTATCATAGGCTTTAACTTAACTTCCAACATAGAAAATAGCCTTGCATTAGTTTATAAGTTGATGATGTACTTAAAAGAAATAAAATGTTTGATAAATTCATAAATAAAACAAATAAACAAATAGATAATTCATTCAAGTAAGCAACTCAAATAGTATAAGAAATATGATGGGGCTCAAGTAGAGATATTTTGATCAATTTACCTTATTAAGCACATCATCATAGCAAATTATTGCAAAGCAGTTATCGTAGTAGAAATAAGGCAAGCAACACAAGTAATCATCTCCTTCAAATACCATTATAACCAAACTAACGCATTAACACAAAGTGATTTCAATTCTACAACAAATCACAACTTGCATTTCAACTAAGATATTCAATAATCAACAACACATGTGTAAACACATTCAATAAGTATATTATTTTTCATTTGACTAAGCTATTCAATTCAAGGACATTCAATAACTACACCAATATTTTCCATGATTTAGAATTTCAATATCCAGTCCATGTAAATAAACAACCGACATGATAAAATTATTTGGATTCACCAACACATTGATAAATATGTAGGTAGAAATGCTATCTAAAATCAAAGCCCACTATTAATAGAAATTATATTTTATACATAATTTCCTAGTTGCAGATTACTACACTTAACAAAATTGAAGTATCTTTAATAAATATCCATGCTCAACTATATGCTGCCCCATCGAGTATATGGCTTAGCTAGTTTTAGCCTCCTACATGTTATATAGCAATGGTTTAATACTCTTGGGGCAAGGTTTAAGAGACGGCAAGGTCAGTAAAGATGCACTCTAGAGCAATATGTGTTCTTTACTTACACATTGAGCTCTCTCTTGTAGATATTGTAAAAACTTGCAAGTATGTTGAGAAGGCCTACAAGCAATGTAAGCACATTTGTGCACTATAGAACGGGGAGGACACTTTATCCATTCTATTAATGCTCTAGGAACTTACGATGCTCGTAGAGCTTGGTGTGCTACCCATAATATATTTAATTAAGTGTGCATGATTTTAAAGTTCCAACCATAATATTTTATAAATAACATGAGAGAGAAGCAAGTAGTTTCTCTTTAGAAAATGTGTTTATAGAGCCTATAATATTTTTAAACGATTATACATTGTATATCCTACCTCTTGCTCAAATACTACCTTTAGGTCTTCTCTTGTCATTGGTTCTTCTATTGCCTTTGCCACATTTCTTCTTCTTGCCTCCCTTTTTGCATTTCTTTTGACCTTTCTTTATTGCAAGATCTACACTTGTTGCCTTTAGCTACCACATTTGAGGATCAATCAATGGGAGAGATGTGCTATGTAATGAGTAGGACATTGAGCTTGCTCAAATGAAGTAACATTGTAGATTAATGAGCCACATCATAATCCCTCATTGATTGGGAAAAGTTGCAAAGGGTGGGACATACCTAGGGAGCTCTAGTTTGCCTAGAATTAGACCCATATTCAATCTCACTTTTACCCAACCTTCACTTTCAAATAGGTAGATAGACAACCTAGGGAGGGAGTTCTTATTCCCATGGCCATGGAATCCATTGATCACAACCCCTATCCTTGTCACTAATATTGAAGACCCCTTCACCCATCACAAAGTGCTAAGGGACCAATACACTCTAGTGAGAAGGTAATGTTGCCCATTTATAGCATAACATGAAGAAGAGAATGGCAAGAGAAGCCATTTAAAAAGAGTTTGCACATAGGAAATGTGCTAGAAAGAGAATAGAAGTCATATGTGAAGAAGAGAATGGCAAGAGAAGCTACTTAAAAGATTTTATATTGGAAAGGTGCCAAAAAAAGGAATAGAAATCAAATGTGAAAGTCAAAAGAAGGATGAGCATCAACCACAAATCTTAAATTAGGACTTTAGCAATTGATTCAAGCTACTTAGGTCCCACTCATACAAATTCTAAACCATTTCATGTAAATGGCCCAAAAGCCAAGTCTAAGAGCTGAGCATACTCACATAGAATGGGCCAAAAGGTTAGGTGGAAGGGTGAGGTTTGAAAACTTGACCAAAACTTGCACGCTCTCCCTATCTCTCTCTATTTATCTCTATCTTCTATTTGCTCCATCCCCAACATCACTTGAGCTTGAGTGAGGGTAAGGTAGTGAGCTTGCGAGAGCTTCTCTTGCTTTGTTGAGTATTTTGCTAAAGTAAATAGATGATACACTCCAAGAACTACATGATCCTAGACCTCATATTATGGATGAAGGCTACATTCCATGTTTTGGGGTCTTGTGTTACCCATGGGACATGCTTAGACTTTGCCTATATGGTTGGTTCTTTCATGCTAGTTTGCAGGCACTAGCATTACCCTCTTTATTTCACTATCCTTGTAATGAAAAATGACACTTGTATGAAGGTTGGATGCAATGAGCAAATCCCCAAAATGGTCAAGAGTTGGGATCATGAACTATATTCTTCCTTTTTTTACTATTTGCCATATTTTTATTTTTCTTATTTTCAAAAGTTCATCCTTTTGAACTTTGCAAAGTATGAGGAACACATAGAGTACATGGACAACCATGTTACAAACTAGGAGTTGAAGTCGTAGGTTGGATGATTGGGCTCATCCACTTCATTACTACTAGCATTTGCTGTATGCTTGATATTTTCAACATTTGCAATGTTCTAGAAGATTAGAAAGTTTTGCGATATCAAGAGCCAAGATCGACATCTTTGTAGCCATCGAATTTGCTTCAACATAGTGGGAAGGCATGTGCTAAGAGGACATTTTGACCATATTAAGAAAGTAACAAAGTTCAAGTGATTTTGCATGAAATGCTCCTTTGCATATTCATCAATGCCTTCCAACATATTAATGCATTTCCCTTAAAGTAGATGACAACCATGAACTAAAGATTTTGTATGCACAATTGAAATATGATTTCCCACAATCGATTGTCAATTGTAATCATGCTTGTATCAAGCTTGTTAAAGCCAAGGCTTGCCCAAGAGGATTGGACATGAATTTTGGATATCCTCCACTATGAACACAACTAAGAACCATCGTGTAGTTGAACACCACAAATTTTCAACATTATAGATTAGAGAACACCAAGAGGAGGTATTTGGTGTTGTTCTCCCATGTTCACCACCAAAATAATTGGCTCTTAATTCATCAAGTGAATATCTTTGCATGTCTATTCAAAAATTGTATTTACTCTAGATCCTTCATCAACTAGGACATCTACAAAGAGTCCTTTGCATTTGAACAACTAAACATGAAGTTTCAAAAGCTACCAATGGGACAGTAAAGGCATGATCTATTTTTGAAACATTGGGCTTTGGAATGATAGGTTCTTTGGCATCACACAATCAGATTTCATCATAGAGAACCATCTTTCTCCAAGGAAGGGAGCATTTGTTTATCAAATGTGGAAACTAATGACATTAATTGTCCCACTATAGTATCCAAATTTGAGCCATTATCTTGTTTCATAGACCAAAGGAATTGTTAGTTTTCAAAATTACACCCAATTTGGCTTTCTAAGTGACATCAATTGGAAGCTAGACTTGCACTAGATTTGGAAGGAATTCATCCTCTATACTACAAGAAATGGCCTAGCATCATGCATAATAGCCACTAGAATTGATTGAAAATAGCCTTCATAGACTTGATCAATCCATTTGGACTCTTACTTTTGGACCTTTTCTTGGTCCAACTAGTTGATTTTTAAAGATTTCTAAGCTAGAACTTTCAAGGAAAGTAATATTTTGGTCTTATTCAAATTAGGGGGTGGGTTATTGATAGAAATGTATTTTATGTTGGTCATCTCCTCATTGTGAACTTGGTCAATGTTTGATAAAGACATAGGATTTGTGACAAATAAATGCATTTTGTTTTTCAACATGTCAGTTTCTTTTATGTGTTCATAGTACTGATCCAATTGTGGTGCATTTCACTTTTGCACTAGTTTTGGTTGTGTTCACATTGGCCAAGGTACTTTATGTTGGGAGGAAACATTTAATGTAGGTTGGCTGCATCAAAAGTAGTCAACTATGTATCGATTTTCTCACCATTTTTGGGTTAGTTGGCAACCTGTTTCAAGCTAGGTCAGCTATTTATACAATTTCCCCCATTGTTCTTTATTGATTCATTCAACTACAACCACTCTCTTTCTTCATGTTGCTTCATTTTCATCCATTAGGTTGACCTTGTGCCCTCACTAATACATTAATTACGTGCAAAAGAATTGATCAGTCCAGCCTTGTATTTGACATTCCTTTTTAGATCATTTCAGTCTATATCTCCCATTCTTTGCATTCCTTTTAGTCACTTCCCTTCTCTCAAAATTTTCATGTCTCACTTCTATTGTGCACTCTCACATGGTATAATCACCATAGAGAAGAGGACTCGAAGGATCTTTGAAGAGAATAGCACACTTTTTGATGTTTCATGTACAATAAAGTTGTGTTTATAGCTCTAAAGGTTGGACAATTGCTACTATCAATTGGCAACACTAAAACACAATGTTTCTTGTGACAAATTGATCATTTATGGTGGAGATAAGCCATCTACAGTCTACTTGTTGAAAAACAAAATCTCTATAGGTGATCTATTCCTAATTTGGAGTAGCCTAACACCAAAGCACAACATATTCCCTTATGTGCAAGTTTGTGAGAAGGAGTATGACTAACTGGTTTAGCTAGCTCAATGGTTTTAATGAGGTCAATGACTGAAGAAGTCTAGATTGTGATTTTGAATATCAAAGAGAATATTGGTTAGATTGTTGCGAAGACCTTTATGATCTAGAAGATTGTGAGGATTAATGAGAAAAAGATAAGATTAGATCACTAATCAAACAAAGATTGGCTCTCTGATAAGGAACTACAATCAAAGCGTGTTTTGGAGTGTGATCCCCTACCCCCTCGAGGGCACATTTTTCTAGAAGGGCTCCTACTAAAGGACCTCACTTTGCCATAACGTCACCCTTTATGCAAGTGTCAATTCTTCTTTCACTTTTGAGAAAGAGTGTTTGGATGGTTCTAACTACTCCCACATTGGATCGCATGTTCATTGAGAAACTCTTTGGGATAGGCTTAACTCTCGAGTCCATTCCTCTATCTTTATGAGTTGCCATGATATGGTCCTTGTACATGTTTAAATAATCTTTTTTGCTGCAAAGGTATGGACTACACTTTCTTCTCTCTAGTGGGTTTGGACCTTTGCACACTGTATGACTCTCAACATGGGACTATGTCAGCTTTTTATAATAACTGACTCCTTGAATATGATAGACCATACTAAGAAAATGGAGGACATATGGGATGAACTTCCATCCCTTAGCAAGAAAGTATCATTTGAAGACATGGTTATGACACTGCATACCTTCCATCTCCAAAACATGATGTTTTCTACACTAGTTTCCTTATCTCTAGAGTTTATGACACTATCACGTGGGAGGAGCTTATGCCGATGATATTTGTTTAAGATTGTACACATACAGAGACTAGTACTAGTGGAGCTAGAACCACCATACAATTTTGTGGTTGGGTTGTGTTCAAAGAAGTCCAAAGGGAAGACCCAAGTGCCCACAATGTTGGAAAGGTACACACCTTGAAGACAAATATTGGTAGAAAATGCCTCCATTTGAAGTCTGGAGCCAAGGATGATGCCAAAGATATAACTACAACTATCATAACAATAAAGTCTATGTTTGTTTATCTATTTGAGGTTAATGACATTGCTCTATCTTCTTCCTCATTGAAGAAGCTTTGGTTTCTGGATAGTGGAGAATCATCTCATATGACATATTTGCATGATCGGATCTAGGACCTCTATTCCAAGTATCATTTTAAAGAAACAAGATTAGAGTGCTATGAGTCAACAACTCATTGATTGGTGGAGATTGGTTTACCAAGGACATGCCCCATATTGCTATGAGTTAGCAACTAGAGTGCTCTTGCTTTGGCAAAGAACTTGGTGTTTTAGGCCTGCACTAAACACATCTAGGTCTTGCACCATTATATGCAAGAGTGGATCGTGGAGTCCAAGTAAGTGGTGGTTTATTGTCCCTAGGAGGACAGTCACACAAATCTTTTCACAAAGCCTCTATCTTAGGCTTCTATGGTTCATCAAATGAGATGGTTCTGTCTTCAACCACTCCCTGAGATCTCAGAGGACTGTTAGCATTTTATGAGTTTTTTTGATAGTCATCTCCTGGTTGTGAGGTTTGCTAGAGTCTAACAGAGACAAAGGAGCTTTGATAGTTAGTTAAATTCATTTTTTAGCTTCTTATTAGCTTCTTTTTTTTGTGTCCACACTAATTGTAGTGATCTGGTCTCAGTACATCTTAGTTTTGCACCAATTTTGGATGTGTTCACATTGGTTGAGACAATTTATATTGGGTGGCAACATCTATTGCAGGTCAACTACATTAAGAGTAGTCTACTACTGTTAGTTGGCCCGTTGTTAGGTGGGATGGTTAGCCTATTTCAACAAGTAGGGGCATCACCTATTTTTATATCCTCCCCCATTATTGCCTACCCATTCATTTAGCTGGCATCACTCTCTCTCTTCAACCTGTTAGATATGCTCAATGCCCAGTAGTGCTGGTGCATCAAGTGGTGGTACTACTATACCGACAATTCAAATACTAAGGATTTGTCCACCAACCTTCAACAAATGCAAGTTAGATGGTACAAACTACACTTTGTGGAAGTTTAAAATCATAACTATCCTTGATTCTTATGAGCTTCTGGAGACAGTGCTAGGGACAAACCCAAAACCACAACCCACCCCTAACCCATCAAATTCAAGTGTTATGATTCCTCCAAATGCAAATATTCTAAAAGCTTGGAAATGAAGGAATATATATGCATTATGTCCCTTAGTTACAAGTTATTCTGACAGTGTTTTGACATTAATTTAGCATACAACCAAGGCATCAGAGGCTTCAAATGTATTGAGAAGTCAGCACAAAATGCGAAATCAAACAAGGATTCAAAATTTGGAGAATCAACTAGTAGTATTGAATTTCACTAAAGGAGAGACAACTGAAGCATTCATCACTTGGATCAAGAATCTATGCAACCAGATGGTTGGCACTAGGACATAGTGAGGAGCTAGCTTGGAGGTATCTTTGGATTTGTCCACCGAAGTTTGATGGATTGGTAACTACCCTAAACACTCAGGTGATACCCCAAGCTTTGATGTTTGAGTGTGTACTACTAATGGAGAAGGAGTTGAGGCTTAAAGCTAGAGAAGGTAGCAGTAGTGGAGATGTTGCATTCTCTACCAATGTGAAAGGCAAAGTTGGCTCCTCTAACAATGGTGACAAAAAGAAGAAGGGTGGTACGAAAAATTTTCAAGGAGAGTGCTTCTATTGCAAGAAGAAAGGACATGCAATTGTAGATTGTCATGTCAAGAAGGTAGATGAAAAGAATGGCACCGTGAAGACTAAAGGGAAGGAGACATCTGATACGATTAAAGTAGAGTTGGAGTTATTGATGGTGACCATTAAGGAAGTACGTTTCTTAGCACAATAAATATCTACCACTTACTCATGGGTATTGGATAGTGGCATCTCCTATCATATGATCAACAAGAAAGGTCTATATAGTTCTTAGATGAAGCCTTTGTAAGAATCCATCACTATGCCAGTTGGGAATGATGCAAAATGCCCTGATAAGGGCACATGTACTATTTCCTTTGTTATTGTAAATGGTGAAATAAAAAATCTTTCAAATATGTTGCATGTTCCAGAGATTAAGAGAAATTTGCTATCAGTTGCTTCTATAATTGATCTTGGCTATGAGGTGATATTCACTAAGACAAGTGCATAAATTATCGATAGTGGTGGCAAAGTTGTCGGCAAAGGAGAAAGAAGAAACAATATGCATGAGCTAAGTGCTCTTACAACCACCACTGGTGTGGGCATAAGTAAATTTTTGCATGAAAGATTTGGTCACATTGGTCTTGTAGTGTTAAAGGATATGTATAAGCAAGGTATGGTTGCTCATCTACCTATAGTAACTGAAATAAAGGAACCATGTGAAGCTTGTATGATGGGTAAACAACAGAGAAAGGCATTTTCACAAGAAAGAAAGAATAGAGCAAAGACTCCTCTAGAGTTGGTGTATATTGACTTGCATGGTAAAATGCCTACAAAAGCCTTGGGAGGATCTTCTTATTTTACGTTGATTATCGATGACTACAGTAGGAAGATATGGGTGTACTTTTGTTGAATGCTAAAATGACTAGATTTTCTGGCTGATTTTTGTTGTTTTTTAGGGCTGAATGGTTGATTTTTTATAGATTTTGAGTGATGACTGGTTGTTTTGGAAGTGTTTGAGAGTTTTTTGGATAATATTGATTATGCTTTGGAAGCTCATGATGATTTTCATTAGAAATATGAGGCTCTATAATGTTCTAATAGGTTCTGTTGAGGTTCTAATAGCTTCTGTTTTGTTCTATTTTTCTTCTGTATGAAGCATGGATTAATGATTGATGGAAGTTGAGGTCTTTTAAAAACTCATTGAATGGTTTTTGATAGTTTGGAATGGTTTTAGTATGAGTTATGTGGTTCTGATGTTTTCTATTGACCTTCTGTAACCTTCTGTTGAGCTTCTGTAAAGCCTATGTTTATGTTATGTTATGTTATGTATGCCTCTGTAAGTGTTCTATGGAATGTATGTGTAACTTTGGGAAAGTTTTCTAGTCTTGGAAAGAGGTGAATGTACATTCAAAAGAGCTCAAGAAAGTGGAAGAAGTAGCTATTGAAGACTCAAGAGAAGACTGGAGTGAAGTGATGGTGGTGACCTGTGAGAAGTCACTGTAGTGGCTCTGGTGACCTTTCATATCGGACACACCTTTTGAAAGGGGCATACATGACCAAAGAAGGATTATTATGAGTGATTATTGAGTATTGTAGTGAGGATATGATGTTCTATTGAGTGAGATAGGAAGAGAGAGTCAGAGATAGCCAATTCTATGCCAAGCAATGTACCATCAAGTGTACACATTGGCATACTCCCTCTGAATTATTTTTCCCTTGTTCCATTCTAAATCGAGTGTGAATTATGGGTTCCCGTGATTATTCATTGAGCAATGTGGGAGTTGGGGCTAGCGACTGTTCTTTCATCCTCCTCCACGAGCGACAATGAGCTGAATGTTAAACCCTTCATCATCACTGACAGATTTCACTGATAGAGCTACCTCCCTGGGTGCTGCTATGTGGTCCTTGCCATGATGGATGTGTGCTATAAAGACGCTCTGGTACCTTCTGCAGATGACTATGATATTGCGCGTGCTATCAACAATCACCGTCGATTATTTGCAAAATGAGACCAAGTGTTTCTAACCCTATTCCTTTTTTTGTTTTGAAGTGATGGTCATGTTTTAAGTGTAGGGACATCACCGTCCTGTCGAATGTCAAGTCTTCAGTCCCTGTTGCTTAGTTTACCCTTCCCATTCAAGTCTTAAGTGTGGGGACGCATCCTTGCGCGTTCTACGAGGTAGATACTCATGCATATCCCGATTTTGATCATGCATATATAACACAACCAGATTTTATCTTGATGGGGTCCCTTGTCCACCCACTCGCCCTCTCTCACCCCACTCCCGAGGACATTCCTCCCCTATTTCTCGCTATCCCTTGATTTGATGGGTTTCCATGTGAATGTACCCTACGTTCACTAGCACCCATATCCAACCTTATAACCCTCTTTGTCCCTTTGAATGGTACACTTTTTCTTTTAACGGCCCTCTATTCCGATCAATGGTTTCCAAGTTATTACTTTTTGAAGAATTTTACGTCACCTTGACGTGTTCCCATGTGAACATGGTTATGGATGTGAGAGCCTTGCCCTGTACCTTCCACTTGACATTTTTTCTTTTTACAACTAGTCATTTTGAGGTATGGTTTGTTCGTTATTAATTTTTTCAGGTTTTCGTGTCTTTTTCATGCGTCTTTTTGTTCTTTTTCCATGCAAACCTGCCCGATTCTCCTCGAAACTTTCTTCTAATTTGATAGCTTTTTCCGACTCACCTTCTTGCCCATTATCCCTTTTTACTCCACCCCATAATTTTTTTTGGATTTTTTGTTATTAATTTTTATATGTGTTTTTGAGCCCTGTTTTATCGTTTTTTCCATGCTTATATTGACATTTTACCTCGAAAATGCATTATGACCTAATCGTCTTGTTATCCATGCTTGTATTGACATTTTTCCTTTTTATTGCCTTTTGTTCCAAGGTACAGATCTTCCCCAATTAATTTTCGAGTCTAGTTGATGATGCGTTTTTCTTGTTTTTGCCATGAGAATGCGCCTTCCCATCCCCGGAACTACATTCGATGTTTTCCACCCTATTTGCGCTATGCTTCGGACATTTTGTGTTTTCCTTTCACCGTGATTCACCTGTCGGATTGTTTTCTATTCATTTTTATGTCTCGTTTCGGATATGTTTTTTCGTTTTTTCCATGCGAACAGGTCCTCTCCTTGATGGCACCCTGTTTTGACATCATAGATTGGTCTAACATGCCGTCTTACTCATTTTTCCTCTTTTTTGCTCTTTGTTCTGGCAGACAAATTTTCCGCCATTACTTTTTGTCTATTTTCACATTTCGATGTTATGCCGGTTTGCACGCGCACACCCTCGTTTCTGTCTTTCGACGCACGTGTCACGTTCATCTTGTTATCTGCCCTCCTTGTGCCTGCTCGCATCCGTTCCGTGTCCTCGGCACGACAAATTTCTTTACCCCCACCCGAGCATACGCGCAAGTCGGGGGGGATGTTTCTTTTCTCTATTCTTCTTTTTCTTTTCTTTTTTAACAACACTTATTATTATTATTAGTTTTTCAAAACCAAAACTGAAAAATTTTTAACTTAATATTTTTATTTTCCCCCCTAACTATCTCTCCCGTGTCCCCTCCCCTCCCCCTCCCTCCTCCCTCTTCTCTCTCCTCTTCGTTCTCTCTCTCTCTCTCTATCTCTTCTTCTTCTTCTTCTTCTTCTTCCTCCTCCTCCTCCTCCTCCTCCTCCTCCTCCTCCTTCCTCTTCTCCTTCTCCTTCTCCTTCTTCTTCTTCTTCTTCTTCGCCCACCTCCTCTCCCTAGATGCCTCGCCGGCCACTCTTTGGCCACCCGCCCTCCTCGCGCAGCTGCTGCCTGGCACCTGCCCCCTCTTTGGACACCCCCGCCTAGTTCCTCCTTGCGCCACCCTCGCTTGATTCCTCTACCTATGGTCGCTGGTGGGCTGCCGCCCAGTTCGTTGTTGCCACCGCCATGGAGCGTTGCCCGTCGCCGTGCGGAGCCGCCTGCCTCCTCTCCCTGCACCACCTCAGCCACCCACCCGCCCCGCCAACCAACCCACCCCACCACCTCCCTTCCCACTAACCCCCACCAACAAACACCCCCCCCCCCCCCCCCCCCCCCCCCTCCCCTCTTACTTAGCCCCCCTTCCCCCCCATCAATCTTATTCCCCACCCCCCTACTAAGCCCCCACCCCTCCCACTAAACCCCCCTCCCCCCGCCACCCCCCTCCCCTCTTACTTAGCCCCCCTTCCCCCCCATCAATCTTATTCCCCACCCCCCTACTAAGCCCCCACCCCTCCCACTAAACCCCCCTCCCCCCCCCCCCCCCACCTAAGCCCCCCTTTCCACTAAACTTCCCACCCTTACCCCAGCCCCCAATTCCCCCTTTTCCCTCCGTTGCTTCGGTGGCTCCCAACCGGGTTTTCGGGTGCTTGCGAGTGTTTGTGTGCGTGTGTGGGAGTCATCGTGTTGTGTTGGAAGCTGCTTGTGAGTGTTTGTGTGCACGTGTGAGAGTTGTCATGTTGTGTTGGAAGCTGCTTGCGAGTGTTCGACCTTATCCGTGAGATGGTGTGTGCCCATCCATTCACATGTAACCGGGTACCCCCATTTTTATTATAAAATTGTCCAAAACCTTCAAACACACATAAAAAATCATTAAAAAATCCTTAAATTTTCATTAAAAATCTAAAAAAGTACATAAAATTAGAAAACCAATTCTATGTTAAATGGAAAATTTTCTAAAATCTTTTTCCAAGATGAAATGCTAGTAACTAATTTCTAAAAATTCAAAAACTCAAAAATTTCTTTCGAATATATTTAACAATGAATAAAATTCATAAACATCAGAAATTAATTTCAAAAAAATATTAGAAAAAGGTCAACCTCTTTTCTCATGCTGATGAATAATAAATGGATATTCAATTCCTTAATTAATCACTTAATGATTTTTTATTCATTGAAAATTATTTTGAAATGCCAAAATACTTGAAAATTTGCAAAAAATCCTTAAAAAATGACAGGTAAATTCTAGAAAATCTTAGGATACTTCTTTTTAACATTTCCTATCTTTAAAGCTGTTTCAATCCCAATTTATTTTTTTTAAATCCCAAAAAACCAAACAAATAAAAAACCAAAAACCAAAACAACATAAACATTCAAACCTACATATTTAAATACATTCACAAAATCCACACAATAATTTCTCACCAACATATTAAAAATAAAACAAAACAAAAACAAGCTAATGAATAACTCCCACATGAAAAGAAACCACACATGATTTATCCCCAAGGCCAAATTTTCTTTTTCCGTTTTTCTTTCTTTTCTATTCTTTATTTTTTATTTTCCCTTGTGGTGTTAGTATTGGTTTCTTTTGTATTGGATAGGAGGTTGGCTATTCCCTAGTCACCTTGCTGTTGTCACCCTTGGATCTTTCTATTTCTTGGCATTGAGTGGATGAAGAATTTTTGCGCATCAGACCTTGCAAGTGCCCACATACTATCAGGTTTTTTTCTTCTCCTCTTTCCCTTCTTCACATGCATATCAACACACAAGTAATTGTAAATAACAATCACCCGACCATTGCACCCACACACAATTACCACAATGCACTTCCCTAAATTTGTAATTAAAATGAACCCGACCGTTAATTATAAAAGGAACCCCCATCGTTACACGCCCACTTTAGCACCATAACCCACCTAATTTCTGAAATTCATACATAGTGCACGCACACATGCACTATTTAGACACCATTAATATTTGTAATAAAAAATAAACCCCCCGAAGTCACGCATGCATACGCTTTGTACCAAAGATCATGCAATTTCTAAAAATGAATTGCATTGGTAGAGACCCCTGTCCAATCAAGTAAAATTGAGTGGGAATGGGCTACGCAAACGACTCACCCTACATTAATAGATTAATTTAAAAATAAATCGAGCTTAATTGATAATCTAATAAATGAATTCGATAGCATCACCCGCTCACTTCACCGCACCTTAGGTATACGCCTACGTTTACGAGGATTGGGATTTCTTAATCAAAGGTGTCGATAGTATTGGTTTGAGTTATTTTGATGGTCTAAATCTGTGATTCTATTTTGAGTCTAGTCAGTGTCGGAGATATGGTGTGCTTGATTATGGGTTCTCGAGTGCCTGATTGTTTGCATAGCATGAAGCTTTCGGTCGCATGAGTGCGTAGGTCATGTCCAATTTTTTACATAGGCTGTGGATTGGTTAGGGAGGTCTAGTCCGGTCTTGTCTGTCCTTCTCTTTCTTTGTCCTGATATTTTCCTTAGTGGTGGCTTGTTTGGGGTTTTGCAGGAATTTTTCCATTATTGGTTGTGTGTGTGGATATCCTGTGTAGTCTAAATGGCATCATCCTCTACTCCCCTGATTGTGATTCAACATGTGCCATTGCCAGCGCATGACTATTCCCTTCTCTTGGAAGCAGATTGTATTTGTCGTGCTGGTCTCCGTTCCTTTGTAGCGCTTAAGTTTCTACCAGTGGATCACAAGCTTTGCTTCTCTTTCTTGGCATCATACAAAAAATAGTTTGGCTTGCGATGCTTCTACCTCTCCACTACCAATATCAGTGAAGCGTTATGTCTACCTCTTTCTGCTTCCTTTGTACCTAGTGGTAATCAATTATTGACCGTCGAGGACATCCTTTCACTTCTTCAGAAGGAGACATCTACCCCTTTGGTGTCTAGAAAAATTATTACTAGTTCTGGGGTTTCTTTTGCTCTGATCTCCTCTCCGATGTGGAAGCAACTCTGCCAATTCCTAAAGACATATTCATGTTCGGAAAGCCTGCTTCCAAATGTTTTTCCAAGGAGCTTTTTACTATGCTTGTCCAGATCCTTGAGGGAGCCAAGTTTAATTGGGTTGCATTCATGTTGACCAAGATGGATTAACATTTTCAGAGAGTCAAAAAAGGTCAAGGTAGTAACGTCTCTTATGGTGTATTCCTTCAAAAGATTATTACCCTTGCCCCTCCTCCTGGTGGTGTGCTAGTGGTTGATCCTACTCCTCTTCCAAATGAGCCTCCACCTTCTGTTCCATCTCCTCCTTAATTACAACCAAATTCAGATACGGAGGATGAGCCCCCTCCTAGGTTCCTCAAACTAAATGTAAGCGTACTACAGGGTTGTCTAGTCCCTCTTTAGCTTCAATTGCAAAATCTTCTGTGCAAGATGCTACCCCTCCTATTTCTAGTAGTTCCCTCTCTTCATTCTTGTCTTGTCCTAACTTATTTGCTGCCTAAAGGGATGGACAACTAGATTAGCAGATTCCCTCTACTTTACAGATGATGTTGGCTAGATCTTTTTTTTCCCAGTTGATTTCTAGTGTCCAGTCTACATTGGAGACTCCCCTTACTTCATGTCTTCAGTCTATCTACAAGAGAGTTTATAATTCATTGCAAGACAAAGTTGACTCTTTGACTAATCAGTTGAGCGAAGCTTTGGAGGACTTGGCATCTGAAAAAACTACCCTCAGTGCTATTCATGAATAGATGACTGATGCTACTGCTTTGCTGGATTCCTAGCAAGCTCAAATCAAAGAGTTAAAAACTAAAGTAGTTACTTTGGAAGCTGCAAATGTGGCTTTAACTCAAGAAAAGAATGCAGCTATTGAGGATATGATAGAGTCAGATCATAAGTTGGGTACTTGCGAGGGTGAATTGCAACATTCCCAATACACTATTGAATTATAGAAGAAGCTTATTGAAGAGCTTCACCAGCAAATCACTGTTCTCTCTATTCCTCCTCTAGCCTTAGTGGTTTCTTTTGTATTATCTTCTACAAAGGAGCTTAAGTAGTTGCAACAAAAGGCTAAGCTGTGTGATGGGTTTTTTGCTAAGGTAGAATGCCTTCAGCACAACGAATGAATTGTGTGTAGGATGACTTTTCTCGCTATGCTGAATTGGTGTCACCTCCTCCCTCTTTCTGGATTAAGTATAATCAACAGAGGTTTGCCCTATATATTTCTCTAAGTAATGTGGATTTGGAACCTCCAGAGGATGGGTGGTCAACTCTATGGATTGTTGATTTGTTGAGAGCTGTCTTTCATAGATTTGTGGATGAGTTAGTTTCACATGAAGCCCAATTATTATCTTTTATGTATCTCATAGGACATCTACAAATTTCTGATGAGGAGGATTTGAATGTTTATGTGGGGGATGTCATTTTGCAACCCATCATGTATGTTCATTCAGTGGAGCTCTTATTAGTGAAAAGCTTGAAGACTTATCATCAACAAACATCTTGGTGTAGAGGGCATGCTTGGCATCCACCTTTGGAGGATGATGTTTTGAAACCTTGCTGTTTACAAAATGTCTTTTATAAGTGTGATATCTAGCCACTGCAAACTCAATTGTTGAGCTATCTTGCTAATCATCTATTGTTTATTGATTCCTTTTTCTAGGCCCTTAATTTTCATTGTTTCATTTATCCATTGGATCCTACTGATCTTCTTTCCTATTCTCTCATGTCCTATCCCCTTCCTTTATATGTTTCCCTTCTTTCTTCTCGTCCTGACACTATTCCTCTTGAACTTCCTCCTATTCCTTTAGCTTTCTCCGCACAATCTCTTCAAATGTTTTTGTTGAATTCTCCATCTTTTCCATCTTCTTATCCCTTCACTTACCTTCATTTTATTATTTGTTTTATCCACCTTTGCAATGTTTTCCTCTCATTTCATTACCATCTCCATCTGATTCTATTAACCGTCCTCCCCAATCCGTGTTGGATACACCTGGGTATGATAGTGATATTCTTTGCAGAAAAGGCAATGGACATTGCATGATTCTTTGACAGGACCGTGGCCTCCAATTCCAGGGTCCTGGGAGACATCTGCTACATGTTCGACTTCTTATCTTCATTTTGCTCAGGTGCATGTTGACTCAGAGGATACTTCTGTACGCCTTGAAGGGGATGTGTTGTTTACAATTCCTATAGAATGTACCTCAATATTTTATATGAGAGTAAAGCTCTTAAGTGTCTCAAGCTTAGCATGCAGTTTAAAAAGAAATATCTTGGTCCTACTTCGAAGTGAAGCCTTATCCTTGTTGTATCCTCTTTTCTTAATGACAAAACTTTTCTGTGCTCTCCATTTTTGGGGGCATGTGCCATTTAGACTAGCTGGTGTTGTATCTATGTGAGTTTTGTGTATGTTCTGTGATGTATGTGATGTGGTGTATTATACTCTTATGTGGATTTGAAGATGAAGATGGGCTTGATTGCGAAGTTGATGGATGGTAGTTAGTGATTCTACTTGCTTGATGGATGGACACAACCTTTTATATCCTTTATGAATTTGTTATAATTTTTTGTTGATTACATGATCTGTTCATGGATAAAGGTGTTTTCCTTTCATTATATGCTTTTGTTGGGGGTAAAGGCGCCTCCGCCTAGCTGCCCGTGTATTACTACACTGCCAGTACCCGCCACTGCACACTGTAGGTGGCGGGCACCCGTCACAGTCACTTATTCTTTATTCTTTTAGTGACAGTTTGAATAAAGGAAGGCCCGACCACACATTGTGGTGGTTGGAGTTCCCATTTGTGTCTCTCTCTCTTCTTGCTCTTTCTCTCTACCATAGTTCACTTCCAAGCAAGCTTCGATCCTTCTCACCTTTCAACTGGTATCAGAGCGAGGCTTCCCAACTTCCCAAGCTTGGTTTGTGGCATTCTTAGCTTCCATTCAAATACCTACAGCATTGGGTCTCCTTCCCGGCAGCCATAGCCGACCTTCCCGAGCTCCCGTCACTCCTCGGTTTCTCGATCACCTTCCTGGCCTATTGAGTCACCCTCAGGGCATTGCTACAGAGGTATTGAAGTGTTCTTTTATTTATTTTTTCTTCAGTTCTCAGGTTGCAGTCAAACAGGGCAGCCATAGCTCAAACCCTTGGGGCCTGGATCTTGCTCCCTCTTGCATTTGGGCACTTGAGGCTTCTTATGGGCCTCCGTGGACACCCCCCCAGAGCCTCCAACTGCTACCATTGAGGCCACGTGGATGCACAGGAGCAGAAGAAGGGATCAGCAAATTTGCGCCATTTTTTTGCTGTTCTGGACAGCACACTATAGCAGCTCACCTAATCCTCATTGATGGCTATGTCATGCTTCTTCGGGCTTGGCAATGCACTTGGCAATGGTCTCTAACTTTAGTTGAAGCCTCCTTGATCATTGGCATCAGTTTTGCATCCGTTGTTTCTGCTTGGCACCTTGCTTGAATCATGGGATGTCTTCCGTACTGCCATATGCAAGAACAAGCTTGATGGGCTGAAGATCAAAGATGTTGAGAGTACTTTATTGAATAAGGAAATCAATAGGAGAAATAATGATGCTTCCCACTCTTCACATGCATTGACTGTTACAGGTGGCAGAAATGGCAAGCATGATAATGATCATAAGGGCAGGGACTCTCAGAAGTCCAGGTCCAAGTCACGTGGTCATAGTAAGTCCCATGGATGGAAATCTAATCTTACCTATCATTATTGTGGAAAAGCACAACATATTAGGCCGCAATGCCATAAAATGTGCGATGATAAGCGCAAGGAAAAGGGAAAAGAAAAAGTGCATGAAAAGTCTTTTGAGACCAGTATTGTACCTGCAAAGTCCAGTGTGAAGATAAAAGAGGTTAATGTCATGCAGGCCACAGATTCAGATGATGATTACATACTTGAAGCTTCTTCATGCAATGCCTTACAGGCTTCTGAGATACATTCTATGTATGCGCAGTGCTGGGTCTCCTGGCTCTTATACCCCTTCCCAAGTGTGGTGTTGATGCCCCCAATCACTCACTTGGCAATCTTAGGCATCACTAGCTAGCGTTTTACCAATTTTTGCCCTGTTTTGCCCTGTTTTGAAACAATAAACCCTACCCTTCTCTGGTTCGATTTCCTAATTCTAACCTACGCTAAATGCAACAAAAAACGAAGGCAAAAAACTGAAATAGATTCTCCATGTTTTCCAATCATCAAACAACCAAAATATCCCAAAATACTTACTTGTTTTGAAGATCAAAAACACCCAAACTTCCTACCTATCTCAAGCTCCGTTTCAGGGATGAATCCCCTACTTCGATGCTCGATATGAGGCGCGCAAGTGCTCAAGCTTGAATCCGTTGGTCTCGACAACGGAACCAAAATGTTGTGGGAGCTCACGCTCAACCGCCAAGACCCACGAACCACTTATTGCTTCAAGCGTTTCAAGCAAGCTCTAATGGCTATCTCTCACCTAGCCAACACGCCGTGGATCCTACGAGTGTAGTGAGCTTACCTTGATGCCGATGTGAGTAGCCTCCTCCCTCGCACACCTCAGTAGCTCCATGATTCTTGATGCTAGCTCAAGCATCCTCAAGCCTTCTCCATCTCCAAGCTCCATCCTCCATAGCCGCGTGCGCGAGAGAAGAGAAGAGGAGAGGAGATAGAGAAGAGCTTCACCCTCTTGATCCCTCACTCTCACACACTCACTCCCTCACACTCTCACACTCCCTCTCTCAAGAGCACACACAAGCAAGAAGAAGAGAAGAAGAGAGCTCTTGGTAGCCACACACCAAAGAATGAGCTTCCATTCACTTTTTGAACTTTATATACAAACCCTAAAATCCCATGGGCACCCATCCCCTTTTTTACATGACCGGCCATTGTAGCAAGGTCTTTTTTCCATTTTCATCTTCTAGCCTTACGCCTCTAGCCTATGCCCATCTAATATTTTACAATTGGCACAGGAGGGAACGTGGTGCTCTTTTACAAGAGTTTTCCAAGTTTTTTGAGGCGCCTTTCATTTAAAATTGCACCTTTGGTCTCGGCTTAGCTTTTAGAGGTCGCCTGCGCATCTTTGCTCTTCTTCCATGCTTTTTCCGCTTTTTCCTTCATTCTCCGCCATTTTCTGCCATTTCGACTTGGGGTTAACATAGAGGTGGACACTTGGAAAACCTCACCAATGGACCTAGATGCCATCTTTGCCATGGTAAAGGGTGACCCAAAGGTTAAAAGTGAGTATGGACCTATAACAAAGTACATTCCTTATCTTGAGGATGGGCACAACTAGATGCATGTGTTGTCAACCATTAATCTTCCATTCTCGAAGGATGAGAGTGAATATAGGCAAGCTGTAGATTCTGCCCCAATAAACCCAACAAACCCACAACCTCAAACCTATCCACAATGCCCTTATGCATGATGGCTAGGAGTTCCATCAACACCAATCACCTATCACATCATAACTAACAAATTGGAACTCCATAAAATCCTTGAGTACCTGTCAAGTGAGCTAACTGGCAACCCAACAACAAACCTAAAGCCCCTCAAGGATCTCATGGAAAGCAAGGAGTAGCGATGGACTAAGGTGCACCACTTAAACCTGTCATATAACTAGACTCTCATGACAAGTGAGAAAAAGCTTGAGAACAGGAACCTGAAAACAACACATAGTCCAAGTATGAGGATTTCCAAGGATGAGTACAAATATTATTGTTCCATCACGAAGGAAAGCAAAGAGAAAGTGGATACCATAGAATATGACATGGATGAAAGAGTGATTGAGCAAATTAGAGCAGGCACTAAACCCTGAGAGGTCAATATGTTTAGAGTGAACAAAGGAGTTGCCAAGGTAGATTGCGATCGACCTTGGCAAGAATGCCTAGAGGTACTAGATTATGAGCAAGTGGATGATGGGACCTAAAATGGGCCGGCACTGGCTATGGCAGCCAGACCTCATACACACACCAGACAACCCCACCACACAGCCTTGCAGCCTGGAGTGTCTAAGATTCACTCTACACTAAATGTTGATGTCGATTCTACATTTGTATTAGGTCATAGTCCAACGTTAAACATCCCTTCTCCTTAGAGGGAGATCCCATAACATATAGGCATAATATCTCGTATCACACACATAGGGAAGCACCTCTCGGTTGACTGTTGTGGCTCCACTGCGACTCTCCTACACCTCGGATATTGGCCCCAAGATGCGTTGCTCCAACATAAAGTACACACGATACAAGCTCCACTCTTTCATTTTGAATGTATTCCAGGAGATACCATGTGTCCTTACCAAATAATTTTCCAAGAATGATCAACTAGCCTACAGCTTAGGACGTCTTCACACACTTAAGCGTAGGTCATCATAACGGAAAACAGGTGTTATGCATCCAGTTCTTTATATTCTGATACTATGGTTGATATGCACATGCAAAAGTGGATGATCCTAATATGCTCAAACATAATTTTCAATCAGAAACATGTCATGCACAACCAGGCTTTCCAATACTCATTCATTAACTCGTTGAGGTGATGTAAGGATAGCATCGAGACAACGCTCATGCTACTATCCTCTTAATTAAAATACTACGAACTCTATATCATGATATGCATAAGCAAAATCGTCACTCCTCAAACCATAACCAATGAGTTGTTAACCATGGTAACATTTTCCCTTTGGAATAGAGATCCTAAATCTGATCATGGCAATATGTCATATGAGATGATTCTCCACTATCCAGAAGCCAAAGCTTCTTCAATGAGGAAGAAGATAGAGCAATATCATTAACCTCAAATAGATAAGCAAACATAGACTTTATTGTTATGATAGATGTAGACTTTATATCTTTGGCACCATCCTTGGCTCCAAACTTCAAATGGAGGCATTTTCTACCAATATTTGTCTTCAAGGTATGTACCTTTCTGACATTGTGGGCACTTGGGTCTTCCCTTTGGAATTCTTTGAACACATCCCAACCACAAAATTGTATGGTGGTTCTAGCTCCACTAGTACTAGTCTCTCTATGTGTGTTAAACTCTAGAGATAGGGAGACTAGTGTAGAAAACATCTTGTTTTGGAGATGGAAGGTATGCCAAGAGTGTCATAAGCATGTCTTCAAATGATACTTTCTTGCTAAGGGATGGAAGCAAAAAAGATTATTTAAACATGTCTCCAAACCCACTAGAGAGAAGAAAGTGTAGTCCATACCTTTGCAGCAAAAAAGATTATTTAAACATGTACAAGGACCATATCATGGCAACTCATAAAGATAGAGGAATGGACTCGAGAGTTAAGCCTATCCCAAAGAGTTGCTCAATGAACATGCGATCCAATGTGGGAGTAGTTAGAACCATCCAAACACTCTTTCTCAAAAGTGAAAGAAGAATTGACACTTGCATAAAGGGTGATGTTATGGCAAAGTGAGGTCCTTTAGTAGGAGCCCTTCTAGAAAAAGGTGCCCTCGAGGGGGTAGGGGATCACACTCCAAAACACGCTTTGATTGTAGTTCCTTATCAGAGAGCCAATCTTTGTTTGATTAGTGATCTAATCTAATCTTTTTCTCATTAATCCTCACAATCTTCTAGATCATAAAGGTCTTCGCACCAATCTAACCAATATTCTCTTTGATATTCAAAATCAAAATCTAGACTTCTTCAGTCATTGACCTCATTAAAACCATTGAGCTAGCTAAACCAGTTAGTCATACTCCTTCTCACAAACTTGCACATAAGGGAATATGTTGTGCTTTGGTGTTAGGCTACTCCAAATTAGGAATAGATCACCTATATAGATTTTGTTTTTCAACAAGTAGACTGTAGATGGCTTATCTCTACCATAAACTATCAATTTGTCACAAGAAACATTGTGTTTTAGTATTGCCAATTGATAGTAGCAATTGTCCAACCTTTAGAGCTATAAACACAAGTTTATTGTACATGAAACATCAAAAAGTGTGCTCTTCTCTTCAAAGATGCTTCGAGTCCTCTTCTCTATGGTGATGGTACCATGTGAGAGTGCACAATAGAAGCGAGACATGAAAATGTTGAGAGAAGGAAAGCGACTAAAAGGAATGCAAAGAATGGGAGATATAGACTGAAATTATCTAAAAATGAATGTCAAATACAAGGCTGGACTGATCAATTCTCTTGCATGTAATTAATGTATTAGTGAGGGCACAAGGTCAACCTAATGGATGAAAATGAAGCAACATGAAGAAAGAGAGTGGTTGTAGTTGAATGAATCAATAAAGAGCAATGGGGGAAACTGTATAAATAGCTGACCTACCTTGAAACAGGTTGCCAACTAGCCCAAAAATGGCGAGCAAACCGATACATAGTTGACTACTTTTGATGCAGCCAACCTGCATTAAATGCTTCCCCCCAACATAAAAAACCTTGGCCAATGTGAACACAACCAAAACTGGTGCAAAAGTGAAATGCACCACAATTGGATCACTACTATGAACCCATAAAAGAAACTGACATGTTGAAAAACAAAATGCATTGATTTGTCACAAATCTCGTGTCTTTATCAAACTTTGACCAAGTTCACAATAAGGAGATGACCAACATAAAATACATGAAATGCTATCAAATAACCCACCCCCTAATTTGAATAAAACCAAAATATTACTTTCCTTGAAAGTTCTAGCTGAGAAATCTTTGAAAATCAACTAGTTGGACCAAGAAAATGTCCAAAAGTAAGAGTCCAAATAGACTGATCAAGTCTATGAAGGCTATTTTCAATCAATTCCAATGGGTATTATGCATGATGCTAGGCCATTTCTTGTAGTATAGAGGATGAATTCCTTCCAAATCTAGTGCAAGTCTAGCTTCCAATTGATGTCACTTAGAAAGCCAAATTGGGTGTAATTTTGAAAACTAACAATTCCTTTGGTCTATGAAACAAGATAATGGCTCAAAGTTTGGATACTAGAGTGGGACAATTGATGTCATTAGTTTCCACATTTGATAAACAAATGCTCCCTTCCTTGGAGAAAGATGGTTCTCTATGATGGAATCTGATTGTGTGATGCCAAAGAACCTATCATTCCAAAGCCCAATGTTTCAAAAATAGATCATGCCTTTGCTGTCCCATTGGTAACTTTTGAAATTCCATGTTTAGTTGTTCAAATGCAAAAGACTCTTTGTAGATGTCCTAGTTGATGAAGGATCCAGAGTAAATACAATTTTTGAATAGACATGCAAAGATATTCACTTGATGAATTAAGAGCCAGTTATTTTGGTGGTGAACATGGTAGAACAACACCAAATACTTCCTCTTGGTGTTCTCTAATCTATAATGTTGAAAATTTGTGGTGTTCAACTACGTGATGGTTCTTACTTGTGTTCATAGTGGAGGATATCCAAAATTCATGCCCAATCCTCTTGGGCAAGCCTTGGCTTTAACAAGCTTGATACAAGCATGATTACAATTGACAATCCATTGTGGGAAATCATATTTCAGTTGTGCATACAAAATCTTTAGTTCTTGGTTGCCATCTACATTAAGGGAAATGTATTAATATGTTGGAAGGCATTGATGAATATGCAAAGGAGCACTTCATGCAAAATCACTTGAACTTTGTTACTTTCTTAATATGGTCAAAATGTCCTCTTAGTACACGCATTCCCACTATGTTGAAGCAAATTCGATGGCTACAAAGATATCGATCTTGGCTCTTGATACCGCAAAACTTTCTAATCTTCTAGAACACTGCAAATGTTGACAATATCAAGCATGTGGAAAATGCTGGTAGTAATGAAGTGGATGAGCCCAATCATCCAATCTAAGACTTCAACTCCTAGTTTGTAACATGGTTGTCCATGTACTCTATGTGTTCCTCATACTTTGCAAAGTTCAAAAGGATGAACTTTTGAAAATAAGAAAAATAAAAATATGGCAAATAGTAAAAAAAGGAAGAATATAGTTCATGATCCCAACTCTTGACCACTTTGGGATTTGCTCATTGCATCCAACCTTCATACAAGTGTCATTTTTCATTACAAGGATAGTGAAATAAAGAGGGTAATGCTAGTGCCTACAAACTAGCATGAAAGAACCAACCATATAGGCAAAGTCTAAGCATGTCCCACGGGTAACACAAGACCCCAAAACATGGAATGTAGCCTTCATCCATAATATGAGGTCTGGGATCATGTAGTTCTTGGAGTGTATCATCTATTTGCTTTAGCAAAATACTCAACAAAGCAAGAGAAGCTATCGCAAGCTCACTACCTTACCCTCACTCAAGCTCAAGTGATGTTGGGGATGGAGCAAAGAGAAGATAGAGATGAATAGAGAGAGATAGGGAGAGCGTGCAAGTTTTGGTCAAGTTTTCATACTTCACCCTTCCACTTAACCTTTTGGCCCATTCTATGTGAGTATGCTCAGCTCTTAGACTTGGCTTTTGGGCCATTTACATGCAATGGTTTAGAAATTGTATGAGTGGGACCTAAATAGCTTGAATCAATTGCTAAAGTCCTAATTTAAGCTTTGTGGTTGATGCTTATCCTTCTTTTGACTTTCACATTTGATTTCTATTCCTTTTTTTGGCACCTTTTCTATGCAAAATCTTTTAAATAGCTTCTCTTGCCATTCTCTTCTTCACATCTGACTTCTATTCTCTTTCTAGCACATTTCCTATGTGCAAACTCTTTTTAAATGGCTTATCTTGCCATTCTCTTCTTCATGTTATGCTATAAATGGGCAACATTACCTTCTCACTAGAGTGTATTGGTCCCTTAGCACTTTGTGATGGGTGAAGGGGTCCCTTAGCACTAGAGTGTATTGGTCCCTTAGCACTAGAGTGTATTGGTCCCTTAGCACTTTGTGATGGGAAACTCTTTTTAAATGGCTTCTCTTGCCATTCTCTTCTTCATGTTATGCTATAAATGGGCAACATTACCTTCTCACTAGAGTGTATTGGTCCCTTAGCACTTTGTGATGGGTGAAGGGGTCCCTTAGCACTAGAGTGTATTGGTCCCTTAGCACTTTGTGATGGGTGAAGGGGTCTTCGATATTAGTGACAAGGATAGAGGTTGTGATCAATGGATTCCATGGCCATGGGAATAAGAACTCCCTCCCTAGGTTGTCTATCTACCTATTTGAAAGTAAAGGTTGGGTAAAAGTGAGATTGAATATGGGTCTAATTCTAAGCAAGCTAGAGCTCCTTAGGTATGTCCCACCCTTTGCAACTTTTCTCAATCAATGAGGGATTATGATGTGGCTCATTAATCTACAATGTTACTTCATTTGAGCAAGCTCAATGTCCTACTTTGCTCCCTTAGATCCATTACATATCACATCTCTCCCATTGATTGATCTTCAAATGTGGTAGCTAAAGGCAACAAGTGTAGATCTTGCAATAAAGAAAGGTCAAAAGAAATGCAAAAAGGGAGGCAAGAAGAAGAAATGTGGCAAAGGCAATAGAAGAACCAATGACAAGAGAAGACCTAAAGGTAGTATTTGAGCAAGAGGTAGGATATACAATGTATAATCGTTTAAAAATATTGTAGGCTCTATAGACACATTTTCTAAAGATAAACTACTTGCTTCACTCTCATGTTATTTATAAAATACTATGGTTAGAACTCCAAAAGCATGCATACTTAATTAAATATATTATGGGTAGCGCACCAAGCTCTACGAGCATTGTAAGTTCCTAGAGCATTAATAGAATGGATAAAGTGTCCTCCCCGTTCTATAGTGCACAAATGTGCTTACATCGCTTGTAGGCCTTCTCAACATACTTGCAAGTTTTTACAATATCTACAAGAGAGAGCTCAATGTGTAAACAAAGAACACATATTGCTCTAGAGTGCATCTTTACTGACCTTGCCGCCTCTTAAGCCTTGCCCCAAGAGTATTAAACCATTGTTATATAGCATGTAGGAGGCTAAAACTAGCTAAGCCATATACTCGATGGGGCAGCATATAGTTGAGCATGGATATTTATTAAAGATACTTCAATTTTGCTAAGTGTAGTAATCTGCAACTAGGAAATTATGTATAAAATATAATTTTTATTAGTAGTGGGCTTTGATTTTAGATAGCATTTTTACCTACATATTTATGAATGTATTGGTGAATCCAAATAATTTTATCATGTCGATTGTTTATTTACATGGGCTGGATATGTTTTTGAAATTCTAAATCAGGGAAAGTATTGGTGTAGTTATTGAATATCCTTGAATTGAATAGCTTAATCAAATGAAAAATAATCTACTTATTGAATGTGTTTATACGTGTGTTGTTGATTACTGAATATCTTAGTTGAAATGCAAGTTCTGATTTGTTGTAGAATTGAAATCACTTTGTGTAAATGTGTTAGTTTGGTTATAATGGTATTTGAAGGAGATGATTGCTTGTGTTGCTTGCCTTATTTCTACAAATAGAGAACAAAAAAGTTCACTACGATAACTCCTTTGCAATAATTTGCTATGATGATGTGGTTAATAAGGTAAATTGATCAAAATATCTCTACTTGAGCCCCATCATGTTTCTTATACTATTTGAGTTGCTTACTTGCATGAATTATGTATTTGTTTATTTGTTTTATTTATGAATTTATCAAGCATTTTATTTCTTTTAAGTACATCATCAACTTATAAACTAATGCAAGGCTATTTTCTATGTTGGAAGTTAAGTTAAAGCCTATGATAGTACTCTAAAAATTAGTTAAAGTACTAGCATATTTAAAATCCTAAATAAACCCTATGATTATTAATAGATCCTTATATATTACAATTCAAACTCACAACAGTTTAGAAGGCCCAATTTAAGATGCAACTTAGGACTAGCCAACCAATTTCAACACCTAAGTATCATTAGATGGAAAGCTTTTTGTAATGTTTTATGTTACTTTTTTTAAAATTTTTATTAATGATCTTAGCTTCAAAGCTCACTCCTCAAGGAGAAGAGGATCATGCACTAGACGTGGCCATATGTGATGGAGTATATTGTATGATAGAATCGGTCACATGATACATTCTATTGTCATGCAATAGATCACATTTTTTAAATACAAAATCTATCTAGTATGCTTATATGAAAGTGTATTATACCTCATACTTTTTCCCTCCTTTGTATAAACACCTATATATCTAGTATAGAATGAATTGCCATAATCCACTCATGATACTTGTTGTTTCTTGACATTTAAAAACAAAGTATCAATTATCTCATCAAATTGTACTATAAACTTGCTTTCTTGAAAGAAATCCTATGCATCAGTGTTTTAGTAGATAGCAACTACACCCAAATAAATGTATAAAATATTGTATTTTTCAGTCTTAGCAAAGTTCATTACATTGGATTTTGCATTATCTTGTTTGAAAGAAAATATGTATAAAACATTGTATTTTTCAGTCTTAGCAAAGTTCATTACATTGGATTTTGCATTATCTTGTTTGAAAGAAAATATGTATAATAAGAAACTTATGTAATCGCATTCATTGTAAATGAAAACCACTAATATAGCTTATTGAATGGTTTCAAATATGATTGTCTATATTTCACATATGCATTACATGCTTTGTGCCAACTGTATAGAATGGAGCTCTCTGCATCAACACCAATCATAACAAGCTCCTTTCTTTTCTACATGCACCGTTTGACTTTCTTTTCAACAAATTCATTCATGATGCATGACTATTACATTCCTAAATGGAAGACCTACAACACCACTTAAATTTCAAAATAGTGGAGTTTTTTCCAATACTACAAAGCCAATTAAGAGAAGATGATTTAGAACTATCCAAAAAATTTGTGGAAACAATGCAAATACCTCCATATTAACTTCGTCTTTTTTTGGTAGGGGAAATTTTGAGATTTTTTGGAGAGATGTTGTCATGGGTATTGGTGCTTAACATGATAACAAGGGCTAGGAGTTAGTGCCTTGAGTACGTGGACTTTATAAAACTTTGAGTCATGATTATGTAGCTGTCATTCTTTTAACAATTACTCTATTATAATTATATGGGGCTCAAAAAATCACCCTGAATGAGAGTACAAGTGAGAAGTCAAGTGAATGTTATTTAAGTGTGGTTCAATTTCAAATTTTCTTTGAAATTTCCTATCATAATGAGTCTTGCATCAAGGCCTCCCAAGTTGTCTATATGATCTCCCATTCAAATTCCTTCAACATTTTGATGTCCTATGGTCTCCTTGTAATCGCTACTCATGGGACAATGTCCAAGACTTTACTCAAATAGTAATATATCCTCCTTCCATGCACATGGCCCTCCTCTTTGATAGCATAAAGAGAGGGGGGAGGATGGGTGGGAGGGAGGGTGTGTTAACGTGATGTAGGTTTTAGATGTAGATCCAGGAAGCAAAGAAAGAGCAATCAAAAGCCTACCCAAAATTTTAGGAAGGAAAGAAAGAGTGATCAAAAGCCTACCCAAAATTTAAAGAAGGAAAGGTGACTAGAAGCACAACAAAGACTTAAAAAATTCACCAAAAAAATCAAGTCTAAGAAGCAAGGATGCAATGAAGGCCGAAAATTTGAGATCGATGCTATCAAAGTCTAAAAATGTGGGAAATATTGAAAACCTAAAAAATGTACTAAGTTGTAAATTCATTGGTCATAACTCTTTGAATTTTTGTTTCAAGCACCCAACTCACTCTCATGCACCTTGTAATCCAAATTATTGAGCATTAATAGGTGCCAGTGGTGAGTGAATTGGGAAAAATCAAGAGAAAAAACATGATCAAGACATTAGTGACTCTAAGGGCATGTGTGAAGGGAGTCAAGACCATGGGGGGTAACTTTGAAAATAGTCATTGCCCAATTGTAAAAGAGGAAGCCCATATTTAAGTGGGAAAAAAAACTTACGGAATTTGGTTCATGGTTGCAAAATCTAAAATGTTATCTATTTTTATCTTGGTTATCAACTTTTCTACTCTATTCTATCTTATGAATTGTACTAACATATACGAGCTTGAGGAAGAGAAGTGCATCTGTATGCTATTTCCTAGCTTTCTTCTTTGGCTCTCCTTCACTCGATTGAGAGAGAGAGAGAGAGAGAGAGAGAGAGAGAGAGAGAGAGAGAGAGGATGTCATGGGCCATGTGATGGACAATAATTAGCTAGTTGCAATCTATAGCGATTAGCTCAAAAAGACCAATATATGTATGCATCATCAAGAAAGATTTGCTTGTATAAATATCATTGCAAAGTGAGATAGTGTGAAGAATCAAGCTCAGTAAATTTACCGACTCCCTCCCAACAATAGGTTAGCTAGATGACAGGTGTCGCGTAATAATGTCGATCAAACCTAGCTATACTAGTTAGTTATTGACTAAGTCTCTTTCACACTGTTATGTAGACTAAGATCTTACTTGGTATGGTGTGTGTAAGCTAAAAAATAATGAATAATTTTTATAAAAAAATAAGACAAAAAAGAGAGTACTTTGCTCTATCTATCTATCTATCTATTTGTTTGTCTGTCTATCTATCTGTGTGTCTGTGTGTCTGTCTATGTGACTGTACACACACACACACACACACTCTCTCTCTCTCTCTCTCTCTCTCTCTCTCTCTCTCTCTCTCTCTCTCTCTCTCTCTCTCTCTCTCTCTCTCTCTCTCTCTCTCTCTCTCAATGGTATTAGAGCCATGAGACTTGAGAGCATGTGAGCTTGGCATTGCAGGAGCTAGAGTAGGAAAACAAAAACCGATTGTCATCTGAAGCCTGTGAAGAAATCTACCCTACAATAGTGGGTGGCAGACATAACCAACACTTGAAGCGTATGTATCAGTGAGTTTTGGAGGCTACGTTTGTCAGAGCCTATTGAGGCTTGGAGTGGGAGCAGCAAATCAGTGTGGATTCTACAATTTGTGCCTATTTTTTTATGCAATGAATGGGCATCACAAAGGAAGCACTTAAGCAAGCATAAGATAAGCATTGGAATCCTTAAAATGTATGACATATAGCTCATGAATGGAGCTCATATAACTCACTTGAATGCTAATGAAAGTAAGCTTCATGAACAGTTGGAAGCGGCCTTGTTGAAGGCTGAAATTAAGCTTGTCATATCTCTAAATGTGCCCCTAGTCTATGCCAAAAAATTCAGACATACTCTCAGTCATGAATCCTTGAACTTGGTACATGTAATCATCATAAGATACTTGGCAATGTATATGCCTTTAATCTTGTGCACTTTGGCATGATCAAGAGGAGTTAAACATTCAATTCTAGAATGCTTTTCACAATCTTAAAAATGTCATGAAATAGTGGACAACTACACTTGAATCTCTTGAGCATTGTGAAGGTTGTTTAGTACTTGTAGATGCTTGGGCATTGTTCCATGAATGGAGGATGTTTTTGTGAAATGCAATGAGCATTGAATGTTGAGTCCAGAACTAATGTATTGCTAGATAAACAATTCATTGAGTGTTCATAACCAGTGAGGAGGTTTTTTTGTCACTACTACTAGTTGTATAATCAAGCATTAATGCCTATATGACTATGTATTGATTCCCAGAGGTCATGAAACATGTCTACTATGACTTGAGGCTGTTTTTGCTGAAAATTTCCATGTTTTAGCTGAGAATATACTACTAGTTATTCACATGTTGTTGGTTATAGACTGCTTATTTGTCCACTGCTAAACAACTTGGTTGCATAAGGGGTATGCAAGAGATGAAGTCCACATGAACAGGTTATCATGTCTAGATGTTTTGCCACATGCTTGGGGATGTTTTTGACATGTCTGTAAGCTAAAATTTATTGGTTATTGGATAATTTACTGTCATAAAGTTAGTGGACTAAAACTATCCTGCTTTAACGGTGAGCTATCTATGCATCCCAGAACGAAAGGTTTGGAACTTCCATGTCTACAATATGCTCAAATGAGCTGAACTGAATTGATTGAAGGGTACAAACTGATGTACTTGTGTTGTTTGGATGCTATACAAATATCTTGATCAGTGGAAGATTTACCTTGGTTGCAGGGAGTCAGGCACTAACTAGTTAAGGCTGCAGTGAATACATAGAGTTGTCATTATGGCAAATGCTGAAAGGACAGACAATATCACTCAAATAGTGAGTGAGAAACTGGATAATAATAACTATGTTATCTAGAAATTCTGCATGGAGAATTTCCTTATTGGAACAGGCCAAAGAAATTTGATAATATGTAATAACCCTCCTCGTGGTTCCATAGGAACCCCCTACAAATTTTAATAAAATTAATTGAAAATTTTTTACCTCCTTTCCCCCCTGTCGTTGCCGAACAGGTGGCGCGGGGAGGAAGAAGGAGATGACGCCGATGATGAACAGGGAAGGAGTGGAAGATGGTGATGAGGAAGATGAAGACGATGATGATGATGTTGAGGGAGGAGGCCATGTGGCCTACCACCCCCCTAGCCTCTCATAGCCCACGGCCAGCTAGGAGGCCCAAAACTCCCGCCACCACCATGCAACACTCCACGTCCTCCCCACCACTCTCCCATTATAAACCCCCCCCCCCCCCCCCCCCCCAAATCAGAATGAAAGAAGTAAGGGAGAAGAGAAGGCCTTGACACGGCACGCCGCAATGAGACACACAGAGAGAGAGAGAGAGAGAGAGAGAGAGAGAGAGAGAGAGAGAGAGAGAGAGAGAGAGAGAGAGAGAGAGAGAGAGAGGGGGGGGGAGAGAGAACCTTCTAGAAGGTTCCTCCCCTTCCCCTCCTTAAAGGTTGGCCACATGCACTTATCTTTCTTCCTTTCCCGTGATATTGTTCTCCACCCCGCAAGCTTAATTTCTCCCCCCCCCCCCCCCCCAGTTGGCCCCCCTCTTCTTGAGTAAGAGGCTCCTAAGGTCTTGTGGGAATCACGCCTAAAAGAGAGAAAGATCGAGAATGGCCCCCAAGCGGATGTAATAACCCTCCCAGAGGTTCCATAGGAACCCCCTACAAATTTTAATAAAATTAATTGAAAATTTGTTAACCTCCTTTCCCCACCTGTCGTCTCATTGAATAGGTGGCGCGGGGAGAAAGAAGGAGATGACGTCGATGATGACATGGAAGGAGTAGAAGATAGCGATGAGGAAGAGAAAGATGATGACAATGATGTTGAGGGGGGAGGCCACGTGGCCTACCACCCCCCCATCCTCTCACAGCCTATGGCCAGCTGGGAGGCCCAGAACTCCCGCCACCATACACCACTCCATGTCTTCCCCACCACTCTCCCACTATAAACCCCCCCCCCCCCCCCAATCAGAATGAAAGAAGCAAGGGAGAAGAGAAGGCCTTGATATGGCATGCTGCAGGGAACGAGAGAGAGAGAGAGAGAGAGAGAGAGAGAGAGAGAGAGAGAGAGAGAGAGAGAGAGAGAGAGAGAGAGAGAGAGAGAGAGAGAGAGAGAGAGAGAGAGAGAGAGAGAGAGAGAGAGAGAGAGAGAGAGAGAGAGAGAGAGAGAGAGAGAGAGAGAGAGAGAGAGAACCTTCTAGAAGGTTCCTCCCCTTCCCCTCCTTAGAGGGTGGCCACATGCACTTATCTTTCCCCCTTTCCCGCAATATTGTTCTCCACCCCTCAAGCTTAATTCACCCCCCCTATTGGCCCCCTCTTCTTGAGTAAGAGACTACTGAAGTCTTGTGGGAATCATGCCTAAAAGAGAGAAAGATCAAGAATGGCCCCCAAGTGGAGAATGTCACGCACGGATAGCAATCCCACAACAAGCAATGAAGCTTTAGGTGAGGGCATCACTGTCAATCCAACTACATTAGGTTTGACAAGAGTTGATGGACCTATGAGCAACACCCCATTTGTGGCCACTCAGGTCCAAGTTCTTCGCTCTCTCTAATAAAGTATTAAGCATTGATAAGTCTTTCATTAGTCTTTACTTAGGACAATATTGTTTAAGGTTTGCAAGGTTACCTTGAGGGTTATGTACATAGATGGTACATGCATGTGAAAGATTATATGTAACATACATCAATGGTACATGAAATGATCTCGCATCAAAAGTCTTGCATCCATCCTATGAAGGTTTTGCATTAAATAACGGTTAAAGAGTTTACCTTGTGCTGCCAAACCATGAATTGAGCAACTTGCACAATAAATCGGGAATTATTTTCCATTGAAATATAGTCTTGCATCATATAAGAGTTTATAATTGTTACAAATTTGTCTCGCATTCTTTGCCTTAGGAGAAAGGAATATAAATTCAAGTTAAAATTCTGCATAGTATTGCGTTAGGGAAAGGCCAAACTATAAATGCCACTTAGAGAGGAGGCTTAAATTCTCTTGCTAGATTGATTATCTCGCATTGAAATGATAGAACTTACATCTTGTACAGTTGTATGAGACCTCATCATATGCCTTAGCCAAAAGAAGGGAGTGTTAAGTAAAATTTTGCATAGTATCGCTCTTACATCCCAAGGGGGAGAGCGAATATGCGGGTAGAAATGTTATCACGTCTATTCTTGCATTGTTTGGAAAAATACAATTGGTTTTGTTGGTCCATCAACTGAATGCTTTTACATTCAATTGATTGTTGGATTGTCATCTGGATGATTATTCCAAATGCTTGTGTTTGATGGTAAATTCATGGCAAGGGTCTCTGATGACAAATTGTCATGGGAATAAAGGAATGTTTTCTTGGAAGATGATATTAGGGCTGACTGCCTTGACTGTGCTTGATTCTTAAATGATTTAATTAAGGAAAGGTTCTTTGCATGGGTGGATCACCTCCAAGATCACACCATGGATTAACTTGGAAAGGGCACTGCTTGATTCATTGGTCGAAGGTCGAGTGGTGGAAAGGCCAACCACGAGAATAATGTTTTCACTCCTAGGCAGCTTGCGGGTCAGGTGGAGCTCTAGACACCCCTTGCCAAGTACAAAATGGAGTTGAGGACCTCTGTGCCCCCAATGTCTGTGGTGTTGGAAGATCCTATTCTAGATAAAGGATGGAAATTGTGGTGCCATGTGATTTGGACCAGTTACTTCTGCAGGGTAGAAGGGACATATAATTTCTCCTGTATGGGTAGGAGACAAAGATTAACTTGAAGATAAGTTAAGGAACTTGTTTGTCAAAAGAACTGCTTGCTCTGTATTCGTGTCTATGTTTTTAATTACACGAACAAACCATGTTCCCTAAAAGGCTTAATTAAGGAAGCTGATTTTAAATGTCACACATAAATGTGGTAGGACCTAATTAAATAACTAAAGAATGCATGTTGAGGGAAGAGGGTGGGCGAAATCCTCGACGGGTTTGTCCTTATGACAGGATGGTCCTAGAGAACTGGGAGACTTCTCATAAGGTTTTATTGAACCCTTAGAAATTGTTAGGTTAGAACACTGATTCATGCCATTTTAGGGGACCGGAATGGGATTATGCCGTACGGGTAAAGAGGTTGAGTGGCACATCCCTCTTGTTTTCCATTCTCCTTGAACTAAATGCAGTATGGATCTACTTCAGTTGGGTATGTCTGTGTAAAGTACGATGTCTGGGACCCGATGCTAGAATGCTATCAGGAGACCTTGACCACTAGGATCCCAAATTTCAGGTCGATCCCAGTGGGTTTGGCCTTGAACGTTTAGTTGCGAGGCGGACTCAAGAACCCTAGGGGACAAACCCTATAACATTCCATGGGAGTGCCGAGTAGCATCACTTAGATTCGTCTCTCGATGGATTGCTAAAAACATGCATGGATAGGCACATCACATAATAGGTGTTAAAGTTGAGCTCAAGCTTCCCAACAAGACTCCGCTATCTGTGCTGGACAGTTGAGGGCACATCATGCTTGGATACAATGGCTATTATTATGTATGTCAAATTCCATGGTAATGCAGATTATGAATTGCAAGACACCAGAAGATGCATGGAATATCCAATGAGGTATTATGGTAGTGTGATGTAACGTGCCTAGGTCACGATACATTTTAGTAGTCCACCATCAGGAGTCTGATCTAAAAGATGCCGCTTGGCACTCCCACGGAATGTCACAGGATTTGTCGATTAGCGATTTTTGAGTCTACTGTGCAGCAAAACATATCGGCCAACCTTGTTAGGATCAACTTGAATCTTCCTGGATTTCTAATAGTCAAGTCATTTTACAGCCTTCTAGTGCCAGTCTTCAGACGCGATCTACTTTGTGCAGAGCATCTAAACCAAGGCATGGACTCATATCGCACTACTTGGTTCAAAGAGAATGGGAAACAAGAGGGATGCATCACTTAACCTCTCTACCTGTAGGGTAAAGTCCCATTTTGGTCCCCTAAAACGATATGAGCTAGGGTTCTACCCTACATTATCTAAGGTCAATACATCATCGTGATTTGAATGTTGAGAAGCCTCCCAGTTCTCTGGGACCACCCTACCATAGGACAAACACGTCGAGGGTTCCGTCAACCCGCTTCCCTTGATAGCTTTAGTTTTATTTCTACTTACCTAAGGGCACATTAATGGTAACACATACAAGCAGCTTCCTTAACTAACCCGTTAGTCACATCTTCCTTTACGTAATTTTATACACTGACATGAAAATAGATCAGACAAATTCCTTGAAAGTAAACTTTATATTAAAATTTCAATTGAGATACAAATCCCATCCATGGGAAGATTCCCGCAATCTGTAAGGATCCAATACAATTGACGGGGTTGCGGAGCACACAGGTAGTCACTTATGTGTCCATTTCATTTACATATGACGCTTTGTTCAGTGTTATGTATTAAATATGATTGGTTTAATGCTACTTTTTTTTATTATTACTTATTAATATCTGCTCCTACAAAGACTAATGTGCAGCATGATAGTCTAGATGACAAAGAAGAGGTGAGTGGTGATAGTGATCAAGGGGAGAATGATGATGAAAAAGAAAAGAAGCACTCAAGGAACTTAGGCAAGCAAGTCTCTCTAGGACTGATGAAGGATGTGCTGAGTCAATTTTATATAAAAAAGAGGACGCTGCCTCCTCTTGTGCCTCTTTGCAGATTAGATGCCCAGTGGTTGATTCCTTCCTTTGATTCCACTAGTTATCTTGAGACTATGGGACACTTCCTTGTGTCAGTTGAAGGTCCGAGAGGGGAGACCATGTCTGTGACAGCCAGCAATCTAGATGAATGGGGTCCAATATGGCATCAAAGAAATGAGGATTTTGAGAGGGCTCTTGGAAGAGAGTGGCAAGACCTTAAGGGTAAATAGTTCTTGGTTTGGGATGGAAACCACAGGCTTAAAACGTGGTGGAAACGCATCAAAGAAAGTAAGTTGTCCACTATACATGCAAGTATTGAATGTTCGTATCCCATTCTTATGTTTGTTGGTTTTCAATTACAGAGTACTCCGACTGTGCTCACTACCATGTTAGTGTACGGTGCCAATTCATTGAGGTGCCAAAGGCAAAGGAAGCAGAGCTACTACTCACACTAGACACCACCAACACGTAAGTCTTCTTCCTTTACCTATGCTCCTCTTTGTAATATGTTACACTTACATTCTCATATTATGCTTTTGTTTGTTTTCAATAGTATTGCCAGAGCTCATGTTACTCCAAATATTGCGCATGAGGTGTATATGTTTCAAAAGTTTGGTATTGCAAACAAAGACTCCATTCTAGATAGATTGAGTCCGGCCATGAGGAAGTGGGCTGAGGTTGAGATGAGTATAGAGGCAAGGTATTATCATGGTGTTGCTCCACGGTATAACTCTCCTTGCGATTTAATATCTCAACTTGTATGGAAGGTGATTTTCTTTCTATGGCTCACTTGTATGAGATGTGCTTTTCTATCTCTAATTTAGTTTTTTTTTTTTGGAATGATAGGATGAATTTCATGTCTTCATCTCAAAAGAAACTGCTAAGCTTGAGGCTCTTGGTCTAGATGAGGTAGAGAGGAAGAAACGTTTGGAGAAGGCTACAAGGGTGGAAGAGGAGCGCCTTAAGGATAGGGGTTACAAATAGCTATCCATTGCTAATCCCCAAAATGGTGATGAGTTCTTTAAGTTGTTATTTGGGCTAAAGTGGGATGATGCAAGCATGCTCAAGATCACAAGAGACAAGCTGTATTGTCTCACAAGCTCAAAAATCCCTGCAGAAAGGTAATTTGTATATATAAAGCAAGGTGTGTGTATGTGATGCTTTTTTCTTCAATGCTTTCTATTTGCGTATATTGTTGTGCATCACAGGAAAAAAATATTGTTGCATCTTATGAGTCTCACAAAGGCCAAAGACCCCCAATACCCGCATTTTGGTGATTATAAGCTCTTTCGGGTTTACATGAAGAAAGAGACATATTGGGCTCACTTGCATTCGAAGGCACTACTTCAGATTGATAGGATACAAGTAGAAGGTCCACAGCTACCAGATTCATTTGAGGAGTTCTTTAAGCTTAACATGAAGAATCATGTCATGCAGGTTGACTCAATGCAGTGCATTCATATTGCTTTCTTAAGTTCTTTCTTAAAATGTATATGTGCTAATGTTAAGCGCTTGTGAAACTTGTGTAAGCTTTTGTACACCTCTTGGATGGAGTGAAATCTTCAGATGTTGCAGAGAAGATGCCAGAGCTTACGTTTTCAGCCAAACGTGTGATTTATAGGTTAGCATGCATTTTCATATTAGATTGTGTGTCTGATTTTCATATTAGATTGCATGCATTTGCTTGCGTAATTGGCAAGAATGTTGCAGGTGGATACTACAATGTATAGAAGAGAAGAGGCTGGATGCAGCTCCGCAATTCACAAGAGAGTGGATTGATGTTCGTGACGAGAACACTATGTATTCTCCATCATTATGTGAGAGAAAATTGACGGCATGGGAGGCAAGTGTTTGCCCTTGGTGGCTGGATTACCCTGTGGGGGTTATCCCTAAGCAAGAGAAAGATTTGCATGACAGTAAGTACTTCAATCTATGTAAACATCTCGTCGCTTTTGTAGCAATAGTTTTTGTGCTCATGCATGGGAGTCTAAGGGTGAATGATACTATGTAGGATTCAAGGAGGGAGTTGATACTCATGAACCGCTTACCGCACCCACCACTGTAGAGGAGCAAGCAACCAAGGCTACCAAAGGTGCCACCCAGGGTACTCAAGGTAATCCAGGGAGAAAAAATGTGCCAGAGTCCTCTATGGCGCCCACCACCTCCTTTGTTGCAGATTCATCTCTTGGTCGAGAGAATTGGGAGAGGCGACCTATGACCCGTTTAGTAGGTGAGAAGTCTTATATTAACTTGAAATTCGTGTATGATTATTAAAAATAAATTACTTTGAAATAATTATTGCAGGGTTCCAGTATCAAACATATGTTGATGCTCTATTAGTGGATGTGACCCAAATTGATAGATTTGCCCTTGATAGGTAGACATGACAACTACATATTGCAAGAACATCAATTTACATGTTGCATATAGCATTACATCATCGTTTACTTTGCATTAATGACTATGTTGTTTTGTGTATAGCATCAACAAGTTTTTTGCAACACAAAAGATGCATCTTTATAGCAAAGATGGAGTTCCATGTCAAGAGGTGGCTCGATTGATATTTGCAGATTTTCCTATAAGCTTGCTTGTGGATGCTCTAGGTCCCATCCCATTGGGTAAGTTATGCTTTCTATCACACAAGGTTTACATCAAACTCACTTCTCATATATCATAATGCCAATGTTGTTTGTAGAGGGCATGACTATTCCCAAGTGGAACACGTTCTCAAAGGGTCTAGTTATGGGTTGTATGGACCTTGCTCGCGAGTATTTGGCCGACCAGGGATTCTTAGTCACTATGTGCTTAGCAGAGCATATAGGTGAGTTTATTACGGATGCGGCAAGAGTGGGGTTTGTGCTTCACCGCACTTGGACACTCATGTGTGACTCCAAGGCTTATCAACATCCCGTTACTAGAGAGGCGGTAAGATAACAAAGTTGGATACGTTGAACGTACGGTTGTATGTTCTAAATAAAGTTTGTGTTACATGCTTTAAATAAAAACATGGATCACTTATTCTATTTCCACTCGTGAATAGGTACTTGATCTTACTGTGTGTCTTTGGCATCGTGCTGGTCATGTTGTGCCTTGCTACGACAGAGAGGCTGGGGAGAAGATTTCAGAGAGATTGTTTCCAGCGTATCGTAGCTACATGATGGATGATTGTGTCTTTCCCATGGACGTTGATGGTGTCATTGTCAGAGGCGGAGCAGAGAGGTCTCATCTTTTCTTTCGGTAAGTAGTCTTGCATGTTTTTGCTCTCAGGTTACCTTGTATGGTATTTTCATTGTTTCTACTTGCATGGCCGCAAAGATTCTGTATCTTGATTGGTGATATGCGATTGGTGATATGGTTAGGTGGTTACTAGCTACATTTACGAAACGCTATGACTATGTTTTGGATGTGTTTGCGGGGTGTGGTGGTTTGGCGCGGGCCAGTGCAGAGGAGATGAGACATTGCATGTGTCTAGAAATAGATGATGTGCTCTATGGGGAGTGTTTGTCCACCATAGTGTGTGGACTGGTACCATGCTGAGAGAGAGTGTGTTTTTTTTTTCGAGAGACTCTAGACATTTCATTTTGTTACTACTTTTATATATATGTTTATTATACACTTTGTCATGTGACTATGCCCGATTTTGTCTAAGAGATTACATGCATTGGGATCTTTGATTTGTTTTTAGGAAGAGTGTACCTTGCGACTATTTGACACGAATATATTTTACTAGTTTTCCGTTGTTTTTGTTTTCTTGATGTGTGTTCATGTAAATGCAACGTGTCGTACTCCTTAAGTAAGACTATTTATATGCAGAATGGATATGTTGCACGAAAAAGCTCGAAAAAAAGAGATTGATTAGAAAAGAACAAAAATGAAAGCCCGCAAAAATAAAATCCCCCCATCTAAGTAGGACCCAGAGGCAGGGGATTTACAGCCAAAGCCCCCTGGCACTCGAGCATCCTCCTACAAATAGATGTTTCTACCAAAGAGACCTCTCACGATGGGTTCAGTCCACATTCCTAATGTGGCTATCAAAAACCCCCTTGGATAGGGTTGGCGGCTAGCTGGGGGTGCTCAACATGCCTTTCCTAGGCGTTTCAACCTAAATCCAATTTGAAATATTTTCTTCTTATCAATTCCTTTGTTAGACGACTCCTTTTCCAAACAGGTGTTCCTAAGTACAAACACAAGTAGAAGTGCACAATATATGCTAGATAATTCTTTGTTCTCTCTGTCGAAGGAAATTCTGATTTGATGCAATAGCATATGGCCTCGGCTTTATCCCTGTTATCATCCGAGATTTCCAAAGGTAACCTAATTTAATTTCCTCATTCTTTTGAATGAAGGAGTATCCTTGCAATGTTAATTGCAATTTGGGACATTGGCTTCCCTACAACGAAACCCTACGTATTCATTTGAACTAGGGTTTGTCGCATAATTCATATAGTTACTTAAGGACTTTGAATTCCTTTCAGCTTCAATAAAAATAGGCCTTGAGAAGAATCCTTCAACTCTTTAGGGTTTGAAATTCTTTCAACTTCCTAGGAACCCTACATATTCTATCACAAGTTCAATCTATGTTTTGTGAGATGTAATAAGATTTCCTATTATGTCAACCAAGCAAACGGATGCAGATTCATAAAATCTATCTTGTTTGATTGCAATTTAATACGTATTCTTGAAACTTTTCATATATATATATTAGCATGAAATTTCCATGCAATTTATGTGCAATTTAATGGCTTTTCAATGTGATTTTAATTGATCACCTAGCATGAATGCAATGAACAAAATTTTCCGAGTACACTCATTATCTTGAAATATGCTCAATTAAGTTGCAATAATTAATGTAAATGTTCTTTTCTCCCAATTTATTTTCCCTAATACAATGGGGTGCACCTGATTCATAAGAGATGTGTTTCCCATCGTTGCAGTCCCTTGGTTTGTGGTCCCGTTGGTTATGGTGGGAATTCAGCGTTTGGAGATATCTTTTGCTTGGGGGCCATTGTCCACAAGTGGATTCGAGAGATAAAGAAGAAGGAATGGATTTAAGATGGGAGAGTGTTAGAGAAGATGGCTTAGTCAAAGACCGAGATAGTGGGAATTGAGCTAACTCGCTCCCTCGCAACATCTTGGGGTAACTCCTCTCTCTCTCTCTCTCTCTCTCTCAAGCTCCTTCTCGCAATCTCTTGGAGGGGTATCCTTCTACCTCCCTCTCTCTACCTCTCTCTCACAGCCTCTCAGGGTCTCCTTGTGCTTTTCTAACTGCTCCCAATTCCTCATATTTATAGCTAAATATGAGAAGAAGGGTTGTGGTTGAGAAGAAGAGCTCTTTATGGAGGAGCTCTTGGAAAAATCAACAATTTGATGCTCAAATCACAATTCCAATAGTTCCGTTGGCTCCGAAAGGGAGGTAAAACCCTTAGACAGTTGATTAGAAATCTTCCAAATCACTCCTTCTCCCTGTTCGAATTGCTGTTTACTGCCTGTAAATTGCGATCGCAAGGCGTGTGATTTCGCCAATCCTTCTTTTTTTGTATTGAATCTCCAAAACAAGCTAAAAAAACACTTGCTTTTTTTTACATGACATCTTGTTCTAGAAATCTCCATAGCTTTTTAGGATATTTACAATAAGTAATATCTAAAATGTGCTAGTTTTGCCCAAAAATCTAATATTTTTGGACCATCCATACTATACACATTAACACTAGTGATTAATATGGGTCATAACTCTCGTTCACATTTTTTTATATTTTTAATTAAATAAAAATTGTTAGTTTTTTTACTTTAGTTAGTCTTTAGCTAGCAACTTTACTAACTTATTAATTGACTAACTAACTTTCAAACTAACCACCTGGCTTTAATGAGATGGTCTTATCGCTCATTCATGAGGAGGTGAAACTAGGTTTGGCTATGAGCTTGAGTAGCTCGAAAGCAAAGATGCAATGTTCTATTCTAATCAAAGAGGTTGTGGGGTAGCCATAGTTGGTAGGGGTTCCTTCCGTGGTCGATGGACTCAGCAAAATGCATCTCAACATGTACAAAATCAACAAGGACATACTGCTAGAGGTGATGGATACTCCCAAGCAAAGGGGAGATCCAACTCTAGAGGCAAAGAATCTTGGCAGTCATAAAGTACGCATGATAATGCACACAAGGATAAGGACTATCATTACTATGGGAATTATGGCCACATTGCAAAAGAATGTTGGAAGAAGCAAGGGGGGGATCCAATTTTAGAGGTAGAGGATCTTCGCAGTCACAGAGTACACATGATAATGCAAACAAGGATACATACTGTCATTATTGTGGAAATTATGGCCACATTATGAAAGAATGCTAGAAGAAGCAAGGGGTAGATCCAACTTTAGAGGCTAAGGATCTTGGCAGTCACAGAGTACACATGATAATGCAAACAAGGATAAGGATTGTCGTTACTATGGGAATTATGACCACATCGTGAAAGAATGCAAGAAGAAGCAAGCAACAATGTTTTCTCATGATGATGCAAGTGTCAAAGACATATATATCTAGCATAAACTCACTTTGGGACACATATGTTCAGCTTATCAACTTGAAAAACAAGCCTCTTTTCCATTTGTCAAACATACACGGAACAACAGTAGACCCTTGTAGCTTATTCATTTGGATATATGGGGACCTGCACATAGTGTATCTCTTGGAGGGTCTAGGTATTTTGTAACTTTTGCGAATGATTTCAGCATGTATACTTGGATATACATTCTGAAACATAAAGGTGAGTTCTTGATAGCTTCATGGATTTCAATCTCATGTAGAGAAATAATTCAACTATCATATCTCATGCCTATGGTTTGATGGTGGTGGTGAATATGTGTCGAGGGAGTTTGATAAGTACTTGACTAAGCATGGGATCAGTAGGAGAGACTGTTGACATGCAGTTATACTCCGTAGCAAAATGGAGTGGCTAAATAGAAAAACAAGGTGATTATGGAAGTAACCAAGGCAATGTTGAATGAGAAAGATACACCTCTTTCTTACTGGGCTGAAGCAGTTTTAACTGCTATTTATGTCATGAGTTAGACACCTATAGCTAATATACATGAGAAGACACCATATGAGCAACTTTATGGATATAAGCCTGACATTAAACACTTGAAAGTATTTGGTAGCATTGCATATGTACATGTACCTGATGAGAAAAAAAAGAAGCTTGATCTGAAAGTAGTGAAGGCTATCTTTATTGGTTACTCGCAGGAACAAAAGGCTTATAAGTGTTATGTTCCATCCACTCATGAGACTTTGATTAGTCATGATGTAGTATTTGATGAGCTAGCATCCTGGTATGGTGCTAAGTAGGTATCAATTCATGATGAATCTTCACAAAGTACATATGCTAAAAATGGAATGCAAAATACTACTACTGCTAGTGGACCTACGCATGATGTAATTGCCAGTGTGAGTCCTTGGACAGGTAGATTGCGCAGTCATGGATCTCATTTTATTGACACAGATATGTTAGTGAGGGGAAGACTAGACATGGATAAAGGCAAAGGGAAGACACTTGATGATGTAACAGGTCTATTGACATCAGGGTATGATTCCACTGATAGTCTAGATAGTGAGTTTGGAATACCTACAGTTGTTATGCTTGGTGTTAAGCAAAGGTATGTATCGCCTCATGAGAGAGTGGAGTCGCATAATGAACCTCAGCTACAAAGATCGTAAAGAGAAAGAAAGCTTGTTGATAGATTTACTTATAGTGGGTACTAGCTATGAAGTACAAAGAAACTAGATCATTTGCAAAAGCAGTTAAGGATAAGAACGGGTCTAAAGCAATGGATGAAGAGTATGATGCTTTGTTGAAAAATGGAACTTGGGATTTAGTTGAGCTGCATGAAGGCAAGATGTCTATTGGATGCAAGTGGGTTTACAAATTCAAATGTAAATCAGATGACTCGCTTAATAGATACAAAGCTAGGTTGGTTGTGAAGGGTTATGCTTAAAAATATGGGCTAGACTATGACGAGACTTGTAGTCCTGTTGCAAAGATGGCAACTATACATAATGTCATTGCATTAGCTACCTTTATATCAAATGGATATAAAGAATGCTTTCTTGAATGGTGATTTGATGGAAGAAGTCTATATATGGATCGATTGAAAGGATATGTACATGCTAAATATCCATCTTATGTTTGTAGATAGAAGAAAGCATTGTATGGATTGAAACAAGCACCATGGGCATGGAATGAAAAAAATCAACTCATGAAGGCAAAGGGTGGGAGGGATTGGTGGCATTGCAATGGGCACTTGGTGGCGGTAGGTGGCAAGAGGTGTGAGACAGAGTCTAGGTGGGTGGTGGGGCAAAGGTCAGGCAATGTCGGTGCAAGAGAGGGGAGATAGGAGGAGGAAGGAGGTGGAGGGAGGGGTTGGGGACGGGGGTGGGAGAGAGATGGAGGGAAGGAGGAAAGAGAGTGAAGAAGGAGATGTTGGAGGGGAGAGAGGGTGAGGAGGTGGGAGCATGACAGGGAGGGTGAAGGTGGAGGAGAGAGAAAGAGAAAGAAAGAAAGAAAGAGGGAGGGGAGGTGGGCAAGATAGTTGGTGAGGGAGGGAATTTTTAAAAACTTTCAAATTAAAAATTAACTAATGAATTAGTTGTTTTATGTTTGTGAAATGTTTTTTTGTTGTTTAAATTAATTTAAAAAAGGGGGGGAAAAGTTCCCCCTCACATGCAGCTCTGTCATGTATGGGGATGGCTCATGGGCGGGGGTTTTTTAAAAAGTGTGGTGGCGAAGGTGAAAATGGTACGGGGCATGGGCGGGGGACCAATGCAAGGCATCGAACGTGATAGGGATATGAAAGAGGGAGGAATTGAGAAGGAGAGAGCTTGGGTGACAAGGAAATACATGACAAAGCTAGATAACATATTCAAGAAGTGCAAGATGATTTGGAAAAGGACGTTTTAGAGGGAGACAACGGCCCTACCTGCAATGTCAAGAGATTGTTGTGCCTCACCTAAAATCGCCAGGGTTATGGCAATAATAGATTATAGACAAGAGATGATAAATATTATAGAAGATGAAGGCAATAAGTAATAGGGACACAGGAAATAGAAGAAACCCTATATGATAGAGCTTTGGCTCACATTAAACAACCCATATACATTTAAAAACCCTATCCTAAAGCTTCAATAGGAAAACTTCAAATCTGCATTTCTAAACAAGCCAATGGTTCAAGGGTCTACAATATCCCTCTAATCTTGGCATTTTCTAGTAATAGATTGCTCTAGAATCAAGGTAGAACTCGCTGAGCAAGCAATGAACACTAGTGAACAACCTATAATCTTTGCACAAATCAATCCATAGCAATCCAAAGATACTCAGTTCAATCCCTCTTCATACATCAATACACATAAGTAAGTCTTGTCCTTATCTTCTTCCAATTATGCCTAAGCTTTTCCTTATGATTGGTTATAAGGCTTGATGATGATTTCACCCAAACTAACTGTGCCTTGCAATAGCCATAAATCAATGCAAAAAAAGTGGGGCTACCTCTCTTGTCCACTGACACTTCAAACCAGCAACGTAAGAACCAAATCTAATTTCATGACAGATATTGATAGATAGTATGAATTCAGCACAAACACATCCCATAGGCACACATGAAATCCTCACACTATCAAAGATCCTGCAAGATTTCAACCTATAGACATAGAACCATGTGATATCCACCCCCTCTAAACCTACACATCCTTTGTCATGTTCCATAGTAGTTTTGAGATTTTCTTCTTCATCCACAATATCATCTTCTTCTACTTCTTCAATGTTGTTGTGTATTTTCAGTGTCATGGTTCACTTCTTCATAAGTGACGGATTCTATTCTCTTGAACAGTTTGACTCATTTGCTAGCTATGGGTATCTTCAATTCATTCCCATCCAACTCAAAAAGGGAGTATGTACACCCAACACAATATACAGGCCAAACCATCTCTTGGAGGCTTTTCTGATTGTACTATGCTAATTATTCAAATTGATGTCATACATAAGTACCTAGTCTCCCTCCTCTATAGCTCTTGGCTTGAGCCTATGTCTTTTCTCAAACTTGTCTTTGTTCTGAAATCCAACTTCTTTCAATCTCTTCACAGCAAGCTCTATGTCTTTTGGTCTTATTTCCAACTAATGGATTCTAAGAGCTAGCAAATCTTCCCTACTCATCCCTTCTTCACATGGACAGACATTCCTTGTGATAGCCACTTCTTCAATTGCCATGATCATTTTCTATCATATGTTAGCTCTGTTGGCTATAGCCTATCACAACACTATGAGTAGTGTGATCAAGTCATAATGCATATGGAAGCAATCATGGCCACTCTCAAAATTTTCAATTGCATGCCCTTGCTAAGGCCTTGACAATTGGCAAATGCCGTGTTTCACTTTTTCTATTCCCCTCTTGACTATCTGCAAAAGTAAGAGTAAGCTTGGTCCCCAATCTAGAGACAAAATCTCTAGCATCATCAGCATCAAGCTCTCCTCTGCCTATGCAGTGACCTTGCCCACATGTCCATAACAGCAAAATAGAACTTCCCCTAGAAACCCACATACATCAATTGTGAATTTAGTCCTCAAAGCTCGACCTTCATCCTCATTTGTAAGGTCCTCACATGCAAGAAAAACATATTTCATCTACCACAAACCCATAGGCACAATCGTTAGCTCTACAACCCATTTATAATGCATTGAAAGAGAATATGTAGGATGCGAACCATCTCTATATCTCATAGAAGAATACATTTGACATGTGCTGCAAGTATTTATAAACTTTGAAACATCCTTGTACATAGCCTTCCACTAGTGTCTCTCTTTGATATTCTCAAAGTTAGCCCATACTCCCGTGTGACTAGCCCATAAGCAAAGTTGTTTTTCAGAAAGTACCCAATACTCTCCATCATATAGCTCCTTTGAAAAAGTTTCCACTGAAGATGCATGACAATCATGGATAAGTATAGTAGTTATAATTTCAACCTCATCATCCTCAACCATCACATCATCATCATCATCATACTTGGCTCTAGACAACATATCTACCACTGTGCTATCATTTCCTACAATGTGCTAGAATTCAGGATTTATAAATTTTATATATGTAATCCATCACGACATGGCAATATTAGGAGTTGAGCAGCTCATAATCATCCCAAGAAGAGGTAAACAATCAGTGTCCACAATCACTAGTGCTCCAATAATAAAGTATCCTTGTCACATTTCAAAGTGGTAACAACTCCCCACGATTCTCTCTTTATTTATGGATATCTTATTTGTCCCTCATTCAATACTTTTGTCCCAAATCTAATTGCATATATGCTTCCCTCATCATCATCCTGACCAATAGCCCAACCAATGCTAATAGGGCTCGTATCCACAATGATGACAATGGGTCTTCCACATGTATAATCAGCTTTCCTCAAAGTTGTCACAGTCTTCAAAAATTTCTTCAACTTTCTCATAGGCTTCATGTGCATCATATCCCACTGGAATTTCTATCATTGTCTCAATAATTGATACATAGCATCTGCCATATGTGCAAAATTGTTGAAAGATATAACAAATGATGTATGTTCCGAGAAGAGATGTCTTGAATCCCATATGCACAGTAAGGAGAGTGGAACAACCCAACTACTATAAAGCATTATACTTGACTATCACTTTCAATATAAGTAATGCAATATCATGATGCTTTGTACTTTCAGTTAGTGTTATTATCATTGTCAGTCTCTTGCACAAGATTGTGTTTATGAGTCCAAGCTTCCATCTTGGAACCTAATTCACTTGTATAATAGTTGGTCTATTCATTGTCCATGTCACTATGAATCTTGTCTTAATTTTCCAATCCCATAGCTGCCATGATCTAGATCTGTGTTTCTAACATGGTATCAAAGCTAGGTTAGCATGGCTTAGCTCTTCTCTCTACTCCTTTGGTCCGTCTCCATCTTTGGCCTGATCAGTACTTGCTCAAGATCTCATCTTCCACTTCTATCTTTAGTTACCTTCTAGGCTGCCATAGCCAAATTGCACTTGCCCTACTTTGAGCTCTTAGATCTCTTCAACCATGCAAGATCTTGACAAGCTTCCTTCATGAGACTTCTCTTCCTACTCTTGAAGCTTCTATCTGTCACCTCAAAGCTTAACATTGCTTACCACATAGCCCAGCATTACTCAAATTTGAAGTTGCTGTCTGAACTGCACCGAATTTTGTTCATACTGTTGATTCTTATCCTGTGCAATGCGATGTTGTCCATGACCATAGGGCATTGCAAGCTCCATATCTAAGCTATCTCCCACTAAAAGGATTTCCCAAGTGATCCATTGTTCAAGCTACCCCCACCAAAAAAATCAAACCCCTGTTCTAAAAACCCTAATTTGCCATAGCCAAGTACTCTTCAAGCTCCTTTCCACTTCACTTTTCCTACTGTTTTAGTCTATTAAATCCTCCTTCTCTTAGATTTGAAGTTTCCAGCAAGTATAAACCTTCAAGAAGAAGATTTGGAGCAATCCTGAAGATCAAGGTACTTGCCTAAATATCAAGCAACCAACCTATAGATCAAGCATCATCAAGCTTGACATCAAGTGCTTCAAGCTAATCTCTTTCTTCCTTGGTATACTCAAGTTTAACTCACTTGCTAGTTACACTCAGTCATTGGATGCCGATTCCTGGTCATACCAATGACAAACATGAAGATTTTAATATGGAATGCCCAATTGATTAAATCCCTTGCAACCCTCAATCTCATTGTAAAAGGATGCCCGAGTATAGTGGTGGGAAGACCTCCTTCAAAATGCCTGAACTTGAGCAAATAGCCAAATTCAATGGTGAAGGCTTTCATGCTCGGAAAGAAAAGACAATGTACCATCTCATGAGGAAAGACCTTTGGGATCTATTTGAGGATGATACAGGGGATGCAAATAGCAAGAAGGAAGACGATGAAGACGGGTTCATTGAAGAAGTCCAAAAGAGTGGAAAAAGATGAACAACAAGGCTCAAGCATCATTGTCTGGAGACTATTTGATGATGTATTGCACCATATCTCCGATATCAAAGATGCAAAAAAGGCATGGGATGAGCTTGACAGGATCTTTGGAACTCAAGCTAAAAACTCCAATGTAAAACTACTCATGCAATTCTATAAACAAGATGTAAAAGTTAGTTCTTCTATGACCATGCACATTAATAAGTTTAAGAGCCTAAAAAATCAACTTGCTACTCTAAAGAAGAACATTGATGAAGATGAACCCATAGCAGTATTACTAGCAAGTGTAAATCAAGAGCCATATGAAAACCTTGTATCTACCTTAAGTAATGTTCCAAATCTCTCACTTAAGGACATTGAGTACTCTCTACTTGATGAAGAAACTAAACATAAAAACAAAGATGCAAAGGAAGCTATCTCAACACAGAGAGACAGCCTGTTGTACACCAAAGGAAATTATGGAGCAAAGCGCCGAGGCCGAGGATTCAACTCCGACAACAAAGATCAGATGGCATGTCATTATTGTGGTAAGAATGGACATATAGCCAGTGAATGTTTCCATTGTTGTCGTGCCACTATGTGCACACTGTGTAAAAAAATCTAGAGTGTAGCTTCCTTTTAGATTTAGAGAGCCAATGCCACTTTAGACATTAGTATTGGTGTCCATGGTTCAAAATATTAGATTTTTTTTGGACAAGTTTTAGTCAATTTTTGATATTCTAGATATTATCTCTTGTAAAAATCCATAAAACTATAGATAACTTCTAGATTAGGAGGACATGTAAAAGAAAGCATGTAGCTTTCAGCTAATTTGAGAGGATTTTATGTAAAAAGAGAGATTAGCGAAATCGTGCGATGCGCGATCGCCGTTTTCAGGGAGTGAACAGTACTCCGAAAGTGGGAGATGAAGAAGGAGTGATCTGGCACGATTCTGGCCAGGTGTCTTGGTATTTAACCCCCCTTTCGGAGCCATTGGAAGCATCAGATTGGTGATCTGATTAGCATAGAGGAAGGTATTATTTTGTATGCATTTTTGTCTATTAGAGTTATATTTTCTCATAATGCTGAAAGAAATTGACAAGCTTCATCTCTGTTAGTATTCTTCTATATTTTCTAATTCTTTTTGGGAGTATTCTTCTGCATCTTCAATCTCTTTGAACCCCTTCTCTTCCGTCTACTCCTCTCCTGAATCTACCTACACCCTGATGTCTCTTATCTTCAAGAACTTGGCTTGGAACCTTCAACCCTTCTCTTATCTCTACCATCTTCGAAGTCTAAGCTCTTGAACCCCCATACATTCTTCTCTTGCCAAACCCCTGTGGTGACCTTCAACCCTATGCACTGTGACATTGGTGAACCCAATGTGAAGGTCAGTGTAAGAGAACTCCAAGATGGGGGATTCTTTAGGAGATACTCTACAACATTTGGTGCGCATACTGCAGCAGACTCAGCAACAACAAATCCAAATGGTACAACAACAACAACAAAGGCAAGACGAAGAGAAGATTGATTCCACAGCTATCAAGGCCCTAGAGGAAGTTGGGCGTGAATTAAAACAATTTAATGGTTAAAATGTCTCTATTTTTATTCGCTTATATGTTGAAAAAATGCTCTTCTTTGGTGTACCACAACATGCATGGAGTCGTTATTTTGCCAGACTAGCTAAGCATGGTCTTCAAGAAAGAATCCATGGTCTTTTTCAACAAGAAGAAAGAATCCATGGTCTTTTTCAACAAGATGCGGATTGGGCCGCATTCAAAAAAGCCCTATGCGAAGAATTCTTCTTAGAAGACTCTAGCCTAATGACGAAGAAAAGTTTCACTGAATGGGTTGAAAAACCCAACAAAGGTTTAGCTGCAACAACTTTATACCATGAGTTTGAAAGTAAATTTGGACAACTTGATGCTGAAGACCAACAAAGTATGGAAGGATAGAAGATTGAATTATTCCTTAAGGCTGCAGATCCCATTCTGCAAGAAAAGCTTTGCTGATCGCCTAGAAGATGCTACCTCTGAATCAGGAGTCAAGACTGCATGGGCAGATGTTATTGATGTAGTTAACATGATTGCTCAAAGAGAGAGGATGCGACTAAGATTGGGCTCTACTTCAACTTCAACAACTCCATTGATGGAGCTTGTTCCACCTTCAAAATCCCCTATTCCTTTGACTAATCAACCAATTCTTTCTTCTTCTGTTCCTTCTAAAAATGATGTAATGGATGAACTCATTAAAAGCATGCGTGACCTTCATTTGAATCTTACAGAAATTAGTTCCAAAGTAGAGAAGCTAGATGTCAAAGTCGAAGAGCGGGGACGAGCATCAACTCAAAGACCCATGAGAGAAGGCGTTAAGAGGCGCTATATTTGGTGTGACAGCCAACAACATGACAAGAGGGAGTGTTCTGCCTTCCGTGAGGCTGAAGCACAGAAGCTCGTCTTATGGAAAAATTCATGCGGTTGAAACTGGTCTTCCACTAGAGCCAAATTTTGGCAATGGTGGAATGAAGAAAAAATTAGAAGATTTAGCTGTAAAGAATGCCTATGCAGCAATTGATGCAGCTACCTATGGGCTACAAATTGAGCCAATTAAATCAAGTTTGAAAGCATGTAAAGCTAATGTGCAATCTAAAGTATGGATGCAAGCACTAGATCAAATGGAACGTGGTAAAGCAGCCAAAGAAGATTTGGCTAACGCTAGTCAGTATATTCAAGGAATAACTGGTTGGAAAGAACCAGTAGATTCTTTTTCTGCCTTTGCACATTTGGCTAACGTCAATTATAAAGAAGTCTTGATTGAAGAAAAGAGAAGAAGAGAAGATGAACCAAGGCCTTCCTCTTCTGGCCCTCCAAAACGGGTAACTAGAAGAACACCTGAGCAAGGATAATGAACGAGCTATCCAATTTCTTACTGTGTGTGTTAACCATCATCGAAACAGAGATCGACCAATTTCTTACTGTGTCTCTAGCAAATTTATATGTATGTACAACCAATAGTATGGGCTGTTATAAATCTCTTCCGGCCATGACTAAGGCTAAAAGAAAATATTTATGTCATGTAAAAAGGGAGCTGAAAACTTATGACATGATGGCTAAAAATGAAGATATTTCAGGCATTTCTTTTGGACTGATTACTACTAACACATTGGTTGAAATATATGCAGCTACTCATGCAGAAAATCAGGCTGAAAATCAATCCATAGAAGTATGTACATTGGATTTTTATCAAACAATTCAAGAATTTGTTGAACAGGAAGACAATGGTTTACTCAACAAGGCTGAAGCACAAGTGGAGACAAAATACAAGACAATGGATAAGAAAGTCAAACCTGTGGCAGTCCCACTGCCTCTTGAAAGTGAAGGGCTTGCTGATAGGGCAGCAAATTAGCCAAGTCTTCGTGATCCTTCCAACATTGGTCAGTTCTAGTTCATTTCCTTGAAGAAGATTATGAAGAAGATTGGCTAAAGATCACCCAATATTTGAGCACAATGAAGAAGAAGGAGACTTGGACTAATGAGGAGTTCAAACATATCAAGAGGAGTTCAAACATATCAAGAAGAAGGAGACTTGGATTGATGAGGAGTTTAAACAATGAAGAAAGGAGCACCTGTCCGAGTTCTAGGTAACAAAAGATTGCAACAACAGGTAATGAAGGAATTTCATGAAAGCTTGTGGGCTGGCCATAGAGGCAAATGGGGAACCTTTAGTAAAGTCAAAGAAAAATACTGGTGGCAAAACATGTATCGAGACATAGCACATTTTGTTGAAACCTGTTATGTGTGTCAAATGTTTTCTATGGTCAAGCATCGAGATGGGTTACAACCAACTTATCCTTTGTCTATACATTATAGATGGGTTATTGATCTTGTAACCATGCCTACAGGAATATGGAATGTGCGGTATTTAGTGCTTGCAAGAGAGGATCTAACCAATCAAGTTGAAGGCAAAGCCTTAACAACCAAATCCACTCAAGCGGTTTGTCATTTTTTGCTTGAAGAAGTGTTTTGTAGATATGGTTGTGTGGGTAAAATAACTGCAGATAGAGGAGAGTTGGATGCTGATGAGGCACGCAACTTCTTTGCTCAATTGGGTATTAAGTTGGCTTTAACTTCATCCTACAATCTTAAAGGCAATTGTGGGAGCTTTCTCTCAACCGCCAAGACCCACGGACCGCTTATTGTTTCAAGTGTTCCAAGCCGAGCACTAATGGCTACCTCTCACATAGCCGACGTGCCATCCATATCTACAAGTGTCGTGAGCTTACCTCCATGCCAATCGAGTTACCTCCTCTCCCACACACTCCGGTAGCTCCACGATCCAAGTGGAAGCTTCAAGTAAGCTTCATCCTCAAGCTCGCAAGAGAAGAGAAGAGAAGAGAAGAGAGGAGAAGAAGAGAGGAGAAGATGGAGAGCTTCTCCTCCTCGGTCCCTCACCCTCACACACTCATTCCCTCACACTCTCACACTCCCTCTCTCAAGTACAAGCTCAAGCAAGCAAGAACAAGAAGAAGAAGAAGAAGAGGAGAGCCACTTTTGGCCACACACAAGAATGAGCTTCTCATTCACTTTTCAACTTTATATACAAAACCCTAAATCCCTTTTGGGCGGTCATCCCCTTTTTTACATGGCCGGCTGTGGCCTAGGCCCTTTTTCCCATTGTCCTTCTATCTTCCTAGCTTCCTTTCCACCGCCCGTCTACATTTACAAATTGCACGGGTGAGAGCCCGGCGCTCCTTAAATTAAATCATGATGTGCTTGCGCTCTTTTACAAAAGTATTGACTTGCGCTTTTCCTTGTGCGCCTTTGTCTTCCGTTTCACTTTGACTTGGCCTTTGTCTTTTGCTTTAGCTTTTCTAGATTTTCCACCTTGTTCGTCTACCGGTTAACATTACCCCCCGCCTAGACAAGTGATAGTCCCATGGCACTCACCGTCGTAGGTAGCGGGCTTTGGCATGCACTGAAGATGTGGGTGGAAGGGACATCGGTGGTTGCCATGGAGGAGTGTTGGTGGTGGGGTGGAGGAAGGTCGTTGGGGGCACGTTGGTGGCCTAGGTGGCTGGCGGTAGGGCTATTCTTTGTTGAGGATTGCACTGATGGCCAACACAAGTGTTGGTTTGTTGGGGATTCTGCACATGACGATTCTTGGAGAGCTTGCAGGATGATAAAGGATAAGAATTTAGATTTGGGCGTCGATGAAGAGCGAACGACACTTTTGTTGAAGTCTTCAATACCTGCAATTGAAAACCTCTCATAGGTGGTCTCTCCCTAGGGGTAGTGCTAGTCTTCTCTATTATGCACAAGACATAGTTCAATTAGTTTGGGAGACAGGTGAACTCTAAGCAAGCTGAGAGTATTGTCCTGCACTTGAGGACCCGAACTGTGTATATATTTTGGTGCAGATATTATGTGAGTGCTAGTGCATACTTAGATATTATGTAGTTAAAAGACTGCATGCTGGTTTCTCGTAACAATGTGTGGATGAAGCAATGTTGTCCATGTTGAGAAGTACACGTGAAGTTGTATGAGACATCCTTTGCATTGTGACTGCACAACGTAGCATAATTGAACACAGGGACACCGCACTTTCAGTAGCTGGGAGCTATGGGACTTGCTTGATGAGGATGGTGTATTTTCATGGCCATTCGTGCGGTGCTTACCACAATTGATTACAATGGTATTAATGTAGAGTGCAAGAGGGAATTGTGCAAATGGGTCAGGGTGACAAGTCTAACCATAGGCGAGATAAGCTCCCTAGGTATGTCCTACCCTTGATGTGCCCTGAACAATTGTGGGTGATGTTAAAGGGCTAGGGGACTAGGGATGGAGCCAGCCGACCAAGGTCACTGGACGTACCTAATTTGAGGACCCTTAGGTGCTGTGCTATGATCGTGGGTGCTTTGTATCTTTTCATTTTTTTCTTTTCTTTTCTTTTCTTTTTTCCTTTTCCGTTTTCTTTTTTGTTTCCTTTTCTTGTTCTTTTTTCTTTCTTTCTTTCTTTTTTTTTTGAACTTCCTGCATACAACCGTTGCAATATGTTGAGGCTATTAGCCTTTCAATGGGTTGGGAAATGTCAAGCTTCGAAGGCTCAGGAAATGGATATTACAATGATGATTGTGCCCTAGCCTCGTTGTTAGAGAAGCAGTCGTTGAGATGGGGAGATACAGTTGAGATATTGCAACCCTCTTTGGAAAGTGTGATGTTGGTACAATTGGGGTAACATTTGCTGTGAGTGCCCGGCGCAGAGTATAACCCAAAAAGAGGAAGTGGTTAAGATCATGCTTTGGGCCATGCGACGTGGGCACTCGCACGGGTGATTTTTGCTTTCGGCAGCGTGGCTTTGTCGAGGCTCTTTGTGGGGTCTGTGGTCTTGCTGTGACTTGGGCATTAAACACTTTCGCACAAAGACCTGCATCATCCTGCATCCACTTGTCACTTCATGAGAGTACATGCACGGCATATGCCGCAACTATAATAAACCAGTGCAACGCAAGGAGGCATCACTTATCTGAATTCCCTGGTGTTGGCTTAGATACTTATCACCTGCGCTTGATTAGCTTTTTCTTTTGCTAAAGACGTGAAATATATTAAACGCAAATATGAAAAGTTTGTACAATTGGGGAACATGTCAGCACTTAACCATTTAAAGACAAAAAGTCATGGCCAGGTAGCATTTGATAAGCCTTTTATACAACATGGGGCTACTCTATTTGTATGAGGTGGGGCAAGTCTGGGTGGTTGGGCGACTGAGGCTGTGCTGCTGAGGGGCTCTTGTGAGGCTGGGCGGGGAAAATGTCAGCTGGGACCTGGATGGTGTAGTCCTTGGTCGCAATTGTTTCCAGAATGCTTTTGAACAACGCATCAAGTTCTTGCTTGTCTCAAGCTGCCCTCTCCTCTTTCGAGCAACTGGTGCCCGAGCGTCTGGTGGGGGCCCACACAATCGGTGTTGCCACGCCTCGTGTACTCCCTTGAGCTTCTATTTCCCTGGCCTAGGGATCTTTTGGCCTACGTTCAGGCCGGTGTCGCTTGGGGCCTCGTTTCTTTGCATACCTTTTAAGGGTAGGTACGTATCGTTCCAATGGAGGAGCTTGTGCTACATGCTCCCTTCGACGGTGAATAACGTCCTTGCAAGTCAACTACACTGGGTGCTCCATGTCTGCTACCATAGGGGGACCTGCAAATGCGAACCAAGGATTAGGCCTTGAGGAAGGATAAAACTATTTGCATGGAAGGGATTATACAGCGGGTTATCAAGTGCATATGATGAGGAGGGGAGAGGTGAGGCATGCAGTGTTTGTTGTAGAGGGATGGCCCCCAAGATCTGCTAATGGCCTCCAGCCATTAGCAGATCTTGGCTTATGCTAAGTTGCGTAGACTGGTTGTCATGGAGTGGAGCAGGGCTCATCCCCTGGAAGGATAGACCGAAAAGGAGAAAAGGTGTATAGAAAGGGACGGTGCCCCATGTACACCATCAGAGTTGTTGGTCAAGGCTTCCTATGGCGGTAATGAGGGTTGCAGGCCCTCCACTTGGAGGTGGGAATGGTCACACGACTTCTAAATGTGTGATGAGAGGAGGACCTGAGGAGCTTAGCCTATCAAACCCAACTCTTCTCCCTGCGCTTGACTATCATTGCTTGTGTGTGTTGATATTGTCTATACAGGGTCACAAAAGTCATTGTTTATTTATAAACATATTTACGAATCCATGTCACTTCACAAGGATAAAAGCCAATTGTAGAACTCCGGATTGTATTGAAGTGTGGTACACGCATCTAGTACTCGTGGCAGCTTACTCAATACCGATAGATATTTTGCAACATCGAGTAGCATGGAACCTTGTCCGAGTCTACTGGCAACATGTAACTCCTCGTCAATGAGAACCTTATCAAACAGAGAGTTCTCTTGGCTAGTTTCAGTTAAGTCCATACCCCGAGTGGCAATCAGCACTTGAAAGGAAGTTGGTGCCACATAGGTTGGGTCTCTTTGAGACCGCCATTTGGCCAATCGCTCCTCTGAGACTGTCATAATCTGGGCTCCTAGTTCGACCATTGCAAAGTGGTTTTCAAACCAATGTTTTTCAAATTGACTTTGACCCTCTGATTGTCACTTTAGTTGCTCTATCTCTAAGGGATTTGATTGGCAGAGCATATCATTGAATGTTACAGATAAGTGTAGTTCATGGGCTTCCTCGTCAGAGGTGAGTTGCATGTGTTCATGCAGGAGCCTGTCATAGTGCTCGTCGAGATGTTCTTGCTCTTCCCAGGATAAGGAAAATGGCAAGTATTCTCCAAGATGCTCCTTAGGGAATGCGCCCATGTCCGCAAGGACGTAGACACGCGCGAACACCTTAAGCTTAGCATCCAACTCAGTTAAGCATTCTGCGACACTTCTATGTTCAACGAGGGCTTGCTCGGATGCTATCTCATGCAAGGTTCTAGGAGTTTGCCTAGGCTTTAGCATAGCTGGGGGCTCATGCCTAAATGAGCAAGATTGGTCAACGCTAGGATTTCTTATGCTCTCGGGGTTTCCATGTTTCTCCTGAGGCTTTGTTATTGCATCATGGTTCTCCTTAGATGTGACTGGTATAAATTTGTCACCCTGTTGTGACAGCGTTGTATCCACTCTTGATTGGTCAATGCGAGTTCTATTGTCGGTGGATTGAGTGTTGAAAGCAACCATTGATGGTAACAGCTGCTTTGATTTTTTAGAGCACAGGGATGTGTCTGAGGTTTCACGATTGGGAGAGACATCAATGGGTTCATTGGTGGATGGTCTCGATGCTTCAATCTTCTTAGGGTCTACAGCCACTTGCAACTGCCATTGTTTTTTCTTTCTTTTCTCTTCTTTTTCTTAGGCAATCGAGATGTATCCCTTGAAGACTCGGGACCTTGAACTAGGTCAGTCGTTGATGTGCTTGACTGGGCCTCAGCATTCTCTTTCTCTAGTGTGTCCTCATGGGGCATCGCCGTGGCCTGCTGAATAGCCTCGCTAGGTTGTGAGGGTACAACTGCCTCTCTTTTTGGAGAGTCTAGCTCTTCAATCAATTCCCTTCTGTTTAACTCCTCCAGCTTAGGCTTTAAGCACTTTGGAAGTGCTGGAGTTGTCAAGGATGCTAGTTGTGGCACCTCCTCCACAGGTGAACTGTTAAGGACACGTTCCGCAAGGGGCATTGTCACAGCCAGGGGTTGTGACTGCTATGATCCTTGATTGAAAATAGTAGCGGCTAGTCTAGTGGACTTGCTACTCTTGGTGGATTGCGGTGTCAAGTCCCTAAGGCGATCAAAAGTGGTCGTGTCTTCTGTTACCCTTTGAGCATTCACCTGTGTAGATCGAGCATGAGTTGATCTAGTCACATTAGGTGGCACAGGCATATCCTTGGGCTGAGAGCTACGGCTGGTGTCATGTCCCACCTCTTGGACATTTGGAAGCTTAGATGGAGATAGAGATTGGGACTGAGCAGCGGCCCTTGATGACCGTTGTTGTGCTTCCTGTGTCTGTTTGGGAAAAGAGGGTGTAGGAGATCTAGGACTCTTAGGTGGACTTGGCACTGGCTGAATGATTTGCTCGAGGCTATTAAATGATTGTGCCATTTTCTTTGTTGAGCGATTAGCCTTCTCATGAGCAGCGTTGTGCCTTTGGTACTCATTATCCTCTTGGAAAATCAAAGGCTCCTTGGGCACTAGTGGCTTTTGCATATCCTCAACGATTGCATCTAACATCTACTTGTCAAGCACACTAGGCTGAGGATCTACCCTCCAATTGGTTTCTTGATTTCGAGCGTGAGGGGCTCGGTCACTCCAATGCTTTTGACTCGAGACTTGGTTTTTCGTTTAGATCTCCTCCTACGCTTCTTTGCTCTTGATATGATCTGGCCTTCAATCGACAAAGGAGGTTTAGCAGGGGGTTTTGGCACCCAAATCCATCGGTTGCCCACATAATACCCTTGAGCACATAGAAACGCTTTGGATATCCATCACGGTGTTGTGTTGACCCTCAATCGATGCCTTCGTCTACAAGGCTTGGGCTTCTTTTGGGGTCTTCTATGATATTTGTAAGTCCAAAGCCCATCCTTGGCATTGCCTCCTAACCTTCTTGTTTCAGACATGGCCTCACTCGCTGGTTCTCGTTGTTCGACCTGTGCTTATATCAGCTCTTCAAACAAGTCCTTGCCCTCGTTAATAGGCTTGACTGTTATGTTAGCACTTTCCTTGCCTTTCCCTCGAGGTTCGATGAGGTCACCCTTGCTAAAGGTTGTGACTATCCTCACACTCGATAGTGTCAGGTGTATCCTCTGCGCTACATAGTCGGCCTCACACTTGGTCGCCCTTTTGAAGGGTCTTCCTAGGAGGGTTTCCTTCCCGTAATTAGCACTATTTGGAGGAACATGAAATAGGATAGGCAAGCTTCCAGTTTCAATTTTCGCAAGGATTTTGCACTTCCTTATGAGTGCTTGTGGGTGTCTCCCGTAAGGGCTAAGAGTTGCATTAGTCGGTGTGAGATCTAGTTGGCCTAGTAGGGTCCATGATTCATAGGTCAAGATATTAAAATCTACTCCATCAATCAGAGCATCGATAGTATGCTCTCTTTTTACAGTGAGTTTGACCCTAAGGTAAGCAGGTGGTACTATGTCTTCGTCTTCCGGGTCTTGGCTTGTAAATTTAAGCCTTTTGACAAATGCCCTTGAGTCCCCAACTGCACGATCAGATGTGGATTCTCCACTGATGTCTTGGATCGTTAGTGCAGTGCTATTCAAGGAGCATCTATCGTCAAGACTGTCATATCTAGTCATTCCCGCTGTTGTAGCTTGATGTTGTTGCTTTCCGCTTTGACTAGATGTAGTCCAAATGCAACACGTATGTGTTTTTGCAATGTGGCCTTTTGGCCCTTGTTGGCTAGACTGGCCCGAGGTTCTACGGTCTCTGTTTCTCTCTGTTCGAGTATAGGCTTTTGGTTGCTCTTTTGTAAGTGAGAATCCATGCTCGTGTAGAGCCATTACTACACTAGGGTGTAATTTGGAGGACCTGCCACGACGCGTGTTCTCTCTCCAACCTACTTGGGGGAGGTGCGGAGAGGGCAGAGCCCCCTCTGCGGGGGTCCGGGGGGGCAGTCCCCCCGGCCCGCAAGGCCGTTACGGTACATGCCATACGTGACTTGAAAGACCATTTATAGCCAAACTTTGAACTACTTGCTCCATGTTTCAGCCCAGTGATCGATCTATGTTATGGTTTCGGCTCTATATGGTCCCTCGGTCAGTTTCACTGTCTTCAGGTTAAAATTTGAAAAAATCTAAATTCGGCCCAACAAGTCTAAATTGCAGGGGCCGAATGCTGGATTCGGCCCATCCGAGGGCCGAGTGGAAGGTCCGAATGTAACTAGTCCGAATGTCAAATTTGGCCAGTCCGAGTCTGGTTGTCCCAGGGTCGAGTGGGCCGAATTTCAAAGTTGGTCTGAATGCTCAATTCGGACGAGCCAAGCGGTGGGTGTCCGAGTCGAGTGGGTCGAGTCGAGTGGTCTGAGGGCCGAATGGCCGAGCGGTGTGAGGGCCGAGTCAGGTGGGCTGAGTCAAGTGGCCCGAGTGGTAGTGGGCCGAGGGCCGATTCTAGGACTCGGCCTAGAATCGTCGTCACTTGGACTAGCCGAACGCGGCGCGACTCTGGCCGGCGCAATGATAAATCGCTCGAATCACAAGATTTAGGTCACGGCCTATCACACACACCTTCAGATCGAAGCTATGGATGGAGGGGAAGAGTTATATATACCTGGAATAGCCAATAAACTCCAAAATGCAAATCGACCACCAAATCAAACCCTCATGACCTATTATGACAGCAGAAACCACGATGCTTGTTTTTCTTCTTTTTCTTTGTTTTTTCCTACCCTAATGCACCCAAATCACAAAGCAAATAACTACCCTACTCCAACATGCTTTTCCAAATCCAAAAAACTAAAAACCTACTTGCTAAGGAGATCGAATACCTCTTCAAACTCCCTCGCTTCCTACCTATCTATCTCAAGCACCGGTTCGGGGAAAACCCTTACTTCGATGCTCAATTCGAAGTGCGCAAGCGCTCAAGGCTTGAATCTGTTGGTCCTAGCAATGGAACCAAAATGTGGGAGCTTTCTCTCAACCACCAAGACCCACGGACCGCTTATTATTTCAAGTGTTCCAAGCCGAGCACTAATGGCTACCTCTCACATAGCCGACACACCATCCATATCTATGGGTGTAGTGAGCTTATCTCCATGCCGATCGAGTTACCTCCTCTCCCGCACACTCCTGTAGCTCCACGAACCAAGTGCAAGCTTCAAGCAAGCTCCATCCTCAAGCTCCACGCTCCAAGCTCCATAGCCGCGAGCAAGAGAAGAGAAGAGAAGAGAAGAGAAGAAGAGAGGAGAATATGGAAAGCTTCTCCTCCTCGGTCCCTCACCCTCACACACTCACTCCCTCACACTCTCACACTCCCTCTCTCAAGCACAAGCTCAAGCAAGCAAGAAGAAGAAGAAGATGATGATGAGGAGAGCCACTTTTGGCCACACACAAGAATGAGCTTCTCATTCACTTTTGAACTTTATATACAAAACCCTAAATCCCTTTTGGGCGGTCATCCCCTTTTTAACATGGTCGGCCGTGGCCTAGGCCCTTTTTCCCATTGTCCTTCTATCTTCCTAGCTTCCTTTCCACCGCCCGTCTACATTTACAAATTGCACGGGTGAGAGCCCGGCGCTCCTTAAATTAAATCATGATGCGCTTGCGCTCTTTTACAAAAGTATTGACTTGCACTTTTCCTTGTGTGCCTTTGTCTTCCGTTTCACTTTGCCTTGGCCTTTGTCTTTTGCTTTAGCTTTTCCAGATTTTCCACCTTGTTCGTCTATCGGTTAACAACAATGGAAAGAGTAAGAGAGGTCATCAACCTATTCTCAAAGCTCTAGCAAAGTCTTGTAGAGGAAAGATCAAAGAATGGCCTAAAATGCTACCTTTTGCATTATGGGCTAATTGGACTACTCACAGTTCAGTGATTGGCTATATGCCAGCTGAACTTATGCATGGACAACAACCAATTATGCCAATTGAAGAATCTATTCTTATATGGAGTCTTCTACCTTGGGAGGAAGGCATCAGTAGAGAAGAGTTGCTGACTTTGCGCATATGGCATCTAGAAAGAAGGCCTAAAGATGTTCAAGCAGCTATTGAGAAGCTAAAGACAGCAAGACTAAAGAACAAAAGAAGATTTGATAAGCGACATCAACTTCGGCCAAGAGCAATTCAAGAAAATGACCGGGTGCTTGTCTAACAACAGCCTAGACAATCAATACAGTGCTTCTAGGAAGATGGTAAAGCGTTGGTTTGGCCCATATGTGGTAAAGGTCGTTCATGACAATGCCACATATTCATTGGCTGAATTGGATGGAACAAGCATGAAGATAACCATAACTGGAATAAGAATCAAGCTCTTCAAACGAAGAGAAAATTCAACATATGAGCTAGAAGACTTGAATATAATTCAAGAGCATGAAGACATAGAGGAAGAAGAAGAGGCAGAAGATGAAGACATTGACATGGCAGAAGATACTTCTTCTGACACTGCAAATCCGTAAGACTTTGGCACATGCCAGAGGATGTGTAGGCTAGGAGGGGGTGGATGTCATGCCACTACGTGCACACCGTGTAAAAAAAATCTAGAGTGTGGCTTACTTTTAGATTTAGAGAGCCAATGCCACTTTAGACATTAGTATTAGTGTCCGTGGTTCAAAATATTAGATTTTTTTTGGACAAGTTTTTAGTCAAATTTTTATATTCTAGATATTATCTCTTATAAAAATCCATAAAACTATAGATAACTTCTAGATTAGGAGGGCATGTAAAAGAAAGCATGTAGCTTTCAGCTAATTTGAGAGGATTTTATGTAAAAAGAGAGATTAGTGAAATTGCGTGATGCACGATCGCCATTTTCAGGCAGTGAACAACACTCCAAAAGTGGGAGATGAAGAAGAAGTGATCTGGCACGATTCTGGGCAGGTATCTTGGTATTTAACCCCCCTTTCGGAGCCATTGGAAGCATCAGATTGGCGATCTGATTAGCATAGAGGAAGGTATTATTTTGTACGTGTTTTTGTCTATTAGAGTTATATTTTCTCATAATGCTGAAAGAAACTGACAGGCTTCATCTCTGTTAGTATTCTTCTATATTTTCTAATTCTTTTTTGGAGTATTCTTCTGCATCTTCAATCTCTTTGAACCCCTCCTCTTCTGTCTACTCCTCTCCTTGAATCTACCTACACCCTGATGTCTCTTATCTTCAAGAACTTGGCTTGAAACCTTCAACCCTTCTTTTATCTCTACCATCTCCAAAGTCTAAGCTCTTGAACCCCCATACATTCTTCTCTTGCCAAACCCCTGTGGAGACCTTCAACCCTATGTGCTGCGACATCGTAAAAGAGCACAACAGGTACAGAATGGTAACCATCATCAAAATTGGTTCATGAATGAAGAATATGCTTCCGTTATCAACAACAACTTTGACAGATTGTTTTGAATAATTTACCTTTCCTATAGTGGATCTTATGTTTTCCTATAGTGGATTTTGTTTCCCTTAGTGTATTTGCTTTGTAAAACAAAACCCATACCAAAGATATAAAGTTTCAAGCTTTAACTTGACTAGGCTGCCTATGAGCTAGTCTCTTGGGCCATGTCATCATGTAGGGGGGGCAAAAGCTAGCAAGTGTAGGAACTCATCATTTGAGGGGGGTGTTGAAAGATATGACAAATGATGTATGCTCTAGGAAGAGATGTCCTAAATCCCATATGCACAATAAGGAGAGTGGAACAACCCAACTACTATAAAGCATTGTACTTGACTATCACTTTCAATATGAGTAATGCAATATCATGATGCTTTGCATTTTTAGTTAGTGTCATTATCATTGTCAGTCTCTTACACAAGATTGTGTTTATGAGTCCAAGATTCCATCTTGGAACCTTATTCAATTGTGTAACAGTTGGTCTATTCATTGTCCATGTCACTATGAATCTTATCTTCATTTTCCAACCTCCATAACTGCCATGCTCTAGATTTGTCTTTCTGACAAAAATGAGATATTTAGATAAGATAAAATACACAAGCTCCCAAAAACCTCCTTACCTTTGATACTAAAGAGCAAGTCTCATCCATCCTATCAATTGCATCCACCTTTACTAATGATGGCCTTTTGGCATATGGACAGCACATATGTCCAACAATCAATACTCCATTCACTCCAAAGATTGACTTTTGACCTATAAGAGTGAGATTCACTTCTTTGAGTCTATCAATGATCTTCTCACCGTCAATAGAAATATGATGAGGAGTAAATATTTTTCATCTCTATTCATTTAGCCCTTCATCTTTATCCTCTTCAGTGCACCCTTTTATTGGCAATTCATTAAAAAAAAGGTATAGTCAGATGAGGCATATAATCCCACAATACTTTGTTCATAACATTCATCATGTGTGCAAATGAATTCATTGTCCCCTGTGGTAGAGTGCACATGCGCACTAATCCCAATGGTGTCTTCATGGTTGCAAGATTCCTATTTTCAATTGCTAACTAGAACTAATCATAGCAATAGTATAAGTCACCCAAAGAATATACTACTTTATTAGCAAAAGCCTCTGCAAACTCATCAACAATAGGACATGGTTCTACATTTTCAATGATCACTTTATTGATCAGCTACATATCCTATATAAAATACCAATGTTTCATTTTTCTTGGTATAATGAACCATCGATTCAAGCAAGGAGCTGAGGAAGGCTCCAAGATCCCCATCTTAATCTTTTCATTTAGGAGATCAATCAATGTCTGCAAATGAGCTTTTGGCACTAGAATTGACCTGCAGGTTGTATGGTACATATGGAGTGAAAGTAACCAGAGGAGAAACTATACTTAGATACATACATCCACTCTCACATGGTTGAAATCCAAAAGGCCTCCAAAGCCTAGATAACATTTCCTCAAAACATCACTTCTCTATAGGCAAAATAATCTCATCACATCCAACTTTTAGCTCTTTGAGAGAATGTGCAGTAAAGCTGTGATGACTAATCTTCTTTGTATCCCTTTAATTTGGCTGATGAGAAGCCAACTCAATCATCTAATCACTATTTGGAGGCAATGGCAATACAACTAGTTTCACTTTCTTATCCACAATCGTATACTATCTATCAACCTTAGCTTCAGTCATGTCATCTAAGCATAGACCTCCATGCATCACAAAATCAGCTATCACATGGCACATGTCCAAAGAACACACCTATATCATGCTATTTTTAGGTTTCGCACAGACTTCAAGATTGCTAAAATTTCAACCAATGTATCTATATAAGACAACTCATCATATATGCCAAAAATAGATTCATCTACATCCAATAATGCATGCTCTTTCATATTTTTTATAGTCGTAAAAACGTTTTGCTTTTCAACCGTGTTCATGGTCTCAACTCTTTAAAAAACATATAGAGCTTCCAGCTAAAAATCCAATGGAAACTAGAGAAAAAGCACCAAGCCTCCTATGTGAGTTGAGAGCTTTTCCCATCTAGCACTATCATAATCCTACTTTATAGTGGTACTCACTGAAAACCCAGCTCTCTCAATTTCTTTACATTCTGTGATAATGGATAATTTCTCAATGTATCTTGATTCCTAGCATGATTAACACAAATAATCAAAAAGTGAACATCCCTCTTACCATATTAGCTCTTGATTTGTGCATTGGCTGATCCATTATCTATAACCTTTATTTCCATAGGTACAACAATGATGTATGACTGTCCGAGGATAATGGGATAAGAAGAGGAATCCTACATAAAAAAGTGTTGCTCATCTTGGATATCACCGATAGTAATCTTGACATTTGGGCAAGTTGCATACAAATCCCCTAGAGAATTGTTGGCTACCATTATCCTCCATCCATGGTCTATATCAACCAGTCATTTTCCACTCTCATACAAAGCTCCTAAACATGACACTGATTTCTTAGCCATGGTCATCAATAAGTGTACTACAAGAAGTTTCAAGGTCCCCAACCTTGACAATTGTCTCTATACTCATACAAACCTAATGAATGTGTGTAATGACTCCTAGGTATCATGCTTGAAGCCTCCTCATCAATGTAGTACATCTATTGCACTCCCCTTTTTGTATTGCTAAATATTGTGTTTTTAGCCATCACAAGTGGTTTTCTATCATCAATGATGTCATTTTCAATAATTTATATTACAACACTTGCGTCATCATTATAAACTATCTAAATACCCATGTGATTCAAGCTCTTCTTCACCCTGCATCATATCATGAATTGGCTCTCCAACAAACTACATTTTTTCTCTTGATAATATCAATGATTTCCTCATGGAACTCTCTCTTTGCAATGCTAAGGATCTCTCCCAGATGCAATTCTACTTTGCTATTCAAGATGTGCTACCTCCTCAAGAACCTTTCTCAAATGAGTTTGTAGTTTCAATGTTTGACTATTGTATGCTGGTTGATTCCCCTTTGACTTTGCATGCTCTTGATTTTTCTCTTTTGCAACATCCTCCTTGTTATATTGAGGTGTAGGTTAAGCACAGAAGGTGCAAGATGTGGTTGATCTAAATGAGATCTACCACTCCCTCTAATGACCCTCTTAGACATCCCAAGATTTCCATCATCCCTCTTTCTCTTCTCTTCCACAATAACATATAGATCCTATGACCTAGCAAGGTACACACTAATAGAAAAATAGTTTACTAGAGCATCCCAATGTGTCATCTCTTGGATACTCTTTCTTGCATAATTTAATTCAACCCTAGGGATCTTTCCCTTCTTTGCCCTATGCATAGCTGAGCTCAAATTTTAGCTTTCTTGCTAGATTTAGCAACACATCTAGGATCTTTCTCCATATGAAGATAAAAATTAGTAGCTTCCACTGCAGCATAAGCATTCCATATAGCAATATCATCCACCAACTTCTACATTCCACCCTTTCCAAAAATTGGAATAAGTAGTAAGCCTGTCTTGCGAAGGTCGATCCTGCCATCTTTAAAGAAAATCAAAATCTTTAATAATGCATCCCTATAAGTCCCATAATTCCTACACTCATATTAGTGCTATCACACCAAATACATCATCATACAAGCCTTCGCAAATGAGGGTTCTTGGTGTAGCAGACAACCCTTTTCTTCCATTCTTGCAAACTTCAATTGTAGCTCGTGCATGCCCTTATTAACCAATTCATCCATTACATCCTCTTTTATTGCACCAAATATTGAAATAGGTTGCTTTCCTACTTGCTCTGTGACCTTGCTAGTGGCCAAAGCCATAGACCTATTATGCATCATGGCTCATCTCTATTGTCTCTTAACAAGCATAGAGACAACATCCTTGATATCGTACCACTTTGTTTTTAAACCTTGTTTGTTAGTTTCATCTTCAAGAAGCTCTTCCACGTGAACCTACAAAGTAGGATCTGCAGCTTGTAGAAACAATTCTATTTTCTTATATTCAAGAGCCTGTCACTTTGCAATATCCAATTGGTCAAAGTTGCACTCAAACTCATGCAAAAGCTTTGTAGGTTGCAAGACCTTTATTGGATTTCATAACCCACTCCATGAAAGTCCTATCGCTAACCAATCCTGCATCTTCTATGAAATATATCAACTATTGGCATAATTGGTTTCTATTGATACAATAAATTTTTTGTATCAAAGTATCAATGTCAATGTCTTTTTTTGTACTTTTTGGTACTCATAGAAATTTCAAATTTACAAATTTTAATACGTTTTTAATGTTTTTTCTACTTTGGCACTTTTTAATACGAGTAGAGTCATTTGGGTTTGGTTAAATATGATGTTCTAAGTTGCACTATTTGGTACTCTTAGGGCTTTTAAAGGTGTCAATGGTAATTATGGTACCTCTGTGTTGACATTAGTTGCATAGTACCAAGCTTGGTACTCTGCAATATCAAATTTGGCACTATGTAGTATGAAGTTGGTACTTCAAAGCAATCAAATTGGGTATTGTCTTGAAGTGGTAAAACATATAGAATTTATGCATTTGGTACTGTGCAATTTGGTACTTCAAAGCAATCAAATTGGGTATTGTCTTGAAGTGGTAAAACATATAGAATTTATGCATTTGGTACTGTGCAATTTCAAGTTTGATACTATGTTAAAGTACTAACAACAAAAGAATTCAAAGATTTGGTACTTTATAGACTGAATTGGACTTGATAATAAAGAATTAAGAACAAAGTGGAGAGAGAGAGAGAGAGAGAGAGAGAGAGAGAGAGAGAATGAGACAATGAGATGGAGGATGAACCACATACTCATAATGCACACTTGCTTACACTCTTTCATTAGAATAGGTGAGAGTGCACATATTACAATAAAGGTGTGGATATGGTAGGACTTTTAGTGAAGTATTCTCCACATGTTCTAGATCTATCTTATCTAGTTCTCCTAAATATCTAGATATTCTCTAAGTACATATTCATATGAGTACATCTCATCATTCTAACATTCCCTATCTCTAGAAAAGGTTAACAATATCTTCTAACATTCCTCCTCTCTTCTCAAAAGAAAATAGAATTTTCTTTTGTGGTACAAAGACTTTCTACCAATCATCTTGGCTACGAGAGTCCTAAGATTACAATCATGAGTATAGCATGAGACATTGTCCTCATTGTTGCATAAGATATACATCAATCTTTGCTTGCAATGATTTAAGGGATGTAAGCTGATGATGAAGATATTTGGGCATTGGTTGCCTGGATGAAGAGCTTATCTCCATAGTTTGCTTCATGATAAACTTGATTAAGAGATGGGCTCATCATGTAGATAGATAGTGTATTTTAATTGGAGCTTGATAGTTGTGGAGTGAAATAATAGTGAGAGCATGTTTGTAGATGGAAATACGATCCCCACGTCACTAGATACCATAGTAAGATAGAGATTGATAAGGTGCTTGTGACATGATCCTTGGGAAGGTTGCTAATAAATATGGGAGTGTAAAATAACAAGTGATTGATGAGTCATTTCAAGTATATTATCTTTGAGAGAGGACTCCAAGAGTTGAGTGTCACATCTTCAATAATAGCATACTTAGTGTCAGTGTGCTCTTTTATCCATACAAGTAGTTTGTACCGATGTACTCATGCATTTCTTTGTACTTTATCCATTGCTTTCGCCTCCTTTGGAAGGCCAAGATAGTTGGCCAAATTGAGAAGGATGCAATTTGTAGATGATGATTTGGGTAAGGTAGCACGTAGACCATTTCATGATGACACTGAGAGAAATTTAGAAGAGAGAGTACTTGTGATTGTTGATGATGTCATTGTAATGTAAGATAGACTGATGATTGAGATTTGAGTATACAATTAGAGCAATATGATTGTAGGAGGAAGGTAACTATGTGCATGGTTGGATAGGCTGGGATAGATAGAAATGATGATTTGATGGATTGGAAGTTAAATAAACATAGCGTGAATGAAATGTGATGGTAGGATAAGATCTTGTGTAGGGATTTAGGATTGCACATTGAGAAGTAGTGATGTGGCAATGAGGAATTCAAGGGGATAGGATTTTGGTGTACACTTGGAAACATTGTGAGAATCTTGAATGCGTAGGAGAAAGCCAAGAGTGTGTGCAATTGCATTTGTTTCAAGAGATTCTAGCACACTATTGAAGTGGAGTGTGTGTGTAACTATAAGAAGATGAGGATGTTGAGCCCATAGGGAGAGTGTAAGATAAGGACCAGGATGTGATCTTGAGATTGAAGTGAAGTTTAGATAAAGACTAGATGTTGAATGTGAAATATAAGGAAATAGGACAGTACTGAGAGGGGTAAGAGAAGAGGAAGCAATGTACTTGATGAGGGAGTGACCTTGAAGGTTGGTAGAAATATCCAATAATAGTTGATGAGGAATGGTAGGAGCATCCACGTTGCCAAGTAAGAGAGCGACGAGGTTTTACCATCTTTTTACCACTAAAGTACCATCCAAATATCTTGCAGAACACAATTCAATAATAGAGAGGCCACGGACAATGCCTTCTTGGGCCTGGAGACGTTGGGTACAAAGGGCGCCCCCTTCTTCAATTGTTGTTCCAAGTGAGGTAGAGTCCTCTATTTCAGGGTGCAAGAGGAGAGGCTGACAGGGATGCCAAACATTGTAGCATGGAGAGTGACCAAGATGGCTAGAACCCGCTTGGATGGATGAGCTGAGAGCATGAGAACAGAAAATGGAAGAGTCATGAGAGAAGGAAGGATATGAGGGGCCTTCAGCTAATAGAGGATTGGGGTTGTCCATTAAAGAATTTTCTATGTATTCCACTAGTTGACAGGGGAGAGCGAATACTGGACTTAATGAGGACACAAGGATGGAAGATATGTGTTGCATGATGTGAAATGATTTTAGACAAGGGAGAAAATTCAGAGTTTAACAAAAGAGGTGAGAGTAGACATGCGACAAGGGCAAGGAGCTAGAAAATTATGTGAAGTACGTGCATGTCGGCATAAAGTAAGAAGGTAGTCTATGTAAGCGAGGATAATATTAGAGACAAGGTTTGTGGATAAGGATCCATAAAAGTAAAGGAAGAATGGGAGGTAATGTAAAGGCTTGCAAAGTTAATGGACTCATCGGACCCAAAGATGGCACTAAGGGGGGGGGGGGGGGGGGGGTTTGGGGAACCCCCTTTAGTGCATCGTTAGGTCCAAGCGGAGAAACTTCAAGGATGGCATTTGTGGATGGTGTCCAATTCTATTATTTGGTCTCTATTCGAGGTCTTCGGGCCCGAGGATATGCCCTGATTTTTTGCCTATGGCTCGAACGCGCAAAATCTTTTTATATGTGGATCTCAAACTATGCACAGAATCGGGTAAAGGAATAAGGCCTCTCAAGGTGTTAGCGAAGCTTACAAGAGTCCCTCTAGATTCACTTTGCTACTTTGTTCCCAGTCTTGCCAAATGAAAATGATTCAACCGTTTCTACTGGCATCAACGGGGTTAGGCTTCCATGCTTGACACTAGTGGGATGACAAACGCTTCAATGGACATGATTCCCCTGCACACTAAGCATAAAAATCATGCAGTATGGAACATGATTAATTCGATAGTGAAGAAGCAACGGTGGGGTTGGGGAAGATCATGCCTATTTTTTTTAGCGGGGTTGACATTTATGCCCAACAAGTTTCCAATTAATAGTACAAAATAGAGCATAAGGAATCCGGAAGGCCGTGGTCTTTGGGTCTCTCGAATTTGTTGAAAAAGGCGTATGGAGGCGAGTGAGTGGCTTTAGGTTAGCAGCATAGGACGCGCTGTCCCGCCTCCGCCAGTCCCGTAGGCACAGGCGCAGCAGAGGGAAACGCAAAGAGCAAGCAAGGGAGGCGAGGGTAGGAGGATGAAGGAGGGGAGTATAAAGCGAAGGGTTGGAGCGCAGAGCAGTTTCATACCTTTCTCGGCCTTTTGGCTAAGATCAAGTGTAGTATCTGTTCTTATCAGTTTAATATCTGATACGTGACCCATCGGGTCGCTACGATATTAACCTAATTTTTTTCACGGGGGCAGCCCCATCCGGCAGCTTGCTGCCCGGGGCTGCGCGCGTCGCCTCCGTATCCCACAAAGCTCTAATGAAGGCGTGATATCTAGGTCGTGGCTGTGCAGGGTCCTGGTGAATGGCAGCGGAGCTCATGCCCCCTGGCTTTTGCTTGCACCAAGCGTAGTTCGGTACGCGCTCCTGGGAGCATCGTATTGGTGCTGCGATGCAGGTTCGTCTCCCTCTGACAGCACATCGGCGTCCACTGTGCGTTGCCTTTGATGGAGGGTTGGGCAACATCTGGATAGTGCGCGCGTGGCCGTGCTGCTGTAAGAAATAGTGCCGCTGTAGTAGCGAATGCCAATGCACCCAGTATGCTCTTGCTCTTGGGACTGCCGAGCTTGCACTCGCATTCCTGCTTGCCAATGACACTGTGGAGAACTGCCTCTCATCATGCTGATTGAGAAGGACACGCCCCCGCCTTGGTCTCGGCTAGGTAAAGAAGAGACCTCATCGGGCAGCTCCGAACGACGGCCGGCCATAAGCTTGCTGCTTGGATCCATGGGAGCAGATTCAGGGATGCAGCCGCTCATGCCATCAGAGGACAGGATCTCTACACAGTAGTGTACCTCTGCTGGGAAAGAATGATCGATCCAGGACAAGGGAGCCTGCTGCAAGTGGCACACATGTTTCTCCTGCCCGGGCATGACAAACCCCTCCGCCTGCTCACGTAGCCTTCCCCTGCATCTTGGAATTTAGGAAAGCATCCCTGGCGTCCATCTGCGACGCTTTTTGAATTCATCACTTGCCTTAGCTTCACATTCGCAAGGGTCGATGCTCTCTGATACCTTCTCTATTCAGAGCAACCAAGATAGATGGTTCCAAACTTTATCTTCACCTTGGAGGTCTTGGACACAACCTTATTCACCTTGACACATAGAGATGTCACAAAGAGTGTTCTATTTTGGTTGCTTTCCATGGGCATTCCACAAACCAACTTACCGGTTGCTAAGAGATGTTGAAGGACTCGTATTTAGAGCACTGCATTGACTTCATCAAAAATGGCGAAATGTCCAGTATCTTCTGATCTGCAACACCACACAGGCAGTAGTCGCCTGCACTTTGAGCCCCCTGCAATTGTTGCAACTTTTAGCCCCCTGCGATTGTTGCATCTAGGCTGAAGGCAAAGCTGGAGGCAATTCTACCTCGTGTTCACATCTCATGCATGCGGAGGCAAGGAGCAACCTACTGGCAAGTCTCGTGGGCAAAAACCTCCTTATCACCCTTCTATAACTTCTTGCTGAAGGGGCCTACAAATTATTAAATAGTGTGGACTTCCTGCATCAAGACAAAGCGAGCCGAGGGTTGGCAACCACAAGTGTTATGCGGATGTCCATTGGGTGATCTTTGGGACAACTTCGAAGGTTATTGCCCAATCCATTGAAGCCATGGTTGTGAGAGTAGAAGAGAATGGAGAATAATGAGTAGCAAGGCGAAAGAATTCAACATAGAAAGTAGAGCGCACGAACAAGGATGCGTCAAAGTTTGGCATGCAAAGAATGCAAAGAAGAATAGTTGATGAGTACCCTCCAATGTATGTATGCTATGTTAGCAAGAAAAAAGTGATGGAGGAACCTTTGGGAGACTGGGAACATGGACTCTAATAGGCAGTCAAGGAGGAATAAAACCTCTAACCCAATAGTGTGGCAGATAATTCCCATGTAGGATTGACGCGGCGTATGTAGAGTTTTCGAGCCTTGCATTCCTGCCATATGTAAATGAGCCGTGCATGCATACCCCTACTAGCAAGCGCCAGAGGAGGGAGATGCTTGCTGAGCAACCATTAGCTCGACTATAAAGCAAGTCCTATAGAACAATGGTGTGGACATATTGTCCTTCGCACGTGTTTGCCAACCATATTTCTCCCTTCTCACCATCGGGTTATACCTGTATTTCATGGGCCAGCCTCCTCTTGAAGATGACTTTTCTCGCTACTTCGATGTGACCTACCACAGCCAGGCCACTTTGGTTCCTGTTTCGTTTCATCAGGAAGGGGTTCTACATGGCAATGTTAGCGTGGAAGGTTCAGCGTGATTGGGTTCTGACTTCTTCTGTGGGCTTTAGGAGCAATCTTGTACATCCTTTGCCCTAATCATCATCATTCTCTCGATGGGATACACACCTATGAGCGCCCAGTAGGGATTGAGCTTTTGAATATTCCCCCTTGGTTGGTGGATGAAGTACACCCACCATTGTTGCAACCATGGGCAAGGTGTTATACATCCCCACCTCGACGATATCCTGGGGACTCGTTAAGCCGAACACCAAAGCCTACATCTTATGGGACAGAGGGAATGAGCCACTTGAGTTCCTACAGCTCTTGGACCTGAGGGGAATGGAGATACTACTTAGTGTTAAGTTTGCTGCCTTATTGGATGCTTGCTATTAGTGCAAAGGTAATGGCCATTTTTCTCGCAACTTCCCCAGAAAGCAAAACACGGAGCAATAAGAGAATAGGAAGGAAGCGTAAACATGGAGCAATAAGAGAATAGGAAGGAAGTGTAGATAGCTAATAAAAAAGGGAAGAACTCCAAAAAGTGGTTGATCTTGTGGAGAAGGATTCCCTGCGGCCTTGACCTTGCTCAAACAGGTGCCTTGAGACCATTAGGATGACCTTGCCCAAACAGGTGCCTTGAGACCATAACGATTCCCTGGCCTTGAACTTGCCCAAACAGGTGCCCTGAAACCATAAGGATGATCCAAATCTTGCTTGTCCTATACCAGAATCCCAGCAAAGCAAGCAGCCATTGGCATCCCACAACAATGAGGAGATGGACCCGAATATCTCCTTAATTCATGAGACTTTCAACTTTAAAGGATTCAGAATTGCAATCCCCTCTTCGCCAAATGGCGAGAGTAGGTTACTTTGCCAAGTGGGACAGCTACGAGATCTACCAATTCGATGCCTAGAATTGTAGAATATTCTTTGAAGAGGATTTTAGCAACGTGGCAATGTTAGCTATCCAGAGCTGGCATTGAATAATTGAAACATTAATGTTAGAAGCTCTTGGAGGTGTATTCAATTTGGTTGGATCCCCCTTGTGGCATTTTTGGGTGAGTTTTTTCTTGGTGATTGTATATTGAATGAATTGCTACGCCTTTTTCTTAGATGCTCACATCTATTCTTTTACATGCAACTCACTCTCATATCAAAATATGGGCCCCTTAGAAGATTGAGATATTGGTGTGATCAAAGCGACAATAGTGGGATTTGAAGATGAAACATAGGCTCAAAAGCTGTTTTCTTTTCTTTACAAAGTCAGAGGTTCTCATGTTTTTGGAAGGGCAAGAGAAATGTCCAATTCAGCCTCTAACATAGGGCCAATAATCGTGGCCAATGTTTCTTACTACCGTGAGGTATAGAATAGGTTCAAAACCTTGGTGGATGGAGAGAAATATGATCAAAAGAGAATTGGAAAGAAAAGGCTATCTGAATTTCCAAAAGGTTCTAGGTCTCATTAGCCAAGGTGCATTGTGTGACTCTTGTATGAAATGTTCTTAGGCTTTATGTGCTTTTTGGCCTACCAAGAAGAGAAAATTATTCGAACAAGGATTCCAAAAGTGGCATCTATTTGATAGAGAATTGAGGATATTGAAGAAAGAGATACGGATATTGAGGAGATTCTTCACACTAGAAATGAAAAGGACATGCCCATGGAACTTGACATTGAAAACTTTGAAGAAGCCTTCCTTATGCAGGATGAGATAGAGAAAGAAATCCTATAGGGTTTTGAGTCATTTATTTTGTGACACCTAAGTTTTCCTATACTTGGGAAGGATCTTGTTTTGTTAAATGATATTAAAAAAGTGATGGGTCTCAAAGAGGAATTTTCCATAGGGATGATTGCACAAGCTTATGAGGAAGAAAATGAATATTTGTGGATGACCTGAATCATCAGGTCTTGTTCATGGGCGCAAATACCACCAACTTTGTGGAAACTCAAGAAGGTGCTCTAGGGTTCCACCTTGACAAAGCCAAAGAGTACTTAAGAGGAACTTCCCACATAGCAGACCTTTTCAAATGCTCAAAGAAGGCTTGGAATCCAATAGATGGGAAGGAATATCATTACTGAGCTTGAGTTGGAAGAATGAGAACAAGGATCCATCAATGTCTGGTTTGATGACAAGCTAGAGTCTAATGAGATCTAAGAAAATCTAAGCTTCTCCTTTCCTTCAAATTTTCTCAATTAAGAGTTATTTCTTATTAAGGTCTAATTGTGTGACACACTATAGGCTTAGATGAATGATGATGACAATTTTGTATTTAGTTGGTTAGGTATTTTTTAATATTTGGAGAGGATTGTGCATGTGTAGTACATGCCAAGGATTAAATTTTCTTAGATGAAGCCATTGCTCCATTCTATAAGCTCAAAACTATCTAAATCCTTAGGCTATGCCCACATAGGGCTATAAAGCTATTCTTGTTGAAGGATGCCTTCAAAATATTTTGCTATGCTTTAGACTTTTGAGGATCTAGTAGTGGCTTCTTTTTTTATATTACAATACTTATGCTTCAGTTACTAACTTTATAAAGATAATTACATTTAAGTCACAAGATACAAACATGACTTATGCACAATAAAGGAGATGCTTATTTGTTAGAGGACAAAGTTGACATGAGTGCCACACACACACACACACACACACACACACACACACACACACACACACACAGCTTGGAGAAGAAGAAGCTTGAGAGCACACAACATAAAGGATGAGTTCCAAGAGGAAGAGTTAGTTCTCTCGAAAATACCCAAGTCTCAATATTCTACTCTAAAGGATGGCTTGAGCAACAAACTTGCTCATAGGTTCTATGGGCCCTACAGGATCTTTAAGTGTATTGGAGACTTGGCATATCGATTGGAACTTCTCTGTTCCACTAAGATTCATAATTTATTTCATGTTAGTCAGCTCAAATCCTTTTATGGTACCTAGGTGGAAATAGTTGATGAGATGCCTCTTATGGATAAAGAAGGACTTATTCAGTACATTCTTGAGGAGGTTATATAGATCAACATAGAAAGAAGATTCACTCTCACTTCATCATTAGGTATTTGATGAAGTGAAAGGGTTTACTACTTGAGGAAGGCGAGATTCCATTTTGGATGAGTTTCCCTCTCTATTGCATGCATTGGTGGTTGAGACATAATCACATGGAGCCAGTTGCACTCTAAACAGAGTCTGGAGAGCAGCATGTTTTAGAATAAATTTTACTTTGCCCTAATTTTTGGAATTTACCACCAATATAGCATCAAAAAAGTCTTCAATAGATATGTTTTGATATATGGCTTGTCCTATTTGGATACTCTTATTAGAATTTATGGGGGTGTTCTTCAGCATGCCCTCGTTTTTACAACAAGCTGTCTATTCTTTACAGAGTCTATTTCTTGAAGATTTAAAGGCTTCAATTCCTTTTGAAGACATTGAGATTATGTATATCGTAGAGGCTTTCCTTTATGTCTTTATTTTAGTAAATAACTCTTCATTACTTTATTCATTCATGTTTTGTATAGCAAACATTAGAGTAGTAATCTATTTCATCCACCTTCTTTGCCGTTGTAAATTTGTTTCTATGGGAAAAAACCTTTGGGCAAGGATGGATTTCAAGAAGGTTGAAATACATGTGTTAGTGAGAGAGAGTTAATAATACCTTATCACACACCGATATAGATATAAAAGGTGTGAGACATGTAATATTTGACATCTTTTATCATAATACAATTACTGTCTCTCATCTCACCTACTTACACTCAGCTTTCATGGCTTCTCTCTCTTCTTTTCTATCTTTCTAGTATTTCTCTCTCCTCTCACTCATTCTCTCTCCTCTTTTCTCTCTCTTCTACACTTTTTTCTCTCACCTCTCAACCCTCTCCTTGACACCAACCAATGCCAATAGGGCTCATATCCACAGTGATGACAATGGGTCTTCCACTTGTATAATTAGCTTTCCTCAAAGTTGTCACAAACTTAAACAGTTTCTTCAACTTTCCCATAGCCTTCGTGTGCATCATATCCCATTGGGATTTCTATCATTTTCTCAATAACTAATACAAAGCATTAGATACAAATGTGTAATATTCATATAAGATAAAATACATAGGCTCCAAAAAACCTCCTCACCTTTGATACTGAAAAGCAAGTCTCATCCATCCTATCAATTGCATCTACCTTTGCTAGTGGTAGCCTTTTAGCATATGGACAACACATTTGTCCAACAATCAACACTTCATTCACTCCAAAGATTGACTTTTGACCTGTAAGAGTAAGATTCACTTCTTTGATTCTATCAATGATCTTCTCACCGTCAATAGAAATATGAGGATGAGAAGTAAATCTTTTACATCTCAATTTGTTTAACCCTTCATCTTTATCCTCTTCAGTCCACTTTTTTATCGACAATTCATAAAAAAAAAATACATAGTAATATGAGGCATATAATCCCACAATACTTTGTTCATAGCATTCATCATGTGTGCAAACAAATTCATTGTCCCTTGTGGTAGAGTGCACATGCACACTAATCCCAATGGTATCTTTATGGTTGCAAGATTCCTACTTTCAATTGCTAAGTGAAACTAATTATAGCTAGAGTATAAGTCACCTAAAATAACCAGGAAGTAACAAGATTGTGAAAGAAATCCAAGAAGAGATACTGTGATACCACTTGTCAAGGAGAGGGCTAAGAGGTGAGAGAAAGAAGAGTATAAGAGAGAGAAAAGAGGAGAGAGAATGAGTGATGAGGAGAGAGATATATTCAAAAGATAGAAAAGAAGAGAGAGAAGCTATGAAAGCTAAGTGCAAGCAAGTGAGATTAGAGATAGTAATTGTATTATTATAAAAGATATAAGAAATTACATGTATCACACCTTTTATACCTATATCAGTGTGACAAGGTATTATTAACTCTCTCACATTAACACGTATTCCTCGCTTCTTACAATTGGGCAATTGGTCAAGATGATGATGAGGGAAGGAGATATGCAACCAGATTTGGAACAAAAGTATTGAATGAGAGACAAATAGGATATAACTGTCAAAGCATGTGAAACACGAGAGGCATCCAAGTTTTTACGATTAACCTCTTCCTGCAGAAGAGCACTCTCAACATCATTCAATTTCAGAGTAGCACTAGAGGCACATAGGGCAGTGCGGAATACATCCCATGACTCATTCAGAGTCCCAAGCAAGAAAAGAGGAGTTACTTCCTCTCCAAAGGTGATATCCTGCGAAATCAGGTTCTTTAGTATAGCATGGAACTGGCTCAAGTGAGCAGACATAGTCGCATTATCCTTCATGCGCAGATCCATAAGCTGCTTCAACCAATACATCTGACTCGTCGGACTTTTCTTATCATAAAGATTCTTGATCTTATTCCATAGATCCCATGCACTTTGTGCTTCCTCAAATACGTTATAATGTACCTGTTCAGTGAGAGATAATACAATCGTGGACTTGCATAGCTCATCAAGTTCAAGCCAGTCGTCATTGCTCATAGTTTCAGGCTGCTCCCCGCTCAACCGAAGTGGCTTAATCTGAGATTTCTGCACCAAGACCTGCCAAATTTTACTCTTCCAATAAGAGTATTGGTACCATCCAACTTTGTGATGTTAAATATGGCATTATCAGTCGAAGAGGGCGCCATAATGCAGGCTGGAAATGCACAGACAGTCTAAAACTGCTTGCTGTTTTACTGCAGAAAATGCCCAAAATCCACTGAAATGAGCTCCAAATGGCAAGAAAAGTGTGCCAAAAGATGCTGCCCACTTAGTACTAGGTGCGATACACCAAATCAGGATATTTCAGTATAAAAAATACTGCTCAATCCACCAATAAATGCTTGCTATAATAAATTTCAGAACTGCAATAATGAGAGCAAACTGTCCCAAAACTGGATCTAATGTCAACTAAACAATGCTCGGTCCTCCAAAGCCGGCATAAAGAGGACAAAGCAAAGCCAAATGACAGTGAAAATACATGAGCATAACACCGAGAGATGTCAAATAGCATCTGCCAGTAAGAGGCACACCCCCAGACAATCTAGGCAAAATGTACCTGCAACTGCCAAAACCTGACACAAATAGGTGTCTGCTCAAAAGAAAGCAGATCCAAAACTGAGACTCAGCTCATAAGCATCCTGTGAACCAAGACATATACTCAATGCAACATCCAATTGTCGGAGTATAATCCCAAAGTCTCAATACATCTGTAACTGCTCAATGACATAGACTGCTCCAATACATGTAACTACTCCAATAGCATGTAATCCTTGCTCAAGGTCAAGTAAGCATGCAAGATGCTCCCATTGGCACAAAAGGCGTACAAACAAGCTCAAGGGCTCAAGCAACCCAAGACAAAGTACCAGTGACAAGTGACCAAGTCAATGCGTCATACGCATCCCAAGAGCATGACATACATGAAGCAACTGATGGAAGCAACCAATGAGCAATACATCATCCCAAAATAAGATCTCTGTCAACTCAATGACATCCAATAGCAACCAAGTAAATGATCAAACTGAGTCGAAAACGCTCAAATACATCCAAGGCAAAGCTCCCAATGTCGGTAAAGCATATACGAACCAAGCGGCATATATCACAAACCAAAGCATGTAATATATAAAGCCTAACTGTCAAGCATAGACATGAGGCATAAGCCGTCCAAGAGCATGCCAAGTCGGTCCAAATGCTAGTGAATACCAACCAAGACGGAGCTTATGTAGCTCAAATATATTCCATAGATTCAAACATGAGCTCAAAGTCGTCCCCAAATGTCAGATACATGATGGCAAATCCCAAAGCATACATCCGGTACCAATAGGTAAGTGACAAAGCATCCAAAGTACCTTCAGCCCACTGTTATTACAGCCAAGTTTGACTGTCAAAACAAAGAAATTTGAGCCAATATTTCAGGTCAAAATCATGGCATAATCATGTGCATACATTCCCAAGGCACTAGGCATTATGTAGGCCGCATACGGGCATTAAACAAGGTAACCGGAGTAGAGTATAAGCATCAAATGCCAATGCCAAGTGTGGCTGCCCTGTTTCCAGCACTGTATAACAGTAAATGACAGTCCCAAATCAGAGAATGTCAGCCCCAAAGATTCAATGCCAAGCACAAGGCCTAAAGAGGCTTTCAAAATAGCTCAAATGCCTTCTAGAAACCATTGTTTAAGTGCTCATTTAGGAGCCAAGGCATATAGGCTGAAAACTTGATGAGTAGGCAGGCAGAATCTGGTGCAAATTCAGCGCAGGCTATCCTGGGAAGTGGCTGCTCCATGTGGCAATGTTGGTGTGGATGGGAAGCTCAAAGAGGCTCCAAAGAGGGCATACACAAAGCCATGAATGCCCAAAGCAAAGGGCAAGGGAGATATGGAGCTTTGAAGCTTCAAATGATGGCTGCCCCTCTTCTTCCACCTGTTTAAAACTGAGAACTGAAGTAAAACCCTTCAAACTCTGATGCAATACCTCAAGGGAAAGGCCCTGAAGAAGCCCAACAATGTCGGGAGGGAGCTCGGGAAGCCGGGGAGTGTCGGAAGCTCGGGAGATCGGCTATGGCTGTCGGGATGGAGACCCAATGCGTGAAGGGAGTCGATGCGAAGATAGAGAAGCACCGAGTCGAGCTCGAGCAAGAGGAAGCCAAGCTCTGATACCAGTTGGAAGGTGAGAAGGATCGAAGCTTACACGCGAGCTATCGCGGGAGGGCAAGAGCAAGAAAGAGAGAGACAAGAAATGGGAACTCCAACAGTCACAATGTGTGTCTGGGCCTTCCTTTATTTACTAGTCACACTAAAATGAATGTAAATAATAAAGTGACATGATGGGCGCCCGCCACCTGCAGTGTGCAGTGGCGGGAACTGTCAGTGTAGTAATACACGGGGCAGCACGGCGGAGGCGCCTTTACCCCAACGTGAAGAAGTGGCTACCACATGGAATGCCTTTTCATGGGAAGAAGGGACGAGTAGGGAAGATTTGCTAGCTCTTAGAATGTGTCAATTGGAAAGAAGAGCAGAAGACATAGAGCTTGCTATGAAGAGATTGAAAGAAGCTATATTTCACAACAAAGACAAGTTTGACAAATGACATAGGCTTAGGCCAAGAGCTATAGAGGAGGGAGTCTTAGTACTTAAGTATGACATCAATTTGGATAATTAGCATAGTACAATAAAAAAAGCCTCCAAGAGATGGTTTGGTCTATATATTGTGTTGCATGTATATGATAATGCCACATACTCTCTTTTTGAGTTGGATGGGATTGAATTGAAGATAACCATAGCTAGCAAATAGATCAAACTATTCAAGAGAAGAGAATCTATCACTTATGAAGAAGTGAACCATGACACTGAAAATGCACAACAACATTGAAAAAGTAGATGAAGATGATATTGTGGATGAAGAAGAAAATCTCAAAACTACTCAAGAATAATACATGTGGAACATGTTGGAGAATGTGTAGGTTGAGGGGGTGGATATCACATGGTTGTATGCCTAGAGGTTGAAATCTTACAGGAACTTTGATGGTGTTAGGATTTCATATGTGTGCCTATGGGATGTGTTAGTCAATGTAAGTGGCCAAAGTTAATGAGCCTGGATAAGAAAAAGTAGTGATTTGAAGTGTCCATGGCCAATAGCGGAAGCCCCACTTTTTTTGTTATGATTTATGGCCTATTGTAAGGCCCAATTATTTTGGGTGAGATCATCATCAAGCCTTATGCTTTTTTATTGCTAATCATAGGGAAAGGCTAGGGCATAATTGGAAGAAGACAAGGACAAGACCTACTGATGTGTATTGATGCATGAAGAGGGATTGAACTGAGTATCTTGGGATTGCTATAGATTGACTTGTGCAACGATCATAGGTTGTTCACTAGTGTTCATTGCTTGCTCAGGGAGTGCTACCTTCATTTGGGTGCAATCTATTACTTGAAAGTGCCCAGATTAGAGGGATATTGTAAAAGATTTGAAGTTTGCCTACTATTGCTTTGCTATAGGTGAATCAAAACATGAATTTTGGGCTAAGAAATGAGTCTTTTTGATTCGTTAGGATAGGATTTTTAAATATATATGGGTTGCTTAATGTGAGCCAAAGTTCTATCACGATAAATACGATCTACAGTTGGGTTATTGTATGGTGAAGGTCCTCAACATTGGTATAGAGCAAGGTGATTGGTGGATGCATCAACATCAAGGAAGAGATATCATCCATCCAAGAAGGTAATACCATCTCCCTCATCAAGCATCATTCTTTTATCTGATGGATGAATGATTTGGACAATGGTTCTCCTTTTAAAGCCCAAATGTCACTATCTTTCATGTTCTCTTCTCAAGCTACATGAGAAAGAGACCTTTGTAAAGGTTCAAAAGACCCCCTCTTCTATGAAACTACCACTTGCAAAGAAAACCACTACCATTGGTGGTATTAAGAAGGAGAAGTGGTTGTTGACAAAAAGGAGGGTAGAGAGAAATCGAGCACCATTGAGTTACTTCTGCTATTGGTGTGGCCTCAAAGCCACCTTTAAACACAGTAAATTTTGCCCGCCTTGCCAACCACAAGAATTGATGGCTCATGATAACTCTACCTATTTCCTCTCGTTTGTCGACTTCAAAACACAACAGCCTTACACATTAACAACAATTACTTGGTTTCTTTTCTAAAGCAAAAGCTTTAGAAGATCAAAGCTCCTAGCCACCCCCTGCTCACTCCCCACCATCAACTTGGCAGTAGCTAACTGTCACTTGCTCAAGCACCAACCAACTAGGTTGACAAGTGTAGCTCAATAAAACTGATGAGAATAATATGTTTTTATCATAAAACTGGAGTACACTTGTTCACGAAAAAAATATTATACTTCATAATTTCGTTTTTTATAAAGGATAGTTTATTTTTTTGACACGCAAGGATGATGATTTTTTTCTTCTTAATAGTGATTCTAATAAAATACATAAATGAAATCAATAAACAATAATAATACTTTAAAAACTTAAAAAAACTAAATGGAATGAGAAAACATGCTATATAGCATGCCGAAGAGTTGGCACAAATCTCTTCGTAATTAATAATTATGGGAGAAGGTGCCATTCCCCCATCCATTCAAAATATCTAGTTTGTTGAAGTTTACGTTTTCATTTTTTTTAGTACGTTCGAAAGTTTGTTACGCTTTCATTTTCGCCATGCATTCAAAAGATCGTTAATAATAACACAGCACTTCAAAAAGTAAATGAAATGAGAAAACATGCTATATAGTATGTTGAAGAGTTGGCACAAATCTCTTCATAATTAAATAATTATGGGAGAAGATGCCATTCTCCCATCCATTCAAAATATCCAGTTTGTTGAAGTTTTACGTTTTCGTTTTTTTAGTACGTTCGAAAGTTTGTTATGCTTTCCTTTTCGCCATACGTTCAAAAGATCATTTTATTTCATTTTTGTTTCACTAGTATTTAACTATTAACTAACATAAGTCTATCTACTAATACTGCAACTATTAATTGCATACTAACTATTACAAATACTATTGATATTACAAAAGTGTATCTAATTTACTAATTACACTAGAACTATTAAAATTACTAACAAAAACCAAATAAATAATCATGTTGAATAGTTATAATAAACTAATCATGTTGACTAATTATAGTAAATTAATCTTGAAAAACTAACTATTCTAAGGATGGACGAAGACTGATTAATGATGTTGACTAATTATAATAACTAAAAAGACGAAGGACAAAATCCCAGCAAATCAAGCAGTCATTGGCATTCCACAACAATGAGAATATGGACCCGAAGATCTCCTTAATTCACGAGACTTTCAACTTTAAAGGATTCATAATTGCAATCCCCCCTTTGCCAAATGATGAGAGTAGGTTACTTTCTCCTAAAATGACGAGAGTAGGCCACTGGAGTATGTGCTGCTATTGCAAGCTGTCTAGCTAGCTATATAGTAGCAAGAGGCTCCTCTTGAAATATCATTTTGCGTATCTCAACGACATGCTCAGGTTGCTTATGCAATTTCTCCTCCTAGAAAACAACTTCATGGTTGCAAATAACCATTTGAGCCTATAGATCCCATAGGCAATAGCCCATTTCACTTGCATTTCAATAACCAAGAAAGATACATTTCACATACTAGGAACCAAATTATTGCCCTTGTCATTGAAAACATGGCAAAAAGCTTCACAACCAAAGACATGCAAATGAGCATATGATGGAGGTTTCCCAGACTATACCTCTTCTGAAACATGATAGCCAAGAATAGTACATCGAGACCGATTCATCAAGTGTATGGTAGTAATAATTGCCTTAGCAAAAAAATGTTATGGTAAGCCTGTTTGGCTAAGCATACTATGGACTTGCTCCAACAATAATAACAAGACTCAAACACTTATAGTCAAGGGGCGAAAGATACTATAAATGGATAAGCATTTTCATTCCTTTCAAAGACATATGTCTAAGGCGACAATGCCAAAGAGATACATGTGGAACTACATTCACTGCCAAAACATGGCCAACTAATCTAGCTATAAGTAAGGGGTAGAGAGTATTGGACTTAGCACCACATGCAATGACAAAATTCTCATGGGTAATCTTCCATGAGGAATCACTAAAGGAGACAACATAGCGAGTATCATCCAAAGTGCCAATAGAGGTAAGGCTCTTTGTAAGAGCCGATACATGACATACATCATGAAGAGTAAACATGCTACTAGAACATCACCAATACTAAAAATTGCAATTGGATATCACCAATACCAACTATCTCCAATGCCAAGTCATTATCCAAATAGAAAGATCCAGTCATACTATAATAGGAGTGAAACCACTCTTTATGAGGGATCACATGAAAGGAAGCCCCTAAATCTATCAACAATCAACAATGAGTATATCTTGAAAAGAATTAGTCAACTATGAAGTATCAAGAGAATAATTTGCAAGTATGAAATCATCATTAGAACTAGTTGCATGACATTAATCTCTTCAATCTCAACTCTGGACTTGCTAGAGACAATGCTCCAATCATCATTTTTGTCCTATACTTTACCCTTGCCCTTTTCCTTGCGCTTGTCCTCTTGCATTTTATGGAATTGTGGCCAAATATGACCTTCTTTCCCATAGTAATGCCAAGTCAATGAGGACTTATGACCACGGGACTTACTATGAGATTAACCATGTGACTGAGAAAGAGACTACTAAGATTCACACACACACGACGGTCATTAGCAGTCCTATCATTATGGCCTCTAAATATCAAAGCGTGAGAGGTGTGAGAAGCATTGATATTCTTTTTGTTAACCTCTCCATTCAAGAGTGCACCCTCTACATTCTACAACTTTAACCTTTCACTAGGCATGTTTATACACATAGCAGTATGAAATGTATCCCATGATTCATGCAGTGTAACCAAGAAGAACAAGGGAGAAAGATTACCCTTGAATTCAATCCCCTACAAGGACAAATGGCTGAGAATGGAATGAAACTCATTTGAGTGGGTTCAGACAAAAGTGCCCTCCTTCATGTGAAGGTCCATGAGTTGCTTCAGCCAATACATCTACGAAGTAGGGCTTTTCTTGTCATAGACTTAATTTTCATTCTCTACACTAAAACTTACCAGATTTGGGCCTTCCAATAGCTATAGTTGGTCACAACCAATAGCTATAGTTGGTCAGTCACAACCAACACTGAAGACTGTCACAACTACAGTGTGTCAGTAACCATATGTGCAAGAGACATGGATGTCATGTACAGGGTAGGTCTCAAGGTAAATGAAGAGAATTGCCAAATGCATAACCCACTGAACAGGGCTCAATACATAACCTAGAAGCATATAAATACCATTGACAACACTCTGACAGACATACGTGCCTGGTGGAAGACAAAAGATCAAATCGGTCCACGATAGGGTAATTGCATCCAATGAGTGTCAAGAGAGCATGTGCATGGAACAATGAGTCCCATTGTCTCATTGTAATAAGCTCAAGCTCAACTATATAACCAAATGCTTTGTAGTACATCCAAGTGTCAAGTAGCAGCTCTTAGTAAAACAAAAGTCGAATGCCAAATGAGCAAGCAAATCTCAAAACCACATGTGAGTGTGGCATCCATATATCTAATATCCAAGTAGCATGCATTCGGTAGCATAAAACCCAATACGTACTCTTCACATCCATAATATCGAGGGCAAAAGCAATGGAATCATAAAACCAAGGTGTCAAAGCATCCAATATGGCTCAAAAATGGAGCCTCATATTTCACCATAGATATGTCCAAGCCCATACATGAATGCCAAGTATGTAATTAGCATTTGTTAGACCTAAGAAGCATAAAAGCCTTTAATAGATAAAAATTTCAAGTGAAATACTTGCTATACACTGTATATACAACAAATAACCTTGCTTCAAACTAAGCAAAGAAAGCTCAAACCTATCCAAGAAGCATCTCAAGACATGTACCAAGCATCTCAGCATCAATGCATAGGTGTATGAGTATCAGTGAAGCTCAAATAGTCAAGTAATGGTTGCCCTTGTTTGTAGTACAACAAACTGTTTTGAATGACCAGACATGGTTGAGGTATGCACTTGCAAAGGAGGCTCCAATGGGTCCCAAGCAATGCCAAGAGAGGTGCTAAACCTTTGTTAGATACTGTAGGAGTTATGGGAGGTGCCAATGTCTATAGTAGTACCAATGATAGGAGTTGAAAAATTGGCACAAATCACATTGATGATGATGTTGGTTTTGCTGCTGGCAATGATTGCTATTGAGCACTTAATGAGGCTCAAGCAAGGGTTCTCAAGCTCTGGAACAAGCCTCAAGTGAAGGGAGCAACCATGGAAGAAGCGATGTTTAGCAATTGGTGTTTTGACAAGAATCATCACACACAATCCGAAAACGAGATGTCAAGGAGTGCCAGTTAGGGAATTGACTTTGTCAAAGGACAACTCACAATGAAAATTTTCGACTCTTAATAACCACTACACAATCAACACACCAGCACTAACGAATAACTATGCCTCTTGTAGTGTGAGATGTCCACCAGGCTCATTCCAAGGCACACCTTTTTGTAGTCCATTAGTAGGTTTTTCAAATGACGTCGCCCGGCGCTCCCTTGGAACATCACGGGGTTTGTCACTTAGACTCCACTAGGTCTACATCGCAACGGAAGAATTCCGACTGCGAACCCACTAGGATCGACTTGAATTTTCGAGTTCCTAAAATCAAACGAATCTCCTAACAACCAGCTAGCGTTAGTAATTTTGAGTTCCCACTTCTACAAGATTACTCGATCTAAAGCAGACTTGCCATTGCAGTTGGTTTAAAGAGAATGGGAGACGGAGGGGAGTGCGGTACATCAACCCTTTTGCCCATAAGGCAAAATCCCATTTTGACCCCCCTAAAACAATGTAAGTCGGTTCTACCTAATGACTAGTTGGTCAATTTATCATCTTCCTATTTCTATTTCCAATTTAGAAAAGCTCCCAACTAGCCGGGACCACCCTACCATTGGACGGAATTGTCGGGGGTTACGCCCACCGGCTTTCCTTTGATGACGGAATCATCTTTGGTTTTTTAATTACCTACAACACATTTATTGGAACATATACAACCAGCTTCCTTAATTAGTCCATCAAATCATAGGTTCCTTCATGTAATTTATCTCACAGACACACATACAATTCAAACAACCCTTGAATAAAACAAATTTCTTTATTATATTGAAAGTTTATTACAATTTCCATCTTTTCGACCCTGCGAAAGATATACAAAATTCCATGGGGGTATTTTGTCCACCAAGTTTCCACCCTTCTAACTAGTATTTAGGGTTTCAGGATCTCATCTTGGGTCATGAAGGGCTCGTTAGATTCTAGGAAGAATGCAAGATTTGCGGCCAGAGGCCCCCTTGGCACCCACATTTCCTACTGCTCGAGACTATCCCTATGGACAGACCTTTTGCTCTACGGAGCAGGTCTAAGCCTCTCAAAGTGATAACCATGATCCCCTTGGAGTAGGGTCTCGCAGTTAGCTTGGGGGTAGCCTAGCGTGACCTTTCCTTTTATCCTATTTGTCAATGTTTTTAATCAAAGATCCAGAGCAAACACAAACAATCTTTTCAAACGTATATCAAATGATGCAATGATAATCACACCATTGTGCAGCTCACAACCTCCATAGCCAAGATAGACCTTATTCTAAGGTATTCTAATGAGGATTCTCCTTCCCATAAAGAAGTGTTGAGTACATCTCTTGCAACATGTTAAGCAAGACATGAATTTCCCGTTTGGGGCTAACTTACCCAACATAAGTAAATCTCCTTTAGAAAAAATACAGTGATAATAATTTAACGAGATGATTTACAAGACCCTTTTAATAGACATTCACTTTTTATAACAAGTGTTAATCAACCTTAACCTTATCGTGTTGACAATATATCGAGTTATTTTGTTAATCTCAAGTGCGCATATAATCTTTTTCTCACTTCGTGCAATATCCTCTTGCAACTATTTCCATCATGATCTTATGAACTACAATCTTGATTAATCTAACTACAAATTATAAGTAGTAGTTAACCATTTATGCATGTATTAATATGCTCTCTAGACAAAATTGTTAATTCGTGTAAGTGAAAAATATGGAAGCTAATATTTTTTGTAAAATTTCACCATAAACCTTACTATTTTATGTGGCAAAATAATAACCTAGTAGTGAATAACTTGTTTGGCACGACGACATCGGGGATTTCGTCTTTAGTCGTGCTCACATTCGCCACACCCGATGTTTTTTTGCCTTCCACCTCATCGCTTTGGAGCCATCGTCAGCGAGCATGTTCGAGAGATAGGGAAGGCGAAATAAATTCGAGATGGGAGAGCGTAAAAGAAGATGGATTAATAGAAGACCGAGATAGGGGGATTTGAGCTAACTCTCTCCCTCACAGCCTCTCAGGGTAAATTCTCTCTCTCTCTCTCTCAAGCTCCTTCTCGCAACCTCTTGGAGGGGTATCCTTCTACCTCCCTCTCTCTACCTCTTTCACACAGCCTCTCGGGGTCTCCTTGTGCTTCTCTAAACTACTCTCCATGCCTCATATTTATAGCTGAATTACAGAAGAAGGGTTATGGCTGAGAAGAAGAGAGCTTTGTGGAGGGGATCTTTGCAAAATCAGTGATTTGAAACTTCTAAGATGCAATCTGATGCTCAAATCACAAATCTCATGGTTCCATTTGCTCCGAAAGGTGGGTGAAACCCCAAGACACTTGTTTATAAATCTTCTAGATCACTCCTTCTTCTTCTCCCTGTTCAAAGTGTTGTTTGCTGCTTATAAACTGCGATCACGATGTGCGTGATTTTGCCAATCATTCTTTTTTCATTAAATCTTCAAAACTGGCTGAAAAAAACCACTTACTTTTTTTAAATGACATCCTATTCTAGAAATTTTTATATCTTTTTTAATATATTTACAAAAAATAATATCTAAAATGTAAAAAATATACTAGTTTTATCCAAAAAACTAGTATTTTTGGACCATCCATACTATACACATTAGCACTAGTGAGACTAATATGTCTCATAACTCTCATTCACGTGGTAACTTCCGTGATGGGTGGCTATAGTCCTTGTCAATCTAGAAAAAAAAAATTCTGGTTACGATCCTTGGTTTTAAAAAAATAAAAATAAAAATTGTTAGTTATTAACGTTAGTTAGTAACCTTATTAACTTATTAATTGACTAACTTTCGAACTAACCAACTAACTTTTAATTGCGTGGAAGTATTACATGTAGCTTTAAAAACATAAAAAATGCGCACCGGGTAGAACATCTAACATCTTGCACAATATTCAAAACACAAACTTTGAAAAAAACACAATGGCGGCACATTCTCATATCTCTTTGAAGTTGTTAGTCTCCATTTTTATAGTATCCTTCAACACATTGTGTGCCTCCAAAGCTAAGGCTTTTAGCTTAAAACTTAAGAAAATAACTTTTGTTGTTGTGAAAACAAAAAACCTAAAGGCTTCACAACTCATAAGCTTTTCAAAAAGATTTTTTGTAATGACAGTGCCATTCATGCAAGCTCAACCAAAAACTCCATTCCATCACCATTCCGTGGACATGCAATGTTGACTAATAGGCACCTCGTCCTCCTTTCCACAACAAAAAGTGACCCTTCCACATCCTTCCAAATCTTGAAAAAGATTTGCAACATCTTTGCATTCTCGAGAATTGTAGAACCAAATGCCATTAACCTCATGAGTAGCATTTCGATAAAGCAAGTATGGTACTTGGACATCATACTCAAAGTTGTCAAGTAGAACTTCCACTAGATTTTCTGTGCTTCTAACATAGTTTTCCTATGTGATTGCAAAGAAGGCCACATTTAAGAAGTGAGCTTCCTTCTCTAAAACTCTTATAATCTGTTGATCCATTGAGTTGATGCGCAAATTATGAATAGTTTCTTCAAACTTCCATATTGATGCTTGTGTGCTATTCATAGCATCAACTTCTCATCCTCCATGGCAATATAATTAGCTTGAAAAATGTCACAAATTTGAAATTCTTCTACTCTTGCATAATCAGATAATGGACCAATGCTATCATTGTTATTTACTCTAGATCTGTATTAAAACTCACAACCTGCATTTAAATCAGCAATGAAATTACTAGTCTTAAGTTCCTATTGAACCCTTTTGATGAGTAGAAATATATTTGTTTGCATGTCCCCTAGAAGTCCTAAAAAATTTCCAAGAAAAAAACATCATAACCTTGATCTTAAGCTGCACAAACGTGTGCCCAACACTTCACTTTGCTAGTGTAATCACTCTATGTTTTGCAAACCTAATAAAATGACCTCTTGCAACTAATACATTTTGAGTCCACAATGAGCTCATTCTTATAGTGCCCAAGAATTTTGATGTTTCTAAATGTATCCCTTTATTCCAAACTATCATTAATATGTCCTTCAATTTTTGTCTCCTTCATAGCACCTGCAATTGCTCTTTTGATTATAGTCTCCTTTTGTCCTCTTGATTTCAGCTTCATGCAATGTGACCTAGTAGAAATATGCTATTGAAAATAAACTACGTGTTCAATCATTCATGACATTGAGAAGAGATGGAAATTTGAATACATGCGATTCAATCAAACAAGCGATGCTCCACCTTTCGGAGCTTGATATTCTAACACAAAAAAAAAAGGATGCACTTGAAACATAGTGCCTACCCTATCTACAAGTGTCGTGTATCATGCAAAATGCAAACATAATTCCTTGATTAAATTAGATCCATTATCTCACCTCTCATCTCTCGATAAAAATATGTTTTACTTTGCTCCACCCTCCCAAAATCTCACAATCTCTCAAGAAAAATAATGGTTCTCAAGATGTTGACCAAGAAAACAACCCATCTCACAACTTGTGTCAACCTTCACGACCCTCAAAAATCACCCAACCACCTTTCCCAATCAATCTGAGGTTCCTAGTTTGCTGATGAGAATCCCAATTCTTGTGCTACAACTGGCATCATGCCATGATAGTGCTCAACAATGGTGCAAAACATGCATCAAGCCAACCCATGGAATGTAAGTATTTGATTAAAAACAAGAGATGATCCCCGAGTGTAGTGTTATCATCACTCTTGCAATAAAACTGCGAAGCCATGAACCGCTTATTGCTTCAAGCGTTTCAAGCTGAGAGCTATGGCTACCTCTCACATAGCCATGTGCACTCTTCCACACACGAATGTAGTGAACTTACCTTTGAATTTGATCGAGTTACCTTCTAGCTCCATGATCCAAGATGCACTCTCAAGCAAGCTTCATCTCGAAGCTCTAAGCTTTGACCTCCATAGTCATGCATGCGAGAAAGGAGAAGAGAAGATGATGATGATGAAGAGAGGAGAAGAAGAGCTTCTCCATGGTTCCTTGCTCTTACACACACACATACACTCTCTCTCTTACACACACAGACACTCTCTCATACACAAGAAGGAAGCAAGAGTAAGAAGCAAGAAGAGAAGAAGTTTGGCCACACACCAATAATGAGCTTCTTCATTCTCTTTTCAACTTTTTTTACATGCCTTACCCCCTCCTTGGGCAGCCATCCCCTTTTTGGTCAGTTTGTCCGTTCCTCCACTCTTATTTCCTCCTCCTTTCTATTAGCATTGGCCTTAGCCCGCACCTTTCATTCTTTACAACTTGCATGGGAGACATGTTCACTTTTACAAAATGAGTTACAATGCATTTGGTTCTCTTCTTGCCAAAATATTAAGGTGCACTTATTCTTGTGCCCTTTCTTCTACATTTTAGACTTTTTCATGTGCTTCGTATCTTCAAATTTTTCTGAGTGCACCTTTGTACTTCGTCTTCCTCTTGCCTTGGGACTATCTTTCACTTCCATTTTTTTGAATTTTTCCATCTTGGTCTTTTGAGGGTTAACATTGCCCCCCTCATAGCTGAGTGCCAATCCCATGGCACTTGATGATACAAGTTGAAAACGTTAAGGGTCGGTGTGGAATGTTTCTTGGGGCCTTTGGAGAGGTAGGTAATGTTGGGGATGCTCTGTGAAGTAGGTTTTCAAGGTTGCCAATGTCAAATATAGATGGTTGGTTGAAGAAGGAATCTGTAGTTGTTGGTTTGCCACATTGCCACACAATGTACCTGAAAAGAAGGAGAGTGCACTTCCTAGGGGGTTGTGTCTACCTTACCGTGCAGTGCACTATGCAAGTGATGGTGGAACTACAAGATGGGTCAAAAAGCCTAAGGTGTTGTCCTAGACTTGAGGACCTAGTTCATATAAAGGAAGGTGCTATGAGTGATTTAGGGAGATAGGTCTATTAAAATGTCCTACCCTTGATATGCCCTAAGTTGTGAAGTGGAGGAGGGCCATTGTGGTTCCTAGGTGCAGTGAACGTGACACTCATAGAGTACATATTGAAAAAATTCATTTTTGTATTCCTTTTCCTTTTCACTTCATGGGGCCAAGCTACGTGGAGACTTAATAAGGGATTTGCTTAGAAAGGCCCTATTTTACATAAAGCCCTTCAAGGTAACTCTTACATTGAGGGGCATAGATGACAAAAATGGGTCGTTGCATGTAATGAATCTATTATCACTCATATCCTCTAATAGGCTCATACAAAATGCTAGTAAGAGGATGGCTCTCATCAAACCATTGCACAAGTATTTATCCTTGCATTAATATAAAAAAAGAGGGGTTGTAACCACTCTTCCTTTGCAATAGGCTTTTGTTTTGGTAGTATTCAAAAAAGAAAGAGAAAGTCTAATCCTCTTTGAGTAGGGCATGTAGAAAGGATCATCGCTCTCGTATGGTAGGGTGCTACGAAAAGCCATCCAAGCCTTTGAGTTAGAGTCCCAGATGTTTATGCGCTACTTAGGTTGAGTCCCATACCCTTCCACTCTCCAGGCCACCTCCACATTGCTACCTCCTAGGGTGTCTCATTCTTTCCTCCAACCATCTCCTTCCCAGCCTCGCAGAGAGCTTTATTACATCCTCCACCATCCTTGGAGATGGTATCCTATCCAGTTTTCCAGGGGAAGGTGAAGGTAAACTTAAAAGGGCGGCTCTGATTTTCCCATAGCTCCTACACTACAAGTTCTTGGTCCCAGTTTATAGGGTCGCACTCCTCTCCTTGAGGGATAGCCACATGTGGAACTTACAGTGGCTTGGCTTGAAATTTTTTGCATGCTAGTTCTATCTGCTCTCTCCACTTGTGCCTCATCTCCACCATTCTTTCAAGTGGTATGGCTTCCTCCCCTTGCTCTTCTAGTTGTGCTTGTGGTTGCAGAGGGGAGCTCGATTCATGTAGTTGTTCTTTCTCCACCTGGTGGTGCTAAAAGTTTGGCCCTTCTTCATGGATTGGCTCTGTTTGCTCTTGTGGGAGTGGCTATGCTCATTGCTTTAGCTCCCCAAACCCTAGCAATTTGAGTTCTTGCCTAGTTAACCTGGTTGTGAGATCAAATGGGCTCTTTGCTCCTCCACTCCTAAGTCGGTGCTAGGTTTGGGTGCCCTTCCATTGAGGCCATGCTGAACCACTCTCCTTGCCATCTCTAACTTCCTTTTGACTTCCTCAAGGATCTCTTCTTCTCTTGATTATGTTACATTTAGCATTGTGTTTAAAAAGGCTCTTTATTGCTCCAACATCCCCATCTCTATGGCTATAGCTTTGCTCTATGCCATGAGGCATTCACTCTCTAAATGGGCTAGTCTAGTTAGCTAAGTCTTTGATTCTATCCTCATTCTTGGCTACCCATTCTTCCACCTTCTCTTTCATCTACTCCAAACCTTGATTCTAGTGTTGGGCTAAAGTGGCAATTGCTTGCTTCTGCTCTCACCATAATGCATTCATTTGTTCTTTTTCTTGGTTCCGGCACTCTACTTGCTCCTTTATGATTTTCTGTTTGTGGAGAGCTACTTGAACTTGGTTATGCAACTCCACCAACTTATTTGTCGCCTCTTCATCTTTTTGAATTTTTGCCGCATGTAGCTCTTTTCTTGCCTCCTCTCTTTGCCTCTTTAGCTCCTCATTTTCTAGCCCTAAGCATCTACTTTTCCTAGAATTGAAGGCATACATTTCCTCTAGAGCCATATGGTTGTCTCTTTCCTCATCATACAGGTCTTTGAGGCTTTCTTTGCCTTGCCTTGCCTTTAGGGTCTCTTTTAATGTAATCATTTCCTTGTTTATGATGGTCATCACCCTTGTTTTCTCTAGCATGTACATTGCAAAGGCATTCTTGTCTTCTTCCAGCTCTGCAAGTGTGGCCTTTTTCTCTTCAGTCATTCTATCAAGTTGTCTTTGATGTTCTTTTACCAACTCGTTGTATTCTTTTGTGTTGTGCATGGCTGAGGGCACCAAAGTAGTCAATACTTCCAAGTAGGGTATCTTCGGCCCTTGGCACGATTCAACATTAGCTTTGTTGTTGCTGGCCTTTTAGTTCCTATAGGGGGGCTCCTTTGCTTGGTGCAGGTGCAAGTTCTTGCACTTTGCTCACTAGATACTACACCCAAGCCATGACATTGCTTTCATTGATTGCCCCTTTGGTGGTTCCTTGCATTGGTGTGATTGTTGGAGTGACCATGACTGGTGGGATTGCATGTATAGATGCCTTATCCTTGCCTTCCACCACCAATATTTGTCATGACACTTATGTCCTTGCGCTTATGCTTGGCACGTCCTCCTGTGTGGGGCTCATCATAGCCAACTCTTGAGATCAAGAGGGTTGCTCTGTTGAACTTGGAATAGCCAAGGCTATCCACTCCTCCTTCTCTTGTCTCAATCTTTCTTCCTCTTCCTCTTGTTTCTTCTTACACTCCTCTTAAAGTCTCCTAGATTCTTCTTCCATCCTCTATAGTTCTTTGTTTTCTTTTGTGGTGGGTTAGGTTGTCTTGATAGAGATTTTCAGCATGATCTTTCTTCTTCCTCCTTGACTTGATAGCTCTAAGCCCTACTATTCCCTGACTGTCCTTTCAATTGAGGTTCCCTCTACTACCCTTGTAGGCATTGTTGCTAGCATATTTGCTGACGCTTGGATTATTTTTTGAATGTAGGCATTCCATTTTACCTCATCCAATGCATTTGTTGGAAGGCTCTTAAGCAATGGCACTCCTATTTTGCTCATGAGGGCATTGTATCTTTGGCTTGAGAAGAGGGTGTGGACTATCTTTGCTTGCAGTTTAATGGTGGGATTAGGGATATCGACTAAGCTGGTTCCATCATTTGTGTAGAATTTCTTCTTGTCCATTCCTAGCATCCCGTAGAAATCTCTCTTGGGCCTTTTCTCTAGCTTGTCACATCTAGTCCCAAGGCCTCCTCCACCATTTCTGGGCTAAGTTTAACTTCCACCCTTTTGGTGGCATCTCCCTATCTGATTGTTATTGTGCCACTATTCTTCTAGGCATCAAAGGTCTTCAGGAACTCAGTGTGTTTGCTATGGTCGATGTCCTGCCCCACCTTCTCCAGGAACTTGGAAGATTAAATTATTCTATTATCCACTTAACTGCCTTCGGATGTCACCAACCCCCTAGGTTGTGGATCCTGTAGCATTTCAATTGGTAAAATGCACGCATCTCCATGGCTAAGCCGTATTTCCTGTGTTCCTCCTCAAAGAATGGGAGCCTTTTGGTTTTCTCATGCTGCCTTGCCATTTGGGTTCCTGTCACCACACGATAACCCAAAATTAGTTCTCCTTAAAGGATACTTATTGCACAAAATGTAAAGTGATTAGAAAAAACACTATTAGATGATGAGTATTTTTACTAAACAAAAAAGAAAATTCCATTCGTCCTTTTCTTTGAAGTTCAACTCCTATTTTGATTTATTCCATTCACCTTCCACTTTACCTCTCTTCCACTTTACCCCCTTCCCCTTGGAAATGATGAAAATCCATCCTAGGATTGTGGAAGTAAAGATGTAAGGGCCTTCACTGCATCAATGGTGTGCCTTACTTTTTGAAGAGCCATTTGTAAAATGTTGGGTTATTATCTAGTGTCAGATGACAGTCCATATCTTGTGAACGAATGCCCACTTGTGTGATGTAATTCAATACATCAGTCAAGAGGCCACTTGAGTTGATTCGACTTACAATATGGAGTTCCTCGATTAGAATTCTATCCAAGTATGGATGTAGCATGATATTGTCATCTAATAGCCGATTTCTTATCATGGCTAATACCCTAAATGAAGTTGGGACCACATATATTTGGTCATACTCGAAAGTCTTGATGGCATGCCATTGCTCTACAGTGGTTATGATTTGATAACCCTCTTGAGCCCATGAAATGCACAGAGTATACCACTTGTGTAAGAAAGTGGACTCAGGCTCAACTAATCGTTGGAGCTCGCTGTGGTGGCATGGGAATTTTGCTCTTCTTATAGGATGTGATTACGTGTTGGCTTAAGGCCTTTTCTCATGAGATCTCATTGGAAAGCATCTCTTATGCAATGGTGGAGGCCTTAATGACGATGAATTCATTTTCTTCCCAAGAATACAGTAAGAAACATACCTCGTTTGCTATGGGTTCATCAAGTAGACCTAGGTCCAAAACTTCGTAACTTTTAGAAAATAACATAAAAGTTGATTCCAATCATCGGATGCATGTTACTAAGTCATCCCATGTGTCCACGGCCATGTTGGAAGCCATTTCACAAATGGATCATCATTGCCATGATGACTTAGGGCCTGTTAGTGGATTTGGTTTTGTTGGATTGGACAAGTTGGGGCATGGTAGGTCCACCTTGGGATTCTCATTAGTCTTTATGAGCTTAGTTTGAGAAGTTTGGAGTTCGGTTGACTCTTTGTCATTGGTCTTTGCAGTGGAAATCACATCAGATTCATTGAGTGGGAGCTCATTCATGAGTGGTTGCTCATTGAATCTTGGTTGAGCTTTGGTTTGATAGGCCATTGAAGCACTAATGGATTGAGCACCCTTTCCTTTGGTTTTTCCCTTCCCCTGTTTTGATTTATGTTCCTAGGCCTTAGTTTTTGGAGCATCAAATTGAGGATCATACACACCACTTGTGAGTTTAGACAGCCACACCAAAGTGTTACCTTTATAGTAGCCTTGTGCTCGCAATAGGGCTTTTGGGACCTAGCACAGCCTAGTTTCCTATGAATTATAGGAGCACCAACTCCTCAGTCTAGGCCTAGAGTGTGAGGCATGGAAACTATGAGTTCCAAATGATTAGTGTTTGTGAGACTATGGTTTACGCTTGGGGATCCACTTGAGTGTGTGGATCATAGCTTTGGTTGTGGTCTCTAGATGCTGGTGGGACTTTACCATGGCTGTATGCTATGGTGCACTATCCCCTTCCTTAGGGTTGACATTGGGTTTAACTATCAATGGCACTCTAGGCCTGTGGGTGATTGTGGTGCCCTTACTGAAAGCTATTACTTCTAACATTGCCAATGGCAAGGTGGATGCACTACAAATCATAGTCAACATTACAGTGAATGTTTTTTTGAACACATGACACAATAGTGATTCCTTACCAACAGTTTGCTTGTTAGATAGCACATAAAAGATGATGGGTAGGCTCTTAGTCTTGATAGAAATCATTAGTTTGCATTTTTCCAATAGTGGATAAGACTGCCCCCCAAACGGGCTGAGTGTCGCATTGGTTGGTTGCAATTGAAGTTGACCCATGGCAGTCCAGTGATCATATGTTAAGATGTTAGAGTCAACTCCCTCATCAATTAGCACATCAAAAGTGTATACCTTTTGAGCAGTCACGATTATTCATAGGTAGGGTGGTGCTACTACTTTCTCATCCTCCTCCTCTAGTTCAGTGATGGTTGTAATTCTCACATTCATTGGTGGTTCTATCATCGGAGGTTCACAAAGTGGATGTAATGGAGGGTAATAAATTTTTATGCGGCTTCCATGAAAAAGCCTATGCCCTCCCCCTCTAGGGTTTCAAGTTCCACATTGCCTATTCTGCTGATATTGGGAACCTTGAAAGGGCCCAATCCCCTGACTTTCATCTTCTGCTTGTACTTTGTGACAGAGTATAGCAAGACTAGGTCTCCTTGCCTATTCTACTAATATTGTGAACCTTGAAAGGGCCCAATCCCCTGACTTTCATCTTCCGCTTGTACTTTGTGACATAATTTTTTATGTAGCTTCCATTGAAAAAGCCTATGCCGTCCCCCTCTAGGGTTTTGAGTTCCACATTGCCAGCTCTACTGATATTGCAAACCTTGAAAGGGCCCAATCCCCTGAATTTCATCTTCTACTTGTACTTTGTGACAGAGTATAGCAAGACTAGGTATCCTTGCCCAAAGTCTTATTGTTTGACATGTTTGTGAAACCAACTCTTGCAGTGCCTTTTCACAGATTAGAGCATGGATTGCAATGAGATGAGTCAGACATGCATTCAATCTCTACCAATTGATTTGTCCATGCTTCTTTGCCCTCCCATCTCTCCTAGTCTACTACTCTCAAGCTTGGAACAAAGAACTCTACTGCTGGTAGAATTGCTTCAATTCCATAGGTCGATTTGAATGGGGTCTATCCTATAGTTTTTTTGTATGCCGTCCTATATGCCCATAAAGCTACCATGAGCTTGTTGTCCCAATCAATGCATGAAGCAAAGAGAATACCTTTGTTAGGACATTCACCAAGATCTTATTCATGGACTTGGCTTGTTGACTGTTGGCCTGAGGGTAATATGGTGAGGACTTCCTATGGATTATTAAGAAGGTGGATAACAAGTGAGGAATCACTTCATTGATGAAGTGTTTGCCTTGGTCACTGACCAACTCTATGGGACAACCAAACTGTGAGATTACTTAGTCCCAAAGGAACTTGGTTGTGGTCCTAGCATCATTTTTGCAAGTTTCTCGAGCTTCTGCCCACTTGGTGAGATAGTATGTGGCAACAATGATGTACTTGGCTTGTGAGTACTGTGTCACAAGGCTGATTGGAGCACCACAATTGAGATTGGAGCACCTTGTGTACTGTGTTGTCCCCACTGAAATATCCTCTAGTAATCCCACCATGTGCTTCCATGAGCACATCATGCATTTCATGTTTGTAGACACATCTCCTTAAGAGTCCATCATGTCCTAACCGATACAATTGACTAAAGATCAATTGATAGGGTTGGATCTTCAAGATCAATCTTTTTAATATGGCTTTTTTAATTGGTTGTTTGGGAAAGAGGAATGAGATGTCTATAAGCTTGCCCGTTTTAATGGAAGATTTAAATTTCTGATTTTCTAGTCTTTATCTCTCCTCCCTCTCTCTCCCCTCTATGGGGTATGCATACGCATTATCTTGAAGGAAGAATGGGGAAGGAGATTGAAGCAAATGATGATGGAGATTAATGGAGATGCTGAAGATTGATGTGCAGCATGGAATTGAGAGCAATGGAGGCTCTGTCCACTGGTCACACTGTCATTTAATGCGTCTAGGGTTTCATGAAAACACGGTATGACGATTTTTTATGAAGGAAATGAAGTTTTGTTTTACATTATATGATGGAATCGATGTTCTTATGAGATGAAAAATTGCTTGAGTGTTGGTTGCATCATGTTTGATTGTTGTCTATCAGAAAATTCTGATTTCATAATGATTTACATGTGCTATTTAAATCTCGCAAAACCCAAAATGCAGTTTTTAAGGGTAAAATGATGGTTTTGTCATTTCAGGTGGGTGAAATGTGTTCCTATGGGAAAAAATGGAACATGAAATTGAATTTCAATATGTTGACATGATTAGTATAAGAAAAATAAAAAAATAATAGTGATTATTATCAAATAAATGCTAAAAAATAAAAAATAAAGAAAAAAAGAAATACGCTTCATAAAAATAAGGAAAAATATATTGAGTGTTTGTGAATGTATGGTAGTGGCAAAGCATGAGGTTTAGCCTCAGTTTCCCTATCTCTTTGTCAAATTTCATGATTTATCGCTTTTCATACAAGTAGGGGTGGGGTGTTTGAATGATGTGATTTGGGTGTCGTTTAGTGCTGATTTTGTTGATGCATATCATGATATAGAGTTCGTAGTATTTTAATTAAGAGGATAGTAGCATGAGTGTTGTCTCGGTGCTATCCTTACATCACCACAACGAGTTAATGAATGAGCATTGGAAAACCTGGTTGTGCATGACATGTTTCTGATTGAAAATTATATTTAAGCACATTAGGATCATCCAATTTTGCATGTCCATATCAACCACGGTATTAGAATATAAAGAACTGGATGCATAGCACCTGATTTTTGTTATGATGACCTACGCTTGAGTGTGTGAAGACGTCCTAAGCTATAGGCTAGTCGATCGTTCTTGGGAAATTATTTGGTAAGAATACATGGTATCTCTTGGAATATGTTCAAAATGAAAGAGTGGAGCTTGTATTGTGTGTACTTTATGTTGGAGCGATGCATCTTGGGGCCAATCCCCAAGGTGTAGGAGAGTCGCACTGGACCCATGGTAGTCAACCGACAGGTGCTTCCCTATGTGTGTGATACGAGATATTATGCCTATATGTTATGGGATCTCCCTCTGAGGAGAAGGGATGATAAACATTGGACTCTGACCCAATACAAATGCAGAATCGACATCAGCATAGTGTAGAGTGAATCTTAGACACTCCTAGCTGTGAGGCCGTGTGGTGGGGTTGTCTGGGTGTGCTTGAGGTCCGGCTAGTGCCATAGCTAGTTCCGGCCCATTTTAGGTCCCATCAGTGGTGTGTTTGCCGCCAAGAGCTACCTATAAGTGGCAGTTTCTTAATCTAGGTTGTAAAGGGACCTAAGTTTATAATTTTCATTAGTAGTGTGCTAAGTTGCCCATAAAGCCATAGTGTCATGGGGGAAAACTCGACATACAGTGGAGTGCAGTTATGGCTAAAACATCCCATGTTGTTGGAAGAGAGGGAGAGAGACAAAGTGGAGCAGAAGATGAGCCTCAGCTCATTATTGTTCTTCTTTCATTATTCCTCCATCATACTAATTGAAAGAGACTTACACACATAGATATGGCTAACCAAGGCTAACTATGGTTAAGTCACTGACTACACTGACTTATTGAGTGTCACACACATGTACAGATGTATCCAGCTAATATCGGTCACACACATAAAGATAGACTAACTGAAGAGTAGCAGAAGCTTGATATTCTAACACTCCCCCTCAAGCTCAAACCATCTGATAAACCCCTACACCTATGTAACGGAAGCACTACCTAAAAGTAGGGGTGGGGTGTTTGAATGATGTGATTTGGGTGTTGTTTAGTGCTGATTTTATTGATGCATATCATGATATAGAGTTCGTGGTATTTTAATTAAGAGGATAATAGCATGAGCGTTGTCTCCGTGCTATCCTTACATCACTGCAATGAGTTAGTGAATGAGCATTGGAAAGCCTAGTTGTGCACGACATGTTTTTGATTGAAAATTATATTTGAGCACATTAGGATCATCCACATGTTTCTGATTGAAAATTATATTTGGTAAGGATACATGGTATATCTTGGAATATGTTCAAAATGAAATAGTGGAGCTTGTATCGTGTGTACTTTATGTTGGAGCGATGCATCTTGGGGCCAATCCCCAAGGTGTAGGAGAGTCGCAGTGGAGCCGCGGCAGTCAACAGAGAGGTGCTTCCCTATGCGTGTGATACGAGATATTATGCTTATATGTTATGGGATCTCCCTCTAAGGAGAAGGGATGATAAACATTGGACTCTGACCCAATACAAATGCAGAATCGACATCAGCATAGTGTAGAGTGAATCTTAGACACTCCTAGCCGCGAGGCCATGTGGTGGGGTTGTCTGATGTGTGCATGAGGTCCGGCTAGTGCCATAGCCAGTTCCGGCCCATTCCAGGTCCCATCAGTGGTGTGTCTGCCATCAGGAACTACCTATAAGTGGCAGTTTCTTAATCTAGGTCCGGCTAGTGCCATAGCCAGTTTCGACCCATTTTAGGTCCTATCAGTGGTGTGTCTGTCACCAGGAGCTCCCTATAAGTGGTGGTTTCTTAATCTAGGTTGTAAAGGGACCTAAGTTTATAATTTTTGTTAGTACTATGCTAAGTTGCCCATAAAATGGGGTTCGTTCAAGGATGGAAAACCTTGGCTTTCCCTATACAAAACTTACTGATGGATTTAGTTAGTTATGTAGAGCATGAGTCCTCTACAGAAGATAATTTAGGTGATGAGAAGAGTAACCAGTTAATGGTTACCTCATCCTCTAATGTGATGGCATGGGCTGAGGTTTGCCTTGGTGTGGTCTCTACCCAAGAGAAATCATGTATAACCATCCATCAACCTAGAGGGTATGGAACAAGTATGTTGGAAGCTATGGCAGTTATGGCATCAACAAGTGATTATGCTAAAGCCATAGTGTCATGGGCAAAACTCAACATACAGTGGAGTGCAGTTATGGCTGAAACATCCCATGTTGTTGGAAGAGAGGGAGAGAGACAAAGTGGAGCAGAAGATGAGCCTCAGCTCATTATTGTTCTTCTTTCATTATTCTTCCATCATACTAATTGAAAGAGACTTACACACATAGATATGACTAACCAAGACTACCTGTGGTTAAGTCATTGACTACACTGACTTATTGAGTGTCACACACATGTACAGATGTATCCAGCTATCGGTCACACATAAATATAGACTAACTGAAGAGTAGCGGGAGCTTGATATTCTAACACTCCCCCTCAAGCTCAAACCATCTGATAAAATCTAAGTAGCTCTATGAAATATATAAACTTTTCTTTACCAAGAGACTTGGTAAATATATCTGCTACCTAGTCTTCAGTCTTCACATGAATCAAGTCAATCTGCCCTGTAAGAACCATTTCTATGATGAAATCGTAGTGAACTTCAATATGTTTGGACCTAGCATGGTAGACAGGATTGCTAGCCAACATAACACTACTGAGGTTATCACAATACAATCTCACTCTACTTTCCAGCTATATTCCCAAGTCTTTCAGTAGTTTCATCAACCAAACTGCTTCGCAAGCTACTAAGGCAGCTCCTCTATACTCAGCTTCGGTACTAGACAATGCAATAGTAGTGTAAGGTGCCCGCCCATCGGCTGTCCAAGCACGCTTTTAGCGGTCTATCGAGAAATGAATCTAAGCATCGCTGCTCGACACTCCCATGGAATGTTTCGAGTTTTGTCGCCTAGGGTTTTTCGAATCCGCCTTGCAACGGAATGTTCAAGGCCAAGAACCCACTAGGATCAACTTGAAATTTTGGCTCCTAGTGGCCAAGGTCTCCTAACAGCATTCTAGCATCGGATCCTGGACATCCTACTTTACGAAGAGATCCCCAAGCTGAAATAGATCCATGCCGCACTTGGTTCAAAGATAATGGGAAATGAGAGGGATGCGCCGCTCAAGCTCTCTGCCTGTAGGGCATAGTCCCATTCCGGTCCCCTAAAACGGCATGAGTCGGGTTCTAACAATATCTAAAGGTCGAACGATGGTAAAATCTTGTGAGAAGCCTCCCAGTTTTCTGGGACCACCCTGCCGTAGGACAGACCCATCAGGGTTCCGCCCACCCGCTTCCCTTAATAGCTTTAGTTTTCTAATTAGGTCAATTATAGCAAGACATGAAAATAGAGCAAGCAATCTATTGACAAACAAGTTCCTTAACTTATCTTCAAGTTAATCTTTGTCTCCCACCCATATAAGAGAAATTATGTATCCCTTCTGTCCAACAGAAGTAACTGGTCCAAATCACATGGCACCACAAATTCTATATTTTTTCAACCCAGCAAAAGATACACAGAATTCCACGAGGGTATTCTGCCCACCAAGATTCCACCCTTGTAACTAGTATTTAGGGTTCCAGGATCCCATCCTAGGTCATGAAGGGGCTCGTCATATTCTAGGAACAATGCAGGATTTACAGCCAGAGCCCCCTCTGGCACCTACATTTCCTACTGCCCAAGCTACTGATAGACCTTTCGCCTACGGAGCCAGTCCAAGCCTCTCGTAGCAATAATTGTGACCCCCCTTGGAGTAGGGTCTCGCCGCTAGCTTGGTCGAGACCCTAGCTTGGGGGTAGCCTAGCGCGATCCTTCCTTAATTAAATCTTTTAGGAATCTAGCACAACAAGACATTCAGTCCTAATATCATTTTCTAGGAAAACATTCCTTTATCCCCATGGCAACTTGTCATCACTGACCCTTGCCATGAATTTACCATAAATTACAAGCACTTGGAACATCATCCAAACAACAAACTAACAACTAGTTGAATGTAAAAGCATTTAGGATGTTGTTCGATAAACCAACAAAGAACCAATTGTATTCTTGCCAACCAATGCGAGAATAGTTGCGATAACATCTCCATTGCATATATGCTCTTACCCTTGGGATCAAATAGCGATTCTATGTAAAATTTACTTAACACTTGTATGCACAATTTTTAATGCCATGATTATGCCATTCATAACCCTTGACCGATTCCTCCTTGTAATTGCTCTATCAACGAACAAGCCATATGCAACTTGGTGCTATGCACTTTGCAAGCTTGATCTTTTGAATACGTGAGATGAAATTTATACATTCCGATGACCTATACTCATGCATCATAGTATGGGGTCTAATGTATCTTATACGAGAATCAAAACAAGCATCTATCAATTTGAAAATACATTACTTACGATCGGAACCGCAGCTAGATTGACAGTGATGCCTTTGCCCGAAGCTTCGTTGCTGGTTGTGGGATTGCCATCTGCACATGACATTCCTGGCTGCTTGGGGGCCATCGTCCGCAAGTAGACTCAAGAGATAAAGAAGGTGGAGTAGATTCAAGATATGAGAGTGTAAAAGAAGATGGTTTAGTCGAACACCGAGATAGGGAAAAATTGAACGAACTCTCTCCCTCGCAGCCTCTCGAAATAACTCCTCTCTCTCTCTCTCTCTCTCTCTCCTTCTCCCTCTCTCTCTTTCTCTCTTTCTCTCTCTCAAGCTCCTTCTCGTTATCTCTTGGAGGGGTATCCTTCTCTCTATCTCTCTCTCACAGCCTCTTGGGGTCTCCTTATGCTTCTTTTGCCTCCCCATGCCTCATATTTATAGTGGATTAGAGAAGAGGGCTTGTGGTTGAGAAGTGGAGCTCTTTATGGAGGGGGATCTTGGAAAGATCAGTGATCTGATACTCAAATCATAAATCCAATGGTTTCATTAGCTCCGAAAGGGGGGTAAAACCCCAAGACACTTGATTAGAAAGCTCTCGGTTCACTCCTTTTCTTTGTTCGAAGTGCTATTTTTTGTCTATAGACTACGATCGCGGCTCGCAAGATTTCACAAATCCCTCTCTTTATTTTTTTCTTTTTATAAAATCTCCAAAACTAACTAAAACATCACTTGTCTTTTCTTTTAAATGACATCTAGTTCTAGAAATCTCTATATTTTTTCAGGATAATATCTAAAATATACTAGTTATGCCGAAAATCTAATATTTTTTTACCATCCATACTATACACATTAATACTCATAATTAATATAGCTCATTAGTCTTGTTCACATTGTAACTTCTGACGGGTGGCTATGGTCCTTGTCAATCCGAGGAAAATATCGGATTTACGACTCTTAATAAAATATAATTTTTATTAAATGAAGTTGTTATTAATGTTAGTTAGTTTTTACCTTAGTTAGTCTTTATTTAGTCTTTAGTTAGTAATCTTACTAACTTATTCATTCACTAACTAACTTTAGAACTAACCAACTAACTTTTATTGCGTAAAAATATTACAAGTAGGTTGTTTCTTACTCTGCCAACTAATCATACCGCTCTCCAATCCAAATGCATAACCACTAGTTGACCTCCTATCATAGGCACAACTAACCCAATTAGCACCAGTAAACCCTGTCAAGTCATGGGATTTTCCATATGCATAGAACAACCCATAATCTATAGTACCCTTTATATATCTCATGATCCTCCTAACTGCATCTAAATGTGGTTTGTGAGGCTTCTGCATGAACTGACTAATTAGCCCCACTGCATAACATAAGTCAGGATGGGTAATAGTCAAGTATATCAATCTGCCCACCATCTGTTGATACATCATCACATTCTCTATTCCCAACATCAATCTGTAGCTTGACATTCTGATCAAGAGGTGTCTCCATAGGCTTGCATTCAGCCATACCATACTTTTGTAACATGTCATGAGCATACTGCTTCTGTAGCAACCATATAACTTGAGGCATAGAGACTACCTCAATCCCAAGAAAATACTTTAGTTCACCAAGTTCTTTGACTCTGAATTCAGTCTCTAAACATGATTTAATTTCAGCAATGCCCTCTTCATCATCTCCAGTGATTTTAAGATCATCTGCATAAACCACTAGAAATACATAAGCAGTTGCAGAGTGGACAAAGGCAAGTAAAGACATCTCATTTGAAGAAGGTGTACCATGCCCAAGGTCCACCTATGCTAAGTAGAAGCTTTAAGGATGTGAGGCCATTTGGCTATAGCAATAAGTCCACATTGAGTCCATTAGACCAATGTGGCAAATTGAGAATGTATAAGCATATAACAAGAAATATAAGATGGGTTTGGAGGCCCAAAACCCCTAAAAATACTATTGGTGTGTCAGATGAAGGGCCAAGAATTGCATGTGGGCATGCTTTGATGGATTCCCAAGAGGATGGGACTAAAGGCCATAATGCTACATCTGACAATAGGGACCGACCTGAGATGCATCTATGTGATGTGCCTAGGCTTGAAGCTCTGTCTAGTTTGGATCATATCATTGACATATGTAAGGGTCGAATTAGAGAAGAGTTGAATGATAATAAATCCATGATTCTCCATGTAGGAAGAGTTACTGAAAAGTTGGGACAAGCGATCCATTTGAATGACGACCAAGAAGATGAGTTATATCAACCTAATGATGTCATTCATTCAGCTCATAGTACCCAAGAAGAGATGGCCATTATTATTGAAATATCAGTAGAAAGGCTTGGGCTAGTGGATCTACAAAGGGCTCGGATCAAGATTTTAGCTGACTCGCATGAGTAGCATGGGGCTAGTCCTCCTATTGTATGCTATCCTTAAGATGCAATATATATGCCAAAAATACCATCCATTAGATGCAACCAAATGAGCTACTTTTTTTAGGCCAAGAGGGCCACTTAGTTTGTAGTAAAATGTGCTATTTCTTTAGGCCAAGAGAGCTATTTGTCTGCTTGGTGTAGGTACGTTTAATGGTTTTCTGTTTTAGTGATTGCATCATACAGGTTGACGAAGTCACTGGAGGGAGCCTTTGCTGCGGAGGAGCTTCTTGTGGCCATTCTAGGCCCCCTTGCCAAGTCTTTTCCCATTTCCCTTAAGCAATTAATGATATATATGTACGTAAGGGGTATTTTCTTTTTGTTTGTTGGGGACTAGCAATCAAGGCATAAAATCCCAGGTATAGGTTAGTATGTCTATGGGAGGTCTAAGTAGTCGTTGCCTCCTATAAAGTCATTGTCGTGCATTAAAAGACCTGTTTTAGAAGGCAATCCTAGTGACCCTATTCTACTAACCTGCTAGACGGCCATTCTAGGAGTTTCGGTTAGTTGTGAGGCAGTTAGAAAAGCCTACCAAACAAAGTGATGACACAACGAGAAAACCTAAATATCTGAAAGAAAATATATGAATATATGGAGGTGTGTAAAAAGGGGTTCTAACCCCTATAAAATAGACAAAAAGAAAAGAAAAGAAAAATCTGTGAGCACTTGTTCATTGACTTGCAAAGGCTTGGTAGGTTCCTGGGGACAAGTCAGACCACCCAAGGCCGATGCCTTGTCTTCCTAGGGGTGGTATCTAGCTGAAAAATAAGAAAAGGAAAGGAAGGTTGGAGTGAAAATAAAAGTGAGCATCAGAAAAGGATTAAGTGTCGCCTTGCAAGGGCTTGGTAGGCTCTGGGGTACCAAGACAAGACCTGAGGCCGATGCCCTATTCTCCTTGGGCCACTACGCTTAGCTCCCTCCTTTTTACATGCTCGAGTATGGAAAATAAAGGCCTAAAAGGCAAGTGTGGTAAAATATAATATTTCTTGATCATGCTATAGGATTCCTCACCTAGGAGGAGCTCTTGGTTGAGTTGTCCTGAGTTAGGTAGGTAGTTCAGACCACCACTTAGGATGAGCTCTTTGATAGTTCTTTTTAGCTTGGCCGTATTGAAGCAGTTGGTTAGTGACTAGTTTTGGCCTTCTGTTGGATTATGCTAGACCTAATCCTCTTGGATTTCATGCCTTGGTTTTGTCAAGGGGTAGGGTGAAAGCAATGATGTGTTTTGTTGAGTATTTTTTGTATCAACTTGATGCTCTTTGTGGTTGTGTTGATATGCAGATCTGTTCGTGGGGTTCGACGGGCTGAGTCGCCCTATCTCGTGGTCGTCAATGAGAGTTGCATTTTAGGAGCCGCCGATCTAGAAGCGGTTCGAGCTCGTTTTAAAGCGGAAACATGGCCGAGATGAGTCAACGAGCCAATTTTCATGAAAAATCAAACGAAGGCGGATGGCCCAGCTAGAGTTTTCCTAAATGCATTTCGACATCAGGAATCCAACGCAAGTCTTGGTTCGTCAATCGGAGGTTGTTTGACCCCCCATTTAATCCCCACAAGGTTCGGTATTATAAAGCAGCTATACTGGATCGGGAAGCCGTAAAGTGCGTGGGAAAGGCCAAATTGATGGAGTTTGATGCCACGAAGCTGCCTATCCAGTTGAATTGCAAATCGGAGTTCGTTTGCCCCCTCAAAATTGAAAAATCCACTTGTTGCGAGACAGTGTGAACACAAAAAGATGAATCAGTTATTTTAATGTTTTAAACCTTAGGCTTAATAAAAGCCTTGAAACTAATGCAAAAACCGTAGAACATAGGGAAGCATCAATGCGCCTCCTTGTTTTTGCTCAATGCCTCTTTGATTCAAACCCCTTTGGAAAGAGAAAGAGAGATTCTCGATTAGGGCAGAGAGAGGAACAAGATGGTTGTAAGCTTGCCCATTTTAATGGAGGATTTAAATTTCCGATTTTCTAGTCTTTGTCTCTCCTTCCTCTCTCTCCCCTCTATGGGTTATTCATGCACATTATCTCGAAGGAAGAATCGGGAAGGAGATTGAAGAAAATGATGATGGAGATTAATGGAGATGCTCAAGATTGATGTGCAGCATGGAATTGAGAGCAATGGAGGCTCCGTCCGCTGGTCACACAGTTAGTTAATATGTCTCGAGTTTTGTAAAAACATAGTATGACTATTTTTTATGAAAGAAATGAAGTTTTTTTATATTTTATGATAAAAACGATGTTCTTATGCAATGAAAAATTGCTTGAGTACTAGTTGCATCATGTTTAATTGCTTTCTATAAAAAAACTCTGATTTTATAATGATTTACATGCACTATTTAAATCCCGCAAAACCCAAAATACGGTTTTTAAGGGTAAAATGATGGTTTTGTCGTTTCGGGTGTGTGAAAGGTGTGAACCTATGGGGGGTAATAGAACATAAAATTGAATTTTTAGGATGTTGAAATGATTAGTATAAGGAAAATTAGAAAATAATAGTGATTATTATCAAATAAATGCTAAAAGAAAAAAAAAGAAAAAAAAGAAATACACTTCATAAAAATAAAAATATATATAAGGAGTGTTTGTGAATGGATGGTAGTGGTGGAGCATGAGGTTTAGCCTCAGTTTTTCCTATCTCTTTGTCAAATTTCGTGATTTATCACTTTTAATACATCAAAACATGACAAAATGAACCCCTACACTTATGCAACGAAAGCATTACCTAAAAGTAGGGGGTGGGGGTGTTTGAATGATGCGATTTGGGTGTTGTTTCGTGCTGATTTTGTTGATGCATATCATGATATAGAGTTCATAGTATTTTAATTAAGAGTATAGTAGCATGAGCATTGTTTTGATGCTATCCTTACATCGTCGCAACGAGTTAGTGAATGAGTATTGGAAAGCTTGGTTGTGCACGACATGTTTCTGATTGAAAATTATGTTTGAGCACATTAGGATCACCCACTTTTGGATATGCATATCAACCATAGTATCAAAATATACAGAACTGGACGCATAGCACATGTTTTTCGTTATGATGACCTATGCTTGAGTGTGTGAAGACGTCCTAGGCTGTAGACTAGTCGATCGTTCTTGGAAAATTATTTGGTAAGGACACATGGTATCTCCTAGAATACATTCAAAATGAAAGAGTGGAGCTTGTATCGTGTGTACTTTATGTTGGAGCTTGTATCTTGGGGCCAATACTTGAGGTGTGGAGAGTCGCAGTGGAGCCACAGCAGTCAGCCCGAGAGGTGCTTTCCTATGTGTGTGATACGAGATATTATGCTTATATGTTATGGGATATCCCTTTGAGAAGAAGGGATGATAAACGTTAGACTATGACCTAATACAAATGCAGAATCGACATCAACATTTAGTGTAGAGTGAATCTTAGACAGTCCTGGCTGCAAGGCTGTGTGGTGGGGTTGTCTGGTGTGTGTATGAGGTCTGGCTAGTGCCATAGCCAGTGCCAGCCCATTTTAGGTTCCATCATCCACTTACTCATAATCTACTACCTCTAGGAATTCTAGCCAAGGTCGATCACAATCTACCTTGGCAACTCCTTTGTTCACTCTAAACATATTGACCTATCAGGGTTTAGTGCCTGCTCTAATTTGCTCAATCACTCTTTCATCCATGTCATATTCTATGGTCTCCACTTCCTCTTTGCTTTCCTTTGTGATGGAATAACAATCTTTCTACTCATCCTTAGAAATCCTCATACTTGGACTATGTGTTGTTTTTAGGTTCCTGTTCTCAAGCTTTTTCTCACTTGTCATGAGAGTCTAGTTATATGATAGGTTTAAGTCGTGCACCTTAGTCCATCGCTACTCCTTGCTTTCCATGAGATCCTTGAGGGGCTTTAGGTTTGTAGTTGGGTTTCCAGCTAGCTCACTTGACAGGTACTCAAGGATTTTATGGAGTTCCAATTTGTTAGTTATGATGTGATAGGTGATTGGTGTTGATGGAACTCCTAGCCATCATGCATAAGGGCATTGTGGATAGGTTTGAGATTGTGGGTTTGTTATTGGCTAAATCTACAGCTTGCCTATATTCGCTCTCATCCTTTGAGAATTGAAGATTAATGGTTGCCAACACATGCATCCAATTATGCCCATCCTCAAGATAAGGAATGTACTTTGTTATAGGTCCACACTCGCTTTTAGCCATTGAGTCACCCTTTAGCATGGCAAAGATGGCATCTAGGTCCATTGGTGAGGTTTTCCAAGTGTCCACCTCTACTTCTAAGGTCTTCCTAGCATGATATCATAATCCACTCCCTTCATGACTATGAAGTTCACAAAGAATTGGATTTTTGCTATCTTTAAGGCCAATCCTTCAAGACTCTGAAGAATCTAACCTTCATTCCATTTGCTAGAGTGACATTGAACCATGTAGTTTCTACCGATGGATTTCCCCAAGCTTGTAGGATTGCATGGCTAAGTACACTAACTCGTGATCCTGTGCCTACTATCCCCTTCCGCATAGTATTTGCTAGGGCAACGATAGGTAAGACTGTGTGCATCTCACTATCTTCCCAAAAGGCATTCACTTATGGGGACTTAGACATTGGATTCAGAGTTAGGCTTGGTATGTGTGTCATGGCATCATGATCATGCAAGTCTTGCGGTTCATGTTTATCAATTTGTTCTATCCATTGCTTTAACTCTTGCCTATTGAGATATCGAGCTCCACTTGTGATATGCCAGGGTGACCGTTGTGCATTTATGTCACCGACTTGTTATTTGCAGATGCGGTTGATACACTGCCCATGAATAATAGCTACATGACAGCTATCCTTATCTACTCTAGTTCGTGGCTCAGTTAATATGCCACCTTAGTTGAGTTTGGTTTTGAGACCCATATATAGGGTTCTTCTATTTCTCTGTATGAGAGTTCTTTCTGGCTTACACAACTAAGAAGAGGAAAACTGTTTTCAGCCTCCACTTTGTGTGTATTCTCCCATTGTGCAAGCGAGAAAGCTACAAGTGAGGCTCTTTCCTTCTCTCCCTCAATCTTGACATGTAATCAGAGCCTGGTTCATGGTAAGGAGCTCAAGAAAGCAAACCAAGTTCGCGGTGTTCTGGTAAGAGGACCAGTGTTACTTTCATTTTTCAAGTTTGGGAGCAAGTCTCTGCAACATGTAGCACAGCTGGAAAGTGCAAGAGTGCATTGTCTCAGATTGAGATGCCCTTCGCTGTATAGCAAGAGGGCAGTATATGCTGTGGGATCGGGCTTTAGCCCTCAGTTGCCCTGTTTTTTTTATTTGAGGCCATTTCGGGGCCTGTTTTAGAGGCGGAAGTTTTCCACATGTTTGCACATGGGACTGGTGTAGTTGCAGATATTGATATCTGGCATAAACGCATTGGTCATGTTAATGTACAACGACTTAAATCAATGCAAGCCCAAAATATTGTTGCAGGATTGCCTAAATTCAAGGTTGCAGAAATGCATAAGATATGTGAAGCCTGTCAATTTGGAAAACAGGCAAGGAAACCATATCCTAGACATGTTCAAGAGAGTAAGAAGCCATTGGAATTAATCCATTCTGATGTGTGGACTACTGAAGCTGCATCTATTGGAGGCTGTCATTATTTTGTCACTTTTATTGATGACTATAGCAGAAAAGTTTGGGTGTATTTTATGAAAAAGAAAAGTGAAGTTTTTGGGAATTTCAAAACTCTTAAAGCTATGGTTGAAAAAGAAACAGGCCTGCAAATAAAATGTCTAAGTCAGATGGAGGGGGAGAGTACCTCTCAAATGAGTTTGCAAGGTTCTTGCAGGAGCGTGGCATAAAGTAGCAATATTCATGCAGTCATACCTGATGCCAGGAGGCATATTTCACGGTGGATTCCGTGAGGTTTTACAGTGGATTCCGTAAACTTTGATGACTGGGGCTCATACACAAAGTGGATTCTTTGTGCGAGAAGTTGATGGGGACGCCTGTCCTTTTCGGGCGTTTCATTAATTTAGTGTGTACATGGGTGATTCCATAGCGGGTGATTCCGCAAAATGCATATTAAATTAATAAACGTTTATGAGTTTAGAGTGCGCACTCGTAATAAATTAAGGTTAGGATTGATTTCTAACCAGTTGATTTATTTATGTAGCTGAAGACTACTAGGTATTCACTTTTGTCGGTTTAATTGTATTATTTTACTAATGATTGTGAATGCTTCAGTTGATGTGTAGAGATAGCAGCAGTGGCAGAGGAAAGCATTGGAGGACAGCAAGTATTTGATTTATCATTTATATTTTGATGGGTGAATACCTTAGTCATGGCGCCTATATTTTGTCGCGTCTATTTATTGAGGCATTACATATTTATTATTATTTTGTATGCGCATGGACGCACGATTATGTTATTTATACTTGGACATTGTATTGGGCATGCCAGACTCTTTGGGCACCGTCCGTTAGCTTTATTTCTATTTTATGCTAAAGCAAACTCAAAAGCTAAAAGCTTGCTATTTTGTAATTTGGGCTATTATTTGAGCTTGAAGATGATTAATACATAAAATACATGCTTTGTGGAGCGCTCACACAAGGCATGGGGGGAGATTGCACCCAATTGGTCTCTTGTTCATGTCGTGCATGCTTTTTACATTGAATTTTGTGCAAAAAGTAGAGTTCTATTGTTCTTAGGGACCTTCCGGCATTTACTACGCGAGCATACAATATCCGATCTGCGCACCAGTGGTATCGGAGCGAAGCTGAGATCAAGAGCTTCCAATCGCTACCCATCTTGTGCGAAGGCGGAGCTCTTGGAACGATTGGGCTCTACGGTCAATCTCATCGCGAACGATCAATACGGGTGGATTCCTGGCGATCAAGAACCTCTGTTTCCATCATCAGACTGCGAAGGACCAGCTGGCAGAGGCGGAGGACCACTCCTATCTCTTCTTCATCAAGTCGTCTTCATACACAGAGATAAGCCTCCATAGCTTAAAAGCCTAAAAGCTTTTATTCTTATTAAGCTTAGTAGTAAAGCTTTATAAGCTTAAAGAAGCTTAAAGCTTCGAAATTGCATCGCAAGGTCTCTGAAGATGTCCGAAAATTGCGCCGCGCTGGAAAAAATGGCCCCCCCCACGATTCGACGTTTTTGTGATTAAGCTTAAAGCTTAATCACTTAAGCTTTCAATCAATCAAGTCATATCAAATCTCCAAGTCACACACAACCAATCAAATTCTGCAAGTATTCTAAGTCGAAGTTCTGCAAGTTACATAAAGCAACCAAGTTCTGCAAGTCTATAAACTCTGCAAGTCACATAAGTCTGGTACTCTGCAAGTCAGATAAGTCATCTAAAGTCAAAACTGCCTTCTGTTCAAAACTCATAGAAGGGCTGTTCCTGCGCAGAAACTCCGAACTGCAAAGTTGTTCATTGGAAGGTACTCTTCGCATACGCAGGTTTGCTGAAGCACTTTCGGCACACGTAGAAGATTAAAACACAGATTTTTCAAAGGTTACAAATCCCGCAATAGTCGAAGACGAAGATTGTGAAAGCCACACCCAAAAATATATAAGCCTTGTATTCCCGATCTTGAGCTACGCTCATCCCGCTAACTTGATTTTGAGAGTGAGAGGTCTTTTGAGTTTTGCAGGATGACGGAACCACATATGGATGATTTAATAGCTAAAGATGACCTACCTGAACCTACGATGGAGCAAAAGCTGGACTTAATTATGATGCAATTGGATGAAGAACGACGAGCTAGGCAAGCATTGCAAGTTCAATTGGCAAATTTACAAAGATCGACTACCGACAAAGAGGAACCTCAATCTGAAGATCTTATCCGACGTACCATTGACGCGACTCTCGAAGCTCAAACTATCCACAAGGAATCAAAGATAAGTAAAAGAAATTTCAAATTCCGTACTTTCAATGGCACTCGAGAGGGAAAAACTGTTCTTGCATTCATTAGTCAGTTTGATGACTACTTTCATGAGGAAACCTATGCAGAAAAAGATAAAATCAAGTGTGTCACTAATCATTTAGTGGATAGAGCATCTCTTTGGTGGACTGTAGTACGCAAGAGTATAGATTGTCCCACTACTTGGGAGAATTTTAAGAAGAAGTTCATGCAAAATTTCCTTCCTCCACAATTTCATGAAAAAGCCATAAAGCAATGGGATCTTCTTCAGAACGGGATCGTGAGCCTATTCCTGAGTACACCGAGCGTTTTTGGAATGCATTACTCCAGTTACGCATGCTTGAAGATGTACCTGAAGCGACACACAAGCGCAAGTATATGTCTGGACTCCTTGGGCATTACTATGCTGAAGTTAATATGTTCAAGCTTGCAACTCTTGAAGACGCAATTTCATCATTAGCTCACGACACTGAAGACAAGCTGCGAGGTAGAGATAGACGTCCACAGCAATTCCAAGCCAATGGTAACTATGGATCTAAGCAATTCAACTCAAATTTTAGAAGATTTAATCAAGGTCGTTTCACTTCATCATCTTTCTGTAAGAATTGGAAAAAACCACCTGCCTTACCATCCAATATCAATCAAAACCTTAAGCCTATTCCACAGCCAAATCCTAATGTACCTAGACTTCCTGCCATTGCAAACAATGTAACCAAAGCCAAGCCTATAGTGTGTTATAAATGCCATCAACCTGGACATTTAGCAGCAAATTGTCATTCGAAGAAGCCACCTATCCATATTAACTACCTTGGAGCAATGAAAGATGACGAACATGAAGAAATGCCTGATTTCACGGAAGATGAGGACGACACTACTACTCCTTCGGATACTTTACCAGGTATGCCAACTCCACATTCTTTATTGACTATGAAATGTTTAGTGCATGGAAAGGAAAAGATTATTTTGCATGATGACGGTAGTACTCATGATTTTATTTCTGCAAAGCTAGTAAAAGAATTGAAGTTACAGACTGTACCTACGCATTATCGCATTAAAGCAGCATTCTTAGGCATTAGGTATAATGGTACACAGGAAGTGCATGACTTAGAAATTCAAATTGGTCAATACACTGAAAGAAGAAATTTTCTAGTTGTACCATTACAGTCGAGTGACATTATTTTAGGTATGCCTTGGCGTCACCAGCATAATCCAGATATAGATTATTCCACACATTCAATTAATATTCAATTTCAAGGAAAACATATTACATTGTATGGTATGCATGCATCTAATGCTTTTCCACTGCTTTCGCATACTCAAGCTAAACGTGCATTACGCAAGAGTAGTAAATCCTATCTCATTTGGGTGAATGAACTGCAAGTTAAAGAAAATCATATGCACCCTAGGCATAAATAATTTCTTGCACATTTTAAATACTGTTTTGCCGAAGATCTACCACCTGGTTTACCTCCTTCACGTCCAGAAGACCATAAAATAGATTTGATTCCTGGTACACAACCACCTTGTAAAGCACCATATAGGCATAACCAGATAGAGCAAAAAGAAATTCAAAGTCAAGTTGAGGAATTACTAAATAGAGGACTGATTAGACCTAGTAGTTCTCCATTTGGTGCACATGTTCTGTTAGTAAAGAAAAAGAATAATACCTATCGTATGTGCATTGACTATCGAGCTTTAAATAAGATCACTGTAAAGAATAGGTATCCAATTCCTAGAGTTGATGACCTTATGGATAAACTGCAAGGTTCTGCTATATTTAGTAAAATAGACCTTAAGTCTGGTTATCATCAGGTGAGACTAGATAAGTCTGACATATTCAAGACTGCATTTAGGACACAATTTGGTCATTATGAATTTTTAGTGATGCCTTTTGGATTGACTAATGCACCTACTACATTTGGTAGAATGATGAACCGTATATTTTTAAAATATCAGTATTGTGTTATTGTCTTCTTTGATGATATTTTGGTGTTTAGTCAAAATGAGAAAGAACATTATGAGCATTTGTCATTGGTTTTCCAATTATTAAAAGATAATCAATTGTATGCAAATCCTAAAAAGAGTGAATTATTTAAAACAGAAATTGAGTATTTAGGTTATATTGTATCATCTGATGGAATTAAAGTTGACCCTAAGAAAATAGATGCAATATTGAATTGGCCTGTACCTAAAAATGTACATGAGTTACGATCATTCCTAGGTCTTGCTAGTTTCTATAAGAAGTTTGTGCGTAATTTTTCATTCCTTGCTTTACCATTAACCAAACTTCTGAAGAAAGGTATTGTTTATCATTGGTCCGATAATCAATAGAAATCCTTTGACCTATTGAAACATACATTAACCCATGCCCCTGTCCTATAGTTGCCTGATTTTAATAGACCATTCTTTCTAGTAGTGACTGATGCTAGTGGATCAGGAATAGGAGCCATACTTATGCAGGACAATCATCCCATAGCCTATTCTAGTTGTAAGTTGAAACCCTCTGAACTGAAATATTCCACATATGACAAAGAATTATTAGCTGTTATACAAGCATTAAGACAGTGGAAACACTACTTAATGGGCTCTGAATTTATGATTAAGACCGATCAGCAAAGTATTAGACATTTACTTAGCCAACCCCAAATATCTGACTGATATATCAAATGGGCATCCTTTATTCAAAGTTTTCATCCTATCATTCAATATCAACTCGGTAAAGAAAATGTAGTGGTTGATGCATTAAGTAGAAGACCTGCCATTTATAATATTTCTGTTATATCTTTTGATTCTTTGATTGCTATGAAAGATACTTGTCATCAGGATATTACTTTTCATACTGATTGGAATAAATTAGTTCAAAATAACTTGATTTCTATTGATTCACTATCTTATAATGATGGATTTATGTTTTATGAAAAGAGATTATGTGTTACAGTTCCATTCAGATCTTTTGTTTTGAATGAAATTCATTGTCCCCCATATCAAGGTCATAGAGGTATCATATCTACTTTACGTACATTAACTGAAGTTTTTTATTGGCTGCATATGGACACTGATGTATCTAACTTTGTTTCTGAATGTTTGATTTGTCAAAGAGTTAAGAGACATCATGGTAAACAGTATGGATTACTTATGCCTTTGTCTATTCCATCAAGACCATGGGAACAAATTTCTATGGATTTTATTACTGGTTAACCTAATACTAAATCTAACCATGATATGATTTGGACAGTAGTAGATAGGTTTAGTAAACAAGCATATTTCATTCCATGTAAGAAAACTTTAACAGCATCATAGGCAGCACAATTGTTTTTGAAAACTGTTTTTACTAACCATGGATTACCAAAAGTTATTATTTCTTATCATGATTCTAGATTTTGTAACAACTTTTGGATTACCCTATTTGCTAACCTATGCACAAAAATTGATTTCTCATCTGCATTTCATCCTGAAACTAATGGACAAACAGAAGCCACTAATAGCACTATTTTAGATCTTTTGCGTACTTATACTATTTCTAAACCTCAGACATGGGATATACATTTGCATTTATTACAGTTTGCATATAACAATACACCACACACATCTACAAAGAAAGCACCGTTTGAAGTGATTTATGGTTATAGATTATCTACACCTGTTGCATCTTTGTCAAATAGAATTCAGAGTGCTGATGATATTGCTAGTATGCATAGTACTATTTTTGATGAAGTTAAAAACATGATTGCCAAAGCTCAGCAATCATATACCAAGCAAGCCAATAAGAAAAGAAAAGCAATGAATTTCAAAGTTGATGACTATGTTTGGTTAAGAATAGAAAAACGTAGACTACAAAGTGTAGATAGACATCCAGTTGTGAAATTAGCCCCTAGATTCTATGGACCATTTAGGATCATTCATAAAATTAATGACAATGCATTCAAGTTAGAATTACCACCTCACTGGAAAATTCACAACACATTTCATATTAGTTTATTAAGACCATTTAGAGGCCAATTACATGTACACCCTGTTTATGAAAACCCACCTTTGTTAGAGGAAGAGACTGAAATACTTGAACCAGAAGCTATCATAGATACTGATTTTATGACCACTAGAACTGACCGAAGATATTCTAGATATCTAGTTAAATTTAAGAACCATCCTGTAGAAGAAGCACAATGGATGCACGCTAGAGACTTAAATGCTTTCCCCACTCTGTTAGCTCCACATTGAGCTAATAGCAATTGAGGTCAATTGCTATCCCACCCCGGGGGTATGATGCCAGGAGGCATATTTCACGGTGGATTCCGTGAGGTTTTACGGTGGATTCCGTAAACTTTGATGACCGAGGCTCATACACAGTGGATTCTTTGTGCGAGAAGTTGATGGGGATGCCTGTCCTTTTCGGGCGTTTCCTTAATTTAGTGTGTACATGGGTGATTCCATAGCGGGTGATTTCGCAAAATGCATATTAAATTAATAAACATTTATGAGTTTAGAGTGCGCACTCGTAATAAATTAAGGTTAGGATTGATTTCTAACCAGTTGATTTATTTATGTAGCTGAAGAAAGACTGCTAGATATTCACTTTTGTCGGTTTAATTGTATTATTTTATTAACAATTGTGAATGCTTCAGTTGATGTGTAGAGATAGCAGCAGTGGCGGAGGAAAGCATTGGAGGATAGCGAGTATTCGATTTATCATTTATATTTTGATGGGCACATACCTTAGGCATGGCGCCTATATTTTGTCGCGCCTATTTATTGAGGCGTTTGATATTTATTATTATTTTGTATGCGCATGGGTGCATGATTATGTTATTTATACTTGGACATTGTATTGGGCATGCCAGACTCTTTGGGCACCGTCCGTTAGCTTTATTTCTATTTTATGCTAAAGCAAACTCAAAAGCTAAAAGCTTGCTATTTTGTAATTTGGGCTATTATTTGAGCTCGAAGATGATTAATACATAAAATACATGCTTTTTGGAGCGCTCACACAAGGCATGGGGGGAGATTGCACCCAATTGGTCTCTTTTCATGTCGTGCATGCTTTTTACATTGAATTTTGTGCAAAAAGTAGAGTTCTATTGTTCTTGGGGACCTTCCGGCATTCACTACGCGAGCGTACAACATCCGATCTGCGCACCAATACCCCACAACAAAATGGAATTGCAGAAAGGAAAAACAGGCATATTGGAGAGGTATCTCGTGCCATGCTCAACGAAAAAGACTTGCCAGATTTTGACTAGCTGAAGCAGTTGCTATAGCAGTCTACATAATGAATAGGACTCCCATTACAGCAATACATGGGATGACTCCAGAGGAGAGGTATACTGGTAGAAAACCAAATATTTCTCATTTGAAAATTTTTGGTTCCATTGCCTATGTTCATGTGCCAGATGAGTTGAGATCCAAGTTGGATCCAAAAGCTGAGAAGTGCATCTTTATTGGTTACTCTCTATAGCAGCAGAAAGGGTATAGATACTATAACCCTTCTACTCGTAAGTTTACAGTGAGCAGAGATGTTGTTTTTGATGAGATGAGTAGCTGGTATAAACCAATAAATGTGATTGATGATGTAGATGCACAAAATGGTAATGCTGCACAGAATTCACAGCAGCAGTCACAAAATATTAGTGGACTGGAGTGTCCTCTAGCAGTGGTTCACATTCTTCGCCATGGATAGGCAGATTGAGATCAAGAGAATCTCCTCAAAACAATGCAGATAGTGGTATGTAGGTTTCACGAAAAAGAAAAGAGAAGGTAGATCAGCCCATGTTTGATGTGAATGCAGGTCACTCTTATGTGAATGGTGAATCCAGTGGCTCAGAATAGAGCATTGATGATGAGTTGGGTATTCCTTCTATTGTTACACCTGGAGTAAGAAAGACCAGGGATGTTTTGAGAGCACCTGGAAGTGAACCTACTTTGTGCAAGTCTACTAGAGCTAGGTATCCTGTGGATAGGCTGAAATATGATGGGTTTACAGCCATTCACTATGCTTATATAGTCAAAGTGATACAGGAACCAGAACCCACTTCTTTTGAGCAAGCCATGGAAAAAGAAAAATGGGAGAAAGCCATGGATGAAGAAATGGATGCCTTGGAAGAAAATGCTACATGGGAATTGGTACCTTTGCTTAAAGATAAGAATGCAATTGGTTGTAAGTGGGTTTATAAGGTGAAGCACAATGCAGATGGTTCTGTGAACATATACAAGGCAAGATTAGTAGTCAAGGGGTATGCATAAACATATGGCATTGATTATGAAGAAACATTCAGTCCGGTTGCAAGGATAGCAACCGTAAGATTAGTCATTGCTATGGCTGCATCAAAGGGATGGTCTTTACATCAGATGGATGTAAAGAATGCCTTCTTGCATGGTGATTTGCAAGAAGAGGTCTATATGGAGCAGCCACCAGGTTATGTGCATGCTGTTCGTTTGCAGGTTGAAGAAAGCCTTGTATGGCTTGAAGCAAGCACCTAGAGCATGGTCTGACAAGATAGGACAGTATCTTGTCACTATTGGCTTTCAGATTTCCAAGGCAGATTTCTCATTTTATGTGAGAAAAACAGAGAAAGGTATTATGCTGCTTGTCATTTATGTTGATGATTTGATTATCACAGGTGATAGTGATGAAGATATCCTTCATGTGAAAATGCTATTGGAGCAGAAGTTTGAGATTAAGGATTTGGGAGAGCTGCGTTATTTCTTGGGCATTGAGGTGATTAGATCACCAAGTGGGATACAGCTCTTGCAGAGGCAATATGGATTGGACATGCTATCCAAATATGGGATGACAGGCTGTAAGCCTATTTCAGTTTCTTTGGAGCAGAATGTGAAGCTAAGTGCAGATGCACATGAGCTTCTGGAAGACCCTACTATGTACAGACGCATAGTAGGAAGTTTGATTTATATGACTATTACCAGGCCAAATTTGAGCTATGCGGTTGGATTGGTAAGTCAGTTTATGCAGGCTCCAAGGAAACCGCATTTGGATGTGGCTAGACGCATACTCAGGTATGTGAAATCCACATTGCAGTATGGATTATTTTATGAGACTGGGGTTCAGATACAGTTGCATGGATACACTGATGCTGATTGGGCTGGTAATATTTCTGATAGACGATCTACCAATGGATATGTGTTCTCTTTTGGGAGTGTTGTAGTCACTTGGAGCAGCAAGAAACAGCCTACAGTTGCCTTGTCGAGCACAAAGGCTCAGTACAGGGGTGCAACAATGGTTGCATGTGAGGTAGCTTGGTTGCATGAGCTACTTTATGATATGTATTAGCCTACAGATGGGCCAGTTGTCATTTATTGTGACAACATGAGTAGTATGCACTTTGCAAATAACCCAGTCTATCATGCTAGAACAAAGCACATTGAGGTGCATTATCACTATGTGCGGGAGAGGGTTTTACTAGGTCTTATTGATCTAGTTTATGTCAGCACAGAGGATCAGGTAGCTGACATATTCATGAAGGCATTGGGTGTAGAGAAGCTATGCAAGTTCAGAGACCTGCTTGGTTTGCAAGAATTGGGATTGAGCTCGAGGGGGAGTGTTGAGATATCGAGCTCCACTCGTGATATGCCAGGGTGACCGTTGTGCATTTATATCACCAACTTGTTATTTGCAGATGCGATTGGTACACCGCCCATGAATAATAGCTAGATGATAGCTATCCTTATCTACTCTAGTTCGTGGCTCAGTTAGCATGCCATCTTAGTTAGTTGAGTTTGGTTTTGAGACCCATATATAGGGTTCTTTTATTTCTTTGTACGAGAGTTCTTTCTGGCTTACACAACTAAGAAGAGGAAAACTATTTTCAGCCTCCACCTTTGTGTGTATTCTCCCATTGTGCAAGTGAGAAAGCTACAAGTGAGGCTCCTTCCTTCTCTCCCACAATCTTGACATTGCCATAGTGCGGGGTTTTGCCAAAGCAATTCTCCTAGTGGCAATGTTACCAAAGTTGATATTAGTGTGCTAAGCAAATTGACAACCATCTTTCCCTCCTCTGCTTCATGGGCTTCCTGCCAATTCTCTTAGTGGGCAGCCCATCTATTCATAGCATCCATGCTTTGCCTATGTGGTTGTGCATGTGGTGATGTTGCCTCTCCTACTCTCAAGTATATGGGAGACACTAGTGGGCTCATGATTGAGAGTTTCATTGATGTCATCCTCAATGATAGGTTGAGCATCTCACAAGTGAGCTTGTGCTTCCTTTATCCATTCCTTGACCTTATCCATAGCCTTCATTTGCTAGCTGGGGTTGTCACGATACTCTCCAAACTTACCACTTTCCTTTTCCCTCATCTTAGGACCAGACATTTGTACTTCTACATCAGTAACCTACTTTCCTTTGTTAAGGTGGTCACACTCTGTTTTGAGCATTACTTTTACATCAGTCCTCTTTCTTCTCCTTCATTGGCTCTTCTTCTCACAAAGACTGCATCTAGGTTGCTAGGTCATGGCAATGAGATACCGACAATGAGATACAGGCCTACATTGTTTGGGCTCATGTCATGACATTTATGGGGATGGATGTGGCATTGTTGTCAGGTGACTCGACACAAAAGAGTCCAACTGGCACTGATGGTACAATTACCGAACTAGTGGAGGTCTTTCGCCTAGGAAAATTGGTGAAAAGGCATGTAGCTCCGCATTTGGGACACCTCAATTTAGTCTTCTCCCTATTTGCTTGCTCATTTTCAAGGCAACAAGATGAGATATGCCCTAGATGGCCACACATTGGCCACATGTCTGCAATATGCTATGGGCTCATGGTTTTGACTTCTCCTATGCCTTCACCTCTTCCTTTGCCTAAGGCTATGACGAGCACGGGCCTAAAATCCATCAATATGGGGTTACTCTCCTCGTCATAAGAGACATAAGGGTTGATGTACGAGTCTTCCTCTAGTGGTTCCTCTATAAAGTGCAATGAAGTGTCACTTGGTGCATGGGTCACTATAGGCCCTAGTTGTCTGTGATTCCTGTGGGGTTAATGTCCCAGTCCTTGGAGCAACTTGCTTTGAAGTAAGGCTGCCTAACTCCTAGATAATATGGCTGAGCATAGGGTTGCTGGTATGGCAACCGTCTTGGCAATCAGTAGTGCATAGCATCATGCCCAAATCTTTCACAGTTGGCACAAGGCCAGTATCTAGGATTAGGATATTTAGATGGCAGGTGGTTCCCTCCACAATGCACACATTGCATGTAAGGTCGTACTAGCCTTCATATTGACTCTTGCAATCTAGTCAGCTTAGGAGTCAACTATCGCGTGGGTCTAGTTGACACTCTTTCCTTATCGTGCTTACTAGGGGCTGCTCTAAGTGTTGTAGTTCTCTTGATATTTCTAAATGTGTTGCTCCCTTGCTGTGTAGCCCTAGAGCTTCTCTCTTTGAGAAAGTCATCCACCCGTATGGCCTCCTCAAAGACTCTTACAAGCACATCCCTTTGTAGGTTTGAGTCATTCGCTAAGGCCTTATAGAGTTCTTCGTTGTGGATCTCATTAAAGAATATGGTGGAGACCGCTCTCTCATTGGGTCAATTAGTTGTAGGTATTCTCTTGTAGAGACTTCTCATATGTGTGACGTAGTCTTGTATGTCCTCTTTGTCTTTTTGGCTGACATTCATTAGCTTAACAATGCGTTTATCGAAGTATCCTACCTCTGAGAATCTCTTGATGAAGAGATCCTTTAGATGGGTGACGTTATTGTGTTCAACATTATCTAGACTGGTAAACCAAGTTTGTCCCTTGTCTCCCAAGCAAATACTGAATGCTTGTGCTCGTTGAGTGGGGTCCATGAGTTTGTTAGCCTCACATAGCTTCTCAAACTACTCGATGAAGCTATAGGGATCATTACCTGGTTGATATTTGTTGAGTTGCTTGGCCACTATAGGCATCTTTGCTTGGCTCCTAGTATTTGGGGTGACTCCTAGCTCGGCTAGTAATGATCTTGCCAAGACTGCCCTACTTGTCTATTCTTTTTCATCTCTTCTATCTCCTATTCCCTATTTCCTTTTCTCTCTAATCCCTGGTGGATATGAGTCATATTTTCTAGCAATTGTTTTGTGAGTAGCTCCCCATTGTAAGGTCGCTTTCTAAGGCTCTCTCCCTATCGGCTTTGCCTGAAATTCCATTCCTACATGATATATGGCTAGGATCTTGTGACCCTCATTGAGCTCTCTCCTAATGCAACCTCTGAGCCCCTTGCTCCTGGTTATAGCTCACTATGCACTGTAGTGCAATCCATCCTAGCCTCCTCTCTTCCTCAAGGTTGGCTATGATACCAACTGGCAAGTCTTCCTTGATGTGTTATCCTTATCTATTGGTCATACTGAGTGATAAGTTGTCAGATGGTACCTGGGTACCATGCCACATCAAGGTCAAGGTTGAGATCCTAGTACCTACCATGTTGGTTGTCTCTTGACCCACTAGTATTTCTATGAGGCCAACTAGGCTAGCTAAACATGTTTCTCTAGTCCTTCCTTCTCTCAGTGGTTTGATGTTTCTATCTTCCCTAGATCTTTGTTTCTGGTATCTTGAGTCACTCATCTGGTTCTCAAGGTTGCACTCTTACTGGTGGTTGTGTTTTAGCTTAATCCCCTATAATGTGTTCCTTGTTAATAAAAATAATATGCAACTGTACACACACATGCTTGAGCGGTGCGAGACTCGATGTGAATAGTGCAAAATCAGGATTTCCACTAGCATTCACATGCGCTTAAATGTCTACAATACAAAGTGTAACCTTCGATGGAATCAATCACATCTAATCAATTTCATGTCATTGTTGTATCTTTTTTGCATGGATCATGACTACTCCTAGCAGTTGATTTGGATCCTTTGTGGATCTTGATAGGTGATCTTATGGGTGTTAAGCTGCGATGATCAACTTAGGTATCTATCAGGGATACGTGATTAATGGTAAGTTATTTCAATTTTGAGTACAAACAACTCTATGGTCTCATCTGCTAGTTTGGATTTCAACCTGGGTTGCTAAACAGCTAGCTATAGGCCCTAACAGGTCTTAGAATACTAAAAAATGGTCAAATTTGGTGTTCTACACAACTCATCCGAGTCACAGACTTTATCGTCCGAGTACCAGATTCAGCCGTCCGACTGGGCTCTTAAAGAAAAGTGGTTGTCCAGACGAGGGGTACTCGTCCAAGTATCCAAGTCAGTCATCCGAGGGTTGGGGTTCGTGATCGTCCTAGGCCTGAAAATTGGTTTGAGTCCAAGCGGTCTTAAGTGGCTCGAGTGTTCGAGCCCGATGGGAATTTGGTCATTCAAAGGCATGTGGTCACTGTGTCTGAGTGATGCAAGAAAAGTTCCAAACGACACAAATATTGATTATATTAATTTAATACACAACCTACAATGCACCCAAGATTCTTACTTAATGCAACAAACATCAATGAAGACTCAGGGCATACCTAGAGTGCCCAAATATGACAATGCCAAGGATTACTACTATTGCTACTACCTTTGGACTTGTAGCTTGTTGGCTCTCTCAACGACTCTCTCTCAATTTCAAAGTGTGCAAATGAGCTCTCTCTTCCCCCTTTTCACCTTTCTCTCTTTCTCCCCTTACACTCTATTTTCCTTCCTAGACATCAAAAAACTTTTTCCTTTCTTTCTCTGTTCCCTTGTTTCCTTGTTATACTTACAGAGACTTATCTTTTCCTTCTTTTTCTTTATTTTCCAAACCTTAATGTCTCAAATCTGATCCGAATACACTTCTCCTACTCTAATCAATGCACAGAAAGCTTTGTAAACCTAAAGTAATTCACAAGAGAGATCGAATGGCCTCACTTGATTTGGAGTGCACAAGCACTCAAGCTTAAATCCTTTGGTCCTAGCAATGGAGCCAAAACTTCATCGCTCTTGTGAGCAAACCATTAAGATCCACGAACCGCTTATTGCTTCAAGTGTTTCAAACCGAGAGCTATGGCTACTTCTCACATAGCCATGCACACTCTTCCACACACAAATGTAGTGAACTTACCTTTGAATCTGATCGAGTTGCCTCCTCCCATGAATCCGTTGGCCATGATCCAAGATGTGCTCTCACGCAAGCCCCACTCAAGCTCCAAGCTTTGACCTCCATAGCCATGTGCATGAGAAAGGAGAAGAGAAGAAGCTGATGATGAAGAGAGGAAAAGAAGAGCTTCTCCATGGTTCCTCACTCTCTCACACACACAATCTCCCTCTCTCCCTCTCTCATGCACAAGAATGAAGCAAGAGCAAGAAGCAAGAAGAGAACAAGTTTGGCCATACACTAATAATGAGCTTCTTCATTCACTTTTTGACTTTTATACATGCCTTATCCCCTCCTTGGATGACCATCCCTTTGTTGGTTCAGCCTTTGTCCATTGTCCATTTTTCCACTCTTTTTTCCTCCTCCTTTCTATTAGCATTGGCCTTAGTCTACGTGTCTCATTCTTTACAAATTGCATGCGAGAGAGCTTGGTGCTCTTTTATAAAATGAATTACAATGTGCGCCTAGCGCTCTTCTTGCTAAAATATTAAGGTGTGCTTATTCTTGTGCCCTTCCTTTTATATTTTAGAATTTTTCCTATGCTTCTCGTGTCTTTAGATTTTTTTGAATGCATATTTGTCCTCCGTCTTCCTCTTGCCTTAGGACTGTCTTTCACTTTCGTTTTTTCAAATTTTTCCATCTTCGTCTTCCGAGGGTTAGCAAGTGTAGTCAACAAGTGCAATATGAAGTGCTCGTGAATCTATAATCCTTGTGATATGCAAAAGATATCAGCAATAAAATATACTTGTTTCAAAGCGTTCAACAGCTATCAACAAACTCCAACTCCAACCTATCCAAGGAAACACCAATCTTCATCAAGGCTATCGAGTTTCTACACTCAAAAATCCTAATAAAATGACAAAAATAATTCCTAAGCTAGATAAACAAAAGAAATCCAACTACAAAACAACAAAACAAATAATCACACAAACAACTAAGCTAACAAAAATCCAACCTATCTATACAGTTTTTCTAGGGATTTTTAGTTTTCTCAAAAAGCTTAATAGTGGGAGCAAGATTCCTATCTTGGGAAGAAGAGGGTTGAATTGCCATGGAACCTTCAAGTTGAAGCTTTTTCTTGGGATGAAGCAAACTAAAGGCAAGAGCTCCTCAATACAAGTGCAATGTCTCTAATATTAGTTGAAGGGAGTGAGCCCTAAAGTGGAAGCACGAAGTGGAAGCAAGAGTTGTGGGTGGAAGGAGCAAGAGCAAGAGAGAGACACATGCAAGATGTGGAAACTCCAATAGTCACAATGTATGATCGGCCTTCCCTTTATTCAAATGTCACCCACCACATGTAGGATACAAGTGTGCAAGTAACTAATGCATGATACATGTACTGTCAGTGTAACTAGTACATGAGTGGCTAGGCACAAGCACCTTTATCCCCAACATATGTGAAACCATAGTCAAGAGTTAGCTTCAAGTATGTGAGCACCCACATCCCAACTTTCCAATGACTCTCTTGTGTTCTGTTTGAGAACTTTCTCAAAACACCAACAACAAAACTAATATCTAACATGGTGTTACACAAGTAGATGAGACTGCCAACAACCAATCTCCTGTACCTCCCAATGTCTGCTCTCATGCTGATGTATCCTCAATGGATAACTTCACATTGACCTCCATAGCTATAAGTATCTCCTTAGACTCGGTCATTGCAAAATTCTTTTAAGATCTTCCATGTATATTCCTTTTGAGAGATGAAGATTTTGCCAGTGCAAGTCTTCAATCCCCAATCAATAGTGCAACAAGCCTAAGTCTACTGTTTCAAACTCAAAGCTCAAAGTCTTTCAAGTTTGACGGATTGTATCTTCATAGTCACCTATAATAGGAAGATCATCCACTTATAGGATAATCATTATAGACTTTTCATTATCCCTATAAACTTACGAGTTAGCATTTGAGGCACATCTTTTGAAATTCAAACCCAAAAAGAATTTATCTATGCACTAGTACCATGCTCTGCAAGCACATGCAAATCCTTCTTCAGCTTACAAACTTTGTTCTCTAAATGGGAGGCCTCAAACCTTGGTAGCTAAGCCACGTACACCTCCTCCTTAAGGTCACCATTCAAGAATGTTGATTTAACATCCATTTGGTAAACTGGCCACTTCTTATGAGCAGCCATTGTAAGTAGTGTGTGAATAGTGGTCATTATAGTAGTTCAAGCAAATGATTCTTGAAAATCAAATCCTTCAACTTGTGAAAATCCTTGTGCAACTAATCTGGCTTTATACTTTTCTAAGCTACCATTAGTCTTATACTTTACCTTCCAAACCCACTTGGTGCCAATAATCTTTATTTTTCCTGGCTGATCCACTAGCTCCCAAGTATTATTCTTCATTATGTTGTCATACTTAGCTTTCATAGCTACTCTTCATCCTGGATTGGCAAGTGATTCTTCCAATTCTACTTGCTCCTTTACTTCTCTCATAATCTTACACATCAAGGCCATATTGACTGTGTGAGCAAAAGCCTTTCTTTTCTCCTCTATTCTCAGAGACCTCCTTGATCCATCTGCCTTTTCTTTAACTATGGTAGGCATAGGATTACTGCGATCATAGAGTTGCTTCACCCATTGTGGCAATGACTTTTTTGGTGTGGTGTGATTGCAAGTTAGTGAACTTATTCCTCATCATCCAAAGATGATGCTTTGTCCTCCTTGAGGGTAGAGATAGCTCTTGGGATAGGTTCATAGTGGACTACTTGTTTGCTAGATGATAAAGTGGAAGAACTTATACTCTCTTCCTCCACTATAAGTAGTTGCTCCTTTAATACCATATTATGGGTCGCTATGATCGTCTTTGCCTCTTGGTCATACAATTTGTAAGGCTTTTTCTCATCACAATATAACCCAAGAATATACATTTTGTACTTTTTGGAATTAACTTGTTTCTCTTATCCTTTGGAACATGTGTATAACATTCACATCCAAAAGCTCTATTATGTGAGACAGATGGTTTCTTACCACAATAGGCCTTATAAGGAGTTTTGCCCTTAAGCACCTTTGTGTAACTCTGATTGACACTTAACCCCTTTACTCTTGTTAAAGTCTTCAAACTCCTTTGAGTTGAACACACCACCACCATTTGTTCTAAACTTCTTCACACTTTTCCATATTTCATTTTCAATAAGTTTTATCCATCCTTTAAACTTACCAAAGCCTTGTCACGAAGGAAGTTGGAGCCCCAAGAGAGACACCAAGAAAAAGGGATTTCTACTACAAGAAATCTATGTTGTAACATCAACAACCATCTTTTTCATCTTTTATATGATCACAACAAGGAAAACAACACCAAGAATAAGAAATCTTCACGCAGCATCATAGAAACAATTCTCCCATGCCTTTAACTTCGACAAAATCCATCATTCTCTTCATGTTCTTCATAAAATTCATCAACCAACAAAGAGAATACAAGAGAAACACTATTTTGAATGGAAAAAATATCACATATGATTCATCTTCATTGTCTTCATAATTTTCTCTCACAATCTCTCATAGATAGATACATTGTTTGGCATAGAATTGGCTATCTCTGACTCTCTCTTCCTCTCTCAATCAATGGTACATCATATCCTCACTACAATACTCAATAATCACTCATAATAATCCTTATTTGGTCGTGTATACCCCTTCCAACAGGTGTGTTTGATATGAAAGGTCACCAAAGCCACTACAGTGACTTCTCACAAGTCATCACTGTCACTTCACTCCAGTCTTCTCTTGAGTCTTCAATAGCTACCTCTTCCACTTTCTTGAGCTCTTTTGAACTTACATTCATCTCTTTCCAAGGCTAGAAAAATTTTCCAAAGTCACACATACATTCTACAGAACACTTACAGAGGCATACAAAATAGAACAGAATAGAAACAGAGGCTTTATAGAAGCTCAACAGAAGGTTATAGAAGATCAACAAAAAGTATCAGAACCACATAACTCATACTAAAACCATTCCAAACTATCAAAAACCATTCAATGAGTTTTCAAAAGACCTCAAATTTCATCAATCATTAATCCATGCTTCATATAGAAGAAAAACAAAACAAAATAGAAGCTAAACAGAGGCTATCAAAACCTCAACAGAACCTATCAGAACATTACGGAGCCTCATATTTCTACTGAAAATCATCATGAGCTTCCAAAACATAATCAATCTCATCCAAAACACTCCCAGACACTTCCAAAACAACTAGTGATCACTTAATAAGGAAGCATCCTCATGACCTAAGAAAAAGGGAATATGAGTTCATTAAAGAGCTCAACTCAATCTTCTTTAGTATCTTCAATAAACCACCCAACCATGACCCCAACTTGTCACCTATATCTTAGAAAGCTGAAAGGTCAGAAGGATTGAAGCTTGCTTGGAAGTGAGCTATGGCAGAGAGCAAGAGCAAGAAGAGAGAGAGACACAAATGGGAACTCCAATAACCACAATGTGTGGTTGGGCCTTTCTTTATTCAAACTATCACTAAAATAATAAAGAATAAGTGACTGTGATGGGGACGCCCGCCACCTGCAGTGTGCAATGGTGGGTACTGTGAGTGTAGTAATACACGGGTGGCTAGGCGGAGGTGCCTTTACCCCTAACAACCTCCCACTTAAAGGCGAATCTTCCCCAGTGAGAGAGAGAAAAAAGAAAAGACAATACAACATGTACACATGTACAACAGGATGAGGAAAAAGACATCATCTCATCCAATGCTCATCAATCTCCTGAGGAAGGCAAAGCGCTTAGTAGTGAGGCTCTTCGTGAGCAAGTCTACACGATTCTGCTCAGTCGGAATCTTGACAAGGTCAACAGATTTGTCCTCAACGACCTCGCGAATGAAGTGATACCTCACCTCAATATATTTCGTCTTCGCATGGAAGACCGGATTCTTGGCCAATTGAATGGCACTCATAGAATTTGAATGCAGTGTAAGCATAGCATCTATCATACCAAGGTTTGCAATCAAACGGCCTAACCAGATAGCCTCCTTGCAAGCCTCTGTGGCTGCAATATACTCGGCCTCTATAATAGAAAGGGCCATATACTTCTACGCCCTGGACATCCAAGAGATAACCCCTCCAGCATAAGTGAACACATAACTAGAAGTGGACTTCCTACTATCTGCATGTCCTGCATAATCAGAGTCAATGTACCCCACGACTCCCGTACCTTGGCTGCCATAACAAAGACACATATCTTATGTGCCCTTTTTGGTACCTCATGATACCCTTCACGGCATCCCAATGTTTCTTGCCAGGTGTAGCCATATAATGTGCCACAACCCCAATTGCAAAAGCAATATCTGGATGGGTGGCTATCATGGCCTACATAAGACTGCCCATGGCTGATGCATAGGGAATCTTGGCCATCTCAGCCCTCTGCTCATCTGTCTATAGACAATCGTCCTGTGAAACCTTCACATGACAAGGTAATGGACAGCCAATAGGCTTAACATCCTACATGCGGAAGCACTCAAGGACTTTATGAATATAATCCCTCTGTGACAAATAGAGTAGTCCGTGAGATCTATCACACGTAATGTGCATATCAAGTATATGAGAGGCATGTCCCAGATCTTTCATCTCAAAGCTCTTTTTGAGCTGAGTCTTAAGAGCATCTAGCTCCTCATGAGTTGTCCCTACTAAAAGCATGTCATCCACATAGAGTACCAAAATCAGTAAAGAACTGTCACGAGCTTTCTTATGTACAAGCACAGATCCATAGCACTACGGATGTAGCCCTGTGACTGCATGAACACATCTAACTTATGGTATCATTCCCTAGGTGCCTGCTTCAAGCCATATAGACTCTTCTTTAGCTTGCACACTAGGTGTTCCCTGCCAAGGTCTGCAAAGCCCTTAGGCTACTCTATGTAAATCTCATCATGCAAGTCCCCATGTAGAAAAGTCATCTTGACATCCATCTAGTATAAGTCCAGGTCAAGCTGTGCAACCAAGGCCAAGACTAGGCGTAGGGTGGTCATCTTGACCACAGGAGAAAAGACTTCATCAAATTCAACACCATGCTCTTGCTTAAAACCCTTAGCAACCAATCGAGCCTTGTATGCCGACTTGGGGTGTCCAGGGGTATTTTTCAGCTTGTACACCCACTTGCATGGCAAAGCCTTCTTAGCCTGAGGCAAGGAAACCAAATCCCAAGTCTTATTCTTATGCAATGAGTCAAGCTCAGATTGCATAGCCCTCTCCCAAGAGTGACAATCACCTACACATAGCCTCATCATAAGTAAGAGTCTCTCCTACATCTGTAACCAGTACATAATCCATAGAGGGCGCAAAACGGTGAGGAGGTCATCTATCTCTAGTAGAATGCCTCAACCCAGGCTCTACTGCCTGACCAACATTCTGTCTAACATCAGTATGTCTAGCATCTGGGCCCTGAGCATCAGGTGAGGATGCATGCTGTCTAGCTGGCCGTAGAGTGGGCTGAATGGGAGCAGGTGGCTCCTCCTAAAATATAACTCTATGTACCTCAACCACTTTCTCAGGCTGCATATGCATTTTTTCCTCATGAAAGATGACATCATGGATGCGGATCACTTTTCGCACCTGCGGATCCTATAGATGGTAACCCATCTCTCCTGCATCTCCATAGCTAATGAAAATGCATTTGATACTTTTAGGATCCAACTTATTGCGTTTGTCCTTGGGCACATGGTAGAATGCCTCACATCCAAAGACACGAAAATGATCATAAGAGGGGGGCTTGCCTGCCCATACCTCCTCTGCAACCTAAAATTCAATGCCATTACTAGGCGACCTGTTAATGAGATGCACTACAGTAGTAACTGCCTCAATCCTAAAATGATGCGGTAAGCCAGCCTGGCTAAGCATGCTACGGACCCTTTCCTGAATGGTCCTATTCATGCGTTTAGCCATACCATTCTGGGGTGGGGTGTAAGGGATAGTCAACTGATGCTTAATACCCCACTCATCACAAAACTGCTCAAAAGCACGTGATATATACTCACCCCCATTATTTGACCTTAGGCATTTGAGCCTTTTCCCAGAGTGGTTCTCTGCCAATGCAAGCCAACGCTGAAATGTGTCTAAGACATCAGATTTTCTCTTTATGGGATAAGCCCAACCTTACATCAGTAATCATCTATGAAAGTAACAAAGTACTTTGCCCCACCAAGTGACTGACAGGGCATGGGCCCACATACATCTGAGTGCACAAGAGCCAAAGGGCTCACCCATGCGCTTCTTACCAAACATTTTATGCATATTTTTAGTCTCCCTACCATACAAATAATGATCATAAGAATCAAAATGTGAAGAGTCAAAAGGCGGAAGATACTGCAAAGCACAGAGCATTTTCATTCCTTTAAGAAACATATGCCCCAAACAAGCATGCCAAATGGATACATGGGGAATAGAACCCATAGACAAAACATGATCCAATGTAGCTCCTGATACAAGTAAGGGATAGAGGCTGCCAGACTTGGCACCTCTTGCAAGTACAAGCCTGCCACGAGTAATCTTCCATGCAAAGTCTCCAAAAGACACAAAATACCCTGCATCATCAAGCTGTCCAGTTTATAGCCATCTCATTCCTCTTTTCCAAATGACCAATTAAAAAAGCCATACTAAAAAGATTGATCTTGAAGATCCAACCCTATCAATTGATCGCTAGTCAATTATATCGGTTAGGACATGATGGACTCTTAAGGAGATGTATCTGTGAACATGAAATGCATGATGTGCTCATGGAAGCACATGGTGGGATTACTAGAGGATATTTCAGTGGGGACACCACAATACACAAGGTGCTCCAATCTCAATTGTGGTGGCTAGCATATTTCGTGATGATGCAACTAAGTTTGTGAAGCACTATGATGACTGCCAACAGACCAAAGTCCCTATTCGTAAGGACAAAATGGAGTTGACCCCGGTGATTGTATGCCAACCATTCAAGAAATGGAAAATTGACTTCATTGGTCCAATTAGCCTTATGGCACAGTACTCACAAGCCAAGTACATCATTGTTGCCACATACTATCTCACCAAGTGGACGAAAGCTCGAGAAACTTGCAAAAATGATGCTAGGACCAAAACCAAGTTCCTGATGCCAGGAGGCATATTCCACGGTGGATTCCGTGAGGTTTTGCGGTGGATTTCGTAAAATTATATTTGTTTCCGAGACTCATACACAAGGTGGATTTCTTGTGCGAAAAGTCGATGGGAACGCCTATCCTTTTCGGGTGTCTTGTTAATTTAATGTGCAAGTGGGTGATTCCATAGCAGGTGATTTCACAAAATACATATTTAAATTAATGGATGCTTATGAGTTTAGAGTGTGCACTCATAATAATTAAGGTTAAGATTGAGTTCTAACCAATTTATTTATTTTGTAGCTGAAGACTGCTAGGTATTCACTTTTGTCAGTTTAATTTTATTATTTTCTAACAATTATGAATGCTTTAGTTGATGTGTAAAGCATGCAGCAGTGGCGTTGGGAAGCACTCGACGATAGCGTGTATTCAAGTTATTTAGAAGAAATTATCATTTTTATGGGCGCGCATCTTAGGCATGGCGCCAATATTTATTTTGGCGTGTTTATTTATTAAAGCGCCTGACATTTAATTATTATTTTGTATGCGCATGGACGCATGATTTAAATATTTGTTATTGGACATTGTATTTGGGCACAGCCCGACTCTTTGGGCGCCCAATAGCTTTAATTCTTTAGTGGGACAAAAGCAAACACAAAAGCTAAAGCGTGTTAATTGTAAATTGGGCTATTTTTTTGAGCTTGGAGATGAATAATATATCAAATACATGCTTTGTGGAGTGCTCACACAAGGCATGGGGGAGATTGTACCCAATTAGTCTTTTGCTTCATGTCGTGCAAGTCTTCTCTCTTATTTTTTGTGCAAAAGTAGAGTTCTTTTGTTCTTGGGGACCTTCCGGTGCTTGCTACGCATGCATACAGCATCCGATCTGTGCACTAGTTCCTTTGGGAGTAAGTAATCTCACGATTTGGTTATCCCATAAAGTTGGTCAGTGACCAAGGCAAACACTTCATCAATGAAGTGATTCCTCACTTGTTATCCACCTTCTTGATAATCCACAGGAAGTCCTCACCATATTATCCTCAGGCCAACGGTCAACAAGCCAAGTTTATGAATAAGATCTTGGTGAATGTCCTAACAAAGGTAGTCTCTTTGCTTCATGCATTGATTGGGACAACAAGCTCATGGTAGCTTTATGGGCATATAGGACCGCCTACAAAAAATCTATAGGATAGACCCCATTCAAATTGACCTACGGAATTGAAGCAATTCTATCAGTAAAGTTCTTTGTTCCAAGATTGAGAGTAGTAGACTAGGAGAGATGGGAGGGCAAGCAAGCATGGACAAATCAATTGGTAGAGCTTGAATGCATGTCCGACTCATCTCATTGCAATCCATGGTCTAATCCGTGAAAAGGCACTGCAAGAGTTGGTTTCACAGACACGTCAAACAACAAAACTTTGGGCAAGGAGACCTAGTATTGCTATACTCTGTCACAAAGTACAAGCAGAAGATGAAATTCAGGGGATTGGGCCCTTTCAAGGTTCGCAATATCAGTAGAATAGGCAATGTGGAGCTTGAAACCCTAGAGGGGGAGGGCATAGGCTTTTTCAACGGAAGCCGCATAAAAATTATTACCCTCCATCACATCCACTTTATGAATCTCCGATGATAGAACCACCAATGAATGTGAGAATTGCAACCATCACTAAACTAGAGGAAGAGGATGAGAAAGTACTAGCACCACCCTACCTACGAATAATCGTGACTGCTCAAAAGGTATACACTTTTGATGTGCTAATTGATGAGGGAGTTGACTCTAACATCTTAACATATGATCACTGGACTGCCGTGGGTCAAGTTCAATTGCCACCAACCAATGCAACACTCAGCTCATTTGGGGGGCAGTCTTATTCGCTGCTGGAAAAATGCAAACTAATGGTTTCTATCAAGACTAAGAGCCTACCCATCATCTTTTAAGTGCTACCTAACAAGGAAAGTGTTGGTAAGGAATCACTATTGTGTCATGTGTTAGAAGTAATAGCTTTCAGTAAGGGCACCACAATCACCCACAGGCCTAGAGTGCCATCTATAGTTAAACCCAATGTCAACTTGAAGGAAGGGGATAGTGCACCACAACATACACCCATGGTCCACAACAAACCCACCACAAACCCAATGTCAACCTGAAGGAAGGGGATAGTGCACCACAACAAACCCACCAGCATCTAGAGACCAGAACCAAAGCTATGATCCACACACTCAAGTGGATCCCCAAGCGTTAACCATAGTCTCACAAACACTAATTATTTGGAGCTCATAGTTTCCATGCCTCACACTCTAGAACTAAACTGAGGAGTTGGTGCTCCTATAATTCATAGGCAACTAGGCCGTGCTAGGTCCCAAAAGCCTTATTGCGAGCACAAGGCTACTATAAAGGTAACACTTTGGTGTGGCTGTCTAAACTCACAAGTGGTGTGTACGATCCTCAATCTAATGCTCCAAAAACTAAGGCCTAGGAACATAAATCAAAACAAGGGAAGAGAAAAACCAAAAGAAAGGGTGCTCAATCCATGAGTGCTTCAATGACCTATCAACCCAAAGCTCAACCAAGAGTCGATGAGCAACCACTCATGAATGAGCTCCCACTCAATGACTCTGATGTGATTGCCACTGCAAAGACCAATGACAAAGAGTCAGCCGAACTCCAAACTTCTCAAACTAAGCTCATAAATCCCAATGAGAATCCCAAGGTGGACCTACCATGCCCCAACTTGTCCAATCCAACGAAATCAAATCCACTAACAGGCCTTAAGTCATCATAGCAATGACAATCCATTTGTGAAATGGCTTCCAACATGGCCGTGGACACATGGGATGACTTAGTAACATCCATCCGATGATTGGAATCAACTTTTATGTTATTTGCTAGAAATTACGAAGATTTGGACCTAGGTCTACTTGATGAAGCCATAGCAAATGAGGTATGTTTCTTACCGTATTCTTGGGAAGAAAATGAATTCATCATCATTAAGGCCTCCACCATTGCATAAGAGATGCTTTCCAATGAAAACTCATGAGAAAAGGCCTTAAGCCAACACTTAATCACATCCTATAAGAAGAGAAAAATTCCCATGCCACCACAGAAACTTGCCAAGCTCCAACGATTAGTTGAGTCTAAGTCCACTTTCTTACACAAGTGGTATACTCTGTGCATTTCATGGGCTCAAGAGGGTTATCAAATCATAACCACTATAGAGCAATGGCGTACCATCAAGACTTCCAAGTATGACCAGATATATGTGGTCCCAACTTCATTTAGGGTATTAGCCATGACAAGAAATCGGCCATTAGATGACAATATCATGCTACATCCATACTTGGATAGAATTCTAATCGGGGAACTCCATATTGTAAGTCAAATCAACTCAAGTGACCTCTTGACTAATGTATTGAATTGCATCACACAAGTGGACATTCGTTCACAAGATATGGACTATCATGTGACACTAGATTATAACCCAACATTTTACAAATGGCTCTTCAAAAAGTAAGGCACACCGCAGATGCACTGAAGGCCCTTACATCTTTACTTCCACAATCCTAGGATGGATTTTCATCATTTCCAAGGGGAAGGGGGTAAAGTGGAAGAGAGGTAAAGTGGAAGGTGAATGGAATAAATCAAAATAGGAGTTGAACCTCAAAAAAAAAGGGCGAATTGAATTTTCTTCTTTGTTTAATAAAAATACTCATCATCTCATAGTGTTTTTTCTAATCACTTTACCTTCTATGCAATAAATATCCTTTAAGGAGAACTAATTGTGGGTTATCATGTTGTGATAGGAACCCAAATGGCAAGGCAGCATGAGAAAACCAAAAGGCTCCCATTCTTTGAGGAGGAACATAGGAAATACGGCTTAGCCATGGAGATGCGTGCATTCTACCAATTGAAATACTGCAACATCCACAACCTAGGGGGTTGGTGACATCCGAAGGCAGTTAAGTGGATAATAGAATAATTTAATCTTCCAAGTACCTGGAGAAGGTGGGGCAGGACATCGACCATAGCAAACACACTAAGTTCCTGAAGACCTTTGATGCCTAGAAGAATAGTGGCACAGTAACAATCAGACAGGGAGATGCCACCAAAAGGGTGGAAGTTAAACTTAGCCCAGAAATGGTGGAGGAGGCCTTGGGACTAGATGTGACAAGCTAGAGAAAAGGCCCAAGAGAGATTTCTACGGGATGCTAGGAATGGACAAGAAGAAATTCTACACAAGTGATGGAACCAGCTTAGTCGATATCCCTGATCCCACCATTAAACTACAAGCAAAGATAGTCCACACCCTCTTTTTAAGCCAAATATACAACGCCCTCATGAGCAAAATAGGAGTGCCATTGCTTGAGAGCCTTGCAACAAATGCACTGGATGAGGTAAAATGGAATGCCTACATTCAAAAAATAATCCAAGCATCAGCAACGATGCTAGCAACAATGCCAACAAGGGTAGTAGAGGGAACCTCAATTGAAAGGACATTCAGGGAATAGTAGGGCTTAGAGCTATCAAGTCAAGGAGGAAGAAGAAAGATCATGTTGAAAATCCCTATCAAGAGAACCTAACCCACCACAAAAGAAAACAAACAACCATAGAGGATGGAAGAAGAATCTAGGAGACTTTAAGAGGAGTGTAAGAAGAAACAAGAGAAAGAGGAAGAAAGATTGAGACAAGAGAAGGAGGAGTGGATAGCCTTGGCTATTCCAAGTTCAACAGAGAAACCCTCTTGATCTCAAGAGTTGGCTATGATGAGCCCCACATAGGAGGACGTGCCAAGAATAAGCGCAAGGACATAAGAGTCATGACAAAGATTGGTGGTGGAAGGCAAGGATAAGGCCTCTATACATGCAATCCCACCAGTCATGGTCACCCCAACAATCACCCCAATGCAAGGAACCACAAAGGGGCAATCAATGAAAGCATTGTCATGGCTTGGGTGCAGTATCTAGTGAGAAAAGTGCAAGAACTTTCACCTGCACCAAGCAAAGGAGCCCTCCTATAGGAACTAAAAGGCCAGCAACAACAAAGCTAATGTTGAATCATGCCAAGGGCCAAAGATACCCTGCTTGGAAGTATTGACTACTTTGGTGCCCTCATCCATGCACAACACAGAAGAATACGACGAGTTGGTAAAAGAACTTCAAAGACAACTTGATAGAATGACTGAAGAGAAAAAGGCCACACTTGCAGAGCTGGAAGAAGACAAGAATGCCTTTGCAACGTACACGCTAGAGAAAACGAGGGTGATGACCATCATAAACAAGGAAATGATTACATTAAAAGAGACCCTAAAGGCAAGGCAAGGCAAAGAAAGCCTCAAAGACCTGTATGATGAGGAAAGAGACAACCATATGTCTCTAGAGGAAATGTATGCCTTCAATTCCAGGAAAAGTAGACGCTTAGGGCTAGAAAATGAGGAGCTGAAGAGGCAAAGAGAGGAGGCAAGAAAAGAGCTCCATGCGGCAAAAATTCAAAAAGATGAAGAGACGACAAAGAAGTTGGTGGAGTTGCATAACCAAGTTCAAGTAGCTCTCGACGAACAGAAAATCCTAAAGGAGCAAGTAGAGTGCCAGAACCAAGAAAAAGAACAAATGAATGCATTATGTAGAGAGCAGAAGCAAGCAATTGCCACTTTAGCCCAACACTAGAATCAAGGTTTGGAGTAGATGAAAGAGAAGGTGGAAGAATGGGTAGCCAAGAATGAGGATAGAATCAAAGACTTAGCTAACTAGAATAGCCCATTTAGAGAGTGAACGCCTCATGGCACAGAGCAAAGCTATAGCCATAGAGATGGGGATGTTGGAGCAATAAAGAGCCTTTTTAAACACAATGTTAAATGTAACATAGTCAAGAGAAGAAGAGATCCTTGAGGAAGTCAAAAGGAAGTTAGAGATGGCAAGGAGAGTGCTTCAGCATGGCCTCAATGGAAGGGCACCCAAACCTAGCACCGACTTAGGAGTGGAGGAGCAAAGAGCCCATTTGATCTCACAACCAGGTTAACTAGGCAAGAACTCAAATTGCTAGGGTTTGGGGAGCTAAAGCAATGAGCATAGCCACTCCCACAAGAGCAAACAGAGCCAATCCATGAAGAAGGGCCAAACTTTTAGCACCACCAGGTGGAGAAAGAACAACCACATGAATCGAGCTCCCCTCTGCAACCACAAGCACAACTAGAAGAGCAAGGGGAGGAAGCCATACCACTTGAAAGAATGGTGGAGATGAGGCACAAGTAGAGAGAGCAGATAGAACTAGCACGCAAAAAATTTCAAGCCAAGCCACTGTAAGTTCCACATGTGGCTATCCCTCAAGGAGAGGAGTGCAACCCTATAAATTGGGACCAAGAACTTGTAGTGTGGGAGCTGTGGGAAAATCAGAGCCGCCCTTTTGAGTTTACCTTCACCTTTCCCTCGAACACTGGATAGGATACTATCTCCAAGGATGGTGGAGGATGTAATAAAGCTCTCTGCGAGGCTGGGAAGGAGATGGTTGGAGGAAAGAATGAGACACCCTATGAGGTAGCAATAAGAGCCAATCGATTATTGGGAAGATAAAGTGTGATGGAGGTGCCCAGGAGAGTGGAAGGGTATGAGACTCAACCTAAGTAGCGCATAAACATCTGGGACTCTAACTCAAAGGATTGGATGGCTTTTTGTAGCACCCTACCGTATGAGAGGGATGATCCTATCTACATGCCATACTCACAGAGGATTAGACTTTCTCTTTCTTATGTGAATAATACCAAAACAAAAGCCTATTGCAAAGGAAGAGTGGTTACAACCCATCTTTTTTTATATTAATGCAAGGATAGATAGTTGTGCAATGGTCTGATGAGATCCATCCTCTTACTAGCATTTTGTATGAGCATATTAGAGGATATGAGTGATAATAGATTCATTACGTGCAACGGCCCATTTTTTTCATCTATGCCCCTCAATGTAAGAGTTACCTTGAAGGGCTTTATGTAAAATAGGGCCTTTCTAAGCAAATCCCTTAAGCCTCCACGTAGCTTGGCCCCACCCATGAAACTGGATGCCACTTAATGTGCTCTCGCGCGTCACGCGATTTCATTAATCTCTTTTTTTACATAAAATCCTCTCAAATTGGCTAAAAGCTACATGCTTTCTTTTACATGTCCTAATGTAGAAGTTAGCTATAGTTTTATGGATTTTTACAAGAGATAATATTTAGAATATCAAAAATTAACTAAAAATTTGTCCAAAAAAATCTAATATTTTGAACCAACATGGACACTAATAGTAATGCCTAAAGTGGTATTGGCTCTCTAAATCTAAAAGGAAGCCACACTCTAGATTTTTTTACACGGTATGTGCGTAGCGGCACGACATTCACCCTCTCCTAATTTACACATCCTCTGGCATGTGCCAAAGTCTTGCACATCCTCTGGCACATCTTATGCCATGTCAATGTCTTCATCTTCTGCCTCTTCTTCTTTCTCTGTCTTCATGCACCTTCCTTTATATGAACTAGGTCCTCGAGTGTGGGACAACACCTTAGGCTTTTTGACCCATCTTGTAGTTCCACCATCACTTGCATAGTGCACTGCACGGTAAGGTAAACACAACCCCCTAGGAAGTGCACTCTCCTTCTTTTCAGGTACATTGTGTGGCAATGTGGCAAACCAACAACTACAGAGTCCTTCTTCAACCAATCATCTATGTTTGACATCGGCAACCTTCAAAACCTACTTCACAGAGCATCCCCAACATTACCTACCTCTCCAAAGGCCCCAAGAAACATTCCACACCAACCCTTAACGTTTTTAGCTTGTATCATCAAGTGCCATGGGATTGGCACTCATCTATGAGGGGAGCAATGTTAACCCTCGGAAGACCAAGATGGAAAAATTCAGAAAAATGGAAGTGAAAGATAGTCCCAAGGCAAGAGGAAGACGAAGGACAAATGTGCACTCAGAAAAATTTGAAGATACGAAGCACAAAAAAAGTCTAAAATGTAGAAGGAAGGGCACAAGAATAAGTGCACCTTAATATTTTGGCAAGAAAACCAAATGCATTGTAATTCATTTTGTAAAAGTGAACATGTCTCCCGTGCAAGTTGTAAAGAATGAAAGGTGTGAGCTAAGGCCAATGCTAATAGAAAGGAGAAGGAAATAAGAGTGGAGGAACGAACAAATTGACCAAAAAGGGGATGGCTACCCAAGGAGGGGGTAAGGCATGTATAAAAGTTAAAAAGAGAATGAAGAAGCTCATTCTTGGTGTGTGGCCAAACTTGTTCTCTTCTTGCTTCTTACTCTTTCTTCCTTCTTGTGTATGAGAGAGAGAGAGTGTGTGTGTGTGTGAGTGAGGGACCATGGAGAAGCTCTTCTTCTCCTCTCTTCATCATCATCATCTTCTCTTCTCCTTTCTTGCATGCATGACTATGAAGGTCAAAGCTTAGAGCTTGGAGATGAAGCTTGCTTGAGAGTGCATCTTGGATCATGGAGCTAGGAGGCAACTTGATCCAATTCAAAGGTAAGTTCACTACATTTGTGTGTGGAAGAGTGCACATGGCTATGTGAGAGCTCTCAGCTTGAAACTCTTGAAGCAATAAGCGGTTCATGGCTTGGCAGTTTACTCACAAGAGTGATGATAACACTGCACTCGGGGGTCATCTCCTGTTTTTAATCAAATACTTCCATTCCATGGTTTGGGTTGATGCACATTTTGCACCATTGTTGAGCACTATCATGGCATGACGCCAGTTGCAGCAACTATATGCAGTAAATCTTAGATGCCTGCACACTTGAGAGAGTAGCCTTCATTGTACACACACAATTTTTTGCATGCACAAGAATTGGGATTCTCATCAGCAAACTAGGAACCTCAGGTTGAGTGGAAAAGGTGGTTGAGTGAGTTTTGAGGGTCGTGAAGGGTGACACCAGTTGTGAGATGGGTTGTTTTCTTGGTCAACATCTTAAGAACCATTATTTTTCTTGAGAGATTGTGAGATTTTGGGAGGGTGGAGCAAAGTAAAACATTTTTTTATTGAGAGATGAGAGGTGAGATAATGGATCTAATTTAATCAAGGAATTATGTTTGCATTTTGCATGATACACGACACTTGTAGATAGAGTAGGCACTATGTTTCAAGTGCATCCATTTTTTTTGTGTGGAGCATCGCTTGTTTGATTGAATCGCATGTATTCAAATTTGCATCTCTTCTCAATGTCATGAATGATTGAACACGTAGTTTATTTTCAATAGCATATTTCTACTAGGTCACATTGCATGAAGCTGAAATCAAGAGGACAAAAGGAGACTATCATCAAAAGAGCAATTGCAGGTGCTATGAAGGAGGAAAAAATTGGAGGATATATTAATGATAACTTTGGAATAAAGGAAGACATTTAGAAACATCAAAATGCTTGGGCACTATAAGAATGAGCTCATTGTAGACTCAAAATATATTAGTTGCAAGAGGTCATTTTATCAGGTTTGCAAAACATAGAGTGATTGCACCAGCAAAGGGAAGTGTTGGGCACATGTTTGTGCAGCTTAAGATCAAGGTTATGATGTTTTTTTCTTGGAAATTTTTTAGGACTTCTAGGGGACATGCAGACAAATATATTTCTACTCATCAAAAGGGTTCAACAGCAACTTAAGACTAGTAATTTCATTGCTGATTTAAATGTAGGTTGAGTAAATAAAAATGATAACATTGGTCCATTATCTGATTATGCAAGAGTAGAAGAATTTCAAATCTGCGACATTTTTAAGCTAATTATATTGCCATGGAGGATGAGAAGTTGAGGCTATGAATAGCACACAAGCATTAATATGGAAGTTTGAAGAAATTATTCATAATTTGCACATCAACTCAATGGATCAACAGATTGTAAAAGTTTTGGAGAATGAAGCTCACTTCTTAAATGTGGCATTCTTTGCAGTCACATAGGAAAACTATGTTAGAAGCACAGAAAATCTAGTGGAAGTTCTACTTGACAATTTTGAGTATGATGTCCAAGTACCATACTTGCTTTATCGAAATGCTACTCATGAGGTTAATGGCATTTGGTTCTACAATTCTCGAGAATGCAAAGATGTTGCAAATCTTTTTCAAGATTCAGAAGGATGTGGAAGGGTCACTTTTTGTTGTGGAAAGGAGGATGAGGTGCCTATTAGTCAACATTGCATGTCGACGGAATGGTGATGGACTGGAGTTTTTGGTTGAGCTCACATGAATGGCAATGTCATTACAAAAATCTTTTTGAAAAGCTTATGAGTTCTGAAGCCTTTAGGTTTTTTGTTTTCACAACGACAAAAGTTATTTTCTTAAGTTTTATGGAAACCTAAAAGCCTTAGCTTTGGAGGCACACAATGTGTTGAAGGATACTATAAAAATGGAGAGTAACAACTTCAAAGAGATATGAGAACATTATGCCATTGTGGTTTTTTCAAAGTTTTTGTTTTGAATATTGTGCAAGATGTTAGATGTTCTACCCGGTGCGCATATTTTAGATGTTTTTAAAGCTACATGTAATACTTCCACGCAATTAAAAGTTAGTTGGTTAGTTCAAAAGTTAGTCAATTAATAAGTTAATAAGATTACTAAATAAAGTAAAAACTAACTAACATTAATAACTAACCATTTTTATTTTTATTTTTTTTAAACCACGGATCGTAACCAAATTATTTTTTTCCGGATTGACAAGGACTATAGCCACACATCACGCAAGTTACCATGTGAACGAGAGTTATGAGCCATATTAGTCTCACTAGTATTAATGTGTATAGTATGGATGGTCCAAAAATACTAGTTTTTTGGATAAAACTAGTATATTTTTTATATTTTAGATATTATTTATTATAAATATATTAAAAAAGCTATGAAAATTTCTAGAATGGGATGTCATTTTAAAAAAGCAAGTGGTTTTTTTAGCCAATTTTGAAGATTTAATGAAAAAAAGAATGATTGGCAAAATCGTGCACATCGTAATCGCAGTTTACAAGCAACAAACAGCACTTTGAACATGGATAAGAAGAAGGAGTGATCTAGAAGATTTCTAAACAAGTGTCTTGGGGTTTCACCCACCTTTCGGAGCAAACGAAACCATGAGATTTGTGATTTGAGCATCAGATTGCATCTTAGAAGTTTTAGATCACTGATTTTGCAAAGATTCCCTCCACAAAGAGCTCTTCTTCTCAGCCATAACCCTTCTTCTGTAATTCAACTATAAATATGAAGTATGGAGAGCAGTTTAGAGAAGCACAAGGAGACCCCGAGAGGCTATGAGAGAGATGTAGAGACAGGGAGATAGAAGAATACCCCTCCAAGAGGCTGCAAGAAGGAGCTTGAGAGTGAGAGAGAGAGAGAGAGAGAGAGAGAGAGAGAGAGAGAGAGAGAGAGAGAGAGAGAGAGAGAGAGAGAGAGAGAGAGAGAGAGAATTTACCCCGAGAGGTTGTGAGGGAGAGAGTTGGCTCAAATCCCCCTGTCTCAGTCTTCAATTAAGCCATCTTCTCTTACGCTCTCCCATCTCAAATTTATTTCGCCTTCCCTATCTCTCAAACATGCTTGCTGATGATGGCTCCAAAGCGACGAGGTGGAAGGCAACGAAACATCAGGTGTGGCGAATGCGAGCACAAGTAAAGACAAAATCCCCAAAGTCATCGTGCCAAACCAGGTTATTCACTACTAGGTTATTATTTTTCCACATAAAATAATAAGGTTTATGGTGAAATTTTACAAAAATATTACAATTTTGTCTAGAGAGCATACTAATACATGCATAAATGGTTAACTACTACTTATAATTTGTAGTTAGATTAATCAAGATTGTAATTCGTAAGATCATGATGGAAATAATTGCAAGAGGATATTGCACGAAGTGAGAAAAAGGTTATATGCGCACTTGAGATTAACAAAATAACTCAATATATTGTCAACACGATAAGGTTAAGGTTGATTAACGCTTGTTATGAAAAGTGAATGTCTATTTAAAAGGTCTTGTAAATCATCTCATTGAATTATTGTCGCTATATTTTTCTAAAGAAAATTTACTTATGCTGGTGGGTAAGTTAGCCCCAAACTGGAAATTCATGTCTTGCTTAACATGTTGCAAGAGATGTACTCAACACTTCTTTATGGGAAGGAGAATCCTCATTAGAATATAAGGTTGCCTTAGAATAAGGTCTACCTTGGCTATGGAAGTTGTGAGCTGCACAATGGTGTGATTATCATTGCATCATACTCTCGGCAAGGTGTCACATGAAAGGATGCACCTGAGTCCAAGAGCCAACACTGTGCATACATAGAGTGTATCTCTGTCATCTGCGAAGCACTAGAAGAAGCTGCAAGGATATAATCATCATCATCAACATCCTTAGGCTGCATAACATTGATCTCTTCAATTTTAACACTGGACTTTGCAGGCACTATGCTGCGATCAGAAGACTTATCCTGCACTTTGTCTTTCCCCTTATCTTTGCGCCTTTCATTGCGCAATTCATGGCATTGTGGCCTAATATGGCCCTTTTTCCCACAATCGTGACAAGTAACATCTGCATTCCTATCACGGGATTTGCTATGTGACTTCCCACGAGACTTGGACCGAGATTTCTGAGAATCCCGTCCACGGCCACTGCCACTGCCACTGCCATGCTTTCCATATCCATCATTCCTGCCTCTAACTGTCATAGCATGCGACACACGAGAGGCATCCAAATTCTTATGGTTAACCTCTTCCTATAGAAGAGCACTCTCAACATCAGATAATTTCAAGGTAGCAGTAGAGGCACATAATGCAGTGCAGAATACATCCCATGACTCATTAAGAGTACCAAGCAAGAAAAGAGGAGTGACATCCTCTGCCAAAGTAATGTCCTACGAAGTCAAGTTCTTGAGTATAGCATAAAACTGGCTCAAGTGAGCAGACATAGTCACATTCTCCTTCATGCACGCAGATCCATAAGCTGCTTCAGTCAATGGACTTTTCTTATCGTAGAGATTCTTGATTTTATCCCACAACTGCCATGCACTCTGTTCTTCCTCAAATACATTGTAATGAACTTGTTCTGTGAGAGATAATACAATAGTGGACTTGCATAACTCATCAAGCTCAAGCCATTCCTCATCTGGCATAGTTGCAGGCGGATGCCCGCTCAACCTCAAAGGTTTGATCTGCGATTTCTGCACCAACACCTGTCAAATCTAACTCTTCCAATAAGAGTAATTCGTACCATCAAGCTTAGTGATGTTGAAAATAGCATGATCAATGGACGAACTCACCATAATGTAGGCTGAAAGACTGTAGACAGTTCAAAACTGCTTGCTGTTTACTGCAGAAAATGACCAAAAAATCACCAAAATCGAGAGAAAATGGCGAGAAAAGTGTAACCAAAGCTACTTCCCACCAAGTACTAGTGAAAGTACATCATTTCAGAATATTTCAACATAAAAAATCCATGTTAGTCCATACATATATGATTGCTGTAATATATTACAAATTTCAGTAAATGAGCACTAACAGTGTCAAAATCGGATCCCAAGTCAATCAGATACTGCCAAGATCAAAGCCGGCATCATGCGGGCATAACATAGGCATATGACAGTCAATAAGCATGAATCCAACACCCAAACATGTCATACAAACATCTGGCAGTGAGTAGGCACACCCCCTAGTCAATGGGGCAAAGTGTTCCTACCACTACCAAGACTTGACACAAGTAGGTGTCAGCTCACAAAGAGAGGGACCCAAAGCAAAGAGTCAGCTCACAAGCATTAGAGGAACCAAGACATATGAACCATGCATCATCCTAAAGGGTAAAAGATCCCAAATAGTCTCAAAATCTCAAAGAGCATAGACCACCTGCTCAATGGCTGTCAAGCATCCAAAGATGCTCCCACTGGCACAAAAGTTGAAAATATCAAGCAACAAAACGTGAACAAAGCATGTACAGGCACCAATGACTAGTGTCCAAGATCAAGCATCAATGGTACATCCCAGACATGTAGGCGGTAGAGCATCCGTATGTAGCATCCATAAGCATGTAAGACATCAAGTACATCCCAAGATATAGCTCTAGCAAGCCAATAAATAGCTCAAGTAAGCTCCGGGAATCCAAGGTCAAGCCAAGACCGAGCTCCAGTAGCAATAGGCTCCAAACAATGTAACTAGCATGTAGTAATGGCATAGTCTAAGTATGTCAAGACCGGTCAGACATAAGCAACATACATGCCATAAGTACATCCAAGACGGAGAATCCAAATGCTTTGCAAAGCGAGCTCAAGCTCAACCAACGATCCCGAATCAAAACCAAGCTCTATGTCGAGCCCCAAGTGTCAATACATCACCATATATGCCCGAAACATAGCCTGAAAACCATAGGCATAAGTATACATGAGTAAAATGACTTCAGCTAAACTGTGTACAACAGTGATTTACTATTCAAAACTGAGAATTTCAGCACCAAAATCAGCTCCAAATAGTTGCCAAACAATAGGCATGCATTCCCCTAACATCCAGGCATCAAACGGGACCAACTAGGCATTAAATGACAATGCCAAACAAGCTGTAACATCAAATGTCAGTGTAACACTGTCATAAACTGCCTATGGACTATTATGAAAGTCCCAAAACAGTGTTAAATCAGTCCAAATTCTATGCCAACACATCAACCATCAAAGCCAAGCATCAAAGCATATTCATATGTCCTAAATGGAGCCTTTTCAAGTGCCAATGGAGAGGGAGAGCTACTGTTCTGACTGTCAATGCTGAAGACACACATGGGAGGGCTGTGTGATTGCGCCAACTATAAATGCTGGTCCTGGGGCTACAAAAAATGGTGGCCAAGATTCGGAGGGGTCCGGTTAAAGCCAAGGAAGGCCTCAAACAAGCTCCAGCAAGGGGAGAGCAGCCCACATATGAAATGAGAGCTGGGAGTGTAATGGCTGCCCTGTTTCAAGAGGGTTGAAAACTGAGGTAAACGCTGTAAAGAGTGAAGCAATACCTTTGTGTGAATGCCTTGAGGGTGCCCAAAGGGGCCGGGAAGGTGCTCGGGAAGCCGGGGAATGACGGGAGCTCGAAGGAGTCGGATATGGCTACCGGGAAGGAGATCCAATGCGAGCGGGGAGTCGATGGGAAGCTGAGAGTGCCATGAACCAAGCTCAAGAGTCGGGAAGCCGAGCTCTGATACCAGTTGAAAGATAAGAAGGATCAAAGCTTGGACTCAAGAGCTATGGCGGGAGAGCAAGAGCAAGAAAGAGAGTGACCAAAAATGGGAACTCCAACAGTCACAATGTGTGGCCCAGCCTTCCTTTATTCAAACTGTCACTAAAAGAATAAAGAATAAAGTGACGGTGACGGGCACCCGCCACCTGCAGTGTGCAGTGGTGGTGGCTATCAGTGTAGTAATACACAGGCGGCTAGGCGGAGGCGCCTTTACCCCCAACATGGATGATACTCGCTATATTGTCTCCTTTAGTGATTCCTCATGGAAGATTACCCATGAGAATTTTGTCATTGCATGTGGTGCTAAGTCCAATACTCTCTACCCCTTACTTATAGCTAGGTTGACCATGTTTTGGCAGTGAATGTAATTCCACATGTATCTCTTTGGCATTGTCGCCTTAGACATATGTCTTTGAAAGGAATGAAAATGCTTATCCATTTATAGTATCTTTCGCCCCTTGACTATAAGTGTTTGAGTCTTGTCATCATTGTTTATATGGCAGGTAGACATATAATGCATATGAAAAGTCTAGTACAACATGCATGGGTGAGCCTTTGGCTCTTGTTCATTCAGATGTATGTGATCCCATGCCTTGTAAGTCATTAGGTGACACAAAGTATTTTGTTACCTTCATTGATGACTATACACATTAGGTTTAGGCATACCCTGTTAAGTAGAGATCAGAAGTCTTGACTACATTTCAGCATTGGCTTGCTTTGGTTGAGAACCAATCTTGGTATAGGTTGAAACCCCCAAGGTTAGACAATGGGGATGAGTATGTCTCTAAATCCTTTCAGTAGCTTTGTGATGAGAGGGGTATTAAGCATCAATTGACCACCCCATACACCCCACCCCAGATAGGTATAGTTGAGCGCATGACTAGGACTCAGGAGTGAGTCCATAGTATGCTTAGCCAAACAGGCTTACCATAATATTTTTTTGCTAAGGCAATTACTACTACCATACACTTGATGAATCGGTTTCGATGTACTATTCTTGACTATCATGTTGCAGAAGAGGTATAGTCTGGAAAATCTCCATCATATGCTCATTTGCATGTCTTTGGTTGTGAAGCTTTTTGCCATGTTTTCAATGACAAGGGCAATAAGTTGGATCCTAGTATGTGAAATGTATCTTTCTTGGTTATTGAAATGCAAGTGAAATGGGCTATTGCCTATGGGATCTATAGGCTCAAATGGTTATTTGCAGCCATGAAGTTGTTTTCTAGGAGGAGAAATTGCATAAGCAACCTGAACATGTCGTTGAGGTACACAAAATGATATTTCAAGAGGAGCCTCTTGCTATTATATAGCTAGCTAGACAACTTGCAATAGCAACACATACTCCAGTGGCCTACTCTCATCATTTTAGGAGAAAGTAACCTACTCTCGTCATTTGGCGAAGGGGGGATTGCAATTATGAATCCTTTCAAGTTGAAAGTCTCGTGAATTAAGGAGAACTTCGGGTCCATATTCTCATTGTTGTGGAATGCCAATGACTGCTTGCTTTGTTGGGATTTTGTCCTTCGTCTTTTTAGCTTATTATAATTAGTCAGCATCATTAGTTAGTCTTCGTCCATCCTTAGAAAAGTTAGTTTTTCAAGATTAATTTACTATAATTAGTCAACATGATTAGTTTATTATAATTATTCAACATGATTATTTATTAAGTTTTTGTTAGTAATTTTAATAGTTCTAGTGTAATTAGTAAATTAGATACACTTTTGTAATATCAATAGTATTTGTAATAGTTAGTATGTAATTAATAGTTGCAGTATTAGTAGATAGACTTATGTTAGTTAATAGTTAAATACTAGTGAAACGAAAATGAAATAAAATGATCTTTTGAACGTATGCTGAAAAGGAAAGCATAACAAACTTTCGAACGTACTAAAAAAACAAAAACGTAAAACTTCAACAAACTGGATATTTTGAATGGATGGGAGAATGGCATCTAATCCCATAGTTATTTAATTACGAAGAGATTTGTGCCAACTCTTCGACATACTATATAGCATGTTTTCTCATTTCATTTACTTTTGGAAGTGCTATGTTATTATTAACAATCTTTTGAACGCATGCCAAAAATGAAAGCATAACAAACTTCCGAACGTACTAAAAAAAATGAAAACGTAAAACTTCAACAAACCAGATATTTTGAATGAATGGGGGAATGGCACGTTCTCCCATAATTATTAATTACGAAGAGATTTGTGCCAACTCTTCAGCATGCTATATAGCATGTTTTCTCATTCCATTTAGTTTTTTTAAGTTTTTAAAGTATTTTTATTGTTTATTGATTTCATTTATGTGTTTTATTAGAATCACTATTAAGAAGAAAAAAATCATCATCCTTGCATGCCAAAAAAATAAACTATCCTTTATAAAAAATGAAATTATGAAGTATAGTATGGTTTTTCATGAAGTGTACTCGAGTTTTATGATAAAAACATATTATTCTCATCAGTTTTATTGAGCTACACTTGTCAACCTAGTTGGCTGGTGCTTGAGCAAGTGACAATTAGCTACTGCCAAGTTGATGATGGGGAGTGAGCAGGGGGTGGCTAGGAGCTCTGATCTTCTAAAGCTTTTGCTTTAGAAAAGAAACCAAGTAATTGTTGTTAATGTGTAAGGCCGTTGTATTTTGAAGTCGACAAACGAGAGGAAATAGGTAGAGTTATCATGGGCCATCAATTCTTGTAGTTGGCAAGGTGGGCAAAATTTGTTGTGTTTAAAGGTGGCTTTGAGGCCACACCAATAGCAGAAGTAACTCAATGGTGCTCGATTTCTCTCTATCCTCCTTTTTGTTAACAACCACTTCTCCTTCTTAATACCACCAATGGTAGTGGTTTTCTTTGCAAGTGGTACTTTCATAGAAGAGGGGGTCTTTTGAACCTTTACAAATGTCTCTTTCTCATGTAGCTTGAGAAGAGAACATGAAAGATAGTGACATTTGGGCTTTAAAAGGAGAACCATTGTCCAAAGCGTTCATCCATCAGATAAAAGAATGATGCTTGATGAGGGAGATGGTATTACCTTCTTGGATGGATGATATCTCTTCCCTGATGTTGATGCATCCACCAATCACCTTGCTCTGTACCAATGTTGAGGACCTTCACCATACAATAACCCAACTGTAGATCGTATTTATTGTGATAGAACTTTGGCTCACATTAAGCAACCCATATACATTTAAAAACCCTATCCTAAAGCATCAAAAAGGCTCATTTCTTAGCCCAAAATTCGTGTTTTGATTCACCTATAGCAAAGCAATTGAAGCCCAAAATTCGTGTTTTGATTCACCTATAGCAAAGCAATAGTAGGCAAACTGCAAATCTTCTACAATATCCCTCTAATCTGGGCACTTTCAAGTAATATATTGCACCCAAATGAAGGTAGCACTCCCTGAGCAAGCAATGAACACTAGTGAAAAACCTATAATCATTGCACAAGTCAATCTATAGCAATCCCAAGATACTCAGTTCAATCCCTCTTCATGCATCAATACACATCAGTAGGTCTTGTCCTTGTCTTCTTCCAATTATGCCCTAGCCTTTCCCTATGATTAGCAATAAAAAAGCATAAGGCTTGATGATGATCTCACCCAAAATAATTGGGCCTTGCAGTAGGCCATAAATCATAACAAAAAAAGTGGGGCTTCCACTATTGGCCATGGACACTTCAAATCACTACTTTTTCTTATCGAGGCTCATTAAGTTTGGCCACTTACATATCTAGAACAAATCTAATCACTTTGCATTCGCAATAAATATAAAAACCACATCCAATTTCATGACAAATATTGATAGATAGTGTAAACTCAACATAAATAATGAGACTAACACATCCCATAGGCACACATATGAGATCCTGGCACCATCAAAGTTCCTGTAAGATTTCAACCTCTAGACATACAACCATGTGATATGTTCATCTACTTCTTCAATGTTGTTGTGCATTTTCAATGTCATGGTTCACTTCTTCATAAGTGATAGATTCTCTTCTCTTGAATAGTTTGATCTATTTGCTAGCTATGGTTATCTTCAATTCAGTCCCATCCAACTTAAAAAGAGAGTATGTGGCATTATCATATACATGCAACACAATATATAGACCAAACCATCTCTTGGAGGCTTTTTTTTATTGTACTATGCTAATTATCCAAATTGATGCCATACATAAGTACCAATACTCTCTCATGTATAGCTCTTGGCCTAAGCCTATGTCATTTGTCAAACTTGTCTTTGTTGTGAAATATAGCTTCTTTCAATCTCTTCATAGCAAGCTCTATGTCTTCTGCTCTTCTTTCCAATTGACAGATTCTAAGAGCTAGCAAATCTTCCCTACTCATCCCTTCTTCCCATGAAAAGGCATTCCATGTGGTAGCCACTTCTTCAGTTGTTTGGCATGATCAGTTTCAATCCATACATTAACTCTATTGGCTATACCCTATCACAACACTATAAGTAGTGTGATCAATCCATAATGCGTATGGAAGAAATCATGGTCACTCTTGAATTTTTCCATTGCATGCCCTTTCTAAGGCCTTGACAATTGGCAAATGCCATCTTTCACTTTTTCTGTTCCCCTCTTGACTATATGCAAAACTAAGAGCAAGCTTGATCAACATCAAGCTCTCCTCTGTCTCTATAGTGACCTTGTTCACACATCCATAACAATAAGACACATCTTCCAATAGAAACCTACATACATCACTTATGGCTGTAGTCCTCAAAGCTCGACCTTCATCCTCATTTGTAAGGTCCTCACATGCAAAAACAATATATTTCATCTACCACAAACCCATAGGCATGATCATTAGCTCAACAACCCATTTATAATGCATTGAAAGAGAATATGTAGGATTTGAACCATCTCTATATCTCATAGAAGAATACATCTAACATGTGCTGCAAGTCTCTATAAACTTTGAAACATCCATGTACATAGCTTTCCACCATTATCTCTCTTTGGTCTTCTCAAAGCTAGCCCATAATCCCATTTGCCCAACCCATAAGCAAAGTTGCTTTTCAGAAGGTAGCCAAATGCTTTTCTTCTTATTCTCCTAAACTCATCATTGGTCTCTCCATCTCTCCTAGTAAAGGTACTCAAATATTGTCCAGTCTATCGCCACTATCCATCTTATAGCTCCTTTGGAAAAAGTTTCCACTAAAGAAACATGACAATCATGGACAAGTATAGTAGTTATAATTCTAGCCTCATCATCCTCAACCATCATATCATCCTCATCATTGTACTTAGCTCTAGATAACATATCTATCATTGTGTTATCCTTTTCTACAATGTGCTAGAATTTAGGATTTATAAAGTTTTTATATATAATCCATCACGACATGCCAATATTAGGAGTAGAGCAGCCCATCATTTATCCCAAGAAGAGGTGAACAATTAGTCTCCACAATCACTTAATGCTCCAATAAAGTATTTCTTGACACATTTCAAAGGTGTAACAACTCCCACAATTCTCTCTTTATCTATGGATATCCTATTTGTCTCTCATTCAATACTTTTGTTCCAAATCTGGTTGCATATCTCCTTCCCTCATCATCATCTTGACTAATTGCCCAATTGTAAGAAGCAAGGAATACATGTATTAATGAGAGAGAGTTAATAATACCTTGTCACACTTATATAGGTATAAAAGGTGTGATACATGTAATTTTTTATATCTTTTATCGTAATACAATTACTGTCTCTAATCTCACTTGCTTGCACTCAACTTTCATGGCTTCTCTCTCTTCTTTTCTGTCTTTTTAATATATCTCTCTCCTCATCACCCATTCTCTCTCCTATTTTCTCTCTCTTATACTCTTCTTTCTCTCACCTCTTAGCCCTCTCCTTGACAAGTGGTATCAAAGCATCTCTTCTTGGATTTCTTTCACAATCTTGTTACTTCCTGGTTATTTTGGGTGACTTATACTCTAGCTATAATTAGTTTCAGTTAGCAATTGAAAGTAGGAATCTTGCAACCATAAAGACACCATTGGGATTAGTGCGCATGTGCACTCTACCACAAGGGACAATGAATTCGTTTGCACACATGATGAATGCTATGAACGAAGTATTGTGGGATTATATGCCTCATATTCCTATGTATTTTTTTTAAATGAATTGTCGATAAAAGAGTGGACTGAAGAGGATAAAGATCAAGGGTTAAACAAATTGAGATGTAAAAGATTTACTTCTCATCATCATATTTCTATTCACAGCGAGAAGATCATTGATAGAATCAAAGAAGTGAATCTTACTCTTGCAGGTCAAAAGTCAATCTTTGGAGTGAATGAAGTGTTGAGTGTTGGACAAATGTATTGTCCATATGCTAGAAGGCTACCACTAGCAAAGGTGGATGCAATTGATAGGATGGATGAGACTTGCTTTTCAGTATCAAAGGTGAGGAGGTTTTTTGGAGCCTATGTATTTTATCTTATATGAATATTACACATTTGTAGATGCTTTGTATTAGTTATTGAGAAAATGATAGAAATCCCAATGGGATATGATGCACATGAAGGCTATGGGAAAGTTGAAGAAACTGTTTAAGTTTGTGACAACTTTGAGGAAAGCTAATTATACAAGTGGAAGACCCATTGTCATCACTGTGGATATGAGCCCTGTTGGCATTGGTTGGTGTCAAGGAGAGGGTTGAGAGGTGAGAGAAAAAAGTGTAAAAGAGAGAGAAAAGAGGAGAGAGAATGAGTGAGGAGAGAGAAATACTAGAAAGATAGAAAAGAAGAGAGAGAAGCCATGAAAGCTGAGTGTAAGTAGGTGAGATGAGAGACAGTAATTGTATTATGATAAAAGATGTCAAATATTACATGTCTCACACCTTTTATATCTATATCGGGGTGTGATAAGGTATTATTAACTCTCTCTCACTAACACATGTATTTCCAACTTCTTAAAATCCATCCTTGCCCAAGGGTTTTTGCCCATAGAAACAAATTTACAACGGCAAAGAAGGATGGATGAAATAGATTACTACTCTAATGTTTGCTATACAAAACATGAATGAATCAAGTAATGAAGAGTTATTTACTAAAATAAAGACATAAAGGAAAGCCTCTACGATATGCATAATCTCGATGTCTTCAAAAGGAATTGAAGCCTTCAAATCTTCAAGAAATAGACTCTGTAAAGAATAGACAGCTTGTTGTAAAAACGAGGGCATGCTGAAGAACACCGCCATAAATTCTAATAGGAGTATCCAAATAGGACAAGCCATATATCAAAACATAGCTATTGAATATTTTTTTGATGTTATATAGGTGGTAAATTCCAAAAATTAGGGCAAAGTAAAATTTATTCTAAAACATGCTGCTCTCCAGACTCTGTTTAGAGTGCAACTGGCTCCATGTGATTATGTCTCAACCACCAATGCATGCAATAGAGAGGGAAACTCATCCAAAATGGAATCTCGCCTTCCTCAAGTGGTAAACCCTTTCACTTCATCAAATACCTAATCATGAAGTGAGAGTGAATCTTCTTTCTATGTTGATCTATATAACCTCCTCAAGAATGTACTGAATAAGTCCTTCTTTATCCATAAGAGGCATCTCATCAACTATTTCCACCTAGGTACCATAAAAGGATTTGAGCTGACTAACATGAAATAAATTATGAATCTTAGTGGAACAGAGAAGTTCCAATCGATGTGCCAAGTCTCCAATACACTTAAAGATCCTATAGGGCCCATAGAACCTATGAGCAAGTTTGTTGCTCAAGCCATCCTTTAGAGTAGAATATTGAGACTTGGGTATTTTCGAGAGAACTAACTCTTCCTCTTGGAACTCATCCTTTATGTTGTGTGCTCTCAAGCTTCTTCTTCTCCAAGCTGTGTGTGTGTGTGTGTGTGTGTGTGTGTGTGTGTGTGTGTGTGTGTGTGTGTGTGTGTGTGTGTGTGGCACTCATGTCAACTTTGTGCTCTAACAAATAAGCAAATCCTTTATTGTGCATAAGACACGTTTGTATCTTGTGACTTAAATGTAATTATCTTTATAAAGTTAGTAACTGAAGCATAAGTATTGTAATATAAAAAAAGAAGCCACTACTAGATCCTCAAAAGTTTGAAGCATAGCAAAATATTTTGAAGGCATCCTTCAACAAGAATAGCTTGATAGGCCTATGTGGGCATAGCCTAAGGATTTAGATAGTTTTGAGCTTATAGAATGGAGCAATGGCTTCATCTAAGAAAATTTAATCCTTGGCATGTACTACACATGCACAATCCTCTCCAAATATTAAAAAATACCTAACCAACTAAATACAAAATTGTCATCATCATTCATCTAAACCTATAGTGTGTCACACAATTAGACCTTAATAAGAAATAACTCTTAATTGAGAAAATTTGAAGGAAAGGAGAAGCTTAGATTTTCTTAGATCTCATTAGACTCTAGCTTGTCATCAAACCAGACATTGATGGATCCTTGTTCTCATTCTTCCAACTCAAGCTCAGTAATGATATTCCTTCCCATCTATTGGATTCCAAGCCTTCTTTGAGCATTTGAAAAGGTCTGCTATGTGGGAAGTTCCTCTTAAGTACTCTTTGGCTTTGTCAAGGTGGAACCCTAGAGCACCTTCTTGAGTTTCCACAAAGTTGGTGGTATTTGCGCCCATGAACAAGACATGATGATTCAGGTCATCCACAAATATTCATTTTCTTCCTCATAAGCTTGTGCAATCATCCCTATGGAAAATTCCTCTTTGAGACCCATCACTTTTTTAATATCATTTAACAAAACAAGACCCTTCCCAAGTATAGGAAAACTTAGAAGGTGTCACAAAGTAAATGACTCAAAACCCTATAGGATTTCTTTCTCTATCTCATCCTGCATAAGGAAGGCTTCTTCAAAGTTTTCAATGTCAAGTTCCATGGGCATGTCCTTTTCATTTCTAGTGTGAAGAATCTCCTCAATATCCGTATCTCTTTCTTCAATATCCTCAATTCTCTATCAAATAGATGCCACTTTTGGAATCCTTGTTCGAATAATTTTCTCTTCTTGGTAGGCCAAAAAGCACATAAAGCCTAAGAACATTTCATACAAGAGTCACACAATGCACCTTGGCTAATGAGACCTAGAACCTTTTGGAAATTCAGATAGCCTTTTCTTTCCAATTCTCTTTTGATCATATTTCTCTCCATCCACCAAGGTTTTGAACCTATTCTATACCTCACGGTAGTAAGAAACATTGGCCCCGATTATTGGCCCTATGTTAGAGGCTGAATTGGACATTTCTCTTGCCCTTCCAAAAACATGAGAACCTCTGACTTTGTAAAGAAAAGAAAACAGCTTTTGAGCCTATGTTTCATCTTCAAATCCCACTATTGTCGCTTTGATCACACCAATATCTCAATCTTCTAAGGGGCCCATATTTTGATATGAGAGTGAGTTGCATGTAAAAGAATAGATGTGAGCATCTAAGAAAAAGGCGTAGCAATTCATTCAATATACAATCACCAAGAAAAAACTCACCCAAAAATGCCACAAGGGGGATCCAACCAAATTGAATACACCTCCAAGAGCTTCTAACATTAATGTTTCAATTATTCAATGCCAGCTCTGGATAGCTAACATTGCCACGTTGCTAAAATCCTCTTCAAAGAATATTCTACAATTCTAGGCATCGAATTGGTAGATCTCGTAGCTGTCCCACTTGGCAAAGTAACCTACTCTCGCCATTTGGCGAAGAGGGGATTGCAATTCTGAATCCTTTAAAGTTGAAAGTCTCATGAATTAAGGAGATATTCGGGTCCATCTCCTCATTGTTGTGGGATGCCAATGGCTGCTTGCTTTGCTGGGATTCTGGTATAGGACAAGCAAGATTTGGATCATCCTTATGGTTTCAGGGCACCTGTTTGGGCAAGTTCAAGGCCAGGGAATCGTTATGGTCTCAAGGCACCTGTTTGGGCAAGGTCATCCTAATGGTCTCAAGGCACCTGTTTGAGCAAGGTCAAGGCCGCAGGGAATCCTTCTCCACAAGATCAACCACTTTTTGGAGTTCTTCCCTTTTTTATTAGCTATCTACACTTCCTTCCTATTCTCTTATTGCTCCATGTTTACGCTTCCTTCCTATTCTCTTATTGCTCCGTGTTTTGCTTTCTGGGGAAGTTGCGAGAAAAATGGCCATTACCTTTGCACTAATAGCAAGCATCCAATAAGGCAGCAAACTTAACACTAAGTAGTATCTCCATTCCCCTCAGGTCCAAGAGCTGTAGGAACTCAAGTGGCTCATTCCCTCTGTCCCATAAGATGTAGGCTTTGGTGTTCGGCTTAACGAGTCCCCAGGATATCGTCGAGGTGGGGATGTATAACACCTTGCCCATGGTTGCAACAATGGTGGGTGTACTTCATCCACCAACCAAGGGGGAATATTCGAAAGCTCAATCCCTACTGGGCGCTCATAGGTGTGTATCCCATCGAGAGAATGATGATGATTAGGGCAAAGGATGTACAAGATTGCTCCTAAAGCCCACAGAAGAAGTCAGAACCCAATCACGCTGAACCTTCCACGCTAACATTGCCATGTAGAACCCCTTCCTGATGAAACGAAACTGGAACCAAAGTGGCCTGGCTGTGGTAGGTCACATCGAAGTAGCGAGAAAAGTCATCTTCAAGAGGAGGCTGGCCCATGAAATACAGGTATAACCCGATGGTGAGAAGGGAGAAATATGGTTGGCAAACACGTGCGAAGGACAATATGTCCACACCATTGTTCTGTAGGACTTGCTTTATAGTCGAGCTAATGGTTGCTCAGCAAGCATCTCCCTCCTCTGGCGCTTGCTAGTAGGGGTATGCATGCACGGCTCATTTACATATGGCAGGAATGCAAGGCTCGAAAACTCTACATACGCCGCGTCAATCCTACATGGGAATTATCTGCCACACTATTGGGTTAGAGGTTTTATTCCTCCTTGACTGCCTATTAGAGTCCATGTTCCCAGTCTCCCAAAGGTTCCTCCATCACTTTTTTCTTGCTAACATAGCATACATACATTGGAGGGTACTCATCAACTATTCTTCTTTGCATTCTTTGCATGCCAAACTTTGACGCATCCTTGTTCGTGCGCTCTACTTTCTATGTTGAATTCTTTCGCCTTGCTACTCATTATTCTCCATTCTCTTCTACTCTCACAACCATGGCTTCAATGGATTGGGCAATAACCTTCGAAGTTGTCCCAAAGATCACCCAATGGACATCCGCATAACACTTGTGGTTGCCAACCCTCGGCTCGCTTTGTCTTGATGCAGGAAGTCCACACTATTTAATAATTTGTAGGCCCCTTCAGCAAGAAGTTATAGAAGGGTGATAAGGAGGTTTTTGCCCACGAGACTTGCCAGTAGGTTGCTCCTTGCCTCCGCATGCATGAGATGTGAACACGAGGTAGAATTGCCTCCAGCTTTGCCTTCAGCCTAGATGCAACAATCGCAGGGGGCTAAAAGTTGCAACAATTGCAGGGGGCTCAAAGTGCAGGCGACTACTGCCTGTGTGGTGTTGCAGATCAGAAGATACTGGACATTTCGCCATTTTTGATGAAGTCAATGCAGTGCTCTAAATACGAGTCCTTCAACATCTCTTAGCAACCGGTAAGTTGGTTTGTGGAATGCCCATGGAAAGCAACCAAAATAGAACACTCTTTGTGACATCTCTATGTGTCAAGGTGAATAAGGTTGTGTCCAAGACCTCCAAGGTGAAGATAAAGTTTGGAACCATCTATCTTGGTTGCTCTGAATAGAGAAGGTATCAGAGAGCATCGACCCTTGCGAATGTGAAGCTAAGGCAAGTGATGAATTCAAAAAGCGTCGCAGATGGACGCCAGGGATGCTTTCCTAAATTCCAAGATGCAGGGGAAGGCTACGTGAGCAGGCGGAGGGGTTTGTCATGCCCGGGCAGGAGAAACATGTGTGCCACTTGCAGCAGGCTCCCTTGTCCTGGATCGATCATTCTTTCCCAGCAGAGGTACACTACTGTGTAGAGATCCTGTCCTCTGATGGCATGAGCGGCTGCATCCCTGAATCTGCTCCCATGGATCCAAGCAGCAAGCTTATGGCCGGCCGTCGTTCGGAGCTGCCCGATGAGGTCTCTTCTTTACCTAGCCGAGACCAAGGCGGGGGCGTGTCCTTCTCAATCAGCATGATGAGAGGCAGTTCTCCACAGTGTCATTGGCAAGCAGGAATGCGAGTGCAAGCTCGGCAGTCCCAAGAGCAAGAGCATACTGGGTGCATTGGCATTCGCTACTACAGCGGCACTATTTCTTACAGCAGCACGGCCACGCGCGCACTATCCAGATGTTGCCCAACCCTCCATCAAAGGCAACGCACAGTGGACGCCGATGTGCTGTCAGAGGGAGACGAACCTGCATCGCAGCACCAATACGATGCTCCCAGGAGCGCGTACCGAACTACGCTTGGTGCAAGCAAAAGCCAGGGGGCATGAGCTCCGCTGCCATTCACCAGGACCCTGCACAGCCACGACCTAGATATCACGCCTTCATTAGAGCTTTGTGGGATACGGAGGCGACGCGCGCAGCCCCGGGCAGCAAGCTGCCGGATGGGGCTGCCCCCGTGAAAAAAATTAGGTTAATATCGTAGTGACCCGATGGGTCACGTATCAGATATTAAACTGATAAGAACAGATACTACACTTGATCTTAGCCAAAAGGCCGAGAAAGGTATGAAACTGCTCTGCGCTCCAACCCTTCGCTTTATACTCCCCTCCTTCATCCTCCTACCCTCGCCTCCCTTGCTTGCTCTTTGCGTTTCCCTCTGCTGCGCCTGTGCCTACGGGACTGGCGGAGGCGGGACAGCGCGTCCTATGCTGCTAACCTAAAGCCACTCACTCGCCTCCATACGCCTTTTTCAACAAATTCGAGAGACCCAAAGACCACGGCCTTCCGGATTCCTTATGCTCTATTTTGTACTATTAATTGGAAACTTGTTGGGCATAAATGTCAACCCCGCTAAAAAAAATAGGCATGATCTTCCCCAACCCCACCGTTGCTTCTTCACTATCGAATTAATCATGTTCCATACTGCATGATTTTTATGCTTAGTGTGCAGGGGAATCATGTCCATTGAAGCGTTTGTCATCCCACTAGTGTCAAGCATGGAAGCCTAACCCCGTTGATGCCAGTAGAAACGGTTGAATCATTTTCATTTGGCAAGACTGGGAACAAAGTAGCAAAGTGAATCTAGAGGGACTCTTGTAAGCTTCGCTAACACCTTGAGAGGCCTTATTCCTTTACCCGATTCTGTGCATAGTTTGAGATCCACATATAAAAAGATTTTGCGCGTTCGAGCCATAGGCAAAAAATCAGGGCATATCCTCGGGCCCGAAGACCTCGAATAGAGACCAAATAAGAGAATTGGACACCATCCACAAATGCCATCCTTGAAGTTTCTCCGCTTGGACCTAACGATGCACTAAAGGGGGTTCCCCAAAAACCCCCCTCCCCCCCCTGTGATAAACCTGCACTCGTTACGCACTCAACACGGCACAGAAAGGTAACACGATATGAGCTCAAGGTATACTCTTGTATTATTCAATCCAAAAGCGGGACAACATAGACACATCCCAGGACTACGCCCTCGTGACACCGCACATAAGAGGGTTCACCACTGGGTATAGGGAATCACACGTAGAGTGGAAACAAGGCAGGGCTTTGAGTCACTACTACTCCCTATCTAGGTGCAATCGGTAGCAACGGCATGGTATAGCTACAAAGCCCTTACACTCACCCCCGCTTACTGGATTGCTGACCTCAGCAATCTAAGGGTAGCGTTTGTTATTTGACTCATCCGGGGTCTTAACGCAGCTTTTCCTAGCAAGCTGGTCAGTGTCTGCCGGTCTAAAGGGACCGCGGGGTCTTAACACAGTCTATACTATCAGACTGGCCAGTGTCTGCCGCACTAAGACATTGGGGCTTTTTCTGTTTTTGATGGAGTTATTTGTGACGATTGCTACCATGTGAGTCCACCCTCGACTCGATTACATTTGAGGAGTGGAGGCACATTCGAGGTCTATGATTGAGAGCCGCATTATTTGTTGGAGTGTTGAGGTGGCTCAAGGGTCGGTAGAAGGAACAGGGGGGTTCTCCTCGAGCCAAAGGGCGAAGGCATCTTTTCCGCGTTCACGGGCCTCCGCTTCTGAGATCCAAGTGGCCTCCTTGAGTGGACGCCCGCGCCACTTGGTGAGGTATTCGGGGAAGCCTCTCTGTTCCCGGCGTCGGAGGAATGCTTCGACTTCGAAGGGACCATTGGAATGGAGCATTGGTACGCGCCGTCCCCATTGGTTGTCGGGATAGAACCTGCGCAGAAGACGAGCATGAAATGCATTATGAACACAAACACTGTCTGGCAGGTCCAGCTTGTAAGTGACTTCGTTCAGCACTTGAGTGATTCAGTAGGGTCTATAGTAGCGGTGATTGAACTTTGGGGTCATGCTCTTGGGAAGGGACATATTCTTAGAGCTCACTAGGACCATGTCTCCCTTGGCGAATAGTACAGCCTTTCTCTTCTTGTTTGCTTGCTCTGTCATTGTTATCTTGCTTCGCTCGAGACTTTGCTTAGCTGCTGTATTGCGATCTCTCCATTTCTTCAAAAATTCTTCTGCATCTTGATCCTCTGCTTTGGCCGCTCCGGATGCTAAGGCCAGTGGTGTGATGACTTCTTTTCCTGTAGCTAACTCAAAGGGGGTGTACCCTGTAGCCGAGTGGATGGAGCTATTATAGTGAAATTCTAAGACATCAAGGTACAAGGCCCAATCTTTCTGATCCACTCTAGCATAGCTACGGAGGTAATCTTCGATGCCTTGGTTGACTCGTTCTGTCTGTCCATCTGTCTCCGGGTGGAAGGATGATGAGAATCTCAGTTGGGTTTCCAGAGTCTTGAAGAGTTCTTTCCACATGTCGCTCATGAATCTTCCATCTCTGTCTGATACAATGGCCAGTGGTAATCCGTGCAATTTGAATACATGTGTGAAGAAGAGGCGTGCTACCTCCTTGGCATTCAGTGGTGGTTTGGCCGGGATAAAGTGGGCCTGTTTGGAAAAATAGTCCACCACTACAAAGATGATTGTGTACCCATGGGATTCCGGTAGTTCCACAATGAAGTCCATGCTGATGACATCCCATGGGCGGTTGGGTACTGGTAACGGTTGTAGTAGTCCGGCTGGTCTTGATCTGGGTGCTTTGACCATTTGGCAAGTGGGGCAAGTTTTGATGTAGTCTATCACTTCTTCCTTCATGTTCGGCCAAAAGAACTGCTTCCTAAGGGCCTCCAAGGTTTTGCTTTGCCCTTTGTGGCCTCCAATCTTGCCGTCATGTATCTCATGTAGGATGAGTTTCTTTAATTCCACATTGTTGGGGATATACAATCTTTTGCCTAAAAATAGAATACCCTCTTCTAAAGTGTACATTCCATGGGGGGTCTTCTCTGCTTCCACATCTTTGATTATTTTGTGCATGTCTTGATCTTGTTCTAGGGCCTCTTTGACAAGTTCTATGAAGTTGCTGCTGACAACACTGACAGCTTTCAGGTCAGCTTTCCGGCTCAAGGCATCTGCTATTTTGTTAGTAGAGCCGGGCTTGTGCTTAATTTCCAGGTCAAATTCGGCTAGGAAGTCTAGCCAACGGGCTTGCTTTGCTGATAACTTGGGTTGGGATTGGAAGTATTTGAGGGAGATGTTGTCGGTGAAGACTATTGTATGCTTGTCTTGAACATAGTGCTTCCATTTTCTAAGGCAGTGAATGACTGCCAACATTTCCTTCTCATGTGTGCTCCACCTTGTTTCAGCATCCGTAAATTTCTTGGACTCATATGCAATGGGGTGCCCCTCTTGGACCAGTACACCCCCTATGCCATAGTCAGATGCATCTGTAGAGATTTCAAAGGGTTTGGTGAAGTTCGGTACCCTTAGGACGGGAGTTTGGCTCATGCACTTCTTCATCTGCTCAAAGGCTTCCTGTTGCGCATTCCCCCATGTAAACGAGTGGTCGTCTTTGGTGAGGTGGGAGAGGGGGGCAGTGATGAGGCTGTAATCTTTGATGAATCTTCGACAAAATACTGTAAAGCCTAGGAATTCATGCACTTCTCTTACAGTTTTCAGTACAGGCCATTTTTGGACAGCTTCCACTTTCTTAGGGTCCACTTTGATTCCATCTGCTCCTACAATAAAGCCTAGGAACTCCAATTCTTTCACTGCAAATTCACATTTTTCCGGCTTGGCGTATAACTGATGTTGCCTCAACTTCTCAAAAACTTGGCGTAAGTGTTGCTTGTGCTCTTCTAAGGTCTTGCTGTAGACTAGGAGGTCATCTATGTAGATAATGACAAAGATATCTATCTCCGGTCTAAAAATTCCATCCATGAGGCCACAAAATGTGCCTGGCCCATTGCTTAGGCCGAACCCTAATACTAACCACTCAAAACTACCATATCGGGTGCGGAAGGCTGTTTTTGGGATATCTTCTTCGGCTATGCGGATTTGGTGGTATCCTGATCTAAGGTCAATCCGACTAAAGTGCTTGGCCCCATGCAGTCTATCTAAGAGATCTTCCACTAGGGGCATAGGGTATTTGTTCTTTATGGTGATTTTGTTAAGAGCCCTATAATCTACACAGAGTCTAAGTCCCCCATCCTTCTTCTTTACAAACAACACTGGAGCACCAAAGGGGGATTTGCTAGGGCGGATGAATCCTTGTTCTTCTAGTTCATGTAGTTGCTTCTTCAATTCCATGAGCTCAGTGTGGTTCATGCAATAGGGAGCTCGGGCCGGTGGAAAAGACCCTGGAATCAACTCAATCTTGTGATCCACATCTCGTCTGGGTGGCAGGCCCTTGGGTAATTCGGCTGGCATTACATCTTTGAATTCTTCAAGTATTTCTGCCACTTCTGTGTTCCTCTTCTGTTGTTTCAGTTTCTTGCCATCTTCTTCTTCTTCTATAGGTCGGATCATACATAGGTAGACCATATCTCCTTGTTTGACTGATTTCTCAACTTGCTTTGCACTGCATGTCATGATACGTGGCCTGATGACGGTCCCTTGGACCGGTGCTTTTTGGGTCTGGCCCTTTGGTTGGTTTGCAGCTGGTTTTACTGTTTGGCATGATACTCCTGGCTTGTTCTCCTTCATTTGCACCTTGATTGGGGTCCTACCAGGTAGTTGCATTCTTTCGCAGGGTACTCTGACGTCTTCTCCTTGCATATCTAGCATCATTTCATTCACACCCTTACCGAACATTGCAATTACATACTTGTTATAGAATTCTAAGCCTAGTATCACTTCAAAATCATCCATGGGGATTACTAGGAAGTTGAGTTTCGCTTTCCACTTGTCGGCTTCCACTTGGACTGCAAAGACTTGTTTTACCTCCTTGGCTTCTCCTTGTGAGAATGTTACTGTTAATCCTTCTGGGGCTTTGGATAGTTTCAATCCATGCTTTGTTGCACACTGTGGTGTCATGAAGTTGTGGGTTGCTCCTGTGTCCACCATGATAGGTTGGTTTCCTTCGCCCACTCGACCTTTGATGTATAGATGGTGGACTGCCGCTACTCTGGCTGCCATGCATTGGGGTCGGGCACTAACTGACCCTACCCTTGGGTGGTCCATGCTCTCTTCACTCCCATTTGGAATTTCCTGGATACGTGGTGGTTGTGGTTCTTCTCCTCCATATGCACAAGTTGCATTCACCCTTGATCCACTCGATGAAGCTGTGTCTTCTATTGGGCATCTGTTTTGGTAGTGTGGACCCCCGCATTTGAAGCATCTGATGCCAGTGGAAGGGCCTGGGGGTCTCCACCATGATGTGTTTGATCCTGCGGGTCCATATGATGTGCTGGGGGTTGGCCGGTAGTGATTGTTTCCCCATCTCCCTGCTGCTCCTCTTGGTACTAATGCGGTTTGGGATACGGCCATGGTGTTAGTGGTGTTTTGACTCCTTGTATCTGTGAATGCCCCTCTAGGAGCATTGGGCCTTTGGTTCCAGGAGTTGCTGTTGTTGAAGGTGTTGTTGAAGTTGTTGTTGAACCTGTTTTGATTTCCTTGTGCTGTTCTTCTGCCTTCCAGGTCCACCAGTCGTTCGGCCATTCTCATGGCTTCTGCTAAGCTTGTTGGCTCCTGTCTCTCCACATCTCTTCTAGCCCATTCTTGCATTCCAAACAAAAATCCATGTAGCTTAGTGTCGGTATCCATGTTTGGTAGCTGCAGCATGATTTGCCTATATTTGCTGACATATTCTTTCATCTTTCCCGGTGCTTGCTTGAGGTTCCTCCATTCATCTCTTACTTTGAATTTCTCCAGCTTTGGAATAAAGTAGTCCCTCAGTTCTTCCTGGAGTTCTTCCCATGAACAGATTGTGTGGCCCTGCTCCTGTTCTAACAGGTACCAACTGGCAGCGTCCTCCTCCAAGTAAATGGCTGCCACTTCCGCCTTCTTGTCTTCGGTGATTCTTGAATACTTTAAGTACCTATCCACCTCTGCGATCCATTTCTTCAGAACCAAACCATCTCTCTCTCCCTTATACTTGGTGGGTTGGGGCATCTTGAATTTTCCATAATCATCTTCTGAGCTACTGCTATCTTCCTCTTCTTTGCGATGGTGCTTCTTCTCCTTCTTCTTGTCTTTCTTTTTGCTTCCTAATTCTACTACTTTCTCCTTCTCCTTCCTTGTATCTTGCGCCCTCCTAGATGACTCCTCTCTACCCGTTCTATCCATCTCCTCTTGCATTCGGTGTCTCCTCTCCTCTTCTTGTTGTTGACTCACCCATTCTCTATAGCCCTGCTCTACTTCTAGTTTCTTTCTCCTTTCTTCCTCTTCCTCTTTCATCTGCATGTTCCTCCATATTGATTCTAGCATGCTTGACATACCATCTATTTGTCTTTCTAGTCCGGCCACCTTCTCCTCTTGGGCCACTCTCCATTCTTGTCCCCTACTCTTCTTCCTCTCCTCTAATGTCGGGAGGGTGACGTTCTCCCTTTCTTCCTCCATGTGGTTGGTGGTGATGTCGACGCGGGGAAGCCGTGTTTCGCTGGTGGTGGTGTGGGTCGTGCCGCGGGGAAGCCGCGTCACGTCTTCAGACGGTGGGATGTCACGATTGGGGCGTCACGCCGAGGCGACGCGTCGGGGTGGGGGCGCCGCGACGTGGGGCGATGCGACGTGGGTCGACGCGATGTGGGGCGTCGCGCTGTGGGTCGTTCCGACTTCGATCTCTTCGGGGCACTGGATCTTTCCTCCTGCTTCTGTGAGCACTCCTTCACTCCGAGCAAGAGTTGCTCTGATACCAAGTGTGATAAACCTGCACTCGTTACGCACTCAACACGGCACGGAAAGGTAACACGATATGAGCTCAAGGTATACTCTTGTATTATTCAATCCAAAAGCGGGACAACATAGACACATCCCAGGACTACACCCTCGTGATGTCGCACATAAGAGGGTTCACCACTGGGTATAGGGAATCACACGTAGAGTGGAAACAAGGCAGGGCTTTGAGTCACTACTACTCCCTATCTAGGTGCAATCGGTAGCAACGGCATGGTATAGCTACAAAGCCCTTACACCCCCCCCCCCCACCTTAGTGCCATCTTTGGGTCCGATGAGTCCATTAACTTTGCAAGTCTATCTTATCTTTGCGGCTCTTTGACCTCCAATGTGTACACCATTATAGGCTCGGTTCTGTAGGAAATATGATTGGCCTAGTAGCACCATCCATCGACCCTAGATTTTGATGGTGCACCCCTCTTGTTCTGTCTCGCTTGGGTTTCGGTCCATTGACTTGCAAGTGCATCTTCTCTTTCTGGTACTTTAGCTTGCAATCTATTAACCACTATAAAATTGGCATTATATGATCGAACATTGCCTGAATTTTGGAATTCAAGGTTTTTTGCATCTCCTTGTTAATTCATGAGACTTTCAACTTTAAAGGACTCAAAATTGCAATCCCCTCATCACCAAACAATGAGAGTAGGTTACTTTGCCAAGTGGGACAACTATGAGATCTGCCAATTCGATACCTAGATTTGTAGAATCTTCTTTGAAGAGGATTTTAGCAATGTGGCAATGTAAGCTAGCTAGAGCTAGCATTGAATAATTGAACATTAATGTTAGAAGCTCATGGAGTTGTATCTAATTTGGTTGGATCCCCCTTTTGGCATTTTTGGGTGAGTTTTTTCTTGGCGATCATATATTGAATGCATTGCTAGGCTTTTTCCTTAGATGCTCACATCTATTCTTTGATGTGCAGCTCACTTTCATATCAAAATATGGGCCCCTTAGAAGATTGAGATATTGGTGTGACCGAAGCAACAATAGTGGAAGTTGAAGATGAAACACCGGCTCTTCAAAAGTTGTTTTCTTTTCTTTACAAAGTCAAACATTCTCATGTTTTTGGTAGGGTAAGAGAAATGTCCAATTTAGCCTCTAACATAGAGCCAGCAATCATGGCCAATGCTTCTTACTACCATGAGGTGTAGAATAGGTTCAAAATGTTGGTGGATGGAGAGAAATGTGTTACGAATTCAAAGACCTTCGTCCACTTCCTAATATTTTATAAGCTATATGATCAAAAGAGAATTGTCAAGAAAAGGCTATCTGAATTTTTAAAAGGTTCTAGGCCTCATGCTGATTACATAACCCATTAACCAAGGTGCATTGTGTGACTCTTGTATGAAACGTTCTTAGGCTTTATATTCTTTTTGGCCTACCAAGAAGAGAAAATTATTAGAACAAGGATTCCAAAAGTGGAATCTATTTGATTGAGAATTGAGGATATTGAAGAATTTAGAGATATGGATATTGAGGAGATTCTTCACACTAGAAAGGAAAGGGACATGCCCATGGACCTTGATATTGAAAACTATGAAGAAGCCTTCCTTATGGAGGATGAGTAGAGAAAGAAATCCTATAGGGTTTTGAGTCATTTACTTTGCTACACCTTCTCAGTTTTCCTATCCTTGGGAAGGATCTTGTTTTAGAAAGTTTCAAAACTTGCAAAGGAAGGAACGGCAACATGTTGGTAATGTTCAAAGGAGGTTGAAGGAAAGTGATGTGATTGAAGATGATAAAGGGATTTCAGGATTCTTTGAAGAAGTTTCTTTTGTTGATACCACTGGAGAGCTTGCAGCCATAGTTGATTCAAATCTAGAGGAAGGTAATGAAGTTGTCAAAGTATGTTCAATGGACATGTACAAAGTGATTGAAGGCTTCAAATAAGACATGTATTCCAAAGCAAGTGAAGGACCAGAAGTGCATGTGGAGACCAAGTACAAAACTATCACTAAAAAGGTAAAACCTATTGCTCAACCTCTACCTTCTGATAGCATAAAGAAAATGAATAAAGCCTCTCAACAACCAAACCTATGAGATCTACAAAGAATTGGGTATACATTTACACAAGAGACTTTAAAGGATTTGAAGATTGGATGCAAGAGATTTCTCACACTAGAGGAGAAAAAGTGCTTCCAAGAGATGTTGTCAAACATGGTAAGGCCTTTACTTTTCAACTGCGTAAAATTGGATGTGTGGATCCTAGTGTTGTTGTTCCAATGGTGATTTTCATTGTGCCTCATGTGGCTTGGAACTTGAGACCTATTCCTATTCCTAATGCTCACTTACCAAAGTTGATTGAGTTGTTGAATGAAAAGATCAAGATGGGTACTTTAGAGCCCTCTTGTGCTCCATATTCAAACACATGGTTCACCATGCCAAAGAAGAATGGAGCTTCGAGGTTTATAAAGGATATGCAACCGGAGAACAAAGTGACTATCAGGAATGTTGGTACAAGTCCAATTGTGGACGAGTTTGCAGAACCTTTGGAAGGAAGGGAGATTTATTCTATGGGAGATCTCTACTCTGGATATGATCAATTTCAATTGGATGTGGATAGCAAGGATTTAACAACTATGAGTACACCTTTGGGTTTAGTAAGGATGTGTACCTTACCTCAAGGAGCAACCAACTCGATTGTACATATAATGAATCGGATGAACAAAGTCCTTTGTGATTTCATACCACAGGTTACTGTGCCTTTTTTTTATGATGTGCCTATAAAAGGGTGCAAAGAACGGGTCAATGATGAGAGAGTGGATTCTAGGGGGTGTTACAAGTTTGTTGCATATCATATTACTGATTGTGATAAGATCTTATCCAAGTTAGAAGAGGTGAATCTTACTCTTTCTATGCCAAAGACAATTTTTAGAGTCAATGAAGTTTTGATTGTGGGACATATGTGTGGACCTTGTGGTCAAAGGCCTTCTCCGATAAAGGTTGAAGTAATTCAAAAGATGAAGGTGACTTGTACTTCCATTAGTGAGATGAGGCATTTTTGGGTGCATTTGCTTTCTATCTTATTTGGATTCCACACTTTGCACACGTAGCAGATGCACTCTATCAATTGTTGAGGAAAGGTCAAAAGTTTCATTTGCATGAATCACATACAAAGGGAATGAGGAAATTGAAAAATTTGTTGTTATCTGCACTAAAATAAAGAAAGTAAATTATGAGTGTGGAAGGCCTATCATTGTTATAGTGGATACTAGTCCAAGAAGAATTGGGTGGGCTATTGGACAAGATGATGAAGAGGGAAACATATATGATGTGCGGTTTGGAGCCAAAGTCTTAAGTTCTTGACAACAAAATTATCCACAAGTTAAGAGGGAATTATGGGGAGTGATCATTGCATTGAAGTCTGATAAAGAATACTTCATTGGTGCATCACTCATGCATCATTGGTTGTCAAGACATATCGTCTACCTTTGCTTGGGACGATCACTAGTTGCTTAACTTGGATATTGCTATGTTGCGATGGATTGCTTAGATCAAGTCCTTGAATCTAGAGTTTCGCTATATTGTGAGATTAAGGGTGAGTGATGGGTAACCTATCTATCTTCTATAGATGGCTAGATTCTCCCAAAATAGGGTTTGGCTTATGGGACACACACATTCTAGGGATGCATTTATTATTTTAATGAAAGTTTTGGTAATTTAATTAAATTTTGAGGTTTTTGAATGTGACTAATTAACATGTAATGCATTTTTAGCTCAACACCCCCTCTCAGACCCAAAATTGGAATTAGAAAGGGATTGTACTAACTCAAGCCCAAATTTTCCTTTCTTTTACTACAAGGCATCCCACCGCAAAAGTAGCTAGAGTATCGGGTAAAGAGTGTACATCGGTTGTCTAGTGACCTACCAAGACTTCAGAGATTATCGTTACCTCACTTAGGGAGCCCAAGTGTTCACCCTATAGAGGCCAATGCACTGGACAAAGGATGCCCATCAGGCTGCCTAGTGGCCTACCAAGACCTACAAAGGTTTTTTAAAAGGGCTTTTAACATTTGTTTTGATCTATCATTAAGTGTAGATTTTCAATCAATGTTGTTTCTTATTGAGTAATCTATAACCCTAGGGAAGAATAAAGGAACGATTAGACTCAGCACATCTCCGGTCAATTACCTTGTTTGTTTGAGGATTGAACAAATAGTAGACTTTTACCTTAGAGGAATAGCCAACAAAAACCAGGAGATCATCTCGGGGAGTGAGCTTTTATATCTTATCTTTAAGAGTGTGTGTAAGCACGACACCCAAAGAATCAGAAATGGAAAATAATAGGTCAAGTGCCACAAGAAAGGCCTTGAAGGGGGTGATATGAGGGATCAATGTAGTCGTGCATCAATTGAGGATGTACATTAAAGTGTTAATATCCTCGACCCAAAGGTGCTTGGGGATCTCTACTATGAAATATATAGAGTGTCCCATGTTCATCACAATTTGATTCCTACATTCTATGACTCCATTGTGAGAGGAAAGTTGGTATAGGTGAGTTGGCAAGACATACCATGCTCTTGAAGAAACTCAGTGAACTCGTGGGAGATAAACTCACCACCAAAATCACTCATACAACCTATGACCTATTTGATTATGCACTAAAACTACCCATGAAGAGAAGTAGGTGAATGCATGAGATTTATGCTTTACAAAGTATACCCGTATGTATCTAAAAAAATCATCCACTACCAAAAGAAGTATAGTGCACCATTAAGGGTGGAAGTGAATGTTAACCCACAAAGATAAACACAAATTAATCTCACAGGTATCTCAGCTCTATGTGTGGTATGTTGAGGAAGTGGATTGCAATGTTGTTTTTTTTTAGTTGACAGGCTAGACAAATATCCTTGGATAGTTTAAGGCATGGAAGGCCCTCTACCATTTGATGATAAGACAGCTCATAGAGCAATTCATACCCAAGATATCCAAAGTCATAATGCCAAAGACAGTCATTATTTATAGGCTCCCATGTGGTGGCTAAAGCCTGGAAGCCGTGTAACTTTAGTCCTCAAGATTTGGATTGGGAAAGGAATTGAGTCATCGTGTAGAGGCCACCAAGCTATGCCTTGCCCTAAGCAATCACTAAACTAGTCTGGGAATCTATGACCTCAACTATGGTCTCTATAAAGGAAATTGCTCACCCAAATCGTCAAAATTGTTGAATGGACAAAAGGGTCACCCCAAGCTACGAAATGTAATATACATTATCCAGTGAAATGAGAACTCAATCCTTATCATATTATCAAAATTGACACGACCTAGACCATGGATCTTGAGCGAGGAGTTGTTCCGACATTGGACATTCGTGGATGAAAGGACTCAGGATAGAAAAATGTCTTGGAGGGGGGCCATATGATGGGTGGCTCCATTATCCATGATCCAAATAGGAGATTATGTGCTTGGGTGGGTAGAGTGGGCCATTGTGGGGTTGCCTCGTCAAGCAATAACTCATGAATGTGGAATAGGATCTCAGCCTCTAATTTTTCGAGGGAGATAGGTGAGTCTCATATCTTGCAGACGAGTTAGACATGCCCATTGGAGTTGAGAACAATACTAATGTAATGGAGGACTGGTGGTAGTGTGGGTTTGGCCTTGCGATTGCCCTTAATTTTAGTTACCACCACCCAACCTCCCCTGTTGGGGGCTACCCGACTAAGGAGTGGGGGACCCAAGTCTTCTTTCTTGATTGGATGCCTCTTACCTTTGAGTGACACTTGTCCTCAAAATGGTAGCCTTTTGACAATGTTGGCAATACTTTTTTTTAAAATACATTCTACCATCCAAGTTTTAAGGATAACCAGGAATTCCCTTGTCTCTCACTAGCGTGGGTGAGATCACTTGCTACATAATGGGAGTATTTTTCCAGGCAACTTGTTCAAGAACATAGTAACCTAGTCATCAAGGGACTCAGCAATCTCTGTAGTGGAGAATTCGGTGAGAATTCATCGATACTTAGCCAACTTGACCTTAAGGTCATCGCAATCAGTGATTTTGAGATTTTGAAGCTCATGGTTGAGGTTTATACAATGGATCCTATCTTGAGCCACATAATGATTAGTCAAGTGTTCACATTGCTTTGATGTTAAGTCAAATTATTGGAGCTGTGAGTGAAATTGAAGTAGTAGACCTTGCATCAACTCAATAATAGTGGAGGCATTTCTATTGTTTCACAAGTGGTTTGGTTTGGTTTATTTTCTAGCCCTTAGACAGGGTCCTACAAGTTATGAGAGTCAAGAACATGTCTCATTAGATTTGATTAAGTGATATAGTTAAACCCATTAAAATGAGTCTTCTCAGTAAAGGCATGCTTGGTCGATGAGGATGAAGAATTATGAGGTGTTGGAGTGAAAGGTAGGTTGTAAGGATAGGGTGGGTAGGCAAAAAAATTCAAAGAGGGATCTAGAGGTATCTATCGAATAGGCAAAAGGATTCTCAAACCTTGCACAATTATCCACAGAGGCACAATATCATAACTAGATGGTCCACTAGGAATTGCCATGGAAGAAAGCTGTGATATCAACTAGTCCACCTAGGTAAGCATGGGTAGGAACCCCATGCTATGAATAACTCAAAGGTGCATAAGGTGGAGGTTGAGCCTCCCCCAAAGGTGCATGAGCACCATGCAAAAATGAAGGTGTAGAGGTCCTAAAGGCTATGCCTATGTTTGAAGAGCCCCCTAGTGTGGTATATCGTGTTTGAAATGAAAATGAAAATGGTGTGAATGGTAATGATGATGCACATGAAGAAGTGGGTGGAATTGGTGGTTTTTGCAATGATGGTGTAAATGATGTGGATGCAAATACATTAAATTGATTTTATTGATTTAAAGATGGAAATTGAAATAATGATGATGAGGCTACATAATGCATAGAAGATTAAACACCTCTTCGTGTATTAACATACAAGAATGGATCTTCAAAATGACTTTTACCATGATTAATATATGACACTTTAACTTCATCATGGTTGTCGGGAGCTAAAACAGGTCCAACACTGGCTATAGGCACTAGGTGGGCCTCTCTAACTCTCACAAGACAACCCCACACAGTCTTGTGGCCAGGAGTGTCCAAGGGACACATTGCCCTAATCACTACTGTAGATATCATGTTTGTAGTAGAACATAGTCCAATGATTGCCCTTCCTCAGAGGGAGATCCCACACATCTTGGTGTAGTACACCAAAGTAATACAAACATAAAGGAGATACCCCTCTGACTAAATGCCATGGCCCCACTGCAGCTCTCCTACACCTCGAGGATTAGCCCCAAGATGTGCTCCTCAAACATAAAGCATGTACAAACACACTCTACTCTTATATATTTTAAACATTTCAGGATATAAAATTTCCTCACTTGATAAGTTCCCAAAGATTCGAGCGTCTAGCCTATAGCTTGGGTTTCCTCACAACTCAACATAGGTCATGTGATTGGCAATCAATTGCTATGCATCCAGGAGTTACCATGTGATATGCATAATGCAATTGTGGATGACACACTTGGTGCTCAAGCATTTTATGATAAAAAACTACCCACATGAGGTGCAAAACCAATCCTTTAATGATTTCCAAGCTACTCGTAATTGTGTCGTTGCTAGAGACTAGTATCGAGTTTTCTCGTGCTACTAGTCTCTCTTAAATTTAGACAGTGATCGACCTATATGCTATGCATAATCAAACGGATCAGAATTTAAGACATTTTCAGTGACCACTCGCTTTTACAATCCCTCTTCCCTCCTATCCTTTAGGATTTGCATTCGTTGGGTAGGTGTAACGTTCATTTTTATGTAGTTTTTCATGTAAAAATCAATAAAAAGATACTCTAACGTAGAAACAAGACTTGATTGAGGCTTAATCCTAATGCTCCAACCTTGTTATACATTCACGAAGATAAAATGTATTTTTTTCTAAATTTTTAGGCAAAAACACTAAAATTTTCCTTATTTTTCGTATTTTTTCTCATTTATTTATTCATAAAAATGTGGTATTTTTTGATTTATGTGTCTTGACTGATCATTGTGATTGAACATTGATTTTTATTAGTTTTTTATCCCATTTGAACTTCATTCCCCAACCCAAAATGGAAAAAATCCTCATTTTCCATCATTTATGACACATTTCAGGTTTTAAATTATTAATTACGACTATGTCTGACTACATGTTCTACATTTTATCATGTACAACCCCCAAACATACTTCAAACATGATTCATACAAATTTTCTTTCCATGTGCATATCATTAAATCCACCAAACATCAAAACAATGAAATTTTCTTTGTGAAAATTGAGCATACCGCTTATTTGCGTGTTGCGTGTTTTATGAAATGGTTTCGGGCAGCCCACGGACCCATCCTCAGTTCTCCAACAGCGCTGGACATTGCCTCTCATCCTTCTTTTGATCTTGGAGCAATTTGGTCCACGCCAGACAAGCATTCTTCAGCCCCCTTCTACTTTGGCTCTTCACCAAGGCAACCTTGTGATCAACATCCAAGAACCTTACATTATCATCTGGGATTCCTTTGGCGTGTTGCACCAAGCTTCCAACAACATCCAAGATATTAAAGTTTTTTTTTAACCCGGCCTCCTTAAACATATCCTGATACCAATAATAAGAATGAAAAGGACCCAGTAGCTTTTGTAAAAGCTAATCTACCCTCCGGCCATGAATTGTCTGTCCAGTAAGAAATCATGATTTTAGAATCCCATGATAGGACTCGATGCTACCATTTGTCTCTTGATTTGAGTGTGGCAAATTTCGAGCTACTCGAATCCACATTCCTTGGAAAGTAAACAATAAAAATTAGGAAAATAAGAGAGGGAAAAGAATTAACTAGGCCACAAATCATTACCTATTGATGCCTTCCACTGGTCCTTAAAGTACTTAACGAAGTCCTCCTCCTCCCTGTACCTAAAAAAAATCGTTGTGGATTTGGGAGGTGGCAACTTGGCCTCATGTCATCTGGAAAAACACCTCTCCCCCCCACCCCTTCCCCCCCCAAACAAAATTTGATATTTTTTAGAGGGGCCATTGGCCCCACCCCCAATTGCCCATGCCCAAAGTTTTAAAACTTTGGCCCTTTTCCTTTTGGCACTGCCAGGCTTCATTTCTCGATCGTCTGATGCCTGTTTCGCATTCCATAAATTTCTTCCAATTCGTCTTGAGATCCCGAATCGCAGATCACTTGCTCTAGCTTGATTCAAAATTTGGAAAATTTATGAAAAATCTGCAAGTGCTCTTCAAAATCGCTTTGAAATTCCGTCTTCTGCAAATCGTAAAAATTGCTAAGTCTATCTCTGCTACTTACGACGAGGTTTGATTCCCATTATCTCATAAAGGCTACATTCTTAGGTACAAGATACAATGGTACACAATAAGTGCATGATTTAGAGATTAAAATCGGTGATTATGTTGAGCACAAGCTAAATGTGCATTAACAAAAGGTAGTAAATTAGTATGGGTGAATGAAATTGAAGCTAAGGAAAATCAGATGCATCCTAGGCATGAACAATTTCTTTCACAATTTAAAGATTGTTTTGCTATTGATTTACCGCCTACACGTCTTGAAGACCATAAAAAAGATTTAATCCCAGGTTCTCAACCACCATGCAAAGCACCTTATAGACACAATTAGATTGCACAAAAAGAAATCCAAGCACAAGTTGGAACCAAGGACTCATTAGGCCCAGTAGTTCTCCTTTTTGCACCTATCCTATTAGTTAAGAAGAAAAATAATACCTATAGGATATGCATTGACTATCTTGCCCTAAACAAAATCACTGTTAAGAATAGATATCCAATCCTTAGGGTAGACGATCTCATAGATAAACTACAAGGGGCCACTGTTTTTAGCAAGATAGCCATTTTTAAGACTGCATTTAGAAATCTGTTTGGTCATTATGAATTTCTTGTTATGCCTTTCAGTTTGACGAATGCACGAGCTACATTTTGTCGTATGATGAATTGTATTTTTTTGAAGTATCAGAATTGTGTGATTGTTTTCTTTGATGATATATTGATTTTCAGTAAGGATGAGAATGAGCATTGTGAACATCTATCTTTGGTTTTCAAATTGTTGAAAGAGAATCAATTGTATGCTAACCCTGACAAAAGTGAAATTTTTCAAACCCAGATTGAATATTTAGGTCACATTGTTTCTTCTAATGGTATTTGTGTTGATCCTAAAAAGATAGAGGCAAATTTGAATTGGCCAATCCCTAAAAATGTGCATGAGCTACATTCTTTCTTAGGCCTTGCTAGCTTTTATAGAAAATTTGTAAGAAATTTTTCATTACGTGCATTGCCTTTGACGAAGTTGTTAAAGAAAGGTATTGTGTATCCTTGGTCTGACAACTAGCATAAGTCTTTTGGTTTGTTGAAACATGCTTTAACATATGCACGTGTCTTGCAATTACTTGATTTCAATCAACCATTCTTCCTAGTAGTCACTGATGCTAGCAGATCAGGAATAGGAGGTGTCCTCATGGAAGATTCACATCCCATAGCCTATTCTAGTTGCAAACTTAAACCTTCTGAATTGAAGTATTCCATCTATGATAAAGAATTGTTAGGTGCAGTACAAGCCTTACATCAATGGAAACACTATGTAATGGGATCCGAATTTATGATTAAAACTGACCAGCAAAGTATCAAACATCTCCTTAGTCAGCCACAAATTTATGTCTGTCATATTAAATGGGTTGCTTTCATTCAAAGTTTTCATCTACTTATCCAATATCAACGAGGAATAGAAAATGTTATTGCGGATGCATTGAGTAGAAGACCAAGTATCCATAATATATCCATTCTATCTTTTGATTTCCTTACTCCTATGAAGGATACCTATGATCATGACCGAGTTTTCACGTTGATTGGAACAATTTGGTTGCTAAAAACTAGATTCCAAATGATTCTTTGTTTTATTCTAATGGATTTATGTTTTATGAGAAACAATTGTGTGCCACTGTTCAATTTAGATTATTTGTGTTGCTGCACAAAATTCATTGTCCTCCATATCAATGACATAGAGGCATTATTTTCACTCTAAGAACATTGATTGAAATTTTTTACTGGCCATAAATGGAATTTGATGTTTCTAACTTTGTTTTTGAGTGTTTAATTTGCCAAAGAGTCAAGCGACACCATGGTAAGCAAATATGGTTTTTTAATGCCTTTACCAATTCCTAACCATCCATGGGAACATATTTCAATGGATTTTATAAATGGTTTGCCTAATACAGAAGCTAATGATGATATGATTTGGACTATAGTAGATCGATTTAGCAAACAAGTATATTTTCTACCATATGCAAGAAAACATTAACTACATCTCAAGCTACACAATTTTTCTTGAAGACTGTTTTCACTAACCATGGTTTGCCAAAAGTTATTATTTCTGATCATGATTCTAGATTTTGTAATAATTTTTGGACTACTTTGTTTGCTAATTTGGGTACTAAGATTGATTTCTGATCTACATTCCATCCTGAAACCAATGGGAAAACAAAAGCTACTAATAATACAATTCTAGATCTTTTGTGTGCATACACAAGTTCAAAACCACAAACATGGGATACACATTTGCATCTACTTCAATTTGCATATAATAATACACCGCACATAGCTACTCATAAAGTACATTTTGAAATCATTTATGGACATAGATTGCCTACACCTATTACATCATTTTCGAACAAAGTTAAAGCTGTTGATGATATTGCCAATACGCATGCTACTATTTTTGCTCAAGTTAAATATATGATTGCGAAAGCCCAACAATCATACACTAAACAAGCTAATAAGAAAAGAAAAGCCATGAGTTTCAATATTGGTGATTATGTATGGTTACACATTGAAAAGAGTATTTTTGCTCATGTTAAATATATGATTGCGAAAGCCCAACAATCATACACTAAACAAGCTAATAAGAAAAGAAAAGCCATGAGTTTCAATATTGGTGATTATGTATGGTTACACATTGAAAAGAGAAGATTGCAAAGTGTTGAGAAACACCATGTTGTTAAATTAGCACTTAGGTTTTATGGACCTTTCAAAATAATTCATAAGCTCAATGACAATGCATTTAAATTAGAACTACCCAAACATTGGAAGATCCATAATACTTTTCATATCACTTTACTACGACCTTTTAGAGACCAATTACATGTCCACCTTGTCTATGAAAACCCTCCTTTGTGAGAAGAAGAGTCTGAAATCCTTGAACCTGAAACTATTCTAGATACTGACTTTACGACCACTAGAATTGGCCGTAGATATTCTAGATATTTGGTTAAGTTTAAAAATCATCATGCTGAAGAGGCCCAATGGATGCACGCCCGCAACCTAAGTGCTTACCCCTCATTGCTCGCTCCTCATTGAGCTAATAGCAATTGAGGACAATTGCTATCCCACCCCGGGCGTATGATGCTAGGAGGCATATTCCATGTTGGATTCCGTGAGGTTTTTCGATGGATTTCATAAAACTATTCATATGCCAGGACTTGTACACAATGTGGATTCCTTGTGTGAGAAGTGGACAGGGATACTTATCCTTTTCAGGCGTCAGATTAATTTAATGTGCACGTGGGTGATTCCATAGTGGGAGATTCCACAAAATACATATCAAATTAATGGACGTTTATGAGTTTAGAGTGCGTATTTGAATTAAATTAAGATTAGGATAGAGTTCCAACCTATTTAATTATCTTGTAGCTGAAGACTACTAGATATTCACTTTTGTTGGGTTTTATCTTATTATTTTCTAACAATTGTGAATGCTTTAGTTAATGTGTAGAGCAGATGATGGAGGCGTTGGGTAGTACTAGGCGATGACATGAATCCAAATGCCTAGAAGAATTACTATTTTTTATGGGTGCATGCCTTATCATCACTAAAGGTGTGGCACCAATATTTATTTAAGCACACTTATTTCTTAAAGTGTTTGACAAAACATTTCTTATCTTGTATGTGCATAGGCACTCAGTTAAATATTTTATTATTTGATATTTGTATTTGGGCACATACCAAGTTTTGGACGCCGAAACGCCTTACTTTATATTTGGGCAAAAGCAAACATAAAAGCAAAAGCATGCTATTTGTAAAGTGGGATATTTTTGAGCTCAAAGATAAATAAATCTATAAATACATGCCTTGTAAAGTGCTCACACAAGGCGTGGGGGGAGATTGCATCCAATTTGTCTTTTTGTCTCATATCGTGCAAATTCTCTTTTGCGTTTATGAAGGTTTTGTAGAGTTCTTTGTTCTTGGGGACCTTCCGGCATTCACACTACATGCGCATACGTCATCCAATCTGCGTACCAGTTGTATCAGAGCAAAGCTGAGATCAAGAGCTTCCAAATGCTTACCCTGGGTTAACGCGTCTCTAGGAACCTACCAAGCCTTCGCAAGGTGATACTCAACTTATTAGAGAAAGTTTCTTCCTTTTTCTTTTCCTTTTCTTAGTGAGGGTTAGAACCCCTTTGTACACACCTTTGTAATTTTCATTTTTAGATAGATTCAAAACTTTCTCTTCTTCTGATATTTTGGCAAGTTTCTCTAACTGCCTCACACTAGTAGGGACTCCTAGGACAGCTGGCTACCAAGCAAGACAGGGTCACAAGAACTAACCTCTATCATAGGTCTTTATCGCCTGACAATGTCCTAACATGATGTAGACAACTTACTCAAATCTCTCCCATATATACCTAACCCAACCCTAGGACTTCATGCCTTGATTGCCAATCCCCAACAAGAAAAAATTCCCCACAAGTACACAAACACATAAAACCAAGGTACTTGCAAAAGGAAAGAGATCACCTAGATTGGGCCACAAGAAGCTTTGGTGCAGCAAAGGCTCCCCTAGGTTTTGCTAAATCTGTCTAGCACAAGACTAAAACAGAAAACTAATAACCGCACCTGCACTAGACAGACATATGGTAGTCTTGGCCTAATGAAATAAAGCATTTAAACTCGACAAAACTGGCCCTCGTGGCCTTATGAAATAAAGCATTTTACCACCATTCAACACAACATACTATTAAAACAATCCCTCGGTCCTAACGTTACTCTACTAAAGCACAAAACCAACCAAGGACAAGGCTTCTTAGGCCCCACACTAAGTGCATCAAGTTATTAGCTAACCCCCTTGCATAAGTAGCAAGGGGTGTCCAATGAATATGATGATACACAATCCTATGCGTCCATGACAGAGTGGGAAGGTGCTCACTTGCTACTTGATTCATAATCAAAACTAACAATCAACGTCTGAAATATGACATGTTAGCATGAAGACCCCAAAGTAGTCCAGAGCTGATGTTAGGAGGTAATTGCAAGAGCTCCCTTGGACCATAATTGAAAAAAACATCTTCCACAAAAGAATAGTTGGCCAAGGAATCTGCAAAGCGATTCCATTGTCGAGGAATTAACTGACAAGTCACCGCCTCAAAGATATGAAACATATCCAAGCCTACATGACGGTACATCCATAAAATGGGATCCCACACACTATAGGTCCCATTTAACTGATTGCTTACTAACTGCGAATCACCTTTAACCAATAACCAATGGATACCACCACATTGGGCTATGTTCAACCCCATGATCAAGGCCTTGTATTCTACCATATTATTATTAAAATAGGGTCCTAAATAGACTCCCATATTCATGACAACCCTCCATCGAGGATCTTTAATGACCACACCAATCCTCTCATGTTTAACGGGCCCTCTGGACACTCCCTTGAAATACACAGTATAAACCCAAGCTTCATTGATAGGCCACGTCATACTAATCATCTCATTTGTACTTATGATAATCAAAATCAAGCCAAGATAGAGGGTGTATAATAGGCAGGATTCCTTCTTCCTCGCAGAACTCAATAGGAATGCTAGTCAAAATTCGTTGATAATGGTGGTAATAGACTTTAATTTCCCATGTAAAGGATCCATCTTGCCACTCAGTAACCTGATACCCTTTGCTCCACTAGATCACTCGACCTTGGTGGTAACATTGCTCAAGGTACGGATGCTCCAAATAAGGAATGACGTGTCCCATCCGCTCGTCTTGGTACCTACTGCATGTTAACATTGAATCTTGATGGACCTGCATATGCACCAAGCCCAACGTCACCCCTTACATACAATAAGGCTTCAACTTATTAAAGTTAACTTTAGTCTTAAACTCTACCCCCTATAAATCCACTAGAAGGGCCGTAGAGCCATTCTTTCCTAATGTATAATCTTGTATGGTCCATCCCATTTGGGCTCTAATTTTCTTGGAAAGAGCTCCCTTCAAGCATCATAATACAACACTAAAATTGACCTTTCGCACATTTGTACTTCTTAGCCCGAAGATCATGAATGACTTTCATTCGCCTCTTTCCTACTTCTTGATGTAATAAATCTTACAATCGAATCTCATCAAGATGTGCCAGGGAAGTATACCATTCCTATAATGCTTCTTTCGCTCCTAATGAACGATTGAGGGAAAAATGCACACTGGGAAGCTCTATTTCTAACGGTAAAACTGTTTATTGCAGAGCAGAGAAAGCGGAAAAAGAGACATCAAGAGGAAAAGTGCAAAGCAGAGAAAAGAAAAAGGTGCCTCATAAGGGAACGAAACTGAAAAAAATCCAAAAGCATGGGAACGACCAACATGAGTCCAAGGCACAACCATGGAAGCTGCAAAAGAGCCAAAAGCGAGAAGGCACACCTCTAAATATAAAGGCGCAGCCAAAATCTTTGTAAAAGAGGGCCAGGCTCCCTCTTGTGCAATTTGTAACCATGGATGGGCGGTAGGACTAAGCTAGGAAGTCAGGACAAAGGGAAAAATTAGCCTAGGCCATGGCCGCCGCCGACCATGTAAAAAGGGGATGACCGCCTAAGGGAAAGAGGGCATGTATATAAACCAAAAAGTTAATGGAAACTCTCATTCTTGGTGTGTGGCAAAAAGCTTCTTCTTCTTATTCTCTTCTTCTTGCCTTCTTGTGTGTGCTTGAGTGAGGGAGTGTGAGAGAGTGAGGGAGTGAGTGTGTGAGAGTGAGGGATCGAGGCGAAGAAACTCCCATCTCCTCTCTTCATCTTCTTCTCTTGTCTTGTCTCGTGTGGCTATGGAGGATGGAGCTTGATGGGGAGGAATTGAGGTTGCTCGAGCTTGCATTGAGGATCGTGGAGCTACCGATGTGCACCGGAGAGGACGGCACTTGATTGGGCATCAAGGTTAGCTCACTATACCCCATAAGTAGGGAGATCATGTCGGCTATGTGAGAGGTAGCCATGGCCGCTCGGCTTGAAATGCTTGACCAATAAACGGTCCGTAGGTCATGGGCATTGAGCGAGAGAGCTCCCTTCATTTTGGTTCCATTGCCAGGACCGATAGATTCGAGCCTTGAGTGCCACGCGCTTCGAATCGAGCATGGAAGTAGGGTTTCATCCCGAAACTGGTGCTTGAGGTAGATAGGATATTTAGGAGTGTTAATCGTCAAAAAAGTAAGTATTTTTGGGTTTGGATGTGTAGATGAGTAGGCTAAAGAAGCATGAACATTATCTTGTGATTTTTTCTTGCATTAGGTAGGATAGGATCAAAACAGTGTGAGCACACAATAGGGTTTTTGTTGCTGTATAACAGACTAAAACAGGGAAAAGAAGGAAAAAAAATAAAATATTGCGTTAAATGCTAGTAAGAGGAGCAAGATTAAGATGAATGCAGAACTGGGCAGGGCAATAAGAGGCTAGGAGTGGCAAGGGAGACCTCATTTTGCATTTGAGAGATTGAGGAGAGCTTGAGAGAGAGAGAGAGAGAGAGAGAGAGAGAGAGAGAGAGAGAGAGAGAGAGAGAGAGAGAGAGAGAGAGAGAGAGAGAGAGAGAGAGAGAGAGAGAGAGAGAGAGAGAGAGAGAGAGAGAGAGAGAGAGAGAGAGAGAGAGAGAGAGAGAGAGAGAGAGAGAGAGCTACTAAGTAGAAGAGATTGGGGCACTTGATTTTGCAGCTATTCCTATGATCTAGGTATGCAAAACCCTCCCTTGTATGTCATTGTTGCTATCTGGAAAACCCTGCAAGAGGCTATGAGACATGCTTGAAGAAATCAATCAAAATCGTTGCATAATGCCCCGTCACTTTGTAGTGGACCACTATTGTTGCTTTGTAGTGGACCACTATGTCCAAGTCCGACACCTAGAGTGGGGCAGTTAGATTGTCCGACTAGGAGAATTGGACCATCCAACTCTGAAAATCAGACCATGCCTCTTTGTATGATCGGACCAACCATACAATCGACTGTCCAATCAGACAACCTTCCCCAATCGGACCGCCCCGTCTAGTCGAACACCCCATTTGTCCTATTGGCGGACACACGCTCAATCGGACCCTATCATTCTAGTTGGATACGCAAGGATTGGACCTAACATAGCAATTGGACCTTATCATTCTAGTTGGACACGCAAGGATTGCAGACTTGACATAGCAATTGGACCAACCTATTCGATTGGACCACTTTCGGAGTCAGACCAGCCTAGTTAGGACCATCCAACTCTGAAAGTCACAGACCCCCCACAATTCGATTCTGGGAATCAGACCAACAACCCAGAATAGAAAAACATAGAGACAGGACCACACCCATAGCCAAGAACCAGTCTGGATAGAACCCAAAACATCCCTGGAAACCTGCCCCAACTTGCAGAGGAAAAAAAACAAGGCGAACAATGGGTAAACGGCCTAGAGGTAAACTCTAGGAGGCCGATCACATAACTGATTAGACTTGTAGCCCAAAGTTGGTCTCTAGATTGTAACCTAGCCTTGATAGAGCATAGAGGGAGCCACATAGACCTTGGACAATCCTTAAGAGTGACCAGAGACTGCCCTTAGAGCCATACTAGGTCGAGCCAAGGGAATAGCCATACATGTATGATTATTTTGTTTTATTTGTGCACCCCACAGTGATTTCTTTTATACAAGTGCACCAAAAGAACGGAAAGCCTGATTTTGCACTGTGCACACAAAGCTTCAGCACTGAGTGTAAATAAGTTTAGGATTGTTTTCAAAGTAACAAGGAACACACTCAGACTTAATAACTTGAAGGAACCCACTAGTAGGAGAAGACCCCCAAAACATAGTTGGGTGCTCTGGAGCCCCATTGATAGGACATCCGGAGATGGTAGCAGGACCAACAGGATGGCAACAGATAGGACATCCGGAGATGGCAGCAGGACCAACAGGATAGCAAGATTGAGGACAAGGTGCTATTAGAGTTACTGGGATTGATCGATAACCTTGTGGACCAAGAAGCAAAGATGATGTTAGGAGCAAACACAAACCCGGGAGATGACTAGCTGGACTTGGGTGAATTCCAAGTCGCGGTCCAAGACATGGTCAACAAATACGACATGCTGACCAGAATAGTAATCCACAGTAGGCTAGTGGAGGAGGTAGTGGCAAACCTAGATGAAGGAAGGAAAGTGGTTAGGAAAGCGATGTAGGGCATAGCTACCTACAAGCACGAGCAGAGAGCTAGGAAGTTGCAGCAGGAAGATGTGCACAAAGCTTAAGGCGTGCTAGCATTAGCTGGTAGGAGCAAAAAAGGACTAAACACGGAGAGGGAGAGAGAGAGAGAGAGAGAGAGAGAGAGAGAGAGAGAGAGAGAGAGAGAGAGAGAGAGAGAGAGAGAGAGAGAGAGAGAGAGAGAGAGAGAGAGAGAGAGAGAGAGAGAGAGAGAGAGAGAGAGAGAGAGAGAGAGCTAGAGGCAAACCTTATGCTAAGCGGGCTTGTAACCAAGCGACTCATGGATAACATAGCTGTCAAGTAGAGTGCAACAGCGCTAGCGACCTCACTACTCTCGGGCCTAGGAATTACTTAGGGGGCAAAGAGCCAATAAAAAATCCATGCAGTAGCTAAGCAACTGGACAAGTACTAGCTTAGTAGCAACTCATACAGCTTCGTGGAGCAGTTCGAGCAAGTTGCGACCTTGCTCAATGCTCCCAGGATTTTGGGCTTTGCTTAGGTGATAAAGGTAGGACGTGGTACACTAGCTTAGATGAGACAGAGCGAGTGAACTTTTCCCGACTAAAATATCTCTACATAAAGAGATTCTCAGAAGCAAGGTACTCTAATAACCTCATAGTTGTTAGTCAAAAGGACAAGGAGGACATAAGAGACTATGTCACATGTGCATAGTCTCTTCAAGAGAATTCCAACGAATGAGCGGCCCAATGAAAGAGCTATCTCCATCGTATTCATAAACGGAATCTGCAACGAGGAATTGTACAAAGCCTTAGCAAGCAACTCTAGCTTGCAACAAGACGTGCTAGCTAGGGTCTTTGATGAAGCAATTATGTTGGATGACCAGTTGAGAGAGAGGAGCTCTCGAAGCTCGAACCGTGATAACCGCAATAACTCTAGTCAGAGGACCTCAGAGAGGACCACAACCTCTAGCAAGAGATTAGCCCCTAGCGCACAGGACAAGGGGAAGAGTATAGATCAAGGCTAGGAGCTAGTCGAGGTGTACGATTGCAAGAATTGGTGAGGAAACTAGCACGAACGCACGTCCAATGTGTGCATTGTGGCGGCAACCACCTTCCAGCTGAGTGCCAGGATCTTAAATCTAGGCCTTGCACATATTGTGGTAGGTTTGGCTATGATGCCATGCACTGTAGGTTGCCTAGGAGATTCCCCTATGTCCAACAGTACAATCCATCATACCTAGGGAACAAGCCACCAAATTTCTTTGGAAGAGGAGCCCAGCTCGCACTCCTAGCACCAAACGATGCAAAATCGGCCATCCCTAGAATGGAGATCAGCTCGTGGAGATCAACTCGACAAGCATACCCAGGCCACCAGGACCCTGCATAACCCATCCACCAAGTGATGCTCCAATCCATTACGTGGAGGAGTCTAACGAAGACAATGAAGCCTAGGTGAACTCTTACATCTTGTATGACGAAGAGGGCAATCCAATCCTCATGGACTATCGATCGGTACGGTGATGGCGTTAGGTAGAGGTAGGGGCATAGGATTTGCAGGATCCAATATCGTATTGGACTTGCAGTCACCGAGGCCATATCTCATCACAATGTCTAGAGAAGGAACAAGTGAATAGAGAAAAAGCTGACCTCAGATGTGTTGAGTGTGGCATCACTCATCTCTTTGCGGATTGCCCTACATGGAAGCCATTCTCTAGCTCGGCAATTGTGCCATCAGTGCCTTTGGGATTGTTCAGAGTTGAGACATTCGATAGTGAGAACACACCCATTTTGCTACATGTCATGACCAGAGCACAGACGAAGTAAGCGGGCATATCATTGCATGGGTCTAGCAACTTAGACACAGCCTCAATAGGAAAGAAGAGCCAAAGGAGAATGAAGAAAAAGACTGATGTAAAGGTCACACTTAAGACTGAGGACGTGACAACACTAGTGACTGGCAAGAAGGTCACGGATCCAAAGGCAGAGATCACTATCCCAAAGTTAGAAGAGAAAGGGAGTGCCAAGGTAGGGGAGTATCCTCACCCTAGGCGCCAATTCGAGTCAATAGCCAAAGTCAAGGAGTGGATAAAGGAAGCCCAGGAGCACCTCAAGGATGCTAAGCCTATCTTAGAGGACGAGATCAAGGATTCTCAAGCGTGAGCACACCAGTCTCACCTGCATGATTAAGGTTGAGAGACTCACCCATGCCACATGAGATACCACATAGGCCAAGTTTAGATGCTATGGGCTAGCCAGTCAGTCAAGACCAATGGGCCAAGAAGCACAAACCTAGGAGAGAGGCAAGCAACCATCAACCTTCTTGAGATGTTGACCCACCCCAGTGACTTTGAGTTTAGGAGACCTACTTAGGCAACACCCAATGCTATGGCAGGAGTTGAAACACTGGGTGAAACCGATGGAGCATGCTGCTGCTGACTTGCACAATCACGAGGTAGTCATGTGGATACCTAGCTTGATGCTGCACTCAATGCCAAAGTCACTACTCGTCAACGCCTTCTAGGAAGGCATTGAGATGCACACAGTCTTGCCTATCCTAGCCCTCAGAGATGTAACATGGAAGGGAATCGTAGATACTGGAGCAGGAGTGAGTGTGTTGAGCCATACTATGCTCCAGGCTTGGGGAAACCTACCTATTGAAAATCGCTAGGTTCAATGTCACTCTAGCTAATGGAATGAAAAGTTAGGCCATTTGGAGTCTTGAAGAATTGGTTAGTGAAGATCGTGGGTGTTTAGTTCTCTGTGAACTTCATCGTCATGAAGGGAGTGGACTATGACATTCTGCTAGATCAATCAAGGAATGCTTGAGTTGTCAAAGACTGGGGCAACGGTCTAATCTTCTTAGGAAACCAAATGGAAGCAGTGAGGGTCAAGATGGACACTTGGAAGATGACCCTCATCAACCTAGATGCCATCTCTGCCATGCTCAAGGGTGATGTGCCAGTAAAGAAATTGTACGGGCCATTAAACAAGTACATCCCTTGCCCTAAGGATGAGCGAGATTGGATGCATGTCCTAGTGACCATCGATCTCCCATTTTCAGATGAAGAGAAGACGTACAAATAGGTTGTAAAAACTATGAGCGTGTCAAAGAAGGAGCCAACAGTGCCACTCTGTAGCATGATGGTCGGGAGCTCAAGCAACCAACCAAGGCCTATCTCTTTCTATATCCCTAGCAATAGCCTCAAACTTCACAAGATCCTAGAATATCTAACAGTTAGATTGGTCAGCAACCTCGCTGCTAATCTCAAGCCCCTTAGAGATTTGTTGGACAAGCCTAAGTGGAAATGGACTAAGGTGCATGATCTGAACTTACTGTACAATTGGGCCTTAGTCACCAATGAAGGACAGGCTAGAGACGAGAGTCTGAGCAGTCAAGAGGAGTTGATTCCGATGATGAGTACGAGGACTGCCACTCCATTAGTGAGGAAAGCGAAGAAGAAGTAGACACCATAGAGTACGACCGTGAGGGAAAGGTGATAGAGAGCAGATCAGAGCAGACTCCAAGCCCCAGAGAAGAAATGCTTACAAGATTGAGAGAGGAGTCATGTGGATGGAGTGTGATCATTCTTAATGTAGAGCAATCAAGTGAGAAAACCATTAGTGACTAGGGAGAGTAGGAGGTGCAAACGACCCAAAAGGAGGCCAGGGCACAAGAGATGAAGAAGGCCACAAAACCCTAGTAAAAAAGGAGGGAGAAGATGATGAAAGAAGAACAGGTGGAACTAAAAAGAGCCCAAAGAGAATCCAAAAGGGTGAAAGAAGAATGAAGGAGGAAAGAGGAGGAAGAAATGAAGAGGGCGAGAGAAGAAGAGTAGAAGAAGAGGCCGAGGACCTGAGAAGAAAGGAGGATGAAGACATGGCCAAGGCAATGCATAGGTTTGTGTAGAGGAGACCCATGGTGCCAAAGAAATGGCCAGAAATGGCCACCTTGAGCCCACAGCATGAAGGCAAACCAAGCAGCAACGTCGAAACAGCCCCAGTTGTTGTAGGAAATGGCAAAGCCCCACTGCACCCCCTCCCTTTGACTCTCGCACCTCAATGTTGAGAGTGGAAAAAGATTGAATTTTTGACTGATTTTTGTTGTTTTTGAGGTCTGAATGGTTGATTTTTAATGGATTTAGAGTGATGAATGGTTGTTAATGGAAGTGTTTGAGGGTGTTTTGGATGATATTGATTATGTTTTTGAATTTCATGATGATTCTTAGTAGAAATATGAGGCTTTGTGATGTTCTGATAGGTTCTGTTGAGGTTCTGATTGGTTCTAATACCTTCTGTATAGCTTTTGTTTTGTTCTGATTTTCTTCTGTATGAAGCACGGATTGATGATTGATGAAGGTTAAAATCTTTTGAAAGCTTATTGAATAGTTTTTGATAGTTTGGAATGGTTTTAGTATGAGTTATGAGGTTTTGCTGTTCAATTATGACCTTTTATAACCCTCTATAAACCTTCTGTAGAGCCTTTGTCTCTGCTCTGTTCCTGTTCTGTTCTATTCTGTTCTGTAGATCTTCTGTAAGTGTTTTGTAGAATGTATGTGTGACTTTGGAAAAGTTTTCTAACTTTTGGAAAGGATGAATCTAAGTTCAAAAGAGTTAAAACAAATGGAAGAAGCAGCTGCTGAAGACTAAAGAGAAGACTGAAGTGACAGTGATAGTAGTGAGTTATGAAGAGACACTGTAGTGGCTCTGGTGCCCTTTCATACCTCTCGTACCTCTTGGGAGGTGCATCCACGACCTGAGAGGGATTATTAAGTGTCATTATTGATTATTGTAGTGAGGAGATGATGTATTATTATGAGAGAGAGAGAGAGAGAGAGAGAGAGAGAGAGAGAGAGAGAGAGAGAGAGAGAGAGAGAGAGAGAGAGAGCCAAAGATAGCCAATTCTATCAAAACAATGTATCTTTCTATGAGAGATTGAGAGAGAAAACTATGAAGACATTGAAGATGAATACTATGTGATTTATTTCCATTCAAAAATGGTGTATTCTTTTGTGTTTATTGTTCTATTGATGGATTTTATGAAGATGTTGAAGATTATGGTTGATTCTATCAAATCCGTGGGAGATATCTACTATAATGCTGTGTGAAGAATTGTTGTTTTCTTTGTTTTGGTCATCAAAAGAATGAAATAAAAGCTTGTTGATGTTACAAGATAGATTTTCTTGCAGTAGAATCCCCTTTTCCTTGGTGTCTCTCTTGGGGCACCAAGTTTTTGGTGCACACTTGGGGAAACTTGCCATCAATAAGCATCAGAAGAGGCTGAAAATGAACGAAATGGCATTGCCAAGAAGAGGAGAATTCAATAGATGCTTGCAAAGTTCCTTCTTCCATTGAAGAGTTGGATATTCTTATTGCCAAAGCCACTTTCCACAAGAAGTTCATCCCACAATGGCGGAAACATATTACCATCATGATGCAAGCTTTATGCAGTGGACTATTTCCTCTTCCTATTGAGGCAATAGAGACGTGCATCTTGGTGGAAATTTGTTTGGGAACAAACTGAAGGGAAGAAGCAAAGAGAATGACTGTCCATGAAAGATTTGGTATTCATTGAGAAGTTTCCAGACATCATCAAGTGGGAGAATTTGAGGAAGCTTCAAGAGTCGTGGTCTATGGTGGAGGTTCACAAAAACAAGAAGGAAAAGAGTTGGAATTTGTTCGTGGATGCTCAACAGCAAGATACGTGGGATGCTTGGTGCACTGACAATCTTCTATTTGTCCAATTAGCAACCCACTGGAAGCTGGTAGACAGAGTGTTTTTCACAACATACACTGTTGAAACCCTCAAAAGCTGGCATTATTATAATGATGATACAACAACAATCCTAAGAAGAATGAGTTTTGATACTTTCAGAATGGAATATCTCCCCCTCTGTAGTGGTTTGAAAGCCAAATTCAGAGATGTTGAAAAGAAGGAAGTAGAAGAGATGTTGGCTAGAGAATCCCCCAGAGACTGAAGCCCCTCTCTGATTCTATTCTATTGAGTATAGACCAACTGGTTGGAGCCAACCCCCTGATGAATGACGCAATCAAGAGGCAAGCATTAGAACAAGTCCAGAGGTACATGAGAAGAGAGAAGGCAAGAATCAAGGTTGAGAATAAGCTCGTAGCAGAAGCCTCCTTTGATGCTCAAGGTCCCCTTCCTAGTCAGATTCATCATGGAAATATTGATGATAGGTCAGCAAATGTAGTCCCATTGCCAATTTTTAAGGGAGAGTACAATGAAGACCCTGATCTTCATGTAGCAGAGTTTATGATAGCATGTGTGGCTAACAATGCCAGAACCCCTGAGCATTGGTTAGCAATATTCCCCGCCACTTTCAAGGACACGTCATTTCAGTGGTATGAGAGACAAGCAACATGAACTTTTGGCACATGGAACGAGCCTTCCTCACTAAATTCAGGCATAAAGGTTTTGAAGAGCAGATGTGAGAGGAGTTCATGAACCTAAGTCAGTCCTTTGGAGAAAGAGTAGAAGCTTATGTTTCATGAATGGAATCCATCCTGAAGAAATGGACTAACCATCATTTGGATGAAGGTATCTAGAAAGGAGTGTTTCTCAGAGGCCTACGACTAGAAGTTCGCAAGTTCATGGAATTGAGAAGACCAGTCAATCTGCAAGCTGTAGTGGAAGGTGCAAGATTGTATGATGAAGTTGAAGCAAGGTTGTCAATGACTCTAGGAAGAGGAGTTTTACCTCCTCCCATGCCAGGAATGGTATACCCACCAAATGCAGTCCCAGGGATAGTTTCCTACCCCTATCCCCAAATGCAAACAGTGCCGCAGTATAATGCACCTAATCCATTGTGGTCGCCACACACGACAATGCCTCAAATGGTGGTTCAACCACAACAATAATGGCCTCAAACAATTCCTCCAATTGCGACTCAACAATAGTGGAACCCTACCAACTGGAATCAACAACCTCAAGTCTCAACAAGAGCTCTGAATCAAAACCAGAATAGAGAACCCTCTGGATCAACCCAACCAGTGTATGCAGTAATTGCAGAAGCTTCCCAAAACCCTACTACAAGTACTTCAGGAGGTGAAAATCTGAAGGACTACTTATCCAAAGTTGCAAGTATCAAGAAAGAGCTTATGGATGTGATTATAGAGCAGCTACAGACACTGAAGGTGAATACCACTCATATATCCACTCCTGCGAAAGGTGGGAGAGATGTGATGCGTTCTAATACATGGTGCGGAAAGTGCCATCAGGCAGGACATTTAGCCACGGAATGTACCTGAAAACTAACCATTCTTGGACCCTTGCAGGAAGAGACTATTGGCTGACATATTTGGTGGTCAAACCAAATTCTTACGGGACCTCATAGCCTCTGCTGTTGGGAAGACCTTGGCTTTTTGAAGCGAGAGCTAGGATGGACTGGCTCAAAGGAACCCTAACTATAGGCAAAGGACCTAACAAAGTGATGTTGAAATTGTATGGATCGCAAAAAGGCTATGGATCCACATCCATAAAAGTCATAACTGACTCCTCCAATGAAGTAACAAATGGTACATCAGGAGACGAAGAGGCTATTAAACATATCTTTTCTAAGAAAACAGAGGCATAGTCCCTAACAGTGGGCACTGTAAGCCAACTACCAAAGGAAGCCAAGTCTTTGTCTATGGGAGAATACCGCCTCCTGCCTCAGCTAGAATTGGCCTCTAAAATCACATCTGACAGCAAAATAGAAGCATAGATGTACTGTTCTCCCTGTTACATGGCAATTTTACAGAGACAATAACAGAGATGGAGCCAGAGACAGAAGCAGAAGCAGAAACAGACACAGAGGTGGAGGATCTGTTCTTCTCCTACAGAGCCTCTATAGAAGCAGAGATAGAGCCTCCAGAGGAAGAGGATGAAAATGATGAGCAAGAAAACGAAGCAGGATATGAAAGTGTAGATGAAGAATTTCCTCTAGTGGCGGATGATCTTGTTGATGGCCCTACAGAGACCTGAAAGACCGAAGATCTCGGGGTATTGGTGTCAAGAATCGCGTGGTGGGAGGACTTGCTCAAGGTGCTGCCCGAACACACACAGAATGCACAAGGTGAAGCTCACTTAAGAGACAAGAAGAGAGATGGAGGCCAAAACGCTTGCTAGTTTCTTCTTCTTCTTCCACACACTTTACAATGTACACAAAGTATAGATAAGATACAACATAAAGGAAACTGGCCTACTAAGTCAAACAATGCATAACCAACTACACTAGTCGACTGGTGCTATAACTATGCCAGCTGTAAATAGGTGTAACAACTTGAATATAATAAGTAATGAGTCAGTGGCCATGTGAGAGTCATAATGACCACTGACGTACTAAGTGTAGATGTGTGGACCCATTTAATTAGGCGGTCCATCATTAATGTCCGCATGTGTTGAGCTTGTCATCTCAACACTTCCCCTCAAGCTCAAATTGCATCTCTGCAACTCTAAGTAAGCTTCGAAACTTTTGAAGCTTCTCTGTACCCAATGCCTTCGTGAAGATGTCAGCTATCTGATCCTGTGTACTGACATACACCAAGTCAATCTCACCTGCTAGTACCTTCTCTCTCACAAAGTGGTAGTGTACCTCAATATGTTTTGTCCTGGCATGGATCACAAGGTTCCTAGCCAATTGTATACTGCTCATGTTGTCACAATAAATGACAACTGGACCTTCCACCTGCACATCTAAATCAGCCAATAACTTTTGCAGCCATACTACCTCACATGCTACAACAACAGCACCTCTATACTCAGCCTCTGTACTCGACAAAGCAACTGTAGATTGCTTTTTGCTGCTCCAAGTAACTGCTGCACTACCAAGAGAGAACATGTATCCACTGGTAGATCTTCTATCAGACATACTACCAACCCAATCTGCATCTGTGTATCCAAACACATGTGCATCTGTACTTGCCTCATAGAAAAGTCCATAATGTAATGTGGACTTTACATATCTCAAGATGCGTCTGACTGCATCCAAGTGTGGCTTTCTAGGTACTTGCATAAACTGACTCACAAGACCAACAGCGTAGCTCAAGTCTGGCCTTGTAATGGCCATGTAGATCAAACTCCCCACTATCCTCCTGAACATAGTAGGGTCTTCTATCTCATCCCTAACATCAGCACTCAACTTTACATTCTGCTCCAACGGGACTGAAAGTAGTTTGCATGTTGTCATACCATACTTGGACAACATATCCAAGCCATACTATCTTTGGGACAGCCATATACCATCATTACATCTGATCACCTCAATGCCAAGGAAGTACCTTAGCTCACCTAAATCCTTCATCTCAAACTTCTTTTTCAAAAATTCATTGACTTCAGCAATCCCACTATCACTATCACCTATAATAATCAAGTCATCCACATAGATGACTATGATGACCAAACCTGCATCTCCCTTTCTCACATAAAGTGAGTGATCAACATCAGAAACATAAAAGCCAATATTGACAAGATACTCTCTGATCTTGACAGACCATGCTCTAGGTGCTTACTTGAGCCCATAGAGCACCTTCTTCAACCTGCACACATACGTGGGATGCTCTAAATCTTCATAACCTGCTGGTTGATCCATATACACTTCTTCCTGCAAATCACCATGCAAGAAGGCATTCTTCACATCCATTTGCTACAATCTCCAACCTTTGGCTCTGCTGCCAAAGCAATCACACATCTGATAGTTGCCATCCTAGCAATTGGGCTGAAGGTTTCTTCATAATCTATACCATATGTCTGGGCATATCCTTTTGCAACCACCCTAGCTTTGCACCTACTAATAGAACCATCTACATTGTGCTTAATCTTATAAACCCACTTACATCCAATAGCTTTCTTGCCCTTCGGCAATGATACTAGATCCCAAGTCTTATTGGCCTCTAATGCAGCCATCTCCTCATCCAGTGCTGCATCCCAATGAGTATGACCAACAGCATCCTCAAAGCAAGTGGGCTCAACATCCTCAACTAGTTTCACTATATAAGCATAATGGTGAGTTGCATAACCTTCAAAACCAAATCTTTTAACAGGGTATCTGACCCTGCTAGATCTGCATACCACCGGATCACTCAATGGAGCCTTTACATTACTATGAGCTCTCTGTACACTTGGTATCCTAACAGAAGGAATACTAAGCTCATCATCCAAGCTCTCTGAGCCACTGAAGTCTCCATCAAGAACTGCATCAATGCCATCTGACACTTTATTCTTTTCTTTTTCTTTACCTGTAGTGCTACTAGATGCACCTGAAGATGTAGAGCTACTCCTTAGTCTCCCAGACCAAGGACTACCAGATGATGTCTCTGGTCCACTTAGAGTCTGTGATTCTTGCTTTTCAGCCTGCACATGAGTGTAATGATCATCATCATCATTCAATGCATCACCACTAGATGCATACCAACTGCTCATTTCATCAAAGATGACATCCTTGCTCACTCTGAACTTACATATGACAGGGTTATAACATCAATACCCTTTCTGCTCAAAAGAGTATCCAATAAAGACACATTTTTCTACCTTTGGATCAAGCCTCTTCCGTAGCTCATCTGGCACATGAACATATGCAACACAATCAAATACCTTCAAGTGCGATACATTAGGCTTCTTGCCAGTAAAGCATTCTTCAGGAGTCATCCCATGAACTGCAGCTGTGGAAGTTCTATTCATAATGTAGACAGCAGTATGGACAGCCTCAGACCAAAAATGTTTGGGCATATTCTTTTCAGCCATTAATGCCCATGCAACTTCTGCAATATGCCTGTTTTTTCTTTCTGCAACACCATTTTGCTGTGGGATATACCTGCATGTGAACTGTCTCTTTATCCCATGAGACCTCAGAAAATCACTGAACTCATTCGAGAGGTACTCTCCCCCTCCATTTGACCTCAAGCACTTTGCTTTCAAGCCTGTTTCTCTTTCAACTACAACCTTGAAAGTTCTAAAGTGCTCAAATGCTTCACTCTTTTCCTTCATAAAATATACCCACAGCTTTCTAGAACAATCATCAATGAATGTGACAAAGTATGAACTGCCTCCAAGAGATACATTTTGTGTAGGTCCCCAAATATCTGTATGCACAACATCAAGGATATTTCTGCTTACATCTCTGTCATGTGAAAAGGGTTGTCTTGCCTGCTTACCAAACTGACATGCTTTGCATACCTTATGAAATTCTGCAACTCTAAATGTAGGCAAACCTGTAACCAACCCTTTGGACTGCATTAATTTTAGCCTTTGTACATTTGCATATCCAATGCGTTTGTGCCAAATTTCAATATATGCAACAACATCTTTTCCTTTAGCATACATAGCAGCATTCATAGTAAGAATTCCAGCATCCAGAGTAAATATACATCCAACTCTACTTCCCTTTGCAACCAACCTGGATTTATCATTGAAGTCTTCTACAAAGTAGCCCTTTGCATTAAATCTGACTTGCAACCCTTGCTCTACCATCTGACCGACTGACACCAAGCTCTTTGTAATAGATGGCACATGTAATACATTTGAAAAACTCTTTGTCTTACCATCATGCAAGGACAAGGGAACTTTTCCAATGTGTGAGATTGGGTGGCATGAATCATCACCCGTCTACACATAACCTGTATTTTGCACATCCTGCATCTCTCCAAACCATTCTGCATGGCTAGTCATATGATTGGATGCACCTGAATCAACATACCAAACATCATCATGTGTTCTCTTTCCTGTAATAGCATTTAGTATATGTTGCATAACAAACAAATGTTCATTTTTATCTTCATTCTGTCGTGAAGGTGATGCATATTTTCCTTGCTGTAACTTACCACTGCGAATATCATCTTTCTTAGCATAACATTGGGCTGCAATATGACTGTTTTGCCACAGTAGTGACATACAATACCAAAGTTGTTAGAACCTCTGTTCTGCCATCCACCTCTTCCTCTAAAGCTCCCCCTGCCTCTAAAGTTACCACGATCTCCTAAAACCTACATATCGCCAAATTGCTGATTCAATCTGTTTTGTTGGTTGTCACTACCACGTTCTGTACCACAGCCTCTTGAAGAGGACCTGCCACGTCCCCTTCCTGAACTGGAGTAGAAAGCTTGGACCTGTTCACCACTTTTTTCAGATGTCTCACTCTGCATCTTGATCTCTTCAGTGATCATAAGGGAGACCAACTCATCGAAATCTGGAATTGGCTTTCTGACATATACGGAAGTTACAAAAGACTTCCAAGCCTTTTCATTGTTAAGTCCACCCAAGGTAAACGACACCAAATCATCATCATCGGGCATTGCATCAATCGCTGCCAAAGCATTTGCAATGCTCCTTACCTTCAGTGCATACTCATTGATAGGCATCTTCCCTTTCTTCAATGTATTCAACTCTTGCTTGAGTTGAATCTTTCGTGCCTTTGTATTTACGGAAAACATACTTTCAAGTATGGTCCAAGCTGCATATGAATTCTCTGCATTTCTAATATATCCCATCATATTATTGTCAATTACTACAGACAGCCAATACATGATCTTTTTGTCTTTTGTATTCCATTCCTTCTGTGCCTTTGTCTCTTCTGCAGTTGGAGGATCACTCACCTCTGGCTCCTTTTCTTCACTTGAAACAAACTCATAGAGGCCTTTTCCAATAAGGAAGTTTGTGACATGAAACTTCCATAAAGGGTAGTTGTTCTTATCGAGCTTCTCAATGATGGGGTTTTCACTGTTCTCTACCATTATCACAAAACTAATATCAAACAGTAAGCAAATCTTCTGCAACCCTCGACCTGTAGTGCACAACACTACACCAAATAGCCTTTTTCACTGTCTGCTCAATAATACATGCAATCAGCAACCAATTTGTACATAAACCTTGTGTTTATTTGCTGGTAAACACCTTTGAACTTACAGATCTGAAATCTATAACCTGTGCACCTGTATACAGTAGACACTGCTGAAATTGCAAGGTATCTAGAACTGCTGTCTGTAACCTTGCGAGTCTAAAACGGGGCCTGAAATGACCTTGGATGGCCAAAATAGCAGTGGGAAAGGCCTAAAGGGCTTATCTGCAAAATACACAGCGCTCTTCCACACACCAAATCTCACTGCAATCTGAGATTTTTGCTCTGTCCTGCTTCCGGTGCCTCCACAGGCACTGTCCAAGAGAAGAAGTAGAGAATGGAAGAGCTTCTTACTCGTTGCTTGCTTACTCGAATCCTTGGCTCCTCTCCTTAGCTTTAGCCTTTAAAACTAGCCTCAATTAGTGGTGCAGCTCTGATACCATGTCAAGAATCGCATGGTGGGAGGACTTGCTCAAGATGCTGCCCGAACACACACAGAATGCACAAGGTGAAGCTCACTCAAGAGACAAGAAGAGAGATGGAGGCCAAAACGTTTTCTTGCTAGTTTCTTCTTCTTCTTCCACACACTTTACAATGTACACAAAGTATAGATAAGATACAACATAAAGGAGAGTGGCCTACTAAGTCAAACAATGCATAACCGACTACACTAGTCGATTGGCGCTATAACTATGCCAGCTGTAAATAGGTGTAATAACCTGAATATAATAAGTAATGAGTCAGTGGCCATGTGAGAGTCATAATGACCACTGACGTGCTAAGTGTAGACGTGTGGACCCATCTAACCAAGCGGTCCATCATTAATGTCCGCATGTGTTGAGCTTGTCATCTCAACAGTTGGATGGAATGACCATGGTTCCATTTGGGTTGACAAATGGACCACAAAGTATGCAGAATCTGCATAAGCAATGGATCAAAGGCATAAAAATTAAGTTCACCAGTGGCTCCTGTCGCCCTGACCATTCATTCCGAAGAAAAGATGATGATGATGCCTCTTGTCAACAGAAGCCAGAGCTATTAGAGCCACAACTTCTAGAAGATCCATGCTATGTGATATTCCTGGATGCATCCTCTGAAGATGAATCCATAAGTCCAAAAGAAATCACCACTCACACAGAAGAAAACAAAGCTCTGATACCCTTCCAACAATCTCAACAGACAAATGGGTCATCTGTTCAGATGGAGAACACTGGTTCTAGTGGAACATCAGACGAGGACATTACTTCCTTGAAAGAGTCAGACCTCTATCTAGAAGCAATCCATGGGACATTTATCTTGAAAGTGGAAGGTGAAAGGCAAGTGACGTTCTTGGATATTGACGGTACTGAAAGTCACCTGAAAGTGGGTTTCAATCTTCCAGAAGAAGAACTAGTGGTCCTGTGAGATCTACTAAAGGAGGACTTAGACATGTTTGCTTGGTCGTACAAAGACCTAAAAGGGATTGATCCCACAGTCTGCCAACATCATATTGACCTAGAGCCTGATGCCAAACCTGTAAGGCAAATACAAAGGTGTAAGAATCCTAATTATTCTACTCTGGTGAAGGCTGAATTATTGAAACTTCTTGAAGCGGAGTTCATTTATCCTATGGCTAACAGTGAATGGGTTTTGCCCATTGTAGTTGTACCCAAGAAGAATGAGAAACTTCAAATATGTGTAGACTTTTGAAAGCTGAACTCGAAGATGAAGAGGGATCATTTTCCTATCCCTTTTACAGACTAAATGTTGGACACAATGGCAGGTCATGAGCTGTATTCCCTCTTAGATGGATTCAGCGAATATAACCAAGTCAAGAGGACCAATCCAAAACAACCTTCACCACAGAATGGGGGATCTATGCCTATAGAGTGATGCCATTTGGGCTCTGTAATGCTCCTGCCACCTTCCAACGAGTAATGAAGGTCGCCTTCCAGAATCATTTGCATGATTTCATTGGGGTGTATCTTGATGACTTCTGTATCTATAGCTTAATATGTGAGCACTGGGGACACCTAGAGCAGTGTTTTGATAGATGGCGAGAGTATGGGATTTCTCTCAATCCTGACAAATGTGTCTTTGACGTCTCATCAGGAGTTCTTTTGGGCCATATTGTCTCTGCACAAGGGATTGCAACAGACCCGACAAAGATTGAGAAGATTGTTGCCTTGGCAGCACCAACAAACCTCAAGCAATTGAGAGGATTTCTTGGCCATATGGGCTACTACAGAAGATTTATTGCAAATTTTGCAACCAAGGCAGCCCCTCTGCACAATCTCCTAAGGAAAGATGTAGATTTTCTTTGGGTTGATGACTATGAAAAAGCCTTTGATACCCTAAAATAGTGCCTTATCCAAGCACCTATCTTACAGCCTCCTGATTGGACGAAGGAGTTTCATGTGCACACAGATGCATCAGTTGAAGGGCTAGGTGTTGTCCTATGTCAAAAGGGCCCTTCTAAATTAGATCAACCAATATATTATGCAAGCCGAAAGGTCACTGATAGGGAACGGAACTACAGAGTGACAGAGCTTGAGTGCTTGGCAATGGTATTTGCACTAGAGAAGTTTTGACACTATCTATTGTCAACACATTTCAAGTTCTACATGGTATCTGTTACTTGGATCTCCTCAAATAGAGGTGAGAGATACACATCCATTTCTTTTACTTATATACTTAGGAATCAATAAACTGGGAATGAGATGGCTCTTCTTGGCCATGTGCCATGGAGAAATGTTGTAGTTCAATAAAAGCACATGTCAAACACTGTAAGGTTGCTCATGCTCTAAATATTTACTCCATCCATTCCATATCAAGGGTTGTGACTCTTTTGAAAAGTCAAAACACTAGTCTTCAATATGTTTCAATGCCTTATAATCCATACAAAAGTGTAGCATACCAACATAGGAACTATTTCTAGTGTGTCAAGGGACACTAGATTCTTCACCTTGAATATGTGTTTGATTTGTTATATAAGTGCAAGTGACAAATCTATTTCATTAATACTATCTCACTTTTTTTGCAGAGAATTACAATATAAACACATAGTATTGTAAGCATAATCTAACTTTTCAAAGGTACCATTTTCCTTATTGCGAGTGTATTGCATGCCATTTGGTGATGGCAAAATAGGCTTTGGGTTTATTTTCAATACGTTAACAAAAAATAATTATGACCCTAAAACAAACATTATGGTGTATGCTACAAACCATAAACTATGTACCTAAATGAGGTCACTACATTGGTGTCACTCCATCAATAAAGGGATTCAAGCTCAATAATAATAAAGATGCTTTGAGCCTAGCTATTCTTGACCTCTTTTAGGAAGTAAATTGGCATCTTTCTTCAAGGTGTCAACATGTATGTCAATCTATTCAAGGAGATCGTCCATCCTTTGATCCATCTCGAAGCCTATTGCATTATGAACTATCATACTAAGATTGCTAGGTGTATGTATAAAAGAAAATATAGCACTTCATATATGTGCCGATATCTTAGACTTTGCATAACTATGTATATATATCATATATATATTTTTCCATCTCTAGTTTGTGAGTTTAGATGAGCAATGATGATTGAGTGAAATGGCAAGCAAGAATACAAAGGTCACCTCACATGTTATGACATGCACATTGGAAACTTGAATGGTTAAAGGCACTAAAATAGTGGCAAAGACATCAAAAAGTTACAATGTTAAAAAAGAAGCCTTGAAATTGATCAATTTTGAGAATTACTAATTTTAAAATATTATTTTATTGTTCCAGATTTAAAATTTTCTCACTTACTAGATCCCATGCATATTTCTAAGAATGACATGGCCAAGTCTTTTTGGAAGCATCTTATTAATGAGAGGGATACATGATTTAAAATTTTCTCACTTACTAGATCTCGTGCATATTTCTAAGAATGACATGACCAAGTCTTTGTGGAAGCATCTTATTAATGAGAGGGACACACAACCAATGTAAGCTAATATATAAGATTTGAATATTTAGCATTAGCAAAAATAGGGATCCAAGAGGACCCTTTAGAATAGGATTTAATCCATTTCCTAATTACAAAGTATTTCAGCCAAGTCAACAGAAGAAGAGGGGATGTTGTGCACATTCCATCCACTCATTTTTTTGTATGGCAACCAATCCTTATTTTACTCATAAGAAAAGTGCTATTGCCAAAGATGATATTTGTTTTTGAAATCTATAACTCATAAATAGGCTTCTTAGTTGCCAAATGCAAAGAATGGAGTGTCCTCATCAGTATCCCACATGCATTTTGTCTCTGAAAAGACATAACCCACACAAAAGTAGTGATCTGCGATATGTGGCTCTTGATAACTTATACAATATCTACTTAAGATTCAATCTCACAATCTTTGCTTTGGCATACCAATTGCCTATCCATTAAGCTAGGGTTTTGTGTGAGGAAGTTTGTAACCCTACTTAAAAACCCAAAAATTGAAGGAAGCCTTTTTACACTCATATGTCATGTCTGTTGCTAGCCTTCATCATATAATAGCCAACAATTGATAGAAAAATAGAAAAAGGAAAAATTACACAAGGGAAGAAAACTCCAAAACTTGCACAATATAAGATTTTGTACAATCTCCCCCCATGTATGGGTGAGGATCTCCTCCATACATATACATATAATATCCAACATTGAAGCTTTTATGGTTAAAATACATTGAGTATCCTTTTTGAGTTCTTGATTTTTCTTTCTTGGCATGACTTGATTTTTTACAAAAAAATAAAACAAACTTTATTTTAAATGTCTTTACAATAAAAATAATAGCATGTCTTTCCTAATAAATATATCAAAATTAATCTATTGTGCACGCATGCATGCAAAGTCCTTACACTAGTAGATGCATATAAAATACAATGTTTTCAATAAATTCTCCCCACATTATGAAGGATATAGCTTTTATGTATTAAAATGCACACTCCAAAATATTAATTCTACTTAACGCCTTCTAATTATCTACTAATCACAACACAAAACACATTAGTATTCTTCCATCTATCTACTAGGCAAAATGCAATTAGTATGGCATACATGTGTTCACACGATAAGTTACATATTTTGTGGAAATAGACAAAATCCACAACAATCATAATCATCTAGTTTCATAAATTTCAAAATTAAATATAATTCCATAATATTTAGTGGGGGTTAAAAAATAATTTTTCCCAATTGATAACTCAAAGAAAAATATGCAAGGGTAGCCAACCACATGCAGGCCCTACCTCCTATGGTGAATTTTCACTATATACTAGTGATGTCTCTTGTGGCAAATCTACACTATACAATTCTAGCTAGTGTTGCCTCCTACAGTTAGCACTAATTCTTTTTAATTCATTGTGATTTTTCCACAAAATTATTTTTTAGTTGTCTAAATACCTATAATACTGATCTTTTGTTCTAGCAATGGTCAAGGATTGCTTTAGAAACTAAAATTGTAGTATTGGCCTCTAATAAAGAAGAGTCATCTGTTATAGGAGTAATTGGAGGTATTACATTGAATTGTTTTATACCAAACTAATGTTGTATCGCTTTTGCACTTCCTTGATGGCACAATGATGGTATCGCTTTTGCACCCTACCCTAAAGACCTATGAACTTTTTTATGATGTGGTTCTACTTTTGAAAGGTTACATTGTCTACCAAGGACCTCAAGACTCAGTTTTGAATTTCTTAGAGGGTATGGGTTTCAAGTGTCCTAAAAGAAAAAGCACTCCTAATTTTCCACAAGAGGTAACATCTTTTTTCCTTCATAAATCACCATAAATTTTCTACAAGAGGTAACATCTTTTTTCCTTCAAGATGTAATTTTTCTCTTTATGTGTACTTGTTAGTGTGGGATGAAAAACCCAAAGAACTCACCATAAATGCTGCACCTCTTACAGGTTACATCTAGGAAGGATCATGAACAATATTGGGCTGACAAAGCTAAGCCTTGCAAGTTCATCACTGTGAAAGAGTTATCAAATTCTTTCAACTCTTATCATGTGAGTTGCCATGTTCAACAAGAGTTATCTGTGCCATTTAACAAATTAAGAAGCCACCCTGCATCTCTTACCTCTCAAAAGTACAAACTCAATAATTGGGAGCCTCTTAAAGCTTGATTTTGGAGGGAAGCCCTACTTATGAAGCAGAATTCCTTTCTCTATGTTTTCAAAACAATCCAAGTATGCAGCAAATTTTTTTTTCATCAAGACAAAAAAGAAGCACCTGGTGTAAGCTTGCATAATATCTTGTAGACCAGATATAGGTGGTGTAAAATAGGATGCCTGATATTCTAGAGTAGGTAAAAAACTTAGGTACCACACATCACCTAAAGTTTTTGTTCTTGAGAGAAGCTGCACCTGGTGTTTAAAAAGAAAAATGTAGGGTTTTCTTCATAGTTCTTGTTGTGAGAAGTGTGCTAGGATTAGGTCTTATTTTTAAGAAAAATCTTCTCAAACCACAATCTAAGTAGATTAGGTCTTATGACTTTCCTTTATAAAGCATCAAAGTGTGAAGACAAAAGAAAAGGAAAACTCACTAATTTATGTAATGGTATACCCTTAAAAAAATCTTTGTTTGGGGATGTGTGTGTGAAGACAAAAGGAAAAGGAAAGCTCACTAATCTATGTAATAGTGTTTAAAAATCTTTGTGTGTGTGTGTGCATGTGCGTGTGCGTGTGTGTGTGTGGTCAAAAAACTTCTAAAGGAACAAGGGTGCACATGCATGCGCTAGAGTATTGCTCCCTTTTTTTTTGTCTATGTTGGGTTCTAGAAAAGGTTTGTGCCTTACATATTTCTTCAATTACTAAATCATTTAGAGAAATGACACAAAAATATCACAATGGCACTTAGATTGACTAACAATTTTAGCTTTACAAGATAGGAGGTTTGGATAACATCCTTGCAAGGTATATCAAAAGAGCTTGAAAACTTTTTGGATTATTCACTATTTATAATTCTAGCAACATAGATGGATCTTATTTCTTAGGAAACTATCATAAGATGAGATGAGAACTCATTTATTTAGACCTAGAGGAAACTATTATAAGATGAGATGAAAACTCATTTAGTTTGACCACTGGGAGATCATGCACCCTATCATGGACATGTGGTACATCATCCTTATTGGTAAGTACATTATTAGTAACTTGTCTTTCCCAAAATCGATTGTGCATACAAACAATATCTCCTACTAATTATGTCTATGATTGCAGACTTTTGAGTAGGAGCAAGTTGTTAAAGGAGGAAGGCATGATGTTAACAAGAAATGTTTGCCTCAATATATTAATACATGCATTATTAATATATAATTGAATTGTAGCAAAGGTGTGCATGTGCAAAGGAGCCTTGAGATGAAAACTATATGACTTTATGAGCTATGATCCAACAACTATTGTATCTATACTATATCAAGCCATGGAGATAGGACCCAACAACTATTGCAGCTACCCTATATCAAGCCATGGAGATACTATAGGGAGATGACTTGGGGTTGATGACTACAAAATGGGACTAGAAATATATTATTAAATGGACTATTTCTCATATGTCATGTACATCAACAAGGTCTCAATAGCAATCATTGATATTGGTTCTTTGTTGGATCTCTTTGCACCATGCAAATCTCAAAAGCGTCTTGAACCATATTGCAAGGCAACAACTTTTTCAAGCATGCTTTTCCTCTTTGTACATATTTCTCAAGCTTCTCTTTCCTCTCAGAAAGATTGGTACCAAGCTACTTGATAAGCTCTTCTTGGATGACCTTTTGCACCATGTTAAACTACACGTACTCATCTCGCTTGTGGATGTAAGCATTTCCATACTTTGAGAGTATGCTCTTTTCTTAGATTTCTCTTTTAATCAATGTTTTTTCCTTTTTGCATCTTTCTTCTTCTTCCTTCTATGCTCATTTGGCCCCTGTGTCTGGTGTATCTACTTTGTCATGCATGCATTTTGCATCTTCAATTATCATTAGAACTTTAGGTCTGAAGTTGAGCATAAGGAATTTGGGTCTCCTCTTACAATATTACCTTGTTGCTAACTCACTTGGCTCTTGCCAATTTAGATTGGAAGGTTGTAGTGAGTAGGTGCCAATTTAGATTGGAAGTAAAGAATTTAACTCCATTGCAAGCATATCTTCATTTTTTGTTAAGGCCCAAGACATGCATGAATACAAAGTGAGATGTTTGCATGCTAGGTAAGCCTTCTTAACACTCTCTCTATTTGCATGCTAGGTACATGCCCTAATTTTGGGAAGCATGAGAAGAATGGAGAGTGTGTTTCTACATTCATTGGGTGGTAAGGTAATAAGGAGGCCTAAAGTGGCTACTTTGGGGATTCCAAGGTGGAGTGAGAGGAAGATTGATTTGTATGCTTGGGAGTTTGCTGCTCATTTCAAAATCATGCATGAGAGAATTTGTCAATGCATTGGCATGATATTTCCACGTGCATCATAAAGATGTGTGTGAAGTAAGTACTATTTAAAAAAATCTTGGTATAAGCTTTGCAGTGATTCCGTGAATAACAAATTGTCGTTTGTGGACCAAAATGATTTCATTATATCATGAGTTACAAAATTGCAGTACAATTTAATAGGAAAGACTTGGTACAAGCTTTATAATTCTCTGTGATTCTATGAACAAAAAATTGTCTTTCATGGGTAAGATCAGAATGACATATCATTTACATTTTGGGTTAGAATATTGCACTACATATGTATACACAAGGGGAATGTTACTTCAGTACAAATAGACAAATTGATAATTGTAAGGCTATTCTTTAGCTTTTGCATCCTCAGGCTGTTCTTTAGCTTCTCCATCCTTAAGACTTCTCTCCTTCTTTGGAAAAGTTACTTCATCTTCCATACTTTCATCCGTCATCACTAGTTTCCTCTTAGTAGGTGTTTTCTTTGGTCACTCGAAGAACTTAATTACCTCATGCACTCTCGGGTAAGTTACTCATGAATATATGTGTGCATCATGTGGGTTCAAAATAAGATATTTTAAAAATACAAATTTTATACATTTTTTACATATAGAAGGATATAATATAAAGGGGCTATTTATAGATTGAATAGAAAAGGGTTACATTTTCTTCAAGAAAATTCACAGATAAGGATATTTATAAATGGCCTTGAACGCACGTGATGTAGAGGATATACGTATAGTAACTTCCCCGATCAGACACTCTTTTCTCCTTGTGCTTTAGAGGGGATGGACTAAATTTCAATGGAGAAAGCTTAGACATGCCCTTCATTTTGGTCCCCTTTTGTTTGGACCTTGGAGACTTCTTTTTCTTGGTGGTTGCCATTTCTTGCCTTTGCCCTTGGTTGTTGTATGTCCTTTGGAATTTTTAGCTAGGAGAGGGGAATCTGGGTCCACTGGTGTAATTGCCCTATCTAAAACTAGTTCAATACACCTCTCTCGTATCCACCACATGTATGACTCATGTTAGTCTCTGCACTATAACAAAGCACACAAATTATTTGAAGTAGCAAGAGAATTTCACTATAAAGAGGATAAAGCTTAGGAGACTTACATTCACCCCCTCTACATTCAGTAACTTTGAATCTATTATCCTCGAAGCATTTGAAACCACTCTCCAGCCACAACTATGTATGTCGTTTTGCAATGGGACCTCTTGAAGCAAAAACTCTAAAGGTCTCTGAGGATCAAAAATCCTTTCAAAGCTGGTGTCCAAGTGGGTAGTAACAAGTCTAGCAGCGCTACACATATTAACTTATTAGAAAATATTATAAACTTTATACAATAAAAGATAAAATATACATTGTTTATTGACAATAGATCTTTGATTGGCCATAGATTCCTGAAAAAGAATTCATAAAAATGACCTCTCTTGCAGGAATGTCGATATAGATTAGGCTCCAATGCCCTCTGCAAACCAAAACACAAGTGAGAAATAACCCTAAAGACAAATCATCAAGAGATAGAATGTTGAAGAAAGTACCTTTCAATATATGGAAAAAAAAATATGATGGTTTGTGACACTATCAAAGTGCTTAAAAAACCTTGCAATATTTGAATTAGATTTTGAAAAAAAATCTACAGATAGAAGTGGATCAATAACAAATATACCCTTAGCAATATCAATGCTAAGATAAGTAACATATGCCATGTATACAAAGTAAAGAATGAATACGAGAATGAGTGCAATATAAGGACCCTTGGAAAAATTCATTATAAATAAAGAGAAGCAAAAGACCTTACCTCAAACAACAATAAACTACTGAATCTATTAGTTGAGTATCCCTTTTCTCAAATAGGATCTTATCCTCTGGAGAAATGCTGAGGTAGTCTTCTTTCTCAGGACTAACAAAAACATTCACAACCATTTGGCCATACACTTTGCCCATCCTCTCCTAGTTCACCGGGCCAAGAGATAAAATCTTTATTTGACAGATTAGATCCTCATTTTCTATTACCTCTTTCATTTTCTCCTCCAAGACAACCTCCTGCTCATTTGCAACCTTTGTAGGATACAAATGGGTAACCTCTTCAATCTTGGGTGCTGGTGGCTCTTTTCTTTGCTTTCTCATGGGTGGAACATTGAGGATTTTAAATGCCTCTTGATTAGCCGATGGAAGAGGCTTCAAAAGTTTGTCAAATCTATATCTAAGTTTGCTAGCCTTCGGGATAAGGTGACTAGTTGACTTTTGAGCTTTCCTGATCTTTGCAAAAAACCTCTGCATGTAAAACCATCTTGACTTTCTCTTATTCCTCACACGGGCTTCCTTGGCAAGCTGCTCCTAAGGAGAAGTTGAGGGCTCAACCTTACCAGATGACTTGTTCTCTGAGGATTCACCCTCACATACTTTACCTTCAACAGTTTGCTCAGCACCTTCTTTAGAAGATTTCTTCACCAAGACCTTCCTTGCAATTTATTTTGTCCTCGCCATTGAAACCAACATGGTGCGATAAAAAAGCTAAATATGAAGACAAGTGACTCCCATCACACCACAACAAAGACTAGATGGAAGTCAAATAAATGCCTAGGCCTTGAACTTCTACTCCTCGCTTTGGAATAAAGGTAGGCCCAATACAATGCAATTGAGTGAATTTGAATTCATGCTTTGCCAATATTGCTTCGTATTGGCGATTCCAACACAACATGAATGCACGAGTCCCTTGTGTTTCTTTTTGCATGCCCTTGCTTCATATTTTCCCCGCTCGCAGTGTAGCATGAGAACACGAAAAGAAGCTCTTTAGCTCCAATACAACCCAATGAAGGATTCTTGGTTCCACAGTGTAGTATGCTATCACGTTATTTTGGACAACTCTGCACCTTTATAGCTTGAATATAATGCGATGAATCATTGTTTCTAAAGTTGGAAAAATATGCTATTGTGCTGATTCAGATGACACCAACATCGGAGGTACAACATCTTTTGATGCTACCAATGTTGAACATATGACAACTATCAATTGGATACATCAGTATTATTGGATGAACGACAGTCATGATGTAAGGTGTGAATTCGTGTTCGCGCCAACTGAGAAGTTCTTATATACTCGAGGGTGTTGATGTCCATGTGTCATGTTCTCACTGGCCGTTTGATTAGGGTTTCTGGAACATTCCTTCTTTTGCCCTCGCACCTATTTAAGGCCACCCAATTTTTTTCACGCGCTTTTCTTTCCCATTTCTCATGCGTTGAACATCTCCATCTCCGTCTCCTTCCCGCACTGCTCCAAACTGTCAGTCTCCTCCTGTCGGCTCGTTCTTCATCACCAACATCCATAATCCTAACTCCTTCTTCATCGAACCCGTCCCCTCCATCCATAATCCCATCTTCAACCTCCACTCACTGCCTCCATACTCCGTCACCCCATCCATCCATACTCCGTGGCCCCCTCAGTAAATACTCTGTGATCCCTTTCGAAGCTCCATAGTCCAACACCCCCTCCGTCAAAGTAGTCTAGCCACGAGTAGATAAATATAAAGGTTTTGATTTTCTTCCTATCACATTGTGTTCTCGTCGAAAACAGCGTTTTCCTTCCCTTGTGGAAATGGTGAGATGCTAGCTTCTGGAGATTTTGAAAAGCTTCTATTTGCATCGTATTTCTAACTCATCCAACACGGAGTGAGGGCTACACTTCAAAGCGCTTATATGTTGATACTCGCATTGTGTGCAAAGCAGTCCAAAACCTCTAGAGCTATTGAATCTCAAGAAGACGTATTGTACAGAGATGTCATACATGTTTGCCTCCACATGTATGAAGAGGAAAAGAGTTCTTGAGCCCACAATGACAAAGGAGTCAATTGCCTCATATGTTTCAATAGCATCTCATATGTCTGTGACAACTCAAGGTTCAAGCAAGGCTTCAAAGAAGGGAAAGGCTTTAAAGTCTCCTGTGAGGATCCTAGGGATGTCTCAAATTACAGATGTCACAGCCTCTGAGAAGCTTTAGGATTTTCTCATAGAAAACAATATTGACATTGCTTTCTATCCAACAGCTAGGGAAATTTTCAATCCAGAGTGGGACCTTGATCAAGTTCTTAATTTCTCAAATGACTTTTGCAAGGAAGATTTTGCAGAGTTTGAAGAGTTAGCAAATCCCGTTGTTCAGTTGGATTCCAAGGAGTATGTTCACACCCTTGTTGGAAGATCAAGCACTGAGAAGTCCTTGTTTACCAAGAAATGTGGTTATCATTGTCTTGATAGATTTTATGCGTTTGAGTTATGCTCTTTACACCCCAAAAAATGCAGGCTTATGCTTAAGTCTACTGCATTCATTGTATTTGCCATTGTGAAATACCCTCTAAAATCTGATGAAAAGCATAACGAAACCTCAAAATTATCTAGTTGTTGCCTTCTTAAAGAGATTGTAGATGAAGTTGATGTTGAGGAGCAACTAGACATCCAGATGGAAGCATTAGTTTCAAAGGACCTAGATGTTGTTGAATTCAAATTAGAGACAGTAATTGAAGAGACCACTATAGAGGTTGATGAGCCATCTAACACTCCTTCAAGCTTCATCATTCCATCTTTGCCTACTTTCCCAATTAAATACAAGGAATATATATTATTGTTTGATCTCCAAATACTTTTCAATTTGAGAGAAGTTTATTGCTTGGCAGTTATTGCAGAGGCATCTATAGATGAAAAAGGTGTAGTGGATGTTGAAAATGAGTCCAAGGAGGACTTACTTAAATTAGATACTCAAATGTCTGATGATAAGTTTATAGATGCATCGAATGCTTTTTCCCTATGTTTAAGCAAGGTTAAAGATGCTGAGAGAGAGTTACAAGCTGCTGACAAAGAGTTTGACCAATTTCAAGAGAAGCTTGGAATCTCCAATTTCAGAAGGGAGGAGTCAGAATATGTAAAGGAGCTCAAGAATATCAAGGAGACATCAATTAGCTTATGGAATCCAAGCAAAATTGAGAGTGATGAAAATCAAATGGCAATGCATTCTTTTTTTTGTGGAACCACATATATTTTTTCATTTTTTTCATTCTGACTGTTGCTTTTACAATTGGAGATTGCAGATGAGGATAATTTCTTGGGAAGAGCCAAAGGATCGAGAGTTGGTGGTAGTTCCCTAAAGGATGTTGCACTTGGGCATTACATATCAAGGATTGATCCCAATATTCTGTTGGTTTTCATAGCACTTTCTCAGAGGAGGCCTCATGGCCAATTTTCTGTGTTAAAGCACTTACAAGGATTCTTGGATACTCAGGTTTGCAGTACAATGCGCACAAAGTTATGTTTTTGTAAAAGACAGCAGCCATCTGAATATTTGCTTATGGTCCCAACTTCTTTGCCTCTAGGGTTGGATACTTCCTTGCATACTCATCTTATGTTTTAGTAGCAAACAAAATAGATATCAAATCCATCATTAGATACAAGAGAAGAAAGTTTTTACGTTATAGAGGAAAAATGTCTAAGGAGGATGAGCATGTAAAGACTCTTAAAAGCTAGCCATATATATGATATTTTGAAAATAGTGTCTGTATTTTAGATTCCACCGCATTTATTGTGTTCTTCATCTTTGAAGTTGTCTTCGAAAAAACCAATTGAATAACTCCTGAAGGGCATTGGTTTTTATTGCTCCTCCTCCATGTCTAGTGCTTCGAAAGAAACACATACGTGCTTGGTAGTGAGATTTCTCCATACCTTGGCTACTGTAATTTGCTAGGGGCCCTTGCTCTTCCACAAAATAAGGCCCATGAATAAGAAGAATATGTTGTGATAACCCAACAAGCAATAATCGGTTTAAATCAGTAAACCTTGTTTTCAAAGCAGAAAGGTTCAAATTTATGTATATCTTACCAAGTAGAAAGTAATATCCTTTTCTCCCCAAGCTTCCTTAATTGCTTGAACAAGATTCACAATTGAACATTTGTACTCTTTCGAATAGTTAGATGTTATTTTTTGTTCCCTGAGAATTTTTAAAAATATGTCAAGGTGTCTCCAAATCTTCATTCTTAGGAATGCAATTCCTGGTATGCTAGCCACATTTGTTGTGATTGCACACAACTCTCTCCAGCACTCCCATAATGCGTTCATTTGTTTACCAATATGATTTCTTAGAAATTGTCTAGCTTAGCACCCCCCATAGAGACATCTACTAAGACCTCTCTTGTTTTCCCTGATGCTATTGGATCCTTTCTTAGGTGAGCTTGACCTCCATGAAAACCCATTTTTGACAATAAAGCCTCACACTTATCAATGCAGTCATCTGACAAAGATACTGGTTTTATTGAATATGCATAGTCAAGATGCAATCTAAGCAACTTATCAATTATTCTAATCTCTGCATGTAATGTACAAATATGAACGTTCCTTAGAGAGATTGAGAGAATAGTATACCACAAGCCATCCATGTTTTTGAACTTGCTCAAATCTATAGAGTTCCGAGTCGGGGCTCTTCTTACTGGCTGCAAAGTACTCCATTCTTTGGATCCCAAACTCTCCTTGCAATAAGTACAAGGATATTTTGCATTGGCCCCATTACTTACTCCAAGCATACATTTGATAGTTTTGAAGTCAGCACTCATATGCCATTCAACATTAAAACTACCAACACCATCGACTATCAACATTTCACCTTCACTTTGAGACTTTATAATATTAGGAATACATGTATGATCAAATAACCATTTCAAGATTTCATGACTTTCAGTTTGTACTTAGGCCGCACCAATCCACCAAAGCTTCATCTCGGATTGTATCTTAAACTGTTGTTCTTGCCCCCTACTAGTACTGTAATCCAATGCCTTGTTCATGATACATATGTTGACTCTTTCTATCTTTTGTCCCTTTTGAATCTGTGCTTTATCCAATTTTAGTGCGAACTTCAAAATACCACCACATTCTTAGACATTAAATTTATACATATGAACCATTGCAATTTGGACTCTTTTAAGATCAATCCAAATATTATTAAATGTTTTGTATTCAAAAAAGGCCTTTGTTTCATGTTTTTCATAGGGCATAGATCCTTCTATAAGGATATACTCCCCAAAAACAATTGGAATCCTACGATTCATAGTTGTCCTAGCAATTGAAACTGCAAGAGGCCGAGGCAAACCAAATGCACTTATTCTATGACATTTAAGATTTGTAAACCACAATTTAGAGAGAGTGCGATAACCTCTATGACTGATACCCATACTGTCACATGTCTCCACTATTTCTTTTGGTTTAACTGTTCCTTTTAAATCTTTCACTAACTCTTTCAGAGTTTGGCTTCTCAAGTCTACATTTTCGGGTGATTTAAGAATCCTTATAATGTCCTTCTTTGTCATGGTTTCTTTAATAAGCTTAATCCTCTCATCATTCTCTCGAATATTAATACCTAAAATATTAGAGACACATCTCTTTGCAAGATTTAGTCTCCTTTTCTTCACCTGACTACACAAGTCCATTATATTTTTAAGTAGTATTTTTCTCTGTCTAAATCCTATTGGGGTTTCTTTCAAGCGCAATAATTTTTCTTGCAATGATACTGATTAGAGTTTTCTAGATTATTAACCTTATCTGTCAGCTCAGAAATAGTTTTTTGTGCTAATGTTAATGCTTCCTTCATTTCGTGCATTTGTTCTCTAAATGTAAAAGATGCAGAATATAACCTCATGCAATAGCCAAGCATCCCATCACAACCATCTCCAACATACCTTATGAAGTCGTGAATATTGTAAAAAGGAGGATATTTACATGTAGAAGGGTCTGGAGGATAAATATTTCCATCCATCCATAAGTCTACATGATTCCTTCCTTGTAATCGCAATATGTTAGCTTCATCCTTGTCCAACAGTGTTCGATGGTGTATACTCCTCCAAGATGAATAGACAGGATCTAATTGAATAATAAGTTTATACTTGCATGGTGGGGTTGCGCTTGTATTTCTAGAAGAGGTACTGGTAAACATTTTGATAGGGAACCCTAAACGGGACAACAATATCATAGAGAAGGAAATAGAACCACAGGAAAGAAAGGTGCAGAAAATGAACATTGAGGAACAAACGAGTGGCGTCTTTTGGTGCGAAAATTCAAAAATACAAGATTTTGCAATTTCCAAGAGAATAAGACTGAAAATGTGACACTTAATGTCCATTAAAGATTGAAGATATTTAATACCCAACCTCTTAAATGAATCATACATTCTCTCATTAATCATGTTTAGGCAGCCAAATTTGGAGGGTTTTCCCCTTCTAAATCTGCTCTAATTAGCAATTTAATCATTTTTTTAGGAGTGCCATTTTGAAACGTTTTTGGCCCTAATGGACCTTCATTAATCGCTTATGGCTAACTTTTAAAAGACGAGCTTTCTTCTTAATGTGCTAATAAAATATCCCAAATCTCTCTCGCACAATTACCTTGTTTCTGTCCTTTCACAAGCTCGTTATATCCACTACTTAATTATGTTCTAGGAGGAACTCTATCTCCAAAAAGAGTAGTTTTTAAGCCTATATTTACATTGACTCTAGTGGCTTGGACTCACTTGTTAATTAGCTAATGCATTGCTTGGGTCAAGGGGCAATGACATAGTATGCAAGGTTTCCTTAGCTTGCTCTCTTGCATAGATTGATTCTTTCCATTTATAGGCTACCATTTCCCTATACCTTTAGCTTTACCCTCGGAGAAGTTACTATATGTATATCCTCTACATCACGTGTGTTCAATGCCTATTTATAAATATCCTTATCTGAGAATTTTTTCTAAATAAAACATAACCCTTTTCTATTCAATGTGTAAGTAACCCCTTTATATTACACCCTTCTGTATATAACAAATGTATAAAAATGGTATTTTGAGAATACCTTATTTTGAACCCACGTGATGCACACATATATTCATGAGTAACTTACCCGAGGCTTTACCTCGATAGGTGTGACATGTTACCACCCTACTAGAATGTAACATTAAAGACCATTAACACTTTTTAATGGTTGTATGATGATTACAAATCCTCTTTCTCTCTATTGATTCCTCTATAGTTTAGAGTTTTTTTATGTCCAACATCAAATCACTCATAAGGTTTTTTTCAAATGAGTCATTTGATGGACATCAAATGACTCACAAAGTTCTTTCAAAGGTCTACTTCTTTCTCAATCAATGTCTTTTACAGGCTGCCCAAATTGATGCCTACATTGTTGGGTGTCCAAACATTTGTGAACTTCCCACCTTGTGCTTATGTGGCTTCAACAATGGTTTCTCTCATCTCATATTCTTTCTTGCTACGACTACCCCTTTACGCTGTGTTGTTGCCTAGCTTGCAGAGAGATGGTAGTGGTGTGGGCTGCTAATATCATCATCCTGTAAGTTTCTTTCTCCATCAGCAACAAGGTTTTCATGCTTTTTTGTAGGATTCTTGAAGGGTACATATGGTAGATCGGTACAACAAGTAGGATCGGTTCAATGTTAAAGATTGATCTTTTCCATTCTTGAGTTGTATAGATTCAGTGGTCATGCAGATAAGACATATTTGTGCCACAGTAATTCAATGATGTTGATAACAAGTATGACATGTATTAGATTGGTAAAGTAGAAATCAATAGCAATAGCAGCACAGAAATAATAAGAGAAAGAGGAGGTTAGATACTGGAAGGAGAGCTGCCAAATGTCCTTGGAGATGATGATGTTGATCCGTTGACATATACATTGATGCTAGTGTAGAGAAGCATCATTTGGAAGACATCTCTATGTAAAAGACACCAAGGAAGAAAGGAAAGCCACTAACACTCTGTTGAAAGATGCCTTCTATTGCCAAATCCTAGAAGGAGCTCAAAACGCTCCAGGACATGAAGTGGAGGTCTAGGACTAATGACACAATAGACATATTGATGCTACAAGTGCATTCACCATGGTCATCATTGATACTGCAATCTCATTGGTAGAAGCTTCTCCTCCTGGAACATTTTCTAGAGTTTTCTACTACTAGAGACAACCTTATGCACTCCATTTATTACCCTTCCTTCCATGGTGCAATGTCAAGGTCACATAATGTGAAAGAGAGATTCTCATAATAGAGACTCATGTTAAGAAATTAAAACACATATTGGTTTATGCTCGTGCAAGAAGCTATGCCTGGGGAAAATAGGACATAAAGACAGGTAGCATGATACATAAACGCAAGGAGGTCATAAAGTCAGGTAGGGTAGCTGCAACCTTGCTTTGATGGAGACTATGGCAAGCACTCCATGGACCCTTGCCAATCTAACCTTACTCAAAAGTGTAGCCATAGAACTATGCGTAAGTGCAAGCTTGGTCTTTGTGAGGTCTGCATTGTTTGGACTAATTGACTACTATGCTATCAGGAGGGAGCTTGGAAATACACATATGAAGTTTTGTTGTGTAGAAGCATTGTCCATGATGAGAGGTACAAAATGTTTGATTATTTCATTTTGTTAGAATTACTAGATTCATTGTTTCATTTTGCTTTAGTAAGGTTAGCATCAATAGCAATTAGTTATGTTGGGGGAGTGTTTATTTTATTTTAATGAAGAATTTAGCATTAGTAGCAATTAGTTATGTTGGGGTAGTGTTTTTTTAAAAGCAAAACCTTGTTGTACCAGTCAGCACAATCTATATAAGTTAGTGATGATCATACTAGCTAGTACTTCTTGGTTAGGGTGAGGAACATGCTTGAATACCACATAGAGATTTGGTTGGACCCTAAGGTTTAAAAAGTAGATGATCCATAATAACTGGAGAATTATTCTTGATCCTCATTAGTCTAAGAATGAAGAGCTTGTTCTGAAGACATGCTTCTAACATTGTTTCGGAAGAGCTTGTTCTAAAGAGATGAAAACATGCCATTTGCTAATACTAATAGTGTCCATGGAAGGAACAAACAATTTTCTATTGTAGATTTTTGCAGATAAGATTACTCTGTAGTAGTTTAGTTGAGATTAGTCTGGTAGAGACTATACATGCTCTTAGAGTTAAATGGGAGAGATTAGTCTGAGACTCAAAGCATACAAGGAGACAAGGTGCCTTCTTGGACATTGGGATTTCGGCACCTTCTTCCACCTAGGGATCACATGGTTTAACATTACAAAAATCTAGACTAACATTTTTATAAGTCCTTGTATTAGACAATCTTCCTTGAGAGCAGCCAACCTTTGTGCCATAAACACCATTTTCACTTGTGAGTGTCTTGGTGAATCAAGCAAAATAGAAATAAATTATCCAACTCCCACTACCAGCTTGCATGAGCCCCTCTTGCCCTCTTCTTTCGCTAGTAGCTCTCATACTGCCCTCCTAATGTAGGAGTGAGAGACCCTGCTAGATTGGACCATGGCTATTCCATGAGCTCTAGTGGTTTTTTCATGTTGTCATGGCACATGTTGGAGAGTAGGAAGAAGCTCCAATACCAATGTAATGCCTAATTAGGATCCACCTGCACTAGACACAACACAAATAAGCAAATAAACACATCATTTGAAATTATTGATCCCTACATTGCTGAAGTCCCAATTTTCACCAACAAAAATCTTAATTTTGATGCACAATCACTATCAAAACTATGTCTAGGACAACAATTAACAACACAGTGCATGCCTTTCTCCTTTGAAACACCCCCTATCATAGGCCCTATCAAAAAGCATGTGGATAGACATGTTTGGGAGTACAATCACTAGCATCAATGGGTAAGCTAAGGGTTGTAGGCTCAAGGTGACATGTGAAAGAAGTAGGAGATGTATTCAGTAGAGATCACGCTAAATTCCATGATGCACAGAATTAATAGAAGCAAACTCAAAAATGATCCCTTTTGTATCGACTTCTTGAAGCTTAATGAATTAATAAGAATCATTGGGCATATTGGATTTGAAGGAGTGTCTTACTACTGAGTTCTCTTGAGACCATCTATGGATTGGTACTTTAGTTCACCCTGGATATTCAATAGCTAAGACTAATCTAACTTCTTGTGGAATATTTGTTGCTTGTAGGACATTTTTCATGGGCATCATCATTTCTAATAGGAGTATCAATGTTGAACTAGCAAATCAAGAAGTCTTTCTTGTGAATCTTTGTCTAATCTTTTAGATGAAGCCCATGTGCATTTGAAACCTCACTATTGAGAGACTTGTTATATCTAGCAGCTTGTGCCTATGGAGTCAAAGTGGTCATGGTAGCAGCTCTTCTAGACACAAGTAATGCCAACAAGGTGCTTGGAGGAGGGGAAGCATATCAAACCATGGACTACCACCACAAGGTATGTATCCTTATGAAGGAAATCCATAAAAGGTACAACTCTTGCTACTTTGGTGCTCTTCCATTAGATGCACCTCTTGCTACTTTGGTTGTAGCAAGCCCAATAAAATTTTAGATTGCTTGATGGATGTGTATGTTCCATCCACCTATCTAAACAACTTGTTAAAACAACGTTTCTGCATTTCTGTTCTTCATTTCTGCAAAATGTGTTAGATTGTGGTTTCAAGGATCTTAATGGAGCTCCTTGGAACAATAATATCAAGCTATGAAATGCACTCATCTTTGAGCCTCATATCAAATGTTTGATGGAGGAGACATTAAGAAGACCTTCAACATGTCAATGACAGAAACAGGGTAACTAGTTTGCTATGAACTTTGTGCTCTAATGTCATCATTGTGAAAGCTAGATTTCAACTAGTTCATTATTTTCTTTTATCTCTATTATAAACATTATCATGGATATTTTTGTCCTATGGGGTTGTTAGGAAGACCAAGAGTGAGTAAGAGAGGATTTATGAGAGTTAGAATGGACTTGTTATGTTATTGTTGGATTGATAGGTGATATATGCATGTCTTTATATGAATTGGTTTTTGTTGCTGCAACTGGGTACTCTCATGAGAAATGTGAAGGGTTTATGCATGTTCGAGATGTTTTCTCCTTAGATATTCTACTTGCTTGCAACAATTAGGAGGACTTGAAAGATCATAGGAATGATAGGTCTAAGAAAAGTTTCCCAAGATGAGATTGTGTTTGTGAATTTTGGTTGCCATATCTCTAGATAAAGGCCCAAAGGAGGGAGATTAAGGCTTCATGACAACATCAGAAGGAAATTTCTCAAGAGAGGAGAAAAGGAGAAGAATGCAAGAAGTGAGTCCTCTTCTTCAAATGCCTAATTTACAGTTGTTTCTTTTCTTTAAGATTTCAACTCAATTGAAACTAACTATTTCAAACACTTTACTGACAGATTATGTGTCTTTGAGCTTCTTTAGTTCAACTTTTGAGCTTGATGGATATCCATGTGTAAGAACATGAATTTCAACATGTCATGAGAAATATCTTGCAAATGCAATGCATGAGGTTGTTGTTGTGCTTGTCTCTTTATGTGTCATTGAATAGGTGAGAAGGCAGTTTCCAAGAGCTAACAAATAAACCCTTACTCTCATCATATAATTCCAAGTGATACAATTCATATCATGTTTTAACATTGGTTCAGAGGAACCCCCAAGTCCCCCACCTTGAAGCATAAGCAAATAAGGTAGCTTCAATTCTCCTTAGTTTCCAAAACAAGAGTTGAGAAAAAGATGCCAAGTTAAAGTTAAAGATGGAGATTAATGGACTGCATCTTAGGATACCACAACTCTTATATGCTCTTGGAGGTTTGGCAACAATGATGGGTTATTGGATTCTTTTGCTTGGCTGGAAAGCATTGGAGAAATAGAATCTTCAAGTTGCACTTAGGATTACTAACAAGCCTAAGAGATATAGATGGGTTGATACAGAGTTTAGAGGAAGTATAGTAGTCAAAGGATCAACTTAGGACTGTAAAGTAAGAAAAATAAGTGTGTTGTGCATCTATGTTAATTGTATTGTGCTTGGAAAAAGCACAAGTATTTGATCAACTTTCAACATAGGCTTTAACATCTTAGACCTCCAATGCAGGTTCAATGCTAAGTGATGATTAGAAACAACAGCCATGAACAGGGAGTAGTAACAACAGGCAGAACACAGTTGCTTTAGCATGAAGAGCGAGCTGTCCACCTGGAGCAGCCATATTAGGTCCAAGTACAAGTTAGAACTCAACTAGTAGGAATAACTTTTATGTAAGAGTATCATAGCAGCAAGGAAGTAAAATATATGTGGAGTGAAGTCTCAAAACACCCAAGTCTGGAGCATCCCCGGTCATGCCTTTAGGTAATTATGTAGCTATAGCAGCCACAAGACATGCCTTCAATTTAAACTATAACTGCAATAAGCAACACCATCTAGGAATGGAAACACAGCAACTATAGCCTTCAAAACTACAAAACAATGTAGGGGAGAAGCCGTTTGGATTTGATCAGCAGCCCACAAGCACTACATGACACAAGAGCGGCCTCAAGTACTAGAAAATGCAGCACCCACCACGCACCATGCTTTCTGTACTTGCTACTAGCATAGCTAATATACTATGGATATACTAGCTGAAATCTGACTACCTCACCCCCCTTTGTAGGGCCTAGGTAGGCTGGTCAGGTTGCATGTCTGATCAATATATTGGGCATTTCTAGTTGACCAAGCCAACTTGGCTTTTCCACTATCAGTGTTCATTGCATCACTCATTTAACAAATCTTGGGGAATTGCTCTATGACTTTGCAAGAACCTTTCTTGTGTTTCATGGAATGGGCATGGAATAAAGGTATGCATTCCTTGTCTCTAAGAAAACTTTTTAATTGTTCTTCCAAGTGAATCCCCGTGTTTTTCAAATTTAGGTATCTTAATTGTGTATAATAGAAGGAGACACCATGAGAGCACCATTCTTTGTAACGATTAATTTTGAGCACATCATGACCATTGACTGGTATACATCATGAGACATGTTCTTTTGCAAGGAATGAGAGTGTTGCAAGTCTTGAGAAGACTCCATAGATTTTGGCAGCTCCTGATAGCTATTATACTTAGTGGTGGGTAGCCATTACAAAGACCAGTTTTAATTGCCTACTTGAATACCAAAGGAACACTTACACCATGACATCACCATCATCATTAGCTTCTCTGTCTATTGCAATCATGGGGGCACACAAGTGAGAATATGATAAATGCAGTTGTTTGTTTATATGCTTGAGAACTCCAACATGCAATAGCTAAGCTAGGCTAGGCTAGGCCTTAATGTTAATCAATCTTAATCATGGTTTTATAATATCCTTATCACATTCTCATGTTTATACATATTTGTGTATTCTAGAGGGACATGCATGCCATAACCATCGATAGCTAAGTGGAAGTTTGTAACAATATGAGCAAGCCCTTCTTCGAGAAATTGCCAATAAACTTGTTACTAACGTTGGCATCGATGCAAGTGATAGAAACTTTTCAATTCTACGTTGGGGTAATGTACAATTCGACACCTCTATTTACCATTTCATAAGCATTAGGGATCAACGTGAGTAACAATATAGTATCACCATGTTATGGCATCATATAGATTATTCGAATACTCTGTTTAATAAAATTATCTATATACAAGCTTTTTTTCGACATAGGAAAAAAGCCTATATAGGAAAACATTATCTATTTAGGAAATTTTTCTTGACATAGGAAAAAAAAACCTATGTAGTAAAATTTTTTTACATAATCTATTAGATGTGTATTATGTCTTATTTGAAATTAATTAAACAATCTCTATATAATTTTCTAGTTGAAAATTTGCTAGATAATTTTCTACTTAGGAAATTCACGTAAGTAGGAATATGCAAACTAAGAAAAATGCAATATTGTCAAGTTAGAGAAAAATTAGAATCACATAGGAAAATTTCTATGTACAGAAATTACCATATGTAGGGAAACATGTGGAGAATTTTTCCTGCATATGAAAAGTAAAAAAATTCCTATCAATTCCCTAGTTAAAATTACACATAAGTAGGGAAAGTAAATAATAGAAAAAGTGGAACATTGTCTAGTTAGAGAAACTAGGGAATCGCAAAGGAAATTCCATAGGGAAATAAATTCCCTACATAGGTTTTTTTAAAAAAATTTCCTAACTAGGGAATTTTTTTCCTAGGAAATAAATTCTCTGCATCGGGAAAATACATTTCCTACATAGATGATTTTTTTTAAATTTTCCTAATTAGGGGATTTTTCTTCTAGGGAATAAATTCCCTACATAGGGGATTTTTTTCTTATCTAGGGAATTTTCTATGCGATTCCTTAGTTTCTCTAACTAGGAAATGTTCCACTTTCCCTACTTAAGCGTATTTTTAATTACGAAATTGATAGGGCCTTTCCTTTTTTTCCCATGTAGGAAATGATTAAAAGTTCCTTGTGAAACACAAGTTTTATCTTCAAATGTATGTACTATTGAGCGGTCAGTGAAAGAGACTAGTTGGTGTGTTACTGTGCATTTGTTGTTGTAAAAGATTGCAGAAGGCTTGCTTACTATTTTGTATCAATTTTTTGAAAATGGTAGAGAACAGTGGAAAACCCATAATTGAGAAGTTAGACAAGAACAATTATTGATCATGTAAGTTTTGTATAGTGAACTTTTTTTATTGGAATAGGTCTTTACGAGCTCATTTTAGATGGAGAAAAGAAACCAAAGCTAAGTAATCTTGTGATTGCAAAAGAATTAAAGGCATGGAAAGAATGGAGTATAAAAGACAAAAAGGTTATGTATTGGCCATCTACAGTCATTAACTACACTATGTTGGGGTATGTAAAAAATGGAGAAACCTCACATGTAGCTTGGACAAGCTTTGAGAATATGTTTTCAATATATATAAAGGCATAGAAGATTGAACTCAAGCAAGAATTGAATAGTTTGAAGAAAGGGAAGACATATGTAAATTAGTATGTTTTAAAAGTGACAAGCATTGCAAATGCCTTAGCTATTGAGGCAATGCCAAATGATGATGATTTGGTTTCATCTACTTTCAATGGCCTCAATAATGAGAAGTCTTGGAAATCATTTGTCACCTCTGTATATGTACATAAGTCATTTCCAATTTTTGATGAGTTGGTCTCTCTCATGATCACTAAAGAGATTAATATGTAGGGTGAATCATCTTAAAGAAGTGGTGAATGAGTCGAAGCATTTTACTCAAATTGAGAAAGGGGATGTAGTAGATCCTTTTCAAGAGGTCATGGTATGGGACATTCTAATGATAACTAGTAAAAAATGTTGAATAAGCAATTTGGTGAAATGCACATTTCAGGAGGCCTGGAAACTTTAGAGGAAAGGGGAGCTCCAGAGGAAGAGGTGGATGGCAAGACAAAGGTAATGGAAATTCTAGTATTGTTTATCATTATTGTGGCAAAACATATCATATTACATCCCATTGTTATGCTAAGAAGGATGATATCCATAGTGGTAAATTGTATATTACATCCCATTGTTATGCTAAGAAGGATGATATCCATAGTGGTAAATTGTAGCAATGAAACTATGTATCGTCTTTATAACAAAATGAACAAAAATGAGCTTGTTTGTTATGAAACATATGACAAATACTATTATAGGAAAGGGGACATATGATATATTGATTCAGGTGCATCTAATCATATGACTAGTCATGTTGAATGGTTTAGAGAGATGCAAGATTTACAAAATCCATCTTATGTGTAGATGGGTGATGATTCATGCCACCCAATTTCTAACATTAAAAAGATTCCCTTGCTCTTACATAATGGTCGAACAAAGAGTCTGTCTATCAGATGTATTATATGTGCCATCCATCACAAAGAATTTAGTGTTGTTGATCAAATGGTAGAGCAAGGGTTGTAGGTTTGATTTAATGTGAAAGGTTGCTTGGTGGAAGACCTTAATGATAAGTGTAGGTTGGTCACAAAAGAAATTAGAGTTAGCCACATGTTCACTTTAGATGTTGGAATTCCTATTATGAATGTTGTTATGTATGCTAAAGGCAAAGGAGTAGTTGCAAAAATTGAAATATGAGACAAATATATTGGAAATACAAATGTACAAAGGTTGAAATTAATGCATTCCAAAGGGTTGATTATAGAGCTACATACTTTTAGAGTTACATAATATCTACCGTCACATTTATTGATTATTGTTCAAGAAAGATGTTGGTATAAGGAAAATAGTGATGTATTTGAATAGTTCAAAACTTCTAAGGCTACCGTTGAAACAGAAATAGGCTTGAAAGTTAAGTTTTTAAGATTAGATAGAGGGGTAGAGTACCTCTCTAATGAGTTTAGTGCCTTTTTGAGATCTCATAGGTATAATCCCATAGAAAAATGGAGAGCAAAAATGAGAAATATATATATTGTAGAAGTTGCAGGGGAATTGATGGCTGAAATTTTTTTGCCATAACATTTTTGGTCTGAAGCTATTCAGACTAATTTCTATATTATGAGCAGAACTCCCACAACCGTAGTTCATGGAATGTACCCTAAAGGATACTTTACAAGTAAGAAGTCCGATGTGTCACACTTGAACGTGTTTGGTTGTATTGCATATATTCATGTGCCAAGTGAGTTATGAAAGAAGCTTTATGAAAGGTGAGAAGGATCGAAGTTTGCACGTGAGAGCTATGGTGAGAGAGCAAGAGCAAGAAAGAGAGAGACGAGAAATGGGAACTCCAACAGTCACAATGTGTGACGGGGCCTTCCTTTATTCAAACTGTCACTAAAAGAATAAAGAATAAAGTGACGGTGATGGGCACCCGCTACTTGCAGTGTGCAGTGGCGGTGACCATCAGTGTAGTAATACACGGGCGACTAGGCGGAGGCGCCTTTACCCCCAACAACCTCCCACTTAAAGGCGAATCTGCCCTAGTGAGGAGTGAAAAGAAAAAAAGAAAAAAGACAGTACAACATATACACATGTACAACAGGATGAGGAAAGACGTCATCTCATCCCACGCCCATCAACCTCCTGAGGAAGGCAAAGAGCTCTGTAGAGAGGATTTTCGTGAGCAGATCTGTAGGATTCTGGTTAGTCGAGATCTTGAAAAGGTCAACAAACTTGTCCTCAACGACCCCACGTATGAAGTGATATCTCACCTCAATGTGTTTCCTCTTTGCATGGAAGATTGGATTCTTGGCTAACTAAATAGCACTCATAGAATTCGAATGCACTGTAGGGATAGCATCAATACCAAGGTCAGCAACCAAACGACCCAACCAAATGGCCTCCTTGCAAGCCTCAGTGGTTGCAACATACTCTGCCTCTGCAGTAGAGAGGGCCGTGCATTTCTGCACCCTGGATATCTAAGAAACAACACCTCTAGCATAGGTGAATACATAGCCGGAAGTGGACTTCCTACTATCTGCATGTCTTGCATAATCAGAGTCAGTGTACCCCACGACTCCTGTATCGTGGCTGCCATAGCATATACACATATCTGCAGTGCCCTTCAGGTACCTCATGATACCCTTCATGGCATCCCAATGCTTTTGGCCAGGTGTAGCCATATAGCGTGCCACAACACTAACTATAAAGGCAATATCTAGACGAGTGGCTATCATGGCATACATAAGACTACCCACTACGGATGCATAGGGAATCTTGGCCATCTTGACTCTCTGCTCATCTGTCTGCAGACAATTAGCTTGTGATACTTTCACATAAGAAGGCAATGGATAGCCAATAGGCTTTACGTCCTGCATGCGGAAGCACTCAAGGACTTTATGAATGTACTCCCTTTGTGACAAATAGAGGAGTCCTTGATGCCTGTCACGTCTAATGTGCATACCAAGTATGTGAGAGGCATGTCCCAGATCTTTCATCTCAAAGATCTTCTTGAGCTGAGCCTTAAGAGCATCTAGCTCATCATGAGCTTTCTTTGCTATCAACATATAATCCACATAGAGTACCAAAATCAATAAAGAACCATCACGGGCTTTCTTCGTTTAAAGACACGAATCCATAGCACTCCTCCTGTAGCCCTATGAGTGCATAAATGCATCAAACTTATGATACCACTCCCTAGGTGCCTGCTTCAAGCCATAATGATTTTTCTTCAGTTTGCACACTAGGTGCTCCCTGCCAGGTTCTGCAAAGCCCTTAGGCTGCTCCATATAAATCTCATCATGCAAGTCCCCATGTAAGAAAGCTGTCTTGACATCCATCTAGTATAAATCCAAGTCAAGCTGAGCAACCAAAGCCAAGACTAAGCGCAGGGTGGTCATCTTAACCACAAGAGAAAAGACCTCATCAAAGTCCACACCATGCTCCTACTTAAAACCCTTTGCTACCAATCTAGCCTTGTACGCTGGCTTGGGGTGTCCAGGGGTACTTTTCAGCTTGTACATTCACTTGCATGGCAAAGCCTTCTTGCCCATAGGCAAGGAAACCAAATTCCAAGTCTCATTCTTATGCAAGGAGTCTATCTCAGACTACATAGCCCTCTTCCAAGAGTGACTGTCACCCCTGCGCATAGCCTCATCATAAGTGAAAGGCTCTCCTGCATCTGTAACCAAGACATAATGCATCGAGGTCTGAAATGGATCAGGTAGACATTTGTCTCTAGTAGACCGTCTCATGGCAGGCTCTGTTGCCTGCCCAGCTACTTGTCCAACACCCTGGCCATGAGCATCTGATGCAGCTGTAGGCTGTCCAACTGGCTGTGCGGGAGCCCTTGGCTCTTCCTAAAATATGACCTTGCGGATCTCAACAACTCTCTCAGGTTGCCTATGCATCTTGTCTTCATGGAAGACTACATCATGACTGCGGATGACTTTCCACGCCTGTGGATCCCAGAGATGGTAACCCATCTTGCCTGCATTCCCATAACCAAGGAAAATGCATTTGACACTCTTAGATCCAGCTTACTTCTCTTGTCCCTGGGCACATGGCAAAATGCCTCACATCCAAAGACATAGAGATGCGCATAAGAGGGAGGTTTTTTAGTCCATACCTCCTCTGCAACCTGGAAATCCAAACCACTAGAAGGTGATCTGTTTATGACATGCACAACTGTACTAACTACCTCAGCCCAAAAGCTCTATGGTAGGCCTGCATGGCTAAGCATACTGCGTACATGCTCCTGGATGGTTCTATTCATCCGCTCAGCCAAACCATTTTGGTGGGGGTGTAGGGGGCAGTCAACTGACGCTTAATACCCCTCTCATCACATAACTGCTCAAAAGCACGTGAGACATACTCACCCCCATTATCTGTCCTTAGGCATTTTAGCCTATAGCCAGACTGGTTCTCAACCAATGCAAGCCATCTTTGAAACACAGTCAAGACATCGGAGTTCAGCTTAATGGGATAAGCCCAAACTTTCCGTGAAAAATCATCTATGAAAGTAACAAAATACTTGGCACCACCCATAGATTGACAAGGCATGGGCCCACAGACATCCGAATGTACCAATGCCAAGGGCTCACTCATACGTGGCCTACCAGACTTCTATGCGTAGACCTAGTCTGCCTGCTATAAAGACAATGCTCACATGAATCAAAACATGCATAATCAAGGGATGTTAAGTACTACAAACCAGAAAGCATTTTCATTCCCTTCAAAGACATATGGCCCAAATAGGCATGCCAAAGAGATACATGTGGGATAGAACTCACAGACAAAACATGATCAAGGGAAGAAGCGGATAGAATCAAGGGATAGAGGCTGCTAGCCTTGGCACCTCTCGCAATCACAAGTCTGCCATGAGTGATCCTCCATGCAGAGTCTCCAAAAGATACATGATAACCTGTGTCATCAAGCAATCTAGCTGACATGAGACTGCGTGTCAAAGCAGGTACATGACGTACATCCTGCATAACAAAATTGCTGCCAGAAGGAAACTGCAGCCTAACATCACCAATGCCCACAATATCAAGAGAGCTGTCATCACCCAAGTACACAGAACCCGAAACAGTACGATATGAATGAAACCACTCTCGGCAAGGTGTCACATGAAAAGATGCACCTGAGTCTAAGAGCCAACACTGTGCATGCATAGAGTGTATCTCTGTCATGTGCGAAGCACTAGAAGAAGCTGCAAGGATATAATCATCATCAACATCCTCACGCTACATAACATTGATCTCTTCAATTTTAACACTGGACTTTGCAGGCACTATGCTGCGATCTGAAGACTTATCCTGCACTTTGTCTTTACCCTTATCTTTGCACCTTTCATTGCGTAGTTCATGACATTGTGGCCTAATATGGCCCTTTTTTCCACAATGGTGACAAGTGACATCTGCATTCCTGCCATGGGATTTGCTATGTGACTTCCCACGAGACTTGGACCGAGATTTCTGAGAATCCCGTCCACGGCCACTGCCACTGCCATGCTTTCCATATCCATCATTCTTGCCTCTAACTGTCATAGCATGCAACACACGAGAGGCATCCAAATTCTTATGGTTAACCTCTTCCTGCAAAAGAGCACTCTCAACATCAGATAATTTCAAGGTAGCAGTAGAGGCACATAATGCAGTGCGGAATACATCCCATGACTCATTAAGAGTACCAAGCAAGAAAAGAGGAGTGACATCCTCTGCAAAAGTGATGTCTTGCGAAGTCAAGTTCTTGAGTATAGCATGGAACTGGCTCAAGTGAGCAGACATAGTCACATTCTCCTTCATGCGCAGATCCATAAGCTGCTTCCAATACATCTGACTCGCTGGACTTTTCTTGTCATAGAGATTCTTGATTTTATCCCAGAACTGTCATGCACTCTGTTCTTCCTCAAATACATTGTAATGAACTTGTTTTGTGAGAGATAATACAATAGTGGACTTGCATAACTTATCAAGCTCAAGCCATTCCTCATCTGCCATAGTTGTAGGCGGATGCCCGCTCAACCTCAATGGTTTGATCTGCAATTTCTGCACCAACACCTGCCAAATCTGACTCTTCCAATAAGATTAATTCGTACCATCAAGCTTAGTGATGTTGAAAATATCATGATCAGTGGATGAACTCGCCATAATGCAGGCTGGAAGACTGCAGACAGTTCAAGACTACTTGTTGTTTACTGTAGAGAATGACAAAAAAATCACCAAAATCGAGAGAAAATGGCGAGGAAAGTGTAACCAAAGCTGCTGCCCACCAAGTACTAGTGAAATACATCATGTCAGAATATTTCAGCATGAAAAATCCATGTCAGTCCGGAGTTATATGCTTATTGTAATAAATGATAGCAGGGTACTGTGAGAGTCAATTGCTGACTAAATCACTGCACCAAGTCAATAAATGACAACCAAGACATGACCAGCCATAAACGGGCATAAATCACCACCAAACAGTCATCAAGACCCTGAGCAAACACCCAAACATGTCACCAAAGCATCCTCAGTGAGTAGGCATACCCCCTGGACAGTAGGGCAAAGTATACATTACACTGGCAAGACCTGACACTAGTAGGTGTATGCTCACAAGAGTGCAAAGCCCAAGCTCAGGTCAAAAGAAACTCCAAGATATCAGTGCATGAACCATGCAACATTTAAGTGTAAGGGATCCCAAAGTCTCAAGTATCTGCAAAATGCTCAAATAGCATAAACCTCTTGCTCAATGTCGGTCAAGCATACAAGATGCTCCTGTTGGCACAAAAGGTGGACAAACGAGCTCAACAGCTCAATCAAACCAAGTCAAAGTACCAAAGATAGGTAACCAAGACAATGCCTCAATAGCATCCCAAGAGCATGACGGCTACACGGCAACTGTAGGTAGCATCCATGAGCAAGGCATACATCCCAATAAAGATATATGGCAACCAAAGTGACATCCAATAAAAAATTTCAGAATAGCAAATGAGAATCCAAGCCAAGTCTTCAAAGAGCACTAAAGCTCAACAGGTACATGGTACACTATGCCAAGACAAATACATCAAGCCGTAGGCGTCGAGTAAGTATGTACCCAAAGAGCATATATCTGCCAAAGCACTGACCACTGTCAAGCACACACTGATGTCAATAAGTGGACGCTGAAATAAGCTCAAGCTTCCAAAAGCATCCGGATCCAATGACAAGCTCGAAGTTGTCCCTCGATGATCAATACATCATAGCATAACCCAAGACATACACCCCAAATCAATAGGCATATGTCAAAGCATGAAAGATAGCTTCAGCCCAAGAGTATTTAGCATGCATTTATTGTTATAAACTGAGTATTTTTGGCCCCACAATCAGGCCAAAATCATAGCATTACATGTAGCTTCAATCCCCCAATCAATCGAGATGCAATAAGCATCAAACCGGTTATGTAGTCAAACCAATGCCTAATCTCAAAGGATCAATGCCAAGTATCAATACATGAGCAAGAAGCTCGGAATGTAGCTCGAACAAGTGCTGAATGCCAAGCTGGAGCTGGAGCTAAAGTGGCTGTCCAAAAAACAGGCACATATTTGTGTGTTGTTGCTACTCCTGCTGGTCCACGTGGCAGATCTAGAGAGGTTGGAGGGCTCAGACATGAGCCAAAGAGGCCTAGGTAACAAGCCTCTAGCAGCCCACAACCAGTGGCAAGGAGATATGAAGGTTGGAAGCTTCAATGGTGGCTGCCCTGTTTGCCTAGATCTGTGGACTAAGATAAATCTCTAAAAAAATGAAGCAATACCTCAATGTGAATGCCTTGATGGTGCCTCAATAGGCCGGGAAGAAGCTCAAGAAGCCAGGGAGTGACGGGAGCTCAAGAGAATGAGCTATGGCTGCCGGAAAGAAGGAGACCCAATGCGAGTGGGGAGTCGATGGGAAACTGAGAATGCCACGAGCCAAGTTCAAGAGTCGAGAAGCCGTGCTCTGATACCAATTGAAAGGTGAGAAGGGTCGAAGCTTGCACGTGAGAGCTATGGCGAGAGAGCAAGAGCAAGAAAGAGAGATACAAGAAATGGGAACTCCAACATTCACAATGTGTGACCGGGTCTTCCTTTATTCAAACTATCACTAAAAGAATAAAGAATAAAGTGACGGTGACGGGCGTCCGCCACCTGCAATGTGCAGTGGCGGTGACTGTCAGTGTAGTAATACACAGGCGACTAGGCGGAGGCACCTTTACCCCCAACACTTTATCCAAAGACTGAAAAATGTATTTTAATTAGATACTCTTTAAAGCAGAAAGGATATCATTGTTATAACCTTGTCTGTCAATCGGTGAGTTCAAAGTGAGCATAGATGTTATTTTTTATGAGATGAGAAGTTGGTATGCATCTAGTGGTGACATATTGGATGATGATGATCATGATCATGAGAGTTGTGTGCAGAAAGAAAAGTAAGAATCAAGGAGCCTTAGTGGACTAGAAACATCATCTGATATTATATTTACAATCAGCCCTTTGTTTGGGAGACCAAGGAGTAGTCCCCCATCTTTAGGTGCATCTACTAGTATCGCAAGTGGAGACAAAGGGAAGAAGAAAGTATCAGATATGGTAATGATGCATCTGCTAGTTATTGGGGATAAAGGCACTTATACCTAGCCACCCATGTATTAGTTACATTAACAACACTTGCACATCTGTACACTATAGGTGGTGGGTGCCCATCACTGCCACTTTATTCTTTATTCTTTTATGGAAATTTGAAGAAGGGAAGGCTAGTCACACCTTGTGACTATTGGAGTTCCCACATCTTGTGTCTCTCTCTTACTCTTGGTCCTTCCACCATAGCTCTTTCTTTCACTTGAGTGCTTCCACTCATAGCTCACTCCCTTCAACTGGTATTAGAGCCATTGCACTCAAACTGATACTATCTTAGCTTATATTCAAATACCTTCAATAGTTCACAATCATTGGCAACCATAGCTTCAACCTTCAAGATATGACTTGATCTTCCATTGCTCCAACACTTACTAGAGTCCCATGAAGCTTGTTCCAAGGCTTCATGTGGCTTGCCTGAGTATCTTAGAGTGCCTCTAAAGCTTCACCATCACTAGCATAAGCAATTCTAGGAGGGGATGTTTATGCTTATTGTCCCTACTCTTCATCCTAGCGCACTCAATTGCCTTCTCACCTCCTAGACACTCCTCTGAAGGCTCCCCATTAGTGTTGACCACCCGTGGCACTAATGCACTACATTTGGTACTAGCTTTGAGTTCCCCTTCACTCCTATTTATTGTCATTAACAATAGATCTACTATTACAGGTTTGTAATAGGGCCTCTTTTATAGCTTGGAGCTCATATATGTATTCATTCATTCCTCTATGCCATCACATTGATGATGGGATGCTATGGTAATGTTTTATAATGCTATTGGCCTTGTTTGAGCTTGCATTTAGCTCAGTTTATCATATATTTTCATTGCTGGAATATTTTAGGGTAGCAAGCATTTGACAATCAGAGCTTATGCCTATTTTCACTTGATGCTATTGGGGTTATCTATTGGATGTATTGATATCTATGATGGATGCTACATGATTGGTTGTGCTCATAATATGTTATTGAGTTGATTTTGAAGCTCAAATAAATTGACATTGGCTTTCACTCATTGTTATGGATGCTTCATTGAGTATTACTACTCAGAGTTTTGTAGGCTATTCAGGTCAGCTACTTTTGGATGTATGCTCTATGGATCTTGGATGTATGGACGACATCCCCATGATGTTTTGAGCTTTGCTTACTCATTTGACATTCAACTCCTATTTCAGTGGGAGCTATTTGGATTTATGTATTGAGCCACCTTTGACACTTGGATGTACTACAGAGCATCTAGTTTCTGCCATTGAGCTTGAGCTTATTATAGTGAGATAGTGGGATTGAGTGTGACATGTACATAGTTTTATTTTGGGCAAGCACCTATCTCTATCACGCTATTTTCAATTATGTATTCATCTTATATGGCTATGTATTGAGCTCTGTTTTCATTGGTTAATCAATTTTGCCTTTGGTAGGTCTCTTTCGTTATTTGTGAGACCTACTATATGCATGATGATCCTACGTATGGGATGTATCTCGATTTGACACATTGACCTTTGACAGTTCTAGATCTAGTTATATAATCACTCACTAATGGCTGTAGTTCTATCCTAGCAGTTATAGTTTGCACCTTGTTAGTGATGGATCATACTTGGCTTTGAATTCTTACTACTGTACTCTATTTTTTGCATGTTTTAATTGTAGTTTACTACACTATTTTAGTCATCTCTTGATAGTCTTTTACTTTCAGTTTGTGGACAACCCATTACTTTGTTAGTATCTCTTGTCTCCCACTTGATTTGGTAACGATTTTGGGATTGATTTGTAGGAAATTAGAGCATCCTATTTTTCCCTTCTATACACTTGCTTGGTCTCATTATGGTTGGTGGTTCTCACAAGAGTGATATCTTCCATATTAAGAAATTGGATAGGACCAACTAGAGCTATTAGAAGACCAATATATGATAGGTTTTAGTGCAGAAATTACACGTTAGGTCACTAAAAAATGAGGGTGTCAAACTTGAAAATATATGATAGGTTTTAGTGCAGAAATTTTAGGTTAGACCACTCAAAAATGAGGGTGTCAAACTTGAAAACATTGCGGCTAAGGATTGGGATGAATTGCATGAGCTATGCAAGTCAACAATCATTAGAGTTCACTATGATGTTGTAATTGAAAATCAAATTTCATATGAGCTTTGGATACTGATTAAGAATCTTTATACCAAGAAGGTTTTGTATCTTAAATGCATTGGTTGAAATAGTTGATGGATCTTCCCATGAAGGAAGGGACTTCTATGTTTTCACATTTAAATGAGGTTCACTCCATCATCATCCATCTAGCTTCACAAGAGATTAAGTTCAAGGATCCTTTGCATCCTTTATTTCTGCTTGATACTCTAGAGTTCTGGGAACTTTCCATAAAGCTTTATGTGCTAAGGATGGATTGAAATTGCGAGATGTTGAGAGTGCTCTCTTGATAGAAGAGCTGAATCAAATGAATGTAGATGCTTCTCGTACATCACATGCATTGATTGTTAGAGGATGGCAGAATGGAAATGGCCATAGTAGAGACTCTCAAAGGTCTCAATCTAGGACACATGGATAGTCTTGCAGTAAGTCATGTGGCCGTAAGTCCTATCTTACTTGTCATTATTGTGGGAAAGAAAGTCATATTCAGCCACATTGCCATAAAATACATGAAGAAAAGTGCAAGGAAAAGGAAAAGGAAAAGTGTAAGAAAAGAATAATGATCGCAACATTGTGCCTAGCAAGTTTAGCATCAAGATTGAGAAGACTAATGTGGTGTAGCCTAATGTATCCAATAATCTCATATTGGCTGCCCCTTCCTTCGATGCTTCATAGCTAACTGATGCTTTGTCATGATATACTTAGTGTTGGTTGATACATTCAGGGGCTTCCTTTGTGGCCTCTCATAGAGAGTGGTTTCACTCATAGCATAGTATGATTGGATCTATCCATTTGGATAATGACCTGACATAGGAGAAGGTTGGTATTAGTGATGTCCAACTCCAGATTGTGGTTCTGGAAATATATATACACTTCATGATGTACCTCATGTATCAACTCTCACAAAGAGCCTTATCTCTACTAGGACCTTGGATGATGCAGGTTATTGCATGTGATGCTAAGTCTAGTATCATCTGTCCGTTTCTTATATCTGGAACAGTTGACTATGTTTTGGCTATTGCTACAATTCCACATATATCGCTTTGGCATCGTCACCTTGGGTACATGTCTTTGAAAGGAATGAAAATACTTACTAGTTTGCAATATCTTCCATCCCTAGACTATAAGTGTTGATGCAGGTTATTGCATGTGATGCTAAGTCTAGTATCCTCTGTCCATTTCTTATATCTTGGTCAGTTGACTATGTTTTGGCTATGGCTACAATTCCACATATATCTCTTTGGCATCGTCACCTTGGATACATGTCTTTGAAAGGAATATAAATACTTACTAGTTTGCAATATCTTCCACCCCTAGACTATAAGTGTTTTGAGTCTTGTGATCATTGTTTATGTGGTAGGTAGACACGCAGTATGCATACAAAGTCTGGCATGAAGCACATGGGTGAGCCTTTGGCTCTTGTTCATTTGGATGTATGTGGTCCCATGCCCTATTAATCGCTAGGTAGTGGAAAGTACTTTGTTACCTTCATTGATGATTACTCACATAAGGTTTAGGCTTACCCTATTAAGTAAAAATCGGATATACTATCTATCTTTTAGCATTGGCTTACTCTTGTTGAGAACTAGTCTAGGTATAGACTAAAAATCTTAAGGTCAAATAATGTAAGTGAGTACATCTCAAAATCTTTTAAGTAGTTCTGTGATGAGTAGGGTATTAAGTGCCAATTGACTACCCCTTACTACACCCCTCCCCAGAATGGTATTGCCATATGCATGAATAGGATGATTCAAGAGGGATTTTGCAGTATGCTTAGCGAGGTATGTACCACCGTACACTTCATTAACATGTCCCCTTACACTACTATTGATTGGCATGTTACACAGGACGTATGGACTAGGTAACCTCCATCATATGCTCATTTGTACATCTTTGGTTGTGAGCCATTCTACCATGTTTCCAAGGACAAGCACAATAAGTTGTATCCTAAGTCCATGAAATGTATATTTCTTGTAAAACTATCATTAAAAAAGTATGCCTTGTTGAAATTGAGATTTACTTTGTTTGGGTGTAAACAATAGTACGAGGCATAGAAGTGAGCATGTGATATGGACCCACTACTACTCCCAATATCTCTCTTGATAAAACATGTTAGACACATGAATTCCAAATAGTTATAGCATCATCAATGAGTTTGATATAGGATGTGGACTGTTGAGAAATGAAAAATGATGTATGCTCCAAGAAGAGATCTCCTAAATCCCATATGCACAGTGAGGAGAATGGAACAACCCAACTACTATAAAGCATTGTACTTGAGTATCACTTTTAGTGTGAGTAATGCAATATCATGATGCTTTATAATTTCAGTCATAGTGTCATTGTTATTGTTAGTCTCTTACAAAATATTTTGTTTATGAGTCCAAGCTTCCATCTTGGAACGTAATTCACTTGTGTAATAGTTGGTCTATTCATTGTCCATGTCACTATGAATCTGGTTTTCATCTTCCAATCTCCATAGCTACCATGCTCTAGATCCACAAACTTTAACATGGTATCAGAGCTCAGTTGAGCATGGTTCAACTCTCCTCTCACTCCTCTCAGTCTACTCAACCTCATGTCAGCTCAGTTTGAATGCATGACTTCAGTCCTCACTTGAATCTCACACTCACTGTTTGGCAGCTATAGCCAGACTCAACTTGCAGCACTTGGATCCTTCATAACTATCTCCATAGACCATATCTCAACTCGATTTCTTCTAGAGAGTTGCTCTACAATTCAAGACGCTTCATCCCATCACAAAAATTGAGCTGACTGATGTATGGAGCAACCAACATGATTTTTTCGTCGATGTTATTTTGCACCACCAAATTCCTATCGTATGGCCTGATCTAACTCTACATGCGACGATTCACCCTGTGCATATAGGGCTTTTGAAGGCCTATACATAAGCTATCTCCCACATAAATATTGTAGCAAATGATCCACTTTAGCTCCTACTATAAGCAAAAAACCAGATCTGCAGGTAACTCTAAAGCAGGGACTCCATAGCCTTGAACTTCAAGCTCAAAAATCTCTCCAATTTCTTATCGTTCTTAGTTAATTGGAGTTCCTATCATTCAGATCTAATCAATTCTAGTAGGAGCAACTTCAAGAAGAAGATCTAGAGAAACTCACCTAAATTCAAGAAGACCACGTAAAATCAAGCAACATCAAGCCTGAAATCAAGCTAGTATCGCTTGATACTAACCTAGTGTTTCTTGGCACATGTGTTTCTTGACACATCCAAGAACAATTCATTTGATGGTTTTACTTTAGTTCTTGCAATGACAAACGTGAATATTTTTAATGTGGAATGCCCAACTAATTAAATCTCTTGTAAGCTTCAATCTCATTGTAATGCAAAAGGACTTGTGGGACCTGTTTGAGGATGATACAGATAGTAAGAAGGAAGATGATGAAGATGGGTTCGTTGAAGAAAACCAACTAGCTCAAGAAAAAGGAGTGGAAAAATATGAACAACAAGACTCTAGGAATCATTGTCTGGGGACTAAGTGATGATGTGCTACATCATATCTCTAGCATCAGAGATGCTAGAATTGCTTGAGAGGAACTTGACAGGATGTTTGGTACCCAAGCAAAGAACTCGAAGGTAAAGTTAATCATGCAGTTTTATAAGCTAGATATAAAAGACAGTGCTTCCATGAACATACACATTAACAAGTTCAAGAGCCTAAAACCCCAGCTTGTAACTCTTAAGAAGAATATTAATGAAGATGAAGCAATAGCCATACTGTTTGCAAGTGTAAATAAGGATCCATATGAGAATCTTGTGTCCTCCCTAATGTTCCAAGTTTCTCACTTAAAGATATTGAGCACTCTCTTCTTGATGAAGAGAATAAATAGAAGAACAAGAATGAAAAAGATGGTGTAACATCATCTAGGGAAAATCTCTTATACACCAAAGGAGGTGCTGGATCCAAAGGAAGTGGCTGAGGATTCAACTCCGACAAAGATCCAATGACATGCCATTATTGTGGTAAAACTAGCCATATAGCCAATGAATGTTTCCACCGTAAAAGAGCACAACCAATGCAGAATGGTAACCACCAGAATTAGTTCATGAATGAAAGAGAAGAAGAAGAAGAAGAAGAAGAAGAAGAAGAAGAAGAAGAAAAAGAAGAAGAAGATGCTTCTTCCATCAACAATAACTTTGACAGATTGGTTTGAAGAAGCTATCTTTTCCATAGTGGATTTTTGTTTCCCTTAGTGGATTTTCTTTGTAAAACAAAACCCTTACCAAAGATGTAAAGTTTTACGCTTTAACTTGACTAGGCTGCCTATGAGCTAGTCTCCTGGTCATGTTATCATGTAGGGGGGGAAAATCCAACAAGTGTAGGAACTCATCATTTGAGGGGGGGTGTTGAAAGATGACAAATGATGTATGCTCCAGGAAGAGATCTCCTAAATCCCATATGCACAATGAGGAGAATGAAACAACCCAACTACTATAAATCATTGTACTTGACTATCACTTTTAGTGTGAGTAATGCAATATCATGATGCTTTGTACTTTTAGTTTAGTGTCATTGTTATTGTTAGTCTCTTACACAAGATTGTGTTTATGAGTCCAAGCTTCCATCTTGGAACCTAATTTAGTTGTGTAACAGCTGATATATTCATTGTCCATGTCAATATGAATCTGGTCTTCATCTTCCAACCTCCATAACACAACCCAAACCAAACTTTTGAATAATATCTTCAATGAACTTTGTTTGATGTAGTAATAAAACACCCTATTCTCAATAGCATTGAATCTAAATACCAAGAAATGAGTGTATGTCTCCAAGATCCACCATATCAAATACAGAAGACAAAACCTTCTTTACTTGTTGAAGAAAGTTGAGATTGTTAAAAACAAGTATGGCATCATCCACATATAGGGCAAGAATAATAAAAATTTCATTGCAATGCTTGACATATAAGTTAGGATGATCTGAAGAACAAGAGATAAAACCTTGTTTTGTAAGAAAGAGATCAATCTTTTGATACCAAGCTCGTGAAGATTGTTTGAAACCATAGAGTTCTTGATGAAGTTTGCAGGCAAGATTTTCCTTATGTTTGACTACAAATCCCTCTGGTTTCTCCATGCATATCTCTTCCTTTAAATTTCCATTAAGAAAAGTAGTTCTAACATCTATTTGGTAGACCTCCAAATCAAACTCAACAATATAAAGCTAACAAAGCCCAAATACTGGTAATACAAAAAAATAGGTGAGAAAGTTTCTTGATAATCAACTCTTGCAATTTTTGAGAAACCTTTGGCAACTAGCCTTGCTTTGAATTTGTCAAATGTTCCATCTACTTTTGTTTTAGTCTTATAAACCCACTTGCATTTAGTAGTAGTATGTCCAAGTGGTAACTCAGTTAGAACCCATGTACCTTTAGAGAGGAGAGATTCATACTCAGCTTCCATAGCCTCATGCCATTGTTCCTTTTGTGGGGGTGACATGGCATTACTATAAGAGATATGGTCTTCACAAATAGTGAGAGAATTCTCTCAAGAATATCAACATCATAAACATGAGAGGTAGCATGCTCATTATCAATTGAAAGATTAACACCAAGGTCATCATTAGCAATAATAGGCGCAGGTTGTGAATCCTGACTTGAAGAGTCAATATTATCCTATAAAGGAGGTTCATCATCATATAGAAAAGGAAAAGCAATGAATAATGCTTTGTATCATCAATGTCCTATAGTGACCACGTCCTCTTAACATCCTCTTGAGACCATGTGCTGCCCATAAGTTGCTAATTGAAAATTGCATCACAACTTATTATTACCTTAACTTGGAGAATGGATCATAAAACTTGTAATCCTTAGAAAAATTTGAGTATCCAACTAAAATAACTTTCAGACCAAGAGGATCAAGTTTTCTACGAGTCTCTTTGGGTATATGAATATAAACAATACATCCAAACTAGGTTTGAAAATATGAAAAAAGGAATTTCACTTGTCCAAGCAATAATCGATATTTTACCAAAAGGAGTAGTCGTGAGAATATGATTTTGCACAAATACTACTGTTAAGACTACTTTGGCCCAGAAACATCAAGATAAACTAGAATGAATGAGCATACATCACATGGGTCATGTTTTTACGTTCAATAATACCATTCTATCGAGGAGAGTTGGGAACAATAATATATCATGATAAATACCTTGATTATTACAATAATCATCAAAAAAACTTTGCAATGATAATGGTGGGGAATACATTTTCAATGATTTTGTCGTAAAATACCGATCTTGAGATTTCGATGGAGGAAAAGGTCCACAAATATCAGTGTTGTGAATAAGATCAATCAAATCTCTTGAATGAGTTGTGGTAAAAATGGAAAAGGGTTTACGAAAATGTTTTCTGAGTGCACAATATTCACAAATACCCATGTGAGGACGAGCTTTGAATTCCATACCTTGAACAAGGTCATGCTGATAAAGATCAACAAGCTTAGAAAAATCAAAGTGAACAAAGCAATGATGCCATATTTTGCTATTAAGATTGCCATGAGCTGTAACAACATTTGCAGCATCTTCATTTAAAGATAACTCAATATCATTTTAAGGAGCAACATCTATGATTTGGCTATCTTTCTCAATGCGACAGATGGTATGGTCAAAACTGACAAAGAGACCAAGATCCCCAAGTCTTGTGCATTGACAGAAGATACTGTTGTAGATCTAAGATATTTAAAACTCTACATAGAATTTTTGTTGAAGAAAAGTACCGAGATATAAATCATCTATACCTTTGACTTTACTGGTTATGTCATGAGCAGCAAGATAAACCAATTTCTTGATAGGAATTGAATGATAATTATGTAACCCTTGGGACTAATATGCCATGTTTTGATAGCACCCGAAATCAATAATAAAAAGAGATCCATCACAAACATGAAGTATCCTTTCCAAAGATATAGAACAACCCACACAATTTGCTTCTTCAACAATGTTATCATATATAACAACATATTCTCTAGTACGATCTAAATCAAAACACCTCTTGAAACATAGATAGGTTGGATTATCACTCTTTTTGTATAGCCATTAAGGAGAATAATCTCTAGATAAACATGTTTTTTTATTTATAATACCATATTCTTCATCATATTATTTTGTCTAGCAATCACTTGTAGTGTGACCTTTTTTTTTTGCAATAAGAACAATGTCTATTTAGGAAACTTGAGACGAGATAAACTACCACCACGATGACTCATATGTGTAAAGTGTGGAAAGGGATGCCTTCAAGCAAGTAAAGCTTGGTCGATTTGTTCTGACTATGTGTCCTCTTGTGAAATCATAGTTTTTCCTTGATTTATGTGTCATCATTCATGTCGTTGTGAATATTCAATCAAAGATATACAAGCTTTAATCAAAATTGATCCCATATTATTAGATAACATGGTAACAATATTATCATAAGCATGATCCTTTACAATGTCAAGAAGTTGTATAACCAATTGCTTTCGTGGAATGACATCACTAACAACAACAATTTGATTAATAATGTTCTTGAATTGATATGTGTTGTTATAGAAGTTCCAATGTTGTATTGTAACTCAGTGAGCTGATTACCAATATAAAGTATTCCTGTAATAGATTTCTTCTCAAATTTTGCTATCAACTAATCCCATATAGCTTGTTAGGTTGAAAGATTACATACATCAAGCATCATAGAATCTTAAAGAGCTGAAAGAATGTACCAACGAGTTGCTTTGTCGTGTTGTCTGACCTAGTCATTATAAGCAGTTTGTCATTCTTCAAAGTAGGTTTCCTTCAGTTACAAAAGTATTATTATGAGCGTGACCAATTGGTTGAGGTGGACATTCATAATTATCAAGAACAATATCATGCAAGTCATTGCCTTCAAGAATTAGCAATATCTTTACTTTCTATCCAAGGAATCCTTATCCTTGAAAGTGAGGGACAAAACATTGTCTAGAAGGAGATCCATTGACGACTATAGAATTTGATGGCTAAGAGAATACATACAATATGAGATCACAAAATTTGCACACCATATACGAAATGGTGAACAAAAGTGCAGCACAACAAGTCATACCCAGAAGCCATGCTATAAAGAAAGACGTTTAGTTCAAAAAGCATATGCCAAAATAAAGTGGCCTAAGATAGACGAAATGTGGGAAAGAATAAAGTGGCCCAAAATAGACGAAATGTGGGTGTGAATAAAGCAATCCAAAATAGATGAAATGTGTGTGAGAAACGGAACCTCAAAAGTGAGTAATCGTGATGAAACATGTATCGTAAAAGTATGTATGAAAAGCTATTGTCATGTTTGTTTCCCTATTTCAAGTCCAATTTACTTGAATTGACATAACTTTTAACATATAACTCCAAATTGAGCACGGATTTGCTAGGAAGAAAGCTTGTGAGTCCTTGAGAAATCTTGTGACATAGAACTCCAAATTGAGCATGGTGTTCTTGAGAAAGGTGTTTTCTTAAGAGTTTTCCAAATATAACCTTTTAGGGTGTCCAAGCAAGGCATATCTACAATTCAACATATCTACAATATAAAGGATAATCAAGTGAACTTCTTCTATGCTTAAAATTCAAAACATAAGATGCTCATAACATGCACAATATATCAAATTTAATCATGAAAAGAACATGAATCAAGAATTCAAGAGATACTACATGGATACACTTTCTGATTGTCTTCTTTAAGGAATTGGTTATAGCTGATCGTGATAGCTTTGATACCATATTGAGATGTAGAGAGAGAAGATATGTAGAGACACGAGTAGAGAGAGAGAGAGAGAGAGAGAGAGAGAGAGAGAGAGAGAGAGAGAGAGAGAGAGAGAGAGAGAGAGAGAGAGAGAGAGAGAGAGAGAGAGAGAGAGAGAGAGAGAGAGAGAGAGCATGTACACTCCCAAAGACTATATCATATTGATCACAATCTACATATATATAGGTGAGACCTAGTTTAGATAGGGTGAGCTGTATATGGCTCCAACATTACATTTCCTACAAAATTAGCATGTGCATACCCAAAGGTAGATGCATCCTTCCTTCCAAAGCATATGTACATAGCTCTAGTGTCACTCAAGTATCTCATGATACTTTCCACTACTTCTCAATTCTTTTTGCTAGGGTTCCACAAACATGCTTACCACTCCTAATACATAGGCAATATTTAGATTTGTGGAAACTATAGCATATATCAAGCTGCTAACCACCAATGCATAATGTAGCATGGAAATTTTAGCATTTTCATTAGGAAAAAAATGAACTCACAAATGGGCCCTTAAAAATAATATAGTTTAAGATGTGGGCCTTTTGGATTGTCCAATAGGAAGGCTAGATGTTGAGATCCATGGAGGGTGAATATTTTCTCTCCAAATCTTGGGTTTTTTATTAAAAAAAGGGGTAGTGGGGGATTAAAAAAAGGGAGAATGAATAGTACATAAAATTTGAGTTTCTCTCACCTGGTATTTCCCCCCTTTTTTTCGGAGAATTTTTAATTTTGATTTTTCCCCTCTTATGAAATTAGTTTGACCCAAAAGTTGAGCAATAGACCACTTTCCCTCTCTCCTCTATAGTCATGAATTTTCGTCTCCATTGAAGCTCCCTACTACTGAGAGTAATTAGGGTTTTGAGCATTCTACTTACCTCTGCACTTTCTTCTCCACGGAGCTCCAGATTTTGGGCAAAACATAGGTGCCCATCTCTCTTTGCATTTTCTCTTGTTTGCTATTTTTTCAATAGGATTTGATGTCGTTTCTTACTATTGTTGTTGTTTTATTGCAGAGGTTGTTTGGGACAAGAGACAGAGATGCTCATCTCTCTCTCCTTTCTTTTCCCCCTCTCTCTATGTGTTGTTTCTCTTTTATGTTGTGTTTTCAATAGAATTTGATGTTGGTTCTAATTGTTGTTTTCTTGTTGCAGAGTTTATTTGGAGCAAGAGGCAAAGGTGTTAATCTCTCTCTATTTGTTTTTTTTTTGCGGATATCACAATGTTAGTTCTAACCCTTGTTGTTGTTTTGTTGTAGATATCATTTTGGGTGACATTGCATAAGTGCTTATCTCTCTCTCCCTCTCTCTTTCTCTATCTATGTTTCCTCTTTTCTACTATTTTTTCAGTATACCTTCATGTAAATACTAACTCTCGCAAAATTGTCTTTTGCAGAGATCAATTTGGGCAAGATTGGATAGGTGCTCATTTCTTTCTCTCTCCCGCGTACTCACACAAACTCTCTCTTTCTTCCTCTCTGCATTATCCCTTTTCTACTATCTTTACAATAGGGTTTGATGCTAGTTCTAACTTAAGGATCAATTGTTGTTGCAGCACTTAACACAAGGTAGAGCAGAGATTCTGTAGCTCAATTTACAAGTAAATCTACCATATTTTGTGGTGCTAAAATTTATTCATTTAATTAGTGACTTTTACATTTTATGGGATTGATGTTTTCTTATGTCCATCATTTGCAATGGGTTTTGATTAGCAATGATTCAATCTTATCTTCAACAAATTAGCTTATAGGTAAATAGGTCCTATTTTGTATTGCTTCTATTCATGCATTTATCTAGATATTTTTTGCTAAAAGGGATTCATGCAATTATTTTTGTTAAAACGGATTCATGCAAGTGCTTTTTGGTACATGCATGTATTGTACAAGGTTTAGGGGAAGCATATAATTCTCCATCAACTATTTTGATGTGGTGAGTGATTCCTTTGTGTCAGATGATATGGATCTGCTAGAAATCGATGGTCCTATGTGTCCATTTGGATCTCCATGCCAATTGGCAATGATCCATGAAACTCTTGTATCATATCATCCATATAACACACGATGTGTTGAGTCTTAGAATATCTCAGGTGTCAATCCAATGTGCCTATTAAGATTTGCATGCCATGTGGCTGCTATTCTTGTAACAACTACTCTATAATACCCACATTTCATACAATGTATTGAGTCAAATCACACTCCTCTTCCTTATAATAAAATTTATTTTGGTGAAATTCTCTGAGTATTCTTGTGCTATTCTTTTCATTATATTTCATGTAAATGGTATGATTAAAGTGATGTCTTGAAATTAAATCTATACTTTGTGTTGATGTATATATCCACATGCATTTCGATATTGATGTTTATGTCTGTTTACAAAAGTGTAAACATCTCTTAATGCCATGTTGATTTGTATGACATATTGGTAATTACTGAATAGACTTAAAATGCTTATTATTTAGGGGTTAATACATACTTCTTTACATCTAATGCATAGGTTATAATGCCTGAGAGAAGAACAAGCATTCTCTCGATAGAAGTATGTAACAGAATGTGTGGGTACATATGCGTCCAAGTATGAAGGGAGCTTTCAAGGTGAAAGCATCTGCAATTGCAGATGTATTAAAGCACTGGAAGGGTAAAATTTTAGCTCTCAGACAAAGGAATGTTGACTCTCACCTTATAAAGAGGCGTTTGTACAACATGTATTCATGCAAAAACAGATACACATTGCGCCCACTGTGCCCTTTCAATGAAACATTGCAAACAGTAAGTATTTGCAACTCATTGAGAATGAGAACTTTCATGATACCTATGTAACAACTTGTCTTGTATTTACAGAAGTATACCCTTCGAATTGCTGTGAATGGCAAAATGTTGAGAGTTTCACTGGTTCTTTTAAGTGTTACCACCTCGAAATTGGTAGATTTCTCTTTGAGGGGCATACAACTAAGCAACTCGTAGAGGACCTTGTTTTTTTCTATGACTCCAAGTATATATTATCCAAGGGGAGTCGAGAATATGGAACCCTTGAGTCTATGCACATATCGAATCTCAATAGCATAGAATGGCCATTGTGTAGCAGTGACATTTTGCACATGTGTAGCACAAAAATTTCAATAGACATATTGAATTCTATGAAGCCAACCACCGGCTCAAAGAATGTACATCTAAGCTGGTTCATACCAATTGCAAGTTTTGCACACATGTTCAAGGAATATAAGGGTTTGAGATGTACCAAAAGCATGTACATCATAAAAAATACATAAGACGATTATGTAACAAGGATTTTAGGCAAAACCTGGATATAAAAAATAACTCACAGTCATGACACAGTGGAGTGTCGAGTCACAACAAGGGACATGGCTTTGAGGTAAAAATTTTCTCTCTTAGTTGACTATTATCTTACTTTGGTATGAATTGGCTAACTTTCCTTTCCAATTACAGGTACTTTGTCACACGACAAACTTTATGCCTAGTGTTCAAGTATCGTAGATGGAGGATGCTCAAGGGTAAATGGTTGTGCCTTGATCAAGACATGCGTGAAAGTGTAGCTATGGATGTTACTGTCATTTGTGAGGGCCATGAGCTTGTTGCAAATGGAGAATGATTGGCCCTTGAGTATAATGCGCCAGGAAATTACAATGTTAATGCAGAATCCACATCTATTTTAAACTAGATGGTAGGAAAATTCGAACTCGAGCTGAGGATACTGTTACCAGCGGAAAGTGTGTGGCTCCACATATTTTAGAAATTGTAGAGTCTCCCTAAAAATCCCAACACCACAAGTTGTAATATCCAACACTTGCAAATTTTTGGAATTTTTTAGCCAATAGAATATTGTCACTTACAAACTTGTAATATTTAAAAATTATGGTATTTATGCAAAATCATACACTTGTTATACACTTTCCACATCAACACATTTACATATGCATGTAAACTTTACAAAGATGTAGGTAAAGCCATAACTAAATATCGTATGCGAACAACCCTTAATGGTTTACAACTTAAGGTTTTTAAGGTAGAACTAGTTTAGTTCTTGTTTCATTGTTTCATTTCACACTTTCTCTCTTCATCTCTTTATATCCACCACATCCCTCCTACTTGCTACGATGGATGCTCGCGCACACTTTGATGAGTGGATCCACGAGACTATCTTTGCCAGCCAGGGTAACGAGATATTCCAGGTTTTCTCTAAGAACTTCAACCTTGAAAGCGTGCTCTCATCGCTAGATCTCCCCCTTTAGATTTTGGAAGGATTTGTGAGCACCATTGCTACATGCACATACTCCATTGAGGATCCAACATGACTTGGGTGCCTCTGGAACATCTCATGGTATTTCAAGTAGGGAAGAATCACCAAAAAGTGGTGAATAGGTGTCTGGCCTATGTAGATCCTTCACATAGAGTATGCACTGTTTCCATGGGAAGTGCACTAGGTACACCACCTTTGGATCTTGTCGAGTGTGATTGTGCATTGGCAATTTACCTCCTTGCATTGGATACACCCCTAGAGGAGGAGAGTGATGAAGATACAACTCCACAGGTTGTTTCTATCACATACATGAGAGAAGAACCGATTGAAGAGCTCATACATGTTGAAGAGGAACATCGAGTGGTGACAGAGCAAGGGTTGGCTCTCATGGTGCCATCTTCTTCAGAACAGCCATAAGTCGACAAACCCAACCTTGCCTTCTTGACACTCATTGAAGTAGATGGTGTACAATACTTACTTCTATCAGATGTACTGCAATACTTGGAAATGAAGGCAAAAGAGTTGTTTTCTATCCTAGGTAGGGATTCAATGGAAGACCTAATCGATTATGATTACATGGATGTGCATCCAATAATGGCAGAGATTGGAAGATATGATGGCACAAGCTTAGATACTGTGAGTGCAATCATAGCATCACAGGAGCATATTACCTCGATTGAAGAACATTACCTTGTGCCTGATGCTGAATTTGAAGCACTACAGCATGATTTTTTCGGACCAAGGGCCTAGCTTCCTAGCAAGGAGTTTGTAGATCCCTCTACTCAAAGAGGTGCCTCCTTGACACACGAGGAAATGAAGATACAAGATGATCTAGAGAAGGTGAGATTTCTAACTACCATATATTTTTATGCAATGAAACTTGATGATAGGGTGTATGGGGTCCCCCGAAGTCCACCGGTGAAATCTTGGCAAAAAATGATGCCTGTAGCTGTCCTATCCGAAGTCTGGCGTCTGGGGCGTGGTGTCTGAAGTCTGGCGTCTTCGGACAAGGCAGCTGTAGGCATCATTTTTTGCCAAGATTTCACTGGTGGACTCCGAGGGACCTGACGCACCCTACCATCAAGGTTCATCACTTTTTGATAACTCTAGGTTAGTCGCTAAATATATTGTTTGATTTGACTTTGTCATTCAGGACATATTGTATATAGATGAGTTTGCATCAAGGCAAGAGGAGCTCAACATGCGGATCGACATAAGGATTCAGCTCTTAAAGAGTATATTAGTAACCTTGTTATAGATTTGGTGGTCTTCCGTAAGAAGTGCTCACCGGGAGGGCAAGAAATAATCATAAAAATTCGAGCTTTGACTAAGTTTGGACCTTTTCGAGCGATACTTGTGACATCTAGCTTGGAGAAGGTGGTGCTAATCAAGCGGTCAAAGCTTCTTTACTTGTTTGATCAAACGAGTGGTGGAGCAATGTGTGTGCTTGCGACATTAGGCGACATTGTGTAAGTGTGATAATAATGTGTGGTACGTGAATGACACATTCGCATATATTAACATAATTCAACGCGTAGTATTGTACTTGCGATTGTGCATAAGCAATAACGTAACTTGTATCCATACGTATTACTACTTTTGATGCATTCGTACGTTAAACAAAAATTAAGAGTTATGCATTTCAAGAAACAAAACAAAACAACTTTACTCAATTATTTGAATTCAGTACACATCGCATGAGATATTATGTATATATAAATAAATATTCCAATGTGGCAGAGTATACAAAATTTTTTGGGCTTCCAAGATGTGGCGCTGTAACACTCATTACAAACCTTGCATCATTAATTTAGTAAACTATGGCAGGGCCCCCTTGCTGTGTCGAAGCCGAATGATAAAGTACATGTCTTTATCTGTGATTGTAACATGCTTTGCATGGATGGCTGCAAGTTGTGTATCATCGAACAAGTTTGTAGGGCCTCCATGGCTGCAACAGTCCACCTTCCTGCTGGTGGGCCATCCCGCACTCGTGCCCAAAATCTTCCCATCTCTTTCAGCTCCAAGTCTTGCATGAATTCTCGAACAACTTTATGAAAAAAAAATTTCGGGATGAGAAGCTTGTATCCGCGTTGGATTCTCCTTATCTCTCGAAGGGCGACAATGCCCGGTTTCCATCTCCTCTTCTTCTATGGTGGTCCTTGTGCTCTATGAGGAGCACCTATTGCTACACTAGAGGAGGCTCCACCTTGTGCTCCATGTGGCGGGCCTTGGTGTGATGTCTTTCGAGGGCCAAAACGACGACATGCTTGCTTGGTCTGTGCCATGCAAGCTCAAGGAGGACAAGACGGAGAAGAGACAAAGGTTGGGGATATGAAAATGGAGAAAGCAAAGAAATCAAGATGTGAAAATGAGAAGAAGAATGAACTTTTAACCCATTTAAACCCCAAAATTGGGTTAATGCAACTTCATACGCCCTGTCCATCGTGTGGTTGTAAATCCATAACCTTCTTTCGAAATGCGACGAAACTTCACACGTGTACTCGTTAGGTGGCCAAGAGCCCTTTTTTTTTGGAAAAAAAGTGTCTGTAGACCCCTGGTTCGAAGTCTGGCATCTGGAGTGGCATTCCGATACAATTTAGTATTTTAAAAATTATCTCACACCAAAATTATGGATGGATTGATAATTGAGAAATCAACATTGCGACTACTGGCCCTTAGAAACTTCGCACCACATGAACTATACAGAGGCATTAGGAGTAAAGTCTACAAAAAGAAAATGTAAATTTTTGCATGTTATTCCTATTGAAATTGACAGTGCTAACAAAAACTGTAAGTAAGACTTGAAAATATAGCGAAGATGCACAGTCAAAGTTGAGAGAGAAGGACAAGTGTAAAATTTAATTCATATTTTAAGGGCACATACAATAGTTTTGCACTGGGGCATAGTCATATGTCCAATGCACGAGGATAACACTATGCCAAAAAAGATAACATTGCAAACTGTGTTCATTCCATTGGAACGAATGCATCCTTCACTGCTTGAAGATTTCTTACAAGTTGGAAGTCCTTGGGAGTTACAGTGATGCGATTCGCATGTATTGCACAACGTTGAGTATCAGTCATCAAGTAAACTAAAAAGGCCTCTGCAGCACACTGTAGAGCATGAAGACATTCTTTTGTGAAGCGATTAGGTCTATCTTGACCTTGTGCCAAAAACCACCTCCTGCTTTCTTTGTGGTAGAGGTCTTGCACAATCTCGCGAACAAGTCTCAAGAAGCTCGCCTTCGGAATGATGAGATTAAAAGAGTGTTGACACTTTCTAAATTCTCTCAAGGCCACTGTACATGGCTTCCACTTGCGTTTCTTGTGGGGATGCTGAGGAGGACCCTTGTAAGGGCAACTTGAGGAAGGTGGATTAGGTTGAGAAGGGGGTCCATCTGAGCTAGTAGATGCTCCATGGGGCTGAACACGATATGGGGCTCTGAGCACAAGCTTATTTGCAACTACCTTAGACCTAGCCATTTTTCCTGCACAAGAGATGTGAGAACTCAATGAATAAGATAGAAAGTGAAACCCTCTTTTATATGACCCTAAACTGTGAGACTCATTCACATTGATGCACACTCTCTCTTTCTCTCTTAAACTATGAATTTCATTCATACTGACTCACATTGTTCATCTTACTATCTTAGCTCTTTTTGAACCCATTTGCTACCTTGTCGAAGCCTCGTTTCTAGCCACTTGGCATAATTTTCTTTGGCACTTGAGGCTTCATAACACACTCTTTTAGTGACACGGCGTGATTCCATCATGTCTGCAGCCGATTCATCAGCACTTTCATTTGCTCTCTTTTTGTGAGAGTTTAGCTTCATTCGCTACTATAATCCTATACCACCAAGATAGCAATTGGATCATTGGATTGCTACCATTCACCCCTCCACCATGATTAGTTTTTCTTTGGTATGCACCACGTGCTATTCAATATGAATTTCCATCCCTTGTGTGGACCAAATTCTAATCCTTCCCGGCACATATCACACATGAGTAAAACTATGCTCAATAGTTTGTACAATTCATACAATTTTAAAATATTAACTTAGTACGCACCATGTAATGTGCGATAGAGCTTTTGCCCCATGCTTTCACCATGTTTTCGTAGAAGCTATGCACAACATTGATAAATTTTTGCTTATCTTCATTGTTAAACACCATCTTGCAAAGTAAGGTGTAACGTGTCCGCTTGTCCACTTGTGGGACATGTCTTAGCAGCCCATCGGGAGGGGAGTCTAGAAAGCGCCACCTGGCACTCGCAAGGAATGTCACAGGGTTTGCGATCTAGGTCTTCCCAAGTCTGCCCCGAAGCGGAAGTATCTGACCGTTCCCACTTAGGACTGACCTGAAGTCACGATTTCTTTCCTATCAGCCAAGTCTCTAGGAAGTAGCTAGCATCGAGCTCCAGACGAATCACTTTGTGTAGAAACAACATAGTTGAAGCGGATTTATGCTGCACTTGGTTCATGGAGAATGGGAAACGAGAGAGATGCGAAGCTCAACCTCTTTGCCCATAAGGCATAGTCCCATTCCACTCCCCTAAAATAGAATAAATCTGGATTCTAACTCAACTGACTCTAGGTCTTCACAGTATCGTTATCACGTCTTTTGAGAAAAGTTCCCAGCTAACCGGGACCACCCTTCCGTAGGATGGTCAGACCCAAGTCACGTCCACCGCACTTTCCTCGGGTTGCTTAGTTATCTAATTACCTACCACATTATGTTTGACATGCAAAAGCAGCTTCCTTAATTAATCAATTTAAACACAGGTTCCTTCACGCAACTTAGGCACTTACATAAAAAAAACAATGTCAAGCAAGTTTCTTTTCCAAAATATTTGACCTTTATTTATCATAGTCTTGGAATACATCAAGTATCTTGCCCGAAGGCTATCCCAGCAAATCAAGAGGATTGTTGCTCCAAGTTTCACCCATAGACTACTACATGGGCCTCGAGATCCCATCTCGAGTCACGTCGGTCTCTTGTGCGGGATTCAGAGGCAAGGAATTTATGGCCAGAGCCTCCCCTGACACCCAGCATCCTCCTGCTCCAAGCAGCACCCATTGAGAGACCTCTCGCGGCAAGTTCGGTCTATGTACCCAGCGCGGTTAACAACCCCCTTGGATAGGGCCATGTAGGCAGTCAGAGGTAACTGAACCTGCCTCTCCCTCCAGGCTATTAACTTGAAGCATTAAGTGTTTGGCCTTGAATTAGTTCCTTGAGAAAAGAAGTTCAAACAATGTACTTGATTGAGGAGTCTCTTTCAAGTTGAGAGGCCTACATGGTGAGAATAACCACAAAAAAGTGTGCCTTCAAGATAGTCTGAAACAAATATGGGTAAGGAAGAATAGAGATCATATGAGAGCATACATGTTGGTTGTGTACCCAAAAGAGATAAACTCCCTTCAATTAGTTATTGACTCCTCCTAGGTCTTTTTTTCCTCCTTCAGTGTGAACAACAACTAGCCTACTACTTCACTCTTCTCCTCTCCTCTCTCTCCTCTCTATTCTCCTCTTGCGTGTAATTTTAATTTGTGCAATTGGGTTGTCAATTTGTGGTTTAAGGATCTATTCAACAACATTGATATTAGAGTAGAGGTTTAATTGGTGGAGTCATCATTATTAGTCCATGGGTTCCATACATGCATAAGAATCATAATCATCAAAAATTCCTTCTTTTATCTACTAATTCAAGTCTTTATCCCTCACTTTGTGATTCCAAACTTCTCTCTCATATTTAACTCGGGATTGCACTCCTCTTTCCAAGACAAACAAACATCCTTTACATTCATAAAATCAAAGGCTTATCTCAAGCCTAGTAATCAAGTTTATATGGGGGGGATTGATTTCATATCTATCCACATAGAAGGGGGAGGTATAAAGTCCCTTTCAATTTTAATTTTTTTTAATAAAAAAAGTGAGAGCAACCAATGTAGATGTACTCTATGTGATTTAGCCAAATAGGGAGGGGTTTATCATTTTCAAACCCTTCCCTACAACCATCAATACTCGTGCCATCAAACTATTTCTAAATACACAACCTTTTACATAGAGGGTGCGGGAATTATAAGTACTGTGTGATGCAATTTAAAACTTTCACAAATATTCCTATGATCTTTTTAAAACAAAGCATTCAATCATAGTAAATTTTCAATACAATTAAGACTACCCTATGCGAGTTTATACTTATTGTACCCATATCATGCGAAAATGAAGAAGGTGAATTTGATGGAACCTGAACTGCCGCAGGAGGGGTATTATCGGCTTTTCTGCTTTGGGTGGGGACTCCTCCTACATGTGCCCCTCTTACTCCCGCGTGTGCTCCTCTCATGTGGCGCTCTGGGGCCATCGAAATCGGGGCTTGGGCAGGTGGAGGGTGTGCTAAAATTCCCTACAACTAGCAGTCCTTCCCTCTCACAAGCGAACTCCCTTCGCAGACGAATTGCGTCCCTTACGCGATTCCGCGGGTGAAGCACCCTTAAGAAGGCTCTTTATGGGAGCTTCTAGAAGCTTCTTGAAAGCTTCTTTCTTTCCTTTTTGGTTTCTAATAGGGGGCGCCGTGCTGATGAAGACATGATGATGATGATGATGAGGGAGGCGGCGATTCAGGCGGGGCAGGGGGGTTGCTGTCAGGCAGAGGGGAAGGTGGCATTGTAGATCACGGGGGGGGGGGGGGGGGAGGGGCATTTCCTGACGACGAGGGGGGGGGGAGGCACTGCCTTTTATAGTGGGGGAGGGGGTGGTTTACGAGGGGGGAGAGAGCCGTTCAACGGCCGCCACCCCTCCACCTGGGGGGTGCATGGCCCCCTCTCCACTCATACTCCCTCTCTCTCTCTCTCCCCCCGCCATGCTGTCGGTAGGGGGGAGAGAGAGAGAGGTAAAAAAATTTAAAAATTTTTGAAAAAAAGGGGGGGTTCTCATGGGGGAGGCACGGGGGGGGGGGAGATATTACATCCTCTCCCCCTTAGAGGAATCGAGATGTCATCATCTTGAGAAGATCTGGGGGTATTGTTGGTTGAGAGTATTTTCATCCATCCAGGTGGCATCCTCTTCTGGATAATCTTTCCACTGGATGAGGTATTCTCTCAGGGTTCTTGATCTCAAATGCCTCTCCCTAACATCTAGGATTCTATCATGCCGTAGCTCAAGGACTCCTTGGCTAGGCATTACAATTTTCTGTTCATCAAGTACATGACTCGGATTAGTTAGATACTTTTTCAATAGGCTAATGTGGAATACATTATAAATCTTTAGAGTTGCGGGCAGCTGTAGTTTGTAAGCATTAGGCCTTAGGCACTTGATGATCTTACAAGGTCCACAATACCTCAGACTTAGCTTATTGTACTCTCCCAAGGACAGTGAACTCTTTTTAGGGCGTACACGGATGAAGACCATATCACCTTTGACGAAGGATCTGTCTTGCCGTTTTAAGTCAGTGTAAGCCTTTTGTCTATCCTTGGCAGCTTGAATGTCTTGTCTTATTGATTTGATTTGATCATCCATGTCTTCCAACATCTGTCTTGAAGCTTCTACCCTCAAAGTTGGATCCGAGAAGTTCAAGGGGGTACGACAATCATCCCCATACAATGCTTGGAAAGGGGTCATCTGAATACTTTGTTGGTAAGAAGCATTGTAGGCAAACTCAACCAGTGGTAAGTATTGAATCCACTTTTTGGGTTCGCGACAACAGTATGCCCTAAGCATATCTTCAATGACTTGATTGACTCGTTCTGTTTGACCATTAGTTTGGGGATGGTAAGCTGTACTGAAACAGAGTTGAGTTCCAATAGCCTCAAAGATAGCCCTCCAGAAGTGTGATGTAAAAAGAGAGTCACAATCACTAATGATTCTTCTAGGTAACCCATGAAGTTTGAATATTTCCTTGATGAATAATCTTGCGATGTTTGAAGCTTTATAGTTCGTCTTGACATGGATGAGATGTGCGACCTTGGTGAGCATATCTACTACAACCAAAATAGAGTTATATCCTCCCTGAACTTGGGGTAAGCCAACAATGAAGTCCATACTAATGAACTCCCATTTCATTTGTGGAATGTTAAGTGGTTGCAATTTCCCAAGCATTTTAACATGCTCTGCCTTAATGCGTTGACAAGACAAACATTCCGTGACATATTTGAGTATGTCTCCCTTGAGCCTTTCTCAATAATAGCTCTTTTTGATCGTAATAAGGGTCTTGGCATAACCAGGATACCCTGAGAAAGGGGAGTCATGGGCTTCCCAAAGTAATTTCTGCTTGAGAGATTGGCTTGGAGGGATACATAATCTTGTCCTAAAGTAGACAAGCCCACTACTGATGGAGAATTCTTGATACTTCGTGTTTAGCTTCGGGTCTTGATCCTTGGTGGGGATCTCCCTTAGCATTTTCTGATAAATTGGGTCATGATATGCCTCTTCTTTTGCTAGCTCAAGAATCAGGTTATTTGGCATTGATACCTTTGTGGCTAGAGACCTTGCTGTCGATGGATCTTGCAAAATGAGAGAATTTAGAAATGCCTTGTGACTAAGTGCATCGGCAACTACATTCTCTTTTCCAGGCCTATACTTGATTTCAAAATTATATTCTTTCAGCACTTCGATCCATCAATATTGCCTCATATTGAGCTCATTCTGAGTGAAAATCCATTTAAGACTCTTGTGGTCCGTTGTGGGAGCTTTCACTCAACTGCCAAGACCCACAGACCGCTTATTGTTTCAAGCGTTCCAAGTGAGCTCTAATGGCTACCTCTCACATAGCCGACGTGCCATCAATCCTACGAGTGTAGTGAGCTTACCTTGATGCCGATATGAGTTGCCTTCTCTCTCTTGCACACTCTGGTAGCTCCACGATCCTAGATGCTAGCTCAAGCATCCTCAAGCCTCCTCCATCTCCAAGCTCCATCCACCATAGCCGCACACTCAAGAGAAGAGAAGAGGAGAGGAGAGAAGAGGAGATGGTGAAGAGCTTCACCCTCTTGATCCCTCACTCCCACTCACTCACTCCCTCACACTCTCACACTTCCTCTCTCAAGAGCACACACAAGCAAGAAGAGGAGAAGAAGAGAAAAATAGAAGAGCTCTTGTTGGGCACACACCAAAGAATAAGCTTCCATTCACTTTTTGAGCTTTATATATACAAACCTAAAATCCCACGGGCACCCATCCCTTTTTACATGACTAGCCATTGTGGCAAGGTCCCTTTTTCTAATTCCCTCTTTTTGCTTCATGCCCTAGGCCTATATTCGACTATTCTTTTACAAGTGGCCTAGGAGGGAGCCTGGCACTCTTTTAGAAGATTTTTTGGAGTTTTTGAGGCGCCTTTTATTTAAAACTACGCTTTTGGCCCCGGCTTAGCTTTAGAGGCCGCGTGTGTGTCTTTGCTCCTTTTCCATCTTCTTTCCGCCTTTTCATTCATTCTTCTACCTTCTCGGCTTGGGGTTAACATTACCCCCTCCGAGATGGGTGCCAGTCCCATGGCACTCTTGTCAACTGTTGGTGTTTAAGAGGCAGTTGGAGAAGCAATCATGTAAGGGCAGGGCAACGTGTAAACTCAAGTGCTCGTGGAAGCGTGGTAGTAAGGTTGATTGGAGAAGTCAAACGGATAGCAAGTGGTTGACGAGGGCCTCCGAAGTTGGTGGTTGGTCGCTTTGGTGATGCTTGAAAGGACAGGGTGCGATGCTCCACCTAAGGAGGGGGTGTCTATTTTATTGTATAGTGCATTGTGCCCGTGCTAGTGGAATGGGGAGTTGGGTCTAACCACATGGTAGCCTGGGTGATATCCCACGCTTGGGGGCCCCATTCGTGCCAGAGGTGCAGTGCGAGTAGCTTAGGGTGACATGTCTAACCATAGGCGAGTGGACCTCCCTAGGTATGTCTTGCTCTTGATGGGCCCTAAGCGTGAAGTGGGGGAGCAAAAGGGCTAGGGGGTTAGGGGTGGAGCCAGCCAACCGAAGCCACCGGGTACGCCTAACTTGAGGACCCATCGGTGTAGTGATTGTGCTTTATGTGGTGCTAAGGGCTTGTGTAAGTAAGTTTTTTGGTTATTCCATGTGTAATGTTCCGCTTGCTCTTCCTTTTTTTTTTTGGTATTACACTAGTAGAACGACAGCCTGTACCTACTCTTCCTTGTCTGATAAAGGCAAAGAAGGGGGTCGGATGGATTTGCTCAAAAGTTGATGGCTTTGCATGTACCCCTTGAGGTTCATGCGGACATGGAGGGAGGTGGTGGAGAGGAAGGGATGGTTGCACCTAGTGGACTGGCTGTCGTTCATATCCTCTAGGAGAGCTAGGCAAAAGGAGGGAAGAAGGCTAGCTCTCATCATTAAACACACCATGGTGCAGCTGTCAATGGCATTAGGGTCAAAAAGGAGGGGAGGCAAGCCACGCTCTTGTGGAATCGGGTCCTGCTTGAGTAGTAGCTTAAGTAGCCTAAGATAATTACAGGTAGTTATGAAGGCTGGATAGGGGCATGAAGAGAAGTCTACGAGAAAGCGCGTCATGGAATCATTTAGGCTTCCCGAGTCAAAAAGGAGGGCATGCTTGAAGGAGGCGGCATTGGAGTTGTAGATGATGGGGAAATCATGACGCCCATGGAGGGTAGCAACAAAATCCACACCTACCCTACAAGGATACGCCATGAATGTGGGGTCATTTCTCTCATAGGGTAGGGTGTTGCAAAATGCCATCCAAGCGAGCATGCTAATATCGCATATTCGCCTCCTAAATAGGGGTTGGCAATTGTAGCCCTGTACAGTATGTGGTATTTCAAACACCTTGTCTTGCCAAAACTCTGCTTCCTCCATGCCCCACAAAGTGGGGGTCTTCTCCCTTTCTTCCAGCCATTTTTGTCCCAGTCGGCCGCCAGTCGTGATCACCTCCTCCATCACCTTGATCGGTAGGACCCTTCGCAGGTTGTTAGGCATGAGGAAGCTGAAGGTGAAAGGGTCATTTTCGTTTTCTTGCATTCCCAAATCACCAGCTCCGTGTGAAATCCAGTAGGGAGGTCATCGGGGCACGATGGGAGGGGTGTGGATGGCCACACGACTGGTTTGACTCTTAACTACCTCTTGGTTTCTTCAACTAAATTTCTCAGTCTCTCCCTTAACGCGGTTTGTCTTTCTGAAGGCGGATCAATCTGTTGCTATTCTTGAACATGCGGCGAGGGGGGTTGTGGGATTATCTCTTCGCTGGTTCTCCTCATGGTGAATTCAAGGGCAGCCTCCTCCACCTGCCGGTCTTCTAGTTGCGCTCCTTCCTCAAAGCCCAGTGCGTCCACTTCTTGGGGGGTTAGGCCGGCCAGTAGCAGGTACTTTTGTTACTCTTCTAAGATTAGCCTAGCCTCCGCAGGTTGGGGTGGCATCTATAGCCCCACATGCAGGGCCTGCGTGCTATGCTCAGTTTTTTTGCACCACCTCCAACGACTTCTTTCCCTTTGGCCGGGTCATATCCAATAATGTGTTGAGGAAGGCCTGTTGCTGGGCACTGAAGGTTGTCTGGGCAGCGTCTGCTTTACTTTTTGCAAGGATTTTTTCTTTCTCCACCAAAGCAAGGCACCATGCCAGTGTCTTCACCCATTTCTCATTCTGCGCGGCCTATTCCTCTACTCTTTTGTTCATTCCTTCCATGCTCTCCCCCTGCTTCTGTGCTAGGGTTACGAGCTTCTGTTCCTGGGCTTTGAGTTCTCTGCTCATATTCTCGTGCTCTTTCCTTCACAGGTGCAGTTGATCGGTCATAGACTCTCGATCTCCCTTTGTTGCTGCTCCCTCTCTTGCTTTCTTTCCTCCTCTTGGCATTTAGTTCCTCCATCATTTGCTTTATGTTGGTGGTTTTTGCCTCCAATTCCCCATGTTGCATCAAGAGGAGCTTGTATTCCCGCTGCATCTGCACCAATTCTTGATTTTCATCCTTGAGCCGCTGTTTGTAGCTTTCTTTCATGTCTTCCTTGGCCTTTAATTCCTGCTTGAGGTCAAAGATTTATCGTTTTTGCATGGCTATTGTGAAGATTTTCTCAAGCTGGAAGGCGGCTACTAACTCCTTTTCCACCACCAACTCAGCCACAGCCATCCTCTTTTCCTCCTTTGCCCTCTCCAATTGGGAGAGCAACTCGATGATGTACTCGTCGTAACTGGTTGGTGGCTTCATTGTTGTGTGGGTTGGGGTGGTCGAGGCTTCCACTCTCGGATGCTTCTGGTCCTGTCTCGACTTAGCATCTGCGGTTGGTCTCTTTTGCCTCGTGGCCATGGTTTCTGTGCTCTTTCCCTAGGCCATTTCTTTACTGATAAAATATTGCATCCAAGCCATGAAGTTGGAAACCTCCATGCTGGTGGGGATGCTAGGGGTAAGGATGGTTGGTTCGGTGGAGGGTGGGGATAGGATGGAGGAGGGCCTTGCCTTTGCCTTCAAGGACAGCGAGCGGTGCGAATTCTAGTACCTGCATGCTAGAGCTAGGCCCTTCTTCCCTCAACTAGCTCCAGGCTCCCGGATCATCAGCCCTGCACTGCTGCTCAATGGACCGACGTGTAGCTTCGGCCAAGTCCTCCTCCTCCTTCCTTCTTAGTTCCTCTTCTTCCTCCGCAGCTCTTCTTTGCCTTTCTTTTTCAGCTTTCCTGTACTCTTCCTCTAGTTTCTCCTTTTCTTCCCGCTCTTCTCTTTTTCTCTTCTCAGCCTCCTATTTTTACGCCTTTTTAGCCCTCTTGACTTGTTCTTTTGTTTCTTCTTCTTCCAGTTTCTTCTTCTTCTCCCTCTCCTCCGCCTCTTTGAGGGATTGTCTTTTTTCCTTTTCCAAATCCTCTTTCTCCTTCCTGTGGTCTTCATCTGGCTTCTTTTTCTTCTGCGTTGTCTTCTTCTTGGGTTCCTTAACCTGTTTTTTGCTTGATTGCTCTTCTTGCCCCTGCCCTTCCTTATCAGTCTCGGTCCTATCACTGGACCTCTCTTGGTCCTGATGAGGGGGTGACCTGTCGGACATTTCTCCTTCCCCTTCTTCTGCATCTTGCGTCTCTTTCACTGCCTCCTGGATGAGCACAGTCAAAATGCTTCCATAGGCAATGAACGAGGCCTTGGATGAGGCCTTCTTTCTTTCCGTGGCCCTAGAAGCTGGAGACTCTCCTCCTGCGGGTGTGCTTCCTAAAGCCAGTGCTTTAGCCGCCTGGTCGATAGTTTTGCGCACATAGCCATTCCAGTCAATTTCATGCAGGTTATGAGCCGCTACGTTCTCCAGCACAGGCACACTAATTTGGTGCATCAAGGCGTTATAGCGCTGGCTAGAGAAGAGCGTGTGTACTAGTTTTTCCTGCAATCTAGTTTTCGCATCAGGGATGTCCTGGATGTTGATGCCGTCATTTGTCAGCACGTCCTCCTTTCTCATCTTTAGCATGGCGTACACATTCCTCTTTTGCTTCTTCTCTATTTTTGGCTCCAGTCCCAACGCCTTCTCCACCAAGGCAGGGGTTAAGCGAACCTGCACCTATTTGGCATTTTATTCCCTTCCTATTGTGACAGTGTCGTACTCATTGTCGGGGTTGTAAGACCCGAGAAACTCCACACACTTTGTGTAGTCAGGTTCTTGCGCAAATTTTTCAAAGTACTTGGTGAAGTTGCATTTTTCAAGGACTCTCCTGGCCGCTTCCTCCTTGGCCACCAAACCTTCTATGTTGTGAATGGTTCGGAACTTTAGTTGGTTGTAGGCGCGGCTCTTCAGAGTGATGCTGTACTGCGCTCTTTCCTCTTTCGTGAACGGAAGTCGGTGGGCATGGTCTTGCTACGACATCTTTTGTTCCTGTCATAAACCCCAATTTCCAAACCCCAGTTTCCATCAGTGCTTTCAAATTAACAATTTGCAAGAAAATTCATAGACTAAAAAGGAAAGACTCTATGTGTTTATTGAATGAAAGCATTAAAATCCTATCCAATGTGGAGTCTTCCCTTTCAGCTTTAACTTTTTTTCCTTTATTTCAAAGTTATCTTGACATTTTACTACCTCCCTCGTTGTCTACGTGCTTATGCGTTTTGCTTGATTTTCATTGGTTTTAATTGATCTCTTGATTCACCTCACTCCCCTTCCCTTCCCAGCTTGAGAAGAATCCTTACTAGGATTGAAGGTTTTGGAGGTTGAGGACCTTCGGTAATGGGTCTTAGGAGTCACCGGCGTAGGAACCAAGTGTAGAAATCAGGGTTGTACTCTAGCTGAGCTGCGCAATCGAGATCAAAAGGGTGAGTGCCAACATGTGTTATGTAAGTGAGAACATCTATTAGGAAGTCACCGGAGGCACTGCGGCTAGCAATGTGTATCTCTTCCTCAGTCAGTAGGTGAACGAGGTAAGGGTGTCCCTTGATGTGCTCTTCTAGGGGGTGGATGCGAAGAGTGGTTAACACTCTATACGAGGTTGGCGCGATATAAGTGGGATCGTACTCTGCTGTTTTGATTGCATAGCATTGCTCCGTGTTGGTCACATGACTCGGCATCCCTCTACTTCCCATTGCAACCTAAGAGTGTACCAGTGCCACAAGAATGGGGATTCAGTCCCAGCAAGTTGGGATAATTTTGCAATTTCTTGGTCGGTGATGGCAAAAGTGGTTCACTGATCGTATGATGTTATGAGGCACTGTTTGAGGGCTTGCTTGTTAGAGACCTCGATGTTGAGCAATACAACAGCGGAATTTGCTGCCTTTGCGAAGGCAAGTTCAAACATCTCCCAAGAACAAGGCATCGTGCTAATTTTGGTTGCAAGAGGCTCGGGCAACAAGCCTAAGTCCAAGTGATCATAGCTTAGAGCTAGCTCTCTGAAGGTGGCATCGAGCCGTCTAATGCAATCAACCATGTCATCCCCTATATCTTCGGCTAGATCTGAGGCCAGTGTCAAAAATGATTTCCGCTCGTAGGAGGGTTTAAGACGTGCTGGTGGTTGGGACTTGATAGCACTAGAGCCTTTGATAGTGGATAGTTGTGGTTGCAGGTGTGCCTTAGGTTGCGGTTGGGATTCCTTTCTTAGGGCTAGAAAGCAACAGCTACTTCTAGTGGATTGCTACCTTCAAAGTGGATCATTGTAGCCAGATGGGATCTAATGGGTGATGGGTCATGCAACGGTGTCTGTCGTTTGGGCCGGTAGGCTTGTTCGACTCTCTCAGGCATATGTGTGGATGGGCTTGATGGATGTGGGCCTGGGGAGCACTGCGGTTTATGGTTTTTGAGGTTTGATGGGGCTGGGGGTGATCAAGCTTGGAGGTAGCATACGAGTGGTGGTCTTGGCCATGTGGGCTTTAGGGATCCATAACCAGGCAAAAAAATTCCCCTCATAGTAGCCTTGTGCATGCAGGAGGGCTTTAGGGACCCACCTTTGCCTGATCATGCATTGATTTCTGTAACTGCGCCTTGTTGTCCTAGGTTTAGAGCTTTGGGTCTTATGAGGTTGTGTGAGACAACTCCTAGGTGGTGGTTGCGACTGTTTAGGCCTCCATTGGAAACTAGGCTATTGAGCCTTAGCTTTTGTTACCACGAGCAGCGGTTCTTGAGAGGTAGTGGGTGGTGGCCGAGCACTACCCTTCTCCTTAGATTCGGATGCTAATAGTTCTATTGGTGGCCGTGGGGGTTGTTCCATCGCGCAATCCTTGCTAAAAGGTGTATCAATGCGGATGTTGCCTATGGCGAGGTGAATGCGCTACAACTCATAATCGACGTGGCAACGAGCTTGCTTCTTGAAGGTTCGCCCTAGTAGCGTCTTCGTGCCTATGTCCTTGGTGTTTGGCAGCACGTAGAAGATCATTACAGTTTCAGTCCCAATAGAAACGATGGCCCTGCACTTACCGAGAAGTGCATAGGAGCGGCCTCCATATGGATTTAATCTGGCATTAGTGGGTTGTAGTGGTGGTTTGCCAAGTTGGGTCAAATGATCGTGAGTCAAGACATTGAAGTCCACTCCCTCGTCAATTAAGGCATTGAAGACGCATGTTCGCTTGGTAGTGACCGTGATGTGTAGGTATGCAGGTTCCACGATTTCCTCATCCTCATCATCGATTTCGGTGATGGTGGCTACTCGGACATTGACTGGTGGTTCCAGCATTGGTGGTTCATGCAAAGGATGTGTGGGGGGATAGTATTTCTTGATACGACTACCATTGAAGAAGCCTATTCCTTCGCAGGCTAGAGTCTCGAGCTCGACGTTGCCCATTCGGCTGATCGCACGGACTCTGAAAGATCCAAGCCCCCAAAACTTCATTTTTTGCTTGTGTCCCTTAACTGAGTATAGGAGCACTAGGTCGCCTTGTTCGAAGTTACGTTGCTTGACATGCTTGTCAAACTAGCTCTTGCATCGTGCCTTCTCACATATGAGTGCATGAGTGGCTAGAAGGCGACTCTCCGAGAGGCATTCGAGCTCTACTAGGCGTTGCGTCCATGCCTCCTTTCCTTCCCATCGCTCCTGAAGTACAACTCGTAGGCTAGGCACGGAGAATTCTATGGGGAGAATTGCTTTGGTTCTGTAGGTCAACCTAAAGGGGGTCTGTCTAACGGCCGTTTTGTAAGCTGTGCAGTAAGCCCACAAGGCCGCCATCAGCTTGTTATCTCAGTCGCTGCGTGAGGCTGAGACTACCTTAGTTAGGACATTGACAAGAATCTTATTTGTGGATTCTACCTGGCCATTTGCTTGAGGGTAGTATGGAGAGGATTTCCGATGGATAATTAGGAAGGTGGATAGGAGACGAGTTATCACTTCATTGATGAAGTGTGTCCCCTAGTCACACTGACTAGTTCGATGGGGCATCCAAATCATGAGATCACCTGCTCGCACAAGAACTTGGCAGTCGTTTGAGCGTCGTTCTTTCGGGTTGCTCTCGCGTCTGCCCACTTTGTTAGGTAGTCTGTGGCCACAATGATGTATTTGGCCTAAGAATACTGTGCAGCGGGGCTGATGGGTCCCATGAAGTCGATTCTCCATTTTTCAAAGGGTTGTCGTACAATGATTGGGGTCAACTCCATTTGATCCTTGCGAATCGAGACCTTTGTCCGTTGACATTTGTCACAATACTTAACAAATCGTGCGGCATCACGAAACAGCATTGGCCACCATAGTTGAGACTGTAACACCTTGCGGGCCATTGTGTCTCCGCTAAAAGTGTCCACTAGCAATCCAACTGTGTGCCTCTGAGAGCATGTCGTGCATCTCATGTTCACACACGCATTTGCGCAACAATCCATCTTGCCCTAAGCGATATAGCTGGCCTGCTATCAACTGGTAGGGTTGGATTTTGAGAATAAGTCGCCTCAGTCTTGCCTTCTCTATTGGTCGTTTAGGCAGTCCGTGCTCAAGCACTTGGACTATGTCATTTGACCAATATGGCGTTAGATCGGCCTTGAATAAATCCCTCCCGCTTTAAAGAGGTGGGCGTCTGGCAATTCATTGGTAATGCCTTCTCTAGCGGATTCTCCTGTGGGGATGCGTGATATATGATCAGGCATGTAGTGTTGTTTTCCCTTCTGTACAACCACGGAGAAGTCAAACTCCAAAAGCAGAAAGAGCCACCGAGCTATGCATCTATAGCGCAAGGTTTGTTCACTAGGTATAGCAAGGCTTAACGATCTACAAAGAAGGTAAAGGGTGTAGGCAATAGATAATGCCGGAACTTCTTCACCAGAAACACCATGGCCAAGCCCTCTCTTTCCGTCGTCGAGTAATTCATTTCCGTCTCCGTGAGTTGTTTGCTAGCAAAGCTCACTGGATAATCTAGGTTGTGCTTGCCAGGTTGGCACAACACTACCCCCACAGCAATTTTAGAAGCATCAATATGCACATGGAAGGTTATGGCCCAATCCAGGGCTTGTAGGATTGATGCTGTGGTTAGAGCCTTCTTCAACTCTTCATATGCTCGTTGGCATGCTTCAATCCATTCAAAGACAATCAGCAGCTTGTATAAAGATCTAGCTATCAATGCGTCATTCAACACAAACCGTCGATAGTATCCCATATGGCCTAAGAAGCATTGAACTCCCTTGTAGTTGGTTGGGGGTGGAAGGTTGACAATAGCCCTGACCTTTGAGAAGTCATTGTCAATGCCGTTCTTCGATACCACATGGCCGAGGATGCATCCATGCTTCACCCAAAACTGGCATTTCAAGGGGTTCAAGGAGAGACAATATAGGTGACACCGGTCAAAGACTGCATGGAGTTTGTTCAAGTGTTCCATCCAGGTCAAGTGAACGTAGAGGTCATCAACAAAGACTTCTAACCCCTTGTGAAGCATGTCTTTAAATATGGTGCACATGAGACGTTGAAAGGTGACAGGGGCATTAGTCAACCCAAAAGGCATGACTATGTACGCAAAGACGCCCCACTCAGTGGCGAAGGCAGTCTTATGCATGTCGGCAGGATGCACGTGCACTTGATTGTGTCCTGAGAAGCTGTCCAGAAAACTGTAGGCCTCCTTGCTTGCCACTCTTTCAAGCATGTGCCCGGTGTATGGCAATGGATAATTATCCCTCTTAGTAGCAGCATTCACCTTCTTGTAATTGACACACACTCTAATTTTTCTGTTTTTCTTCATCACAATGACTATGGGTGATACCCAGTCCGTGTGCTCAATTTCGTAAATGAATCCTGCTTTCATCAGCTTATCAATCTCTTCCTTGACAGCATGAGCGTGCTTAGGATTCATTGGGTACGGTCGCTGCTTCATCGGCGCTGCATCTGGTGTCATGGGTTTAAGCTCTTCCAAGGACCATGCGAATATGTCTACATACTCTTGCAAGAGAGCGACAAGACTTGCTTCTTCTTCCTCGGTCAAGTCATCGGCAATGAAGATTGGTCGGGGTGTCTCCCCTTCCCGGGCTAAGTTCACCTCTTTGACCCTGGCTGGTCCCTTGATTGGTTTGCTCATTTGCCCTTGTCGTTTGGCACCCATCAAGATCACTACCCTATCTCCTTTCTTGAATTTCATAAATCATTTAGGAAGGTCCCATGGTTTTCGTTGTTCATCTATTCGGGTGTCCCTGGGTTGGTTCGCCCTTCCTTGCTTCAATCGTCTGTGCCTCAGGTGGATAGGTAAGTCCCCAGTTGTGCGTCAAGTATTGGGCGGCCTAGGTATTTCTAGATCGCTATCGGAGCTCACCACTGACTTAGAGTCGAACTCACTGTCTAGAAGAGGGGGTCTCCCCTGGTGGTCGCAGTTCAGATGGTGATTCTGCCCTAAGCAGTGGTGTCACTCCTGGTTGAGCTAGGCCTGCTTGCTCAAGGTCTATGGCTCCTATGTGTTCTAACCAGGCGCGATCACAATTTATGTGCATGAGTCCTCGCTCTGTCTTGTAGGCACTTCTTTTTTGCGGCTTGGAATCCACCCGTATTTGTTCTATTTCATGTCCCTCCGTGTCGCATTCTACCGAATCCATCTCACCCTCACTTCCATCACTGAAGGGTTGGCAGTCTTCATACTCTCGTTAGAATCCTCTGCGCCACACTACTCATCGTACCGTAGGGCTTTGTACATCTCTTGTCGTCGATCTGGGACTAAGGCCCAGTTGTACATAAGGTTCAAGTCATGCACCCTGGTCCATTGCCACTTGGATTTGCCTAAGAGATCCTGGAGTGGTTTGAGGTTTGCTACTGAATTGTCAGCCAGCTTGTTTATTAAGTATTCCAGGGCCTCCTGGAGTTCTCTCTTGTTGCCTGGCACTTGGAAGGTGATGGGCTTAGGTCTCCCAAGAAGGGTTCCTTCCATCATGCAAACTGAAATAGAGGGCGTGCTGTCGATCGTGCCCATCATCTTGATGGCTTGCTCATGCGCCTCTTGATCCAAGAATGGCAAGTCGACTGTAGCAAGGACATGCATCCAATCTCGCTCATCCTTTGGGCATGGGATATACTTGGTCAAGGGCCCATAAGACTTCTTGACCTGACTGTCTCCCTCGAGCATGGAGGAGGTGGCATCCAAGTTGACTAGTGAGGTCTTCCAAGTGTCCATCTCTACCCTCACAGCTTTCGTCCTGTTGCCTAAGAATATCAAGCCATTACCCCAATCTTCAATAACTTTGGCATTGCATATCCAGGGCCGGCCTAACAGGACATCGTAGTCCACCCCCTTCATGACTATAAAGTTGACAGAGAACTGGACACCTGCGATTTTCACTGGCTAGTTTTTAAGTACCCCGAATGGCCTCACCCTCATGCCGTTTGCTAATGTGACATTAAACCAAGCAGTCTCAATAGGTGGGTTTCCCCAGGTCTGTAGTACTGCATGGCTTAGCATACTAACCTCGGCTCCCATGTCTACGATCCCATTTCTTGTTGTGTTTCCTAAGGCTAGGACTGGTAACACTGCATGCATCTCGGTGCCTTCCCAGAAAGCATTAACATGCAAGGATTTTGGCACAGAGTGTAGCGTTAGACTCGATATTTGTGTTTCTACGTCCTGATCCTGTAGATCCATCGCCTATTCTCGTGATTTCTCGACCCACTGCTTGAGGTTTTGCCATAGGGTGGGATGTTGCTTAAGCAGGTCTCCTAGGCTTAACGTCACTGGGGTGGTCACTAGCGTGGTAAGGAGGTTGTCAGCTGCTCGTCCCTCTCCTATGCCGAATTGTCTTGGCCAATGGTGGTGACTGATTTGTGGGCCTGTAGCATCAAGGCTTGCCCTAAGGGGTATTGTCTGCGGTGTGGTTGCATCTCCTGACTTTGGTTGAGGGGGTGAGACTGCCATGTTCATGCTAATAATATCCTCGCTCTCGTCCTCTAGGATGGGCTCAGCGTCCCTTAAGTGCTCTTGGGCCTCTTTTACCCAGTCCTTCACTTTCTCTATGGCCTCGAGTTGGCACTTTAGATGCGGGTACTCCCCTACCTTGGCACTTCCCTTTTCGATCGTCTTGGGGGCTGAAGTTTCTGTCTCTGCATCCTCGACTTTCTTTCCAACAGGCAGAGTTGTAGCACTCTCAGTTTTTAGTGCGATCTTAGCCTCCAGCCTCCTCTTCCTTCGCCTACGGCTCTTCTTCCCTGTCGAGGCTGCATCGAGGTTGCTGGGTCCCGGTAGTGATATGCCGGCTTGCTTTGTGTGGGCACAAGTCATGACCCGCAACGGGATGGGTGTGGCCTCCCCATTAAGGTTCTCGACACCAAATAACCCCAATGGGACAGATGGTACTTCGCTTGAATTTGCAGAAGGTTTATCGCTTTGGGAAATCGACAAAGAGATGGGTGATTCCACACTCAACACACCTTAGGTCAACTTTGTCTCTGTTCTGCTACTCCCTCTCGGGGCAACGTGATGAGACATGGCATGGGTGACCACAAGTCCAACAGATGATTGGATCCTACATCTGCCCTCCTAGGCCTCTACCTCGTCCTCTCCCTAATGCCATCACTGGCACTGGTAGATAGTCCATAAGGACGGCGTTGCCCTCGTCATCATGAGAGACATAAGGGTATAATTTAGTCTCTTCCTCATTTGGCTCTTCCACATAGTGGACTGGAGCATCACTCGATGGATGGGTCACATAGGGACCGGGGGGCCTAGGTATACTTGTAGGGTTTATGTCCATCCTGGGGACAGGCGGCTTAATGCCGTTAGGCACAGGAAAGGCCTATGGGGCTCCCCTTCCGAAAGTGGCTGCGGTCTGTTCGCTAGGTAAGGCTGACCATATGGTTGGGAGTACGGAAGTCTCCTAGGCAATCTGCAGTGCATAATGTCATGACCAAACCTACTGCAATTAGCACAAGGTCTCGACCGAGGGTCTTGACACTCGGCCGGTAAATGATTTCCGCCATAGTACACACATTGGACGTGTGGCTGCATTGGTCATCTCCACAGGTCTTGTCACTTGACTATCTCCATCTTGATATCAGTCAAGTCATCTCGGTGGCCTTCCCCTTATCTTGGGATGATGGGACTGGTCGCTCACCAGAGGCTGATGCTCTTTCCAAACCTCGCGAGATGGTTTCTTCTGAGTTGGGGCTCCTAGAGCTCCTCTCTTTTAGTTGATCGTAAACTCTGATAGCTTCCTCAAAAACCCTAGCTAGCGTGTCTCGCTGCAAGCTCGAGTTGGCTACCAAAGCCTTATACAGTTCCTCGTTTTGAATTCCGCTGATGAACACAGTTGAAACTGCTCTTTCAGTCCGTCGTTCACCTATAGGGATTTTCTTGAAGAGGCTCCTTACGTGGGTTATGTAATCGCGAATGTCCTCCTTCTCTTTCTACTTGACATTCATCAGTTGTACTAGTAGATTATCGAAGTATCCAGGCTCGGCAAATCTCTTAATGAAGAGATTCTTGAGGTTATTGAAGTTTTCCCGCTCTGCGGTGTCTAAGCTTGTATACCAAGTCCTATCCTTGTCACCTAAGCAGAGGCCGAACACTTGAGAACACCGAGTCAGTTCGCTGAGGCCGTTGGCTTCGCAAACTTGCTCGAACTGCTCTACAAAGCTGTATGAGTCATCATGGGGTTGGTACTTGTCGAGTTTCTTTGTGACTATTGGGATTTTAGACTAGCTCTTAGAGCCTTGGGTTGCTCCTAATCCTGCCAGTAGTGAGGTTGCCAATGCTGTGTTATCTAACAATCGCTTCATAATAAGTTCACTCAGCATTAAGTCTCCTTCTAGGGTTCTCTCGTGATCCATTTGGTTTCTGCCAGCTAAGTTCAGCACTCGCTGTATCTCACGCAACTCCGTGCTTTTCCTTTGACTCCTGGCCTACTGGTCTCTATTGTATGTGGCTATGCCTTGCAATGTCTTATGGGCTAGCTTCCTCTCTTCTTCTAAGTCTGCGATGATAGCATATGCTGTCCAACCGTGGTGGTCATACTGGGCGTGCACATCATAGCTACTAACCAGTTGCTGAATAGCCTCTGGGAAGACGCCCAAGTCGAGTTCCTCATTAGACCTGCGGTCCAAGCTTTCCTCTGCCGTAGTCGAGTTCTCGTGCTTCGCCAAGCTATCGATTAGGTTGAGTGGGTTTGTCAAATCCCCTTTGTTTGCGCCGCTTGCTTGGTCCTACTTTGTGTGTTGATGGTTTGTCTCTGTCTGTGGGTTCTCTCCTATTCGTGGGTTCCTTGAGTGGCTTATCTGAGTGAGTTCCTTGACTTATTAAATACAGTCCTCAAGTTATTTCGACTCCGTGCATGTGTTCTTTCTAGTGCACTTGTGTTCAATCAAGCTTTCAATTTTTCTTAAGTGCACTTCAAGTGCGGAAATTCAAGGTGAGTGTGGCAAACAGTCTCTAAGCGTCTCATGCACCCTCGGGTATGATAGGCTTTGTAGATCAATTCTCTGGCTGTCTAGATAGGATTTAGGGTCTTTTGATTATGTTGCCTTGCCGTTTTTGGGCTCGATCAGAGTTTTATGGCTCAGCGGATTGCCTCTAGGTCTTTGGGGTTCTAGTATCGCAACAGCCCACTTAAACTGTTAAGCGGCTATGCCTTACGATTTTGTTTACTCGGTGCACTAGAATCAGGCTCTGAACATCAGGAGGGCTTATGACAGGTTGTGTTGCTGAGCTCTAGTTGGGTCAGGTCAAATTTCTGAGAAATTGAGCTAGACACACGCTCGGCCCAATTGGTCCGAATTGTAGGGGTCCAGCGAGTGACTCGGACGAGCCGAATCGCACTTGTCCGAGTGCAAAGAGTTTTTCGCAGGCCAAGGTCCGAGTGGAGTAACTCAAACGGGCCGAGTCAAATGTTGGGCCAAGGGCTGAGTCAGGTCTTGGGTCGAGTGGACTTCGGGCCGAGTGTCGGTTTGGTCAAAGGGCCGAGTGGCATAACTCGAACGGGCCGAGTCGAATGTTGGACCGAGGGCTGATTAGGATTTCCGGGTCGAGGTCCAAATGGGCGGATCCGAGGGCCGAGTCTAGGATTTGGCCTAACAAGGGCTGTTCGGACGGGCTGAACACGGCGCGACAAATGCCACGTGATGACGATTTCGATTGAATCTCCCGAGTCAGGCAATCATCCCAAGCACAAACTTCCAGATCCTGGCTAAGGCACCAAGGGAAGTGATTGGTATACCTGGGGTGAGCGGTAGGCTCTCCGATGACGAGATCGAATCGAATCTTTGCAGGGGCTCTCACTCTCACTCTCTCTCACACACACACACACACTCTCTCTCTCTCTGTGCAACGGTTGCAAATGAGCTCTCCCTTGGCCTCCTGGATCTTAAACCCCTTCCCGAGAAGGGCTTTGACACTTTCAATCACTCACTTGCCTACATTAAGCATCCCAAGCCAGCTTTTTGCCATTTTTTGCATGATTTATGCCCTGTTTTGCCCTGTTTGCAACAGTAAACCCTACCTTTCCCGATTCGATTTCCTAATCCTATCCTGTACTAAATGCAACGAGAATCGAAAGCAACAAACTGAAATGATTTCTCCATGTTTTCCAATCATCAAACAAACTAACTAACCCAAAATACTTACTTGTTTTGAAGATCAAAACACCCAACCTTCCTACCTACCTTAAGGTTCGTTTGGGGGAGAATCCCTTACTTTGATGCTCGATATGGAGTGCACAAGCGCTCGAGCTTGAATCTATTGGTCTTGGAAACGGAACCAAAATGTGGGAGCTTTCACTCAACCGCTAATACCCACGGACCGCTTATTGTTTCAAGCATTGCAAGCGAGCTCTAATGGCTACCTCTCACATAGCCGATGCGCCATCGATCCTACGAGTGTAGTGAGCTTACCTTGATGCTGATATGAGTTGCCTTCTCTCTTGCGCACTCTGGTAGCTCCACGATCCTAGATGCTAGCTCAAGCATCCTCAAGCCTCCTCAATCTCAAAGCTCCATCCACCATAGCCGCGCGTTCAAGAGAAGAAAATAGAAGAGAAGAGAAGAGAAGAGAAGAGGAGATGGTGAAGAGCTTCACCCTCTTGATCCCTCACTCCCACTCACTCACTCTCTCACACTCTCACACCCTCTCTCAAGAGCATACACAAGCAAGAAGAGGAGAAGAAGAGAAGAGCTCTTGTTGGGCACACACAAAAGAATGAGCTTCCATTTACTTTTTGAACTTTATATACAAACCCTAAAACCCCATGGGCACCCATCCCTTTTTACATGACCAGCCATTGAGGCAAGGTTACTTTTTCTAATTCCCTCTTTTTGCTTCATGCCCTAGGCCTATATTCGACTATTCTTTTACAAGTGGCATAGGAGGGAGCCTGGTGCTCTTTTACAAGAGTTTTTGGAGTTTTTGAGGTGCCTTTTATTCAAAACTATGCTTTTGGCCCCGGCTTAGCTTTAGAGGCCGCCTACGTGTCTTTGCTCCTTTTCCATCCTCTTTTTGCTTTTTCATTCATCCTTCTTCCTTCTTGGCTTGGGGTTAACATCCGTTACTAAGGAAAATTTGTTACCTAGCAAGTAATGTCTCTAAAGTTTGAGAGCATGGATGACAACCAATAGGTCCAGGTCGTGGGTAGCATAATTCCTTTCATGGCTCTTCAATTTTCTTGAAGAATATGCTACGGAATGACCTTGCATAAGTACACATCCTAAAGCAAGTGAGCTATCATCAGTTACTACTTTAAACTCCTTACTAAGATTAGGAAGTTTCAAGATGGGTGCTGATACTAAGCTTTGCTTTAGTTTGTCAAAGCTGGTCTGTTCAGCAGGTGACCATGCAATTGCTACTTGCTTCTTTAGTAGATCAGTTAGAGATGTTGCAACCAAGGCATAATCTTTGATGAAAATCCTGTACCACCCTATCAACCCAAGAAAACTACGTATTTCTTTGACAAAAGTTGGTGTTGGCCATTCTAAAACGTCTCTGACCTTAGTTTGGATCTACTGAAATTCCTTCTGCTAATACAATGAATCCCAGATATTCAATCTGTCGCTTGAAAAATGTGCACTTCTTCTTCCTGGCATAAAGCTTGTGTGCTCTCATTGTTTCAAGAATAATGCGAAGCTGGGGTTCACGATCTTTTCCTTGTTTTGAGTAGACTAGAGTATCATAAAAAAAGACGAGTACGAAATCATCAAGATAGGGCCTAAAGATATCATGCATTAATCTGTTGAAGGTAGCAGGAGCATTCGTCAGCCCGAATGACATCACTAGGAATTCGAAGTGTCCATACCTTGTACTGAATGCAGTCTTCGGGATATCTTCTTCTTTGATCCTTATCTGGTAATATCCAAAACTGAGATCTATCTTTGAGAAGATCTTCGCCCCTTGAAGATGGTTAAGTAATTCATCTATTCTTGGAATGGGGTATTTATTTTTTATGGTTGCTTGATTCAATCCTCTGTAGTCAATGCATAGGCGAAGCGTTCGATCTTTCTTCTTTTGGAACAACACTGGAGCTCACCATGGTGAATTGCTAGGATGGATGTAGCCTTGATCTAATAGTTGCTTGAGTTGCTCTTTCAGTTTGATAGCTTTCGGAATGGACATCTTATATGGCCACTTTGCAACCGGTGCAGCTCCTGGCACAAGTTTGATTTCATGGTCGACTTCCCTTTGGGGAGGAAGTTCCATCAGATCTTCAGGGAATACGTCTGCGTATTCCTTTAACCATGAAGGTTCTTCTCCGAATTCCTGATTCTGATCTAGCTTATTCAGTTTAATCAGATAGACAGATAGACCCTTTTGCACTCCTTTTATTATCCGTGTTGCTTTTGCCAACTGTTTTTTTGGCTTACCAGCCTCACCTTGAGTCATGACTAGTTCCCCTTCAGAATTTTGGAAGGAGACTTGGCCCTTCCCACAGCGGATGTGGGTATCATTGGGTATTAGCCAATCCATTCCGAGTAAACATTCATGGACACCTAGGTTCATTATCCTGAATCTCACAAAAGTTGGCTTCCCACCCAGTAGGAATTTCACATTAGCAGTTTGCCTAGTACAAGTGACCTCATGACCATTTGCTAATTCCACAAGTAAGATAGGTGCATCTATTGTGGCTATCCCTAATCTTTTTGTACAGATTGGTGAGATGAAGGAATGTGTACTGCCATAGTTAATCAGGGTTTGAAGCTTTTACCTTGATATTCTGATGGAGTTTGAATCACCAAGAATTGGTGATTTGGACCCTTCTTGTGAAGAGTGGCATGAACCATTGCCCTCTCAATGTCAACATCCATGGATGGATCTTCTTCATTGTCCAGCTCCTTGTTGGAGACATTGGAGGTTCTCCCTTTGGCCATAACGGTGGTTCCTTGGCCATGAGCAGCTCTATTTTGACCTTGGAATTGCCCCTGGCGATGTCCTCTGCCAAGCTTGGGATACTCCCTCTTGAAGTGTCCGGGCTCGTTGCAATGGAAGCAACGTGGGTTACAATCATTGCTTAGTGTTGGAACAAAGTTGTTAATAGCATTGACCGTAGCTTTCTTTCTTTGGCCCTGATTCTGACCCTGCGCTCTCTTAGTCTGAGCCTTAGACATGCCCTTATTGTGATCTTTGTATGGCCAAATCCTGTTGTTCCTTGGTTTGGTCCGCACCTCGTGTATTATTGGAGCAGCTCGAATGAGTGTATCTTGTAGGTCCATTGGGTGCATTGATTCCAATCGAGTGTTTATGGGTGGATTCAACCCAATACACAATTTTGACACCTATTGTGTCATATCCATTGGGGGTGCATACTTTAGGAGTGAAATGGACTTCGAATAATATGCTTCAAAGGATAATCCTAGATGCTTCAAGTCATAGAATGTATTCATCTTTTGTGTGCGGTAGGCAGGTGGCAGATACCTCCCTCTCACAGCTTCCTTAAGCTTATCCCAAGTGATTGTCCCCTACGAGATTGCTCAAAGTCTCGCTTCACCTGTTAGCTTAAGTTTGGTGAGCATGGCTTGGTTAGCAGGTGCAATTCCCGCTGCCTCAAAATTGTCCTCCATGGACTCAATCCAGATCTTGGCATCGGCTTGAATAGTCCTTCCCTTGCCATCAAACTCGGGTGGCTTAATTTGTTTGAGAAGGAATTTCTTCTCTTGAACCACAATTGGAATTAGTGTAGGAGTCGAATTTGGAACCTGCGCTTGGGGTTGCGTCTAAACAAAAATATTCTTTACATTAACATCTTATCATACGTTCTCATATTACGTTAATATGACTAGCACAACTTTTTAGCTAAGTGATTTAATCACTTAACACCTTAGTTAACATTTATGATCAAGGTAGATAATTGTTAAAAGCCTTATTTATTCATGAGGGCATAACCCTTTGAGCACATTTATTTGGATAAGTAGGATAGGCTGATTGATACATCAGTTTGGGAAAAATAGGATTGTGTTACAATTGACTACAGGGATGGAATAATAATATGGAGTGGGGTCATGGATTTTCACGAAACGGTAAGTCATAGGAAGCTTGGGGTATCCCTTCCTTTGATACCCATTCTTCTCATAGCACCCTAACACTTTGATTCTGTCTCAGCAGAGATCACCCGGGTCACTTCTTCATAGACATACTTGTTCTGCTTGACTTGCCGACTGCTAACGTGCAAAGGTGTGTTTACGTGAGCTTTGACAAAGATGAATAGCTTCACGATCTTTAAATCCTCCATCCACTTGATTCTCTTCAAGTTGGTTTAAAGGTACGCGAGTCGGTGGGCTGCTATGTAGTATATTCCTGAGGCTCCCATCCATCTCCGCTCCACATAAAAGGGCGAAGGATTATAGATGCGGTCCAAAATATCCATCATGCCAAGCCTCTGACGATAATTCGAAGCATGCATTGTAGTCATGAACATGACTTGGAACACCAAGAACTTGCTCCATGCTTCGTGACTCTACAAACCCAGCATCCATAAGTGAGTAAAGAAATGTTTTCAATAGAAAACATTGCTCTGTTGCACTCACCCTCCCCTGTTTATCCCCTTATTTCCTTTATTTTCCTCCATTAAGTTCCCTTACCACCTTTAGATCTCGTTGGTTCGCTCTAATACCAACTGTAACGTGTCTGCTTGTCCACTTGTGGGACAGGTCTTAGCAGCCCATCGTGAGGGGAGTCTAAAAAGCACCACTTGGAACTCGCAAGGAATGTCATAGGGTTTGCAATCTAGGTCTTTCCGAGTCTGCCTCGAAGCGGAAGTATCAGGCCGTTCCTACTTAGGACCGACCTGAAGTCAGGGTTTCTTTCCTATCAGCCAAGTCTCTAGGAAGTAGCTAGGGCCGAGCTCCAGATGAATCACTTTGCATAGAAACAACAGAGTCAAAGCAGATTTATGCTGCACTTACTTTATGGAGAATGGGAAACGAGAGGGATGTGAAGCTCAACCTCTTTGCCCATAAGGCATAGTCCCATTCCGCTCCCCTAAAACAGTATAAATCGGGATTCTAACTCAACTGACTCTAGGTCTTCACAGTATCGTTATCACGTCTTTTGAGAAAATTTCCCAGCTAACCGGGACCACCCTTTCCTAGGACGGACCCAAGTCACGTCCACCGCACTTTCCTCGGGTTGCTTAGTTATCTAATTACCTACCACATTATGTTTGACATGCAAAAGCAGCTTCCTTAATTAATCAATTCAAACACAGGTTCCTTCACGCAACTTAGGCACTGACATTAAAAAAAACAATGTCAAGCAAGTTTCTTTTTCAAAATATTTGACCTTTATTTATCATAGTCTTAGAATACATCAAGTATCTTGCCCGAAGGCTATCCCAGCAATCAACAGGATTGCTGCTCCAAGTGTCGCCCGTAGGCTAGTACACGTGTCTCAAGATCTCATCTTGAGTCACGTCGGCCTCTTGTGCGGGATCCGAAGGCAAGGAATTTATGGCCAGAGCCTCCCTTGGCACCCAAGTGTCCTCCTACTCCAAGCAGCACCCACTGAGAGACCTCTCGCGGCGGGTTCGGTCCATGTACTCGGCATGGCTAACAACCCCCGTGGATAGGGCCAGGCGGGCAGTCAGAGGTAACTGAACCTGCCTCTCCCTCTAGGCTATTAACCTGAAGCATTAAGTGTTTGGCCTTGAATTAGTTTCTTGAGCAAAGAAGTTCAAACAATGTACCTTAGTGTACAATCACAATCATTTCAAAGGTTGTTCGTACGACCAACTTCTAAGGTGTGATTCCTTCTTCCTGAATACTCCCAGCATTCGATCCTAGATTGTTCGCGACTTGGAGAGATTCCAAGGGCTTGGGAAGATAGGTTGCTTGTTTCCCCTTTTTCTTTGGGTTAGGGTTTTTAGGTAGTTCAAGCTCTCAAGTAGTCTAAGCTAAGGGCAAACAATCCATAGTGGCCTACTTGATTGAGGAGTCTCTTTCAAGTTGAGAGGCCTACATGGTGAGAAGAACCACAAAAAAGTGTTCCTTCAAGATAGTCCCAAACAAATATGGGTAAGGAAGAATAGAGATCATATGAGAGCATACATGTTGGTTGTGTACCTAGAAGAGATGAACTCCCTTCAATTAGTTATTGACTCCTCCTAGGTCTTCTTTTCCTCCTTCAATGTGAACAACAACTAGCCTACTACTTCACTCTTCTCCTCTCCTCTCTCTTCTCTCTATTCTCCTCTTGTGTGCAATTTTAATTTGTGCAACTGGGTCGTCAATTTGTGGTTTAAGGATCTATTCAACAACATTGATATTAGAGTAGAGGTTTAATTGGTGGAGTCATCATTATTAGTCCATGGGTTCCATACATTCATAAGAATCATCATCATAAAAAATTCCTTCTTTTATCTACCAATTCAAGTCTTTATCCCTCACTTTGTGGTTCCAAACTTCTCTCTCATATTTAACTCATGATTGCACTCCTCTTCCCAAGACAAACAAACATCCTTTACATTCATAAAATCAAAGGCTTATCTCAAGCCTAGTAATCAAGTTTATATGGGGGGATTGATTCATCTCTATCCACATAGAAGGGGGAGGTATAAAGTCCCTTTCAATTTTAAAAATATTTTTTTAATAAAAAAGTGAGAGCAACCAATGTAGATGTACTCTATGTGATTTAGCCAAATAGGGAGGGGTTTATCATTTTCAAACCCTTCCGTACAACCATCAATACTTGTGCCATCAAGCTATTTCTAAATACACAACCTTTCACATAGAGGGTGTGGGAATTATAAGTACCGTGTGATGCGATTTAAAACTTTCCCGAACATTCCTATGATCTTTTTAAAATAAAGCATTCAATCATAGTAAATTTTCAATACGATTAAGACTACCCTATGCGATTTTATACTTATTGTACCCATATCATGCGGAAATGAAGAAGGTGAATTTGATGGAACCTGAACTTCCGCAGGAGGGGTATTATTGGCTTTCGTGCTTCAGGTGGGGACTGCTACATGTGCCCCTCTTATTCCCGGGTGTGCTCCTCTCGTGTGGCGCCATCGCAATTGGGGCTTGGGCAGGTGGAGGGTGTGCTAAAATTCCTTGCAACTTGCTGTCCTTCCCTCCTGCACAAGGGAACTCCCTTCGCAGATGAATTGCATCCCTTACGCGATTCCGCGGGTGAAGCACCCTTAAGAAGGCTCTTTATGGGAACTTCTAGAAGCTTCTTGAAAGCTTTTTTTTTCCTTTTTGGTTTTTGACAGAGGGGGGTTCGTGCTGATGAAGACGTGATGATGATGATGATGATGAGGGAGGCGGCGATTCAGGCAGGGCGAGGGGGTTGCTATCAGCTAGAGGGGAGTGGCATTGCAGATCACCGGGGGGGGGGGGGGGGGGGCTACCTTTTATAGTGGGAGAGGGGGTGGTTTACGAGGGGGGAGAGACAACTGTTTAACGACCGCCACCCCTCCATCTGGGGGGTGCATGGCCCCCTCTCCACTCATACTCCCTCTCTCTCTCTCTCTCCCTGCTATGCTATCGGCAGGGGAAAAGAGAGAGAGAGGTAAAAAAAATTGATTAAAAAATTTGAAAAAAAGGGGGGGGGGTTCTCATGGGGGAGGCACGGGAGGGGAGATATTACATAAGGGAGCCAATTTGTTAAGACTTATCCAAACCTTAGCTTTGGGCAATCTTGTTTTTTCTCCATTACTTTGATCAGGAACTGCAAAATATAACTTTTTCCACCCATCTAGTCCTGCGGCCTATGAACCATGACATTCCCTTCCTCATTGATGGGTACTGAGAGAAACTTCCTAGCCTTTGCTCCTCCAAAGCAAGGCTTTTTTGGCAAGTTACCAGATTTTCCTGATCTCTTCTCATCTTTTTCAATCGTCACTTGATGCTTGTGTAGCCCAATTTCTGATAGCACTCGCTCCACATTCCTACACGTTGTAATGGCTTCTTTTTCTGGTTGCATCCTATAAGCAAAGCAAATGTATTCATATACAAGTTTCTCCATGATTTTGACAAAATCATGCAATAAACAAATGTGAATACGATCCAAGGGAATGTTGAAGATGGGCTTCCAAGAGGGATCTTCTCTATTGCATGTCGGTGCAGCACTTGTCACCTTTCGCCAGTTCTTATTTCCGTCCTTTCCTTCCACCCTCTCTGCCAAGCAATATAGGCATGGATTCTTTGTATTTGCACCATTGGAGATTCCACACATGCATTTTAAAGTTTTCAAGTCTCCTGCAAGATGCCATTCAACCAAGTATTGACCATACCCTTCAACCGAGAGCATCTCACCATGTTCCTGATGATTGATGATGCTTGGAATGCTTGTGTGTATAAAGAATAGCTGCAACATCTCAAATGTTTCCTTAGGAACTTCAAATGCAGCAAGCCACTACACATGGCACTCAGATTGAACACTAAAGTTCCCCGGGTTGTTCTTGTCGAATTGTAAAGCTCTATTCATCAGAGTTACACTAACTCTTTCAAGCTTTACTCCTTTGATGGCCTCACTTTCATCTAATTTTATAACAATCTGCAATTTACCATTACATTCCTCAACAGACATATTGTAGTACATTACCATTGCCGACTCCACCTTGTTCAAATCTAAATAGTAATTATTGAGTTCAGTGAACTTCACCTCATATGCATTTTTGGTCCCAACCTTTAGTGTTTCCACACATTGAACATGCATGGGATCTCCTATCAACTCCAAAACCTTTGTATTAAGTTGCCGTTGGGCCTCTATTAACTTTGAAGGTTTCCAGTTGTGCCTTTGCCTCCTCATATGAGATACCAATGTCATGGATAGTGTCTTGCATTGAAATAATTTGATTATTTTGTTGAATTATAGTGTCATTCAGTTGTACCACTTGTCCTATGAGCTGATGTATATGAAGTTGATGTGTAGCGATCACGTCATGGCAATTTTTTATGGTTGCTTGGCAAGTTGTAAATACTTTGAACGCCTGATCATTGAGCCGCCTAGTATAACCAAGTAACCCATTTTCACCCTCGCACACATACTTCAGCAAATTTGTGATTCCTAAGAAAGTTGGAGGTCTATTGTTTAAGGGGTCAATTGGGTAGATTCCCCTATCAACCCACAAATCCACATGTTTCAATCCCATTTGCCTATAACTCTGCAAAACCGAAGGGTTGACACTGGTACATTGGGTTCTTTTGAATAATGGGGCATATTCAATCTCTACCTCAATATGCAGCTCCTTCTTTCATGCATTCATATTACTATTAATAGAAACGGGGAGCCTACTTGGTTGTCACAAGAGGTAGAGTGGAGATGCACAGAGAGGCACACAAAGGTGCCAAGGGAAAGGAGGGTGTAAGTAATTCACTTTGTTAATGAAGGTTGCATAAACACAGAGAAGAGGTCACAATAGAGCCATGAGAGAGTATAGATATGGGGGGAAATAGCTCAGAGGGTAGGGATGTCCAAGACTTTTCGTATTTAGATATTTCTATTTTGCCTCCAAAAACATCTCCAAAAAATATGAAATTTGACCAGTTGGTTTGTTTTTTGACCAAAAGCTAGGATATAAAAAATCCCCAAAATATCTTAAAAGAAACTTCCGAAATTTCATTTTCCTTGTGCTCGATTAAAGATCAATTACCTTGTATCTACTAATCATTTTGCATTGAAAATGAAGCACCACACTCCCATAACTAACTCCTTTTTTAATATAAAATTTTGTTGAAAAAGACTTCTTGAATGAGGAGAGAGAAGGAATCTGAGTATATCTTTGTAGATAATATAAAAAAGGCAAAACGAGATTGCAAAAGTGGAGAGAGAGGAGGATTATTTTACTATTCTTCTCTCCTCTTTTCCTTGTTTTAAGAAGGAGAGAGGGGGGGCTAAAAGGCCCATTTGTGAGTTCATTTTTTTCTTAATGCCTTATCTAATTTAGGGATGTGATCTTCATTAAGTTTCAAATATGGAGGAAATGGAGTATTGATAGCCTTCACCCTCTCCATATTGAAACACTCAAGTGCCTTCTTGATATACTCCTTTTGAAACAAATAGAGAATTCTCTCTTCTCTATTTTACATAATATGCAGTCCAAGAATGTGTCCTATATTTCTCAAGCCTTTCAAGTCAAATGTTTCCTACAACCTTTCCTTCAATGTATCTAGCATATTTATGAGTGAATTTCTAGCAATGAACATGTCCTACACATAAGCATCAAGATCATAAGTCTATCATCCATAACCTTCCATGTGTATAAGCAGTAATTGGTCTCACTACTAGTGTATCCTTGAGACCTCAAGAAGGCATCAAACTTATGGTACTACTCCTTGGGAGCTTGTTTCAATCCATATAAGAGCTTATGGAGCTTGCATACCAACTATTCCTTGCCTTCTCCACAACAAAGGCCTCTACATGTTACAAATAAATATCCTGATGCAAGAAACTTATTGTGATATCCATCGATATAAACTCCATGTCCCTAATGCTACTTTATACGTAGGCAATGCATCACATGGATTCATTTCAATCTTGTAAACCCATTTTCATGGTAAGGTATGCTTGCTCTCAAGCAAAGGAATCAACTTCTAAGTAGCATTCTTGACAAATCCTCTCTCTCTCTCTCTCTCTCTCCAAAAAAACTTCAAAAAAATTACATAATTCTCTTCTACTTTCCACCTACATTTTATTTACAAACTATTTGAAACCAAGCATAGACATGAAAAGTCAAGAAAAAAAAAGGCTTGCAACTCTTACATCAAAGTTTAATGATTTGAAAATGACTAGATAAGGAAACTCTCAAGTGTAAGTATATTCTAGTAGCTTCAATGTAAGCCTCAATAAATGGATAATCAGTATTTGCATTTTAGGTTTGCGATAGTATACACATCAAAATATGGATAGGTATTTGCATGAACAAATATTGACCCATATATTGGTGCATGTTACAACACTTATACTAATGTGTATACAAACATTTCAAAAAAAATTTACATGTTGAAAACCAACATCATTATTCCCTTCATCCCTTATAGTCATATTCCATTTATACAAAGGTATAAATATACAAGCAGACATAAAAGAAGTTACCTATGGTAAGTGAGCCCACTTGTGGTCTCAAATGATCTAGCTGCTACAATGTCTCACCTTATAATATAAGGGAATGATGATTAGCCTTATACATAGCCCAATAGAATCCATTTATGAACTACAAGACCACCCATTATAGATGCATCTATATGCCTAGTTATGCATATGCCAAATGGCTTGTGTCTAAACGCACTTGTATAGTATGCATAGTAAGCACACAAATTTTTACTAGACTTTAAGTATGTATATGAATATAAAAATAAACTTACTACTTAATAAAAAATAAAATGCAATAAGCTATTGGTTGCAAAATTATAATTGTAATTATGCAAATAACAAATCTCTAGTTTTAATCATTAGTTATTAATACAGGCAATGTTTTAGAAACATTAACAATGAAACACAAAATTAAGGAGATGGTTTAAAAAAGGCTATTGAATTATATCTTTCAAATTTTACATACATTTTAAAGCCAGATTTAACTCCAAAAATATTGTGCAAAATTTGTCAAAATAGAGGTACAATATAGCAAGCTAGATTTAGCTTGCCTTAACAAAAAAGGAGACATAATAAAATCTAAAAATATGTAAGAAGCATCCTCAACTCGTAAGCATCACTAATGCAGTGCAATTCTCTCCCCAAGAAGGACATATCATGGAGGAGGATTAGAATCTCCCAAAGATGAAGTATGCATCATGAGCGGAGTAAGTGCATTCCACCCTTATATGCAATGAATTGTTGAACCTACAAGTGCACTGCAAAGGAGTATTGTGCCTATCACAAGATATACCAAGACATGTGCTTCTCTCATTCCTAAACCAAGCCCAAAAATAAATGGGAAGCCAAAACTAAAAAATTAAAATATAGTAAAGGCTCCACAAAAGCATGCTATAGTAAAGACTCCATAAAAGCTTGCCATAGAGCACATAGTAATATTGCAATCTAGACCACATTTATGAGTGTATTTAATACCATGGGTAAGTATACTTTATGTACAATGTCAAACAGGTCCATAAACACAATCTTGCTACAAATAACATTGCTACTCTATAGGTAGCAAATCCTACACACAATAACACCTAAATACTAAACCTAAATCCTAAAAGAAGATTGAGAAAACTATTAATATGCTCATTTTGGAAAAAAAAGAAGGGATGAAATAAAAATACATTGCCGTTGGCTTGTTTTTTTCTTTGGTCTTCTCTTCCACTTCCTTTCCCTTCCTTTCTCTACACAAAAACAAAGACAAAGAAAGAGAAATTCAAGATAATCAAAATCAAAAAGTATGCTATAAACTTACAGTAGGCAATACACATTAGAACTAATTTGGTTGCAACGTGCCACATTACATCTAGGAAATATCTGGAGTTGCTTTCATAATATTTGAGCTACTATGTGATTATGCATGAGCTTTCACATCCCTATCACAATGACATATAGTATCATGAATATCATCAGTAGTGCTTGAGTTGCAAGAACATGAGAAGATTCCATGTTTGACATCTTACTACTAAGTTGCTAGATAACCTTTTAACCATGCAAAGTCATGGATAGCATGCACCTAGTTTCTTAAGTGGCTAAGGACTAGATCTAGTGACCAAAGAACCATGTGTTTTCAAGAAACTTGAGAACTATAGGACGATTGATGACCCCCTATAATTTTGTTGAGCACTCCACATTGGTATTTAAGGTTAAGACCTACAATTAGTAGGAGGACCACATAAGATGTTGGGTTGTGCTTTGGCAAGAAAGGACCACATTGGTTTAGGAGTCTAGATACAGCAGGAAGATTCAACTAATTACTTCTTGAGCATGAAAGACTATTTTTGAGGCTAGGTATATAGATGGTTTGATAGTCAAGCCATTGAATTTGACCTAGAATGAAAACACTACAATTAAGGACTATGCGGCAAGTGTGTGAGGTAGGTATAAGAGAATAAAAGGTGTAGAGAAACCAATTCTCAAGGATGTAATAATTGGATCCATAAACGATCTTAAAGGGTGAGGAAATCGACAAAGCGTTAGCGAGAAGCATTGAGTTTTGGTAAGAAAAACATTAGTGAGGCACTTGGGGAGTATGTAAAAAGTCACTAGCTTTTGAAATGAAAGGTAGAGCGTGAACTTCTGGCATCATCAACCCTCAAACCGACAAGGACAAATGGAGTCTATTTATTACACAAAGTTAGACGACATTAAGAAGAAATGGATGAGGACCTTTGAGAGCCTCAAACCTAGACCCTACACATATGAATCCTTATTCAGTAGGAATAATAAGCCTTGAAAAAAGTAACACGACCTCCCCTCTTATCATTTTGTCGCACGCGTTACGGATACAGCAAGATTAACATGCGTTATGGCTGGATATTGAATTGCGTTACATACTGGAAACAGATTAACTTGAAAGAAGCTGTTCGCACACGGACAAGGATGCATGCACGTCTCAGAATCCCTGATTTTCAGTAACGCACGATTTGTGCACTCGTGAAGGGAGATTTGGCACGTGGATCCGGATCGCCATGCCAATATCGCCTGCAATATGTATACAACCCCCGTGGGGAGAATTAGCAACTGATCTCTGTTGTACCGTAAAAGCTAGCTAGCGACGATTGTAATTCGCTATTACTTCCAGAGCGGCATTGTGGGCGCACATGCATGATAGCGGCCGTCAGCTCCAGCAGCTCGTAGTTGCCCATCCAGATGTTTCGTCTCTGCCGCCTCCACCAATCCGCTTTCGCAACATCATTAGGAATGACCCTCCTTATACACCATTAGGACGGACGCATACATCGAACCTCCTGCAGAAGAACCTCTTTACAGACATGGCCTAGGTCGTGACTCTGGTATATGACCTATTAAAAATCATCAGCTGAGCGGGGCGGTCATCCCAAACGAGCTATTACAACGCATGATAGAGATCGCCAAAGATGTCGTAGCTTGCTTTATCCATGATGCTCCCAAATGGAGGTGGCAGAGAAGATACATGTGGGTGGGCAACTACGAGTTGTGGAGGTGATGCTGTCAAAGTGTTGGCAGTCGTAGGTAGGATTTTATGTGCTTATTCGCTTGTGTGATCGTTTATTTTGTTGCTTTATAGCTTAGATTTTTTATGAGTACTTTCTAGGGTTTTTTGTAATCCTCAATTTTCCTTACTTGACACACTTGATCTTAATGGTCGAGATTGGTATTTATTTTGATAGATTCATGCTAGATATTTTGATTAGAGTTGTTGGACGTCATGGATCAGGTATATCTTCTTGCAGTTCTCTTAGTACAATCACAAGAAGATGCAAGAAGATGGGTTCACAAGCACCTCATGTTACACTGCTTGTTGGATTTGTTGCACTGCACTCGAGGGCCGTTTATTGTTCTTTCACATTTGCTACCATGCCATGGGATGGGTTGATACCGGTATATGTACTATAGCTAAGAACTGCATGGCATGCAACCTACTATAACTATATGCAACCAATCTTAGATTTCATGATCATGATGATAGGGCACCTTTATTGAGCACACATTGTTTCTTTTTGTAGACATCATTTGGGGATATTCAGTCACCGAGTTAGAAACCTTGAGATGAGTGGGAGAGGTGAAATGAGAGATTAAGGGTCATGTAATACTCTATTAATTGTTAGGAGATGGGTTATTCTCTTTAGTCGACAACAGAAGGACCACCTTTTCCTAATATGTAGATTGTAAGTTTCGGGCCAATGGAATGAAGAGCAACTACTTTTCTTTCAGTGGGTGATGAGAGGTGAGGTTAAGGATCCTAAATCTAGTTAAGGAATTGTGCATCTATATTGTACTATGATGCACGGGGCCTCTAGCTAGATAGGCATAAATTCGTTTTTAGGCATGTAACCTTTTTGTACGTTGCATCAATTATTTAATTGCACAACATTGTTTCCACCTTGCATTTTCACAAAAGCATGATTTTTTGAGGTTATTGTCCATCAAGAAAGGAAAATTTTGGTAGGTGCACTACATGAACATGTATAGGAGATTCTAAAGATGTTTTTTGGTAGGTGCACTACATAAATAGCCATAGAAGATTGTAAAGATATTTAGGATTGGAAATTTATTTGGCATGGTTTAATGAGATTTCTTTGCCTTTGAGATTAGCTCCAAACAAATGTGAAAGAATTGCAAAAGGCATTGGATAAAAAATGACATCAAAACTTTTAGTGGATAATCTTGGTCACAACATACTCTAATGTCTTGAAGATTATTGGGCATGAGAACCTACACCAGATCTCAAAGTATATTGAAAAAAAGGGAGAAATACATTTTATTATCTATCTTTAAAAAAGAAAAATATGAAAAAACAAAGACGTTGTGGAAAAAGGAAGCAGTGTATTTGTTAAGGCATGTCTACATATTCTAATCGTGACTATTGGAGAGTTATCATCATGGTTTTGTCATTTCAGAGCTACCTTGATGGCTTTAAGACTCAACCTGACTGAATTCATATCTACTCTAGTCTCCTTAAGTATGCTAAAAAAAAAACTATTCTCATGTGGAAAGCAGCTTATTTGTTGGAGCCATATGTGGCATCCTTCAAGGAATAGCATTAGCACTATTGTTAACAAAATCAAGAAGCAGATTCTTTAGAGCTACAAATGGAGATTTTCAATGAAAAGGATCATCATGTGTAGTCACAATTAATGGTGAAGTTAGCTTTTGCAATAGCTTCATAAAAGCTTATCTTGATTGTATTGTTGGTTGTTGTTTTTGTGAAGGAGAGCACTAGATTCTAGAAGAGAAGCCAATGTATTTGGAGTTAGCATTGCCAAGACCTCATCAATCAGCCTTTACTACAAAAAGAATTTACCTAAAATCTAGTGGGAATTGAGTAACTATTATGAGCATGGAAAGTGCTCTTTGAGAGCAAGGAGATTTCTCTCACAACTTATGAGAGAAGAAATTGAAAGAGCCTCACACTTAAACCCACATGACCCTCTGTGGAAAAGCAGAGTGGAAGCAAGGATTGAAGTGTGCACAAGAGGGAGAGAAGAGCTCACAAGTACAAGAATGAGTCTTGCTTATTCGGTTGCTCATGAAAGTACAACTTGGGTCACTCTCACTTAAAGGTTGATATAGACCCTTGGGTTGTTTATATAGCCCCAACTAGCTAGGGTTAGTGTTTCCCCTTCCACTAAGGATCATTCACACCTACTTGCCCTTATCCACTCCTGCATAAGGAGGGTTCCTATGCCTATACTCTGAACACCCCCTCCCAATGCCAAGTGGCATTGGAATACAAAGCATAAGAGAATGCCCCTCCTTAACTCAAATTAGGATGCTTATATAGAATAGGCTTACAAGAATAGTTATAGGTAGAAGGGATATAGGACTCAAAAGAGTCGATCATTTGTGGATTGGGAGGCAAAATTGGCCTCCAATTCCTTAGGTACTTCTGGAACACTGGGACACTTACTGGTGATATGCCCAATCTTTTTGCATTTATTGCACTTCATTTTTTCGGGATAATTACTTACAATATCCCCTTTTTTATGACAGAAGGAGCACTTTGTAGAAGTTGTATGGACTAACACTTGCTCACAGGAAGTAAATGCTGAAGAGACTTCGTTATGGTTCCTCTTCTCTTCATCTAGGCATGTTATTAGTAAGGGGAGTAACAAGGGTTGGAAAGACCTTCTTTACAGACTTCAAAAGGATGGCAATGGCATCTTCATCATGAATTGGTGCTTGAATGGAGGCCAACTATGCCATGAGCCCCTTTATATGTGAAATAAAATTACTTAGATCTTCTCCTTGTGTATACTCCAAGCTAAAAAATTCAATCTTTTAAAAAATCTTGGGGTTCTTCCCTGTAGCAGCATAGAGCCTTTCAAGCTCATCCCACTTCTCCTTGGCAGTGGAGAGTTAGTTAATATGATGAATTAAGGATTCATCCAAATGAAGATAATGATGGCCTAAGCTCTTTCATCATCTTCTACATCAAGGGGATTTGATGGTCAATAACTTTGGTCCCTTTTATGAAGGGCCAATAGCCATGTTCCATCATTTTATATTTTACGAGGACTTGCCAGGGATGGAAATATTTTCCATTAAACTTGTGAATTTGAGGCCTTACATCTGCATAGGCCATGGCCATTATAGGAAGGTCTTACTTATTGCCTTAGGTAATGGCAATGTCTAGTCCTTTACAAGTGGCCAAGTACGAACCAAATAACAGAATTGATAGCCCTACAAATGATAACCAACTTTAAAGCTGTAAGGATGAAAAAGGTTGGAAATCATACATGTGTAATATCTCAAGGTAAGATTTTGGCGGTCCTGTCCTTCGAACAATTGATTTAAGTTTCACTATTTTCCTAGGTTTCAATGAGGCGGACTTCTTGCTCCTCCTCACCTTGTGGTTTAGTGTACAAACATTTGGTTGAGCAAGGTTGATTAATGACTTCGAAACTTGGTGATGAGTCCGAAGAGATTTCAATCACATCAATATTCATGTTTCGACATAAGGCAGTAGCACTAATGTCGCTAAATGCCTTTTTAGTGCTTAGAAGCACTCATCTCAAAATTGAGATGTTTAGGTATTTACCTTGTCAAGCTTAGTGAGATACTTGACTAATTGCCGGTGTTGAGAGCATGCTTGAAGATGTTGAAAAAATAAGAATTCACTTTATAGCATGTGATTTAGTGATTAAAATCACTATTAATGATTTCCAGATTGAAAAAAAAATGGAAAATAGGAAGCTTGAAGCTTCTCGGCTATGGCTGCCAGAAACCCACAATTAGGGTTTTGCTTACAGCAGCCATTAGAGGAGGAATTAGTTCAAACCCTCTTAGAGGGGGATGGCCCACTAGGGGACACAAAACCCCATGGTAGCTACCAACATTGCATCTTTGTCAGCACTCACAACAGCTTGAGATGTGCCGCTTGCAAATATGTGCCAATTTCAAGAAAAACGTAATGCTGCCCTCCACGTTGCCTAATCCCCGCCTTTGATATGCCACACTGAATCACCCTAAGTTGGGGAGAAGATGTCCAGAAGGAATCAAGAGCTGAAATTCTCTCCCCAAGTCCTCCAACAGAGGTGGGTCAAGCTATGGTGGAAAGGAAGGTAAATGAGAGGGCAAGAGTTCTTCTTGTGTAGTTAGGAGTGTAAAGAGGCTGAGGGGAGCTAAAGGATCAGAGATATGGCTCTGATATCATGTGGAAAAGTAAAGTGGAAGCAAGGATTGAAGTGTGCATAAGAGGGAGAGAAGAGCTCACAAGTACAAGAACAAGTCTTGCTTATTCAATTGCTCATGAAAGTACAACCTGGATCACTCTCACTCAAAGGTTGATGTAGACCCTGGGCTATTTATATAGCCTCAATTGGCTAGGATTAGGGTTTTCCCTTTCCCTCAGGATCATTCACACCTACCTGCCCTTATCCACTCCTGCATATGGAGGGCTCATATGCATATACTCTCAACACCCTCTGCGCTTCTAAATAAAGCCATGTCCATGTATGTAGTTGAATGAACTATGTGCTCATGCATTCAATGTTGGATTGAAAAGACACACGAGAAAACATGACATACAAAGTAATCACCCAATGTATACATGAGAATATATGAATACATTGGAGGGGTTGTGCCTATATATTATGCTTTCACTACCTATTGCATTGTACTTAAAAATCCTTGATTAATTTTTGGGTCCTTTAGCACTCATAAACTCACCTCTCAACTAGTGATGGAAATCCACTCAACCCCCCACACTCTCAAACTCTCATGATGTATATGGTAATTTGCATAAACCTTAGTTCAAGTTGTTGACCTTACATGGCCCTCTAGTCACCTATCCTCCTTCCCTTCTCATTCCAAGGGTATCTAACTTGTGGTATATAACCCAAGGTGATGTGTGCAAAGGGGTGTGTGCTCATTGAATATGTTCTCTCATATGCACATGCATCTAGGGTTATTGAGTATAGCTTCAATGGGCCTCTTGCCGCATAGTGCATTGTAAAGATACATATAAGTGCGTGAACCCAATGGCACAAAACTATATTAAGAAGTTGGGGTATAAGAAGCCGCAATATAGTGCCCAAAAACAATGTGAAATGTACTGCATGTATCTCTCTGTTACCATAATGCGCATGAGTTTAAAATTGAGAAAACATACCTCTCCCTCATGTAGCCCTGGTTTTTAGCATCTAGCTCATTTTTTCACTTGTATAAGAATGCAAATTTGATAAGAAATGTTACACAGATACGAGGAAACGCAAAACAAAACTACATGTTTGAACTCCTAGTAGTTATAAGTTCGGCATCCAAAGAAAAAAATCAACAACCTTAACTCTATACAAGGTTTCAAAAACCTCACAATCCATTGCAAGTTAGGGGTCTCTAGGGTTTTCTGGAAAAAGCATAACATATTCAACCCAACCCCTAGCCTACAAATATTCATGTGCAGTATTTTATTTATATAATGAAGACTTATGAATCATCAAATCCCTTTTTAGGTCCTTTGGTCTTCCCTTCATTTGTTCAAACATTTTGGGCCCAAATGACATGGTCCCTCTAGTGCACTAGCTTGTCTCATTCCTTTCTTCCTCATAGGGCTCTATTTCTCTCAAGATAATCATGATTCCAAAGGAGAGAAAGCAAGGGCCAAGGCACACCCATCCCACCATCATACACTTTCCTTTTTTGCATCCCCACTTGAACCTACTATGTATCCTCTTTAATTCCCCAAAATTTGGACTCTCTATCCAAAATCTAACCCCCTCCCCCAACTCATAATCAACCAAAGGACCCATCATTCAAAACTTCTGAAGCATAAAAGATTTTCCTCTTTATCTTTGTACCAAGATCACTCCATGGGAAATCTTACCTAACCTAGCCACATCTTACAAGTTACCATGCCTTATCTTCATTCCATTGCTACATCTCGGATTCAATAACACTTCAAATTTACAAGACTAACAAAGACGTAAAGGAAAGCAAGATCAGTGACACATTAGAAAAGTTTGTGAGCTCATGATGGCTCCAAAGTGAAGGAATGTTGGGGATGGACAAGAGGTGGTATGGGTACGTGATGTGCCTATTGCACCAACTCAAGCCCACTTGCAAACCCCTATGTAATTTTTTTAAAAGAACTTTTGATACATAAATACTAGCTACACATGATTGCCATATCCTCAAGTAGTTCCCCATATCTTTTTTCTAAATCATCCAAAGGAACTTGATTTCATTCTTAACAGTCTCTAAATCTAGCTCATCCATTTCTTCTTCTTTGAATTCCTCAAAAAATTTCTCATATTTTTATGTCTCTATGTTGCCTTGGCTTCTTTCACCCTATTTATATTAGTTTTGGATTTCTCTTTCGTGCCTTTTGCACATTTTCCCTCAATTTTTATCTATTTCAAACTTGAGATCCTTCTCGGGGAAGCTACTATATTTATATCCTTCAAGGCCTATTTATAAATATCCTTATCTGTGAATTTTTGTCGAATAAAATATAATCCTTTTTTATTCAATCTATAAATAACCCCTTTATGTTACACCTTTTTGTATGTAAAAAATGTATAAAAATAATATATTAAAAATGCCTTATTTTGAACCCATGTGATGCACGCATATATTTATGTGTAACTTACCCGAGAGATCCTTTGAGTTCTAATCTCTCCACTCAAAACATCATCTTTCAAAGAATTTCTTCTCTAATCATATATAAGAGCTTCTAATGAGCTTTCAAAATCAATCAATGAGGTTTCTACACTCTTTTTATTGTCTAAATTTTTATCTAGCTTAGCAACATAATCAATTAGATGTACTGAGAAATCCTGACTCATCTCAACCTGAAAACCATAGTCAATCACAAACTAATATTCTCTAGGACTCTCAACTCTATATAAGCCAATATCAACATTAAACAAAGTCACTCAAGACTCAAAATACCTCCAAAATTGCTCATAACATTGAGGGGTCTTTCTTAGACTCTGCTTATCACACAAAGTAGTGTCTAGCAACTTGATCATCAATTAAAGAATACTCAAACGAGTTGTCTGTACCATCAACCACATCCAAAGAGTGGGCAACACGTGTCAGCATCATCACATCTTGCTTTTAGATATAGATTCTAATCCTCTAGCTTAGTTTCCTTATACTCAACTTCACTAGACAACAATCTAGGGTTTCTAATCTCATGTTGAACTTCAGAAATTCCAAAAATCCCTAGGATTTCATTGGGAATTTTTCCTATTTCTCTCTCACAATGCTCATATCTCTCACACAATTTTTCTTCTAAGGGTCTCGGCTTTAAGCCCTCCTGCTTATGCAATCTTTCAAACTCATCCCCAAAATAAATGTTGTTGGTTTCAAATGCATTTTTAATGCCCATTTGACAAGCATGTAAGTCACAATAACTTCTCAATTCACAGAATTCAAAATCACATTCAATAAGCTCTTTCTCATTCTCAAAATCCCTCCTCCCTAGGGTATACTGTTTTCCTCAAGAAAACCCATCCTCATCCTTTAAGGATTTTATCTCAAAGACATATGAGTCAACAATCCACAAGGATGTAAATGCAAATCATTATCTCTAGCACTTGACTCACAAGAACATTCATAGAAGGCTCTTCAACATTAGCAATATCAAATAGACTTTTTATACTCCCTTAGCTTCTTTCTTTTCTCCTACTCCTAATGTGTGATAGGAGACATGTTAGTTAGAATCTAGCTTGATCTCAAATTCATCATATTCCTCCTTCTCTTCTTTATAACTTTCTATGTCCTCTTGCTCATTCTCATCCTCCTCACTTTCTTTAGTCTCAATAGGCTTCTTGGTCATCATATCAAAGCTTTTAGGTAGACCTTGTCTATCATAGATAGTGATTGTGCATTTTCCCTAGACTTGAATAGCTCATTAACCATGGTCTTCCTAGAAGTAGAGAAAATACCTCTACTCCATCGGGCATCACATGACAACTTATATTTATGGGTACATCATATACGTTAACTTCAATGTCTTTATGACCCCTAGACACTTAATTTGAGCATGCTAGGCAACCTTGATCATAATTGTGATCCTTCAATCATTTAGATGTCAAATTTCTAAATAGAGGCTTGTGTAATGACACACATTTATGCCCCTCCATCAATATAGGCTTCTCTTATATCCTCATCTTTGTATCAAACATTCACAATAGGACAAATATTGAGCAACTCCTCTACACTCAAGATCCTCATTGTCCCGCCTTGGTCATTCGCAATAGCAAAAATATTAAGCAAATCTCTACACTCAAGATCCTTACTATCCCTCTCTTTTTTCATTTTCATTAGGGTTAACCAGCCTCTTCGACTCTCCCCTCATCTTAGGAAATAGATCCATTAGATAAGTAAAGAAAATGTTGGCTTTCCTACCCAACAAGTTCTTTTGTATATCATAATCCTCCTCTCCCTACCCTTAAGGTAAGTCTATTGCATGGCAACATTTCCTAGGAGCTCTAATCCTTGCCTCACCTTTCTAGGAGCTCTCAATCCCTCACCAACCTTGCTAGTTATTCCTCTCTACAACTCTTCTTCTCTTGGTAGGACATGCTATATCAAACCTTTTGTTGACAGCTAGAATGCAAATCAATACAATCTTCCCTTTCTCTTCTACTATAGGATCCCTACAACTTAAAAGTTCATGAATTTCAATCAAAAAATCATTCTACCTATTAGGTAGATCCTTGGGAAGTGGATACATTTCACCTCCTACCCTTCTAGCCTATGTACAGTTTGGACTTACATAACCTACCTCACCATAGTTGAAACATGGTGGAAGCCATCTAGAAAACCCTCTATCATCCCCCCTATGAACTTCTCCTCACATTGGTAAACTATTAGGTCCTATATCTCCTCTTTCCCATTGTTTATCCCTCAAGGTTGCTAATCTCATATTTTACATTTTCCCAGCTATCTAATCTTCAATTTTAGGAGCAGTTGATTTGCCTATCTAGTCAACATTTGGTACTTATGGTGGCCACCATTATCCTCTAATGAAGGTTTGTGAGCATCCATTATATTGCCCAATAAATATATGAGTAAATGATTTAATTACTAGCCTATCTATTTTTTGATTTCTATTGCACTTATGGTTTGTTGCTTGAAGAAAAGAAAACAAGAATCATAAGATAATTAAATATATTGCTATCTATGTTTACCTTCATACTTTGTCTTATTTTTTATAAGCATTGTTTGCTATAACAATAGTTTAGTGGGTCAGAGTGAAAGTATCCAAGTTGTCGCTTGGCTTATATGTAGATATGGATCTATATGTATATATGTCTGTCTATATGTATATATTGTGGAGATAATTCGTGTCTAAATTTTAAAAACAAAGAGGTTCTTTAGTATTACATGATTTTAGTATGTGCCTATGGAATGAGTTATTCAATTATTTATGTGACGTATCAAGAGTAAGTTAGTGAATAACACAATGTAAGTGACTAGATCCTATGATGGATATGTAAGTGACAAAAATTAAATTATCAGAGACAATTACTAGTATGTTAGGACTTATTTTGATTGAAACAATTTCTACAAGGGAATGGGCTGATAGGGACAGTTGGTTCTAATGAAAAATATCAACATCGCTATTAACATCACTAATAGTGATGCAAATAGTGATGTCGGTCTGAGAAAAATAGTGCTGAAAACTTGAGTGTGGCATTTCTCGAAACCATTTTCGCAAAAGAGAATGGAAGGAGAGTGAGAGAGCCCAAATCTTTGAAAGGGAGAGGAATAGAAAGAAAGACAGTGAGGAAGGGAGGGAGGGAGAGGGAGAGCTCATCACCGCCTCCATCGCCATTACTACCATATACAAAGAATAAGGAGAAGGGTGCAAATGAGAAGGGAGGGAAGCCGTAGAAGGGAGATGCAAAGGGTTTCATCTTCAAGCCTTTGAGCTAGGTACATTGCCTTTTCTTGCTTTATTTTCTTCCTTTCTTTCTTAAGTTTTGTTTGTCGAGAAATGCATTGAGAGAGAGGAAGAGAAGGAAGGGAGAATGAAGAAGGGAGGGAGAGAAAGAGAGAAAGAGGAGAAGGAAAAAAAAGAGGGAGGGGAAGGAAGGGGAAGAGAGAAAGAGAGAGATGTTAGGAGGGAGGGAGAAACAAAGAGAGAGGAAGGGAAGGAAACAAAGAAAGAGACAGAGAGAGAGAGAGAAAGAGAGGTTGGAAGAGAAATAGAGAGAGAGGAGGGATAAAAATAGAGAGGGGGAGAGAGAAATGAAGGGTGAGGTAAAGAGAGGAAGGAGAGTGAAAAGGAGAGAGAGCAAGGGAGAGACAAATAAAAACATAGATAGAAAGAGAAAAAAAGAGATTGAGAGAAAGAGAGATATAGAGAGATGGAAAGAGAGAGAAAAGGAGAGATGGAGGGAAAAACAAAAATACAGAGTGAGAGAGAAATAGAGAAAAAATGAGAGAATGAGAGAGAGGTGAAAGAGAGAAAAGTAGAGGGAGAGGGGGAGAAAGAGAGGAAGAGAGGAAGGGAGACATTGCTTCCCCTCTTTTTTTAAGTTTCTTATTTTCTATATTTACTTTTGTTGGTAGAGTGATGCATTGAGGGAGAGGGGGGGAGGGAGGGAGAGGAAGAGAGAAAGAAGTAGAGAAAGAAAAATGGGGAGAGAAGGGCTTCATGAAAAATAGAGAGATGGAGAGAGAAAAAGAGAGGGATGGTAAGCGAGAAGTAGAGAGAGAGAGAGAGAGAGAGAGAGAGAGAGAGAGAGAGAGAGAGAGAGAGAGAGAGAGAGAAGGATGGGGAGAGAAATAGAGAGGGAGGAGATATAAAAATAAAGAGGGGGAGAGAAAATGAAGGGAGAGAAATAGAGAGATGGAGGGAGGGAGTGGAAAGGGAGAAGAGATAAAAATAGAGAGGGGGAGAGAGAAGGATTGGAGAGAGAGAGAGAGAGAGAGGGAGAGAGAGAGGAGAGATAAACAAAGAGAGAGAGAGAGAGAGAGAGAGAGAGAGAGAGAGAGAGAGAGAGAGAGAGAGAGAGAGAGAGAGTGAGAGAGAGAGAGAAAGAGAAAGAGAAGAAAGGGGGAGAGAAAGGAAGGGAGTGGGAGGGAGGGAGAGAGTTATAGAGAGATGGAAGGAGATGGAAAATAAAGATAGAGGGAAAAAGAAAAAGAGAGAGAGAGAGAGAGAGGGGGAAAGAGATATGGTGGGAAAGATTAAAATTGAGAGCGAGAGAGAAATAGGGAAACAAAAAGAGAATGGGAGAGAGGGGAGAAAGAGAGAGATAGAGAGAGGGATGGAGACATTGCTTCCCATTTCTTTGTTTTTTAAGTTTCTAGTTTCCTCTCTTTACTATTGTTTGTGGAGAGATGGATGGGAAAGAGATAGAGAGGGAGGGAGACACAAATAGAGAGAGATGTGAGAAGAGAAACAATGAAGAAAACAAAAGCATATTGTCTACCATAATATAGATGAAACAGACAATGATAATGGCCATGACATTCAAGATTATAAGATGTATCTCAATTAACGTGTCCTATACCCTTGCACTCACAATGCAAGCTGGCAATTTCACGAAAGTGTCACTTTTCTATAGATCTTCTATGAGTTTCAATCAGAGATCATTGACCAAGAAAGCTAATGGTAAGAAAAGTGTATACCAATCATGCTTTATATTCAAATTGTAAGTGAATATTATATATAATAATATTATATATAATAATATTATATATAATAATATTATATGTGCCATAGAAATGTCTACAGAGAGGTGTCATTGTGTCCTAAGGGATGCACCTATTACGACTTGTAAGAAGAGTTCAAGGGTGTGCAATGAATGGAGTACCTAGCTGATAAACCCATTGGAGGAGCTGCCATTAACTATGCCCTTGATACTAGAAGAGATGGTGGGCCTTCTAGACCTTCCTCCAATATTGGAGCTCAAGATGGAGACAATGATCGATGTATTACTTCCCATGGATTCCAAGTCATCTGATCCATTGAGAGAGAAGGCATCCATACCATTATATGGTGGATACCAGGTATCTCACTCAAAGACACTACTTGTGCTCTGATGTGTATAGGCAAAGTACGGATGGAGGGATGTGAGTGTGACCCAATTATTTAAGTACGCACTATGCTTCTTTGTCTTTAACTCCATTATAAAAATAGTTTTTATGCTCTTCAAATGTGCTTGGATTTTTTTCCAGATTACTTAAATATCATATATTGCCACCTAGAAACATGATGCTCGAGTCTAATGATGATGCACAACTAGTGTTACGAAAGCTTGGTATGGACTACAACAACATTCATGCATGTGTGAATGATTGTGTGATGTTTCGAGAAGATTACAAGACTATGGAGACATGTCTGAAGTGTGGTGCTCACAGGTATTGACAGAACTTGCAAGGGCAAACTATCCCTCAAAAGGTTCTTAGACACTTTCCACTTATACCACCTATATGTCACATATTTTGCACGTTAGGCATGACAAGCTTCACAATGTGGCATACACAAAATAGATCAATAAATGGAGTCCAATGAATACCAATAGATTCACATGTATAGAGTCACATTGACTCCATCTTTCCAAGCTTTGCACAAGAGCGAAGGAATCTTCACCTCGATCTTGCTATGGATGGCATGAATCCATTCAATCTTTGCTCAACTTCTTATAGAGTGTGGCATGTAGTCCTTGTAAACAACAACATCCCACTATCGGAGGGGTTTTATTCAAAAGGTCGTATCCACCAAGGATTAGAGAGAGAAGGAAGTAGAGAATAGGAGATAGAAGAGAAGAAAAAGAATAAGCAAGAGATTCAAATAAATCCCAAGAATGTTAGAAATCAAGTTCTCTTTACAAGACATGTCCATACATCATGAATCAATCATAAAACCTTCTGTCAGGTCTGCCAAGCCTTTACACAATATAAAGACAAAGCTCAATGATTCAAACTATGTACGTATTACATGTAAACTCTATTGTACATCCAAGAAAAAGAGTCCAAACAATCCAAAGATCAATAGGTTTAGATGATTTCCTAATAGAAGAAGCCCAAGTACTTCTCTTGAGAGCACTATGTGTATTGATAAAACCTAAGAAGGGAAACAAAATCCTTGTATAGGACTCTAAACACACTTCAGTCCTGTGTATTCCTAGTTATTATAGCATTCATAAGCTTACCGTTTGATAGCTAAACTCTAAGATAAATGGTTCTTGAATTATCTAGACAATGTCTACTACTACTCGGAAGTAATATCCAAGCATTAGATCTCCAAGAGCTCCCTATTATACCTAAAAATGCACACCAAATACTAGCTTCTACTATGCTTCTCAAATGGCAAATATGATGGTCTCATTAGCTCCAAAAGGGGGGTAAAAATCCATCATACCTACTCAAAATTCTCTCGAATCGCTCCTTCTTCCTCTTCTCGTCCAAAGTACTGTTTGCTATTTAAAAACTATGATCATGTCTCATGTGAATTTGGGAGTCCTTTTTTAATGAGATTTTCCAAAACTAGTTGATAAGCCACTTGCTTTTTGCATGTCACCCTACTCTAGAAGTTTACTACAACCTTTTGATATATTTACAATAAATATTGGCCAAAATATCAAAAATAGGCTAAAATGGTCCAAAATTTTCATATTTTTGAACCATCCATACTATAGACACTAACACTAATAACTAATATGACATTGACTCTATAGATTGATAAGAAAGCCAAATAATGATGCACTCCAAGGTTTTTCATACTATGTCCACATAGCGGTATGACACTGCCATGGATTTCTATGAAGAAGGGACACTTGATCCTTAGCTTACTCATTTTTGGCTGCTATAAAGTCAATAACATGGACATCTATCTTCATTCATTAGTTGACGAGCTTAAGATTTTGTGGGAAGAGGTGGTCACATGTGGAAGACATGAGTAAGCATGTTGGTTGGTGGTATGCTAATATATGAGCCATTCTTATGTGGACCATACATGACTTTCCAGGATTTGAAGAGTGCTCAAGTAAATGAGTTTCTATTCTTGTTTACTAATATCTAACATGGATCGTTTATGTTTTTGTTAACTAGACACGGATATTATGACAGGTCTCATTACCTCAAGTTATCGTGTATATCCATTGTGTGGACCATAGTTAAGACTCCTAAAGGTCGCGGACCATGAAGAAGATGGTATATCAGGGACATGTTAGTTTCTTCTCGAAGGGCCATAAATTGAGGACAGGTTTTCTTAGATGACCTCGAGTATGAATGAATGCCCAAAGATGGTATGAGTTGAAAATGGTCCACGAGGAGTCACTTCCAAGCAGAGTGCAATGGTTCTTAGTTTTCTATGAGTTTCCATATTGGACTCACTTATAGATCAACCATTTGTCAAATCCCATGCACATTTTCTAGAATGTGGGTAGCTTATTGTGGGACCATATCACAAGAAAGAGAGACACTATAGGGGCATGGATGGATTTGAAGAAGTAGACAAGATGGAGGTGCTTTTGCCATAGTAGCTCTGATAGTTGTATATGCAACTACCTCATGCTCCTTGGGTCCTATCCACTAAAGAAGAGTGCATGGTGAAGTAAATTATTAGGTCTATTTTCACCCTGATGGATATAATGCATTCCCTCGGGTTTACTTTTTTAAAGATGACGAAGTAATAGGACTAAAATCCCATGATTAGTATAAGATATGGCCAGTTTGTCCCAGCCTTAATAGCAGGTATAATCAGTATTTTACTATTTTGTGCCGATTTGATGTTTATAATGCTTTATATTCTTTGTAGTTTGTACTAGTGATCGTGATTGTGGGGTGTCTCACTTCAGAAATATATTCACGGATTTATAAGTTGTCGAATTTAGTACAATGGATCTCATAGAAGGAGATAAGGACATTTTCTATTGAATCCACAAGGTGAGGAGTGATGGAGAAAATCTATCTCTTTAAGGAGCACTTGCCCACAAGCATGCTCACAATACAAATTCACCTCCTAGTACATCTTGTGGATGAACTAGTGATTGCAAGACTGATTCATACTCGATGGATGTTCTTCTTGTAGTGCTTCATGAAAACCTTAAAGGGCTTTGTGTGACAACAAGCTTCGTCCTCGAGGGTAGCATGTTTGAAGATTGGCTAGTGTCAGAGGCATGAGTGCATATTTCAGAGTGGCTATCGATGATGGATTCAGATAAGGTATGCTATGGATATTGAAGGATGATAATAGACTGACAGGAGATGTTGTGGTTAAAAATGGGGTAGAAAAGAGAATGGATGGTGCCATGGAGAAGAAAGTGAATCATTTTTATATGTTGCATTTGCTTTACTATGTTTTTGTGTCGTAAATTAAAGGCGTGTAACAAATTTGTATCAGGAGATAATTCAAGGAAGCTGATTTTATATGTTGAACCTAAAGTGGTAGGTAATTAAATAACTAAAACTACTCTCTCGAGGGAAGTAGGAGGATGGTGATCCAGACCTATGGCTAGATGGTCTCGGTAAGCCAAGAGCTTTCCTAAGAAGGAATAAAAATCGCACTTGATGGACCATTAGAAACTAGAAAGACTGACTCACATCACTTTAGAATCTGCTAATATTAATTAGCCACTAGTAATAGATTTGACTAGAAAAACTCAGCTCGATCCTCGTGGGAGCGCCCTGAACTTTTGCTACAAGGTAGACTCAGCAAACTCCGAGGGTTTTATCAAAATCATGGACAACCCTTCCTAGGACCTCTCTTGATGGGCTACTAAGATCGCACCGCCAAGGAATAGCTTGGGCGGCACGTTATAGTTGGTATCAAAGCGCACATTGATGTAGGACACGATGCAAGTAAATAAAACTAGTTATATCTACAAAAAAAAAAAATCATTTCCTTAAGTAGTGAAATCTTCTCTTGTTGATATATGTTTTGGATTTCTGGCAAAAAGACAAACCTTGGAAACAATTCTTGATTTTCCAAGCTATGTTTATGTCAGCAATTCACTCCTCTAGCTTTAGCTGGAGAAACCAGATGATGCAGATATTAGATTAGATATATAATCCTTCACCCCTATATTACGAAAGGCAATGGATGTAAAGCGGAGGGTATTGTTACATTGACGCAAACCATCTTGCTTACCTCCACAATAATTTAACGAGATTAAGGTGGATGGAAGCCCTTGAGATTGCAAAGATGTATCTCTTCTATGAGGCCAGAGTAAACTCAAACATGTTCACTAGAGGGCAACAAATCAAACTAAACCAGTACATCTATGAGAAGGTTGCAAGGGTTATACCGACTGATTGAGTCACGGTTGTAGGACGCTCTAGTTGCCACAACTACAAGAAAGATGGATTACTTGATCTTTCTCTGAAATATAGATTTTTGGATATCTATTCTCAAAATCCTAATTACTATGTGATGGATGTATCGCAATGCCATGCGTAGATTCTAGTAGAAAAATATTTTCCAAGAATAATATGAGCTCCCGAACTACTCAAATAATGTATTCCCTTCCTATTGACGTAAAGAATTATTTTTGTCTATCCATTTGTCTCCTTGATAAATCAAAAATTCTAGAAAGACTTTTTCCCCTAATTAAAAATTAAAACTCTATTTTGAAGTATAAAACTTGATCATTGTTCAGAAGGACAAGTAGTACATAATTTCACTCCTAAATTATTGAAGTAGAGTAAGCAAGGGAACATCTCTTTTTCTCAATATGGTTGGAAAGAAAATTGATCATAAAATTGCATAATCTTCAGAACGTCACCTCGAATCCCAATACCACAAAAGCTCACGAGAATAAATTTCTTCTCAAGCAGTACATGCCACCGGAGTTTGATGGTAAAAGGAACATTCCAACTGAAGCACAAACATGGATCGAATCTATGGAAGACTATTTCACTTCTACAGGGATTGCACCGTCCAATCAAGCTATGATTGCCAAAATAAAACTCATAGGAGATGCCCATATTTGATGGAAACAATGGTGCAAGGACCAAAGAACGCTCGGATATGCTATCACTTGGGATAAAATTAAGGATGCGGTATGTGTGAGATATCTTCCACCCACATATCAAGCCCAGAAGATGAATGAGTTCTTCAATCTAAAGCAACTAAGCCTAAGCCGAGAAGCCTACTACTCCAAATTTGTAACACTTCTAAAATATGCACCGACAATGGATGTTTCATAGTAAGTATCCAAATTTTTCAATGGTCTAAATCCACCCCTAAATATGCATCTTGATTCAATGAGACCATCGAATTTACAAGATGCATTGATTCGAGCAGCTCCAATAGTTCAAGAGATTGAACAAATTCCAAGAAATACAAAATTTGGAAAAGAAATAATCAAAATGAGGGGAACTTCCAAGGTTATGCAAAAAGAGCCCAAGGACAGTACCAACCAAACAAGACGAAGAAGGCCAAATCAAATGCAGAGGGAAGCAAGGTAAACCCTTTCAAAGTTTAATTGATTGTGGAAGTACCCACTCTTTCATATCACCAAAATGTGCAAAAAGGCTAGGCATAAGCACTATTCTTGCACCTAGAATGCTTGTGGAATTAGCAAATGGCAAAGAATTTCTATCAAAACAACAAACTAGCATGGTAGAATTTAGCTTGGGTGGAAATTCTTCGAAAATGAACTTCCGAATTATAAACCTCAAGGCTTATGAGTATTTCCTCGGAATGGATTGGTTAATTCCACATAATGCCCATATCCATTGCGGAAAGGGCCAAATCACATTCCATAACTCAAAGGGAGAATAAGTAACCACTTAGGAAGAAGCAGAAAACCCTAAATTTTAGCTGGCTAAAGCCTTTTGAATAATAAATGGATTGAAGAAAGGATTGCGCATCTATCTGATTAAACTCAACAAGGCTGAGCAGGATAGTGAAGCCAAGGATCAACCATTTTGGCTAAAAGAATATGTGGATGTTTTTCCAAAAGACCTAATAGAGCTCCCACCATCAAGGGAAGTATATCAATCACCAAATGACCTTACTGAATGTCAATTCTTAAAGCCATTGAGCTGAAAGAACAACTCAAGCAGCTATTAGACTAGGGATACATCCGGCCAAGTAATTCACCATGGGGAGCCCTGGTTTTATTTCAAAATAATAAAGATAGAACACTCCACCTTTGTATCGATTACCACGGATTAAACCAAGTGACAGTGAAAAACAAATATTCGATTCCCAGGATAGATGAGTTGCTTAACCGACTCTAGGGAGCAAAGGTCTTTTCAAAGATTGATCTCAGATCAAGATATTATCAAATAAGAATTAGGGAGGAAGATATCCCTAAAACTGATTTTAACACAAGGTACAATCATTATGAGTTTATTGTAATGTCATTTGGGTTAACAAATGCTCCTGCCACCTTCAATAGGTTGATGCAAGACATTTTTTGACCCTATCTTGATGATTTCATTCTCATTTTCTTTGATGATATCTTAACATATTCCAAGAATGAAAAAGACCATGAACCACAGCTATGAACAGTTCTTGAAACAATGAGAGCCCACAAACTATATGCTAAAAAGAAGAAATGTGCTTTCTTAAAGAAGCAGATTGAATATCTAGGATTCGTAGTATTGACAAATGGCATTTCAGTGGATTCTGACAAGGTCCAAGATGTACAAGACTGGCCACCTCCAACAAAGATCAAGGAAGTGTGAAGCTTTCTAGGGCTAACGGGTTGATATAGAGTCTTCATTAAAGACTATGCCTCAATCCCTACAGCTCTCATCGATCTTCTCAAAAAGCAGGTCTCCATTACATGGATGTGCATCGAATAATCTAGCTTTGAGAAGCTTAAGCAGAGTTTAGTAACTGCCCCTATCCTAAGACTACCCGAACTGAGCAAAGAATTCAAAGTCATAATTGATGCAAGCTCTCTTGCTTTGGGCTGTGTGCTTATGCAAGAAGGACATTCAGTAGCCTATGCTTCAAGAAAATTAAAGATCCACAAAAGAAACTATGCCACACATGATCAAGAATTACCTGATGTAATTCATTCCTTTAAACTATAGAGACATTACCTGATTGGTAATAGGTTTTCTCTAGCCATTGATCATAAGAGCCTAAAGTGGATTTTTACTTAGCCAGATCTCAATATGAGACACCACCGATGGATTGAAACCTTGCAAGAATTTGAATTTGAAATAAAGTATAGACCAGGCAAGGAGAATGTGATTGCAGATGCCCTAAGTTGTAAATCATTCCTTAATGCTCTAATTCTAGAAGAACCCTCTAGGGCTAGAACTCTTGCCACAATGATTTAAATGCCCAATAACCCTCTCCTAGAAATGACTAAAGAAGAGGAAGCGAAGGATCCAAGGTATCAAGACTTGTTAAGAGAAATTTCCTTCAAGGATTCAAATCCAAAACTCAATACTAAGTACCAAGATTTTTCCATAAATGAGGAGCTTTCCTATTACAGAACAAGACTATGTATTCCTACAAGTCAGGAATTCAAAAGGAAAATACTCTGGGAAGCTCACAATTCCCCATTTTTAGGTCATCCTGGTTATGCTAAGACTCTTAATACATTCAGAAAAAGCTTCTACTTGGAAAGACTCAAGGGTGATGTACTCAAGTATGTCACCGAATGTCTAAATTGCCAACAAATTAAGGTCGAGCATGTCAAGATTCCAAGAAAGCTCCAACCACTTGACATCCCTCAAATAAAATGGGAGTATATAAGCATGGACTTCATAGTTGGATTACCCCCGATACAAGGAGGATATAACTCCATAATAGTAGTCATTGATATGCTAACAAAAGTTGCACACCTTATTCCTGTAAAAACCAATTACAAGACTTCCGATATCTCTAGGCTTTTCATTAAGGAAATTTTTCGGTTACATGGATTATCCCAAATAATCATCAACGACTGCGATTCTCTCTTCACCTCAAACTTTTGGAAGAGTTTGTTTGAAGCGCTAGGAACCCAGCTCTGCTTTAGTACTACTTACCATCCCCAAAGCAATGGTCAAACAGAGCCAGTCAACCAAGTTATTGAGGGCATACTGAGGGCTCATTGTAATGGGGAACCCAAACGGTGGATCCAATATCTACCCTTAGTTGCATTTGCCTACAATGCATCATATCATCAAAGTATTCAAATGACTCATTTTTAGGCACTATATGGGCAATATTGTCTTACCCCATTAATTTTTTCCGATCCTATCCTATGGGTAGAAGCATCTAGGCAAATGCTAGAAGAAATGGATCAGCAAAGTGAAAGCTATAAGGCAATATATTCAAGCTACCAAGGAACGACAAAAGGCATATGCCGATCAACGAAGGCAAGAACACATCTTCAAAGAAGGTGACATGGTTTTCCTACAAGTTCGCCCAAAGAAAAGTTCCTTATCTTTAGGGATATTCAAGAAGCTAAGTCCCAGGTATTGTGGACCATATAAGGTGCTAAAGTGTCTAGGGAAAAATGCCTACAAACTACAACTCCCTAACAACTTGAAAGTGCATAATGTATTTCATGTTAGTCTATTGAAAGCATATGTCCCTAACCAAGACCATGTACTTAACGACCAACAAATTGAAATGCCTAGTCAGGGAGTCCTTGAACTTCAACCAGAAAAGAAACTTGTCATTCGAGAGAAGACTCTAAGAAGCAAAACCCTTAGAGAATATCTCATCCAGTGGAAAGACTACCCTGAAGCGGGGATGCAAATTGGATTGATCTTTTAAATTGTGCATGCATAGTTTTTGCACTCACATTTCGAAAAATTATGCCATGATTTAGGAACCTCAAGGAGAGAGGAAGGAGGCAAGGCAAGCCTAAGGGTCATGGATGTCAAGAATTGCATGATGGGGGGATGTGCTTAAGCTGTTGCACCAAACACACACTATATACATAAGAGAAAGCTCACTCAAGAACACAAGAAGAGAGATAGAGGCCAAAACCTTTTATTGCTGATTTTTTTCTTCTTTTTCCACATACTATACAATGTACATAAAGTATAGATAAGATACAACATAAAGGAATTGGCCTTCTAAGTCAAACAAAGCATAATCAACTACACTAATCAACTGGTGTTATATCTTTGCCAGCTGTAGGTAGGTGTAACAAACTAAATATGATAAGTGATAAGTCAATGGCCATGTGAGTATCATATTGACCACCAACGTGCTAAGTGTAGATGTGCGGACTCATCTAGCCAGGCGGTCCATTATCAATGTATGCACTCCCCCTCAAGCTCAATTCTATCTCTGCAATTCCAAGTAAGCTTCGAAACTTTCGAAGCTTCTCTGCACCCAATGCCTTTATGAAAATGTCAGCTATCTGATCATGTGTGCTGACATATACCAAGTCAATCTCTCCTGCAAGTACCTTCTCTCTCACAAAGTGGTAGTGCATCTCAATGTGTTTTGTCCTAGCATGGAACACTGGATTCCTAGCTAGCTGTATGATGTTCATGTTGTCACAATGAATGACAAGTGGACCATCTCCCTGCACATCCAAATCACCTAATAATTTTTGCAGCCATACCACCTCACATGCTGCCATAGCAGCACCTCTATACTCAGCCTCTGTACTCGATAAAGCAATTGTAGGTTGTTTTTTGTTGCTCCATGTAACTACTGCACTACCAAGGAAAAACATGAATCCACTTGTAGATCTTTTGTATGACATACTACTAGCCCAATCTGCATCTATGTACCCAAATACCTGTACGTCCTTACCTGCCTCATAAAAAAGTCCATAATGTAAAGTCCATACGTCTAATTGCATCCAAATGAGGCTTTCTAGGCATCTGCATAAACTGACTGACAAGGCCAACAACATAGCTCAAATCTGGCCTTGTGATAGTCATGTAAATCAAACTCCCTACTATCCTTCTAAACATAGTAGGGTCTTCTATCTCATCCCCAACGTCAGCACTCAACCCCACATTTTGCTCCAATGGTATTGAAAGAGGCTTACATGCTGTCATACCATACTAGGATAACATATCCAAGCCATACTGCCTTTGGGATAGCCATATACCCTCATCACATCTGATTGCCTCAATACCAAGAAAGTATCTCAACTCACCCAAATCCTTCATCTCAAACTTCTTCTTCAAGAAGTCCTTAACTTCAGCAATCCCATTGTCACTGTCACCTGTAATAATCAAGTCATCCACATAGATGACTATGATGACCAAACCTGCATCTCCCTTTCTCACATAAAGTGAGTGATCAGCATCAGAAATACAAAATCCAATATTGACAAGATACTCTCCAATCTTGTCAGACCATGCTCTAGGTGTTTGCTTTAGTCCATAGAGCACCTTCTTTAACCTACACACATATGTGGGATGCTCTAAATCCTCATAACTTGTTGGCTGCTCCATATACACTTCTTCTTGCAATTCACCATGCAAGAAGGCATTCTTAACATCCATTTGCTGCAAACTCCAACCTTTGGCTACTGCCAAGGCAATCACACATCTAACAATTTCCATCCTAGCAACTGGACTGAATGTCTCTTCATAATCTACGCCATATGTTTGAGCATAGCCTTTTGCAACTAGCCTAGCTTTATACCTGCTAACTAAACCATCTGCATTATGCTTGACTTTGTAAACCCACTTACAGCCAATAGCTTTCTTACCCTTAGGTAAGGCTACCAAATCCCAAGTCTTATTGGCTTCTAATGCTGCCATCTTCTCATCCATTGCTGCATCCCAATGAGCATGATGAACAACATCCTCAAAACAAGTGGGCTCAACATCCTCAACTAGTTTCACCATATAAGCATAATGGTGAGCTGTATAACCTTCAAAACCAAATCTTTTAACAGGGTATCTGACCCTGCTAGATTTGCATATCACCGATCACTCAATGGAGCCTTTACATTACTATGAGCTCTTTGTACACCTGGTGTCCTGACTGAAGGAATACCAAGCTCATCATCCAAACTCTCCAAACCACTAGAATCTCCATCCAATCCCAAATGACTGGTAGATGCATCATTACCATCCAACACTTTCTTCTTTCCTTTATCCTTCCGTGCAACACTTATAGATCCACCTGAAGATGTGGGGCTACTCCTTAGTCTCCCAGACCAAGGGCTCACTATAAGTGTAGTACCAGATTATGTTTCTAGTCCACTAAGACTCCATGATTCTTGTTTATCTTTCTACACATAGCTGTCCGGATCAAATTTCATCATCCAAAACATCACCAACAGGTGTATACCAACTTCCCATCTCATCAAAGATAACATCCCTGCTCGCTCTGAACTCATCTGTGATAGGGTTATAACAATGATACCCTTTCTGCTCTAAAGAGTATCCAATAAAAAAACATTTTTCTGCCTTTGGATCAAGCTTCTTCTGTAGCTCATCTGGCACATGAACGTATGCAACACAAACAAATATCTTCAAGTGTGATACATCGGGCTTCTTGCCAATAAAGCATTCTTCAGAAGTCATCCCATGAACTACAGCTATGGGAGTTCTGTTCATAATGTAGACAGTAGTATGGACAGCCTCAGACCAAAAATGTTTGGGTATATTCTTTTCAGCATTAATGCCTATGCAAACTTCTGCAATATGCCTGTTTTTTCATTCTGCAACACCATTTTGCTGTGGGATATACCTGCAAGTAAATTGCCTCTTTATCCCATGAGTCCTCAAGAAGCCACTGAACTCATTAGAGAGGTACTCTCCCCCTCCATCTGATCTCAAGCACTTCACTTTTAAGCCTGTTTCTATTTCAACAGCTGCCTTAAAAGATTTGAAGTGCTCAAACACATCACTCTTTTTCTTCATGAAGTATACCCATAACTTCCTTTGAACAGTCATCAATAAATGTGACAAAGTATTTGCTGCCACCAAGAGATACATTCTGTGTGGGCCCCCAAACATCACTATGCACTACATCAAGTATTTTTCTACTCACTTCTCTATCATGCGAGAAGGATTGTCTTGCCTGCTTACCAAACTGGCATGCTTCACAGACTTTATGCAATTCTGCAACTCTAAAAGAAGGCAACAATGTAACCAATCCTCTGGACTGCATTAATTTCAGCCTTTGCACATTTGCATGTCCAATACGTTTATGCCATATTTCAATATTTGCAACTACTCATTTTTCTTTAGCATACATAGCAGCATCCATTGCAAGAATTTCAGCATCTAAAGTGAACATTCAGCCAACTCTACTTCCTTTTGCGACCAACCTTCACTTATCATTAAAGTCTTCTAAAAACAACCTTTTGCATTGAGTTGGACCTACAACCCTTGCTCTACCATTTGGCCAACAGACACTAGATTCTTTGTGATTGATGCCACATGTAATACATCTATCAGACTCTTTGTCTGGCCATTATACAAGGACAAGGGAACCTTTCGAATGTGTGAAATTGGGTGGCATGAATCATCACCTGTCTGCACATAACCTCGGTTTTGTAAGTCCTGTATCTCTCCAAACCATTTAACATGACTAGTCACATGGTTAGATGCACCTGAATCAACATACCATGCATCATCATGTGTCCCCTTTCCTGTAACTACATTCATCATATGTTGCATAACAAACAGACGCTCATTTTTGTCTTCATTCTATCGTGAAGACGATGCATAGTTTCCTTGCTGCAATTTACCACTGTGAAAATCATCCTTCTTTGCATAGCAATGGGCTGCAATATGGCATGTTTTGCCACAATAATGGCAAACAATAGCAGAATTTTCAGAACCTCTATTATGCCATCCACCTCTTCCTCTAGAGCTCCCCCTACCTCTAAAGTTTCCTCTACCTCCAGAAACGTGCATTTCACCAAACTGTTGATTGAACCTGTTTTGCTGGTTATCGCCAGCATGTCCCATACCACGGCCTCTCGAAGAGGATCTACCATGTCCCCTTCTTGAACTCGAGTAAAATGCTTGGACCTGTTCACCATTTCTTTCAGACGAATCACGCTGCATATTGATCTCTTCAGTGATCATGAGAGAGATCTGTTCATCAAAATCTGGAAATGGTTTCCGTACATATACTGAAGTAACAAATGATTTTCATATCTTCTCATTGTTAAGGCCACTCAGAGTGGATGAAACCAAATCATCATCATCCGACATTGCATCAATCACTACTAAAGCATCTATAATGCTCCTCACCTTCAACACATACTCATTGACAGACATTTTTCCTTTCTTCAAGGCATTCAACTCTTGCTTGAGTTGAATCTTTCATGCCTTTGTATTTACTGAAAACATGCTCTCAAAAATTGTCCAAGCTGCATGTGAAGTTTCTGCATTCCTGATATGTCCCAGCATAGTATTATCAATGACTACAGATAGCCAGTACATTACCTTTTTGTCTTTCACATTCCACTCTTTCCATTCTTTTAACTCATCTGCAGTCGGAGGGATACCCAGCTCTGGCTCCTTTTCTTCACCTGAGACAAACTCATAAAGGCCCTTTCCAATGAGGAAGTTCGTCACACAGAACTTCCATGAAGGGTAGTTGTTCTTGTCGAGCTTCTCAATAATGGTATTTCCACTATTCTCTGCCATTATCACAAACAAGGATACAACACAGCAAGCTAGTCTTCTGCAATATTTCACAACATGTGCATAATACTACACCAAGCAACCTTTTTCATTGATTGCTCAATAGTACATGTAATCTACAACATGTTTGTAGATAAACCTTATGTTTGCTTCCTATAAACACCTCAAAAATTACAAATTCGCAATTTATAACGTGCACCCACTTTTGGTCAATACAGTCAAAATCACAGTGTACCATGAAACTGCTGTCCGCAACCTTGCGGCTCTAAAAACGGGGCCTGAAACGGCCTCAAATGCCCAAAATAATTGCGGCAAGCCCTAAAGGGCTTGTCTACAGAATATGCAGTGATCTGCTTGCATACCAAATCTCACAGCAATTTGAGATTTTGGCTCGACTCTGCTTTCGATGCCTCCACAGGTACTATCCAAGAGAGAGAGTGGAAGAATGGGAGAGCTTCTTACCCCTTGCTTGCTTGCTCAAACCTTGCTTCTTCTTCTTCACTCCAGCCTTCAAAATCAGCCTCTCTCAGTGGTGCAGCTGTGATACCATGTCAAGAATCGTGTGATGGGGGAATGTGCTTGAGTTGCTGCACCAAACACACACTATATACACAAGAGTAAGCTCACTCAAGAACACAAGAAGAGAAATGGAGACCAAAACGTTTTCTTACCGATTTTTTTCTTCTTTTTCCACACACTATACAATGTACACAAAGTAGAGACAAGATACAACATAAAGAAAAGTGGCCTTCTAAGTCAAACAGTGCATAACCAACTACACTAATCGACTGGCATTATATCTTTGCCAGCTATAGGTAGGTGTAACAAACTAAATATAATAAGTGATAAGTCAGTGGCCATGTGAGTATCATAATGACCACCAACGTGCTAAGTGTAGGCATGCGGACTCATCTAGCCAGGCGGTCCATCATCAATGTTTGCACATGTTGAGCCTCTCTTCTATCTTTTTTCTAGTGAATGTGAGAATGTTGGGCAAGCTTAAAGGAGAAATTTCCATTTTCCATGAGAAATTGAGGGAACACGCTAAGGACATCAATAATAAAATAAACTTGCATGTTGCATGATGCATGCACACACTAGATTTACAAAGAACATAAGATGTACATGAAAATATCTAGCAACTCTAAACCATTGAGGTATACACAAAAAGCCTATGGTGTATGATTTTTCTTTTGCGAAAAACAAAAAAGAAAAGGAGTGACCATGAATGCATAAAGAAATTATGCTTTAACTCAAGAACGAGTTTTGAAGGTTTCAATTATGTGGAGAGCAATTGGGTGACAATTCCAAATTATCTATGATAAATAGTATAAAAAGGGAGGCCATGATTTGGTGAAGAGGAGTGTTTGAAAGCTTTTTTTTTTGCCTCATGAAAGCTTTAAGAGAAGGGAATTTAAGGAATTTTTTAAATGCATGTGTGGGGATAATCAATTGATTTGGATTGAGAAAGTAAAGGTTAATATTCAATGGAGAGAGAGAGAGAGAGAGAGAGAGAGAGAGAGAGAGAGAGAGAGAGAGAGAGAGAGAGAGAGAGAGAGAGAGAGAGAGAGAGAGAGAGAGAGAGAGAGAAGAGAACTTGGTTCATTGTGCATTAAAAAGGTTGCATGAGCACATTTTTCAGGGGTCTATTAGAAGAGAGAAGATTCAGGGCTAGCCCATTATATTTTGCTATGAAGGTTTGACCTCCAAAGAAGTCATCCAATGATTGAAGAAAGGAAGGACTTAATAGTCAACATCAAGATCAAGGCATAAAGAATGGAGGAGTAAACATGAAATCCATGCTATCTAGTGCACAATTCGACATTATTTTTGAAGGTATCTATAATATTTATACTTTGTCTCTTCTTTTCTTTTCTTAGAAACTATTTTCCTATTAAGCTTTGTGAGTGTTTTTTTGTGCTCCTTTATCATTTATTTTCCTAAGGTTAAGAGCTTCATTTTTATTCCAATTCAAACAAACTTTCCTTACATTTTTTGTATGGATTTTCCTAAAATTTGAGTGTAAAGAAGGAGATTCACATTGAAAGCAATTTAACTCCATTGAAAATACTACAACTTTGTTGTGTTACTACTTTGCAACTTGTTGGTACTAACAATGAAATAAATTATTTTTTCATGCTATGTGCAATGCTTTGAAAGAGGTGTAATAAGTTATCTTTAGTAAGGGGATAATTTACAATTTTACAATAATTGGGGGAATTTTTTAAAGCTTGTCAATCTTGCAAATTAAGAGTACACAAGTGTGAGTTGCATTTTCTCCCTCAATTGGATTACCCCTTGTTAATCCAAGGTTATTTTATGCTCAAGAATTCTTTTAAGATGAAGGTATTGAAAGAACTTTAAGCTATGCAGCGTTTTTTGTGATGTGAAATTGAGCAATTGAGGAGTTTTTTAATTTATTGTTGCTAGTAAGAGGTTTCAAGCCTTCAAAAGAATTTTTATGGCTAACTATTTTGGAACTTTTGTTGTGACCCCTTGTGGATTACCCTTGTTCTTGAGATAGTAGTATTGAAAACAACCCTATTCCTCCTTTTTCTTGCAAGATTGAACCTTCCCTAGATCCATTTCTTCAATAATTTTGTTATTACATGATATTTTGGGTTTTGGTCAAAATATTGGATATAAGGACCATCTTGAAGTTGTGCTACTTGAGGAAGTTACATATTCTATCATTTTAAAGATCATTTTAACTTTAATCATCAAAGTTTAGATTGTGGCTTGAAGATTAGTTTGATACATTTCTCTAAGATTACAAATAGGCACATCGTTCCCTAAGAACCTTGTGTTGAAAGCTTCTCCATTTCTTTGTGCTGGTTCAAGTGCATATTGGTTTTAAAACAATTCACATATGTCGACCCTCCTTGTTCTTTAGTGTTGGATTCTGATAGGGTTTCTCCTTGCATAGCTCACACCGAAGCGTGTCTTTTAAAAAATTCAAACATAAAAAATAGCATATCTTTGACTTTCATCAAGAAAATATTTTGTTTTGCCTTTTATGTTTTATAAGGTGCTTAATTAAAATGCAAGAGTACGTTCAATCATAGAATTATAATTGTCATGGATAGATATAGATTCTTATGATAATAGGATACACAATAGTAATGGACTCCATGTTGATGTCAAACCATAGGACCTCATCATTAAGATCTTCTAAGAAAATAGGATACACAATAGTAATGGACTCCATGTTGATGTCGAACCATAGGACCTCATCATTAAGATCTTCTAAGAAAAGGAAAACTATGGCTTCTAGGAAAACATCACTAAAACCATATGCCATAAGTTGGTATGATATACACAAATTTGAATTATCTTGGGCAACATAATGCGCAAGCATCATTGGCACACTAACAATATGTTCAAATTGTGGAGTAATCACAGTGCATCATCAAACCACTGCCTCATAAATGAGTAATAGATATACATAACAAATGCAAGTTTTGACAGCTTTGTCAAGCACTCTCCTCATTCTTGCATGCCAACAACATACAATTGACATCATAATAACAAAATGTGTGCCATGTCATGTAAATAAAGATTGAAACAAGCAAGTAGTGGCCCTCTTGCCACACTACACAAAAAAGATTATCCATGGTCCTGAACCATTATAACTAGAGCTTCTAAGCACCATTGATGTGTCCATCTCTATCGCAAGAACAACAATAGTAATCACAAATAGAACATTGGATTGACGATTAATTCTTAACAATCATTTGGTCTCTTGGAATGATGCATCACTTGCTCATCCATCCACCAGACTTAACTTGATAATATCTACCATGTCTCATTTGTTCATGTTTAACATGATGCATAATCCAATTATCAAAAAATACATCACAATAGTGGAACATCTACATCCAAAGATAGATCTTTTGTCCTTAGCAATCAATCAACTAAAAATATTACGGAGCTCCACCGTGAAAGGTCCTCGTTCGACCCATTATTACAAATAGAAAATGAAGTAGGTCATACTTTTCTCGCCAACATAGTGGAGCCTAGTCAACATGACATGCATTCAAAAGGACCAATCAACATGAGTTTAAAGAACATCAATCAACTTCTACAAAGAACAGTAACATTTAAAACAGGTGGCTTACCTGAACAGGCTCATCCTTCCCAGATATCACACTAGAGAATACACTATTCCCATTTCTCTTTCCACTTGGTCATGCTGCATACGATGGTAACATATATCTCAATGAATACATCAAGATGCACACTTTGTCTATACCTTGCACATATTGTATCATAATCTTATACCAACTAAAACAAGATGAGCTGACTCACAAATAGCATGAGCATAACTTGCTTATAGAGAGACATGGATAACTACAAGCAAATAAGAACATTTTCAACGAGGAAGTGGTCATGTATATACTTCGCTATAGTATACATGCATTAACACCATGGTTCCCTTCTTGGCAGTGACATAACTTGAAGGATCTTATCACAATGGTGGACGTGTGGGACATGCCCCCCTTTTGTTTTTACATTCACTATAGATGAGGTGACAAGTATAAGGTGGGCTAAGATCTACACATTGAAAGACATTTCAAAGGAGTTCAATCTAGAAGTCTCATAGAAATATTACCCTATTGAGTACACTATCTTATTTCACACAAGGTTCCACCTGTTTTTCAATTAGTATATCATTAGAAAAGTCTCTTGCATGGGATGTGCCCAACATCATGTGATTAGGTACAAGATTCAACATAGGGGCTCATTGCATGCATATGTCATCCTATCATTGCATGAAGTAGACATCAGCAATACAACAAATGAGATTTACATATATGTTGCATTGAATGATTAGTAATGTAGCTCGACACATAAATTAAGAGCCCTCATGTTGACAAAATAGCGTTGTAAGTGTCATCGTGCTTGCTGTATAATTGATACTAGCAGCCATGGAAAATGCAAGTATAAATTTTCATTTTTTCTACACAACAATCCAGAACCACTATACAACCTAGTGATACATCTATTGCCATCTTGGAGATGAGCACCACAATGTTCTACCATGTCACCTAACATCACTAGTCTTGTGAGGAGCCCACATGAACATTTAACGAGTAACAAACTCATCCATCTCACTCTACTTGCTCAAGTATGCAATGAAGGCCAGAGCCAATGGGTAGATTAAACATTTGGATAGAAGATGCCAAGAGACTAGATCTGCAAGCCTTGGATTTGAAAAAGAAAAACTAATCTCCATCACAATACTTTCCAAGCCAATGTTTCCTACCAAAAAAGCCTTGAGTTGTATGCAAATTCCAATATTGACAAGGAGCGAGTTTGTAGAATATAGAGAAACCTCCCCTACTAGCATATGACAAGAAAGCTCACAAGAACATTGAACATGGTCATTCATCCCCTGGACCTATACTACAGTCGACCATCATGATTAGACAACCTAACATTCTACAAGTACCACAAAAACTACATCACTAGTAGTACATCTACATCTAAATCTCCAAATCACTCTATGAAATGCTTATGAAAAAATCATCCAACATTACCAAAAACTAGTACATTTCACTATTTTCATTCGAACCATCAAACTTAAGGTTTCTTCTTCAACAAATTACAACAACTAATCATGTTTAGATCTGAGAACAAGCTTATTAATAAGCAATGAAAACACAAGATAATCACTATGTAGAGTGCCAACTCTATGAACTCGACAATCCTAAATTGGAATACAGAGTTAGCAGTTTGGGAGCAGTGGGAAAATCGCACCAACCCTTTGATTTCACTTTCCAATACCCATCGGCCTTATGCAAAGTACTATCCACCGAAGTAGTAACGAAGGTAATCTCCATGCGAAGAAGGTTTGGCGACCAATGGCTCCCTAAAAGAGAGAGAAACCCAATGGCTTGGGGGAGAGAGTCCTTGGACCATTGGGAAAACAAGGTTGAGGAGGTGCCCCACATGGTGAAAGGCTACGGATCCCAACCTAAGTGGAGGAGAAGAGTCTGGAACGGCAACGTGGATGTGCGGATGTCGTTTTGTGGTTCCCTACCCTTTGAACAAAATGACCCAACCTATCTACCATATCCCCAGAGGGTGGGAGTAGATTTTGACCCCAACATCCATGGCCAATATGACTTCCCAAAGATCTACAACATCAATGCCACAAAACCAGAGGAAGCACTCATCTTCTCGGAATAGGATCTATGGGACTCCATGGCCCATTTCCTGATGGAATTCTCCTCTTGTCAAGACCCCGCCTTTGTAACAACATGTACTTATATTAGATTACTTAGAAATCTCCTCATGCAACCCCCCACACTAGCAGAGTACCACCTTACTTTCTTAGTAAATCATTAAAGCCCCCTCCCTCCCCATTCCATGCTCAAGAACCCGAAGCATAAACCCTCTATCTTCAAGAAATTGGCCCAAAAAAAAAAAACATTGCACATCAATCCACAATCAGTGCACCTAGAGGTCCTCAAGTTAGGTGCGTCCAGTGGCTTCAGTCGGCCAGCTTCGTCCCTAACCCCCTAGCCTCATTTTTTATTCTCTGCTTCATTCTTAGGGCACATCAAGGGCAGGACACACCTAGGGAGGTAGCACTCGCCTATGGTTAGACCTGCCACCCTAAGATATACGCACTGCATCTCCCATATGCCCAAACACGCCCACACTTGCTATGTGCCCCACTCACATGAGCACCCTACACCACATGACAATGGAACACACCCTGAAGTAGTACATCTTCTTTTCTTTTCAAATACACACAAAGTACCCAACCACCAACTTCAGAGACCCCATCATCCATGCAATGCATTGCCCATCCTATGCCATGTGCCATCGGCCAAAGCCAAACCAAGCAGGGGACGAACGCAATAGCCAAAATCAAAAAGTGAATGAAGAATCTTATTTGGAATAGTGCAGGAAAACTCAGTCACCATGGAGGGTCAAATGACTAATCTCTCTAATACCATCTTAAATTTCAAAGAAGGATTTGTCCCCACGCCCTCCTCCAAGAGGGGATCCATCTAACACCATATTCAATTTTAAAAGATGGATCCACCCATCAGCCTCTCTCCATGCATGGATTTGCCCAAATATATCAATTTCAAAGGCATAAATCCCTCCAACACACCTCCCACCACCAGGGCTTGTCTAAGGGCCTTTCCAATTCCATAAATCCCTCTAATAAGTCCATAAATCCCTCCAATACTAGGGATCATATCCAATGCCAGGGCCTTTCAGTTCCATATATTCCTCCAATACCAGGGCCCCTACCCACCTCAAGGGCCTTCCAGTTCCATAAATCCCTCCAATAAGTCCATAACATTAGGGCCAAAAATGTTTCAAAACGGCACTCGTAAGAAAATGATTAAGTTGCTAATTAGAAGAGGTTTAGAAGAGAAAAACCCTCCAAATTCGGCTGCCTGAACGTGATTAATGAGATAATGTATGACTCATTTAAGAGGTTGGGTATTAAATATCATCAATCTTTAATGGACGTTAAGTGTCACCTTTTCAATCTTATTCTCTTGGAAATTGCAAAATCTTGTATTTTTGAATTTTCACACCAAAAAACGTCGTTCGTTTATTCCTCAACATTCATTTTCAGCACTTCTCTTTCCTGTGGTTCTATTTTCTTCTCTATGATATTGTTGCCCTGTTTAAGGTTCCCTACCAAAATGTTTACTAGTACCTCTTCTAGCAATACAAGCGCAACCCCACCACGCAAGTATAAATTTACTATTCAATCAGATCTTGTCTATTCATCTTGGAGGAGTATACACCATCAAGCATTGTCGGACAAGGATCAAGCTAATAGGTTGCGATTACAAGGAAAGAAGCATGTAGACTTATGGATGGATGGAAATATTTATCTTCCAGAACCTTCTACAGGTAAACATCCTCCTTTTTACAATATTCACGACTTCATAAGGTATGTTGGAGATGGTTGTGATGAGATGCTTGGCTATTGCATGAGGTTACATTCTGCATCTTTTACATTTAGAGAACAAATGCATGAAATGAAGGAAGCTTTAACATTGGCACAAAAAACTATTTCTGAGCTAACAGACAAGGTTGATAATCTAGAAAACTCTAATCAGTCATTGCAAGAAAAATTATTGCGCTTGAAAGAAACTCCAATAGGATTTAGACAGAGAAAAAAACCACTTAAAAATATAATGGACTTGTGTAGTCGGGTGAAGAAAAGGGACTAAATCTTGAAAAGAGATGTGTCTCTAATATTTCAGGTATTAATATTCGAGAGAATGATGAGAGGATTAAGCTTATTAAAGAAACCATGACAAAGAGGGACATTATAAGGATTCTTAAATTACCTGAAAATGTAGACTTGAGAAGCCAAACTCTGAAAGAGTTAGGGAAAGATTTAAAAGGAGCAGTTAAACCAAATGAAATAGTGGAGACATGTGACAGTATGGGTATCAGTCGTAGAGGTTATCGTGCTCTCTCTAAATTGTGATTTACATATCTTAAATGTCAGAGAATAAGTGCATTTGGTTTGCCTCGGCCTCTTGCACTTTCAATTGCTAGAATAGCTATGAATCGTAGGATTCCAGATGTTTTTCGAGAGTATATCCATATAGAAGGATCTATGCCCTATGAAAAACATAAAACAAAGACCTTTTTTGAATACAACACATTTAATAATATTTGGATTGATCTTAAAAGTGTACAGATTTCAATGGTCCATATGTATAAATTTATTGTCCAAGAATGTGGTGGTATTTTGAGTTCGCACTAAAATTGGATGAAGCATGGCTTCAAAAGGGACAAAAGATAGAAAGAGTCAGCGTCTGTATCATGAACAGGGAATTGGATTACAGTACTGGTAGGGGGAAAGAACAACAGTTTAAGATACAATCTGAGATGGAGCTTTGGTGGATTGGTGTAGCCCAAGTACCAACTGAAAGTCATGAAAAAATGAAATGGTTATTCTCTCATACAGGTATTCCTGATATTATAAAGTCTCAAAGTGAAGGTGAAATGTTGATAGTCAATGGTGTTGGTACTTTTAATGTTAAATGGCATATGAGTGCTGACTTAAAAAGTATCAAATATCATCAGACATTTGAGTATCTAATTTGAGTAAGTCCTCCTTGGACTCATTTTCAACATCCACTGTGCCTCTTGCATCTACATATGCCTCTACAATAACTGCCAAGCAATAATCTTCTCTCAAATTGAAAAGAATTTGGAGATCAGATAATAATATATACTCCTTGTCTTTAATTGGGAAAGTAGGCAAAGATGGAACAATAAGGCTTGAAGGAGTGTCAAATGGCTCATCAACCTCTATAGTGGTCTCTTCAATTACTATCTTTGCTCTGAATTCAACAACATCTAGGTCCTTTGCAACTAATGCTTCCATTTGGGTGTCTAGTTGCTCCTCAACATCAACTTCATCTACAATCTCTTTAAGAATGCAACAGCTAGATAATTTTGAGGTTTCTTCATGCTTTTCATCAGATCTTAGAGGGTATTTCAGAAGGGAAAACACAATGAATGTAGTAGACTTAAGCATAAGCTTGCATTTTTTTGGGTGTAAACAACATAAGTCAGATGCATAAAATCTATCAAGAGAATGATAACCACATTTCTTGGTAAACAAGGACTTCTCAGTGCCTAACCTTCCAACTGGGGTGTGAACGTACTCCTTGGAATCCAACTGAACAACAGGATATGCCAACTCTTCATACTCTGCAAAATCTTCCTTTATAAACTCATTTGAGAAATTGAGAACTTGATCAAGGTCCCACCCTGGATTGAAAATCTCCCTAGTTGTTGGATAGAAACCAATGTCAATATTTTTTTCTATGAGAAAATCCAAAAGCTTCTCAGAGGCTGTGACATCTGTAATTTGAGACAGCCCTGGGATCCTCACAGGAGACTTTGATGACTTTTCCTTCTTTGGATCCTTGCTTGAACCTTCAGTTGTTATAGACATATGAGATGCTATTGAAACATCTGAGGCAATTGACTCCTTTATCATTGTGGGCTCAAGGACTCTTTTCCTCTTCATAGATGTGGAGGCAGACATGTGTGACATCTCTGTACCAGACATCTTCTTGAGATTCAATAGCTTAAGACTGCTTGCCTATAGAACACGAATATCAAGGTATAAGCCTTTTCAAGTGGTGCACTCGCTCTGTGTTGCAGGATCTAGGAATACGATGCGAATGAGAGCCTTTCAGAATCTCCAAACACCAATATGACGTCGTTTCCGCGAGAGTAGGAAAACGAGTGTTGGACGAGTCAACAATACGATGTGATAGGAAGAAAATCAAAATCTTTCTATTTATTCTCTCAAGCTGTGTTGGGCGATATAGGCATAGGAAGAGTTAGGAATACGACACGATATTATTGTGTCTATGGTGAGGACGATCTTGACGGAGGGGGTGATGAAGTATGGACGGAGGGGGTGACGAAGTATGGATGGAGGGGGGTGACGTGGAGATTGAAGATAGAGGAGGGGTGACGAAGTATGGACGGAGGAGGGTGATGGAGGGATGCGGGATTTGACGGAGGGGGTGATGCAAGAGGTGACAAAGGGGGTGACAGAGGAGGTGATGTAGGGGGTGATGGAGGGGGTCATTGATGAACAAGGAGATGGAGGGGGTGATGCAGGGGTTGATAGAGGGGGTGACGGAGGGGGTGATGCAGGGGTTGACAGAGGGGGTGACGGAGACGGTTCAACGAGCGAGGAAATGGAGAAGAAAAGTGGGCGAAAAAATTTAGTTTTCCTTAAATAGGCACGAGGGCGGGAACAATGAATATTCCAGAAACCCTAATCAAACGACCAATGAGAACATGACACGTGGAGATCTGCACCCATGAGTACATAAAAACTTCTCAATGTTCCACCTAGGAGAAAGCAGAAAGAGCCACCAATACCCAAGATTGAAGAGGTTACCCATTTGTATCCTACAAGGGTTGCAAGTGAGTAGGAGAGGTTGTCTTGGAGGAGAAAAGGAAAGAGGTAATAGAAAATGAGGATCTGATCTATCAGAGAAAGATTTTGTCTCTTGGCTAAGTGAACTACGAGAGGATAGGCAAAGTGTATGGCCAAATGGTCATGAATGTTTCTATTATTCTTGAGAAGAAAACTACCTCATCATTTCTCCAGAGGATAAGATCCTATTTGAGAAAAAGGATACTCAACTAATAGATTCAGTAGTTTATTGTTGTTTGAGGTAAGGTCTTTTGCTTCTCTTTATTTATAATGAATTTTTCCAAGGGTTCTTATATTGCAATCATTCTCTTATTCATTCTCTACTTTGTATACATGGCATATGTTGCTTCTCTTAGCATTGATATTGCTAAGGGTATATTTGTTATTGATCCACTTCTGTCTATGGATTTGTTTTTAAAATCTGATTCAAATATTGCAAGGCTTTTTAATGACTTCGATATTGTCACAAACCATCATATTTTTTTTCTATATATTGAAAGGTACTTTCTTCAACATTCTATCTCTTGATGATTTGTCTTTAAGGTTATTTCTCACTTGTGTTTTGGTTTGTAGAGGACATTGGAGCCTAATCTATATCGACATTCCTGCAAGAGAGGTCATTTTTATGAATTCTCTTTCAGGAATCCATGGCCAATCAAAGATGTATTGTCAATAAACACTCTTTATTTTATCTTTTATTGGATAAATTTTATAGTATTCGCTAATAAATTAATATGTGTAGTGCTGCTAGACTTGTTACTACTCACTTGGACACCAGCTTTCAAAGCATTGTTGATCCTTAGAGACCTTTCAAGTTTCTGCTTCAAGAGGTCCCATTGCAAAATGACGTACATAGTTTTGGCTGGAGAGTGGTTTCAAATGCTTCGAGGATAATAGACTCAAAGTTACTGAATGTAGAGGGGGTGAATGTAAGTTTCCTATGCTTTATCCTTTTTATAGTGAAAGTCTCTTGCTACTTCAAATAACTTGTGTGCTTTGTTACAGTGCAAAGACTACCCTGAGTCATACATGTGGTGGATACGGAGAGGTGTATTGAACTAGTTTTAGATAGGGCAATTACACCGGTGGACCCAAATTCCCCTCTCCCAGCTAAAAATTCCAAAGGACATGCAACAACGAAGGACAAAGGAAAGAAAATGGCAACCATCAAGAAAAAGAAGTCTCCAAGGTCCAAACAAAAGGGGCCCAAAATGAAGGGCATGCCTAAGCTTTCTCCATTGAAATTTAGCCCATCCCCTCTAAAGCCCAAGGAGAAAAGACAGCCTAAGGTAATTAAGTTCTTCGAGTGACCAAGGAAAACACCTACTAAGAGGAATGATGACGGATGAAAGTATGGAGGATGAAGCAAATTTTCCAAAGAAAGAGAGAAGTCTTAAGGATGAAGAAGCTAAAGAACAGCCCGAGGATGGAAAAGCCAAATATCAAAGAGAAGCTAAAGAATAGCCTTATAATTACAAGTTTGTCTATTTGTATTGAAGTAACATTCCCCTTGTGTATACATTTGTAGTGCAATATTCTAACCCAAAATGTAATTATATGTCATTTTGATCTTACCCATGAAATATGATTTTTTGTTCATACAATCATAGAGAATTATAAAGCTTGTACCAAGTCTTTCATATTAAATTGTACTGCAATTTTGTAACTCACGATATAATGAAATCATTTTGGTCCACAAATGACGATTTGTTATTCATAGAATCACTGCAAAGCTTATACTCTCAACACCCTCCGTGCTTCTAAATAAAGGCATGTCTATGTATTTAAATGAACTACATGCTCATGCATTCAATGTTGGATTGAAAAGACACACTAGAAAACATGACATGCAAAGTAATCACCCAATGTATACATGAGAATATATGAATGCATTGGAGGGTTGTGTCTATATATTGTGCTTTCACTACCTATTGCATTGTACTTAAAATTCCTTGATTAATTTTTGGGTCCTTTAGCACTCATAAACTCACCTCTCAACTGGTGATGGAACTCCTCTCAACCCCCCACACTCTCAAACTCTCACGATGTATATGGTAATTTGCATAAACCTTAGTTCAAGTTGTTGACCTTACATGGCCCTCTAGTCACCTATCCTCCTTTCCTTCTCATTCCAAGGGTATCTAACTTGTGGTAGATAACCCAAGGTGATGTGTGCAAAGGGGTGTGTGCTCATTGAAGATGTTCTCTCATATGCACATGCATTTATGGTTATTGAGTATAGCTTCAATGTGCCTCATGCCACATAGTGCATTGTAAAGATGCATATAAGTGTGTGAACCCAATGGCACAAAACTATATTAAGAAGTTGGGGTATAAGAAGCTACAATATAGTGCCCAAAAACAATGTGAAGTGTAGTGTTGTATCCCTCTATTACCATAATGTGCATGAGATTAAGATTGAGAAAGCATACCTCTCCCTCATATAGCCCTGGTTTTTAGCATCTAGCTCCTTTTTTCACTTGTATAAGAATGCAAAATTGATAAGAAATGTTACACAGACATGAGGATACTCAAAAGAAACTACATGTTTGAACTCCTAGGTAGTTATAAGTTCAAGTTTTATCGGCATCCAAGGCAAAAAATCAACAACCTTAATTGTATACAAGGTTTCAAAAACCTCACAATCCATTGCAAGTTAGGGGTCTCTAGGGTTTTCTAGAAAAATCATAGCATATTCAACCCAACCCCTAGCCTACAAACATTCATGTGCAGTATTTTATTTATACAATGAAGACTTGTGAATCATCAAATCCCTTTCTAGGTCCTTTGGTCTTCCCTTCATTTGTTCAAACATTTTGGGCCCAAATGACATGGGGTCCCTCTAGTGCACTAGTTTGTCTCATTCCTTACTTCCTCATACGGCTCTATTTCTCTCAAGATAATCATGTTTCTTAAGGAGAGAAAGAAAGGGCCAAGGCACACCCATCCCACCATCATACACTTTCATTTTTTGCATCCCCACTCGAAACTACTATGTATCCTCTTTAATTCCCCAGAATTTGGACCCTCTATCTAAAATCTAACCCCCTCCCCCAACTCATAATCCACCAAAGGACCCATCATTCAAAACTTCTGAAGCATAATAAGATTTTCCTATTTATCTTTATACCAAGATCACTCCATGGGAAATCTCACCTAACCTAGCCACACCTTACAAGAAGTTACCATGCCTTATCTTCATTCAATTGCTATCTCTCGGATTCAAGAACACTTCAAATTTACAAGAATAACAAAGACGTAAAGGAAAGCAAGATCAGTGACACATTAGAAAATTTTGTGAGCTCATGATGGCTCCAAAGTGAAGGAATGTTGGGGATGCACAAGAGGTGGTACGGGTAAGTGATGTGTCTATTGCACCAACTCAAGCCTACTTGCACTCCCCTATGTAATTTTTTAAAAAGAACTTTCGATACATAAATACTAGCTACACATGATTGCCATATCCTCAAGTAGTTCCCCATATCTTTTTTCTACATCCTCCAAAGGAACTTGATTTCATTCTTATTAACAGCCTCTAAAGCCAGCTCATCCATTTCTTCTTCTTTGACTTCCTCAAAAAATTTCTCATATTTTTATGTCTCTATGTTGCCTTGGCTTCTTTCACCCTATTTATATTATTTTTGGATTTCCCTTTTGTGCCTTTTGCAAGTTTTCCCTCAATTTTCATCTATTTCAAACTTGAGATCCTTCTCGGGGAAGTTACTATATTTATATCCTCTACATCACGTGTTCAAGGCCTATTTATAAATATCCTTATTTGTGAATTTTTGTTGATAAAAATATAATCTTTTTTGTTCAATCTATAAATAACCTCTTTATATTACACCCTTTTGTATGTAAAAATGTATTAAAAAATATGTTAAAAATGCTTTATTTTGAACCCACATGATGAACACATATATTTATGAGTAACTTACCTGAGAGATCCTTTGAGTTCTAATCTCTCCACTCAAAACATCATCTTTCAAAGAATTTCTCATATATAAGAGCTTCTAATGAGCTTTCAAAATCAATCAATGAGGTTTCTACACTCTTTGTATTGTCTAGACTTTTATCTAACTTAGCAACATAATCAATTAGATGTACTGAGCAATCCTGACTCATCTCAACATGAAAACCATAGTCAACCACAAATTGAGATTCTCTAGGACTCTCAACTCTATATAAACCAATCTTAGCATTAAACAGAGTCACTCAAAACTCAAACTACCTCCAAAATTGCTCATAACACTGAGGGGTCTTTCTTAGACTTTTCTTATCACTCAAACTAGTGTCTAGCAACTTGATCATCAACTAAAGAAGACTCAAATGAGTTGTCTCTACCATCAACCACATCCAAAGAGTGGGAAACACTTGTGTCAGCATCATCACATCATACTTTTAGATCTAGATTCTAATCCTCTAGCTTAGTTTCATTATACTCAAATTCACTAGACAACAATCTAGGGTTTCTAATCTCATGTTGAACTTCAGAAATTTTCAAAGTCCTTAGGATTTCATTGGGAATTTTTCCCATTTCTCTCTCACAATGCTTATATCTCTCACACAATTTTTCTTCTAAGGGTTTCAGCTTTAAGCCCTCCTGCTTATGCAATCTTTCAAACTCATCCCCAAAATAAATGTTATTGGTTTCAAATGCATTTTTAATGCCTATTTGACAAGCATGTAAGTCACAATAACTTCTCAATTCACGGAATTCAAAATCACATTCAATAAGCTCTTTCTCATTCTCAACTTCCCTCCTCCCTAGGGTTTACTCTTTTCCTCAAGAAAACCCATCCTCATCCTTTAAGGATTTTATCTCAAAGAGATATTAGTCAACAATCCACAAATTTACAACTCATTATCTCTAGTACTTGAATCACAAGAACATTCATAGAAGGCTCTTTAGCATTAGCAATATCAAATAGATTTTTTATACTCCCTTAGCTTCTTGCTTTTCTCCTACTCCTAATGCATGATAGGAGACATCTTAGCTAGAATCTAGCTTAATCTCAAACTCATCATATTCCTTCTCTTCTTTAGAACTTTCTGTGTCCTCTTAATTATTCTCATCCTCCTCACTTTCTTTAGTCTCAATCGGCTTCCAAGTCATCATATCAACGCTTAACCATAGTCTTCCTAGAAGTAGAGAAAATACCTCTACTCCATCTAGCATCACATGACAACTTATCTTTATAGGTACATCATATATGTTGACTTCATTGTCTTTATGACCCCTAGACACTTAATTTGAGCATGCTAGGCAACCTTAATCATAATCATGATCCTTCAATCATTTAGATGTCAAATTTCTAAATAGAGGCTTGTGTAATGACACACATTTATGCCCCTCCATCAATATAGGCTTCTCCTATATCCTCATCTTTGTATCAAACATTCACAATAGGACAAATATTGAGCAACTCCTCTACACTCAAGATCCTCATTGTCCCGCCTTGGTCATTCACAATAGCACAAATATTTAACGACTATCTACACTCAAGATCCTTACTATCCCTCTCTTTTTCATTTTATTTAGGGTTAACCAGCCTCTTTGACTCTCCCCTCATCTTAGGAAATAGCTCCATTAGATAAGTAAAGAAAATGTTGGCTTTCCTGCCCAACAAGTTCTTTTGTATCATAATCCTCCTTTCACTGGCCTTAAGGTAAGTCTATTGCATTGTAACATTTCCTAGGAGCTCTAGTCCTTGCCTCACCTTGCTTTCCAGCCTCTTTGGTCTTATCCTTTTGGTCCTCAATGTCATCATTTCCTTAACTCTCAATCCCTCACCAACCTTGCTAGTTATCCCTCTCTACAACTCTTCTTCTCTTGGTAGGACATGCTATATCAACCCTTTTGTTGGTAGCTAGAATGCAATTCAATACGATCTTCCCTTTCTCTTCTACTCTAGGATCCGTACATGTTAAAGGTTCATGAATTTCAATCCCAAAATCATTCTACCTATTAGGTAGATTCTTGGAAAGTGAATACATATCACCTCCTACCCTTCTAGCCTATGTACAGTTTGGACTTACATAACCTACCTTACTACAATTGAAACATGGTGGAAGCCATCTATAAAACCCTCTATCCTCCCCTCTATGAACTTCTCCTCACATTGGTAAACTAGTAGGTCCTACATCTCCTCTTTCCCATTGTTTATTCCTCAATGCTGCTAATCTCATATTTTACATTTTCCCAGCTATCTAATCTTCAATATTAGGAGTAGTTGATTTGCCTATCTAGTCAACATTTGGTACTTATGGCCACCATTATCTTCTAATGAAGGTTTGTGAGCATCCATCACATTTCCCAATAAATATATGAGTAAACTATTTAATTACTAGCCTATTTAGTTTTTCATTTCTATTGCATTTATGGTTTGTTGCTTGAAGAAAAGAAAACAAGAATCATAAGCTAATCAAATATACTAATATCTCTGTTTACCTTCATATTTTGTCTTATTTTTTATAAGCATTGTTTGCTATAACAATAGTTGAGTGGGTCAGAGTGAAAGTATCCAAGCTGTCGCTTGGCCTATATGTAGATATGGATCTATATGTATATATGTCTATATGTCTGTCTATATGTATATATTGTGGAGATAATTCATGTCTAAAGTCTAAAAACAAAGAGGTTCTTTAGTATTACATGATTTTAGTATGTGCCTATGGAATGAGTTATTCAATTATTTATGTGAGGTATCAAGAGTAAGTTAGTGAATAACACAATGTAAGTGACTAGCTCCTATGATGGATATGTAAGTGACAAAATTTAAATTATCAAAGACCATTACTAGTATGCCATGACTTATTTTGATTGAAACAAGCACTACAAGGGAATGGGCCGATAGGGATAGCCGATTCTGATGAAAAATATCAACATTGGTATTAGCATCACTAATAGTGATGGAAATAGTGACATCGGTCTAAGAAAAAAAGTGTTGAAAACTTGAGTGTGTCATTTCTTGAAACCATTTTTGCAAAAGATAATGAAAGGAGAGTGAGAGAGCTCAAAGCTTTGAAAGGGAGAGGAAGAGAAAGAGAGACAGTGAGGAAGGGAGGGAGGGAGAGGGAGAGCTCATCACCTCCTCCATCACCACTACTACGGTAGACAAAGAATAAGGAGAAGGGTTCAAATAAGAAGGGAGGGAAGCCGTAGAAGGGAGATGCAAAGGGTTTCATCTTTGAGCCTTTGAGCTAGGTACATTGCCTTTTCTTGATTTATTTTCTTCTTTTCTTTCTTTAGTTTTGTTTGTGGAGAGATACATTGAGAGAGAGGAAGAAAATGAGAGGAGAAGGGAGGGACAGTGAAGAAGAGAAAGAGAGAAAGAGAGAGAGAGGAGAAGGGAAACAAAGAGGGAGGGAAAGGAAGGGGAAGAGAGAAAGAGAGAGATGTTAGGAGGGAGAGAGGGGAGAGAGGGAGAAACAAAGAGAGAGGAAGGGAAGGAAACAAAGAAAGAAATAGAGAGAGAGAGAGAGAGATGGGTGGGAAGAGAAATAGAGAGGGGGAGAGAGAAATCAAGGGTGAGGTAAAGAGAGGAAGGAGAGTGAAAAGGAGAGAGAGGAAGGGAGAGACAAATAAAAACATAGAGAGAAAGAGAAAAAAAAGAGAGCGAGAGAAAGAGAGAGAAAAGGAGAGATGAGGGAAAGACAAACATAGAGAGCGAGAGAGAAATAGAGAAACAATGAGAGAATGAGAGAGAGGTGAAAGAGAGAAAAGTAGAGGGAAAGGGGGAGAAAGAGAGGAAGAGAGGAAGGGAGACATTGCTTCCCCTCTTTTTTTAAGTTTCTTATCTTTACTTTTGTTTGTAGAGTGATGCGTTGAGAGAGAGGAAGAGATAAAGAAGGAGAAAAAGAAAAAGGGGGAGAGAAGGGCTTCATGAAAAATAGAGAGATGGAGAGAGATAAAGAGAGGGATGGTAAGTGAGAAATAAAGAGTGGAAGGGAAGGAGAGACATGGAGGGTGAAGGTGAGAAACAATGAGGGAGAGAAATAAAGAGAGATGAAGGGAGAGAAATAAAGAGAGAGAGAGAGAGAGAAGGATGGGGAGAGAAATAGAGAGGGAGTAGATATAAAAATAAAGAGGGGGAGAGAAAAGGAAGGGAGAGAAATAGAGATATAGAGTGAGGGAGTGGAAAGGGAGAAGAGATAAAAATAGAGAGAGGGAGAGACAAGGATTGGAGAGAGAGAGAGAGAGAGAGAGAGAGAGAGAGAGAGAGAGAGAGAGAGAGAGAGAGAGAGAGAGAGAGAGAGAGAGAGAGAGAGAGAGAGGAGAATGAGGGAGAGAGAGGGAGGAGAGATCAACAAAGAGAAAGAAAGAGAGAAAGGAAGGAAGAGAAAGAGAAGAAAGGTGGAGAGAAAGAAAGGGAGAGGGAGAGAGAGACAAATAGAGAGATGGAGGGAAAGATAAAAATAGAGGGAGGGAGAGAGGCAGGGAGGGGGAGGGAGAGAGTTATAGAGAGATGGAAGGAGATGGAAAATAGAGATAGAGGGAAAAAGAAAAATAGAGAGAGAGAGAGAGAGAGAGAGAGAGAGAGAGAGAGAGAGATGGTGGGAAAGATTAAAATTGAGAGAGAAAGAGAAATAGGGAAACAAAAAGAGAATGGGAGAGAGGGGAGAAAGAGAGAGATAAAGAGAGGGATGGAGACCTTGCTTCCCATTTCTTTGTTCTTTAAGTTTCTAATTTTCTCTCTTTACTATTGTTTGTGGAGAGATGGATGGGAAAGAGATAGAGAGGGAGGGAGACACAAATAGAGAGATGGAGAGAAAGATAAGAATAGAGTGCGAGAGAGAGGGAGAGACAAAATAGAGAGAGATGTAAGAAGAGAAACAATGAAGAAAACAAAAGCATATTGTCTACCATAATATAGATGAAATGGACAATGATGATGGCCATGACATTCAATATTATGAGATGTATCTCAATCAGTGTATCCTATACCCTTGCACTCACAATGCAAGCTAGCAATTTGACGAAAGTTTTGCTTGTCTATAGAGCTTCAATGAGTTTCAATCAGAGATCATTGACCAAGAAATCTCAGACTTTGAGCTAATGGTAAGAAAAGTGTATACCAATCATGCTTTATATTCAAACTGTAATTGAATCATATATAATAATATTATATATGTCCTAGAAATGTCTACAGAGAGGTGCCATTCTATCCTAAGGAATGCACCTATTACGACCTGTAAGAAGAGTTCAAGGGCATGCAATGAATGGAGTACCTAGCTGATAAATCCATTGGAGGACGTGCTACTAACTATGCCCTTTTGATACTAGAAGAGATGGTGGGCCTTCCAGACCTTCCTCATAGTACCTGCAAAATCCAGTGTTAAAATTGAAGAGATCAATGTTATGTAGCCTGAGCATGTTGATGATGATGATTATATCCTAACAGCTTCTTCTAGTGCTTCGCAGATGACAAAGATACACTCTATGTATGCACACTGTTGGCTCTTGGACTCAGGTGCGTCCTTTCATGTGACACCTTGCCGAGAGTGATTTCATTCATACCATACTATTTTGGGTTTTGTGTGCTTGGATGATGACAGCTCTCTTGATATTGTGGGCATTGGTGATGTTAGGCTACAGTTTCCTTTTGGTAGCAGTTTTGTTATGCAGGATGTACATCATGTACCTACTTTGACACGCAGTCTCATGTTAGCTGGACAGCTTGATGATGTAGGATATCATGTATGTTTTGGAGACTCTGCATGGAAGATTACTCATGGCAGACTTGTGATTACGAGAGGTGCCAAGGCTGACAATCTCTACCCCTTGATTATATCAACTTCTTCCCTTGATCATGTTTTGTCTGTGGGTTCTATCCCACATGTATCTCTTTGGCATGCTCGTTTGGGCCATATGTCTTTGAAGGGAATGAAAATGCTTTCTAGTTTGCAGTACCCCTTGATTATGCATGTTTTGATTCATGTGAGCATTGTCTTTATGGTAGGCAGACTAGGTCTATGCATAAGAAGTCTGGTAGGCCACGCATGAGTGAGCCCTTGGAATTGGTACATTCGGATGTCTGTGGGCCCATGCCTTGTCAGTCTATGGGTGGTGCAAAGTATTTTGTTACGTTCATAGACGATTTTTCACGAAAAGTTTGGGCTTATCCCATTAAGCTGAAATCCGATGTCTTGGCTATGTTTCAGAGATGGCTTGCATTGGTTGAGAACTAGTCTAGGTATAGGCTAAAATGCCTAAGGATAGATAATGGGGGTGAGTATGTCTCACGTGCTTTTGAGCAGTTATGTGATGAGAGGGGTATTAAGCGTTAGTTGACCGCCCCCTACACCCCCCCAGAATGGTTTGGCTGAGCGGATGAATAGAACCATCCAGGAGCGCGTACGTAGTATGCTTAGCCATGTAGGCCTACCAGAGAGATTTTGGACTGAGGCAGTTAGTACAGCTGTGCATGTCATAAACATATCACCCTCTAGTGGTTTGGATTTCTAGGTTGCAGAGGAGGTATGGACTAGAAAACCTCCCTCTTATGCGCATCTCCGTGTCTTTGGATGTGAGGCATTTTGCCATGTGCCCAGGGACAAGAGAAGTAAGCTGGATCCCAAGAGTGTCAAAAGCATTTTCCTTGGTTATAGGGATACAAGCGAGATGGGTTACCATCTCTAGGATCTGCAGGCACGGAAAGTCATCCACAGTCATGATGTAGTCTTCCATGAAGACAAAATGCATAGGTAGACTGAGAGAGTTTTGAGATCCGCAAGGTCATATTTCAGGAGGAGCCGAGAGCTCCCGCACATCCAGTTGGAGAGCCTACAGCTGCAGCAGATACTCATGGTCAGGGTGTTGAACAGGTAGTTGGGCAGGCAGCAGAGCCTATCGTGAGACGGTCTACTAGAGACAAATGTCCACCTGATAGATTTCAGCCCTCGATGCATTATGTCTTGGTTACAGATGCAGGAGAGCCTTTTACCTATGATGAGGCTATGCGCAGGGGTGACAGTCACTCCTGGGAGAGGGCTATGCAGTCTGAGATAGACTCTCTGCATAAGAATGACACTTGGGATTTGGTTTCCTTGCCTATGGGCAAGAAGGCTTTGCCATGCAAGTGGGTATACAAGCTAAAAAGTACCCCTGGACACCCCAAGCCGGCATACAAGGCTAGATTGGTAGCAAAGGATTTTAAGCAGGAGCATGGTGTGGACTTTGACGAGGTCTTTTCTCCTGTGGTTAAGATGACCACCCTGCGCTTAGTCTTGGCTTTGGTTGCTCAGCTTGACTTGGATTTATACCAGATGGATGTCAAGACGGCTTTCTTACATGGAGACCTGCATGATGACATTTATATGGAGCAGCCTAAGGGCACTGCAGAACCTGGCAGGGAGCACCTAGTGTGAAAATTGAAGAAAAGTCTTTATGGCTTGAAGCAGGCACCTAGGGAGTGGTATCATAAGTTTGATGCCTTTATGCACTCATAGGGCTACAGCAGGAGTCCACTTCTGGCTATGTATTCACATATGCTGGAGGTGTTGTTTCTTGGATGTCTAGGGTGCAGAAATGCACGGCCCTTTCTACTACAGAGGCTGAGTATGTTGCAGCCACTGAGGCTTGCAAGGAGGCCATTTGGTTGGGTCGTTTGGTTGTTGACCTTGGTATTGATGCTATCCCTACACTGGATTCGGATTCTATGAGTGATATTCAGCTAGCCAAGAATCCGGTCTTCCATGCGAATACGAAACACATTGAGGTCAGGTATCACTTCATATGTGGGCTCATGAAAAGCCTCTCTACAGAGCGCTTTGTGTTCCTCAGGAGGTTGATAGGCGTGGGATGAGATGACATCTTTCCTCATCCCGTTGTACATGTGTACATGTTGTACTGTCTTTTTTTCTTTTTCTTTTCACTCCTCACTAGGACAGATTCGCCTTTAAGTGGGAGGTTGTTGGGGGTAAAGGCGCCTCCGCCTAGTCGCCCGTATATTACTACACTGATAGTCACCGCCACTGCACACTGCATGTGGCGGGTGCCCGTCACCGTCACTTTATTCTTTATTCTTTTAGTGACAGTTTGAATAAAGGAAGGCCCGGTCACGCATTGTGACTGTTGGAGTTCCCATTTCTAGTCTCTCCCTTTCTTGCTCTTGCTCTCTCGCCATAGCTCTCGAGTCAAACCTTTGATCCGTCACTCCCTTTCATCTTTTCCAAATTTTTGTATTTCTTGGCCTTTGTTCAATCTCTTGAACTATTGGAGCTGCTCAAATCCATGCATCTTGTAAATTCGATGGTCTCATTGATTCAAGACACGTATTCATGGGTGGATTTAGACCATTGCAAAATTTGGATACTTGCTGTTAAACATCCATTGTCGGTGCATATTTTAGAAGTGTTACAAATTTGGAGTAGTAGGCTTCTAGGATTAGGCTTAGCTGCTTTATATTGAAGAACTCATTCATCTTGTGGGCTTGATATGTGGGCGGAAGATATCTCCCACATACCGCACCCTTAATTCTATCCCAAGTGATAGCACCTTCGGGCGTTCTTTGGTCCTTGCACCATTATTTCCACCAAAGATGGACATATCCTATGAGTTTTAGTTTGGCAATCATGGCTTGATTGGACAGTGCTACATCTCCTCACATTGGTAAACTAGCAGGTCCTATATCTCCTCTTTCCCATTGTTTATCCCTCAAGGTTGCTAATCTCACATTTTGCATTTTCCCAACTATCTAATCTTCAATTTTAGGAGCAGTTGATTTGCCTATCTAGTCAACATTTGGTACTTATGGTGACCACCATTATCTTCTAATGAAAGTTTGTGAGCATCATATCCATCATTTCTGCCTCTAACTCTCATAGCATGAAACACACGAGAGGCATCCAAATTCTTACGGTTAACCTCTTCCTGCAGAAGAGCACTCTCAACATCAGATAGTTTCAAGGTAGCAGTAGAGGCACATAATGCAGTGTGAAATACATCCCATGACTCATTAAGAGTACCAAGCAAGAAAAGAGGAGTGACATCCTCTGCAAAAGTGATGTCCTACGAAGTCAAGTTCTTGAGTATAGCATGGAACTGGCTCAAGTGAGCAGACATAGTCACATTCTCCTTCATGTGCAGATCCATAAGCTGCTTCAGCCAATACATCTGACTCACTGGACTTTTCTTATCGTAGAGATTTTTTATCTTTTCCCACAACTGCCATGCACTCTGTTCTTCCTCAAAGACATTATAGTGAGCCTGTTCTGTGAGAGACAATACAATAGTGGACTTGCATAACTCATCAAGCTCAAGCCATTCCTCATCTGGAATAGTTGCAGGTGGATGCCCGCTTAACCTCAAAGGTTTGATCTGTGATTTTTGCACCAATATCTACCAAATCTGGCTCTTCCAATAAGAGTAATTCGTACATCAAGCTTAGTGATGTTGAAAATAGCATGATCAGTGGACAAACTCACCATAATGTAGGCTAGAAGACTATAGACAGTTCAAAACTGCTTGCTATTTACTACAGAAAACGACCAAAAAATCATCGAAATCGAGGAAAATGGTGAAGAAAGTGGAACCAAAGCTGCTGCCCACCAAGTACTAGTGAAATTATATCATTTCAAAGTGTTTCAGTATGAAAAATCCATGTCAGTCCATACATATATACTTGCTGTAATAAATTTCACATTTCAGTAAAAGAGAGCTAAAAGTGCCAAAATCGAATCCCAAGGCAATCAGATACTGTCAAGACCAAATCCGGCATCATACGGGCATAGCATAAGCATATGACAGTCGATAAGCATGAATCCAATACCCAAGTATGTCATACAAACATCTGCCAGTGAGTAGGCACACCCCCAGGCAACGAGGCAAAGTGTTCCTACCACTACCAAAACTTGACACAAGTAGATGTCAGTTCACAAAGATACGGATCCAAAACTGAGACTTAAGCATACAGTGAACCAAGAAATATGATGTATCATCCCAAAAGGTAAGAAGCCCCAAAGTCTCAAGTGTCTGAAACTGCTCAATAGCATGTAACTGCTCAATGCATAAAAGTATCACCTGCTCAATGTCTGATAAGCATTCAAGAATGCTTCCACTGGCAAAAAATCCATATGTACGAGCTCAAGAGCTCAAGCCAAGGCAAGACACAGTGCCAATGACATAAGTCCAAGACAATACATCAATAGTACATCCCGAACATGTAGGCAGTAAGACATCAAGTACATCCAAGACGGAGCATCCAAATGCTTTGCAAAGAAAGCTCAAGCTCAACCAATGATCCCGAATCAAAACCAAGCTCTATGTTGAGCCCCAAGTGTCAATACATCACCATATATGTCCAAAACATAGCCCGAAAAGCATAGGCATAAGTATACATGAGTAAAATGACTTCAGCCCAACTATGTACAGCAATGATTTATTGTTCAAAATTGAGAATTTCAGCACCAAAATCAGCTCCAAATGGTTGCCAAACAATAGGCATACATTCCCCTAACATGTGGGCATCAAACGGGACCAACCGGGCATCAAATGACAATGCCAAACAAGCTGTAGCATCAAATGTCAGTGTAACACTGTCATAAACTGCCTGTGGACTGTTATAACAATCCCAAAACAGTGTTAAATCTGTCCAAATGCTATGCCAACACATCAACCATCAAAACCAAGCATCAAAGCATGTTCATATGCCCGAAATGGAGCCTTTCCAAGTGCCAATGGAGGGGGAGAGCTGTTGTTGTGACTGTCAATGCTGAAGACACATATGGGAGGGCTGCGTGATTCAACCAACTCTAAATGCTGGTCCTAGGGCTGCAAAAAATGGTGGCCAAGCTTCGGAGGGGTCCACTTAAAGCCAAGGAAGGCCTCAAACAAGCTCCAGCAAGTCTTGTTCAACGGCAAGTAAGATATGAAGCAAGGGAGCTTCAATGGTGACTACCCCAATCTTGTTTATAGCATGTGAGACCTGAGAAATGAAGTAAACCCTGAAAAAAATGATCAAATACCTCTGATGTAATGCCCTGAAGGTGCCCAACAATGCTAGGAAGGTGCTCGGGAAGCTGGGGAGTGACGGGAGCTCGAAGGAGTCGAATATGGCTGCCGGGAAGGAGACCCAATGCAAGTAGGGAGTCGATGGGATGCTGAGAATACCACAAACCAAGCTCAAGAGTCGGAAAGCAAAGCTCTGATACCAGTTGAAAGGGAGCGACGGATCGAAGGTTGGACTCAAGAGCTATGGCAGGAGAGAAAGAGCAAGGAAGGGAGAGACTAGAAATGGGAACTCCAATAGTCACAATGTGTGACCGAGCCTTCCTTTATTCAAACTATCACTAAAAGAATAAAGAATAAAGTGACGGTGACGGGCTCCCGCCACCTGCGGTGTGCAGTGGCAGTGACTATCAGTGTAGTAATACACGAGCGGCTAGGCAGAGGCGCCTTTACCCCCAACAAAAGAAACAATGAAAATAAGGGGAATTACTTCCAAGGTTATGCAAAAAGATCCTAAGGACAGTATTAACCAAACAAGACAAAGAAGGCCAAATCGAATGCAGAGGGAAGCAAGGTAAACCCTTTCAAATTTTGATTGATTGTGGAAGTACCCACTCTTTCGTATCACTAAAATGTGCAAAAAGGCTAGGCATAAGCACTATTCTTGCAACTAGAATGCTTGTGGAATTAGCAAAAGGCAAAGAAGTTCTATCAACACAACAAACTAGCATGGTAGAATTTAGCTTGGGTGGCAATTCTTTCAAAATGAACTTCCAGCTCGAGGCTTATGAGTGTTTCCTCGGAATCGATTGGTTAATTCCAAATAATGCCCATATCCATTGCGAAAAGGGCCAAAATCACATTCTATAACTCAAAGGGAGAACAAGTAACCACTCAGGAAGAAGTAGGAAACCCTAAAGTTTAGTTGGCTAAAGCCTTTCAAATAGTAAAGGATTGAAGAAAGGATTATCCATCTATCTGATTAAACTCAACAAGGCTGAGCAAGATAGTGAAGCCAAGGATCAACCATTTTGGCTAAAATAATATGTGGATGTTTTTCCAAAAGACCTGATAGAGCTCCCACCATCAAGGGAAGTTGATCAAGAAATTCAACTCATTCTGCTACCCCCATCGCCAAACAACCTTACCAAATGTCAATTCCTAAAGCCATTGAGCTGAAAGAACTCAAGCAGCTATTAGACTAGAGATACATCCGGCCAAGTAATTCACCATGGGGAGCCCCGTTTTTATTTTAGAAAAATAAAGATAAAACACTCCGCCTTTGTATCGATTACCATGGATTAAACCAAGTGACTGTGAAAAAAAAATATCCTATTCCCAGGATAGATGAGTTGCTTGACCAACTCCAACGAGCAAAGGTTTTTTCAAAGATCGATCTCAAGTCAAGATATTATCAAATAAGAATTAGGGAGGAAGATATCCTTAAAACTGCTTTTAACAAAAGGTACGGTCATTATGAGTTTATTGTGATGTCATTTGGATTAATAAATGCTCCAGCCACCTTCAATAGGTTGATGCAAGACATATTCCGACCCTACCTTGATGACTTCATTCTCATTTTCTTTGATGATATCTTAACATATCAATGGATCCTGCCAAAGTCCAAGATGTACAAGACTAGCCACCGCCAACAATGATCAAGGAAGTGCAAAGCTTTCTAGGGCTAACAGGTTGGTATAGAGTCTTCATTAAAGACTATGCCTCCATCCCTACACCTCTCATCGGCCTTCTCAAGAAGAAGGTCTCCATTACATGGATGCCCGCCAAATAATCTAGCTTTGAGAAGCTTAATCATAAGTATTAACTTCCACTATCCTAAGGCTACCCAACCTCAGCAAAGAATTCAAAGTCATAATTGATGCAAGCTCTCTTTCTTTGGGCTATGTGCTTATGCGAGAAGGATATCCAGTAGCCTATGCTTCAAGAAAATTAAAGATCCACGAAAGAAACTATGCCACACATGATCTAGAATTACTTGATGTAATTCATGCCTTTAAACTATAGAGACATTACCCACTTGGTAGTAGGTTTTCTCTAGTCACTGATCATAAGAGCCTAAAGTGGATTTTTACTCAACCATATCTCAATATGAGACAACACCGATGGATTAAGACCTTGTAAGAATTTGACTTTAAAATCAAGTATAGACCAGGCAAGGAGAATGTGATTGCAGATGCCCTAAGCTGTAAATCATTCCTTGATGCTATAATCCTAGAAGAACCCTCTAGGGCTAAAACTCTTGCCACAATGATTTCAATGCCCAATAACCCTCTCCTAGAAATGACTAAAGAAGAGGCGACGAAGGATCCAAGCTATCAAGACTTGTTAAGAGAAATTTCCTTTCAAGGATTCAAATCCAAAACTCAATACCAAGTATCAAGATTTTTCCATAAACAAGGAGCTTGCCTATTAAAGGACAAGACTATGTATTCCTACAAGTCAAGAACTCAAAGGAAAATACTATGGGAAGCTCACAATTCCCCATTTCAAGTCATCCTGATTATGGTTAGACTCTTAATACAATCGGAAAAAGCTTCTACTGGAAAAAACTCAAGGGTGATGTACTCAAGTATGTCACCGAATGTCTAAGCTGCCAATGAATTAAGGTCAAGCACGTCAAGATGCTAGGAAAGCTCCAGCCACTTGACATCCCTTAAATGAAATGGGAGTATATCAGCATGGACTTCATAGTTGGATTGCCCCTGGTACAAGGAGGATATAACTCCAAAATGGTAGTCATTGATATACTGACAAAAGTTGCATACCTTATTCCTGTAAAAACCAATTACAAGGCTTCCGATATCGCTAGGCTTTTCATTAATGAAATTTTTAGGTTACATGGATTACCCCAAATAATCATCAGCAAAACTGCAATTCTTTCTTCACCTCAAACTTTTGGAAGAGTTTGTTTGAAGCTCTAGGAACCGAACTTTGCTTTAGTACTACTTACCATCCCCAAACCGATGGTCAAACAGAGCCGGTCAACCAAGTTATTGAGGACATACAGAGGACTCATTGTAATGGGGAACCCAAATGGTGGATCCAATATCTACCCTTAGTTGAATTTTCCTACATTGCACCATACCATCAAAGTATTCAAATGACTCATTTTCAAGCACTATATGGGCAAGATTTTCTTACCCCATTAAATTTTTCTGATCCTATCCTATGGGTAGAAGCATCTAGGAAAATGCTGGAAGAAATGGATTAGCAAAGTGAAAGCTATAAGGCAAGATATTCAAGCTACCAAGGATCAACATAAGGCATATGCCAATCAACGAAGGCAAGAACACATCTTCAAAGAAGGTGACATGGTTTTTCTACGAGTTCGCCCAAAGAAAAGTTCCTTATCTTTAGGGGAATTCAAGAAACTAATTCCCAGGTATTGTGGGCCATATAAGGTGCTAAAGTTTCCAAGGCCAAATGCCTACAAACTGCAACTCCCTAACAACTTGAAAGTGCATAATGTATTTCATGTCAGCCTATTAAAAGCATATGTCCCTAACCGAGACCATGTACTTAACAACCAACAAATTGAAATGCCAAGTCAGGGAGTCCTTGAACTTCAACCAAAAAAGATACTCAACATTCGGGAGAAGACTCTAAGAAGGAAAACCCTTAAAGAATATCTCGTCCAGTGGAAAGACTACCCTGAAGAGGATGCCAATTGAATTGATCATGAATCACTATGTAACCAATATCCCCCATTTCATTCGAGATGAGGACATCTCGATTCCCCTAAGGGGGAGAGGATGTGATATCCTAACATTAATTTAAAACCTTTTTTCTTACAAAATGGACTTCAAAAACTCTAAAAATCATTAAATAGAGAAGATCTCGAGCAAAAAGACCTGTGAATCATAACCCAACATTTTTTGGATTGACAAGGACTGTAGCCACTAGTCACGAAAGTTACCGCATGAATGAGAGTTATTAGTCATATTGGTCATTAATGGTCCAAAAATACCAGATTTTTAGACAAAACTACTAGATTTTTGGAAAAAACTAGCATATTTTTTATATTTTGGATATTATTTATTGTAAATATCCTAAAAAGCTATGGAAACTTCTAGAACAGGGTGTCATGTTTTTTTAAAAAAAACAGTGGCTTTTTCAGCCAGTTTTGGAGATTTAATGCAAAAAGAAGGATTGGCAAAATCGTGTGCATTGTGATCGCAATTTATAGGCAACAAACAGCACTTCGACAAGGGAGAAGGAGTGAATCTGGTAGAATTCTAGTCAAGTGTCCTAGGATTTTACCTCCCTTTCGAAGCCAACCAAACCATCAGATTTGTGGTCTGAGCATCAGATTGCTGATTTTGCCAAGATCCCCTCCATAAAGAACTCTTCTTCTTAACCACAACCCTTCCTCTTTAATTTAGCTATAAATAAGACTCATGGGAAGCCATTGAGATCAGCCCGAGCAAGAGGGGAGAGGCCCTTCTCAAGAGTATAGAACAAAAGGGAGTGAGGCAAGGGAAGTGCAAGCACGGGGACAAGGAGGATACTCCGCGAGCTCTCGAATTCAATTTCTCCATCCCTTCTATCATATTCCCCCCTGTGAAATCAAGACTCTTCTCGATTTCTCAAAATTCTTGGTGATCATTTTCTCCCTCCCCCTCCCCCCCATCAATCTAATCTCACCAAATTCCCATTTTTTGTGGTCTTGTGATTAAAGACCATGGCCCCGAAGAAAAAAGCTACGAAGGTCGCGGAGGCAAGAGGTGCCAATAATGCTGAAGACACAATTGCTACAAACAAAATGGCGAGTACGGGGATTACAAACGAAGCCGTGAATACCATCAATCAAGTACCTGTCATGAATTGGTAGTTCATAAGAGCCTAAGGAGTTTATGACCAGAGGCCCATAGTATCCTCACCTCCTCCTACCGACTAGAGTTCCCTATGACCAGACCTTTTGCGTTATGATTGGTCTAAACTCACTAACACGAAACAAAACAAGAAAAAACCCTTGGAGTAGGTTTTATTCACACTGGCCTTGGGGAGGTCTAGCGCCATCAAGAACACTACCTCTGTCGGTATTCTGTGTTCACCAGAATACTGCCTCAATCGGCGATTTGTACTTAGTCATCCATCTTTTAGCCTGATGATTTTAGGAAAGATCAGTACCTAGCTTACAATCACAAACATCTTATTTCAAATGCATTATACATAAAATTTTAACAAGTTTATTTCCAAGACAAATCTTTTCTTTCCAAAAATAATAACATTGAGGCAAATTAACATAAGTGGCAAAATAACTTGAGACAAATCAGCATAAGTGACAATACCTTTCAATAGTCTTCCTGGACTCCCTCTTCCTTGGGGATTAGTTCGAATTAAATTTAAGCCATAATTTCATATTTGACGATAACTCCCTTGGATTTTCGTGGGTCTTTGCCTGGAATAAAAGAAAATCTTGATTAGTTTAATTACAAAGAGTATCATTTGGCAATTGCATCTCAATGTCTCTTATATACTGAGGATTAGTGTTTATGATTTAGAGATTTCGTTTTATCAACACAAAATAAAAAATATTAAATCTTTTAGGGACACAATACCTACCTTGTACTTGCATAGGTTCATCTTGTATAGACCCAAGGTAACCCTTGGAATTCGCGGTTAAGAATTCATCAAAGAAATTATATGCATGAATCGAATAAAATCTTATTTTTTGCATGCAGCTTCTGTTGCCTATTCATGGGATAAAGGCCTACTAGCTGCTTTTATTTAAGAAAATAAAAGTCATTTTTTTGAAAGAAACTATTAAGAAGGATTTGTGTCGTAAATTAAAGGTATGTAACGAATTTGTATCAGGAGATAATTCAAGGAAGCTGATTTTATATGTTGAACCTAAAGTGGTAGGTAATTAAATAACTAAAACTACTCTCTCAAGCGAAGTGGGAGGATGGCGGATCTAGACCTATGGCTGGGTGGTCTTGGTAAGCTAAGAACTTTCTTAAGAAGGAATAAAAATTGCACTTGATGGACCATTAGAAACCAAAAAAACTAACTCACATCACTTTAGAATCCGCTAATATTAACTAGCCACTAGTAATAGATTTGACTAGAAAAACTCAGGTCGAGATCCTCATGGGAGCCTCTTGAACTTTCATTGTGAGGTAGACTCAAGCAAGCCTAGTTAGCAAACTCCAAGGGTTTTATCAAAATCCCGGACGGCACTTCCTAGGATATCTCTTGATGGGCTACTAAGAACCGCCAAGGAATAGCTTGGGCGGCACATTACATTGAGATACCGATCTTGAGAATGCTAGAAAAATTAAGTCTGTGAGGGGAAAAAGATAGTTGGAAGTAACTAGCTGCTAATATCACCTTAGAATCCGCTAATATTAACTAGCCACTAGTAATAGATTTAACTAGAAAAACTCAAGTTGATCCTCGTGGGAGCGGCCTAAACTTCCACTACGGGGTAGACTCAAGCGAGCCTAGTTAGCAAACTCCAAGGGTTTTATCAAAATCTTAGACGGTGCTTCCTAGGACATCTCTTGATGGGCTACTAAGAACATACCACCAAGGAATAGCTCAGGCAGCACGTTACATTGAGATACGGGTCTTGAGAATGCTAGAAAAATTAAGCCTGGGAGGGAAAAAAGATAGTTGGAAGGAACTATTGCTTAAATTGCAAGAAGCTGAATTGAATCAAGACAGAGCTTTCAACTTTTATGAAAGAACTCAATATTCAAAACTTAAATATAAATATCAATAGAGGGGACTTGGTCTTGAGATACAATAGCAAACTCGACAACACATTTGAAAAGAAGGTTCAAACCAAATGGAGGGAACCATTCAAGGTAAAAGAAACATTTCAAAGTGAAACTTATGTACTTGAAAATTTGAATGGCAAAGAACACAAACAAAGAGTCAATGGTTATCATCTTAAAAAATATGTGTCAAGATTAATGCCTCTTTCATTTAAAGAAGAGGAAGGAACTAATTGGATGCTGGACATCAATAAAGAAGAGTTGTTAACAAATGTAGCTTCATCATATGAAGGCCGCTACGCATAAATACTTGTGGACTAGGGGAATGGAAAATTATATCAGGCATCCACAACAAACAAGAAAGAGCCTTAACCAAGTCCAAAACAAGGTAAGTTTTTTTCCTTGATTGCATAGCTGGTAAGTTGTTTCAATTTTTGTAAAAGTCTAGTTTTGTTTTAAGAATTGAGGTACAAATGGTTTTTATCTTCCAAGACCCACTAAGTTATCATTGGTCGAGGACACCTTGGATTTTGCACGAAAATTAGAGATCCACTAATATAACAGAAATAGAGAACTATGTAAGTTTTCGATACTCTTAGCTCAAGCACACTCACCGGAAAAGGGTTCACATACACCCAACCCACTTTTTTGTTTCACTTCACTCTGGGCTCATCTCCCATTCTTCTTTCAAAAATTCCCATGCCAAGGGAAGGAAGCATACACATTTGCACCAATTTCGTATTGCTTGGATGAGGCCTATTACACAAATTAGATGCACAAATTAGATGCGCATGCACAAAAGGAGAGAGCACCTTCAATTGTGCATGCATATTTTTTGCACTCTCATTTCAAAAAAATATGCCATGATTTAGGAACCTCAAGGAGAGAGGAAGGAGGCAAGGCAAGCCTGAGGGTCATGGAGGACTCCACTTTCTATGAGAAGGTTGTTTTTCTTTGGACCCAATCAATTGGCCTATCTTCTATCTTTTTTCCAGTGAATGTGAAAGTGTTGGGCAGACTTAAAGGAGAACTTTCCATTTTCCATGAGAAATTGAGGGGGCATGCTAAGGACATCAATAATAAAATAAACTTGCATGTTGCATGATGCACGCACACATTTAGGCTAGGCAATCTTTTCCAATGCATACATGTCATTCATTCAAGTATCGATTGTTTGAAATCATCACATTACCTTCCATTTGCATAGATCAACAAGCATACCTGTTTAAGCATAATCATTTTTCTAACATTCTTTTATTTAGGAGCACTACATTATTCATAAAATAATCACAACAACAAAAAAATTGAAGACTCGTTTTTTCGTCACGATCAAGAATAAAGATCATGTGTGCCATACATTCACAAAACAAGGGCACAAGAATGCATGCAATGTAACAAAAAGGACTTGCCAAAAAATGTGCAAGCTCATGGGAACAAGTGTTACAAACCAAAGAAGATATGGAACATCATCCTTGTATTTTTTCTTGCTAAAGAACAATTTTCCTTGGTTTAAATTTAGAAAGAACACAAGATGTACATGAAAACATCTAGCAACTCTTAACCATTGAGGTATACACAAAATTCCTATGGTCTGATTTTTCTTTTGCCAAAAACAAAAAATAAAAGGAGTGACCATGAATGCATAAAGGAGTTCCGCTTTAACTCAAGAACTAGTTTCAAAGGTTTCAATTATGCTGAGAGCAATTGGGTGACAATTCCAAAGTATCTAGGATAAATAGTATAAAAAGGGAGGCCATGATTTGGTAAAGAGGAGTGTTTGAGAGCTTTTTTTTGGTCTCATGAAAGCTTTAAGAGAAGAGAATTTAAGGAATTTTTTTAATGCATGTGTGGGGGTAAGCAGTTGATTTGTATTGAGAGAGTAAAGGTTAATATTCAATGGAGAGAGAGAGAAAGAGAGAGAGAGAGAGAGAGAGAGAGAGAGAGAGAGAGAGAGAGAGAGAGAGAGAGAGAGAGAGAGAGAGAGAGAGAGAGAGAGAGAGAGAGAAGAGAACTTGGTTCATTATGCACTAAAAAGGTTACATGAGCACATTTTTTAGGGGTCTATAAGAAGAGAGAAGAAGGGCTAGCCCGTTATATCCTGTTATGAAGGTTTGACCTCCAAACAAGTCATCCAATGATTGAAGAAAGGAATGACTTAATAGTCAACATTAAGATCAAGGCATAAAGAATGGAGGAGTAAACATAAAATCCATGCCATCTAGTGCACAATTCGACATTATTTTCAAAGGTATCTATAATATGTATACTTTGTCTCTTCTTTTCTTTTCTTAGAAACTATTTCCTATTAAGCTTTATGAGTGTGCTTTTGTGCTCCTTTGTCATTCATTTTCCTAAGGTTAAGAGCGTCATTTTCATTCCAATTCAAACAAACTTTCCTTAGGTTTTTTGTATGGATTTTCCTAAAATTTGAGTGTAAAGAAGGAGATTTGCATTGAAAGCAATTTAGCTCCATTGAAAATACTACAACTTTGTTGTGTTACTCCTTTGCAACTAGTTGGTACTAACAATGACTTAAATTATTTTTTCATGCTATGTGCAATGCTTTGAAAGAGGTGTAATAAGTTATCTTTAGTAAGGGGATAATTTCCAAATTTACAATAATTGGGGATTTTTTTAAAGCTTGTCAATCTTGCAAATTAAGAGTACGCAAGTGTGAGTTGTGTTTTCTCCCTTCTCTTGGATTACCCTCTACTAATCTAAAGTTATTTTATGCTCAAGAATTCTTTTAAGATGAAGGCATTGAAAGAACTTTAAGTTATGCGATGTTTTCTGTGATGTGAAATTGAGCAATTGGGGAGTTTTTTTATTGATTGTTGCTTGTAAGAGGTTTCAAGCCTTCAAAAGAATTTTTATGGCTAACTATTTTGGAACTTTTGTTGTGACCCCTTGTGGAGTACGGTGTTCTTGAGGTAGTAGTATTGAAAACGACCCTATACCTCCTTTTTCTTGCAAGATTGAACATTCCCTAGATCCATTTCTTCAAGAATTTTGTTATTACATGATATTTTGGGTTTTGGTCAAAATATTGGATATAAGGACCATCTTGAAGTTGTGCTACTTGAGGAAGTAACATATTCTGTCAGTTTAAAGAGTATTTTAACTTTAATCATCAAAGTTTAGATTGTGGCTTGAAGATTAGTTTGATACATTTCTCTAAGATTACAAATAGGCACATCATTCTCTAAGAACATTGTGTTGACACCTTCTCGATTTCTTTGTGCTGGTTCAAGTGCATATTGTTTTTAAAAATTTCACATATGTTGACCCTTCTCGCTCTTTAGTGTTGGATTGTCATACGGTTTCCCCTTGCATATCTCACACCGAAGTTTGTCTTTTAAAAAATTCAAACATAAAAAATAGCATATCTTTGACTTTCATCAAGATAATATTTTGTTTTTCCTTTTATGTTTTATAAGGTGCTTAATCAAGATGCAAGAGTACATTCAATCATAGAATTATAATTGTCATGGATAGATGTAGATTCTTATGATAATAGGATACACAATAGTAATGGACTCCATGTAGATGTCAAACCATAGGACCTCATCATTAAGATCTTCTAAGTAAAGGAAAACTATAGCTTCTAGGAAAACATCACTAAAATCATATGCCATAAGTTGGTATGATTATACACAAATTTGAATTATCTTGGGCAACATAATGTGCAAGCATCATTGGCACTCTAACAATATGTTCAGATTATGGAGTAATCAGAGTGCATCATCAAACCATTGCCTCACAAATGAGTAATAGATATACATAACAAATGCAAGTTTTGACAGCTTTGTCAAGCACTGTCCTCATTCTTGCATGCCAACAACATAAAATTGACATCATAATAACAAAATGTGTGCCATGTCATGTAAACAAAGATTGAAACAAGCAAGCAGTTGCCCTCTTGCCAGACTACACAAAAAAGATTATCCATGGTGCTGAACCGTTATAACTAGAGCTTCTAAGCACCATTCAGGTGTCCATCTCGATCTCAAGAACAACAATAGTAATCACAAATAGAACATTGGATTAACGATTAATTCTTAACAATCATTTGGTCTCTTGGAATGATGCATCACTTGCTCATCGATCCACGAGACTTAACTTGATAATATCTACCATGTCTCATTTGTTCATATTTAACATGATGCATAATCTAACTATCAAAAATTACATCACAATAGTGGAACATCTACATCCAAAGATAGGTCTTTTGTCCTTAGCTATCAATCAAATAAAAAGATTATGGAGCTCCACCGTGAAAGGTCCTCGTTCAACCCATTATTACAAATAGAAAATGAAGTAGGTCATACTTTGCTCGACAACATATTCGAGCCTAGTCAACATGACATGCATTCGAAAGGACCAATCAACATGAGTTTAAAGAACAACAATCAACTTCTAGAAAGAAAAGTAACATTTAAAACAGGTGGCTTACCTGAACAGGCTCATCCTTCCCAGATATCACACTGGAGAATACATTATTCCTATTTCTCTTTCCACTTGGTCATGGTGCGTATGATGGTAACATATATCTCAATGAATACATCAAGATGCACACTTTGTCTATACCTTGCACATCTTGTATCCTAATATTATACCAACTAAAACAAGATGTGCTGACTCGCAAATAGCACGAGAATAGCTTGCTTATAGAGAGACATCAATAACTACAAGCAAGCAAATAAGAACATTTTCAATGAGGAAGTGGTCATATATATACTTTGCTATAGTATACATGCATTAACACCATGGTTCCCTTCTTGGCACTGACATAACTTGAAGGATCTTATCACAATGGTGAACGTGTGGGACATGCCCCCCTTTTTTTTTTACGTTCACTACAGATGAGGTGACAAGTATAAGGTGGGCTAAGATCAACACATTGAAAGACATTTCAAAGGAGTTCAATCTAGAATTCTCATAGAAAGATTACCCTATTGATTACACTATCTTCTTTCACACAAGGTTCCACCTATTTTTCAATGAGTATATCATTGGTAAAGTCGCTTGCATGGGATGCGTCCAGCATCATGTGATCGGGTACAAGATTCAACGTAGGGGCTCATTGCATGCATATGTCATCCTATCGTTGCATGAAATAGACATCGGCAATACAACAAATGAGATTTACATATAGGTTGCATCGAATGATTAGTAATGTAGCTTGACACATAAATTAAGAGCCCTCATGTTGGCAAAACAACTTTGTAAGTGTCATCGTGCTTCACGTATAATTGGTACTAGCAACCATGAAAAATGCAAGTATAAATTTTCTTTTTTTTCTACACAACAATCCAAAACCACTATAAAACCCAATGATACATCTACTGCTATCTCGGAGAGGAGCACCACAATGTTCTACCATGTCACCTAACATTACTAGTCTTGTGAGGAGCCCACATGAACATTTAACGAGTAACAAACTCATCCATCTCACTCTACCTACTCAAGTATGCAATGAAGGTCGAGCCAATGGGTAGATTAAACATTTGGATAGAAGATGCCAAGAGACTAGATCTGCAAGCCTTGGATTCGAAAAAGAAAAACTAATCTCCATCACAATACTTTCCAAGCCAATGTTTCCCACCAAAGCTGCCTTGAGTTGTATGCAAATTCCAATATTGACAAGCAGTGAGGTTGTAAAATATAGAGACACCTCCCCTACTAGCATACGACAAGAAAGCTCACAAGAACATGGAACACGATCATGCATCCCCTGGACCTATACTACAGTCGACCATCATGATTAGACAACCTAACATTCTACAAGTACCACAAAAACTACATCACTAGTAGTACATCTACATCTGATCTCGAAATCACTCTATGAAATGCTTATGAAAAAATCATCCAACATTACCAAAAACTAGTACATTTCACTAATTTTCATTCGAACCATCAAACTTAAGGTTTCTTCTTCAACACATTACTACAACTAATCATGTTTAGATCTGAGAACAAGCTAATAAGCAATGAAAACACAAGACAATCACTATGTAGAGTGCCTACTCTGTGAACTCATGAACAAGGAAGATCTCGAAATGTACATTGTCGAGTATACACAAAGATATTTACTCATATCGGACCCAATCCACTAACTAATGAATATAATCATCCAAAAAATCTCATTCATTAAAGACAACCCAACAATATTCACAGCATCTCCAACATCAACTGAGAATTGGAACAGGATTGCATCAATACGAACCAAGATGTTGAAGTTGACAAAAGAGTTCATAACAATATCTAGCACTACTTTAACAACAGAATAATAAACATTCTATAATCAACTCATCCACGTAATATCTTTGGCACACACATCTTCAATGGCATATAAAGCAATGGGAAAAGCTTGATTATACGCTATTATAATTACAATCTCATTGCCAAGAATAAAAGTGTTTTCTAACAACAAGTACAAGAACGGCCACATGTAGACTATAACCTCTCCACAATGATCCACTATCAATTTAAGATATTGGTTCATACACTACAATATCTAGTATCATTATTACAAGGGACGAATGAGTGATTCATTGCAATGAGAGAAGCAAACACAATCATCATTGACGAGATATCAATGTTGACATGACCAACATTTAACATAATTGTACACTAGATAGTCAGTGTCTACCAAGGCTCTCTATTCGATCCACTTAATGAAAAGCTCATGGCATTGTTTGGTGGCCTTGCACAATTGTTATCGATTTGTAAATATCAATCGAGTTTTCCCAACAATGTTTCATCATTTCATTAGTATGTTGGACATATAGACAACACCACAACCTCCACACCTTAGTGCAACATATTGCTGACCTACCATTCCTGCAAGTGATTACACACCAATATCCAACCAATGAAGAGATACAAGAATGCCTACATGAGTGCATCATTGATGAGAATGAAGGCCTAGATTTCATAAACTAGAGGGCAACAATCATATGCATACAAAATAAAGATGTCCAAAAGTACAAACAAACACAACCGAATAGCCAAATTTGCAAACTGGTTATAAGACAAATGACCATTTTGACATAATAAACAATGAAATGATCTCTAAAATCCAAGTCACAATTCAATCTACCAGCCAATAATCAACATTGTGACATAGCAAGAACCAATGCAAGGCACTAAATAGCAAGTAGTAACACATCGGCATTCTCACTAAGAATTATATACACAATCATTAGTCACAAATCACAAGCCAGAGTTGCCCAAAAAACACTTCTACACATAATGAGTGAATTCATGCCTAGACTACTCTACAAGATACTATCTCACGTAACTAAATGAAAAAACTTGCCTATAGTTAAACTTTCAAATCCATCTGCCTTTCCACATTACCATATACAATATTATGAGTCACACATACAAACAAGACATTTCACCGCAATTTAACATACACCTATGTATCATGTATTTCGAAAACACCACCTGGACTTCTTTCAGTAAGTAGGAGAAACAAGAATTCAATTGTTCCTTTTTCAAATATTATTACTTTAATAAAAATAATTTTGAATACAATAACACAATTACTTCTCGTTTTTACAATAAACACTTGTAAAGGCAAAGATGACTTCAAATGAGGTACACAACATAAATAGTACTACTTCGTATCTATACAAATCAAATAATGTAAATTCATATAACCACATCAAACCATACACGCTAATGTTCAAGCTATACATTCAAAACCACAAGATCACCCGACAATAAATCGAGCACCATCTTGTTGATGCACATCATAAGTACTTAATAACAAACTAATGAGAATGGCAACACCTCTAGGCAAAGACTGTCAACATATATCAACAACTTCACAAATTACAACCTCCAAATTTTGGTAGGCACATCCAAGCATATACTCAACAATAATTATCTTGGAGAACACAAAAGAATCACAAATGGTACAAACCTTGCCTATCACCTTCAATATTTTCTTTTCCTTAGAATCTAACCTCACTAAAACAAATGCATCTCATATGTAAGACTCATAAAACACATACTTGATAGATTCAAACTTCAATATGAAGATGCAAACTACAATCCTCTACAAACAGTTATTGCCCAAGTCTTATTAGACACAAAAACAAACATCTCTATATACACAATTAAGATCCTACACTAGGGATTCAATATCTCGCTTGAGGCCTTAACAGAAGTAATAAAAAGAAGTTTAACTATATACTAAAAACGTACATGAAAAAAAGCTATACTCATGGGGGTAAAAAGTATGTCGTGACCATCAAAAAGATCACGTACTTACTCAACAAAGAAGTCTACAATCTAATCCATGGTACCCAAAGCAATCCATTCAACACAATCATATACCTATCAGGAAACTACTAACTTATAGCTTCTTTTAAACTACAATACCTTTAACCCGAAACAAAAAACTCTCCAACAACGATAGCATTCCTTGTAGAAGAGCAAAGTCTAGCAAATCAACAAGAAATCAAACTTCTAATAGCACCAAAACACTAATCTCAACTAATGTGAATGCTACCACCAACTCAAATATAGCTACATCATCCAATACCAACTCCAAGCAATATCTACTTAACAACATAAAGAAATAAGACCGACCACTTCATCTACAACATTAAATGCAAGCAAAATGCAAAGATCTATATAGACCACATAATGAATATTGACAAAAAACTCCTGCAATACAAAATAAAACTTCTCAAAAAAATGAAAAAAGACATCCAACCATTTGAAAAAGAAAATTAAGGTCAACATTGAGGTGACAACCAATAGCATAGACAAAGCCACGAACTTCAAGCAAGTCATGATTGTGAAAAAAACATGCAACTACTACAAACTATAATAATCTATGCAGATACCTAGTGAGATGTAAAAAAACAATATTTGAATAGAAGAAACTTGATTTAGCATAATAATATATTATATATGATCTAACCCACACTTCTCGACACCGAATAAATAAGCACAATTCCTCCACTTTCTACATAATCCGTGCATTTCAAAAATTTTCATTTTGTTCCTTAAGCTCCCATCAAATATTCAAAACCTTCAATAGAATTGCTAGTTTTGTTGAGATATCGAGCTCCACTCGTGATACGCCAGGGTGACCGTTGTATATTTATGTCACCGACTTGTCAGTTGCAGACGCGGTTGGTACACCGCCCATGAATAATAGCTACATGATAGCTATCCTTATCTACTCTAGTTCGTGGCTCAGTTAGTATGCCACCTTAGTTAGTTGAGTTTGGTTTGAGACCCATATATAGGGTTCTTCTATTTCTTTGTACTTGAGTTCTTTTGGCTTACACAACTAAGAAGAGGAAAACTGTTTTCAGCCTCCACCCTTGTGTGTCTTCCCCCATTGTGCAAGCAAGAAAGCTTCAAGCGAGACTCCTTCCTTCTCTCCCACAATCTTGACATGGTATCAGAGCCTTGTTCGTGGTAAGGAGCTCAAGAAAGCAAGCCAAGCTCGCGGTGGTCTAGTAAGAGGAGCAGTGTTGCTTTCATTTCCTGTTTTGGGAGCAGATCTCTGCAGGTAGCACAGCCGGAAATTGCAGGAGTGCATTGTCTCAGGTTGAGACGCCCTTCGCGGTGAAGCAAGAGGACAGTATATGCTGCGGGAGAAGGGATTTAGCCCTCGGCGACCTTGTTTTTTTGATTTGAGGCCATTTCGGGGCCTGTTTTGCAGACGGAAGTTTTCTGCACGCACTCAAGAAAAGGCTCAGTTCTATGCTGTGCGACCACTGTTCTACAGGTCGGTGAAAAGTTACTGTAGAAATTGCATCGTATGCTTGTGCGCAGAGACATTGGGAGTTTCAGAATCATCCTTGGTTCCTGTTTATGCAAAATCGTCACTAGGAAGTGACTGTGTGGTCAAATACCACTTTCGCCAGTTTTGCAGATTTGCCCTTGTGAGGGTGAAGCTGTGTTTTTTGCAGTGACAGAATTTCTTGCAGTATTCTGTAATGGCGTCTGATTCTCTTTCACAGATTGTCACTGAAAAGCTTGACAAGAACAACTTCCAGGCATGGAAGTTTAGAATGACGAATTTCCTTATGGGAAAAGGATATTGGGAATTTGTTGCAGGAAATGAAGAAGAACCAGTTCTTCCTGATGTTCCCAATCAACAACAAATGCAGGCATTTAAAACATGGCATGAGAGAGCCAGGAAAGTTATGTATTGGCTGTCTATCAGTATTTCAGACTCTATGATTGTGCATATTCAGGATGCAAGTACGCCAAAGGAGGCATGGGATACTTTGTCAAAAATGTATAGCACAAATACGCAAGCCAGGAAAATGCAGCTCAAGCAAGAGTTGCATAATGTGCAAAGAGAAAGTATGAGCATCAACGACTACCACATGAAGGTGAAGAAGATTGCAGATGCACTTGCTTCCATTGGGTCGCCAGTGGAAGATGATGATTTAGTTTCCGTGACCTTGAATGGTCTAGGAAAGGATTATGCACAGTTTCGGACATCCATTTCAGTTCGTGAAAGATTTCCTGATTTTGAGGAGTTGATTGCTCTTCTAATTTCTGAGGAACAGAGAAATGGTGGTGCATCTTCTTCAGGAGGAACTTCAAAAGAAGCTGTCTTCTACTCAAATGCTGGAAGAGGTAGAGGCAGAGGTAGAGGAGGCCGATTTGGAGGCCGTGGCAGAAATCAGAATATGCAGCAAACTCAAGAAAACCAGTCCTATGGAGGAGGACGTGGTAACTCTAGAGGCAGGGGGAGCCAAAGAGGTCGTGGTGGATGGCAAAGAGGCCAAAATGCAAACAGTAATGTTGAATGCTACTACTGTGGTAAAATGGGTCATATGGCTAAAGACTGCTATAAAAAGCAGAATGACATCATGAATGGAAAACTGCAACAAGGGAATTATGCATCTTCTAGTAGACAGGGTGATGACAGAAATGAGCATTTGTTCATGGTGCAGCACATGAACAATTCTATGACAAGTGCAGAAGAAAGCAATGATGTATGGTATGTTGACTCAGGTGCATCAAACCACATGACAGGTCATGCAGAATGGATGGAGGATGCAAAGAAAATGGAAAAACCAGGATTTGTGGAGACTGGTGATGATACTGCACATCCTATTGTGCAGATTGGAAAAATTCCCTTGTCTATGCAGGGTGGGAAAAAGAAATACCTGTCCGATGTATTTCATGTCCCGAATATCACCAAGAATCTGGTTTCAGTTGGTCAAATGGTTGAACAGGGCTTGCAGGTCGGATTTAATCCTCATGGATGCTTTGTTGAGGATATGAAAAATAAAGGTCGCTTGATAGCAAAAGGAAAGAAGAAGGGCAGAATGTTTACATTGGATGCAGACATGTCTGAATTGAGTGCAGCAATGTTTGCACATGGGACCGGTGTAGTTGCAGATATTGATATCTGGCATAAACGCATTGGTCATGTTAATGTACAGCGACTTAAATCAATGCAGGCCCAAAATATTGTTGCAGGATTGCCCAAATTCAAGGTTGCAGAAATGCATAAGGTATGTGAAGCCTGTCAGTTTGGAAAACATGCAAGGAAACCATTTCCTAGACATGTTCAAGAGAGTGAGAAGCCATTGGAATTAATCCACTCTGATGTGTGGACTACTAAAGCTGCATCTCTTGGAGGCTGTCATTATTTTGTCACTTTTATTGATGACTATAGCAGAAAAGTTTGGGTGTATTTTATGAAAAAGAAAAGTAAAGTTTTTGGGCATTTCAAAACTCTTAAAGCTATGGTTGAAAAAGAAACAGGCTTGCAGATAAAATGCCTAAGGTCAGATGGAGGGGGAGAGTACCTCTCAAATGAGTTTGCAAAGTTCTTGCAGGAGCATGGCATAAAGCAGCAATATTCATGCAGTTATACCCCACAACAAAATGGAATTGCAGAAAGAAAAAACAGGCATATTGGAGAGGTATCTCGTGCCATGCTCAATGAAAAAGACTTGCCAGATTTTTATTGGGCTGAAGCAGTTGCTACAGCAGTCTACATAATGAACAGGACTCCCACTGCAGCAATACATGGAATGACTCCAGAGGAGAGGTATACTGGTAGGAAACCAGATATTTCTCATTTGAAAATTTTTTGTTGCATTGCCTATGTACATGTGCCAGATGAGCTGAGATCCAAGTTGGATCCAAAAGCTGAGAAGTGCATCTTTATTGGTTACTCTCTGCAGCAAAAAGGGTATAGATGCTATAACCCTTCTACTCGTAAGTTTACAGTGAGCAGAGATGTTGTTTTTGATGAGATGAGTAGCTGGTATAAACCAGTAAATGTGATTGATGATGAAGATGCACAAAATGGTAATGCTACACAGAATTCACAGCAGCAGTCACAAAATATTAGTGGACCTGGAGCGTCCTCTAGCAGTGGTTCACATTCTTCGCCATGGACAGGCAGATTGAGATCAGGAGATTCTTCTCGAAGCAATGCAGATAGTGGTATGCAGGTATCACGAAAAGGAAAAGAGAAGGTTGATCAGCCCATGTTTGATGTGAATGCAGGTCACTCTTATGTGGATGGTGAATCCAGTGGCTCAGAACAGAGCATTGATGATGAGTTGGGTATTCCTTCTATTGTTACACCTGGAGTAAGGAAGACCAGGGATGTTTTGAGAGCACCTGGGAGTGAACCTACTTTGCGCAGGTCTACAAGAGCTAGGTATCCTGTGGATAGGCTGAAATATGATGGATTTACAGCCATTCACTATGCATATATGGTCAAAGTGATACAGGAACCAGAACCCACATCTTTTGAGCAAGCCATGGGAAAAGAAAAATGGGAGAAAGCCATGGATGAAGAAATGGATGCCTTGGAAGCAAATGCTACATGGGAGTTAGTACCTTTGCCTAAAGGTAAGAATGCAATTGGCTGTAAGTGGGTTTATAAGGTGAAGCACAATGCTGATGGTTCTGTGAACAGATACAAGGCAAGATTAGTAGTCAAGGGGTATGCACAAACATATGGCATTGACTATGAAGAAACATTTAGTCCGGTTGCAAGGATGGCAACCGTAAGAGCAGTCATTGCTATGGCTGCATCAAAGGGATGGTCTTTACATCAGATGGATGTAAAGAATGCCTTCTTGCATGGTGATTTGCAAGAAGAGGTCTATATGGAGCAGCCACCAGGTTATGTGCATGCTCTTCATCCTGAGTTTGTTTGCAGGTTGAAGAAAGCCTTGTATGGCTTGAAGCAAGCACCTAGAGCATGGTCTGACAAGATAGGACAGTATCTTGTCACTATTGGCTTTCAGATTTCCAAGGCAGATTTCTCACTTTATGTGAGAAAAACAGAGAAAGGTATTATGCTGCTTGTCATTTATGTTGATGATTTGATTATGACAGGTGACAGTGATGAAGATATCCTTCATGTGAAAATGCTATTGAAGCAGAAGTTTGAGATGAAGGATTTGGGAGAGCTGCGTTATTTCTTGGGCATTGAGGTGATTAGATCACCAAGTGGGATACAGCTCTTGCAGAGGCAGTATGGATTGGACATGCTGTCCAAATATGGGATGACAGGCTGTAAGCCTATTTCAGTTCCTTTGGAGCAAAATGTGAAGCTGAGCACAGATGCAGGTGAGCTTCTAGAAGACCCTACTATGTATAGACGCATAGTAGGAAGTTTGATTTATATGACTATTACCAGGCCAGATTTGAGCTATGCTGTTGGATTGGTAAGTCAGTTTATGCAGGCTCCAAGGAAACCACATTTGGATGCGGCTAGACGCATACTTAGGTATGTGAAGTCCACATTGCAGTATGGACTATTTTATGAGACTGGGGTTCAGATACAGTTGCATGGATACACTGATGCTGATTGGGCTGGTAGTATTTCTGATAGACGATCTACCAGTGGATATGTATTCTCTTTTGGGAGTGCTGCAGTCACTTGGAGCAGCAAGAAACAGCCTACAGTTGCCTTGTCGAGCACAGAGGCTGAGTACAGGGGTGCAGCAATGGCTGCATGTGAGGTAGCTTGGTTGCATAAGCTACTTTATGATATGCATCAGTCTACAGATGGGCCAGTTGTCATTTATTGTGACAACATGAGTAGTATACACTTGGCAAATAACCCAGTCTATCATGCTAGAACAAAGCACATTGAGGTGCATTATCACTATGTGCGAGAGAGGGTTTTACTAGGTCTTATTGATCTAGTTTATGTCAGCACAGAGGATCAGGTAGCTGACATATTCACGAAGGCATTGGGCGCAGAGAAGCTGCGCAAGTTCAGAGACCTGCTTGGTGTGCAGGAATTGGGATTGAGCTCGAGGGGGAGTGTTGAGATATCGAGCTCCACTCGTGATACGCCAGGGTGACCGTTGTATATTTATGTCACCGACTTGTCAGTTGCAGACGCGGTTGGTACACCGCCCATGAATAATAGCTACATGATAGCTATCCTTATCTACTCTAGTTCGTGGCTCAGTTAGTATGCCACCTTAGTTAGTTGAGTTTGGTTTGAGACCCATATATAGGGTTCTTCTATTTCTTTGTACTTGAGTTCTTTTGGCTTACACAACTAAGAAGAGGAAAACTGTTTTCAGCCTCCACCCTTGTGTGTCTTCCCCCATTGTGCAAGCAAGAAAGCTTCAAGCGAGACTCCTTCCTTCTCTCCCACAATCTTGACAAGTTTTTCAATATCTATGAACGAAATTTCTTACCTTCAATTCATGTTAACTATTTTATAAAAGATTGGCAATCCCAAAACAAATGTTTTATATTCACTTTTAGCAACAAGTAAAGTGCCCTTTTTCAAACCATTCAAAGCCTACCATATTGTTGTACGTATCAACAACGCCCTTCTGCAATTGGTCATACCAATCCTAGCCTTATCAAACCCTTGTAACCATTTATACTTTTAACTTAACAGTACGCTCATCATAAATACACCTTGTGATTCTCTTTACTCTCCACACTTGGTTAAAAAACTTTGTGGAGTCTTTGTAAACTAAGCCTATCCTCAACAAAACCTTTGTTAAACCTCTAGTAGTTACCCACACATAAACAAGAACCTGTCACTTTTCTCAACACATGGTAACTCAATTTAATCTAACAATCAATTAGAGAGCTAGACTATGATCCACATCAAAAGATCAGCCTTGTGGCCCTCGGGTTACCGAGCTAGAGTCAAAACAAACTCACAATTCATTTTCCTTTTTTATCCACAGCATGGGTGCAACCAGTGACTTATAATATCAATTTTATAAGGTTATGTAATGCCCTTGAGATAAGAAGTTTGCTAACTATTTCTCTAGCTCAAGTGATTTACTAATAGTAGTTCCTTGCAAACCTACATGGCATTATCACCAACTCTACTACCTTCTAGACTCTAGTACAAAATCTACAATATCGAGTTACTTACAAACTTCACATTCCTTCAAGGGTACACAATTTGAGGTATATGGACCATGGTCCGGAAAAATTGGTTTAGTTAGGGGAAGAATACCTTACAATCAGAATCTACCCACATCAACGCTGAGCTCTATATTTTCAACGTTCCCACGCTCCATTCACTGGTTAGTTCACCACCAAAGTACACTATGAAATCCCTTGAATTAATTCTTCCATCCTAGGTATTATTCAACAAATCATATGGGGCATCTATCAAGGTCTGCACAAGCAAACGAATTGAGTCATGAGGAGCCAGCCACAAATTATATGGGGATCATCTCTCAAGATCTGCACAAGCAAACAAATTGAGTCATGAGGAGCCTGCGACAGTCATGTCGTTATTGCCGCTTGCATCGAATCATCAATACATCCCTAGACATACAGGAACATGTGTATCCTTGCTTACAATTCCACAACTAAAAGGCTTTTTGTTGATATATCATTGTTCGTAGAGACTCCATGAAATTCCACTTCTTACACTTGAAAACAATTAAATGTTGGGATTGCATAGCCTTGCCCAGCATGACTGGAGCCCATATCTATTTTGGTGCTTTGAAACCCACCAACACTCCAACTAGTAAATGTATTTGCACATATTTCACTAACTATGCTTGACTTTTGTTAGGACTTTACTCACATTAAAAGGTTCTTAATAATACAAAGCCCTACCATGCGTTCCAAAAATTGTTAACACATCTGTGATGCACAAAAATGTTCCCACAGCAAGGTAGCTTAAGGCTTCATTCCACTATTGCTTGAGTCATCATTTTCATCCTCTTCCCACGGCAATTCATGTCTTGGTTTACCATACTTGTCTCGTAGTTGCTTGATTGGGATATAGTCACCAGCAGAGTCCATTCCATAGAAGAGGAAGGCAACATAAGGATGCTCCAACCGATCCTACATTCGCCCAATTCATGCACATGTTTCTGAGTTCTACATCCTTTTCTGCATGATACAAAGATGAGAAGTATGCTTACCTTGTCAGATTCTTGAGGAACAGTTAGATTCTCTTCAGACACTGCAACACCATTCATTACAAGAGAAATGAGCACCAGAAGCCTTCTAATCTAAATAGCATTTCAACATTCTTATTTAATAGTAGATCCACACCACAAGCCTTCTAATCTAATCCTTATCATGCAAGTTTGAACTTCCAAATTGTAAGCCTCTTTTCTTTCTTTAGTTTAGTGCATCGTGTGACACTCTTCATAGACACCTTGTCAAATAAAATCTGGTTTCACAATCTTCCATGTGTAATGGATAATCTAGATAGCCATATGTATCACCTTTACCAAAATATCTTTCTCTTGTGCTATTCAATCTATTGGCACATTGGGATGCGTTAAGTTGCATTTTGTACTGGTCACAAGAAAAGCCTTGTTTTATTTGGAGAGGTTTTTAGGTTCTTATTTCAAGAAATGAAGCTTCTAATAAACTCATTTCAGTTTAAAAACTAAGGCAACTGAACTCAAAGGGAATAGAAAAGAAAATCTCATAGGTTGGCCACTCCCACAAAAGAGTCATGTACATTGGCATAATAAAGATGTAAAGTTGAAAGACTATATTGTCAAGACATTAACAGAGTGATTAGGATGGTCATTGTGAGATTGAACACAAAGAGGAGTTGGGTGAGCCCCATATAGCAACTAGCCACAAAGATAGCACTCTTATCAGACACACCTCTTGCACCTCTTTGAGGAAGGACTCATTACAGCAGGCCCATCATACATGGATAAACACCTCTCACATAGCCTTCGGTGCACCATTGGTCAGATTTGTATTTCATCACATCAGCTATAAACGGAGACAAAGTGATACAAAGGCATCATGCCAGAGGACCAGATCTCCAAGTTGGAGACAAGATGATATGAGGTTCTCATGCAAGATGATCAGATCTGCCAGTTAAGTGGAATAGAGGTAAGAGTTAGAGAAGCATCACATATGAGGTTTCACTGTCTACTATGAGATAAGAGGGAGATACCAATACCTGTTTAGAGAGGGTCTAGCAAGATTACACAGAGTCATGGAGTACAAGCATCAAAGGTGCCTAGGGTCATTCTTTCTCAAGCTCTGACAGCACAAGGAGACACTCTTAAGAGACAGACAAACAGATCCACCTAGATAGAGGGTGATAACCAAGGCTCCTCCCACACCAGTGTCCACCTCCCCAAAGCCAGGTAGTTCATCCTCGTAAGGGATCACCTTGGAGTAAGTCATGTCCCTCTCTGAAGTGAGACATTGGCAACAACCAGCCATCCTCACCACATCGACAAATACAAGCCATCATTGCTTGACAAGGACCAAGATACCTCAACCCCCTTATGCTAGAACAGCTGTAGTAGCATCATATGAGGGAGATCCCAATGCATAGAATTACAAACTTTCTACACATCAACCTGGAGCAACAAGACATCCTAATTTGTGTGGTTACTACATTCAATAGCAAAACCTACATTGCCAAGCTGTTAATGATTGGTCTTCTGGGAACAAAGCCTTACTGGACATGATACAAATGAGAACAAACTCCCTTGAGCCTCTCAACAATCAGTTTTGTCATGATTTTGTAAGCAACCGCATCAAGGTATTGGAACGCAGTTAGTAAGTGTAACAATTTTACAAGCAATCGGCATCAAGGTATCGGAACACAATTCACAAGTGTTTCACAAAACTGCTTTTAGGAATCAACTTAACCAATAGAGACAATAGTTGCATTCAGTTTCCAAAGGAGACGTTAGCTGCCTTGAATGCCAACCATGATGGATGATAAACAGCCAAGTGTCTTGCAAAGCATCCTTAAATGCTAGGTAAATTTCTATTGTAAGGCCATCCCATCCAAGAGAATTCCATTTCGACACACACATACACATATAGGTTCACAGACACACACATGCACATGCACAAACTTATTTTAAATTGTGTATTCTATTACTGAAAAAGTGGTAGAATACTCTGGGTGAGTGCAGCCTAAGAAAGTTCAAAAGCACACATGGAAAAGATCATATCTCATGAGATCTATCGAACTCTTTAGTGTACAAGGCTGTCAACAAGAGATTGGCACAAAGATCTTTTAAAGTAAGTATAGCCATCAGGAACACTAGACTCAAAGGTAGCTAGGTTGTGGAGTTTCCATATCCTCCAATCCAAAAGCACACCCAAGATACCCAATACACAGGATCTTCTTGAATTCCTTGCGTACTCCTGGAGATAATTTAATCAAATGTAAGAGGTTTACATCTGGTTTGACTTCGCAAAGAGAACTTGCTAAATCAAAATCATGATAGGTAGCCAACTCTCTCTTTTCTCGCCAGACCATTCTTTCTTTTGGTCTCGAGACCGGCTTTGGTGCTTCTTTTTTAGCTCTTGCCTTCTTTCTTGGCACTTCCTCATCCTTCTTAGGATCGAATTTTCTGTTAGGCCTTAAAGGTCCCCCTTCCACGCTAGGATTCAGGACTTGCGTCCCCTTATCCCCTTGCTTACGGTTTCCCTCGACCGGTTTTGCATTATCTCTATCAACCTCTTTAGCCTTTTGGCAAGTAGCATAAGGCAGTCTGACTGGGAAAGATCCAAAGAGCTAAACAAACTTGCTAAATCTAAAAGAGAGACTCTCTATCAAGCATGTGACCGATGGCATGTGGCTGGAGATGTTCTCTCTACGTACATTTTTGTGGAATCTCTGTTTTCAATATTGTCAATCCATGCTTGCATCAGATCCATGATTTGTCACAGAGGCACACCTATACACAGATAGATCCCCTCCATGCAACAACCTGTGCTCTCATAGTTCACTGCTCTGCCACGTGATGAACAGTCAATCACACTATCATTCCATCCAATCTCGTTACAACCCCCTGTCATCAAGTTTGTATGTCATCCACAAGTTTCCAAACAGGCGGGTACATCATTTCCTCTTCTTTTTTTTAATGTGTAACAGTTTTATTAGACACCATCACAGCACCCTACACAGGAAGAGCTTGAAATTCAGCAGTTCATCCCTGGGGTTTGAACCTGGCTTCTCAAGCAACCTTGCCTTCTCTATCCTCAACATCTCCTCCTCACTCTCGGTCACTTCTCTCTCTTCTTTTTACTAGGGTTTTCAACCTTAATCCCAGATTTTAAACAAAGCCTTAATTTTCCATTTTACAATCGCCTTTCTCTTCCCTTCCCTTTATATCCTTGACATCACTGATGGCCAATGTTGACATTCACATAGACAATTCTGGCTAACACAATGATTGATCACAAATGAATTTGATGAAAGATGTCAATATACCTCAGCAACAGGGTGATGCATGAAAAATGTGCTCATTACCTTGCCCAACGTTGCAAAGTGGACTCTGCAGACATTAAAGCACAATTTAAAGATGGATTCCACTTTGAGGACAGGGAAGTATGTGCTCATTCTTTATGATGGCTCAGTCATCCTAGACAATAACATCTTTGATGCATGTCTTGTCTGAATAATATTGCAGCACAGCAACTCCCTGAAAAGAGTTGACCTTTGTTATTTTCCTTTGACATGTAGCCCTTGGTCTCTGAAGTACCAGACGAAAAGGCAGTTGTCTGATTTTAGCCTCCTGTCATTATCATCATCATTGTGGCATACATATCATGTTATCAGATATTCTCACTGTTCTGCTGCCCCCTCTCTTCTCCTCATGCATATCACCTGTTGGGGTTATGTATTACCTGTTCGTCTCAGCCATATCATTCCCTGGTTCTGTTTTCCCTCCTCTTTGAGAGTGTGTGAGAGGGCTTCAGGTGTTCCAACAAAGTCGTACAGTCTTAGAATATTATCTGCATTACATATAGCAGTCTTGGAAAGGAAGATGTGTTCAATCTTTTCATGGTTCCCAATCTTTGTTACATACATTATTGACAGCATATGCAGTGGCATTCAGATTTCTGATTCTCATGGCCATGTAAGGGGTTCACCAATCTCTAACTCTACAAAAGCAAATGGGAAACCTTGTCACAAACTCTTGGATTGTGATGTATTATTCTCTTCTATCCATAAAGGGACAATTCAGCAGACAATACCCCTACTTGGATGAACATCATATTTCATTCTAGATGGCCTCATTGTGAATCGTGATTGTATAAACTCAGCAGAAGTTTGATTTACAGTGAACAAAACGTTTACTCCAAGTTTGCAAATGCAAATTTAAAAAGAAAGTAAACACATTACTTTTAGGAGAATTAAAAAATGCTTAATACCCTACTAAGTGAACATAAGCATTGACAAAATCTTCATTTACAGAAATCAACAAAAAATGCATACCATAAGTGACTAATAAGTCCGGGTCTGCCTTCATGTCTACTAAGACCTAGAAGAATCAAAATTTGGCAACCTATTAAACCTCTCTTTAAGACATAATAATCATCATAAATTGAATACTCATCCTTTCAATGGTGTAAAGAGATTTAAAATCACTTGCTTGTTTATCAAAGGCAAACAGCATATAATGATTACAGGCATGCACTGACAAACAAAGATCTTGTAAAAGCTATCAAGCCATGTCAATAATAGTTTGGTGATCACCAAGTGGCTGATTTATAATAATGAGAGACCTCAATGTAAGACTTGAACAATTTGTTGGGGCACAAATCATCCTACATGGAATTATTCAGCTGATCTCTCTCTCTCTCTCTCTCTATCTCTCTCTCTCTTTTTTTCTTTTTTTCTTTTTTTTCGTAAAAGGTAATTGTATTAATTACGAAAAAAATACAAGATTACTGGATTACAAGATACATGATGACACAAGGCCATCATGTGAAGAGGTTTTCTCTTTCTTTCTCTTTCTCTTTTTTCTGATTACAAGATACACGAGGGCCGTAGGCCAACGTGTGGGGAAGCCCCGTAGTAATGCACTGAAAAGGTTACACCAATCATGGCAACGACCCAGAGACAATTGCCATATGCCACGGATGCAAATCCTCCCGAGGGAGCAACTCGGAGTGTCGGATGAGATCTAGCTGCCAATGCAAGAGCCCTTTAAGCCTGGCAATATGTCGCGGTACATTCGAGGCCGAATCAAAGAGAAAAGCATTGCGCGTGGTCCAAATGTGCCAGCATCCCCAATATCTGAAAAAGTGAAATAAGATCTTCTCATGCAACTGTGGCGGTGCGGGATACTTCGGGCGCACAAAAACCCAGTCGAAAGGAGTTAGCGAGGACCCCACCACCGCGCGCCAAATGTGCGACAAGAGTGACCAGATATTCTTGGCGAGCGGGCAAGAGAGAAAACGATGTCGGGCTGATTCCGCCGGTGTGGTACAGAAGAAACAATTGCCATTCGAGATGCGACGCTTGGCAAGGGCCGAGGCCAGAGGAAGACCACCAATCATGACCCGCCAAAGAAAAACCTTGCATTTGAAAGGTGTCTTATTTAGCCAGCCCTCCATAAGCGTTTTCTGCCACCATGACAGCGATTTCCGCAATCCCCAAATAGTATTAGCTTTCTCTCCCAGCCATTGGTGATCTTGAACAAGAAGATGATACACCTGATTAGTAGAGGCCTTTTCCAGACTCAGGCGGCCTGCAAGGTCCCAGTCTTGCCAAGGGCGATCCACAGCCAAGGCAGGAAAGGGTTGCCTACCCTGAAGCTCCGACGAAAGCTGCTCCCATAAATCACGGTATCCACGCGGGATCTTGAAGAGTCGCCAAGCAGTCCGAAACGATACGAGGACATTGCGAGTGGCAAGGGTAGCATCCGCAACCGACGTCACACCTAAACGGGCCATGCGATTAAATCTTGGTCTGAGCTTATGTTTATCTTCCCATGAAAGGAGTCTCGATACTGCCAACAATTCCAGCTGAAAGGAGTTAGTCTGCAAGCGGTCCCCTACTGGGTGCCAACGGGCCTTTTGGAGCACCACTTTCCAAGAGCCGACCAAGTGCAGTAACAAAGAGGAAGAGGGACAGGAAACACGAGAGTCAGCATTAAGGACATGCCACCAGGAGGCCCGAAGCCGTGTGTTGCCATGGCGGAGCCCGCTGTCCTCAAGAAAATAACGGGCTATGATGGTCCATGGGTGATGATCCACACACATGGCACGGAAAAGGGACCAACGGAGAGCTAACATATGAGTGTGTGCATCCAAAATAGCTCCACCACCCATGCGCTTAGGGGTACATGCATGTGACCATGAAATCCACGAAATGCCGGCCTGCAGTGAATCCTTCTTCCACAGCATGAAACAGATGGGATGAGTGAGGGCCTTCAAAGTAGTAGGCGTCCATGGCAACAAAGGCAGGAAATACGTTAGCATTGGTAGCATGATTGTCTGGGCCACTTTGAGGCGGACATGGAATGGCCACGCTTGCGACTTCCAGTACATAAACTTCGCCGCCAGTTTTTGTGAAATCCACTCCAGCAGGTCTTTTGGCCGTATATCCACCCCCAATGGGTATCCAAGATGCCTGACAATGGAGCCACCGGAAACCACCTGGCCTTGCCAGCCTAGGGACTGTAAATCAGTCTCCGTACAACTGAGAATGGCTGACTTAAGGGCATCGATGCGAAGCCCAGAGGCCTGACCAAAGAGTGTCCAAACATCTAATGCCCTTCGAATGTTGTCCCTGTCCGCCTGCAAAATCATAAAGGTGTCATCAGCCAAAGATTGGCTAACGAAGTGTTGACCCAACGGAAGAGACAGCCCGGCCAGCTGAGCAGAGGCTGCCATGGAGGATAACATTGAAAGGACCGGGTGAGTCGCCAGGGCAAAGAAGAGAGGGCTCAAAGGACAACCCTGTCTGACCGAGCGTGCAAGGACAAATGGCTCTGTAACCCCACCATTAAGCATAACTCTGGAGGAAGCCTCAGCACTAATGGTGTAGATCAATCGGGACATTCGGGTACCAAAGCCCATAGCCGACATGAGGTCTGCAATGAAAGACCAGTCCACATAATCAAACGCCTTTTCCAAGTCCAATTGAATCAATACCACTTCCTGACCGGAGTGCCGCGCATAGTCAATAGCCATTTACACATTTAAGATATTATGCAGAATGTTGCGGCCCTTAATGAAACCATATTGGAGAGGATGCACAATAGCTGGAAGGTGCTTGTGAAGCTGATTCGCCAGCACTTTGGAGTAGATTTTATACATGGAGCCCATCAAAGAGATTGGTCTCTAGTGTTGCAACTTTGACGGCGAAGGGACCTTTGGAATTAGTTTGATAAGGCCTTCTTTCCATGAGGAGGGCATGACCCCCGTTTTCCACACCTGCTAAAACATGGCCACCAATGGCTTCACCAACTGCGTGGCCGAGGTCTGAAAGAATTCATTCGTGAGACCATCCCAGCCAAGACTTTTATCCTTCGGCAGGTGCAACAAGACGTCCATAACCTCTTCCTCGCAAATATCGGTCTCCAACGTGGCTTGCATATCAACTGGAACCTGCTGGCGGACCAGATGATAGAAGACCGAGCGGGCATGCGTAACCTGGCTAGAAGGCGAGGAAGAAGAACCAAGAAGTTCCATAAAATAGTTTCTGCACATAGTGACAATGGTCAGCGGATCCATGACCATGCGACCTTCCAAATCCTGGAGTCTGGTCATATTTTCGCGAGCCGGAGACGCATGCAAGGCGCGAAAGAACTTATGAGACTGGCAGGCGCTATCTTGCAATGTGTCCGTCAAGTTGTGCAGCTTGGCCTGTTGATAAGATTTCAACTGAAACACTTGAATAAGATGGGCCAACCGCCTCTCCAGAGACAGCAGAAAATCATCATCAGGGGAATCCAGAAGCAAGGAACGGACCAAAGCCAATAAGTCTTCTGCTGCATGTCGACGTCGGCGGCAAAGCGAGGCATGATGGATCCCATACTGGCGAGCAACCCGCTACACATTAGAGAGCAGCCGTGCAAATGAAGGCAAGCCCTCAGAGGCGAAGTCCAATAAGAACCTCTCAATCAGCTGCTGCATATAGCCCTGGAAAATTGAATGCTTCAAATAAGAGGAGTTGAAACGTAGAGGGAGCCTATCCAGCAATTGCACAAAAGGTGCAATAGAGTATGCCCGCATCTCAAGCTGGAGGGGGAAATGATCCGACAACGCATATTGCCGCAAAACCTTCATTTCCAGCATCTCGGGAAGAAAATCATCGCCCTGCATGATATACATTCTGACCAGTCGCGACCAGGTAGTTGCATATTGTGCGGAATGAAAAAAAACCCTGAAAAAGAAGAGTGAAGCCACGACCAAAGATCTTACTTGAGTACGTGCAAAGCAAAGGAACTCCACACCCGGCTTTCCGGCGTATCCATTACCGAATGCCCTGAAGTGGACTGAGAAGAGTCAACACACATATTGAAATCTCCCATCAAAAACCCCCTTCGGCCGAGTGACATGGAGCCCTGCAAAGTGGACCAAAGATCCCGTCGGGATGCGGGATCATTCGGAGCATAGAGGCCCAACAGCCATAAAATCTCTCCTTCAAATAAGACTTCGATCACCAAAAAGCGGCCCTACACATCATTTTTAACAAGGACAGGTTGATATTTCTCATGGACAATCATCAGCACGCCCGAATAGTGCGTAGCATGGGTCCCTGCATAAAACAGACGGAATCCATGACAATCCATCACTTTTCCTGCTTCACCGTGACTTTTGTGCTCAACTGCACACAATACATCCCACTAGTTCTCATGCAAGACGGTCCACATGGCATGTTGCTTATGGCGAGAGCAAATGCCTCGCACATTCCACGTGGCTATCTTCATGTATCCTCACAGAAGAAAGTCAGGAACGAGGCGCCTGCTGCCTCGATTTCACCTTTTCCGCGAGAGCATCCAGGACACCCTCATCCAGAAAATCAGCCAATACTGCAAAAGAATTCTGGCGACCTGCTTTGAAGGTAGAAGGGAAATCCACTGCCTTGGGAGAGGGGCGGGGATAACGCCGATCCCAAGGTGTAATAACATTTCCTTTGGCATCGAACGCCAGCTTGGCAGGTGGGCCTTTGGGGCCGTCGGTATATGCTCTCCTTGGAGACTGATTACGGGGGGCAGACGGGGCCGTAGGACGCGCAGCCTACTGTGAAGTGGCCATTTCTTTCCGGCGCGTATACGTGCGCACGGAATCCTGGGAAGCAGGAGGCCCAGGATCCGCCAGGCTTGCATCCAACTTTTTACCTTTTTTGGGACGTGCCTCAATCCAATCAGTGCGACGGGAATCCACACTCAGGACCTGTTGTTTGCCTTTATCCATGACATGAGGAGACTGAAGGGCTTCCTGGGGCGTGGCATCAAGCACCATGTTGTCCTTGGGCAGCACAACCTGCGCATCCTCCGAAGACGATTGCTTTTCAGGGCATTCGGCCATGAAATGCTCCAATTTACCACATGGAAAGCAGTGGCCCGCAAAGTTGCCCCATTTTAAGCGAAAATACAAAGGGTGCATGCCCAAACAATTGAGACGAAGCCACGCGGGCCTTTTCCTGGTCGTGTCCCATAGCATGCATAAACAGTTGCGGTTCATTGCCCTGAGGCTTGGGGGAACCAGCACTGTTCCCACAACTGCCATCGCATCCTTCAACATGGGCCAATAGACTGCCGGACAGTTTTCCACCTCCACCCACACCGGGCATTCGCGTTGAAGCAGACGCTGGAAGTCGGCCATGGGGCGCCATGGCACAACATGGACCAAGCGGCGATCAAAGAATAGCGGCAACTTGGACAGGAGCTCAGCGCGATGCGTTTCCGATTTCAGCAGGACCTCATAAAAGCCGCGAGGTCCAAGGAAGATCTCCTCAACAGACTCCCCTTGCAATAGATAGTGCAACCACTGGCGAATATGCGAAAGCACTGGGATCCTGCCAGTGAAGAAAAGTATAACTGCACGGTCATAGAACACCGAGAAGGATCGCAAGACTGATTTGGGGTCCACCGTGGCTTCCAGCACATCATCCGTTCCCGCAACAGAAAAAGATTCGGTATTATGCTGGACATAATCGCCGAGCAGAGTATTGGCGAAGTCCAGCAAATGCTCCCAGTCAATTTCCTGCGAATCCACAGGATTAGAGGCCACTTGCGCATAGGAGCGTTCCGAAAGACACATTGGCTCATCAGGCGTATGCTTGGAGAGTTTGCCGGCAGGCGGCAGTTCAGAACTCGGCGGCAACTCCTCCGTGCATGGCACCATATCTTCCGGCTCCTCTGCATCGGAATCAGGGCCAAGGGCTGCCACCATCTGGTCAAGAAAATCCAAATCCAGGCCAGCCATACTGCTGTCTTCACACGCGTCCTAGCAGAGGGCGAGCTAGGTTAGGTGAGGTCGATCCTGCGCAGGGACGGATTGCTGGTCCCCAGCTTCGCGCAGGATCCAGTCAAGCCTGCGCTGCCCTGGGAGAAGGGGCCAGGCGGCGCGCAGGGCAGGATGGCGAAGAAATCACAGGGCAGGGCGGCGCAGCACGCAGGCGGGTCAAAGACGAAAGGCGCGCAGGAGGGCGACGAAGGAGGCGCAGGGGGTAGCGACAGGCGAGAGGGCAGGGCGGCGCGCAGGGCGGCGCCAAGCCCGCAAGTCAAAGGGGCGGCGGCAGGAGGGCCAGACGGGCGCAAGAGGGCCAAACGGGCGCACGCAGGGCCAGACGGACGCAGGAGGACCAGACGGACTCGCAAGCGCAGGGCCAGACGGACTCGCAGGGCCCAGGAGGAAGCAGAGGGCGGAACGGGACAGGTCAGACGACCTTCTGCAAGTCGACGAAAACAGGCGGTGCCAGCACGATCGAGCTCCCCGCCATCGCGATCCTCTCTCTCTCTCTCTCTCTCTCTCTCTCTCTCTCTCTCTCTCTCTCTCTCTCTCTCTCTCTCTCTCTCTCTCTCTCTCTCTCTCTCTCTCTCTCTCTCTCTCTCTCTCTCTCTCTCTCTCTCTCTCTCTCTCTCTCTCTCTCTCTCTCTCTCTCTCTCTCTCTCTCTCTCTCTCTCTCTCTCTCTCTCTCTCTCTTTCGTAAAAGGTAATTGTATTAATTACGAAAAAAGTACAAGATTACTTGATTACAAGATACATGACGACAGTCTAAGCCATCATGTGAAGAGGTTCTAAGTACTACAAGTTACAACGTCATGGCAAAGATGCAGAGGAAATTGCCATATGCCAGGGACGTAAGTCCTCCCTCGAGAGCAAATCAGAATGCTGGAGAAGATCCAACTGCCAATACAAGAGGCCCTTAAGCCTCGCAATATGCCGCTGAACATTATAGACGGAGTCAAAAAGAAAAGCATTCCGAATGGTCCAGTTATGCCAACAGCCCCAATATCAAAGAAAGTGGTACATGAGCTTCATATGTGGCTGTGCAGGAGTGGGGTATTTGGGCTGGCCGAAAACCCAATCAAAGGGGCGCAGGGTGAAACCAACCACTCCATGCCAAACAGCCGACAAAAATAACTAGACTTTCTTTGCGATGGGGCAAGAAATAAATCGGTGACGGGCGGATTCCACAGCAGTGGTGCAAAAGAAACAGTTGCCATTGGAGATTCGTCGCTTGGAAAGAGCCGAAGCAAGCGGAAGACCACCAATCATCACTCTCCAAAGAAAGACTTTACATTTGAAGGGTGTCTTGTTCAACCAGCCCTCCATCACAGTTGCCCTCCACCATGACCGGGATTTACGTAATCCCCATAAAGCATTCGCTTTAGTAACTAGCCATTGATGATCTTTAATCAGAATATGATACACTTGGTTAGCAGAAGCTTTGCTTAAAGTCAGCCGGCCTTGTAGGTCCCAATCCTGCCAGGGATGATCCGAAGCAAGGGCAGGAAAGGGTTGTCGGCTCTGGAGCAGCTGCAAAAGCTGTTCCCATAAAGGCCTATATCCACGAGGGATCCTGAAAAGCCTCCTAGCTGTACGAAAAGATATAAGCACATTGCGACTGGCAAGGGTGGCATCCGCAACTGAAGACAAGCCCAAACGGGCCATCCGGTTGAATTGTGGTCTAAGCTCATGTTTACCTTTCCATGCAAGTAAACGCGAGACTGCCAGCAATTCCAATTGAAAAGAGTTAGTAGCTAAGCGATCCTCCGCTGGATGCCACTGAGCCTTCTGGAGGACCTGTTTCCAGGAACATACCAAATGAGTAAGCAGCGACGAAGAAGAACTGGAGAACCGCGAATCAGCATTAAGAACATGCCACCAAGAACTCCGGATTTGGGTATTGCCATGCAAAAGCCCATGGCCCTCAAGAAAATAACGGGCTATATGGACCCATGGATGATGATCCCAGCACATGGCGCGGAAAAGAGACCAACGGAGTGCCTGCATGTGAGTTTGGGCATCTAAAATAGCGCCGCCACCCATGCGTTTGGGGGTGCACGCATGCGACCAAGAGATCCAGGAAATACCTGCATGCAATGAGTCCTTCTTCCATAGCATGAAACGAATAGACTGAGTAAGAGCATTCAGAGTCGTAGTAGTCCAGGGCAACAATGGCAAGAAATATGTGAGCATTGGCAACATAATTGTCTGGGCTACTTTGAGGCGAACATGGAAGGGCCAGGCTTGAGATTTCCAATACGTAAACTTAGCCACCATTTTCTGAGAAATCCACTGCAGAAGCTGCTTTGGGGGAACATCAACACCCAAAGGGTACGCAAGGTGCCGAACAATGGAGCCACGAGGAACAACCAGACCCTGCCAGTCCAAGGACTGCAAATTCCGACTCCGTGCAGCTGAGAATGGCTGATTTGAGCGCATTGATACGAAGGCCGGACGCCTAACCAAAGAGGCCCCAAACATCCAATGCTCTTCGAAGGTTATCCTTGTCCGCACGTAAAATCATAAAAGTATCATCCGCCAGGGATTGGCTAATGAAGTGTTGTCCTGTAGGAAGCGACAGTCCGGCCAACTGAGAAGAGGCTGCCATATGAGATAACATCGAAAGAACTGGGTGTGTCGCAAGGGCAAAGAATAGAGGGCTCAAAGGGCACCCTTGTCTGACAGAGCGGGCAAGGACAAATGGCTCAGTAACACCTCCGTTCAGCATGACTCGCGAAGATGCTGCAGCGCTAATGGTGTATATCAGACAAGACATCCGAGGACCAAAACCCATAGCAGACATAAGTTCAGCAACGAAAGACCAGTCCAAATAGTCAAAAGCCTTTTCCAGGTCCAGTTGAATCAGTACTACCTCCTGATTAGAATGCCGTGCATAATCAATTGCCAGTTGAGCATTCAATACATTGTGCAGAATATTTCGGCCCTTAAGGAAACCATACTATAGAGGGTGCACAATGGCCGGGAGATGCTTATGAAGCCGATTCGCCATTACTTTGGAAAAGATTTTGTACATTCTCTCTCTCTCTCTCTCTCTCTCTCTCTCTCTCTCTCTCTCTCTCTCTCTCTGTGTCTGTGTGAAGAAGTTTGAGTTAATGTATGTATAGAAATATTTACATCAGGCCTTCTGCCCAACCAAGCACAATCATAGCCTTTCTGGAATACATCAGGCCTTCAGGCCAACCAGACAAAATGGCAATAGCTGTCACGAAGCCAAAAGGCTAACAAAAGAACATAATGCATGAGCAAAAACTCTCTAAAAAGCTATCAAACAACAAACCACAAGAGCAAAGGAAGGGGATCGTGAAGCTGGTACAACAGGGGTGGAGAATCAATGTCCATGCATGGAGCAACCACCTCTCCAAATAATGAGGCCAGCTGAAATCATAGAAGAAATCTATCATAATAGCAAGCCTCGCACTCGTCTCACATGGCCATGGATACTCGAGGCCGAATCAAATATAAAGGCATTTCTAGTCCACCAGATGTGCTTAAGAGCAGTCCATCGCATGAAGTGAAAGAGCCAAGGATGATGAGACTGCAGACTGGCCAAAGAAGGCATCTTGCCAAGGACCCAAAAATGCCCTGGGATTCTTTGACCTGTCAGCCAGGTCCCCACACTAGAAATGAAGTCCCAAACCTGTCTCGCAACCGGACAAGAAAATAAAAAATGAATCGGTTTCTCATCACAAGTAGTACAAAAGATGCATCTCCCCTAGGATATCTTTCAGGCCCGCACCACGTTGCCTATGGGGAGACCCCCAACGAGAAGCCTCCAAGGAAAAACTTGTCCTTGATAAGGAAGTTTTGACTTCCATAAGTGAAGCAGGCGATCCCCCCACTTAGCCGCACTATCATGCACTGACCAAACTTTATTAGCTTTTTCAATAATCTATCTCTTATCCTCCATTTTATGGTAAATTTGATATTATTTTTTTTGCAAATAAAGTGTGGCTAATTATATTACTTCAGAAAAACCTTGAATACAAAGAAGTGCTCCTCCTCAACAAACTAGCCGGAGCTGATACAGAGTCATGGAAATATCAAATATACAGGCCTCTCAGGGCGGTCTAGGGGGGATGGGGGCAAGAAGCCATGGAGGGGGGGTGTATCACCATTTAGGGCTGCTTGCTTGCATCACGAAAAACAAGTCCTTACAGCCCCAAGTGCGCATGAAGTGAAGACGGAGCTCCTAATGAGCTCGAGACTCGCCTTGCACCTGGTCCCATCGGCCGCGAAGGGAGTGGATGATGGAGGTCCAAAGCTCTGTCAAAGTCGCCTATATAGAAAGTCTCATCCTCCAAAAACCTCCCTGACACCGCGCCTTCAAATATGCCATCCAGTGAGACTCCCTACGATCTCGCACACCTCAGAGCGTTCTATTATGGGCTCCAGTACCTGGCGGATGGGTAGAGCCTCCAAGCTAGCTACTACGCACGACCCAGCCTCAATAAGAAAGATCGTGTCCTGCATCCTAGCCTCATACAGAAGGTGGCGACCTTGGCTAACTGCCTCCTAGCAGAAAGCTCCCCATGAGATACATCCAAGGCTGGGTGCTGTCCGGCGGAGGATGCGGCATGCTCCTCTCCACACTAGTTGCGCTGCCTCACACCACCAGAGGCAATGCTTTGGAGTTTCCAAAAGCTGCTGTGTGCAGCATTTACACACTCCATCCTTCTGCATCTGGGCTAACCAACTCCCTACCGCCAAGCCTCCATGTGCCACCAGCCATACGAAATATGATACCCTCCTTGGCCTCCAATTGTCCCATAGGCAGCACCAAAAAGTCCGTCGGAAAGCATCCGTGATGCTATGCTCCGCCCAGTACCTGCTACGCAATGACACCCAGTCCATGTCCTCTTGCATCAGCACGTGTCTGTCAATCCTGGCTGTGTACTCCAGGAACCTCGGTGGCTTATTGGCGACCACAGTGGCCAACCATAGCCACTCACTCTCCTGGATCCCACTCCAGCTCATCACGTGGACTGCCCTCCCAAATCCAAAGGCGCCACTCCCGGAGCTCCTCCCAAAAAACATAGGGGTCCACTCGCCATGTCTTCCCCTGAATGCCCACCACCCGAATCCTCCTCCACAAAAGGACAGTTATCCCCTCATCCTGCTGCCCTTTGTCAAGGGCCAGACGCCCCCCCTCCTGGATAGTGAAGAAAATCCCATGCGGGGTGCCGCCCGCTCTACTTACCACCTATAGGGGGATACCTGTCGGTGAAAACTTAGCGGCCCATACCTCCTTGAGGTCTATCGGCTCTCATACCGAGGGGCCAAGCCACTCCTGAGGTATTGCTACGTCGATCTCCCTTCTCCTCAACTCGACTCCTCTCTGGCAACCAGATGCCCGCTGCAACATCTCCTCATCCACCAACCTCTACACCTCCTGCCAAGTCCTGATGGTGCGAGCCACACCGGCCTCCCAACAACTAGCCCACTAGATGTGGGGGCGCTCGCCGATCTGTACCCCCTCCTTATCTCTGACCTGGGGGTTCTAGATCACCAACTGACAGTCTATCTCCTCTTGGCAACCTGGGGGGCTCTGAATTAGGGCTTTACGGAGGCCCTGCCACACACGAAGTAAGCTACATAGAAAGGGGGATCTAGGGGCGGGGTGATCTAGGCCAATGTGAAGATCCATCTCAAGAACGGTCTCTAATCCCCACCAAGCCTCAGTCTGCACTCCTAGAGACCCTCCTGCAATAGGACCTTCCAAGTTTGCCCTCCTAGTGTGAGACCGCGGACTACAAGCTTGCCCAAAAGGGCCATACTCCGATACTCTACGTCAATGATCCCAAGCCCTGCCTCTGACCAATACTGGATGATGGTCGCCCACGCCACCTTCGCCCGAGAGTCCTTGGAACCGTCCGACCCGAGGCCTAGAGGAAATTCCGCACTAGGGGGCGAAGCTGAGTAACATAGGACGAGGAGAAGCACCAACATAAGGCGATATACCAAGCCATCGCTAGGAGGACTTGGTTGACCACCAGGGCTTAGCCCGCTAGGGAGAGGCGAGCAATACTCCAATAGGTCAGCTTCCTCCGAATGGAGTAGAGGACTGGGAGAAACTGCTGGGCAGGGGTGATGTCGAGTCCCACTTGGAACCCTAGGTAGCCAACGGTCTGCCCTCTGCACATCCATCTAAATCCCAAGTGGACACCCCACTCTGTACTAGAGTCCGGGTCTGTAAGGAAACAAACCGACTTCCACCAGTTGATTTTTGCTCCTGCAGCAGTACAGAACACCTCGAGAGCTAGTCTCACTCTCTCCAGCATCAACTCATCGTCCTCTATGTAAAGTGTTTTATCATCTGCATACTCAGATTCTAACAGCTCCGTCTCCTCTCTCACTGGAAGTCGGAGGCCGCGTAACCCACTCACTCGTGATCTGAGGAAGTGAGACATCGCCTCTGCAAAGAGTAGGAATAGATACAAGGCGAGTGGGCAGCCTTGCCATACCAATCTCTCCAGCCGAAACTCCTCCCCTCTCCTTCTACCTATGAGAACCTACTAGTAGCCGATCTATAGAGTGCAAAGACCCCATAGATCCATGCTTGGGGGAAGCCCAAAAAGCCTGTCTATGTGTCATGAATGATGTCTAGGAGCACAGGCGAAGTCGCCTACCAATCATCTTTGCCAGTGCCTTATAGACAACTAGCAACAGGGTGATCGTCTCCACTGGGATAGCTCCAACCAGTCTCCCCCTTTGGGGAGGAGACTGATAAGACCTGCCAATAAAGTCCCTGGTATCCAACTTGAACTGAAAATCTCCTGGAAAGCTAGCAGTATGGGGTCCTTCACTATCTCCCAGAAGGTGGTGAAGAAGGCCTTAGAGAGGCCATCCTCTCTCGGGCATTTCTGCTCGTCCTGTGTATGGAAAGTCTCCTCTAATTCCTTCTCTGTGAAGGGGGCTAGGAGGGAGCGCCCCATCTCCTCTGAGACAAGGGATGGCGGGATGTGATCCCAGACTTGTTCTATGCAACGCTGTCCTCTGGCTTAGGCTGTCTCCTGCTGGAAAAGGCATCTGTAGTAGTCGGTGGCAACCTCCATCACCTCGTTTGGGCTAGAGTGAATCCTCCCATACTAGTCTCAAAGGCTGCATATCTACTCTCCTAAGGTGCGGGGCTGGTGTGCCTGAAAGAACTCCCTGCACATCGTATCCCCCTTCTGTGCCTAGAAGGCTGCTGAGGTGCGGAATGAGAACTCCAAGCGCCTGTCCTCTAGGCTGGCGATGGTTGCTCGTGTGCACACCTCCTGTGCATGGAGGATGGGATCCGCCGATGTCTCCTGTAATAATCTCTACATGGCTGCTAGGTCCTGCCAGAGTGCTCTCTCCTCCTGGCTTGTAGGGCTGCCTCCTAGCAGATACTGCTCAACTCGACTAGGACCTCTGCAACCTCCTCTGCGATCCGGTCCCTCCTACTCCACTCCCTAGTCCAAATTTGCTCAATCTGTCTCTTCACCTCCTCTCTCCTCTAGATCAAGTCTCGGATCCTACATGATCGTGTACCTAGGGAAGATGCTGGGGGACCAAGTGTCAGGAGGACCAGGCAGTGATCCGAACAGAGTGGTGCCAGCCAACTGCCCTATCTGGCCTCCGCAAGAGTATCCCCACTCTCCCACATAGAACCTCTCCAACCACTCCAGCAAGACTATGCCTAGCCACCTATATCCCCACGAGAAGTCCAATGGCCTTTCCCTCCTGTGGAAAGCTGGGTCTCTCCAAGCATCGCGAGCTCCTATTGCCAGTAGGAAGACCTCCCATGCCTCTTGCTCCTCCCCAGCCATGCGTAGTGGTTTCTGCCTCTACCCTACTGGTCCTCCAAGGCCTCCAGGTAGTTGAAATCTCCTCCAACAATCCAAGAGTCCACCTTTGGAAGTCCTGCTGCAATCTCCACCCAAAACCTACTGCGTGCCCTAACCTCAGTGGGGGCATAGACATTGAGGACTCCGAGGAAGGAGTCCCTAATATCCAACCTGACCCATAGAACCCTCCTTGTCACAATCGCCCCATGATCCCATACACAAGTGGTAAGGCTCAGGCCAATAGAGATGCATACACCTCTACTCCTGCCATGGGCACCGATGGCATACTCCCAATAGGGGTGTGACCTGCCTGGGAGAACCTTCCCTACCCGATGGGCATGGGCGGAGGTGAGCTTGTGCTCCTGTAGAAGTAGGATGTCTATCCATCCCGCAAGGGCCGGCTACAACTCCTGCCGAACAATCAACTTCTTGGAACCACGTGTCCCACTGTAGTGGAGACCATTCACATTCCTGGACGCAAGGTGTAAGCTCATGGGGAAACCTGTGGCTGACCGAACAGGAATCTGTTCGGTGTGGAAGCTACTGATGAGGAGGAAGAACTATGGGGCATGCAAGTACGCTTTGCTGCAGGCTTGGACGGTGAGCTCCAATTCCCCATGGTGGCCCTCGAGCAGACCATAGGGGTAATAGATGCTCCGGGTGATACTACCAATGCATCTATCAGCCATGCTAAGAGTCGTGACTCTATACATTGGTAGAAACAGGCTGCCTGTGCCAGGGGCCACTTGATCACATCCATCAGAGCTCTCCGCTGTGGTGGGGCTCGAAAGATAATGCTCAAGTGTGGGACCTCAGCACCAGCCCACCCGCCACTTGACTCTTCACCTCTTCCTCTATTTGTGTCGTCGTCCAATCCCCTGAGTGAGAGGACTGAAGGAAAATGGCGTAGTTTGGTCCATCCGGTGGTGCTAGTAGATGGACCTTGCCCCTCCTTGACTTACGAACCATGAAGATCCCCACCTCCAGAGGTAGTGGGAACTCTCCGCGCTCCGCAACTCTCAGGTAGGACCACACGCCACTGCGCAAGTACTCCTATGATAACAACTGCGCCTGTCTCGGGAAAGTGTGACGAGTGGGAGGGACAGATGAGTTGGTTCCTGTGTGGGGAGGGCAAGACTGTTGGTGCGAGGAGGATGTAGGTGTGTGTGGCTCATCACCTCCTGTGGGAGAAGGGGGGTGGGTCTGGGAGGATCACCTGTACCGAGCGCGGATTAGAGGGGGTGCTCGGCAAGGCAGGTGGTGTGGGGAAAGAAGATCCAAGGATGGTGGGGTGGTCAAAGGTACGTGGCAGGTGTTGGGGGGAGGAGGGGGGGTTGTGGGATCTCAGGTGAGGTAGTTTGTGGCGCGGGTGGTGGATGTGGACTGCGGTCCTACAGGGTGGGGCGGACCAAGGGGGGCTACGGAGTCCTTTGCCAGGGGGGCGTCGCTCGCCATCCTGCTCCCTACTGTCAAGGTTGTGTCTAAGGAGTTGGCTGTGGCCCCCCTGCCGTCTCCCTCTTTGTCGTCTCTGAATCCATATGAAGCCGTCGGCGTCCACCTGCAAGCCTGTCAGCGAAGCCGCCTTGGCTCTGAAACGCGTACAATCTGCTGTCTAATGCCCAAAGTTGTAACAGTGCAAGCATTGCCTTGGTTGCCCAATCACAATGACCTGCTGCCTAAAGGAGTGACTTCGTACCTCAATCTCCAGGAACTTTGGTATACTCTTTGTGTCTTTCACGACCACTCACACCTTTGGGACTCCTACAATTGTCACTACATCCACGAAGGAGATAGAAAGAACTATGCCGAAGAGCCGTCCAAAGTCCTCCACTAATTGGCGGTACTCTACCGCCAATCTAGGGAAAAGTAAGGTGAGTGGATGTCTAAGAAATCTGTTATGGAACGCAAATGTCTCCACTGTGAAGCCGATATACCATGGAACCATGTAAATGACCCCCTTCGTGGAGGCATAGGGAGAGCTCTTAACTAACGCATGAGCTACATCCGCAGAGGTGAGTCGAACCATGAGGATCCCTTGGCCCATGAGGACTGCCTCTGCAATCTGCGTTGTGCCAATGCGCAGCGTGGAGTGGAGCCAATCCCGTAGCTAGGCCCTCAATGGGGAGTGTCCAACGACCTGACCAAAGATCGTTGTTTCTTTCAACTCCAACTCTATGGCACGGATGGCTAAGAGTTGTTCCTCAGAGAGGATGATACACAAGGTGTTTGACTAGGGGGAACTCACAGAATGCACCGGCGTCTGACCAAAGGTTTCCATTGCGCGTCCCTGCTGAGAACCTACCTATCACGCTATTATGCTACCGTAAGGGGGGAGTTGCTATAGGGGGAGGGAGCAGCTAGAGGGGGGGGAGGGAGAGGGAAGTTGTTGTTTTCGAAACAGGTGGTGTGTCTGCCTTGCCGAGCCTTAAGGCAGAGAAAGCAGGGGCAATGCGCGGGACGTGGGGTTTGCGGGGGGAGGACAGGGGTGGATGGCAGAGTCTTGCTTGGTGGGGGCGACGGGCCATAGGCTGGGGGCACTGGCAATGGGCCACAGGCTGGGGCACAAGCGGGGGCGACATGGTAAATTTGATTAGCTGATTGCTTTAGAAGATCATGCAATCGCACAAAAGCCCAATCCAACCATGCCGACAAGGATAGAGGAGCATGCAAGGGAGAGTATCTTTGAAGGCGTAGCAATCATAGAATCTATAGTGACCCATGCAACGATCCCCCAAGCTTGACCACAAGTTGAGCCTCTGTCAATGACCCATGTAGTTGTCCCCCTATGTTGGGCCTCTGTCAATGACCCATGTAGCTGTCCCCCACAAGTTGGGCCTCTATCAATGATCCATGCAACTATCCCCCATGTAGCAATCATAGAATATTTAGTGCCATGAAACACCATCTTAAGGGCTCTTCTCCAGACCTCCTGAGTCCCTAAACAATCCCATAAGCAATGCCTTTGAGTCTTCTTATACTCCCCACATCTAGCACAAGGAATAGGTTCTCTACCATAGCCCAACTACTAAACTCTTGTATGCTAGTAACCAAAGAAAGAATGAAATCTTTCTTAGTCTAAAGCTATCCTCCAATCTCCTCCAAAAGTTTGCTAGAAAAGGCTATGATATACCTTGGATAGTCCAGTGCTCAACTACAACTGGCACCACTCTAGTCTTGCTCATTTCTATTCTTCTCCCCAACCTAGTGGTATAGCCAAAGAAGGGGACTCTAATATTCCCGCCATAACACTTCATATCAAGAAACAAATTCAAGCTTGAAATGTTTTAAAATTTACTCGTCGAGTTATCACATAAGTGACTGCACGTAATTTTTTTAATATCGAGTCTTACATTAAATCAATTCCACAATCCGACACGAGAAGACGCCTCAATGTTTCCAGCCAATAAGAAGCAAAGACGCCTCCATTTAATGCGTCAAAGATCGCATTGATTTCATAACCGCAAGACAAATCGCAAAAGCCTTAATCGGTACACAAAGAACGCGCAAGAACGAGCATGATATTGAGTAAGTTAAGTATCAAAGAGTATGACGTGACTTTATAAACTAAATAAGTCATGAGGTAACTTGGCCAAAAACCACCAGATGAAGTCGTTTTGAATTAAAAAAGAAATTTTTGAAAATATAAGCCAAAAATCATGACCTTTTTAACGCCTAGAAGGAGAGAAAGTATTCAAAAATCATCCCCATGCCACCATCCAACAAGTAGACAATCAAAATGCATTTTTAAACAAGGATTATATGCTTGTCATTAAGAAAATATCGTAATTATGGTTTATTTCGTGATATCTACTGTTATTTCATTAATAACACATGTGATCATAATAACAGAAAAAAGGTAGACGGTGTTAAGAAAGGAAATATTTTATAAATTTCTCTTGAAAGTAACTATCTCTATTTCATTTTCCTAATGATAAACAGACGCATATGAGTTTTATAATAATTTATAAAAAATCATTTAGATAATATCATGAAATAATCAATGCATTAAATCAATAGAAATTTGCATAAGAAAATATATACTAGATGCACATAAATTAGATGCGTTGAAATATAATTCGATGTATAAAAGATGAAAGAAAAATTACAGAAAATTGTTCTTTCTAGATAACGTTGAAGTTTGGCAAATGATTGAACATTGTCGATTAAACCATAGAAAATGAGTAGAATAAAATAAAAAATATTTTCTTGCTGAAAACTCACGCAATGTTAATATTAATGGTCATATTAGCCAGAGCATCAATATCATGAGTTGACCCATGTATGAATCAGTGAGTAAACCTAACCTAAAATATCGAGAATGTGGAAGCAAAAACAACTATGAAATACTCGATAACCTTAAAACTATCAATATCAAAAAAAAAAAAAAATCAGAAGTCTGTAGGACTTGTTCGACATTGAAAAGAATTTGTCAATATAAATTCTAAAGTCTAAACAAACTTAGAAAAGCATTTAAAATCCTGCTAAGTGCGGGTTAGGCAGGACAGCGCATGAATTACCAACTATAGGTATAAATGCCCATATTATCTTTTAGGGCGGAAATACCAAATTTTTCATAAGTATAAAATAGACCGCAGATTTACAAAATAACTTGCAAATCCCGAAAAAGAGTTACAAGTAGAAAGTGAAACCCTCAGAATAAGATGGGACCTTAAAAGAGAAACCCTAGATTTGGGTGAGGCTGCTTCCTATGCTAAAAATACTTGCTGTTGTTTCTTTTTTATTTGTGCATGCATTAATGGTTACACAGGAAAGATTGATTGTGTTTGCAGCAGTTAGATCTCATTGTAAATATATAATCAGGATAATAAGAGAAAAGATCGCGCTATGTCTTCCCCACGGCTAAACGCAGAACCCTGCTCCAAGGGGGATTGTTTTGTACTGCCGCGAGAAGCTTTGGACCAGCCCTAACGGCGAGAGGTCGCTCGGTGAGGAATCCGTTAGGCAGGAGAAGGTAGAAGTGCCAGGGGAGCTCTGGCCGTAAATCTCTTGATCACTCCTAGGAACTGCCTGACCCTCACGCTGTCAAAGAGTTTATTGTTCATAATATAAATCATGGGATTCTTATGAACACAGAAGAACTTCACTGGGAGTTATATGAGGAATTTGCATACAAAATTCAGACATTGTTATCCAATAACCAACTTAGTTACATAAGTTCTTTTGTATTTAGCATATAATTTTCAGTTATACCATGTATATTGATGAAAAATAAGTCTATGGGAACCTACAACTTGGTCAACTGGAAGTAATTGACAGTCTGCAGGATAAATCACATTGATTCAGGTGCAAAAATATGGTCAGAACTCAAGAAAAATGCCAAAAGTTGCCAAAAGGACCACTAAGTTCACAGGGGACCTAAAGTAATAGACTTAAGTGACCAGCAAGTGACCTGGGTAGGTCAAAAAGTGACCTGGGCTTGAGCAGGGAGCAGCCCGCATTTTTCGGCGCAAAATGCGAGCTGCACAATCTGAGCACAACTGGAGAAAGCTGAAGCTATGGTGCATGCTTTGGAGCATGCAAACTAAAGAACAGGCCCAGAAGCTGAAGATGTAAACACGGTGAGAGCTCCACTTCTCTGCCCATTTGGTCTGACAAAAATGCATGTTGAAACAGTCTATAAAAGGGGGGAAATCTGAGAGAAAAGTATTCAGCCTGCTCTTATACACGACTTCTCTCATTTTGTCTACCTCATTCTTGGTCCAATGAAGCCCGACTTGTACCCAAGTACTTGAGTGACTTTGGGGCAAGCAAAGGGTGAGTATTTTGAAGGTATATGGGCTGTTATGGGCTGAAATAACCAATCATAAACAGGGCAGCCCACTGTTATTGTCCATTTTTATGAGCAAACAAGAGATTTATGTGGTTGTAATGGAAGGAAATGATCTCTTTTCATCAGGACTTTGTTCATTAATGATTAGAGGAGCTTCTTCGTGAGTTCATGCACTCATTTTGAGCTTGATTATGGGCTGGAATTTTCTGTTTTAAAACAGGGCTAAAGCTAAAATTATGCTTCTTCAATTCATTTCATGTATCATTGGCCCAAATCTTGAATGTATTTGAGTCTATCAACATAATACTTGTTCCAAAGGGTTGAAATCCATCTATGTACTTGAAATAAAAGCCATTAGAACTTGCATTTGATATTCATAATTGAATTGAGAATCTGAAAATATCCTTTATGATATGATGTATGTATCCAGAGGCATTTGATGTAATCAAGATAGAGTTATTTCTTCCGTTCATGTATGCTAAATACATAGAGAAAAAGCTTGAATTCTTCTTCCGTACCTAAATCATTTCTAAATCCCGGATCTTATTAAACCCCAATCTATTTCCCCTTCCTGAACTTTGAATCCGAAACTCCTCTTCTGCACTAAAGCCCCGGTGGTAGACCTTCAGCCCTTAACACAACGACAACGCGAATCAGAATGGGATCAGGAGTCCCCAGTACTAGTGAAGGGACAGAAATCTTGGAGGGTTTGTTTTCTTCTGCACAGACAAAAGGGATTTTCCGGTGAACGAAGGTTTATCTTTTGCATAGGCAGAAGGGGAAAATCATTATAAATAACTTTGCGAAATAATAAATAAATATGTTTGCCAAAAGACTGTTTTTCTCTGTCTTTGTGTTGTGCCGTAAAATTACGCGAAGAAACCTGTGATAACAGATAAATTAACGAAGCTGCTTTGATATGTCATAACTTAATGTGATAGGTAATTGGAAAACTAAAGAAAACCATTTGTGAGAAGCGGGTGGGCGAGATGCCTGACGGATCTGTCCTACAGATGGGTGATCCCAACAAGCTGAAAGCTTGTCTTAAGAGATTGAACGAAACGTTAATTAGAAAAAATTAGGTAGAGCCGAGCATTGACTTACCTAGGGTCAGGTCTTAAAACCTTGATTAGTAATTATCTTAGGGGAAAGGTATAGTGGCTGTGCCACAACTCCATTAAGGTTCCTTGAATCCTAACCAATTGCTAGAAAAAAGCGTTGCACTCCATGAACCAAGGATAGCTACGATCACTCCAGTTGGACGAGAAGCCCTTGTGGAACACCTCCAATGGAGCGAGTTGATGCATCGAGACCTCAGTTGTCAAGTTAGGACCTCGAGCTTGCAAGTTGATCCTCGTGGGGACGGCCAGTACCTTCCGTAACGGGGTAGACTCTTGGAAACCTAGACGATAGACCCCATGCATTCTCGCGAGTGCCAAACGAAGCCGTCTAGGATAGTTTCCCAATGAACCAGTAAAACGTGCTACCAGGGAATTGTTAGATAGGCACATGACATGTGGTATTAGAGCATAATTGAAATTAAAAATATCTATGGTTTTTAAGACTAATTGTTCTAAGTAATAACCAGCCTGCTAATTGTTAAGGGATAAACTTTGGCAGAATAATGAAGCCTGGAACCAATTTCTTGTTTTTCGAGCAATTTACACATCTGCGCTGAACTCCACGGATGACGAGTGGAGAAGAGAAATGATGAGGATACTCGATCGTCTATACGATCCATCCCCTGTGAATCACGAAAGAATATGGTTCTGGGATGAGCGTTATTATTACATCGAGGCCGATCAATTCTTCAACATGCAGACTAATCTAAAACGCCTTGAATGGATGGAAATTTTCAAAGTAGTTGAGGCCTTTATCTTTTGTCTGTCCAAAAGGAATCCACTTATGATTACCAGTGGTCAGCAGATGCGTCTAGACCGTTATGTCTATGACAAGGTACTGAAGGTAATCCCAACCGACAGGATTATAATCCAAGGACGTTGCAAGTATCGAGATTACTATATCCATGGTTTTCCAAATATGCCATTTCCATAGTATAGGTGCATGGACATAGACAGCAATTGGCCTACTTTCTTCTACATGAATGTAACTGATATCCATCCCTGAAAAAGAAAGATATAATGATATCCTGTTTTGGAAACTGTACATAGCATCCAGACTATCCTATCGATGCTGATATATCTCTACTTGTCAACATATGCCATTTGTAAATATCCCTTACTTGTAAAAATCATAGCTTATGGCTACTGATAATAAAAGATAATAGCGGCTAGATTTTGTAAAAATATTATGCTCTTTGGCCCATCATTGTTTTACAAAACTAGTAAGATATGTTAATGTGAAAACGAAGCTGAAAAGTTTAAGCACTAAACTAATTCGTAAAACTTATGATAACCCAAGGTAATATAACTATCACTAGTCCAACTGAAATTCAAGAGAAGAAGTATCTCCTTAAGCAGGTTAAGCCACCGGAATTTAATAGCAAGGGCAAAGACGCTGAAGCCCAGATAGAGATTTGGATTGAGACCATGGAGACTACTTTACTGCCGCGGAAACTACCCCTGCTAATCAGGCTATGATCGCCAAGTTGAATTTGACCAATGAGGCACACCTCTTGGTGGAAACAGTGGTGTAAAGACCAAGGACTTGCTGAGAGAGCTATTACCTGGGAAAAGTTGAAAGAAGTTGTGCCTGGTCGATATTTGCCACCAGCTTATCACACACTAAAAATGAATGAGTTCTTTAACTTAAGACAACTGAAAATGAGCCCGGAGGCATATTACTCAAAGTTTATATCACTGCTTAAATATGCACTTTCCATGACTATTGCTCAACAGGTGTCTAAGTTTTGTCACAAATTGAATGCTCCTCTGAACACACACCTTAAATCTATGCGCCCAACTGATCTGCAAGATGCTTTGATTCGTGCAGCACCTCTTGTTCAAGAGATTCAGTCAAAGCCAAGAAATAATAGGCTCTGGAATCAAAACAAAGGGACTTCACGCGGCTATGTTACCCATTGAAGCCTTCGTAGCGGCCTCCTCCTGTATGCCCAATGTCTCCATCCATCTTCCATACAAGACTAGATCTGTTCTAGTACCAAGTCCTATCACACTGAGCCACAACTCTAATCCTTTGTCGAGAGCATTCGGTGAACTCTAGCTGATCCACATCCTCTCGTCTAAATTTGTCATCCATCTCTACTAAAAAAATAAGCACACTCTCTTTACTAGTGTCTACCACTGCAAGAAGGATCTCTCCTCTGGTAAAGAGCCCTATCCATGTCTGATCTGTCATTGTATCATTCCAATGGTCTCTAATCTCCATAGTAGTAGCTTCTTCCATGGCTCCTAACCTAGAAGAAGGACCCTGACAATAAGCTTTACCATCAGTCCTATACTCCGACTATCTAGGTCAATAACCCCCAAACCACTCTCAAATCTAGGCTAGATGATTACATCCCAAGCTACCTTAGCCCTCGCAAGACTACCATCTCCACTTGACCAAATGAAATTCCTGATGAGCAGCTTCACTTGGCCAATGCATGATCTCGAGAAGGCCAAACAAGAAGATATGTACCAGATGATGGCTAACAAAACCTAATTTGCAACTACCACCCTACCTACTAGTAGTGATAGTCTTGCTATGCTCCAATATAGTAGCTTTTGTCTTATGCTAAGTAATAAGGGTGCTAGTTGCTGCTATGAAGAAATACCAATGCCTACATGGCAGCCCAGGTATCTCTAGAAGTGCCATGGGGGGCCCAAGTAAAACTCTCATATGGTTTCCAGTCTATTTGTAGAGTATTACAAACCCAAAATCCATAGGATTTGTGCCAATTAATAAGAGCTCCTGAGGCTCTGCAAAAGACCTCCATTGCAGCTACAAAGGCCCTAAAATTCTCATCATCCCCATCCAAGTAAACAGATGTATCATCTACAAACTCTACATCCAATAACTCCTTAAATTCTAGAATGGGAAGTCCGATATCTGGAATACTTGTATTCCTATCACTCATGAAGGAATTCATAGCCTCTGCAACAAATTTAAAAAGGAGAGGTACAAGGTAGCATCCCTATCTCATTGACCTCTAAATATTGAATCTAGCACCTTTGGTTCCACCAATGAGGGCTTGGCTATAAGCTGATGAATATAGAGCTGATACCTCTGATCCCACTACTCTGGAAAACCCATTCTCAACATGGTGCCCTCCAAAAACTCCCAATCAACTCTATCATAGGCCTTCTCAAAATCCATAAGCTAAACAATGAGATTTTGTCCCCTAGATCGTGTAAGAGCTGTGGATTCCCAAAAGGTGAAAATATTGACAAGGATGTTGTGCTCCCAAACAAAACCAGTCTAAGTAGGGTGAATGAGGTTTGGCGTCAAGAGAGAGAGTTTAAAGCTGATCATTTTGGCTAGGATTTTATATGTTGTTCCAAGAAAAGTGATTGGTCTCCATTGGGTGATCACCCATCTGTCTCCGCTGCCCTTTCGAATGAGGTGAATCAATCCCTCTGACATGCTTTCTAGTATATCTCCTAATACCATGATCTCCTGAAATGTTGCTAAAAGTCATGTGTTGATCACATCCCAATAGCTTAGGAAGAAATCCCTCTCCAATCCATCATCCCCTAGGCACTTCCCTGATAGTAGTGCTGTGAATAAATGCTCTAAATGCAAAAGGCACAAAACCAATCATACGACAAAGTATAGACTGATAAACTCGGAACACAATTAGGGTTAGGGTTGGATAACTCAAAGACACTAAACACAATAATAATAAAGTGAATGAATAATGAATATACATTGCTCATGCAGCAAACACACTATGTAATGAATACTAAACCTCGAACTCTCCTATCTCTGGGATCAAGGCAAAGGTTATGGGTTGCAGAGTGTGTCCCACTTCGAACGAATCCCGAATCACAATAAAGGCAGCCTTCGTGTGTCGAACACCAACAAACACAACCAAGGCTGGATCTCATGCAAACAACAGTGCAGGAGAGAAAACGACTAAAAATGTAGGTATGTGAGGAGAGAGAAAATCTGAATAACAACCATTAGGTGAAAACACAGCACACAAAGGTGAGAGAATGTCAAGGCAACAGCCAGAAACTGAAAACACAGCACTCAAAGGAGAGAGAAGATCGCGGCAACAGTTCCAAGCTGATGGTGACAACACTAGATGCTAGCATTAGAAGAGGTACAACGCATTGATGAACAAGATTGGTGTGCCACTCCTGGAGAGCATAGCCACAGGGTCCTCTAAACAAGTGGATTGGAATGGGTTTGTCTTAAAAACCATCGAGACCTCGGCCGCCATCCTAGCCACAAGCATAGCACCAGCAAGAGGGGAGTCCCCAGCCTCAACGACTAGATTAGCATGAAAGAAGTCTGCTTCTAAGGCGTCCACAATCAGATTTGGTGGAGTCTTAATGGCCACCATCCAAGAGGCCATAAAGTCCTCCGCGAACGGGGTGTGGACAGCAGAGATATAGTTCCTGAAACTTTTAAAAACGAGATTAATAGAGAGTGGTGAGCTACATGCCTATTTATAGAAACTTTGGGACATCCAAATTAGGGTTTTGCATGTGGGACACAGTAACTCTCTAGTATTGTGTTTCTTTTTAAGATAAGAGGTTTTCTTCATTAATTAAGCGTGTTTTGGGGTTGTTAAAGTCACACTAATGCATTTTTAGCTCAACAAAATCTAACAAGGCCTCGACGATCTCCTCCCTTGAGAATGGGGCCATCAAATGTATCCTCATGCTCTCTGTGACCACTCTCTTGTTATTGTCCCACACAATCTCTGTATCCCTCTACAATCTTGGAGGCCTCATTGTCGTGCCCAACAAAGCACTGTAATAATCTATGGCCACCTAAACGACCTCCTATGGTCCTTGGGCAAAGGGATCCATCTGCTCTTCCAAGTTGCCTAACACCTTGTCTAGAGTGTTTAGGACCTATGGTGTGAAAGAATTCTTTGTTCACCCTATCATGTACTTGTGTCCAAAAAGAGACCCTTGCATGGTACTTATACTCTGATCTGGCCTCCTCCATAGCATCTGTTTCCGCTTTGGCTGCATACATCCTCTTTGCCACCCACCTATATCCTAGTTGTCTTTCCTCCTCCCTTTGAAGTGCAGACAATGAGGCTCCAGCAGCCCTCTCTTTCTCTAAGAGACTTTTCCTCTTGCTCCTAGCCTTCTCTTTAAGAAACGAGCTCACCTCCTGCAAACTCTCATCCAAATCCCTAGCTGCCCTGTCTCTACTGAAAATGACTTCACCCTCCAAATCCTAGTAAAATCCTCCCCCAATTCCTCGTCATAATACAAGTGTAGAGGAATTCTAATGTTGGTAACTGTTCCTGTGACTCCCTCCATAAGAACCAATTGTACGGGTGCATGATCTGATAAAGTGGTTCGTCGAACAATACCGACTAGTCCCCCCTTGTTACACACCCAATCATCTATATAAAATCTATCCAACCGGGACAAGATACTAGCACCACGTGTCCTATCTCTTCTAGAGAACTGCAAGGCCCCTGTAAATCTACCAAACTCTGCCATGAACCAAGGGTCCTATCCTTTGATATGGAAGATAAAGTCTTCCCAAGCTGCCTACTCTCCTCCTCTGATAGTGTCTATGCATTTTTCCTTTCTATCCTCCAAGGCTTTGATCATATTAAAATCCCTACCTACAATCCAGTGGTCAACATAAGGTAGAGATTGAGTAAGCGTAGTCCAAAAAAGTCCTCTCTCCATCTGGCTATTAGGGGCGTATAAGACCAGCAAGCCTATTAACACCTCTTTCACACTCATAGATATCCAAAGTGCTCTCCATGCTATAAGGATGCCCCAATCCTATACTACATGCAGCCAATGCTCACCAACGCAAAAGCCTACTCCTATCTGTATCACTGAGGCTCCTATAGCGAGTGCCCAATACGTGAAACTTCACCCAAGCAACAGCTTCCCACTACACTGGGAAATCCTCTCTTCCAAGTGGTGATGCTCCTACAACATAAGAATCTAACTAATCCTCTAACCAGTGCTCTATGGAGATCCTGTCTCACGAGGCTCCGTCCTTGGCAGAAAAGTCTTCCAGCAAAGCCTCGAATGTTCCACGAGAGGATCCTCATGGAGATCATCTCAATCTATCAGACTGGCGTGGCTCCACGGACCATGCTTGTCTCTTCTACCACCTAGTGTATACTCTGTCATGTCTCATCGCTGCAATTTCTACAATCTCGTGAAGAGATGGATGTTGTGCTAAGAATTGCTGTTAGCCACTTAAACAGCCCCAAAACATGCTTATTTTAGGCCTATTTTAGCCAAAACCCTAAAACAGGGAGCGGATCGAGAAAGCTAAGTGGGAGAGGATCTAGAACCCTAATTTTCTATAAATTGGCAGCCAGCCCTCCACTCTTCCCCCAATCTCGTTTTTGCAGGTTTCAGGTGTTATCAGCTTGCTGCCCACACCCCATTCGCAGAGGACATCTCAGCCCTTGTTGTCCATCACTATTCCCTACAGTCTGGTGCCTGTTTCCAGCCCTCCACACGCTAATTGCTGCTGTTTCTACCTAGCGACTGACCACTGATCATTTGCACCGCTGTCGTACAGCCTACCACGTTAGCAAACTGCTGCGTTTGCACGCCCCAGATGCCACCCTGACAGTTTTCTCTCACCTGCTGCCTGCGTTTTTAGTCTTTCTCTCTCCTGCAGGCTGTCCTGCCTACGTTTTAGTCTTTCTCTCACCTGTTGCCTGCGTTTTTAGTCTTTCTCTCTCCTGCAGGCTGTCCTGCCTGCGTTTTTAGTCTTTCTCTCACCTGCTGCCTGCGTTTTTAGTCTTCCTCTCTCCTCGTTGCTGTCTGCATCAGATCCAGCTTCTCACTACTGCGTTTGCTGGTGTTCGACATCCGGAGGCTGCCTTGCTGTGATTCGGGATCCGTTCGGAGTACGATAAACTCTCCAGCTCATTACCCCTACCCTAATCCTTGAGATACAGGAGTTCGAGGTACAGTATTCATTCACTGCATAGTGTGTTTACTGCATGAGCATCGTATTATTAGTAGTCATATCATTTCATTTATTCACTGTATTCATTGTCTCTGAGTTACCCTCACCCTAACTGTGTTCTTTTATGAGTCTGTGCTTTGTCGGTACGGTTTCTGTTTATGCTTCTGTGTTAGGGTATTTTCTTTACATGGTATTAGAGCCTGGTACTCTCTGAGAAACCTAGGCCTTTGGTCTGAGAGCTCTTCGCAAGAAGCAAGAACAACAGTAGGTTCAAATGACTTCAAACATAACAACACTGATTTTGTCTCCAGAACAACCTATGCCGAGAACCGAGCAAGAATGGACCGATCAGCTTGCTCCACAAAGTTCCAACATGGTGGAAGACACATCTGAGTACATGGAAGAAAAGATAGGCAAGCTGACCTCTGAAGAATATAAACTGATCATAGCCTATCGACGAAAGAAGATTGAGGAGCTTGACCAAAGGATTGCCCTTCAAGAAAAGCTTTTGAATGAAGATATACATGATTTTCACTCTTCAGATGTTGCGCGTAAGTCTGATGATGTTGCAGGGCCGTCGAGACCTCCATCAGGGATGCGCCCCCCTCTTGGAGAGCATGATCCAGAGTATTTTCCATTTTTTCAGACTCTTTCATCCTCTCTGGTGCAATGTACTTTTGATTCATCTTTTGTGCCTTCTTCTTTTACCTCTTCTGTTTTGCAATATACTGATAGAGATCATGTGGAAGAAAGAGTCTAGTCTGTTGACTATAGAAAAGGTCCTCTTAGAGGACCAATTCTTGTATGTTAACACACGTCGTGGGGATTATAAGAAAAAGCCAGGTAACTTTTCTTCTGTCCTTCTTTTCCGTCTACTTCACATAATCAGAATGAATTTTGTGTTCCTTTCACTTCATTACATTGTGCATCATCATCTTCACAGTTTCATTTTCAGTCTTTAAATGATAAAAATGAACAAAAAGAATCTGCACCTCATACACCTCACTTTCAAAACCCACCCATCCCACCACATTCTTCCGCTGTTCACCACTTCCATTTACACCATTTACATTTCTATTTCAGACAATTCACACTAGGCCAGATTTAGCTTACTTAGTTAGCATACTCACTCAGTATTTCACAACACCTAGGATGTCACATTGGATTGCATGTCTTCGTGTGTTGTGTTGTTTGCAGTGTACTTTTTCTTATGGCTTGACATATGGTTCTATTTTATGTTTGCAGGGGTACACTGATTCTGATTGGGCAGGAGATCCTGACACCTGGCATTCCCATGCCGGCTACCTCTTTACCTTGGGCACAGCTCCCATTTCTTGGTCTAGCCATAAGCAAGAGACGGTGGCAGCTTTCACGGCCGAGCTCTCTTCGATGGCACCACCGAGGCCATCTATCTGAGGAGTTTACTGGCTGTGCTTCATTTTCCATGTGACTCTCCCACAGTTGTCTACTGCGACAACCAAAGTGCCATTGCCCTCGCGGGCAATCCGATCATCACACCACAGACACGGCATGTGGGAGTCCACTTTCCCTTTTCCAAAGAGCAAGTTGAGCTGGGCACTATTCGCCTAGAGTTTGTGCCTTCATCAGATAATTTTGCAGATATCTTGACCAAAGCGGTCAACCGACTGGTTCTTCACTACCTGCTACCCAGGATTGGCTTGGGTATACCCTCCCCTACTTCTTCAGCTTGACGGGGAGAGGGTGCTTCCCTCTTGCTTTCCCTTCCAGTTTGAGAGGGGGTGGTTTCTACTCTTGATCGTGACAGTGATGATGCTTACAGTTTTTAGACATTACATTCACTTATTCTTTTATATTGTATTATGGGCATTTGTAACTTCATCTGCACCGTCAGGATGACCTGATTGTAAAAGGGCACTTGGACAAGTGAACAATTCCCCTGCAAGGCACTGTCCCAGTGGCACCATTGCATAGCATATTGCATGAGCATGACATCTTGCATCTCCCTTTGCATTACCCCACGCATTGGCATTCTGTTGACGCAAAAATGCATCTGTGCGCGTCTATCCCTTTTCAGTCTTTTGGAGTGGTCGACTCTAGGATGCACCATATTCGTAGCATAACACATGGCAGTTCTCCTAACAGCAGTTTCCCTACTCTTGCTTGCTTGCTTGTTTTGCTTATCTTGCTAAGCCCACCATCCTTTTTTTTGCCTTTCCACATATTCACCACATGATTGGCACATACACGCACTTGTTCTCATCCTTAGGCACTTATCCTAGTCAGTGCGAGGGATTGGTCTGCTAGTTTTGTGCTTGACTTGGGTTTAAAACTCTCTTTATCTTTTCCTATCTGTCACTTAATCGGCCGCTGCCCCTATATTACTTATGTATTTTCAAAACATTTTTCAAAAAAAAAAAAAATCCATTGATTCCATCCACCTTTATAGGACTTGGTAGGCCCTTCGGCAGCCGCCGAGCACCCTTCGTCCAATGCCCTAGCCTCTCTGGGGTGATCACTTGGGCTCCCTTGCTAAGATAACCATCGCCTCTATAGTCTTGGTAGGCCACTGGGCAGCCGACGTGCACCCTTTGTCCAATGCCTTGGCTCCTTTGGGGTGGGACGCCTTGGAGTAAATCAAAATTTAGACTGGCCTACTTTTCTCGCCCTATTTTGGGCCTGAGAGGGGGTGTTGTGCTAAGAATTGCTCTTAGCCACTTAAATAGCCCCAAAACATACTTATTTTAGGCTTATTTTAGCCAAAACCCTAAAACGGAAAGCGGATCGAGAGAGTTAAGTGGGAGAGGATCTAGAACCCTAATTTTCTTTAAATTGGCATCCAGCCCTCCACTCTTCCCCCAATCTCATTTTTGCAGGTTTCAAGTGTTATTAGCTTGTTATCCATACCCCATTCGCGGAGGACATCTCAGCCCTTGCTGTCCATTACTGTTCCCTATAGTTTGGCACCTGTTTCCAACCCTCCACATGCTGATTGCTGTTGTTTCTGCCTGGCGACTGACTGTTGATCATCTGCATTGCTGTCGTATAGCCTGCCACGTCAGCAAACTGCTATATTTGCAGGCCCCAACTGTCACTTTGACAGTTTTCTCTCACCTGCTGCTGCCTGCGTTTTTAGTCTTTCTCTCTCCTGCAGGCTGTCCTGCCTACGTTTTTAGTCTTTCTCTCACTTGCTGCCTGCGTTTTTAGTCTTTGTCTCTCCTACAGGCTATCTTGCCTACGTTTTAGTCTCTCTCACCTACTGCCTACGTTTTTAGTCTTTCTCTCTCCTGCAGGCTGTCCTACGTGCGTTTTTAGTCTTTCTCTCACCTACTGTCTACGTTTTTTGTCTTTCTCTCTCCTCACTGTTGTTTGAATCAGATCCAGCTTCTCACTGCTGCGTTTGCTGGTGTTCAACATCCGGAGGTACGACACACTCTCCAGCTCATTACCCCTGCCCTAATCCTTAAGATACACGAGTTTGAGGTACAGTATTCATTCACTGCATAGTGTATTTGCTGCATGAGCATCATATTATTAGTAGTCATATCATTTCATTTATTCACGATGTTCATTGTCTCTGAGTTACCCTAACCCTAACTGTGTTCTTTTATCAATCTGTGCTTTGTTGTACGGTTTCTATTTATGCTTCTATGTTAGGGTATTTTCTTTACAATGGAAACTCGATGGAGTCTAAAGATAATCCAAATCTTTGCCAAACTCCTCCTTGCTCCCTCCGTCCCTCTAATGAGTAGCTCGATCCACCTCTCTCCATGGGAATCTCTCCCTCTTGCTAAGTATTAGGGACTTAACAAACAAATTGCTCAGTGGAGGCCTCAACACAATAGGAACCATCTCAAGTGTTCCAAGTACATCCATCACTACCTCGCAGGGCTGGGGGGTGTGAGCTAGCTGCTCCATCCCACGTGGGGAAGTCATTGCCACTCTAGCTGCCAATGATACTATAGGTGACTGAACCTTTGTCACTTGTGGCCTGGGAGAGGGAACCTTAGGTGCAATCGTCTTTAATGCCTCAAGTGGTACGATCGAATTCCTATGTGCAACATACTTGGGATCCCTAACAAATATCCATCATCTCTTAGCATGTTGCTCTTACCCCTATCTTTGTCTCAACTTCTCCTTTTTCTAGCCGCTCGTCTCCTCTACCGCTCCCTCTCACTTCTCCTGCAAGGCAAGGGCCCTCCCCTGTCATTTTGAAAGGAGTTCGGACAAGACCTAGTATTATGTCTCCTTTGCTCCATCATAGGGCAATTTGCTACAAGGTGGCCTACCATCCTACAAACGAAACACTGTCCTGGGAGACCAATGTAATATATCATCTAAATCATACACCCTTTGTGCACTGATGGAATCTTGATGGCTCGAGGAAGGGATCCCAATGCTGATAGGGACCATGACTCTAACTAATGGGTGCTGATGTCATCCCTCTGGCACCGCATCTACAAAGGTCCTATCCTGTTGAATGACATGCCCAAAAGCTCTACCCATTTCAGCTATATGAGACAAAAAGTATTCGTTGAGGTCAAGGAGGTGTATCATGATAGTCGTGCCAGCTCCGAGCATGAAAACAAGCATGGAATAATCCTTGTCCTTGATCCATCTATCAAAGAAGGCAACTACAATTCAAGCATCTAATGGGCTAGTGGCAAGTGCTGCTATAGACTACTCTGGTGTGCTAAAGCTAACCCTGAAACACCCTTTCCCCAATGGTTACCTTTACAACTCTTGCCAGAGTGCTTGTGAGAGTTGCTTGTATCATGTCTTTCAATGTGTGCATCGATGATCACTCGCCTATCAATCGGCATGCCAAAGATAACGCCTCCAAGGCCACCATTCTATCCCTAATATCGAGCTCTGTGTCAAAATCAAACATGATCTGTGGCATAATATCTGCCGTGGGAGCTATGGGGGACTGCATTGGAGCCCCAAAAGGTGGAGGATCGACTAGCTATTGTCTCGTGGATCAAGTTCTCTCCTTTTGGCTGTTGTGCGGGATCTTGTGATGCTGAATTTTCAGCACTCTGTTAATCCTATGGTTACTCTTGTGAAAAGGAAATGAGTGATGATGAGAGGGCAACCATTGCTTAGAAGAGTGCTGCTAGAGCAGGGGGGAGTAGAAGCCATGGGTTTTGGCAATTTCTATCTACCCTCTTCTCTCTGTGAGGAAGTAAGCACTAAGCTTGAGTAACCCCCTCCCCGCTTCTGATAAGCAATCCCTCTACTTCTATGGAAATGTGACAATGTTGACCCCTTGTTTTATGCTTGGAGAGCACCTTACATCGCCTGTCAGGTAAGTCAAAAATCCTTTGCTTAACCCTCTATGTGACAAAAGACATGTGACGACAAACCTCAGCGCTAACAAGTAACCTGCCTACCTGTGTCGAGCAACTTGAATTGGAAGATGGCCGCATGCGTAAGGTACTTGGTCACATCAAAGGTAACAAAGATACCATGGATAGGATTGACTTAAAAAGTACTTTTATTGGCTACCTTTTAGAAAGCAAAGGCTATCAGTTATATGGTCCCCGCACAAGGAAAGTGTTTGTCAACAGAGATGTTATTTGTGCTGAAAATGCAACCTTTCCACATTACCAATTTGAAATGCCAGCCCTTTATGACTCGGGTGATGTTTTCGAAAGCCTCTCTTACCACTTTCTTGGCAGTAGAATGGCTACTAGGCATGTAGCACATCATGTAAGGGAAGCCCATTTGGTTGACAAAAGTACATAATTCTTGTGATGAACATGTGTTCATGAGCTCTCATTGTTAGATAATGATGAGCCTACTTCCTTGGAAGAAGCCCAATAGGATATACATTGGATGCAAGCCATGCAAGAAGAGTTGGATTCTATTGCCGCCAACAATACTTGGGATCTTGTTGAGTTGCCACCTAGCAAGAGAGCCATTGGCACCAAATGGGTTTTTAAACTCAAGCACAAGGCTGATGGTACTATAGAAAGATACAAGGCATGTTTGGTAGCAAAAGGCTATGCATAGAGGAGGGGCATAAATTATTAGGAGAGATTTTCTCCTATATCATGTATGGGTACGGTTGGGTGTGTCATTGCTATCGCTACAAATTATAGTTGGAAAGTACATTAGTTGGACATCAAGACCGCCCTCTTGAATGGTGACCTACATGAGGATGTTTATGTGTCAGAAGCTCCAAGGTTTGTGGTGAAACAAAAAGAGTGTTGGGAATGAAGGCTCATTGTGCCTTTTACAATGCTCGGTTGTGCACGAACCCTTACACTCTTGTACTTTACATATTATCAAAACCTAAAAAGTGGTACACTCGTCCTTGTACAGAACATCCATTGTGCCATGCTCACATTCCTCTCTACTGCTCTCTACTCTCTGTGCAATATCAGATGCGCCCACCCTCAGCTCACTCAATCCAGATCAGTCAGGCTCTAACAAACTGGTATCAGAGCCAATGACGAGCGTCAGGCCACAGGATAGGTGAGCATCTCCACACTGGCACATGGCGTACAAGCCCATCATCAGGCAGTAGACTATCAGGACGAGCAAACTCGTGTTGTCGTAGGTGTCACAGGTGTCACAGGCAGGCTCAACAGGTAGCAAGTTGTGTCGCTGGTATTGCAGGAGCTGCAAGCGGGGTCGACAGGTAGCAGGCGGCAGTTTGCAGATACCGCAAGACACACCACATGTCGATGGGGGGTCAGGCAACTGAGAGCACCTAGCCAGGCGGACGGGACCGGCACATGCGAACGGGATAGTGCGCCACGAGACTTGCACGCAACCACCAGTCCAAAGTGGCTGGGCGGCAAACGGGATGGGCAGGTCAACATTTTTTTTTAATCTGAAATTTCTGTTTTCTCTCCCTTCTCTATTGAACGTTCGCACGCACAAGCACTAAACACAAATCCGTGCAAATTTGCCACTGGAAATTTGGAGCTTCTCTAGATTTTGTGCTTGCCACATACTGCAATGACTCTAGACCCATAAATTGCAGATACTGAGTGCATGGGTCTTGGAAATTTTGGGGATTTTCACATTTTAGTGGAATTTCTTCAATTTCACTAAAATTTGTGCACTCTGAACCCAATAAATTTGGGGCTTTTGCAAAATCCCTTCAATCTGTGCAACAAATGTTTGGTACATGCAATTGGGTACATGTATTGATGCAATCCGGACGGATTACCCTCTAAAAATTTGGGACCTTTGATCAAAATTGTCAAATGTATGCCCGGGAACGCCTTTAAAGAAATTGCAATGAAATTTTGGGGATTTCACCTGTAACAGGTGGCTTGTTCCCTAAATGTGTCAGTAATTGCTTGAGGAGTGCAGCAATAGACACCTTTTAACTTTGAAAATCTATTTGCAGATCTGAAATTTCTGCAATCTCGGGATTTTTTTAATTGTTGGTTGGTACTTTTGTGTATCGTGGTTACTTGTGTCACATTTGGGCCTACCTTTGGTGAGTGGTTAGTCGATTTGGGATTGCAAATTATGGCTGGAAACAATGACAGTATTAATCTTTTGCACATTAAGAAGCTTGAGGGTGCACATAATTTTGCAATTTGGTATAAACAATGCTACAATGTCTTGGTGTAGAGGAAACATGTAAAGCCTATCAAAACAAAGGGAATCAAACCAGTGGACATGGAATGCTCGCTCTACCATTGAGCTCTCAATGTCAAACAACTTGCTCTTTAACATTGAGAAACTGAATTCAATATATGCAATGCGGCAAAGGCTTGAAGAATTGTATGCTCAGAAAAGTGCAGCCAGCAAGGTTTATTGGCTGAAAAAATTAATGGGCTTTCGCATGAAAGAAGGTACAGCCATGTCTGTACATCTAAATGAGTTTAACTCAATTTTCAATCAGCTGATTGCTTTGGATTTCCATATTGCTGAAGAGTTCAAGGCTACTTTCTTGCTATGTACTTTGCCTGAAAGTTGGGATACTTTCACGACAGCTTTGACTAATTCAAATGCTCGGCTATTATACTCCGATGTGGAGAGTTCTTTACTGATGGAAGAACTCCACAGGCAGAATAACTCAGCAAACAAGTCTTCTAATGCATTACACACTAGAGGTAGATTTCAGCACAAGGGCAGTTCTGAAAATAAAGCACGCAACGAGTCTCGTGGAAAAAATGTGGAGTGCCATCATTGTGGCAAAAAAGGGCACTACAAACGGGACTATTTTCAATTGAAGAAAGAGAAGGGCAAAAACAAAAACACTGAAGACAACAAGGCTGAAAAAAAACAAAAGCCAGCATGCAAAGAAGAGCAATGTGAAAATAGAAGAGGTTAATGTAGTCACTCATGATACTGACAGTGATGGTGATGTACTTCTTGCTTCTTCTTTGAGTGCACATGCATTGATTGCAAATTTTGAGGATGATATGCACACTTGGATACTTGATTTAGGTGCGTCCTTTCACGTCACACGACATCATGAGTGGTTCTCTAACTACAATAGTGGTGTACGTGGTGTTGTCCACTTGGGGGATAACTATGCATGTAAAATTGCAGGCATTGGCAGTGTGAAACTGGAATTTCAGTATGGCTCCGTGTTTGTTTTGCATAATGTGAGATATGTACCTCAACTCAAGATGAGTTTGATAAGCACAGGGCAACTAGATGATGAAGGTTATCACACCACCTTTGGAGATAGCAAATGGAAAATTTGTAAGGGCTCTCACATTGTTGCCAAGGGGTCCAAAAGTGATACCTTGTATCCTTTGCATGTATCTAGTGTGCATGACCATGTAGTCGCCATAACTCAGTAGCCAAGTGTTTCTTTATGGCATAGCCACTTGGGACACATGAGTCAATCTGGAATATTTACCGTCTTTCAGGTATGCTGATTTTGAACAGTGCAATCATTGTATTTATGATAAACAAGCTCAAACGTCACATAAAAAATCTCTTTCTCTAAAGTCTTCACCATTAGAGTTGGTACATTCAAATGTATGTCAAATGCCAAGATTATCCTTAGAAAGAAATAAGTATTTCATTACCTTTGTTGATGATGCCACACGCAAAGTATGGGTTTATCCAATTTGTCGCAAAAGACAAGGCCTTGGATAAATTTAAAAAATTCCTCGCACTTGCTAAAAGCCTTTGCTCTGACAATGGTGGGGAATATGTGTCCAAAGCCTTTTAGGACTTTTGTGACAGCAAAGGGATTAAAAGGGAGCTTACTTCCCCTCATAATCTGCCCCAAAATGGTGTTGCAGAGCCTATGAACAAGACCATTCAAGACAAGGTCCATACAATGCTGTCACATGCTGCTTTACCCCATGGATTTTGGGCAGAGGCCATTATGGCAGCCGTACACTTGATTAATCGGTCACCAAACAGGTCTTTGGGAGGGGACAGGGGAGGAGTCCCTCAAGAAGAGTGGTCGGGAAAGCCACCTTCGTATGCTCACTTGAGAGTGTTTGGCTACAAGGCATTTGTGCACATTCGCAAGGAAGAATGCTGCAAACTTGAGCCAAAGTCCTATAAACGTATTTTCCTAGGATATGGTGATGAAGGTGAGATGGGGTATCAATTATGGAATCCCGAGAAAAGAAAAGTAGTACACAGCAATGATGTTATCTTCCGAGAAGATCACATGCACAAACAGCCCAAAAGAATAGAGGAGGTCAGAAGGGTTGTATCCCGGGAGAATGTACCAATAGGACAACAAAGAATGCGTGTTAGACAACTGCAAATACCTACTGTAAATGTCCTTGAAAATGCAAGGAATGATGCTGAAAATCATCACCAAGATTTGCCCATGATATCCCACAAATTCAGCAAGAACATGTGCCTTTGGAACAACTTGAACCAGCTGTACAGCATGCTGAACCTGCAAAACCGCAAGTTGTTAATGCAGATTTGCAAGCTGAACAGCCACCAAATCTTGACCATTGGGTTTGCAAGTCAACCAAAGTGTAAAAACAGCTAGATAGGTTCATTCCTTGTGTAAACTATGTGACTGATTATGTCATTTTACAGATTGTGGTTTACCCATCATGCTTCCACGAAGCAATGGACAAACAGGAGAGTAAAAAATGGCACAAAGCAATGCTATCAGAGATGGAATCCCTCATGAAGAATGGCACTTGGGATTGGGTACATTTGCCAAAAGGATAAAAAGTACTACCCTGCAAGTGGGTTTACAAAATGAAAGTCACTTCTGGTTCTTTGCCAAAGTACAAGGCACGCCTAGTTGCTAAAGGGTACAAGCAAGAACATGGAATTGATTTTGATGAAATCTTTTCTCATGTAGTCAAAATGACTACTTTGCGAACCATCTTGGGCTTGGTTGCATCTGAAGACATGGAACTCATACAAATGGATGTAAAAACCGCTTTCTTACATAGAGATCTACATCAAGAGATATATATGCAGTAGCCTGAAGGTTTTGCTGCAGAGGGAAAATAGCACATGGTATGTAAACTCAACAAGAGTTTGTATGGATTGAATCAGGCACCACGAGAATGGTATCACAAATTCGATACATTCATGCAATCTCAAGGATTTCATCGTTCTTAAATTAATCACAGCTTATACACCAAGAAGGCAGCAGATAGCAGCCATATTCTCTTGGTTTTGTATGTGGATGACATGCTAATTGCAGGCAAGGATGTTCATGCCTTGGACTCCTTGAAGCAAAGTTTACACAATAGCTTTGATATGAAGGATCTTGGTGAGGCTAATTACATTCTTGACATGCGTATACTCAGAGACAGATCGAAGGATCTTCTTTATCTGTCACAGTAGGAGTATGTCACTAAAGTTTTGCAATGTTTCAATATGGAGGGGGGGGAAGCCATTAGTATACCATTGCCTCCATATGTGAAACTTAGTGCAAATGATACCCCTACATCAGATGATGGAAAGACTGAAATGGCCAAGATACCCTATGCTTCAGCTGTAGGTAGCTTGATGTATGCTCTTCGTCTTCTTGTGTTGGGTTGTGGTAGAGTCCTTCTTTGCTACTGCTCATGCAATAACAGATGATCTGCAGCAAACCATTAGTACCACATGAGATCGTTATAGCCGAGTTTGCTACCCCTCCCCTCATGATTGAGGCCCTTCTTCAAACCATCGACTTCATACATAGAGTACACGACATTCATCTAGATAGACTATCTAGAAGAGCCTTCGAGGCCTCTAGACAACTAGCTCAGGCAAGACATGAGACCTCATGGTATGCACAAGTTGAGTAGTGGCTCACAAGATACAAGATCAACATATACCATCCCTCCCCCTTTCAATATGATCCTGACTCCCCCCTTCATACACATCTCCTACACTAAGAGAAATTTAGTCATGTGGCCATGACCTTCACCAACTTCACATACAGCATACATGGATTTCACTCCAACAATCCCTTCCACCGAATATGTCATACTCAAGGACCACTTTTTGAGGACTACGGCGGATGATTTCATTGAGAGACCTAGAGACTAGATACTTGCATGTGTACATGCCACATGAGATGCGAGTAGCCATTGGCCAACTCAAGGCACTATATCTGCAAATGCAAAGCCTATAGCACAGTTCAAGCTGGATACCCCAATGCTATTTGGAGGAGACACCTCTCTCAAACTAGTCATGGAATCCCCCAACCAGTGCTACTTGAGCCAATTCCTAGTCGAGATTCAAAGGCTCTACACATCATTACTACAAGCAGACACTATACAAAGAGGGAAATGTCAATCATAGCTTACTGATTTCTTCCAAACAATGACTATATACACAATAGCTACATGAAGAGGGGTGATAGCCCAAAGAGCTAAGCAGATTATAGCAGCACACCAACCATGAATACAATGGTACCAGACACAAATGCTACACCAGAGAGAGATGAGGGAGATCCACAAGTGACACGAGCAGCACAAGACAAAGTTGAGGGATCAATCCGAATGCTCTCCCTATACTATTTCATGAAATATGTACGACATACTATACTCACCAATCCAAACTAGATGAAACTAAATATCGGTGTAGCATTCAGCCACACAGCTAGACATGTGCTACTTGACCCTCCTATTATATCCCTACATGGGCATTATTTTTTCTTATACATCACCTTTAGCTTCTTTTCACAATATATCACTGATCTTTTGGCACATCATACTTTGATATTTAGTAACGATCAATGTAACCAACCTTTTGTATATCAACAACTATTACCAAGATGTATTGGCTCAATTATTCAAATTAATTTGATAATGATATAACTTGATAAGTGATTAGTATATTATTTGAGTATTTTAAAATTTTTGCTAAATGTTTATCTTTTCATACAAGGGTGGCCAAAGGCTAGAATGGCCTATAATTATATTTGGGTCATCATTGACAAGATACCTAAGAGAAATCAAAAAGTCTAGTCGGGCGGTCTGATTAACTAGAAAGCCCCAATGACAAAGACTTTTTCACTCCGGTGCTCACATTGACTAGAAGCCCGCATAATGAGTGGTTTCAGACAGCGAAACCAAATGCTCATGATCACAAAAACAAACCATGAACTAGTAAACCTATACAATTAAGCTTTCCTGAATCCAAATTTGGCAACTCCTAAAGTTTAGGAGACTACTATTTTTTAAAGTTATTGAAATGAAAATTATGTTGACATCAAAGACTCTAGAATTTCACAAAGAACAATTTTGTCTTTAGCAGCTATATGAAATTCTTAAACATTTGAGATATTTTTAGAGTAGAATGTTTAGAAGCTTCCTTCTCAAAGTGGCGTGATATCTAGAAGAAGGCATGTGTCATTTTGTGAGCCAAGTGTCCCTACACTTGTCATTTTGCTCAACATATGACATTTTCAGCAAACGCTTGTCATTTGTAGCCTTCACTTTTTACTTTTGAGCACCCAAGCCCCACACCTATATATTGAAGGTCTCTCTCTTCATTTCCAACAAGGTCTAACGCTGAAATTTCAACCACATGCTTATATATACTTATCTAGCACTCATTAAAGAAGTTATTTCTACTTATCTTGATCAAATCCAAGCATTAAAGAAGAAAATCAACTTACTATCCATAGTCTACATAAATTAGGGTTACAAGACCCTAATTTTCAGAATTGCACTAAATCAGCCCATTGTATATGGTTCAAGCAATTGGTGCCCATGGTTTGTTTCAATAAAATCCTATAGGCTTTGTTGCATCAATAACATTGATAGCTTTCATGCTGAGATAGGGCTTCACAACCATAATATCATCTGTCTCAAGAGCCTTCTTAGTAAGGAAATCTTCAAAGACCTTCACTTCAACGCGTACTTTAGCCCTTCTTTTCATCAAAGCCTAAATTTTTTGATCCACTTCCAACTCCTTGTATCTTTGTATCTTCTCATAATCAGAGAAACATATAGATATAGAGTGTCACGAGCCTTCTAGTTATTGGCCAAAATTCTTCTCTTCGCCTCTTAACATGATGAGAATCATTGAGCCTAAAGATCTTGTCGACCCAGAAAAGTCCTTGTAAGGAAGAAGTCCTTGCTCTGATACCAAGGGGAAGAACGTGAGAATAACAATACTTTGAACTTTACCAACTTGGTAAATTATCACCTTGAAAATTAGAAGACAAAGGGAGAAAGAGAGAGAAAGAAGAGAGTCAACACCATATTGAGAGGGGGAACCTGCTCTTCCATGGTAACACATCACCTATCATTCGTAGATCTACCCAAGTGGTGACTTCAATATCTGATCATACACAAGCTACCTCCTCTTGTCCCAAAAATCTCTCCATGGAGAAGAATAAGGAGAAAGCCAAAGAACCGGCTATTTCCATGGTAGCTAAATCTTCAAAGATGCTTTTAGCAAAGAAAAACAATACTAAAAGAGACTTAAAGCTTGGAGAGAAAAGCATAAAGTTTGCTTTTGTTGATCATGATTATATAGAAATATCAAAGATTAGGATAATTGCATTTGAAGAATGCCACTTTAAAATGGTGGCTCAAAGTTGTTCAAGAGGGAAAGGAACCCAAATCTTGGAAAGAGTTTAAGGAGATGTTCAACAAAAAGTTTCTATCTTCATTCTTTGAAGCCAATATGCAACAAGAATGAAATAAGCTGAAGCAAATTCAAGGAGACAATGTTGAAATATATATCAATAAGTTTGCAACTATTTCTCTTAAATTTATATCTCTTAATGAAGTTCCTTTCAATATGGAGATGAGAAAGTTTATCCATGGGTTACATCCAACGGTATAGCGAGCTGTCAAGGTGACAAAGCTTGATACCTTAGAAGCAGCCCAAGATGTGGCCCTAGAAGTTAAAGGACTACATATGCCATGGATGCTTAGTAAGTTCTCTAAAAAAGAACCACAAAAGAAGAAGACCATAATGTTTGACCAAAGAAGTCCAATCAACAAGGGCCAAAGCAAAAGGATGGAGGTACACCATCCTTACCATTCAAAAAGAAGCTAGCATATCAGCAATTAGCAGAATATAAAAGAGAAGGGCGACATTTCTCTCATGGAGAAAAAGGACACATGGCTGGTCAATGCCCTAACAAGGCAAAGAAGCAAAGCCAGCCCCAAAAGGCACCTCAAGCAAACTCTATATCCAAGGAATCCTTACAACAACATGAAACTCCATCAGAGGAAAGTTGCTAATTAGCCTATTCTCATTCATTTTTTTACAGGGGCTACATATCTTTATATCCATCCTTAAATTGTTCAAACTCTACATCTACAAAAGGAGAGGTTTGGAACGCCAAAAATGTCAAGTGTTGCTTTTCAAGGAATAAAATCTCAAGTTACTCCAATCTTTAGAAAGCTACGGATTGAAATAGGAGACTATGTAAATCATGACAGTTTTGTCATAGGAGATCTTGGCCAATGTTGATTGGAATTAAAATAAATTTAGATTTGTTTTTAAGGGTAAAAATCTATCTTTTGATGTGGGGTTTGAAGGAAACTCTATTCCCATCTTGTCCCATGTACAAATTTGTAAAGTAATGAGAAAGTATATTTCCTCACAATTGGTTTTTACAAATATTCTAACAAGGAGTCTAGAACTAATAAGTCCATCTTAAATATGAATGAGGAGTAAATAAATTTCTTAAAGAAGTACAAAGATTGTTTTGTAGGCACTTTACCTAATGAGCTACCACTAAAGAGACCAGAAGATCATCACATTGACCTCATTCCTAGGAACTCACCTCAAAATAGACCACCCCATCTTGTGAGTTCAACACAAGAGGAGACTATGAAGCATGTAAATGAGCTCTTAGAGAAGGGTCTAATGAGACCCAGATCCTCACTTTTTTGCTCTCCAATCCTCTTGGTGCAAACGAAAGATGGATCTTGGCACATGGATATGGACTATGAGACCCTCAACAACATAGAGGGTCAAGGCTTTCAGTTTGGCATGTTGATAAGGTCACACTGAAACTGCTTAACAAGATCAGCTAATCTCACTAACAATGGAGCCGAGAAAGAATTGTCTGAAGACTCAAGCAATATGGAACAAACCAAATTTTAGCAATTCCTCAACAACATGCATACACTACCTACAAAGCAAAGCATGGTGAATTCCATATTGCCAAGCAAACCTCCGTACATTTCAAATCAACTGTTCAAAGGAGGCATTGGCCGCACATGGAAAGTCAAGCAAAAAACCTATCAAGCAGCTGTCCCATGTGACCCTTAAAGATTGCATGGGTCAAATAGGAGGACCTAAAGCACAAAGGAAGCCTACCCAGAAATTGTGCAAAAGCAGTAATGGGCTATCTAAGCACGTCAAACTATAGAGGAAACTAATAAACTAAAGCATGTTGCCGCAATACTCTCATCTCTAAAATCTTTAGCAAGAAAGAATCATCCTACATAACATTAATATGATCCAAGCAAAACCATGTCATCATATGTTGCACTAAATGAAAGGTGAATCTGGAAGCTAGTGGGCACAGCCAAGACCCTAGATCATGCTTAATAATGGCCAATGCAAAATCATCCCAAGCACAACCCTCTGGTCATAATTACCTGGAACTGGAAACGGGAACGAGAACAGGAGGAACGAGGCATGTCTTAAGTGCCCCAAATATGCCCTGCATGACCCAAGTTGCCCCAAAGAATGTCCCTCTAACTGCCCCAATACCCCTCAATGCTCCAAATTGACCCAAATGTCCCAAAATTCACTTGATTTACCCCATAGATTCAAATTGCCCTAAATTGCCCCAATTATCCCAATTTCCCTTGAAATTAGACAATATAAATGGATGATTATCTTAAAATTGAGGATAGGCTGAAATTTGATTGTGATTTGCAAGAGTTAATAATGCATCAAATTTAAACTTTGCATGGACTTCTGATTGGCTTATGGGTTGTCTTGACACTTTGAATCTTCAACCCGAGAGAGAGAGAGAGAGAGAGAGAGAGAGAGAGAGATTAGTGTGTGCACATTAGGCGATGGAGATGGGTCAACACGTGGTAGGAGTGTGACACAAGCAAAAATAAAAAACTAGAAAAAACGTCAATTTTTGGTCAACAGGCCTGGAACGGCAGTTCCAAATAGGGAACAACAGGGGGAATGGCAGGGAACGGCCTTGGGAATGGCAGAGAATGTTTGGCCGTTTCACCTCCTCTGAGGGTTTGGAACGCGTTAGGCCGTTCCTATAGGCCGAAACGGCCATTCCCTATTTCTATGCCTTTGGTGCATCCATCACTGAGTGCTCAATGTTAGACTGTGAAGGGTCAACACACACATTAAAATCACCCATTAGCAAGCCCAGTCTACCAAGGGACAAGCTTGCTTTCAAACAATCATGTCTACAAGACCAGATAGGCATCATGGCACATGATCTTGATGCTCATTATATGTGGGTGAGGGTAGAGATCTCACAAGGTCGGATGCTATACATCACTCTATGCTACTTCCCTATCAAAGGATCAATAGAAGAAAGTAGTGAATCCCTACCATACGGATGGATGGACACAAAGTGATTGGATCACAGACAGGTGAGAGGCAATGAGAGTGGTAAGAAGCCAATCCTATGTGCACATGCTTAGAAAGGATCTAAACATACTCTGATACCAAGTGAAGGAAAGGTGAGAGAACCATTCATTATGGAAAAGGCTAGATAACTTGCATTCCTTTTTGTGACTCTTAAATAGGCAAGTGGTTACATCTTGTTCATTGTACTTGGACTCTTTTGACAACACCTCATATTTTGAGCACTTCCACAAAGCATTTCATATAGTCCCACAAGATAGATTACTACAAGTATTGCTAGCAGCATTTTTCAGCAAGGCTAACTAAAGAAGGTCAAACTAACTAGCAAACCTCTTACAATACACTTCAAATTCAATAGATATTACATAGACACAAGAATAAATCTAGTACAGATTATTGCACACAAGGGGGGACTCCCTAAAAGCCATGTAGCTTAGCATGCCAATTGACACTAATGTAGTAGAAAGAGTACTTTGTAAACCTGCAGCAACTTGAACGACCATAACTCTAAGTCCAGCATCAAAATATGTTGATGTAAGAGAAGCTAAGTTGCTAAAGATTAGACACTTTCAATTCCAGATAGTGCTCCCTCCCCCCAAACCAAAAAGAAAAAAGAAGAGAGAACTTTGGGGAGTAGATATTGACTCCTCTGGCATACCACATATGATGAAGACAGTAAACGGCAGGTGCTTGAGGTCTAGCCTAATTAGCATTTTTGTTCGTATGGTCCTTTATGGGCCAAGAGACTTTACATATATATGGAATTCAGTTCATACATAATGCCTTTATCATCATAACCTTGTTAACATTTTAAGGCCTTCTACTCTATACTTAACCTTCTCCCTCCTCAAAATAGACCTCCAGTGACAAAATCAGATTACTTGAATTTTCAAGCTTTAACCTGATAAAATGGCTGATTTTGTCCACGAGAAAGATTCTTTGCTGAAGCCGCATGAGATACGCAACATAGAGGATCCATCCCACAAATAACTCCTCTATATCCTAAAATGATTCAAAAATCATTTGAGAGCTTGCTCATAAATTAAACATGGAAACTGAAAAGCAGTAACCCAAACAATAAGTTGCACTATCCAGAATTGATCAAACTTTCAAGAGCTCTCGTGAATGCCAAACATAGACTAAAAAATATATTTGCAGAATCCCAGAAAACAGAGGAAAGTCATATCCAAAAAACTGAGATTTACTTAAGTTCACAATCACACCCTTTAAAATTTCATCTTTCATACATGAAAATTCCCCAGTAGACAAAAGAAAAAAAAACCATGCATGAATTTTTTATTGTCACTCATAAATGTGCATCCCTCACAAGGAGATGAAAGAATTTGTGAAAGATTTCCAAAAAGAATTCCCTTGAATGGCGACTCCACTAAAAGTTAGGTGTGTAGTCTAAGAAAACCCTTCCTTCCTTCCTTAGACAGGGGGAAAGGAAGGGACTGTTACATGCGGAAGCTTGCAGGTCAATCTACATCTGTTGACAGAATCTAGTCAACTGCACGATTCCAGACAGTTTGAAACGGCAAAGTGAAATGAAAATTTTCACAGTTTAGAGAGTATAGAGCGTTACAATCCACTAAAGACAACCCAAATACAACCCCCCCCCCACCCCCACCAAAAAGAAAGCATCTATTTGCTTCATCTCCTCATTGCAGAGAGGTATGCCTGGACTGGCATGTCCCCTCTTTGAGTAAAATTTCTTGACATTGGATCCCAGAAATTTGGGGCTTTTCATGTATTGGCAAAGTTTTGCTCAGCTCGGTCAGATTGGCTGACATTTATGCACTTTTGGACTTGAAATTTTGGGGATTCGCACAAAATTTGGTAAATTTCTGCATTTTTTGCCTATGTGGTGGCTGGTTCATGTACAAATAGTAGAGATTTATTTCTCGTTGAGAAAGGACAACAGTGTTTTTTGCTGGTTCAGCTTGTGCTTTTGCAGATTAGTGCATTTACTCTTGTGTTCGTGATAAAATGGCTGCAACTTCTTCCAGTTCAGACATCAAGAGTTTGATGGTGATCAAACGGTTTGATGGTCATGGCTTTGACCTTTGAAGACCGTATGCAAGGCATTTTGTTCCTAAAGGATTGTGAGGATGCTTTGTAAGAAGATAAACCCACACTAATGTCTGATGCACATTGGGCCAGAGTGAATAAAAAGGCTGTGGCTTACATAAAGATGGGTGTCACTAATGACATTCTGGCAGACATTAAGGGTTTAGATACAGGTTATGCAATATGGGAGAAGCTGAAAACTATCTATAAGATCACCACACCTGTTAATCATGTGCATTTAATGCACAAGTTGGTGAATATGAGACTAGATGAGTCAAAGCCTACAGCTGAGCACTTGAGTGCATTTATAGGGATTTTAAATCAGCTCAAAGATGCAAATTTGGACTTTGATAATAAGTTGAGGGCGATCTTTTTGATCATGACACTGCTTGACTCTTGCGAGACCTTGGTGGTTTCACTCAGCAATAACCCCAATCTCTCATATGATAGGGTGAGGGGTTCTATCTTGAATGAAGAAATTAGACGTATGTCTAGTGGAGAAGGCAGCAACTCAACTTATAATGTAAGAGGCAGGGTTGAAAAGAAAAAGAGTGACATTACTTGCTATCACTGTGGTGGTCAAAAGGACCACAAGAAACCTGATTGCAGGTACTACAAGAAGGAACAAGAGAAAAAGAAGAATGCAGGAGATAAAAAGAAGAAGGAAGAAAAGTCAGATGCATCGGAGACAACCAAAGGCAAAGAAAAGTCCAATGTGGCCTCTAGTGTGGTCATAGAGGATCTTTCAAATACAGAGGCTGATGTATTATGTGTAGTTGATTATGATGCCCTTGTATGTCACATGTAGGATATGCGAATTACCAAGGCTGATGTGATTGATGCACTCTTTCCAGTTGATGATGGTGTCACTCAGACTTGGATTGTAGACTCTGGTGCCTCTTTCCATATAACTCCTTGCTTGGAGTGTTTTGCTATGTTCAATGCACGCAGTTATGGAAAGGTATATCTTGGAAATAACCATGCTTGCAACATTGATAGGATTGGCACTGTACACTTGTCTTTCGACAATGGTCAAAAGCTTGTGTTGAAAGATATCAAATATGTACCTAGCATTAAAAAGAGTTTACTATCTATTGGTCAACTTGACTTGCATGGCTACACCACACTGTTTAGTGGTAGTTTGTGAAAAGTAAAAAAGGGTTCCATGCTAATTGCAAAAGAAACCAAAAAGGGCACTTTGTATTGTTTGCATTGTAAAGCCTTAAATGGCAAGTTTCTTGCAGTTGCTGAAATTTGCAGCCACTTGGAGTTATGGCATACTAGATTAGGCCATATGAGCCAAAAAGGACTTAATGTCCTTACCTCTCTGAAGAGGGTTAATGGAAAAGGCTCTAAAATTGACTTTTGTAATGAGTGTCAGTTTGGAAAGCAAATAAAAAATTCATTTTACTCTAGCGTCTCTCGTAAGTCAAATGTCTTGGACTTAGCGCATTTTGATGTATGTAGTATGCCCATGAAATCATTGGGTGGTGCTGGATATTTTATCTCCTTTATTGATGACTATTCCAAGAATATTTGGGTGTACTTGCTAAATAAGAAAAGTGAAATGTTTGCTGTTTTTAAAACTTTTCATACATTTGTGACCACTCAGACAAGTAAAAAGCTGAAATACTTGAGAACTAATAATGGGGGTGAGTTCACATCGACTGAATTCAAGTCCTTTTGTGACTTGCATGGTATTAAGAGAGAGCTTACAACCCCTTACAGCCCTTCTTCAAATGGGGTGACTGAAAGATATAATAGGACTTTATGTGAAAGAGTGCGGTGCATGCTGTCCACTGCTAATCTCGCTCATGCATTTTGGGGAGAGGCACTCAAAACCGCGGTTCACATTTGCAACCGCTCTCCAAACAGGTCCTTAAATAATGGCATCCCTGAGGAGGTTTGGTCTGGCAAATCGGCCTCATATGACCATTTACACATTTTTGGTTGTGATGCTTTTGTGCACGTTTAAGGATGAGTTGAGGAACAAACTTGACCCAAAATCCACCAAAGGCATTTTCATGGGCTATGGTGATGAGGGTGAATTTGGCTACATAGTGTGGTTACCTCAGTCCAAGAAAATTATTCACAGCCGTAATGTTGTGTTTAATGAGGCAAGATTACTGAAAGGTACTTTAGCCTCTAATGAAGATATGAAAAATGTGAAATTTCAAAGTTTACAGCCACCTATTACTTCAGAAAATGAGCCTCATGGTGCTGTACCACAGGCTGAAACTGATGATCAGCCAGTTATTTTTGAGCCAGATGATGATGGACAGCAAATAGAAGCACAAGGAGGTCATGGACAGCAAGATAGGCTTGCTGATTATGAAAATGCAGGTGCTGGAAATGAAAATGAAGGTGCTGTACAGCATGAACAGCATGCTGAAAATGGCTTAAAGAAGCAAATAGATGCTGAAAATAATATATCTCCAAATGTAAACCCAATTCCTGAAAATGTTGATCATTGGGTATGCAGATCTACACGCATATGCTCTTACTGCTGTATTAGACTTAGAGTTGTATCAAATGGATGTAAAAACAGCTTTCTTGCACGGTGGCATTGATGAGGAAATCTACATAAAACAGCCCGAGGGCTTTGTAGTTCCTAGAAAAGAGCAGATGGTGTGTAAGCTAAAACGCAGCTTGTATGGGCAGAAGCAAGCACCATGGCAGCGATACAAAAAGTTTGACACTTTTATGCTATCTCATGAGTTTACACGCAGCCATGCAGATCATTGCTTCTTGTATATGAAAAAGGATACAGATGGCAGCCCCATCATACTTGTTTTGTATGTGGATGATATGTTACTACCTGGGAAAAGAAAGACTAGCTTGGATGCTCTCAAAAATCAATTGAAATCATCCTTCTCCATGAAAGATTTGGGGAATGCAGAGCATATTTTGGGCATGAGGATTCGTAGAGATAGAATGAAAAATTGTTGTTTTTATTGGAAAGGTACTGGATAGATTTAACATGGCTGAAGCTAAGCCTTTTGGGGTACCCTTACCTCCTTCTCTCAAGCTTACCAAAGCCAACAGCCCAAAAGATGACGTGGAAGCAAATGCTATGAAGGGAGTTCCTTATACATTAACTTGTGGCACTCTTATGTATGCTATGGTTGCTACTCATTTAGACATTGCTCATGCAGTGGGAGTCGTTAGCAGGTTTATGTCAAATCCTGGCAAAGCACATTGGGAGGCTGTCAAGTGTATTTTTCGATACCTTAAGGGTACACAAAAAAAGTGTATTTGCTATGGGCAAGGTGCACTTAGTTTGCAAGGTTATTGTGATGCAGACATGGCAGGTGACTTGCACACTCGTAGATCCATCAGCGGGTATGTCTTCACAGTTGCTGGTGGAGCTGTTTCTTGGAGTTCCAGGTTGCAAAACATCGTTGCAGTGAGTACGACTGAAGCTGAATACATATCAACTACTAAAGCTTCTAAGGAAGCTATATGGTTGAGCAGACTTGCAGAAGATCTTGGCATGTCTATGGGTACTGCAACTTTGGGATGTGATAGCCAGAGTGTTGTGTATCTGGCTAAAAATGCGATGTATCATTCACGCACAAAGCATATAGATGTGCGATATCACTTCATCAAACAGACTCTAGAAGATGGTCAACTCATATTGACCAAGATCAAAATACAAGACAACCCTGCAGACGTTCTCACTAAAAGTCTAAGCAAAGCTCAACACGAGCAATGCATACGACTAGTGGGAGTTGGTTAGTTAGAGGTTTACATCTGATCTTTAAGTGGGAGATTATCGGGAATAAAGGCCCGGTTTAACCCTCCCGTGTATAACACACGCAAATTGTACATGTGAATGCACCCTTACGTGCCTTAAGTATAAATACATATTATTCTTTGTGTACCAACACATTTGTTGATACACTCTAACCGAATCGTACTTTCACTCTGCTCACTCTCTCTCCAGACGTCACACTCTCTCGCTCACTCCTCCTCGACTTCCATCTCTCTCAACTATGCTCTTCTTCTTCCAACATATTTTTCTCTCCTCTCAGCAGAAAAACAGCAAGAGAAATTATTATTCACCACATTATTTGACTTCATTGAGACAAACAGCAATTGTTCTATCAGTGACTTATTATTATTCATGCATCTATTTTCTCTCTCTTCACTTTGAAAATATTATATAATTGTTGATCATCACTCATGGCCAGCAATAATAATGATTTGTTGGGCATGCCTAGCGTTGATGACAACCTCAACGGCACCAATTACCCAATGTGGGCTTACATGATGCAACATGTTCTTGTTGTGTATTGCCAACAACACCGAGCAAAAGCCGCCTTCTCCAACACCGGCACCACCTCTCACTTCCACATCGCGAGGTGGCTCTCATGATGCTAAATCATCTTCTTCTTTGATGATGCCTCCCACTCAACATCAAATTCGATGGGGTGGTTGTGACGCCCAAACGTATGCCACCCTAATCGCTTTATTTGTGAAGAGAGCCATCATTCCATACATATGATCATGCAAGACATCCAAGGATGCATGGAAAAAGCTCCCATCATTATATCAAGTGCGTGTTGCTTACCTACATAAGCAACTGGAAGATGTTCGCATCGAAGAAGGAGGTAATATGGATGCCTATCTCACAAGCATCAAAGACCTTATTGAGCAATTATTAAATATTGATGAAGAAGTTCTTGATAAGCAGCTTATTTCCATCGCTCAATAATGGTCTACCGAAATCATTTCAAGGTTTTGCTACCACCTTGTGGGTAGTAACTATGGGTAACCAAGTTACCTACAATTTCGACCAAGTTGTGTCTCTTTTGTTGCAGGAAGAACAAAGCAATCTCAACCGCAATGCTACCATGGCAACTGAACAGGCCTTTTCCACCCATCATCGTGGAAAATCCATAGGCAAGCTAAAAAACAAGGTTGTTGGTCCAAAAACAGCAAACTTTCATGTTGGTTATCCTTCTTCCACCATTCCTACATTGAAGACACCTTTCCATGCAAATCCATCCTCTTCCAAACCTTCCAAGAGTCCAGTCAACAAAGCTAAGAGGTATAATTATTAAAGGAAGACAAGGCATGACATCATTGAATGTCGTAAGCACATTGCATCAAAAAAGAAGTAAAAGAAACCCGATCTTGCTCTTACACACGAGATCTCAAACTATTCTCAGTTTAAGGATTATACTTTTTTCATTCAATGTTAGTATAATCCTTCTATTCATGATACTTGTTTTTCCATTACTGATGTGGCTTCTACTTGGTATTTCGACAATGGTGCATCTAAGCACATCACCTCTTGCTGAACATTATTCTCATCTCTCTCTGATGTATGTAAGGGGGCTATAGTTATGTGTGCTAAAAATGCCTTTTATGCAGTTAAAGGCATTGGACATGTGCAAGTTGTCTCCGTCTTGGGCACTCCTTTGACATTGCATGATATTCTCTATGTGCTCGGCATCAAGAAGAATCCTATCGCCATTTCAGCCATTGCTACTTCTAGGTTTCGCGTCATTTTTTACGGCCCTAGATGTGTGTTATATGATGATCAAATTTCTTCTTCCATTGTCATGACAAGCACCCTCACTAAAGGTCTGTATCGTCTTGATACTTATGATCAGGAACTTGCTGAAAATCCTATTGGCAATGCCTTATTAACAAAGGAATCTTTTTATGATAAACATTTATGGCATCAAAGGCTTGGCACATAAACTATCAAGCATTGATGAAGCTTCAGTTAGAGAATATGGTCAAAGATCTTCCAAAAATTCACTTACTATCAAATCACATTTGTGAAGGTTGTTTACTTGGTAAGATGCATCAATTCTCCTTTCCTAAGGATTCTCATGTTCATTCGCCATCTATTTTGCATTTCCTTCATAGTGAAGTTTGTAGTCCTATGTGAACCAAATCCATTGGTGGATTTTTATATTTTGTCACATTCATAGATGACAAATTCCGATTTACTTCGGTATATGGGCTGAAATCTAAGTCTAAAGTCTTCTCTTGCTTCAAGACTGTTATTGCTATGGTGGAAAACCAAAGTGGCTTTCGCATTCGGACCCTTTGCACCAACAAAGGGGGTGAATATCTTTCCAAACAGTTTTCATAGTAGCTTGCATCATCAATGCACCATTCCTTACTCCCCACAACAAAATGGAGTAGTGGAGCAGAAGAATAGGTCACTCATGGAGATGGCAAGATGCATGCTAAAGAGTAAGAATTTACCTAATTCCTTTTGGTCCGATCCTATTCTATGTACCGCTTATGTTTTGAACAGATGTCTCACAAGAGCTTTACGCGCCATCACTCCTTATGAAGCATGAACTGGCTCCAAGCCTTCTCACTCTCATATGAGGACTTTCAGATCATTGGCATATGCTCATGTGCCTTCTCAAAAAAGGCATAAGCCTGATGACAAGGCTGTTCGTTACATTTTTATCAAATATAGTCCTGAAAGTAAAGGGTACCGTCTTTATCAACCCCTAAGCAGAGATATAATCTTTGCTGAAAATCCTTCTCAGCCCTTGTTGGACTGTCAAAAACAACCTACTATTGATGCTTCAGACATCTTTGTCAACCTAGTACCACTTTTCCATAGTTCCATGGCTGATCCTTCTTCTCAGCCTTCATTTCCATCATCTACAGATACATTACAGCAGTCTATTCAGCCTGATTTACAGCCACAACAGCATCATGATACCTTGTTTGAATAGTAGCCCCCTATTCTAGATCAATTGGAGCATACAAGGGCTGAAATTCAGCAGCCTAAAAGAGTCCCTCACTAGCCGTAGACACTCTTCGGGACAGCAAACAACCTCTTCCTTCGGCTGCCTGTACACGAGCCTCTACTCGCAAAGATCAAGATAATCTTCTTGGATGTGCATTGGTGGCAACAACATGAAATGAAGAACCTTTATGTTATAAATATGCTTTTTTAGATGATCATTGGGTGGAAGCAACGAAGGCTGAGATTGATTCCATCCATCAATATGACACTTGGGAGAAATGTGACTTGCCTCATGGCAAGCGTGCTATAGGTACCAAATGGATTTATAAGATTATAAGAAAATCAAATGGTTCTATTGACAGATACAAAGCCCGCCTTGTTGCCAAGGGCTATGCCCAACAGCAAGGAATCGACTTTGAGGAGACTTTTGCCCCTACCTCTTGCATTACTACCATCAAGAGTATTATTGCCCTTGCTGCCCACTTTCATTGGAAGGTACATCAGCTGAACATCAAGATGGCATTTCTCCATGGATATCTCACCGAAGAGGTATATGTCTCTCAGCCTCCAGGATTTGCAGTTAAAGGCTCTGAGCACAAAGTCTCTGGTCTCAAGAAGGCTTTGTATGGTTTAAAGCAAGCTCCGTGGGCTTGGTACGCCCACACACATTCTCATCTATTGCATCTTGGATTTCAAAATAGCCCTACCGAGGCTACTCTTTACATCCAACATTAGGAATCTGATTTTATTATTCTTGTACTTTATGTTGACGACATACTTGTCGTTGGGACCAATGCTGGTCAAATTGCAGTATTTAAGGTCGATTTACAACAAACATTTGCCACGACAGCTCTTTTAAGCTAAAAATGCATTAACCTCACTTAAACAGTCCCAAAACATGCTTAATTAATGAATAAAACCTCTTACCCATGATCCTAGAGAGTTTCTGTGTCCCACATGCAAAACCCTAATTTGGGTGTCCCAAACTTTCTATAAATATGCATGTAGCCCACCACTCTCCCTCCATCTCGTTTCTGCAGGTTTCAGGAGCCGTAACTCTGTTGCCCACACCCATTCACGAAGGACATCGCGGTCAAAGCTTCCACCAACCACCTCCTACCATCTGGCGCTAATTCCAGCCTTCCTCGCATACTTGCAATTGTCACCAAGTTCTTGGAGTTGTCACCTACAGTTCAGTGTTGTCGCCTATAGTTGGTGGATGTCGCCATCAGCTAGTTGCTATCGCCATTATCTTCTCTCTCCTCTAAATGTTGTGTTTTGGATTTCTAGCTGCCGCCTTGACATTCTCTCACCACTATCTATTGTGTTTGCACCTAACAGCTGTCGTGCAAATTTTCTCTCTTCTCAGGTACCTGCCTTTTTACACTTTCTCTCTTGTGCATTGCCGTTTGCATCGAATCCATCTTTTCTTGACTGCATTTGTTGGTGTTCAGCACTCGAAAACTGCCTTTGCTGCCATTCAGAATCCATTCGGAGTACGACACACTCTATAGCTCATAACCTCTGCCTTGATCCCAAAGACATGAGAGTTCGAGGTTCAATATTCACCGCATAGTGTGTTTGATGCATGAGCATTGTATATTCATTATTCATTCACTTTATCATTCATTCTATTCACTATCTCTGAGTTACCCTAATCCTAACCCTGACTGTGTTGTGAGTTTATTAGTCTATGCTTCGTCATATGACTAGTTTTGTGCTTTTTGCATTTAGAGCATTTATTTACACAGTATTAGAGCTAGGTACTCTCTAAGAAACCTTAGCCTTTCATCAAAAAGCTCATTCATGAAAGCAAGAACAACAGAAAGGTCAAATGACTTCGAACACATTCACAACACCGCTTCAATCTCCACAACCAAACATGGACAAAAATTATCAAGACTAAGCCTCCTAGCTTGCTACTGCCCGATAGGCAGAGAACCATCAACCTATCATGGAGTCCACAGACCATATTAGATTTTTGCCGTTGAGTATGATCTCATCTTTATTCATAGGGCTCAGCATGAGGTTGAAGGTAAGCTTGAGATTTCTCCTTTAGATTTGGTGCATAGAACTAATGAACTTGCAAGACCTTTGAAATCTCCACTGCGGACCAGGCCATCCACAAGTGGAACGTAGCTCGGATTACACATCACTTCCACAGTACTTTTCTCCAATGCTAGGTACAAACCCTATTATTTCAGATTCTATGCCAACTGATTCTGTATTTTCTATTGGATCACGAGATACTCATCAAGAAGGAACTCTTTAAAACAAGCTTTGGTTTGTGAGTATGAGGAAGATAGATATTTCTTTATGAACTCAAAACTAGGTAGGAAGCTAAAAGAAGAACTTGTAAGTATCCCTACCCTTCCTTTTCCTTCAAATGATTTTATTTCTCATGGTCAATATGAAGTAGGTGCATCTCCATCTAATCCATTTAATGGACAAAAGGAACCAACGATGTTTTCCACAACAACATCCATCACAAATCCATCTGGGCTCCCACCAATCCCTCCCTCATCTTCTGTTGTACCTTCCTTTCTGCTTCCATTAAGTGCACCACATTATTCACCACAATGCACCACACCGGGGGGGTTCTGCACATTTAGACACGGCCTTTAGGACCTCTACAAACCCATTTTCGGGTGGTGTACCTATAATGGGGACTCAACCTCCCACACACACACTTTGTGGCTATCCCTCTGAGAGTGCATCCTAGACATGCTCGAGTGTGGATCGTTTGGTATCGCAGTTTGCCTCTATGGCATTACCTAGTGCACCATCCGATCATTCTACAGTGCCTCAACCGACATTTTGACAAGGCTATTGTGTCCCAATGCCTCCACCTACACTTATGGTATCATATGGACCTATGCCCTAATCTATGCCCGTTTCGGTTTCTCTGCAACAATCAGCACTCATTGGACATCAGCAACCTATTTCTGCCCATCCACCTTTACCCCCTCCTACTTATCCACCACCACCACCACCATCTTATCCCATCTATCCATCTTCACAAACACCTCATGGTTCTAGTTCCTCATCCACCAAGCATGCATTTGATGACAAGACTCGTTTCAATGGGTCAAACTACACGGCATGTCTTAGACTCTTAGAACCTATGGGATTTAGTGCAAGGGTTGGAACCCCAACCTAATCCCACTCTTGTTCCATACAAGGTCGCGATGGAAGGCTCGTAACACCTTTGCTATTATCGAGCTTATGCAGGGCTTGTTGCCTAAGTTTCACTCTCAGCTTCACCATTTTGACTTAGCATCCGAGCATTGGGCACACTTGACTGACCACTATGTGGCTCGAGATAGGACCCCTTACATCAATTTGGATCATGAGCTCCAAAATTTCAAAATCACAAACAAGGATGACTTGGAAGTCAAGTTGGCAGAGTATCAACGTCTCCTTGCCGAGTTCACAATCACTGGGGCTCCTAAGTCCTCTGACAATAAGGTTACCCTATTCCTTAACAAGCTGCCAAGAAAATATTTCCATTTTGTGTGACAGGTGATTTCGCAGCCTTAGATACCCAAATTTTATGAGTTTGGGTGTCAACTTTTGTGTTACGCACGATTCAATAAATTTCATGACACGTCCTTGATAGAGAGGGTTCTAGTTGCATCTTCTCAGGGGGGGGCAACAAGGCAAGAGTACACAACACTCAAACTAATATCAATATCAAAATAGGGCTAGTGAATCCCAAGGAACTAATCAATCTATACTCAAATCCGAATGGCAGAATGTATCTAAAAAGAATAGATATCATCAACATTGTCAAAGGTTGGCCACTATGAATACGAGTGTTACTCTAAGGCAATAGGCACGCACATAGCCCAAAGAATCGGACCCCCACACCCCAATCAAGTAACCCCCAACAAGGGAAGCAAGGTGGTGGCACCGTCAACAGGGCAATGGAGAGGCCAGATTCACACTGCCACCAGTCCGTCATCACAGTTGGCAAACTACTCAACTCTAGAGGGTTGGTTTGATTGGTTTGCAAAGGCCCACATCGTCTCCTCCTTAGAGACATTGGATGAGAGTCTTGTTCACATCTGCGAGTTGCCTCCTGATGAGGTGCCTGCAAAGACCCGCTTGTCACAGCCGAGCACGTCAGTACATGTTTGCCTTATGGACAGTGGAGCTACACATCACATGACTTCTAGAGTGAACATTTTTATTTCTCGAGCCCCTACAGCCGGGAGTGTCCACATAGGAAACAACTCCTCGGTCAAGATTCAAGCCCAAGGTCATATCAGTTTTCCCACTGAACTAGGTCCCAATCTTGCTTCGCTGGATGATGTCTATCATGTCCCCTAGCTTGGGGTGAACTTGTTGTCTGTTTAGCAACTTTGTCAATTGGGGCGAGCAATTTTCTTCACAGCAACCACAGTCGAGGTCCTAGACTCTCACACTAATTTAGTGATTGCTTGAGGCATTGGCACAGTCTAATGGCCTTTACCACATGACACACTTTCTTACCAAGCCGACTGCCGATGTTTTGAAGTTCCATCACTTCCAAGCTTTGGCCACTACGTACGCAAGAGCCTACGAGCTCTAAGCACCTTTGGCATTTTTGCTTAGGATATCTAGGCTACGACTCTCTTCACGCCAGGGGATGGTTGAGGACCTTCCACACCTAAAACTCTCTCGAGAGGTATGCAAAGCATGTCAACTAGGTAAGCAGCATCATACACCCTTTCTTCAACAATCTATCACTCATGCTGTGGAACCCCTTAGGCTCATTCATGTACATCTTTGTGGTCCCACATCCGCTACTACCTAAATGGTGCATTGTACTTCTTCTTGATAGCAGATGATTTCTCTAGATACATGAGGGTATACTTCCTCAAGCACAAATCTGATGCCTTTACTTATTTCAATGCTTGGGTGCTGCTGGTTCATAACTAGATTGGTCATCATGTGGGTACTATGAGGAGTGATTCTGGTGGCGAGTTTACCTCTCATGAGTTTTCTGAGTTTCTACATGAGCACGGCATGCATGCCAGCTCACTTCTACCAACTCCACTACACAGAATGGAGTCAGAGAGCGTAGAAACTGGACTAACCCAAATATGACACACTCTCTGCTATTTGTAGCACAACTCCCTGTGAGTGCCTTTAGGTGAAGGTTGTTAACACTTCAGTGTACATCCTCAACCAATGCCCGACAATGGTGGTCCCTAACAAGACTCCGTACAAGGCATCCTTTGGCTCTCGGCTTGTTATTTCTCACTTCAGAGTTTTTGATTGTCATGCTTATATGCACACTCCTGATGACAAGATAGGAAAGCCTACCCCTCGAGCAGATCTCTTGATCTTTGTGGGCTATTCTTCTAAAGCAAAAGCCTATCGTTTGTTCAATCCTTATATGAACAAGGTGATCATTCATAGAGATGCCGTCTTTGATGAGAGGGACATAGTACAATCCTCTGCACTCGTTTCTTCGTCCTCACCTTCACTCACATCATTTGAGATCGTGCCTACTGAGCCGTGTCTACTACCTGCTCTTGACCTTCTTGCAAATACTTCAGCTACCAAGCTTTCTTTGCAAGACCCGTTACCTCATTACCAATAGATTATGCGGGATTCGGGGATCCTTCCATCGGAATTCAGAAGGTCCTAGAAGGTCTGCTTGGCTCACCTCTCAAGCTTCATATACATCGTTGTTTACAACTGATTACATTGCACATTCTAAGCCAAACAATTGATAGGAGACTCTTTAGGGTTCTCTATGACATGAGGCCATGGAGAAAGAACTAGATAGTATTGATCGAAATGGGACTTGGACATTGGTGGATCGTTCTCGTCACAAGCCGGTCATTGGAACGAAGTGGATCTTTAGAACCAAGCTAAAGGCTAATGGTACTTTAGACAAATATACGGCTCGTCTTATAGTGCAAGGTTTCAAGCAACAGCACAGCATTGACTATGAAGAAACCTTCCTACCTACTACTTGGCTAACATCATTTCGTCTGTTGATTGTGCTCGTCGCTCACCACAGTTGGACTATCTATTAAATGGACGTCAAAAGTGCCTTTCCAAATGGTTATTTGGATAAGGAAGTCTATGTGGAGCAACCTCTTGGCTTTTCTTCCGCTAACAGGACTAACAAGGTATTTCACTTGCGCAAAGCTCCTTATGAACTGAAGCAAGCGCGAAGTTCTTGGTATCACAAGATAGACAAGTTCTTACAGACTCATGGATACCATTCTACCCCCTATAATCCAAATATATACGTGCGCACCACTAGCGCACGGGTCAGCTATATCCTGCTCTATATTGATAATATACTACTCACTAGCTCAGATTTTGCACCTCTAGTAGAAATTAAGGCAAAGATTTGTGCTACCTTTCAAGATGACGGACTTAGGATTATTGTCTTATTTCTTGGGAATGGAGATTGTTAGATCCGAGGGAAGTATCTTTCTGTCACAACAGAAGTACGCCCTACAACTAGTGAAATAGTATTGCACTAATCAAACACAACCAGTGGCCACCACGCCTCTAGATCCCACTGTCCATTTGCACAAGGATACTTCATATCAACCTTTTGATACTCATATCTATCGTTCTATTGTAGGAAAATTACTCTAGTTTATTCATACTAGGCCAGATCTTACATTCTTAGAGTTAGTTTGCTTAGTCAATATTTTAATGCAGCTAGAATGTCTCATTGGATTGCTTGTCTTCATGTGTTAAGATATTTAAGGTGTACCTATCATTTTGGACTAACTTATGGTCATGGTTTATGCTTACAAGGGTACACTGATTCTGTTTGGGCAGGGGATCCCAATACCCTCATGACGGCTACCTCTACATCTTGGACACGGCACCCATCTCTTGGGCCAATCGTAAGCAGGAGATGGTGGCGGCTTCCATGGCCAAGGCAGAGTATTGAGCTCTCTTTGATGACACTACAAAGGTCGTCTATCTGAGAAACTTGTTGGCTGCACTTCAGGTCCCTTGTGAGTCGCCTATAGTTGTCTACTGCAACAACCAAAATGCCATTGCCCTTGCGGGGAATCCTATCATTACCCCTCCGACATGGCACGGAGCAGTTCATTACCATTTCACCAAAAAGTAGGTTGAGCTAAGCACTATTCGCCTAGAGTTTGTGACGTCAAGCAATAATTTTACATATATTTTGCCCAACACGGCCAACTGGCCAGTTTCCCAATATCTTCTACCATGGATCATCTTCGGTACACCCTCTTCTACTTCTTCAGATTGATAGGGAGAGGGTGTTTCCCTCTTACTTCTCCTTCCACTTTGAGAGATGGTTTCCTTCTCTTGATAGTAATAGTGATAATGTTTACAGCCTTTCACTTTCAAGCATTTATTTATTATGTATTATGTATTCTGGACATTTCTAACTTCATCTGCATTGTCAAAATGGTGTGATTGTAAAAGAACACTTGGACAAGTGAACAATTCCCATGCGAGGGTACTGTTCAAGTGGCACCGTTGCATCGCATTATACATGAGCATGAATATTTGCATCCTCCTTTGCATTACCCCATGCATCGGCATTCTGTTCATGTAAATATACATCTATGCACATTTATCCCTTTTCAGTCACCTTTGGAGTGGTCGACTTTGGATCCACCATAATCATGGCATTGCATATGGCAATCTCTGAAGGCACTACTTTTCCTATACTTGCATACTAGCTTTGCTTATCTTACTTGCTTTCCCGTTTTGCCTCTCTCTCTATATATTCTCCATATGATTGGTGCACACACACACTGTCACGAACATGCCATGATCAAGTGTACGGATTAATTCTTGCTCATTCCATATGAATCCACACCCCATGCAAACACACCCTTAATAGGACATCCTTGAGCCAACCATACAAACCTACCCTTGCCATGTCATCATAGAACCTTCTAGAAGATATGCCATGTCATCGTCTACATCATCGATGATGCCATCATGGAACATTCTAGATCTTTAGTCCCCCTTCAACACTATAAACGGAGGGGCTTGCCACAGAGCTCCTCAATCTTGCCAATACCAGTCTTGGGAGCTCAAGGAGTCAAGACCTCCAAGTAAGTAACCTGGAGTTCCTATTCCAGTTCTTGTCTAGCCATGGTACCTAGTCTTCTCTTGTCTTCCATTATACAAATGTTGTCTTATCACCTTGTAATCTCATAGTACGAGATCTTGTCTAGTACTGTCTTGTATCTTGTTCATTCCCATCAAGGGAAATCTTGTAATTCTAATATCTTGTATCCATACCTATAGTCCCGATTTGTGGGATCCTTCAAATCCTATTGAGTCCTATTGTTTATACCTACAATTCTAGGTTGTAGGATTTTCCGTATCTTGTTAAGTTATCATTGTACCTTGTTCCCCTACGTAGGATTATCTTGTAATCAAAATTCTTGTAACAAATCTTGCATCTAGTCTAGCCTCTCGAGCATAGTCTAGTGCTCCCATAACACGCACTTAGAATCCCTAGGCATTTCTAGTGGTGTATGGGATTGTTATTTGCTTGTTGCATGAAGGTAGTGGGGCCATCCATCCTTATTTTTCCCATACTTCAAGGCATAGTGACTCAATGGGATAAAAAATGATTTGAAACCATCACCTAATGCAAAAACCAAGAAAAAAGAAAAATCAAAAAGTCCATTCTTGATTCCATCCGCCTTTGCAGGACTTGGTAGGCCCCTGGCTAGCCGACGAGCACCCTTGGTCCAATGCCTTGGCCTCTCTGGGGTGATCACTTGGATTCCTTTGATATAATAACCATCGACTCTATAGTCTTGGTAGGTCACTGGGCAGTCAACATGCACCCTTTGCCCAATGCCCTAGTTACTTTGGGGTGGAACGCCTTGGCATAAGAGAAACTATATATCAAGGGCTTATTTCTCATGGCTCAATTTTGGGCTTGAGAGAGGGTGTTGAGCTTAAAATGCATTAGCCTAACTTAAACAGCTCCAAAACATGCTTAATTAATGAATATAACCTTTTATTTAAAAAGACACCCGATCCTAGAGAGTTATTGTGTCCCACAAGAAAAACCCCAATTTGGATGCCCCAAACTTTCTATAAATATGCATGCAGCCCACCACTCTTCCTTAATCTCATTTTTGCAAGTTTTAGGAGCCGTAACTCTACTGCCCATTACCCTGTTCGTGGAGGACACTAAGGTCAGAGCTTCCACCAACCACCTGCTACCATCTAGCGCATGATTCCAACCTTCCTCATGGTTTGCAACTATCCCCAGGTTCCATGAGCTATTGCCTACAGTTGGGTATTCTCGCCTACAATTAGCAGTTGTTGCCATCAGTTGGTTGTTGTCACCATCAGCCGGCAGCTATTGCCATCATCTTCTCTCTCCTCTAAATGCTACATTTTGGGTTTCTTACTACCACCCTGACATTCTCTCACCACTATCTACTACATTTGCACCTAATAGCTATCGTGTAGATTTTCTCTCCTCAGGTACTTGCGTTTTTAGTCTTTCTCTCTCTTGCCCTGCCATCTGCATCACATCCAGCCTTCCTCGTATGCATTTGCTAGTGTTCGACACTTGGAGACTGCCTTTGCCACAATTTGGGATCCATTCAAAGTACGACACACTCTACAACTTATAATCTCTACAATGATCCCAAAGATATGAGAGCTCGAGGTTTAGTATTCACTGCATAGTGTGTTTGTTGCATAAGCACTGTATATTTATTATTCATTCACTTTATCATTCATTGTGTTCATTGTCTCTGAGTTACCCTAACCCTAACTGTATTGTGAGTTTATCAATCTATGCTTTGTCATACGATTGGTTTTGTGCTTTTTGCATTTAGAGCATTTCTTCACAAGATCTTGGTCTTGACACAATCTAAGTATATTGGACAACTTCTTCAGCATTTTCAGTCTGAGGATTGTAAACCCATGTCTACTCCCTTGGAGCCTAATTTTAGATTCACTTCTATTGATGGTAGTGGATCCTTTGATACTACTTTATATCAACAGGCTGTTGCATGCTTGATTCATCTATGTCACACAAAGCCTGATCTTCAATTTGTTGTCTCCCAGTTGAGCAAATATATGTGCACCCCTTCACTACTTCATTGGCAAGCAGTGAAGCATGTTTTTGGGTATCTTAAAGGCACCCATGATCTTGGTCTTTTCTGCAAGGATGATTCTTCACTCTCTTTGCATGGATATTCTGTCAATGACTGGGTTGGATGTTCAAATTCTCGTATCTCTCATAGTGGCAACTGCTTCTTCTTGGGTACATCTCTTGTTTGTTGGTTCAACAAGAAACAAACTACGGTTGCTACTTCTAGTTGTGAAGCCGAGTACAAAGCAGCGTTCATAGCCACAATGGAGTGTGTTTGTCTCTACAAGTTAGTTGCACATCTTCATGTACACCAGACAACTCCGACACTTATCTACACTGACAGCCAGAGTGCTTTGGCCATTGCACAAAACCCAGTGTTCGTGAGCAGGTGTCAGCTAGAGAAATAGAGTTGTCTTACATACCCACTAAAGACAACATGGCAAATCTTTTCACAAAGACTCTTCTTCAACCAAAGTTCCAAGCTTTTCAGCAACCCTTGAACTTGATTCCATTTGTTCCATGATCTGTCATGCTCTGTATTGCCATAGGTTGCTATATCACTTGGATAAACTTGTGCAACCATGACCTTATATTTTCTTTCATTTTCTAAGATTTTGCTATTTTTCCTAGATCAGTCCGTCCATTTCATGGAGGGGACTTTGTAGGTCATCACATGGGCTACGCATTGATGCCCTTTGATCCATGATCCGCGCTTTCTAGGCATTTAAACTATCATTAAATGCAATTGTTGCCTCTAGTGTCCTAGCACTAAGTGACACTAGGGTTAGGGTTTCCTATGACAGTTAAGCCATTAGGGTTTCACATTTTATTAAAGACACTTTGTGTCTCATTTTGCACAAGTGTGGTATTATTCAGAGTGATCGCCTAGAGCGTTGTACTCTCTCTCTCTCTCTCATTAATTCATTACTTCTCATTTGTGATCGCATATTGTTGAGCATCGATTAATTCTTTCATTCTCATTCATTTTTCATTAAATTAATCGCACAATTACTTCACGCTTGGGCCAACTGAAGGTACAGTATTAAAGGGTGGCATTCCCCCTAATGATGCACCAAGAGGTGTAGGGATTGGAGAGTAGATAGATGGTGGGATAGAGAAAGAGAAAGTATTAGGAGCGAAGATGGAAGATCCAACCCCTAGTGTGCTTTGAGCGGAAGTGGAATGTAATCCCAGATTTTGGAATAAAGATGTAAGTAGATCACAATGTGGAGAAGATAGTGGTAGGATTGAAGAAAGTTGAGAAGTGTGGTTTATATGCTCAAATGAAACAGATGGTAGAGATATACTTGATGAAGGATGTCTACTTTGAGAGCCTCCTCTATTAAAGTTAGCATATTGGAAACCATCCAAATCCTACACACCAAAAGAAGCAAAAGAGGGTTTTGGCTCATACAACTCAAAAGGGTTATATGAACCTCACACAAGGCTTAGCTATGATGAAGGGGATGGATCGCCAGACGTGCCGAATGTTGTGGTCTCTCCACCATCAAAGAGGTAGCCAATCTCACCAATCGGTCCAGATGAAGTAGTAGCACTCGTTGAAGGAGTGTAAACCAAATTGTATATGATATGCAAGTACTTCTCAAACACTTCATCTATAAGATGATCAAAATGAGAAAAAGAAGATGGTAAAGGTGAAGGTGTATCTATCTCCTCCTCAAGACCATAGTGCCTTCTCAGAGCCTCCAATGATGGAGATTCTTAATAGGGCGTCATAGGATCCCTACAAGAAGGTGCCTAAGACATTGTGAGTCAAAATCGAGTCACGTATGAGTCTCGCACAAAGACTAGCCTCCACAATCACTGAACGATACTCTTTAGAATAGCATCTGCTCTAATACCATGTGAAGATATGCTAGGGTTTGTGCTGAGCAAACATAGGATGTATGACCAAGATTGAAACACAAAGACTCGAACAGAGATAAGAAAAACTCAAACCCTAAATGCTAAACGCAAAACACAAAATGCAAAAACTCAAAACTCAAACACAAAGAGAAGAAACTTTGAAGTGAATGAATCTTGTAAATGAATGTAAGAGTGTACAAAATGCCCAAGGGCACAGCAATGCAGTGTTAGAGAGTGACATCCACTGAAGATGGATCCCAAGTACACTAACCACCAATCGGAGATGAGGGAGTGCTGAATAATGAAGGGTAGCAGGCTGGTCACCAAAACACAGCAATCCGAGGCTGAACCAAGTAAATGCAACAGTGTACCAGCAGAGGAAGGCTGAAAGCTGATCACCCAAGGCAAAGAACTATCAGGCGATAACATAAGAGATGTTTGCTGATGTAGACGGCCTGCTGGACAGCAAAAACTCAAGTACTACAACAGTCGCCTGGTGGGAGAGACAGCAACAGCCTGTCGCCTAGCACCAAAAGCTAAAAACGCAAGCTTATCGAGTGCTATGATGATGCAACAGATGTTGACCTCCAAACAGCAAGGTGATGGCTGAAAACAAGCCACCTAGGGCTGGATAGTGATGGGCTGCAGTCGGTGTTGGCTGGACAGCAGTTTGTAGGTCGTTGATGGCTGAAATCTGCACGATAGAGTGAGAAACCTGCACCAAAGGATGAGGCTGAATGGTGGGCAGCCTATCTATTTATAGATGTTGAAGGGTACCCCAAAATTTAGGATTTTGAGGGACCACTGAAACTCTCTTACACCACACACCAAATTTGCATTTTTCACTAATTAAGCATGTTTTGGGGCTATTTAAAAATGCCAATTAGTTGTAAAGCGTATTTTAGCTCAACACAATCTCCATGGGTGCAAGATGAGATGGGCAGAGTTCATATAGGAATTTGACTTCAAGATTAATTATAGAAAGGGCACGGGCACAACTAATATGGTTGGCAATGCCATTAGTCGAATACCCGCAGCTAATGCCTTATCCTTCTCTGAAATTTCAACTTATCTGTTTCTCTCAAGGGGCATTACCAAAATTATCTTCACTTTGGTAAGATCTTGTTAACAGTCATGTTTGCCATGCCTTGTCATCTCCTGCATGTGAGCCTCAGTTTGAGTCAGACGAGGACTTTAGGAGCTCTGACTTGTCTATCACTTAATTTGACAGAGGAGGTAGCTCATTCTAGAGCACTCACTTTATTGCATTTCAGTGCATTGTCTCCTTCAGTTGGGATTTTATGTGCATTTCCCAGGGCAGTTTCTGCATTCTTCAGCTTGCCTCACCTGCCGGACATTGTCCATCTTTTCGGGATTTTTCTGAGCATTACTGGCAATTTTACCAGCATTAAATGCTAGTCAGACATATTTTTGAGACATATTTTTTACCTCAAATTTCAGGTCGGCCAGTTTTTGGGTTTTTTGGCTATTTTTATAGTCATTTCCCACTTGGCAATCAATTGTATTATCTTCCCTCCTTCCTAGGCAAGTGCACACTCCGACTCCGTCATCTTCGTCCGTCTTTGGTGCTGCCGTCATCATCAGCCTAATCTGGTGCCCTCACTGACGCTCCAGGCTGCGTGCAAGGGCTGATCAATCCACAGTTTTGTATTCAGCATTCATTGCAATCAGTGCAATATTTCTTCCTTCATTTTCTACTTCCTCTCTCTCTCTCTCTCTCTCTCTCTCTCTCTCTGTGTGTGTTTGTGTTCCTTCTGCCGTTGCGCACTCTCACACAGTATCAGAGCATGGTATCATCACCTAACTAAGAGCACGGAGGAGAGCTTCCATTGCAGAGGAGGACACCATCAAGTGCAGCCCTTCTTCCATCCTTTCCAGCCCTTGGCGATGCTGTCCAGGCTGAAACGCAGCCTTCCATACCTGCATTTTGCTGTTTTGCAGCATCAGGAGGAGTAGGCGACAATTCTCTAGGTGTTTGCAGCCTGTGTTTGCATCAAACGCAGCCAACAGGAGGTCGTCCACATCAGCAGAGGAGGAAGCGTCATCATCTAGAGGATAGGTGACAGTTTTTCTCTCCAAGCGGCTGCATTTTCTCTCTCCTCTTGCAGGTGACAGCATCTTTAGGGTCTTTTCTGACATGGGAGGCTCCATCTTGAGTGTGTGTTGGTTGCAGATTGTTCGGTGTTTTGTAGATATACATGAAGATGTCTTATCACTAGTTCTTTGCTGACTCAAAGGATGAGGTCTCTATTCCTTTCTCTGAGAGACGAAGAAATCTTCGTGCTAGTTCACGTGACAACCAGAGGTCATCTAGCCCGATTGTACGTGATCCCTCTCATCCCCACTCTCTTCATGTTTCAGAAAAGGCTCGTTTTGCTGGCCTTCATATGCCTTCCATGGCACCCTCTATACAGGTGTCCGTACTCCATTCTTTGCCCAAAGAAGACTAGCTTGATGGTTCCAACTACTCACTTTGGTTGTGTAAGGTGGAGTGTATCATTGATACCTTCGATCTTTGGGAGTTTCTTACCCACCCTATTCCCCGTCCAGTGGAGGATTCCACCGTTGGATCATCGATGGACCGTGCGGCCTTATGGGATCGGCTCAACTCACGAGCTCGATCTTTACTCTTTATGAGTTTACAGGATTCTCTCCTAGTGCATGTGCGCAGGTTGCGGAAAGTAGCGGAAGTGTCGACAAAGCTTGCTTCTTTGCACCATCAGACAACTTTTGCCCATCGGATTGTGAACACACCCTTAGCACACTTGTACTTTCATATATATATCTATCTAAAAACCTAAAGAGGTACACTCATGATTGTACCCACAAGTCGTGCTCACTCTCCTCACTACTCTCTACTCTACTCTCTTGTGCTATGTCACTACAAACTGGTATCAGAGCACGCAAGGAGTGCACACTTCTTGAGATGCCAGGCGTGAGCAAGGTGAGGAGGCGACTGCCAAGGTGACAATTCCAGGTCGCGAGCAAGTAGGCGAGATAAGTCGAAGGCAGGCTCGTGTGCAAGAGAGGCAGTCAACAGGTGCAGGAGAGTACGACAGGCAACAATTGTTGCAGGTCGACGGGGCAACAATCGTGACTCCTAGAGTTGTTGCTAGAGAACAGGCGACCTAAGCGACGGGTCAGGCAGCTGATGCGCTGCTAGGCGAACAGGATACGACAATCACGCAACTAACGGCGTGTGTGGTGGGCGACAGGACTGCGAGCTGACAACACGCTAACAAGTCAACACGTCGAGTCCGACGGACAGACTCTCTTTTTCGTCATTTTTGCCAAATTCTTACAATTTTTCCTCTGTCACTACGGAGTGTTCGCACGCGTATGCACAAAGTTCAGATTTGTGCAATCTTGGCCCGGAAATTTGGGGATTTTCCCGGATTTGGAGATTGTGATGCAGAGAAAGACCACTTGTCTCAGAAATTATGAGAATTTGAAATTTTGCCTCCGACATTTGGGGCATTTCATGTACATGCAAGAATTGGGCTGAAATTTATCCAATTTCTCGACATTGATGCACATTGGACCCCATGCAATTTGGGGCTTTTGCTATTTGGGCAAAATTGTACACCGTTTGGTAATTTTATGTACATGTGGGTTTAATTCCATGCAATTAGCACTTAGAAAAATTTGGGGGTTTTGCTGAAATTGCTCTATTCTGGCAAAATTAACATGTTCTATGCATGTCAGAGACAGTGTAAATGTATGGTTGATGCTTTGAGCACAAAAATTTTGGGGCTTTTGACCGTGTGTGTCAAATTTTGTGCCCATGGGTGCATGTGCAATAGAAATTGCAGCTAAAATTTGGGACTTCTCATGCAATGTGATGTATTTGCCCTTGAAACAGCTGTAATCAGTTGTGGAGTGCTGTGGCACAAGGTTTAGTGCTTCTGAAAATTTATCTGCAGATCTGAAATTTCTGCTTTTATGTGGTCATTTATTGCTGGTTGGTACTTGTTTGTACCTTGGTCACTTGTGTGACAGTTTGAGCCTGCATTTGCTGAATTTTTTGGTCACATTTGGGCTGAAAATCATGGCTGGCAGCAGTGACAGCAGTAATCTCATCTCATGCACATAAAGAAGCTTGAAGGAGCACATAACTTTGCAATCTCGCAAAAACAGTACTACAATATCTTGTTGCAAAAGAAGAAGGCAAAGCCGATTAAGACCAAAGGGGCAAAGCCCACAGATATGGAACAGGAAGATTGGGATGAATTAAATGAGCTTGCATGCTCAACCATCGATCTATCGATTTCTGATGCCTTGTTGTTTAAATTTGAAGGTTTGGATCCTGCCTATACTATTTGGACTCGACTAAAAGAACTGTATGCACAGAAGAGTGCTGCAAGCAAAGTGTATTGGCTGAAAAAGCTTATGGATTTGTGTATGAAAGAGGGTACAGCAATGTCTACTCAATTGAGTGAGTTTAACTCCATTTTCAGCCAGCCGGTTGCCTTGAAGTTCTTGATTGATGAAGAATTTAAGGCTACGTTCTTACTTTGCACTCTGCCAGAGAGTTGGGATACATTCAAGACTGCTATGAGCAATTCTAATGCAATCCTTTTGTATGCTGATGTAGAGAGTACTCTACTCATGGAAGAAATGAATCGACAGAACAATGCATCCAGTAAGTCTTCCAGTGCTTTGCATACTAGGGGAAGATCATAGCAAAAAGGCAAATCTGATAGCAAGGGACGCAATAAATCACATGGCAAGGATGTTGAATGCCATCATTGTGGCAAGAGGGGTCACTTTAAACGTGATTGCTACAAATGGAAAAAAGAGAAAGAAAAGGGCAAGAAGACAGATGATAGCAAGGAAGAGAAGAAAAAGAGTCAGCCTAAGAAGAGCAGTGTCAAAATTGAAGAAGTGAATGTAGTCACTCATGACAGTGACAATGGGAATGACATACTCTTTGTCTGTTCACACTTTAGTACATATGCTTTACTTGCAGATACACACGATGACATGAATACTTGGCTTTTAGATTCAGGTGCTTCCTTTCATGTCGTTGGAGGACATGAGGGATAAGCTTGCGTCCCTTGGCAGGATGATCTCTTCGGAGGATATGGCCATGATTCTTTTGACTTAGCTGCCATCTCCCCGTTTTGATGTCTTCTACACCAGACTTCTTACATCGAGGACCCGTAAGAAGCTTCTATGGGAGGAGCTTGCTCCGCTTGTTTTGGAGCATGACGAGCGCGACAAAGAGGTAGCCAGTGGATCCACCTCCATCAAAGCTTTTGTTGCAAATTCAAGAGGGGGGACATAGAAGAAAGGGAAGTCACAGGCTAAGAGACGAGAGTTCTTCAGGTTTTGACTCCAACTTGGCGAAGCCGAAATGCCAATACTGTGGGAAGGGGACACATCTAGAGGAGAAATGTTGGAAGAAGTATCCTCACCTTCATCCGGGAGCGAAGCATGGAGCTAAAACATCCGAGCCTTCTACCTCTACTCTGGCGGTTATCCATGAGTCAATGTTCCTTCATATTGTTGACTTGGAGGAGCCTTCTTCAATGGTTGCCTCATCTTCTGAGAGGCCTTGGCTGGTTGATAGTGAAACTTCTAGTCATATGACTCCCCGAGGTGATTTGTTGCAAGATCTATGCCCTTCTGAGGGTTCAATTATTGTTGGTGACATTGTTTCGGTGCCTATTTGTGGTGTTGGCACTTTGCCTTTATTTCCCGACCCCGCGTCGAGCTCCCTTTCATAAGCTCTTTATGTCCGAACTTGGGCTTTCCACTCCTCTTAGTCTATGGCCTTACTAGGCTTGGTACCCAAGTTGTCTTCACCGAGCAGACCATTTGTATTGAGGATTCTTCTACAGGGGTTGTTATCGCGATAGGTTGGCAAGAGAGCGGGCTTTACAAGCTCCATTCCCCTTCTCTTATGCAGGGTCCTCCGAGACACTTGTCTATTGTTACACCCGTTCCCACTAGTGCACCCTCTTTTCCACAGATTCCTTCCCATCCCCCACCCTCTCCTCTGGTGGTTCCCTCGTACCCCCCATCCCTTTTAGAGAGGGACGATCTTGGTGATGCGGCTATGGATTTCCTGGCCCCCAGTGTTTCAGAGGGGGTTTTCCAGGATCATGAGGAGCTTCTTCATCAACAATCTTCATCGACGGACTTCATCGACATTGGCATTCCTCTTGCCACCCCAAGATCCGTTTCTCCCTTGGCCTTCTACCACATCCAGGATCTGGGAGGGGATATTAGCAGTCATGTTTGTCATGCGTTGTCATCTCCTGCCTGTGAGCCTCACTCTGAGTCAGACGAGGACTTTAGGAGCTCTAACTTGTCTATCACTTGTTTGGACGGAGAAGGTAGCTCATTCTAGAGCACTCAGTTTATTGCATTTCAGTGCATTTTCTCCTCAGGTTGGAATTTTATGTGCATTTCCCGGGGCAATTTCTGCATTCTTCAGCCTGCCTCACCTGCCAGACATTGTCCACCCTTTCCAAGATTTTTTTGAGCATTCTCGGCATTTTTACCAGCATTAAATGCTGGTCGAACATATTTTTAGCCTCAAATTTCAGGTCAGCCAATTTTTGGATTTTTTGGCTATTTATAGCCATTTCCCACTTGGCAATCAATTGTATTATCATCTTCCCTCCTTCCTTGGCAAGTGCACACTCCGACTCCGACATCTTCCTCCATCTTCGATGCTGCCGTCATCATCAGCCTGATCTGATGCCCTCACTAATGCTCCGGGCTGCGTGCAAGGACTAATCAGTCCACAGTTTTGTATTCAGCATTCATTGCAGTCAGTGTAGTATTTCTTCCTTCATTTTCTGCTTCCTCTCTCTTTCTCTCTCTCTCTGTGTTCGTGTTTCTTCTTCCATTGCGCACTCTCACAAATCTGGTAACTAGTTCAAGAGAAATCTAGTAGCCTAGCAAGCTTTGGCGGTCCGGATGCCTGAAGCTAGCTACTAAAAGAAACAAGGCAAAGAAGTGTTCCATTCATAATGGATTACTTTTTAAACAAGACAAAGTGTGTGCGCCCAAGGATCAAGATATCCACAACAAAATTTTGTATGAGTGACATGATTCATCGAGCACCTAACACCCCAGTATACACCAGACTTTGGCCTTAGTTGCGCACTACCTTTATTGGCCACATATTAAGACTATGGTTGAGTCTTATGTACGAGAATGCCCACAATGTCAGCTTAATAAAGCTGAACAACATAGACAAGCGGGGATGTTACATCCTTTACAAATTCCCAATAGAAAGTGGAGTAGCATCCCTATAGATTTTGTAGTAGAATTAACACATATGAATCAAGTCATGACACAATCTGGGTTGTGGTCAACGAATTGAAAAAAATAGCTCGATTCATTTCTACAAAGATAACTGTGAAAAGCCACGAATTAACGGGTCTCTTTGTTGAACATCTTTACATACTTTACGGTTTGCCCGACGAAAGAGTCAGTGTTGACAAGGATCCTAAGTTCATTGGCCATTTCTAGCAAAGGAAGTTCCAAAAACTGAAAACTCAATTGTCCACGTCATTCTTGAAGCATCCTCCTAAGATTGATGGACAAGCCAAGAGGACAAATCAAACCATGGAGGATATATTGTGTGCATATGTCTCCCATAGGTAATCTCATTAGAAGCATTATCTTCCTCAAATTGAGTTTTCTTATAACAGTGCTAAGTATTCGGCTAAACTAGAAATAGCTTGTTTATGCTTATGTATGGTTACAAGCCGAAACCACCAATTGCCATCAAACTTTGGTAAAATGCGGTCCATGGCCAACTTTCTCCACAATATGCAAGAGATGTTGACAATTGCTAGGAAAAGCATTAAAATGGCCCAAGATTGTGCTATATTCATCATAGTGGCCATGAAGTGACTAAGTGTGAATGCACTAAGGTCACTTCAAGGTTAGGGGTAGTTGAGTCCTATTTATGTGACTCAAGGCCCTATTGTGCATTCATTGTGCCGTAGGCCAACATTCGTACACCAAGATGGTGTGGGCTAGTGGTATGGGATACCAACCCTTGGGATATGGTCATGACCCGAAGTGATGCTAGCTCCCAGTATCGGGGGTGAGCCCTTTGGCTCTAGGGGAACATTTCAAATCCAGCCTCCTCAAAGTTGCATTAGCTGCTGCCAAGCATCTTTAGACATTGTCCGTTGCTTTTTGGGATCCATTATAGTACAACAAACTCTCCAATTTATACTCTCTGCCCCAATCCTAGAGACACAACTAGAGGGCCAATATTCACTTTGCATAGTGTGTTTATTGCATTGAGCATTGTATATATTCATCTTTCACTCATTCATCTTCAGTGTTTGTTGCACTGAGCATCTTTCACTCATTCATCTTCAATGTTTGCTGCACTGAGCATTGTATACATTCATCTTTCACTCATTCATCTTCATTGTTTATTATCTTTGAGTTACCTTAACCCTAATTCATCTTCATTGTATATATTCATCTTTCACTCATTCATCTTCAGTGTTTGTTGCACTGAGCATTGTATATATTCATCTTTCACTCATTCATCTTTAGTGTTTTTTGTCTTTGAGTTACCTAAACCCTAATTGTGTTCTTTATCAATCTATGCTTTGTCGTACGATTCTGTTTCTTATCTATAGACAAGTATCTCTACATGGCATCAGAGCTAGATACTCTCAAAAGAAACCTAGGTTTTTGATTGGAGAGCTCGTCATCAAAAACATGTTCATAGAGGGAAGATGACTTCAAACACTTCCACACCACTCCAATCTCCTGAATCCTCTATGTAGAGACTCAAGTAGGAGTGGGCCTCATAGCTTGCTTTGCAAAGACCCAACAAAAGTGGAGAGACATCGGACTACCATAGAGTTCATAGACCTTATGAGATCACATGAGCCAAGTACGACATCATCCTTATGTATCGGGCTCAACAACTGCTGGATGGTAAAGCTATTTATCCCCCTTAAATTCCATGCACAAATCTATTATGAAATGAGTGCCTTGGTCACTAACGAGCTCAATGGGGCAGCCAAACTTCGAGATGACTTGCTCCCAAAGAAACTTGGCAATGGTTCTTGCATCATTTTTCCTTGTTGCCGTAGCCTTTGCCCACTTCGTGAGGTAGTCTGTGGGGCTACTATGATGTATTTTGCTTCTGAATATTGAGCACCAAGATTGACGGGTCCAATGAAATCAAGGCCCCACTTTTCAAATGGTTGGTATGCTATCACTGGTGTCAACTCCACCATCTTTTGCTTACATATGGAAACTTTGGTGCACTGGCACTCATTGCAGTGTTTAACAAACTTAGCAGTATTTTGCAGGAAGGACGGACACTCCACTTGGGACTGGCCATCCTATTGGAGAAACTAGCACAAAGTATAAGCCTATTTTCTCCTCTCCTCCATCTACACCCACGTCAGATATGCCTGCTTTTACTTCAGTATCAGCTTCTTTTATTACTTCTTTGCAAGATTTCAGTGATAATCAAGAGGAAGAAGCTATTACTCACAGTTGCTGCCATCATCAGCTACCCAAATCTACTCTCATCAGGAGGTGCTGCCAGCCATCTACACCAGCATATTGGTTACTATCAGCATGTGTGCGGTCTCCTCCAAGCTGTTGCCAACCTCCACATGGCAACTGCTGCTGTCTTTTGATGGCTGCACATCACTGACTGCTGCTGCTGCTGTTTTCGAGGTCTTTCAGCCCAGCTACAGCTGCCATGACATCACATACAGCTGTGTTTTGTCTCCTAGAAAGGAAGCCTTATTTTGATGCTCCACAACCCTCACAGCTGCTGCATTCTGTTCAGGACTTGTTTGACTGCTGATTCTCACTGGCAGATTCATGTTTTTCTGCTACAACACTTTGTCATTATTTGTGTTGTATTGCTGCACTTGGGATCCATACACAGAGGATGTCACTCTCCAGCACTCTCCCTTGAGCCATTCCCATGAGACTCTGAGAGTCATTGGTTGTTGGACATCTCTGCTCCTGGAGATCTGCATCTGTATCATCTTCTACACTCATTGATTTACAGAATCCATCATTCATCAGACACTCCTCTCTCGTTTTTTGTGTTTTGCATTCTTGTCTGAATTTATTGTGTTTTAGTCGTGTAGATTCTGTGTTCTCTCTATGCAAACCCTAGCATATCATGGTATGAGAGCTGGTGCTCTACTAAAGGTTGTCTTGCAACTATTGTGGAGGCTTGGTTTGTATGAGTGACACAAATCACATGCAACCAATTGACAATGGCTGAGACACCTCTGTCTTGAGACTCAATATGTAAGCTCAATTCTTTTCTTAGGTGTGCTTTTGAACTCTTTAGATTATCTATGACAATTCTTGAAGCTATACACTTTCTCCAAAGCTATGACACAAAATGCAACAAAATTGAGAGCTCTCACCATTAATCATTGATTTTTGCTCTATGCATGCAATCAACCCTCAAACTGACTGGTCAGTTTTGATGCAGTAAATTACAGTCTCACCAAGCCTTTCACAAGAAAGATGATTGTTAAACTTTGCAAACTGCAAATACATGATAGGCCTTTTGGGTTGGGAAAGCAAAAAAGAGCTACATAAGGCATACCACATAAAAGAGATAACAGATACTCAAACTTCAGTGACAATGTTGCAAAGTAGGGCATGCTCAACATATCTTGCTTCTCTCTTCAAATTGTTGATTGAGAGACACAACATGCCTTGGCAGCAAAGAATGGAAGATTCAACTCTCTAAGATACAGGTTAGCCCTTTAGATTCTAAGTTTAGGAAAGAAAAAGGGAGCTATGCAAGGCACGAAAGGGAAACAAATACTCAAACTTCTACATACAGATTAAATGTTGACAAGTTACAATTGGACATTCTCACAACCCCTTCTTCCTCCCTTCAACTTCAATTCTTTAGGGGCTCTATCGCAAATCTACCAAACTCAACTATTGCATGGGGACTTGTTGAAAGACCAAGTATTGCAGCAGTTTAGTATGTTTACTTCATGTGGGGTGCTCATGTCAGAGGGGTGGCACCATGTCAGAAGCTTGGCTAAAGCTTGGGCCAAAAAGATAACAACAGAAAATGCAATTCAGAGTTAGATCATTTAAGGTAGGGATTTTTATTATGCTCAACACTCTACCATAGAATGGTTTATCAGCTAGTCAATGGGGGTTTATTAACTGAGAAAGATAGAAACTTTGAAAGAGGAGGAGGAGAAAGCCTTACCACAAAATGGCAGTGTCACCACTTTGCCTCCTAAAGTACCTATAGTTAAGTCAAACTTTTTGCACAAAGGTCTCTAAGAAATTAGCTACAGAACTGCATATGGAGCAAGCAGTATATGTTGCAACATTCTAATTTTAAATGCAATTGAAAAATGACTGTAAGCCATAAGCATTGTGAGCGCATTAGGTTTATTGTGTATGGAACAGGGTTTGTGAACCCTAGTATAAGTCAAAAACCCTAACTCTACAATGAGTCACAAACCCTAACTATAATTGTGTAGTGATATAGTATGAGGTGATGTATAAATAGTCATGCAACTATGACGTCACACATGATGTGTTATACAAAGAATCTATGTGGGATCCATGATGATGAATCATTTGTATGTCAGGTGAATATCAGATTCCATAGTGTGATGGCATGAGTTAGTGAGATGAAATGATCAGATGGGGCAAAGTGTTGCATCACACCTAATAGCTTACTTGTAACTAAATAGCATGGAAGCTATTAGTTTGCTCATATGTAAGCTATGGCATATGGGTTGTTGAGAGTTGACCATGCTAGCAAGAGAATGGCAAAAGACAATCCCCATGGGATCATAATTGAGCATGCAATCCTATATTCCGATGACTTCTATTTTTGTTTTGTGTGTCCTTGCCGAGTTTCATTACCATGCATCTTTTATCACTTGAGCCTTAGAGCTAGCTTCTCTATGACTTCTAATTTTGTTTTGTGTCCTTGCCGAGTTTCATTACCATACATCTTTTAAAGGTAGCACTATTCTTTTTCATTGCACATTGATGTGGCTAGCTAGAATGATGATTCAAAAAAATACGCACATATTATACGTATGTGACATGGGATGATGGTGAGCTGACGGTACAGTTGCATATAGGCTTTGTATACATGTGCATAATGACACAATTGTGTGACTGCATGCCTAGGTTCTTGCAAAGCTACTTGCGATGTGGTTTAAACACTTTAGCAACTTGGTTTTAAAAGATGATACTCATTTAAAAAAATGGAAGAGGAAAGTGAGCAGGAAGTACAAATCCCAGCTCAATTTTCCTTTTACACAATCGCTGTAATTAAGTTGTGAGATCAGCAACAAACATGCTCTTACAACACAATAGATGTATCAGTGGTCTCAGTTTCAAGGCTTTTACTACCCTCATGACATAGGATATCAATATGATGAAGTTGATTACTCATTCAAGGTGATGCAATCCATTCTCTCACCCGCGAAATTTGTGATACATTTGACAATGTCAATAATGCTACCAAAAAAGAGTCTTTTGGTCTCAACTTGGAAGGAAAGGCTGATACCACCCGGAAGTCCTGAAATAGAGATTACTCTAGAAGTAATTTATCAAATAAAGCATAGCTGCTTTTATTTAAGATGGTGTCTGATGTAGAGAGTAACAGCCTCGTCCGGGCAGGAAGTATAGATTCACAGGTCACTAATGGGAGCAGAACATGAGTTTGTATAGCAGGGCTTTAAGCTTAACTTGAGGTAATGTCTACATCCCTCTCAAATGTTTATTACTAGATCCACTTCACTGTTCTTTGAGACTGAAATCGTGGCCATAGCACCTCAATACATCAACCACTCAATCCATTACTGATGTGATCCATGCTTTTGTTCCAAAGTTAGAAGAGTCTGAAAAAAAAAAAGCTTGCTTTCATTTCTCTCTCTATATTAAAATACCAAGCATGCAAACATGCCTGCCAACACAAAGCCTCCTTTCAGTTCCTGCATTTTTGTAACACCCTGAAATTCTTACAGCATGATTTGTGCATCATTGTCCTCATGTTTGAATGGTCCAAACTAAAGTACAAAGACAATGAACTGCATCAAGAAACACAAATCATTGCATTTACATTAAGATTGTCTCAAAGCATGTGAAGGTTGAAAAGTTGACCACACCTTCACAACAGTAAGCAGAAAGAAGAGAATACTGTCACCAAATTCTGTTGTAGAACTTTACAACACTTGATTTGTTTTGAAAGATGAGTTGAGAACTTTCGATAGGCATACCAAACTTCAAATGCCGTACTTTCTGACCAAGCCGAAATGCGTATTGCACATTTTGATAAGCCATGGCTTTGGCTGCAGCAGCTAAAGATTCTGCCTGCCACAACCAAAATCAATTTACAATATCAATCCTTATTGATTAGCCTTTCAATTTTTACTTGAACAACATGGTCACAATGTGGCACAATTTTTAAGAGGTGATTCAAAAGAACCTCCAATTTGGATATTTGATCCCTCAACTCTGCAGCCCCTTCATAATCTTCATTTTCCACAGCCTTTCGTTGTTCATTTCTGATTGTTTAAAAGGAGCCGTCAGATTTCTGTTACAAGTTTGTAGAGTGGCAAAGAGATCAAGCAGAATATATTGGTATGCCTCAAGGAAGCATTGACCCAAACTTTTTTTACAGACTCCCTGAAGAAGCATGCTAAGACATCAATCATTTAGGTGGAGGGGGTCTAATGTTAATGGTTGACCTCAAAAAGTAACAAACCCCATATTAATGTGTAACACTTTTTCAAGAAACAACTGAAGTGCATGTGCTCAACTCAATTAACCTGAAGCTGAATGATACTAGACCATTGACACTCCAGAGGCTTTGTGATAAATAAAATATGGATGGCATCACCATGGATACACTAGGAAGCCAATGGTGAAACGGCAGAGTTGAGGGGCAGCGTGTTTGATGCAGTCAATTAGACAGGCTGCACATAGGCAAGAGTTGTAGGGTAGTGTTTTGAAGAAGCGTACAGGACTACCGAGCAGCTTGGTATCATTGGCAGACAAGGCAGTCTGAGCGTTGGTTTCCATGTGGCTGCCAGCTGGACAAGAGGACAACCGGTCCTAGTTGGAGGCAGCACTTGTTTCTAGGCGGCTGGACAGGTTGACAATGGGCAACGGCACCTCAGGCAGGGTGAACTGGCAGGCTGAACTGGCAAACAGGGTGAGCTACGTGGAGCAGCATGACTGACAAACTGGATAGGCTGAGCATGCAAACAAAAGACATTTGAAGTAGGGGCTTCTAGCTGCACAGATTTCCAGGTGGCGGGCACAACTAAGCAATGACAAAAACATGCCCGAGCATCAAGTTCGCTGCAGGTTGGTGGCAGACAGGCCAGGGAGGCAACATTACTGGTTGCAGAAAGGTTGCGCATCTTGTTGGCGGGATTTACTTGCTCTGATACCATTGAAGGGTTGTGGACTGATCATGAAGAGGAAAGACTGGGCTCTTGAATTGAATCGGTCCCAAAGAGCTCCCTAATTCACAGTAGATCTGCTGCAGGGATCCACTATGAGACTGTGAATGGGGGTGGTGACAAAGTCCCATAGTTGGAGCCATCCAATTGTTCTTTCTCAAGAAGAGAAGGAAGTACAAGTACTTGAACAGATGGTGCCATACTAGCTAGGTGGGGCCCTTAATGGCTGCAAGGGTAGAAACATGGAGAGATTGGGGTGGAGATTGAGCCCCATCACAGTCCAAAGCATGCTCCAATCTTTGATCTCTTTGGTCTTCGAAATGATCCCCCTGATATTGTCAGTCGTAACAGTCTTCATGACGATCACCTCTGTATCAGCCGTCATAACACCAATCTTAACTATCCTGGTCATTACTACACCAGTCCTTGTGGTATTCGACAAAGTGACAGTTCACGCACTCTTGCCAATCATACCGGTCAGCCATTGTCCTTCAAAGAACCTGCAAAAACAGAAAACAATGTGTTTCGATGAGGAGGACTCTAGAAAGTGAAGAGGCCTGCTATAAAGGCTGACTAAAGAAAGCAGCCAAATGTATAAGGACCGTCAGGGCCCAACAGTTCGAAATCATTGCTGGAAAGCTTGAATTTTGAGGTCACCAGTACCCCTCATTTGGCGATGATACCATGTGAAAGTGTGCAACACAAGAGATTTATGAACAAACAGAGAAAGAATGGAAGAGAAGCACAAGATGAACATAAAGAATGAAGGAACATAAAGTGCATTGATCTGAAAAACAAAGCACAATACAAGGCTGCACTGATCAACCCTGGCACATTGCTGGATGCTGAAATGGGCTGCAAGTAGCTGGAAGAGCAAGCGGTGAACAGAAGAGCGGAAGCAACTAAATAGAATAAGTGCTGCTGGCTGCTGAAAATTGTGAGAGTGTGCAACAGAAAGAGGAAAGTGAACACGGAGAGGAGACAAAGAGAGAACGCATGAAAGAGAGGGAACAAGGTGACTGCAATGGCTGAAGGTACAAGGCTGCAACAGTCAGCCCCAACACGCAGCTCTACGCGTCAATGTGAGCACTAGAAGGTAGCAGGGGGATGAAAGAATGAGGAGGGCTGGCTGATCACGAACGGTCAATGATGGATAATGGATGGTGGGAGGGTAGGCTGCCTATATATAGGCGAAGAAGAGGCAAAACCCTAGCCATACCCTAGTTCTGGTCATGCTTTACATGGTCAAATCCCTAAAAAATAGTCAAAAGTGCACATAAAGAAATGTACTAATATACCCTCCATCTAAAGTCTCTAATACACACAAAATGACGGACAAATACAATGTCAAAGCTCCTAATGCCCTTTGACTCAGACTAAGACCCGCTCTCATATCCTAGATGTGGGAGAAGACCAAAGGAGATGCGGATCTAAGGGTGGCAAAAAGAGTGCCAATGTCAATGAAGCCGAAGAAAGCCAGCCAAGGAGCAAGACCCCCTCTCCAAAGAAAAATCCAATCAAACGGAAGGCCACCAAAGGGCAAGGGAAATGGAGAGGCCTCAAACGGATCACTCTTGAAAACTCCACTCGGGGATGGGTGAGCCAAGTCTCTAACCCAACTATGAGAGGATAGCAAGGAACTACCAAAGGCACCATAAGCTACATAGAAACAATAGGGACTAAGGGCCAAAGCCACAAGAGATGGTGGCTCAATGATGAAGAAAAGAGGTGACCACATAAAAGAAAGGCCCAAAGTAAAGTGGAAACCTTGAAGAAACTCCACACAATCCCGGAAAGTCCCCCTCTAAAACACAAAGGGCCAAGAAATCCACAATCGCATCACCAATATTGTCCCCCACTAAAAGGGATGGGAGGTGCAAGGGAACCACTAGAGAAAATGGTGGGGGATGAGATGGAGCTTGTGGGAAAAATGGTGCACAATCAGGAATGGGCGCGGCAATAGAAAGCTGCCTCGGAGGGCCCTGCACAAAGGAAGGGTTGAATGGAGCAGAGATAACCCTCTCTCCGGCCAATCTATCATAAAAATGACTCTCGGAGAAGAATCCTCAACAAAGACAACCGGCTCGATAAAGACAACACGGGTCCCGAGCCTAGGAATGTCACAAATTGAGAGGAGAGGGAGGCCCAAGTCTGAAACATGTAGGGCCTTTGAAACGGAGCTCAATGGACAATCACACAATAGAGGCAAGGTGCCAACACCACTAATAGGCACTAAAGAAATGTCCCCAGCAATGACAATACCCTCAAATAGACAAAGATCCTGTAATATATCACCTCAAGGAGTCATAGGACTCAAGGCACCACTGTCAAATGAGCCAAGGCTCCTCAGAAGTAGAAGGCTCCTCCACCTCATAAATGTATAGAAACACGGACTCAATGGTAATAGTAGGTAACAAAGTAGAGGTAGACAAAGGCTCCAATCTAGATCCACCCTTTGCTCCCGAACGAAGGTGAGGGTGTTTCCTCCAGCACATCTCCTCGGTGTGTGAGACCTTCCCACACTGAGGATACGTGGTATACCCTCGACGTTGCCTCTCAAAATCTATAAAACAGTCGGAAGATGACTCCAATTTCTTCCTCTTCTCTTTCTTCTGCTTGGCTTGTCTTCTACCTATAGATAAAGCCGCATAAGCATGGCCATGTACACAATCTCCGTAAGAATCTATCTCACTATGACGCACATCCTGCTCAAGCACCAATGGGACTAGCTCCTCCCTGTCAAAAGATGACGTACCAGCGAGAGAGTAAGGTTTTCGAGGAGGAACACAAAGTGAACTCGGCAAACATGGAGAAGAGAAGAGAAGAGAAAAGAAACTCTGATGAATGGAATGACGAAGATCTGAATCATGGAGTGAATGTGATACAAGGGAACAAGGATGTCGTAGCACAAGGAAGATGATGAAGACACCCACGAACCACAATGTCCTCCTGAAGGGGTGTGAGGGCAGTGGGGAGGCTGGAGAGAAGAGGTGACAGACTGAATGAATCAGCTGTGAGGAATGAATGAGAGAGTGGCCTATAAATAGGCACAGTCAGTCTAGGATTGCGCCCCTTTTTGGGGCTGCAAACCCTAAACGCAAAACGCAAAAACGCAAAAAAGCAAACTGCGGGTGAAGGGTGAAGGGTTTCTCAACACGCCCTCCATAACGTGCCTAGGTCGCGACACGTTTTAGTAGTCCGTGATCTAAAAGATGCCACCTCGCACTCCCATGGAATATCACAGGGTTTGTCGGTTAGCGACTCCCGAGTCTACTCCACAACAAAACATATCAACCAACCCTGTCAAGATCAACCTAAATCTTCATGGGTTTCTAATGCTCAAGTCATTCTACGGCCTTCGAGCATCCGTCTGAAGATAGACAATCTACTTTGTACAGAGCATCTAAACGAGGCAAACTCATATTGCACTTGGTTCAAAGAGAATGGGAAACGAGAGGGATGCTTTGCTCGACCTCTCTACCCATTGGATAAAGTCCCATTCCGGTCCCCTAAAATGATATGAGCCGAGGTTCTACCCTACATTATCTAAGGTCAATACGTCATCGCGATTTGAATGTTGAGAAGCCTCCTAGTTCTCTAGGACCATCCTGCTATAGGACAGACCCATCAGGGATTCCGCCCACCCGCTTCCCTTAATAGCTTTAGTTTTGTACTTACCTTAGTAGTAACATATACAAGCAGCTTCCTTAATTAACCCGTTAGTCACATGTTCCTTTACGTAATTTTATGCTCTAGCACGAAAACAGATCAAACAAATTCCTTGAAAGTAAACTTTATATTAAAATTTCAACTTAGATACAAATCCCGTCCATGGGACGATTCCCGCAATCCGTAAGGATACGTCTTATTTTCCTCCAAGTTTCTGCCCTTGCACTAGTAACACGGCCTCGAGATTCCTTCCTGAGTCACGTAGACCATCTGAGTAGGACCCGGAGACAGAGGATTTATAACTAGAGCCCCCCGTGGCACCCGAGCATCCTCCTACGAACAAAAGTTTCTACAGAGAGACCTCTCACGACGTTCGGTCCACATTCCCGACGTGGCTATCAAAAACCCCCTTGGATAGGATTAGCAGCTAGCTAGGGGTGCTCAACACACATTTCCCAGGTGTTTCAACCTGAATCCAATTTGAAAGATTTTCTTCTTATCAATTCCTTTGTTCGATGACTCCTTTTCCAAACAGGTGTTCCTAAGTACAAACACAAGCAGAAGTGTACAATATGCACTAGACAATTCTTTGTTCTCTCTACCGAAGGAAATTCTGATTTGATGCGATAGCATCTAGTCTCGACTTTATCCTCGTTATCGTCCGAGATTTCCAAAGATAACCTAATTTAATTTCCTCGGTCTTTTGAATGAAAGAGTATCCTTGCAATGTTGATTGCAATTTGGGACATTGGCTTCCCAACAACAAAACCCTACATATTCATTTGAACTAGGGTTTGTTGTGTAATTCATATAGTTACTTAAGGACTTTGAATTCCTTTCAACTTCAAGTAAGATGGGCCTTGAGAAGAATCCTTACAACTTCTAATACTTCAGGATTTGAAATTCTTTCGACTTCCTAAGAACCTTACATATTCTATCACAAGTTCAATCTATATTTTGTGAGATGTAATAGGATTTCCTAATATTTCAACCAAGCAAACGGATGCGGATGCATAAAATCTATTTGGCTTGATTGCAGTTTAATGCGTATTTTTGAAACTTCTCATATATATATTATTAGCATGAAATTTCCATGCAATTTAATGACTTCTAAGTACAATTTTAATTGATCACCTAAGATGAATGCGATGAACAAAATTTTCCTAGTACGCTCATTATCTCGAAACATGCTCAATTAAGTTGTGATAATTAATGCAAACGTTCTTTTCTCCCAATTTCTTTTTCCTAATACAACGTGATGCACCTCATTCATAAGAGATGTGTTTCTTGTAGTTGCAGTCCCTTGGTTCGCGGTCCCGTTGATTATGGTGGGAGTTTCGGCATTTGGAGAGATCTTTCGCTTGGGGGCCATCGTCCGCAAGTGGATTCGAGAGATAAAGAAAAAGGAATGGATTTGAGATGGGAGAGCGTAAGAAAATATGTCTTAGTCGAAGACCGAGATAGAGGGAATTGAGCTAACTCTCTTCCTCGCAGCCTCTCAAGGTAACTCCTCTCTCTCTCCCCCCCTCTCTCTCTCTCTGAAGGGGTGTGAGAGCAGTGAAGAGGCTAGAGAGAAGAGGTGAAGGACTAAATGAATCAACCGTGAGGAATGAATGAGAGAGTGGCCTATAAATAGGCACAGTCAGTCTAGGATGGCTCCCCTTTTTGGGGCTGCAAACCCTAAACACAAACCCTAAACACAAAACGCAAAAATGCAAAAACGCAAACTACAGGTAAAGGGTGAAGGGTTTCTCAACACTCTCAAGTGAGAGTCTGCCCAATACGAAAAGTAAGAAGACTAGTGTAGAATACATCATAAGTCCCTGATGGAATATGTGAGAGAAGTATCATAGCTAGGTTCTCCAAAGAAATGACTATACCAAGGAAAGAAAGCTAATTCCAAATCTCCTCCATCCTGTGGATGTGATCTCTCATCATAGGGGAATTTGCGATAGAAAGGTGTCATAGCTTCAACTCAACAAATAATCAATGCCCAAATGTCCGGATCCAGAAGAGAGATGCCAATCTCCTCCAAATCTTTGAAGTGGTGTGGGTACATCTAACATGCATAAGCACAGAATCTATACAACTCAAAAGGAATAAAGAAGAGACTCTAGCATTCGACAAATCCCATAAAGTTGTTGAATCTGCGATCACACCATCATGAGGATCTATGCTAGGTTAGGGTATAGGGAGAGTAACAAAATCCTAAAGGTGTGTGGTTCCACATTGCATACACATTGACCATAGATATCCTTCAATAAGTACCTGCAAGAAAACAAAGGAGATGCTGCCACTAGAATGAAAATAACCAATACTAGGTGTCCTCAGTATAATCGAGGTCCATCAAGCCATGATACAGAAGAAGACTAATTTAGGCAAGGTAGACGGGGAGTATCCAATGCCAAAGGGAGCACACAATGCCAGCCAAAGAGAAAGAACAGTAAATGCAGAGTAAAACAGGGCTTTAGACTGTAACCGCAGCCAATCCAGGGGCTGGTAATGTACCAAGAGTGCCCCAAAATGGTGTACCTACAATAAATGCAAATCTGCCCTACTACTGGTCTAAAAAAGAGAGGCTGTCCAGCACCTAGAATAAGTTACCCTAGTCAGAAAAGGCCAGCTAGTCTGAAATGCAGTAGAGAAAGGACGTTGTCCACCTGTAAACAGACCACCCAACAAAGCACAATGCCACCCAGCATAGAAGAGCTGCTGCCCAGCAGAAAGGAGCCTAACCAACAGCAAAACACAGATTCAAGGGGAGTTGCTTGTAGAAAACGCAGGCAATGCAAGGCTTGTTCCTGCAGCAAGTGTGCTGGGGGCTGCCTGCACTAAAACACAGGTGATAAAAGGGCCCTATTCCAATAGACCCAAAAACGTAGCATACAAGGGATTTGCCTTCAAAAATGCAGGCCTGAATGGGCAGAAAACAGGTCACCCAGCCTAGTAGAAGCTGCCCAGCTGCAGGTTGAAACCGCCCAGCTTGCTAGAAGTTGCTCGAGGCCAAAAACGAAAATCTGCCCTGGTAAATGCAGTAGTAAAGGGCTGGAAACAAGCCGCCCTACCCTGTTTGACAAACGCAAGGTTTGCAGCATGTGTAGAAGGCACCCAACAAGTTTCATCACGTGGACAACATGCTCCTCTTCAAGATCTCCAGCTCCTACACATGGCTCTAATACCATGTGAGTGCGCGCAACAAAAAGAGGAAAGTGAACACAGAGAGAAGTAGACAAAGAGAGAATGCAAGAGAGAAAAGGAACAATGTAACTGCAATGGCTGACGGTACAAGGCTGCGACAGTCAGCCCCAACACGCAGCTCTACACATCAGTGTGGGCATCAGATGGTAGCAGGGGGATAAAAGAATGAGGAGGGCTAGCTGATCACTTGAGGGTCAATGATGGATAATGGATGGTGGGAGGGTAGGCCACCTATATGTAGGCGAAAAAGAGACAAAACCCTAAATATGGTCAAACCCCTGAAAAAACAGCCAAAATTGCACAAAAAGAAATGCACTAATGCACCCTCCATCTAAAGTGTCTAAAACACTTAAAATGACAAACAAATACAATGTCAAAGCTCCTAATGTCCTCATCTGACTTAGACTAAGGCTCACAGGCAAGAGTCCAATTGGTCTAGCAAAACCAATTAAAAGCACAATGGTAGACTCTAAATTGAGACATGCAGCAAACGAGAACCACAACTTTTCATAGCACAAAGACACTATTGAGTGTCAATGTTTTCAAATTGAGCAAGTTGCAGCCAAGACTAAACTTCTAGGAGAAAGTACCCACCCTAATAGAGCTGATTCAGTCTGAAGAAGCCCTATAGCCATTAGTTTATGTCATTGGCAACTAAATAACAGAAAACCAACCTTAGCCGCAAAATTGTTATCGCCTTGTCTTGAGCCTCATCTTTTGAAGAGGCAGAACCCAATTTTGCTTCCTTCTGTCTTGCAATCTCTTTGTCCACCTGGAATCAGACTGCTTACTCATCAGATGCATAAAAATGGGACCAAAATGTTTACACAGACATCAAGAGATTGTACCTCTACAAGTGATTCTCGAAGTTGTTGTGCTGCTTCATACTGATCCAGATTTAAAGCACGCTGGGGGTAACCAAAAAGGGAGTTTAAAGCATTCCAAATTTCTGGACAAGTTAAGTGCTAAAAATTGTGTAGCAATATAAACATTTCAAGTGCTAAGTTGTTCAAGCCTGTTAATCTATCAAGCCAATCCTATCTTTTGAGAGAATCAGCAGGCTTTACAGTAATAAAAATGTGTCCAAGTATAACAACCGGACTGTATGTGTAGTCGTCTCATTATCAAGGGAGTCAAGTTGATGGATAAAAAGAGCAGATAGTGTGCATTGATTAACTCTGCAGTGGGCTCTTCACAAAGTAAGCCATTATGTATTCACTTTAATATTGCCCTGGCAATCACCTTATGTAAGGTGGTTGTGTTATGGTTATTATAACGGCTTTCCATAAACCTTCAAGATGGAAATATGATGGCCCACCAAGTGAAGTTGAATGAGCAGCATAAGCAACACTACCTGAAGTCTTGTGGTTAAATCGAGTTGGAAAAAGAAGAGTAAAAGCTCTTCATTGGCACTATCGCTCTTCTCTGCAGAAGGTATCATGTCAACATCCTTGTCCTTAGGCCAAGCTGCAGCAGAAACAAGAGAGCCCTGTTTGCAATGAAGCTGGTGGGGACCTAGCATAGAGCATAATCCATCAAAAGCAAGCCCATTTGGCAAATTCTGCCGGCAGAGGCGCCTGTGAACCCCTGGAATGCTGCCCTGCTCCTGAATTAAAGGAGCCCATGAATGCTGAAGTGTGCTTCGTCTTGAATGCGAGGATCTTCCAGAGAAAGAAGCTTGTATGAGGCAGGAAGCTGATGGGCTGGAATGCGAGGATCTTCCAGAGAAAGAAGCTTGTATGAGGCAGGAAGCTGATGGGCTGGACCCTTCCAAGATGACAGCTGAGCTGTTGGACTTCATTATATTGCCCCGGCAAAATCAGCTTGTGAGGTCCATTCTAGATACGGTCCATTGATTATATCTGCATTCACTCGATTCAAACTTTCTGTTACTGCGTGTTTTGTTTTGTGCTACTGAAGCCTTCTCAATTCAGCACAGAGAGAGAGAGAGAGAGAGAGAGAGAGAGAGAGAGAGAGAGAACACAATTCCTGTTCTCAATTCACCAACCGAAGCACTGACGACCGATGCGTTCACGTTTTCACGGTAGGCAAATTTGATGTTTGATGAAGCAGAAGAATTATATGCAACGATCAAGACGTCCATTTAGCATGTCCTTAGCTCCCACACCACTCATACAAAATCTTTTATTTTATTTTATATCGCCATTTGAGTGTGCACGATAAAACTAGGTTTATTGTAAAATGAATTGTAAATTTTTATTTTTTAAAATAAAATATTGAACTTTATAAATATTTCATCTATTAAAAACCAAATATATAAATTTTAGTTATAAAAATAGTAAATATGTTTATTTTGATTCAAATATCATTTTTAAAGTTTGGGTTGAAAGGGAGTTGTTCTTGTGTGGGTTTCTTGGGGTAAACTATTTTCAATACGAAAATGGTTTTGTAAAAAGTATTTGGGTCACATAAGGGGGTTTCCAATAATCCGATTAAATATTAAATAATAAAAAAGTGGTCACTTTTCTCAAATCCATCGAGATTGACTTGGGTTTGCCAATTGAAAAGGGAGGTAGGACCTAAAAATATGTGAGGATTTTTCGTGAAAACAATGATGGGGGGTGTTTCCCAAACAACAAGGTGGTTTTGAAGAAAAGTCTAGAACCCCCCATGTGGCCTAGAAGGGTAACTTTCTAAACCCCCTCCCCTCCCCCAAAAAACCCAGGCAAGAACAACTCTAAGGATTTTGTATCTACTACCAAAAATGCTTTTCACAAACACTCTCTGCACCTAAATTAATTAAGAAATAGTTTCAGACTTACTTGTCCCTGCAACTAGCCTAGAATTTCAAATTGAACACGTGTGCACTTTTTTATTTCTTATCATATTAAAACAAGGGCAAAAGCTTGCCTTTTTGTTATTTACATTATTTCTTAAACACGGGGCACTTAATAGCTTGTTATTGACACAAGTGTGTGCAAGACAATATTTGAAAGATGAATCACCTTATCACCGTTACGATTTAACAGTATATGCCCCAATTGGCAATGCTAATAATGGTAAATTTTGTTACAACTATCCTTTCAGTGCAAAAAGTCTGTTTTGCCCATATAAGAAAGGCAAAAACCACTTTGAAGATCATTACCTCAACTTTTGAATGTGTAGACAAAACACATCATTGGTCCTTGTAAACAAATGAAGCATTGCAATCGTGTTTTGTCTACAAAATAAGGGCCAAAAGACTAGCAAGGTTTATGTAACCAAATGCCTAAGTGGCATGTGACACCCTTTCAAGTTTTTATTAAGAGTTGGTGGTGTAAATGTTTATTACATGTGTAGCTTTGGAGACATGCAATATGAGTCCTACCACAAATGACTTGCATGGGCACATGGCATTAACTTGAAGTAGAATGGCCACACATAAGTTTTAATTGTGGTCTACCAAGCTTCTTGATGCACTATCCCAACACAATGTCTCCACATGTCATCAAATCAAGGGAGTGAAGGCAATGCCCCTCTTTTTGAGAGCACGACCTTCACTTTCACAAGTCACATTGTTTTTGAAGTCCAAGTCAATGGAACACATCCATGTGCCATTCGACTTTCATTGTTGTCAACACACACAAGTGAATTTGACTTGCACATGTCTTGGCTCTATGGGCATCATGCTATGAGCCTAAGTGTCCTCATGGCAATTTGCATGGTTTATTTAGACTATAATTTGGTTTCATCTTGTATTTATCTATTAAAGAGATCTCCCAAGGCTACAAGGCCATTGCATGAGTAAGGAAATAGATGCCAAGCTTACATGACAACATCTTGATTTTTCTTCATGTTTCTTCCTCTATATTTTAAATCCATTCAAGCTAGCTTGAAAAAAAGTATGTAATATTAAGGTATCTCCCAAGGCTTCCACCAAGGCTACGAAGCCATCACTGGAGCAAGGAGAGAGATACCAAACCTAAATGGTAGCACCTCCACCTGGGTGGGGGGGTCCCAGGGGGGCTAGCCGCCCCCCTGGCGGGGGTCCGGGGGCAGCGCCCCCGACCCGATGGTAAAGGGAATATTCCCTAGCCAACTAGTGGAGGCTCATATGGTAGGTCAGTCAGGCCGACCTAACAGCCTTCGCGGGCTATAAAACTTAACCCCTTCACAGCCATCGATCACTCATCTTTCACCCAGTCAGAGTTGTTGTTCCAGCTAGCCTTAAGCTCTTCACCTATCTTCTATCTAGATCCCCATCTAAGCTTCACACAGTGGAAGCGCACAGGTGGACAAAGCCATCTTTGTATTAGTTGTTTGGAGTTAAAGAATTTACTGATTCTCCTCTTATCTGTTGTGTACTCTCTATCTCTTTCTCAGATTCTGTTCGCTGCGCCGTGTAATATTTTACACCTAGGAGTGGCACTTTGTGCTCTAGAAGCTCAACAATGAAGTGATAGAGTACTCTTTGTTGAGTTAAGAGCATCACTATCTCTTGATGCATTTGCCTCTCACATAGATGGCTCAACAATGAAGTGATAGAGTACTCTTTGTTGAGTTAAGAGCATCACTCTCCCTTGATGCATCAGCCTGTCACATAGATGGTTCCATCTCTCACTCTTACTCTCTATCTCTTTCCCCCTCCACTCACTCTTCCATGAATGCAAGCAAACAAGAAAAGAAAATACAAGAATTTGAGAAATGCTCACTGATGTCTCTCCTTCTTTTCTATAGTCCAAAATTTTAAGGTGAAGCCTTGTTGACTCAACATATATGACTCATGGAAGCTCCTATTGCTTGTACTCATCCTCAATCGATTCTCTTGTGCTCTTATGAGTGAAAGAATGAGAAGAAGAATAAAAACAAGAGAAAGCAAAAGTAAAGCGAAAAAATGAATAACGATATCAAATTCCTTTATTGCTCTCTACCTCACACTCTCAAGTTCTCTCGTCTTTCAAGCTTCTCTCTTGCATTTCCCATTACAATGCCCACATGCCTTTGTAGCTTGCCTACATAAATTAGAGTTAGAGTGTGCACATCTATCTTGACATTTACAAATGTGTTGTGTAAATCAAACATGTGGGACTTTTAATTTGTACGATGGATAATAAATTTTACTCGTAGATCTATACAACTTGCATGAGAGTGAACCTAGTACTAAGAGGCTCTAATGTTACATTTGAATATTATCCATGTGCTATGAGATTCTTTAAAATTGCCACTAGAGTTCACAAAACATGGAAACTAATTGCAAAATGCTATTTTTAGCAATGCTATAGGCTAAAATAGCTTCAAAAATCATTTTGTTACTTTCTTGACTCCCATATGGGTCTTCTCTACCCATTTTTAGCAGTCGGGCCTCAACTGCTTTTGACAATTATTTTTGGCAACTACTGTTTTGAGTAGCTTTTGAAAGTAGCATTTTTGATAGCTTGTGGTTTTTTGGCAACTTTCTTTACATTTTGGACTTCAACTACTTTTTTTTATCATTGTTATTTTCAGTAACTATTTCCATAATTACTCTTCTTAGCAGTTGAATTCCTTTTATGCTTTTCTCGCTTGCTCTATATCTTTTTCCTTTTGTTTGCCCTTTTTACTATTCTTGCTAAAATGTAATATTTTGGTAATTGCTATTTTAAAATGTATTGAAAGTAGTTATATTTGTCCCTTCTTATGTGAGTGCCATTCTCATCAAAGGTAGTGTGTAGTGGTGCACATCATACATGTGAATGCTAGGACATGAGCAGCAAGACTCCATGAAGGAGTAATGGTTGTTGAGGATGCATCGGTGCCTACTGATGTATGGTAATGGTATGGATGTTTTTTAAGCTAATGATTGTAGCACTACTTGTCTTTCAAGTTGGTTGGCAATAGATGGGGTGCACTAGATGATGAGTTTTTTTGAAGATGGAGATATTATTGATGTTGAGTGATGAATGCAAGTTGAAGTATTGGAAAAGAGTAATTAAGGACAAATAACTTGTTGGAAGCAAAGATAAAGAGTGGTGTCCTCTAGGCTCCTTAAGACCTATGATCTAGAACATGATGTGCTAATCAATATATCGTGATGCCAGGAGGCATATTCCACGGTGGATTCCATGAGGTTTTGCGGTGGATTCTGTAAAATTTTATTGCCAGGGCTCATACACAAGGTGGATTCCTTGTGCGAAAAGTCGATGGGGACGCCTATCCTTTTTGGGCGTCTTGTTAATTTAATGTGCAAGTGGATGATTCCATAGCGGGTGATTCCGCAAAATACATATTTAAATGAATAGACGTTTATGCGTTTAGAGTGCGCACTCGCTAACCAATTTATTTATTTTGTAGATGAAGATTGCTAGGTATTCACTTTTGTCGGTCTAATTTTATTATTTTCTAATAATTGTGAATGCTTCAGTTGATGTGTAGAGCAGGCAGCGGTGGAGTTGGGAAGCACTGGAGGATAGCGTGTATTCAAATCATTATCATTTTGATGGATGTGCATCTTAGGCATGGCGCCAATATTTTGACGTGCTTATTTATTGAAGCGCTTGATATTTATTTATTATTTTTGTATGCGCATGGACACACGATTTAAATATTTGTATTGGACATTGTATTTGGGTACTGCCCGTGACTCCTTGGGCGCCCAATAGCTTTAATTCTTTAGTGGGACAAAAGCAAACACAAAAGCTAAAGCATGCTAATTGTAAATCGAGCTATTTTTTGAGCTTGGAGATCAATAATATATAAAATGCATGCTTTGTGGAGTGCTCACACAAGTCATGGGGGAAAATTGTACCCAATTAGTCTCTTGCTTCATGTCGTGCAAGCTTTCTTCCTTGTTCTTTGTGCAAAAGTAGAGTTCTTTTGTTCTTGGGGACCTTTCGGTGCTCACTACACACGCATACAGCGTCCGATCTGTGCACCAGTGGTATTAGAGTGAAGCTGAGATCGAGAGCTTCCAATCGCTTACCATCTTGCCGGAAGGTGGAGCTCCTGGAACGATCAAGCTCTACAGTCAGTCTCGTGGCAAACGGTCGATACCAGCATGTTCCTAGCAGTCAAGAACCCCTTGCTATACACTCAGATCGCGAAGGACCGGCCTCTACAAAGGCGGAGGACCACGCGGAAAGCTTCTACAACAAGTCATTGATTTTCTCTGTTCAGAGAATAAATTTCCATCAATTTCCATTAAAGCTTGGAGTATAAGCTTAGTAAGCTTTAGAGGAAGCTTTTAAAAAGCTTATAACCTCTAAATTTTTCCATCGGCGGCGGCAGTATGTACTGCACGTCGCCGAAACGGATCAGTACATCCTCTTGTATTCATGAAAAGATCACGAAGTTATTTTTTAAAAAAACCTTAAGCTTTAGAATTCCAAAGCTTCTAAAGCTTCCAAGCTTCAACTTTAATTATATACCATAGCGGCAGTTCCTATCCGATTATACAGGAAACTGTCTTCAATTCTCTGGAAGCCCCTGTTCACACCTATGGACTGACAGAACCAGATTCCAGCGAACAGTTGGCAACATACAGTCTATACGCAAGATTATACTCTTGGAAGACGACTGTGATATCAAATTTCGCAATCGCAAGGGAGAGATACTACAAAAAGCAAAAAAAAAAAAGAGAAATAAGCCTTGTAAACCCGACTTTGAGCTACGCATCTCGCTAACAAGATTTCGAGTGTGTGAGGTCTTTTGGAATTTTGCAGGATGTCCGATCAAACCGTGGAAGATTTTATGGCTGAAGGTGACCTACCCGAACCAACGATGGAGCAAAAACTGGATTTGATTATGATGCAGCTTCAAGAGGAAAGAAGAGCACGACAAACCTTGCAAGCTCAATTGGCCAATCTGCAATGATCTACCGCCGACCAAGATGGACCGCAACCTGAAGATCTTATACGACGTACGATCGATGCAACACTTGAAGCGCAATCTATTCGGAAAGAAACAAAGATAAGTTAAAGAAACTTCAAATTTCGTACTTTCAATGGGTCACACGATGGAAAGACTGTACTTGCTTTTATCAGTCAATTTGATGATTATTTCCATGAAGAATCATATGCTGAGAAAGACAAAATTAAGTGTGTCACTAACCATCTAGTTGACTGAGCATCCCTATAGTGGATTGTTATCCACAAAAGCGTTGATTGTCCCACTACTTGGGAGACTTTCCAAAAGAAATTTTTGCAGAATTTCCTTCCACCCCAATTGCACGAAAAAGCAATCAAACAATGGGATCTTCTACAACAAAGGGATTGTGAGCCTATTTCACAATATACCGAGCGTTTTTGGAACGCTTTATTGCAACTGCGAATGCTTGAAGATGTACCTGAGGCAACCCATAAACACAAGTTTATGTCTGGATTACTTGGACATTTTTATGCGGAGGTCAACATGTTCAAGCCAACAACTCTCGAAGATACAATTTCCTTGGCCCATGACACTGAAGACAAAATTTGAGGAAGAGAGAAGCGACCACAACAATTTCAAACTAATGGTAACTTTGGTTCAAAACAATTCAATTCAAATTTTCGAAGATTCAATCGAAGTTGTTTCCTTCCATCTTCATTCCGTAAATCTTGGACACGACCACCTGCTTTGCCATCAAACACAAATTCAAACCCTAAGCCATCTCTCCAGTCAAATCCCAACATTCCTAAACTTCCTGCTATTACCAATAATGTATCCAAAGCAAAACCCATAGTCTATTATAAATGTCATCAACTTGGACATCTAGCGGCCAATTGTCAATTCAAAAAGCCAATTGTTCATATCAATTATTTGGGAGCAACAGAAGATGAAGAACATGAAGAGATGCCAGATTTCACAGAAGACGATGACGACATTGGTACGACATCAAATACTTTACCAAGTATGCCAAATCCCCATTCCTTATTAACAATGAAATGTCCTATGCATGGTAAAGAAAAGACTATTTTACATGATGATGGGAGCACACACGACTTTATTTATACAAAATTGGTCAAAGAATTGAATTTACATACTGTTTCTACACATTATCGCATCAATGCTACATTCCTAGGTACGAGATATAATGGAACACAAGAGGTGTATGATTTAGAAATTAAAATTGGTGATTATACTGAACGAAGGAATTTCTTAGTTGTGCCTTTGCAGTCTAGTGACATTATCTTAGGAATGCCTTGGCGACATCAATATAATCATGATATAGATTATTCTACGCATTCAATGAAAATCCATTCTCAAGGAAAACAAATCACATTGCATGGTATGCACACATTCAATAATTTTCCATTGCTTACTCATACTTAGGCTAAACGTGCATTACGGAAAAGTAGCAAATTCTATTTAATATGGGTGAATGAAATCAAAGCTAAAGAAAATCAGATGCATCCTAGTTACGCACAATTTCTTTCCCAATTTCAAGATTGTTTTGCTGCTGATTTACCACCTGGATTACCACCTGTACATCCTGAAGATCACAAGATAGACTTAATTCTTGGATCACAACCACTATGTAAAGCACCATATAGACATAACCAAATTGAACAGAAAGAAATTCAAGCTCAAATTGAAGAATTGCTAACCTGAGGACTTATTAGACCTAGTAGTTCTCCATTTAGTGCACTTGTCTTATTAGTAAAGGAGAAAAACAATACCCATCGCATGTGCATTGATTATTGTGCCCTAAATAAAATTACTGTTAAGAATAGATATCAGATTCCTAGGGTAGATGATCTTATGGACAAGCTACAAGGATCTGCCATATTCAGCAAGATAGATCTTAAATCTGGATATCATCAAGTACGATTGGACACATATGATATATTCAAAACTACATTTAGAACAAAATTTGGACACTATGAATTCCTGGTTATGCCTTTTGGTTTAACTAATGCACCAGCCACATTCAATCGTATGATGAATCGCATATTTTTGAAGCATCAGCATTGTGTCATTGTTTTCTTTGATGACATATTGGTTTTCAGTAAGAATACGAATGAGCATTATAAACATGTCTTTGGTTTTTAAATTATTAAAAGAGAACCAATTATATGCCAATCCAAAAAAGAGTGAATTTTTCCAAACAGAAATTGAATATTTAGGGCATATTATTTCATCTGAAGGTATTAAAGTTGACCCTAAAAAGATAGAAGCAATTTTAAATTGGCCGATACCCAAAAATGTGCATGAATTATGTTCTTTCTTAGGTTTTACTAGCTTTTACAGAAAATTTGTGAGAAATTTCTCATTGCTTGCATTACCTTTGACAAAACTATTAAAGAAAGACATTGTGTATCATTGGTCTGACAATCAACAAAAGTCCTTTGATTTATTGAAACATGCTTTAACTCATGCTCCTGTATTGCAATTACCTGACTTTAATAGACCATTTTTCTTAGTAGTTACTGATGCTAGTGGATCTGGAATAGGAGCAGTCCTTATGCAAGATTCTCATCCCATAGCCTATTCTAGCTACAAACTTAAACCCACTGAACTTAAGTACTCTACCTATGATAAGGAATTGCTAGCTGTAGTACAAGCTTTACGTCAATGGAAACATTATTTAATGGGATCTAAATTCATGATCAAAACTGACCAACAAAGCATTAGACATCTCCTTAGTCAACCACAAATATCTGACCGACATATTAAATGGGCTGCTTTTATTCAAAATTTTCATCCACTTATACAATATCAACCCGGAAAAGAGAATGTTGTTGCCAATGCTTTAAGTAGAAGACCGACTATTCACAATATTTCTGTGATATCATTTGACTCTCTTCTCCCTATGAAAGATACTTATGACCAAGATCCTACTTTTCAAGCTGATTGGAATAAACTAGTTTCAAATAATTGGATTCCTATTGATTCATTGTCTTACACTGATGGATTTATGTTTTATGAAAAAAGATTATGTATGACTGTTCCATTTCGATCATTTGTTTTGCATGAAATTCATTGTCCCCCATACCAAGCTCATAGAGGAATTATATCTACTTTGCGTACATTGATTGAAGATTTTTATTGGCCACACATGAAAAATGATGTATCTAATTTTGTATCTGAATGCCTAATTTGTCAAAGAGTTAAAAGACACCATGGTAAACAATATGGTTTATTAATGCCTTTACCAATTCTAGAATGACCATGGGAACAGATTTCAATGGATTTTATCATTGGTTTACCTAATACTAAAGCTAATCATGACATGATTTGGACTATTATTGATAGGTTTAGCAAACAAGCATATTTTATTCCATGCAAGAAAATATTAACTGCATCTCAAGTTACTCAATTGTTCTTGAAAACTGTTTTCACTAGCCATGGTTTACCAAAAGTTATTATTTCTGATTGTGATTCTAAATTCTGTAATAATTTTTGGATTACTTTGTTTGCTAACTTAGGAACAAAGATTGATTTTTCATCTGCATTTCATCCTGAAACAAATGGCCAAATAGAAGCTACTAATAGTACCATTTTAGATCTTTTGCGTGTATACACAATTTCAAAACCGCAAACATGGGATACATATTTACATTTACTTCAGTTTGCATATAATAACACACCACATACAACTACACAGAAAGCACCATTTGAAATTATTTATGGATATAGATTGCCTACACCTGTTACATCATTATCAAACAAAGTTCAAGCTGCTGATGATATTGCTAACATGTATGCTACTATTTTTGATAAAGTTAAAGATATGATTGCCAAAGCCTAGCAATCATACACAAAACAAGCCAACAAGAAAAGAAAAGCTATGAGTTTCAAAGTTGATGATTATGTTTGGTTACGAATTGAAAAGCAAAGATTACAAAGTGTTGACAAACACCTTGTTGTAAAATTAGCCCCTAGATTTTACGGACCTTTCAAGATCATTCACAAAATCAACGACAATGCATTTAAACTAGAAGTACCACAACACTGGAAAATCCACAACACCTTTCATATCAGTTTATTACAACCTTTTAGAGGACAATTACCTATACACCTTGTATATGAAAACCCTCCTTTGATAGTAGAAGAAACTGAAATCCTTGAGCTTGAAACTATTCTAGATACTGACTTTATGCCCACTAGAACTGGCCATAGATATTCTAGATATTTGGTTAAGTTTAAAAATCATCCTGTTGAAGAAGCCCAATGGATGCATGCTCAAGACCTAAGTGCTTTCCCCACACTGCTGGCTCCACATTGAGCTAATAGCAATTGAGGACAATTGCTATCCCACCCCGGGGGTATGATGCCAGGAGGCATATTCCACGATGGATTCCGTGAGGTTTTGATGTGGATTCTGTTAAATTTTATTGCCGAGGCTCATACACAAGGTGGATTCCTTGTGCGAAAAGTCGATGGGGACACCTGTCCTTTTCGGGTGATTTGTTAATTTAATGTGCAAGTGGGTGATTCCATAGCGGGTGATTCCGCAAAATATATATTTAAATTAATAGACGTTTATGAGTTTAGAGTGTGTACTCGTAATAAATTAAGGTTAGGATTGAGTTTTAACCAATTTATTTATTTTGTAGCTGAAGACTGCTAGGTATTCACTTTTGTCAGTTTAATTTTATTATTTTCTAACAATTGTGAATGCTTCAGTTTATGTGTAGAGCAGGCAGCGGTGGCGTTGGGAAGCATTGGAGGATAGCGTGTATTCAAATCATTATCATTTTGATGGGCGCGCATCTTGGGCGTGGTGCCAATATTTTGACACGCTTATTTATTGAAGTGCTTGATATTTATTTATTATTTTTGTATGCGCATGTACGCACAATTCAAATATTTGTATTGGGCATTGTATTTGGGTACTGCCCGACTCCTTGGGTGCCCAATATCTTTAATTCTTTAGTGGGACAAAAGCAAACACAAAAGCTAAAGCGTGCTAATTGTTCATGGGACTTTTTTTTGAGCTTGGAGATCAATAATATATAAAATACATGCTTTGTGGAGTGCTCACGCAAGGCATGGGGGGAAATTGTACCCAATTAGTCTCTTGCTTCATGTCCTGCAAGCTTTCTTCCTTGTTCTTTGTGCAAAAGTAGAGTTCTTTTGTTCTTAGGGACCTCCTGGCGCTCACTACGTGTTGTCAAAGAGTTTACTGTTCACAATATAAATTATGGAAATCTTATGAATACAGAAGAGCTTCAGTAAGAGTTATATGAGAAATTTGCATACAAAATTCAGACATTGTTATCCAATAACCACCTTAGTTACACAAGTTCTTTTGTATTTAGCATATAATTTTCAGTTATACCATGCATATTTATGAAAAATAAGTCTATGGGAACCTACAACTTGGTCAACTGGAAGTAATTGACAGTCTGCAGGATAAATCACATTGATACAAGTGCAAAAATATGGTCAGAACCCAAGAAGAATGCCAAAAGTTGCCAAAAGTCCACTAGGTCCACATGGGACCTGGAGTAAAGGACTTAAGTGACCAGTAAGTGACTTGGGTAGGTCAAAAAGTTACCAAGGGCTGAGCAGGGAGCAGCCCACATTTTTCGGCGCAAAATGCGGGCTGCACAGTCTGAAGCAAACTGGAGAGAGCTGGAGCTATGGTGCATGATTTGGAGCATGCAAACTGAAGATCAACAGGCCCAACTACTGAAGATGTAAACATGGTGAGAGCTCCACTTCTCTGCCTCTTTGGTCTGACAAAAATGCATGCTGAAACAATCTATAAAAGAGGGAAATCTGAGAGAAAAGTATTAAGCCTGCTCTTATGCACGACTTCTCTCATTTTGTCTACCATATTCTTGGTCTAATGAAGCCCGACTTGTATCCAAGTACTTGAGTGACTTTGGGACAAGCAAAGGGTGAGGATATTGAAGGCATACGGGCTGTTATGGGCTGAAATAACCAGTCATAAACAGGGCAGCCCACTGTTATGGTCCATTTTGATGAGCAAACATGGGATTTGTGCGATTGTAATGGAAGGAAATGACCTTTTTTCATCAGGACATTGTTCATCAATGATCAGAAGTGCTTCTTCTTGAGTTTATGCACTCATTTTGAACTTGATTATGGGCTGGAATTTTCTATTTTAAAACAGGGCTGAAGTTAAAATTATGCTTCTTCAATTCATTTCATGTATATTTGGCCCAAATCTTGAATGCATTTGATCTATCAACAAAATACTTGTTCCAAAGGGTTGAAATCCATCTATGTACTTGAAATAAATGCCATTAGATCTTGCATTTGATATTCATAAATGAATTGAGGATCTGAAAATATCCTTTATAATATGATGTATGTAACCAGAGGCATTTGATGTAATCAAGATAGACTTATTTCTTCCGTTCATGTATGCTAAGTACATAGTGTAAAAGCTTGAACTCTTCTTCCGTACCTAAATCATTTCTAAATCCCGGATTTTATTAAACCCCAATCTATTTTCCCTTCCTGAACCTTGAATCCTAAACTCCTCTTCTGCACTAAAGCCCTGGTGGTAGACCTTCAACCCTTAACGCGACGACAGTGGTGAACCCGACGTGAATGTCTGCTGCAGAAGAAGAAGTCCAATGGGAGAAACATCACGTTCGGGAGCAGATGCTTTGCAACAGTTGGTTCATCTAATGCAAGAGAGCCAACAACAACAGTTGCAATTTCAACAGCAGTTGCAATTACAACAACAGCAGAGACAAGAAGAAGAGCGGATTGATGCTGCTGCCATTAAAGCCTTAGAAGCAGTTGGACAAGAGCTCAAGCAATTTAATGGGCAAAATATATCCTCTTTTATCCGCCTTTATACTGACAAGATGGTCTTCTTTGGAGTCCCTCAACATGCCTGGAGTCGTTATTTTGCCCGTCTGGCTGTGCATGGTCTCCAGGACCGAATTCATGGTCTTTTTCAAAAAGATGCAGGATGGACTGTGTTAAAAAAGGCTCTTCGAGAAGAATTTTTCCTTGAAGACTCTAGCCTTATGACAAAGAAAGTCTTCGCCGAATGGGTCGAAAGGCCCAATAAGGGTCTAACCGCTAGTGCTCTTCATCGAGAATTTGAAAGCAAATTTGCCCAACTAGATCCTGATGACCAACAAGGTATGGAAAGTCAAAAGATTGAATTATTTTTAAAGGCTGCAGATTCTTCTCTTCAGGAGAAATTGATTGACCGACTTGAAGACCCTGACTCTGAGTCGAGATTGAAGACTGCTTGGAGTGATGTCACTAAAGCAGTTAATATGATTGCTCGAAGAGAGCGATTGCGCCTAAGATGGGGATCAAACCCCTGCAACAACTGAATCTATGAAGGAGCCTGTTCCAGTTTCTCGACCTCCTGTCTCTATGGCCGAGCAATCAAGAAATTCTGCTGTTCCTTCTCCAAAGAAGGATGTCATGGACGAGCTAATTAAAAGCATGTGGGATCTCCATCTTAATTTAACGGAAATTAATTCTAAAGTAGAAAGGTTTGATGTAAAAGTAGAAGAAAGGGGTCGGTCAACTGCCCAAAAGCCTGCACGAGAAGGCTTCAAAAGACGCTGCATTTTGTGTGATAGCCTTCAGCATGATAAGAGGGAGTGCGGTGCATTCCGTGAAGCTGAAGCACAAAAATTAGTCTTTTAGAAGGATGGTAAAATTCATGCAACCAAAACCGGGCTTCCTCTTGAGCCAAACTTCGGTAATGATGGCATGAAGAAAAGATTGGAGGATTTGGCAACAAGAACGGCCTATGCAGCTGTTGATGATGCAACTTATGGGCTTCAAATTGAGCCAACTAATGAAATTGTTAAAGCATGTAAAACTAATGCAAAATCTAAAGTGTGGACGCAGGCCTTGGAATGTATGGAGCAAGGCAAGGCAACTAAAGATGATTTAACCACTGCCAGTCAATGTATTTGAGGGAGAACCGGTTGGTCCGAACCTGTAGATTCATTTTCAGCTAAGATAGCAAGACTTACTTGGCTTTTTTTGTACACACCAACACTTGTGTAGGGTCTCTCTCTAAATACAACATTGGCAAAGTCCGATGTCATCTAGTAAAGGATGTCAGCTTGGGGGAATTCTACTTCTCTGTCTACCTTGGTTACTACTTTAATGAGATATGTTTGTAGGTGGTCTATAGCTAGGTCCAATTGATTGTACTTTTTCTAGCTTTCTATGAAACTTTGAGCGAGATTGACCAACCTTGGCCTTTCCTACTCCACCTGAGCTATTAGCTTAGCTATGTGGGCTTTGACTTTTTTCTTTTCCTACCATGTTATGAGCAAGTTGTGCTAGTTGGTTCTTAACTCCTCTAGCTCTGCATTCTTCTCCTCCATTTCCTTGTTTTCCTCTTCCACTTGCTTGCTCTTTTAGTGTTACGAAGTGGAACATGTGACAAATGTAGCAAATCAAATCTCAATCATAAACAACTTTATGACACACATAATCGAACTTAGTGAGAAAATCTAACAAATCAAACATCTCAACTATTAAATACAAACAACATTATAATACATAAGAGGATTTGAATAACTCAATAGATTGAGAAAGACAAGAGGAAAACACACAATTGGGCCCAACCTCCCCCATGGCAAAAGCCATGGTTTGTCATCCCTAATTATTTATTATACTTTTACATGGATATTTGCATTCATATCTTACATATAATTACAAAGAAAGTACAAATATCAATTGAAAGAGAAGAGTTTTAAGAGTCAAGAGGTATCCTGTAACATTCTATAGTTGATGTAGAAAATTATGTGTTCTGAATCTTAATGTTTGGACATCACGATCGTGTTTGAAGCATGCCAAAACCCCCCCAAACGGCTCTTGAAGCTCTGAATTCCGATTTTGGATGTGGGAGAAACAAAAAAACTCAGTTTTCACCTTGTTCTCCTGTTTTGCGCGCGATCTTGTTGCTTTTATAAAGAAAGCTAAAAAAGCTTTCTAAACTTAACCACATGAAGAAAATAACAAGTATTCCATAAATAAAGCTTATTTCAATAAAATCATATCTTAAATCTCATATTCTAAAATAATTTATTTTTAAAAACAAATAAATTAATAGTGTAAGGACAATGATCTAATTATTACTAAAAAAGTTTAAACTTATAACTTACAAATAGAGTAATAATTTTAATAATGAAATTTACGCTTGGACTTATGCTAATGTCCAGTGCTACCCAAAGCCACCACTACCTGCTCTACACATCAACTGAAGCATTCACAATTATTTATAAATAAAATAAACAAACAATAGTGAATACTTAGCAATCTTCAGCTACAAATAATTAAAATAGGTTGCCTAACCCTAATTTAATTCGAGTGCGCACTCTAAACTCATAAACGTCCATTAATTTAATATGTATTTTACAGAATCACCCGCTGTGGAATCACCCACGTGCACATTAAATTAATTTGACGCCCGAAAAGGACAAGCGTCCTCGTTAACTTCTCGCACAAGGAATCCGCCTTGTGTACGAGCCCCGACAAATACATATACTTTTACAGAATCCACCGAAAAACCTCACGAAATCCACCGTGGAATATGCCTCTAGTTTTACGAAATCCACAAAAAAACCTCATGGAATCCACCGTGGAATATGCCTCCTGGCATCATCTAGTTCCCTATTCTTCTCTTCAACTTCTTTACTCCTTTATATTGAGTTTTTTTCTTTTCCTCCACCTCTCTATCCTTTGCTTCTACCTCTTTGCTTTTCTCCTCTAGCTCCATATTCTTGTCATCTAGCACTTTATCCTTGTTTTCCGTTTTTGTCTCTATATCTTCGAACTACTTGCTCTTGGCCTCTAACTCCTTGTCCTTCTTCTCCACTTGATTTTGCAACTCTTGATGTCATTGGCATGACTGTATTAGACGTCCTCATATACTTTTTGTTGTTGTGTCGAGTTGCACTTTTAGCTCATTTGTTATGTTACAACTTGGGCCTTCTCCTTGCACAGTTGTTCACACAAATTTTCTAGGGAAATGTGTCCTTCCTCTACCAATATGGGTTGTTTCTCTTATCGTCGAATTGATAGCTTCTTTTACCTCCTTCCAAGTTAGCTTTCTCTGTGGCCTTGTAAGGTTTTTGCCACATTCATGATATTGGGCCCTTCTGCTACCTTCTACTTTCTCTTACTTAAGCCTTTTGCTCCTTTTTCTAGCTTTGTCCCCAACCTCACCATTTACTCTTTTTCTCTTCTCCTTATGTCTTCTATGACGAACTACTTAATGCCTTGGTGGATATTCTCCTAATCTCTCCTATGCTTCTCTTACTCTGTGTAGAAATCCTCAAGAGACTCTTTAAGAGCTTGATCGAGGTCTTCTTAGGAGTTAGATTTCCTCTTCTTATGTCCTCTTTCCTCCTCCTCATCAATATGGGGCTTGAGAAGAATATGTGGCTTTTTGAGTTGTAAAACCTTTTGCTTTTCACTTGGGTTTCTCTTTTGCATATTTGCTTTTGCGCATTTTTTGTTTTTGTGCTTTTTGCAAGTGTTAGTGGATTAAGGGAGTAAAAAAACAGGGCAAGACTAGTGAAGAGGGGATGTGGATTGAAGTCTTGTGTTGCAAAGGGGAGTGAAGGAATAAAAGGAATTGAAGTGTGACATCTTACCCCATCTTCTGTCTAGATGAAAGCCATTAAGCTCAATTTCCTTAAACAAACTCCATTAGTCCTAAAGGCCTCATTAAAAAATCAACCCCCTCATAAGCAATGTAATTCGACCTTGAGCCAACATAGATAGCTTGCTTCTTTGCAATAGGGCAATAACCTCATTTAGATGCCTTATTAGAGCCTAATAAGGCCTTTTTGCAATAGGGCCATTAGCCAAAATCCATTTGGATGGGTCTATTAAAAGGCCAATTGGCCACAACTTACTCAGACAATGCTTTGGCTTGGCTCAAGGCTTGCAATTGGGTAATAACCCATTTGGATGGTGTTTTGGCCTTAACCAAGGCCATTAGGCCTTATCCATTGAGGCAGCTATACCAAGGCTTAATAAAGGACCTTATTCTAAGTAAATTCTTTGATGTTATGGGCTGATTAGTTCAAGTGGGCTGAAAGGATCAAAATTTCTAAATGTTGGGTTGAATGTTGCTTAAAAGGCAATTTCCTAATAAAGTAGGCTAATTTTGAGTACTGAGTTGAATTTCAATTGTGGGCTACTTTTTGTTAATGGATTGATTGTATTTCAATGGTTCGATTGTTTAATGTTAGGCCAAATTATTGCTTACTATGTTAGTTTGTTGATTATTAGACCCATTAATTCATTTATTGGGCCAATTGCTAGATTTAAAGGCTGATTTTTAATGAAGTGGATCAAAATTTTAAATTCAGGCCAATTCTTTTTTATGATGGTTGATGGTTCAAAGTGGGCTAATGCTTAATGAAGTAGATTGAATCATTGTTGTTGAGTGGGCCAAATTTTTTGAAAATAGGCCAATTATTGATTATGGGACCTAACAGATGGGCTGAAATAGCCTTAATAAAGCTCAAGGTTTGCATTAAGCCCCATAGCATGTTTGAATGATGCTTCATTTGGCTTTAATTAAGGCCATTTATGCCACATAGCTTACTTACACATGGATTGGCTATTGGATATTGTGCTACATGAGCTTAATGATGGGACTTTGGACACCCTCTTATTAAGCCAAGATGTTTAACTACAAAGCATGATGGTTATTGCTCAGTTAGCCTCTTGCATGCATTATGAATACGAAGATCCGCTTGTAATTAGCATGCGTGGCCTTCCTTTAAGCATGAAGCATAATCTTGCAAAGCTCCATGATCCATAAATCCACTCCTTTTGTTCTCAACTCTCTATAGCATTATCATGTAAGGAAGAAGCATAAACATATGTATGTGAGTATACTCAAGAGAAAGAAGGAGGCTTCACAGACATGGTCTCTCACTCTCACTCTCTCCCTCTCTCACAATGAAAAGAAAGAAGTAAAGTATGCAAAATTTGTACACATAGGAATAGTGTACTCTATTCTTTCTCATCCTTTAAATATATGAAAATTAGGGTTAGGGTTAGGGTTTTTCGATCCCCCTTGGGCATCTTGCCACTTTCGTGGTCCTTCTAGCCGGTCATGGCTCTTTTTACATACAATGAGACCTTAGTCTTGATGAAAAATAAAATCTAATGGAAGTTTTAATTGAGATGCTAGTTGGTAAATACAATTTGCACAAGAGAGAGCCCAACCCTTATGAAAATAACGGCATGAAACTATTATAAAATTTGCTCTTTGACCAAGAATTTGTGGGATTATTTTCTTTGGCTTCTTCTTTCCACTAACATTTATCCCCCCCTCCTAGATGATTTCTAGTCCCATGGCAATTTATCAAATGTATGATGTTGCTATTGCTAAAAGGCTTTAGGATATTTGATGAGGAAATTGGCAAGGGCAGATGGTGTGGTGCAATAGAAGAGATGTAGATGGCAAGCTAGAGAGGTTGAGAGACTTAGAGCATGCTAGGTTAGCTTAAAGAGGGAGGAAGATGTGATGGTTGATGTTGAAGGGATAGCAATGGGTGTGGTCCATTTATGTTGATGGGTCTTGAGGACTTTATTCTACTTGTTGCATCACTTGTGCTCTTCCTATGGGAAGTGCCTACTTGCTTTGGTGATGTAGCATGATATTATTCAATGGCATGTTAGGTGATTGACATGAGGATATGCCAATGATTCTACAGTTGGACTACACCCACATAGTCCATCCTTAGTTATGTCACATTTATTGTGCCACCTCTTCTTTCCTAGCGGGTTCACACTTAGTGACTGCGTGTACATATGTTGTGGTACTTTCATATTAGTCTTTTATCACATTGTAGACGGAGTTCTTTTGTGTGGAAGAAGAAGGAAGAAGAAGAAGAAGAAGATTTTAGCCCTATTTCCATGTGTCCTGAAGTCTCCATTTCTTTTGTGTGTGTGTGTGTGTGTGTGTGTGTGTGTGTGTGTGTGTGTGTGTGTGCGCTCTTGAGGGCTTCACCTCTCTCCCCTCTTGTTTGTTTTCATGGTGTCATAGTCGTCCCATGACTGTGTGGAGCTCAATCGAAGGTTGAGATGAAGGCATTGAAGCAAGGAAGCAAGGGTAATAAGCTTTTCCACCTTACTTGATTTGCCTTAGGTTATAGCCACCGTAGGAGGCTCCTACAACTAGCAAGGCTACAGCCTCTAATTACAGTGAAACTTGTGAGCAAGAAGAACAATTTATATACTATAGACTAGCCCTTTAGGGCCTTCCCATTGTGATTTTTGGCATCTAAGGTCATTTCGGCCTCCATTCTGGACTTGTAAGTGGTCATGATAGCAATTTTAGGGTATACTACAGTTTTGGTTGTGTCCATCGTCTACAAATGTACAGTTTTATACATTTCAAATCTATAAGGGCTCATGTGTTTGTTGGGCTGCAGACACAAAAGGAATTTGTATACAAATTGCAAATTGTAGTTATTGTTGTATAGTTAGTAAAAAAGACTGCGTGTTTAGTTATGGTGCACCTAGTATTAGCTTGCTTGTAGATTGCAGGTTTTGTAAGGTTTTGAGTTTTGTCAAAATGTTTGACAACTTTAACCAGATTGTCCGTGAGAAGCTTGGTAAGAATTTCAAAATGATAAATTTCTTGAAGGAAAATGTGTTTGGAATCACATTGAAGGAGACATGGTGGCAGCACTTGAAGTTCCTACACAAAATGCTACTGTAAAATAGTTAAAAGCTAAGAAAGATTTGGAAGCAGATACAAAGTAAAGTCATGTATTGGTTGCCTATCAGTGTCCTAGATAGCACGATGGGCTATTTGCAAGAATATAAAATTCTCACTATTGCATGGAAGAATTTGGCAAGACTGTTTGAAGTAAATACAAAGACCAAAAAGATGCAACTCAAGTTAGAGTTGAACCAAGTGACAAGAGGGAACCTGTCCATTTATGATTATGCCTTGAAGGTCAAGAGTATTGCGAAAGCTCTTGGATCTATCAGTGTGTTAGTTTTAGATGGACTTGGAGATGAATACACTTGCTTCAAGTCATTTATGAATTCTAGGGATGATATCCTTGATTTTGCAAACTTGATTTCTATGCTAATCCTTGGGGAGAAGAACCTTAGCTTGGATTCCTCTTCTTCTCAAAGCAAAAATAAGTTTGCACAGGTGTTTTACTCTACTAGTAGAGGTAGAGCTCATCGTAGAGGCCAAGGTGGTGGTCATGGGGTCAAGGTTATGATGCACATCAAAATAGAGGTGATCATACTCGTGAAGTATGGGTATACTTTATGTGTGAGAAAAGTGAGGTGCTCACTTACTTTAAAAGTTTTAAGGCTTTGGTTGAGAAGGAGATAGGATTTCATATTAAATGCCTAAGATCGAATGGAGGGGGAGAATATATCTCTAATGAGTTTTCTGATTTCTTGAAGAAAATTGCTATACAGAGGCAATATACATGTAGATATACTCCACAACAAAATGAAGTTGCTGAGGAAAAAAAAGGCATATTGTAGAGGTGCCTTATGCAGCACTGATATCAAAAAGAAACTTGTCTCATTACTATTGGGCTAAAGTAGTTGCTATTGCTATATACATTATGAATAGGACACCCACAATTGTTGTACATGGTATGACACCTGAAGAGAATTTTACAGGTAGAAAGCCAAATCCATCCCATGTAAAAGTACTTGGATGTATTGCTTATGTATATATTCTTGATAAGTTGCACAGTAAATTGGATCCCAAAGCCAAAAAATGTGTATTTATTGGATATTCTCTTGAGTAGAAGGGATAGAGATGTTATAACCCTATTACACGTGAGTTGAGAGTTAGCATGGATATTAATTTTTATGAAATGAGTAGCTGGTACAACAATGTGCATAATGTAGTTGGGTTGGTGAGCATGAGAGTGTGGCTATGTAGAAAATAGGTTAGTAGCCACAGACATTGAGTGGACCACAAGAGTCTCCTAGTCATGGTTTTGTTGATAGCGTAACCAAGCTACCTCACATGCTACAATTACAACACCTCTATACTCTGTCTCTATACTAAACAAGGCAATTGTTGGCTATTTCTTACTGCTCCAAGTAACAACATCACTTCCAAAGGAAAATATAAAACCATTGGTAAATCTCTTCTCTAAAATACTACCAGCTCGATGTGCATATGTGTAACCATGCAAGTCCAATGATATACCTATACCATAGAATAGGGCATAGTCCAATGTAAATTTGACATATTGAAATGTGCATCGCACTACATCCAAATGTGGCTTTTGTGGAACCTGTATAAACGGACTCTCCAAACCAACTATGTAGTTTAGGTCTAGTCTAGTGATCCTCAAACAGATAAGACTGCCCACAATGTTTCGATACATAGTGATATTCTCAATCAAGTCATTCTCATGTGCCCTAAGCTTAGCATTAACATCCAGAAGTATAGAAATAGGCTTGCAATCAGCCATACCATACTTCTTCAACATATCCAATGCATATTGTCTCTATGACAACCGTATACCCTTTGGAGTTCTGATTATCTCTATGCTTAGAAAATACTGCAACTCTCCCAAATCATTCATCTCAAATTTAGTCTTAAGAAGACCCTTCACATTGTCAATCTCTATATCGGTATTACCCATAATGATCCAATCATCCATATAAATAGTAATGACCACAATGCATGCATCACTCTCACATACATAGAGTGAGTGATCAGCCTATGCTACGAAATCCAATGCTAAAAAGGTATTCTATAATCCTATCATGCCATGCCATAGGTGTTTACTTTAGTCCATAAAAGGCCTTACAAAGCATGTATACATAATTTGGATGATTCTCATTCACATAACTTGGTGGTTACCCACATAAACTTCCTCTTGCAACTCCCCCTACAAGAAGGCCTTCTTAACATCCATTTGATGTATGGTCCAAATTTTTGATGTAGCCATTGCTATGGTAGCCTTTATAGTGGTCATTTTAGCCATTAGAGCAATACCATGAGTACGCACATACCCTTACAGTGCTCAATAGATCCTCTAACTTGTAGATCCATTTGTAGCCAATAGCTTTCTTGCCTTCAAGTGTACTAACTCCCATGTGTCATTATCCATAAGTGTAACCATTTCTTTATCCATAACACGATCCCAATACTAATTACCCACTACATCCTCAAAACAAGTGGATTCCATATCTTGCACAACCTTAGCAATGTATGCATAGTGATGATGTACATAGCTATCACATGCCAATCGCTGCATTCGCTTTCTCACTCTACTTGAACTGCATGGGCCTAGATCACTAACAGGTGCTTTAGCATCCTCTTGTGCATTTTGCACACCCATTGTTTTAATAGATGGAATCCCAAACTCCTCATCCAAGCTCTGCTTAGAGCCATCTAAATTACAATCAACATGAGAGAAACCTGATGAAACATCTATCACAATAGGTGAGTCCCCAACTTTCTCTTTACTCTTTCTTGACATCTATGATATACTTGATGGAGTAACTTGTGATCTCAATCTAGCACTCCAAGGTTTTTGCGATGTTACTTATGCTAATGCTAAATATTGGCCAAAAATTGTGTTTTTAAAGGACCTGTAGAAAGTCTAGGCAATGTTTGCTCTCAATTCAATGCTAGTAACGTGATACATTTGGAAGACACTTGCTACAAAGCTTGAAATAATGATCATGAAAACTACTTCTTAGTGATGTATTTGTATGAGCCAAAAATGGAGCCCTTTGACACTCCCTCCTATCTATTGGATATAGTCAAGCCTTGGTGTAAAAGATGGATCAATGGTCCTTACCCATTGGCCTATTGTATGTGACACTTGATGTTTAACATTGAGGATGACTTGTCACCACCATTGGTAGCTAATTACAATATTTAGATGGAAGAATATTCATATCAATTTGACCCTCAAGATGTATGATTTGTCCTAACTGCCACGTGATATTCTGTGCACATTTGGAATTCATCCCAATTTCAAATTTTCAAAAGTTATTTAGGGCAAATACAACAACTAGCTATGGAATAGGAATAAAAGCAACCACTAGAGCCAAAGTAGGAGCTGGGGGGAACCTTGGAACAATGGGAGCTAAAGGAGGTGTTAGTGGATACAAAGGTTGTGGCTTGTGGAGTTTCTCAGGACATACGACCCTGACCATGAGTGCGGCACCGTGACGGTGGGAAGGGGAGAAAATGCTAAACAGGTGCAAGTTCACTTAAACCCAGCCTTGGTGGAGAAGACGTTGGGATTGGAGCCGAAGATAGAGAAAAAGCAGAAGAGGGACGTGTATGCCATGCTGAAAATGAAAAAGGAGGATGTGCTAACTAATGACAGCATCAACATCCAGGACATTCCTGATGTGGAAGCTAGACTATAAGCGAAGCTAGTGCACGCGCTTTCTCTAGCCAGTGCAACAACTCCTTAATGCATCGAATCAGCATGCCTGTGCTGGAGAATGTAGCAGCTCACACCTTGCATGAAGTCAACTGGAATGGATATGTACGCAAAACCATTGACCAGGCGGCTAAAGCACTAGCTTTAGGAAGTGCACTAGCAAGTGGAGAGTCCCCAACTTCCAAGGCCATAGAAAGAAAGAAGGCCTCGTAAAAGGCCTCATTCATTGCCAATGGAAGCATTTTGCTTGCGCTCATCCAGGAGGCAGTGAAGGAGACACAAGGTGCAGAAGAAGGAGAAGGAGAAACGCATGACAGGTCATCCCCTCACCAGGACCAAGAGAGGTCCAGTGTGACAGGACTGAGAGTGATAAGGAAGGGTAGGAATAAGAAGAACAATTGGGCAAAAAGCACGACAAGAAACCCAAGAAGAAGACGACACAAAAGAAAAAGAAGCATGATGAAGGCCGCAAGAAGGAGAAAGAGGATTTGAAGAAGGCAAAAAGAGAATTTGGAGAAGGCCGCAAGAAGGAGAAAGAGGATTTGGAGAAGGCAAAAAGAGAATCCCTCAAGGAGGCCGAGGAGAGGGAGAAGAAGAAGGAACAGGAAGAAGAAAGGGCAAATGAAGAAGTCAACAAGGCTGAAAAGGTGTCGAAACAGGAGGCCAAGAAGAGGAAAATGAAAGAACATGAAGAAATAGAGAAATTGGAGGAAGAGTGTAGGAAAACTGAAGGAGAAAGGCAAAGACGAGCTGCTGAGGAAGAAGAGGAACTAAGAAGGAAGGAGGAGGAGGACTTGGCTAAAGCTATGCGCCAGTCAATCGAGCAATAGAGCAGGGCCGATGGTCTGGGAGCCTGGAGCCCGCTGAGGGAAGAAGGGCCTGGTTCTAGCACGCAGGTACTAGAAATCACACTGGCCACTGTCCTTGAAGGCAAAGGCAAGGCCCTTATCCACCCTATCCCTACCCTCATGGTGCCTCCCATTCGAACTAACCACCCTCACCCCTAGCATCCCCACCAGCGCAGAGGTCTCCAACTTTGTGGCATGGATGCAGTATTTTATTAATAAAGAAATGGCCCAGGGAAAGAGCACAGAGACCACGGCCACGGGGCAAAAGAGACCAGCCCCAGATGCTGAGTTGAGACAGGACCAGAAACATTAGAAAGTGGAGGCCTCGACCACTCCAATCCACACAACAGTGACACCACCAGCCAATTACAACGAGTACGTCACTGAGCTACTCTTCCAACTGGAGAAGGCTAAGGAGGAAAAGAAGATGGCTATGGCTGAATTGGCGGCGAAAAAGGAGTCGGTAGCTACATTCCAGCTCGAAAAGACCCGCACAATAGCCATGCAGCAAAGAGAGATCTCCGATCTCAAACAAGAATTGAAGGCCAAGGAGGACATGGAGGAGAGCTATAAGCAATGGTTGGAGGATGAAAATCAGGAATTGGTGCAGATGCAGAGAGAGTATAAGCTTCTCCTGATGCAACATGGGGAATTAGAGGCGAAAAATGCCAACATCGAGCAAATGATGGAGGAATTGAATGCCAAAGAAGAAGAGAGAAAGCAGGAGATGGAGCAGCAGCAAAAGGAGATCGAGTCTATGACCGATCAGCTACACTTGGGAAAGAAAGAGCAAGAGAACATAAGCACGGAACTAAAAGACCAAGAGCAGAAGCTCGTAACCTTGGTACAGAAGCAGGGAGAGAGCATGGAAGAAATGAACAAGAGAGCAGAGGAATGGGCAGCGCAAAACAAAAAAAGGATGAAAACACTAGCATGGCGTCTCGCTTTGGTAGAGAAAGAAAAGATCCTCACAGAGAGTAAAGCAGAAGCCGCCTAGACAGCCTTCAGTGCCCAGCAAAAGGCCTTCATTAGCACACTAATGGACACCACCCACCCAGAGGAAAAGGAGTCATTGGAGGTGGTATAGAAAAAACTCAGCATCGCTTGCAAAGCTTTGCACGCAAGGCTGCAGATACCACCCCAACCTGTGGAGGTTAGGCTGAGCCTAGAAGAGCAAGGAAAGTACCTGCTACTGGGCCGGCCTAACCCCCTAGGAAATTGATGCAATGGGCTTTGAAGAAGGAGCACAACAAGGAGACCAGCAGGGGGAGGAGGCTGAGCTTGAATTCGATATGGGGAGATTCAGAGAAGAGGTGATCCCACAACCCCCTCACCGCATTTCGAAGAGCAACAATAGGTTGATCCATCTACGGAGAGACAAGCCGCTCTCAAGGAAAGATGGAGAAAGTTAGTCGAAGAAACCAGGAAGCAACTAAGGGCCAAACCAGTCATACAGCCGTCCGCACCCCTCCCACCGTGCCCTGATGACATCCCACTGGATTCCACGTAGAGTTGGTAATTTGGGAGCGGCAGGAAAGAGAAAAAGACCCATTCACCTTCAGCTTCCTCATGCCCAACAGCTTGCGGAGGATCTTACTGCTCAAGGTGATGGAGGAGGTGATCGCGACTGGTAGCCGACTAGGACAGAAGTGGCTGGAGAAAAGGGAAAAGACCCCCACTCTCTAGGGAAATGAAGAAGCCGAGTTTTGGCAAAACAAGGTGTTTGAAGTACCACATACCGTACAGGGATATAACTACCAACCCCTATGGAAGTGGCAGGTGTACGACATCAGCATGCTCACCTAGATGGCTTTTTGCAACACCCTGCCCTATGAGAGGAACAACCCCACATTCATGGCGTACCCTCGTAGGATAGGTGTGGATTTTGTTGCCACCCTCCATGGGCATTACGATTTTCCTATCATCTACAACTCTAGTGCTACCTCCTTCGAATACGCCCTCCTCTTCAACTGGGGAAGCCTGGATCACTCCATGACACATTTCCTTGCAGATTTCTCTTCATGCCCCAATCTAGCCTTTGTAACTACATGTAATTATCTTAGATTACTTAAGTTATTACTTAAACAGGACCCGAATTCACAAGAACGTCGCCTGCCTCCCCTCTTCTTTGACCCTAATGCCATCGATAGTTGTGCCATGGCGCATCTGATGATGAGGGCTAGCCTCCTTCCCTCTTTTTGCCTAGCTCTCTTAGAAGATATGAACGACAACAAGTTCACTAGATGCAATCATCCTTTCCTCTCCACCACCTTCCTCCACGTTTGCATGAATTTGAAAAGATACATGCAAAGCTATTAATTTTTGAGCAAATCCATCTGACCCCCTTCTCCGCCTAATTCAGACGAGGAGAACTAGGCACTAGGTGTCATTCTACTAGTGTAATACTATTTATTAAAAAATAAAAAAAGAGAGAAAAAGCACAAAAGGAAAAGCGAGAAGAATATTACACACAGAATGGACAAAACAACTCACTTGCAAAAGCACTTAGCACCACATAAAGCACGTGTCAAGAATCGCGCCGAACACACACAGAATGCACAAGGAGAAGCTCACTCAAGAGACAAGAAGAGAAATGGATGCCAAAACATTTTCTTGCTGGTTTCTTCTTCTTTTTCCACACACTTTACAATGTACACAAAATATAGATAAGATACAACATAAAGGAAAGTGGCCTACTAAGTCAAACAATGCATAACCGACTACACTAGTCGACTGGCGCTATAACTATGCCAGCTGTAAATAGGTGTAACAACCTAAATATAATAAGTAATGAGTTAGTGGCCATGTGAGAGTCATAATGACTACCGATGTGCTAAGTGTAGATGTGTGGACCCATCTAACCAGGCGGTCCATCATCAATGTCCGCATGTGTTGAGCTTGTCATCTCAACACTCCCCCTCAAGCTCAACTACATCTCTGCAACTCCAAATAAGCTTCGAAACTTTTGAAGCTTCTCTGTACCCAATGCCTTCGTGAAGATGTTAGCTATCTGATCCTGTGTGTGACATACAGTAAGTCAATCTCACCTGCTAGTACCTTCTCTCTCACAAAGTGGTAGTGTACCTCAATATATTTTGTCCTGGCATGAAACACAGGGTTCCTATCCAACTGTATATTGCTCATGTTGTCACAATAAATGACAACTGGACCTTTCACTTGCACATCTAAATCAGCCAATAACTTTTGCAGCCATACTACCTCACATGCTGTAACAGCAGTACCTCTATACTCAGCCTTTGTACTCGACAAAGCAACTGTAGATTGCTTTTTGCTACTCCAAGTAACAGCTGCACTACCAAGAGAGAACATGTATCCGCTAGTAGATCTTCTATCAGATATACTACCAGCCCAATCTGCATCTGTGTATCCAAACACATGTACATCTGTACATGCCTCATAGAAAAGTCCATAATGTAATGTGGACTTCACATATCTCAATATGCGTCTAACTGCATCCAAATGTGGCTTTCTAGGTACTTGCATAAACTAACTCACAAGACCAACATCATAGCTCAAGTCTGGCCTTGTAATGGTCATGTAGATCAAACTCTCCACTATCCTCCCGAACATAGTAGGGTCTTCTATCTCATTTCCAACATCAGCACTCAACTTTACATTCTGCTCCAACGGGACTGAAAGTGGTTTGCATGCTGTCATACCATACTTAACATATCCAAGCCATACTGTCTTTGGGATAGCCATATACCATCATCACATCTGATCACCTCAATGCCAAGGAAATACCTTAGCTCACCTAAATTCTTCATCTCAAACTTCTTCTTCAAAAAGTCCTTGACTTCAGCAATCCCACTATTACTATCAGCTGTAATAATCAAGTCATCCACATAGATGACTATGATGACCGAACCTGCATCTCCCTTTCTCACATAAAGTGAGTGATCAACATCAGAAACATAAAAGCCAATATTGACAAGATACTCTTTGATCTTGTCAGACCATGCTCTAGGTGCTTGCTTGAGCCCATAGAGCACCTTCTTCAACCTGCACACATACGTGGGATGCTCTAAATCTTCATAGCCTGTTGGCTGATCCATATATACTTCTTCCTACAAATCACCATGCAAGAAGGCATTCTTCACATCCATTTGTTGCAATCTCCAACCTTTGGCTGCTACCAAAGCAATCACACATTTGACAGTTGCCATCCTAGCAACTGGACTGAAGGTTTCTTCATAATCTATGCCATATGTCTGGGCATAGCCTTTTGCAACCAGCCTAGCTTTGTACCTACTAATAGAACCATCTACATTGTGCTTAATCTTATAAACCCACTTACATCCAATAGCTTTCTTGCCCTTTGGCAATGATACTAGATCCCAAGTCTTATTGGCCTCTAATGCAACCATCTCCTCATCCATTGTTGCATCCCAATGAGTATGACCACATCATCCTCAAAGCAAGTGGGCTCAACATCCTCAAGTAGTTTCACCATATAAGCATAATGGTGAGCTATATAACCTTTAAAACCAAATCTTTTAATAGGGTATTTGACCCTGCTAGATCTGCGTACCACCAGATCACTCAATGGAGCGTTTACATTACTATGAGCTCTCTGTACCTGGTGTCCTGATAGAAGGAATACCAAGCTCATCATCCAAGCTCTTTGAGCCACTGGAGTCTCCATCAAGAACTGCATCAATGCCATCTGACACTTTATTCTTTCCTTTGTCTTTACCTGTAGTGCTACTAGATGCACCTGAAGATGTAGAGCTACTCCTTAGTCTCCCAGACCATGGACTACTAGATGATGTCTCTGGTCCACTAAGAGTCCGTGATTCTTGCTTTTCAGCCTGCACATGAGTGTCATGATCATCATCATTATCCAATGCATCACCACTAGATGCATACCAACTGCTCATTTCATCAAAGATGACATCCGTGCTCACTCTAAACTTACATGTGACAGGGTTATAACAGCGATACCCTTTCTGCTCTAAAGAGTATTCAATAAAGACACATTTTTCTGCCTTTGGATCAAGCTTCTTCCGTAGCTCATCTGGCACATGAACATATGCAACACATCCAAATACCTTCAAGTGTGATACATCAGGCTTCTTGCTAGTAAAGCATTCTTCAGGAGTCATCCCATGAACTGCAGCTATGGGAGTTCTGTTCATAATATAAACAGCAGTATGAACAGTCTCAGACCAAAAATGCTTAGGCATATTCTTTTCAGCCATCAAGGCGTGTGCAACTTCTGTAATATGCCTGTTTTTCCTTTTTGCAACCCCATTTTGGTGTAGGGTATACCTGCATGTGAACTGTCTCTTTATCCCATGAGACCTCAGAAAATCATTGAACTCATTCGAGAGGTACTCTCCCCCTCCATCTGACCTCAAGCACTTTACTTTTAAACATGTTTCTCTTTCAACTACAGCCTTGAAAGTTCTAAAGTGCTCAAACGCTTCACTCTTTTCCTTCATAAAATATACCCATAGCTTTCTAGAACAATCATCAATGAATGTGACAAAGTATGAACTGTCTCCAAGAGATACATTTTGTGTAGGCCCCCAAATGTCTGTATGCACAACATCAAGGATATTTCTACTTACATCTCTGTCATGTGAAAAGGGTTGTCTTGCTTGCTTACCAAACTGACATGCTTGGCATACCTTATGAAATTCTGCAACTCTAAATGTAGACAAACCTGTAACCAACCCTTCGGACTGCATTAATTTCAGCCTTTGTACATTTGCATGTCCAACGCATTTATCCCAGATTTCAATATCTACAACAACACCTTTTCCTTTAGCATACATAGTAGCATTCATAGTAGAAATTCCAGCATCCAGAGTAAACATACGTCCAACTCTATTTCCCTTTGCAACTAACCTGCACTTGTCATTGAAGTCTTCTACAAAGCAGCCCTTTGCATTAAATCTGACTTGCAGCCCTTGCTCTATCATCTGACCAACTGACACCAAGTTCTTTGTAATAGATGGCACATATAATATATCTGAAAGACTCTTTGTCTTACCATCATGCAAGGATAAGGGAACTTTTTCAATGTGTGAAATTGGGTGGCATGAATCATCACCTGTCTGCACATAACCTGTATTTTGCAAATCCTGCATCTCTCCAAACCATTCTGCATGGCTGATCATATGATTGGATGCACCTGAATCAACATACCAAACATCATCATGTGTTCCCTTTCCTGTAACAGCATTCAGCACATATGTTGCATAACAAACAGACGTTCATTTTTGTCTTCATTCTGTCGTGAAGAGGATGCATAGTTTCCTTGCTGCAACTTACCACTGCGAATATCATCTTCTTAGCATAACATTGGGCTACAATATGACCTGTTTTGCCACAGTAAAGACACACAATACCAGAGTTGTTAGAACCTCTATTCTGCCATCCACCTCTTCCTCTAAAGCTCCCCCTGTTTGTAAAGTTACCACGACCTCCTGAAACCTACATATCGCCAAATTACTGATTCAATCTATTTTGCTGGTTGTCACTACCACGTCCTGTACCATGGCCTCTTGAAGAGAACCTGCCACGTCCCCTTCCTGAACTGGAATAGAAAGCTTGGACCTGTTTACCACTTTTTTCAGATGTCTCACTCTGCATGTTGATCTCTTCAGTGATCATAAGGGAGACCAACTCATCGAAATCAGGAAATGGCTTTCGTACATATACGGAAGTTACAAAAGACTTCCAAGCCTTTTCATTGTTAAGTCCACCCAAGGTAGACGACACCGAATCATCATCATCAGACATTGCATCAATCGCTGCCACCAAGGCATCTGCAATGCTCCTTACCTTCTGTGCATACTCATTGATAGATATCTTCCCTTTCTTCAATGTATTCAACTCTTGCTTGAGTTGAATCTTTTGTGCCTTTGTATTTACGGAAAACATACTTTCAAGTATGGTCCAAGCTGCATATGAATTCTCTACATTTCTAATATGTCCCAGCATATTATTTTCAATTACTGCAGACAGCCAATACATGACCTTTTTGTCTTTTGCATTCCATTCCTTCCGTGCCTTTGTCTCTTCTGCAGTTGGAGGATCACTCACCTCCGGCTCCTTTTCTTCACCTGACACAAACTCGTAGAGGCCTTTTCTAACAAGGTAGTTCGTGACACGGAACTTCCATGAAGGGTAGTTGTTCTTATCAAGCTTCTCAATGATGGGGTTTCTACTGTTCTCTACCATTATCACAAAACTAATACCAAACAACAAGCAAATCTTCTGCAACCCTTGACCTACATGTAGTGCACAACAATACACCAGACAGCCTTTTTCACTGTACGCTCAACAATACATGCAATCTGCAACCAGTTTGCAGATAAACCTTATTTTTATTCGCTAATAAACACCTTTGAACTTACAAATTTGAAATCTGTAACCTGTCCACCCACTTTCGGTCAATACAGTCGAAGTCACAGTGTACCCTGAAACTACTGTCCGCAACCTTGCGGCTCTAAAATGGGGCCTGAAACGGCCTTAGATGCCCAAAATAACTGCGAGAAAGCCCTGAAGGGCAAATCTGTAGAATACACAGTGCTCTTTGCGCACACCAAATCTCACTGTAATTTGAGATTTTTGCTTTGCCCTGCTTCCGGTGCCTCCACATGCACTATCCAAGAGAGAGAGAGTGGAAGAATGGGAGAGCTTCTTACCCGTTGCTTGCTTGCTCTAATATTGCTTCATCTCCTTCACATCAGCCTTCAAAATCAGCCTCTCTCAGTGGCGCGGCTCTGATACCATGTCAAGAATCGCGTGGTGGGGGGACTTGCTCAAGATGCTGCGCCGAACACATATAGAATGCACAAGGAGAAGCTCACTCAAGAGACAAGAAGAGAGATGGAGGCCAAAACGTTTTCTTGCTGGTTTCTTCTTCTTCTTTCACACACTTTACAATGTACACAAAATATAGATAAGATACAACATAAAGAAAAGTGGCCTACTAAGTCAAACAATGCATAACCGACTACACTAGTCAACTGGCGCTATAACTATGCCAGCTGTAAATAGTTGTAACAACCTGAATATAATAAGTAATGAGTCAGTGGCCATGTGAGAGTCATAATGACCACCAATGTGCTAAGTGTAGACGTGTGGACCCATCTAACCAGGCAGTCCATCATTAATGTCTGCATGTGTTGAGCTTGTCATCTCAATAGCATGATCACTGCACTTAGGGGTCCTCAAGTTAGGCATGCCCAGTGGCTTCGACCGGCTGGCTCTACTCCTAACCCCTAGTCCCCTTTTCTCCCCCGCTTCACGCTTAGGGCCCATCAAGGGTAGGACATACCTAGGGAGGTAACACTCGCCTATGGATAGACCTGTCACCCTAAGCTACTTGCACCGCACCTTCCTTTTTGTACAAATGGGATCCTCAAGTTGTGTGGGACATCACCCAGGCTAGCCTGTGGTTAGACCCAACTCCCATTCCACCAGCAGGAGCACAAGGCACTACGCAATAAGCTAGACCCCCCCCCCCCCCCCTTAGGTAGAGCATCGCACATTTTCCTTTCAGGCATCACAAAGGTGACAAACCATTAACTTCAGAGGCCCCCGTCATCCACTTGCTATCCATTTGGCTTCTCCAACAAATCTCATTACCAAGCTTCCACAAGCACCCAAGTTTACACATGGCCCTACCCTCATATGACTACTTTGCCAATTGCCAATTAAACCCCAACAACAGCCAAAAGTGGCGTGGGACTGGCACCTGGAGGGGGGTAATGTTAACCCCAAGTCAAGAAGGCAGAAAAATGAATGAAAAAGTGGAAGAGGATGGAAAAAGAACAAAGATACGCATGCGGCCTCTAAAGCTAAGCTAGGGCTAAAAGCGTAATTTTAAATGAAAGGCACCTCAAAAAACTCCAAAAACTTGTGTAAAAGAGCGCCGGGCTCCCTCCTGTGCCAATTGTAAAGTATTAGACAGGTGTAGGCTAGAGGCATAGGCTAGAAGAGGAAAATAGAGAAAGGACCTTGCCACAATAATCGGTCATGTAAAAAAAGGGACGGGTGCCCATGGGATTTTAAGGCTTGTATATAAAGTTCAAAAAGTGAATGGAAGCTCATTCTTTGGTGTGTGTCTAACAAGAGTTCTCTTCTTCTTCTCTTCTTCTCTTCTCCTTGCTCGTGTGTGCTCTTGAGAGAGGGAGTGTGAGAGGGTGAGGGAGTGAGTATGTGGGAGTGAGGAATCAAGAGGGTGAAGCTCTTCACCATCTCCTCTTCTCTTCTTTTCTTTTCTTCTCTTCTCTTCTCTTGCGCGTGCGGCTATGGTGGATGGAGCTTGGAGATGGAGGAGGCTTAAGGATGCTTGAGCTAGCATCTAGGATCGTGGAGCTACTGGTGTGTGCAAGAGAGGAGGCAACTCATATCGGCATCAAGATAAGCTCACTATACTCTTGGGATTGACGGCGCGTCGGCTAGGTGAGAGATAGCCATTAGAGCTCGCTTTGAATGCTTGAAGCAATAAGCGGTCCATGGTTCTTGGCGGTTGAGCGAAAGCTCCCACACAAATGCTTACATTGATATGTCTATGGCATTGGGTTCATAGCTATACCTATGCTCATGATGGCAATGCCGCACTCATGTTGGCAGTGGTGGTAAGGTGATGTTCATGTTGGTAATGCAAATGACTATGTTAGCAATGCAATTAACCCTATCAGCAATGGTTGATCCACCATGGTAGTGATTCAATCCACACAGTGAATTACAGGAGATTATTCACTCATTACAGTCATTAAGATGGGTGGTATAAATCTTTGATTGCTTTTCATAGATTATTAATTGGTATTTTGGTATCCTATAGAGTGCTCTTAGCTCTATTAATGAGTCTACAGGGTTAAACAAGGTTAAAGTTGGATCTATAGGTCTCTTACATGTTCATCCAGACAGGGAAAGTTTCAATTAGCTAACTTCGAGCTATTATATCTTTTTTTATTCTCATAAAAAATTTACTATTACGTGCTTTATTCAAAAAGGGAAAAGTTAGCTTCGATTTGAATCAAGAAGTTTGTCAATAGAATCTTTCAAAAAAAATTTACGATTGGCTAATTTAGGAACTATAGGTACTACCTGATTGCGCTCTCCATAGGCAAGAAAAAAGAGTATTATGAGTCTTATCAAAGAGATCGGTTCTAGCAAGATAGATGTTCCTTTAGTAGACATAATGGATACTTTGGCACATGCATTCAAGACTTCTAATGACTCTAAAATGGTAGTAGGGGTGGTAGATGTGAGTTTGATTGAGCAAGTACTTATCTACAAGTTAAAACCTCATGTTTCTCAGTTGGTTCAGTTAGGCCTTATATAGGCTCTTATCAATTTTTATGATAACAGTGTTTTGCAAGGATGTATAGGCAATGTGGAAGCCAAAAGAATGTTGATGGGGTTGCTAACCATGGACAAACGAGGGACAAACTAGAGGTAAAAGCTAATTTATTGGCATCATTAAAGCATTTTTGCAGCAATGGTACTAGTCTTTTACAATCTTTTCAAGGTAAGGATGTATCACATTTGCTTGTGTCATTGCTTAATCAATATTCTTAGTACTAGTTAGAATATGTAGTGCTATTTCTTTCCGCTCTAATTACAGAGGTTGATGCTAATCAATGGGCTATGATAATTTGTATACCTCCATTCGTTAAGAAGTGGCCATGGGCTTCGTCGAAAGGATAGGTAGCATGGGAATTGTGGATATAGGTGTGAATCCATTGGTCAAATTTCTTGGGAGAGGTTCTACTATGATGAAAGAATATGCTACTTTCATATTGATTCATCTTTATATCTACCATGAGGATCTTTGTGCTTGTGTGGATATGGCAATAAATCTTTTGCTAAAGCATGCTAAATTGAAAAAGAAAATGCTTGCATTGATTGCCACTAGGTGTAGTCATGAGGGTGAAATTAAACCTTCTCTACAAGATGTGGTAATTTATTTGGAGCATTATGATACTGGTCACGTTTAACTATATAGAAATAAATCATGGACAACATGTATACTTTGTACAATGCCATGATGAAGAGGATTACTCCATTGATCTTGGACAACATGAAAATGGGAATCAACCAAATGCAATGATAAATCATTTGTTTCTTCAAGGTAATGACGATGCCTTGCTAAGTGTAGACATGGAAAAACCAACCATATAAAACTAGAGGCTACAAGGCCTCACTAATTGTGAAAAGGTTGTAGTGCATAGGTTACATGAGGGTTACAAGGCTTATGATAGGAACATTAATGCAAGTACATACAAGGCTTTAAAAAGTTGGTTTGAATAGCTGGAATAGAAGGGCTGATGAGGCTTATCTTTCTACTCTTGAGTGTCTTCTTCTTCTTCTTCTTCTTCTTCTTCATGGTCTTCTTCGTCTTTGACAATTGCAAGATAGGCCTTCTATGATCTTTTCCTGGCATGATAAAAAATTTTCAATGCGCCCAATTCTTTTACAAAAGTCGCAAACAATGTCTTTCTTCCCTTTGCACTTGTTGTTAACATAGAGCACTTGTTCTTCTTTTGACTCTTTACCTTTGAGCTTCTTCTCTTCTTCAAGGAGTGATGCTTTAATGTCTACTAGCTTTGGATTTGGTATATTAATTAGTGTAGTGGAGATATTACCAAACTCTAGAGGAAGACTCTTAAGCAAGACTCCAATGCATATGTCTTCTTTCATTTTAAAGTTAATCCCTGCAAAGCTGAGTCAACAGACTTTCCATATAATTAAGGTGAGTTGCAAGGGAAAGGGCGTCTCAACCTGAGACAATGCACTCCTGCACTTTTCGGCTATGCTACCTGCAGAGATATGCTCCCAAAACAGAAAATGAAAGCAACACTACTCCTCTTACCAGAACACCGCGAGCTTGGCTTGCTTTCTTGAGCTCCTTACCACGAACAAGGCTCTGATACCATGTCAAGATTGTGGGAGAGAAGGAAGGAGTCTCACTTGTAGCTTTCTTGCTTGCACAATGGGGGAATACACACAAGGGTGGAGGCTGAAAACAATTTTCCTCTTCTTAGTTGTGGAAGCCAAAAGAACTCCAGTACAAAGAAATAGAAGAACCCTAGATATGGGTCTCAAACCAAACTCAACTAACTAAGGTGGCATACTAACTGAGCCACGAACTAGAGTAGATAAGGATAGCTATCATGTAGCTATTATTCAGGGGCGGTGTACCAACCGCATTTGTAACTAACAAGTCGGTGACATAAATACACAACGGTCACCCTGGCGTATCACGAGTGGAGCTCGATATCTCAACAGAGGAGGGATGCCAATCTTGGAGATTGAGGTAGAGAGGAGAAGCTCCAAGAGCAGACTAAAAGGAATTTAGAAGAAAGGTTATAAGGATATTGCTTAGATGAAGAGATCTAGTTGCTCCAAGTGAGCAAGGTGCTGCTAGCTATGGAGATCAAGAAAAGTAGAGTGAAGATGGAGTGAAGAGATGAAGTCATCTGCTGAAACTGAGCTAAGATTAGGTTGAGAAGAGTTGGAAGAGCAGTGTGCAGAGCTAAACCAAGCTCACCATGGCTCTAATACCATGTTGAGAAACACAGATCTTGAGCAAGGTTAGCTATGGAGGTTGGAAATCATAGCCAAGAAGCATGATGACTAAGATTAGACAAATACACTTTTACTCATGTGAATTAGGTTTCAATATAGATTAGCTTGGAATCATAAACACAATCTCGAGTAGACATAGACAAGACTGAAAGTACAAAGTACAAATAGCATTCTCATAAAAAATGATTGTCAAGTACATTGCTTTATAGTTGCAGGATAGTCCCACTTTTCCTCACGGTGCTTATGGAATACAAGGCAACTCTTCTAGGCTATTGCATGTTCCTTGCCTTACTATTCCATACAAAGAGGCTATCATGGAAGTGTGATTGGATATTTCTCAACATCTATCTATGCAATTGAGGTCAAGCAACTAGAATAGAGCCCTCTCTAGACACATCAAAGATCCACCTTCAAGCCAGTTTTAGACATTTCTTTGGCCAGTGCTCATATTTTCACAATTCATGTTCTTTGCAAATAATTGAAAAGATTATTCATCTTTATCTAGGATTTTATTAGAAGCTAAAGTCCTTGTAAACTAGAGAGATGATATAATAAAGATCAAGCAACTTTGATATGTAGTTGGTTTGCATGGAGGTAATGTTGTTATTGAACCAAATCCTCAAAAGTTTAAGAATATAAATTATGTCCCCAAAAAGCCATCTATTGTGGGGTGAAGGCTAAAAGGTTTCTAGACTTTCATCAAAATCTTGGCAAGATCAACTCTAGAAATGAGGGCTTAACCCATCAAATACAATAAACACAAATCCCTACATATTATAGTTAAGAATCGTGCTAATAATGGACAGAGGCTAGGAATGGAAAAGCCAAAGTTTGGAAAAGCCTAGATAAAATATTCTTTACTTGTAATAAAATTGAATGGAAAGATTATAATCTCAAGGACTTCAAAGACCAATTGAACTTTTTCAAAAAGGCAATGATAGCAACTTTGAGTAATTAATACCTCACTCACTATAATATGGTTAGAAGTTTGCATTGTTTTGTTTCTTCATTATCCAATACACATAATATTATTAATTATCTTTATTTATTTTTAATTATGAAATATATTTTAGACAACCATACTTCATATTTCATCAATCCATATGAAAGTATATTTATCTAGTCAAATAAAAAACTTTCATTATCAAGTAAGAACAAAATACTTCAAACACACAAACATGGAGGTGGAAGAGTCAAAGCAAGTAGTTTATTAGATGTCTTTCAATGGTTCTATGAACAAATTTGGCTCAAACTCATGCTTAAAGACATAAAAACATCATGTAGCACATCATCTTTGGTCAAACATATCGGAATGGTTACCCAAAAAAATAAATGAGAGATATCTAAACTCTTGTGCAAAGAGTAGTTTTTTAGAACTGTTACAAACTAAGCAAAGGAAAGGAAAGAGATGGCTTCAAGAAACTCTTGACTCTTTAATATCCTTTGGTCTTATTTTTTTAATTTTGTTCCACTTAATAAGAACTTTATACTTCAAGAACTCGTGTTTTCTATAGCCTAGAGGAGCTTCAAATCTTTTGCATCTCCTATATGGGAGAGTAAATAGGAGCTAAGAACTCCAAAAAATTATCCAATTTATATCCATTATAACCAAGCATGTAGCAAAAGCTAAATTCTCTTGAAAGATTTATACTTTCCCTTCAATCTGTTCATCTATATATGCAACATCTTCTCCCTTCTTCTCTTGTACTTTATCTTAAGAATAATCTTTTATATATTAAAGATACACAACAAATCCATGTCTTTGTGGACCAAAAGACACTATTCTTAATCCATATGATGATAAAGGCAATTTGTTTCACTCTTTTTAAATTCCTCATCAATAAGATTCCATCTAGTAAGCAAAGTTGTTCTAGAAGAATTGGTTGCTTAAATAACATTACTATAATGAATATAATTGTCAATTGTAAGACTCTTTGCATATTTAATATAATATTTTCTATACATCTAAAGTTTATCTTTAAGATATTCCAAGAGATTTTATGAATCAAAAGGAACATTTAGCATATCCATGATATAGTTAAACTTACACTAGTTTCATGTCTTGTGAAGAAAATCAAAGAGTTTATCATTGCTTATATCCTCTAATGCTTCCTTTTCCATTCCTTATAGTTATAGCTTTTTATTGCCAAGTTGAATGCTAGTAAATCTAACATCTCAAATATTAAATATAGACAACATTATGAAACATAAAGGAATTGAATAAGTTAACAAATTTGGAAAGAATAAGAGAAGACACATGATAGGGCCAACCTCCCCCATGACAAAAGCTATGGTCTATATTATGGAATATTGATTACATAGGTATTTACATTCATCTCATATGTCTAACTTCAAGGAAAACAAAAATATCAATCAAACTAAAAATTGTTAGGAATTAAGAGGTTTCTTATAACTTGCTGTAGTTAATGCAAAAAATTACATGTATCAAATCATGATATTTTGACATCACCATAGTGTCTAGAACATGCTAAATCCCCCCATAATAACTCTGAAAGCTCTAAATTTTGATTCTAGATGAGGCAAAAACAACAAAAATAAGTTTTTATATTGTACTCTTATTTTGTATGTGATTATACTCCTTTTACAAAAAGAAACTAGGAAAGCTTAAACCATATAAAGAAAATTACAAAGAATTCCATAAAGAAAGCTTATACTAATAAAAGCATATCTTAAATCTAATACTTTAACATTATTTCTACTAAATATATTAAATTAAATAAATTGATATTGAAGATTAATGATTTTGTTATAAGCTTGTAATTCATAAATATACTAATAATAATATCATATAAGTATATATACTTATACATTACTCTTATTATATAGATTCACCTAAAGATTATTTATACTCAATAATTCTTTAAATATATTAATTTACCTAATTTTGTCTAATAATCTACTCACTGCAACACTAAATATATTAGTTTCCTACCATCTATCTGCCAAGCACAATGCAATAGTGTTATATGCAACACATACATGTAATAAATCATAATTATATGGCAAATATACAAGGAGAATCTACAAATAAATAAATCTAAAATCATTGTATTATTACAATAATTTCTATAATATCTATTGCATGGTTCCACATATAAGTTGATCTTGTCACATTGTTAGCCTTATAACCTTCAAAAATTTGATAAAATAATAACTAAATTCTATTTTCCATAACACATTTTTTAAATCATTTTGATTATGCACCAACTTGTGACTGCAAACACAAAAATCTATCTTGAGAAAATAGCTATCAGTCTTATGAAATGAAAAAAAAACATAAATTAGTGTGCACCATAATAATTGAAATATTAAAATTATTATAGTAAAGTAGGTGCTAATCTACACTATAACATTACTCTTTTTCTTCCAAGAAGAGCTCTTAGTGATATTGTAATTCTAAAAACAAGTGATCTCACAAGAATTTTTTTAATATAAAGAGAAAGGCTATATAAAAAATAATTTATACTAAAATATAGCAGCTCGTAACATTTCTTAAAGGGGGTCATGTTTCCTACCACTATAATAGATAAGGTATTTATCAAAGATTTTTTCAATGTAAAGTAGGTCATCCATAAATGGACTTCATCTTAGAGTAAAAGAGATGATCCCCAAATCAAGGTTATCCTTGTTAAGTAGAGTGGAGATAGGGATACAATTAGAGGGCCTTGGTTAGGAATGGGATAAGGAGAGCTCAAGCCCATGTGGTAGATGGGAAATCTTGGAATCAATTGAAAAATATGCAAAACTCATAAAGGCATCGTCTTATGGATCTAGTGTCAATCCCTCTAGTGTAGATGAAGATGGATGAGAAGTAATGGAGCTCAATGTTATGGGTAGGCTAATAGAGCAAGCAAACATTTAAAGGCCTTCTAGCTTGTGAGGTCAAGGGGAGAGGGGAGCACTAGGCTAAGTGTGGATGAGATGACAAGGCAATATGATTGTGTCCACTATGGTTACACACATGGCAACTTTGAGAAGCTGAGTATTGGTGATTATGCATGCATCAATTGTGCATATTGATATGCATCAACTAAAGTAGACCACGACAATGACTCCTAAATTATTGTGAGAGCAATCCTTGCATTTTGATCCAATCAGTTGAGCAAAAACATTGTTGGCTTTTGCTTAATTTCACTCTTTATACAACCTATGAGAGTGTGAAGCAACTTGCACCATATAGTTCTACCACTCATCCAATGGATTAGGATAAAAAATGACTTGTATGCAAAATGATTCATATCATAAAGTTATGTATTGTGAATCTAGCTCAAACAAGTGGACAACAATAAGATCTACAAACGTGATCGCAATTCTTAAGAATCACAATTAAATAAGGTTTCACACAAATCCATCGAAAATTTTGTGGAGTCCACCTCTAAAAATCCCAAAGGTCCATTGGAATAGTTGCACTTGGGCCCTCCATCACCACTTTCTATCAAGTTTTTACTAAGTCATGGATGCAATTAATTGTAGATTTATATATGAATACGTAATTGACACATCTTATGCCAATCATGAGACTTCAAACCACTTAGCCAATTATCTTTAGTAAAGGATCTATAAAAATTATTCATGAGATGGATTAACATGCAAATCTTTGACATAGTGCTCTTTTCCTTTTATTATTCTACGCTCAACATTATCTATGGGGCCTTTGGGAGACAAATGTGTGTATCCTTATGTACCCACAATCAATATGCCTCCATCACCTCCCATAGGTCTTAATGAGTAGCCCACGGAGTCCCTTGATCCTATGAGGTGCTCATGTAAGAGAATTCCAATGTTCTTGAATATATGCATTGGATCAAGAAGATCTTTTATCAACAAGGAATCCTAGTATGGTAACGTGTAGAAAATAGACAACCTTTTTATTCAATTGGGTAATACATCGCTACCTTGTATCCACAAGGTCTTCCAATCCAATATTGTCATGTGTTTTGGTGGTTGTCCAACAAAGTTCGAGTGTAGCTCATGCTCCTATGGAAGAAATACTTGAGGACCTTCATAAATCATCTTCTTCAAAGCCCTTGACCTTCATACATGTAATATTAGTCCACACAAGGTAGCCATGATAGTTGCTTACAATAAGACCTGCATAGTTTAAAAGCTTAGTATGATATGTTGCATTTACAATAATTAATATGCTATAGCTAATTAATCTAGACTATTCAAGCATTAATAAGGCATGTGACATATACATGAGCATTCCCTATACCTAGGAAAGGCACGCATAGTCCATATTAAGTTCCCTTAGACCAATATATTTCTTTATTGATCAGCATGCTTGCTCATGTATGTAAGTTAATTGTTGGCCAAAAGGGTCGACCCCATCTATTGCAAGGCCCAATCTCATGTGTCATGGTTCCTTCTCAAAGCTAGGCCACTACTCCTCAATATGTTACCAAGCTTTGCAATCTATGAAGAAGAATAGTACACCTTTTGAGGACCAATTTTTTGAGTATGGAGACATAAGGGTTGCCAAATTCCTTGACCTAAACATGTATTGGATCTGTGGCAAAAGAGGAAAATGATTAAGCACTTTCATTGGAACTATCTCATCTTTAAGCTAGTAGATATAATTCTAGATTACATTTTGAGAATGCAATCAACTCTTTCTAAATAGAATGTAGTCATTAGGCTAGGCATGTATACTATTGTAGCCAACACCCAATTATTGTAAGTTATTTTTAATCTCATTAGGCATTACATTTGTTTTTGGTAAAATATTATTTTTAATGACTTACAACAAAATTGATTAATAACTTTATGGTTCTAAGTGATGTAATATTATAAGTTATACTATAAACTTTAAATTATATACCTGAATAAGGTTGTCACACACATATTGCTCCATCCATGAAGAATTTGCAAGTTTAGCAATGACAAAGTGTGCCTTTAGCTCGGATATACTTGAGCCCTAATATATTAATGGATTTTCCTCCTTTTGAAGGTATGTAGGGAAGGCTCGTTATTAAGAAGATCAACTATCATTTCATCTATCTCTACCTCAAGGGTCTCATTCTCAACTACTCCACTAGATGCCTCCTCTAGTGTGGCTACTCTCCTTGATCATTTGCAAATGGTGAATTACCTTCCCTTATAGCATCCAACTATCACCTTCAAATGCCTCTCACTAGTTGTGAAAGTAACCCTCCCACGAACAAACACAACCACAAAACAAAGGACAAAGCAGACAAAATCTATGTGTATGGCCCTGCCATTGATCTCAAAACTAAAAAGAAACCATAAAATTCTCTCTTAATAATGAACAAATTTGTCATCTTCATCATCTTCATCCATAATAGCTTCAACCATTATGCACAAAAGAAAGAGCAAAAGGGAAAATAGGAATTTCTACACAAAAGACAGAGGAGAGAGAAGAGAGAAAGATTGGCACCATACAAAAGGAGAATGTGTGTATCTTGGAAGAAAGGAGAGAAAGAGGCACATAATCGGCCGTGCACTCCACCCCACCTTTTCCCCAAAATACGCACAACCCTTCATATTTTTATTATTTCTTTGATTTTTTTGATACATTTGTATTCATAAGGCTTTAGCCTTCACATTTTAATTCTTTCTAACCTTTTGCAAATGCATGCATGTACACTTTTGTGTATACCATTTATTAATGATGGATGTGGATGTGGCCCCCTCATGTCTCTATCTCCTTTTGGTGATTTTGCAACAACTTTGACCCTGCCCTACGTACGGATGTAGATGAACGAACATCCATTGGCAAGGCTTGGAGAGAGAGAGCGAGAGAGGAAAGATTAGACAATGGTTGGCTGGCCTTTACTGAGCACTGTGTATGCATGTGCTCACCATGGGCATATACACATTTGCTTATGCATGTTGGGCCTAATGCATGTTTATTATTTTACTTTCAAGTCTCGAATACGGTCGAGGCTAGCATATTTTCAATTTTGAGTCGTGCTTGCTAGGCCTTCGGTGATGTGAGAGTCGTGTGCAGATGTGGATGAATGGACATCCATTAGAGAGGGAGGGGTTATTAGTTGGCCTTTGGCGAGCACCATGTATGCATGTGCTCATGTATGGCCCCACTTATGCATGTGCTCATGTACGTGACTATTCTTTTATCTTTGAGTCTGGGTCACCTTGAATTTAGGGTTTTTGATTGCAAATGTGTTTATTGATTGTATCTTGAGTAGCTTTGAGATTTCTTTATTGGAATTCTTATACTCTCTTGAAAGTTTCATGTAGTCATCATGGAACAAAGCAATGCCATGGACGATGTTCCAAACATAGTGCATTCGACACCATTGAATGCATTTGATTCAATGGAATTAAAGAAAACGGCCACAACATCGTCTCTTCGACGCTTACTTGCTTGGAGCCGTTCGCATGGGTATGGAAGATAGTTCTAATTGTATTTACGACTAGGTGTTGTATACTTTTTTTTGAGATAATCATTTGTATATTTTTATATGTTGTTGCAGCCAAAATGTGGAGTCTAATAGAGTTAGTAAAGTTAGTGTGCGAAAAATGAAAGAAGTGGCAAGGCAATAAGAAACGTGTGTTGCTAAATCTACAATAACAACAAGGGTTCAAAGGAACACAGAGGCTGCTTCAAGTTCTTCAGACTTTAAATTTCTTGAGGCAAAGATGAATGAGTTGATGGAATTGTAGATGAGTTTATGCACACATGTTGATCATGCACTTGCCATTTACTCCGCAAAGCTACATGAAGAGGCTAAGGGTTTATATAGTGTTGTTTGTGAGACAAAGCACACCCAGAGTGTTCTTCAACAAGTCTCGAGTAGTCTGGGTGTTGAAGTAAGGGAACTTTCGACAATTGTCTCTAAGACAAGTAGGTTGATGAATTTATTGGTGAATGATATGTGGGCATCATTTTGGGGGACTTGGAGATAACCGTGAGCTTGTGATTTGCCACAGAGGTTGTCGACTACCATTCTTGTAGTTTCAAATGAATGGTAATAGGTTTAATGCCTTGTTGCAACAATTGAGTCGTCAAATGAATGGTCACAACTAAGGGGGAGGACTTGCTCAGGATCAAGCTTTCTTTTTTGTGGTAATGTGTGCTTCCTTTTTGTAGGGATAAGGATCCAAGAGCGAGCTACAAATCCTCGTCCCCCGAAAGCTTGTCCCACCACAAAGGAGCATCAAATGGATTCTGCAGAAAAAGAAACAACACATCAATCCACCATACAATAATGCATTCAAATATCTCATGGTAACTACGGACAAGAAAGATGAGTGACTTACAGGGCCACCGCGTCTATACAATCGGTCGATCAATGCATTGAGACCGTGTCTCTCTGCATATCGAGTCTCAAGGCCTTGCGGATCACGATTTGTAATGGAGTGCTGCAAAGAAAAAAAAATGCTAACTGTTAGAAACATGATTGACAGTACAAAGAATATTTCAAAAAAACAAACAAGCAAAACAAAAGAGAAACTTACAAAGTCCTCCAAATATGTCCTGTGGCCGCCACTCCCAAGATGATGGACCACCCTGGCCTCGAGTCGTGCCCTCGCCGCCTCGAGCTGCTGACTCCAACGTCCTGGCGAATCTGTAGCCTCCTCCCTCAGTCGACGCCAGTTGTTTGCATCTAACCACTCAGGCTTTGCAGCCCCACTCTTGATTGCCTTGCATGCGTCGGATCGTCTATGTGACATGTATGCACTCATGCAATCCATCATCTAGCCCGTAGAGAATCTATCTACTGCGGCTAGCACCAGAAACTCCTCGTGCAAGGATGATACTATGTAGTCCTTGCTCCCCTCCGGTATGTTCTTCCAATGATCCAAGACGTTGTGCTGAAAAACTTGTTGGCACAACTCTCTCATGCGAGCCATCACCCTCCTCTCCTCATCATTCATGATGATAGCTCCTAACCTACTATCAACCAGATATCCATAACCCCTAGGAGTCTGCCTAAGATGGGTCCTCTCCCATCTCCGTCCACGCTCTTGGGCATATCCAGGAGACCCCTCTACATCCGGTATACCAACGGGGGTAACCTCTCTCGGAGTGGCACTCAAAGGGGTGCCACCTGCTGACGGCTGCGCAAAAGTCGGAGTAACTGGAGTAGACGTCCCCACAGGTGTGACAAATCCTAGAGGTGACGTAGCTCCAGCTGAACGACGAGATGGAGATACCACATCCGTGTCTCCACAGCAGCATCCCCCTGATCCCGATGCAGTCCCTCCCTCTGGCCCAAGTCGTGAGCGTCGAGATCGTCTGCTCGAAGTTGAAGCATCTGATCACGCTGAAGCAGATCTAGCAGTGCCCTGACGAAGAACGAGATAGCTCCTGGTCTGCCATCTCTCTGAATCTCGTGAGCTGGTCTGGAGACATGCATGCCATCATGTCCTGAAACTCCTCATCGCTCATCCCTCGACTCATCCTGAAAATGTCACCTGCACAGGTAAAAAATGGTGTTAGAATAATCAATTTAAACTATACAAAGCACAATAATATAAATAATTTTTAAAAAATCCCTCTTAAAATGCATATCTTATGTACCTTTATAAGAGATCTAAACAACGAATTGAGTAAGTGGATGCTCCAAGAATGAAGTATCCATGGTCCCATGTTAATCTCCTGATACAACTCTGCATACACTGGAAGGTCGATAGACATGTCACCACAAAAGAATGAGTCTGCCTCGTTCTCAAAAAATTCTTGGACTCCTGTATTTCCATCATTGTTAGCCGATGCGGGCTCCAAGCTTGGGGCGGCATCCACCCCTTGTAATATCGACCCCTTTATTTGCATATTATCTTCATCTATGCCCGGAACATCGCTTTGATTATATACTCTCGCACTTCGAGGAGTTGAAGGTATAACATACCACCATCGAGGTTGTCGGGGGTTTGGATAGAAGATTACCTGTTCACAAACACGTATAAAGCGAGTTCAAACCATTGTGACATAAACCATGTTGTTTTACAATTAGCAAGCAAATGACTCTATGTACTTGTTCACAATGGGCCGGCAAAACAAAGGTGTCGCGCAAATCCGTCCATTTTTTTTTCGGAATCTAATTCGAGAAATCCAGATGGACCTTGTCGAATTGTTGCTCCAGCTCCTCTAAGTACCACTTTGAACCACTGCACATCGAATAGTATCATGGAGAAGCTACGGTAATCCACCATAATAATACTTTGCAAGTTCCCAAAATACTCCATCTCATCCACAACCGTGTTCGGATCCATTGCTCGTCGCTGGTTCTCTTACTCAAACCTTGCCATGACACCACAATCCATTGTGGAGCGCATTTTGTCAATACGCTCCACGCGAAAATGCCGTCCGCGTGACCACGCTGCACTATATATTTTGTACTGTACATTGAAACACTCAAATTAGATGTTGCATATAAAATTTAGATACGACATATTCTAAACCCCTCATCACCTTTGGACTACATCCCCTCGAGAATTCCCACTCCTCCATTGAGACCTCTGTCCCTTCCCTGGATGTTGCAGCGAAGGCATGGAGGAGATGCCGCGGTTTATGTCAACACGATGGTTGCATGGAGCCTTGACTACAACATCTAGTGTATGCAACCATCGTGTTGACATAAACCGCGGCATCTCCTCCATGCCTTCGGGATATCGAATCGGTCGATGACGTGTACTGCGTCGAAATTCAGCTCGCGCTTCCTCTCAATCTTGCCTTGCAATCTGGTACTTGGCGAGCCACGTCTCCATGGAGGCATGGTGCAACATACAAAAGCGATTCACCTTCTCTTCCATTGAGGCATCCATTCTTTTTTCTACCCCATTTCCAACCATCACATCTCCAGTCAGTCTATCATCGTCCTTCAGCGTCCATAGCATTTCATTGTCTGGTTCCACCGTTGGTAGCCCTTGTGAGATATGCACTAACGCCTTTGACACCAACCAACCTTCGGCCATGCTACCTTCTGGCCGAGCTCGTTGTCGCACAAAGCCTTTCAGGGTTTTCATGAAGCGCTCTAGGAAGAACATCCATTGTGTATGGACAGGTCCAGCAATCTCCACTTCGTCCACAAGATGCACAAGAAGGTGGACTTGTATCGTGAGCATACTAGTGGGTAGGTATTTCTCAAAGAGACAAACCGTCTCCACTACTCCTGGCCTCGCGGATTCAATAGAGGACGTCTTAATCTCTTTCTATGAGATCCATTGCACCAAAGTCGACAACTTGTAAATGGCCCCGCGAATTTCTGGAGTAAGGCATCCTGCGATCGCGATCGGTAGGACAAACTGCCACAAATGAGAAAGCATTATGAATAATGGCCACTTTTCAAATTGCAAAATGCCCATGCTAATTACAATCCATTCTGTTCACAAACCTGACATATCTTATGCCAATCATGGGATTTTAGCCTCGACAATTGGTCATATTTAGAAAATGCGGACCTGAGAGAACGCATCATACCCGTCGGAGTGCAGAATGCACTCTTCTTTGGTGGAAAAAACCCAAGGAGCGCGAGGAAGCTGCACTCCACCATCAGCACTCGATTGTGGCCAAAGCGCCTCCATCTTACCTACCTCCTTCAAATCCATTCGTGACCCTATAGTGTCTCTCTTTCCTGTGATGTGGTTCCATAGCAAGCTGCCCACATTCTTGAAAATATGCATGGGATCCGACAAGTGGTTGACCTGTAAGCGGGTCCAATATGGCAACTCGTAGAAAACAGAGAACCATCACATTCCATTTGGATGTGATTCCGGGTTTACCATTTTCAGCTCGTACCAGCTTGCGGCGTTCATACGTGTTGGAGGTCGTCCAAGAAAACCTTCCCTGAGTTCATGATCCTTTGGCAAGAAAGCGACGTGTCCTTGATATACCATCTTCTTCATGGTTCGTGACCTTCGGGAGTCTAACTGTGGCCCACACAATGGACATGCATGATAACCTGAGGTAACCAGACCTGTAAGGCGAGCCACGACCTAGTGAATACTTGATTGAATGAGATAAAATATAGATATTACCAGCGAGAACGGAGGTCTGCTCACCTGAGCACTCTCCCAATCCCGAAAAGTCATGCATCGTCCACATGAGAATGGCTCGAATGTTGGCCGACCGCCGACCATCGCGCCTGCTCATATCTTGCACAGTGACCCCCTCCTCCCACAAAATCTTAAGCTCATCGACTAATGGACGAAGATACATGTCCATATTTTTTACTTTGTAGCGGCCTGGGATGAGCAAGCTAAGGATGAGATGTCCTTTCTTTGTAGAAAGCCATGGAGGGATGTTGTAGTTGACAAGCACTATAGGCCACACACTATAAGAAGTTGAGCGCAGACCGAATGGGTTCACACCATCCATTGTGAGACCGCGCCGAAGATTCCTTGGCTCTCGTGCAAAGCCTGGGAAGGTAGAGTTAATGTGGCTCCATGCATGCGAATCCGCTGATATTCGTTGAACTCCATCTGTGGACCTATTCTGCACATGCCACGTTGTCAAGCTTGCCATGCCGGATGTGCGAAACATGTGGTTTATGTGGGGGATGAGCAGAAAGTGTCTGAGAACTTTTTGAGGGATGGTTTGCCCTTGCAAGTCCTGTCGATACCTGTGAGCACCACACTTTGGACATGTCTCCATAGTCTTGTATTCATCTCGAAACAGTATGTAGTCGTTGATACATGCATGGATGTTATTGTAGTCCATGCCAAGCTTCCATAAAACATGTCGTACATCATCACGAGACTCAGGCATGGTATTTGCAGGTGGTAATATATGATATTTCAATAACCTGAAAAAAATCATAAAACACCTTGAAAAAGCACAAATGTTTGTAATAATAGTGTCAAAAAAAAAATCAATGAAGCCTATGTGCAAGGTACCTGAATAACTCGGTCACACTCGTATCGCTCCATCCATATTTTGCTTGCACACTTAAGAGTGCAAGCAATGTCTTCAACCAAGATACTCGGCACCCATCATATAATGGTATGGATGCTTCCTCTCTAAGCCGATCAGATATTTCGACATCCATGGGAATCAATGCATCGATCATTGCCTCCATCTTAGGCTCCAAGATTGTAGGTAGGTCGGGAAGGTTGTCTGTCTTCTCTGGCATTGACGGTATAGATGGGCCTTGTGAGTGGTGGATTGGCTCTTGCAATCCATCCATCGCACGTCCACGAACTCTTCTAATTGGCCGCAAAGGGTGTACTCCCCGTTGGGTCGAGACATCACCCCCTGGATAGAAAATTTGCCAACAAGACCCAATCTTATTGTGTATGGTTTTCAATTAGCTTGCGAGTACAATGCATGATTAATATTAACTTCAAATTACCGTTTGCTGAAAATCCGCAATCACCTGATCAATGATCTCAGATTGAAACTCGCCAAATCGTCGTACGTGCTCTATAGACAATCGGAGTTTTTGTCTAATTGCCAACTTGCATTGAGAGCAAGGACATGGGACACGCTGATTAAGATACGCCTCGCGATCTTGAACAATAAGACCTTCTTCGTTTTCCATCTTATCTACATTACAGCAAACGAGGCTCAAATGGACAGCTTTATGGAGATGTATGTCAAGTTGCAAGTTGGCCATAAATCTTGCGTTGTACATAGTAGTTGAGAGATTTATTGATGTTATATCTCGGCCCTATATCATGCTCAAGGATTTATTTGTCCCGGTAGATAATTATTCGTTATTGTAAAAAACTGCACTAGAGGGCTTTGAGTATAAGTAATCCATTTATGAGCATCATTGAGGATCTCTTAGTCTAATAATAAATCAGTCTCAACAAAAAGCATCTTAGAAATGTGGTTTTTTTGTCCTAGGATCGCGTATTAAAATTAATGCCATCTATGAAATTTATCAACTATAGTAATAAAATTAGTTTCAATCAATTCTACTCATAGTCATAAGACCTGAGAGAAAATATCCTATACTCAATTTAAGGGATTCTTCTTCTATAACAATACTTTTGGGTTCATTTTGATGAAGTACCGTAATGACCATTAACTAGGGTATCATTTTCTTTTAGTCCTTCCGTTGACTAGTTGGCATGATTTCTAATTTGTTATGCCTATAAAGTTAATACAAAACCAATGAATTATGCATATCACAATTAGATCCCCTACTTGGACATTATGAAGGACATGATCAATTTTAAGCCATCTTAAAGAGTCACCAATGTACGTGGCCCATGGCAAAGCACATTGCATACCATTATCGATAAGTCTATTATCGTGCATCTTAAATCTCCTAATTAGACTTTATAAAGTGTATGACTAATTTTTAGCCCTCTTAAGGAGTCGATGTAATGGTACCCATAAAAAAAGCAAAGTGGATACCATTACCATAATCATGGATATGCTATTATTCCAATATATGTTATCTTTCTCTTTCTCTTCCTCTCTCTCCCTCTCCCTCCCTCTCTTTCTCTTTCTCTCTCATTTCCTCTCCCTCTCACAATATATCTTAACACTCTCCAAAAGCAAAAGGGAGAGGGAGAGAGAGAATGCACTCTCACTCTCCCTCTCCCTCTCCCTCTCTTTCTCTTTCTCTCCCTCTCTCATTTCCTCCCTCTCCCTCTCCCTCTCTTTCTCTCTCTCTCCCTCTCTCTCCCTCTCCCTCTCCCTCTCCCTCTCTTTCTCTCATTCTCTCTCATTTCCTCTCCTAAACAAGCAAAAAAAAAAGTGATTTAAACCTTTAATAAGCAAAAGGGAGAGGGAGAGAGAGAATGCACTCTCCCTCCCTCTCCCTCTCCCTCTCTTTCTCTCCCTCTCCCTCTCTTTCTCTCTTTCTCTCTCATTTCCTCTCCTAAATAAGCAAAAAAGAAAGTGATTTAAACATTAAACAAGCAAAAGGGAGAGGGAGAGAGAGAATGCACTCTCCCTCCCTCTCCCTCTCCCTCTCTTTCTCTTTCTCTCCCTCTCTCATTTCCTTCCCCTCCCTCTCCCTCTCCCTCTCTTTCTCTCCCTCTCTCTCCCTCTTCCTCTCTTTCTCTCTTTCTCTCTCATTTCCTCTCCTAAACAAGCAAAAAAGAAAGTGATTTAAACATTAAAAAAGCAAAAGGGAGAGGGAGAGAGAGAATGCACTCTTCTCTTTATCTCCCTCTCCCTCTCTTTCTCTCTTTCTCTCACATTTCCTCTTCTAAACAAGCAAAAAAGAAAGTGATTTAAACCTTAAACAAGCAAAAGGGAGAGGGAGAGAGAGAATGCACTCCCTCTCCCTCTCCCTCTCCCTCTCCCTCTCCCTCTCTTTCTCTTTCTCTCCCTCTCTCTCCCTCTCCCTCTCTTTCTCTCTCATTTCCTCTCCTAAACAAGCAAAAGAGAAAGTGATTTAAACCTTAAACAAGCAAAAGAAAGAGAGAGGGAGACTCACCGATGAGATATGGCGAGTGTGGGGCGGCTCCTCTTTGCGATGAAGGCTCCTCCTCTCCTTCGCAAACAACGGTGGCGGCGGCAGCAGCGGTGCGGCAAGTCTTCTTCCTCTCCTTCTCTCACGACGGTCGCTCTCTCCCTTGCTCTCACTCTCAAAATACACAATGTGCAAACGCGAAATGAAACCGCGCTCGGTTTCGGCCCGCTTTTTTTCCCTGTGGAGGGTCGCTATTGGCGTCGCTATTTGCGTCGTTATTTGCGTCGAATATGCGACGCAAATAACGATGCCAATAGCGATGCCGCTACCCGCCGTCGCTAATCGGTGTCGCTACTAGCTAAAATCCTTGTAGTGACTTATCGTCTTGCAATCTAGAGAGAAAACTTAATTGATTTTTGCATTTAAATGTTCATGTCTCTCCTTCCCTCCCTCTCTCACTCTCTTCAATGTTTGGTTCAATGTATAAGGACTTGGATTAGATCACCTTTTTTATTTTAAGTATGTATTTGTTGCTTAGGATGACACTTATAAGCTATTGTTGTCTTGCTTATTGTAAAGTGCTTGGGCTACCACTTTCTTATGGTGATATATGCTTCCTTTTTGTGAAATGTGGATCGGTTTTGAAATGTTATGTGCTTTCTTTTTGTGAAGTTGCATTTCATGGGCTTAGAAATTATGCAACATCACTTTTTATGTGACAAACTTAAACTAAGCTAGACTAGATGGATCAAGTTTAAAGATTAACTTATAGAAAAAAATACTATATCTTGCAATTTGTGAATAGATAACTCTACTGCTATTTTCGTCATGGCAAAGGTTGTTCTTGAAACTTCATCAAATCTCTGCTAAGTACTAGCATAGTTTCGTGATTGTTGGTGTTGGTAATGATTTAAGAATCTTAATGTTTTGGGTATATTGCGTATTCCTGTTGAATGATATATTTGGATTTGAGTTATAATCTTGGGGGATCATTTGCTGGTTAGATAGAAATTTTCTGTCTCTCTTTGGATAAGATATCTAATTATATATGGAATATAAAAATATATAAATTTTATTTTGAGTACTAGCGTTCCTTACACGTAACATTGTGCTGATTTAAATAAATTACTATAGTGTTTTGAATTATGTGATTCTAGATTGGTTCTACTCTTAAGTATTTTTGAAAATACTAATCCCAATCAAGTCTCTTCTTGAAAGAATGCATGGTCTCTCTTGGTGTGCAGCTCTGTGAGAATCCAATCAATATGGGATTTTCACATCAGTCAACTAGCAGAGATTATGCGTTACGTATTCATAGGCATAGACTTGACTCTACGCGGCATAGAGGACAACAAGTTGCCAGGCTTAGGACTCAAATGATTCAGCTACAAACAAAACATGGTCAAAGGGGGCACAAAGAGATGTATTCTGCTATGGTTGGGTGCCAAAACATTTCACAGAGAGAAGCTCTAAATCACGATAGTGTGATCGATGAGGGAGTTTAGAGTACCTTGCATAGTATGCAAAATATGCCTTCTCGCATGGGGGTTCTAGATGGAAATGGTGAATTGATTGAGAAAAGATTTACTTTTTCTATGAATTATAATTGCAATATTGAAAATAGCCAAAATCTAGGAAATCTTGTGATTAACGAGTCACGTGTCAATAATGGTCCCAACCTTTAGCCCTCAAAATGGAGGTTTTTGTTCCATTTTGCATGCTTTGCCTACAATGGATATTCATCCTGCAACTACAATATTGCTATTTTAAGAGCCGATTGTGTATTCCATGGGAAGTCTTTTTGAGATGTGTGAGCGATGTTTGGCTAAATTGTGGATATGTGAGACTCAAATGCAAGGATCAATTTTGTTTGGTAAACATTGTTGTCAGAATAGAACAGTAATGTTGCCACCGTTGCAACGTCCACCGCAGCCATTGCATGATTTGTTGCATGGTATGCATCCTCAAAGTAGAGTATTTAAGAATAATATACAGTCATATAATAGTGCTCTTGCATTTGTGTCACTTGGTGCCAATGTTGATGAGTTTTTGTCTGTTGCAGGGAATTCTTATACCTTTAGAGTGCATGGCTCCATTTATCATGGTATAGGCCCTTTGCTTCCTAATGTGCAATGACAGGAACATCCAAGATTTGCACAACTTTATGTTTATGATACTAAGCATGAGTTATCTAATCGATTGGGTGTTATGCCTAATTTATTGACAAATTTACTTGGGGAGCTTCAATCTATGATGCATCATTACAATGTATATGTGCAAGCTTTTAGATCCATGGGTATACAATTGCAAAACAATCCCTTACATGATTTAAGAATCACTATTTTTGGCATTCAGTAAGCGAATAGACAATACTTAGCTCCAATGGCAACAGAAGTTTCATCTATCATGCCAGGACAAGGCGATGAGAATAGTCTCAATCATTGAGATATACATGTTTATAGTCGAGATGGACGATGTATTGCTATTTCGAACTTACATAGGGCGTATATGCCAATGCTATATGTTCTTCTTTTTCCTATCGGTGATGATGGTTGGCATGTAAAGGTGCCTTATAGTAATGTTAATATTTCAGTTGATGTACATGGATTGTCTAATAAGGAATGTGTTACTTAGATGCAATTTTATGCATCTTGACTACAAGTGCGTGAGGACGCTGAGGTTTGCATGTTGCGTGGTGGTCGATTATTGCAACAATTTATTATTGATGCTTATTGTACTATAGAGCAATGTAGGTTGGTTTGGTGTCATCGGAATCAATCAATTTTATGCTCAAAAGTTTATAAAGGCTTGGCAGATATGATGGGATTGATGTGTATGCTTGCTTGGGAAGACATATTAATGATATGACATGTCAATGCTTGGTCTGGAGTTGATAAATGAGCTGGAATATTGAAGTACAGATTTGAAATTGTAGACAGGTTGCTGTAAACTGAAACAGGGCAGCATACACTGATCACTCTTTGAAGCATTGAAGCCATTTGATGAGCATTTTGAGCTCTACTGAAGTGAGGGTTCATTCAGGAAGCATATGTATTGAGTTTGATGCATTTGGATTGCATTTTACTGATAAAATATTCAGATTTGAAATTTTATAACAGGTTGAAAATTGTCATAAAATTGTCATAATCTTACACTCATTGACTTGAATAAATACATGCCTTTTGTTACCTACAGGAAGTTGTATGGTACGGGATATGATTGTTGAATGCTATGAGCATTGAGATGATCATTGAAGGCTCTTAAAAACTGAAATCTGAATCAGAGAACAAATGCTTTGACAGTGTATTGGCTGGTCATAAACAGTCCATGTACTTTTTGACATTACTTCTTGAAGACAGAGAGTCTGCGAATGCACGTATGGTTATGTATTCTTGAAGACAGAGAGTCTGCGAATGCACGTATGGTTATGTATTGATCCCTGCACATAGTGGCATATGTATGGAGTGGCTTGAGGATCTCTTGGGTGAAATACATATTGGTTTGACAATTTATTGGATGTATATAATCTGTGAGCAGATTTATGTCACTTGTACTTGTTGGATATGCACTGTTTTGTGCCCGTATGACTATGTCTAGTTGCCTACATATACTAGCAAATGTTTGGGAAAGTTTGGAGCATGTATGACATGTTTTAAAGTGGTTTTTGACAGTAAATTCACTGATGGTTACTGAAAAATTACAGGTTTCAGACTGTGTATTCTCTTTACGGCAATAAACTTGCATGACATAGAGTTACAATACCTGCAAAGTCTATGTACTGTGACTGATGTACCTGTGGGTTATACGACATGTTTGTGGATGTTTTTGAGGTTGTAAAGGGCTGAAATACCCTTTTTTTTGTAGAGAATAGTTGCAGAAAACTGTCATAAATAGTCAAGGACTGAGGTTGGTCAGAGTGACTTGTTGACTTGCAGGAAGTCAGGCAGTGACTAAACAGTGTCTAGTACAACATGGCAAATGCAGAAAGGACTGACAACATAACCCAGATAGTGGGGGAAAAGCTTGACAGTAACAATTATGCCATATGGAAGTTTCCACATGGAGAACTTCTTAATAGGGAAAGGCTATTGGGAGTTGGTGACTGGAGCGGAAGCTAAACCTGAGCTCCCAGATCGACCTACGGCTAATCAGAGACGATTACACCGAGCTTGGACAGAAAGAGCTCGTAGAGTTTTGCACTGGCTCTCTTTATGTATCTCAGATGCCATGGTAATGTAGATAATGAACTGCAGCTCTCCTAAGGATGCATGGGACATTTTGGTCAAGTATTATGGCACAACTACAAGTGCCAGTAAGATACAATTGAAGCAGAAGTTCAACAACATGGAGAGGAAGAGCATATCTATACAGGATTATGTCACAGAGGTTAAGACCATTGCGGATCAGTTGGCATCTATTGGTTCACAGTTGAAGATGAAGACATGGTTGTTGTGACCTTGAACAGCTTGGGGCCTGAGTATAAGTCTTTTGACACTTTTGTGTCTGTGCAGGCTGAAATGCCTGATTTCAATGAGCTGGTTGCATTGCTTATCCATGAAGAGGTTAAGCTTGGTTTGGTGCAGGATCTAGCAGTTCTAAAAACAAGGATACAGTTTTCTATTCCAATCAACGTGGCCATGGAAACCATGGTAGAGGCTATGGATTTAGCAAAGGAGGCTAGCAAAATGCATCCTATGGCAATAACAATCAGTAGATATCAAATGCAAAAGGTGGTGGAAACTTTAGAGGCAGAAAGAGATCAAGTCCTAGAGGTAGAGGCTCCTGGCAACAGCAGAGGCCATCTGACAATCCAAACAAGGATAAGGATTGTCATTACTACGAAAAGTATGGGCATATTGCCAAGGACTACTGGAAGAAGCAGGGCAATCAGAAAGGCAAACAACATGGGCATTTTGCTACATCTAGTCAGGTAGATGATACTTCAAGAGATAGATTGTTTGCCATGCAGTATGTAAAAGACAAAGTTCCTGAAAAATCCATTGATGATGCAGTTTGGTATATTGATTTAGGGGCATCCTACGATATGACTCCTCATGGTGATTGCTTCACTGATATGGTGACTGAAAAAAATGGCTATGTCTGTACAGGTGATGACACGCAGCATAGCATTGAGCATAAAGGCAAAGTGCCTCTTGTGGTTCATGATGGCAAAAAGAAAAATTTGCATGATGTATTGCATGTTCCTTTGATTACGAAGAACCTACTGTCTGAGTAGAACTTGCAGGTTAGATTCAACAAGCATGGTTGCTTTATTGAAGAGTTTGGTAATGGATGCAAGTTAATAGCTCGTGGTCATAGGAATGGCAGAATGTTTATTCTTGATGCTACCTTGCGAGAGCTGAATTCAGCCATGTTTGCCCATGGTTCTGGCACTATCAAAGACTTGGAAATTTGGCACAAGAGAGTGGGGCATGTAAATTTGCAAAGGCTGCAAATTATGCAGAAAAAATAGCTTGTTACAAGTTTACCCAAGTTTCAATATATCAGATATTGGTCATGTATGTGATGCTTGCCAGTTTGGTAAGCAGTCAAGGTTGCCATTTGTCAAGCATGTAAGGTAGAGTACACGTCCATTGCAGTTAGTGCACTCTGATGTTTGGGGGACATCCCATAATGCATCCATGGGAGGCTCGAAGTATTATGTTACATTCATTGATGATTACAGTCGCTATACTTGGGTTTACATTCTGAAGACAAAGGATGAGGTGTTTGCTATTTTTCAGTAGTTTAAAAAGCAGGTTGAAAAGGAATTTGACTGTTATATCTCTTGCTTGAGGTCAGATAGCGGTGGGGAGTATGTGTCAAATGAGTTTGACAACTTTCTGTCTGAAAATGGCATACATAGGCAGCTTACCTACAGCTACACTCCTCAGCAAAATGGGGTAGCTGAAAGGAAGAACAGGGTCTTGATGGAAGTTGCTCGTGCCATGATGAATGAGAAGAATATGCCACTCTATTATTGGGCTGAGGCTATTATGACAGCCATGTATATCTTGAATCGGACTCCCACTGTAGGTATTCATGAGATGACACCGTTTGAGAAGCTGTATGGCTATAAGCCGAATGTAAGTCACATGAAAGTCTTTGGTTGTCTTGCTTATGTGCATATTCCAGATGAAAAAAGAAAGAAGCTGAATCCAAAAGCGCATAAGTGTGTTTTCATTGGATATTCACAGGAGAAGAAGGCATACAAATGCTATGATCCCTCTACTAGGGAGACCTTGGTGAGCACGGATGATATTTTTGATGAGATGGGTTCTTGATATGTATCATCAGCAAACAGTGCCATCAAATATACCTTCCACTCATGTATCTACAGTTGATATGCAGCAAAGCACTACTATGATAGGACCTAGTAGTCAGACAATATCTCCATGGACAAGGAGATTGAGGAACTCACCGTCCACTGACACCAGTATGTCAGTGAGGGGGAGATATGATATCGCGGACAAAGGAAAAGAGAAAGTTACTGAGGATGTATTTGGGATGATGAAACGAATGACTTCTGGATATGAGTCTACTGATACTTTAGACAGTGAACTTGGTATTCCGAGTGTCTATATGCCTGGCACAAGGCAGAGCAGGTACATTCCGCCTCATGAGAGAGGGGAATTGAGCAGTGCACCACAGCTTAGATGCTCACAGAGCGTTAGATACCCTGTTGATAGGTTGACATATAGTGGCTACACTGCAAAGCATTATGCTTATATGACAAAAGTGATGGAGATCAAAGAACCAGGTACATATGCTGAAGCAATGGAAAATGAGAACTGGTGTGCAGCCATGGATGAAGAAATGAATGCCTTGGCTGAAAATAAGACATGGAATCTTGTGCCACTGCCTGAAGGAAAAAAGACTATTGGCTGCAAATGGGTTTACAAAATCAAATGTAAGTCGGATGGCAGTGTGGAAAGGTACAAAGCCAGGCTAGTTGCTAAGGGATATGCCCAACAATATGGACTTGATTATGAGGAAACATTCAGCCCTGTTGCCAAAATGGCAACCATATGCACTGTGATTGCTTTGGCTGCTGCTAGAGGATAGAAATTAAAGCAAATGGACGTTAAGAATGCATTTCTTAACGGTGACTAAGCAGAGGATGTCTATATGGTTCAGCCAGAAGGGTATGTTCACCTTGATTTTCAGCATTATGTATGCAAGTTGAAAAAGGCACTGTATGGGTTGAAACAGGCTCCGAGAGCTTGGCATGCTAGGATCAATAACTACTTGCAAAGGTTGGATTTTACTGTTGGTAGGGCTGATCACAACCTATTTACAAAGAAGACTGACAGTGGCTTAGTAGTGCTGGTCATATATGTTGATGATTTGATAATCACTGGTGATGATGACTTGGGCATACAGCATGTAATGAAGATGCTGAAATCTGAATTTGACATGAAAGATCTAGGTGAATTGAAATACTTTTTGGGCATTGAGATAATCAAGGCTGAAAATGGTTTATGGTTTATGCAGAAACATTATGCCATGGAAATGCTGAAGAAGTATGGCATGGTTGAATGCAAACCATTGGATACAACCCTTGATCAGAATGTCAAGTTGGACATTAGCACTAGAGCTGAAATTCAGGATGTGACTATGTACAGGCAGATGGTTGGAAGTTTGATCTACTTGTCCATCACTAGGCCGGATTTGAGTTCTGCAGTTGGGCTCATAATTCAGTTTATGCAGAAGCCCAGGAAGCCACATTTGGATGCTATTAGGCGAATTATGGGATATGTTAAGTCCACTGTAGATTATGGGCTGTTCTATATGAGAGATAAGCCCTTGAAACTAGTTGGATACACAGATGCGGATTGGGCAGGATGCTCATATGATTGCAAATCTACGAGTGGTTATGCTTTTGGCCTTGGAAGTGGCATGATCAGCTGGAGCAGGAAGAAGCAACCAATAGTTGCATTGTCTAGCACTGAGGCAGAGTACAGGGGTGCTGCATTGGCAGCATGTGAGATTTCATGGTTGCTCAAGCTTATGGTTGATTTGGATATTCAAGTGGATGCTCCAGTGACCTTATTATATGACAATCTCAGTAGTGTACTCCTGGCAACGAATCCAATATACCATGCCAGGACAAAACACATAGAGGTACACTACCATTTTATTAGAGAGATGGTTCTTGCAGGGAGAGTAGTTCTTATGCATGTGAAGACTGATGAACAGGTTGCAGATATCTTTACCAAGTCTTTGGATAAAGATAAGTTTAGTAGTTTTAGACAACTACTTGGAGTTCATCAAATGATTTGAGCTTGAGGGGGAGTGTTAGAATATCAAGCTCATACTATTCTTCTATTAGTATGTATGACAGACATTAGTCTTGTCTAGCTGTATCAGCAAGTGTGGGACATTAAATAAGTCGATGGTCTTAGACCCAGTGTGAATGGTCCTACGGACCTTAGTACTATTGTATACACTTATGTTATGTTAGTAGTCTATGAAATAATGGAATATGATGAACGACCTAAAGGTCAGGTTACTGCTCCATTACGTAGTCTCTCTCCCTCTCTCTTCCAACAAGTTGCTCGCTACAAGGACGCTTTGAGATGGGAGCAAGGATGATGAAGAGTGCTCAACTCAAGATAAACACATAGACATCAGAATTCTTTTCACAAGAGAACTCAATAAGTTTATTGGAAGTACATATGTTTACATTATGTACATTGGATTCTTCGAAGATTTCCTGTGCTTTGGATATGAGGATATGGATTACACAAACGAAGACTTTAAGGAATATTTTTGGGTTCTTAGTGTATAAGACTTGGGAGACAAGGAAGCAAGACCAAAAGAACTTGAGTTCAGATCCCGCATATCATCCGGTAAAGGCATAATAGGTGAAAGTGAATTACAGACTCTTCATAATGCATGACTGAAGGAATCCATCTTCTCTTGCTTTAGAGAAACAATTAGGCTTTCAGCTTTATCCCATGTAATTAGCCTATGTGGATTTCTGCCTCTATGTCAATAAGCCGTCAAAAAAGTCATGATGAGAGAAATTACGGAACCAGAAGCCACAATACAATATGATGGCTACAGACCCAATTTAGCGGTCCGTCTATTGGACTGCCACCTTTGGCAATTACTATCTATCGATGTTGAAATATAGGCTCAAATAGATCGAAGCGATGATGGACGTGGATCAGGTGTGATGTCGACTCCACCAACGGAGAGTTCCTTCCTCCAGTCATCCACCTCAGTAGGCTTCATCAAAATTTTCAACGTCTAGTGTCGACTCGTCCTTCCCCTTTGCATGTCCTCCGCAGCTTGGAGTCGAAGCGTCTGACCTTCTTCCTCTCGGCTTCGTCTTCTGCAGCTTTGTCATCACCTTTCGGCATTGTCTCCTCGTTTGATCTGTGTCGTCTCGTGCCATTTGCCTGCTGACTTTGCTGGATATCCGTGAAGCAATACAAAGAATCTCGATGTCTTCATCATCCAAATACTGGTCTGCGGAGCTTAGCACCTCCGATTCCAGGAAAGCAACCAAAGACTAGCCTCCATCGCCATCAATTTTACAGGAAAGGGCAAGTGAATATGGGAGTTGGAGAGGCAGCTATCGTTGGCAATCTCGTTCAGATCTTCATCTTCCACTCTCCTTCTCCTTCGTCCAAGCTTGTCACCTTCAGTCTTTGTTCGTTACCTTCCTTCTCTTCTGCTGCGTTCCACTGCAACTTCGTCCGCTACCTTCGACCTTTGTCGTCGTCTGCAGGCTTCCGTTGCAGCAACGTCTGCGTTGTCACTCCTCCATCTTCGTCTGCAGGTCCTCATTCGTGGCAGCAAGTAGGTTGATCCTTCGTTTTTACGTCCTTATGCCTGTGTTTGTTGAAGCCTTCGTCTTCATCTTCAAAGCTTCTTCTTCATAATCATCGTTTTTATTGCCCTTCGATCTTTTTTCCCCCTGCGTAGCTCTTGTGGAGCTTCGCCAATGACCTCCTTGTTGCCCTCCGTCGGCCTCCACAATAGCCTTTTTAAACTTAAAAAAACTTATTAATGGCACTTGCTTTTAACACAATGTGACTTCTAAAAAAGATTATACTTTTGTTGATATCATCAGCCATGTCACTTTTTCTGTCAACCTGCATCGTCTCTTTTTTCATCAATCTCATCACGCTGTCTGATCATCATTTTGACTTGTATCAAGTTCACACCTTATCATCTATTCTCCTTTCTATCTATTTAGTACAAATTATTACACACTGCCCTAATTGCTTGTGATCATTGCTCATGATTAAGCCATGTTCAAGAGCCAAATAGCACCCTTTTTTCTATCCTTAGATGATGAATTCCACAATAGTTTCCAATTCAAGTACATGGGGTAAGTCGAGCAATCCGTTGTCTCTCATAGGCAAGGAAACCTTTTTGAGTTTAATATCCCACACACCTAGCTTATGCAAGCACGATCCCTTCCTTGGAATTTTTTATGTCTGATCTTAATGCCTCTCATCAAATTTAGAGGGTCTACATATTCAAGAAGAATGTTATAGAGACCCAATAGCACCATATACACTCAATATGACTAATGTGCCCTTTGCACAAGATCAAGAGATTGATGAACTCTCACCTTGTGAAACAACTTACAACCTCCTCAAGTTCACTGTTACAATACATATTTATAGGCAATGACATGGTGGAAGCATGTTCTGTCCACAAGGCATTGAACTGAAAAAATCATCATGGCCTTTATACATGCTTTAATGCTGTACAACCAATCAAACATTACTCCAAAAAAATTATGAATGTATTGTGCCTTGCCTTTCTACTTGTTTTCGTGCGTAATGCAAACAGAAAAAAATACACACAACAGAAAATAAATCCCTAATGACGCTGACTTAAGAGTCCAAAATCTTGGCAGAAAATTCTGCCCTCAAGTTTGCAGTGGTAGACACGCGGCATCATGACATCCATCCCCTCCAAACCTGCACATCCTCTAGATGGGCCACAGCTACCTATCCTCATCACTACCAAGCTCGACGATCAATGTAATCTCACCATCTTCTGCAAAAGCATATTCAATGTCCACATCTTCATCTTCATCATCTCTTGGCTCAAGTCCATTATAAATCACATAATCCAACTCCTCAAATGCATAGGCTACATCATCTCTTCTCTTGAATAGTTTGATTCTCTTCCCTACAATCGAAATTCGCAAGGCCGTACCATCAAGCTCTGCTAAAGAATATGTAGCATTGTCATGGACATGTTGCACTAAATAGGGCCCAAACCATCGTCTGGAAACCTTGCCGATAGCACTATACTGATTGTCTAGACTGTTGTCATAGGCCAACACCCAATCTCCCTCTTTTATCTCTTTAGGCCTCAATATGTGTTTGCTATCAAATTGGTCTTTATTGCGAGTTTTGGCCTCTTTGAGCTTTTGAATTGATTTCTCAATATCTTCAAGTCTTCTTTCCAACTGACAAATATGAAGAGCCAAAATATATTCTCTAGACATCTCTTCTTGTTGCCACGGTAAAGCACTCCAAGTAAGTGTGCAAGTCTCTATAGGCAGGACTGGCTTCTGTCCATACATTAACTCAACTGGCACATAACGTGTAGTCACATTGTGAGTAGTGCGATCAGCCCATAAAGCATAAGGCAACAACCTAGGCCACTCTCAAACCCGTCCACTCATACTTTGGCCAAGGCTTTCACAATTGGCGAATGGCCTCTTTTGCTCTTCTCGTTTCCTTCTGGATTATATGCTAAAGTCAAAGCAAGTTTAATGCTATGGCGGGAGAAAAACTCTCTAGCCTCATCAGCATCCAACTCACCTCTATCTGCAGTAACTTTCCCAATACATCCATACCTGCAAAAAACATCCTCCGATAGGAACTTACAAACCACTGACATAGCGGGTAGGTAGGATGAAGCTCATCTCTATGCCTCACTGAAGAGAACAACTGACAATCAGGGCATGTCTCAACAAACTATGAGATATCTCTATACATCCCTTTCCACCAATAACGCTTTTTAATCTTCTCATAGGTCGCCCAAATAGCTCGATGTCGAGCCCAAAGACTTTCATGAAATTCTTTTATAATACGCACTTGTGAAGCTCTATCACAAACAACTCTTAATAGTTGTCCTCCTCGCTTTCGTGGATGCTTCCAAAGCAGCCCACTTTGCAAGAAGAAACCATAACCTTTTCTTCTAATTTTCTTGAAGTCCCCATCAGTCCATCCATCCTGTTTAGACACTGTGCTTAAATAACGACCAATCTACAAATACTCTCCTGTATACAAAGACTCATCAAAGCTTTCCAAAGCAGACACATGACAAATATGATCAGCATGCATGGCTGAAAGATCAGCCCCATCATTAGTATCATTAATGCAAGAAAAATCCATATCTTCATATCTTGCTCGTGAAAGCATATCAGCTAATGGGTTGTCTTTACCTGCTATGTGCCTAAACTCAGGATTCATGGATTTTATTTATCCAATCCACCTAAGCATGGCAATATCTGGAGTAGAACAACTCATGATCATACCTAGAAGAGGCAAACAATCAATTTTAACCACCATAACAGCTCCAATGAAGTACTCTCTGTCATTCTTGAGAGCCGTAACAACTCCTAAGAGCTCTCTTTTAATTTGTGGATACCTTCGTTGTCGCTCGTTTAGGACTTTCTCCCCAAACCAAATAGCATACCTATTCCCATCTGCATCATCTTGGCCAATAGCCCATCCAATGCAAATAGGACTAGTATCAACAGTAAGCACAATAGTTCTTCCACACTCAAAATATGCCTTTCGAAGAGTTGGAGCAGCTCTTAATAATTTCTTCAGTTTTCGCATAGCTTTAGTAATGCCAAGAGGCATATTTCACGGTGGATTCCGTGCCACGGTGGATTCCGTGAGGTTTTACAGTGGATTTCGTAAACTTTGTTGATCGGAGCTCATACACAAAGTGGATTCTTTGTGCAATAAGTTGATGGGGACGCCTATCCTTTTCGGGCGTTTCATTAATTTAGTGTGTACATGGGTGATTCCATAGTGGGTGATTCCGCAAAATACATATTAAATTAATAACCGTTTATGAGTTTAGAGTGCGCACTCGTAATAAATTAAGGTTAGGATTGATTTCTAACCAGTTGATTTATTTATGTAGCTGAAGACTGCTAGGTATTCACTTTTGTCGGTTTAATTGTATTATTTTACTAATGATTGTGAATGCTTCAGTTGATGTGTAGAGATAGCAGCAGTGGCGGAGGAAAGCATTGGAGGATAGCGTGTATTCGAGTTATCACTTATATTTTGATGGGTGCATACCTTAGGCATGGCGCCTATATTTTGTCGCACCTATTTATTGAGGCATTGGATATTTATTTATTATTTTGTATGCGCATGGGCGCACGATTATGATATTTGTATTTGGACATTGTATTGGGTACGCCTGACTCTTTGGACGCCCGCCCATTAGCTTTATTTCTATTTTGTGCTAAAGCAAACTCAAAAGCCAAAAGCATACTATTTTGTAATTTGGGCTATTATTTGAGCTTGAAGATGATTAATACATATAATACATGCTTTGTGGAGCGCTCACACAAGGCATGGGGGGAGATTGCACCCAATTGGTCTCTTGTTCATGTCGTGCATGCTTTTTACCTTGAGTTTTGTGCAAAAAGTAAAGTTCTTTTGTTCTTGGGGACCTTTTGGCATTCACTACGCGAGCATACAGCATCCGATTTGTGTACCAGTGGTATCAGAGCGAAGCTGAGATCGAGAGCTTCCAATCGCTACCCATCTTGTGCGAAGGCGGAGCTCTTGGAACGATCGAGCTCTACAGTCAGCTTGATCGCGAACGGTTGATACGGGTGGATTCCTGGCGGTCAAGAACCTCTGTTTCCAGCCTCTGATCGGGAAGGACCAGCCTGCAACGGCGGAGGACCACTCCTACATCCTCTTCTCCAAGTCATGAATATACAGAGATAAGCTCATATCTTTCACAAAACTTAAAAGCTTAATATAAAAGGGGAGAAAGCTTAGTTTTAAGCTTAAAGAAGCTTATTATCAAAATCATCAACAAAAACGGCAAGAGGACGTGCTAGGCAGCGAAAATTCCACCGAGGACATGAATATATCCTAAAAATTGACGACTGGCTAAGAAGCTTAAAGCTTCTTAGTAATCTAAGTTTACTAAGGTTCTCCAACTCCTCAGGTTCAAATTTACCTATCCTGCAAGTTCTGTAAGTCATCAGTCACGTAAATCTACCAAGTTGATCAAGTTTCGCAAGTCTGCAACTCTGCAAGTCTGGCAAGTAACCTGAAGTCAAAACTGACTTGTGTTCAAAACTCCTATAAGGACTATTCCTGCGCAGAAGTACCGAACTGCAAAGTTGTTCCCAGGAAGGTATTGTTCGCATACGCAGACTTGCTGAACCAGTTTCAGCACACGCAGAAGGACAAAACACAGATTTTTCAAAGATTTCAAATTCCGTAATTGCCAAAGACGAAGACTGTGAAAGCCACACACAAATATATAAGCCTTGTACACCCGATCTTGAGCTATGTTCATCCCGCTAATTGGATTTTGAGAGTGTGAGGTCTTTTGAAGTTTTGTAGGATGACAGAACAAAATATGGATGATTTGATGGCTGAAGGCGATCTTCCTGAACCTACGATAGAGCAAAAGTTGGATTTAATTATGATGCAGTTGGACGAAGAACAACGAGCCCCGAAAGCATTGCAAGTTCAATTGGCCAATTTACAAAGATTGACTACCGACAAAGAGGAACCACAATCTGAAGACCTTATCCGACGTACCATCGATGCGACTCTCGAAGCTCAATCCATCCGCAAAGAAACAAGGATAAGTAAAAGAAATTTCAAATTCTGTACTTTCAATGGCACTCGAGATGGAAAAACTGTTCTTGCATTCATCAGTCAGTTTGATGATTACTTTCATGAGGAAACATATGCTGAAAAAGATAAAATCAAGTGTGTCACTAATCATTTAGTGGATAGAGCATCTCTTTGGTGGACCGTGGTTCGTAAGAGTATAGATTGTCCCACTACCTGGGAGAGTTTCAAGAAGAAGTTTATGTAGAATTTCGTTCCTCCACAATTCCATGAAAAAGCCATAAAGCAATGGGACCTTCTTCAGCAAAGAGATTGTGAGCCTATTCCTCAGTACACCGAACGCTTTTGGAATGTATTACTCTAGTTACGCATGCTTGAAGACGTACCTGAAGCGACTCACAAGCGCAAGTATATGTCTGGATTACTTGGGCATTACTACGCTGAAGTCAATATGTTCAAGCCTGCAACTCTTGAAGATGCAATTTCTTTAGCTCATGACACTGAAGACAAGCTTCGAGAAAGAGACAAGCGTCCACAACAATTTCAAGCCAATGGTAACTATGGATCTAAGCAATTCAATTCAAATGTTAGAAGATTCAATCAAGGTTGATTTCCTTCATCATCTTTCCGTAAGTCTTAGGCAAAACCACCTGCTTTGCCATCGAATACCAATCAAAACCCTAAGCCAACTTCACAGCCAAATCCTAATATTCTTAGACTTCCTGCCATTGCAAACAATGTATCTAAAGCCAAACCTATAGTGTATTACAAATGCCACCAACTTGGACATCTAGCAGCCAATTGCCAATCGAAGAAGCCACCTATTCATATCAACTATCTTGGAGCAATGGAAGATGAAGAACATGAAGAAATACCTGACTTTACGGAAGATGAAGATGACATTACTACTCCTTCGGATACTTTACCAAGTATGCCAACTCCACATCCGGTTCCTTTTCTGATTGCATCTTCTATGAATGAAAGTTTAGATGTAGAAGCTTTACCTTTCTTTTTTGCATGCAGTGCATAGGACCATAAAGGAGTCTTAACTTTTGGTAACTGCTCCAATTGAAGACCATAGGCAGCAGCTTCTCTTGCCGCCTCTTTCTTTACATAAGAAGAACGTAAAAGAGTTTCCTCCAATAATTTCTTCATACCTCCTTTGCCAAAATTTGTTTTGAGTGGTTGCTCTGAGTCTTCGAAACATATCATCCTATCCTTCCATACCACCAACTTCAATCTTTTCGCCTCTTCAAAGTCTTGATAGTCCTTGCACTCATGGTCTGGACTATTGCCCCATATGCAATGGCAAACACGATCATTTTTGGAAGAACTCATAGGAGTAGAAGAAGAGGGAACATAAATTGGAGTTGGGTTAAGTGGATGTTGATCTCTTCTAGCCATCTTTATCTGAAGATCCTTCAAGTTCTTTGAAATTCCTTCCACCATGTCTTTAACAGTTGGTTTGGCAGATGGCCTGCCGCAAGAATAGGCATAGAAGTAGGCATAGACATGGGATGAGGGATGGAAGAAGTGGTAGGATTAGTAGGAGAAGTGGAGGTAGGAGTAGACATCGTTAGGGGAGTTTTCATACTGTTTTGTAGGCGAGCCTTCCATCTTCGCCTCTTTGTTAATGTGGAAACATCATCAACAGCATCTTGCCAATCCGTCTTCAATCCCATAGGCTCCATACAGTCTTCAAGAAGCTCACCCAACTTGTCTTGAAGTGCAGGATTAGCCGCATGCAAGAATAACTCCACTCTCTCCGAGTTTAGGGCTCTTTGTTCAAGTGTATCCAGCTGGTTGTAGCGTTCTTCAAACTCGTGCAACAACTCAAAAGCAACAAGTCCTTTGTTGGGCTGATAGACCTACCCTTGCATTTAGGTGTATAGAGACTCATATATGTATACAACACCTCTTATTATGCACCAGACCTGTAAAATTTACCGATACTTGCTTTGCATGTTACACTTAGAAATAACATTGCACCTGACCACAAACAAAAGACATACGAAATGCATATTTTATCTCTTCTCTATCTTGAATCTCTCATACTATTTTTTTTGCCTTTCTACCTACCCCTTTTCACCCCCATCTCTCTCGGTGACTCCTCTCATATATTTGTTACCCATCTCTCTCTCTCTCTCTCTCTCTCTCTCTCTCTCTCTCTCTCTCTCTCTCTCTCTCTCTCTCTCTCTCTCTCTCTCTCTCTCTCTCTCTCTCTGTCTCTCTCTCTCTCTCGCTCTCTCTCTCTCTTTTGCATATCTCCTCCTCATTCCCTCCCTCCCTTTTCATCTCTCTTCTCCCTTTACAACCTCTATGTCTTCCTTCTGCCCCCTTTTTCACCTCTCCCCCTCCCACCCCTTTCTTACCCCTCTCCTTTACCCCCAACCCCTCCATCTCTCACCCTCTTTACATCTCTCCCCCCTCCTTTCACACACACACTCTCTCTCCCTCTCTCTTGTATATGCATGTATAAAAGGCTAAAAATACATTTGTACATAGGTGTACCTGCACTCATATATATGTGCAATGACCATGCACCAAACTTGTTAACTTGTATCCATACTTGCTTTGCGCAATAGGTAGAAATACCTCAATATTATCCTTGGATGTCACAATTACAAAGTCTAAGTGTATCCAAGCATTACAAAAAAACTCTCAGTATTAATAATACACATAGATGAAGTAGAGCCTAAAACCCAAGTTTGTTCCAAAGATTGCACCAATGCGAACAAAAAAGCAAAAATTTCATAGGGAACTTGACCAAAACAAAGCTTTCTTTTCTTCGAGGAAACACAGGAAAATTTTCCACTCTGCAACACAACATGGTTCGGTAAAGCAAGTCCCATTGCCACTCGTCACCTTGACAATGCTATCGGGGACCTGACAATCTTTCCTCTCTTTCTTGCACCTAAGATCTTAGAAAGCCACAATGTAAACATAAACACATCTAATAATTGACAAAGATTACTTAACTTTAGAATAACAATACTTGGCCTAACACCTGCAAACCACTCAGCATGCATTGTCATAGCTTGATGTAGTGTTACAAAGCAACCGAGGTCTTTAAATTCATACGTCGGCCACCCCCTTGGTATTCTATCAATGTGAGATCGTCGAAACCTCTTATCCTATTTAGCTTCACCCATATACACTCGAAAACACTGAGTATATCCACAATGCACCACCTCAATAAAAATTGGATGTAAAATCTCTATATTGGCATCATCATATAAACACTCAATGACTCTTGCAAGAGTTCTTCTTATAATATCATGCGTTGTTACTACACACAAGATACATTGTAGTTCCTTCTGATACTCAGAAGCTGGATAATAGCCCCAACATGGAGTAGGAATATGCAAAAGTGGAGTAAACACTTAAATGTAGTGTAGAAAATAATTATTTACTACTGAGTATATACCGACCGATGTGGCATAAAGGCCATTTCACATATGAGCCAAGCAATGGCTATAAAACTATCAAATTTCAATGGATACATCCTTGCAAAAAAGCAAGCATACCATTGGACCCTCCAAAAAAACACATATTTGCATGCATCCTTGCAAAAAAGCAATACGCCTTATTGCATCTTCTGAAGCACATCCTTGTATTCAATGTTTGTTGTGACATTCACAATGCTCCCATTTTCATCCAGCAAGATTCTCACACCACATGAGGATTTAACCCTTGAAAATGCAACATACAACTATCCATGTGTAAATATCGGTGTCTTGAAGTAAAGGCCAACAACAGACAAAGTCTGGCCCTACGACTTATGTTGTAGATGATGGCCTCCAAGCGAAGGATGTGCCGTGCAGATGGCAATCCCATAACCAACAACGAAGGCATCACTGTCAATCCAATTGCAAAACCATTCGTAAGTAATGTATTTCCAAATTGATAGATGCTTGTTTTGATTCTTGTATGAGATATGTTAGGCCCCATACTATGATGCACGAGTATGGGTCATTTCATCTCATGTATTCAAAAGATCAAGCTTGCAAAGTGCATGTACGGAAGGAAAGCTAATTGTGCTTAGTTGCATATGGCTTATTTGTTGATAGAGCAATTACAAGGAAGAATTGGTTAGGGGTTATGAATGGCATAATCATGACATTAAAAATTGTGCATACAAGTGTTAAGTAAATTTTACATAAAATTGCTCTTTGATCCCAAGGGGGAGAGCAGATATGCAATGGAAATGTTATCGCGACAATTCTTGCATTGTTTGGGAAGAATACAATTGGTTTTTTGATTGATTGATCGAACAACATCCTAAATGATTTTACATTCAACTGGTTGTTAGTTTGTTATTTGGATGATTGTTCCAAGCGCTTGTGATTTATGCTAAATGCATGGGAAGGGTCGATGATGATGACAAGTTGCCATGGGAATAAAGGAATGTTTTCCTGAAAAATGATATTTAGGGATGAATGCCTTGTTGTGCTAGATTCCTAAAGGATTTAAATAAGGAAGGATATTTTGCACGCGTGGATCACCTCCATGATCGCACTGCGGATTAACCCAAAGAGGGCACTGCTCGATTCATGGGCCAAAGGTCGAGTGGTGAAAAGGCCAACCACCACGGGAATGATGTTTCGCTCCTAGATAGCTTGTAGATCAGGTGGAGCTCTGGACACCCCTTGCTACGTCTAGAATGGAGTTGAAGACCTCCATGGCCCCCAATGTCTAGGCATGTTGGGAGATCCTATTCTAGATAAAGGATTGAATTTGTGGTGCCATGTGATTTGGACTAGTTACTTTTACAAGGCATAAGGGATACTTCTGTTGGACATAAGGGATACATAATTTCTCCTATATGGGCAGGAGACAAAGATTAACTTAAAGATAAGTTAAGAAATTTGTTAGATTTCTTGCTCTGTTTTTGTGTCTGTGCTATAAGTTATGCAAACAAACCCTATTCCCTAAAATGATCAATTAATGAAGCTGACTTTAAGTGTCACATATAAATGTGGTAGGACCTAATTAGAAAACTAAAGCTATTGAGGGAAGCGGGTGGACGGAACCCCTGACCGGTCATCCTACGGCAGGGTGGTCCCAGAGAACTGGGAGGCTTCTCACAAGATTTTACCATCGTTCGATCTTTAGGTATTTTTAGGTTAGAACTTGATTCATGCCGTTTTAGGGGACTGGAATGAGACTATGTTCTACGGGCAGAGAGGTTGAGCAGTGCATCCCTCTCATTTCCCATTCTCTTTGAACCAAGTGCGGCATGGGTGTGCTTTGGCTTGGGTATCTCTACACAAAGTATGATGTCCAAGATTCGACGCTAGAATGCTGTTAGGAGACCTTGGCCACTGGAGCCTAAATTTCAGGTTGACCCTAGTGGGTTCGACCATGAACATCGACCATGAACGTTCCCCTTGCAAGGCGGATTCGAGAAACTCTAGGTGATAAAACCTAAAACATTCCATGGGAGTGCCAGGCAGTGACACTTAGATTCATTTCTCGATAGACTGCTACAAGCATGCATGGACAGCCAATTGACGGGCACCTGACACATTCACACTTGTCACACTATTGTCTCACATTCTATTTCCAAAGCCTAATTTACTTATCTAATTATCCTATCATAGTTACCATGACATTCATTAAAAGTCTACACAAATCTATTTAAAGCTAGGGATGGCTCATCTCTATGATCATGTAATATCAGTTGTTGTAAAGATTTGCAACTATCCCTATTTCTTCGCTATCTTTGTTTCTTTTCTAGTTGACAATAGTAAGATCTTTTAGCAACAATTGGAAGTTGTTCAAACCCAAAAGGTAGAATATCTACCTCATAAGGAAATATTGTAACTAAACTCTCCTTAGGTTCGTCGAGATGAGGAGCTTATTGAAATTTTATCTAATTTTGATATTCTTGTCTCGTTCTCCTTCTCCTCTTCTAAGTCATTAGGGAAAAGGATTTCCAATCTGTTATATGCAAAAAATGCATCTCCAAGGTCACCTTCTTCCTCATTTTTACAAAATCTAGAACATGATTGAATCATTCAAATCATTGAATTCATGGTTGAATCATTCAAATCATTGAATTCATGGATTACATTTTCAGGATATTTATCCTCCTTTGCCAAAACCATGAAACGATTTGGGGTTGTATCTTCTGAGTTGGATAACTAGTGAGTAATATCGCTATCAGACTCATTATCTGATGAAAAATTAATAGCATATTCACCAATTCTCACTTGTTTTGCAATGTTAGGTTGATGCTCACCTTTACTTTTTCTACTCTTGTTGGTCATTGTTCTTCACACAACCATGCATAAGGCCCTTCATTATTGGTCCTCCCTACTTCTAAATTATAGAATTCACTATTGGATTTTTCATCCATCTCACTAACTACTTTGTATCTTGACTCCCTCAAAAACCCTTTTGTGATAACTTGTATCTTGACCCTATCATTTCAAGGATCAATCACAATTGAACCTTTATACCAATCCTAAGTGCACCTTGCTTGGTATAGACCTAGCAACACAGAATATGAAGAGATATTTGACAATGAGCAAACTACTAGGTAATGCACATGAGATTCTAGTCCAGTAATCACAAATTTCACATTGTGAAGTAACCCCAAAGGAGTCACTTTCCTTTGATCAGCCATACGTAAAACTATATGGGTAGATTCTAGATTCTTCAACCCTAATTCTTGCATTGTTTGGTCTAATATTAAATTGACTGTTGAACCACCATCCAATTATGCTTCATTCAACAAATGTCCACTGATGGTAGTGTCTATAATTGGTGCTCCTTGGATCCACAAATATATCTACAATTTTTATTTCCTTAGTTATTCTCCTTTTGGATGCATTTGTAATTACTTTAGAAGCGTTAGTCTTCATTCTTTTCCTCCTGCATCATCAAACTAGCTTGTGATAAAGCTATCTTTGAAATATAAGGGCTATTTCAAGCAACTGCCTCAGGTTAATTGTTAAGTTTATTTCCTTTAATGCTGCCCAAAGATCATAGGCATGATTCACTACTTTTGCTTGCTCTTTGCTACCTTCTTTTGGAGGTACGAGTCTTTCAAGAAAAGAAGCTACCCCTACTTGAATCTTAGGATTTGCTAGGGGAACGAGCAATAATGGATGATCAGAAGAGTGTTGGGGAGAATTCAAGTCGTGTAGCTCTACGTTAGGATCTACGTCCTTAGATTTATTCTTCACAGCTCCTTTTGATTGTGGATTCTCTTCCTCTATACCTTGCTTCTTTTGTTGCTACTTTTGTGCTCTAGTAATGACACCAATTAGCCTTAAAAGTCTCCCTATGAGGCAAAAATTTTGACTTAACGTTACTCTCTTGATCTTTCATTTCTACTTCAACCAAATTTGTAGTAGATGTTGAAGGTTCATTGGAGACTTATTTACCTTTGTCATTAGTTTTGTTATCCTTCCGTTTAGGACAATTCTCTTCATATTTTCCTTCACCACTACACCTCCTACAAAGAGGGGTATAGTCTTGATTTTTACAAGCATTTGGGTAGTATGTGGCTATATGACATTCTTGTTGGCATAGATAACAAATTACTAGTGCTCTAAGCTTTTGTTGTCCACCTTGTGAGAAATGCGGGATCTAGAGCATGGCAAAACGGGAAGCTATGGAGGATGAAATGAGAAGTGTGGACTCATGATGGAGAAGACAAGGACACTGTTTGTTACACAAGTGAATTAGGTTCCAAGATTGAGACTTGGACTCATAAACACAATCTTGTGTATGTGGACAATGACATTGACACGTCACTGAAAAGAAAAGAGTACTATCATTGCATTAAGAAAGGAAGCAAGTACAATGCTTTATAGGAAAGTAGGAAACTGCAGTAGGCACCATTGTGCATATGGGATAAGTTAGCCTGCATATCCTTGACCCTGAGACTCCATACAAAGAGGCTGTTTGAGTGTGATTGCTGATTCTCAACACCCCTCCTCAATCACAACTAGAAAAGGCACAAAGTGTGTAGAGGCTGTAATGAGAACCACCTGCAAAGTGTGGGCATACCACAGACATGGCAAAACACCAGAGGCTGTCACAAAAAAAAAAGCTAAGTGTGGGTACCATAAACATGGTGGACATCCAGAGGCTGTAACAGGGGCCTCACAAAGTGTACAGGGACTGTAATGCCAAGTTACATAAGGAGTTTACAAAACTTATGGCAGGAAGCATTAGGGCAAGGAAGTACAAGGCTTTTAAAACAGTCTATCAGAATTATGAGAGTACAAGGACTGATGAGTCTTGTCCTTCCGATCCTGGTGGTCTTCATCTTCATCTTCTTCTTCCTTTGCTCCATTTTCTTCTTCTTCTTTGACTGCGACTAGATAGGCCTTTTGGGATCTCTTTCTTGCGTGGCAGAACTTCTCAGTGTGTCCGGTCCTTTTGCAAAAGTCACAAAAGAGCTGATCCTTCTTGCCTTTGTACTTGTTGCCAACATATAATGCATGCTCATCTCTAGAGGTACTTGGTTCTTCTTTAGTTTTTAGCTTCTTTTCTTCTTCTAACAGTGATGCCTGGATATCAACAAGTTTAGGATTTGGCATGTTGATTAAAGTTGTTGATACATTATTATATTCAGGAGGCAAGCTCTTAAGTAGAACACCGATGCAAACATCTTCATCCATTTTAATGTTGATTCCTGCAAGTTGGGTTAGGAGTCCTTCCATGTAATTGAGATGTGTGGCAAGTGATGTGCTAGACTTCATTTCAAGCCTGAAGAACTTAATCAGGAGACCATACTTTGATGATTTAGATTGTGCACCAAACAGGGTGTCAAGTCTTTTCCATGTATCCTGTGAGGTCTCACAGTTATCCACATGATGGATATAACTGTCGTCTAGCTCCAATTTGATAATGGCCTGGGCTCTGTCATCATTCTTTTGCCAAGTAGTTGCAAGGTCCGCGTCCCGAGGTTTCTTCTCTTTTCCATTTGTGATGGTCCAGAGACCCTTTTTTATCAAGATGAGCTTGATGCGGGTTTGCCAGGTGTGAAACACGACTCCTTTGAATCGAGCATTTGGAGAGTCTTTTCCCATGTTAGATTTACGGGAACAGTAGCAAATCAACTTCAGACTTATTAGATTTGAGCAACAAAAGAATTGGTTGAGAGACACAAGTGCTAAAAAACACTGACTGAGTGTCAATGAATACCAAATCTGCAAAAGTCTTTTACTCTTTTAAAATCCAAGTGATCTTCCCCTTCTTGATTTGATGCTGATGCCTTCAGATCTAAGTGACAGTACTTTAATGAACTTCAGAGAGTATTGCTCAGTGATTAAAATCACTGTTGATAACTTCAGTGAGAGAAACAGTGAAAAATGTCAGAATTTTGAAGCTTTGGCTATGGTGGAATTAGGGTTTCTGAGACAGGGGCCTGGTTTTTTTGCTGATTGCAGGAGCTACAGTGGATCATTTTCAAAATTTTTTATATGCCTAGGAAGCTGACTTCAAGGGCTATCAAAGCCCTATCATAATCGTCAAGATTGTGGCCTGTATGAAGCACGTAGACACGTCGAACAGAAGTAGGTGCAGTTCTGATAGGATTCCGCGATTTCCGCAATCCTGGAGCTAGGGCGCAGTAATGCAGTCAATTTTTGTGCCAGGATGAAGCGCCTTGAGCAGAGGAACAACTTCCTAGAAGAAATCATGGGCTGAAATGGCCTGGTTGAAGAGTTATGGAAGCTCCAAGTAAGGTAGGTCCTGTCTGGCTATGGCAGACACAGAGCAGAGATTGAGGATTTTCACAATGCTGAGCTCCAGATGGTCCAATGTCCTGGATTGATGTGATACAGGGAAGCTTTGTGAGTTGGGGAATACTTTTCCAGAAGGAAGCTCCAAGAGATTTGACCTTTGGAGTGAGATATAAGCAGCTCAATCTGACAGGGTGCTGCTGGCTATGGCTGCCATGGAAGCTTCAGTGAGAGTAGAGTTGGGAGATGAAGTCATGAGCTGACATTGAGCTAGACTGAGGTTGAAAGGAATCAAGAGAGTTTGAATTATGAAAATTACCATTGTTTCTTCTAAAAGGAGAGTTTGTTCCTTGATTTCCATCACTATTGTAATTGTTTCATGGCATTGAAGGTCGGCCTTGGATAGGCAATTCACGGGGCCTAAAAGCTTGATTGGGTGGCCCAATCTTGTAAGTGGTGTTGTTGCGATCCATGTAATTGTAATTTCTTTGCCTCGAACAAGCCTATTGCTATTCTTAGCCTATTTTATGCAAACAATTTATGTCCATATGCCCTGTTTTAAGACAAAAGGTACAAAATGGAGGATGATCAAGCATTAATCTTAAAGCATTGGGCATTCAGTAGCCAGATGACCATACCTATGACACTTACCGCGCCATATATTTGATCTAGGTGGGTTTGAAGTCAAATTGTTAGAAGGTGGTCATGCATTAGAAACTTGTGTTGTTATTGAATAAATTTCTTTTAAGGGTGCTTGGATTGCACCCATTATTTCATCTTTTAATTTTCCTAGGGACCTTGCAATAATATTTGCTACTTTAGCTTCATCTAGAGTAGATTGAGTCTAAGGCATAGATGGCATTCTTGTTTGCACCATATAGGCTAGGATTGAAGTGTATGGATTTAAAAGTACACTTGATACATTGGAACTTTCTATTGCAGATGGATTTAAGGGAATAGTCACATAAGACACATTCTTAGACACCCCGCTTGAAGTATTGGCGGGGTATTCCATTTGAGGTTCTTTGAATAGAAATTTTCATTATTGTTGGCTAAGTTGCACTTCTTCCCACCATCTAGCATATGTTTTAGCATTCACCAGTGTCGTTGGTCTTTGTAGGCTAACATGCTGATCGACTTCGGTAAGCCCCTCGATAAATTTACACTTTCGTGTAGGCTCATCAAGGGGGATGGATTCATCTTTTGCATAATCATTTTCATATTCTCAATGTAATGCTCAACACTTTCGGCTACCCCTTGGGATAAATAGTCCAATTGAAGAGCTATCCGATCTTGGAAACCTTGCCACCAAAATTTCTTTAAGAACACTCTTGATAAGGTAGCATAAGTCCCTTTATTTTGAGCATTGAGGTTATCATACCATGTAGCTACTCATCTTTTAACATTGTTGGAAAAATATGCAACTTTTGATCATCATCTACTATCTCATTCGTTACACAAGTCACCTCAAAACTTTGCATGTGAGGATCAAGATCTTCATCCCACAGTCCCCCAATTTAGGTAAAATCAACTAGCCTTATGGGACTACGAGCCATTGTTTCTTTAAATAATGCACCTAGCCCTAAATCTTGAGTAGAGTCAACCCACACAATTTCCTTAAACTCCTTGAATAGGGATCTCAACCCTAGATTAGATACATCTTGAAATGAATCTCATTTGGTGAGAAATCCTAAATAAGAAGTGCTATCCAAAATCTACTCTTCGCTCTATCCACAAAGCCTCCACTCGCTCTCCAAATAATTAGAGAAATCCAAAATCCAACTAGAAGTCCTTATCAATGGATGGTTCATTACTTCCTATTGTAGCATTAGCTTCACTTTTTATACTTTTGCTACTTTGTTTACTCCTCTCTCTAGCGGGACTACTAGTACTTGAAATTGCTCAATTCCATTGATATGAATATTCTTCACTTTCTTGTCATGAGGTTCTATCAAATGGTATGTTAGGGCCAATTGGATCCACGTTTGATCTTGATGCAACGTCTATTTTGAAATTCAATAAAGCATTCACCCTTTCTATCCTCTCTAGTAGCCAAGCTTCTAGTCGAGCTAGTCATTCTCTTGCACATTGGTCTCAAGCTTTGGTTTGTTGTCTTTATCTCTCCTCATAACTCATCCATCACTAATTTAGTACCCACTAATGTTTTACTCCACAAATTTCTTGTGACTTATACGTTTTTCGTAAAGCTCTAAAGTTAGGGTTTTTGTGGTTGCGTATGCACTCAATAATTTGAGAATAGTTAGGAATTTTAGATCTACTTCTCCATATGGTAGTTTCTCCTTCTGCTTAGGAATTAGACCTAAAATTTCAACTACCTTTCTCTTGTCTTTTGTATCAAAATAAAAATTCAAGCCTCTGGATATACATATCCAAGGCAATACATCATTCCATTCAACCAGTCTTGAGCATATGAGTTGAACGAGTTGGATATTAAGCATGAATATGAGAATATGGAAGAAGAAGAGGTAGAAGATAAAGACATTGACGTGGCAGATGATACTTCTTCTAACACTACAAATCCATAAGACTTTGGCACATGTTAGAGGATGTGTAGGTTAAGAGGGGGTGGATGTCGTGCCGCTACATGGACACAATGTGAAAAACTCTAGAGTACATTGTCATTCGGCTTTCTTATTGATCTAGAGAGCCAATGCCATTTAGTCATTAATGTTAAATTATGTCATTGGTTGTGAGCTACATTAAAGTTTAAAGGATATATAGGAGCTCTAACTATTTCAACCCATTAATTATGTGTGCATTTATTCTTGAGTGAGTTTAGGGTGTGTTCACACTAGTAGAGATAGTCTTCAACCTTTGCATTTAGTTTTTTTAGTGAGTGGGAAGGGCATTATAACTTGCCCGCCTATCAGTTGTCTAGGCATGTTTTTAGCAGTCTATCTAAGCAACGTTGCTCAGCACTCCCATGGATTGTTACAGGGTTTATCGCCTAGGGTTTCTCGAGTCCGGATGCTCACGGTCAAACCCACCGGGATCAACTTGAAATAAGGGTTCCTAGTGGACAAGGCTTCCTGACAGCATTTTAACGGTGGGACTTGGATATTCTCTTTACGTAGAGGTATCCAAGCTGAAGCAGACCCATGCCGCACTTGGTTCAAAGAGAATGGGAAACAAGAGGGATGTGCTACTCAACCACTCTACCTGTAGGGCATAGTCCCATTCCGGTCCCCTGAAATGGCATGAATCGGGTTCTAACCTAACAATACCTAAAAGTGGTACGACTGTAGAACCTTGTGAGAAGCCTCCTAGTCCTCTGGGACCACCCTTCCGTATGATGGTCTGTCAGGGGTTTTGCCCATCCACTTCCCTCAATAGGCCTTCATTAGTTATCTAATTAGGTCTTACCACATTTATGTGTGACATTTCAAATCAGTGTCCTTAATTAAGCCTTTTAAGGAACAAGATTCGTTCATGTAACTTATGGCACTGACACAAAAACAGTTCAGAGAGGTTCCTTAGAAGTAATCTTTATATTAGAATTTTAACTGAGATACAAGTCTTGTCCAAAAAGGATGATTCCCACAATCCTTATTTTCTTCAAGTTTTCAGCCTTGCACTAGTAAGAGGGCCTCCAGAATCCATCATGAGGATGCTATTCAGATATCGATCTCCACCCGTGATATGCCAGGGTGACCATTGTGCATTTATATCACCGACTTGTTAGCTGCAGATGCGGTTGGTACACCGCCCATGAATAATAGCTAGATGATAGCTATCCTTATCTACTCTAGTTCGTGGCTCAGTTAGTATGCCACCTTAGTTAGTTGAGTTTGGTTTGAGACCCATATATAGGGTTCTTCTATTTCTCTGTACTAGAGTTCTTTTGGCTTACACAACTAAGAAGAGGAAAACTATTTTCAGCCTCCACCTTTGTGTGTATTCCCCCATTGTGTAAGTGAGAAAGCTACAAGTGAGACTCCTTCCTTCTCTCCCACAATCTTAACATGGTATCAGAGCCTGGTTCGTGGAAAGGAGCTCAAGAAAGCAAACCAAGTTCACGGTGTTCTGGTAAGAGGACTAGTGTTGCTTTCATTTTTCAAGTTTGGGAGCAAGTCTCTGCAGGTAGCATAGTCGGAAAGTGCAAGAGTGCATTGTCTCAGATTGAGACGCCTTTCAGGTGTAGCAAGAGGGCAGTATATGCTGCGGATAAGGGATTTAGCCCTTGGTTGCCCTATTTTTTTGATTCGAGGCCATTTCGGGGCCCGTTTTGGAGGCAGAAGTTTTCCGCATGCACTCAAGAAAAGGCCTTGTTTTTTGCTGTGCGACCACTGTTCTACAAGTTGGTGAAAAGTTACCGTAGAAATTGCAACGTATGCCTGTGTGCAGAAACATTGGGAGTTATAGAATCATCCTTGTTGCCTGTTGATGCAAAATCATCACTAGGAAGTGACTGTGTGGTCAAATACCACTTTTGTCAGTTTTGCAGATTTGCCCTTGTGAGGCTAAATCTATGTTTTTTGCAGTGACAGAATTTTTTGCAGTGTTCTGTAATGGCGTCTGATTCTCTTTCACAGATTGTCACTGAAAAGCTTGACAAGAACAACTTCCAAGCATGGAAGTTTAGAATGACGAATTTCCTTATGGGACAAGGATATTGGGAATTCATTGCAAGAAATGAAGAAGAACCAGTTCTTCCTGATGTTCCCAATCAACAACAAATGCAGGCATTTAAAGGATGGCATGAGAGAGCCAAAAAAGTTATGTACTGGCCGTCTATCAGTATTTCAGACTCTATGATTGTGCATATTCAGGATGCAAGTACGCCAAAGGAGGCATGGGATACTTTGTCAAAAATGTAGCACAAATACACAAGCCAGGAAAATGCAGCTTAAGCAAGAGTTGCACAATGTGCAAAGAGAAAGTATGAGCATCAATAATTACCACATGAAGGTGAAGAAGATTGCAGATGCACTTGCTTCCATTGGGTCGCCAGTGGAAGATGATGATTTAGTTTCTGTGACCTTGAATGGTCTAGGAAAGGATTATGCACAGTTCCGAACATCCATTTCCGTCCGTGAAAGATTTCTTGATTTTGAGGAGTTGGTTGCTCTTCTAATTTCTGAGGAGCAGAGAAATGGTGGTGCATCTTCTTCAGGAGGAACTTCAAAAGAAGCTGTCTTCTACTCAAATGCTGGAAGAGGTAGAAGCAGAGGTAGAGGAGGCCAATCTGGAGGCCATGGTAGAAATCAGAATATGCAACAAATTCAAGAAAACCAGTCCTATGGAGGAGGACGTGGTAACTCTAGAGGGAGGGGGAGCCAAAGAGGTCATGGTGGATGGCAAAGAGGCCAAAATGCAAACAACAATGTTGAATGCTACTACTGTGGTGAAATGGGTCATATAGCTAAAGACTGCTATAAAAAGCAGAATGACATCATGAATGGAAAATTGCAACAAGGGAATTATGCATCTTCTAGTAGATAGGGTGATGACAGAAATGAGCATTTGTTTATGGTGCAACACATGACCAATTTTGTGACAAGTGCAGAAGAAAGCAACGATGTGTGGTATGTTGACTCAAGTGCATCAAACCACATGATAGGTCATGCAGAATGGATGCAGGATGCAAGAAAATAAAAAAACCAGGATTTGTGGAGACTGGTGATGATATTGCACATCCTATTGTGCAGATTGGAAAAATTCCTTTGTCTATGCAGGATGGGAAAAAGAAATACCTGTCGGATGTATTTCAAATCACCAAGAACCTGGTTTCTGTTGGTCAAATGGTTGAGACCAATGGTTGAGTAGGGCTTGCAGATCGGATTTAATCCTCATGGACGCTTTGTTGAGGATATGAAAAATAAAGGTCGCTTGATAGCAAAAGGAAAGAAGAAGGGCAGAATGTTTACGTTGGATGCAAACATGCATGAATTGAGAGCAGCAATGTTTGCACATGGGACCGGTGTAGTTGTAGATATTGATATTTGGCATAAACGCATTGGTCATGTTAATGTACAGTGACTTAAATTAATGCAAGCCCAAAATATTGTTGCAGGATTGCCTAAATTCAAGGTTGCAGAAATGCATAAGGTATGTGAAGCCTGCCAATTTGGAAAACAGGCAAGGAAACCATTTCCTAGACATGTTCAAGAGAGTAAGAAGCCATTGGAATTAATCCACTCTGATGTGTGGACTACTAAAGCCACATCTATTGGAGGTTATCATTATTTTGTCACTTTTATTATGACTACAGTAGAAAAGTTTGGGTGTATTTTATGAAAAAGAAAAGTGAAGTGTTTGGGCATTTCAAAACTCTTAAAGCTATGGTTGAAAAAGAAATAGGCCTGCAAATAAAATGCCTAAGGTCAGATGGAGGGGAAGAGTACCTCTCAAATGAGTTTGCAAGGTTCTTGTAGGAGCATGGCATAAAGCAGTAATATTCATACAGTCATATCCCACAACAAAATGGAATTGCAGAAAGGAAAAACAGGCATATTGGAGAGGTATCTCGTGCCATGCTCAACAAAAAAGACTTGCCATATTTTTACTACTACGCTGAAGCAGTTGCTACAGCAGTCTACATAATGAATAGGACTCCCATTGCAGCAATACATGGGATGACTCCAGAGGAGAGGTATACTGGTAGGAAACCAGATATTTCTCATTTGAAAATTTTTGGTTGCATTGCCTATGTTCATGTGCCAGATGAGTTGAGATCCAAGTTGGTTCCAAAAGCTGAGAAGTGCATCTTTATTGGTTACTCTCTGTAGCACAGCAAAAAGGGTATAGATGCTATAACCCTTCTACTTGTATGTTTACAGTGAGTAGAGATGTTGTTTTTGATGAGATGAGTAGTTGGTATAAACCAGTAAAGGTGATTCATGATATAGATGCACAAAATGGTAATGCTACACAGAATTCACAACAGCAGTCACAAAATATTAGTGGACATGGAGTGTTCTCTAGCAGTGGTTCACATTCTTCGCCATGGACAGGCAGATTGAGATAATGAGAATCTCCTCAAAACAATGCAGATAGTGGTATGCAGGTTTCACAAAAAGGAAAAGAGAAGGTAGATCAGCCCATGTTTGATGTGAATGCAGGTCACTCTTATGTGGATGGTGAATCTAGTGGCTCAGAACAGAGCATTGATGATAAGTTGGGTATTCCTTCTATTGTTACACCTAGAGTAAGGAAGACCAGGGATGTTTTGAGAGCACTTGGGAGTGAACCTACTTTGCGCAGGTCTACCAGAGCTAAGTATCCTGTGGATAGGCTGAAATATGATGGATTTACAGCCATTCACTATACCTATATGGTCAAAGTGATACATGAACCAGCACCCACTTTTTTTGAGCAAGCCATGGGAAAAGAAAAATGGGAGAAATCCATGGATGAAGAAATGGATGCCTTGGAAGCAAATGCTACATGGGAATTGGTACCTTTGCCTAAAGATAAGAATGCAATTGGTTGTAAGTGGGTTTAAGATTAGTAGTCAAGGGGTATGCACAAACATATGGCATTGATTATGAAGAAACATTCAGTACGGTTGCAAGGATGGCAACCGTAAGAGTAGTCATTGCTATGGCTACATCAAAGGGATGGTCTTTACATCAGATGGATGTAAAGAATGCCTTCTTGCATGGTGATTTGCAAGAAGAGGTCTATATGGAGTAGCCACCAGGTTATGTGCATGCTATTCATCCTGAGTTTGTTTGCAAGATGAAGAAAGCCTTGAATGGCTTGAAGCAAGCACCTAGAGCATGGTCTGACAAGATAGGACAGTATCTTGTCACTATTGGCTTTCAGATTTTCAAGGCATATTTCTCACTTTATGTGAGAAAAACAGAGAAATGTATTATGCTACTTGTCATTTATGTTGATGATTTGATTATGATAGGTGATAGTGATGAAGATATCCTTCATGTGAAAACGCTATTGAAGCAGAAGTTTGAGATGAAGGATTTGGGAGAGCTGCGTTATTTCTTGGGCATTGAGGTGATTAGATCACCAAGTGGGATACGGCTCTTGCAGAGGTAGTATGGATTGGACATGTTGTCCAAATATGGGATGACAGGCTGTAAGCCTATTTCAGTTCCTTTAGAGCAGAATGTGAAGCTGAGCGCAGATGCAGGTGAGCTTCTCGAAGACCCTACTATGTACAGACACATAGTAGGAAGTTTGATTTATATGACTATTACCAGGCTAGATTTGAGCTATGCTGTTGGATTGGTAAGTCAGTTTATGCAGGCTCCAAGGAAACCGCATTTGGATGCGGCTAGACGTATACTCAGGTATGTGAAGTCCACATTGCAGTATGGACTATTTTATGAGACTGGGGTTCAGATACAGTTGCATGGATACACTGGTGCTGATTGGGCTGTCCAGTGGATATGTGTTCTCTTTTGGGAGTGCTACAGTCACTTGGAGCAGCAAGAAACAGCCTACAGTTGCCTTGTCGAGCACAGAGGCTGAGTACAGGGGTGCAGCAAAATGGCTGCATGTGAGGTAGCTTGGTTGCATTAGCTACTTTATGATATGCATCAGCCTCTACAGATGGGCCAGTTGTCATTTATTGTGACAACATGATAGTAAAACTTGGCAAATAACCCAGTCTATCATGCTAGAACAAAGCACATTGAGGTGCATTATCACTATGTGCGGGATAGGGTTTTACTAGGTCTTATTGATCTAGTTTATGTCAGCACAGAGGATCAGGTAGTTGACATATTCACGAAGGCATTGGGCGCAGAGAAGCTGTGTAAGTTCAGAGACTTGCTTGGTATGTAGGAATTGGGATTGAGCTCGAGGAGGAGTGTTGAGATATCGGGCTCCACTCGTGATATGCCAGGGTAACCGTTGTGCATTTATGTCACCGACTTGTTAGCTGCAGATGCGGTTGGTACACCGCCCATGAATAATAGCTAGATGACAGCTATCCTTATCTACTCTAGTTCGTGGCTCAGTTAGTATGCCACCTTAGTTCGTTGAGTTTGGTTTGAGACCCATATATAGGGTTCTTCTATTTCTTTGTACTAGTGTTCTTTTAGCTTACACAACTAAGAAGAGGAAAATTGTTTTCAGCCTCCACCTTTGTGTGTATTCCCCCATTGTGTAAGTGAGAAAGCTACAAGTGAGACTCCTTCCTTCTCTCCCATAATCTTGACAGATGCATCTTATTTTCTTCAAGTTTTTAGCCTTGCACTAGTAACAGGGCCTCCAGAAACCATCTCGGGTCACGTAGATCATTTGAGTAGGATCCAGAGGAAGGGAATTTACAGCCAGAGCCCCCCTGGCATCCAAGCATCCTCCTACGTTCAAACTAACCCATGGAGAGACCTCTAATGGCGGGTTCGGTCCACATTCTTGTCACAATTATTTAGAAACCCCTTAGAAAGGGTTGGCAGTCAATTGGGGGTGGTTTGGCATGCCCTCCATGAATTCAACCTGATTCATTATTCCAATTTCTTTTGTGATTTTGGGATCATACAATCCTTTCACAGATGATGTTCCTACATTTACCAGCATAAACAATAATGAAGGTGAGTGCTCATGACATCTGCTAAGGTGGAATTCCTATCTTTGCGTTCACCCTTCTTGAGTCTTTCTTGCCTTGGTGGTGTCAGTTGCCATGAACTTTTGAGGGGTAGAGAATATCATCATTTTGACCTCATTCATGTGTGATAGGATCAAGCAATTATGCTATTGGATTTATATCTGATAGTTTTCGGATGATAGCTACCCTGATTTGCTAGCCTTTAGTCCAAAGTTCTTGTCTTAGAATCACAGGTCCTAAAATAACTCAATCTAGGATTTTAATTGGTTATTTGGTAACCATTTTTTTCCTTAGAGCCTTATCAAGTTTATAAGTTTTACCCTAGGGTTTCACTTCCTTAAGAATTTGTAACATAAACTTTTGTCATTCCTTCCACAAGCCAAGAGCAAACTAAGTCCTTTGCAATCCTTGAGCAGTCACGAGCATTAAATGACATGTGGCGAATGGTCATTCTTTCTTATGGATACGACACTCAAGTTTCCTTGTATTGTCATTGAGTTGTATCATGATTAAAAATGATACCCTAAAGGTGTTATTGAACTTATCGTGGTCAGTTGCTAGGATGGAGACCCGTGAGCGTATTTACTTGATCTTAACCTATGATCGTAATGATAACTTAGCTTATTTACAATTAACCCTAAATAAATCAAATTAAACCCTTGCCCTACTTATCATATAGGATTTCATTCTCTGAACTGTCTCTTGTAATTAAGCTAACAATTTGCATGTGCATCTTGGGTCCATCTTTTAGGATGAACCCCTTTAACAATCGAAACTAACCAGGAAGCCATGCAAATCTAGATGAAAATCTTTCCTCAGTTGATGATACGATGCGGGATTTCCACTCATGAAAATTCCTTCCAGTGAATTTATGCAAATCATCAAGCGTGACCTATGTATTTAAGTGCAAGTGTACATGAGTTCATCATACCTAATGTAAATGTGAGTTAATTCACTCTAATGGTCTATGGGATGTAATCGACTTACACGGTATATTTATATACACTGGCAACCTAAGATGCATTTGCAAAAAATTGGAGCCTAAAACTCGGTTTAGTATTGCAATAACACGTAGATGATTAATCGATTTGTGGCAAATCATGGTTATTAAGCCTTTTGAACTACCTTTCTAGTTAAGCAATTTTCGCGATGCAAAAGTATGATTTCTTTTTATGATGATTATGCCTTAATGTTCCGTTCATAGGACTAGACATCGTAATGGTACCTCGTTTTGGAGTGTCAAATTAATGTTTAATTCCGAAAACCCATTCGTGTTAGCGGTGACATCCTTGCCTGATTGTCCTCCCGTGGTTGTGGATTTTTCGATTACTTGGGAGAGTTTGCACTTTGGGGCCATTTCAAAGCTTGGAATATGGCCTTCACTTCTCTCGGATCACTCCTTTGTGTCGAAATTCCCTACACCTTGCCTTGACTTTCGCAATCTTTTTGTCAACTAGAGGTAGTTGATGGAGAGATCTTAGGAAATAGTGATGAGGAGAGAGGGTACTCGAAGCTTCGTCCAAGAAAGGAATTGCTCTTGAGCCTCTTCTCTCTCTCTCTTCTCTCTCTCTTTCTCAAACTAGAGTAGGGGGGGGAAAGAAGAAAGTTATCGTGCCTTGCTTAAGGGGGGGGGAGAGTTTTATAGAGGTGGGATGGGTATTGATTGGGGGGGGAAAGAAGAAAGCTATCGTGCCTTGCTTAAAGGGGGGGGGGGGGGGGGAGAGTTTTATAGAGGTGGGATGGGTATTGATTGGGGGGGAAGGCGCTGTGACAAGGGGGACCCCTTAGCTCCACTCCACGGCATGTATACCTATCCCATGCGGCCCTAATTAAGGGTAAAAGAAGGGGTAGTGGGGGGGTTGGAGGTGGCATAAGTGTGCCCCTCCCCCTATCAAAGTCATCATTATTGTCGTCTTTAAGGTGCCATAGTGAACCTCATTAGCTCCACCATCACCACATCATCTTCCCCTCACCGTCACGATTTGATCCTTTGCCTACGTTGACTATGTGTTTAGCTCCCCCTCTCTCTGCCAGCTGACGGCATTAATAGGGGGAAAAGTAAAAAAAAAATTCATTTAAATTTACTAAAAAAGGGGGGAGGGTCTCATGCCAGGATATAACATCTTTCCCCCCTTAAGAATCCAAATGTCCTCATCTTGAAAGGAATTGGGGGTATTGTTGGTTGAGAGTTCTCTCATCAATCCATGTGGCATTTTAGTCTGAATAGTCCTTCCACTTGATAAGGTACTCTTTGAGGGTTCTACTCCTCAATCTGTTTTCCTAAATGTCTAGGATTCTATCTGACCACGTTGGCTTGGAATTACAACTTGTTGATCATTGAGTACATGGCTAGGATTAGATACATATTTCTTTAGTAGGCTAACATGAAATACATTGTGAACCTTTACGTTCTTGGGGAGTTGGAGTTTGTAGGCACTAGGCCCTAGGAACTTGAGGATTTTGTAGGGTCCGTAATACCTTGGACTCACTTTCTTAAATTCTCCCAATGATAAGGAACTCTTCTTGGGTCATACACAAATAAAAACCATATCTCCCTCATTGATGAGTCGCTCTTGTCTATTTAGATATGCATAGGCTTTCTGTCTATCCTTGATGTCTTTAATGTCTTGTTTAATGGCCTTGACCTGCTCATCCATTTCCTTTAGCATTTTCCTAGAAGCTTCTACCCTTAAGGTAGGGTCTGAAAAGTTCAATGGAGTATGACAATCATGCCCATACAATGCTTGAAGAGGTGCCATTTGAATGCTTTGTTGGTAGGAAGCATTATAGGCAAGCTCTACCAATTGTAGATATTGGATCCACCTCCTGGGTTTGTGACAGAAATATGCTCTAAGGATATCTTCAATGACCTGGTTGACCCTCTCCATTTGGCCATCATTTTGAGGGTGATAGGCTATATTGAAATAGAGTTGAGTCCCAATGACCTCGAATATCCCTCTCTAGAAGTGAGATGTGAAGAGGGAATCGCGGTCACTAACGATCCTTCTAGGCAACCTATGGAGTCTGAATATCTCCTTGATGAACAATCTGGCAATATTTGAATCTTTATAGTTTGTCTTGACTAGAATGAGGTGTGAAACCTTGGTGAGCATGTCTATTAAAACCATAATTGAATTGTACCCTCCTTGAACTGAAGGTAACCCAACAACAAAGTCCATGCTGATAAATTCCCACTTCATTTGGGGAATGTCAAGAGGTTGTAGCTTCCTAGGCATCTTGACATGTTCCGCCTTAATGGATGGCAAGACAAACATTCCATGATATGTTTTAGTACGTCTCCCTTAAGCATTTACCAATGGTAGCTCCTTTTGATCTTGTTGAGGATCTTTACATATCTAGGATGGCCTAAAAATGGGGAGTCATGTGCTTCCCAAAGTATTCTCTATTTGAGCTTCTTGCTTGGGGTATGCATAATCTTGTCCTAAAATAGACAAGTCCCTCATTGAAATAAAATTCTTGATACTTGATCTTAAGTCTAGGGTTTTGGTCCTTTTCCAAAATCTCCTCCAACATCTTCAGATATTCTTGGTCATGGCTAGCTTCCTCCTTAGCTAATTCAAGGATAGGGTTGCTAAGCATTGACACCATAGTTGCCAATGATTCTGCCATTGAGGGTTCCTCCATGATAAGAGAGTTGAGGAACACCTTCATGCGACTTAAGGCATCATTGACAACATTCTCTTTATCGACGGGTTCATACCTGATCTCAAAGTCATATTCTTGCAGAACATCAAACCAACGGAGGTAATCAATCCAACGGCATTACCTCATCTTGAGGTCAATTTGGGTGAAGATCCATTTAAGGCTCTTATGGTCCGTGAACAAAGAGAACTTGTTGCCAAGAAAATAGTGTCACCAAAGCTTAAGAGCATGAATAACTGCTAATAGCTCCAGGTCATGGGTAGCATAATTCCTTTCATGGGTTTTTAGCTTTATTGAAGAATATGCTATAGGATGACCTTCTTGCATTAGTACGCAGAGCCTAGTGCAAGTGAGCTAGCATCCATGAAAACTTTTAATTTCTTGCCCAAGTCAGGGAGTTTCAAAATTGGTGCTATCACTAAGCTATGCTTGAGTTGATCAAAACTTGATTGTTCAGTGAGCGTCCACACTATGGCAACCTGCTTTTTCAGCAAATTTGTGAGGGGTGCTACAATTAAGGCATAGTCCTTAATGAAGATCTTGTACAAAACTATTAATCCAAGAAAGCTATGCACTTCTTTAATAGTAGTTTGTGGAGGCCACTCTTGGACATCCTTAACCTTTGAAGGATCTACAGAGATTCCTTCATTTGACACAATAAATCCAAGATATTCGATCTGCCTCTTGAGGAAGGCACACTTTTTCTTCTGAGCATAGAGCTTATGAGTCCTCATGGTCTCAATGACAATGCGAACTTGGGATTCATGATCCTCCTCTTCCTTGGAATAAACCAAGGTGTCATCAAAGAAAACAAGTAAAAAATCATCAAGATATGGTCTAAAAATATCCTGCATTAGCCTGTTAAAGGTGGCATGGGCATTAGTCAATCCAAAAGACATTACTGTGAATTCAAAATGACTATATCTAGTATTGAATGTCATCTTAGGAATATCCTCTTCCTTGACGTGGATCTGGTAGTATCCTAACCTCACGTCAATCTTGGAGAAGATTTTTTCTCCCTGCAATCGATCAAGTAACCTGTCTATCCTTGGGATAGCATATTTATTCTTGATGGTTACTTGCTTTAGGCATCTATAATCAATGCAAAGGCAATGTGTACTACCCTTCTTCTTTTGGAACAAGACCAGAGCCCCCAAGGAGAATTGCTGGGGTGTACTATGCAACAAATCAAATAAACATAGAACTCTTTAGGTTTTTTCTTAAACAAAAGCCAATAACTGAGGAAGCCCACCTTCCCCCACTCTTTTTTGACATTAACTTAGGAATAGATAGTTGTGCTATGGCTATGATGGCAACCTTGCTTCCCTCTTTTTGTATGAGGATCCTTGAGGACATGACCAATAGCCACTTTACGAGGTGCAATCATCCTTTCTTATCAACCACACCTCTTAATGCAAAGGCTAATATCAAGGAATACCTGCAAAGCCATGCCTTTTTTACTAAGTCCCTAAGACCACCTTATGAATCGTCTAAGGAAGATCAAGGTAGAGCCCAAGAGCACCCCTTGCATCAAAATGCCGGCTATAATCATCTACTCAAAAAAAAAAACAAAGAAATAAAAAGTGGAAACACTAGACCCCCCAAAAGCAACTTGAGTGCCACAATCACTACACCTAGGGTTTTCTTACCTAGCTTCATCCCCCACTACACATGCTTAGGGCACATCAAGGGTAGGAAATTCTCCTAGACCTATCTCCCTAAGCAATGCACCGCACATACAATGACACACAACCTAGGACCTCAAGTGTGGGATACCACCACCGAGGGCTTGCCCAAGGTTGGGAGACCCATCTCCCGATTCCACAAGCACGTGCACCACACACTACACAGTAAGGCAGAGACACCCCTAGGTAGTGCATCTTCTTTTCTTTCCAAGTACAAACAAAGGCCTCAACCACCGACTTCAGTGGCCCCATCATCCATGCAATATGCCCCAGGTCCCCACCACCTTAACCGATGATCCATTTCTTCTCAAGCCCAATTCCTCTGCAACCCCATCATCATCGACTCACATGATTGCCCTTTGAAATAACCGAACCTTCACCTGCTAGAAACCACAAGTGCCCTGGAACTAGTACCTATCTAGGAGGGAGGCCATCTTGTGCGATGATATCACCATGTAGGCGAAACAGAACAGAGAGACCGAGGCTGCCCCAATCAAAAAGTGAATGAAGAATTTGGAACAGTCTACAGAAGAAGGCAACTGCGAAGGACCAAGAGATGTATCCGCCTAACTATATCGTCAATTTCAAATATAGATTTTCCCATCCGCCTCTCTCCAAGAAGGACATGTCATAACTACATTTTCAATTTCAAGGGACAATCCACTCAAGGTCAGTGTCAAGGAAGAACCCATCCCAACTACATCTTCAATTTCAAGGGCCAGTCCATCCAACACCTGGTGCGCAGATCGGACGCAGGTAGCTCACGTAGTGAATTCCCAAAGGTCCCCAAGAACAAAGTACTCTACTTTTTAGCACAAAAACCAATGTAAAAGCAAGCACGACATGAGACAAGAGACAAATTGGGTTGAATCTCCCCCATGCCTTGTGTGAGCGCTTCACCAAGCATGTATTTAATGTATATTTCCAATCTTTATGCTCAAAAATAGCCCAATTACAAAAATATGACAAGCTTTTAGCTTTTGAGTTTGCTTTCTACCAAAAATAGGAAAATAAAGCTAATGGACGGTGCCCAAAGAGTCTGGCACGCCCAATCTCAATGTCCAAATAAAAATAACATATCCAGGCGCATAAGCGCATACAAAATAATAATAAATAATCGATGTCTCTATAGACATAATCAAAATATAGGCGTGGCGCCTATCAAAATATAGTCCAAAGGTCGAAAACCCGCTAGACTCCAATGCTTTCCTCCGCCACTGCTGCTATCTCTACACATCAACTGAAGCATTCACAATCGTTAGTAAAATAACACAATTAAACCGACAAAAGTGAATACCTAGCAGTCTTCAGCTACATAAATAAATCAACTGGTTAGAAATAAATCCTAACCTTAATTTATTACGAGTGCGCACTCTAAACTCATAAACGTTTATTAATTTAATATGCATTTTGCGGAATCACCCGCTATGGAATCACCCATGTACACACTAAATTAATGAAACGCCCGAAAAGGACAGGCGTCCCCATCAACTTCTCGCACAAAGAATCCTCTTTGCGTATGAGCCCCGGTCATCTAAGTTTACGGACGGTGGATTCCGTAAACTTAGATGACCGGGGCTCATACGCAAAGAGGATTCTTTGTGCGAGAAGTTGATGGGGACGCCTGTCCTTTTCGGGCGTTTCATTAATTTAGTGTGTACATGGGTGATTCCATAGCGGGTGATTCCGCAAAATGCATATTAAATTAATAAACGTTTATGAGTTTAGAGTGCGCACTCGTAATAAATTAAGGTTAGGATTTATTTCTAACTAGTTGATTTATTTATGTAGCTGAAGACTGCTAGGTATTCACTTTTGTCGGTTTAATTGTATTATTTTACTAACGATTGTGAATGCTTCAGTTGATGTGTAGAGATAGCAGCAGTGGCGGAGGAAAGCATTGGAGTCTAGCGGGTTTTCGACCTTTGGACTATATTTTGATAGGCGCCACGCCTATATTTTGATTATGTCTATAGAGACATCGATTATTTATTATTATTTTGTATGTGCTTATGCGCCTGGATATGTTATTTTTATTTGGACATTGAGATTGGGTGTGCCAGACTCTTTGGGCACCGTCCATTAGCTTTATTTTCCTATTTTTGGTAGAAAGCAAACTCAAAAGCTAAAAGCTTGTCATATTTTTGTAATTGGGCTATTTTTGAGCATAAAGATTGGAAATATACATTAAATACATGCTTGGTGAAGCGCTCACACAAGGCATGGGGGAGATTCAACCCAATTTGTCTCTTGTCTCATGTCGTGCTTGCTTTTACATTGGTTTTTGTGCTAAAAAGTAGAGTACTTTGTTCTTGGGGACCTTTGGGAATTCACTACGTGAGCTACCTGCGTCCGATCTGCGCACCAACACCATCCCTCGCAAGGGCTTGTATACAAACTCAAAAAAGCCATCTAGCTACACCCATCCCACCTTCCAACTACTACACATCAGTGCCATGGGACTGGCACTAAACTAGGAGGGGGGTAAGAATGCTCTCTCGTTATTCCTTCGTAGCCTTCCTGTATAGCAAGCAAAAGATAGTGCTTTCTCTTTCTCACTAGATTTAGCTAGAGTTTGTTGCAAAGAGGGTATTCTTGCAATACTACTTACGTTTTGAAATATCTCTATGAAAGACATGTCTCTATTTTCATCTAGGATTGAAAATCTTCTTGCTTCTCCTGCAATTTTCTAAAACTCTTATTGTTGTTCCTTTGCTAATAGTTTCTACAATTCCTGAGACTTGCAACTAGATAAAATAACACAGTAATTATTTATCATACAAGAAGAAAGAAAAAATTAACACTTGGAAATGTATCATCCTGCTTCAAGTAATATATGATTGCTTCAAGCAATTGCCACTACTTCAAGTTGTGATAAAATATTGTAGATTTCTAGCATATAATAGATGAGTAGGGTTTGAAACAAGTGATGCAGGGGTAAGAATGATAGAATTGCATCATCTTGCCATATGAAATGTATCACTAGTTCATACTAAAAATCCAAACTTACGCCATCAAACAAAGTCATTGCACTAATGTGTTAAACCAGAGATACAAAGGGTGTATATTTTCTTGGGCAAGGCATCCATGGTCTTATGATCTTAGAGGGAGTTTGAGTATGATAGGGATATGGGTGCATGATCCGAGTGGGTGTTCTTATGCGAATAGTTTATGCAAGATGATTATATGTATTTATGGTCTCAGTGGGTTGCATAGGTGGCATATTTGGAGGATGTGTAGGTTTGGAGGGGGTGGATGTTGTGCAAAACCAAAGAAATCTCTATTTTCATGGAATCTTGTGATGCTTAATTGAATGTGATGTTGTTGTTCTTTGAAGTTTGTTTGGTTGATTATGGAGGGTAAGTGTAGATTGTCATGATAATGCATGAAGTTGCTACTATCAAGATAGCAGCATGGAAGGAGTGTTTATCATTATTTGAGCATGCAATCAATGATATGATCCACACCTCCACCATGTGGGCCCCATTTGATATAGTTTATGGGTGGCCAGCTAACAATACCCCTATGCACACATCTCTTTGTCACCTATTAATTTTATGGTGGTCACCTATTCTCTCCCTCCCTCCCTCCCTCCCTCCCTCCCTCCCTCCCTCCCTCCCTCCCTCTCTCTCTCTCTCTCTCTCTCTCTCTCTCTCTCTCTCTCTCTCTCTCTCTCTCTCTCTCTCTCTCTCTCTCTCTCTCTCTCTCTCTCTCTCCCCTACCTACCTATCATTCCCCACGTGAAGATATGCTAGTGTTTTCATAGAGAAAACATAGAATGTATGAACACAACTAAAACACAATCACTTAGATAGTAACATGATAAATGAAAAACACAAAAAGAAAAACATAAACAGAGAAGAAAGCAAACTTTTAGGTGAATGAAATAATGCTATGAATGAATGAGAGAATTTATAAAATGTTCAAGTGCAAAGTTTTTCAATAGCCAATGGCTATCGCGGGAGTGGACTTAGGAAGGTATTGATGTGTGTCATCCATTAGAGACGGATCCTGAGTGCAATAACCACTAGATGGAGTAGATGTTGATGAAGAAAAGTATTGAAAACACCAAAAGACATGCTATAGATGCAAATACAAATCAAACCAATGCTGAAAATGAAAGGGTAGTAGGCCAGAAACCCAAATTCAATAGTCTCTAAGGCTACACACAACAAATAATCTAACCACCTAAAGATGATGGCAACTAATAATCTCCAATGGGTGGTGATGGTTGAAACCTGCAAGACAAGGATGGGCTAAATGGTGGGCATGTAGAAGGTTGGACCCAACTTGCATATCTTTATTAGGTTTAGACCTTCACACATCACATGAATGATGATCCTTGAGATTCAATTACATTAGGTTTCCATGTGCTCACTCACCAACCATGAAGGACAATATCAACAAGATGGAGGAGAGTCAAGGTGAGCTTGCATGATGTGACCTTGTTGTCACATCTCTTGTCCCCTAGTATGGTCTTCTACACTAATCTTCTCACCTCCAAGGTTTGAGGCATGGGAAGAAATTGTGGTGGTGACTTTGGAGTAAGATTCCCAGCACATAAGGAGATAGGTTCCAGTGGTGCAAGGACAATTAGTTAACATTTGTAGTTGACTCACCTACAGATAGCAACCAAAAGTAAATTAAGGGTAAGGAACCTAAGAAGGAGCAAGATAAGAAGGAGGATGAAACATTCAAGGGGACATCGAAAGTTCCCTCATTGTGGAAATATGACTTATTTGTAAAAGAAATGTTTGAAGCAACACCCCATGGTTTACCTAAGGTGAAGGATGGAGTGACAAAGCCTAAGGCTACACCAACCATAAGGATGCAATTGGCCTTTGTCATCTCTACAAGGTGGATGATACAATACTTACTTATTCACTAAGAAATCCTTGGCTAGTGGGGATAGTGTAGGTCAATCCACACAACTTATTACTATAATTAGATGTAGGATCATCACAATAGGGGGCTCGATCACCATTGTTGACAATTATTTCAATGAGAGTGTGTGCAATGAAAGGGAAACATGAATACAAAGAGTAAAGAGAAGAGAGAGACAATAAGAAAAAATATAATTGTGCATTGAATCTAAATGGAGACCTAAATACAATGGTGGACTACTCACTCACTACATAAGGCATTGGTGAGGACACCAAATTAGGCTGATGAAAATGGTAGCACCGAAGATGGAGTGTGATGTCAAACTATAAGACAAGTGAATGACTAGCCAAATGGGGGGGGGGGGGGACTATAAATAGTCATGATTAGCCAAATCTAGCTAACCTACACTAGTAGACTAAAAATATAATTTAGTCATCCAAACTATAGTTAATTGACTTGAATAAATGTAATGGAAAGAAGGGTGCAAACTATAAATAGGCTACCCATCATAAATGCTAGCTGCATGTAATATTCCACTGTGAGACCCCCCCTTTTTAATAAATAGGCTACCCATCATCTCCTCCTTGTCGACGCTGCCAACTGGCGAAGGGAGAGGGAGCTAAACACATAGTCAACATAGGCAAAGGATTAGATGGTGATGGACAGGGGGAGATGATGTGGCGGCGATGGAGCCGTCGAGGTTCACTACGTCACCTTAAAGACAATGATAATGACAACTTTGATAGGGTACACGTGTGCCACCTCCAACCCCCCACTACCCCTTCTTTTACCCATAATTAGGCTGCATGGGATAGGTATACAGGCTGTGGAGTGGAGCTAAGGGTCCCCCTTATCACATTGCCTCCCCCCCCCAATCAATATCCATCTTGCCTCTATAAAACTCTCCCCCCTTAAGCAAGGCACGATAATTTTCTTCTTTTTTTCCTATTGCTGGTTTGAGATAGAGATATATATATATATATATATAGGAGGGAGGGAGAGAGAGAGAGAGAGAGAGAGAGAGAGAGAGAGAGAGAGAGAGAGAGAGAGAGAGAGAGAGAGAGAGAGAGAGAGAGAGAGAGAGAGAGAGAGAGAGAGAGAGACAAAGAGAGACAGAGAGAGGAGGCTCAAGGGCAATTCCTTTCATGGACGAAGCTTCGAGTACCCTCTCTCCTCATCACCATTTCCTGAGATCTCTCCATCAACTGCCTCTAGTTGACAAAAAGATTGCGAAAGTCAAGGCAAGGTGTAGGGAATTTTGACACAAAGGAGTGCTCCGAGAGAAGTGAAGGCCATATTCCAAGCTTCAAAATGGCCCCAAAGCGCAAACTCTCCCAAGTAATCAAAAAATCCACAACCACGGGAGGACAATCAGGCAAGGATGTCACTGCTAACACGAATAACACGATATTAGTGAGTTTGGGAATCTCCCAATTCCCATTTTTTGAATACTAAAAAGGTGGTACCCGGATAACATGCCCATAAGTTTCTCAAAACCATATGATGTGACCTATCATTGGAAAGCACTTGAAAAATGGAATCTATTGAGCTATAGAGCGCTCGATTTGGAGTTATAGTGTTCAAGTTATGACAAATCCAAAGATTTGACCACGAGTCCCAAACTTATGGGAAATTCCCATATTCCCCAATATGGTGCTGAATGGGTTTTCGGAATTAAACATTAATTTGACACTCCAAAACCAGGTACCATTACGATGTCTAGTCCTATGAACGAAATAGTAAGGCATAATCATCGTAAAAAGAAATCATACTTTTGCATCGCGAAAATTGCTTAACTAGAAAGGTAGTTCAAAAGGCTTAATGATCATGATTTGCCACAAATCGATTAATCATCTACCGGTTGTTGCAATACTAAGCCGAGTATTAGGCTCCAATCTTTTGCAGTGCATCTTAGGTTGCCAGTGTATATAAATATACCGTGTAAGTCGATTACATCCCATAGACCATTAGAGTGAATTAACTCACGTTTACGTTAGGTATGATGAACTCATGTACACTTGCACTTAAATACATAGGTCACACTTGATGATTTGCATAAATTCACTAGAAGGAATTTTCATGAATGGGAATCCCGCATCGTATCATCAACTGAGGAAAGACTTGCAGCTAGATTTGCACGGCTTCCTAGTTAATTTCGATTGTGATGGGGGTTCATCCTAAAAGATGGACTCAAGATGCACATGCAAATTGTTAGCTTATCTGAAAGAGAGTTTGGAGAATGAAATCCTATATGATAAGTAGGGCAAGGGTTTAATTTTATTTATTTAGGGTTAATTGTAAATAAGCTAAGTTATAATTACGATCATAGGTTGACCTAGTATCAAGTAAATATGCTCACGGGTCTCCATCCTAGCAACTGACTACGATAAGTCCAATAATACCTTTAGGGATATCATTTTTAATCATGATACAACTCGATGAAAATACAAGAAAACTTGAGTGTCATATCCTAAGAAAGAATGACCATTCGCCACATGTCCTTTAATGCTCGTGACTGCTCAAGGATTGCAAAGGACTTAGTTTGCTCTTGGCTTGTGGAAGGAATGAACAAAAGTTTCTGTTACAAATTCTTAAGGAAGTGAAACCCTAGGGTAAAACTTATAAACCCGATAAGGCTCTAAGGAGAAAAATGGTTACCAAATAACCAATTAAAATCCTATATTGAGTTATTTTAGGACCTGTGATTCCGAGACAAGAACTTTGGACTAAAGGCTAGCAAAATAGGGCATCTACTATCCGAAAACTATCGGATATAAATTCAATAGTGTAATTTCTCACTCCTATCGCATAGGAATGAGGTCAAAATGAGGATATTCTCTATCCCTCATAAGGCCATGGAAACTGACACCAATGCAAAAAAGACTCAAGAAGGGTGAACGCTAACCGTTCAAAGATAGGAACTCCACCTTTGCAGATGTCCCAAGCACTTGCCTTCATTATTGTTTAAGCACTTGCCTTCATTATTGTTTGTGCTTGTAAATTTAGGAACATCGTTTGTGAAAGGATTGTATGATCCCAAAATCACAAAAGAAATTGGAATAATGAATTAGGTTGAATTCACGAAGGGCATGCCAAATCACCCCCAACTAGGCACCAACCCTATCCAAGGGGATTATAAATAACTGTGACGGGAACGTGGACTGAACTTGCCACAAGAGGTCTCTCCATGGGTTAGTTTGAACATAGGAGGACGCTTGGATTCCAGGGGGGCTTTGGCTGTAAATTCCTTGCCTCTTCGAATCCTACTCAATTGATCTGCATGACTCGAGATGGATTCTCGAGGCCATGTTACTAGTGCAAGGTAGAAACTTGGAGAAAATAAGATACATTCTCACTGATTGCGGGAATCTTCCTTTTTGGACAAGACATGTATCTCAATTAAAATGCTAATATAAAGATTACTTCTAAGGAACCTATCTAAACTATTTTTGTGTTAGTGACTTATAGCATGAAGGAACCCTGTTTCTTAAAAGGCTTAATTAAGGAAACTAATTTTAAATGTTACACATAAATGTGGTAGGACCTAATTAGATAACTAAAGAACACCTGTTGAGGGAAGCCGGTGGACGGAACCCTTGACGGGTCCGTCCTACGGAAGGGTGGTCCTAGAGGACTGAGAGGCTTTTCATAAGGTTCTTTAGTCATACGACCTTTAGGTATTGTTAGGTTAAAACCCGATTCATGTCGTTTTAGGGGACCAGAATGGGACTATGCCCTATAGGCAGAGAGTTTGAGTAGTGCATCCCTCTCGTTTTCCATTCTCTTTGAACCAAGTGTGGCATGATTCTGCTTCAGCTTGGGCACCTCTGCATAAAGTAGGATATCCAAGTCTCGACACTAGAATGCTATCAAGAGTTCTTGTCCACTAGGAACCCTAATTTTAGGTCGATCCCAATGGGTTCCGACCGCGAACGTTCCGTTGTGAGGCGAACTTGAGAAACCCTAGGTGACAAACCCCGTAACAATCCATGGGAGTGCCGAGCAACGTCGCTTAGATTCAACCGCTAAAAACATGCTTGGATAGCTAATAGGCAGGCATGTTACAGTTGGTATCACAACAACCCAATAAATAAAAGAATTGGGTTAGGAATAAATCAGGAAGAGTGAAGTGATGTTTTCACTAGAAAATATTTTTTCTTTTACTCACTTGTGGATTGTTGTCGCTTCTAGACTTACAAGGCATGGAGCAGGTTCCTCGTATTTCATATCATGTTTAGGACGGCTAAGAACTCTTCAAGTTATCGCAGACAATCTGACATGATCTGAATCCTAGATCGATTCTACAACCCTTCACCATTGTATGTGGAAAGGCGTTGGACTTGGAGTGTGGGATATTGCTACATAGATGCCAACCGACTCGCCTATCTTCAAAACAATCTGAAGAGGCTAAAATGGTTGGAAGACTTGAAGATTATCAAGTTATTCATCTTCCATGAGGCACATGTGAACTCGATCCTACACATCGGATGCTGGCAAGTAGAACAAAATCACTATATCTGTGAGGAGGTGGTCAAAGTCTTGCCATCATACAAAATTAAAGTAATGGGGCAAAACAAACGTCATGGCTATTGGATTTCCTGAACTTCCCATGACTTTGCGCTTCCTGAGAATCCATTATCCCAATCCATATTACTATTCTATCCATGTAGTTGAATCCAATAGGGAATTATTAACCTGGCATTGATGTATCTCTTGAAAAGAAAATCATCCCAACCAATCTCTATCTATTCCCGAATAATTGTACTTGAGGCTTACGATTCTTTATGGATAATGGTATAGAGCAGTTGCAGCTATACCTTTGTTGGGTTTTTCAACCCATTCAATGAAACTTTTCTTCGTCATAAGGTTAGAGTCTTCTAAAAAGAATTCTTTGTGTAGGGCTTTTTTGAATGTAGCCCAATCCGCATCTTGTTGGAAAAGACCATGGATTCTTTCTTGAAGACCATGCTTGGCTAGTCTGGCAAAATAATGGCTCCATGCATGTTGCGGTACACCAAAGAAGAGCATTTTCTCAACATACAAATGAATGAAAAAAGAGACATTTTGACCATTAAATTGTTTTAGTTCACGCCCAACTTCTTCTAGGGCCTTGATAGTTGTGGAATCAATCTTCTCTTCTTCATGCTTTTACATTGTTTTTTGTGCAAAAAGGTAGAGTTCATTGTTCTTGGGGACCTTCCAGGCTTCACTACGTGAGCATTCTGCGTCCGATCTACGCACCAGTGGTATCAGAGTGGAGCAGAGATCAAGAGCTTCCAATCGCTACCAATCTCTGGCGAAGGCGGAGCTCCAGGAACAAACGGGCTCTACAGTCAATCTCATCGCGAATCGTCGATACAGGCAGACTTCTGGCGATCAAGAACCCCTGTTTCTACTGTCAGATCGCGAAGGACCAGGCTCTGTAGGCGGAGGACCACACATCCATCTCCTTCATGAAGTCGTGGTTATACAGTGAGAAAACAAAAATTTCATCTCTTATTTCTCATAAGTTTAAGCTTAAGTTAAGCTTAGAAGAAGCTTAAGAAGCTTAAGAGCTTCTCAATTTCTCATCGGGGTATCAGAGGAGGGCCGCGTTTTTCGCGCCGTCACGAAAAATGCCCCCCCTCCGAAAATCAGACGACTGAAGATTAAGCTTTTTAAGCTTAATTTCTTAAGTCAAGCTCGGCTCTGCAAGTCACACAGGGCAACAAAATCACCAAACTCCGGGTCCCGTACTTCTGAAGTCAAGTTCTGCAAGTCAAGTGGAATCAAGTCCTGCAAGTTCATCAAGTCGGCCTAAGTTCTGCAAGTCTGTAACTCTGCAAGTCGGCTAAGTCTGCAACTCTGCAAGTCAGACTAGTCAACTGGAGTCAGAACTGACTAGTGCTCAAAACTCCTAGAAGGCTTGTTCCTATGCAAAAACTCTGAACTGGAAAGTTGTTCGTGGCAAGGTGTTCTACCTATCTACAGGTTCGCTGAAGTATTTTAGCAAACAAAGACGGAAATATTGCAGATTTTCTGAAAAAATTGAGAAAGAAATACCCAAAAATACATAGCCTTGTAACCCCAAATTTGAGCTACGCTCATCCCGCTAACCTGATTTTGAGTGAGAAAGGTTTATTGAGTTTTACAGGATGACGACCCCACATATGGATGATCCTATGACTGAAGACGACCTACCTAAGCCTACCATGGAACAAAAGTTGGATCTAATCATGCTACAATTGGAAGAAGAGCGAAGGGCTAGGCAAGCATTGCAAGCGCAATTGACAAAACTACAAAGAGCGTCCACCGATAAAGAAGAACCTCAAGCTGAAGATTTGATTCGATGTACCATCGACGCCACTCTTGAAGCACAAACCATTCGCAAGGAATCAAAGATAAGTAAACGAAGTTTCAAATTTCGCACTTTCAATGGCATACGAGAAGGAAAGACTGTTTTATTATTCATTAGCCAGTTTGATGACTATTTCCATGAGGAAACTTATCCCGAAAAAGATAAAATCAAGTGTGTTACTAATCATCTGATAGACAGAGCATCACTTTGGTGGACTGTAGTACGCAAGAGCATAGAATGTCCTGCTACTTGGGAAGATTTCAAGAAGAAGTTCATGCAGAATTTCCTTCCACCGCAATTTCATGAGAAGGCTATCAAGCAATGGGATTTACTTCAACAACGGGATCGTGAGCCTATTCCACAGTATACAGAGTGTTTTTGGAATGCACTCCTACAGCTACGCATGCTTGAAGACGTACCAGAGACGACACATAAGCAGAAGTATATGTCTGGACTTCTTGGACATTACTATGCTGAAGTGAACATGTTCAAGCCTGCTACCCTTGAAGACGCCATCTCACTAGCTCACGACACTGAAGATAAGTTACGCGGAAGAGACAGACGGCCACAGCAATTCCAAGCCAATGGTAATTATGGATCTAAACAATTCAATTCCAATTTTAGAAGGTTTAATCTAGGTCATTTCTCATCACCATCTTTCCCCAAGAATTGGGCTAAACCACATGCATTACCATCCAATGTCAATCCAAATCCTAAGCCTATTCCACAAGCAAATCCAAATGTACCCAGACTTCCAGCCATTGCAAATAATGTAACCAAAGCCAAGCCAATAGTATGCTATAAGTGTCACCAGCCAGGGCATCTCGCAGCAAATTGTCATTCAAAGAAGCCACCAACACATATAAACTATCTTGGAGCCATGGACGAAGACGAACATGAGGATATGCCAGATTTCACTGAAGATGAGGATGATCCTACTACTACTTTCAACACTTTACCAGGTATGCCTACTCCACATTCATTGTTGACTATGAAATGTATGGTGCATAGAAAGGAAAGAACTATCTTGCATGATGAGGGTAGTACTCATGACTTTATTTCAGCAAAATTGGTAAAGGAATTGAAATTACATACAGTACCTACGCATTATCGCATAAAAGCTGCATTTTTAGGCACTAGGTACAATGGCACACAAGAAGTACAAGATTTAGAGATTCAAATTGGTTCATATATTGAAAGAAGAAATTTCTTAGTTGTTCCATTATAGTCAAGCGACATTATTTTAGGAATGCCTTGGAGACACCAACATAATCCAAATATAGATTATTCCACACACACAATGAATATTAATTTTCAAGGAAAACCTATTACATTATATGGTATGCATGCATCTAATAATTTTCCATTGCTTTCGCATACTCAAGCAAAACGTGCATTACGCAAGAGTACTAAATCATGTTCATTTGGGTGAATGAATTGCACGCAAAGGAAAATCATATGCACCCTAGGCATAAGGAATTGCATATTTTAAGGACTGTTTTGCAGAAGACCTACCACCAAGTTTACCACCTTCACGTCCAGAAGACCATAAGATTGATTTAATTCCTGGCACACAACCACCTTGCAAAGTACCATATAGGCACAATCAAATAGAGCAAAAAGAAATCCAGAGTCAAGTTGAAGAATTACTAAATAGAGGCTTAATTCGACCTAGTAGTTCTCCATTCGGTGCACCTGTACTCCTAGTTAAGAAAAAGAATAATACCTATCGTATGTGTATTGACTACCGAGCATTAAACAAGATCACTGTAAAGAATAGGTATCCTATACCTAGAGTTGATGACCTTATGGACAAACTGCAAGGATCTTCTATATTTAGTAAAATTGACCTTAAGTTTGGATATCATCAGGTGAGGCTAGATAGATCTGACATATTTAAGACTGCATTCAGAATGCAGTTTGGCCATTACGAATTCTTAGTCATGCCATTCGGATTAACTAATGCACCTGCTACTTTCAGTAGAATGATGAACTGTATCTTTCTGAAATATCAATATTGTGTGATTGTTTTCTTTGATGATATTCTAGTGTTTAGTCAAAGTGAAAAAGAGCATTATGAGCATTTATAATTAGTTTTTCAATTATTGAAAGAAAATCAATTGTTTGCAAATCCTGAAAAGAGTGAATTCTTTAAGACAGAAATAGAATATTTAGGTCATATTGTATCAAAAGAAGGAATTAAAGTTGATCCTAAGAAAATTGATACAATATTGCATTGGCCTGTTCCTAAAAATGTGCATGAATTATGCTCATTTCTTGGTCTTGCTAGTTTCTATAGGAAGTTTGTACGTAATTTTTCATTACTTGCTTTACCATTAACCAAACTTCTTAAGAAAGGAATTGCTTATCAATGGACTGAAACTCAGCAGAAATCCTTTGACTTACTGAAACGTGCATTAACCAATGCCCCTGTTCTACAATTGCCTGACTTTAATAGACCATTCTTTCTAGTTGTGACCGATGCTAGCGGATCAGGAATAGGAGCCATACTAATGCAAGACAATCATCCAATAGCATATTCTAGTTCTAAGCTGAAACCCTCTGAGCTGAAATATTCCACTTATGACAAAGAATTATTAGCAGTTGTACAAGCATTAAAATAGTGGAAGCACTACTTAATGGGTTCAGAATTCATGATAAAGACCGACCAGCAAAGCATTAGACATCTACTTAGCTAACCCCAAATTTCTGACCGTCATATCAAATGGGCTTCCTTCATTCAAAGTTTTCATCCTATCATTCAATACCAACCTGGAAAAGAAAATGTAGTTGCTGATGCATTGAGTAGAAGACCTGCAATTCATAATATTTCTATCATATCTTTTGATTCTTTGATTGCTATGAAAGATACATATCACCAAGATATTACTTTTCATTCTGATTGGCAAAAATTAGTTCAAAATAATTTCATTCCTGTTGATTCATTGTCATATAATGATGGATTTATGTTTTTTGAAAAGAGAATGTGTGTTACTATTCCATTCCGATCTTTTGTTTTGAATGAAATTCATTGTCCCCCATACCAAGGTCATAGAGGTATCATATCTACATTACGCATGTTAACTGAAGATTTTTATTGGCCGCATATGGATGCAGATGTATCTAATTTCGTTTCTGAATGTTTGATTTGTCAAAGAATAAAGAGACATCATGGTAAACAGTATGGATTATTAATGCCTTTGTCTATTCCATCTAAACCTTGGAAACATATTTCTATGGATTTCATTACTGGTTTACCAAATACTAAATCTAACCATGACATGATTTGGACAATTGTAGATAGATTTAGTAAGCAAGCATATTTCATTGCATGTAAGAAAACTTTAACAGCATCACAAGCAGCACAGTTATTTTTGAAAACTGTTTTTACTAACCATGGATTGCCAAAAGTGATTATTTCAGATCGTGATTCTAGATTTTGTAACAATTTTTGGATTACACTGTTTGCAAATCTAGGCACAAAGATTGATTTCTCATCTGCATTTCATCCAGAAACAAATGGACAAACAGAAGCCACAAATAGCACCATTTTAGATCTTTTACGTGCATATACTATCTCTAAACCTCACACATGGGACACTCATTTGCATTTATTACAGTTTGCATATAACAATACACCGCACACATCTACAAAGAAAGCACCTTTTGAAGTCATTTATGGATATAGATTATCTACACCTGTTGCATCTTTGTCTAATAGAATTCAGAGTGCTGATGATATTGCTAGTATGCATAATAGTATTTTTGATGAGGTTAAGAATATGATTGCTAAAGCCCAACAATCATATACCAAACAAGCCAACAAGAAAAGACAAGCTATGAATTTCAAAGTTGATGATTATGTTTGGCTTAGAATAGAAAAGCGTAGACTGCAAAGTGTAGATAGACATCCAGTTGTCAAATTAGCTCCTAGATTCTATGGACCATTTAGAATCATTCATAAGATTAATGATAATGCATTCAAGTTAGAATTGCCATCTCATTGGAAAATTCATAATACATTTCACATTAGTTTATTGAGACCATTTAGAGGCCAATTCCCTATCCACCCTGTTTATGAAAACCCACCTTTATTAGAGGAAGAGACTGAAATACTTGAACCAGAAGCCATCATAGACACTGACTACATGACCACTAGAACTGGCCGAAGGTATTCTAGATATCTAGTAAAATTTAAGAACCATCCTGTAGAGGAAGCACAATGGATGCACGCTAGAGACTTAAATGCTTTCCCCACTCTGTTAGCTCCACATTGAGCTAATAGCAATTGAGGTCAATTGATATCCCACCGCGGGGGTATGATGCCAGGAGGCATATTCCACGGTGGATTCCGTGCCATGGTGGATTCCGTGAGGTTTTACGGTGGATTCTGTAAACTTAAATGACTGGGGCTCATACACAAAGAAGATTCTTTGTGCGAGAAGTTGATGGGGACGCCTGTCCTTTTCGGGCGTTTCATTAATTTAGTGTGTACGTGGGTGATTCCATAGCGGGTGATTCCACAAAATGCATATTAAATTAATAAACGTTAATGAGTTTAGAGTGCGCACTCGTAATAAATTAAGGTTAGGATTTATTTCTAACCAGTTGATTTATTTATGTAGCTGAAGACTGCTAGGTATTCACTTTTGTCGGTTTAATTGTATTATTTTACTAACGATTGTGAATGCTTCAGTTGATGTGTAGAGATAGCAGCAGTGGCGGAGGAAAGCATTGGAGTCTAGCGAGTATTCGACCTTTGGATTATATTTTGATAGGTGCCACGCCTATATTTTGTTATGTCTAGTGAGACATTGATTATTGATTATTATTTTGTATGCGCCTATGCGCCCGGATATGTTATTTCTATTTGGATATTGAGATTGGGCGTGCCAGACTCTATGGGCACCGTCCATTAGCTTTATTTTCCTATTTTTGTAGAAAGCAAACTCAAAAGCTAAAAGCTTGTCATATTTTTGTAAATTGGGCTATTATTGAGTATGAAGATTGAAATATACATAAAATACATGCTTTGTGAAGCACTCACACAAGGCATGGGGGGAGATTGAACCCAATTTGTCTCTTGCTTCTTGTCGTTCATGCTTTTACATTGTTTTTTGTGCAAAAAGGTAGAGTTCATTGTTCTTGGGGACCTTCCGGGATTCACTACGTGAGCATTCTGTGTCCGATCTGCGCACCAACTTTGGATTCTGCGAGCACCCTCTCGCACTTGGCGACTACCAAGCACTCTGTCAATCCTTGCACTCTTTCAAAGTTGTGTCATCTTCTCGCTTGTTCTCTTGCACTTTCTTTCCGAAGGAGAATCCTCCATATATTGGAGAAACACAAGAAAGCATATGTGTCTTTTTAAATCAAAAGACATTGTTGTACTGATCCTTATGAAAAAGGTAGTTGTTTCACGTCTTCTAAACTCTTCATCAATAAGATTATGCGCAGTAATCAAAGTTGTTCTTGGGAGTATTGGTTCATTGGATCACATCATTTTAATGAGCATAATTGTCAATTGTGAGAGGCTCTACATGTCTAGAATAGAACTCTATGTAGTCCTTAAGCTTCTCATCAAGATCTCTTAGTAGCTCTTGCAAATAAAAAAGGGACATTAAGCATCTCCCTAATGAACATAAATTTGGATGAGTTCCCTATCTTCTACAAGAAATAAAAAATATTATCATTATAATTGTCATCAACTCCTCTTGCTCTATTTTCTCAAGGCATAGCTTTCTCTTTGATATCTTAACATCTTGCAAAAGTAAAAAATATGCAAAACATACTCTTAGGAGCAACAAAAATGGAATAATCAAATTCTATATAAAAAACATAGGTCTTGATGTATGAACGGTGAGTTTAGTAGCAGGCACTAGATAACATGGCCACTAAATTTTTATTTCATATGATACACACCTTGACAAAGTGAAAATTTTAATGTTACGTAATCATAAGCAACAAAAATCAAATTTTGTATCAAGAACCTATGGATGATGTATGAAACACAAGTTTAGAAGCAAGCAAAAGACAATAACACAACTACATTCGTGTTTCATACAACACTATGATAGGTACCTTGACAAACTAAAAGGTTTGATAAAATGCAATCATAAGTGATGAAAATGAAAACGAGCTTAAAATTTGCATCCTATTCTACATGAGAGGAAAAATTAGTTTATTTAGCCACTTACAATGTTTGATTTAATTTTGTATGGTTACCTTTGCCTTAAATAGAGCATAGGAGGGTCTAGCTTTAGTTTGATAGAGATAAAAAGAGATTACGAATGAATAATATGGTTGATGATTATGAGATATTGTCTTAAAAAAACTCCCATAAAGGCATTTGATAATACAACCATTGTTCTCAAAATTTATACCAAAAATGAAGTTTGTTCACTTGAAAAGGAGGTGCTTATTTTTTGCTATTTTTGAGGCTACTTTTGGGCACATGAGACTTCTTTTTGGGCTTAGAAAAAGTAAATAATGAGAAGACGATGTCGTAGCATGTAGGGTTGAAGGTCACCACAAGGGTTTGGCAAGAGAAGAATGTATGGGGGTTCAAGAGCTTAGACTCCATAGATGGTATAGATAAGAGAAGTGTTGAAGGTTTCAAGCCAAGTTCTTGAAGATAAGATATAGAAAGGTGAAGGTAGATTTAGGGAAAAGAGTAGACGGAAGAGAAGGGGTTTGAAGAAATTGAAGACGTAGAAGAATACTCAAAAAAAGAATTAGAAAATATAGAAGAATACTAACAGAGATGAAGCCTGTCAGTTTCTTTCAGCATTATGAGAAGATATAACTCTAATAGACGAAAATGTGTACAAAATAATACATTTCTCTATGCTACTCAAATTGCCAATATGATGTTTCCATTGGCTCCAAAAGGGGGGTTAAATATCAGGACACCTCGCCAGAATTCTACTAGATCACTCCTTCTTCATCTCCCACTTTGGAGTGCTATTCACTACCTGAAAACAACGATCGCACATTGCACGATTTTGTCAATATCTCTTTTAACATAAAATCCTCTCAAATTAGCTGAAAGCTACATGCTCTCTTTTACATGTCATCCTAATCTAGAAGTTGTCTATAGTTTTATGGATTTTTACAAGAGATAATATCTAGAATATCAAAATTTGGCTAAAAACTTGTCCAAAAAAATCTAATATTTTGAGCCATGGACACTAACACTAATGCATAAAGTGGCATTGGCTCTCTAAATCTAAAAGGAAGCCACAATCTAGATTTTTTTACATGCTATGCGCGTAGCGGCACGACATCCACCCCCTCCTAACCTACACATCCTTTGGCATGTGCCAAAGTCTTATGGATTTGTAGTGTTAGAAGAAGTATCTTCTGCCATGTTAATGTATTCATCTTCTGCCTTTTCTTCTTCCTCTATGTCTTCATGCTCTTGAATTATATCCAAGTCCTCTAACTCATATGTTGAACTTTTTGTTCTTTTAAAGATCTTGATTCTTTTTCTAGCTATGGATATCTTTATGCTGGTCCCATCCAATTCAGCCAATGAATATGTGACATTATCATGAACGAACTTTACCACATATGGGCCAAACCAACACTTTACCATCTTCCTAGAAGCATTGTATTGATTGTCTAGGCTGTTGTCATAGACAAGCACTATGGGAGCCTTCGCTTAACCGCCAAGACCCTCGGACCGATTATTCTTTCAAGCGTTTCAAGCGAGCTCTAATGGCTATCTCTCACCTAGCCGACGCGCCGTCAATCCTACGAGTGTAGTGAGCTTACCTTGATGCTCGATCGAGTACCCTCCTCTCTCTTGCACTCCGGTAGCTCCACGATCCTAGATGCTAGCGCAAGCATCCTCAAGCCTCCTCCATCTCCAAGCTCCATCCTCCATAGCCGCGCGCGCAAGAGAAGAGAAGGGAAGAGAAAAGAAGAAGAGGAGAGGAGATGGTGAAGAGCTTCACCCTCTTGATCCCTCACCCTCACACACACTCACTCCCTCACACTCTCACACTCCCTCTCTCAAGAGCACACACAAGCAAGGAGGAGAGAAGAAGAGAAGAAGAAGAGTACTCCTTTTGCCACACACCAAAGAATGAGCTTCTCATTCATTTTTTCAACTTTATATACAAAACCCTAAATCCCTTCCAAGCGGTCATCCCCTTTTCCTCTTTTACATGGCCGGCCGTAGCCTAGGCCCTCTTTCCCATTTTCCACCATTCTAATTTCCCCTATTCCCACTAATGCATACACTTTGCACAAGAGCGAGCTAGGCACTCTTTTACATAGATTTGGGGGCGCTCCCCTATTTTGATGGTGTGCCTTTTCCTCTTTTATTGCCATGGTCCCACACCGAAACCTTTTGAGGGTCGTGTCCGAATATTTGAATTTTTCAGGGATTGGTTGCCAGTCAAGGCGCCTTTTTTGCTCTTTTTCCTTCTTCCCAGTTTTTGCTCCTCTGTGCTACGGTAACGTGGTCGGACACACGGTAACATTACCCCCCTCCTAGCCAAGTGCCAGTCCCATGGCAGTGCGGTGGGACAAGGGGCACGTTAGGTCAGCTGGTCGGCGAAACATGTAGGTGGGTGGTTAGGATGACCCGGAGCAAGTCCAGCGTATGGTAAGCTCCTTGGAGACACTCGGCATCCGTCACACTGTTGTAGCCGGTCGGCTTGTGAGTAGGAGAAGCACTTGAAGCAATGCAATGATGGTGTGGGGGCATTTATTCTGGTAAAAACCCCTTGAACTCAGTTTGGCTTGATCCCTGTGGCTGTGATTGAAGATATGTGCCTTGGATCTAAAGGTCCTCGGGCCGGTGGAATCAATAAGCTATCTGTGGATTTTGAGGCATAGGGCATGGATCGTTGGACGATACATATCCAAGATCTATGCCAATGGCGGACTCACCTTGAGCTGGTTCGATCATAGTGGCCATCAGCACCAGGCCGGTGGCTAGAGGCCGGTGCGCTTTGGGTCTTTAGGGGGTGCTAGGGGTGACGGTCTTCCGTGGGTAGCCAGCCTTTGAGAGTCAATAAAACTTGCAAAAAAGATTGTGCGCTCCCTAAGGGGTGTGCTGCTTGTCGTGTAGGGTGTTGTGCTCGTGGCAGTGAAACTGGGAGATGGGTCTAACCTTAAGCAAGCCCTTGGTAACATCCCATACTTGAGGACCCAGCTTGTGCTTCGTTGGTGGTGCGGTGCGAGCCTTAGGGTGACAGGTCTGAAAGTCCTGCCCTTGATGTGCCCTAGGCGTGAAGTGGGGGAGAGGGCTAGGGAGATCCCTAGGTGCTTCTTCTCTTTTTCTTCTTCTTCTTCTTCTTCTTCTCTTAAAAAAAAATAAAATTATTATATAAGGATGAGACAAAGGCCCAAGTATCTTAGTCGGAATGAGGAGGAGAAGGTGGGCGGAGAGACTTGCTCAAAAATTGGCGACTCTGCATGTAATTCTTTAGATTCATGCGGACATGTAGGGAGATAATGGAGAGAAAGGGGTGGTTGCATCTAGTGAACTGGCTGTCGTGCATGTCCTCTAGGAGGGCTAGGCAAAAAGAAGGGAGGAGGGTAGCCCTCATCATGAGACGAGCCATGGCACAATTATCTATAGCATTAGGGTTGAAGAATAGGGGAGGCAGGCCACGCTCTTGTGGAGTCGAGTCCTGCTTAAGGAGTAGCCTAAGTAGCCTAAGATAGTTATAGGTGGTTATGAAGGCGGGGTCAGGGCATGAGGAAAAATCCACAAGGAAGCGCATCATGGATTCGTCTAGGCTTTCTGCGGTAAAAAGAAGGGCGTTGTCGGAGGATGCTACAGTGGAGTTATAAATGACGGGGAAGTCGTAGCGCCCGTGGAGGGTGGCATCAAAATCTACGCCTACCCTTCGAGGGTATGCCATATAAGTAGGGTCGTTCCGCTCGAACGGCAGGGTATTACAAAAAGCCATCCAGGTGAGCATGCTTATGTCGCAAACTCGTCTCCTCCACACGGGTTGGTCCCTATAGTTTTGTATAGTGTAGGGGATTTCAAAAACTTTATCATGCCAGTATCATCTGGTTCGGTGCCCCAAGAGGTTGGGGTCTTTTTCCGCTCTTCCAGCCATCTTTTCCCCAGCCGGCCACCGACCGCGATCACCTCGTCCATCACTTTGAGGGGCAAGACCCTCCGCAGACTGTTGGGTAGGAGACAACTGAAGGAGAATGGCTCTGCTAGTTCGTGCACCTCCCACACCACCAGTTCTACATGGAATCCTGTCGGAAGATCATCTGGGCACGGAGGGAGAGGCGCGGACGGTAGCACGGTTGGTTTGGCTCTCAGCTTCTGTCTGGCCTCTTCCACAAGCTTTTTTCGCCTTTCTTTAGAGATGGCCTTTCTTTCTGCAGCTGGGTCTGCTTGTGATGGATCTTGGGCCTGTGGCGAGGGGGGTTGCGGGACCACATCTTCCCTGAAGCGATTCACATCGATTTCCAGCTTGGCTTTTTCCCCCTGCCATTCTGCGAGTACTGCTTCTTCCTGGAACCCGAGGGCATCTATTTCTTGGGGGGTCAGGCCGGCTCTCGTCAGGTATTTCCGCTGTTCCTTCAGACTCAGCCTCACCTCCGCCGGCAGTGGTGGCATCTGCAGTCCAGTGTGTAGAGCCCTTCTCGCCATACCAAGCTTCCTCTGTACCGCTTCCAGCGACTCTCCTTGTGCTGTGTGGATGGCATCCAAGATGGTATCGAGGAAGATCTTCTGTTGAGCACTGAAGGCCACTTGGGCTGCCTCTACCTTACTCTCCGCAATGATTTTCTCTTTTTTTGTTAAAGCAAGGTGGCGTGCCAGTGTCTTCACCTTCCTCTCGTTATGCATGGCCCACTCCTCCGCCCTCTTGTTCATCACTTCCAGGCCTTCCCCTTGTCTCAAGGTCAATATCATGATTTTCTGTCCATAATCCTCTAGTTCCCTGACCAGCCTCTCTTGTTCTTGTCGTTCACAGGTCAGCTGATCTGTTAGGCGCTTGAGCTCCTCCTCCTGCTCCTCCATGCCTCGTTGACTTTCTTCATCCTTAGCATTCAGCTCCTCCCTGAGTGCATCCACCTTAGCAGCTTTTGCAGCAAGCTCCTCGTACTGCCCTATGAGAAGCTTCTGCCCTCTTTGCATGTTCACTAACTCTTGCATCTCATTCTCAAGTAACTGCCTCCAATGTTCCTCTCTCTCATCCCTAGCCTTTAGTTCCTGTTTCAGCTCTGCAATTTCGCGCTGTTGCAAGGCTACCATTCTTGTCTTGTCTAACTGGAAGGCGGCTATGGTTTCCTTCTCGGCTGCCAACTCCGCCACGGCTATTTTGTGTTCCTCCTTTGCTCTCTCCAACTGGGAGAGAAGCTCAACGACGTATTCGTCGTAATTAGCCGGTGGCATCATCGTTCCGTGAATAGGCAAGGTGGAGGCTTCAACTTTTTGCTTTTTGGGTTCCTGCTTGGACTCTGCATCTGCGGCTGGCCTTTTCTGTCCTGTGGCCGTAGTTTCCATGCTCCGCCCCTGGCCCATTTCTTTGTTGATAAAATATTGCATCCACGCCACGAAATTCAACACATCAGCGCTAGTGGGGATGCTGGGGGTGACGGTGGTGAGTTCCGTGGGAGGTACCAGGAGGGTAGGGATGGGATGAAGCAGGGCCTTGCCTTTGCCTTCGGAGACTGGGGGTGGCACGAATTATGGCACCTGTGTGCCGGATCCAGGCCCCTTCTCTATGTATGGGCTTAGGTTCCTTAGTTCGTCCGCCTGGCACTGTTGTTCGATGGACCGTCGTGTGGCCTCCGCCAGGTCCTCCTCCTCTTTCCTTCGCAGTTCCTTCTCTTCTTCCTCCGCTTTCCTCTTCCTTTCCTCCTGCCTTTTCTTTTGCTCCTCCTGCTTTTTCCCTTTTTGTTCCTTTTCCCTCCTTTTTTCTGCTTCAGCTTCTTGTTTGGATGCCTCCTTGGCTTTCTGCAACTCCTCTCTTTCCCTCTGCTCCTCCTGCTTTTTCATCCTCTCTCTCTCTTTTGCTTCTTTCAGGGACTCCTTCTTTGCCCTTTCCAAGTCCTCCCTCTCTTTCTTCCTGCCTTCATCACCCTTTTTCTTCTTCTGCACCGCCTTTTTCTTCGTTGTCCTGATTGCCCTCTTACTAGTTGGTCCTTCCCCTTCTTCTTCTATTTCTGTTCTGTGGGTGAACCTGTCTTTGTCCCGTCGAGGGGGCGACTTCTCCGGTGTTTCTCCTTCTCCCTCCTCCGGCTCTTGTGCTACTTTTACTGCCTCCTGAATTAGTGCAGTCAAGACTCCTCCATAGCCGATGAAAGAGGCCTTGGAGGAGGCTTTCTTCGTTCCCGTTACCTTAGAAGCAGGAGAGTCTGCTCCTGTTGGTGCACTTCCTAGGGCTAGTGCTTTGGCTGCTTGATTGATAGTCTTTCGCATGTAGCCATTCCAATCCACCTTATCTAGTGTGTGGGCTGCTACATTCTCTAGCATGGGCACACTAATTCGATGCATTAAGGAGTTGTATCGTTGGCTGGATAAGAGCACATGCACCAACTTTGCCTGCAGCCTGGGGTTAGTGTCGGGGATGTCTTGGATGCTTATGCCGTCGTTTGTAAGTACCTCTTCCTTCTTCATTTTTAGCAAGGCGTAAACATCCCTTTTTTGCTGCCTTTCGGTCCTCGGTGCCAATCCCAGAGCTTTTTCCACCAGGACTGGGTCCCATCGGACCGGTACCATCTTTGCACCCTCTCCTCGGCCTACTGTTACAGTGCCCGCTTCCTGGTCCGAATTGTATGTCCTGAGGAATTCCACACATTTGAAGTGATCGGGCTCTTGCGAGAATTTTTCAATATATTTTGTCACATTGCACTATTCCACCACTCTTCTGGCTGCCTCCTCCTTCGCCACCACGACTCCGATGTTGTGGATGGTTCGGAACTTCAGCTGGCCAAAGGCGCGGTTTTCCAATTGGATGCAATATAGCTCCCTTTCTTCGTCAGTGAATGGGAGCCGATGGGCTCGGTCTTGCTACAACATTTTCTGCTCCTGCCACAATTCATAACTTCCATTAGTGTTTTCCATATAGCGCTTTGCTGTTTTTAAACTCTTAACTGGATTTTTGGAAGCCATTTTTTCCATACTAATACTTATGTCTTTCACTCCTTTTATTTTACAATACCCCCCTTTTTATTCATTTCCTATCTGATTCCCTCCACCGTATTTCCCACTTTTCTTTTCATCGGGTTTTTGCACGTACATGCATACCACCTTTTCTTCGGCTGAGAGAAGAATCCTTCCTAGGATTGGGAGTTAAAGGGTGGCGTTGGTGCTGTTGGGGTAGGAATTTACGTGTGAAGAAGCCATGTGTAGAATCGTGGATTGTATTCCAGTTGCGCATGACAATCGAGAGCAGCCGGTTGGATAGAGACCTGGGAGATGTAGGCCAAGACATCATGAAAGAGATCCCCAGTATTAAGGTGGCTAGTGACATGTAATTCCTCTTTGGTGAGGAGTTGGTCAATATAGGGGTGGGCGAGCACATGGTCGTCTAAGTGCTGATTGCGGGTGATGGCCAAAACCCTAAATGAGATGGGTGCCACATAAGTGGGGTCGTATTCATTGGTCTTAATTGCCCTGCGTTGCTCAGCATTGGTCATTATTCGGCAACCTTTTTTCTCCCATTGGATTCTCAAAGCAAACCACTGTTGTAAGAACGTGGAGGGCGACCTTGCCATCTGCATAAGCTTGTGTAGTTCGTTTTCAGGAACAGAGCGGGGAGGCTTTCGATATGATGTGACTAGGCGTCTGAGCGCTGCTTGCTCCCTTGAGATTTCATTGTTTGCTATGAGTTCTTCAGCGATCTTGGGGGATTTAGTAGTTATGAGTTCGTATTCCTCCCTGTGCAGGGTAAGGCACGAACCTCCGAAGCAAGGGTTCTGATGGTAGTTGTTTGAGCTCGTCTCGACATTCATTTAAGTATTACCTTGAGTAGTTGGACATTGACTTGAATTTTTTCATTACAACTTGGCTTTTTCTGTTACGACCTTGGATGCTATATGGGATTTGATGCTCCGATTATGGAACTTGGATATTACTTGGATACACTTACAGGTATTGAGCAGTGAACTGCTCCCTTGTTTTGGCAGTTGCCTATTGAGTTGTGATTTCTCGTTTGCCTATCAATGGACTTGGATAGTGCTTGGGATTTACAGTTATGGCTTTCTTGCTCTATTGTCTAGCTTCTATGCTAGTTGGGCTCTTGTTGCCCGTCCATGTTAGAGAGCAGATGCTATGTATGCTTACCCGTCTATGCACATGGTCTACTATTGTATACCTTACAGAGCTACTTATTTGGATGTTATTGTATAGATGTTTGGGCTTCACCTGGAGCTTGACTCTTGCAGGATGCTTTGCCACTTTTCGGTCTTTACTTGACTTGGATGTTCCTTGGTGGCATGATGTACTGCAGAGCTATGCATATGCATATGGTTATGGACTGATTTCATGGCTAAATATCATATGCTCTTATGACAGATGTCTTATGCTTTACTGTATTGTGGTTGGTTATGTCATGCAGTTGGCTACGACTCTTCTTCATGTGGGAGCTTTTGCATCCTTGATTGATGCTTTTATGTCCTCCCATCCATTGAGGTTTCATGAGCATTTGCAGCATGCTTCTACCACTGATGTATTAGCAGATGATTGTCTGTATGAGCAGGTTCTCTATGTTGGGACAGTCCTCGATTGCTTGAGCTATGTGGATGCTATGGATAGCCCTATTCATGATGACTTGGATTCCTTGTCATCTTCTATAGGTTCTTCTACTTCAGATGTTGTTTGCTTCCATTGTGGGAAGCTTGGGCATGTTCAAAGAAAATGCTTTAGATGGATTAGAGAGCAGTAGAGACAGAGACAGACTCGGCATGAGTAGAGAGTCAACAATGCAGTAGGTATTACCACTCTTTCTAGTGGTGAGGTACATGCAATTACCCATGATGATGCAGTTGAGCATATCCTCTTGTCATCTAGTTTCCCTACAGCTTACTTGCTCAATGATCAGGCCCATGCCTTTGATTGGCTTTTTGACTCTATGGCATCTTGTCATGTTACCCACCCCTCATAGAGCATGGTTCTCTTCTTACAGGGAGGTTGATGGATGTATTGATCTGGGCCTTGAGCAGACTTATGCTATTGTTAGTATAGGGAACATACACCTAGCTTTGCCTAATGGGACTTCTCTTATGCTCACGGATGTTCTACATGTTCCCATGCTCAGTAAGAGCCTGATTTCTGTCAGTCAGTTGCATGATGTAGGTTACTCTATTTCTCTTCAGGATAGGTCATGGAAGATCTGTCTTGGTTGCTTGGTTTTGGCCAGAGGTTCTTGCGTTGGTTCTCATTACCCAGTGTATATCTCTCATGTGGGAGATTCTATGGTTGCAGTTATCCAGATACCACATGCATTCTTATGGCATTATCGCCTAGGCCATATGCACCACAGAGAGATGGAGATCTTGTCTCACTCAGACTCATTGCTGCCTCCTATGTCACTTGCAGATATCTTGATGCTTGCCCTGATTGTACTCTTGGTCCTTGCAGAGCCCCCTTGGCTTATGGCGATCGTATGAGGCATGCTCCTCTAGATCTTGTCAATTGTGAAGTGTATGGACCTATGCCTTCCCAGTCACTTGGTGGAGCGCCGTACTTTGTGACCTTTGTTGATCGTGCTACCCATCATGTTTGAGCTTTTCCCTTGGTGCAGATTGAGGATGCTGCAGTTATGCTTGACAAGTTTATGGATTCTGTTGGTAGCAGGCCTAGGTGCTTGCAGATGGATTATGAGAGTCATGCTCTCTCTCCCATCTTTTGGACCTCTTGTTAGCAGCAGTATGACATTGATTTCTTGTGCCCACGGTATTATGGGATTGCTCATGGCATGTGTCTGACCTTAGAGGCAAAGGTTGCTTCTATGCTTACCACAATTGGGTTGTCTTATGGCTTTTGGGCTGAGGCCCTTATGACAACAATCTATTTGATTAACAGGATGTCGTGCTTGACCTTGGATGGTATTACACCCCATGAGGCATGGAGTGTCATGCAACCCTCGTATGATTACTTGAGGATGTTTGGCTGCCAAGCATTTGTACGTATGCCACATGAGCCTATGTCACGTAGATCTATCCTCCTTGGTTATGGAGATGGTGACTTTAAGGCCTACAGATTATGGGATTTGGATGTCCAAGAGGTCATATGCAGCCGTCATGCTGTCTTCTATGAGACTCATACACCTCTTAGCCCTCTTGATGAGCGTTCAGTACGCTTTATGGTTGATTTTACAGTAGTTACAGTGCCATTACAACAAGTCGTTTATGCTGAAAATGAGGCACTTATTGGCCCGGATGACGTTGTCGAAGGGTTTCGAAAGCAATGTCGCAACTTCAGAAGTCCTTGATAAATTTCAGGATAGAAGATCAAGCAAGAGAATGAAGTCAAATCTGTTATGACTACAATTACTTCCTGTGATGTTGATCAGTTGAGAAGATAAAAAATGTTCATGATCATATAGAATTCTTTGTATTGAATGAACCGCCTTCAAAAACATAGAAGAGTTCTTTTAGGACTCTCTAGTTTTTATCAAGCTGACAAAGCTATTCTCTGATCAGTGATTGCACTCCAACAAAGTGAACCTTCTTTACATGTTGTAACACAGGGTTTGTATAAGCAGAAATATCTCTGTACTTCTTGATAGTTTGAATAGGTTTCTCTTCCATGAATTTAGCAAGTGTAGTTAGGAGTATGGAGAAGTTAATACATCAAATCATTAGAGCTGCTGAATCCCTTAGTCTCCAACTTTGATACAGTCTTTTCTGTCCAACAAGATGCTGCAATATTTATACGGGTACCAGGCTTATCTCAGCGTCATCAACTGGAGGAGGTATGTCAGATAAGTGGCCCAGAAGAGGCTCATCCTGTGTAAATGGTCTATTCATATGTGTCTCTCTTTATCTGCACTGCTGTCAGAATAATAAATGTGCTTTGATGATGGAGTAGATGGGGTGAAAAAGCGGCATATGGATGAGATGTCATAAAAAAGGGCTTGATGATTCTGACTAAATCTTCTATTTCTGCACGCTTCCACAGAGCAGCACTCTATCCACTATTTGAAAGTTCTAGCTCCTTGACATGTGATTTCTCTCTCTGGGGTCTTGCCTCTTTTCTCTCTTTTGAGCATCTTCCATCTATCGATCTGGCCCTGGTCTTGAAGACAGTCCTGCAGTAGGTGGAGTAACAAACTCACCCTCTCTAGTCTTCTTAGCTGCACTTGGATTTTCTTCATCCCTCTTACGCTTCTCCTCAAGAAGTACATCTGTACCATGAGACTTAGCCAAATAAGCATAAATAGAGTACCTGTCAACAGGCGAATCCCAACCTGTCTCTGATATGATGCTAGAGCCTGCACTAGTCAAAACAGTTTGCTGAATTTTCCCCTTGTTTGCAGTCTCCATAGCATAAGTCCATAGCGCTGATTGAGTCTCTGATCCCTTCTCAATCTGGACTCCATATGAAGAAGCATCACCTCTAGCTGTCACATAAGAAGTACGCGCAGCCATGTCATCCACTAACTTCTTCATTCCACCTTTACCAAAGTTGGTAGCAAGTGGAGCTCCTGTCTCAGTCAACCAAATCTTACCATCTTGTTCCCAATATACCAAATTCTTCCTCCTTGCATCTTGAAAAGATTCACAATCCCTGCAATGCTGATGGTCCGTACTATCACACCAAATACATCTCCGATCTCTCTAGGTGCACTAGGAGCACTCCTAGGTGCAGTAGGAGCACTAGAAGAAGTAGTAGGCACAGTCGAAGCAAACAGCGCCTTCAACTTTCCCACCAACTCCGCTTTGACTGACTCCAGTGTCAAATCTGTTATGCCTTTGATTATATCATCAAGAGAGGTAGGCACCGATGGAGCGGATGGTTTTGGAGCAGAAGGTGTAGGCATCGGTCGTGGAACAGGAGGCATAGGTGGAGTGGAAACAGTAGGCACTGGCATAGGCCAAGAAACTAGCTGAGGAGGAGAAGAAATAACAGGGATAGAAGCAAGCATAGGAGCTGATGATGGTGTAGGTGTCATGGAACCATTCTGTAGGCGAGTCTTCCATATCCTCCTCTTGGTCAAAGTCGAGACTGCATCCTGAGCATCCTGCCAATCCATTTTAAGACCCATAGGCTTCGTGCGATCCTCAAGAAGCTCACCCAATTCTTCTTGAAGAGCAGGATCTGCAGCTTGCAAGAAAAGCTCAACTTTTTCAACATCCAATGCTCTTTGTTCAATGGCATCAAGCTGACTATACCTCTCCTCAAATTCTCGAATCAACTCTGAAGCAACTAGACCTTTGTTTGGCATGTAGACCCACTCTCAGAATGACCGCTGAGTAGCCATACCAAAGTCCTCAAGGAAATATTCTTCTTTCAAGGTCTTCTTAAAATCTTGCCAATGTGTATTTTGAATAAAAAGGTCAGTCACTTTCGCCCTCAAGGCGGGTGTGACAAGGCGAAGGAAATACTTACTCATAAGTCTAGCTGGAACTCCAAAAAACCCCATCTTAATCTCATATGTCTTCAAATATGTTGAAACATTTCGGCTGTCAAATAGCTTCTTCTCATTCTCAACTGCTTCAATCGCTTTAGTCGCGCTGTTTGCATTCTCCTGCTCCGAATAGAGTTGCCTTTGCTGTGACAACTGTTGTTGATGCAATTGTTGTTGCTGCTGCATATACAATTGTGTCTGCTGATTTTGGAGATGTCATCAAGAAGGGCTTGATGATTCTGGCTAAATCTTCTATTTCTGCACGCTTCCACAGAGCAGCACTCTATCCACTATTTGAAAGTTCTAGCTCCTTGACATGTGACTGAAGGCCAACTGCTACAGCTTCAATCTGTGCTAGATAATCTCTCAAGGCTTTAGTTTCTTGTGCACTGTCCAAGCGCAATCTCGTCTGCACTTGGTAGGACTGAATTAAAGACATCACTTTGAATGAGCATCTTTCCTTCTTTGTTGGACCATCTATTTATCCTTCCTTTCTGATGTGCTTCACACTGAACTGAGCTGCCAACATCTATAAGACTTGCCCTCACTGACATAGGACTTTCCTTCCTTGATGTGATTGTTGCATCTGAGCATGGAACAGTTGCTAATATGTAGTCTCCATTTGCATCAGGCCTATTTGGAGATGTCCTAAGCGAGTTGGCTGCAATGACTGCAGGACAACCTGTATTCTTTTGAGCATTCAAAGGGACTCCACCCTCTTGTCCAGCTCCATAGTTGCCTCCCGTGGCAAGCTGCTTCTTACCTTTCTTCTGTGCAGAATACCCTTGTAATCTATTCTTGATTTGGTAGTAATGTTTCTCGCACAAGGTCTTGCCATCCATAACCCGGGCAGAGCACCTCCATTGCTTGCCATCAGACCTCTTGCATCTCAGTTCATCAGGGACGTCCTCCACGAGAGCTTTGGTGCCCCCCTTTCTCGTTTCATGGCAGCAGGGTAGCAGGTTTTTTTTTTAAATGACTATATCTGCACGCATACTAAAACACAGAAGAACAATTCTGCTTATCAATACCTCTCATCTCGATTCAATGGCAGCAGGAGATGAGAACAGAGAATCCTTTTGGTTATCAGCCTCACATACTAAAACGCAGAAGAAACCAATTTTGCCTATGCAGAAGAAGAAATTGTGCTTATGAAGATCAAGATGGGGACATTAACGGTGGGAAGATTGCAATATAAGTTGCAGGAAGTGGTGGATTGTGAGCTTCAATGAGCTGAGACAGAATTTGAAATACATAAGGTGCAAATTCAGTAACATCAAGCGCCAGTATATCTTGGAAAGCTGGAAAAAGCTTGGTCTCAAGAGTTGCCAGCAACTCAGCTCAACTGCCCTGCCTGTAAAATCTCCTGTGCAGTCTTCTGTAAGTATGCTTGCAGTAGCCACACAAGTGCAGGAATATTAGCTTGCCTTTGCGAGAGTGTGGGGCTCAGAAGTGGTGATCATTGATGAAGCCTCGTCACATGTCGACAGACTTCTACTCTTTAGATTAGCATCGCTTTAGTTCATCGCAGTCCAGTTCATCACAATCCAATAAAGAAAGCTCCCCTTCTCCTCTGATCTGCACTCACCCTATTGGTTCTTCCTCCCTGCAATTCCTCAACTGCGGCTTCTAATTCCTTATCACTTCCATCTTCTTCGTCAATCCTCGTCCTCTATTGTCAATACTTTTTTCTTACAGCCTTCCTTCCCAGTCGATCTTTCCTGCTGTCGCTTGACAACAGTCGATCCCTTCCGTTTTCCACCCTATCTAATTATTATTAGCTTTTGGTTTCCCATCTTCAGCCTCAAAGCTCTTGTCCTTCCATAGATGCCAAAGCTCTTATCCTTCCATAGATGCCAAAGCTCTTATCCTTCCATAGATGTCGAGATTCCCTCCCCTCGACTCAGAATAAAAATTCCCCTTCCATCTTTTCGTTCCTTCCTTCCTCTCGTTTTCTTCCGCGTCCTCTGTTCTTAATTCTTCCCCATTCAAAAATAGTATTCTTTTTCCCCCCAAAAAGGCTCTTTCAAAAATAGTTCTCTTTTGCTTTTGCTTTTTCACGCCCCCTTTGTCCATCACATTCTTGATTTTCTTCCAATCAATTCCCAATCCTGCTGCCAATGCTCGTAATCAGCCTGAAAATGAGCTGGTGCCACTTTGCCATATACTCCCTTCTGACCTCAAGACCCGGTTGAGCTCCAAAAGTAGCTTACCACCTTCAATATGCCAAGGTACTCTGTACCACGTGCAATGGACCACATCATACACATTACTAGGAAACACAAGCCTTTGAGTCCCCATCACTGCAGAAATGGCAGGGATTCCATGCTCAAGGGCAAGCTGCACATGAGCCTCATGTTCATCCTTCGGAGCAAAGAACATGGTCAGCACATCCTTCTCAAACATGAGTCCTCCAAAACTCGCAACACCACATTCCAACAGCAAGTAATGAATCCAAAGTTGGCATTTGTAAGAAAAACAGGCTTGAGGTTTCCAAATTAGAAACTTTACTGAAAATTCACTGGTCTTCTTAAACTCCCTTGTCGATACCATTTGTATCTTCAGCATAAGCAAACAACTTGGGAAGCTCGGGAAAACCATACTCATTGCAGATCTAGAACCCATTCTCCTTCTAATTTGTTTATACCAAATATCAGATTCAATCCCAAACAGCGCTTGTCTCTTCTGTGAAATTGAACATGAACCAACTGAAAGAAAAATGTTCAAGCAAAGCAAAGCACAACGTCTAAGTATGTACAAAGTAACAAATCACACACACAACTTTTGGGTGGTTTTCACACCTCGAATGCGCAGCAATACGACAACGTAGCTATGCATAGCAGTCAGGGTCAGGATGTTGGTGGTCAGCTGTTAAACCCCTTGCAGGCTCATGAGAGCCGTTTTCTTGTAATTCTGCAGGCTAGATAGCTAGCCATATGTCAGTCTTCCGCTTCATTGAGGCCACATGTAGTCTTGAGACCCCGTTGGACGAGTGTCCGAGATATTGGCCCTCTTTCAGTGATTGACTTTGGAGAGTTTGACTGCTCTCCGTTGTCTTATATGTGCCATGCTGATGCTATGCATGACTCTGATGCTTTAGAGTTGTGCAGTGATGAGTTGTGCTTGCTTCATGAGAAGCATTCTTGGATTGCTCCATCGTATGGAGCTGCAGGATCAGTTATCTCCTGGATATCATGGACTCGGGGATGCTTGACTCTTCTTTTGCAGAGGTTCCCGACACTTCTTGCACAACTTGCTTTCCGATTGGGCGTTGGGTGAGATGTTATGATTCCTCACCTTGTCTTTTTTCTTTTCTTTTCTTTGTTTTCACTCCCTAGCCACATTGGCCTTTTAGTGGGAGGTTGTTGGGATAAAAGGCCTCTGGGCCTACCTGTGTTTTCAGTCCCTAGCCACATTGGCCTTTTAGTGGGAGGTTGTTGGGGTAAAAGACCTCTGGGCCTACTTGTGTATACTGTGACCGCCCATTCTTTATTCATATATAATATGATAGTGCAATAAGGCTGTCAGTTCGGTTGGATAGCACCTACATTGTGTGTACTATTCTCTCCCGCATCTTCCTCTTCTCCTTCTCCACTACCATTGCATCCCCTTCAACATAAGGGTTCACATAGGGCTCATCCTCATTCAGCTCCTCTACATAGTGGACTGGAGTGTTACTTAGTGGATGGGTTATGAAAGGTGCAGGTGGTTGGGATATACCTGCGGGGTTTATCTCCATCCTAGGAATGGCTGGTTTAGCATCATTAGGTGTCGAGAGAGCCAATGGGGCTCCCCTCCTGAAGGAATTTGGCAGCCTATTCCCTAGGTAAGGCTGGTTGTAAGGTTGCAAGTATGGGAGTCTCCTTAGCAGTCTGTAATGCATGGCATCGTGGCCAAACCTAACGCAATTGGCACATGGTCGGGACCTAGGGTCTTGACACTCCACTAGGAGGTGGTTGCCACCACAATGCGTGCATTGGACATGTGGACACGTTGGTCTCCTTACTATTTCTTGTAGCCTTGCTATCTCCATCTTCATCTCAGTTAGCTCTTGGCTTTGGTCTACGCTCTTCTCCTTGTCTTGGATGCTAGGGGTTGATCACTCACTAGATGTAGTATCTCTCTCTGAGCATCTACAATTAGCGCTATCTTGAGTTAAGCTCCTAGAGCTCCTCTCCTTGAGCTAGCCATCCACTCTTATGGCTTCATAAAAAACCCTAGCTAGGACATCTCTCTATAGGCTAAAGTTGCTTGCCAAGGCCATGTAGAGTTCCTCACTTCATATCACATTGATAAAGACCGTGGACACTGCTCTTTTTGTGGGTCATTTGGTTATCACAGTTCTCTTAAAGAGACTTTGCACGTGGGTAACATAGTCCTGTATGTCCTCCTTGTCTTTCTGCTTTATGTTCATTAGCCGCACTATCAGATCATCCAAGTACCTAGCCTCCAAGAATTTCTTAATAAAGTGATTATTGAGGTCATTGAAATTATTGTGATCTGCGATATCTAAGCTTGTGTACCAGGTGTCCTACCCTTATCTCCTAGGCACAGACCAAAAGCTTGTGAGCGCTAAGAGAGATTAGTGAGGCCATTGGCCTCGTAACCTACTCAAATTACTCTACAAAGCTATATGGATCGTCATTCGGCTGGTACTTGTCTAGGTGCTTAGCAACAACAAGGATCTTTGACTGGCTCTTGGAGCCTTGGTTGACTCCTAGCCATGTGAGCAATGAGGTTGCAAGTGCTTCTACTGGAGCCCCAAGAGAGACACCAAGGAAAGAGGGTTTCTACTACAAGAAAATCTATCTTGTCATCATCAGCAAGCTTTTTTAATAGGTTTTATATTATCACAATGAAGAAAAGAACACCAGGCACAACAAATCTTCATGCAACATCATGTAAATCTCCCAGGATTTTATAAAATCAACCATATTCTTCATAATCTTCATAATTTCCATCAAAAGAACAAAGAACACAAGGGAATACACCATCGTTGAGTGGAAATAAATCACATATTATTCATCTTCAATGTCTTCATAGTTCTCTCTCTCAATCTCTCACATACAATTACATTGTTTTGAAAAAATTGACTATCTTTGGCTCTCTCTTTCTCTCTCCATCAATAATACATCATATCCTCAATAAAATAATCAATAATCACACATAATACTCCTCTCTTGGTCGTGGATACACCTTCCAAAAGGTATGTCTGATATGAAGGGTCACCAGAGACTTCATAGTGTCCTGTGAGATCTGTCTTCTGTCACTATCTTCTGTAACCTTCTGTGAATCTTCAGCAGTTACTTCTTCACTTTAATTAGCTTGGATAGAGCTTCCATTCATCCTTTCCTAAGACAAAAACACTTCCCAAAATATCCACATATCCATCATAACACTCAACAGAAACAACAGAATAGAACCACAGAGCAACAGAAGTACAGAACAACAGAGCTACAGAAGCTTACAGAACTTCACATAAGATCAATAGAACCCATAAAAATCATAAAAACCAAAACAAAACCAATTCAATATTTCATAAAACTCTTCACACAACTTCAATCATCTCTCAAATCATTCATTCTCTACTACCAAAGTAGAAACAAAATAGAAGAAAACAAAAGAAAATCAGACCTTACAGAACCAAACATCCTCATAAAAAACCATAAAAAACCCTTCAAACTTATCCAAACCTTTCCAAACACTTCAAAATAAACAACCATTTATCATCAAAAACAACAAAAAATCAGCCCAAAAACCAACATATTTAACACTCAATAGCTACGCTGCTCTAATCTGTAATGTGTTATCTAATAATCGCTTCATGAGAAGCTCACTCATGGTTATAGCAAGGACGCACTGGACTTCTCGCACTTCTATGTCCTGCTGCATCTTCCTAGCCCTCTGCTCATGGTTATAGGTCATTATGCTTTGTAGCACCTTTCTAACTAATCTTCTCTCCTCCTTGAGGTTTGCGATGATCTCCTCTGCTGGCCTACCATGGTGCATTGTACTGGCTAACGCATCATATTGTCCTACCATTTGCTGGATTTTGATCAGGAATTCTCCCAAGTCCAACTGGTCGTCTCCTTGATTTGCAATAGCTCCTAACATATTGGTGACTTCAAGCTCTAGTCTTCAATGATACTCACCTATGGTCCCTTCTACTCTCTTGAAGGTCTTAGAATTAGGGCTCTCGAGCACCCATCTATGTCTTGGGTCTTCTCCTACTTGTGGGTTCCTTCAGCTTATTAAGTTTGGATATGTTGCTTCTTATTACAACCAATTCTCAAATTATTTACACTCACTAGGTGGTGCTCTTTAGTGCATGGTGCAAAATCAGGCTTTTGGCTTTTTAGTACACTTCAAGTGATAAAATCAATGTGGGGTACAAATGCAGAATGAAAAATGTGACTCGCACTATTCCCCTTTTTGTTCATAGCCTAATGTGGCTCTAAACATGCTCTCTGGTTATTCCTAAGAATTTTCTAGGGTCTTTACTACTCTTCTCTACTCGGTCGTGGTGGAATCACGGTCTATGAGTTGGTTTGTGCTCTAAGTGGGGTTGGTTGGCTAGATCAAACAATGTTTTGTCGCGACTTTGGTCCAATTGACCAGTCAAATGGTCCAATTCAACCAATCAGACTGTCTGAGTAGTCCATCTGACTCTCGGAGTCACACATTGATGGGGTGGTCCACTGACTACAATGGGTGCAAACACATATGCCGATGCAATCAATGTCAAGATTGTGGGAGAGAAGGAAGGAGTCTCACTTGTAGCTTTCTTGCTTGCACAATGGGGGAATACACACAAGGGTGGAGGCTAAAAACAGTTTTCCTCTTCTTAGTTGTGTAAGCCAAAAAAGAACTCTCTTACAAAGAAATAGAAGAACCCTATATATGGGTCTCAAACCAAACTCAACTAACTAAGGTGGCATACTAACTGAGCCACGAACTAGAGTAGATAAGGATAGCTGTCATCTAGCTATTATTCATGGGTAGTGTACCAACCGCGTCTACAACTAACAAGTCGGTGACATAAATGCACAACGGTCACCCTGGCATATCACGAGTGGAGCTCGATATCTCAACACTCCCCCTCGAGCTCAATCCCAATTCCTGCACACCAAGCAGGTCTCTGAACTTGCGTAGTTTCTCTGCGCCCAATGCCTTCGTGAATATGTCAGCTACCTGATCCTATGTGCTGACATAAACTAGATCAATAAGACCTAGTAAAACCCTCTCTCGCACATAGTGATAATGCACCTCAATGTGCTTTGTTCTAGCATGATAGACTAGGTTATTTGCCAAGTGTATACTGCTCATGTTGTCACAATAAATGACAACTGGCCCATCTGTAGGCTGATGCATATCATAAAGTAGCTTATGCAACCAAGCTACCTCACATGCAGCCATTGCTGCACCCCTGTACTCAGCCTCTATGCTTGACAAGGCAACTGTAGGCTGTTTTCCAAGTGACTGCAGCACTCCCAAAAGAGAATACATATCCACTGGTAGATCATCTATCAGAAATACTATCAGCCCAATCAGCATTAGTGTATCCATGCAGCTGTATCTGAACCCCAGTCTCATAAAATAGTCCATACTGCAATGTGGACTTCACATACCTGAGTATGTGTCTAGCCGCATCCAAATGTGGTTTCCTTGGAGCCTGCATAAACTGACTTACCAATCCAACAGCATAGCTCAAATCTAGCCTGGTAATAGTCATATAAATCAAACTTCCTACTATGCGTCTGTACATAGTAGGGTCTTCTAGAAGCTCACCTGCATCTGAGCTGTATCCCACTTGGTGATCTAATCACCTCAATGCCCAAGAAATAATGCAGCTCTCCCAAATCCTTCATCTCAAACTTTTGCTTCAATAGCATTTTCACATGAAGGATATCATCATCACTGTCACCTGTCATAATCAAATCATCAACATAAATGACAAGCAGCATAATACATTTCTCTGTTTTTCTCACATAAAGTGAGAAATCTGCCTTGAAAATCTGAAAGCCAATAGTGACAAGATACTGCCCTATCTTGTCAGACCATGCTCTAGGTGCTTGCTTCAAGCCATACAAGGCTTTCTTCAACCTGCAAACAAACTCAGGATGAACAACATGCACATAACCTGGTGGCTGCTCCATATATACCTCTTCTTGCAAATCACCATGCAAGAAGGCATTCTTTACATCCATCTGATGTAAAGACCATTCCTTTGATGCAGCCATAGCAATGACTGCTCTTACAGTTGCCATCCTTGCAACCGGACTAAATGTTTCTTCATAGTCAATGCCATATGTTTGTGCATACCCCTTGACTACTAATCTTGCCTTGTATCTATTCACAGAACCATCTGCATTGTGCTTCACCTTATAGACCCACTTATAGCCAATTGCATTCTTACCTTTAGGCAAAGGTACCAATTCCCATGTAGCATTTGCTTCCAAGGCATCCATTTCTTCATCCATGGCTTTCTCCCATTTTTCTTTTCCCATGGCTTGCTCAAAAGAAGTGGGTTTTGGTTCCTGTATCACCTTGACCATATATGCATAGTGAATGGCTGTAAATCCATCATATTTCAGCCTATCCACAGGATACCTAACTCTGGTAGACCTGCGCAAAGTGGGTTCACTCCGAGGTGCTCTCAAAACATCCCTGGTCTTCCTTACTCCAGGTGTAACAATAGAAGGAATACCCAACTCATCATCAATGCTCTGTTCTGAGCCATTGGATTCACCATCCACATAAGAGTGACCTGCATTCACATCAAACATGGGCTGATCAACCTTCTCTTTTCCTTTTCATGATACCTGCATACCACTATCTGCATTGCTTTGAGAAGATTCTCCTGAACTCAATCTGTCTGTCCATGGCGAAGAATGTGAACCACTGCTAGAGGACGCTCTAGGTCCACTAATATTTTGTGACTGCTGCTGTGAATTTTGTGTAGCATTACCATTTTGTGCATCTACATTATCAATCACATTTATTGGTTTATACCAGCTACTCATCTCATCAAAAACAACATCTCTGCTCACTGTAAACTTACGAATAGAAGGGTTATAGCATCTATACCCTTTTTGCTGCAGAGAGTAACCAATAAAGATGCACTTCTCAGCTTTTGGATCCAACTTGGATCTCAACTCATCTGGCACATGTACATAGGCAATGCAACCAAAAATTTTCAAATGAGAAATATCTGGTTTCCTACCAGTATACCTCTCCTTTGGAGTCATTCCATGTATTGCTGCAGTGGAAGTCCTGTTCATTATGTAGACTGCTGTAGCAACTGCTTCAGCCCAATAAAAATCTGGCAAGTCTTTTTCATTGAGCATGGCATGAGATACCTCTCCAATATGCCTGTTTTTCCTTTCTGCAATTCCATTTTGTTATGGGGTATGACTGCATGAATATTGCTGCTTTATGCCATGTTCCTGCAGGAACCTTGTAAACTCATTTGAGAGGTACTCTCCCCCTCCATCTGACCTTAGGCATTTTATCTGCAGGCCTGTTTCTTTTTCAACCATAGCTTTAAGAGTTTTGAAATGCCCAAAAAATTCACTTTTCTTTTTCATAAAATACACCCAAACTTTTCTGCTATAGTCATCAATAAAAGTAACAAAATAATGACAGCCTCAAAGAGATGCAGCTTTAGTAGTCCACACATCAGAGTGGATTAATTCCAATGGCTTCTTACTCTCTTGAACATGTCTAGGAAATGGTTTCCTTTCCTGTTTTCCAAACTGACAGGCTTCACATACCTTATGCATTTCTGCAACCTTGAATCTAGGCAATCCTGCAACAATATTTTGGGCCTGCATTGATTTAAGTCGCTGTATATTAACATGACCAATGCGTTTATGCCAGATATCAATATCTGCAACTACACCGGTCCCATGTGCAAACATTGCTGCACTCAATTCAGACATGTTTGCATCCAACGTAAACATTCTGCCCTTCTTCTTTCCTTTTGCTATCAAGCGACCTTTATTTTTCATATCCTCAACAAAGCATCCATGAGGATTAAATCTGACCTGCAAGCCCTGCTCAACCATTTGACCAACAGAAACCAAATTCTTGGTGATATTCGGGACATGAAATACATCGGACAGGTATTTCTTTTTCCCATCCTGCATAGACAAGGGAATTTTTCCAATCTGCACAATAGGATGTGCAGTATCATCACCAGTCTCCACAAATCCTGGTTTTTCCATTTTCCTTGCATCCTCCATCAATTCTGCATGACCTGTCATGTGGTTTGATGCACCTGAGTCAACATACCATACATCGTTTCTTTCTTCTGCACTTGTCACAGAATTGTTCATGTGCTGCACCATAAACAAATGCTCATTTCTGTCATCACCCTGTCTACTAGAAGATGCATAATTTCCTTGTTGCCGTTTTCCATTCATGATGTCATTCTACTTTTTATAGCAATCTTTAGCCATATGACCCATTTTACCACAGTAGTAGCATTCAACATTGCTGTTTGCATTTTGGCCTCTTTGCCATCCACCACGACCTCTTTGGCTCCCCTTACCTCTAGAGTTACCACGTCCTCCACCATAGGACTGGTTTTCTTGAGTTTGCTGCATATTTTGATTTCTACCACGGCCTCCAAATCGGCCTCCTCTACCTCTGCCTCTACCTCTTCCAGCATTTGAGTAGAAGACAGCTTCTTTTGAAGTTCCTCCTGAAGAAGATGCACCACCATTTCTTTGCTCCTCAGAAATTAGAAGAGCAATCAACTCCTCAAAATCAGGAAATCTTTCACGAACTGAAATGGATGTCTGAAACTGTGCATAATCCTTTCCTAGACCATTCAAGGTCACAGAAACTAAATCATCATCTTCCACTGGCGACCCAATGGAAGCAAGTGCATCTGCAATCTTCTTCACCTTCATGTGGTAGTCATTGATGCTCATATTTTCTCTTTGCACATTATGCAACTCTTGCTTGAGCTGCATTTTCCTAGCTTGCGTATTTGTGCTATACATTTTTGACAAAGTATCCCATGCCTCCTTTGGCGTACTTGCATCCTGAATATGCAGAATCATAGAGTCTGAAATACTGATAGACAGCCAGTACATAACTTTCCTGGCTCTCTCATGCCATGCTTTAAATGCCTGCATTTGCTGTTGATTGGGAATATCAGGAAGAACTGGTTTTTCTTCATTTCCTGCAACAAATTCCCAATATCCTTTTCCCATAAGGAAATTCGTCATTCTAAACTTCCATGCTTGGAAGTTGTTCTTGTCAAGCTTTTCAGTGACAATTTGTGAGAGAGAATCAGACGCCATTACAGAACACTGCAAAAAGTTTTGTCACTGCAAAGAACACACCTTCAGCCTCACAAAGGCTAATCTGCAAAACTGACGAAAGTGGTATTTGACCACACAGTCACTCCCTAGTGACGATTTTTCATCAATAGGCAACAAGGATGATTCTGTAACTCCCAATGTCTCTGCACACAAGCATACGATGCAATTTCTACAGTAACTTTTCACCGACCTGTAGATCAGTGGTCGCACAGCATAAAACTGGCCCTTTTCCTGAGTGCGTGCAGAAAACTTCCGCCTCCAAAACAGGCCCCGAAATGGCCTCAAATAAAAAAAACAGGGTCGCCAAGTGCTAAAGCCCTTACTCGCAGCATATACTGCCCTCTTGCTTCACCGCGAAGGGCGTCTCAACCTGAGACAATGCACTCTTGCAATTTTCGGCTGTGCTACTTGCAGAGATATGCTCCCAAAACAGAAAATGAAAGCAACACTGCTCCTCTTACCAGAACACCGCGAGCTTGGCTTGCTTTCTTGAGCTCCTTACCACGAACAAGGCTCTGATACCATGTCAAGATTGTGGGAGAGAAGGAAGGAGTCTCACTTGTAGCTTTCTTGCTTGCACAATGGGGGAATACACACAAGGGTGGAGGCTGAAAACAGTTTTCCTCTTCTTAGTTGTGTAAGCCAAAAAAGAACTCTCTTACAAAGAAATAGAAGAACCCTATATATGGGTCTCAAACCAAACTCAACTAACTAAGGTGGCATACTAACTGAGCCACGAACTAGAGTAGATAAGGATAGCTATCATCTAGCTATTATTCATGGGCGGTGTACCAACCGCGTCTACAACTGACAAGTCGGTGACATAAATGCACAACGGTCACCCTGGCATATCACGAGTGGAGCTCGATATCTCAACAATCAAGCCAAGGGTCCCTTATGTTTAAAACATAACCTGTAACCTTTTAGAACAAGAAAATAGAGCACAAGGAAGGCTTGGAGATACCTAGAATGGAAGATGGACTCAAAATCAACATGCTCGATTCATTTTATACCAACAACTCTCTCTCTCAAGCTCTCTCTCTCTCTCTCTCATACTGAAGTGCATAAATGAGCTCTACCCTATTGGTTTTGGGCTTTTAGGCTCCTGTCCACCAACCATCTTTAACCTTCCAACTCCATGTCTTGCATGCATTAAACCCCAAAACTCATTGTTTTCCCTTTTCTTCTCCCTGTTCTACTTGTTTCACATTAGAAAAAGCCTATTTTTTAACCCTACAAGTTCTTGGTCCTAATCTACCTAAATGCAACCAAAAATCACAAAGTAATCCTTGGGTTGAAGTAATCTACTTGTCTACTCATCAGAAAACTCCAAATAGTTACTTATTTTGAATTTCAAAGCACCTAAATCTTCTACCTATATCAAGCATTCATTCGGGGGTGAAATCTTACTGACAGATGATTTTTGATGCCAAGAAGTGCTTAAAAATAGCCAAAAATTACGAATTTCAAGGAAAAAATAGACTTCGTCGAAGGCGGCGGTGGCAATCAGTACTATTTTAAGCGGCGATGTCCGGAAAAGGCTTAAAAGACCCACTTGACGATAGTTGATGAGTTTTCATAATTATTTGGCATGTCAGATGAGACCTTGGGAGATGCCTGACAGTGGGGGACTTCAAGACGAATGCCCAAAAATTTTTAGATCGTAATTTGGACACCGGACGTGGAAGAGGGAGTGCCTGGAGAGGCCAAGGTCCAAAGGAAGTGTGAATGGGCTTAAGGGGGGTAGTAAGGGTGTGTGATCTTTGGGGCCACTCCCCCCCAAAATTTTCATGTGAAGGGGGGAGGGGGGTGGGGGGGGGGGGGGGGGGCGTTCTTTTCGCCGCCTGTAGGGAGATGGCACCATATCCACATTTTGATGCTGAGGGGGGTTGGAGAGCCTGAAAGCAACCCCCCAACTGATCGGATGCATAATCTTCTTCCTATCTCCGCTCTCCATCGCTCCAGTCTACTCCTTGAATGGCTACCCGGTTGTGGAGATCAGATTTCAGTCTTTCTCTCTCCTCCCTCTCTCTCCTGCAGGGGGTAGTTCTTATGTGTGAAGAAGAATGAAGCCCGGTTGATGAATGCTCGTCCAGTATGGTACCTGATTGCTTCCAAACCAAAGGTGGGCTGAAGATGGCAGTGTGGAGGTGGGCTGAGCATCAAAGGGGCCCTGGTTTGCAGACCCGCAACAAGTTTCAAAACTCGAAACAATAAAAAATACACAAAAATGATATTTTTATAAAGAAAATGACTCTTTTTCCGCATTTGATGAGGTTAGCAATGTTCATATGGGCTGAAAATTGATGGACATGTTGTTTGATATTGGTTTTAGTCTTCCATAATAAAAAAATCAGAAAATATACTCTTAAAGTGTAGAAAATAAATGGAAAAAGCCCGAAAAGCATGGTTTTTAGAGTAAAAAATGGGGTTTTTGGGCTTAAAAGCGGAAAAGCATGAAAAAAAATCAATAAAAATACCATGTAGATTTTATTGGTATTTTTTTTCATGCTTTTTCGCTTTTAAAAATACTCAAAAGATACTCACAAAGATACTCACAAAAATACAAAAAAAAAAACTCAAAAGCCATAGCTCTGAAATAATGCTAATTTTATTCCATTCTTATTGATAATAAATAAGGAAAAATGAGGAAAAATGCTCTTTAAAAGGGGAAAAAATAGGGAATGGATGAGGAAAATTATGGATGTATCTATGAGTGTATAATGAGGACAAAGCATGAGGGTTTGCCTCGTATTATCCCCATTTATATATTTTTGTGAGTATTTATTGCTTATTTTGTGCGAAATACACACGAAATTGTGAAGGTATGGAATGCATCATCATCCGATGAAAATGAGGATTTTGGCACATATCGGAGGATGTGCAAATTCAGAAGGGGTGGATGTCGTAATGTTATGAAGACACAGTGTGAAAAAGTATGGAATGCATCATCATCCGACTTCTTTATTGATCTAGAGAGTCAATGTGATTTGAGCCATTAGAACTAGTGTGAGTTGCATGGATTATCAAAAAATACTAGAATTTTGGATAATTTTACCCTATTTTTGATATTATTTATTGTAAAAAGCTAAAAAAAATAGAAAAAGCTTCTCGATTAGGATGGCATACAAAAAGCTAGTTGCTTTTTCAGCCAATTATGGGATTTTCATAAAAGGGACATATTGAGGAAATCGCATGCGTTGTTATCACTGTAAACAGGTTGAAAACTGCACATTGAAATAAAAGAAGAAGAATGAGTGATCTGGGAGATCCGTGACCAGGTGTCCTTGGGTTTTACCCCCCTCTCAGAGCCAAGGGAGCCATCAAATTTGGGTTTCGAGCAATAGAGAAGGAGCTGTAATTTTGATGCACGTTTTGTTCTACGAAGAAGCTCTAGGAGATCTAATGCTTGGAGATTGCTTCTGAGTAGTGCGAAGATTCCAGGTTCTTTCAATACATATTGATTCAATTCATTGTTCTTTGTCTTTGTAGTGTTTACTACTTGGGTATTCTCTATCTTCTCTTCCATCTCCTATCTCTACTTCCTTCTACTTTTGATCCTCAGTGGATTCAACGTTTCAAGAAAAACCCCTCCGACAACATGAAAAAGGAAAAAATCAGAGACCATGAAAATTTAGCTTTACATGCTTTCAAACTTGATTTAATTGGCTCAACTTGTAGCCCATAGGTAGTTGCATCAATTGTTGCATAGGCATTCTTAACAACTACATCTTCTAATCTTTTCTTCATTCACCATTGCCAAAATTTGGCTCCAATGGAAGACTAGTTTCAGCTACATGAATTTTTCCATCTTTCCAAAAGACAAGCTTCAATGCTTCAGTCTCATGGAAGGCAGAACACTCCCTCTTGTCATGTTGTTGGCTGTAACATCAAATACAATGCCTCTTAAATCCTTCTCTCATGGGTCTTTGAGTTGATGAACGTCCTTGTTCTTCAACTTTGACATCCAGCTTCTCCACCTTGGAACTAATTTCTGTAAGATTCAGATGAAGGTCATGCATGCTTTTAATGAGGTCATCCATGGCATCAAAGCAACACTTTAAACAGTAGGGAGAGAGGGGAGTTTGAGCATTGAAATATGATATAAAATCTAATGTATTTGTTGCATTATTCATATAGGATGATGTTAAGTTAAATAAAAGGAAGTATAGCATGAGTGTAAGGCTCAGTGTCTTCTCTCATCGCAGCAATTATATGTTAGTGTATGGAAACATGAACAGGATGGATTTGCACAATGCATGAGGTTGTTTTTCAATTGTTTGAGCACTTAATCATATACACATTTGCATAAGCATCATTAAATGGTATCAATTACAAACTCCAGGATGCATAGTAATTTGTTTCTTTAGGACTTGACCCAAGTAGAGAGAGTGAGCAACCCGCTTGTAGGTCTAGATGGTGGGAAAAAGGAGATGGATAAGTGCATTCCTGGAACGATAAATATATTGGCACTAAGAGGGGAGTTTTTTTTGAATGTGTCTATGTGTGGAATCAGTGCATTGAGGGGCCAATCCCTAGGATGTAGGAGAGCTATAGTGGGGCCACAGCAATTAGCCGGTGGGGTGTCCTTGTGTGTGTAATATGTGGCATTGATTGCCGATAAATGTGTAATCTCCCTCTAAGGAGACAAGAAAAGGGAACATTGGATTAGAAACTATAAATGTGCAGTGATTAATGTTTAGGATAGTGTATCCCTCGAGAGATGCTCCTGGACCACGAGGCCGTCAGAGGGGGTTGTTTGTTGAGGGCATGAGGTCTGGCTAGTGCCTTAGCTAGTGCCAACCCATTTTAGGTCCCATCAGTGGTGCCTCTGTCGGGAGCCGCCAACAACAAGTGGTGGTTCTCGAATCTAGGGTTTCTAGGGACCAAATAGTTGGTTTATGTCCTCCGACAAGGACCGTCAAGCCGAAATACAAAAAGTAGAACGTGTTGAGAGGGCTAGACGGTGGTTGGAGATCGTAAGTTGTTATTCTCCTCAAAGGAGCAGCCCGTTGCACATAAGAGGTAGTGGTTCTAGTAACCTAAGTGTTACGAATAGCTTTTCGAGTACAAGTGGAAGTCTTAGTACTTCCCTACTTCCAGTTAATCAACCCACATCAAGTGGCGGTGTAGTTTTACCTACACAAACTCATGTTGTCAATCTAGTTGTAGCCATGGCACAACCTATCGCAATTCCAGCAGGGACACCAGATTTGCTTGTTTTAGGAGCATTGTTGCCCATTTTCCATGGGTTAGCAGAAGAAGATGGAGAAATCCACATTAAGGAGTTTCAAACACTCATGTTCAATTATCAGATCCAAGATGAAGGACACCTAATGATGTTCTTTAACATGACGTTAAAAGAAAGAGCGGCAGTATGGTACTACGGTCTCGAAGCCGGAACCATAACTAGCAGTGCCCAATTCTTTACGGCTTTCTGTAGAGAGTTTGCCCTTGAGAAGGGTGGACAATATAGGTTGTGTTTCTTGAATGTAACACGCCAAGAGCCAAATGAGAATGTCCAGGCCTATGCCAAGAAATTAGAGCAAGTTCTTTGTAAACTAAATACTTATATCCCCATTCCAATGGCTGCCTAGTTACAATATTTCCTACATGGATTGGATTTTAACATCCAGGTGCATCTGAGTAGTGTTGCTTTGGCCGACATTGACATGATATTACCCAAGCACAAGGAGTAGAGTCACACTTGCAAGCGGCTTATGTAGCAAGGATAAATTGGAATGGTAATAACTTGGCCTTGACTAATGGGAGTCAAGGGGATGCCATGTCAAATGCAAATGAGAGAGGAGGTATCATGCTGAATTTGCCTATGTTACCAGCTCCTCCTAGCATGACTATGCCCATGGCTAGTCAGGAGGCCTCACTAAATGGTGGGGGCCAAACAATGAATCCTAATGCTGTCCTAGTAGGTCAACTGTCAATCCCTAATCAAGTGGTTAGGCCCATGGGATGACAAACTGACGATCACGGCTACGAGTCAAGTGCCTCCAATGTCCTTGGTGAAGTTAAGGACATGATGAAGCACTACACCAATATGATCTTTGAACAATATTGACAAATAGCTGTGGATGTCAATTTCCTTAAGAAGTAACAAAATTTGATAGGGAGTCGACACCCTGATTGAAGAGGGTGGCCCCTCAAGATTCAGCTGTAAGTGGTGTGGTGGCCAAAATTTCCCTAGGAATTGCCCGAATGTCAAATGTGATATTTGCAAAAAGTATGGCCACTTAGCTACTACTTGTTGAAGTAAGATCAGTTCTCTCCAACAAGAAAGTAAAAAACCTAGTCCACTTAACCATCCCGCACAAGGGAATAATCTCCCGCAACATGAGGTGCTAAGACCAGTACTGCAATGAGGAAAGGCTGTTGTAGAGGAGTTGCCTCATGGCAGTGGAGTCAGCCTTATTGAGGCTGTACATGTCAATGATGTAGAAACTTCTAATCTACGAGCCATAACAAGAGGGAAAAATATTAAAGAGGGTGATAAAGGAGCGGTAAAACCTGTCGAGGGAAACCCTAAGCCAGATGCTGGGGAAAAGCGAGTCTTGAATCCGTATATGGAAGGTGGACCTCTAAGGCCTGTTGACGGTAAAGTAGATCTCGAGAAGGATAGAGAGGTGCCAAGAAAGAAGACAAAAGTCAGAAAAGAGGCACTAAAACCGGTGGTCCAATGACCAAAGGAAAGAATGGTTTGGCACGAGAAGAGAACTTTGGCTAACTACCATGACTTTGACCTAGCAAGTTCTCTTTGCGAAGTCAACCCAGATGTGAATCTCCTGCAATTGATTAAATTTTCTGTAGGAGTATGCAAGGAATTCAAGAAAATCATGTGTATCGGGTATATAGTAGAACCTTTGGGCATAGCTAGAGTGGGCGAAGATTGGTTCGAGCATGCTGAAAAGCATTGCCCTAGGGTTCCAGCATATGTGGATGGAATATTAGTGGAGCACGCTATTGTGGACAATGGATCCTTTGTCAATATCATAAGTTCAGACTTGATGGAGCGGCTAGGTATCGAAAATCAAAAAGATGGCTCCACACTTCTTAGGATGGTAGATGATAGTCTAAGACAACCGGAAGGTTGCATCACTAAAGTCCACATTACTGTTGCAAGCGTGGAATGCTATCTAGACTTTAGGGTGATAAGGTTTGTAGGACATCCTAGCTATCGAGTTTTGCTAGGAAGGCACTGGATTTTACGAGCAAACTGTCAAGTTGATATACCCGCTGATTAAGTGATTCTAGATCGAGGTGCCCATAGTGTAATAGTGGATGCTTACCCTAAGTCTCCTCAAATTGAGAGAGCTCCTTTATCCTCCACTGAACTAGAAACAATAGATGATCCATCTAATAGTGAGATGTTATCGAGCGATGGATCTAAGGAAGGGTCCACTACAGAGGATATTTATCAGATAACCTTGAATGAGTCGATAGAGCCTCATGATCGAATAAGAGAGGTGGATGTTATTGAGCTGGACCTTGGTATGCCTAATGATTTGGAGCCAATCAAATTGGGTTCTATGATCAGTTCGAAAGAGAGAGAGGACTATGTGTCCCTAATTCAGGAGTTCCGCGACATCTTTGCTTGGAGCTATGATGAACTTAGGGGTAGTCCTCCCAGTCTAGCTATGCATACTATACCTATAAAGGAATGTACCCACCCTATATGTCAGAAAGTAAGGTGTATGCTTTTTGAATTAAGGGATGGGTTGTTCGAGGAACTACAGAAGTTGCGAAGAGCGGGTTTGATCTTCCCTGTTCAACATATTGAATGGTGCTCACCAATTGTGATTAGGAAGAAGAAGAATAATCAGATCCGGCTTTGCGTAGATTTTAGAGAGTTGAATAAGCAATCTGTTAAAGATTACTACCCATTGTCGTTTATTGACCAAATTTTGGATCAACTAGCGGGTAGGGAAATCTATTCGTTTATGGACTGCTTTGCAGGGTATAACCAAATGGCAATTGCTGAGTAAGTCAAGCTAAAAATGACATTTATTACTATCTTCGGTACCTTCGTGTACCATGTGATGGCATTTGGGTTATGTAATGCACTAGGTTCATGGCAGAGAACAGCCAACAAGACCTTTGGTGAAATTTCCCTAGAGGAGTTGAAAGTATTCATTGACAATCTAGGGGCAGCCACCATAAGGGATAGATAGTTAATTATCTTACGAAAGTGTTTTGAGCATTGCAGACAATTCTGCATAGCTCTCAACCCACGGAAGTGCATCTTCGGAGTTCCCTATGGGCTCTTGTTAGGCCATGTGGTCTGTTCCATAGGGATTGTGACTGATCCTAAAAAGATCAAGGTCATAGTCACCATTAGTCCACCACATAATCCAAAGGAAGTGCATAGCTTTCTGTCATCGGTAGGGTATTATTGGAGGTTTATCAATGCCTTGGTAGGAAGAACGTTGCTACTAACAAACCTATTGTCCTTTAATTGTCAGTTTTCATGGAGTGATACTTGCAAAGTATCTTTTGACAATGTAAAGCAGGAGCTTGACAAAGCACATGTTTTAAAAGTGCCTAAAAGGGTGAAATGTTCTATATATTTTCAGCAGCAACTATGTATAGTATCAGCTACTACTGTTTGGCCCAAATTTGGGAGGAAAAGTGGTACCATTTGATAGATTTTGCTAGTTGGAAGTTGGGCATATTAGAAATTAACTACACCTATATGGAGAAGTTGTGCCTTGTGATGGTATTTGCGACCAAGAAGTTCAGGCACTACATTCTTTATGAGAGGGTGGTTTTTTATACAAAGGCGGAAGGGCTTCGATTGTTGTTGAATAAGTTACAGCCACCTGATCATTTAGCAAAGTGGCTAATCACTTTGCAGGAGTTTGATTACGAGATTAAGAGCAAGCCGCCGAAGCTTCAGGGCATTGTTGAGTGTCTTGTGGATTTGGAGAGCCAAAAGAGGTCGTGGCTGAAGGAAGTGACATGGAAACATTGTTTAAGATTGATACGGCATCTATTCCCTCCTGGTATGCTGCTATAACACAATATCATTCTACGAGAGAGACTGGAGCTACTCTATCAAAACCCAAGAAGAGGAAGATTAAATAGTAGGCATTGAAATTTTCCTTGATCGCAAGGACATTATATCGGCAAGGTGTTGATGATATCTATCGCCGATGTGTGATGCCTGATGAGGTTCCCTTTATTTTGGAAGAGTGTCATGACTCCACTTATGGAGGCCACTTTGCTAGGCGGTTGACGGTACAGAAGGCTTTACGAGCTGGTTATTGGTGGCCGTCCATATTCCAGGATTCATTTGACTATGTTAAGAGATGTAATACATGTCAAAGACATGACAGTTGAGAGAATAGGAAGTGTCCACTTACACCTATTATGGCTATCCTTCCATTTGAGAAGTGGGGCATCAATTTTGTGGGACCTATTACCCCGTCGTCTACTACTCAGAAAAGATACTTTATAGTAGCAACTGATTACTTTACAAAGTGGTCAGAAGCACGAGCGATGAGGCAGGACAATGCAAAAGAGACTGCTAGTTTCCTACTTGAGCAGATCATCTATCGTTTTGGTCCCCCAAAGGAAATAGTATCGGACCGTGGAACTCACTTTTTGAATAAGGTAATTAAAAGCCTGACTGAAGCATGGAGCATTAAGCATAACAAGACAACCCCCTATAATCTGCAAGCCAATGGACAAGTTGAAAGTACCAATAAGTAGCTTGTGGATATCCTATCCAAGATAGTCTCTGAAAAGAAATGGGACTAGGATACAAAATTATAAGTGGCAGTTTGGGCGTATAACACGACGTTTAAACGAGCCACTGGCCACACCCCATTCAAATTAGTTTATAGGGAGGAGTGTGTCTTGCCCTTAGAAATTGAGTTGCCGACCATAAGATTTGCAATTAATCATTCTTTGGGTGATGAAGATGCCTTATTTAAGTGGTTTATGACTATAGCCCACTTGGACAATCTCAAATTGCAGAGTTTGTTGCACGAGGAGGTAGTAAACGTCGGATGAAGCGGTTGCATTATTTAAAGGCGAAGAGTTATACCTTTAAAAAAGAGAAATTTTTCTGTATTACGATGCACGTAGGGAGCTATTTCCAGGAAAGCTAGAACCTAGATGGGATGGCCCTTACAAGATAGTTTGGGTAGGTAAAAATAAGTCCACGGTTTTATTAGTTGATCTGCAAGGAGTGGAATTTAAGAATAAGGTTAATCTTAATAGGATTAAATCTTATTATTTCTAAATATGGTAACGCGCCAAATGCATTTGTAGGTCCATGCTAGGGTTGATTTGAGACTTGCAAGAGAGCTTAAACTGGTCGATGGGGCGGTTAATCCCTTATTTGGAGTACCCATATCTAGAGCAAAGATATCATTAGGGGAGGCTTATCTGGTGGAGCAAGGGATATAAAGTGGTTGAGCAAGAAGATAGTACCTTTGTGTGGGAGATTAAAGTTTTTTGCCATCACTGTTTACAAATCTTGACAAGCATCCCTGTGGAGTTTAATGAAGAAGGTGGGATGGAGCCATCAGTTCATCCTCTAAATATGTTGAATTTTGATTATCATACTTATGAATAGGGGAGTTCTTGATGGCTGGCTATGTAAACCCATTGTGGACATACACGTTATACTTTGATGGAGCATCCAAGGGGCCTCATAGAAAAGGGAATATTGGAGTCGTCATTCGAGATCCCCGATGTAGAGTTACAATGAAATTAGCTGCTTATCTCGGGGTGGGATTCACTAACAACATGGTGGAGTATAAAGCCCTGATTATGGGATTAAATATTTCCAAGAAAGGTGGCATTAGGCGGTTGTTAGTAAAAGGGGATTCCCAGCTGATCTTAAATCAACTTAATGGGACATATACACTCCAGAATCCTATCCTTCATATGTATCATCGAACGTCTATAACCCTACTAGATGAATTTGAGAGCATATCTCTTCAGCTCATTCCACGTTATTGGAATCAGTTTACAGATTCATTAGCCAATTTTGCTTATGAGAAGGACCTCTTTTTCAACTATAGTCCTAGTCCGAATGTTGTTATTGATAATGAGACGGGACTTGGTCACTTGTGGGGAATGTTATCAGACCATGCGTTATATGGTAGGCGATGGTTGATATGGGTAATGAGAAGATTAGTCGAGACCCATCTACCACTATTATCTTAGACCACTAGGTTGATTCGACGACATGTTATGTGTATGCCTCTTGCTGTATATGCAGGAGGTATGGGTCATAACTTGATGCATTTAGTTTAGGGCTGAGCGTCCTGTCTTTCCCCTTGGAGTGGAGCATGTGTTTGTATATCTTCCTTCTTCTAAGGAGAGATCTATATAAGCAGGTTTTCTTGATTTCTTTAGGCCAAGAGGGCCAATTGTTTTTTAGGTTTTAGTGATCTATTTCCTCAGGCCAAGAGGGCCAGCTAGGTTGTAGTGAAATGTGCTATTTCTTTAGGCCAAGAGGGCCATTTGTCTATTTGGTGCACGTACAGTTAATGGTTTTTTGTTGTAGTGATTGCATCGTACAGGTTAATGGATTTGCTCGAGGGAGCCTTTTCTACGAAGGAGCTTCTTGTGGCCATTCCAGGTGGTTTCGTCCCCTTTTTCAGTCTTTCGCTTTAGCAATTAATGATATATGTGCATGTAAGGGTAGCTTTCTTTTGTTTGTTGGGGACTGGCAATCAAGGCATGAAGTCCCAGGATTAGGCTCTGTATATCTGGGGGAGGTCTGAGTAGTCATTGCCTCCTGTAAGGCACTGTCAGGCATTGTAAGACTTATTTTAGATGGGAGTTCTAGTGACCCTGTTCTACTGACCTGCTAGGCATCCATTCTAGGAGTTCCCATTAGTTGTGAGGTAGTTAGAGAAGCCTACTAAAATAATGATGGAAAGAATCAAAACCCTAAATATCTGAAAGACAATATATGAATATACGGAGGTGTGTAAAAATGGGTTCTAACCCCTATAAAAATAGAAATGGAAAGAAAGAAAAATCCTTGAACTGTTGTTTATCACCTTGCGAAGGCCTGGTAGGTTCTTGGGGATGAATCAGACCTGGGGCCGATGCCTTGTCTTCCTAGGGGTGGCTTCTAGTTGAAAAACAAAGAATAAAAGAAGGTTGGAGCGAAAATAAAAGTGAGTGTTAGACAAAGATTAAGTGTCACCTTGCGCGGGCTTGGTAGGCTCTTGGGTACCAAGACAGGACCTGAGGCCGATGCCTTATTCTCCTTGGGTCACTACGCTCAGCTCCCTCCTTTTTACACGCCCGAATATGGAAAATAAGAAGCTAAAGACCCAATGTGTGCTAAATGAAAATATTTGCTGATTAGGCTATAGGAGTCCTCACCTAGTAGAGAGCTCCTAGTTGAGTTGTCCTCAGTTAGGTAGGTAGTTCAGACCACCACTTAGGATGACCTCTTTGATGGTTCTTTTTAGCTTGACTATGTTGGAGAAATTGGTTAGTGACTAGCTTTCGACTTTCTATCAGATTATGCTAGGCCTACTCCTCGTGGATTTCATGCCTTGGTTTTGACAAGGGGGTAGGGTGAGAGTTGTGTTGTGTATCTATTTTGTATAAGCTTGATGCTCTTTGTGGTTGTGTTTATGTGCAGCTTTATTCGTGGGATTCGAGGGCTGCGTCGCCCTATCCCGTGGTCACCAATGACAAACGACTTTTGATGCCGAGAAGTGCTTTAAAAAAGCCAAAAAATTACACATTTCAGGGAAAAAATAGACTTCGTCAAAGGCGGCAGTGGCAATCAGTACGATTTTAAGCGGTAATGCTTAGAAAAGGCTTAAAAGACCCACTTAACGACAATTGATGAATTTTCATAATTATTTGGCATGTCAGATGAGAGCCTTGAAGATGCTCGGCAGTGGCGGACTTCAAGATGAATGCTCAGAATTTTTCAGATCGTAATTTGGACACCGGACGCGGAAGAGGGAGTGCTTGGGAGGCCAAGGTCCAAAGGAAGTGTGAATGGGCTTAAGGGGGGTAGTAAGGGGGTGTGACCTTTGGGGCCACCCCCCCAAAATTTTCGTGTGAAGGGGGGGGCGTTTTTTTAGCCGTCTGTAGGGAGATAGTGCCATATCCACATTTTGATGATGAGGGGGGTCGGAGAGCCTGAAAGCAACCTCCCTAACTGATATGATGCATAATCTTCTTCCTATCTTTGCTCTCCATCACTCCAGTCCACTCCTTGAATGGCTACCCGATTGTGGAGATCAGATTTTAGTCTTTCTCTCTCCTCCCTCTCTCTCCTGCAAGGGGTAGTTCTTGTGTGTGAAGAAGAATGAAGCTTGGTTGATGAATGCTCGTCCGGCATGGTACCAGATTTCTTCCAAACCGAAGGTGGGCTGAAGATGGCAGTGTGGAGGCAGGCTGAGCATCAAATGAGCCCTAGTTTGTAGACATGCAACAAGTTTCAAAACCCAAAACAATAAAAAATACATGGTAGTGACATTTTTACAAAGAAAATGGCTCTTTTTTCGCATTTGATGAGGTTAGCAATGTTCATATGGGCTGAAAATTGATGGACATGTTGTTTGCTATTGATTTTAGTATTCATAATAAAAAACTTAGAAAATATACACTTAAAGTGTGGAAAGTAAATGGAAAAAACCCGAAAAGCATGGTTTTTGGAGTAAAAAATGGGGTTTTTTGGCTTAAAATTGGAAAGTTTAAGGACTCAAGATCCACAGCTCTGAAATAATGCTAATTTTCTTCCATTTTTATTAACAATAAATAAGGAAAAATGAGGAAAAATGCTCTTTAAAAGGGGGAAAAATAGGGATTGGACGAGGAAAATTATGAAAAATTATGGATGTGTTAGTGAGTGTATAATGAGGATAAAGCATGAGGGTTTGCCTCATGTTATCCCCATTTATATGTTTTTGTGAGTATTTACTACTTATTTTGTGCGAAATACACATGAAATTACCCTTTTACCTATCACCGTAAGTAACACTTTAAACGGTAGGGAGAGAGGGGAGTTTGAGCGTTGAAATATGATATAAAATATGATGTATTTGTTGCATTATTCATACAGGATGACACTAAGTTAAATAAAAGGAAGTATAGCACGAGTGTAAGGCTCGTTGTCTTCTCTCATCGTAGTAATTATGTGTTAGTGTATGGAAACATGAAAAGGATGGATTTGCACAATGCACCAGACTGTTTTTCAATTGTTTGAGCACTTAATCATATACACATTTGCATCAAGCATCATTAAATGGTTTTAATTACAAGCTCCTGGATGCATAGCACTTGGTTTCTTTAGGACTTGACCCATGTAGAGAGAGTGAGCAACCCGACTGTAGGTCTAGACGATGGGAAAAAGGGGATGGATAAGTGAGGATAAGTGCATTCTTGGAACGATAAATATATTGGCACTAAGAGGGGAGTTTGTTTTGAATGTGTCTATGTGTGAAAGCAGCGCATTGAGGGGCCAATCCCTAAGATGTAGGAGAGTTGAAGTGGGGCCACATCAATTAGCCGATGGGGTGCCCTTGTGTGTGTAATATATGGTTGATTGTACTGATAAATGTGTAATCTCCCTCTGAGGAGACGGAGAAAGGGAACATCCGTTGGATTATAGACTATAAATGCGCAGTGATTAGTGTTTAGGATAGTGTATCCCTCGAGAGACGCTGCTGGCCTGCGAGGTCGTGAGGGGGGGTTGTCTGTTGAGGGCATGAGGTATGGCTAGTGCCTTAGCTAGTGCCGGCCCATTTTAGGTCCCATCACTTACTTCAATGCTCAATTTGAGTCATGCAAGTACTCAAGGCTCATATCTATCGATCTGGGTAATGGAACCAAAATGATGGGAGACCACACTCGACCACCAAGACCCATGGACGACTTATTCTTTCAAGCATTTCAAGCCAAGCACTAATCGCTACATCTCACATAGTCAACACGCTATCCCTCTCTACAAGTGTAGTGAGCTTACCTCAATGCCTGATTGAGTATGCTCCTCCCTTGTGCACACCAATAGCTCCACGATTTGTGAAGCGAGCTCAAGAATCCTCAAGTCTCCACCTCCAAGCTCCATCCTCCATAGCCATGCGTGAGACAAGAGAAGAGAAGAGAAGAGAAGAAGAAGAGAGATGATGGAGAGATTCTTCTCCAAGATCCCTCACCCTCACACACTCACTCCCTCACACTCTCACACTCCCTTTGTCAAGCACACACAAGCAAGCAAGAAGAGAGAAGAAGGGAAGAAGAATTTTCTACTTTAGCTGCACACCAAATAATGAGCTTCTCATTTACTTTTTGAGTTTATTATTGTCCTCCTATCTTTTTTACTATTGTTCTAGGCCCTCTTTCCTAGTGTCCTCCTATCTTCCTAGCTTCCTTTCTACCACCCGTCTACCCTTACAATTTACATAGGAGGGAGCATGGCACTCTTTTACAATAGTTTTATGGGAATCTTGCATTTAGAAATGAGCTTTTGCCTTTGACTTAGCTTTTGAGGCTACCCTTGCGCTTTTGGTTGTTTTCCTTCTTGCTTCTTCCTCTATGTTTGCATTTCGTGGACTTCTTTTTCTTCGTCTTGAACTGAGGTTAACATGCTCATCTTGGGCATAAGTTCCTTAAGGGAATGAAAATGCTTAGTGCTTTTTGCAATATCTTCCGCATTTTGACTACTCGCATTTTGAGTCATGCAATCATTGTTTATATGGCAGGCAAACTAGAAATTTGCATATAAAGCCTAGTATTCCATGCATGAGTGAGCCTTTAGCTCTTGTGCATTTAGATATATGTGGAACCATGCTTTGTCGGTCATTGGGCAATGCAAAGTGCTTTGTCACATTTATTGATGATTATTCACGTAAGGTTTGGTCTTATCCCATAAAGCAAAAATCTAATGACTTGGACATCTTTCAGCACATTGGCTTGGTCTCGTAGAGAATCAATTTGGGCATAGGCTAAAATGCCTAAGGACATATAATGGGGGTGAGTACATCTCACGTACCTTTGAGCAGTTTTGTAGCAAGTGGGGTATTAAGCATCAATTGACTTCCCCTTACATCCCCCCCAAAATGATATGGATGAGCGCATGAATAGGACTATCTAGGAGAGGATCCGTAGTAGTATGCTTAGCCAAGAAGGCTTACCACAACATTTTTTGGCTAAGGCAATCTCTATTGTTGTGCATCTCATTAACAGATCACCTTACAATGGTATTGACTTCTAGGTTGCATAGGATGTATGGACAAGAAAGCCTCCCTCATATGCTCATTTGCATGTCTTTGGATGTGAATCCTTCTACCTTGTGCCCAAGGACTAATGGAATTGGGTAGATCCAAAAAAGTGTAAAATGCATTTTCCTTGGCTATGGAGGTGCAGGTGAGATGGGTTACCTTCATTGGGATCCGCAAGCACGCGGAAAGTCATATGCAATTATGATGTAGTCCTCCATGAAGACAAGATGCATAGGCAGCCTGAGAAAGTGGTTGAGATATGCACGGTTATCTCTGAGGAGGTTCCCATTTCCCGCACAACCAGCTAGACAGCCTATACTAGTAGCCAATGCTCATGGTCGAGATGTTAGACAAGATGTTGGATAAGCATGACAATCTTTGCCTTAAGGTGTTCTACTATAGATAGATGACCTCCTGACTATTATACGCCCTCCATGGATTATGTCTTGGTTACATATGCAAGAAAGCCTCTCACTTATGATGAGGCTATGCGTAGGGGTGATTTTCACTCCTGGGAGAAGGCTATGCAGTTTGAGATTGACTCATTGCATAAGAATCATATGTGGGACCTAGTTTCCTTGCCTATTAGCAAGAAGGCCATGTCTTGCAAGTGGGTGTACAAGTTGAAAAGTACCCTCTAGCCACCCCAAGCCGCCATATAATAAGGACTGGTTATAACTCTTGAGTACATGATTCATCTATGAAATTGAGCACACATATTGGGCATCATCTATTGTGATTATACTAAAAACGAATGGTAAGATTAGAGTGTGTGTAAACTATAAAAAGAATGGTAAGATTAGAATGTGTGTAAACCAAAAAAGTTCAATGTAGTGACCAAGGGAGATAACTATCCATTGCCATACACTAAGCACATGCTTAAGAGAGTGGTAGGGAAGGAGACATATGGCTCCCTAGATGGGTTTTCAGGCTATAGTCAAGTGCAAGTCCACCTTGATGATAGACACAAAATAATATTTGTCACCTGAATGGGAGTGTTTGCTTTCATAGTCATGCCATTTGGGCTAACTAATGCCCCAACCACCTTCCCACGCCTCACATATGTAATCTTCAAAGATATGCTGAGGAAATGGTTAGAAGTATTTGTTGATGACCTGTCTTTTCACACCAATTGGAAAAATGTCTAAAAAAACTCCACATAGTCTTTGAATGGTGTAGGTAGTAAAATCTATTTTCGAACCATTTGAAGTGCCATTTTTGGGTAAAGCACTCTCCTATCTTAGGGAATGTTGTGCCAAGGAATGGAATTGCCACAAACTTCTCAAAAGTGTGTTGAGAGTTTGCCAATCACATCCATTTGTATACCTCTTTGTATGGATCTATAAGGCAAGAGACATGTAACCAATCCTAAATCCCATGTGCACAATGAGGCAGAATGCTACTATCCAACTACTATAAAGCATTGTACTTGACTATCACTTTCAATGAATTGAATGAAATATATCATGATGCTTTCTTCTTTCAGTTAGTGTCATTGTCATTGTCGATCTCTTACACAAGATTGTGTTTATGAGTCCAAGCTTCCATCTTGGAACCTAATTTACTTGTCTAATAGTCAGTCCATTGTCTATGTCATCACGAGTCTTGTATTCATCTTCCAACCCCCATAGTGCTTGACATGCTCTAGATCTATATTTCTAATGTGATATTAGAGCTCAAATGATCATGTCTTAGCTCTAATCTACTCTTGCAATCTCTCTTTACCTCTGGTCAATTCATTGTTAGCTCATGGTTTCATTTCTCACCTCCATCTCCACTTTAACTTCTTGTCTACCATAACTAGACTAGACCAGTCATACCTACCTCACTTGGAGTAGTTGGATCTCCTCAATAAACCAAAATATTTTCATGATTCCTTCTGGCAATATCTTTCTCTACTCATCACTCTTCTCTGTGTTATGTAAAACCCTGACCTTGGTGCCTCCCCAGATCAGCATTGTGTTTTTCCCAGGTCATTGCCAGTTTTTCACATGTTCATGTCGTACTACTCCTGTAATCTCCATGTAGCACAAGATAATAGCCCATAGATAAGATAAAGCCTATGAACCTCTCTAGGGCCATTGGGTAGCCTCATAGCCACAATGACTGCTACTTTCTCAGGATCAATGGCAATACTAGTTGCACTCACAGCATGGGCCTGATAGCAAACCATAGGATACCCCAAATACACACTTGCAAGGATTTAATTCTATAAATTACTCATAGCGATGCTCAAAGTACTTACAAAGAACATTGACCTATCTATCATGGATCGTGGTAGCCCCCAAATCATCTATAAAGCCCTTAAGCTATTCAAGGGAGATATTGACAAATGTCTTGTTGATCGTCTAGGACCCAAGAGCATTATACAATCCAAAAGCCATAACATGGTATGCAAATGTACCAAAGATTGTAATGAATGTCGTTTTCAACTTTTCTTTCTTGGATATGGCTATATGGTTGTAACCCACAAAAAAATCCATAAAGAAGTATATCTCTTACCCTGCCAACTAATCTAAAATATGATTGCTAAAGGGCAAAGGTTAATAGTCCTTTACTATCTGCTTATTAAGTTCCTTAAAATTCACACATAGATGGATTTGATTATTCTTCTACTTCCTAATCACAATTGATGAGCACCATTCAGTGTGTTCAATGGGAGATATTAGACCTACCTTCCTCAAATGCATCAATTCCTCAAAAAGAGACTCTCTTAGCTCAAAAAGCATGCATATAACCTTTGGCTTATGATTACAGGCTTGCTACCTTCTTTCAACGAGATCCTATGTACAATAACAGTAGGGAGAATCCCCTTCAATTCATTATAGATCCATGCAAATTCATCTCTAAATTCCTATATAAGTCACACATAGTCTATGTGCTCATCATCTAATACTATGATACTGAGCTTGATTGAGTGTAGATCATTTAGGAGTTCCAAGATCCAACTCTATCACATTGGTATCACAAATATGATATTTCACCCCAATCGGCTCGTTCAAGCACACTTACTATACTTCTTCCATTGTGGAATCCTTGTCAAAATCACTAGAGCTTGAAATTCCATTGGCAGAAGTTCCCTCAAATACCTCCCATTCCATAACAAGAGATAGTCCCCTTCATTCAATGGGCATTTAGGATACGCATCCAAGATCATTCTCTTCAATCCATGCCCAAAAGTTTACTGACCAACTAGGATATCCAACAAGCTATTTGAATGTAAGATCCAAGGCCATCCAAGCAATAGATGGTAGCTTGGCCTCCCAATGAATCAAATAACACGGAAGTCAAGGATACACTCAATATATGATACGAGATCATATGCACTTGAGACACCATTTTTTATGGTTGTCTCAAACTATCATTACTTTTTCTTAGGATAGTGATGACATCCTTTTGGATGGGTAGACCTAGTCTTTCCAATAAATCCATACTCATAATGTTCAAGGAAGAGCTCAGCTCTACCACTACACTTTCTATCAAAATGCCATCCACATATGGTTTATACTCCATAGGGCAGTGTTTCTCCACATGATTCCACCACTCACTACCCACTCAATTGACACTAGCATGCTCTATAACATAACATGTTCCTAGAATCTTCTTAAATTCCTTACAAATATTAGGTGACAATTTGATTAGTTGTAGTAAATTCACATTTGGTTTTATGTCGCATAATGCATTCGCTAAATCAAACTCCAAAGTTTTCTACTACTTTCTTCTTTTTTCACACCATCTGCTCTTTTGACTTACTTATGGTCTTAACAACCTCCTGCTTTCACTTTGCATTTAGTTTTAATCATGGGCTCCTCCGAAATACCTCATGTTAAAAGAGGGCCCATCTAGGTGTTAGTGTCTATGACCTTCTTGTCAACCATGCTAGGCTTTGGGTTAGCTTTACTTGTACAAAGGTCATTCTTTTGGTCCTCCATTTTTTACCTATGTAAGTACTCTTAACACTATTAGAAGCTGCATCCTCATTAATTGGAAGTGTCTCAGCTAGCCTAATCCCAGTGGGCATCTTCTCTAGGATTGCTTTTCCTCTTTGTAAGATCTACTTAGGGACCTCCCTTGAATATTCCCATTATTTTCCCAATGATTTATAGGACTAAGTGGTTGAATACCTTGCTAGAGAGAATTGATCCTACTCCAACATGTATTGGCCGTATGGCATGACTTCCCACATATGTCACACTTATCATGAGAATAGTTCCTTGGGAGGTTCTAACCACCACACCACTTGCAACTAAATTTTGATGGACTCATATCATCAGGCTTCCTAGTACCCATCAAGTTTTGTTATGCTTCAAGAAATTAACATCCATAGCGATCTATCAGTATTGTTCCATGATCATATTTGTATAATGCTTCATCATATCCTTGACTTCCTCTATAATATTGGATGTAGAGGATTCATATCCAAAGGCCTCAGGAGCCACCCCGCACTAGGTTTCATGATTTGTAAAGGGGATGCTACTTGTATAAACCCTTGGTAAGAGCTGATTTTAAGGCATATTTAAAGTACAATAGTAGCCCAAGAACCGTAAAAGTGGCTTTTTTGTGGAAAAATCACAGATCAAGGAGTTGGAGTTTTCCTAGGTGCATTTCAACACCACGAATCCAATGCAAGCATTTGTTCATCGATCGAAGTTCGGTTAACCCCCCATTTATGGGCCAAAAGGTTTGGTGTTATGAAGCAAATACCTAATCCAGAAGCCGAAAAGCAAGTGACAGAGTCCAAGGTAATAGTTTTTAATGCCAGCAAGCCACTTGTCCAATTGAATCATGAATCCAATGTCATTTGCCCCTCTGTTTGGCCCAAAAAAACCACTTCTCTTTGCTAGAGAATAAGTAGGCCAGTGAAATAGAGTGGCAAGAACTCCACTGACTGAGAGAATAAAGTGAAAGATGAAGCTTTAGGAAGTTAGCTATGGTTGCCTGTGATTAGGGTTACTGGATCCAACTGGTTTTTCAGCTATTATAGCATCTACATACAATTATATGATCAAAGATTTGATGGGGAGATAGCTTACATAGTAAGCTTCTAAAGCCCTATGATTCTTAGCAACATTGTAGGGCACATGGGCAGCGTGCAATATACGAGTAACATACGAATGAGATAGAGGCACAGACAGGCCAGCGGGCTGAAGAAAATGCAATGGTGGAGCAACAAGAGGCTAATGTCATCATGTGACGTAATAGGTAGCTACACCTAGAGTTGAGGAAGATTTGCCCAAAAAGAAGCACGAGCTCAAATGGCTTGGAGAGAGAGATTCAAGTCCTCCACTGAAGGTGCGTAGCTATGGAGGTAGGTGAGAGATTCATGGGAAATTGAAGGGAGCCAAAATTTCAAACTGAAGTGACCCAATCAGTGGCCTAATGACTCATTACCTTGAAAAACCACTTTGATACCATGTTAAAATATTGAGGACGCATGCTAAGGAGGATCACTGATGAGCAAAAAGACAATCATAATGAGACATAAGAATTGAAAAAGAAGAAAAATTGATATTATCTGAGCATAATGTAAGTACAACTGATGAGAATGACTGATAGATTGAGTGTGGGGATGAGTGCCTTTTATAGGCTTATAGTAGGTGGTATTGGTAGGTGAGGAAAGGTGGAAAGTGATTATGGTATTCACCAACTGTGGTTTTAATAAACCATCAATACATGACCTAGTCTAAGGCTTTATTTGCAATGTTTTTCTTTGCCTTGTTTGTTCCTTAGAAAGAGGATATGGTGGATGTGATTGCACATTTCTCAACAATTTATATGTTAAAGTGCATATTTAGAGCTTGTTTCTATAGAAAATTATCATGAAATCTCCCTACACATGTGTAAGCAAGTAAAATATAAATGGTGGAGGGTGTATAACTACAATGGAAAGATATTTGATTAAGTTACTGATTCTTTGCATATCTTAGCATATAGGCCATAGTTTATATAAGTTTTAAGGGGTTCAATAGTAGCAGGGTTAGCTCGATACTATTCCTTAGCAACACTGCACCACATTAGTAGAAAGAAATCATGAAAAGATTATTTGTGTACTTCACATTGGATAGTTTCTAGTTAAATTTTCTAAGAATAGAGTATCATACATTTTGCAAATGCAATCTAAATATGGTATCGAAATATAAATTTCTCAATGCATTACAATTGCATACCTAGGTGATGACCAACATTGAGAGTGTATGATCCCTTTTACTATAGGATAGTATGATATCTTGGGGAACTCATTAAGAAAGGAATATATACAATCTCCTGGATCATTACGTTTATATAATGAGAGGAATCTATTATACTTGTGTTTTCTACTGGAGATGGTGTATCTTGGGGAAATCCCCGAGGTGTAGGGGAGCCGTAGGAGCCACAACACTCTATTGAGGGGAGCTCTTCATGTATGTGAATCAAGGTGTTGATCACTTGTATGTATGGATACTCCCTTTGTTGGAGTTGGGATGGGAAAAATAATTGGACTACAAATTGATACAAACACATGATTTAATTAGAGCATTGTGTAGCCTCCTCCAGACTCTCTTGGCCACAAGACCATGAGGATGGTTTGGTAAGTAGCATAGGAGGCCTAGCTAAAGCCTTAGAGCCAATGTTAGGCCCATTTTAGGTCATCCCAACAAAGCTGAAAAGAGATCTTATTTGAATAAATTCTAATTTCATTGTATATCATGGCATATAGATTTCGGTTTGTTTAAGTTTTAAGAGGAATAGTAGCATGGGTTAGCCCAGCACTCTATCCTTTTTCAACCTAGCATAACATTAGAGAAATGGAATCATGAAAAGATTGGTTTTTCATGACACATGAATAATTTAGAGTTGAAATTGTTTGAGCACAATGAGTCATACATGTTGCATTTGCATTTGAATATGGTATCAAAAGGGAAACTCATGGATGCATAGTACTTGTATACCGAATTGTGTCCTATGCTGAAGGTCCGAGATTCCTTTGTTGTAGGGTAGGGTATTACGGTGATCTTTGGGGAGACGTTATGTGAGGTCAAAATATTCCTGGATCATTATATGTATCATGAGAGGATTTTATCATGTTTGTTCTTTACGTTTGAGACGGCACATTTTGGGGCCAATCCTTGGGGTGTAGGAGAGTTGTAGGAGCCACAGTGTGATCAGTTGGGGGTGCTCTATTTGTGTGTATTATGAGGTTTTAGTCAGCTTTATGTATGGGATAATCCCTTTGCTTGGTGGGCAGTACATTGGACTACAGTTTGAAACTCATGTTTACAAATGCATTTGATAGATAGATTATTTCACATTATCCATATGCTCATGGGTTGCCACAAGGCCATGGGGGTTGTTTGGAGAGTATAAGAGCCCAGCTGGACCCTTAGAGACATTTTTGGGCCCATTTTAGATCCCGACAAGTGGTGCGTTTGTTGAGAGCTACCAATAAGTGGCTGTTTTCGAACCTTGGCTATTAGAGACCCAATTAGTTTGTGTATGCCAAAAAGTGCGAAGATAGATCCAATATATTCTTGTAGAAAGCATCAAGCTGAGATTCAACGACAAGAACGAGCTAAAAGATCTAAACAGAGAATATAGATAATTAGGAGGTATTCTCCTAAGCATAGTTCTCCAATATTACTAAGAGTGAGAGGTCTTATTCACCCAATTAATATCCTAGTTAGTCTGTCAGAGGAAGGAGGAAGCTCTAGCATTTCCTTTCCCCAAAAATTTAATCTACTTTGAGTGGGAGTGTTGCCCCTTTGGTGTACAAACCCCTAGAGAAAACTCAATTGTCATGATGGCACAACCAATTTGGATACATATGGGAATAGTGGATTTGCCAATGCTTGGTTTTTTCCTACCCATTTTTAATAGGTTAATAGAGGAGGATGAGGAACTCCATATATTTATGAGTTCCAAAAGTTAATGTTTAATTGTTGAATTCAAGACAAAGAACATCTTATGATGTTCTTCAATATGACTTTGACAGGAAGACCCGTGATGTGCTATCATGGCTTGGAAGTCGGAACCATAACTATAATAGATTTATTTAGTGTGACCTAAAGAGAGTCTTCCCCTAAGAGAGGTGGTCAATATTGGCTGTGTGTTTTGAATGTGACATGTCAAGAGCCTCATGAGAATGCTCAAGCTTATGCTAAGAAATTGAAGGAGGTGTTTCACAAATTGCAAGCCTCTATTCCCATTCCACCTACTACTCAACTATGGTATTTCTTGGTAGGAATGAAATGGGCCGCCTTAGTGAGTTTTCCCACTACCACATAAATGCTATTCCAACCCTTTTTGGTAATACGTAGACTAGTAATGAACCATTTTCCTTTTGGAGGAATAGGCAACATCTACAATAAACCACCTCGCTTATGGGTACTATCCTTATTCTATTTTGATGACAAGGCATACACTTCATGACATAGTCCTTAACATCTTTCCACAATTCTTTCCAATGAAAGCTCTTGCCAATTTTATCATAGGTCTTAAATACCCCAAAGTCTCAAGCTATGGGTGAAGAATATAACTCCTCAAATTTCACTCTCAAAGAAGAAGTAGAGAAAATAACAATCTTCCCATTAAGCCAAATGAGACTATTTTTAAGTAGATAATGTGAGTTTTCCTCTATAAGATGCTACAATTTTTGAAGTACATGGCTGATCTCATCATCCAAAAGATAACCTTGTATAACTCCTTAATCCAGTCACCATGTGTTAACCATCAAACAAACAAGGTGGAAAACCTAGAAAATCTAAAGCAGAAGATAAAGCCAAGGCAAAAGTGGAATGGAGAACGAAGGCACATCAAGAAAAATCAGGAAACACAATAAGTGTGAAGAAGTCCCAAAGCAAGGAGAGGCGCTTAAGAAAAAAGCACAATTCAATACTTTTGCAAAAGAGCGCGTCACATGATGGTTTATTTGAAGAGCACTGGGTGCAAATTGTAAAGGTAGATGGGTGGTAGAAAGGAAGCTAGGAAGATAGGAGGACAATGGGAAAAAGGGCCAAAAAGGGGATAAGAGGATGCCTGCTAAAAGGGATTTAGAGCTTTGTATATCAAGTTCAAAAAGTGAATGAGAGCTCATTCTTTGGTGTGTGGCAAAGTAGACTCTTCTTTTTCTCTCCTTCTTCTTTTCTCATCTCTTCTCTTGTCTCTTGTGCATGGCTATGAAGGATGGATCTTGGAGGAGGAGGCTCGAGGATGCTTGAGCTCACATCACAAATCATGGAACTATCAGAGTGCTTGAGAGAGGAAGCAACTCAATTGGGCATCAAGGTAAAGCTCACTACACTCATAGAGAGGGATAGCGCGTTGACTATTAGTGCTCACTTGAAACACTTGAACAATAAGCAGCCTGTGGGTCTTGGCAGTTGAGCTTGTGATTGCTTCTACATTTTGGTTCTGTTCTAGACAAATGGATTCAAGCTTGAGCACTTGCGTGCTTCGAATCAAGCATCAAAGTAAGGGTTTCATTCCCAAACCGAAGCTTGAGATAGATAGGAGGTTTTGGGTCTTTAATCCATGCTACAAGTAAATATGTTTTATCTTTGATGGTTAGTTTTAATAGAAGAAATTAGTTTAGTACCTTGCTTTTGATTCTTGTCACATTTGGAGTAAGTTAAGGTTAGGAAATCAGTTGGAAAAGTATAGGATTTACTGCTGTAAAATAGGCCAAACAAGGCACAGATCTGTGAAAAACGAGAGGAAGGAGAGTTGAAGGGGGTTGAGACCGACAAGCGAGGGGGCAGGAGTGGCAAGAATTTTGTAAAGGAGGGGTATAATAGCCAAGAGACCAAGGGGAGAGCTCATTTGAACCCCTGGTTGCTTGAGAGGGAGACACAGTGAGAGAGAGCTTCATTGCATGGAGCTGCTTCAATCTCATCACCAACGAGTTCATTGCCCACTACAGGTATTCACACACCTTCTCCTACATGTGTAGAGAGGATTTGGAGGTGCTCAAACTGTCCAAAGGCTTCAATCACTTGGCATAGCGAATTCTGTACAAGTTTGATGAAGCATGTGCCATGTTTGGTCCCATCCGAGTGACGACAATTCTGGGCTGAGTGCCAGAATCGGTCCACCTTGTATTCGGCCACTCGACCAAAAGCATTCAAACAAACCACTCAGCCCTCGACCATTCGGCCATTTGGCCCACTTGACTTGGACACTTGCCACTTAGCCTGCCGTTTGAGAGTCAACCATTCAGATAAACTTGATATTCGGCCCTTGGCCCTAACCACTCAGCCCGACCCCACTTGGAGAAGTTGAGTTTCGACCAATCTTACCCGGACGCACGAAAATTCAGCCCTTGGCCCTTTCCACTCATCCCTTGAACTAGTGCATTTGGCCCATTACCATTTGGCCACTTGGCCCTTGGACAACTTCGTTCAGACTGGCCGAATTTGACAATCAGACCAATTACATTCGACCCTCGGCCATTCGAATGGGCAGAATTGAACGTTCGGTCCCTGCAACTTAGACCTATTGGACCGAGTCTGATTTTTTATAATTTTTTGAACATTGGATCAGACCACCTACCTAGGTACCATGGCTATCCGAACATCCAAAGACCATACAGATGCTAGAGAAGTCTTTCTAGCACAAGAAGCAAGGGGATCAATAAGACTCAAGCATAGAGCCAACACTAGCCAATCATCTAGTGATTATGCCTAATAGTAGTATAGAGTGGAGTCTCAGAGCATTACCGAATCATGACTGGGCAGAAAGACTAGCAACGAACCCTACAAATCAGCAAGGATGGCCAAAAACTGGACATACAAGCCTATCAAGCTAGACCCATGACAAGAGCAATAAAGTCATTTAGGCACTTGTCTTCTCACTCACTTTGAATTCCAGCCCACAAAGCACGATGGAGAAAAGCTAAAAGCCTAATTTTGCATAGTGCATAGAAAAGAGCATACACATGCACACACGCATAAAGTGAGGGTAAATTGAGGACTGGTTGTAAGTAACAAGGAATACACCTAGAGTTAAACACTCAAAGGAACCCACCAATAATAGAAGACCCAAGGACATAGAAGGGAGATCGAATCCCCAAGAGTAGGACCAAGCAAAGGACACAGCCTAAAATCCGAATGCAAAAAGGGCAAGCAATATTGCGGAAGTGGAACTACCCAGCCTTATCAACTTGATCAACAACTTAGCAGAACAAAAAGTCCTTGACATGGAAGGAGGTAGCTCAGGTCGTAGAAGCGATGAGGAGCTTAACTTGGGAGACTTTTCTTAGGTTGTTCAGTAGTTAGTGAACCGATACAATGCTTAAACCTGGCTAGAACACCACGATAGATTAGCAGAGGACATCATAGCAGACCTAGAGGAAAGGAAGCTAGTCCGTAGGGATCTGCAAGGCCTAGCCGCATACAATCAAGATCATCAAACTAGGAACTTACGCGAGAGTTTAGAAATGCAAGAGATCTCTAGAGTGCTAGCCCTAACAGGTAGGAATCGGTTAGAGAGTGAGAGAGTGCTAGAAGAAGATCCCACACTGAGTGAGCTCCTAACAAAGTGGCTACTAGATAACATGAATGTAGAACGAAGCGTTGTAGCATTGGCAACATCACTACTGACAGGGTTAGGAGTCAACCAAGTCTCTAAGAGCCAATAAAAAATCCATGTGGTAGCAAAACAGCTAGACAAACACAAAGCTACCGACGACCCATACAGGTTCTAGAGCAATTCGAGTAGGTCTGTGAGGCCAACGGCCTCATTGATCCTACTTAGTGCTCCCAATCCTTGGGGCTATGCTTAGGCGACAAGGGGGGTCGGAGACCTGGTACATTAGTCTAGACACTGTAGAGCGTGCCGATTTCAATGGCTTGAAAAATCTCTTCATTAAGAGATTTTTCGAACTTGGATACTCCGATAATCTGCTAGTGTGACTTATGAGAGAGGATATTCGAGATTACGTGACCCACGTGAGGAGCCTCTTCAAGAGAATCCCCATGGGTGAGAGATCGAAAGGGTGGTATCCACTGTATTCATCAAGGAAATACAAAGCAAGGAGCTCTACAAAACCTTGGCTAGCAACTCAAGCTTGTAGAAAGATGCACTGGCAAGGGACTTTGAAGAAGCTATTAGAGTGGATAACCAGCTCAAGGAAAGAATCTCTAGATGCTCAAATCAAGAAGAGTCCAATGCCAGGAGCTCTGAGAGAGACTTAGCACATCGAGTGAGAGAGCAAACTCAAGCACTCAAGACAAAGGGAAGGGCAATGAGTCGGGACAAGAGCTAACTAAGATTAGGATGGGCATAGCCAAGCTACAGGAGATGATGGGACGGCCAACACACCCACACATCCAATGTGTGCATTGAGTGGAAACCACTTGCTAGCTGAGTGCCAGGACCCTAGGTCACAACCTTGTGTTAATTGTGATATGTTCGGCCATGATACCATGCATTGTCGATTAGCTCAAAGAGGCTCCCCTACCCATAGCCTTACGGTCAACCCCACCTTACGAACAAGCTACCAAACTTCTTTGGAAGGGAGCCCCATTGGCTCTTCCGATACCAAATGATGCCAAATCAACCATCCCTAGGATGCAATAAATCCTACGGGCATCCCTAGACCGCCTAGACCCTATGTGACCCATCCACCAAGCAACACCCTAGTCCACTATGTGGACGAGCCTAGCAATGATGAGCCTTATGTAAACATGTATGTATCATACAATGAGGAGGGCAATGCTATCCTCATGAACTATCGACTAGTACTGGTGATGGCGTTACGTAGAGGGAGAGGCACATGCCTAGGAGGGCAAGCCCAAGAACCAATTGTATGTTGGACTTGCAGGCACCCAATGACATATTTCTTTGTGTTGCCCCGAGAGAGAACAAGTGAATAGAGATAAGGCTGATCTAAGATGCATTGAGTGTGGAATCACTCATCTCTTTTTCGATTTCCCTAGGTGGAGACCATCCTCTAGTTTAGCAAACGAGCCATCGGTTCCATTGGGGTTGTTCGGTGTCGAGACACTCGACAGGGAGGCCACACCTATCCCGTTACATGTCATGACCCATGTGCAAACGAAGCAGGCTGGCATATCATTACCAGGGCCTAGCAACCTTGACGCAACCTCAGTTGGAAAAAGGAGTCAGAGACGAAGGAAGAAGAGACCAAATGCTAAGATCACTCTCAAAATTGAAAGGGCCACAACTTTGTCGGTTGGAGGGAAAATCAATGATGCAGAAGAAGAGACGTTGGTGCCTCTCAGATAGTTAAAAAGGAAAGTGCTAAGATTTTAGTGCCTAAAGGATGATGAGCCCATACTGGAGGACAAAATCAATGGTCTCCCAAGCATAGGCACCCCAATCTCTCTCCCACAACCAAAACCAAGAGAGACGAGGGAACCACAAGCTGGGCGGCTTGGAAAAAGTCTAACTACCCCAAGTTGGCAAACTAATCGGGGCCATTGGCCAAGAACCACAGACCTAAAAGAGAGGTGAGTGACTAGCAACCTCCTCAATACAGTGGTTACTACTCTGGTAACTCTGAGCTTAGGCGAGCTACTTAGGCAACACCCAACACTATGGCAGGAGCTTAAGCAGTGGGTCGAATAACGAAATGAGCCAGTTGCCACAGATTTACCTAAACATGATGCAGAAACTCAAACACCGAGTTTGATACTGCACTCCATGCCCAAATCCCTACACATCAATGCCTTTTGGGAAAGCACAGAAATGCATCCGATCCTACCAGTCTTAGCACTAGGGGACGTCACCAAACACAAGAGTAGGGAGTGTGCTACTAAGTCATGCAGTATTCCAAACTTGGGGCAACCCACCGGTCAAGACTACTAGATTTAACGTCACATTGGAAAATGGAATGAAGGTGAAGCTATTTGGAGTGTTGAAAAATTGGCCAGTGAAGATCGCAGGGATTCAGTTCTCTATGGACTTCATAGTCATAAAGGGAGTAGACTACGATATCCTACTAGGCCGACCGGATGCATAACGCGAGAGTCATAAAAGACTGAGGCAACAATCTCATCTTCTTAGGCAATCGAGCACAAGCTATGAGAGTAGAGATGGAAACTTGGAAGACTACACCAGTCGACCTAGACGCCATCTCCACCATGCTAAAGGGCAATGGATAGACTAGGGGATCCGGTTAGCTTAGATAGTGACCCCGAGATACCTCAACCTCCCAAGACTAGATGCACTAAGGGGGACCTACCCATCCACCTACGACACTAACAATTAAAGGAGGAACGGCAGGCACAGAACCAAGAAACTTTGGCGGATGAATAATGAAAACCGTAAGACTTGCAAAAATGATTCAGAAAGTTCAAAAAGGGAGATAGGGTGGTGATCTTACTGCGAGCCAAATGATAGGGCAGGAAAGTGAACCAATCGAGGGACCCGCCAAAGTCAAGGAGGTCAATTTAGCCAGGGAAGGGGAGACCCCACAACTTGTCTTTATAGAAAATGACTTGGCAGAGCAAGATGAAGAAAGTCTTGTTACTCTCCTACGAGATTATATAGACATATTTGCTTGGTCCCTAGAAGAGCTCAAAGGAGTAGACCCAAGAGTGGTGACTCACAATATACCCGTGATGCCTGACACAATGCCTGCCACGCATCAACCGTATCCGATGAATCCAAAGCACGCCCATGCTATCAAGGAAGAAATCAACAAGCTAATGAGAGTAGGATTCATCTAGAAATTGAACACACAGATTCGGTCTTACCTGTAGTCATCGTCCTAAAGAAAAATGGGAAGATTTGAGTGTGTGTCAATTACAAGAAGGTAAACGTAGCTACAAAAATAGATAATTATCCACTGCCATACACCGAGCACATGTTAGAGAGAGTATGTTAAGAAACATGGATCTAGAGCTAGTTAGCTATGGTGAACGCAAATCAAACACACAATACATTATCAAAATAAGAGATTGTAACTCAAGTGAATTAGGTTCCAAGATAGATTAGCTTGGACTCATAAATACAGTCTTGAGTAACTCAAACTGATAGTTCCATTTTTTTTGAAATGAGTGTCAAGTACATGCTTATATAGCTTTTGGGTAGTACCACTTTTCCTCTCTGTGCTTATGGGATTTTGGACATCTCTTCTTAGAGCATTCTGGAGCATACAAATTTTGTCATCTCTCTTATACAAAGCCTCTTCTAGGCATACATCATTTGATTTCTCAACACCCCCCCTCAAATCTTGAGTCTCTACCCTTGTTGGCTTTTGCCCCCCCTTCATGATGACATGGCTCGAGAAACTAACTCTCTAGCAGCCTAGTCAAGTTAAGACTTGAAACTTTACATTTTTGGTAGGGTTTTTACAATATCCACTATGGCATTTTTGGTAGGGTTTTTACAATATCCACTATGGGAACAAATTCCTTAAAACAGTTTGTCATAGTTGTTGATGGTAGTGGAAGTATCTTTTTCTTCTTCTTCATTCATGAATTGATTTTGGTGGTGGTTATTCTGCATCTACTGTGCTCTTTTCTTGTGGAAGCATTCACTGACAATATGGCCAGTTTTACCACAATAATGACATGAACATCATATTGGGGAATATGGGAATTTTCCATAAGTTTGGGACATGTGGTCAAATCTTTGGATTTGTCATACCTTGAACATGATAACTCCAAATGGAGCGTTCTATAGCTCAATAGATTCCATTTTTCAAGCTCTTTCCAATGATAGGTCACATCATATGGTTTTGAGACATTTATAGGCATGTTATCCGGGTGACACTTTTTTAGTATTCAAAAAATGGGAATTGGGAGATCCCAAACTCACTAATATTGTGTTCATATCATCCGACTCCTGTTGTCGGTGTTGAATCCTTGACCTCTTCCCTTGGGTCCAGTAGCTCCTGTAGTGTATAAGAGGTTTTCCCTTGAGCTGATCTCTTTTGCATCTTTGCTTTGAAATTTTCTTTCTCCATCAAGCAGTGAGTGCTCAATATCTTTAAGTGAGAGACTTCAAACATTACTTCGAGTGGACACAAGGTTTTCATATGGATCCTTGTTTACACTTGCAAGTAGTACAGCTATTGCTTCATCTTCATCAATATTCTTCTTAAGAGTTGCAAGCTAGGTTTTTAGGCTCTTGAACTTGTTAATGTGCATGGTCATAGAAGCACTCTCTTTGATATCTAGTTTATAAAACTGCATGAGTAGTTTTACCTTTGAGTTCTTTGCTTGGGTACCAAACATTCTGTCAAGTTCCTCCCAAGAAGTTCTAGCATTTCTAATGCCAAATATATGATGTAACACATCATCACTTAGTCCCCAGGCAATGATGCCTAGTGCCTTGTTATTCATCTTCTTCCATTCTTTGGTTTTGAACTGGTCTTCTTCAACGAACCCATCTTTATCATCTTCCTTCTTGTTATCTCCATCATCTTCAAACAAGTCCCATAAGTCGTTCCGCATAAGATGGTACATGGTCTTCTCCTTCCAGGCATGGAAGCCTTCACCATTAAATTTTGCTATATGTTCCACTTCAGTCATCTTAGTAGGAGGTCTTACCACGAGAACTCTCAGGCAATGTCTATCCTTTTACAATAAACTAGAGATTTATAAGGATTTTAATCACTGAAGCATAAACTCACTTTTGAGATCAAGATTATGACTAGAACAATAGGCCTTTTTCAATGCAAATAAATTTCAGTCCAAAATAGTTTAGTGTGAAAAGAGGTTCGATAGAGAGGGTGTGAATAGGTGTGAAAGAGGGTTAAGAAAAAAAGGCCTTTTTGATTTTGTGAACCTTAGGATAAGGTTAAGAACAAATGATGAATTGCAAGCGTCGCTTCTTTGTGGCTCCTGATAGATCTGATGGCATCTTTCGATCTATTTTGATGCCGATTGTGATGAGGGCTTCCCTTTCAGGCTTCAGCAGGCTCCCCAATTAGACTAGCAGTGCGCTCTGCTACACGCCACTCATGGACAGAGCTTTAGATATGGCATCTAGAATCTTAATAAAGAGATCATGCGAGACATGTGTCGTGGTGTTGTAAACCCAAACAAGCTGGTGATAACCTTGAAGAAGGCAGAGAGCGGTGTGGACTAGTCTGCACTCTATTACAAGGAGGATTCGTCAGAATAGGATGCGACTGGATATGATGAGGCTTTGCAACTGAGACTTAACACCTTCTTCTTCTTTCTCTTCTCTGTCAAACCAAAAAACATACCCTTTCCTTTTCCTTCAAAGCAAATCCCTTGCTTGCAATTGAAAGCAAGCCCTCAGCTTGGCCTTAAGTAGGCCCCTCTTCTTCTTCTTCCAAATGACAACTTCTTCTTTCTTGAGCTTCTTTACTTCATACACAACACTGGATATTGGCTTGAAAAATTTGAAATAGAGATAGGTGTGTACAAGGATAAGAACAAGATGAAAAGGGTTTAGACTATGCAAGGAAGAAGGGAATGTTAGGAAGCTATGCTCACTCGCTATCTAGCTTAGCCATGGCTCTGATATACCATGTTAAGAAAAATGGATCTAGAGCTAGTTAGCTATGGTGGACGCAAATCAAACACACGATACATTATCAAAATAAGAGATTGTAACTCAAGTGAATTAGGTTCAAATATAGATTATCTTGGAATCATAAAGACAGTCTTGAGTAGCTCAAACTGATAGTTCCATTTTTTTGAAGTGAGTGTCAAGTACATGCTTATATAGCTTTTGGGTAGTAACACTTTTCCTCTCTGTGCTTATGGGATTTTGGACATCTCTTCCTAGAGCATTTTGGAGCATACAACTTTTATCATCTCTCTTATACAAAGCCTCTTCTAGGCATACATAATTTAATTTCTCAATAGAGTAGTGGCAAAGAGGCCTACAATTTTCTAGATGGCTTCACGAGATACAACTAGGTGCAACTGCATCCTAACGACAGGCATAAAACGGCCACTAAATGGGGAGACTTCGCCTACATCATCTTTGGACTGACTAACGTACCAGCCACTTTCCAATGACTGATGTTTACAATATTCAAAGACATGCTCAGAAAGGAGTTAGAAGTCTTCGTGGATGACTTGTGCATTCACTCTGCTTGGCAAGAACACTTAGACAGGATCCAAGCAGTCTTTGAAGAATGTCGGCTATACCACTTTCCATTGAACCCCTTGAAATGCCAATTCTAGGTGAAGCATGGATGCATCCTAGGACACATAGTGTCAAAGAATGGCATTGCCACAGATTTTTTGAAGATCAAGGTCATTGTCAATCTTCCACCCCTAGCTAATTACAAGGGTGTTCAGTGCTTCTTAGGACACACACCGGGTACTATCAATGCTTTGTGTTAAACTATGCATTGCTTGCTAGAAAGGTGAAATCAAGGAAACATGCCATAAGATCTTGGAAATGAATAGAACTGCTCAAGGGGAAATTCTTTTTGTTTCTTAAAGCATGTTCTTCTTGCCATAAAAGCATGATCAATTCATGTTTATCTTCCAGCAAGAAAATGTCTTAGGAGCACTAATGGCAAACCATGGCTTATGACAAGAGCTGAGGATGTCACAACAAGACTGAGCCCACCACCTACCCTTCATGAAAGAGGAAAGTGCAAAGTACAACCTATCCCTTAAAAATCAAGCATATAATCAACTCAGGTTTAGAAGCATCCACAACATCGAAGGGGTGGTGACAACGAAGAAGCTATTATGAAGATTGTGGATCAATGCAACCTCGTCACGTATATCAAAAAGTTCGGACAAGAGCTTGACCACACTAGGTGTGTGGAATTCCTGAGGACGTATGACCTCGACAAGGAGAGTGGAACAGTGTCCTTGGCAAGTAGGGGAGGAACCAAGCAGGTGCAAGTCCCGCTCAGCAAGACCTTAGTGGAAAAAGCATTGGGATTGGAACCGAAGGTGGAAAAGAGGCACAAAAGAGACATCTATGCCATGCTAGGGATAAGAAGAAAAGTGTCTTAACAAATGATGGCATAAGCATCTAGAACATCCCGACACAAAGATAAGATTGCAAGTAAAAGTGATCCACACCCTTTTCTCCATCCTAAGGTACAATTCGCTCATGCATAAAACTAGTGTGCCCGTGCTAGAGAGCGTGGTGGCTCATTCATTGCACGAAGTGGATTGGAATGGCTATGTTAGGAAAATCATAGACCAATCAGCCAAGACACTTGACCTTGGAAGTAGAATGGTGGGTGGAGAATCCCCATCATCAAGGGAACTAACAGGAAGAAGCCCTTGACCAAGGCCGCATTCATAGGGTATGGAGGAGTTTTGACTGCCCTCATTCGAGAGGCTATAAAAGAGGCACAAGATGGAGAAGAGGGATCAGGTTAAACGCCTAAGAAGTCCCCTCCTCATCATGACAAAGAACCATCAAGTGAGAGGACAATTAGTGAAGCTAAGAGACATGTGTTTGTGGACTATAGCTTGCAATCCCAAGGCTACTGCTTATTATATGATCGCATTAAGTGGGATGTCTACACAAGTTGTGATGTGCAATTGTGGAGATTGCAGCTTTAGAGGGGGTGACAAGCACCCTATACTTGGAGATCCTAGAGATAGCTAGATGCCAAAGAGTGTTCCATTGGAGCCCGTGCCTATTGGGGATGCTTATTCTTGAGATGAGGATTCTACTTTACCATTAGCACACCCACTTGAGCCACTGCCGATGGATGTTTCAAATACTTCAAAGTTCAACAGATGGAGAGCCACAAGGAGAGATTTGACTTCCTCCTCATTGGGCCCATGATACACTCCGAGATGTAGGGATTGAGGGGGTCCTTGAGAAGTGGCAGCCGCAAAATGGCCTGCAGTGTTCCCAAAGGAACCAAGCACATTCCACAGAGCTTGTTTGTTCTAACTATTGTCTAATGATCCGCCTTATGCAGGATAGGGAGCCTACTTTCGTGAAAGAGGGTTTGCATTCACCGCATTGGAAGAAGGCAATGGAGCAGGAATTGGATGCTATTGAGCACAATGGCACTTGGGATCCTGTGCCTCGGCCTATATGAGCAAGAAGCTCAATCCAACAAACAGAAGGCGAAGATGCCTAGAAAGAAGGCAACAAAGAAGAAGCAAGAGGAAGAGAGGAAGAGAAAAGAGGAAGCGGACCTACTTAAAGCCAAGGCTAAGTCAAAAAGAGTTGTGGGACAAGAAGAGGAGCTGAGAAGGAAAGAAAAGGAGGACCTGGCACAAGCTATGCACATGTCTATGTCAAGATTGTGGGAGAGAAGGAAGGAGTCTCACTTGTAGCTTTCTTGCTTGCACAATGGGGGAATACACACAAAGGTGGAGGCTGAAAATAGTTTTCCTCTTCTTAGTTGTGTAAGCCAAAAAGAACTCTAGTACATAGAAATAGAAGAACCCTATATATGGGTCTCAAACCAAACTCAACTAACTAAGGTGGCATACTAACTGAGCCACGAACTAGAGTAGATAAGGATAGCTGTCATCTAGTTATTATTCATGGGCGGTGTACCAACCGCATCTGCAACTCACAAGTCGGTGATATAAATGCACAACGGTCGCCTTGGCATATCACAAGTGGAGCTTGATATCTCAACACTTCCCCTCGAGCTCAATCCCAATTCCTGCACACCAAGCAGGTCTCTGAACTTGCGCAGCTTCTTTGTGCCCAATGCCTTCGTGAATATGTCAGCTACCTGATCCTCTGTGCTGACATAAACTAGATCAATGTGCTTTTTTCTAGCATGATAGACTGGGCTATTTGCCAAGTGTATACTGCTCATGTTGTCACAATAAATGACAACTGGCCCATCTGTAGGCTGATGCATATCATAAAGTAGCTTATGCAACCAAGCTACCTCACATGCAGCCATTGCTGCGCCCCTGTACTCAGCCTCTGTGCTTGATAAAGCAACTGTAGGCTGTTTCTTGCTGCTCCAAGTGACTGCAGCACTCCCAAAAGAGAACACATATCCACTGGTAGATCGTCTATCAGAAATACTACCAGCCTAATCAGCATCAGTGTATCCATGCAACTATATCTGAACCCCAGTCTCATAAAGTAGTCCATACTGCAATGTGGACTTCACATACCTGAGTATGCATCTAGTGTCAAGATTGTGGGAGAGAAGGAAGGAGTCTCACTTGTAGCTTTCTTGCTTGCACAATGGGGGAAGACACACAAGGGTGGAGGCTGAAAATAGTTTTCCTCTTCTTAGTTGTGTAAGCCAAAAGAACTCTGATACAAAGAAATAGAAGAACCCTATATATGGGTCTCAAACCAAACTCAACTAACTAAGGTGGCATACTAACTGAGCCACGAACTAGAGTAGATAAGGATAGCTATCATGTAGCTATTATTCATGGGCGGTGTACCAACCGCATCTGCAACTAACACGTCGGTGACATAAATGCACAACGGTCACCCTGGCATATCACGAGTGGAGCTCGATATCTCAACACTCCCCCTCGAGCTCAATCCCAATTCCTGCACACCAAGCAGGTCTCTGAACTTGCGCAGCTTCTCTGCGCCCAGTGCCTTCGTAAATATGTCAGCTACCTGATCCTCTGTGCTGACATAAACTAGATCAATAAGACCTAGTAAAACCCTCTCCTGCACATAGTGATAATGCACCTCAATGTGCTTTGTTCTAGCATGATAGACTAGGTTATTTGCCAAGTGTATACTACTCATGTTGTCACAATAAATGACAACTGGCCCATCTGTAGACTGATGCATATCATAAAGTAGCTTATGCAACCAAGCTACCTCACATGCAGCCATTGCTGTACCCCTGTACTCAGCCTCTGTGCTCGACAAGGCAACTGTAGGCTGTTTCTTGCTGCTCCAAGTGACTGCAGCACTCCCAAAAGAGAACACATATCCACTGGTAGATCGTCTATCAGAAATACTACTAGCCCAATCAGCATCAGTGTATCCATGCAACTGTATCTGAACCCCAGTCTCATAAAATAGTCCATACTGCAATGTGGACTTCACATACCTGAGTATGCGTCTAGCCGCATCCAAATGCGGTTTCCTTGGAGCCTGCATAAACTGACTTACCAATCCAACAGCATAGCTCAAATCTAGCCTGGTAATAGTCATATAAATCAAACTTCCTACTATGCGTTTGTACATAGTAGGGTCTTCCAAAAGCTTACCTGCATCTGCGCTCAGCTTCACATTCTGCTCCAAAGGAACTGAAATAGGCTTACAGCCTGTCACCCCATATTTGGACAGCATGTCCAATCCATACTGCCTCTGCAAGAGCTGTATCCCACTTGGTGATCTAATCACCTCAATGCCCAAGAAATAACGCAGCTCTCCCAAATCCTTCATCTCAAACTTCTGCTTCAATAGCATTTTCACATGAAGGATATCTTCATCACTGTCACCTATCATAATCAAATCATCAACATAAATGACAAGTAGCATAATATCTTTCTCTGTTTTTCTCACATAAAGTGAGAAATATGCCTTGGAAATCTGAAAGCCAATAGTGACAAGATACTATCCTATCTTGTCAGACCATGCTCTAGGTGCTTGCTTCAAGCCATACAAGGATTTCTTCAACCTGCAAACAAACTCAGGATGAACAGCATGCACATAACCTGGTGGCTGCTCCATATAGACCTCTTCTTGCAAATCACCATGCAAGAAGGCATTCTTTACATCCATCTGATGTAAAGACCATCCCTTTGATGCAGCCATAGCAATGACTGCTCTTACGGTTGCCATCCTTGCAACCTGACTGAATGTTTCTTCATAGTCAATGCCATATGTTTGTGCATACCCCTTGACTACTAATCTTGCCTTGTATCTATTCACAGAACCATCTGCATTGTGCTTCACCTTATAAACCCACTTACAGCCAATTGCATTTTTACCTTTAGGCAAAGGTACCAATTCCCATGTAGCATTTGCTTCCAAGGCATCCATTTCTTCATCCATGGCTTTCTCCCATTTTTCTTTTCCCATGGCTTCCTCAAAAGAAGTGGGTTCTGGTTCCTGTATCACTTTAACCATATATGCATAGTGAATGGCTGTAAATCCATCATATTTCAGCCTATCCACAGGATACCTAGCTCTCGTAGACCTGCGCAAAGTAGGTTCACTCCCAGGTGCTCTCAAAACATCCCTGGTCTTCCTTACTCCAGGTGTAACAATAGAAGGAATACCCAACTCATCATCAATGCTCTGTTCTGAGCCACTGGATTCACCATCCACATAAGAGTAACCTGCATTCACATCAAACATGGGCTGATCAACCTTCTCTTTTCCTTTTCGTGATACCTGCATACCACTATCTGCATTACTTTGAGAAGATTCTCCTGATCTCAATCTGCCTGTCCATGGCGAAGAATGTGAACCACTACTAGAGGATGCTCCAGGTCCACTAATATTTTGTGACTGCTGCTGTGAATTTTGTGCAGCATTACCATTTTGTGCATCTACATCATCAATCACATTTACTGGTTTATACCAGCTACTCATCTCATCAAAAACAACATCTCTGCTCACTGTAAACTTACGAGTAGAAGGGTTATAGCATCTATACCCTTTTTGTTGCAGAGAGTAACCAATAAAGATGCACTTCTCAGCTTTTGGATCCAACTTGGATCTCAACTCATCTGGCACATGTACATAGGCAATGCAACCAAAAATTTTCAAATGAGAAATATCTGGTTTCCTACCAGTATACCTCTCCTCTGGAGTCATTCCATGTATTGCTGCAGTGGGAGTCTTGTTCATTATGTAGACTGCTGTAGCAACTGCTTCAGCCCAATAAAAATCTGGCAGGTCTTTTTCATTGAGCATGGCACGAGACACCTCTCCAATATGTCTGTTTTTTCTTTCTGCAATTCCATTTTGCTGTGGGGTATGACTGCATGAATATTGTTGCTTTATGCCATGCTCCTGCAAGAACCTTGCAAACTCATTTGAGAGGTACTCTCCCCCTCCATCTGACCTTAGGCATTTTATTTGCAGACCTGTTTCTTTTTCAACCATAGCGTTAAGAGTTTTGAAATGCCCAAAAACTTCACTTTTCTTTTTCATAAAATACACCCAAACTTTTCTGCTATAGTCATCAATAAAAGTAACAAAATAATGACAGCCTCCTAGAGATGCAGCTTTAGTAGTCCACACATCAGAGTGGATCAATTCCAATGGCATCTTACTCTCTTGAACATGTCTAGGAAATGGTTTCCTTGCGTGTTTTCCAAACTGACAGGCTTCACATACCTTATGCATTTCTGCAACCTTGAATCTAGGCAATCCTGCAACAATATTTTGGGCCTGCATTGATTTAAGTCGCTGTACATTAACATGACCAATGCGTTTATGCCAGATATCAATATTTGCAACTACACCGGTCCCATGTGCAAACATTGCTGCACTCAATTCAGACATGTCTGCATCCAACGTAAACATTCTGCCCTTCTTCTTTCCTTTTGCTATCAAGCGACCTTTATTTTTCATATCCTCAACAAAGCATCCATGAGGATTAAATCTGACCTGCAAGCCCTGTTCAACCATTTGACCAACAGAAACCAGATTCTTGGTGATATTGGGGACATGAAATACATCGGACAGGTATTTCTTTTTCCCATCCTGCACAGACAAGGAAAATTTTCCAGTTTGCACAATTGGATGTGCAGTATCATCACCAGTCTCCACAAATCCTGGTTTTTCCATTTTCCTTGCATCCTCCATCCATTCTGCATGACCTGTCATGTGGTTTGATGCACCTGAGTCAATATACCACACATCGTTGCTTTCTTCTACATTTGTCACAGAATTGTTCATGTGCTGCACCATAAACAAATGCTCATTTCTGTCATCACCCTGTCTACTAGAAGATGTATAATTTCCTTGTTGCAGTTTTCCATTCATGATGTCATTCTGCTTTTTATAGCAGTCTTTAGCCATATGACCCATTTTACCACAATAGTAGCATTCAACATTACTGTTTGCATTTTGGCCTCTTTGCCATTCACCACGACCTCTTTGGCTCCCCCTGCCTCTAGAGTTACCACGTCCTCCTCCATAGGACTTGTATTCTTGAGTTTGCTGCATATTCTGATTTCTACCACGGCCTCCAAATCGGCCTCCTCTACCTCTGCCTCTACCTCTTCCAGCATTTGAGTAGAAGACAGTTTCTTTTGAAGTTCCTCTTGAAGAAGATGCACCACCATTTCTCTGCTCCTCAGAAATTAGAAGAGTAATCAACTCCTCAAAATCAGGAAATCTTTCACGAACTAAAATGGATGTCCGAAACTGTGCATAATCCTTTCCTAGACCATTCAAGGTCACAGAAACTAAATCATCATCTTCCACTGGCGACCCAATGGAAGCAAGTGCATCTGCAATCTTCTTCACCTTCATGTGGTAGTCATTGATGCTCATATTTTCTCTTTGCACATTGTGCAACTCTTGCTTGAGCTGCATTTTCCTGGCTTGCGTATTTGTGCTATACATCTTTGACAGAGTATCCCATGCCTCCTTTGGCATACTTGCATCCTGAATATGCACAATCATAGAGTCTGAAATACTGATAGACAGCCAGTACATAACTTTCCTGGCTCTCTCATGCCATGCTTTGAATGCCTGCATTTGCTGTTGATTGGGAACATCAGGAAGAACTGGTTCTTCTTCATTTCCTGCAACAAATTCCCAATATCCTTTTCCCATAAGGAAATTCATCATTCTAAACTTCCATGCCTGGAAGTTGTTCTTTTTAAGCTTTTCAGTTACAATCTGTGAAAGAGAATCTGACGCCATTACAGAATACTGCAAAAAATTCTGTCACTGCAAAAAACACAGCTTCACCCTCACAAGGGCAAATCTACAAAACTGGCGAAAGTGGTATTTGACCACACAGTCACTTCCTAGTGACGATTTTGCATCAACAGGCAACATGGATAATTCTGTAACTCCCAATGTCTCTGCGCACAAGCATACGATGCAATTTCTACAGAAACTTTTCACCGACCTGTAGAACAGTGGCTGCACAGCATAAAACTAGGCCTTTTCCTGAGTGCGTGCAGAAAACTTCCGCCTCCAAAACAGGCCCCGAAATGGCCTCAAATAAAAAAAACAGGGTCGCCTAAGGCTAAAGCCCCTCTCCCGCAGTATATACTGCCCTCTTGCTTCACCGCGAAGGGCGTCTCAACCTGAGACAATGCACTCCTGCAATTTCTGGCTGTGCTACCTGCAGAGATCTGCTCCCAAAACAGAAAATGAAAGCAGCACTGCTCCTCTTACCAGAACACCGCGAGCTTGGCTTGCTTTCTTGAGCTCCTTACCACGAACAAGGCTCTGATACCATGTCAAGATTGTGGGAGAGAAGGAAGGAGTCTCACTTGTAGCTTTCTTGCTTGCACAATGGGGGAAGACACACAAGGGTGGAGACTGAAAACAGTATTCCTCTTCTTAGTTGTGTAAGCCAAAAGAACTCTTATACAAAGAAATAGAAGAACCCTATATATGGGTCTCAAACCAAACTCAACTAACTAAGGTGGCATACTAATTGAGCCACGAACTAGAGTAGATAAGGATAGCTATCATGTAGCTATTATTCATGGGCGGTGTACCAACCGCATCTGCAACTAACACGTCGGTGACATAAATGCACAATGGTCACCTTGGCATATCACGAGTGGAGCTCGATATCTCAACATCTAGCCGCATCCAAATGCGGTTTCCTTGGAGCCTGCATAAACTGACTTACCAATCCAACAGCATAGCTCAAATCTGGCCTGGTAATAGTCATATAAATCAAACTTCCTACTATGCGTTTGTACATAGTAGGGTCTTCCAAAAGCTCACCTACATCTGTGCTCAGCTTCACATTCTACTCCAAAGAAACTGAAATAGGCTTACAGCCTGTCATCCCATATTTGGATAGCATGTCCAATCCATACTGCCTCTGTAAGAGCCGTATCCCACTTGGTGATCTAATCACCTCAATGCCCAAGAAATAACGCAGCTCTCCCAAATCCTTTATCTCAAACTTTTGCTTCAATAGCACTTTCACATGAAAGATATCTTCATCACTGTCACCTATCATAATCAAATCATCAACATAAATGACAAGTAGCATAATACATTTCTCTATTTTTCTCACATAAAGTGAGAAATCTGCCTTGGAAATATAAAAGCCAATAGTGACAAGATACTGTCCTATCTTGTCAGACCATGCTCTAGGTGCTTGCTTCAAGCCATACAAGGATTTCTTCAACCTACAAACAAACTCAGGATGAACAACATGCACATAACCTGGTGGTTGCTCCATATATATCTCTTCTTGCAAATTACCATGCAAGAAGGCATTCTTTACATCCATCTAATGTAAAGACCATTCCTTTGATGCAGCCATAGCAATGACTGCTCTTACGGTTGCCATCCTTGCAACCGGACTAAATGTTTCTTCATAATCAATGCCATATGTTTGTGCATACCCCTTGACTACTAATCTTGCCTTGTATCTGTTCACAGAACCATCTCCGTTGTGCTTCACCTTATAAACCCACTTACAACCAAAATGTACCAATTTCCATGTAGCATTTGCTTCCAAGGCATCCAATTCTTCATCCATGGATTTCTCCCATTTTTCTTTTCCCATGGCTTGCTCAAAACAAGTGGGTTCTGGTTCCTATATCACTTTGACCATATAGGCATAGTGAATGGCTGTAAATCCATCATATTTCAGCCTATCCACAGGATACCTAGCTCTGGTAGACCTGCGCAAAGTAGGTTCACTCCCAGGTACTCTCAAAACATCCCTGGTCTTTCTTACTCCAGGTGTAACAATAGAAGGAATACCCAACTCATCATCAATGCTCTGTTCAGAGCCACTGGATTCACCATCCACATAAGAGTGACCTGCATTCACATCAAACATGGGCTGATCTACCTTCTCTTTTCCTTTTCGTGATACCTGCATACCACTATCTGCATTGCTTTGAGAAGATTCTCCTGATCTCAATCTGCCTGTCCATGGTGAAGAATGTGAACCACTGCTAGAGGACGCTCCAGGTCCACTAATATTTTGTGACTGCTGCTGTGAATTTTGTGCAGCATTACCATTTTGTGCATCTACATTATCAATCACATTTACTGGTTTATACCAGCTACTCATCTCATCAAAAACAACATCTCTGCTCACTGTAAACTTACGAGTAGAAGGGTTATAGCATCTATACCCTTTTTGCTGCAGAGAGTAACCAATAAAGATGCACTTCTCAGCTTTTGGATCCAACTTGGATCTCAACTCATCTGGCACATGAACATAGGCAATGCAACAAAAAATTTTCAAATGAGAAATATCTGATTTCCTGCTAGTATACCTCTCCTCTGGAGTCATGCCATGTATTGTTGCAGTGGGACTCCTGTTCATTATGTAGACTGTTGTAGCAACTGCCTCAGCCCAGTAAAAATCTGCCAGGTCTTTTTCATTGAGCATGGCACGAGATACCTCTCCAATATGCCTGTTTTTTCTTTCTGCAATTCCATTTTGTTGTGGGGTATGACTACATGAATATTGCTGCTTTATGCCATGCTCCTGCAAGAACCTTGCAAACTCATTTGAGAGGTACTCTCCCCCTCCATCTGACCTTAGGCATTTTATTTGCAGGCCTACTTTTTCAACCACAGCTTTAAGAGTTTTGAAATGCCCAAAAACTTTACATTTCTTTTTCATAAAACACACCCAAACTTTTCTGCTATAGTCATCAATAAAAGTGACAAAATAATGACAGCCTCCAAGAGATGCAGCTTTAGTAGTCCACACATCAGAGTGGATTAATTCCAATGGCTTCTTACTCTCTTGAACATGTCAAGAAAATGGTTTCCTTGCCTGTTTTCCAAATTGACAGGCTTCACATACCTTATGCATTTCTGCAACCTTGAATTTAGGCAATCCTGCAACAATATTTTGGGCTTGCATTGATTTAAGTCACTGTACATTAACATGACCAATGCGTTTATGCCAGATATCAATATTTGCAACTACATCGGTCCCATGTGCAAACATTGTTGCACTCAATTCAGGCATGTCTACATCCAATGTAAACATTCTGCCCTTCTTTTTTCCTTTTGCTATCAAGCGAACTTTATTTTTCATATCCTCAACAAAGCATCATGAGAATTAAATCTGACCTGCAAGCCCTGCTCAACCATTTGACCAACAGAAACTAGGTTCTTGGTGATATTCGGGACATGAAATACATCCCACATGTATTTCTTTTTCCCATCCTGCATAGACAAAGGAAATTTTCCAATCTGCACAATAGGATGTGCAGTATCATCACCAGTCTCCACAAATCCTGGTTTTTCCATTTTCCTTGCATCCTGCATCCATTCTGCATGACCTGTCATGTGGTTTGATGCACCTGAGTCAACATACCACACATCGTTGCTTTCTTCTGCACTTGTCACAGAATTGGTCATGTGCTACACCATAAACAAATGCTCATTTCTGTCATCACCCTGTCTACTAGAAGATGTATAATTTCCTTGTTGCAATTTTCCATTCATGATGTCATTCTGCTTTTTATAGCAGTCTTTAGCCATATGATCCATTTTACCACAGTAGTAGCATTCAACATTGCTGTTTGCATTTTGGCCTCTTTGCCATCCACCACGACCTCTTTGGCTCCCCCTACCTCTAGAGTTACCACGTCCTCCTCCATAGGACTGTTTTTCTTGAGTTTGCTGCATATTCTGATTTCTACCACGGCCTCCTCTACCTCTGCCTCTACCTCTTCCAGCATTTGAGTAGAAGATAGATTCTTTTGAAGTTCCTCCTAAAGAAGATGCACCACCATTTCTCTACTCCTCAGAAATCAGAAGAGCAATCAACTCCTCAAAATCAGGAAATCTTTCACGGACGGAAATGGATGTTCGGAACTGTGCATAATCCTTTCCTAGACCATTCAAGGTCACAGAAACTAAATCATCATCTTCCACTGGCGACCCAATGGAAGCAAGTGCATCTGCAATCTTCTTCACCTTCATGTGGTAGTTATTGATGCTCATACTTTCTCTTTGCACATTGTGCAACTCTTGCTTGAGCTGCATTTTCTTGGCTTGCGTATTTGTGTTATACATTTTTGACAAAGTATCCCATGCCTCCTTTGGCATACTTGCATCTTGAACATGCACAATCATAGAGTCTGAAATGTTGATAGACAGCCAGTACATAACTTTTCTGGCTCTCTCATGCCATGCTTTAAATGCATGCATTTGCTGTTGATTGGGAACATCAGGAAGAACTGGTTCTTCTTCATTTCCTACAACGAATTTCCAATATCCTTTTCCCATAAGGAAATTTGTCATTCTGAACTTCCATGCTTGGAAGTTGTTCTTGTCAAACTTTTCAGTGACAATCTGTGAAAGAGAATCAGACGCCATTACAGAACACTGCAAAAAATTCTGTCACTTCAAAAAACATAGCTTCAGCCTCATAAGGGCAAATCTGCAAAACTGACGAAAGTGGTATTTGACCACACAGTCACTTCCTAGTGACGATTTTGCATCAACAGGTAACAAGGATGATTCTGTAACTCCCAATGTCTCTGCGCATAGGCATACGATGCAATTTCTACAATAACTTTTCATCGACGTGTAGAACAGTGGTCCACAGCATAAAACAGGGCCTTTTCCTGAGTGTGTGTAGAAAACTTCCGCCTCCAAAACAGGCCCTCTTGCTACACCGCAAAGGGCGTCTCAATCTGAGACAATGCACTCTTGCACTTTCCGGCTGTGCTACTTGCAGAGACTTGCTCCCAAAATAGAAAAATGAAAGCAACACTGGTCCTCTTATCAGAACACCACGAACTTGGTTTGCTTTCTTGAGCTCCTTACCACGAACAAGGCTCTGATACCATGTCAAAATTGTGGGAAAGAAGGAAGGAGTCTCACTTGTAGCTTTCTTGCTTGCACAATGGGGGAATACACACAAAGGTGGAGGCTGAAAACAGTTTTTCTCTTCTTAGTTGTGTAAGCCAAAAAGAACTCTAGTACATAGAAATAGAAGAACCCTATATATGGGTCTCAAACCAAACTCAACTAACTAAGGTGGCATACTAACTGAGCCACAAACTAGAGTAGATAAGGATAGCTATCATCTAGCTATTATTCATGGGCAGTGTACCAACCGCATCTGCAACTGACAAGTTGATGACATAAATGCACAACGGTCACCTTGGCATATCACAAGTGGAGCTCGATATCTCAATAGTCTATTGAATAGCAGTGTAGGCAGGATGAACTAGCAGCAATGAGCTTGCCTAGGCAGGACAGCCAATGCCCAAGTGGCAGAAGACTTGCCTCCACCCATCCCTGAAGGAAAGGGCAAAGCCAAGATCCACCCAACCTCACCTACCCTCTTGCCCACTACCCCAACCATCACAACAGTGCCAGGCACCCCAGCCACAATGGATGCCAGCAACCTCATGGGATGGGTGCAGTTCTTAGTCAATAAGGCACATACCCCAATGCCCACCTCCAGTGAGGGAACCCCAACTACATGAGTGAAAAGATCGACTACTGCAGATGCCGAATGTTAGTAGGGACCCAAGCAACCAAAGCTAGATGCTATCATCACTGAACCATAGGTCGAAAATCGGGACGAGCATGTTAGGGAGATCTACACTTAGTTGGAAAGGGCAAAGGAGGAGAAGAGATCGATAGTGGTGACACTGGAAATAGAAATGGAAATAGAAAGGGAAATGGAAAATTCCTCCCACCTAGAAAAGATCCGCCAAGTGGCCTTGCGACACAAAGAAATCCATGTGATGAAAGCAGAGCTAAGGGCCAAGGAAGAAGACAAAGAACAGTGAAAAAAAAGAGTAGAGAAAGAGAACCAGGAGTTGGTCACAATGCAAAGGGAATACAAGCTCCTGGTTCTACAGCAAGCAAAGCTCAAAGCACAGGTGAGAAAACTTCAAGAGGGCATGGAATAGCTCGCCGCGCTGGAAACAATGAGAGCATGAGAGCAGGAAGATTCCTCCCACCTAGAAAAGATCCGCCAAGTGGCCTTGCAACACAAAGAAATCCATGTGATGAAAGCAGAGCTAAGGGCCAAGGAAGAAGACAAAGAACAATGAAAAAAAAGAGTAGAGAAAGAGAACCAGGAGTTGGTCACAATGCAAAGGGAATACAAGCTCCTGGTTCTACAGCAAGCAAAGCTCAAAGCACAGGTGAGAAAACTTCAAGAGGGCATGGAATAGCTCGCCACGCTGGAAACAATGAGAGCATGAGAGCAGGAAGAATAGAAAAAAGAGAGAGAAGAAGTAGAACGTGGGACGCAATGACAAAGAGAAGAACAAGCAACACTAGAGGAGAAGATCAGGCGCCTAACAGAAGAAAAAGAGGATCTGTTACAAAAATGGAAAAGGCAAAAGCCAGTGATAGTGGCATTGTCACAAAGGCAAAGCGAGGGCCTTAAAGAAATGAAAAAGAAGGCAAGGGAATGGGAATCCAAGAGCGAGAAGCAAGTGAATGATCTAGCGAGCCACTTGGCCCTTGAAAAGGGAGGTTGAATATTACCAGAAGGTAGGGCAGACGCCGCTAAAGCTAGCCTCCAAACCCAACAACATGCCTTCCTCAAAAAAATCTTAGATGTCACACTCTTTGAGGAGAAGGAGGCAGTTGATGTGCTTAAAAGGAAACTAGAAATAGCCTGGAAGGCGATCAAAAAAGGGCTCTACTCCCAAGTCCAAGATGCAAGCCTCGACTCAATCAGTCAAGATCAGCAAGGGAAATGGTTTGGAGCAGGCTTGACACCAAAGGAGATTGATTCTGGATCAACATATGTAAAGTAGTCCTTATACTTCATATGATGTGTCACCTGAAAGTCAGGGTGTAGGTAAAAAAACGTTAGGCAGTTGTATTCGAGCAATTAGTTCTTGATCATGAATGGAATATGACTATGTGCAGCGCCCAAAAATGGCTGTTGATGTTTGATCCCATTCTCTTCTGAATGTCTCTTCAGTGTTGGTGGTATTCTCTTTCATGTTGTTTAATTATTAATGATTATGGTGATAGAAAACAATGTCGCAATTGATGAACAACAATTCTATGTTGCTAAGTATGATGTTTGCTTTGTGTTTGAGTTATTTCTTTAACATAATGTACTGTTGATGACTAGAAATACATTCAGAAAGTTCCTTAACATCAATGTTATCTATTAAGGAAGAATGATGTTTCGTGGTTGTTATGGCATGTTGAAAGGCCATAACACTTTGGAGATCCTTCCCAGGTTCAAGAAAATCATTTCTTGATTTAGGTGCAGTTTTAGAATCAGGTCCTAAGAGATTCAGGTGACAGGAATGATGATGGCATTGGGATTGGGTAAGGTGCCTTCTACGGGCCGTATTTATGTTAGCCAATTACCCTTATTTATCCAATCCTATCCTTACCAGGAGCAGATTCCGGGAAATCAGGGAGGCTTTGGCAAGACAAAAACAACAGGTTGTAGGGCTAGATGATAGGGGTGGATCAAAAGGTTTGGACACGCTGGATGAGGAGCAGTTTATTGATGCTGGGCAGACTTCTTTGGAAGGGGGTACCTCTACAGGTACCTCAACAGTCTATCATTCTCCTGCCACTTCATCAGATTCTCTAAATTTGTCAGATGAGGAGGGAATATTACCTCTTGACTAGTAGGATACTCCTCCTAGGCAGGCATTTGAGAGGCTACAACATGCAGTGCTTGGGAGAACATTTTTGTTAAGAAGTGCTAGAATTCCACCTCAAAATGTTCTGAATTTTAATCCATTACCACCTCCAAGGAAGCCCAAGAAGAGACCCAAAATGAATCCGAATCAGTTGGTTAATCCAAACGTTCATGCATCTAAATTTTTAGGCAAGAAGAAAGAAGATCCTGATTTCCATGTGGCACAATTTGAGACCAAATGGACAGCCAGTGGTTTCAATCACATGTACGGGGATCAAGTTAAAATGCAACACTTTGCTGCCACCTTTCAGCAAAAGGCTATGGAGTGCTTTGACAGTTTAGGTATGGTAGCCTTTAATTCATATGATGCTTTAAAAACAACATTTTTGGGTATGTTCTGTAAAGATAAAACTCCGGGAGACATTCTCAGGAAAATCAAGAAGATCAAGCAAAAGGCTATGTTGGTGGAGGACTATGCCTAGAAGTTCAGGAATCTGTTAAATACGCTGCATGTTGATTATATACCTTTAGTTGAAATGCAGATTACCTACTTTATCAAGGGCTTGAGAGGTAAGATTCGGAATCCCATTGCCAATGTTGAGATGAGCTAGAATGATACATTGGACACAATGATCAGGGTAGCTATGAGAGTGGAAAAAAGACTTGGTACCTCTCGATCTAAGAAAAGTAAAGATGAGGACTCTTCCGATTCAGATTTTGATGCAGATTCAGATTTAGATATAGATAGTGATGATGAGGGCAGTGATTACAGTTCAAATTTTGATGATGATTCCAGTGACTCTAATGAAGATAATTCTAGCCGGAGGAGGCATAAGAAGAAGAAGAAGAAATCACAATCAACCAAGACCAAAAAGAAGAAAGCAAAGGACAAAGATAGGAAGAAGTTAATGGACAACGAGTTAGATAAAATGATAAAACAGAATTTAAAATATTTGGGTATTTCTGAAAGTAAGAGGAAGGAAAAGCATTGTGAGATATGCCAAAGAAAGGGCCATGAAACTAGGACTTGCTAGTATAATCCTAATGTCAAGATGGCATAGCAAATGCTAGTGATGCAGGCCGAGACCTATTCAACCAGCTGCAATAAATCAGATTACCCTGAGCACCATACCACAGAGACCCTTCAGAGGACCTAGAAGAATGCATGCTAGACAGCCTTGGGGAAATTTTCAGGCACAGCAGCAAACTACACAAACAGGAGCATGCCACTATTGTGGAGGTCAAGGACACTTTGTTGGACCAAATTATAAGCTTTGGGCAAGGCATAGAATTGAGAGAGGAATGCTAATAGCAAGGTCCCGCTCAAGAGGAACCAATGGTATTAGCAATAACTAGAACCAAGCTGGTAAGAAGCTTGATTTGCAGGAACAAGAAAATACAAGAAAAAAGGCAACAAAATAGGTTAGAAAGTTTCAAAAACTTGCTAAAGAATTCGAATTTGATGAAGTTGATGATGTAGGGACTTCAGGCATACAGCAGCCTGAACTGCAGGACCAACTCCCCAAACATCACGAGTATATTCCTGAATAGCAGAATCAATTTCTTGATAGCAGAATTGTTGGACAATTACAACAAGGAGGTTCAGAAGAGCTTTTTCAAGCTTTGGCCAAGTTTTCTTTGCAGTTGACCTTGGAGAAAATTTTGGATATGATACTAGGATTTAAGGAGAAGTTACTCCTGAAGATCAGGTAGAAGCAACATGAAGTCCTTGAAAGTACAATAGTTCAAGATCAAGCAATTCTTGATTGTCAGGCGGTCATACCAACTAAACATGAGGTTGTGGATTACCAAGTACCCATCATTCAAGTTGAGTATGCAGGAAGAAAACATGATGATGTCGTGCTGGATGGGGGTTCAGGAGTTAATATACTTCCTGAACATAAATATTTGGCAACTAAGCAAGAGGAGCTTCTACCAGCCCCATTTCAGGTCCAGGTGGCACATCAAAGGAGGTTATAGCATTTGGGTATCTTAATGAATCAACAAATTTTAGTGGCTGGTCTAAAGTTCAGGGTGAGCTTTGTTGCGCTGAGAATGTCAAAAATTGGAGACTCTTATGCAATGCTTTTGGGGAGATCGTGGTTTAGATTGGCCAAACTCAAGCAGGATTGGGAAAATGATTATGTGTGTATTCCAAGAGGACTCAAGGAAATCAAGTTATCTACACTTAATAAGGTTATTTTGAAAAGTTCAGCTAAACCTGTAGTAGCTCAGACTATTAACCTTGCACACAAAGTACAAGATGATGAGGAGGAATTTTTTCTTTAGGAAAATCCTTTTGTGGTTCCAGTTTTTGAGATTGATGTTGATGATATTATACAAGGATATCAAGAGTAGCCCAATGTGGCTGGAAATGCACTTTTGGAGCATCAACCTATTGAAACTGCAGGTCAAAATCAATCTAGATAGTAATCAGAGGGTATTCCTGAAGGTGAGGAGCATCTTGGATCTCAAGACAGGTCAAGGAATGAATAATATAAATTATTTCAAGACCAAGGCACTACTCATCCTCAAGTTTTGCAGCAAGAAGGACCTGAAACACAACAAATTAGTATGGACAGTTTCATAGACCGTTTAGGTGTACTAGATGATGAAGGGCAGAAAGCCATTGTGTATGCTGGATTAAGGTATGAGCATACAATGAGAAGATCTACAAGAATTGTTGAAGATGAGGTTCAGGAGCTTAACCTAAATATTGGAGGAGAGCCTAAACCAATCAAGGTTAGTATTTTTGTTGAGGACAATTTCAAGTAGGATTTAATTCAATTGTGTAGAGAGTTTCAAGATATTTTTGCTTGGGATTATACATATATGAAAGGATTTGATCCAGTTGTGTGTCTGCACAGGATAAACTTGAAGAAAGATGCTAAGCCTATTGCTAAGAAGAGGTATAGAATGAGTCCTAACTATGCCAAAAAGGTCAAGGAAGAAATTGACAAGCTCTTGAGAGTGGGGTTCATTAAAGTAGTCATTGAGGTTACTTGGTTATCTCCTATTGTTGTAGTGCCAAAGAAGAATGGGAAGATCAAAGTTTATGTGGATTATAGGAAATTAAATGCAGCTACTGTTACTGATCCTTTCCCGATTTCTTTTACTCATTCTCTTCTAGATGATGTGGCAGGTCATGAGATATACAATTTTCTGGATGGGTTTTTAGGATACAATCAAATTAGGATGCATTCGGAAGACATGGATAAGATAGCTTTTATCACATAGTGGGGAGCTTATGTTAGCATAATGATGAACTTTGGGTTGAAAAATGGACCGCCTGAGTTTCAGGGAGCTGCTCATAAGACATTTGAACCTTATCTAACAACTTTTATGAGGGTCTTTATTGATGATTTTTGTGTGTTTGGTAGTAGGAGAGAACATTGAAAACACCTTATACTATGCTTTCAATGATGTAGAATGTTTGGCATGTCTTTAAATCCTTTTAAGTCAGTGTTTGTAGCCAAAAGGGGTGTGTTGTTAGGTCATATCTTATCAGAAGAAGGCATGAGTATTGACCCCAGAAAGATTACAGTTGTTTAGAAAGCTAAAGCTCCAAGTAATGTGCAGGAAGTCATGTGGTTTGTGGGCCAAGTTAAGTGGCATAGCAGGTATTTAAGGTACTTGTCACATTTATGTTCTCCTCTTACAACTCTCACTAAGAAAGGGATACTGTTTGTGTGGAGGGAAGAACAAGAGAGAGCCTTTTGTATTCTCAAGAAAATGTTCATGGTGGCTCCAATCTTGCAACTTCCAGCATGAGATTTACCTTTCCATATTTTTGTTGATGCATCTGACTTGGCTGTGGGAGCTGCTCTAATGCATGATAAGGTATCTGGTTGGTATAGACCAATCTATTATGCAAGGACGAGATTAAGCATTGCTGAAAAGAACTATTCAGTAACTAAAAGAGAATCACTTGAAATGGTTTTTTAGTGCAAAAATTTAGACATTATTTGTTGGGAAATCAAGTCATTTTTCATGTCGACCATCAAGTACTCTTGTTCTTGATAAATAAGCCTCAATTGATAGGTAGATTGGCAAGATGGATATTGCTACTACAGGAGTTTGACTTCAAGGTTGCGCATACCCCCAGGAAAGAGCATGCTATAGCTAATTATTTAAGTAGATTGGAAAATGATGAGTCTGAAGTTGGAGTTTCTAATCAGTTACCTAATGCTGAACTTTTTGAGGTTCAAGTCCTTGATCCTGATTCATATTATGACCAGATGCTACATTTTCTGAAGTCAAGAATTATGCCTACACACCTTTCAGCAGATCAGAGAAGAAGGCTGGGATTGAAGAGCAGAATGTTTCAAGTTATTATGAACATGTCACTATACAAGAAATTGGAGAAGGCTTTGGATGCAAAGAGAGCAAGTGAAGAGCATGTAGCTTCTTTGTTGTAGCATAGAGATTTTTGATCTGATGAGCGTGATTTTGTCATTCAAGAGGTGGTTCATACACTTTATTAGGATTTTTCTATCATGGATCATGGGATACTTCAAAATCATGATGTTGGTGCTGTGGCATGTTAGATATCTTCATGCATAGACATCATTCCCTATACTCCTAGATCTTTCTAGCTATTACTTTGGATGTACTTTTGTTTTGTTCATGATCTATTTTGTTCATCCCACTGACTCTTAGAACCAATTATGCAACTGCATAAGAGGATTATGAGTATCCCAGAGGGACTCTACTCATGATAGCTCATTGTGGCTTGTCAAGGGGTGCAAGGCCTTTCGTAAGGCATTTTTGTGTTCTCTGAGTAGTTCTTCATCATATTTAGTTTCCATATGTTCAGTTAGCTATCTACATGCTTGCGGATTTGAGTCATGACTGACCTAGTCATCCACTGGGCTGTGCCAGGTGTTAGGATTTGAACTTCACCGTCTATTTAGTATCATTTCAAACCTTAGTATTAGTATGCATGTAGTCTTCTGAATCAACATATGTAAAGCAGTACTTATACTTCATATGATGTGCCACTTGAAAGTTAGGGCTTAGGTAAAAAAACGTCAGGCAGTTGTATTCAAGCAATCGGTTCTTGATCATGAATGGAATATGATTGTGTGCAGCGCCCAGAAATGGCTCCTGATGTTTGATCCCATTATCTTTTGATTGTCTCTTGAGCGTTGGTGTTATTCTCTTTCATGTTGTTTAATCAATAATGATTATGGTGATAGAAAACAATGTCGCATTTGATGAACATCAATTCTATGTTGCTAAGTATAATGTTGCTTTGTATTTGAATGTATTCCTTGAAAATAATGTAGTGTTGATGGCTAGAAATACATTTAGGAAGTTCCTTTACAGCACTGTTATGTATTCAGGCAGAATGATTTTTCGTGGCTATTATGGCATCTTGAAAGGAAATAACATGTGGATCATGAGGCTTTATCATTTTTAATGAACAAGACCGATGTGAAAGAAAAAATGATGAGATGACTAATCTTATTCCACGAGTTTGATTTTGAAGTGGTCACTAAACCTGGTCATTCCCATATCTTGAAGGATCATCTATCGTAAATCCCTCAGAGTGACAAAGAGGAGCAAGTTGATCTAGACCTTCCTGATGCAACTCTATTTCTAGTAGAGACAGTGACCCCATGGTATGCAGATATTGCCAATCTATTGGCCACACAATAGTACTTCCCTAGTATCTCTAATAACAGAGAGAAAAATAAGCTTATGTTGGAATCATCCCTCTACATTTGCTAGGCCATGATCTATATAAGAAAGGCAAAGATAAAGTATTGGGATATGTATGGCAAGAGATGAGATAGGAATCATCTTAAAGGCATGCCATACTGAGGCCATAGTGAGCCATGTGGCAGACATTTTGCAAGAGAAGTGATAGCGAGGAAGGCTCTACTTGCAGTATACTAGTGGGCCAACCCTCAACAAAGATGCCTACGATTACTATAAGCACTATGATGCTTGTTAACGAATGGAAAAGCCTAAAAAAAATAATGCCACATTGTTACATCCTATCCTTCCCTTGAGGCTATTTGAGAAATGGGGCATTGATTTAGTGGGGCCAATTGAGCCTCCAACCAAACGAAAGTAGAACATATATATTTTGGTATGTACTAATTATCTGATGAAGTGGGGTGAAGCCAAAGCTCTCAAGCAAAGATTATGGCAACAACATAGCTTAGTTTTTATATGAGAATATTATCACCCGCTTTTATAGTTCTTTGGATCTTGTCACTGAGTCAAAGGCACTCACTTTCTAAACAAGATCACAAAGGAGTTGACAGAGATCTACAAGTTCTGCCATTGTAAGTTCACACCCTATTATCCCAAAGCTAATAGCCAAGTTGAAGTCACCAATCACATCCTTTGTTTGATCCTCACAAGAACGATTGTTGCACATTGCCATGATTGGGATGATTGGCTTATAGAAGCCCTTTAGGCATATAGAATCTCACATAAGGCTACAAAAAGTTAGATACCTTTCTAATTAGACTATGATACAAAAGTTGTTTTCCTTGTTGAGTTGGAATTTATCTCTTTGCAAGTGGCTATTATAAAATGTTTAGGAGATGTAGAGTCCCTACAATTCCATCTCCTACACTTAGAATGTCTAGATGAGACTCGAAGGATGGCCTTACAATGTATGTAAGCCACACAAACTTGATGTCACAAAGGTTATCATGATAGCTTCATTAAAAAAATAATAATTCAAAGAAGGTGACCTCATCCTAGCATATTATTCATTCTTTGGTAAGTTTCCTAGAAAGCTTCAACAACATTGGATGGACCCTTACAAGGTACTTGTAGTCAACCCTGACGACTATATCCAGATACAAACTGTAGACGCTTCTAATGATCCCTTCCTTATCAATGGCTATTGCTTGAATAAATATTTTTTTCCCTAGCGAACTTGATAATCATAGTAGATAACTCCTACTTCCCTTTGGCATCACTCTTTAATTGTTCTCATGTTGCTTTCAATAGTCATCATCATTCGGATTCTGTTGATGCAGTGGATGATTTTTGTTGTACCCTCTGTTCCAAATCGTCCTCTTATTTTGTTTCCCTTCCTTCCAATCCAACAAATGTGGCATAGATGGTTCTAAATGCTAATATTCTTTTCTTTGAAAAAGAAAAAAACACACAAAAAACATAGGTTATAAGAGAAAAGGACTTCGATCCTTGCCATGCCGGCCTACTTTTTGAGAAAAGATGGAAACATCCTGGAGAGTAAAGAAGAAAAAAATATAAATAAAAAATATGTTATGCGAGAAAATGATGAAATTTTCTATTATAATAGGGCTCACTCCAAGAAGAGATTCCAAAGGGCATGTCCAACTCGTACAACAAACATAAGATCTTCATAGAATTTGTTACCTCCCTAGGTGTGTCTCTTCTTTAGCATATGTTTGACATTCTTGATAAGCTAAAGTGAATCTTCATCAGCAACCATTGAGAGGGATGTGAACTTTCATTCTAATAGGGTGGGGATGTGAGTATGGGCTACCCTTTGTATTTATCAAAAAAGCATGAGATAGAGGGTGGGGTGAGTGATTAGACTTTTTCCCTTCAATTCATGAGAGGTGACTTGCGTAAATGGAGTGTTTCACGCATGGGATGGGCCTCTCAATGTACAAAGCATGATCTATTCTATGCATGGCAATATAAGTTTTCGTGTCCTTTCTTCCAACGTATGCTAGCACATGGTGGAATGCACTACTGCACTATCAATTGTGCACAAGACATACAACCTTCATACAAGTGATAGTGAGAATAATATTAATGGATGTCACAAATTAGGCTACCCTCTTATATTTATCAATAGAGCATGAGAGAGAGGGGGTAGAGTATGACAGACATGTTTCCACCCAACAGAGAGGTAAGGTTTGGGGGATGTTATGACAATGGTGACAAGTATGTTCTCATTTCTCTTTATACACACAGAACATGCCTCTGTTACCATAATATGACACATTAGTCATTTATGTGCACGCCACTATGAGGCTCCCTTGCCTTCCTTCTTACATCTATGCTAGCTGGGTTGGGACGCATGGATGCACCATTAGTTACACCCACTACAATAGTCCCTCTTAGCCTCTAAATCAAATTTATTTTTAAATCAAGTGTGAGTTATGGGTTTTTCAACTCCTTGAGCGATGTGAACCATGGGGCGAGAGACCGATATATCATTCCAATATGAGTGACTATTGAGTTGTGTGCTATATGATCATCAATGTCAACCTGATAGTTTTTATCAATAACGCTACCTCCCTAGGTACTATTGTGTAGTTCATGCCATGATTGGAGCATGCTATGCTGAATTGTGGTATCTCTTGCAATCAACTTGGACCTATCGATGCACGCCAACAATATGTATGTATGTTACATCAGTGAGGATGTCAAGGCCCAATTGTGTATCTATGCATAGGCTTGGTTGGTCAACCTTACTTGATTTGGTAAGGTTATAAGTGTGGGGATACATCCCTACGTGTCCATCTTGCATAAGCCCATGACAACATCCTTTACACTTGAGCGATTGAGAATGTTTCTTTTCTAGATCCTCTTGGGGTCCCTACCCCACCCATCCGTGATGTTACATCTAGTACCAAAGGATTTTTCCCTTTCATTTTTACACTTTTCTTATTTTATGTGATTCCTAAGTGAATGTACCCTAAGTTCACTTGAAGTAAAATTTGATGTCATAGTCTTGTTTGTTCCTTTAACCTGGCTTCTTTTCCCTTTTATAGCCCTCTGTTCTGAGAAATAATTCATAAGTTATTATTTTTTCAAGGATTTTATGCGAATGAGATGTATTTTCATGTGAACATATCCTTTTCGTATCAGAATAATACTTTGGCATGATAACTCCAACTTTCTACTTTCCTTGGATATGTTTTTCTTTGACATCGTGTTATTCCAATGCATGGATTAATTGTTATTACTTTTTGCATGTTTACGAGAATTTTTCTTACGTATTTTTGTTCTTTTTCCATGTGGGCATCGTCTCTTCTCCTCTAAACTGTGTTCAGACTTGATAGCCGTCTGCACTCATCAAATCAGACCATTTTTCTTTTTCTTGCCCCTCGTTTTCAATAAAACCCCATCGTGACGCATGCATGCTCTTTGCAGTAAACATAAACTAATTGTAAAGAAAATTTGCATTTCTAGAGAACCCTATCGAGTCAAAGTTAGAGTGAGATTGGGTTGCAAAACTCGATTCACCTTGCATTAATTGTCTTAATTTAAATTCAAGGCTCATTGTTGGCTCTCTTGCTCAAACTTTGCTACGACACCAAAATCCATTGTAAAGTGCAATTTGTCAAATGCATTGGATGCGAAAATGTTGCCCGTGCGACCATGCCGCATTGTATATTGAAATGGTTATATTAGTCATCACATATAAAATCTAGATACGATAGCTTATAAAACATGTGGTCACCTTCGGGCTGCATCCCTTCGAGAATTTCAACTCAGTAGAGACCTCAATATTAGACTGCAACTGATAGCTAAGCTATTCAACTTGCTTATTTCCTTCTTACTTTTTCTCATGTGATGCCTACATCCTCATCATCTCTTCTTTTGTTTTTCTCTACAATAGGATCCATATTATGTACCTTAGATCAATATGCATAGGCTATAAATGAATCTACTAGTGGCTCCCATCCACTCATACCCTATATACTTTGACCAATATTTATCAATTCACTCTTTGTTGTCTTTCCCTTCTCTACATAGCATTAGGGCCAAAAACGCTTCAAAAAATGCACTTTTGTTAATCACGGGATTAAGAAAAGGGCCAAAGAGATTTTGCCATGTCTAGCAAGAATATGATATTCTTGTCTCCTCTTTTTTGGAGATAGTAGCGTCCACTTCGTGATTCTCTCCTCCTTTTTAGCCAAAATCTCCAAAGTATGACATGTTTTGGTAGTCACGAAGTCCATTATTTAATAATTTGTTGACTTATTTTTTGCTAAGTTAGTTAATATTGGTTTATGGTTTTCCTTTAATATATTTTTTTGGACTCATATTCTTTTGCGGTTTGGCTTGAATTAGAGCTTATGGATTAGAGATGATGCTTGGAGTGATTGATTGTTTAGAGCTTTTTTTTTTTTGAGCTTAACTAAGTGTGGGGATATATTGAGGGCTAAAATGTTTGGATTTTAAGCTATTTTTTGTTAGATTTTGGATTTTTAAAATAAATCTGAGGTATGATTGATTGGTTTTTAGATATTTTGGAAGTTTTCTAGAGTGTATTAGAATATGCTGAGTAGGTTTGAGAAGCTCGTGATGGGGTTTGATCAAGTTATGATGTGTAATTGGTTCTATGGTGTATTTGTTTAGTTTTGATAGGTCTATTTTGTGTTTGTTTTGATATGTTTTTTTAATGTTTGAGAGGTTGAGATTATAGATGCATGGTTTGAGAAATAATTGAGAGCCTGTTGGATTGTTTTTAATGGTTTGGATTGGTTTTGCTTATTTTTTAATCATCTTTTGTATGCTTTTGTAAGTGTTATGTTTGATCAATTTCTAGTTTGGGAAAGTCTTTTCATCTTGGAAATGGAATAATAATAGATCAACAAAATTTGAAGAAGTAGATGTTGAAGACTTGAAGTGAACACTAAAGTAATAGTGGTAGTAGTGAGCCTTGAGAGGTCACTATAGTGTATATGTTGTCTCTTCATATTAAACATACCTCTTGGAAGGTGTATCCACAACCAAGAGATGATTATTGAGTCTAATTCTTTGTTTGTTGCATGTACTATTGAGAGAGAGCAATTGTGAGAGAGATAGTATATGAGAGATAATCAATTTCAATGAAGAAACATTGTATATATATCTCAATCTACATGTGAAAGATTAAGAGAAAGACTATGAAGATGATAAAATATTAATACCATGTGATGAAATCCATTTAAGATTGAGCATTTCTTTGTGTTTTTTTGGTTCTTTGATGGTTTTTATTAAGAATACGAAGAATATGTTGAATTTTTGTTGTGATAAACCCATGGGAAATTTACTATATGATGTTGCATGAAGATTTATTGTTTATGGTGTTCTTTTTCTTTTTGTGGTTGATTGAAGTATGAAGAACATGCTTGTTGGTGTGACAACATAGATTTTCTTACAGTAGTTTTTTTGTTCTCTTAGGGCTCTACTTTGTGAAGAAGTGGAGAGGAAGAGGACATCCTATTGTATTCGAAAGGACATATATATTCCATGTTTGTAAGCTTTAGCTTGAAGATGATGCAAAATATTGTTGTCAACCTCACTAGTGATGTCAAAGAGATTGCATGCGTAGATATCAAAGATGCAAGATCTTATGATAGGTTTAGGAAAAATAATATAAGAAGAGAGGGGAGGTTTTGATGTAGCAAAAGAAGAGAAGCTAAGAAAACTCTCGATCTCAATCTTTGTCAGTTCTTTGAACTCAAAAGACAAGTCTCATAGGAAAAACTTTTGGTTGTCAGACCTTAAGCCAATTTTACTCAATCACACATCAAAATCATCAAGCATATTTTATGATATTGAAAGAAAAACCCAAGTAGATGCCTAACTTTCTTCTCTTGAAGCTTTGTTCACTTGACATCAGTTAATTCTTGCAAATTATGTTGGAGCTTTAGTAATAATCGTCTTCCCATCATCACTAATGGTTAAATGGGTGAGCAACTAACATGGCCTAACCCTTTGTAAATTTTGTAATTAACACAAAGTTCAAAACCCTTCGTCACAACCATGACAAAAGAAACTCCCCTCTATTCCAAGTCAACACCACATTAAGTAAGTACCTCTAAAAGTGAATCACATATAAGCAACTTTGCTAGGAATTATCATGTATCGCAATGATTTAGCCACTCTATACAATATGTACAAAGGCATGATAAAGAGGAGTGCAGGAGAGGTTGCCTAATAAGGAGGAGTGTATGAGAGATTGCCTATAGTGTATCTCTAGATGAAAGCCCATCAATTACCATAAGACCGTCTTACATTGTATCTTTTGAGACACTTCCTAATGTTCATACATCCAAATCTAAAAAATACTCCTCATTCTTTGATTCTGCTTTGGCATCTTCAATCTTTGAATTTTCTTATTCTTGGGAAGACAAACAACCATATTTTACTTCTATTCTTTGTGAAACTTGGTCACAATTATCCCTCATTCTGTCTGCACTTGTCCCTCAGCTAGTGACTCCTTGTAATTCTTATTATATGTTTTGTTTTCTTTGCTTGTTGATTAGAACCATGCAACTCTTAAGTGCCCATGATTTGCACAACCAATAGGCCAAGGTAGATGATAATATTCTACATCATCTTCAAGATAAATCTTACAAGCATGGAGAGCATGTCATTTCTAACACATGGAAACATCTATGATATTGATGATAGAAGATGTGTTAAACATCTATATGTAGCTAGAAGAACTTTAGGGGTACACAATTGCGCTCAATTTAATAGCAGCTTTGCACAAGGTTATACAACTACATAGACATGTTACCCATTCACAAACTATAAAAGATTATCACATCAAATGGCATTAGGTACTTGTGGTTGGCTTGCATCACAACACTATCATATGTTTAGCTATAGGACAAAGGAGTTATTCAAACTAAGAAACGAATTGATGATGTCTAGGACATGTTTAGGGTCATTCACATGTATTCCAAATGATTGAGATAATGCTTTTTGGTAAGAACAGTTTGTGTCAGATTGCATGATCCAAGCCATAGTTAGAACTACGATGATGCACAACTCATCTCACATTATGTATTCCAAATGATTGAGATAATGCTTTTTGGTAAGAACGGTTTGTGTCAGATTGCATGATCCAAACCATAGTTAGAACTATGATGATGCACAACTCATCTCACATTATGGTATATGCATAGAGTTTGTTAGGGTAAAGAGTGAGCATCAATGCCTATTGCATAGTTTTTAAGGATTGGTCAATAGAGGGTTAAATGACAACAACTCAAGGCCTAATTTTGCAATCAATAGAGACCTAGAGATAGGAGACAATTGTTGTAGGACTTTGGGTAAGAGGCTTGAAGGTTCATTTGAATGCTTAACTCTCAATTAGATTTTAAGAAGTTGGAAGGTGCTAAAGTCTCATGTGCTTCTGTTGTTGTGACTTTAGCAAGTTTCTAAGAATGATTTAATGGCAAAGGCTTACAACATGGGTCTCCAATTAGTTTTCTTAATCATGTTGCTTGAAAAGTGCCATGCAGGATTTGGACTCACATACCCATCAAGCTCAACCTATACTTTAGCACCCTATTGGCTACAACCCTATCTATGTTGTAGCCATCAAGCTCAACCTATCAAGATATTTCTACAACATTGAACCCCCCTGGTTTGTAATTGTAGGAAAAGCAAGTGACACCAAACTGACCAAAACATTGCTAACAACATAGAGACATCGATTGATACAAACACTATCTAGACACATGCTTATAATGGTGGGATGTGTGAGTACTTGGTGTTGCAGAAGTGGTAGAGCTTGCCGATGGCTAAGAAGATGATTATTGCTATGTGTGCCTTGCAGAGCATGGAGAGCTCTTGTGCCTTGTTGAGGAGGCAATTTTGGCGCTTTTGTAGAAGGTGACCTCATGGCTACTAGGGTTCTAGATGCGCCAAATCTAGATGTTGTCATAGGGTTTGACTAGCACATGTCGATCTGGGACAACATTTTTGATCAGTACTTGCTCATGGGATTTGGATGTTTCTAGCTTAGTAGCTACCTCTGGCATGTCCTTAATCACCTTGTTAAGTTCAAAATTGAAGTCTTGATGATTATCAAACTTGAGGCCCTTTTTTGTGAGACCACGTTGCCTGTGATGTGCTAGCTTTATAGTACCATGAGAAGAAACATGCGGTTTGATGCCTATTGTAGTATTGTAATCCATTATTCTGATAATACTACCATGGTTGATATGGTCAAGAAGAGTATACCTTGTGGAGAGAGGAAACCATAGCTAGCCTAATGTGATTCTAGACTACTTCTCATGCTGATGGTCAGACTGCTCAAGCAATGTGGAAGGCCAAAGTCGATCATAATATGAATTAGGAGAGCTCATGATTCCCACTTCCATCTGCACATGTTGTTATAGTAATATATGATTAGCTTGCGCAAATTGCTGAAATGTGGTGTATGTGCTAGGCGAGCTTTACCGCTCTTGACCAATTTGAATTGGTGAATTCATACCAATTGAAATTTGAATCAACGAGATAGAACTTTTGTGAGAGAAAGAGGAGAAGAAGAGAGTTGTTCAAGATTAAACATGGATAGAGAGAGAGAGAGAGAGAGAGAGAGAGAGAGAGAGAGAGAGAGAGAGAGAGAGAGAGGCTCTAGAGTTGTGGGTGGTGTACCCTTGTACAACATCTAAGGGAGTTCATTTTCAAAAACACTTTTTTAAAAGTAGAGAGAAACCCACATAGAACCCCCTCTTTAGAAAAACCGTAAGATATAGCTTGGTCACCTGCCTTGGGTGTGTATTATTTCTTGCTGTGAGCAGTCTCAATGAGAGGCATTGAGCATGGGCTATAACACACCCACACACGCATGCATGTGCCCCTGCCCCCACAAGATCCCCAAAAAGAAAATCCACATAGAACTCCTCTTAAGCAAAGTCATTGGGTCAAAACAAGTGTTTCTTAGTTAGTTGGCTCGCACTTTCCCTCTCATATGGAGTAGAGAACTTCGAGTCACCTACAAATTGGTTTCTTTTGGCCAAAGGCCATGTGGATAAACCCTAGGAATTTCCCCCCTTGCTATTCCCTTCTAAACTTAAAACATGTGTGATTAATGACAAGAGCTTATAAGAGGCCCCAAGGAAGAATTTAAAACCAAAGGTTTACTATGCAAGCTATTTGGAAACCTAGTTAAAATTCTTATAAGATAAATTGGACTTCCATGAACCTATGCCAAATTCGATGCCATATCAACTATCAAATAAGAAATATAGTGGTTGTGATAAAAGTAAAAATGTTATATCGAGGCCTACTAGCTTAAGTGGTATCAGATAATAAGGTAAAAAGAAGGTCAAGGGTTCCATTCTCATGGGCCCCTCTAGAGATACATGCAAAATTTATAATGTTATAGAAGAGACTATCATCTTCTTGCATGATCACCAAGATGGATGTTGTAATGGGACCAAATGTTGAGTTGGTAGTCTTGGGTTTGGCATCCCTTGAATATAAGCCTATAGGTATGACAACATTCAATTATCCTCATGGGGGTTACTATATAAACTCTCTATATCACATGTGCTCAAGGCCTATTTAAAAACACCCTTATTTATGAATTTATTCTTAAATAAAAAGACCACTTTCCTATTAATTCTGTGAACAACCCCTTTATATGATACATGGAAACTATATAAAAATATTATTTGAAAAAACCCTTCTATTAAATGGTGATAGCTTACATATTCATGAATGCCTCCTCTATAAACCCTCCCCTACCCCCCAAACCCCTTCTCCCCAAGAAATTAACACATAATCCTTATATGCCTAAAATACAAATGCATGCTCTCTAGTGAAGTGCCTAGCACAAAATTACCATTTTTCTATTAGCCCCAACCACAAAATTACCATTTTTCTATTAGCCCCAACCTATGAACCTTAGCTTGTATCACACTTATCTCATATCCACATCAAACCTTATCAACTCACACTTAGATAAAAGTACAGTGGAAACACTACATGGGAATATTTATTATCTCAAGAGAAATGCATTAAAAATTGTGCTGCCATAATCTAGAAATAGCAATCTAGCTCATAAAATGCATACTTTGTCTCTTGTTTGTGAAGCTTTGAACTCAGCCACATTCTCTTGCCTATCATTCTTTCCATTTGTATAGTGAAAATCTACATAAACATTCTCTTGCCTATCATCATTTCCATTTGTATAATCAAAATCTACATAAACATTACTCTTTGGAAAATAAGGTGCAATGTTGCTTCGGAGTAACTACACAACATTTCAAATGCCATTTTTGCTATTGCTGTCATTCCTTATATCCAACAAGAGGCACTTGAGAGAGTACACCATGTTTCAAGATGATCAACAAATGGCATCACTATGATAATTACTTTTGTCATGTATAAGTATTACTGGCTTGGAAATGAGCTCCTACACTCCAAGGCCCATAGGAAGCATATGTAGAAGATATTTCTGCCTTTGATCACAGAGAAGCCATGGAGTTACTATCATTAGGAGAGCATTATGGGTGCACACACCTATTAATAAATAGTCATGCAAGGTTTTTTCACATAAAAATTAGTTTTGTAAATGCTTGTACTCGGCTCTATGCACCCAGGTTGGTGCTTTGCACCTAAAGTACAACTTCTAGCCCTCGACCAGCACATTGCTAGCTCTAAAATTCTTCAAAATCTCTTGCTAGACTTATCACCTACAAGCCTTTTTCTTTTGTGTCAATTTTCTCCTTCCCTCATCCACAAGTGACTTATAATAAAAAAGTAATACAACCACGTATAAAAATGTCATTGAAAAAGGTAATACCAAAGTACCTCTATCTTGTTGAGCCGCTTGGAAAGCTAGCTACATCTATTTTAGTCCCTAGACCATGTAGTGACTCATGAGTTTCACTTGCACCATGTACTAAAAATGCTTGTGTTCACATAACTATCACCCTAGCATATAGCACGAATCTCAATCCTATTAACGTGTTACTCAACTTAGCTTGAAGTATGTGCAAAAGAAGGCACTTCCTTAGTACTTCACTAAAGTTTGTCTCAATCCAAATGGCCAATGTGGAAAAAATGATGAACATCCTTTCTAAAAATCAAGGTCTCATGCGTTTGCTTGTGAACCACATGCCTATACATATTGAAGGATGCCCCATGCAACTACTAGTCATGATGAGTCATACTAAAGATGTTGCCCAAGAAGAATGCTAGAGCACTTAGGCTTATTCCTAGTTGTGCACTTGCCACAAAAATTTTGGATCAACCCCAAGTCAAAAAAATCAAATAAAAATGCAACTCTCAATGCCTATTTTAGAAGAAATCGTATATCCACTGAATTGATAGTGCCTGTAGGGATTCTCAAATCATGAGCAATGTAGAGTAGCAATGTACCACCAAAACAATTCAATTGAATCCAACTCACTACAACAACATCTTTCTTCTCTCCATCATTCTCTCATGTAACCTAGTCTACACCCAAAGTTAGAGCATCACCCCCTCTTGTATAAAACCCTACTTGAGAAGGAGTTGCACATAGCTAACCACCTTGAGGGTCCCAACCTCTTGATCGACATTGTTACTTATCATTGTGTGTTAGTAGCTCAAACATTCAATTTGGTTCGTCTTGCTAGGTTAGGTGGGACCTCATAAGAGAGATGCTCCATATAAATTTTACTTCAATTCTCTCAAAGCTAAGCATCAAAGAGAGATTATCACATTTATTTAGGATGAAAATAGATGCACCTTTATTGATGACTAGGATATGATAATGTTTTCCGCAAGCATCTCTTAGTGCTAGCCGAAGTTGAGCCTAAGAGTGTTGTTGATTGATCCTAATGTGTTGTTGAAATCTTGGATGTGGAAAGGGAGAGAGTCCTTGGCACCTTGCTGAAATTAGCTTGCTCTTAGATAAACCATTCATTGAAGGGGAGGTATTATTTGTGCTCAACTCTGTGAAGAGGGGAATTCCCTTAGCATTTATGAGTTTAAGGTAGAGCTTTGTCTTGCTTTGCAACGTTCAAGATGCATGCTTCAAAGATCTAACTACCTCAAGTTATTGGACCATGAGTACCTCAAACATTTTGGTTCTAAGAATTGTATATATTTATGTATGAATACAATAGTAGATGTAATGCTGAGTAATGTGTGTGTGTGGAGGCATGTGTGTGAGTCATGTGTATGAGTATGAAAAGAAGGAGCAAGGATAAGTAGTATGTGACATGTGTCTATGTATGTACTATGTGTATGAGTACATATGTACATGTGGCGAATGTTTCTATATATATCCCATAACTTATAAATAGTGTGGCGAATTAAATATATTTCTTTCAATATTTGTTTCGCATGAATGGCAAAAGAGCCTTCAAAATCTCGATATACCTTAGAAATGTTGGCGAATATAAATTTTTGGAGTTATAACTCAACCTACTCGAGTTTCCAAAAAAAATTGAAAAAATAAAAGTATAGCCATTTCGCGACATACAACCGCCAAGCTTACTTTCAAACTTTAAACATAGAGAAAAGATGAGAGGATAGGCATGAGTGTAGAGTTTTTCTAATCAAGAGGGGTAAGAAAGATGTGTTATGTGTTTGTTTCTGTATGATTTTATCCTTTTTTTATGGCCTCTTGTTTTAGCATTGTTCTATATATATTTATATGTATATGTGCACTTTTGTATTTGAGGCCTATTATGTTTATGATGCATGCAATATGCTATATGTTAATATTCATGTGATTATCTTTATAGAATGGTATGTGGGCATATTGGTGTCTCTTGAGTGTAATCATATGTGGGCAAAAAGTCAATGTATTTTATATATGTACTTAAAGTGTATAGCGCGTCCATGATTATGCATGTACTAGATGGGTGTGGAGGGTGGCTAGAAGGAGCCCTATCTGTAAAAAAACAAAGTTGAAGACACCGTCAAGGGAGAGAGGGGAGGTGCTCATAAATATATATGTAGATCACATGGGTTAACCCCACAGGAATTTTCAAATACCATATTTGCATTTTTTTACACACAATTGGATGCCATAAAAAAGCTTATTCACAAATTGAATAGAAAAGGGTATTTTTAAAAAAAGAAAAGTTCAGAGATAAGGGCATTTATAAACATGCCTTCAAAATATATGATTTAAAGGAAACAAAGAAGAAACTAATAGAAGCTTAAAGAAAGGATAAAATGGAGCTAAAGCAATGAAGGAGAGGAGGAGACTCAAGGGATGCATTATCTTACATGTTCTATGGTCGGCCCCAACCTTTACCCAATTGATTTAAATCCAAAAGTTGGTTATGGAAAAGAAGGTAGGTTTACCAACCAACTTCGTTATATAAGCATGCATGGCCTAATGGAAAGGGTTGATGGTAGAACGAGAGATTCAGCTCTACTCGATGTATCCTTCTCTTGTTAGTAATGAAATTCTTCTCATTTTGAGCCCTCAAACTATGTGTTATTAAGTTCTAGTAAAATAGCAGTTTTACACATAGTTATTGGTGGAGATGGTGAGCAACATTCATCATGTTTGCAGTTTCACGAGATGAAAATATGACTTCTTCTTATGAATCTTTTTTCCTTCAGCCTTCTACTCTAGATTCTTGGTTACTTTGAGTATTGGTTTGTAGTAGCTACCTATAACCAATCAACAAATTTCCTCTAGTAATTAAGTTATTCTATCTTTATTAGCCAATAAGATTGTCTCTTCTTCTTCTACTTCTTCTTCAACAACCCAAGATAGGAAGGTTTGCCCAAAATCTTTTTCTGGCCTCTAGGAAAAAGACATTATTTTGGTGAGATCACTTTGAAAATGTTACAAGTTATCACATAAGTGGTAAGAAAACAAATGTTGAATGAGGTACGAAATGTTTTGGAGGGAATTGTAGCCACATGGTATGTCCAACAACTTGATGAGGTAAAACATGATTGTAATTCTTTCAAAGGAGATATAGTACATGATGTTGCTCATGACCATGTGGCAAAAAGTATTGTGCAACAACTTAATGAATGTGAACACAAGGAACATGAGATAGTTTCTCAATTTGTTATACGTTTGAAATAAATCTTGATTAGAATTGATGTGCAAATGTCAAAGGACATAAAGTTGTTTTCTTTATGACCTAGACTAAGACATGATCTTCATAGGAGGGTTAAAGATCGAGGTCCTAAGACTTTTGCAAATGCTATTCGGATTCCTCAAAGGATTGAATGAAACATATTTAATGAACGAGGAAGGAAATATTTTCAACAAGAAGCTAAGAATATGTAGGAAATCCCCATGGACATCAATCTCCAAAATTCTCAAAGATGTTACAGTTGAAACAAAAAAACATGTGCCCATCTATTTTATTAGTAGAAGCCTAACAAAATAAAAAATAAATTCCTCAATGATAGAAAAGGAGCTTCTAGCCATAGTTTGGGAAATTCAAAAGTTACACACATATGTACATGGATCTCAATTAGTGGTGGAAATAGATCATCATCCCCTTATGGCTTTGATAAAGAAACAACATCCTCATGGAAAACTTTTTTGATAGGTATTAGCACTACAATATCATGGCTTTAAACTTAGATATGTCAAGGGCAAAGATTGTGGCATAGTAGATTTCCTATCAAGAACACCTATGGAAATTCAAAATGTGCAAGTTGATTTCATTGACCATCATAAGTTGGCTCAACTATAGGAGGCAAATGATAAAATATCTAACTTGAAGTTTCAGATTAGAACAAATAACAATCGGGAAGTGACAAAAGATTTGTCATCAGAGACAATATTCTTTGTTTTGTATCACGAGAATAGATACATCCATATGTCCCCAAAATCTTACAAAGAGAACATGTAAAATATTTCCATGCCTATCCAATTTTTGGGCATTTGGGTTTCTACAAATGTTTGAGACTTCTCGAACAATGATACTAGCGGCCAGAGATGAGTGCATAGTGTATAATATCTTCCAGTATTGTACTAAATGTCTAACAATAAAGGACCCCTCCAAAAAACCACACAAATTGCTAGACCCTATCATCATAACTCATCCAATTGAGTTTATTGCTTGGGATGTGGTGGGTCCACTACTAGAATCACAAAATGGAAACAAGTAATGCTACACCAAAAATATTACTGGAAGAGGTGGTGGCAACACATGGATATCTAGATTCCATATTATTTGATCAAGAAAGAAACTCTATTTCAAAAGTATTACAAATAGTCTATGCTTGGCATTAAGCAAAAGTTTTCTTCACCATATCACCCACAAAAAATAGGATTATGTGAAAGCATGAATAAATCAATCAAACCAATGCTTTCAATGTATGTCAACCCTCTCCACGATGATAGGGATTCATTTATCCCATACGTGTTACATGCTTACATAAGCACAATTCACAAGGGTTAGTCCGTTTTGAGCTTTGTATGGAAGAGAGCCCAAATTACAACTACAAATCTTGAATCTGATGATTGAGCCCAAATTTAAAGATGCTATAGAATGGTTTCTACATTTTCAACAATATCAATCTTTGTTGAGGGAAAATTTGGCCAAGAATGTTGCCATATCACAAGAAAGGTTCAAGAAGAACTACAATCACGAGTGAGTACATGCATCATACAAAAAAGGTGATAAAGTATTTCTCTACTATCCACATCCATGACAAGACAATGCCAAAAGCTCACTACATAGATGGGTGGGACCATATGTAGTAGAGAAAATATTAAGAACAACAACTTACTTATTGCACCACGAGATCAACGTACCAGGACAACTACACATGCTCAAAGGATAAAATTGATCCCAAAAAGTGAACATGATGAGGTGAAAGATACGATTGATAAAGACTATGTGGAAAATTTAGGATCATCTAGCAAGAAGATGGAAAAGAAAATTTAACAAATTCAAATAGGAAATCAAAATGTTTTTAACCTTCTACATGGAAACAACAACGCACCACCTTAGTAGTCACAGTTTAGACTAAGAGTTATTCACAGATTGTCAAGGTAGATGGTGAGCTGATTCTACCCTAACAAATGCACCACCCTACTACGCACTAAGGTAAGGAAGAGATCCTCAAAAGAAACCAAGGATTGATATACTCTCTTGTTCTCTCCTCAAATCCCTTAATAGAGATGGGTATGGTAGGCAACTATGGAGATGAAGAGGTATTTATGAGGGCTGAATTGTGTTAGCTATATATAGTCTGTCTATATATAGTGCCCCAAGTCCCCTCTATATATTCCTATCATGTGTGCTCAGTTGACATACTTATGGGGTTCCACTTCCGGTGTCTCATGTCTCTCTTCTTCTCTCTCTTCCTCCGTTCCTCGTCTCCCTGGCGCACTATTCAGCATGGTATCAGAGTGAGGTCTCACAATTATGCAAAGGTCTACGTCTCAGTAGTCAAAAGCACGTGAAGTGATGCATTTTTTCCTCTCTCTTCTCTCTCATGCCGGGATCGACTTAGCAGAGTGCAGGCTACTCCTCTTCGCCATCGCCAGGAGCAGCTTCTTGTGGCGATGCAACTTCTTGTGACAGAGGAGCGTGCTAACATCTCTTCATCAATAATCGAGGCCAGGTACGCTAGCATCCTCAGGGATTTCCTCGATTTCGTCGTAGCTCTTGCATGTTAGCTATTGCTTTTTCGCCTCTAGCACGTGCGGCTGCTCGCCTGGATTGCGCATGGTAGTTTTACCTTCCTACAAATGACAACTTAGCAGGGTCTTTTCTTTTGATTCCTCTGAATAGGCTGTTGTAATTCAGGAGTGATGTAGCTCCTTCTCCATTGATGTTGTAATTCATGAGTGATGTAGCTCCTTTGATGCCTATGAATAGGCTCTTGTAAGTTCAACTTTGTAATTTTATATTTTGAATGTTAATATAACAGTAGGCCTATATAGAGCTATGGGTTTCCCCCTTGAGCCCCCAAGGGTTTTTTCATCCATAGTAAGGGACCTTTATTTGAGCGGGGGTGTTAGCTATATATAGTGTGTCTATATATAGTGCCCCAGGTCCCCTCTATATATTCCTATCATGTGTGCTCAGTTGACACACTTCTCAACTTCCACTTCCGGTGTCTCGTGTCTCTCTTCTTCTCTCTCTTCCTCCGTTTCTCGTCTCCCTCGTGCACTATTCAGCAAATTGACTTGTTTTTTTAGCCGATTTTTGTTGTTTTATGTGTTAAATAGTTTATTTAAGTGTTTATTGATTGTTTTTTATGTGTTGGAATTTTTTTAGAGTGTGTTGGAATGGGTTGAGTAGTTTTTAGAAGGTCACGATGGTTTTTGATTGAGATATAATGTTCTGATAGGTTCTATAATGTGTTTGTTTGATTTTAATAGGATCTATTTTTCCTATGTTTTGATCTAATTGTGAGATTGGAATTCTGAATGAGTCTTTTGAGGAACCATTAAGAGTGTGTTGGATGGTTTGAAGTGGTTTTGGTTTGAGCTTTATGGTTTTTATGCCATCTGTTGACCTTCTATAGTGTTTTGCAGAGCTTCTGTCTCTTTCTATAAGCCTTTCTTTACTTCTGCATCTATTCTAATGGATGGATGTTTAGCTTAAGAAATGTTTTGAAATATTAGAAGATGAAGAATACAAGCTTAAAATAGCTTGAAGAAGAAAAATAAGTAGCTCAAGAAGACTTGAAGTGAGACTTTAGTGACAATGATAGTAGTGAGCTCTCAAGGGACATTGTAGCGGCTTTGGTGACTCTTCATATTAGACGACATACCTCTTGGGATGGGTATCCACAACCAAGAGAATATTATTGAGAATTATTCATTGTAATTACAATATACTATTGAGAGAGAGAATATGTGAGAGAGATAAAGTATGAGAGATAGCCAACTTTTCTATGAGAAACATTGTACCTACATGAGAAAGACTATGAAGATGATAAAATATGAATCCTATGCAATGAATTCCATTCAAAGTTGATCTTTTTTTTGTGTCATTTTAGTTCTTTGATAGTTTTTATCAAGAATATGTTGAAGAATTTTTGTGATAAGTTCGTGGGAGAATTGCTATATGATATTGCATGAATATTTGTGAATATTTGTGAAGATAGGTATTGTTTTTCTTCTTGTGGTTGATTAAAATATGAAGAACATGTTTTTTGATATAACAAGATAGATTTTCTTGAAGTATTTTTTCTTTTTTTCTTGGTGTTCCTTTTGGGGTGCCATGTTTTTGGTATGCAACGAAAAAAAAACTTCCATCAAGTGCCAACAAAGGCTAAAAATGAAAGAAGTGGCATTTTTGTAGAGGAAGAAAAGCAATGGAAGATTGTAGAAGTGCTGCTAATGTTGAAGAATTGGAGATCTTGATTGCTAAAGCCACTTTCTACAAGAAGTGCATCCCTTAGTGGTGGCAGAAGCATATCGCCATCTTAATGCATGCTCCATGTGACAAACTAATCTCACTGTCTTCTGGAGGTACAGAAAGTTATATCACTATAGCCAATTATTTTTCGCAAATCTGAAGAGCAAAGAAGGAACAAAGAGAATGCCCATCCACGGGAGATTTGGCTATCATTAAAGAATTTCTAAACATTGTCAAGTGTGAGATTGTGAAGAAACTCCAAGAGTCATGGTTAGTTGAGATTTATAAGAATAAGAAGAAAAAGTGTTGAAACTGTTCGTGGATGCCCAACACTAAGATACATGGATGCTTAGTGCAATGACATCCTTCTGTTTGTCCAACTGGTAACTCACTAGAAGATGATAAGACATAGTGTTCTTCACAACCAATGCTGTTGAAACCCTCCAAAGTTGGTATTATCTAGACAATGTTACTATGGGAACCTCAGAAGGATAAACTTTGATGCCTTCAAAACTGAATATCTGAGATGTTGAGAAAAAATAAGTATAAGAAATGTTAGCAAGAGAGTCCTCCAAAGACTGAAGCCCTTCTATTTCACTTCTATTGAGTATAGAAAAAATTGGATGGAGCTAACTCCCTAATGAATGATGCTCTCAAGAGGCAAGCATTAGAATGAGTCCAGAGGTACATGAGAAGAGAGAAGGCAAAAAATTGAAGTCGAGAACAAGCTAGCAGTAGAAGCCTCCTTTGGCGCCCTTGCGACACTCTTCACAAAAGTCCCACTGGCGAATCAAGGTCTCCTTTCTAGTCCAATCCTTCATGGAAATATTAATGATAAGCCAGTGAATGCAGTCCCGTTGCCAATCTTTAAGGGAGAGTACAATGAAGACCTCGATCTTCATGTAGCCGAGTTCATGGTATCATTGTCAAGCATTTTTGTATAAACTGAAAATCCCTAGAAAAACTTTAGATGGATAAAACACAATTTTGGTGAATTTGGAAAACTTTCAAGTCTCATTTTTTATTATTTAGAACATTGGGACTCAAAAAAAGATGCTTTCAAGTCACTCAAAGCTACCATTTAATACGTAATTGAAAACCTTATGAAAAATGGAATCTATTGAGCTATTGAATACAAAATTCAAAGTCATGACGTGAGAGTTATAGCAAGGAGAAAGTTTTGACCATGAGTCTTAAACTTGTGGAAATTTCTCAAACTCACTAATGGCATGTTGTAGGATTTTTGCAGCTTAGTTAATTCTTTGATTGTTTGTTTTGTAGTTTTGTAGTTAGATTTTTTATGTTTGTCTAGTTCAGGAATTGATTTTTTCATTTTATTTGGATTTTTGAGTGTGAAAACTTGATAGTCTTGGTCGACATTGGAGTTTTCGTAGACAGGTTAGAGCTAGAGTTTGTTTCAAGCTCTTTGACATCTTAAAATAGGTATAATTTCTTGTTGACACTCTTGCACATCACAAGGAATATGGATTCACGAGCACTTCATGTTGCACTTGTTCAAATGCACTACACTAGTAGGGAGGCATCTCTTGATTTAAACAAATACTTCCATACCAATAGGTTCGATTGATGTACAATTTGCACCTTTGTTGAGCACTAGCACAACATGATGCCTGCTATAGCTATATGCAATAAATCTTCCATGAATGCACACTTGAGAGATCACCTTCATTGAGCATGTATTGTTTCTTGTATGCATGAGAGTTGGGATTTTCATCACCAAACTAGAAACTTCTGATTGAGTGGGAAAGGTGGTTGGGTGAGATATGAGGGTCATGAAGGATGCCGTCAATTGTGAGATGGGTCGTTTTTGTGGTCAACATCTTGAGGACCATTATTTTAAGGGACTATTAGGTTTTGGGATGGTGGAGTGGAGTACAACATTTCTTTGTTGAGTAGTGAGAGGTGAGGATAAGGATCTAAAGTAATCAAGGAACTGTGTTTACATCTGCATGATGCACAGGCACATATAGATAGATTAGGCACTATATTTTCAAGTGTGTCCTTTGTTTTTGTGGAGCATTGCTTGTTTGATTGCATAGTATGGATCCAATTTTGAATTTTTTCTCGAAGACGTGTATGGTTGAGCATGGAGTTCATCTTCGAGAGTATATTTCTACTAGTAGGACACATTGCATTGCAACAAAGCAAGTACATCTAAAGAAAACAACAAAAGACTCAAGAGCGATCAATGGAAGAATGTTTTTCTTGGAGAATCATAAAGGGGACTTCTACTAGCTAGAGACATCGGAGGGTGTCATTGGCAGATGCTCTAAATTTGGAAAAAGTTTGATCGAGTTGGTGCGATGGCTTGCCAAAACAACTGAAGACTATGGTGTTGAAATCTATCCTAGTTTTGCTACAAGTGAGGTTCTTTATGATAAAGATACCACGATTGTGGAAATATCAACAAATGTTATGGGCATCTCAAAGGGTGGTCAGAGAAAATTAACCTTTCAGTTAGGTGTGGAATTGAGAGGACATGATCTTGAGCTTCTTGTTGCTATTTTTTTAGTTAAAGCCCGTGTACTGCCGGCTCCTAAGCTAAAGTACCATGATATGAGAAAATTAAAGTCTTGCTAGCCCGAGATTGGCTAAGTGGAACATGAGAGAGAAGAAAATGGTGAATGGTGGAGTAGTCACATACTGGGTGTGTATCAATTTCTCCTGAAATTTCCAAGATACTGCAGCTTATAGATTCTGTCATGAGCTGCTATAATGTTTCAAGTTTCTGGCATGCTTTTCAATGAACGACCTGCAATTTCCATACACTAAGCACGACCTGATCAAGTTGAGAGAGCATTAAAAAATGTGTTTCGAGAATTTCAGCAAAAAAAGAAGAAGCATGGTTGAAGATGAACGGATTGTACAGTTCAAGTTTCGGATTAAAGTTCCTGACCCCGACGAGCCCCGAGCATGACCTCTCCTCCAAGTGCGACGATGATGATAAAATTATAATACTTTCAACGATGAAGAACTCGTCGACGAGTGGGACGCTACCCACAAATGCGGGCAACGAAGCTTTTTCTCATCTGCAAAGCATCAATACGAGCTACTCGTCAGCTTTCTGTAAATGGGGAAGATTTATCCTACTGTCAGCGATGAGTATTTGCACGCAGTTGACAAAGTAAGGAGAAAACTACGAGGCTTGATCGTAGAAAAGAACTTTGCACGCATCATGCTCCCACGAGCCTAGGATACAGCCGGGACGTATGATGTGAAGATTCGGACTGGGGGGCTTGCGGAACCATCCACAATTCCGAGGAGTTTGCTCATGGAGCCAATGTTGGGTTCGGCATTGTTATCCGATTGTTGGATTTCATTAAGAAGTAGCTATCAGTGTTATTGATGTAGATTCATCATCATTTCCCTTCACATTGCAAACGATAGCAGCATCAGATTACTACAGCTTTGCGCGAATAATCTAAGGGTGGTGATCAAAACGATAAAAGCTTAAAAAAGCTTTTTGAAAAGCTTCAGAGTTTTAAAAGCCTTTAGGCTTTTCCAATTTTCACAACAATAAAAATGTCAATAAAAGCTTAACGAAAAGAAAAAATAAAATTGGAGAAAATCTTTCACTCACAAAGAACTAAACCTATTTAAAGGGGGAAGAGTGAAGCATAAGGGGCCCTTCCCTTGATAGTGAAATTTATATCTTGTGTGAGGTGAGAGAAGGGTCACACACAAGTGTGTGGGGACTTGATGTGTTGGTGGAAGTGCTTGAATGTTTAGATGCAGAAGTTACAAAGTGTTGTAACAAATTTCAATGAGGTATGAGGACTTTATGCAATTGTTTTTTTCTCAAAGTTTGTGTTTTTTGCACATTATGCAAGGTGTTAGATGCTCTACCTAGTACATATTTTCAATGTCTTTAAAGCTACAAGAGGCATAGTAGTTCATTTGCATTGGTCTGGTGGTTCTATTGTGGTTGTCACAAATTGAAATTTTTGTTTTTTAAGTTGAACTTTGACAAAGTCAATTCCCTAATGGATACTCCTTGACATCTTGTTTTCAAGTTGTGTGAGAGGCGTATGTTAGCACACCGCTCGCTAAACAACGTGTAAAGCCAACAATGCCAAAATCCTAGAGCATTGGTTGACAATATTCCTTGCCACTTTAAAAAGCACAGCATTTTAGTGGAATGAGAGACAAGTAGCAAGAACTTTTTACACGTGGGATGACCTGAAGGTAGTCTTCCGTACAAAATTCAAGCATGAAGGTTTTAAAGAGTAGAGGTGAGAGAAGTTCACGAACTTAAGTCAGTCCTCTAGAGAACGAGTGGAAGCATATATCTCTAGAATGGAATCCATATTGAAGAGATGGACCAACCATCATTTGGATGAAGGCATCTAGATGGAAGTTTTTCTTAGACATCTACAAACAAAAGTTCGTAAGTTTATGGAGCTGAGAAGACTAGTTAACCTACAAGCTATAGTGGAAGATACGAGACTATATGATGAAGTGGAAGCAAGGCTATCGATGATCTCAAGAAGAGGAGTCTTACCTCCTCCCATGCCACAAATGGTATACCCACCAAATGCAATCATTGATATTTTTCCCTTTCCCTACTCTTAAATGCAAATAGTGCCACAATATAGTGTACATTGGTGGCCTTAAATAGTAGTATCTCAAATGATGGTTCAAGCATAACAACAGTGGCCTCAAATAGCTCCCCCAATGGCAACTCAACAACAACAATGGAACCCTATCAATTGGAACAAACAACCACCAATCTCAATAAGAGCTTTGAATCAAAATCAAAATAGAGAATCCTCTAGAGCAATCCAACCAGTCTATGCAGTGATTATACAAACTTTCCAAAACCCTACTACAAGTACTCCAGGAGGAGAATTTTAAAGGACTATTTTTTCGGTTCCATTTTACAAGCATTAAGAAAGAGTTGATGGATGTAATTACAGAACAGTTGTATACACTGAAGGTAAATACTACGAGCATATCCAATAATATAGGAGGTGGAAGAGATGTGATGCGATCTAATATATGGTGGGAAAAGTTCCATCAAGTGTAACATTTAGCAGCTGAATATACCTAAAAACAAACTATCCCTAGAGCCTTCTATTTGTACAGTTTAAGAAAGAACCATGCAGAGGATATCTGCTCTTTGAATAAAATGCATGAATTAAGGAAAGAAGATGAGGAAGTAAGATTCAACTTGTTGGAATCCAAGATGACTAACCAAGATATCAAACCAAAACCTAGAGAGTTTGATTCTAATTTCAGCCCAAGTAGATGTCCCTCTCAAAGTTACAAAGGAAGACAATCTAGAGGTGACTAGAGATTAAAAGTGGAATGTTACAGATGCAGAGAAAAGGGACATATCTCACCAAATTTTCCAAACCCTAGAAGGTCCATGGATTACAAGCCCTTATGCATTCGATGCAAGGGAGAAGGCCACATTGTGAAAGACTGTCCCACTCTAGCTCCTATGAAAGCCAACACCACTTATGATCAACAGAAGACCCAATAACCTATCTCTAATTTGGTGGAATTGAAAGTTGCCACAATAACACGTGCCAAGAAAAGAGAAAATACAGTTCCAAAAGAAAACATTCCCTCTGCCAAAACTGTGAAGTTGAATCTTCCAAAAGAGAAAGAGAATAATATAGAATAGAATAATGCACTATAGAGCATTCTAGTACTACAAAAGGATATAGAGATATTGCCACTACTAGAAGAAAGAGAAAAGATGAAAGTGGGTGTTGCTCCATTCCCTATCCCGTCCCTAAGTCCCTCTTCTCTCTCCTCACCTCTCTCCCTGCATCTCTTCTCGCCTTCCCTCTCCCCTTCTTCTCCTTTTTCCCTCTTCTTCTTCCCCTCTCCCTTCTCCTTCTTCCTTTCATCCCCTTCCTCCTCTCCTTCCTTCCTGGTAGAGCCCTCCTACCCGCCATTGTCGAGTGCCCTGCCATGATTCTACCAATGCTATTGAGTTCTCTGCCAGCTACCACCCAAGTCTCCAGAGCCGTTGTCGTCACGGCCGTGAGCCAATATCGATTGGGCCTCCAATGGCCTCGCCCCTCCCACAACCATCACCCTTCTCTTTCCGATGTACCTATCTCCCCATCGCCTCCACACATGTTCCCCCACCTCCCATGGCCATGCCTTCGATCATTTGCCTATCACAATGACCTTCCTATCCCCCGTACCCTCCCACCACTCAACCCCCCTACCCCCCCATACCCACCTATCACCCAACCTCCCTACCCCCTCCCCCCCCTCAAATACCCACCCACCACCCAAACCCCCTACATCCATGTACCTGCCTGCCATACCTACCCGCCTGCCCACTCCTACCCAATCCCCTTATCCCCCCTCCCCTACACCTACCTACCTCCCCACTCCCCTTACACCCCTCCCCCAACACCTACCCGTGCACCCACTCCCCCTACCCCCCAATTCTCTATCCACTCATTACCGAAACTCCCCCGTACCCACCCAACCCCCTAACCCCCCTCCCACTAACCCCTATCCCCCCCCTTTTTAGACCTCCCATTTCCTTCCCTCATAAACCCCCCTATCGTCCTAGCCCATGTTTTCTTGTAGACTCATTGGCACGTCCTCGCTGCCCTCACAAGCCTCCAATTTTCACATTTCCTACCATCTGATCCAGTGACTCCACCCCCTATGAGGCCCCTACTCACTTGCATTTTTATGTTCTCGTGGTTTTCTTCATGTTTCCTTCAAAGCTGTTCATATGCAAAAATTTGATTGTCACGTGGGTGTGCTAATTAAGCTAATGTTCATGCGTGAGGACGTGCATGGGATGTCAACTGATCTCAACCATACTATGGTATGCTGTTGTCCCCACATTGTGTAGTAGATCCCTGTACACACATTTTTTGCAATTTCAAATTGTTAAAAAATATCTTAAGAGAAATGTTGAAATGGCAAGCTCAACACATGTGGACATTGATGATGGACCAAGAAATTTTCGAAAACCTAATAAAGTCATAAAATTTTCATTAAAATTTTATTTAAGATTTGCAAAAATATCTAAAATTTTTCTTAAAAAGTTAGATAAAAACTTAAAATTTTCCATGGCTCATTTTCAATATTTTCTTATTGTTTACTAAAAGATAAAATCCAAAAACCCATTAAATCAAATAAAAATTAGATATTTAAAAAGTTCCCAAAAAATTGTGTATGGTACTTTTGGTATTTTTTCCTTATGCTATAGATATTGAGTTTGGTGAGATTGTCTTTTGGATTGCTATGAGACCGTGGTTTTCTCTTCACCCGTCGATTTTTACATGTCAGTTCAGATTAATATGCTTTCACACAACCTACAAGTATATTTAAAAAAAAGATACACCATAAACCACTTTAAATTGTTAAAAGAAAATAGTTGATCATTTTTTCATGTGCATTTACACTCACAACACATATTAATTTTAAATTAAATAAAATAAACTAGTAATTCACATTGCATGCACATCATGTGTTAAACATGCACAATTTTAATCTGTAATAAAATGAACCTATCGTCACTCTTGGACCATACTGGCAAAAAAGTGCTCTATACACAATAAATGGTAAAAAAATAAATATGTATTTAGAGATCCATGGAGTCGAGATCGAAATTTAGGCTTGTTTAATGCACAATAAAAATGTAATAATATTTCTTAAATGATAAAATAAACTACATTTTTCTTTTTAAGGTTGATCACCTAATAAAAAATCACCCATTGATAATAATTGGTAAAATCCATCTACCAATTAATATTAATCCATATTCACGGTATATCTCTCATCTAATTAATGAATGCAATACATGAGAATGAGGGTGACGTAGTCCATTACTCAGTCCATGTTGACAGGTTTCAAACTAGTCTTGGTTCAGTTGTATTAAGAGTGATGTAGTTTGTGGTATTCCTTGTGTTTTGATGGTCACGATAGTGTGATCTAGGATAGGATGCGTGTATTTTTTTAAATGTATTGCTTGATACGAGGATTAGGGTGCATGTTTGTTTACATTTCATGAAGCTATTGGTTGCATGTTTGGGTAGATCATGCCGAATTTTTTCTAGGATGTGATTTGCTTGGGGTGGTTTTCTGTGTTGTGAATGAATTGATCCTATGTGAAGATCTTATTGTTTTTTTTTGTTTCCCTATATTATAGGCCCATTCTGTGTCTATTTCTGTGGTGTGTATTTTATTTCTTTAATCTGAATGGCACCTCAAACTTCTCTCTAGTTCAATATGTTTCATTGATCAATCAGGATTATTCTCAATTGATGAAATCGGAAATTATTACTAAGGCCAAGCTCTCCCATTTTGTGGATCTCTCATTACTACTCATTCCTAACCTCTTACCACCATAAGCAGTCTAGGCTTTATTCGAGGTACCAGTGTTTTGATGACACCTCAAGGATTGGGACAGGCTCTTCCTATCATGGGGAACCCTTTCTAATATCCCGCCAGCTCTTTTCTAATGTTGATATTTTGAAGCTCCTGTAGCCATGACAAAGATAAACCAAGGACTTATTGGACACTAAGCAAGTCATCACTACATGTAAAGCTTGTGTCTCTATGACCTCTGATCCTTTTTGGAAATAGGTGTGTTAGTTTCTTCATGACAAGTCCATCTAATTATATGTCCAAGAAATTATTCACTACTTCCAAAATGATGCTCAAGGACATGACCATTGATTGGAGTTCCTATCTCCTTGCCAAAATGGATTAACATTTTATCAAGATGACTAGGGGTAATGTGACTAATGTCACATATGGTTCTTACTTGTATGTTTCCTTGATATACTTTTCCTCTGTAAAGGAAATTTCACCACCCACTGAAAATCCTCTAGTGGTTTCCTCTCCCTCTATTGAAGACTTGATTGGAGTTCCTATCTCTTTGCCAAAATGGATCAACATTTTATCAAGGTGACTAGGGGTAATGTGACTAATGTCACATACAGTTCTTACTTTTATGTTTTCTTGATATGCTTTGCCTCTACAAAGGAAATTTCACCACCTCTTGAAAATCCTCGAATGGTTCCTCTCCTTCTATTGAAGATCCTAAACATATCCCTAAAGATCATGACTCTCATCTTTTAGAGAAAGCACGTAAAGTAGTGGTAGAAACAGTTCATGCTTCTATTCCTCCAGTGTCGATCCCTACTACATCTAACAGTACCCTTACTTCCCGCCTAACATCTTTAAATTTATTCAAGGCACACAAAGATGGTAGTTTGGATATACCAAAACCTTCTCTGCATTGCCTAGTTTAAAGAGATGCCATTCTTTTCCTCTATAAGGATATTTAGAGTTCTATAGAGATACCACTTACAGCTTGTGTTGATAAGCTATACTCTTCTTTCCATGAGGAGATGCAACACTCCAAGGAAGAGCTACATAAGGCTAATACTAAACTTACCTCTAGATAAGGAAACTATTTTTATCATTTCAAGAAAATGGAGTCATTGACTAGAATGATAAAAGCCTAGAAAGTGGAAATCTCCTCTTTGCAAGCTCAATTGATTGAAGCAAAGACTCAAGTAGCTACTGTTAACAATGAGGATAAGGATCATTTTTTAAAGGAGACCTAAAAGCTTAAAACTTTAATTGCTGCCCAAACAATGGAGTTACAATCAGCAAATTGTAATGTTGAGAATCAAAATACTAAGATTGAGGAGTTAAAAGAATAATTGGCTCAAATACACTCCATTCCTCCAAGTTCTAATGTACCATCGTCACTACCATCTTTCTCGGCTATGAACTTGGCTGCTCTCCAACGTAATACAACTTTCCGTCCTTTATTCCAAGATATACTAGAGAGACTTAAGTCTAGAATGGACCTTTTGTGGTCTTATTTTGAGAATTTTATGGAATACATCCCATTAGATCATTCCTTCTTTGTGCACTATCAACAACAAAAGCTGGCCTTTTACATGAAGTTGTCCGTGACTATGAATTTGCATCCTCTAGAGGATGGATGGAGTGGTGCTTGGTCCTCAGATCTTTAGCAAAATTCACCTAAATGGTTTTTATGGATTCAATGATACCCCAGAAACCATGCTGATGTCTTACATGTATGAGATATGGCATTGTGATAGGTTCTGTATTATGTCTTTTTGGCTCTAATAGGGTCTGTTTTGCCTTTGTTTTGATTTGATTTCTTTTTTATTGTGAGGTTGGGATTGTGAATGAGTATTTTGAGGAATGATTGACAGTGTATTAGATGATCTTGGATGGTTTGAAGTGGTTTTGGTTTGAGATATATGATTTTATATGCCTTCTATTGACATTATGTAGTGTTATGTAGAGCTTCTGTCTCTATTCTGTAAGCCTCTGCTTGCTTTTGTACCTATTCTGATTGATGGATTTTTAGCTTGGGGAATGTTCTGCAATCTTGAAAGAGGAAGAATAAGGGCTCAAAATATCTTGAAGAAGCAGAAGAAGTAGCTGAAGAAGACTTGAAGTGAAGACTACAATGACAGTGACAGTAGTAAGCTCTTAAGGGACACTGTAGTGGCTTTGGTGACTCTTCATATTAGACATACCTCTTTGGATGGGTATCCATGACCAAGAGAGGATTATTTATAATTATTCGTTGAAATTACAATGTACCATTGAGAGAGAGCATATATGAGAGAGATAGAGTATGAGAGAGAGCCAATTTTTCTATATGAAACATTGTATCTACATGAGAAAGACTATGAAGACTATGAAGATGATGAAATATGAATATTATGCAATGAATTCCATTCAAAGTTTATCTTTGTCTTGTGCCATTGTGGTTCTTTGATGGTTTCTATGAATAATATGAAGATTATGTTGAAGATTTGTTATGATAAATCTGTGGGAGAATTGCTACAAGATGTTGCATGAAGATTGGTGTTATTTTTCTTCTTGTGGGGTTGATCAAAATATGAAGAACATGCTTGTTGATATGACAAAATAGATTTTCTTGCCATAGATTCCCCATTTTTCTTGGTATTCCTTTTGGGGTGCCATGTATGATGAAGAAATGTCACACTTATGTGCACTTACTATGAGATGAAGTTGAAGAAAGCTTGTTGGATCAGAGCTAGCTTTGATACCATGTCAAAATATCACAATGGCTACATAAAAACATGTGCATAAGAGGGAGAAGAGAGCTCAAAATACAAGGACAAAATCTTGCTTAGTAAGTTGCTCACAAGTACAACCCATACTCTCTCTAATCTACAATTAAGAAATACCTCCATACTATTTGTATAGCCTCACTTTGGACTAGGGTTAGGGTTTTCTATGCTCTCTAGTGCATTCACACCTCAACTTCCCTCATGCACCCTTGCTTACTCAGGGTTTCCATGCTACACTTCTAACAAAGGATCTTAATCTTACCCTCAACATGAAAGAAAGTAGTTGTTGCCAACCTTAAACTTTTGAGGATGCAAGGGAGTGGAGGAAAACATTAAAGTATGTCTTAATACATGCCAATATGCCTTTGCTTTCTTTTTGGGATAGATTTTGGAGAGGTCATGTTTTTCTAAAAAAAGGTCAGTGCATGGTGCTAAACAAAGGGGGAAGGAAGGATCAAGGAGTTTGGTGCTAATGAATGAGGGAAGCTTCTGATTTTTTGCTTTGTCAATGATTTCATTTTCAGGTCTGCTACATGGCCGTCATTCAAGCTATGATAGGGAAGGAGATTGCAATTCAAGGGAAATCTATAGGTGACACTAGCTACATGTGGGGGCTAGATGATGTTGTTGTAGACTAGAGAAAGAAGGTAAGCTATTGACCATCATAGGGCATCCTAACCATGGATGAATATTGTAGTCAACATGTATTGGCATTGAGTGGTTGCTAGAAGGTGTTTTGGAGGGAGCCCATTACAAAGATTTGGAAAATTTGATAGAGAGGATATTAAGTTTGAGGAGGATATAGCCTAGAAATGAAGAAACAATGTGATCCTAGGGATCATCCATGTGTCCTCTATACATACTCAAAATCATCACCTTATGGAGCTCATAGCTCCCTATAGTTCAAGCATCATCTTCATCAATTAGCTGAGAGAAAAGAGCTAACCATCATAATTGCAAAGGTAGCTAATTGATGTAGTCTATTATAGGAGATGGCTATTGTACTATTAAAGGGTCGAGGGGCCTATTTTAGTCAATAGGCAGAGAAGGAGAAGTGAGTGAAATATAGTATAAATCTCCCGATGGAGAAAGGAAAAGGGAGCAATACATTAATGATGAAGAGGGTGGCAGTAAAGCTTTTAGAAAAATCCAATGGGACAATATCTATGCTTTAGGAGGAGGAGCTCTTCATGTTGCCTATGTGTGAAAGAGGTGGAGCCTCTATCCCCAATACACATTAACCATGCTTCTGAGTGATGTTGTAGAGGCAAAGACTTAGATTGGAATTCTCTTAAGAGCCTCTCTCTTCATATGATTTATCCTTCATGGTCCTAATGAAAAAACATATCGAAGTTTAAAGGACAAAGATAGAAATTTGAATCTCAAGAGATAAAGACAAAGTTACCTCTTATTATCCCTTATTGGTGAAATGTCTCAAGGAGAATCCCTATGTTTGTGCTAAAATTTTGATTAGGAAGTTCCTTTGTTCTTTACTCAACTTCTCCTTCTTCAAACTTTTCTTGATATTAATACTCTCTTTCTTTATACAAACTTGTGGCACCACCAAAAATCATGAGAAGAAGGAATTACGAAATCAAAAGAGTTGATTCAACACAACTAAAGGGAGGACAAGGCTACATACTATTGGCCTTTTTGTGCTTTGATGTGGACTTGAAGTCTTGCACCTTGTGTACTAATCCTAGATGTTTTCTTTTCAAAGTTTCACTTGCACTTCTAACTTATATAAAGAATTTCACTTGGTACCATTTGCAAACTTTTTTCCATCTTGCTTCACTTCTTATCCTCTGTGGATTTTTGGTGAGACACAATTGTCTTTTGATATCGCCGGTGAGCCCAACATGAAAGCCACACCCTCATTATCAAGCAAGATGGGAGCAACACCACTTTCAACAAGTGTATCATATTCTAGTAATGAGATAAAGCAGCTTCTATGGACCTTTAATGCATACATGCAGTAGCAACAACACCATCATTAGCAGATGGTGCAACACATGCAGCTTCAAGCTAAAGCATAATATGAGGTTGTGGCTTCGAAGGCTATGGAAGCAATGGAAAACAAGAACAAGCTTTTGTAAGGTCTCGATGTTTCAAGCTATTCAAAGCTTTATGAATCAAAGATAGGTTTATTTGATATGTCTATGCATATGATGAGCTATTACTTTGTACATCTCGTGATTTCATTCCCCTTAAGCCCCAAACAAGGGCTTGGTGGGAGGAAATAGAGATTCTACAAGAGTTGGAGTCTAAGTTAATGAGGTCGATACTACAAAAGGTCAAGTAGCCTTAGAGTTTGAGAAGGTGATATTATTTCTATAGGTACCAAATCTAGCACTTCAAGCATAGCTAAGAGAGCTCTTGGAAGATAGATTGCAACATATGGGTCTCAAGATTGATCGCTAAGATGCAAAGGATGGTATTACTACTTTGGTGAAGCAACAGATGTGGAAGTCTAGACTATAGAATTGTATTGTATCTCCTAGAGTTCCCCTTGTTTCTATGCCTTCTACTACCCTAGCCTTAGCTCGAATCTCTATGCTTACACCTACTATACCTACACATGTTATGCCTACACCTATCTTTCCTTCTACTACCCTAGCCTTAGCTCGAATCTCTATGCTTACACATGTCTTGCCTTGATCTACTACCCTATGCCTACACCTGTCTAGCCTTCTACTACCCTAGCCTTAGCTTGAATCTCTATGCTTACACCTACTATACCTACACATGTTATGCCTACACGTGTCTTTCTTTCTACTTCTATAAATGCACCCATCTCTATGCAGATGCCAATGCAAGCATCTATGGCCACGACACCATCTTCTATAGCTTTGCCACTCTAAAATGATGGTATGGATGAGATACTTAAAATTTTAAGAGATCTAATGCTTGATGTTTCTAGAATTGTAGGGCCATCTACTATGCTTGAAAGAGGAAGCCCTTCATAGGTGCCTTCGAGACGGAACTATATTAGGAGATGTATTGGTGTAAGAATTGTGATCACTAGTGCAAGGATTGTGGTTTTCTCAATGATGCAAGGACAATGAATTTAGTGTTTTGGGGGCCTAAAAATAAAATATGCTTTAGAGAGATTGACAAGCCTATGAGCTCAAAACTTTGGTAAAGGTGGGATGAAACTAACTCTTGAGGATATGGCTACATAAACCTCTTATGTGGCTACAGACAATGGCTCTACATATGGTATGTAGATTGAGAGAGGACTATAGAGCTAGTCAACACTATGGACTTCTCCATTGGATACAACACACAGGGGTATAATGCAATAGTTAAAGTTTTCTAGTGTGGGTAGAGTATAATGAAGAGATAAGATGGGATGCACCAGCGAATACTTACTCTATCTATACTTACTTTAGCAAAGAGCTAAGGGATTGAGGTACTTATTGAGAAGAAGAGAAGAGAGGATGAGGATGAGGATGAGGATGAGGATGCTCGAGTAAATCTAAGAAAACTAGAGAGGGTAAGTTTGTTGCTCTCCTTGGCCAATTCTTGAGCAAGTTATGGATGATGCATAGAGATGAGAGAAGAACTAGGGTGTGTAACCCAAGAAATAGGCTAGCTATAAGTTCTTTTCATGCATTGAGAATGTGACTAATCTTAAGAGAGTACTTGAAGACCAAAATTTAAGCAGTAAGTGGGGTTCATTTTAGAAAAAATCTTGGGAATAGCTAAAAGAAAATTTCAATAGGAGATCATAAACATCAAAAGAGATAAAGATAGGTAGTGCAGATTGTAAAGGACATTATATCTAGATTAAAGCATTGTTTGATGAGTGTGAGAAGGAAGGTCATGAGGAGAATGCTATAGTATGTTCAAATGTTGTTAAGAATGCTCAACCATTGTGTTATGTAGATGATGACACACCTATCATGGTATCTTGCACAGTCACTTTTCTAGGCCTCATTGGGCTCATGCCACCATAGATAAAGTGGTTAAAATAGGTGAGAAGGCTACTCTATGTATTGCTTTTCTTGACCATGGGTCTAAGATTAATGGTATTGTGCATAAATTCTATGAGAGTAGAAAGTGACCAGTTGTTGTGGATCACGATTGGTGGATGAGAGTTGCCAACAGTATTGCGAGGGAATGGTATGTTGCATTCCCAAATATCAGGATATCTATAGGTGATGTACCGGAGGATTTTTATTTATTTGTGCATGACACTTAATCATATTATTTTATATTGGGTTAGACATTTATTATAGAGGCGTATATGGAGACAAAAGGGATGGATGATGGCTCTACTTACACATAAGCTTGTAGTAGAGATGGGATGAGGGTAATTTAGTTCATGTAAACCATCCTAGAAACAAAGATTCTTTACAAGATGCTCCTCCACCTATAGTAGATTTAGATTTTCATTAGATATCATTGTTCTATAGGATAATAGTGGTATCAAGTGTGATCAATTATTGCCATGTTAGCAATTAAATTTGTTGTTCTAGCTTTGTTGGACTATATAATCGGTTTTATTTCTTATCAAAGGGTTTCAAAAATGCCTAGAGTTCCTAGGAAGTACATATGTAAGATGATTAAAGCATTTGGGGAGACATGTGTATTACATGACGATGAATACATAGTTGGTATGTATGACAGCTTGACTTGTGCAGATAAAGTAGCAAAAATTAAACAAATACTAAAAACCAAGGATTTGAGTTGTTTTGGTATTTTTTTAGTGCATTCCCTAGACATGTACTGTGTGATTGCCACATTTATCTAGTGCGAGCATAGTGTATCTCAACAAATAAAGTTCAATGTTGAAAAGTTTCAATTAAAAGGAGACATGGCTAATTATTTTCATCCATCAAAGTTCTTAAGGGGCTAGGGTATCTCAACCAACAAAGTGTGGGGCTGATTCTATGTAGTTTGAAGAGTAACATAACTTAATTTTTCAGGAGAGTAGAAAGAGGCCATGGTTGACACTAAGTACAAAACTATGGACAAGAAGGTTAAGCCAGATTTGCAAGTCCATTACCTTTGGATAGTGATGAGACAATGAGGAGGGTTGCAAAAAGCCAAGCTTGAGATATCATGCACATATTGATCACAATTTTTTATGAGAAACATTAGTGAAATTGAAGATTGGGAATGATGAGTTCTTGTTTTCTACTGCAAAAATGTAGTATTGTATGGATATATAAGAGAAGCATTGTAGAGAATTTGCATTTTAACCATAGGTGATTAGGTATATTGCTCCTAAGGTTGTGACACTTATGGTTATCTTTATGATTCTCCACACTTTTTGGAAACTTTGGCATATTCTAGTGCCTAAAGTGCATCTACCAAGGTTGATTAAGTTGCTAAGTGAGAGGATTCAAATGGGGATACTTGAGTCATCTTCAACACACTATTTGAATTGATGGTTTACAATGCTTAAGAAGAATGGTTCTTGTAGGTTTAATAAGGATTTGCAACCAATGAACATGGCAACTATCAGGAATGTTGGTGCAAGTCTAGTTGCGAATGATTTTGCTTATGCTTTTGTAGGCCAAGAGCTATCTATTATTTTGGTGATCTATATTTGGATTATGAATAGTTTCACATTGCATTAGAAAGTAGAGACTTGACTACCATGAAATCTCTATTGGGCCTTGTCAGGATGTGTACTTTACCACTGGGAGCTACAAATTAGTAGCACGTATGATGAATGCCATGAATAGGGTCCTACATACGTAACTATATCCTTGAACTTACCATGCTATTTTTGGATGACTATGTGCCTATTAAAGGTTGCACTAGGGGAGGAAAAGGATGAGACATTGGATGATCATGGATGTAGATGCTTTGTTACTGATCACATTATGGATCGTAAGAGGATTTTGTCTAGGTTGGAAGAGGTGAATTTGATCTTATCAAGGCTGAAATTAATTTTTAGAGTGAATGAAGTGCTTATTGTTGGATATACGTGTGGCTACTATGGTAGGAATCCTTCTCTTGCTAAGGTGGATACTATTAAAAAGATTGTAGAGTTTTTCACTTTTAGAGGTGAGAAGGTTTCTTAGAGCATGTTTATTTTACATGAAATGGATTCCACATTTTTCCCATGTAGCAGATGTGTTGTATCAATTTCTTCACAAGGCATAAAAGTTCTTCTGGGATTAGAGCTAGGCTAGAGCTACGAGGAACCTCAAGTAGTTATTGAATCTTTCTCCAACTCTAAGAAAGGTAGATTATGTTAGTGAAGGCATGTCAAATGATATTGGTTCCCTAACATTGAGAAGGTCACGAGGAGTGTTCATGGTGACTATCAACTTAATATTGGAGGGCTATCTATCTATATGGAAAGTGCATGATCAAAGTGAAGGAACTTTCTAAAGAAGTAGAGAGGAAGATGACTAATTATTGGAGCTCATAAAATGACAGTCTTATTCTTGCTGGCCTAAGGTATGTCCATCCATAATTACTTATACTTTTTGATATTTTTTTAGCAATAAGATTTTTCTTGTTTATACTCACTATTTCTATGCCTTTTCTAGGTGTATAATGCATGGGTTTCCTTTGGATATACAACAAAAAATTGAGGTTTTTGATCCATCTATCTCATTCTTTATGAGAAATGAGCTTGATGCAAGTTTTATTGAGCACTGGCTCAATTTGATTGACTTCGATACTTTGGAGCTGCTTATAATTCCATATAATGAAAAGTAAGTGATTCAATATTCTATTAGAGTTTTTGAGATTTTATCCTACTAATTTGTTGAGATATGATTGCTTTTAGATTGGAGCTTGATTGCAATAGACCTTGTGGATAAGCAATGCTTTTTAATCAACTCTATGAAAGGAAGCCATGGAAATGCTAAATTGTAAGTTATATTATCCAAGGGCTCCTTGATATTTCAATTCTTTTTTTTGTAAGTACTCTAAATTTCAACATATTTTATATACAGAGGTGCCAAAAGATTAATTAAAGAGCTAGAGAAAAGACCCCCTATGCCATCTGATTTGCTTGCAACAATGCAATATAGACAAGTTGCGGTAAGTTATTCATTAAAATAATTGAAACATGAGTTTATTCTATGAACTACCATTCGTCCTCTTTATAGTTTTACTTTGTGTTGGTGGTTGCAGTGTCCCCATCAGGATGATAGACATTCTTGTGGCTGGAGGGTGATTGCAAATGCTAGAAGAATGGTTAACTTTGTTTATCTTAATGATGATAAGCATGTAAAGGTAATATGAAAGATGCTAAACTTTAAGATAGATATTAATTGCAAATAGTCCATTGATGATAAAAATATAGTCTATTGTAAGAACAATAATGAACTAAAACTCTTTTTTCTATAAATGTGTGACAATTTTCGAAGGATTGCTATACATCTGAGCAAAGCTCTTGAAGTATATAATGGTCAATTGTATACAACCAACAACAGAGATTGGTGGGGATTTGCACCATGAAGGAGATGCGGTGCCTATAACCACGGAAGGCAAATCCACAGCTTCAACACCTTCTATACCCAAGACATCAAAGAAAGGCAAAAGGACTCCTAGAAAGGATAGTTCTCCAAAAAAGAAATAGCTTTGCCATATCGTCTTGTAGGCCTTCATATATAGAAATTTGCCCTTCAGCCCTTGTATATCTCATAGAGATGGCAGATGGACATTTGCTACAAAATTTGTACATGTATTTTATATTGATAGTAAAGATATATTTTATTGAATGTCATTGCAGTGTATTTTATTTTCTCTCCTTTTCGATATCTGCAAAAAATAAATTACAAATTTTTGTTAGTTAGAAAGTGAGATCTTGATATACATCTAAGTAGATATAATATGATGTGAAAACTTACTCGTTTCTTGTCAAGTTGGAATACAAAGGAGCATGGTAGTTCAACGTCTTCATTTTGTAAATCCATCCTCACTTGGTGTAGCGTACATGATTTTCTGATCTTTAAGATTGCAATAATATCCTCGTTGAACCAAATATCAAGATCCACAATAGGATCCTTGCTGAAATCATTAAGATTCTGGTCTAAAGCAACTAGACTACTAACAACAAAATGCCATCGACTATAGTAAAAGCTAAGGATAAAATTTTGAGTAGCAATCATATATTTGCAAGCTATAGAGTCTTGATCTATCTTACATATAAATTTTCCTTCTGTCCTTGTATCCCATCCTTCATCAACAAATTGTATGATATGATCATATGTTAGTCTCTTCACTGAAAGCATGGTTTTTGTTATTCTTATCTCCATATTAGAGAAGAAATCAATAAATATATTAATAGGCATAAATAAAGTAACTTTGCTTAGCCTACTTGAGATATTAGATTTTAGTGATTTCTGGATCTCAGAAAATGTCTTACATCTATAGCCCTCACTAGTAGCTGGACTTGGCAAAGGCCACTCAAAGCTTGAAAAATCTGGCAAAGGAAGGAGTTTTATTGATCCCCATTGGCAATGCCACATAGGAATAACATAAGAATGGTCATAAAAGAATATTCCATTCTCTGCAAGCTCTGTCTTCTTTCTACCTCTATACATTTCTTCTCCAATTGAACCATCTATAACATCAATAACATCAATAATAGATTCCACTGGTTGACATTCCTCAAGATTAGAGGGATAGACATCTACAAGACAAACAAATATTATAATGGAAAAACCTAAACCATGTTTAAGAAAGGAAAAACTTTAAGAATCAAATTCTTACAATTTGGTCTATGCATTGGAAGCTTTGAAGATCCAGGTTTCAAACACAGCTCTCTATGCATGAATACATGTTGCACTAGTATCTCTTTGATACTATTCTTATTTGCTCCAAGCTTAAAATCTCGGATTCTGCCCTTCCAAGCAGAGATAAACGAGCTCTCATGTCTTTGCCTTTTTCCACGTTTTGCTTGTTGCATGGTGATCCAACTACCTTTGCTAATGATAGTAGGAATCCATCTTCCATCAGTTTGGAATGAGTTAAACACTGATATGGATGTGATTTGGGAGCTTGGACACCTTGTTGAAGGTCGAATTTCTGTATCCATGCTAGAAGAGAGAGATACATGCACATAGAGAGAGAGAGAGAGAGAGAGAGAGAGAGAGAGAGAGAGAGAGAGAGGACTAGGCTATCATAACGGAGGGAAAAACAATAGAGGAATAAAAGAAAGGAGGGAAAAAACTGAGCGCCATGCTTTTCACCAATTTGAATTTCGATTACATCAGTCATTATCATTAATCTAGAAACATCATTAAATAAAAGTAGCCGAGACTCTATGCCATTAATGCAAAAGATGTCATAATCACGAATATAAGAGACTAAAAATACATAATAAAAATACAAATTTGTAATATTATCATATTTATATATTTTTGTAAAATGATTTTTTAATTTTTTTTAAATAGAAGTTCCGTTATGGAGGCTTTGCTCTTATTGGTCTAGAGCACTCTCTCTCCACATCCTAAAAGGCATTTTCGAGACCTCAAAACTCCCCTAATGTGAAAGTACGGAATTTGAAATTTCTTTTACTTATCTTTGTTTCTTTGCGGATGGATTAAGCTTCGAGAGTCGCATTGATGGTTCGTCGAATAAGATCTTAGGGTTGTGATCCATCTTTATCGGTAGTCGATCGTTGTAAATTGGCCAATTGAACTTGAAAGGCTTGCCGGGCTCTTCGCTCTTCATCAAGCTGCATCATAATCAAATCCAATATTTGTTCCATCGTTGGTTCGGGTAAATCACCTTCAGCCATTAAATCGTCCATGTTTTGTTCCGTCATCCTGTAAAATCCAAAAGACCTCACACTCTCAAAATCTGATTAGCTAGATGAGCGTAGCTCAAAGTCCGGTATACAAGGCTTATAAATTTTGTTTGGCTTTTATGATCTTTCTCTTTTGCGATTGTGGTGTTCGTTGACTTCGTAAAAATGGCGTATAATCTTCGTAAAATCTGCGTATGGCCTTCTGCGTGTGTTGAAACTGGTTCAGCAAGTCTGCATATGCGAACAAAGTCTTCCAAGGAACAACTTTGCAGTTCAGTGCTTCCGCGCAGGAACAGTCCTTATGGGAGTTTTTGGCATAAGTCAGTTTTGACCTCTGCTGACTTGCAGAATTTGCAGAGTTGCAGAACTTATTAAACTTGTCCAACTTGAAGATTTGTGTGACTTGAGACTTGGTTGACTAAGCCTGGAGCTTAGTCTGTTACAAACAACGAATTTTAGGGGGGGCGTTTTTTAGCCGCCGCGAAATTCACGCTGAGAACATCCTGATGCGCCGATTTGAAAAAAATGGATTGAGTAAGCTTTTTAGGCTTACTATTAAGCCTTTTAAACTATCAAATAAGCTTTTAAGCTTTTGGGCTATGGAGTTACTATCAAACTCTTGAGAAGTAAACGACTTGTAGAAGGAGCTTTCCTTGTGGTCCTCTACTTCCCCAGGCCGGTCCTTCGCGATTAGAGGCTATAAACAGAGGTTTTTGATTGCCAGGAATCCACCCGTATCGATCGTTCACGATGAAATTGACTGTAGAGCTCGATCATTCCAGGAGCTCCGCCTTCGCGCAAGATGGATAGCGATTGGAAGCTCTCGATCTCAGCTTCGCTTTGATACCAATGGTGCATAGATCGGATGATGTATGCTCGCGTAGTGAGCGCGGAAAGGTCCCCAAGAACAAAATAACTCTACTTTTTGCACAAAACTCAAGGTAGAAAGCATGCACCACATGAACAAGAGACCAATTGGGTGCAATCTTCCCCCATGCCTTGTGTGAGCGCTCCACAAAACATGTATTTTATGTATTAATCATCTTCAAGCTCAAATAATAGCCCAAATTACAAAATAGCACTCTTTTGGCTTTTGAGTTTGCTTTAGCACAAAATAGAAATCAAGCTAATGGGCGGGTGCTCAAAGAGTCAGGCAAACCCAATACAATGTCCAAATACAAATATCATAATCGTGTGCCCATGCGCATGCAAAATAATAAATAAATATCCAACGCCTTAATAAATAGGCGTGACAAAATATAGGCGCCATGCCTAAGATATGGGCCCATCAAAATATAAGTGATAACTCGAATACACGCTATCCTCCAATGCTTTCCTCCGCCACTGCTGCTATCTCTACACATCATTTAAAGCATTCACAATCGTTAGTAAAATAATACAATTAAATCGACAAAAGTGAATACCTAGTAGTCTTCAGCTACATAAATAAATTAATTGGTTAGAAATCAATCCTAACCTTAATTTATAATGAGTACGCACTCTAAACTCATAAACGTTTATTAATTTAATATGTATTTTGCGGAATCACCCGCTATGGAATCACCCATGTACACACTAAATTAATGAAACACCCAAAAAGGATAGGCGTCCCCATCAACTTCTCGCACAAAGAATCCACTTTGTGTATGAGCCTTTGTCAACAAAGTTTACGGAATCCACCATAAAACCTCACGGAATCCACCATGAAATATGCCTCCTGGCATCAGCACGACAGTCTGAAAAATTATCAAAAATCAAGAAGTGTTGCTCGGGCGCCTTTTAAACTCATATTTCACTTAGTGCTTAGAATCGTCCTAGTTGGAGCCACCGCCTTCAATGTTAAATATTTTTCCCCTAAATTCCAGATTTTTTGGCAAATTTTAGGCACATCCCAGGCTCAAAACTCCACTCTCACAACATAAGCTTTAGGTTTAAGAAAACATAATTGCTCCTCTTATTTAGTGCTCAACTTTTTGTTAAACAATGCGGATCTAGAGCATGACACAAGCTATGTTGGATGAAAGATGAAGACCAAACTCATAATGGCATGGACAAGTAGAGACAAACTGTTACACCGGTGAATTAGGTTCCAAGATAGATTGGCTTGGACTCATAAACACAATCTTGTGTAAGATCGACAATGACAAGACACAACTGAAAGTACAAAGCATCATGACATTGTATTCATTTCATAGTCAAGTACAATGCTTTATAGAGTTTGGGTTGTTCTACTTTTGTCACTGTGTATATGGAATTTGGGATAGCTCTTCTTAGAGCATACATCATTTTTCTATTTTTCAACACCCCCCTCAAATGATGAGTATCTACCCTTGTTGGCTTTTGCCCCCTCTCATGTGTACATGGACTAGGAGACTAGCTCTTTGGTAGCCTAGTCAATTTAAGGCTTGAAACTTTACATCTTGGTAGGGTTTTTTACATCCATTATGGGAACCAAATTCCTTAGAACAATCTACCAAAGTTGTTGATGGTAGTGGAAGCATATTTTTCTTCTTCTTCATTCATGAATTGACCTTGGTGGTGGTCATTCTGCATATGTTGTGCTCTTTTTTTGTGAAAGCACTCACTGGCAATATGGCCAGTCTTACCACAATAATGACATTGCATCTGCCTTCTGTTGTTGGTGTTGAATCCTCGACCTCGTCCTTTGGGTCCAGTAGCTCCTTTGGTATATAGGAGATTTTCCATTGAGCTGGTCTCTTTTACATCTTTGCTTTTAAATGTTCTTTCTCCATCAAGCAATGAGTGCTCTATATCTTTGAGTGAGACACTCGGAACATTACTTAGAGTGGACACAAGGTTCTCATATGGATCCTTGTTTACACTTGCAAGTAGTATGGCTATTGCTTCATCTTCATCAATACTCTTCTTAAGAGTTGCAAGCTAGGTTTTTAGGCTCTTGAACTTGTTAATGTGTGTGGTCATAGAAACATTGTCTTTGATATCTAGTTTATAAAACTGCATGAGTAGTTCTACCTTTGAGTTCTTTGCTTGGGTATCAAACATTTTGTCAAGTTCCTCCCAAGCCGTTCTAGCATTTCTAATGCCAGATATATGATGTAGTACATCATCACTTAGTACCCAGGCAATGATGCCTAGTGCCTTGTTATTAATTTTCTTCCATTCCCTGGTTTTGAGCTGGTCTTCTTCAACGAACCCGTCTTCATCATCTTCCTTCTTGCTATCTGCATCATCTTCAAACAGGTCCCACAAGTCCTTTCGCATCAAGTAATACATGGTTTTTTCCTTCCAAGCATGAAATCCTTTACCATTGAATTTAGCTATCTTATCAAGATCTTCCATACTTCTAAACTTTAGTTAACTAGCAAAAGATTGTATTTTAATGTGTCAAGAGACACAAGAGAATCAGTGTCAAATTGACACCAGTTGAGTGCTAATGGATACTAGTCAGTACTTGATCTGCTTTCTCTCGCTTGTGAGCTTCCTCGCATACTTCCAGAATAGTAATGAACTTCAGAGAGTACTGCTCAGTGATTAAAAGCACTGTTGATGACTTCAGTGAGTGAAGAATGTCAAATTTAGAAGCTTTGGCTATGGCTTCTTGGATTAGGGTTTAGACACAGGCCTGATTTTTTACTGATTTCATGAGCTACAGTGGATCATTTACAAAAGTTTTTTAATGAAAATGTAGCTCTCTTCAAGCTCTACAAAAGTCCTATAATCTTCAGGATGATTGCATGGTGTGCTAGTCAGCGATTGGCATCGATTCCCTACTTGCGTTTTCTGTGCTTAAGTCATGTTTTTTGTCAATGCCTTATCCTATAGAGCCCAATGTTGGCTTCTAATGTGATGGGAAGAAGCTTCTTCAGTTAAGGAACTCTCTTGAAGAGAGTAGGTGAAGTTATGCCCTGTAGGTGGAGATCAAGAGGCTCAATCAGAGGTCGGTATAGATCTGGCTATGGCAAACATAGAACAGAGGCTCAAAAAATTGATCATGCTCTAAAAGGGCCATGCTAATGTTTCAAGTGATACAGAGAAGCTTTAGTAGTGGGAAATACTTTTCCAGAAGGAAGCTCTGTAAAATTTGGCCAATAGAGAGAGATATGGGAGTTTCAAGCAAGCAAGGTATTGTTGGCTATGGCTGCCACAAGGTTAAGTGGAGAAGAAGTATTGGGAGATGAGGTCCTCGACTTGTCCTAAGCTGAACTGAACTCAAGCTGAGCTATATGAGAGTAAAATGGAGCTGTGCCATGCTCAGTTGTGCTCCAAGTGACATGTTAAACAATGCGAATCTAGAGTATGACACAAGCTATGGTGGATGAAAGATGAAAACCAAACTCATAATGACATGGACAAGTAGAGACAAAATGTTACACAAGTGAATTAGGTTCCAAGATAGATTAGCTTGAACTCATAAACACATTCTTGTGTAAGATCGACAATGACAAGACACTTAATTGAAAGTACAAAGTATCATGACATTGTATTCCTTTCATAGTCAAGTACAATGCTTTATAGAGTTTGGGTTGTTCCACTTCCCTATCAATTTCCTAGTTAAAAATACACATAATTAGAGAAAGTAAATAATAGGAAAAATGAAACATTTCCTAGTTAGAGAAACTAGGGAATTCCATAGAAAATTCCCTACATAGGAAAAACCCTTTATGTAGGGAAAATTCCCTACATAGGAAAAATCCCCTATGTAGGGAATTTTCCCTACATAGGAAAAATTTCCTATGGAAATTCCATGTGTGATTTCCTAGTTTCTCTAACTAGAAAATGTAACATTTTCCCTATTATTTACTTTCCCTACTTATGTGTAATATTAACTAGGGAATTGATAGGAAATTCTATTTTTCTTTCTTTCCTATGCAGAAGAATTTTCCAATGTGGAAAAATTTTCCTATGTTTTCCTACATAGGGAAATTTCCCTACATATAGTAGTTTTCCTATATAGGAAATTTCTTATATGATTCTATTTTTTCTCTTACTTATATGAATTTATAAGTAAGAAATTATATAGCAAGTTTTCAACTAGAAAATTATATAGAGATTATTTACTTAATTTCAAATATGACATAATACACATCTAATAGATTAAGTAAGAATTTTTCACTATATAGGCTTTTTTTCCCTATATCAAGAAAAAGTTCCTAAATAGATAATATTTTCCTATATAAGATTTTTTTCCTATGTCATGAAAAAGCTTGTATATATGTAATTTTATTGACATGCTAACAGTCACGAAGTGAGAGCAAGAGCAAGAGCACAAAAGTCGAGGAGAGTTGAGGCAGATAGAAGTGAGTGTGAGCAAGCGCAAATCAAGCAGGCAGTCAACCTAGGTGAGTTGGTGCCACATGGCCTTCCCTATCCACATTCTTGACAAGAAATGCAGTAGGAGACATACTCTCTACTACCTTTGCTGTCAGAAATCAAAGGGTGGATTTCCATGACACCTTTGCACCTATAGCTCAAATGGCTACAATTAGAGTCATTCCTACCTTAGCCAGCCATAGGAGTTGGTTAGTTTATTAGTTTGATGTGAAGTCTGCTTTCCTTAATGGAGATTTACTAGAGAAGATCTATGTTGAGCAACCTGTTGGCTTTTCCTCATCCAGTGTTTGGGTGGTAAGATGTACATATTGAAGAAGATCCTTTACGGCCTCAAATAGCCTCCATGTGCCTAGAATGAGAAGATAGACTTGTTTCTCCAAGGGAAGTTAGGATATTGGTATTTCTCTCTGGATCCCCAATTGTATGTCCACACCTTAGCTAGAGGGCACACTTTGTTTATGCTCTATATAGTTAATCTCATCTTGATAAGTGACCATGCCCAAAAGGTCAAGCAAACAAAGAAGGCACTATTCACTAGGTAGGTCACTGGGGCAAGCGTTAGTGTGTTATCACAAATCATATATTTTGTACTTATTTTATGTGTAGTCAGCTATTTTTAATAGCTACTCACCAGACCTGGTCATTTTTTGGGGCTATTTTTAGCTATTTATTGGTAGCATTTGGCTAGCCCAAATAATTTGTCATTTTTGTGCACCTTTTCGCAACTCATCTTGGGAGACTCTAATCCTGTGATTTCTGCAAATTCATCAACAACCTTTTCTGTTATAATACTATCTTCTATATCAAGCTTGAGTGATTATGTTATACTTTGTTGTAACTCAGCTCCTCCTTTTGCTACATCTTTAGTAATTGCAAGTGCCTGATGTTCAAGGCAATCCCATAAAACATTGCAACTCAATAGCAATAGTACACAATTGAAGGGACCACAACACACATAATGGCCACGTTATATAGTATCTCACAGAGCTATCATTTATCAAGAAGCTTCAATTGACCATTATGCACATTATTCTTCATGAAACCATCAACATTTCACCTTGGAAATTTCTACATATATAAATCAACTCCACAAAACTACCACATATGGTACCTGGTTGTCCCAAAGTCAAATGTGTTGCAACCATCATTTAATTATGATGACTTACTCATGCTCAAGGTGCATGGAGTGACATATTATCTTTCATCCTTCACCAACTTCCCACTTATGGGATAAGCAAGGTTGCAGGTGTCCATGAATTGTGCTCCTCTTTTAAGAAATCATGGCCCTCATTGCAATTTATTGCATAAAAAACATAAAGTTAGATACATGTCAATAAAAAATTCCTCTTACATCAAATAACTTGTTTATATATCACTAGATCTTGGATGAAAGGAACAAACTACACTGATCAATGACATCAATCTAGGCATAAGCCATTAGGCATCATACCTCTTTTATCTAGAATAGTCTAGTCAATTTGGATCTAAACCATGATCAACACTAGCCCTACTAAATAGAGCATGATTTTGATACCTTGCACATACTACTCAAGAATATTTAGCATCATGCAAAATGCATGCATAATTATCTCTTCCACATATGCTTGACTTCGGATACTATTATGTGTTTGCTAGTAGTAGAGAAACACAAGGCTCTCTTTTCTACACTTGTTATTACTACAAACTGTGTGAAAGAAATGGACCTTTCCTCGGATCCCTTCAATACCAACAATGCTTTGCAACTAGTGAATGCTATTGAAGCATTGGAGAGTTTTCTCTTGTTGTGGACCCACTAGCAACAACACAATGAAGGGCGGTGCTTCCATCACTTCCACACTTGTGATAGATGTTACCTCCCATAAAAGCATACAAATGGAGGACATACTTCATAGACCATTTTTAGGGCATCTTCCAAACATATCTAGAATATTTAAGTCACCTCAAAATGTGAATAATAGTCTGACACTCTCTACTACATTCAATGACCCACTGACAAAGGGGTGTCCAATAGACACTCACTCTCATGGGGGCAACCTGAGGGAGTGTTGAAGTGTGTCCTTCTCCAGGATGGACCCAAACTTTATATTCTATGCTAATTATGAATTTGAATTAGAAACAATGGCTAAAGTAGATGCCAAATATAGCAATTCCTAGGCAGCAAATGATGCAGAGGATAAATAGATCAATATAGAGATGACTCACTACAAAGAGATGACATCTCAATTACAACAAGAGTGGGCTCAAAACTGAAATGCAATATTCTAAAGGACTAGATGAGGAAACATAGTACCAACAAGATCTTGGCAATAGCATCCAAAGTCTATAAAGTAGGTGTAGCATATGCTAATGATGAATTTTTTTTTCCATTAACCCCTATCCACAAATTTCAACATGTATCTCTTCACCTTTATCAAGTACTCCTATGTTGCAATGGAAGAAAAACAAATAACAATATGATCAATGATTGATCTTACTCTCACCATGGTAGGATCATACCCATCATTGTCAAAGAGTGCATATTCTTCTTGATTCTTGCCATCATGCGCAAATCCCACTTGTGCATTTGTACGCGTACGAGGTTTGATAGCATGTGTGCAACCCGTTGCCTACAACTACAACAAGTATAATCTCTCTCTTCATTGAAGCAATGATCCTTACAAAAAGACCATGCTATACTTAATAAAATAACGTAAATGGAGGCATCTCACTTATCTGACACAAAAGGTGCTACATCCTTCAACTCCAGTTCCTACTCACATCCTCCAAACCTTGTTCATCCTTAACTAAACAAACAAATGTAAAACATAAATATAAACAAAAATGTAGACCAGACCCTAACCTTATCAAATTTTAAAAACACAAATGTATTTGCAACAAAGGACACAACTATATCATTTTTATTATTAAGATGTAAGATATTATAGATATCCATACCATTTGTATTCAATCAAATCTCGATAATGTTCAAAATTCACAAGTTTCTCTATCTCTTCCTTTTGATTGATGTTATGTTTGAATAGAAGCGACATGGTTGTGCACCTTGTTGACCCAAACGACGATCAAGATTGGCAAGGATTGCGCCATGGCCAGATATAGACAAACAATAATTGATACTGAGGTAATAGAAACCCTCCACACCATGGAATTGATGGATTGTTGTCACGTATAGGCACATACTACAACAGCCTGGTTCAACACAATCATCCAAGCACACACATGTGTACTACTAGAGTTCAGGCCCTTCCACCCAAAGAAAGGCATACTAATTTGGAACATTCGATCTATTATAGGTGCCAATATATAGCACACCAAACTTTACTATTATCTTACCTTCAGCTCTGATGTGAGCCACTGGTTAATGTTGGGGTAACTACTATAATAGTTGGGTGCGTTTGCACCCGTCACCCCTGCTGCAGTGTTTATACTTTACCATGCTGCAAGAGCAATATAGGCATTACCAAATATTCATGCAAGTGCAGTACATCAAACCCTTATAAACATGGATGTGCTACAAACAAACAACTACTCACTAGCTACAACTGCAAGCATTGTTGTTGAAGCATTCATCAACAGCAAAATATTTAGATCATCGTAGTTAAAGCGACTGGTTTGAACTCCAAATGAATCATTGAAATGAAGAATGGTCAATGCAAGCCTCTCCTCTCTCTCTCTCTCTCTCTCTCTCTCTCTCTCTCTCTCTCTCTCTCTCAGCACACTAGTTAGGTCCTCCTTTCTTCTTCATCTTGTTCTTCCTCTTCTCGAGTCTCTCTTTCTTTCTCCCACCAAGATGAATGTTGGGAAGCCTAGTTGGCATTAAAAACATTCTTTGTCTTTTTTTGGGGCGCTTGATCAATGTCCTCAAGGATTAATTACTTTGGTTGATGAGTGATTACTTTGGGTAATGATTTCTCCTTTGCAATTAAGGTAGGAAAAATAAAAAAAATTCTAAATTTATTAATCATATAAATTAAGGCATATCCTATGAATATGCATTTTCTTACTATATATTATTGGCTAAGGCTAAACGTTGAAATTTATTATAGCTTAATACATAATCCCCAAATTTGAATAGTGCCTAATTGAAATTTACGCATAATAGGATTCTTCCTTGTTCCTAAAGAAATCGATGTTTGTGCTACTCATCAAACATATTATGCACCTTGATCTATATGTTCTAAAACTATAGGAGTCTCTTGTACTCACCTGATTGAGATTGATTTTCTTCTTGATATGATTTTAATATTGTAGCTAGTATATTTTAATATTGTATATTCTTGATATGATTTTAATGTTGATTTCTTCCTTTGTGAATAATGGGTTTGAACTCAAATTAAGTCAAGCTATCATGCCATTTGAAGTTGGGAGTTAGTCACAACTTGTGCAAAGGCAATCCCATTGATTTGCAAAGATAGCATTTGCAAGAGAGTCGATATGCCAGCATGAAATTGATGTGCAATAGCAAAAAAAGATTGAAGTATTGACCTTTGATGCATGACAAATGACCACAGCCATACTGTAACATAATGACAATCACCACTCATTCTTGTGTTTTTCCCATCATCCTATCTCAAATTCCTCGCCATAATATATTCTCACCAATAGAATCACTATTCTTCTCCAAGTGATTGAAATATGTAGCCAATCATTTCTCTACACACTACATGAATGAGCAACTTGTAGGGTATGAATATCTACCATGTTATGTCTTTTTTATCGGGATAAGGCATAAACAAGTAAACATCCATAAGGGGATGCACCTCTCCTCCAAGGGAGTGAGAAAGAACCATGTTGGCATGGATTCTATGTTAAGATAGATTAGTTCACAAGGCCAATTAACATCAAACTTTAATTGTGCTAGGTCTCTCCTCCTCAATAACAAAGCAACTAAGTGCAAGTGGGCAAACGACCCACTCATCATGACCATACCATGTGCATATTGCCAACATTAGGTCCAAGTGTTGAACAAAGTGATGAACCTACCAACATATGAGCCCACAACCTCATAAGTATGATCCCAAGTTTGTGCCACCTACCATCACCACTGGCAGCATTTTTTTTTATACTTCATTTCACTAGCATGTGATTTCACTTTGAAAAAACTTTCAATGTGATGATGTGAAGGACATAACAATTCAAGTCACGAAAAGGGCCTTGGAATTCTTAATTACCAAAGGCTAGAATTGGATAGCAAGAAGATGACATGAATGAAAATACGAACTTTCTTTCCATATGACTATCTAGAGACAAGAGTAGCATGACTAGAATGACCCTTTGCAAACATCTCATTTGGGGTAAAAATTGAAAATTTTTTGACATTATGATATGGTAATGATAATGTGGTAATGGTGTTTCGCAATGATGATGTGGCAAGACACTTAATCATATGGTAATAGTTATGTGGTAAATTTTGATTAAAGTTACAATTTGCGTTGTAGGATATTATAATATAAATTTGGGCCAAATTTTGTGCAATCCAATCACTTAGACACAAATGGTGTTCGAGAAAAATTAGGAGCATGCAAAGCCAAATAAGGGGAACCAATTGGGGTACAAATTGCAATTAGAATTTGGAAAAATTAGGAGCATGCAAAGCCAAATAAGGGGAACCAATTGGGGTACAAATTGCAATTAGAATTTGGAAAAATTAGGAGCATGCAAAGCCAAATAAGGGGAACCAATTGGGGTACAAATTGCAATTAGACATTGAAATTGAAATTGATCTAAAAAGGTCATTGAATTGAGAAGCACATCTTGAATAGCAAAGTGAAGTTCACTTTGCAGGAGATTCTTGGCATTGAAGAATTTTAGAAAGTGAGGGAAACTTGGTGATCATCAAGCAATATAGACATTACCAAATATTCATCCAAGTGCAGTATATTAAACCATTATAAACATGGACGTGCTACATACCAGCTACTCACTATGGTATTTGGATCTGCACGATGAGTTGAGGGATGAGCGACGATGAGCTATAGGAGATTTTCACACATATAATAAAAACAAATTGTTTGTCGTAACATAGAGAAAATGGAAAACAATGAAGGTTTTGATGTTTAAGATTCCGAGGTGTATCTTAATCAGTGTTTCCCATGTCCTCGCTCTCAATGCAAGTTGGTAATTTGATGAAAACATCAATTGTCTATAGAACATGTACGACGCTTCGGCGAATTTCAATCTGAGATCATTGATCAGGCGATCTTGGATTTTCACAAAATGGTAAGAAAAGTTAATATCAATCATGCATTGTACTCGCAAGCTAATTGAATACCATATACAAAAAGATTGGGTGTGGCTGGGAAATTTTCTATCCAGGGAGGTGACGTCACATCCCAAGAAGGAGTGCACCCTTTGCGGCCAATTAGAAGAGTTTGGGGGCGTACAATGGATGGAGTGCCTGAGCCAATCCACCACTTGGAAGGTACTACCCAATCTATACTGTCAATACCAGAGGAGATAGACAACCTTCGAGACTTACCTACAATCTTGGAGCCTGAGATGGAGGCAACGATTGATGCATTGATTCCCATGGATGTCGAGACATTTGATCCACTTAGAGAGGAAGCATCCATACCATTATATGATGGGTGCCAAGTACCTCACCTAAAGACATTGCTTGCACTCCTAAGTGTGCAAGCAAAATAAGGGTGGAGCAATGCGAGTGTGACCGAGTTGATCAGGTACCTTGTACATATTAGCTATATATAGTCTGTCTATATATAGCGCCCTAGGTGCCCTCTATATATTCCTATCATGTGTGCTCAGTTGACACACTTCTGGGGTTCCACTTCTGGTGTCTCATATCTCTCTTCTCTCCTCTCTTCCTTTCATGTCTCATCTTCCTTGCAGTTTCCAACATGGTATTAGAGCATAGAAAAGAGGACGACTATGACTTCCAATTTCTGTATGATTGCATCATTCTCTCTCAATTGTGCCTCAAGAGAGGCTACTAGGCCTCTTGTGTGCAGGGCAGACTCCATGGCCTCAGCCTCCAACGTGCCCATGTTAGACGCCAGCCTCTGCTCGGCTTCCTCTGGCATACAGAGCCTGGCCTGCAGCTGTTCCACCTGCCTCCTCAGCCCCTCCTCCCTGGCCCTCCCATCCTGCGCCTCAAGCTTTCCTCGCGCCTCCACCTCTACACTCACCTCCCGGACCCTAGCCTCCATGGTTGCCACCGTGGCATCCTTGGCATAGGCGGCCCAAGTCATGGTCTATAGGCGTTTTCTGAGAAGGTGCGCAGGCTCCTCGTCCATCGTCCTGACCTTTTGGACCTGGTCGTGGAGGTCAGGAAGCACAAAGTTGAGAAGGGGATGGGGCAGCACCATAGCCGCTGACCTTCTAGACCTGGTCGTGGAGGTCAGGAAGCGTGAAGTTGAGAAGGGGATGGGGTAGCACCATAGCCAGACTGATTGCAAGGAAACGATTGATGATATGAGAGAGGGGGATCGATGGAGATGCAATAGAAAGCTTTAGGCATAGGATCAATGGAAACGCAGGGGGATTGATATAAACGAATTTCCTTCCTCATGATCGTGCCATATCAACACAGAATCTGCACTACATTTGTGTGATATTCGAAGAATATTAGTACAGTCTCATTGTAAGAGCTAGTTTTTTCACCTTCTTGAAGCACGCTTTTGATCTCCCAGTAATGGAGATCGACTAGATCTCCCAGCAATGGAGATCGATTCATCAGATCATCCTTCTCCAAATGCAAATCTTATATGGAGACTCCTTGAGATGGGCATCCCATGCCATTATCTCGAGTGCAAAGAAATTGGTTTGGTGGATTATGTTAAAGAAAACAGGAAGATGTTGCTGGATGTTATAGGCATAGGATCAATGGAAACGTAAGGGGATTGATACAAATGAACGAGAGAGAGAGAGAGAGAGAGAGAGAGAGAGAGAGAGAGAGAGCTTGTTACAGAGCACGACAGTGCTTTTATTAGTTGCTTTATTTCTAAAGCTTAACTTTATATGGAGCGTTAATTATATCTATCATGCTTTTGTAGCAGTAACGTAGGGAAGAAGCAACGCCTATTATTATCACGAATGAAGCTTTTTCTAAGATTTTTCTATCAAATATGTAGACGCATTACTACCCATCATGGCGAGCTCAGCAATATCTATTGATGCTATAGAAGAAGCAACGTTTTGGCCTTCATATGTTGTCAGCTTTCATGACAACAACAAACTCTTCATTGTTTCGTTTATATTCTTTCCAGCTGATGAGGGTCTATATTCCAATTGATGACACATTGTTTTGTTTATATTATTTCCTAATAAGCATCTAAATTCCAGCTGATGACACATTATTTCGTTTATATTATTTCTAGCTGATGAGCGTCTATATTCTAGCTGATGACAAATTGTTTTATTTATATTCTGTTCATGGGGCCCTATATGTGTTATGTTGTCTATAGAGCGGCGTCGCGAACCGTCTCTATAGACCTTGTGTTGTTCTAATGTAACTGTAATGTTTTTCGTTAAGTTTTGCTGTGACAGATATACTGCTTACATCCCAAGTTCAGTTGAAGGAATTTCTTGGAGATTTTATCTTTTGCAGTGATGTCATTTATCCTTATTTTACATGTTGTATATTTAGGAGTGATAAAGCTCTTTTGATGCCTCTGAATAGGCTATTGTAATTCAGGAGTGATGTAGCTCCTTCTCCGTTGATGTTGTAATTCACGAGTGATGTAGCTCCTTTGATGCCTATGAATAGGCTCTTGTAATTTTAACTTTGTAATTTTATATTTTGAATATTAATATAACGGTAGGCCTATATAGAGCCATTGGTTTTTCCCTTGAGCCCCCAAGGGTTTCTTCATCCATAGTAAGGGACCTTTATTTGAGCAGGGGTGTTAGCTATATATAGCCTGTCTATATATAGCACCCCAGGTCCCCTCTATATATTCCTATCATATGTGCTCAGGTGACACACTTCTGGGGTTCCACTTCTGGTGTCTTATATCTCTCTTCTCTCCTCTCTTCCTTTTGTGTCTCGTCTTCCTTGCAGTTTCCAATAGTATGTACGCTTCGTTGATTTCTTTTTTGCACTATCATTAAAAATATTTGTGCTTTTTCAAGGTATTTTATGATTTTTTTCAAGTTACTGAAGTATCATATATTACAACTTGAAAATACCATGCTTGAGTCTCCTAATGATGCATGACATGTTTTACGAAAGCTTTGCATGGACTACAACAGCATCCATGCATGTATCAACAATTTCATACTGTTTCAAGGAGAATATGAGACTATGTAGACATGTCCAAAGTGTGGTTCTCACAGGTATTGACAGGACTTGCAAGGGTAAACCATCCCTCAAAAGGTTCTTAGACACTTTCCGCTTATCCATCGCATAAACCACATGTTTTATACGTCCGGCATGGCGAGCTTGACAACATGGCATGCGGAGAATAGGTCCACAGATGGAGTTCAACAAATATCAGCGGATTCACGCGCATGGAGCCACATTGACTCTACCTTCCCAGGATTTGCTCGAGAGCCAAGGAATCTTTGGCTCGCTCTTGCAATGGATGGCGTGAACCCATTCGGTCTGCCCTCAACTTCTTACAGTGTGTGGCTTATAGTCCTTGTCAACTACAATATCCCTCCATGGCTTTCTACAAAGAAAGGACATCTCATCCTTGCTGACTCGTCCCCAGCTATAAAGTCAAAAATATGGACATGTATCTTCGTCCATTAGTCAATGAGCTTAAGATTTTGTGGGAGGAGGGTATCATGGTGCAAGATATGAGTAAGCACGATGGTTGACAGTCTGCCAATATTCGAGTCATTCTCATGTGGACGATGCATGACTTTTCAGGATTCGGAGAGTGCTCAGGTAAATAGGCTTCCGTTCTCGTTGGTAATATCTATCATAGCTCGTTCAAGTTTATATTCACTGGATAGAGATGTTGGGACAGGTTTGGTTACCTCAGGTTATCATGCATGTCCATTGTGCGGGCCACAGTTAGACTCCCAAAGGTCACGAACCATGAAGAAGAAGGTATATCAAGGACACGCCACTTTCTTGCCAGAGGGTCATGAACTCAGGAAAGGTTTTCTTAGATGAACTCCAACACGTATGAATGTCCAACGCTGGTACGAGCTCAAAATGGTCCACGCAGAGTCACATCCAAATAGAATGCGATAGTTCTCAATTTTCTACGAGTTTCCATATTGGATCCACTTACACATCAACCACTTGTTGGATCCCATGCATATTTTCAAGAATGTGGGTAGCTTACTATGGGACCACATCACAGGAAAGAGAGACACTATAGGGGTACGAATGGATTTGAAGGAGGTAGGCAAGATGGAGGCGCTTTGGCCGCAGTCGAGTGCTGATGGTCACGTGTAGCTATCTCGCACTCCTTGGGTTTTGTCCACTAAAGAAAAGTGCATTGTGACGCAAATAGTCAAGTCTATCTGCACTCCAACGGGTATGATGCATTCTCTTAGGTTTGCATTTTCTAAAGACAACTAATTATCAGGGCTAAAATCTCATGATTGGCATAAGATATGTCACATTTGTACTACGAATGGATTACAATTGGCCTAAGTATTTTGCTATTTGGAGTGTAGTCATTGTCCATAATGCTTTCTCATTTGTGGCAGTTTGTACTACTGATCGCGATCGCAGGATGCCTTACTCTAGAAATATGTGGGGCCATTTATAGTTGTCAACTTTAGTGCAATGGATCTCACAGAAGGAGATTAAGATGTCCTCTACTGAATCTGTGAGGCGGGGAGCAGTGGAGACGATTTGTCTCTTTGAGAAATACCTGCCTACCAGCATGCTCACGATACAAATCCACCTTCTTGTGCATCTTATAGATGAAGTGGAGATTGCTAGACATGTCCATACGTGATGGATGCTCTTCTTGGAGCGCTTCATGAAAACCCTGAAGGCTTTGAGCGACAACAAGCTCGGCCAGAAGGTAGCATGACTGAAGGTTGGTTGATGTCTGAGGCGCTAGTACATATTTCACAATGGCTACCAATGGTGAATCCAGACATTAGTATGCTATGGTCGCTGAAGGATGATGATAGACTGATCGGAGATGTGGTGGTTGAAAATGGGATAGAAAAAAAAATGGATGCTGCAATGGAGGAGAAAGTGAATCGCTTTTGTATATTGTACCATGTCTCTATGGAGACGTGGCTCGCCAGGTACTAGCAAGCTAGACAAGATCGAGAGGAAGCACGATCTAAATTTCCACGTAGTACACGCCATCGACTGATTCGATATCCCAAGGGCATGGAGGAGATGCTAGTGTTTATATCCTTGCAATGGTTGCATGGAGCTTTGACCGCAACGTCTCGCGAAGGGACAAAGGTCTTAACCGAGGAGTGGGAATTCTCGAGGGGATGTAGTCCAAAGGTGATGCAAGTTTAGGATTTGTCGTATCTATATTTTATATGCGACAATTAATTGAGTGTTTCAATGTACACTACAAAATATATAGTGCAGTGTGGTTGCACGGACAACATTTTTGCGTGGAGCGTATTGACAAAATGCGCTCCACAACAGACTGTGGTATCATGGCAAGGTTCGAGCAAGAGAGCCAACGATGAGCAACAGATCCAAACATGGTTATAGATGAGATGGAGTATTTTGGAAACTTGCAAGTTATTGTGACAGTGGATTACCGTAGCTTCTCCATGATACTATTCGATGTGCAGTGGTTCAAAGTGGTACTTGAAGGAGCTGGAGCAATAGTTCGACAAGGTCCATTTGGATTTCTCGAAATAGATTCCGAAAAAAAATGGACGGATTTTGGCGACACCTTTGTGTTGCCAGACCATTGTGAATAGGTGCATGAACTCATTTGTTTGTTAATTGTATTACGACATGGTACATGTCACAATAGTTAAATCTCTCTTGTACGTGTTTGTGAACAGGTAATCTTCTATCCAAATCCCCAACAACCTCGATGGTGGTATGTTATACCTTTAGCTCCCCGAAGTGTAAGAGTATATGATCAAAGCAATGTTTCGAGCATAGATGAGGACAATATACAAATAGAGGGGTCAATATTACAAGGGATGAAGGCCACCGAAAGCTTGGAGCATGTAGAGGAGCCAGCATTGGGTAATAATGATGGAAATAGAGGAGTCCAAGAATTCTTTGAGAACGAGGTGGACTCATCCTTTTGTGGTGACATGTCTATCGACCTTCTAGTTTACGCCGAGTTGTGTCAGGAGATTGACATGGAACCATATGATACTTCATACTTGGAGCTTCCACTTACTCAATTCGTTGACTAATCGCTTATAAGGGTTAAGATATGCATTTTAAGTAAGATCATTTTTTTAAGATTTATATTACCATGATTTGTATGATTTAAATTGATTATGCTAACATCATTTTTTGTATATACAGGTGACCTTTGTAGATACTTAGATCATCAGGATGAGTCGAGGGATGAGCGAAGTGCAAGATATCTTCACGCGCATGTCTCCAGATCAGATGGTGAGATTCAGAGACATGGCGGACCAGGAGCTATCTCAAACTCGTCAAGCCGCTCTATTAGATCTACTTAATTCGGTGCGATCAGATGCTTTAGCTTCGAGCAGACAAGGTCGACGCTCCAGAATTGGGTTAGATAGAGGGAGTACTTTGGGATCAGGGGGACACTGCAGAGATACGGATACAGTGAGTCGACGGTCGACTCGGGATACAGGTGCTAGTCCTTGCTCTCGTGGCAATTCCAGAGAGCGTGGCTGAGGTAGTTGCTATGGAGGCACGGGCGCGGTGTCTCCTTCTCGTCGTTCTGCAAGCGTTTTGTCATCTCTGGGATCTGTCACACCTGTGGAGACATCTACTCCAGTCACTCTGGCTTTTGATCAGCCATTCGTAGTTAGGTGGCACCCTTATGGATGCTACTCCGATAGATACTACCCTGGTCGATACACCAGATGTACAGGGGTCTCCTGGATATGCCCAGGAGCGTGGTCGTAGGTGAGAGAGGACCCATCTTAGGTATACCCCAGAGGGGTATGCCTACCTTGTAGAGAATAGGTCAGGAGCCATCATCATGAATGATGAGGGGAGGAGGGTGATGGCTCGCATAAGAGAGTTGTGCCAACAAGTTTTTGAGCACAACGTCTTGGATCATTGGAAAAACATACCGGAGGGGAGCAAGGACTAGATAGTAGCATCCTTGCATGAGGAGTTTTCGGTGTACTAGCCATAACAGATAGGTTTTCTACGGGCTAGATGATGGAGTGCATGCGCACATATATGTCACACAGATGATCGGATGCATGCAAGGCACTCAAGAGTGGGGCTGCAAAGCCTGAGTGGCTAGACGCGGACGACTGGCGCCGACTGAGGGAGGAGGCTACAGATTCTCTAGGACGTTGGAGTTAGTAGCGCGAGGCGACGAGAGCACGACTAGAGACCGGAGTGGTCCATCATCTTGGGAGTGGCAGCCACAGGATATATCTGGAGGATTTTGTAAGTTTTTCTTTTATTTTGCTTGCTTATGTTTTTGCTATATCCTTTGTACTGACAATCGTGTTTCTAGCAGTTAGTATTTTGTTTCCTTTGCAGCACTCCATTACGAATCGCAATCCGACCGACCTTGAGACTCGATATGCAGAGAGGCACGGTCTCATTTTATTGATCGACTGATTGTATGGATGAAGCGGCCCTGTAAATCGCTCAACTTTCTTATCCGTAGTTACCATGTTTAATTAGAATGCATCATTGTATGGTGGACTGATGTGTAGTTGTTTCTTTTTTTACAGAGTTCGTTCAATACTCCTTTGTGGTGGGACGAGGTTTTAGATGGTGAGGATCTATAGCTCACCCTTGGATCCTTGGAGCTCACACACCCTTCTTTTTTGGTCACGTGATTTGTGGACATTTTCTATGTAGTAGTGATATCTTGCCATGATTGTACGAGTCACTTTCATTATGCAATCATCTATTTATTTCATGTAGTAGTGTTATGATCTAAGGACACTTTGTCTTTATTTACACGAGCATTGTACACAGTGCAGAAACTATTTTGTATGGCCCAAATAAAGCACATGGTGCTATATGTGCCACAAATATTTTTTTTCCCGGTTATCATTGCTATTAGCGTCGCAAATTTACCTACATGCGTCCTTATTGGCATCATTGTAAGCGTCGCAGAGCGTCGTTATCAGCGTCATTATTTGCATTGGTATTAGTGATGCTGATATCGACGCAAATAGCGATGCTGATAACGACGCTAATACCGACTGTTCTATAGTGTCGCCAATAACGACGCTTTTTGCGATGACGGGGACAAATTTCTTTATTTATATTTTCATCGCTTTTAATATCAGTATAAGGCCTATATCTTGTAGTGGAGATGGAAGGATGGCTTGGAGAATGACATGCTATCACCACTAGCGATGTCTTCTCCTACCATGACTTCTTCTACTTCTCATGTTGCACCATCCACTACTTCTTCTATTTCTCATCCTGTGTCTATACCTATGCATATTCCTGCTATGGTTGACAGACCATCTGCAAAATCGACTGTTGAAGATATGATGGAGGAGATTTTAAAGAACTTAAAAGACCTACAAAACAAGATCACAAGAAGGGAGAAGCATTTGGCTCTAGTTTCAGCCCCAACTAATTCATCTATCCCTGCAAATTCTTAGAGGATGGTGAAATATCAAGGAGTCGAAGTGCTTGTTGAAGAGAAGTAGAGAAGAGATGATGATCAGTCTAAAGGTTTGAAAAAGGTGACTAGGAGGAATGAACCAATTTCTCAGTCTTCTTCTTCAAAACCAAAGTAGAGTATGGCTGATGTTTAGAAGTCAAAAATAGAGGAAGATCAGAAAGCCCTGAAGAAAAAGGATCTAAAGCTGCAAAAGGAACTTGGATTCAAGTTACTTTCTAACAATGAGATGACTACAGACTTGAAGAAGAGCGAGGATAATAATTCTAATGAGAAGATTACTGATGGTCTTTATGAGGAGCTATTATGCTTGGACACTATGGAGGATCTTTCAGCATTGCTAAAAGTTGAAAATCAAGAGTTGACATATGTCCCTTTCTTTCTTTCTCTCCCTCTCTCATTCCCTCTCCCTCCCTCACCCTGACCCTCTCTTTCTCTATTTTTCCATTAGGTTTAATGATCTTTCTATGTTTTTCTCTCTCCTCTCTCTCTCTCATTTTCTTTTCTCTCTTCCTCTCCCTCTCTCATTTCCTCTCCCTCCCTCGCCCTCACCCTCAACCACACCCTCTCTTTCTCTCTTTGCCTATTATGTTTAACATCTTATCTCTTTTTCTCTCTCCTCTCATTCTCTCTTTTTTCTCTCTCCTCTCCCTCTCTCATTTCCTTTTGCTCTCTTCCTCTCCTTCTCTCATTTCTTCTCCCTCCCTCTCCCTCTCCCTCTCTCATTTCCCTATCATGTTTTCGTCTCCCCCCTCTCCCTCTCCCTCCCTCTCCCTCTCCCTCTCTCATTTCCTCCCCCTCCCTCTCCCATTTCCTCCCTCTCCCTCTCTTTAATTTCCCTCTCTTTCTCCCTCTCCCTCTCCCTCTTCCTCTCCCTCATTTCTTCTCCCTCTCTCATTATATATAAATTATATAAAAAATAAATAAATAAGAGAGAAAATACAATCTCCCTCCCTCTCATTCTCTCATTTCATCCCCCTCCCTCTTCCATTTCCTCCCTCTCCCTCTCCCTGTCTTTCTTCCTCTCTCCCTCCCTTCCCCTCCCTCTCCCATTTCCTCCCTCTCCCTCTCCATCTCTTTCTCTCTCATTTTCTCTCCTTCTCTCAATATATATACACAAATCATATAAGCAAAAGTAAAAGAGAGAGAGAATGCACTCTTCCTCCCTTTCCCTCTCTCATTTCCTCCCCATCCCTCTCCCTCTCCCTCTCCCTCTCTTTCTCTTTCTCTCCCTCTCTCATTTCCTCCCCCCTCCCTCTCCCTCTCTTTCTCTTTCTCTTTCTCTCCCCCTCTCTTTCTCTTTCTCTCCCTCCCTCTCCCTCTCCCTCTCCCTCTCCCTCTCCCTCTCTTTCTCTCTCATTTCCTCTCCCTCCAATATACACAAATTAAACCCTAAACAAGCAAAAGAGAGAGAGAATGGACTCACCGTAAAGATATGGTGAGGGTTTGGTGGCTCCTCTTTGCGACGAAGGCTCCTCCTCTCCTCCTTCACGAACAGCGGCAGCGGCGGTGGCGGCGACAAGCCTTCTTTCTCTCCCTCTCTCACCCTCTATGCAAAACAATCGCTCTCTCTCTCGCTCTCCCTCTCGAAATGTCTCACAAAAATGCATGAAATGAAACGCGCTCGGGTTTTGGCCATGTTTTTTTTCGCTCTGGGGCGTCACTATTTGCATCGCTATTTGCGTCGCAAAAGATCAAAGGAGAAGAATCTAGCTGCTATAGACTTAGCTCAACATATCTTTGATATTCATAAAGAGTTGCAAGTAGATATAAAAAAAGATCAACACTACAAGGAAAGAGAGGTATAGTGACGGTGGGTAGCGATGCATGAATAGCGGCATCGCTAATGCCGTCCCATTAGCGACGCCGTTATTCCTGCCTCGCTACCCGCCGTTGCTATACCTCTCTTTCCTTGTAGTGTTGATCTTTTTTTATATCTACTTGCAACTCTTTATGAATATCAAAGAGATGTTGAGCTAAGTCTATAGCAGCTAGATTCTTCTCCTTTTGTGACGCAAATAGCAACGCTGCTATTTCTGCGTTGCTACCCGCCATCGCTATACCTCTCTTTCCTTGTAGTGTTGATATTTTTTTATATCTACTTGCAACTCTTTATGAATATCAAAGAGATGTTGAGCCTAAGTCTATAGAAGCTAGATTCTTCTCCTTTGATCTTACATGGTTGTCTTTCCTGGGGTGTTGACCATAGTTAGCAAAGAATAATGTGAGCTGAGTGGAGAGTTGGGAGCAATTATTATATGCAAACTCAAAAAGGGGTAATAGATCCACCCAATTGCCTTTATCATAGTTGATTGTGCATCCAATATATTGCTCAAAGACTTAATTCACTCTTTCTTCTTTTAAATCACTATGTGGGTGATTGATTGGTTGAAGAAAGATCCACTTGTGCTCCTAGGATTTTAAAGGGGCTTCTCCAAAAACTAGATATAAAGTGGGGGCCATGATCACACACAATATCATCACATAACCCATGGTGTCGATACACCTATTGCAAGAAGAGCCTTGTTGTCCCTTCTCCGTTGATGCTTTCGGTTGTTGGGATAAAGTATGTCATTTTTGTGAATTGATCAACCATCACCAATATAGAATCATTCACCTTGGAAGAAGATAGTTTAACAATGAAGTCCCTGGATAACAATGACAATGGTTTAGTGAAAGTAGGAAATGATTGAAGAAGGCCATGAGGTTGATGATAAGGGACCTTAGCTTGATTGCACATGTCACAACAGCACAAATAGTCATTGACTAGTTTTCACATTTACAACCATAAAAGATTAAGCATATCATTTTTGTGAGTTGATCAACCATCACCAAGAAAGAATCATACCCTTTGGAAGAAGATACTTCAACAATGAAGTCCATGGATAAGGATGGCAATCACTTACTGAAAGTAGATAATGGTTGAAGAAGGCCATGAGGTTAATGATAAGGGACTTTAGCTTGTGATTGTGTATGTCACAAGAACACACAAAGTCCTTTACTAGTTTTCACACTTGCAACCATAAAACATCCGTTGAAACTAGCTTGATTGTTTGGTTAATCCCAGAATACCTTGCTAAGGGAAGATCATGTCTCTTCTTGATTATATCCACTTGCAAAGGAATAGGAGGAATGAAGAGGAGTCCTTTATAATTGAAGAGCACCCTGCCATGGCACAATATGAACCACAAACCGGCTAGGTAGAGGTTGCAAATACATTGCTGGCCATGAAAACCTGCAAGAAAACTCTCCTTCTCACCAAGAACCATGCTCTCCAAACACACAAGAGATAGGCACACAAGAAATTGAACAATTCTTCCATCCTCACCCTCTTCCTCTTCCTCACTCTCCATTAGAAATGAGCATGAAGCACAAGAGAGGAAATCAAGAACAAGAAAGATGAGAGTTGTGCCAAAATGAGAGAGGGAGAAATGAACGGTGAGAGAAGAAGATAAAGGAAGAGAGGGTGTAACCACCTCAACCTCCCACCTCCCCAAATCCCACGGCTGCAACCACCTCCTTTTCCTTTATTGAATTATAAAATTCAAATTTGCATACATTGGCTAAGGTCTAAGGACCTTTCAATTTTTGGAATGAGACAAAAGGATTTGACCATTCCTTTTCCTAGGAATATTTTATAGTGTGTCTCTTTTGGACTACACATTTTACATTGCTTCATATTTGAAATTTTACAAAGGGGTACAAAAGCAAAGTGTTATTTTGCAAAGGATGTTTCCATGTTTAGCACATTTTTGTGCCTTTATTTGCATTGATTTCCTGGTTATCATTTCCTCCCACACTTAAGTGTGAAGCGTCCCCACGAAAAAACTTGAAGAAGAACCACGATCAGCTTGGACAAATCTTCATCATCTTTCTTCAATCTTCATTTCTTTTCTTCATTGTCTTTGAATTGTCATTGGATTTGGAAAGGAAAATAATCACAAAAATACACACACAACTAGGATGTTGAAGCCTAAGTTACAAAGCACACCAAACAAAACTCAAAATATAGGGCTCTTCAACAATTTTGTTTACAAGGATGACATCACATCCAAGATAGGTTGAAAGACAATCACGCCATGAAGCACATTTTTTTAAAAAAACCAAAAAAAAAAAAGCATTAAGCATTCTCTCACTGAAGATATTGAAATTACGCACTTCACCTGATTTTTATAATTTGGTAGGGAAAGGAAAGTAGGTTTAATTAAAGTTAAAACTGAAAGAAATAGAAAATAAAGAGGACTTGTGTGTATATAGAAAGGGTAAAGGTGGAAAGGTCACAAGGATGTGGGTGAGAAAGGTTTTCCTTATTAAAGGTTTAAATCTTTACTCTATTAAAAGAAATTGGAGAAGGAGATAAGGTTCTGAATGCCCATCGACGATCATCCTGCGTGTGGAGAAGATAGAGGAGATTGAGGTGTAGAATGGCAGCTTATTCACTTCGTCACTTGCAATGCCTTCTTATCTCCACAGGGAGCACGGCCCATCGATACTGCATATCGAGAAGAGAGTATAAGTTCTCCTTTATAAGGGCGGCAGGCTCTTTGTGAAAGGAAATCAAGGGCATATTATAATTAGCCGCTGCCTCATCCTCATTTGCATCTGTGGTCTTTAGATTGAGCATCGCTCCAAGAAAGCAGAGAAGGCAAATGCTAAGCTGGCCCCCACCCACAATGCAAATCAATTTGTCTTGTATTGGCCCCTCTTTCTTGTTGTCAAGCTACTGATGTGGTCTTGCAGCAGACCTATCTTGACGAAGTTCAAGATGGTGGCCACTTCATGCATACATGGAACACAAGCTGAAGAAGATCCACTTCTGTTGTGTGCACCGACCAGAGTGCCATTTAAATTATTCATTAGATCAAAACCTACAGCAGTAGCTACACTGGACGACGTCTACGACCATATATCGGTGGCTTGCTTCAAGTAATGATTGAGTTCCTCATCTAAAAGTGCCCCCCCACCCCCAACAAGATAACGTCTGCAAAGGAAGCCATCTCGTAGAGCAAAGAGTATATCAATAAAGGTTCCCTTTCTCTGATGTAGGTAGTGCATGTGCCATAAGACAGGGAGCAGGAATGGAAAACTAACATAGAGAAAGTGGGTAGATGGCGTAGAGGGTGAAAGAGAGTAGATGATTGATAGGGAAGGGGGAGGATGTTTGAGGCCAATGATTGAAGAATTGACAATATTCCTTCTTTCTCCTTCTTCTTCTTCATGTGCAGCATTCAAAACCCTCTCTTCTTCAGCTTCTTGATCCTTGAAAATTAAAGATGGTTGAAACCTTGTAAGAATCCTTCCTTGTGTTGGAATGCAGCCCAAGAAAGATAGCTTTCGATGGCCAAAATATAGACTGCAAATCCTTTTTTCTTGCAAGCTCCATGACCACCTCTTTCACGGCCAATGCACCAAATGAAGAGCACCCTGCCATGGCACAATATGAACCACAAACCGGCTAGGTAGAGGTTGCAAATACATTGCTGGCCATGAAAACCTGCAAGAAAACTCTCCTTCTCACCAAGAACCATGCTCTCCAAACACACAAGAGATAGGCACACAAGAAATTGAACAATTCTTCCATCCTCACCCTCTTCCTCTTCCTCACTCTCCATTAGAAATGAGCATGAAGCACAAGAGAGGGAAGCAAGAACAAGAAAGATGAGAGTTGTGCCAAAATGAGAGAGGGAGAAATGAACGGTGAGAGAAGAAGATTAAAGAAGAGAGGGTGTAACCACCTCAACCTCCCACCTCCCCAAATCCCACGGCTGCAACCACCTCCTTTTCCTTTCTTGAATTATAAAATTCAAATTTGCATACATTGGCTAAGGTCTAAGGACCTTTCAATTTTTGGAATGGGACAAAAGGATTTGACCGTTCCTTTTCCTAGGAATATTTTATAGTGTGTCTCTTTTGGACTACACATTTTACGTTGCTTCATATTTGAAATTTCACAAAGGGGTACAAAAGCAAAGTGTTATTTTGCAAAGGATGTTTCCATGTTTAGCACATTTTGGTGCCTTTATTTGCACTGATTTCCTGGTTATCAATAATAGAACATTCCATCAATGTCTTGAGAATCCCTTTCAGTTTATCCTTGGCCTTGATGTAATTGCCTCCTTATGTCCTTGGCAATGAGTCTTTTGTCATTTCCTTCTTGACCTTTGATAAGAATCCAAGGTCTTGTGGGGCTTTGCTAATAATTTCCCTTAACTTTAATTTCTTAGGTTTCAAGATTATTGAATTGTGTTGATCATGGGCTTCATCACCTTATTTTGGTGCTAGGTAGGATATTTGAGATAAAGCATCTAGCTTTCCTTGTTGGTGGCTAGACCTATAGGTAATGACAAAGTCAATTTTTGATAGGAAACCACTCCATCTTCCATAAAATGTTCTAGATTCTTGTGATGTGTATAGATGGTCCTCTTAATGTTCGTGATGTCATGTTAAATCACATGTGAGTTTCTAAAATTCAGATACATATATGAAGGTGACTCTTGACCCTTGGTGTGAATTTCTAATCTTTGTTTCAAATACTCTTTCTCTATCTACATCTCCAAATATGGTAGATAACATTTTTGTAAAAAGGCATCAAAATTATTTAGCAATGTGGGTTCCTTCTCAAGCCAGAAGGCAAACAAAGTCGAAGTTATACCTAAGAGAAGAGTTCCTATAAGGTTGACCAAAGAAGCATCATTTGGGTATTAATATGGTTCCATACATATAAACAATCATATGTACTAGAGGAAACCTCTAAAATTTGACATTTTTACATCAACTATCTTTTGAAGACTAACTTTCAGTTCTTTCCTATGTTGACCATGAAGGTTGCTAGTAGTAGCTAATAAACATTTAGCTTAATGTAGGATTGTCTCTAGAATTTCTTGAAGTTATTATTTTATTTCTTGCACAGCTAAGCGCAAAGCTTGTGGCTGCTCTACTTGTAGCTTTTCATTACTTTCTTGAAGCTCTTGGATTTTCTACTAGATGCTTTGTAAAGAAGAAACAATACCTTTCATCACAAACTCTATCACTAGTAGGCAAGATTGTGGTAGGAGAGTCTTGCTAAATTGTAATGAGCAAGGCAAGTGCTCTTCGAGAGTGAGGAGATTTCTCTCACAAATTATAAGAGAAGAAATTGAAAGAGAAATTAAAGTAGGACTTAATTGTGAGATAACTTGATTAGAAGAGAACTTGATTACAAAAGAATGCTCATCAAAGCATGGCTTGATTACAAGACAAGACTTGATACAAGACAAGACTTAGAACAAGATAAGATTTGGAAGAGGACTTACCATGCTAGTTTTTGAAAGACTAAAGGATTTGTAGCCCATGACCACTATTTATACTATAGCCTAGGGAGGTCAAGGGAAACATATGTCATTACAAGAGGATGACATATGGCATAATATGCATGCTGACATATTGCACACTGACATCATCAATGACATAAGAAATGATGCAAATATGTTCTAGAATATTCTAGAATATTTTGGAATATTCTAGAAACTTCATACAACCATGGCTATACCAACTCACATATAAACCAAGGGCGGTCTTTGCTTGAGCATCCTATACAGTAGCCCTATTGGAATGACGAGTTGTTTGGTTGTGAGGTAGTTGGCTCACTTATTGGAATGGTGGTGATCACTACCTATAGGTCCTAGTACTATTAGAATGGCGTGGTAGTCTTAGGATACGTTGAGCTAGAGAATCTAGCTTCCAATCTTATATGAAGTGGCACTTTGCATCTCCATTAGTTATTGGATTTCAGGTTGGCATCATCTCCCTTTTTTATAGTCTGTAAGGATTTTTGAGATTTATATATTATTTATTATTATATATGTGAGAATAATCATATCTCATAGCAACAAACTCTTTTGTTTCTTTGTGTTTGAAATATTGCATCTTTTCTAGCATAGTTTCTCTTCAAGAATCTCATATCTCCTTTTCAAACTCGGAGATATTATATTTTGAAGCTTAGAAGTGGTTATGTTTGTAACACCTACAAAATGCATTGAGTTTTTCTTATTTAAGGGTTTTTTTGTGACCTATATCAAAATAAATACTTGAATTATTTTTTCAAAAATTTATGTCATTGTTAAGTAAAACAGGCTTCTTAAGGCACTATTGTCATAGTTCCACTTTGTTGTGATGTTAATGGGAAAGTACAAGTGATTTGAAATTACATGTTGTGACATCCTTCTCTATGCAAGAACTTCATTAGGCACGTAGGTTTTGAGTTCTCTTGATTCATATTGCTCTCTTGTTTGAGGATGTGTGGTGGATCTTAAAAACTCATGAGCCTTCGAATTCCATTGTGTTGGTGATGTTGCTCCACCTTTTATGCACTTGAAGCTACAAAAGGCATTCATTGTATTGGTTCTCGTTGGTGTTTGTATTGAAAGTAGGAAATAGAAAATTTTAAATTGTATAGTTTGTTGTAGTCCCATTCCCAAGGATTTGAATAGCTATATAGTTTCAGAGTTCTCTCCTTGTTGGATGGTCTCTTGATTTTGTTGAAGTTGTGAACATAAGGGATGTAAACTCAAGACATTCTTAAGGGATAGAAAATGGGAAAGAGGGTTTATAGGACCTTCTAGTCAAGAAAGACAAGGTAAACTTGTATGGAAAATGGTAAAGGGTTTCCTACATAGATTTTGACATGTTTTAACTACAATGAGATTGATTACATAAATGCAAACTGCTCACAAGCTTGAAGGGTAGGAGGTGATATTTATCCACTTCTCAAGAATCTACCCAATAGAAAGAACCATTTTGGGGTTGGGACTTTTGAGCCTTCAACTCCTCACAAGAGACAATGAAGAGCATATTGAACCTCATTCTAGCTATAAACAAAGGGTTGGTGTAGCAATTGCAACCCTAAACCAAACCCAACGTAGGAAGACACCATAATAAACTCTCCATCTCTAGTAGCTTGAATAGATTGACAACAAAAAATATGAAGCTGCTAGCCTTTATTTTACTTTTAATTTTTTCATTACTTCCCCTTCATGGGGATTCCACTTGCACTTTGTCCACAAAGTGCTTTAATTAGAGCATGGTCATTCATAAGTTTGTACCAAGTTTCTACCCCCATTCAATATTTGGAATTTGATAGCTTTCTCAATAAGTCTTTGAATGATACAACTCAATTCTAGTTTTTCTAGAAACATTTGAGGATCCTCACCATTTTTTCCATGAAACTCAAGAAACAAGTTTTACATCTTCTCAATCCATTTTGCTTAATTATTTTACATCAAAGTCACTCATAACTAAGTGAAGGCACAAGGAAATATAAAATATAATCAATTGTACTAAAAACTTGCTATCGCCATCGTTAAAAGCATTGGTATATATGTCTTTGTAGATTCATCACTATTAGTATTGCTATTAGCATCGTAAAAAGTGACACTAATAGCGATACTAATAGTGACCCTTTTCAATGTATATACTGATGCTGATAGTGATGGTACAATAAATTAGCAATGCTTATAGTGATGGTTACAGAGAAAAAAATTACGTGGCATGGTAGCATATTGCCTTGCCACCTTCTAGCACTACATATTGAACAATGTTCCATATAATAATTTTAAATTGAATACACAATCATCATTGAGACAACAACATCATGAAAAAAAGTTCATTGATATAGTATTCAAATAAGTACAAGACAAATGATGACAACTCATAAAACTACATGGAAGAATAGAGAGGAGATTCCAAAACCAACATGAAAATGTATCTATAAATATCATAAAATGTAATTATATATAAAGTATGATAAATATATCCAAGGAATACTACATGGAAAGAGCTTACATGGATCACACGGCCAAGAAAGGAAAGGATGTGCAATCTACCAATCCAAGCGATTGCTATAACTACTCGCCATCCAAGAGCTTGTCCTAATGCAATGGAGTGTCAAACAGAATTTGCAATATAAACAACTAGAAATTAATCCACAATACATAATGTATCACAAGAAAACTAATGACTACAAATAAGAAAGAGGTTTGACTTATTGAGCCACCGCATGCATACAACTATCGAGATGAGTGTAGTGAAACCATGTCTCTTTGTATACTAAGTCTCCAAACTTATAGGATCACGGTTTGTGATAGAGTATTACAAGGAAAACAAATTAGAATTGTTGAAAATAATGTTATTAATACAAGTGATATTTTAAATAAAAAAGTGGAAAAAACCAAAAGAAAGCTTACAAAATCCTCCAAGTAAGTTCTATGGCCACAAATCCCTAGATGATGCATGATCCCTACCTCCAATCGTGCCCTCGCCAACTCCCACTATTGCTACCATTATCGTGGAGAGTTTGCGGCCTTCTACGTGAGTCTCTGCCAATCCTCTGCATCCAATCACTTGACCTTTGAGGCGCTACTCTTGATTGCCTTGCACGCATCTGATCGACTATGTAACATGTACTATGCATGCATATAATCCATCATCCATCCTATGGAAAACCTCTCAGCTTCTATAGGTATTAAAAACTCCTTCTGTAAGGATAATATCACATAGTCCTTTCTCCCTCCAGTATTTTCTAATGGTCTAAAACACTGTGCCTTAATACTAATTGGCACAACTATCTCATATGAGCCATCACTCTCTTTCCCTCATCATTCATGATCATATCACATGTATTCTTATCCATGAGGTATCCATACCCTGCTAGGATATGTCTAAGATGCACCCTCTCCCACCTACGACCATGGTCCTAGGCATAACAAGGAGACCACTGTCCATTTTGCATATGTGCGAGCAGGGGTGGTATCTCTTGGAGTGGCACCCATTGAGATACCACTTGTGGAAGGCTAACCGAAACCTAGAGTCACGAGAGTAGACGTGCCTACAAATGTGAGAAACCTTGGAGGTGATAAGTGTCCTCTAGACCAACGAGATGGGGAGATTGCATTAGTGACCATAACACCCACCTGAGTCTCCCTCTCTCGAACCGTTACAAGAGGGAGGAGTAGCAACTGGCTGTGGGGTCACAACATCTAGATTTCCGCAACATTTCTCAGAACCACTCCCTCCTCTCATTGCAAAGCCAAATTTGGAAAGTCCAAATACATTTGTTGGTGGTGATATAGAAGTTCAATTTGATATTCCTTAAATCATTGTGAAAGTAGGTTGAAAAGATTGGAACTCAAGATATTTAGTTTATTTTAGTAAAGAAGCATTCTCTATTTCTTACAAAGCTACAAGAGGCACTTTTATTATTTTATGTTTGGTTTGGGTTGTCTGTACTTTATTCAAATTTCTTGACAAGTAAGATTGTCCAGCAAAGTCATATATTCCTATTGAAACTCCTTATCATCTTGTCTTCAAGTTGTGAGGTGTGTTTTCATACTTCACCGCTCCTCTGACAAAGTAATTGTGTTCACACTTAATAAGTTCATCTCTTTGTGTTCCTTTCAAACCCATTGGCTACCCTCTCCAAGCCTTGTTTCCAACAAGTTTGCATGGTGCACTTTTGCATTGAATGCAAGAAAACCCATTTTGACCTTGAACAAAACTCATTACCCTTTCCAAAAAATTCATTTGCCTTTCCATTTACATTTTTAAATGACCCTTGAGCTTCATCTGCCACTATTATCCTATACCAACAATATATCAATTGAAGCATTAGGTTGTTACCATATACACCTCTAGCATGATCTATATTCTTTTGGTATAAAAATGAGCTATTCAATGTGAATTTAACATTTAGTTAGTAGTCTAAACTCCAATGCTTCCTTACGTTATAATGCATGATCTATGTGCTTGTAGAGTATGCTACAAATATATGGTCTATTAAAAATATGATTCTAGAGGAAGCTAATGATAAAACTTTATCCACCTTCTTGCAAGTTGCAATTGGTTCTACATCTACTTACATCTTGTATGCAAATATTTTATATCTATAAACTTTTTCTTTTGCTATTTAGAAAACTCCATATAAATATCACATGCAAATAAAATCTAAAGGTATATTCAAGATAGGCTTCCTATTTGGATCTTCTTTTTTAGAGTGGGTAGAAGAGGTTCTTGATTTTGCTAGAGCTATTATCATTTTATCTTGCTATCAATTCTTATGCCCTCTTATTCAAGCAATATAGGTATCTAAATCTTCAATCTACACCACTAAGAGTCCAAAAATGGACTATAAGGTCTTCCAACTAGCTACTAGATGCCATTTCATGATACACTCAACAAATCCTTCAATTGAGAGCCCTTCTATGCTATTCTTTACTATTGATAATCTCTTAGATAGTGGTATATATGAGGAATATGTTGAGGTCTTAGAGTCACCTACTATATGCCATTTCATAAGACTTTTGCCAAATCCCTCAAGTGAGATCTCTTGCACCCTATTCTTGATTATGAATAATCTCTCATATACTGTTGGGCTAAATGCAAGATAATTGTTCGGACAATGAGTAGACTTCTATTGGTTTGGAAATTATGATTCACCTTGGCCAATCATCTCTGAAATAATTGTCTCAACACTTCTCTCAACTAACCATACATTCCTCTCTCTAATCCTAGAAAGTAAGAAGGTAAAACTAGCTTTGAGGTATAGTGAACTCACTTCCCCTTACCTTCCCACATTGTAGTTTGGAAGCTTCAGAGATCGAGGATGGTTGCTATTATCTAATGCCTTTGCTCCTTGCACTACAAGGATACAGGAGCATAGCGATGGCCATTTCCGACACAAATTAGTGGCATCGCTTTGCAACGCAAATAGCAACAGTACTTAGGTGAAAGAAAGTGGACCAAAACCCGAGTGCATTATTTTACGTGAACGAACAAAAGAGGAAGCGAAAGGGAGACTGAACTGCATCTTGAGTTTGAGAGGGAGAGGGAGAGAAAGAGAGAATGAGGGAGAATGAGAGCTTCTCACTGCCACCACCACTGTTTGCGAAGAAGAGGAGGAAGTGTACAGAGGGCAAAGAGGAGCCGCTGTCGCAAAGATAAGCCGCCAAATCCATCCTTGGGCCTTTGCGATGAGTATATTATTACCTCTTGCTTTGTTTTTGTTTTTTCTCCTTTTATTTTGCTTGTTTTTGTTAAAATAATGTATATTGAGAGAGAAAGAGAGGAAATGAGAGAGGGAGAGGAAGAGAGAAAAAGAAAGAAGGAACGAGAGAGAGAGGAAAAAAATATTAAACATAATAGAGAAAGAGAGAAAGAGAGAGAGAGAGGGAGAGAGGAGAATGAATGAATAAAAAACAAAAAGAGGGTAAGATCATGTTCTTTAATTTCTTCTTTTCTTGTTTGTAGTAGTAGTAGTAGTAGTAGTAGTAGTTCTTTAATTTTTTCTTTTCTTATTTGTAGTGGTAGTATGTAGTAGTAGTGGTGGTAGTAGTAGTAGTAGTTCTTTAATTTTTTATTTTCATGTTTGTAGTAGTAGTAGTGGTAGTAGTAGTAGTTCTTTAATTTATTCTTTTCTTGTTTTTTGTAGTAGTAGTGCTAGTAGTAGTAGTAGTTGTTGTTGTTGTTTTATTTCTTTTTTTTTTTGTGGTAGTCGTAGTAGTAGTAGTGGTGGTGGTGGTGGCGGCGGTGGTGATGGCGGTATTGGTAGTGGTAGTTGTTGTTATTTAATTTCTTATTTTCATGTTTGTTGTTGTTGTGGTAGTCATAGTAGTAGTAGTGGTAGTGGTAGTAGTTGTTGTTTAATTTTTTCTTTTCTAGTTTGTTATTGTTGTGGTTATCATTTTTTAATTTCTTCTTTTCTTGATTATTATTGTGGTAGTCATAGTCGTGGTCGTAGTAGTAGTAGTAGTAGTTTTCTTGTTTGTTGTTGTTGTTGTCTTTATTTTTTTTCTTTTCTTGTTTGTAGTAGTAGTAGTAGTAGCAGTAGTAGCAGTAGTAGCAGCAGTAGCAGCAGTAGCAGCATCAGCAGTAATAGTTGTTGTTGTTGTTTCTTCTTTTCTTATTTGTAGTAGTAGTAGTAGTTAAAAACAAAGAGAGGGTATGATCTTGTTTTCTTGTTTGGAGTAAAAGTAATAGTAGTAGTAGTGGTGGTGGTGGTGGTGGTGGCGAGGTCTAGTGCAATACCAAGAGACGGGAAACACTACGACATACGTTAATTTGTGGGTAGGTGGAGACTTTACATATGTTAATTTTGTTGAGTTACAAGATAAGAAATCCCTTCTCAAACAATTTAAGAAAGAAAAAAAGAATGATAATAAAAATAAATTGTTTGTCCTAATGTAGATCAAATGGAAAACGATGAAGATCATGATGTTCAAGATCGCGAGGCATATCTTAATCAGCATGTCCCATGTCCTTGCTCTCAATGTAAGCTGGAAATTAGATGAAAACATCAATTGTCTATAGAACACGTACGACACTTCCGCGAGTTTCAATCAAAGTTCATTGATCACGCGATCTCAGATTTTGAGCAAACGGTAAGAAAAGTGTATATCAATCATGCATTGTATTCGCAAACTAATTGAATATCATATAGAAAAACATTGGGTGTAGCTAGAAAATTTTCCATCCAGGGAGGTGACGTCTCGTCCCAAGGAGGAGTGCACCCTTTGCGGCCAGTTAGAAAAGTTTGTGGACATGTGATGGATAGAGTGCCTGAGCCAATCTACCACTTGGAAGGTACTATCCAATCTATACTATCAATACTAGAGGAGACAGGTAGTCTTCTAGACTTTCCTACAATCTTGGAGCCTTAGATGGAGGCAATGATTGATGCATTGATGCCCATGGATGTTGACACATCTGATCCGCTTAGAGAGGAAGCATCCATACCATTATATGATGGGTGCTCAGTATCTTGCCTGAAGACACTACTTGCACTCCTAAGTGTGTGAGAAAAATATGGGTGGAGTGATGCGAGTGTGATAGAGTTATTTAGGTACCTTGTATGTATGCTTCGTTGATTTCTTTTTAGCACTATCATAGAAAAAATTTGTGCTTTTTCAAGGTGTTTTATGTTTTTTTTCCAGTTATTGAAGTATCATATATTACCACTTACAAATACCATGCTTGAGTCTCATGATGATGCACAACATGTTTTACGAAAGCTTAGCATGGACTACAATAGCATCCATGCATGTATCAACGATTGCATACTGTTTCGAGGAGACTACAAGACTATGGAGACATGTCCAAAGTGTGGTGCTCACAGGTATCGACAGGACTTGTAAGGGCAAACCATCCCTCAAAAAGTTCTTAGACACTTTTCGCTTATCCCCCACATAAACCACATGTTTTGTACATCTGACATGGTGAGCTTGACAACGTAGCATGCGCAGAATAGATCCACAAATGGAATTCAACGAATATCAGTGGATTCATGCACATGGAGACACATTGACTCTACCTTTCTAGGCTTTGCCCGAGAGCCAAGGAATCTTTGGCTCGGTCTTGATATGGATGGTGTGAACCCATTCAGTCTATGCTCAACTTCTTATAGTGTGTGGCCTATAGTCCTGGTCAACTACAATATCCTTCCATGGCTTTCTACGAAGAAAGGACATCTCATCTTTAGCTTTCTTGTTTCTAGCAGCTACAAAGTCAAAAATAAGGATGTGTATCTTCATCCATTAGTCGATGAGCTTAAGATTTGGTGGGAGGAGGGGGTCACCATGGAAGATATAAGCAAGCGTAATGGTCGATGGTCCGCCAATATTCAAGCCATTCTCATGTGGACCATACATGACTTTCTAAGATTTGGAGAGTGCTTAGGTAAGTAGGCTTTCGTTCTCATTGGTAATATCTATCATAGCTCGTTCAAGTTTTTATTCACTAGATAGAGGTATTGGGATAGGTTTGCTTACCTCAGGTTATCATGCATGTTCATTGTGTGGGCCATAATTAGACTCCCAAAGGTCACGAAACCATGAAGAAGATGGTACATCAAGGACACACCGCTTTCTTGCCAGATGGTCATGAACTCAGGGAAGGTTTTCTTGGACGACCTCCATCATGTATGAATGTTCAAAAGCTGGTATGAGCTGAAAATGGTCCACACGGAGTCACATCCAAACAGAATGTGAGGATTCTCAATTTTCTACGACCTGTCGTATTGGACCTACTTACAAATCAACCACTTGTTGGATCCCATGCATATTTTCAAGAATGTGGGAAGCTTACTACGAAACCACATCATAGGAAAGAGAGACACTTTAGGGGCACAAATGGACTAGGAAGAAACGTGATCTAAATTTCAACATAGTACGTGTCATCGACTGATTTGATATCCTAAGGGCATGGAGGAGATACTACAGTTTATGTCAACGTGATGGTTGCATGGAGCTTTGACCACAACGTCTCGCAAACAAACGAAGGTCTCAATGAGGGGTGGGAATTCTCAAGGGGATATACTCCAAATGTGATGATATGTTTAGGATTTGTCGTATCTATATTTTATATGCAAAAATTAATTGAGTGTTTCAATGTACAGTACAAAATATATAGTGTGATGTGGTCACGTGGATGGCATTTCTGCATGGAGCGTATAGACAAAATGTGCTTCACAACTGATTGTGGTATCATGGCAAAGTTCGAGCAAGAGAGTCGATGATGAGCAATGGATCCCAACACGGTTATAGATGAGATGGAGTATTTTGGAAACTTGCAAAGTATTATCACAGTGGATTACCATAGCTTCTCCATGATCCTATTTGATGCACAGTGGCTCAAAGTGGTACTTGAAGGAGCTCGAGCAATAGTTCGACGAGGTCCATCTGGATTTCTCAAAATAGATTCTGAAAAAAAGATAGACAGGTTTACGTGACATGTTTGTGTTGCTGACCCATTGTGAATAGGTCTATGAACTCTTTTTTTTTTAAATTTTATTACGACATGGTACATGTCACAAAGTTAAATCTCTCTTGTACGTGATTTTGAACATGTACTTTTCCATCAAAACCGGCGACAACCTCGATGGTGGTATGTTATACCTTCAACTCCTCATTGTGCAATAGTATATGATCAAAGCGATGTTCTGAGCGTAAATGAGGACAGTATGCAAATAGAGGGGTCGATATTGCAAGGGGTAGAGGCCACCAAAAGCTTGGAGCGTGTAGAGGAGCTAGAATCGGGTAACAATGATGGAAATACATGAGTCTAAGAATTCTTTGAGAATGAGGTGGACTCGTCCTTTTGTGGTGACGTCTATCGACCTTTTAGTGTATGAATAGTTGTGTCATGGGATTATATATGGGACCATAGGGTATTTCATACTTGGAGCATCCACCTACTCAATTCGTTGACGAATCGCTTATAAGGGTACATAAGATATGCTTTTTAAGTAAGATCATTTTTTAAAGATTTATATTACCGTGCTTTGTATGATTGATATTGATTATGGTAACATAACATTTTGTTTGTGTAGGTGACCTTTGTGGATATTTAGATCAACACGATGAGTCGAGGGATGAGCGATGAGGAGCTACAGGAGATCTTCACACATATGTCTCTAGATTAGATGGCTCGATTCAGAGATATGGCAGACCAGGAGCTGTCTTGGACACCATCAGGCCGTTTTGTTAGATCTACTTCAATGTGCTCTGATTGCTTCAGTTTCCAGTAGACGAGGTCGACACTCCAGACTTGAGCCGGATGGAGAGAGTGGTTCTAGGGGATGTTGTAGAGACATGGATGAAGTGAGCCCATGGATGGCTCGGGATACAGGTGCTACTCCACGCTCTCATGGCAGTTCGAGAGAGCATGGATAAGGTGGTTGTTGTGGAGGTACCGACACAGTGTTTCAGTCTCGTTGTATTGTTGGAGTTGCGTTACCTATGGGATTTATCACATCTGTGGGGACATCTACTCCAGTCACTCTAGCTTCTACTTAGTCGTCTGCAGGTGGCACCCCTATGGGTGCTACTCTGAGAGATACTACCCCCGTAGCTACACCAGATGTACAGGGGTCTCCTGGATATGCCCAGGAGCGTGGTCACAGGTGTTGAGAGGAGAAATCTTAGGCATATCCCAGAGGAGTATGGATACCTTGTAATGATAGGATAGAAGCCATAATCATGAATGATGAGGGCATCGTATGAGAGAGTTGTGCCAACAAGTTTTTTGGGACGTCTTGGATCATTGGAAGAACATAGCGGAGGGGAGCAAGGACTACATAGTAGCATCCTTGCATGAGGAGTTTCCGGTACCTGCCATAGCAGATAGGTTTTCCACAGGCTGGATGATGGAGTGCATACGTGCATACATGTCACACAGACGATTCGATGCACGTAAGGCACTTAAGAGTGGGGCATCAAAGCCCAAGTGGCTAGATGTGTATGACTGGCACTGACTCAGGGAGGAGCCTACAGATTGTCCAGCATGTTGGAGATAGTAGTGTGAGGTGGCGAGGGCATGACTGGAGGTAGGAGTAGTCCATCATCTTGGGAGTGGGGCCGAGAGGACATATCTAGAGGACTTTGTAAGTTTTTCTTTTGTTCCGCTTGCTTTTTTTTTGCAATATCCCTTGTATTGACAATCATGTTTCTAACAGTTGTATTTTGTTTTCTTTGCAGCACTCCATTACAAACCGCAATTCCACCAGCCTAGAGACTTGATAGGCAGAGAGACACAGTCTCAGTGCATTGATCGACCGATTGTATGGACGTGGCGGCCCTGTAAGTCACTCATCTTTTTTGTTCGTAGTTACTAAATTTAATTAAAATGTATTATTATATGGTGGACTAATGTGTAGTTGTTTCTTTTTTTGCAAAGTCCATTCGATACTCCTTTGTGGCGAGACAAGGTTTTGGATGACAAGGATCTATAGCTCACCCTTGGATCCGTGGAGTTCACATACTCTTCTTTTTTGGTCACCTAATTTGTGTAGGGATATTTTGTGTAGTAGTAGTATCTTGCCATGATTGTACTATCACTTTCATTACGTGATCATGTATTTATTTCATGTATCAGTGTTATGATTCAAGTACACTTTGCCTTCATTTACACAAGCATTATACACATTACTGAAACTCTTTTGTATGGCCCAAATAAAGCACATAGTGCTATTTGTGGCAAGGCATCTTACTGCCCTGCCACAATTTTTTTTTCCCCTATTACCGTCGCTACTAGCATTGAAAATTTACTGCACGTGTTGCTATTAGCGTCGCAATATGTGTCGCAGAGCGTCGTTATCATCATCGCTATCTGCATGGGTATAGCGATGCAAATAGCAACACTAATAATGATGTTGATAGCAATTGTTCTATGTCATCGCTAATACCAATGTTTTTTGCGACGATGGGGGAAAATTTCTTTCTGAACATTTTTGTCGCTTTGAACGTTGGTATAAGGCCTGTATCTTGTAGTGTTGGAATCCACCTCCAAATCCACCCACATCAAGAGAAGAACGTATAGAATAAGAAGGATGAAAAGAATATCGACAAGAGTTTCAACTCACTACATTGCTTGCTCTCTCAGAATCACACTTCCTTACAGAATATGGACAAGAGTTTCAACTCACTACATTGCTTGCTCTCTCAGAATCACACTTCCTTACACACAACCTCAAACTCAAACATCTTATCAAGAATAGAAAGAAGTAGAAGAAAGGTAAGAAGATAATGCATAGATTCATTATCCCCCAATTCCTCACTCAGAAATAACTCATGCACACACTCTCTTTCCCATACTCTTAGTCATTATAAGATAATAGAAGTGCAGCCATGGAGCCCAAATAGGAGGAAGAGGGCATGTTAAGAATCTCACCTAGAATAGTGTTCGTGCTCATAGCATGACAAAAAGTTAGATAAAAAAAATAAATGGAATTTAAATGTGTCAAAACAAATCATTTACATGCCCATTTTAGTATGCCTGCAGACACATACTAGAGAGGGAGAGGTAGAGGAGCAATGAGAGAGAGAGGGCTCATAATGTAAAGTGTAGTCACAATATATAAAGTAAAACAAATGAGGATATTTTGTGTACTTTCCATCCACCTCTATCTCCTTATACCTAAATCACTATATCTTCCTAAGGCTTGTCGGAGTCCACATCAGAGTTTGACTCGACAAGCTTGCCTACATGTTATATCCAGGATAACTCTTTCATTTCTCCCAATTTGTAGTACTTCCTTTATCGCAAATAGTCAAATACATGAATAGAAGATCTTTATATACTTAAAAGAATCTAATAAGATATATATACACACTAAGAGAAAATCTCTTGTAAGAGAGGAAATCTATGGCACCAACATATATGCTACCTTAATAGCCTCAAAGATAAAATCAACAAGCTCATCTAAGAAGTAGATTATAATGATAAGTCTATTCTAAAGTACATAACTCCTCGAGTGGGTGTTGATCATACATGTACTTAAGAAAGGATGTAGTACTATGGTTATTATGATTAAGATTATCAAGTAGGATAATTGTTGATGTCAAGAGCATCTTCTCATATAAGAGATTCTCACTACAACAAAATCAAAGCAAAGACACAGACAATTAACATGCTTTAACAGATGCATTTTTTTTCCCATGATAATTTAGGAGTTTATATGCGGGATGCACATCATGACAAATGATAACATAAATGCTTAGGGAGGTCAACTCAAAAAATGTAGGCACAATAAGTGCAATCAATAGAATGGTTATTTTATTTATTCAAATTTATGTGATTACATTTATAGAAATAATTTTTAAATTACCATTTGGAAAAAAATTATAAGTTTCCTAGAGGAAAAGGGGTCATTTTATTACCTTACAACATGTAAGGAAATGTATTTTCTATCACCCTTAGTGGGTTTACATATAGTGACCCCCAAAGCATAAATGACATTTTAAACATTAAAAAATGCATTGACTTTTTCGTGCTTATAAACACCTATTAGCATGTTAGAATTTTGAAAACAATGCTCACACTATTGGAGCTTTTTGCTTGTTGAACAAAAAGTGAAACTTAAACAAAAGCATCAGACAAATAGACAAACATATGTGTGTGTCACACACACACACATGCGTGCGCACACACACACATACATACACACACACACACAAACACACACAGTTTGAGCTTTGAAGATGAGTCATAGTGAAAGATAAGGAGGAGACTTCTTCCATTTAAGCATACAAGTTAAATTGTGATGTTTGCTTCTTCTAAAGCTAGCTTCCTTCTTGTGTGAAATATGCACATGATTTTGTGCAAAGTTAATGTGACTATTACCATTTTTGTAAGCACAGTCCGTTCTCCTAAGATATGACTATGGGGGGTGGGGGGGAAGGGTATATAAATGTATAGGCTAATGCTGTGTTAATGTAACGTGTCCACCTGTTATCTTCAGGACACGTCTTAGCAGTCCATCGGAAAGGATGTCTAGAAAGCTCCGCCCGGCACTCCCATGGAATGTTACGGGGTTTGTCATCTAGGACTTTTCGCGTGTGCCACGTAGCGGAAGTATTCCGGCCGTTCCCACTTAGGACCAACCAGAATTAGGGTTTACCCTATTGGTCATTTCCTAACGGCAACTAGCGTCGAACCCGAGTGAACTACTTTACGAAAAACGCCAGGTCGAAAGCGGATTCATGGTGCACTTGGTTCAAAGAGAATGGGAAACGAGAGGGATGTGAAGCTCAACCTCTTTGCCATAAGGCATAGTCCCATTCTGTTCCCCTAAAACAACATAAATCGGGATCATCTATAACTTAGACTCTAGGTCAACGCTCTTGCTGTTCGTATTGTTTGAACGATCTTCTTGCTGTCCATCATGATTGAGAAAAGTTCTCGGCTAACCAGGACCACCCATCCGTAGGACGGATCCATGGCCACATCCACCACACTTTCCTCAGGTTTTTTTAGTTATCTAATTACCTACCACATTTAGTTGGACATGTATCAATCAGCTTCCTTAATTAGCCCGTTAGGCACTGGTTCCTTCACGTAATCATAGCACTTGACATAGAAAAGCAATGTCAGACAAGTTCCTTTTCAACAAGTTATCATATTTATCTTTGAAATACATAAAGTCTAGCCCGTAGGCTTATCCATAATCTGCCCGAAGGCTATCCAGCAATCCACAGGGATTACTAATCCAAGATTCCGCTTGTAAACTAGTATGTGGGCCTCGAGATCCAATCCCGAGTCACGTTGGCCTCTTGTGCAGGGCCCGGAAGACAAGGGATTTACGGTGAGAGCCCCCCCAAGCACCCAAGACTCCTCCTACTCCAAGTAGCGCTCAAGGGAGAGACCTCTCGTGACAGGTTCGGTCCAACTTCCCAGCGAGAGCCCCCCTAGCACCCAAGCCTCCTCCTGCTCCAAGTAGCGCTTAAGGGAGAGACCTCTCGTGGCAGGTTTGGTCCAACTTCCCGGCACGGTTAACAAACCCCTTGGTTAGGGTCAGGCAGGTAGTCGGGGGTAACTAAAGTTGCCTCTCCCTTCAAGTCTTCAACCTGAAGCATTAGATATCCATTTATCTTTTAATTCTTTAAGCAAACAAGGCAAAACAATGCTCTTAAAACTATTACAAGCACAATCATTTCCAGGGGTCGTTATATTTTTGGCCAACTGCTAAGGAGTGAATCCTTCTTTTCGAATGCATTTAGCACTCGATCAGGGATCAATTGCAACTTGGCAAGATCCCCAAGGGTTTGTTTGTTAACCCTATATCCTTGGGTTAGGGCCGTACCCTATTAATCCAACTTAATCATAACCTTAAGTGCTATTAGCAGTAAATATGTTATTTCAATTTACGGATTGGTCCTTTGCTTCCAATAAAATATCTAATCCTCGTATTTGTGGTCACTTTACCCAAGAAAGGTACTATATCAGAACGATTATTCATCCTCTTGCAAGATAACTTGCGTAAGAATCTGCCAATCTCATTCTGAGAAATTGGCCATTCCCTTGTGATCAAATCACAAGATCATGCAACTCTGCAACTTGTTGCACAAGTGTTGCATCAAGCTATGGGACTATTCTACCCATCAATGGTGTCTTCTAATCACGGTATTATGATTAGATATAATAATATGTTCCTGATTGCATTAGGATGACATTGTCGGTCCTAAGGTTCCGAGTTTTATCTTTTTAGCAAGAGATTCTTAGGAAAAACCCTAGATCACTTCTCGAAAGTATGTTCCAATGTCCCTACATTCCGTGAATGTGGGCAAGTCTTTAGGGTATGGGAGTTTCAGCTTTGGTAATACGAATGACTAGGTAATGTCCCCAATGTGCTAACCCTAGTTAGCTCTTTGGGATATGTTGCATTGAATTAACCCTTTCTAAACGAGTACCTCACTGTTTTAGGTGTTTAGGTTTAAACCAATTTAACATGTCTATTCTTGAAGATAATTACGTTACCATTTCCGTAACCACATGATTCATTGTCTACGTGTAAGTTGATTTACAAACCCTAACTTTTCGATTTAAGATCAAGCATAGGTTAAGTTATAGCCTAATTCCAATTGATCATCCTATAACCTGCAAACAAGATTCATGCAGAAACATGCAACCTTTTTCTACTTTCATTTCCGAATGAATTTGTTGTATGCAGAACTTACACCACCTTTTGTTGATTTTGAGTTTTTAGGCCACTTGCCTAGAGTTAAATCTTCTTCATGCAGTCCTAGCAATTTGCTACGGTTGCTAATAACTTTCTTTAAGAATCCTTTCGAAAAAGATGTCCAATAATGTGATATGCAGTTTATTCCTTCCATGCTGAAGTGTACTATCATAATTCCGTTTTGTATAGATGGGCACTAATTAATCTAATTAATGCATAAAACCTACTTGCTAGACATGCATAGAAATCTTATGCTTGCTTTATTTTGTTTGTTTTATTGAAAAAATATACTAATGACCGAATTCTTCCATCGTGAGCTATCTCGTTTAAATTAACCAAAGTATTTAAATCGAAAAAAATGCATCCTATCTTCAAAAACGATCCATACATAATTGAAATATTATGATATTAATCAAATTTAGGAAGAAGAACATGGACTTGTGGTGAAATGTCCACATGGATGTTAGGAGACGATCCTCCTGCAGTTGTGCCTTGTGCTTTCGCGAATGCGGCCTTTTTGTCTTGGATGTAGATTTATGATATTAGCCGTCTCCTTTGCACGTGAAACTCCCTTGTAATTCCACCGTCCTTTATGAAATTTTTTCCTTCCTTTCGTAGAAGCTCCGATGCAAATTGTACACATGGAAAGGGGTTTAACACTTGGGCTAATTGGGAGATTGTAGGAAATCCAAGAGAGAAAAGGGCTTGACAAGGCTTTTTAAGGCCTCGTGGATGGCACTCCACGGGAAAGGATTTGAAGAAGGCCCACAAGAAAGGATTAAGGGGGCTTGCAATATAAAAGGGCTTATAGGACCCTAAGCAATAAGTTCGGGGGGGGGGAAAACCCAAGGGGAGGGTTCTAAATCCTGGGAAGGGTGGAAAAGAGGTTATAAAACCCTTCAAGGGAAAGGCTAAATAAAGCCACGGAAGAAGGGGGGGGTTTGGACTCCGGGTTTTTGTCAAGACCGCGTGAGCAAGGGCTAAGAGGAATCCCACTAGTAAGAATTTAGGGGGGGGGGCAATGGAATATGAAAGGGGGCTTAGGAAGCCCCCTTGGAAGCCTTAAGAAGCTTCATGAAGCTTTGGCCAGTCGTGCAGAACCCACGTGGAGGGGGAGAAAAAAAAAATCGGATAAGGGTGGCAGGAGGAAGTTCAATGGCGGCAGGGCGATCCCCAGTGGTGGCGGCGCTACTATGGCTGCGACTCTCGCCTCTCCCCTTCAATGGCAGCATTTACGGCTCCTGCTTCCACTCTCGACCAGCAGATTTCTCTCCTTCATGACCACCCTCTCCCTTTCTACGACATCGTTTAGACAGTCCGACGGCTTCCTACTCTCGCTCCACGGCAGCGACCCCCCTTGGCTATGTCCCATACCACTTTAATAGGTGAGAGGAGGGCGTCCTCCCTCCCCCACACGGCATCATGCGTGCCTTCACTCTCTTGCGAGCTCCAGCAACAAGGAGCTTGATGGCTCATGCTATTCCCTTCTCCTACAGCATGACAGTCGGCTGGAAGAGAGAGAGATAATTAATAAAAAAATTTGCCATTATTCAATTAATGACCTCCTATTAAGCGGAGGTTCATGCAAAGAACGCGTACTTGGTAATCGGGAATGTTACATTCTCTCCCCCTTGGAGGAATCGAGATGTCCTCATCTCGAGATTAAGTGAGGATATTGGAGGTTGAGAATGCTTTCATCTATCCAAGTGGCATCCTCCTCGGGATAATCTTTCCACTGGACGAGGCATTCTCTCAAGGTTCTAGATCTCAGTTGTCTCTCCCTAACATCTAAGATCCTGTCAGCCCATAGTTCAAGGACTCCCTAACTAGGCATTACAACTTGTTGGTCATCAAGTACATGGTTAGGATTTGGTACATACTTCTTTAATAGGCTAATATGGAATACATTATGAACCTTTAGGTTCTCAGGGAGTTGCAATCTATTGGCATTAGGTTCTCAGGGAGTTGCAATCTATTGGCATTAGGTCATAGGCACTTGAGGATCTTGTATGGTCCACAGTACCTTGGACTTAGCTTCTTGCAATCTTCTAAGGATAGAGAACTCTTCTTTGGGCGTACACGAATGAAGACCATGTCTCCTTCTTCGAAGATTCTATCTTGATGCTTCAAATCCGCGTATGCCTTCTATCTATCCTTGGTGGCTTGGATGTCCTGTCTTATTGACTTTATTTGGTCATCCATCTCTTCCAACATCTGCCTTGAAGCTTCAACCCTCAAGGTTGGGTCTAAGAAGTTTAGGGCACTTCGACAGTCATGACCATACAATGCTTGAAAAGGGGTCATTTGAATGCTCTGTTGGTAAGAAGCATTGTAGGCAAATTCAACCAAAGGCAAGTATTGAATCCACCTTTTTGGCTCACGACAGCAGTATGCCCTAAGCATATCCTCGATGACTTGATTGACTCGCTTTGTTTGACCATTGTTTTGGGGATGGTAGGCTGTGCTAAAATAGAGTTGAGTCTCAATAGCTTCAAAGATAGCTCTTTAGAAGTGTGATGTGAAGAGAGAGTCACGATCACTAATGATTCTTCTGGGTAAACCATGTAGCTTGAATATCTCCTTGATAAACAACCTTGCAATGTCTGAGGCTTTATAGTTTTTCTTTCCTGGAATAAGGTGTGCAACCCTAGTAAGCATGTCAACCACAACCATGATGGAGTTGTATCCCCGCTGAACTTGGGGTAGGCCAGTAACAAAGTCCATACTGATGAATTCCCTGGCATCTTGACATGTTCGCCTTTGATACGTTGACAAGACAAACACTCGGTGACATATTTGAGAAAGTCACCTTTAAGCCTCTCCCAATGGTAGCTCTTCCTAACTGTATTGAGAGTCTTGGCATAGCCAGGATGTCCTGAGAAAGGGGAATTATGAGCTTCCCAAAATATCTTCTGCTTAAGTGACTGGCTTGCCGGTAGACACAGCCTCTATAGTAGACAAGTCCACTATTGATAGAGAATTCATGATAGTTAGCCTGCAGTTTTTGGTCCTGATCCTTGATAGAGATCTCCCTTAGCATCTTTTGATAGGCTGGATCATGGCATGCTTCCTCTCCAGCTAACTCAAGTATTAGATTGTTTCGCATGGACACCTTTGTGGCTAGAGATCTAGCTGTTGATGGATTTTGCAAGATTAGAGAATTAAGGAATGCCTTGCGACTGAGTGCATCGGCAACTACATTCTCCTTTCCAGGTTGGTACTTGATTTCAAAATCATACTCCTCTAAGACTTCAATCCACGGACGTTGCCTCATGTTGAGCTCGTTCTGGGTAAAGATCCACTTGAGACTCTTATGATCAGTCACTAGAGTAAACTTGTTACCCAATAGGTAGTGTCTCCAAATCTTTAAAGCATGGATGACAACTAACAATTCTAGATCATGGGTAGCATAATTTTTCTCATGACTCTTTAGTTTCCTTAAAGAGTAGGCTACCGGGTGACTTTCCTATATGAGCACACATCCTAAGGCAAGTGCACTAGCATCAGTTACTACCTCGAACTCCATACTGAGGTTTGGAAGCTTTAGGATAGGTGCTAATACCAAACTTTGCTTCAATGTGTCGAAGTTAGTTTGTTCGGGAGTTGACCATGCAATGGATGTTTACTTCTTTAGTAAGTCCGTCAAAGGTGCTGCTATCAAAGCATAGTTTTTTATGAAGACCCTATACCATCTTGTCAATCCAAGAAAACTGTGTATTTCTTTGACAGTTGTTCGCATTGGCCATTCTAGCACATCTCTGACCTTGACTGGGTCTGATATTCCTTCCGCCCACTGATACGATGAATCCCAGACATTCAATCTGTCATTTGAAGAATGCACACTTCTTCATCTTAGCATACAGCTTATGTGACCTCATTGTCTCAAGGACAATCCGAAGTTGGGGTTCATGATCTTCTTCCTGTTAAGAATAGACTAAAGTGTCGTTGAAGAAAACAAGCAGGAAGTCATCAAGATATGGCCTAAATATATGCTGCATTAACCTGTTGAAGGTGGCAGGCGCATTCGTAAGCCCGAATGACATAAATAGGAACTCAAAGTGCCCATATCTTGTGTTGAAGGCCGTCTTTGGGATATCTTCTTCCTTGATCCTTATCTGATAGTAACCAGATCTGAGGTCAATCTTGGAAAAGATCTTCGCATCTTGAAGATGGTCAAGAAGCTCATCTATTCTAGGAATAGGGTACTTGTTCTTGACAGTGGATTGATTCAATCCTCTGTAATCAATACACAGTCGAAGCGTTCCATCTTTCTTTTTCTGGAACAATACTAGAGCTCCCCATGGTGAACTACTAGGATGGATGTAGCCCTGATCTAGCAGTTGCTTGAGTTGTTCCTTCAGCTCAATTGCTTCTAGTATGGACATTCTATATGGTCTCTTTGCAATTGGCGCAACTCCTAGTACTAGCTTGATCTCATGATCCACTTCTCTTTGAGGCGAAAGTTTTGTCAACTCTTCAGGAAATACGTCCACGTATTCCTTTAGTCAAGAAGGTCCTTCACTAGAATCCTGCTTCCGATCTAACTTGTTGAGCTTAATCAAGTAGACAAGTAGTCCTAATTTTCTGACTCCCTTTATAATCCGAGATGCCTTGGCCAATTGAATTTTTGGATTTCTAGCCTCTCCTTGAGTTGTAACCAATTCCCTTTTAGAGTTTCAAAAGGAAACTTGGCCCTTTCCACACAATGAATGTGGGCGTCATTAGGTTTAAGCCAATCCATTTTGAGTAGACACTCATGGATACCTAGGCTCATGACTCTAAATTTGACCGAAGTCGTCTTTCCTCCCAGAAAGAATTCCACCTTAGCAGATTACCTGGTACAAGTAACCTCACGACCATTTGCCAATTCCACAAGCAAGATAGGTGCTTCTACTGTGGCTATTCCTAATCTTTTTGCACAAGCTGGTGAGATAAAGGAATGTGTACTGCCACAATCAATCAATGTTTTAAAACCTTTACCTTGGTAGTCCGACGGTATTTGAATCACCCAGAATTGGCGATTCGGCCCTTTCTTGTGAAGAGCCACATGGACTATGGCCCTTTCAAACTCTGCTTCCATGGTTGGATCTTCTTCTTCTTCGCACGTTTGCCTATTGGAAACGCAAGCGGTTCTTCCTCTACCTTGGATAGCGGCTCCCTATCCATAGCCCGTTCCTTTGAAAGGCTCTTGGCGATGTCCTTCTCCAAGCTTGGGACATTGCCTCTTGAAATGACCGGGCTCGTTGCAGTGGAAACAATGGAGGTTTCGGCCATTGCTTTGAGTAGGAACAAAGTTGTTGACATTGTTAGTTCTTTCTTTCTTTCTTTGTCTCTGATTTTGACCTTGAACTCTCTTCATTTGAGACCTAAATACTCCTCTGTTCAAGTCATTATAAGACCAAGTTTTGTTACCTCTTGGTCTAGCTTGCACCTCTTGAATTATATGCGCAGCTCGAATGAGTGCGTTCTAAAGATCTTATGAGCACATGATTCGAGACAGGTATTCACTGGTGGATTTAAACTAGCACAAAATTTTGACACCTGCTGTGTCATGTCCATCTGTGGTGCATACTTGAGAAGTGATGTAACATGTCAGCTAGTATCATCCAGGACACGTCTTAGCAGTCCATCGGAAAGGATGTCTAGAAAACTCCGTCGGGCACTCCCATGGAATGTTACGGGTTTTGCGATCTAGGTCTTCCCGCATCTGCCACGTAGTGGAAGTATCCTAGCCGTTCCCACTTAGGATCGACCGGAATTAGGGTTTTCTTGATTGGTCATTAGCTAACAGCAACTAGCGTCAGACCCGAGCGAACTACTTTACGCAGAAATGCTAGGTCCGAAGTGGATTCACGCTGCACTTGGTTCAAGGAGAATGGGAAACGAGAGGGATGCAAGGCTCAACCTCTCTGCCATAAGGCATAGTCCCATTCCGTTCCCCTAAAACAGCGTAAATCGGGTAAGACGTAATTCTAGGTCATCGCTCTCGTTATTCGTTTTGATGATGATGATCATCCCGCTATTCTTCGAGATTTTTGAGAAAAGTTCCCGGCTAACCGGGACCACCCAACCGTAGGATGGACCCATGGCCCATCCTCCGCACTTTCCTCAGTTTGTTTTATTTATGTAATTATCTAACACATTAATTTGACATATAACAATCAGCTTCTTTAATTAATCTTGTTAAGCACTGGTTCCTTCACGTAATCTTATCACGTGACATAGAAAAACAATATCAAGCAAGTTCTTTTTTTAACATTTCATCATTTTATCTTTGAAATACAAGGAGTTCCGCCCGTAGGCTTGTCCATAATCTGCCCGAGGGCTATCCAGTAATCCCTAGGGATCACTATTCCAAGCTTCCGCCCATAAACTAGTATGCAGGCCTGGAGATCCAATCCCAAGTCACGTTAGCCTCTTGTGCAGGACCCGGAAGGCGAGGGAATTACGGCCAGAGCCCCCCCCCTGGCACCCAAGCGTTCTCCTCCTCCAAGTAGAGCTCAACGAAGAGACCTCTCACGGCGGGTTCGGTCCACGTTCCCGGCGCGGTGAACAATCCCCTTGGTTAGGGCTAGGCAGATAGTCGGGGGTAACTGAAACTGCCTCTTCCTTCAGGCCTTTAACCTGAAGTATAGGTACTCATTTAATTTGTAATTCATAATTCAAACAGAGCCCTAAAATCTCTAGCAAGCACAAACATTTCCATTAATCAACCGTGTTGTTTGGCAAACTGCTAAGGAAATGTTCTTTCCTTTTGAGTGTATCAGCACTCATTCCCAAGGTGTCTTGTAAATTGGCAAGATCCTTTACATTCAGGTGTAGGGCATACCTTATTAACCCAACTTGGTCAACCCTAAAGTTCCTTAGATATGCTAGTTTCCGGTTTACAACTTTCCTTATTTAGAAGGATATCCAAAAATACGTCCTTTTGCAAGATAACTTGCGTAAGGATCTGCCATCCTTATTGAGGGTTTTTACCCTTTCTCCTTGTGAATAAATCACAAGACTAAATGATTTCGTACTTGTTGCGCAAGTCCTGCGATGGAATAATCCGTTTTAGATCCTTTAAGCTGACGTATGTCGGGCCTAGGGTTTCTTTTTAAGGATCTCGGGGATAGCCTAGTTCTTTATCTTTACGAATTTTTTTTACCTTACAATAAGGAAAGTAGTCAAGTGCTTAGGGTATGAATATTTCTATGTTTAGATTGGATTGGATATTATTTGGAAGGTAATATTAATCGTCTTGTCACAGTTTTGCTATCCTTGTGACAATTTACTTTTCAGTCAATACAGTTCAAATTAAACTTCCTTTTTCCTTGCAGATGAACTCATGCCAAATAACAAACATTTCCCTTGCTACGATGTGCAATTAACAATGATAACTTCCTAGTAATTTGAGCAATGAAAGAAACCTTTCATGAATTTAATCATTTACAATGATTCGTTGCGAAAGGAATAAGACTAATGGTGCAAGATATAATTTCTATACCTTTAGGATTTAACTAAAATATACTACTATAGTAAATGGATAATCTTGCTCGTAATTTATAATGCTTGATGCAATTCGAAGGAAACTAAGTTCTATACATTATTATTCATTCAAATAAGCTAAACTCCTTCATTACAAATAACTTGGACAAATATATCCTATCCCTAACAATTTCTCTTTACATGATCGACTTAAAACCGAATTAAAGCCAAGAAAAAAAACATGGTTTTGGGGTGAGATATCCACATGGATACCGGGAGATGACCCTCTCGCGGCTACGCCTTGGACTTTCTTAGGAGGCATTGCAATTGTAGTTTTTCGAACGTGGAAGCAGCTTTACAACTCCTCCTTAGAATTCCACTGTCGCTCCCTTGCACCGTTCATCAAAAGTAGTTTTTGGAAGGCTCCCTCCTTGAATTCGGGAATTCGAAAGGGTGTTTTAGAATCTTTTACAACTAAGACCCATTGAAGCCATGGGGAAGGCTTAATGGACTTTGTAAGCTCGCACGAACGGAAATAAAAAGGTGTGGAAAAGACACAAGGTGCAGGAGAGCTCTAAGGGAAAATAATAACCGTAAAGGTTATAAGTAAGGGTCTAAGGACCCTTAGGCAATTTAGGAGAAAAGGGGCTTATGAGGGTTTACACACGTAGGGGGGAAATGATTCCGAGGCCAATGAGGAAGGGCTAAAGGAAAATTTAAAAAAACACGGGGGTTGGGTTCCAACTATGGGAAGGGGTATATAATGCTTTAATCACGGGGGGGTAATAAAAAGGGTTTCGTAAGGCACAAGAAGGGGGGAAAGGGTTTTTGAAGCCCATAAGAAAGGGCTTAAAGGTTAAATCACGGGGGGGCGGGGGAGGGGTGGTTTCGAAGCTAGGGAAAAGGGGCTTTTAGGGATTATACACGGGGGAAAAAGTAATAAGACCCTTAAGGCCTTCGTGCTCTTGGGAGGAGTGACTCCAAAGTGAAGGTAAGGGGTTTTAGCACGAGGGTGAAAGGGGCCTTAAGGGTTTTTAAAACCCGGGGGGGGGGGGGGGGGGGTGAGGTTTCAAAAAAACATAAGAAGGGGGGCCTTGGGGGTTTTTAGGACATGGGGGTGAAAGGGGGCTAAGAAAGCCCTTTAGAAGCTTCCCCCCCAAGAAGCTTCTAAAGCTTCCCCACGTGGGGGGGAAGCTTAAACGGCGACTAGCGGCAAGTTGGACAGGCGGCGAGGCCCGTGACTGCAGATGGCGGCGCTGACAGGCAAGCAGACGACAGAATTCAGGCGGCAGTGGCGGAGTGCTCCCTCAAGTCTTCTCATTCTCCCGTTGACTCCATCAGTGTGGGGGCAGCGCTACCTTTCACCTCCTCCAAGCGTCCCGACTGCCTCCATGGCAATGGCCTCCTCCTGTTTAAATAGGGGAGGGAAGGGGGGATCCTCCCTCCCTACGTGTCGACTCTATGGCGATTAGAGGTGAGGAAGCTCCAGCAAGGAGCTTGTTGGACATTCTATTTCCCTCTCCCCCCCTCCAGCACGACTGTCGGGGCTAGGGGGGATAAGGAAAAAAAAAATCCATTATTCATTTTAAAAAAAATGTTATATCAATATCCCTAAGAGGTAATTTACGTGAACGTTACAAGTGAAACAAATTTAGAATAGTATGGATCAAGAGTGAGTCCCAGCTATTTTAGCTCGTAGAACTCATTCATTTTCTAAGTGCGATATGCAGGTGGTAAGTATCTTCCCTGTACGGCTTTCTTCAGCTTCTCCTAGGTAACGGATCCTTCTGTGATTCCTTGATCTCTGCACCATTTCTTCCACCAAAGCCTGGCTTCGCTGGTGAGCTTCAGCTTGGTGAGCATAGCCTGGTTGGTGGGTGCAGTACCAACTGCTTCAAAGTAATCCTCCATGGATTCAATCCAAATTTCAACATCTACTTGGACGGACCTGCCTCTCCCGTCAAATTCGGGCAGCTTAATCTGCTTGAGAAGAAACTTCTTCTCCTGGATTATAGCAGTACTAGATGTAGGAGGCGAACTCGGGATCTGTATCTAGGGTTGTGCCTGGATAAAGGATTCTTAATGTTATTACTCGTTAATCGTTAGGATTTATATTACATCTCCATTTTAGCTATCAGCCAAGCAATCTAACCACTTAACTTCTTATTAATTCTCATGCACAAACAGACATTGGTAAAAAGAAGTCTTATTGTATTTATATGGGCATAGCCCTTTCGGAATACAACATTTCTTGCGATGATAAGCCAACTGTTTACATTTAGTTTGGGGAGAATAATGTTGTATTACATTTATCTACAGGAACTAGATAATAGTATGGTTTCGAGTTATGGATCTTTAGGAATTGATAAGTCATTGGAAGATCAGGATATCCTTTCCTTTGGAACCCATTCTTCTCATGGCACCCCAACACTCCTGTTGGCGGGGATTACAGGGGTCACTTCCTCATATACATATGAGTTCAGCTCAACCCTCCGACCTCGAATATGTAAAGTTGAGTTTACGTGAGCCTCCATAAAAATGAACAGCTTCAGGACCTTCAAGTCTTCCAACCACTTGATCCTCTTTAGGTTGGTTTGAAGATATGCAAATCGGTGGGCAGCTATATAGTAGATTCCTGAGGCACCCGTCCATCTTCGTTCCATGTACAAAGGCAATGGATTATAAATATGCTCTAGGATGTTCATCATTTCAACCCTTTGTTGATAATCCAAGGAATGCATCGCAGTCATAAACATGACTTGGAACACTAAGAACTTGTTCCATGCTTCGTAATTCTACAAGACAGCATTGAAAGTAAGGAAATGTTTGGAACAACAACATTTGCTTTACTTCATCTTATTAAGATTTCATAAAAACAATTCCTTCGTTGGTTCACTCTGATACCAATTGTAACGTGTCCACCTGTTATCTTCAGGACACTCTTAGCAGTCCATCAGAAAGGATGTCTAGAAAGATCCGCCCGGCACTCCCATGGAATGTTACGGGGTTTGCAATCTAGGACTTTCCGCGTCTACCATGTAATGAAAGTATTCCGGCCATTCCCACTTAGGACCAACCTAAATTAGGATTTTCCCTATTGGTCATTTCCTAACGGCAACTAGCGTCGAACCCGAGCAAACTACTTTACACAGAAATGCAAGGTCCAAAGCGGATTCATGTTGCACTTGGTTCAAAGAGAATGGGAAACGAGAGAGATGCGAAGCTCAACCTCTCTGCCATAAGGCATATTCCCATTCCATTCCCCTAAAACAACGTAAATCGGGATCATCTATAACTTAGAATGTAGGTCAACGCTCTTGCTATTCGTATTCTTTGAACGATCTTCTTGCTGTCCATCATGATTGAGAAAAGTTCCCGGCCAATCGGGACCACCCATCTGTAGGAATATGGACTCATGGCCACATCCACTGCACTTTCCTCAGGTTGCTTTAGTTATCTAATTACCTACCACATTTAGTTAGACATGTATCAATCAGCTTCCTTAATTAGCCCATTAGGCACTGGTTCCTTCACGTAGTCATAGCACTTGACATAGAAAAGAAATGTCAGAAAAGTTCCTTTTCAATAGGTTATCATATTTATCTTTGAAATACATAAAGTCTAGCCCGTAGGCTTATCCATAATCCGCCCGAAGGATATCCAACAATCCAAGGGATTACTAATCCAAGATTCCACCCGTAAACTAGTATGCGGGCCTCGAGATTCAATCCCGAGTCACGTTGGCCTCTTGTGTAGGGCCAAATTCCCCCCTAGCACCCAAGCATCCTCCTGCTCCAAGTAGCGCTCAACGGAGAGACCTCTTGTGGTGGGTTCGGTCCACCTTCCCGGTGCGGTTAACAACCCCCTTGGTTAGGGTCAGGTAGGCAGTCGGGGGTAACTGGAGTTGCCTCTCCCTTTAGGCCTTCAACTTGAAGCATTAGATATCCATTTATCTTTCAATTCTTTGAGCAAACAAGGAAAAACAGTGCTCTTAAAACTGTTACAAGCATAATCATTTCCAGTGGTCGTTATATTTTTGGCAAGATCCCCAAGGGTTTGTTTGTTAACCCTATATCCTTGGGTTAGCCTAATTTCCTCTCCCACTCCCTCTCCTCCAGCCATGCATCGGCTACACCACACCTACTTTCCTCTCATGCTCCCTACACCACACCTTCTTTCCTTTCCCACTCCCTCTCCTCCAGCCATGGCCCTCCCCCCTCATGCTCCCTACATCACACCTACTTTCCTCTCCCCCCTCATGCTCCAACTATGCATCGGCTAGGGGGAAAGGGATAATTATTTTAAAAATTTGACTTAACCTTACCATTATCCATTTTGCCCGTTCAAAAACGGTGTCTCCCTGCAGGTTTTGCGGTCTTAAACCCCGGTCTCAATTACTCAATGCGGAGGCCTTATTTTTGTGCGTTGTCGAAGGATTCGTGAAAGCAAAGTCACGTCTTCAGAAGACTTGTCATGCAAGTAGAGAGCTTTGTCAATTAAAACAGTTAAGTGTATTTCTTTTCTGCCATAGTTCTGGATGAACATAATCAGCATTGGTTTCTATGTCCAGGGTTGGTTTCGAATATGGGCAAACTTTTAAAGCATTGAGTAGTGGATCAGATCATGAAAAAAACTGTAAAAATTTCTCTGTGGTAAATTTTTCAGGCGCCTTTTACATCATGACAAGCCAATAGATTTGGTGTAAGACTCAATGTTCATAATTCCTGCACTGAACTTTGATTTCTACTCACCAACATCCTCAAGAACAGGGACAAGGCTGATATGGATAAGGTCAGAAGGACCCATGCAAGGATGAAGACAGAGCATGCCAATCTCAAGTAGTGCATGTATTAACATATTGTTCTTTGTGTTCTTTAAAGCTTTTAAAGCAGCACTCTTCCGTCTTAGATCATCGAAGATGCTCCTTTGCCTTTCGTGTAGTAGCAAGAGTCTTATTCACGGTCCCAAATGCTGTTGAGGGTGTCGCTCTTCCCCAGTTCCCACTCATTCAGAGAAACAATCCTTTCTTCCATTTAATTCATGCCGTTTTCTGTCCTCCATCCAGATTGATTCCCGTAGTCCAAAGTACTGGCGATACACACTTCTGTAGGAGCTCCATTTTCTTCAGAATGTTTAGAATTCATCTGTGTAGAGGCCTTCGAGCTTTTTGCATCTGGAATGTACTGGATCAATATGATAAGTACTGCCCCCCTTTCGATTCAAAAGAGTGGGAATCTTCCTTAACTCAACCTCCCTCAACGTATGCCGCTTAATGTTCTTTGGCTGGATATACTATTCGTTACGGTAATCAGGGAGCTTTTCATGCTTTTTATGATGCTTCGAATCACAACGATGACAATTCATGCCTTTCCCATTTGATCTCTATCATTGCTGTCTACCACACAAATGAGACCTTGTGTGATTTGGAAATGGCGTCTCCAAAAGAAAATGAATCAGTGTCTCGGCTCACAGTCACCACAAAGGACGAATCGGTGTCTCGGCCCACAGTCTCCACAGTAAAACCAATCGTAAAGATCGTCATCCTTTTTCGCCAAGCTTCCTTTCCCCATAACGAAAGATATCCTCCTTTCACTCTGTCATCCTTCCTCTTTCCCCTCCAAAACAGAATTCCACTGAACTAGTAGATAAAGAATTGATAGGCGTGCTTTTCAATGACTTAGGATTTGCAAAACAATCCACCTCCAAAGCTTGGTTCTCTCTTTTACCATCACAGTTTATGAAACTGTCCAATATGCAGTCCATAAGCAGAGATCCACCCTGATTAGTTTCTTCCTCTCGATTGGCCTTGTCTTTCTTTCCTCTGTCGCCTTCTCTTTTCTGTTTGATCTAACCCGTTCATGCTTTTTCCATTCCACCCCACAATTAGATTCCCCCCCCTTTTTGATTCAAAAATCTCTCCCCTTTTTCCAGAAAAAGCGGCTCCTGAAAATAGCCATCTAAATTTGTTCCTTTCGTGATAGCCATCTAAATTTGTTTCTTTCGTGGGCCTCCATGGCACAACCATATCTTTGTCGTTTCCTTTGATGAAGACCTCAATCAAGTTTCTGTCAACTTATCCTGTTCCTATGGTTGCACAAGCTTTCAAGCAGATAACATATGTAATAGAACTGGCATGCACCACTTGATGTTGCATCTCCTCATAACATCGCATAGCCATATCACCTTCACGATTATAAACATAGGCATCTAGCATTATTGTCCACGATATAACATCATGGACAGTCAATTTCTCAAATGATTCTCATCCTTCCTTGATAAAGCCACATTTTCCATACATGTCCACGAGCATGTCACCAACAACAGGGTCTCTTTCTAGGCCCCTTAGGATGATCTCAGCATGTATCTCTTGGCCCATTGGGAATGCTCCTATACTGCCACAGGCTTTCAAACAAATCCTTGGTCACAACCAAAGTGGTCCATGAGATTGCATCTCGAGTTACTAGTCTACCAAAACTCCTTGTTCTTCTCCGTCTTCAGCATAGAATAAAAGAGCAAACAAAACAACTAAGTATGTACAAAGTATCAAATCACACACACAACTTTTGGGTGGTTTTCACACCTCGAATGCGCAGCAATACGACATCCACCCCCTCTAATCCTGCGCATCCTCGAGATGGGCCAACTACCCATGATCATTATCATCAAGATCCACAAACAGATCAATCTCTTCATTATGCATTTCCGGTAGATCAACAAGATTATCTGTCATATCATCTGTTTCTTCCATTGGAGTTTCTTCTCGTTGCTCTTCTCTTGAAAATTCTTCCAATGCATATTCCTCATCATCTCTTTTCTTGAAAATCTTGATTCTTTTTCCAGCAATAGGCACTCTAAGCACTGTCCTATCCAATTCTGTCAGCTCATATGTTGCATTATCAAAGACATGTCTGACTATGTACGGCCCAAACCATCTTTTCACCATCTTCCGAAGTGCAGTATGCTGATTTTCAAGGCTGCTATCAAACACCAATACCCAATCTCCCTCTTCTATTGCTCTAGGCCGCAAGCGATGCCTGCTGTCAAACCTGTCCTTATTCCTTAGTCTAGCAACCTTCAACCTGTCAATAGCTAGCTGAATATCCTCAGGTCTCCTCTCCAACTGTCGAATCCAAAGAGCTAAGAGCTCCTCTCTCGTCAAATCCTCCTGCCAAGGTAAAACTGACCAAGTCAAAGCACAAGTCTCAGTTGGCATAACCGGTTTCTGACCATACATCAACTCTGCAGGTATATATCCTGTGGTAACACTATGAGTCGTACGATCAGCCCATAAAGCAAATGGTAGAAGTCTCGGCCATTCTCCAATCCGTCATCTGCATGCTTTGGCTAATGCTTTCACTATCGGCGGATGCCCTCTTTCACTCTTCCCATTTCCCTCCGGATTGTATGTTGTGGTTAAAGCCAACTTGATTCCTAGCTGAGAGAAAAACTCCCTAGCTTCATCTGCATCCAATTCACCACAATCCGCAGTGATCTTACCCACACAACCATACTTGCAGAAAATTTCCTCCAATAAGAACTTACACACTGCACTAGTGGTCTTCGTTCTCAAAGATCTGCCCTCAACATGATTGGTAAGATCCTCTCTAGCCAAAACAATGTACCTCATCTGCCATAGACCCATAGGCATGGTAACCAAATCAACTACCCACTTATAATGAATGCATAGCGGATACTTCGGATGAAGCTCATCTCGATGACGCACTACTGAATACATCTGGCAGTCTCTGCAAGTCTCAACAAAGTGAGAAACATCTCTATACATGCCTTTCCACCAATATTTCTCCTTGATTTTCTCATAAGTAGCCCACACTCCTCTATGACCAGCCCAGGGACTCTCATGAAACTCCCTCATCACCTGTAACTGTGTCTCTCTATCACAGACAACCCGCAAAGGTAATCCGCTTCTTTTCTTCGGATGCTTCTAAAGAAATCCGTCCTTGAGAAAATAACCATAGGCTTTCCTTCTGATCTTCTTGAACTCTTCATCTGTCCATTCATCTCTTTTTCTTAGTGTACTAAGGTACCTGCCAATCTGCAACCAATCTTCAACATAGACTTCTTCTATGAAAGCCACAATATCATAGACATGACAAACATGATCAACCATAGTGGCTGAAATTTCTGCATCATCCTCTTCTGCAAGTAGAGTCTCCTCATCATCATATCTGGCTCTAGACAACATATCTGCCACTGGATTATCCTTCCCTGCTATGTGTTTAAATTCCCGATTTAATGACTTGATGTATGCAATCCATCTCAACATGGCTATATCCGGAGTAGAGCAACTCGTAATCATACCAATCAATGGCAAGCAATCTGTCTCTACCACAACTGAAGCTCCAATAAAGTACTCCTTGTCACATTTGAGAGCCGTGACAATCCCCAATAGCTCCCTCTTGATTTGCGGATATCTCCTCTGTCTCTCGTTTAGGACTTTCGCCCCAAACTGAATAGCATACCTATTTCCATCTGCATCGTCTTGACCCACAGCCCAACCTATGCCAATTGGACTAGTGTCAACTGTCAATACAATAGGCTTTCCACAATTATAATCCGCTTTCCTAAGAGTAGGAGCATTCTGCAATAACTTCTTCAATTTCCGCATGGCTCTACTATGGCTCTCATCCCAATAGAATTTCTGCCCCTTTCGAAGCAGCTGATATAAACAATCTGCTATGTGTGCAAAATGAGGTATCCAAATCATATAAAACACACAAGCACCAATGAATCTCCGTACCTCTGAAGTAGTAGAACAATACTCCGCAATCTTGCCTATAGCATTCACCTTATCAAGTGAGGGTTTTCTGCTATAATATCCACACATATGTCCAACAATGACAACCTCATTCACTCCAAAAATAGATTTTTGCCCTGAAAGTGTCAAGTTCACTTCTTCTAACCTGGCCAAAATCTTCTCACATGCTGAAATATGATCAGCCACAAAGTATCTGCATCCCTGCTCATTTAGGCTCTCATTCTTCTCTTCTTCTGCACACCCCTTAATGGGCACATCATCCAAGAAAGGCATAGTAAGCTGAGGTATGTAATCACGAAGGACCTTATGCATGGCATTCATCATATGCGCAACAGAATTAGTGGCACCTTGAGGCAAGGTACACATCCTGACAAGCCCAATAGGAGTTCTCATGGTGGTTATGTCCCTACTTTCCAAAGCCAGCTGAAACTGATCATATCCTGAATACAAATCACCCAAAGAATAGATGGCACGTCTAGCAAATGCCTCTGCAAACTCATCCACAACTGGACCTATACCAACATTCCTGATAGTAACTCTGTTCACTGGCTGCATGTCCTGAATAAATCGGAGAGTACCATTCTTCTTTGGAACTGTAAACCACCTGTTTGAGTATGGTGCAGATGAAGGCTCAAGGATTCCCATCCTGATTTTCTCATTCAATAAATCAATCAGCTTTGGCAAGTGTGCTTTAGGCACTAGAATAGGTCGGAGATTCCATGGGATATGAGGAATAGTAAAAATGACCATAGGAGCAACAATATCAGGATTCACACATCCAATCTCATGCGGGAAAAAAGCAAATCCCCTTCCATGACGCTCAAGCATATCCTGAAAGCATTGCTTCTCTATGGGTAGCAAGAAATCACCATTTCCAATTTTCAATTCAGCAAGAGTATCTACTGAAAATTTATGACCAATATGCTCCGGATTCCTCAAAATTTGCTATTTAGCAGCCCTCTCTATTTGCTGATCACTGTCAGGTGGAAGCGGTACAACAACCGGCTTCACCTTCTTATCCACAGTTTTGTATTTCGTGTCAACCCTGGCTTCATTATGCTCTCCTGCATTACATAAATCTTGCTGTAAATCAGCAATTCTACACTCCAATGGCTGAATATCCTCAGCCCTCTGTTCTATGGACTGCATAGGAACAGCCCCAAACTCTGAATGCTAAAATATTTCAGCAGTAAACTCTGTTGGCTGAAAATTTTCAGCCCTCTGTATCTCTGAAAGCTGATCATAACCAGCTGGAAACTCTGTTTGCTGAATTTCTTCAGCACTCAATACTCTTTGCTGAGTTACCTCAGCCTCTGACTCAATCTGTGACATAAAATCTTCAATTTCATGAAACATATCTAGGGACTGCACTAATACATTACTGTGACAATTCTGCATATCAGTTTTCAGCATATCTCCCATCTCTGTCATCGTATCTACACAAATCACACTGTCATACATCCCATCTATGTGCTCATCATCCTCCAAAATTCCTGCATTTTTCAAATTTTTCTCCTTCCTACATATATGCTGCCTGGCAGCTCTAGGCAACCTAGAAGTCTTCTGATAACTCATCGAACTGTTTGCTGAAATCCCAACAAAATCGGAGGAGAAAACACCGTTGCCAGGAGGTGAGAACTCCAATCTCCTCTCCTCTATACCACCGTCGTCTCGTGAAACGGTGGTACCTAATGAAAACCCGAATCCCTCACAGTGGGCAAAGGTGCATCTCTGAGAGTATCTCTGTTTCTAAAATGGTTCACACATACAGTCATAAACTGAACTGCTCTCATACCATCTTTACTACGAATCCATGCATAAGCAGATTCATCATCCATGACCTTTGTTTCCATGCGCATCTCTGTGATGAATGGCTGACCAAGAATTATAGGATAAGAGCATGAATCCTGCACAAAGAAATGAAAATCCTCCTCTACATCACCAATAGAAACCCTGACACTAGGACAGGCAGCATACAAATCACCTGCAGTGTTATTGGCGGCTCTCATACGCCACCCATGCTCTACATCCATAGGCCATCTGTTACTCTCATAAACTCCACGAACTATGAGATTAATCTCTGAACCATGATCAACCAATGCAACATAAGGCACCTGTTTCTCTCCAATCTTTACCATCGTCTTTGTAGTTGCCCTAGCCCAATGACTCCGCGAAAAGTGACTACACGGTATCATGACAAGCTCATCAATTTCAACATAATGCATAGGCTGAACCCTCTTCTCTACCTGCGGAAAAATAGAAGCATTATCAACCATAACCTCATCCTCATCCTCATCCAACTCCCCAATCAAAACTCCATGTGTATCAGTGGTAGACAATGCATGTCTTTTCCTCTTCAAAACCTCCTGAAACTGATCCTGAAACTCTCTTTTTGAGATGCCCAAAATCTCAGAAATAGTGAAAGTCACCTCACTGCCAAGTATCTTATCATTAAAGATTTTCTTCATGTCTGTAGATGTCTCAATATCGGACATCAATCTGAACCCTAGCTGCTTTCTCTCTCTAGGCTCTTGCCTCTTTTCTCTCTTTTGAGCATCCTCCATCTGTCGATCTGGGCCTGATCGTGAAGACGGTCCTGCAGTAGGTGGAGTAACAAACTCACCTCCTCTAGTCTTCTTAGCTGCACTTGGATTTTCTTCATCCCTCTTACGCTTCTCCTCAACAAGTACATCTGCACCATGAGACTTAGCCAAATAAGCATAAATAGAGTACCTGTCAACAGGCGAGTCCCAACCTGTCTCTGATCTGATGCTAGAACCTGCACTAGTCAAAACAGTTTGCTGAATTTTCCCCTTGTTTGTAGTCTCCATAGCATATGTCCATAGTGCTGACTGAGTCTCTGAACCCTTCTCAATCTGGACTCCATATGCAGAAGCATCACCTCTAGCTGTCACATAAGAAGTGCGCGCAGCCATGTCATCCACTAACTTCTTCATTCCACCTTTACCAAAGTTGGTAGCAAGTGGAGCTCCTGTCTCAGTCAACCAAATCTTACCATCTTGCCCCCAATATACCAAATTCTTCCTCCTTGCATCCAGAAAAGACTCACAATCCCTACAATGCTGATGGTCCGTACTATCGCACCAAATACATCTCCGATCTCTCCTAGGTGCACTAGGAGCACTCCTAGGTGCAATAGGAGCACTAGAAGAAGTAGTAGGCGTAGTGAAAGCAAACTGCTCCTTCAACTTTCCCACCAACTCCGCTTTGACTGACTCCAGTGTCAAATATGTTATGCCTTTGATTATGTCATCAAGAGAGGTAGGCACTGATGGAGCGGATGGTTTTGGAGCAGAAGGTGTAGGCATCGGTCGTGGAACAGGAGGAATAGGTGGAGTGGAAACAGTAGGCACTGGCATAGGCCAAGAAACTGGCTGAGGAGGAGAAGAAATAATAGGGATAGAAGTAGGCATAGGAGCAGATGATGGTGTAGGTGTCATGGAACCATTCTGTAGGCGAGTCTTCCATATCCTCCTCTTGGTCAAAGTCGAGACTGCATCCTGAGCATCCTGCCAATTAGTTTTAAGACCCATAGGCTTCGTGCGATCTTCAAGAAGCTCACCCGATTCTTCTTGAAGAGCAGGATCTGCAGCTTGCAAGAAAAGCTCAACTTTTTCAACATCCAATGCTCTTTGTTCAATGGCATCAAGCTGACTATACCTCTCCTCAAATTCTTGAATCAATTCCGAAGCAGCTAGACCTTTGTTTGGCATGTAGACCCACTCTCGAAATGACCGCCGAGTAGCCATACCAAAGTCCTCAAGGAAGTATTCTTCTTTCAGGGCCTTCTTAAAATCTTGCCAATGTGTATTTTGAATAAAAAGATCAGTCACTTTTGTCCTCAAAGCAGGTGTGACAAGACGAAGGAAGTACTTACTCATAAGTCCAGCAGGAACTCCAAAAAACCCCATCTTGATCTCATATGTCTTCAAATATGCTGAAACATTACGCCCGTCAAATAGCTTCTTCTCATTCTCAACTGCTTCAATAGCCTTAGTCACACTGTTTGCATTCTCCTGCTCCGAATAGAGTTGCCTTTGTTGAGACAACTACTGTTGATGCAATTGTTGTTGCTGCTGCATATACAATTGTGTTCGCTGATTTTGGAGCTACATATACATGGACATATTCTGTAAAATCTGCTTTAGATCCTCTGTTGAATTACTTGACACAGCAGCCATTGATGGAGCTGAAGTAGACGCAGCTGGAACTGTAGAAGAAGCTGAAATAGAGGCTGATGTATCTCCCATCCTGAAATTTCTGCGACGCTTTCACGTCGGGTTCACCAAAGATGTCGAAGGATTCGTGAAAGCAAAGTCGCGTTTTCAGAAGACTTGTCATGCAAGTAGAGAGCTTTGTCAATTAAAACAGCTAAGTGTATTTCTTTTCTGCCATAGTCCTGGATGAACATAATCAGCAGTGGTCTCTATGTCCAAGGTTGGTCTCGAATATAGGCAAACTTTTAAAGCATTGAGCAGTGGATCAGATCATGAAAAAAACTGTAAAAATTTCTCTGTGGTAAATTTTTCAGGCGCCTTTTACATCACGACAAGCCAATAGATTTGGTGTAAGACTCAATGTTCATAATTCCTGCACTGAACTTTGATTTCTGCTCACCAACATCCTCAAGAACAGGGACAAGGCTGATATGGATAAGGTCAGAAGGACCCATGCAAGGATGAAGACAGAGCATGCCAATCTCAAGCAGTGCATGTATTAACATATTGTTCTTTGTGTTCTTTAAAGCTTTTAAAGCAGCACTCTTCCGTCTTAGATCATCGAAGATGCTCCTTTGGCTTTCGTGTAGTAGCAAGAGTCTTATTCACGGTCCCAAATGCTGTTGAGGGTGTCGCTCTTCCCCAGTTCCCACTCATTCAGAGAAACAATCCTTCCTTCCGTTTAATTCATGCCGTTTTCTATCCTCCATCCAGATTGATTCCCGTAGTCCAAAGTACTGGCGATACACACTTCTGTAGGAGCTCCATTTTCTTCAGAATGTTCAGAATTCATCTGTGTAGAGGCCTTCGAGCTTTTTGCATCTGGAATATACTGGATCAATATGATAAGTACTGGCCCCCTTTCGATTCAAAAGAGTGGGAATCTTCCTTAACTCAACCTCCCTCAACGTATGCCGCTTAATGTTCTTTGGCTGGATATACTATCCGTTACGGTAATCAGGGAGCTTTTCATGCTTTTTATGATGCTTCGAATCACAACGATGACAATTCATGCCTTTCCCATTTGATCTCTATCATTGCTGTCTACCACAAAAATGAGACCTTGTGTGATTTGGAAATGGCGTCTCCAAAAGAAAACGAATCAGTGTCTCGGCTCACAGTCTCCACAAAGGACGAATCGGTGTCTCGGCCCACAGTCTCCACAGTAAAACCAATCGTAAAGATCGTCATCCTTTTTCGCCAAGCTTCCTTTCCCCATAACGAAAGATATCCTCCTTTCACTCTGTCATCCTTCCTCTTTCCCCTCCAAAACAGAATTCCCCTGAACTAGTAGATAAAGAATTGATAGGCGTGCTTTTCAATGACTTAGGATTTGCAGAACAATCCACCTCCAAAGCTTGGTTCTCTCTTTTACCATCACAGTTTATGAAACTGTCCAATATGCAGTCAGTCCATAAGCAGAGATCCACCCTGATTAGTTTCTTCCTCTTGATTGGCCTTGTCTTTCTTTCCTCTGTCGCCTTCTCTTTTCTGTTTGATCTAACCCGTTCATGCTTTTTCCATTCCACCCCACAATTAGATTCCCCCCCCTTTTTGATTCAAAAAGCTCTCCCCTTTTTCCAGAAAAAGCGGCTCCTGAAAATAGCCATCTAAATTTGTTCCTTTCGTGATAGCCATCTAAATTTGTTTCTTTCGTGGGCCTCTTTGGCACAACCATATCTTTGTCGTTTCCTTTGATGAAGACCTCAATCAAGTTTCTGTCGACTTATCCTATTCCTATGGTTGCACAAGCTTTCAAGCAAATAACATATGTAATAGAATTGGCATGCACCCCTTGATGTTGCATCTCCTCATAACATCGCATAGCCATATCACCTTCACCATTATGAACATAGGCATCTAGCATTATTGTCCACGATATAACATCATGGACAGTCAATTTCTCAAATGCTTCTCGTCCTTCCTTGATAAAGCCACATTTTCCATACATGTCCACGAGCATGTCACCAACAATAGGGTCTCTTTCTAGGCCCCTTAGGATGATCTCAGCATGTATCTCTCGGCCCATTGGGAATGCTCCTATACTGCCACAGGCTTTCAAACAAATCCTTGGTCACAATCAAAGTGGTCCATGAGATTGCATCTCGAGTTACCAGTCTACCAAAACTCCTTGTTCTTCTCCGTCTTCAGCATAGAATAAAAGAGCAAACAAAACAACTAAGTATGTACAAAGTATCAAATCACACACACAACTTTTGGGTGGTTTTCACACCTCGAATGCGCAGCAATACGACAGCGTGCGGGGTACGGATTAAGCTGCCAATAGTTACAGTGTGGGAGATAACCTTGCACAGGTTTTACGTGGCATGCGAGGAGTCAAGTTCAATAATATTTTTGAGCGGAAATATTACATTCTCTCCCCCTTGGAGGAATCGAGATGTCCTCATCTCGAGAAGAACTGGGGGTATTGTTGGTTGAGAGTACTTTTATCCATCTAAGTGGCATCCTCCTTGGGATAATCTTTCCACTGGACGAGGCATTCTCTCAAGGTTCTGGATCTCAATTGTCTTTCCCTCACATCTAAGATCCTGTCAGGCCGTAGCTCAAGGACTCCTTGGCTAGGCATTACAACTTGTTGATCATCAAGTACATGGCTAGGATTAGGGACATACTTCTTCAGTAGGTTGATGTGGAATACATTATGAACCTTTAGGTTCAGAAGGAGTTGTAATCTATAAGCATTGGGTCCTAGGCACTTGAGGATCTTGTAGGGTCAATAATACCTTGAACTTAGCTTCTTGCAATCTCCTAAGAATAGGGAACCCTTCTTCGGGCGTACGTGAATGAAGACCATGTCTTCTTTCTCAAAGATTCTATCTTGACGTTTCAAATCCACGTAGGCCTTCTGTCTATCCTTGGTGGCTTGGATGTCCTGTCTTATTGTCTTCATTTGGTCATCCATATCTTCCTGCATCTGCCTTAAAGCTTCAACCCTCAAGGTTGGATCCGAGAAGTTTAAAGGACTTCGACAGTCATGCCCATAAAATGCTTGAAAAGGGGTCATCTAGCATTGTAGGCAAACTCAACCAATCATGCCCATACAATGCTTGACAAGGGGTCATCTGAATGCTTGAAAAGGGGTCATCTGAATGCTTTGTTAGTAAGAAGCATTTTAGGCAAACTCAACCAGTGGCAAGTATTGAATCCACCTTTTTGATTCACGGTAGCAGTGTGCCCTTAGCATATCCTTGATGGCTTGGTTGACTCGCTCCATTTGACCATCGGTTTGGGGATGATAAGCTATACTAAAACAAAGTTGAGTCCCAATGTCTTCAAAGATAGCTCTCCAGAAGTGTGATGTGAAGAGAGAATCACGATCACTAATGATTCTTCTGGGCAACCCATGTAGCTTGAATATCTCCTTGATGAACAACCTTGCAATGTCTGAGGCTTTATAGTCTGTTTTAACAGGAATAAGGTGTGCAACCTTAGTGAGCATATCAACCACAACCATAATGGAGATGTATCCTCTCTGAACTTGGGGTAGGCCAACAACAAAGTCCATACTGATAAACTCCCATTTCATTTGGGAGATGTCAAGTGGTTGCAACTTTCCTGGCATTTTGACATGTTCCGCCTTAATACATTGATAAGACAAACACTCAGTGAGATATTTGAGAACGCCATCTTTAAGCCTCTCCCAATAGTAGCTCTTCCTGACTGCATTGAGGGTCTTGGCATAGCTAGGATGTCCTGAGAAAGGGGAATCATGAGCTTCCCAAAGTATCTTTTGCTTGAGTGACTGGCTTGTCGGTATACATAATCTCATTCTATAGTAGGCAAGTCCACTATTGATAGAGAATTCTTGATACTTAACGTGCAGCTTCGGGTCTTGATCGTAGATAGGGATCTCCCTTAGCATCTTCTGATAGGTTGGATCATGGCATGCTTCTTCTCTAGCTAGCTCAAGTATTGGGTTGTTTGGCATGGATACCTTTGTGGCTAAAGATCTAGCTGTTGATGGATTTTACAAGATTAGAGAATTAAGGAATGCCTTGCGACTAAGTGCATCGGCAACTACATTCTCCTTTCCAGGCCGGTATTTGATTTCAAAATCATACTCCTCCAGCACTTCAATCCATTGACATTTCCTCATGTTGAGTTCATTCTAGGTAAAGATCCACTTGAGACTTTTATGATCTGTCACTAGGGTAAACTTGTTACCCAGTAGGTAATGTCTCCAAAGCTTTAGAGCATGGATGACAGCTAACAGCTCTAGATCATGGGTAGCATAATTCTTCTCATGACTCTTCAGTTTTCTTGAAGAGTATGCTACAGGATGACCTTCTTGCATAAGCACACATCCTAAGGCAAGCGTGCTAGCATTAGTTACTACTTCAAACTCTTTACTGAGGCCTGAAAGTTTCAGGATAGGTGCTGATACCAAACTTTGATTTAGTCTATCAAAGCTAGATTGTTTAGCATTTGACCATACAATTGTTGTTTGCTTCTTCAGTAGATCCGTCAGAGGTGCTGCAATCAAAGCATAGTTTTTGATAAAGACCCTATACCATCCTGTCAATCCAAGAAAACTATGTATTTCTTTGACAGTTGTTGGTATTGGCCATTCTAGAATATGTGGCCGGATCCACTGAGACTCCTTCCGTTGACACGATGAATCCAAGATATTCAATCTGATGTTTGAATAATGCACACTTCTTCATCTTAGCATAAAGCTTGTGTGCCCTCATTGTCTCAAGGACAATCCGAAGCTGGGGTTCATGATCTTCTTCCTGTTTGGAGTAGACTAAGGTATCATCGAAGAAGACGAGTATAAAGTCATTAAGATATGGCCTAAAGATATCTTGGATTAACTTGTTGAAGGTGGCAGGTGCACTTGTCAGTCCAAATGACATGACTAGAAACTCAAAGTGTCCATATCTTGTGTTGAATGCCGTCTTTGGAATATCTTGCTCCTTGATCCTTATCTGATAGTGTCTAGACCTGAGATCAATCTTGGAGAAGATCTTCGTACCTTGAAGACGATCAAGAAGTTCATCTATTCTTGGAATAGGGTACTTGTTCTTCATGGTTGATTGATTCAACCCTCTGTAATCAATACACAGCCGAAGTGTTCCATCTTTCTTCTTGTGGAACAATACTAGAGCTCCCCATGGTGAACTGCTAGGACGGATGTAGCCCTGATCTAACAGTTTCTTGAGTTGCTCCTTCAGCTTGATTGTTTCTGGGATGGACATTCTATATGGCCTCTTTGCAATTGGCACAGCTCTCGGCACTAGCTTGATCTCATGATCAACTTCCCTTTGAGGCGGAAGTTTTGTCAGCACTTTAGGAAATATGTCCGCGTACTCCTTTAGCCATGAAGGTTCTTCACTAGACTCTTGCTTCTAATCTAGCTTATTAAGCTTAATCAAGAAGAAAGGTAGTCCCTTTCTAACTCCCTTTATTATCCGAGATGCTTTGGCCAATTGAATTTTCAGCTTTCCAGGCTCTCCTTGAGTTGTGACCAATTCCCCTTAAGAGTTTCGAAAGGAAACTTGGCCCTTTTCACAATGAATGTGGGTATCATTAGGTTTAAGCCAATCCATTCTGAGCAAACACTTATGGATACCTAGGTTCATGACCCTGAATCTGACCGAAGTCGACTTTTCTCCCAGAAAGAATTCCACCTTAGCAGTTTGCCTAGTACAAGTGACCTCACGACCATTTGCTAATTCCACAAGCAAGGTAGGTGCTTCTATTATGGCGATTCCTAATCTTCTTGTACAAGCTGGTGAGATAAAGGAATGCGTACTGCCACAATCAATCAAGGTTTTGAAGCCTTTACCTTAATAATCCGATGGAGTCTGAATCACCGAAAACTGGCGATTCAGGCCTTTCTTGTGAAGGGCGGTATGTATTGTTGCCCTCTCAAGGTCTGCTTCCATGGTCGGGTCTTCTTCATCACACATTTTCCTGTTGGCAACACAGGCAGTTCTTCCTCTGCCTTGGGTGGCAACTCCTTGTCCATGGGCGGTTCCTTGGAATGGTCCTTGATGTTGTCCTCTGCCAAGTTTGGGACATTGCCTTTTGAAATGACCAGGCTCGTTGTAATGGAAGAAACGGAGATTGCGGCCATTACCTTGGGTAGGAACAAAGTTATTGACATTGTTGACCCTTGCTTTCTTCCTTTGTCCCTGGTTTTAACCTTGAACTCTCTTTGCTTGGGACCTATATACTTCTTTGTTCTGATCATTATAAGACCAAGTCCTCTTATTTCTTGGCCTGGTTTGCACCTTTTGAATTATGGGCTTAGCTCGAATGAGTGCCTCCTGAAGATCTGTTGGCTGCACTGATTCGAGACGGGTATTCATAGGTGGGTTTAAACCGGCACAAAACTTCCACACCTGTTGTGTCATATCCATTTGTGGCGCATACTTCAAAAGAGAGACAAACTTTGAGTAGTATGTGGCAAGGCTCGCCAAGCTGAAGCTCAGTGGCGAAGCTAGACTTTGGTGGAAGCAATGGTGCATAGACTAAGGGATCTCGGAAGGGTCCGTTACCTAGGAAAAACTGAAAAAAGCTGTGAAATGGAAGTTAACAATTTCCTCATGTGAGTCATAACAAAGGAAATTATTGACTAAATGCAAGATACTCTTTTCCTTCACGGTCAATGCACTTAGCAATTTCCTCTTAAACCCTAGGCAATATGCGTTTTAGACTTCCAGTTTGAAAATGCACGACAAGGCAATTTGCGCATAGGGCGAGTAAGTGATTTACATTCATAACTTAGGAGATGCAAATGATCCAATTGCATGATATGCACCAATCCTTATCTATCGTTCAAAGAGATAATTTATCAAATGTACTTCTATCACTACTACATGAATTAACGATAAGTGTAAAATGCATTTTCCCTATGGAATTAAGCATGCTTAAAGCATTTCTTTATGTGGAAAAGAATTCGTGGAACCTAGGGTTGTGGATCCGCGGTGATGTCGATGTGTAAGTTGGGGGAGGAACCTCCCGCAGGTGCGCCTCGGTCTTCTTGAGAGCCAGCGTAGACGTGATTACGAACTCCACGGATTCCCTCTAGCCTTTACTCTCACTTTCTGAGACTGCCTGTAGGTCGATACCTTCTCCTCACATACGGATTATGAAGCTTCTCCCTCTAGCCTTTACTCTCACTCTCACTCTCCGAGACTGCATGTAGGAACAAGGCCTATGGCCCTTATCCTTAAGAAGCTTCTAAGAAGCTTTTGATTATGAACAGAATCGACGTGGAAGAGGGAAAGGCAATGATTGGAAGGGGGAAAGTTTGACGACGATAAGGAAGGTGATCGTGGAGCTGCAACAGTGCTGCAATGGTGGGAGCTGGCATGACTATAATGGGCGTGGCGGCGATCTGCAAGTGGCGTCGTTTCCAGCAGCACGACGACTCCTTCTTCCCAGCACGGTAGCCTCTCTCCTTATCTCCCTTCCCCCAATGCCTTATGGGCAGAGAGGTCAAGCTTTGCATCCCTCTCGTTCCCCATTTTCCTTGAACCAAGTGTAGCATGAATCTGCTTCGACCCTGACGTTTTTGCCTAAAGTAGTTCACCTGGGGTTCGAGGCTAGCTTCCGTTCTAGGAATTTGACCACTAGGAAAACCCTGATTCAAGTTGGTCCTAAGTGTGAACGGCCGGAAAACGGCCGGAATACTTCTGCTAGATGGTAGACTCGAAAGGACCTAGATCGCAAACCCCGTAACATTCCATGGGAGTGCCGGGCGGAGCTTTCTAGACCCTCTTTCCGGTGGGCTGCTAAGACATGTCTTGCAAGAAGATAGGTGGACATGACAGTTGGTATCAGAGCAAACCAACGAAGGATCTATCCTTATAAGAAAACTTAATAAGAAGAAGTAAAGCAAATGTTGCTGTTAAGAACATTTCCTTACTTATCGATGCTATCTTGCAGAGTCATGAAGCATGGAATAGGTTCATGGTGATCCAGGTCATGTTTATGACCGCGATGCATGCTTTAGATTATCGACGAAGGCTCAATATGATGAATATCTTAGACCACATCTATAACCCATCACCCCTGTACATGGAATGGAGATGGATGGGTGTTTCAGGGATCTATTATATAGCTGCCCACCACTGACTTGCGTACCTTCAAACCAACTTGAAGAGAATCAAGTGGATGGAGGACTTAAAGATTGTGAAGCTGTTCGTCTTTGTTGAGGCTCACGCAAATGCAACTCTACACATCGGAGGTCGAAGGGTCAAGTAGAACACATATGTGTACAAGAAAGTGACTCGAGTAATCCCTGCCGACAGGATCAAGGTGTTGGGACGTCATGAGAAGAACGGATATCAAAGGAAAAGATACCCTAATCTTCCAATGACCTATCGATTCCTGAAAATTGATGACTCCAATCCATACTATTACTTAGTTCCAGTAGAGCTGAATGCAACAACATCTTATTCTCCTCAAATTAATGTATGAACTAGTTCATTCGCCCCAAGAAAAAATTGTACTTCGAAAGGGCTATGCCCATAAGAATGAAATAAGACTTCTTTTTTTTATCAATGATTGTTTTGACTATGAATATTGATAAAAGAAGTGAAGTGATTTTAGTCACTTGGATGAAAGCTGAGGAAAGTCAACTTCGATCTGATTCAAGGTCATGAACCTGGGTATCCATGCGTGTTTGCTCAGAATGGATTGGATTAAACCTAATGATGCCCACATTCATTGTGGAAAGGGTCAAGTTTCCTTTCAAAACTCTGAAGGGGAATTGGTCACAACTCAAGGAGAGACTGGAAAGCCAAAAATTCAATTGGCCAAAGCATCTCAGATAATAAAGGGAGTTAGAAAGGGACTACATGTCTACTTGATTAAGCTTAATAAGCTAGAGTAGGATCAGGAGTCTACTGAAGAACCTTCATGGCTAAAGGATTACACGGACGTATTTCCTAAAGAGCTGATAGAACTTGCACCTCAAAGGGAAGTTGATCATGAAATTAAGCTAGTGCCAGAAGCTGCGCCAATTGCAAAGAGGCCTTATAGAATGTCCATTCCGAAAGCAATTGAGCTGAAGGAGAAACTCAAGCAACTGTTAGATCAGGGCTACATCCGTCCCAACAATTCACCATGGGGAGCTCCAGTGCTGTTCCAAAAGAAAAAGGATGGAATGCTTCGGATGTGTATTGATTACAGAGTGTTGAATCAATCAACCATTAAGAACAAGTACCCTATTCCAAGAATATATGAACTTCTTGACCGTCTTCAAGGTGCGAAGATCTTCTCCAAGATTGATCTCAGGTCTGGATACTATCAGATAAGGATCAAGGAAGAAGATATCCCAAAGATGGCATTCAACACAAGATATGGACACTTTGAGTTCCTAGTCATGTCATTCGGGCTAACAAATGAACTTGCCACCTTCAACAAATTAATGCAAGATATCTTTAGGCCATATCTTGATGACTTCGTACTCTTCTTCTTCGACGATACCTTAGTCTACTCCAAACAAGAGGAAGATCATGAACCCCAGCTTCGAATTGTCCTTGAGACAATGAGGGCACACAAGCTTTATGCCAAGATGAAGAAGTGTGCATTCTTGAGATGTCAGATTGAATATCTGGGATTCATTGTGTCAGCGAAAGGAATCTCGGTGGATCTGGCCAAAGTCAGAGATGTTCTAGAATGCCTAATACTAACAACTGTCAAAGAAATATGCAGTTTTCTTGGATTGACAGGATGGTACATGGTCTTTATCAAAAACTATGCTTTGATTGCAGACCTTTGACAGATCTACTAAAGAAGCAAATATCGATTGTATGGTCAACTGTCGAACAATCTAGCTTTGATAGATTAAAGAAAAGTTTGGTATCAACACCTATCCTGAAACTTCTTGACCTCAATAATAAGGAGTTCGAAGTAGTAACTGATGCTAGCACGCTTGCCTTACGATGTATGCTTATGCAAGAAGGTCACCTTGTAGCATACTCTTCAAGAAAGCTAAAGAGCCATGAGAAGAATTATGCTACCCACGATCTAGAGCTATTAGCTGTCATCCATGCTCTAAAGCTTTGGAGACATTACCTGCTGGGTAACAAGTTTAATGTATACTGGCAAGCCAGTCACTCAAGAAAAAGATACTTTGGGAAGCTCATGATTCCCCTTTTTCAGGACATCTTGGCTATGCCAAGACCCTCAATGCACTAAGAAATAGCTACTATTGGGAGAGGCTTAAAGATGACGTTCTCAAATATGTCACTGAATGTTTGTCTTGTCAACGTATTAAGGACGAACATGTCAAAATGCTAGGAAAGTTGCAACCACTTGACATTCCCCAAATGAAATGGAAATTCATCAGTATGGACTTTGTTGTTGGCCTACCCTAAGTCCAGGGAGGATACAACTCCATTATGGTTGTGGTTTATATGCTCATCAAGGTTGCACATCTTATTCCTATTAAGACAAACTATAAAGCCTCTAACATTGCAAGATTATTTATCAAGGAGATATTAAAACTACATAGGTTTCCCAAAAGAGTCATTAGTAATCGTGATTCTCTCTTCACATCACACTTCTGGAGAGCTATCTTTGAAGCCATTGGGACTCAACTTTTTTTTAGTACATCTTACCATCCCCAAGCCGATGGTCAAACGGAGCAAGTCAACCAAGTCATCGCGGATATGCTAAGGGCACACTGCTGTCGTGAACCAAAAAGGTGGATTCAATACTTGCCACTGGTTGAGTTTGCCTACAATGCTTCTTACCAACAAAGCATTCAGATTAGCCCTTTTCAAGCATTGTATGGGCACGACTGTCGAAGTCCCTTAAACTTCTGAAATCCAACCCTAAGAGTTGAAGCTTCAAGGCAGATGCTGGAAAATATGGACGACCAAATAAAGTCCATAAGACAGAACATCCAAGCCCCCAAGGATAGAAAGAAGGCATATGCGGATTTGAAACATCAAGATAGAACCTTCGAGGAAGGAGACATGGTCTTCATTCGCGTATGCCCAAAGAAGAGTTCCCTATCCTTAGGATATTGCAAGAAGCTAAGTCCAAGGTATTGTGGACCCTACAAGATCCTCAAGTGCCTAGGATCCAATGCTTATAGACTGCAACTCCCTGAGAATCTAAAGGTTCATAATGTATTTCATATCAGTCTACTGAAGAAGTATGCACCTAATCCTAGCCATGTACTTGATGATCAACATGTTGTAATGCCTAGCCAAGGAGTCCTTGAGCTATGGCCTGACATGATCTTAGATGTTAGGGAGAGACAATTGAGATCTAGAGCCTTGAGAGAATGCCTCGTCCAGTGGAAAGATTATCCCAAGGAGGATGCTACTTGGATGGATGAAAGCACTCTCAACCAACAATACCCCCAGTTCTTCTCGAGATGAGGACATCTCGATTCCTCCAAGGGGGAGAGAATGTAATATTTCCGCTAAAAAATATTGATGAACTTGACTCCCTGCACGCCGCATAAAACCTGTGGAAGGTTATCTCCCACATCGTAAATATCAGCAGCTTAATCTGTACCCCGCATGCGCAAAAATGAGGCCTCCGCATTGAGCAATTGAGGCCGGGGTTTAAGACCGAAAAACTAGCGGAGAAACACCCTTTTTGAAGGGGCAAAATGGATAATGGTAAGGTTAAGTTATTTTTTTTAAATAATTATCCCTTCCCCCAGCTGATGCATGGCTGGAGGAGAGGGAGTGGAAGAGGAAGTAGGTATGGTGTAGCGAACATGAGGGGGGAGGGCCATGCAATAGGCCACGTGGTGGCTACTACGTCCCCCCCTTGGCCTATATAAACACCCCTTAGGCATTGGGGGAAGGGAGATAAGGAGAGAGGCTACTGTGCTGGGAAGAAGGAGCGACCGTGCTGCTTGTTGCAGATCGTCGCCACACCTGTTGCAGCCACGCCAACTGCCGCCATTGCAGCGCTGCTGCTGCAGCTCCACGATCGCCTTCCCTATCATTGTTGAAATTCCCCCCTTCCAATCATTTCCTTTCCCTCTTTCACGTCTATTCTCTTTATAATCAGAAGCTTCTAACAATAACGGACATAGGCCTTGTTCCTACGTGGCCTATCTCGAGTTTAAAACCAGGTTCATAAAGCTCCTATCCCTACGCGAGGAGAAGGTATCGACCTACAGGCAGTCTAGGAGAGCGAGAGTAAAGGCTAGAGGGAATCCACAGAGTCTGTAATCACATCTACTATGGCTCCCAAGAAGACGCAAAGGCGCACCTGTGGGAGGTTCCTCCTTGAACTTACACGTGGACATCACCGCGGATCCACAAGCCCAGGTTCCACACATTTATTTCCACATAAAGAAATGCTTTAAGCACGCTTAATTCCATAGGGAGAATGCATTTTATGCTTATCATTAACTCATTTGGTAGTGATATAAGTACATTTGATAAATTATCTCTTTGAATGATAGATAAGGAATGGTGCATACCATGCAATTGGATCGTTTGCATCTCCTAAGTTATGAATGTAAATCACTTACTCGCCCTATGAACTTAGTCTCAAATTGCCTTGTTGTGCATTTTCAAAGTGGAAGTCTAAAATGCATATTTCCTAGGGTTAAAGAGGAAATTGCTAAGTGCATTGGTCGTGAAGGAAAAGAGTATCTTGCATTTAGTCAATAACTTCCTTTGTTATGACTCGCATGAGGAAATTGTTAACTTCCGTTGCACGGCATGAAAATGAAACTATGGACATTGCACGTTGCATGCAAAGATGCTTGTTGAACGGATTGAAGGTTGCATGTCACATGAACTTCATTAATGATGTTGTATCTAAGGGTCGCATGCTACATATTCGTCATGCGTAAATTTTATTTCAACGAGTTGCATTTGGAAAAGATTGCATGGCTTATCAAAGCATGAAATTCTAAAGCTTAGACAAAAGGGTTGTAGACATGATTCTTTGATGTAAACCCTAGTAGGTTTCATGAAAGCTATCATTCGTCTTGACTTTAGTAAGAAAAGTAAAGGGTTATTGCATACCTTATAGAACATAGATGTAACCAAACATATACTTGCATGAAATGTGATATCGAGCATCTGTTTACATCTTTAGAACAAGGTTAGCATCTCTAGGAAAGGATCGTCCTTGTCGCAAGACAAGTAGGACAATCTTCCCAAATCACTTGTAATATTATAATCACTACGGACTCATATAGGCATAACTAATCGATATGATAGATGCCTCAAGTACTAGCTAGGGCTTGGCACGTCAGAAATGTAGCCTAGTATCGTACTTGGACGCCAAGTCGAAACCCTCAAACCCAAAGGTCCTACCCACATTCACGGAATGTTTGGGTGAATTGGATGCTCATGCAAACAACGATCTACGGTTTCTACCCTAAATATCATTTGACCTAATGCTAAAACTCAGATTGAGTTTGGAAACCCTAGGACCAAACGTTGTCAGCCTAGTACAATTAGGGTTGGGTTGGGTAAGAAGACACCCTAAACCCGCATCTTGTCTAAACAAAATTCCTTGACTAGGAAACGTCGTTCAATGGGTGAAATGATCCCATGAGCTAGGTATGACATTTGTGCAATAAGTTGCAATGTCGCATGGGCTTGTGGTTTAATCACAAGAGAGATTTGCCACTCCTTGGAATGAGGTTGGCAGGTTCTAGCGCAAATCTAACTTGGAGGATGAGTAGTCATCCTGCTATATCACCTTTCTTGGGCTGATTTTCCAAGTTAAGGGAAGTTATGTATTTGCTTGGTAAGCAAAGGATCAATCAAGTTAGAGCGACATGATCTCCAGGATTTACTGTTAATTTATGAAACCGAAGGTGTTGGTTAAGTTGGGTTAATAGGGTATGACCCTAACCCAAGGACAAAAGGGTGAACAAACAAACCCTTGGGGATCTTGCCAAGTCGTAATTGATCTCGAATTGAATGCTGGATACATTCAGAGATAAGGACTCACTCCTTAGCAGTTGGCCAAATTAAACGACCACTTGATTGTTTGTGCTTCTATAAGGTAGGAGCACTGTTTTCATTGTTTCCTCAAGGAACTAAGGATGGAAAGATAACTAATGCTTCAGGTTGAAGGCCTGAAGGGAGAGGGAGCATCAGTTACCCCGACTGTCTACCTAACCCTAACCAAGAGGGTTGTTACCCACGCCAGGAACGTGGACCGAACCCATCATGAGAGGTCTCTCCGTTGGGCACTACTTGGAGCAGGAGGACGCTTGGGTGCGAGGGGGGGCTCTCCCCGTAAATCCCTTTCCTTTTGAGCCCTCCACAAGAGTCCAACGTGACTCGGGATTGGATCTCGAGGCCCGCATACTAGTCTACGGGCGGAATCTTGGATTAGTAATCCCTGTGGATTGTTGGATAGCCTTCGTTTGATTATGGATTAGACTACGGGTTGGATTATATAGATGTATTCCAAAGATAAATAAGATAACCTATTGAAAAGGAACTTGTTTGACACTGTTTTTCTATGTCAAGTGCTAAGATTACGTGAAGAAACCGGTGTCTAATCAGCTAATTAAGGAAGCTGTTTTATGCGTGTCCAACTAAATGTGGTAGGTAATTAGAAAACTAAAACAACCTTGAGGAAAGTGCGGTGGATGTGGCCATGGGTCCATCCTATGGATGGGTGGTCCCAGTTGGCCAGGAACTTTTCTCAATCGAAATCTGTAGCAGGGAACTTCTTGAAGGAAATGAACAGCAAGGGCATTGACGTAGAGTCTGGGTTACACTTTGAAAATGCACGACAAGACAATTTGCAACTAAGTTCATAGGGCAAGTAAGTGATTTATATTTATAACTTTGGAGATGGAAACGATCCAATTGCATGATATGCACCAATCCTTATCCATTGTTTACAGAGATACTTTTGCAAATGTACTTTTATCACTACTACATGAATTAACGATAAGCGTAAAATGCATTCTCCCTATGGAATTAAACATGCTTAAAGCATTTCATTATGTGGAAATAAATTCGTGGAACCTGGGCTTGTGGATCCGTAGTGATGTCCACGTGTAAGTTCGGGGAGGAACCTCCCGCAGGTGCGCCTTGCATCTTCTTCGGAGCCATCATAGACATGATCATGGACTCCGTGGATTCCTTCTAGCCTTTTTTCACGCTCTCTAAGGCTGCCTGTAGGTCGATACCTTTCCTCCCTGTGTAGGAGATGGAGCTACGAGTGTGGGTTTTAAACACCCGGGGTGAAACCCGTGTGCACAAGGCCTAAAGTAGCCTTATCCTTAGAAGGTTCTAAGGAAGCTTCTTCAGTCTATCACACAGATGTGACATGGGAGGAAAATGGAAAATGATTGGAGGATAGGGAATAACGACAGGGAAGGCGATCGTGGAGCTGTAGTAGCGGCAGCTGGCGCAGCTGCACCAGGTGTGGCAGCAATCTGCAAGCGGCATCGTTTCCAGCAGCACAACGACTCCTTCTTCCTAGCACGGCAGCCTCTCTCCTAATCACCCTTCCCCCAATGCCTAAGGGGTGTTTATATAGGCCAAGGGGGGAGGTGGTAGCCACCATGTGGCCTATTGCAAGGCCCTCCCCCCTCATGCTCCCTACACCACACCTACTCCTCTCCCACTCCCTCTCTTCCAGCCATGTATCGGTTAGGGGAAGCGATAATTATTTAAAAAATTTAACTTAACCTTACCATTATCCATTTTGTCCCTTCAAAAAGGGTGTTTCCTCGTGGGTTTTGCAGTCTTAAACCCCGACCTCAATTGCTCAATGCAGAGGCCTCATTTTTGTGCGTGCGGGGTACATATTAAGCTACCGATAATTACGATGTGGGAGATAACCTTGCACAGGTTTTACGCGGCATGCGGGGAGTCAAGTTCAACAATATTTTTAAGCGAAAATATTACATTCTCTCCCGCTTGGAGGAATCGAGATGTCCTCATCTCGAGAAGAACTGGGAGTATTGTTGGTTGAGAGTGCTTTCATCCATCCAAGTGGTATCCTCCTCAGGATAAGCTTTCCACTGGACGAGGAATTCTCTCAAGGTTCTAGATCTCAATTGTCTCTCCCTAACATCTAAGATCCTGTCAAGCCGTAGCTCAAGGACTCCTTGGCTAGGCATTACAACCTGTTGATCATCAAGTACATGGCTAGGATTAGGTGCATACTTCTTCAATAGGCTGATATGAAATACATTATGAACCTTTAGGTTCTCACGGAGTTGCAGTCTATAAGCATTGGGTCCTAGGCACTTGAGGACCTTGTAGGGTCCACAATACCTTGGACTTAGCTTCTTGCAATCTCCTAAGGATAGGGAACTCTTCTTTGGGTGTACGCGAATTAAGACGTCTAACATGTCCACCTGTTTCCTCGTAGGACACGTCTTAGCAGCCCATCCGAAAGAGGGCCTAGAAAGCTCCGCTCGACACTCCCATGGAATGTTATCGGGTTTGCGATCTAGGTCTTTCCAAGTCTGCCACATAGCGGAAGTATTCCGGCCGTTTCCACTTAGGATCGACCTGAATCAGGGTTTTCCTAGTGGTCAAACTCCTAGAACCACAGCTAGCGTCGAACCCCTAGGCGAACTACTTTATGCAGAAACATCAGGGTTGAAGCGGATTCATGCTGCAATTGGTTCAAGGTCCTGATTTATGCTGTTTTAGGGGAACAGAATGGGACTAAGCCTTATGGGCAGAGAGGTCAAGCTTTGCATCCCTCTCGTCTAAAAATGCATATTGCTTAGGGTTAAAGAGGAAATTATTAAGTGCATTGGCTGTGAAGGAAAAGAGTATCTTGCATTCATTCAATAACTTCCTTCGTTATTACTCGCATGAGGAAATTGTTAACTTCCGTTGCACGGCATGAAAATGAAACAATGGACATTGCACATTGCTTGCAAAGATGTTTGTTGAACGGATTAAAGGCTGCATGTCACATGCACTTCATTAACAATGTTGTATTTAGAAAAGGGTCGCATGTTACATATTCATCATGCATAAATTTCATTTCATTGAGTTGCATTTAGAGAAGATCGCATACCATATCAAAGCATGAAATTCTAAAGCTTAGATAAAAGGGTTGTAGGCATGATTCTTTGATGTAAAACCTAGTAGGTCCTATGTAAGTTATTCTCTAAATTGTGAAGCGTAATGACTTTAGCAAGAAAAGTTAGGGTTATTGCAAACCTCTTGGTGCGTAGAAGTAATGAATCGCATGTTTGCATGTATTGTGATGTCTTGAAACTATTTACATCCTTAGAACAAGTTTGGCAGCTCTAGGAAAGGATCGTCTTTGTCGCAAGACAAGTAAGACAATTTACCCAAATCACTTGTAATATTATAACCGTTAGGAATTTTTATAGGCATAACTAATTGATACGATAAATGCCTCGAGTACTAGCTAGGGCTTGGCACGTTAGAAATGCAGCCAAGTATCGTACTTGAAGGCCAAGTCAAAACCCTCAAATCCAAAGGTCCTACCCACATTCACAGAATGTTTGGACGCTCATGCAAACAACGATTTACAGAATGAGCATCCAATTGACACAAACATTCACAGAATGTTTGGGTCAATTGGATGCTCATGCAAACAACGATTTAGGGTTTCTACCTTAAGGATCGTTTGATCTAATGCTAAAACTCTGATTGAGTTTGGAAACACTAGGACCGAACGTTGTTAGCCTAGTGCAATTAGGGTTGGGTTGGTAAGAAGACACCCTAAGCCCGCATCTTGTCTAAACAAAATTCCTTGACTAGGAAACACCATTCAATGGGTGAAATGATCCCATGAGTTAGGTGCGACACTTGTGCAATAGTTGCAGTGTCGCACGGGCTTGTGGTTTAATCACAAGAGAGATTTGCCACTCGGAAAGAGGTTGGCAGGTTCTAGCGCAAGTCTAACTTGCAAGAGGATGAGTAGTCTTCCTACTACATCACCTTTCTTGGGCTGCTTTGCCAACTTAAGGGAAGTTATGTATTTACTTGGTAAGCAAAGGATCAATCAAGTTAGAGAGACATGGTCGCCCAGATTTACTGTTAGTTTATGAAACCTAAGGTGTTGGTTAAGTTGGGTTAACAGGGTATGGCCTAACCCAAGGAAAAAAGGGTGAACAAACAAACCTTGAGGGATCTTGCCAAGTCACAATTGATCCCGGATTGAATGCTGGATGCATTCGAAGATAAGGATTCACTCCTTAGCAGTTGGCCAAATAAAACGACCACTGGATTGATTGTGCTTGTATAAGTTAGGAGCACTGTTTGCATTGTTTGCTCAAGGAACTAAGGATGGAAAGATAACTAATGCTTCAGGTTGAAGGCCTGAAGAGAGAGGCAGCATCAGTTACCCCTGACTGTCTGCCTGACCCTAACCAAGGGGGTTGTTAGCTGCGCCGGGAATGTGGATCGAACTCACCTGAGAGGTCTCTCCGTTGGGCACTACTTAGAGCAGGAGGACGCTTGGGTGCCAGTGGGGCTCTGCCCGCCCGTAAATCCCTTGCCTTCAGGGCCCTGCACAAGAGGCCAACGTGACTCAGGATTGGATCTTGAGGCCCGCATACTAGTCTATGGGCGAAATCTTGGATTAGTAATCCCTATGGATTTCTGGATAGCCTTCAGACGGATTATGGCTTGCCTTCGGGTGGATTATGGATTAGCCTACGGGTTGGATTATATGGATGTATTCCAAAGATAAATATGATAACATATTGAAAAGGAATTTGTTTGACATTGTTTTTCTATGTCAAGTGCTAAGATTACACGAAGGAACCGGTGTCTAATTGGCTAATTAAGGAAGTTGTTTTATGCGTGTCCAACTAAATGTGGTAGGTAATTAGACCACTAAAATAACCCTGGGGAAAGTGCGATGGATGTGGCCATGGGTCTGTCCTACGGATGGGTGGTCCAGGTTGGCCGGGAACTTTTCTCAAAGGAAATTGACACAGCAAGGAACTTCTCGAAGGAAATGAACAACAAGGGCATTGACGTAGAGTCTAGGTTACTAGAACCCCGATTTATGATGTTTTAGGGGAACAGAATGGGACTAAGCCTTATGAGCAGAGAGGTCGAGCTTTGCATCTCTCTCATTTCCCATTCTCCTTGAACCAAGTGCAGCATGAATCCGCTTCGACCCTGACGTTTGTGCATAAGGTAGTTCGCCTGGGATTCGATGCTAGCTGTCGTTCTAGGAGTTTGACCACTAGGAAAAACTTGATTCAAGTCGGTCCTAAGTGGGAACGGCCAAAATACTTCCACTACATTGGCAGAATCAGAAATACCTACGACGTGTCCTACGAGGAAACAGGTCCTACGAGGAAATAGGTGGATATGTTACAGTTGGTATCAGAACCAGGTTTTAAAATCGGGGAAGGGCACGTAGGAACAAGGCCTATGTCCCTGTGGATTACTGGATAGCCTTCAGGCAGATTACGGATTGCCTTTGGCTGGATTATGGATTAGCCTACGGGATGGATTATATGGATCTATTCTAAAGATAAATAAGATAACCTATTGAAGAGGAACTTGTTTGACATTGTTTTTCTATGTCAAGTGCTAAGATTACGCGAAGGAACCGGTGTCTAATCGGCTAATTAAGGAAGTTGTTTTACGTGTGTCCAACTAAATGTGGTAGGTAATTAGACAACAAAAACAACCTTGAGGAAAGTGCGGTGGATGTGGCCATGGGTCCGTCCTACGGATAGGTGGTCCCAGTTGGTCGGGAACTTTTCTCAAACGAAATCGACAATAGGGAACTTCTCAAAGGAAATGAACAGCAAGGGCATTGACCGAGAGCCTAGGTTACTAGAACCCCGATTTATGTTGTTTTAGGGAGACGGAATGGGACTAAGCCTTATGGGCAGAGAGGTCGAGCTTTGCATCCCTCTCTTTCCAATTCTCCTTGAACCAAGTGCAGCATGAATCCGCTTCGACCCTGACGTTTCTGAGTAAAGTAGTTACGGGGTTTGCGATCCAGGTCTTTTCGAATCTGCCACATAGTGGAAGTATTCCAGCCGACCTGAATCAGGGTTTTCCTAGTGATCAAACTCCTAGAATGGAAGCTAGCGTCGAACCCCAGGCAAACTACTTTATGCAAAAACGTCACCGTTGAAGCAGATTCATGCTGCACTTGGTTCAAGGAGAATGGGAAACGAGAGGGATGCAAAGCTCGACCTCTCTGCCCATAAGGCTTAGTCCCATTCCGTTCCCCTAAAACAACATGAATCGGGGTTCTAGTAACCTAGACTCTCGGTCAATGCCCTTGCTCTTCATTTCCTTTGAGAAGTTCCCTGCTGTCGATTTCGTTTGAGAAAAGTTCCCAGCCAACCAGGACCACCTATCCATAGGACGGACCCATGGCCACATCCACTGCACTTTCCTCAAGGTTATTTTAGTTGTCTAATTATTTACCACATTTAGTTGGACACGCATAAAACAGCTTCCTTAATTAGTCGATTAGACACCGGTTCCTTCGCGTAATCTTAGCACTTGACATAGAAAAACAATGTCAAACAAGTTCCTCTTCAACAAGTTATCTTATTTATCTTTAGAATAGATCCATATAATCCATCCTGTAGGCTAATCCATAATCCGCCCGAAGGCTATCTAGCAATCCAGAGGGATTATTAATCCAAGATTCTACCCGTAGACTAGTATGCGGCCCTCGAGATCCAATCCTGAGTCACGTTGGCCTCTTATGCTGCAGGGCTCGGAAGGCAAGGGATTTACGGCCAGAGCCCTCCTGCTCCAAGTAGCGCCCAACGGAGAGATCTCTCGCGGAGGGTTTGGTCCAAATTTTTCGGCCGGCTAACAACCCCCTTGGTTAGGGTCAGGCAGAAATTTGGGGGTAATTGATGCTGCCTCTTCCTTCAGGCCTTCAACCTGAAGCATTAGTTATCTTTCCACCTTTAGTTTCTTCAGCAAACAATGCAAACAGTACTCTTAAACTGTTACAAGTGCAATCAATCCAGTGGTCGTTTATTTGGCCAACTGCTAAGGAATGAATCCTTCTCTCCAAATGCATCCAACATTGGATCCAGGATCAGTTGCAACTTGGCAAGATCCCCAAGGGTTTGTTTGTTCACCCTTTTGTCCTTGGGTTAGGGCCATACCTTGTTAGCCCAACTTAACCAACACCTTAGGTTTCATAAATTAAGACAGTGAATCCTGGCGACCATGTCGCTCTAACTTGATTGATCCTTTGCTTACCAAGAAAATACATAACTTCACTTAACTTAGCAATTTACCCCAAGAAAGGTGATGTAACAGGATGATTACTCATCCTCTTGCAAGTTATACTTGCGCTAGAACCTGTCAACCTCATTCCAAGGAATGGCAAATCTCTCTTGTGATTAAACCACAAGGCCATGCGATGTTGCACTTGTTGCACAAGTGTCACATCTATCTCATGGGATCATTTCACCCATTGAACGGCGTTTCTTGGTCAAGGACTTTTGTTTAGACAATATGTAGGGTTTAGGGTGTCTTCTTACCCAACCCAACCCTAATTGTAATAGGCCGACAACGTTTGGTCCTAGGGTTTTCAAACTCAATCCGAGTTTTAGCAATAGATTGAATGATCCTTAGGGTAGAAACCCTAGATCATTGTTTGCATGAGCGTCCAATTGACCCAAAAATTCCGTGAATGTGAGTAGGACCTTTGGGTTTGAGGGCTTCGACTTGGCATCCAAGTACGATACTATGCTGCATTTCTAATGTGCCAAGCCCTAGCTAGTACTTGAGGTGTTTATCGTGTTGAATAGTTATGCCTATACGAATCCCTTGCAGTTTAGGTGATTTAGATAAATTGATCTACTTGTCTTGCGAAAAGGGCGATCCTTTCCTAGAGATGCTAACCTTGTTCTAAAGGTGTAAACAGATGCTAGATACCGCATTTTGTGCAAGTATAAGATTCGTTACATCCATGTTCTATAAGGTATGCAATACCCCTTTACTTTTCTTACTAAAGTCACGACGAATGATAACTTGCATGAAACCTACTAGGGTTTACATCAAAGAATCATGCCTACAACCCTTTTGTCTAGCCTTAGAATTTCATGCTTTGATAAGCCATGCAATCTTTTCTAAATGCAACTTGATGAAATTAAATTTACGAATATGTAGCATGCGACCCTTAGATACAACATCGTGAATGAAGTTCATGCAAAACTATCCATTTCCAAGCATCTTTTACATGCAACTTGCAGTGTCCATTGTTTCATTTTCATGCTGTGCAACGGGCGTTAACAATTCTTTCCATGTGAGTCATAACAAGAAAGTTATTGACTAAATGCAAGATACTCGTTTTCTTCATGGCCAATGCACTTAATGATTTCCTCTTTAACCCTAGGCAATATGCATTTTAGACTTCCACTTTGAAAATGCACGACAAGGCAATTTGCGACTAAGTTCATAGGGCGAGTAAGATTTACATTCATAACTTTGGAGATGCAACGATCCAATTGCATGATATGCACCAATCCTTATCTATCGTTCAAAGAGATAATTTATCAAATGCACTTTTATCACTACCCATGAATAAACGATAAACGTAAAATGCATTCTCCCTATGGAATTAAGCGTTTTTAAAAGATTTCTTATACGTGGGATTAAATTCATAAAACCTGGGCTTGTGAATCCGCGGTGATGTCCACCTGTAAGTTTAGGGAGGAACCACCTGCAGGAGTGCCTTATGTCTTCTTGGGAGCCATTGTAGATGTGATTACGGACTCTACGGATTCCCTCTAGCCTTTATTCTGGCTCTCCGAGACTGCCTGTAGGTCAATACCTTCTCCTCGCATAGGGACAGGATCTTTATGAACCCGGTTTTAAAATCGGGGAAGGGCACGTAGGAACAAGGCCTATGTCCCTTATCGTTAGAAGCTTTTTAAAGAAGCTTCTAAGAAGCTTCTGATTATGAATAGAATCAACGTGGAAGAGGAAAATGCAATGATTGGAAGGGAGGAAGTTTGACGATGACAGGGAAGGTGATCGTGGAGTTGCAGCAGCGCTGGAACGGTGGCAGCTGGTGAGGTTGCAACGGGCGTGGCGGCGATCTGCAAGTGGCGTCGTTTCCAATAGCACGACGGCTCCTTCTTCCTAGCACAGAAGCCTCTCTCCTTATCTCCCTTCCCCCAATGCCTAAGGGGTGTTTATATAGGCCAAGGGCAGGAGATGGTAGCCACCACGTGGCCTATTGCATGGCCTTCCCCCCTCATGCTCCCTACACCACACCTACTTCCTCTTTCACTCCCTCTCCTCCAGCCATGCATCGGCTGGGAGAAGGGATAATTATTAAAAAATTTAACTTAACCTTACCATTATCCATTTTCCCCCTTCAAAAATGGTGTTTCCCCGCTAGTTCTGCGGTCTTAAAGCCTGGCCTCAATTGCTCAATGCGGAGGCCTCATTTTTGTGTGTGCAGGGTACGGATTAAGCTACTGATAATTACAACGTGGGAGATAACCTTGCACAAGTTTTACGTGGCATGCAGGGAGTCAAGTTCAACAATATTTTTGAGCGGAAATATTACATTCTCTCCCCCTTGGAGGAATTGAGATGTCCTCATCTCGAGAAGAACTGGGGGTATTATTGGTTGAGAGTTCTTTCATCCATCCAAGTGGCATCCTCCTCAGGATAATCTTTCCACTGGACGAGGAATTCTCTCAAGGTTCTAGATCTCAATTATCTCTCCATAACATCTAAGATCCTATCAGACCATAGCTCAAGGACTCCTTGGCTAGGCATTACAACCTCTTGATCATCAAGTACATGGCTAGGATTAGGTGCATACTTCTTTAGTAGGCTAATATGAAATACATTATGAACCTTTAGGTTCTTAGGGAATTGCAATCTATAAGCATTGGGTCCTAGGCACTTGAGGATCTTGTAGGGTCCACAATACCTCGAACTTAGCTTTTTGCAATCTCCTAAGGATAGGGAACTCTTCTTTGGGCATACGCAAATGAAGACCATGTCTTCTTCCTCGAAGGTTCTATCTTGATGTTTCAAATCCGCGTATGCCTTCTGTATATCCTTGGCGGCTTGGATGTCCTGTCTTATGGACTTCATTTGGTTGTCCATATCTTCCAACATCTGCCTTGAAGCTTCAACTCTTAGGGTTGGATCTGAGAAGTTTAAGGGACTTTGACAGTCGTGCCCATACAATGCTTGAAAAGGGGTCATCTGAATGCTTTGTTGGTAAGAAGCATTGTAGGCAAACTCAACCAGTGGCAAGTATTGAATCCACCTTTTTGGTTCACGGCGGCAGTGTGCCCTTAGCATATCCTCGATGACTTGGTTGACTCGCTCCTTTTGACTATTGGTTTGGGGATGGTAAGCTATACTAAAACAGAGTTGAGTCCCAATGGCTTCAAAGATAGCTCTCCAAAAGTGTGATGTGAAGAGAGAATCACGATCACTAATGATTCTTCTAGGCAACCCATGCAGTTTGAATATCTCCTTGATAAATAATCTTGCAATGTCAGAGGCTTTATAGTTTGTCTTAACAGGAATAAGATGTGCAACCTTGGTGAGCATATCAACCACAACCATAATGGAGTTATATCCTCCCTGGACTTGGGGTAGGCCAACAACAAAGTCCATAATGATGAATTCTCATTTCATTTGGGGAATGTCAAGTGGTTGCAACTTTCCAAGCATTTTGACATGTTCGGCCTTAATACGTTGACAACACAAATACTCAATGACATATTTGAGAACATCACCTTTAAGCCTCTCCCAATAGTAGCTCTTTTTCTGACTGCATTGAGGGTCTTGGCATAGCCAAGATGTCTTGAAAAAGAGGAATCCTGAGCTTCCCAAAGTATCTTTTGCTTGAATGACTGGCTTACCAGTATACATAATCTCGTTCTATAGTAGATAAGTCCGTTATTAATAGAGAATTCTTGATTCTTAGTTTGTAGCTTCTGATCTTGATCCTTGATAGGGATCTCCCTTAGCATCTTTTGATAGGTTGGATCATGGCATGCTTCTTCTCTAGCTAGCTCAAGTATTGGGTTGTTTAGCATGGATACCTTTGAGGCTAGAGATTTAGCTGTTGATGGATCTTGCAAGATTAGAGAATTAAGGAATGCCTTGCGACTGAGTGCATCGACAACTACATTCTCCTTTCTAGGCCAGTATTTGATCTTAAAGTCATATTCCTCCAGCACTTCAATCCATCGACGTTGCCTCATGTTTTGCTCGTTCTGGGTAAAGATCCACTTGAGAAGTTTATGATCCGTCATTAGGGTAAACTTATTACCCAGCAGGTAATGTCTTTAAAGCTTTAGAGCATGGATGACAGCTAATATCTCTAGATCATGGGTAGTGTAATTCTTCTTATGGATCTTCAGTTTTCTTGAAGAGTATGCTATAGGGTGACTTTCTTGCATAAGCACACATCCTAAGGCAAGCATGCTAGCATCAGTTACTACTTCGAAATCCTTTTACTGAGGTCAAGAAGTTTCAGGATAGGTGCTGATACCAAACTTTTCTTTAATCTATCAAAGCTAGATTGTTTAGCAGTTGACCATACAATCGATGTTTGCTTCTTCAGTAGATCCATCAGAGGTGCTGCAATCAAAGCATAGTTTTTGATAAAGACCTTGTACCATCCTGTCAATCCAAGAAAACTGCCTATTTCTTTGACAGTTGTTGGTATTGGCCATTCTAGAACATCTCTGACCTTGGCCAGATCCACTAACATTCCTTCCGCTGACATGTTGAATCCTAGATACTCAATCTGACATCTGAAGAATGCACGTTTCTTCATCTTGGCATAAAGCTTGTGTGCCCTCATTGTCTCAAGGACAATCTGAAGCTGGGGTTCATGATCTTCCTCCTATTTGGAGTAGACTAAGGTATCCTCGAAGAAGACGAGTACGAAGTCATCAAGATATGGCCTAAAGATATCCTGCATTAACTTGTTGAAGGTGGCAGGTGCATTTGTAAGCCGGAATGACTTGACTAGGAACTCAAAGTGTCCATATCTTGTGTTGAATGCCGTCTTTGGGATATCTTCTTCCTTGATCCTTATGTGATAGTATCCAGACCTGAGATCAATCTTGGAGAAGATCTTTGCACCTTGAAGACGGTCAAGAAGTTCATCTATTCTTACAATAGGGTACTTATTCTTAATGGTTGATTAATTCAACCCTCTGTAATCATTACACAGCCGAAGTGCTCCATCCTTTTTCTTCTAGAGCAGCACTAGAGCTCCCCATGGCGAACTGCTGGGATGGATGTAGCCCTGATCTAACAGTTGCTTGAGTTGCTCCTTCAGCTCAATTGCTTCTGGGATGGACATTCTATAAGGCCTCTTTGCAATTGGCACAGCTTCTGGCATTAGCTTAATTTCACGATCAACTTCCCTTTGAGATAGAAGTTCTGTGAGCTCTTCAGGAAATATGTCCATGTACTCCTTTAGCCATTAAGGTTCTTCACTAGACTCCTGATCCTGCTCTAGCTTATTAAGCTTAATCAAGTAGACAGGTAGTCCCTTCCTAACTCCCTTTATTATCCAAGATGCTTTGGCCAATTGAATTTTCGGCTTTCCAGCCTCTCCTTGAGTTGTGACAAATTCCCCTTCAGAGTTTTGAAAGCAAACTTGACCCTTTCCACAATGAATGTGGGCATCATTAGGCTTAATCCAATCCATTCCGAGCAAACACTCATGGATACCTCGCCTCATGACCCTGAATCTGACTGAAGTCGACTTTCCTCCCAGAAGAAATTCCACATTACATTACATGTCCACTTTAGCTTTCAGCCAAGTGACCAAAATCACTTTACTTCTTTTATCAATATTCACAGTCAAAACAATCATTGATAAAAAAAGAAGTCTTATTTCATTCATATGGGCATAGCCCTTTCGAAGTACAATTTTTTCTTGGGGCGAAGGAACAAGCTAATACATTAATTTGAGGAGAATAATATGTTGTTGCATTCAGCTACTGGAACTGAGTAATAGTACGGATTGGCGTCATCGGTTTTCAGGAATCGATAGGTCATTGGAAGATTAGGGTATCTTTTCCTTTGATATCCGTTCTTCTCATGATGTCCCAACAACTTGATCTTATGGGCAGGGATTACTCCAGTCACTTCCTTGTATACATATGCGTTCTACTTAACCCTTCGACCTTCGACATGTAGAGTTGCATTTATGTGAGCCTCAACAAAGAAGAACAGCTTCACGATCTTTAAGTCCTCCATCCACTTGATTCTCTTCAAGTTGGTTTGAAGGTACGCAAGTCGGTGGGCAGCCATATAATAGATCACTGTAACACCCATCCATCTTCATTCCATGTACAGGGGTAATGGGTTATAGATGATGTCTAATATATTCATCATATCAAGCCTCCGTCGATAATCTGAAGCATGCAACGCGGTCATGAACATGACCTGGAACACCATGAACGCAACAGCATCGATAAGTAAGGAAATGTTCTTAACAGCAACATTTGCTTTACTTCTTCTTATTAAGTTTTCTTATAAGGACAGATCCTTTGTTGGTTCACTCTGATACCAACTGTAATGTGTCCACCTATTTCCTCATAGGACACGTCTTAGCAGCCCATCAGAAAGAGGGCCTAGAAAGCTCCGCCCAGCACTCCCATGGAATGTTACGGGGTTCGCGATCTAGGTCTTTCCGAGTTTGCCATGTAGCAGAAGTATTCTGGTCGTTCCCACTTAGGACCGACCTGAATCAAGGTTTTCCTAGTGATCAAACTCCTAGAATGGCAGCTAGCGTCGAACCCCAGGCAAACTACTTTATGCAGAAATATCAAGGTCGAAGCGGATTCATGCTGCACTTGGTTCAAGGAGAATGGAAAACGAGAGGGATGCAAAGCTTGACCTCTCTGCCTATAAGGCTTAGTTCCATTTCATTCCCCTAAAATAGCATAAATCGGGGTTCTAGTAACCTAGACTCTAGGTCAACGCCCTTGCTGTTCATTTCCTATGAGAAGTTCCCTGCTCTCGATTTCGTTTGAGAAAAGTTTTCGGCCAACCGGGACCACCCATTTGTAGGACGGACCCATGGCCACATCCACCGCACTTTCCTCACGGTTGTTTTAGTTGTCTAATTACCTACCACATTTAGTTGGACACGCATAAAACAGCTTCCTTAATTAGCCGATTAGACACCGGTTCCTTCGCGTAATTTTAGCACTTGACATAGAAAAACAGTGTCAAACAAGTTCCTTTTCAATAGGTTATCTTATTTATCTTAGAAATACATCCATATAATCCAGCCCGTAGGCTAATCCATAATCCTCCCGAAGGCAATCCATAATCCACCCGAAAGCTATCCAGTAATCCACAGGGATTACTAATCCAAGATTCTACTTGTAGACTAGTATGCGGGCCTTGAGATCCAATCCTGAGTCACGTTGGCCTCTTGTGGAGGGCTCGAAAGGCAAGGGATTTACGGCCAGAGCCCCCCTGGCACCCAAGCATCTTCCAGCTCCAAGTAGCGCCCAAAGGAGAGACCTCTCGCAGCGGGTTCGGTCCACGTTCCCGTTGTGGTTAACAACCCCCTTGGTTAGGGTCAGGTAGACAGTCCGGGGTAACTGATGCTACCTCTCCCTTCACTCCTTCAACATGAAGCTTTAGTTATCTTTCCATCTTTAGTTCCTTGAGCAAACAATGCAAACAATGCTCCTAAACTATTACAAGCACAATCAATCTAGTGGTCGTTTATTTGGCCAACTGCTAAGGAATGAATCCTTCTCTCGGAATGCATCCAGAATTTGATCTAGGATCAGTTGCGACTTGGCAAGATCCCCAAGGGTTTGTTTGTTCACCCTTTTGTTCTTGGGTTAGGGCCATACCCTATTAACCCAACTTAACCAACACCTTAGGTTTTATAAATTAAGATAGTGAATCTTGGCGATCATATCACTCTAACTTGATTGATCCTTTGCTTACTAAGAAAATACATAACTTCACTGAACTTGGCAATTTGCCCCAAGAAAGGTGATGTAACAGGATGATTACTCATCCTCTTGCAAGTTATACTTGCGCTAGAACCTGCCAACCTCATTCCAAGGAATGGCAAATCTCTCTTGTGATTAAACCACAAGGCCATGCGACGTTGCACCTGTTGCACAAGTGTCACATCTATCTCAAAACATCATTTCACCCATTGAGCGGCATTTCCTGGTCAAGAACTTTTGTTTAGGCAATATGCAGGGTTTAGGGTATCTTCTTACCCAACCCAACCCTAATTGTACTAGGCCGACAACGTTCACTCCTAGGGAACGATCCTTAGGGTACGTAGAAACCCTAGATCGTTGTTTGCATGAGTGTCCAATTGACCCAAACATTACGTGAATGTGGGTAGGACCTTTGGGTTTGAGGGCTTTGACTTGGCGTCTAAGTACGATACTATGTTGTATTTCTAATGTGGCAAGCCCTAGCTAGTACTTGAGGTGTTTATTGTGTCAACTAGTTATGCCTATACAAATCCCTTGCGGTTTAGGTTATTTAGATAAATTGATCTACTTGTCTTGCGACAAGGGCAATCCTTTCCTAGAGATGCTAACCTTGTTCTAAAGGTTTAAACAGATGCTAGATACCAGATTTCGTGCAAGTATATGATTTGTTACATCTACATTCTATAAGATATGCAATATCCCTTTACTTTTCTTATTAAAGTCACGACGAATGATAACTTGCATGAAACCTACTAGGATTTACATCAAAGAATCATGCCTACAACCCTTTTGTCTAGCTTTAGAATTTCGTGCTTTGATAAGCCATGCAATCTTTTCTAAATGCAACTTGATGAAATGAAATTTACGAATATGTAACATGCGACCCTTAGATACAACATCGTGAATGAAGTTCATGCAAAACTAAGGCTAGTGTTGACTTAATCCATTTCCAAGCATCTTTTGCATGCAACTTGCGACCCTTAGATACAACATCATGAATGAAGTTCATGCAAAACTAAGGCTAGTGTTGACTTAATCCATTTCCAAGCATCTTTTGCATACAACATCGTGAATGAAGTTCATGCAAAACTAAGGATAGTGTTGACTTAATCCATTTCCAAGCATCTTTTGCATGCAACTTGCAATGTCCATTATTTCATTTTCATGCCATGCAACGGGCGTTAACAATTCTTTCCATGCGAGTCATAACAAGAAAGTTATTGACTAAATGCAAGATACTCTTTTCCTTCACGTCCAATGCACTTAACGATTTCCTCTTTAACCCTAGGAAATATTCGTTTTAGACTTCCACTTTGAAAATGCATGACAAGGAATTTTGCAACTAAGTTCATAGGGCAAGTAAGATTTACATTCATAACTTTGGAGATGCAACGATCCAATTGCATGATATGCACCAATCCTTATCTATCGTTCAAAGAGATAATTTATCAAATGCACTTTTATCACTAACCATGAATTAACGATAAACGTAAAATTTATTCTCCCTATGGAATTAAGCATGTTTAAAGCATTTCTTATACGTGGGATTAAATTCATAAAACTTGGGCTTGTGGATTTGCGGTGATGTCCACGTGTAAGTTCGGGGAAGAACCACCCGCAGGTGCGCCTTGTGTCTTAGCCATCATAGACGTGATTATGGACTCTGTGAATTCCCTCTAGCCTTTACTCTCGCTCTCCGAGACTGCTTGTAGGTTGATACCTTCTCCTCGCGTAGGGATAGGAGCTTTATGAACCCGGTTTTAAAATCGGGGAAGGGCACGGAGGAACAAGGCCTATGTCCCTTATCCTTAGAAGCTTCTAAGAAGCTTCTGATTATGAAGAAAATTGACGTGGAAGTAGGAAAAAAAATTATTGGAAGGGGGGAAGTTTGATGACTACAGGAAAGACGATCGTGAAGCTGCAGTAGCGCTGCAACGACGGCAGCTGGCGCAGCTGCAACAACGGGCGTGGCGGTGATCTGCGCGGCGTCGTTTTCAGTAGCACGACGGCTCCTTCTTCCCAGCACGGCAGCCTCTCTCCTTATCTCCCTTCCCCCAATGCCTAAGGGGTGTTTATATAGGCCAAGGGGTGGAGGTTGTATCCACCACGTGGCTTATTGCATGGCCCTCCCCCCTCATGCTCCCTACACCACACCTACTTCCTCTCCCACTCCCTCTCCTCCAGCATCGACTGGGGGAAGGGATAATTATTTTAAAAATTTAACTTAACCTTAGAATTATCCATTTTGCCCCTTCAAAAAGGGTGTTTCCCCGCGGGTTTTGTGGTCTTAAACCCCGACCCCAATTACTCAATGTGGAGGCCTCATTTCTGTGCGTGCAGGGTATGGATTAAGCTGTTGATAATTTTGATGTGGGAGATATCCTTGCATAGGTTTTACGCGGCATGTGGGGAGTCAAGTTCAACAATATTTATGAGTGGAAACCAACAAGTTGTAATGCCTAGCCAAGGAGTCCTTGACCTATGGCTTGACAGGATCTTAGATGTTAGGGAGAGACAATTGAGATCCATAACCTTGAGAGAATGCCTCGTCCAGTGGAAAGATTATCCTGAGGAGGATGCCACTTGGATGGATGAAAGTACTCTCAACCAACAATACCCCCAGTCTTCTCGAGATGAGGACATCTCGATTCCTTCAAGAGGGAGAGAATGTAATATTTCCGCTCAAAAAATTGTTGAACTTGACTCCCCGCACGCTGCGTAAATCCTGTGCAAGGTTATCTCCCACATCTTAATTATTGGCAGCTTAATATGTACCCCGCACGCGCTAAAATTAGGCCTCCGCATTGTGAAATCGAGGCTGGGGTTGAAGATGGTAAATGCCACGGGGAAACACCCTTTTTGAAGGGGCAATTGGATAAATTTAAGTCAATTTTTTTAAATTTTTATCCCTTCCCCCAGCCGATGCATGGCTGGAGGAGAGAGAGTGGGAGAGGAAGTAGGTGTGGTGTAGGGAGCATGAGGAGGGAGGGCCATGCACCAGCCACGTGGTAGCGTAGGCAAAGGAGGGAGGAGGGGTCAAAAGGAAAGGAGGCTGCCATGCTGGGGGATAAGGAGGAGAAAAGCTGCCATATTGAGAAGACGAACGCCGCCGTGCTGCCTGGGAAAACGCCACTGCCATTTTAAATCCGACGCCAGGCTGTCGATGCAGCCGCTGCCACACTCAGTCCGTCAGGCCGCCGCCATTCCATCATAAACCCCCCTCCTATCGTTGTTAATTTTCCCTCCCCTCAATCATTACTTTAATCCCACATTTTTTTGAAAAAAATCAAAAGCTTCTTAGAAGCTTCCTTAAGAAGCTTCTGAAGGATAAGGCCCTTAGGCCTTGTTCCTACGTGCCCTCCTCGGTTTTAAAACCGGGTTCATAAAGCTCCTATTCCTACGCAAGGAGAAGGTATCGACCTACAAGCAATCTTGGATAATGAGAGTAGAGGCTAGAAGGAATCCGCGGAGTTCAATTCATCAACGATGGCTCCCAAGAAGATGCAAGGCGCACCTGCGGGAGGTTCCTCCCAAACTTACACATGGACATCACTGTGGATCCACAAGCCTAGGTTCCACGAATCTATTTCCACATAAAGAAATGCTTTAAGTAGGCTTAATTCCATAGGGAGAATGCATTTTACGCTTATCATTAATTCATGTGGTAGTGATAGAAGTACATTTGATAAATTATCTCTTTGAACGATAGATAAGGATTGGTGCATATCATGCAATTGGATAGTTTGCATCTCTTAAGTTATGAATGTAAATCACTTACTCACCCTATGAACTTTGTCGCAAATTGCCTTGTCATGCATTTTCAAAGTAAAAGTCTAAAATGCATATTGCCTAGGGTTAAAGAAGAAATTGCTAAGTGCATTGGCCGTGAAGGAAAAGAGTATCTTGCATTTAGTCAATAACTTCCTTTGTTATGACTCGCATGAGGAAATTGTTAACTTCCATTGCACGACATGAAAATGAAACTATGGACATTGCATGTTGCATGCAAAGATGTTTGTCGAACGGATTGAAGGTTGCATGTCACATGAACTTCATTAACGATGTTGTATCTAAGGGTCTCATGCTACATATTCATCATGCGTAAATTTTATTTCAACGAGTTGCATTTGGAAAAGATTGCATGGCTTATTAAAGCATGAAATTCTAAAGCTTAGACAAAAGGGTTGTAGGCATGATTCTTTGATGTAAACCCTAGTAGGTTTCATGCAAGTTATCATTTCTCGTGACTTTAGTAAGAAAATTAAAAGGTTATTGAATACCTTATAGAACATAGATGTAACAAATCATATACTTGCACGAAATGTGGTATCGAGCATATGTTTACACCTTTAGAACAAGGTTAGCATCTCAAGGAAAGGATCGTCCTTGTCGCAAGACAAGTAGGACAATCTTCCCAAATCACTTGTAATATTATAATCGTTAGGGATTCATATAGGCATAACTAATCGATACGATAAATGACTCAAGTACTAGCTAGGGCTTGGCATGTCAGAAATGCAGCCTAGTATCGTACTTGGACGCCAAGTCCAAACTCTCAAACCCAAAGGTCCTACCCACATTCACGGAATGTTTGGTTCGATTAGACGCTCATGCAAACAACGATTTAGGGTTTCTACCCTAAGGATAGTTTGAACTAATGCTAAAACTCGGATTGAGTTTGGAAACCCTAGGACCGAACATTGTCGGCCTAGTACAATTAGGGTTGGGTTGGGTAAGAAGGCACCCTAAACCCGCATCTTTTCTAAACAAAATTCCTTGACCAGGAAACGCCGTTCAATGGGTGAAATGATCCCATGAGTTAGGTGTGTGCAATAAGTTGCAACCTCGCGCGTCCTTGTGGTTTAATCACAAGAGAGATTTGCCACTCCTTGGAACGAGGTTGGCAGGGTTCTAGCACAAGTCTAACTTGCAAGAGGATGAGTAGTCATCCTACTACATCACCTTTCTTGGGCTGATTTGAGAAGTTGAGGGAAGTTATGTGGTTGCTTGGTAAGCAAAGGATCAATCAAGTTATAGCGACATGGTCTTACTATTAATTTATGAAACCTAAGGTGTTGGTTAAGTTGGGTTAAGAGGGTATGGCCCTAATCCAAGGACAAAAGGGTGAACAAACAAACCCTTGGGGATCTTGCCAAGTCGCAATTGATCCCGGATCGAATGCTAGATGTATTCGGAGATAAGAATTCACTCCTTAGCAGTTGGCCAAATAAAATGACCACTGGATTGTTTGCGCTTGTATAAGTTAGGGGCACTGTTTGCATTGTTTGCTCAAGGAACTAAGGATGGAAAGATAACTAATGCTTCAGGTTGAAGGCCTGAAGGGAGAGGTAGCATCAGTTACCCTCGACTGTCTGCTTGACCCTAACCAAGGGGGTTGTTAGCCGCTTTGGGAACGTGGACCGAACCCGCCATGAGAGGTCTCTCCGTTGGGCACTACTTGGAGCAGGAGGATACTTGGGTGCCAGGAGGAGCTTTGGTCGTAAATCCTTTGCCTTCCGGGCCCTTCACAAGAGGCCAACGTGACTCAGGATTGGATCTTGAGATCCTCATACTAGTCTACGGGTGGAGTCTTGGATTAGTAATCCCTGTGGATTGCTGGATTTCCTTCGAGCAGATTATGGATAGCCTTCGGGTGGATTATAGATTAGCCTATGGGCTGGATTATATGATGTTTTCCAAAGATAAATAAGATCAACTATTGAAAAGGAACTTGTTTGACACTGTTTTTCTATGTCAAGTGCTAAGATTACGTGAAGGAACTAGTGTCTAACTGGCTAATTAAGGAAGCTCTTTTATACGTGTCTAACTAAATGTGGTAGGTATTTAGACAACTAAAGCAACCCTGAGGAAAGTGCAGTGGATGTGGCCATGGGTCCGTCCTACGGATGGGTGGTCCCGGTTGGCCAGGAACTTTTCTCAAGCGAAATGGACAGCAAGGAACCCTTCTCAAAGGAAATGGCAGGAGGCAATGCGGACCTAGAGTTCAAGTTATTGGAATCCCGATTTATGTTGTTTTAGGGGAATGGAATGGGACTATGCCTTATGGGCAGAGAGGTTGAGCTTTGCATCCCTCTCGTTTCCCATTCTCCTTGAACCAAGTGCAGCATGAATCCGCTTTGACCGTGGCATTTCTGTGTAAAATAGTTCGCCTGGGGTTCGACGCTAAGCTGCCGTTCTAGGAGTTTGACCGCTAGGAAAACCCTGATTCAGGTCGGTCCTAAGTGGGAACGGCCGGAATACTTTCGCTACATGGCAGACTTGGAAATACCTAGATCGCAAACCCCGTAACATTCCATGGGAATGCTGGGCGGAGCTTTCTAGACCCTCTTTCTGATGGGCTGCTAAGACGTGTCCTACAAGGAGATAGGTAGACACGTTACATAGGATTAGGGTTTTCCCTTGCCTCCACTTCATTCACACCTCATCTTCCCTCATGCACCCTGCCAAGGTGGCATTGGAATACATAGCATGTAAATGGTTCCCCCCCTCAATGAATTAGTGGGATGCCTTTACAAAATAGACTACAAGGATATTTATGGAAATATGCCACACTAAATACTAGAAAAGTTGGTCCTTAGATGCTTTTGAGACATAATTGGCCTCCAATTCTTTGGGAACTTCAAGAAAGTTTAGAAATTAACTAGTGATATGTCCCATTTGTTTACATTTGTTGCACTTCATTTTGTTGAGATATTTTTTCTAGCAATTTCTTACAATATGTCCTTTTTGCTGCAAAAGGAGCATTTATTAGTCACAGTATGGACAAAGAGTAATTCACAAGTTGTTGAGGTTGATGCTGAGTTGATTCTATCTTTTGTTTTATTTCTCTTCTCCTCATCCAAAAAAGACTAATGACTCCTTTAAGTGTAGATTCAAGAGCATCAGGATCATTTTTTGCCACTTCAGGGTATCTATCCACCTCGAGGCAATCAAGGCACGATAGAATGAACTAAATTGAAAGGATAACTATGAAAGAACAATTATCACCATTCCTTCAAGGCAATACCTTCCATGCATTCTAAAATGTGCATTTGCAATTGCTTAAGCTTATTGGCATGCTCCCATATAAAAGAAGACTTTTTGGACTCAAAGTGTACATCTAAACCTCTAGAGACACATGCTTCATAACAATCATCTGATTCTATATTAATCCAACTTTGGCCATATCTCCCGAGCCAAAGTGTCATAATGCTTTGCGTTTACTCTCAAAAACCTGTGAAAGAAGGATGCGTATTAAATGGAAAACTTGAACTAAGTTAGTGTCACTTCTACATGTTTTGGATTGTTGAGCACAAAAGGTTGTACAAAGTGTTGCGTGATTTTATTTTCTTCGAGGAGATTGAGTTGAAGAATAAGAAGAAAATTGAGGACTCTAAAACCATATGTATGAAAAGAGAAGACAATGAAATTCTTGCATTTCTATGGTTTGGATTTGTGGGTCTCCATGAAGGATTTAATGGAGAAGATGTCACTCTATATTATCAATGAGCATAAGAAATGTGGCCTAGATGTTATGGCAACCTTTGAGAGAAAAAGTATTGGATAATGAGAATACTTTGGCTAATTGAGGAGGTGGATTAACCTTATGTCCAACTCTATGCTTATAAAAATGATGTTAGAATATCTGAATGGCAACATGAAAATGTGTGTATAAGGGGAGAAGAGAGATCAAAGTATAAGAGCAAAATCTTTCTTAGTAAATTTCTCGCAGAAGTTGCTATATGTATATCCTCTACATCACATGCGTTCAAGGCCTATTTATAAATATCCTTATTTGTGAATTTTTCCTAAATAAAATATAACCGCTTTCTATACAATCTGTAAATATTTACACACTTCTTTATGTAAAAAATGTATAAAAATTGTATTTTAAAAATACCTTATTTTGAACCCACGTGACACACACATATATTCATGAGTAACTTACCCGAGGTAAATTTCTCTCCAACATCAAAATGCTAGCATGAAAAAGTGTGCACAAGAGGGAAAGTACAAGAAAAAAAATATTGCTTAGTAAGTTGGTCACAAATACAACAGGTATACTCCCTCTACAATTGAGATTGACCTCGAAGCTATTTATATTGCCTCACTGTGGGCTAGAATTAGGGTTTTCCCTTGCCTCTAGTTGACCTCACCTTCCCTCGAGCACCCTTCCAAGGTGGCATTGGAATATATAGCATGTAAATGGTTCCCCCCCTCAATGAATTAGTGGGATGCCTTTAGAAAATAGGCTACAAGGATATTTATGGAAATATGATACACCAAATACTAGAAAACTTTGTCCTCAAATGCTTTGTAGACATTTACTAGTGATATGTCCTATTTGTTTACATTTGTTGCACTTCATTTCGTTGAGATATTTTTTCTAGAAATTCATTACAATATGTCATTTTTTGTTGCAAAAGGATCGTTTAGTAGTCACAGTATTGACAAAGAGTAATTCACAAGTTGTCAAGGTAGATGCTTAGTTGATTCTATCTTCTATTTTATTTCTCTTCTCCTTATCCAGACAAGACTAAATGACTCCTTTAAGTGTAGGATTTGGTATATTTTTAAGGGTAGTGACAAGAGTTAAAAAGACTTTGCTTACGGCTTTCAAGAGTATTGGAATGGCATCTTCTTCAACAACCCAAGGTTGAGCTGAATCTAATTGAGCCAACAGACCCTTCATGTTTTGCACCATATAGTTTCTCAAGCTCATCCCACTTCTCTTTTGTAGTTGCAAGCTAGTCAATATGGTGAATTAAGGATTCATCCAAGTGTAACATTATTATGGAGTGGGCTCTTTCATCATCTTCAGCATCCATAGGGTTGGATGGATGAATCCTTTTGATGAAGGTCTAGCAACCTCTCTCCAGCATTTTATATTTCATTAACATTTCCCATGGGTGGAAGTGCCTCCCATGAAACTTGCAAATTTGAGGTTTCACATCAACATAGGCCATGATAGGAAGGTATTACTATTTGCAAAGCCAATGGTAGTTTATATTCCTTTAGAATCTGGGAAAAAAAAGGAAGAAATAATTATATTTTAATCCAAGTAAATAGTAAGTTGAAAACAACTTATGTGAACTCAAACAAATAGATTAGATGAAGAGAAGGAAATGGTATATGTATTTATATGTGGCATATAGCCTTACAATTTTCAGGAGAGATAATAAGAGTTAAGTATTTAATGAATATGATTAGGGTCTAAAATCCTTTATATTGCTTAGATTGACCAGCAAGCAGTGATTAGTGGTTTGATCAATAGTGTTAAAAAACACTAGTATCCAAGCTTAGTGAAGTGCTTATGTTGGAGTCCACCGGTTGGATGTCAAATTGGAGACTTATCTTCCAGGCAAGAAGCTCTGAGTATTGAGAATTCTTCATTGTAATTACAATGTATTATTGAGAGAGAGAATATGTGAGAGAGATAAAGCATGAGATAGTCAACTTTTCTATGAGAAACATTGTATCTACATGAGAAACACTATGAAGATGATAAAAGATGAATATTATGCAATGAAATCCATTCAAAGTTGATTTTTCTTTTGTGTAATTTTAGTTCATTGATTATTTTTATGAAGAATATGTTGAATATTTGTTGTGATAAATCCGTGGGAGAATCGCTACATGATACTACATGAAGATTTGTGAAGATTAGTATGGTTTCTCTTCTTGTGGTTGATTAAAATATGAAGAACATGCTTGTTGATGTGACAAGATAGATTTTCTTGAAGTAGATTTCTTGTTTTTCTTGGTGTTTCTTTTGGGGTGCCATTGTTAGAAGACAGGCATAGAAACCCACTGTAAGCAAGGGAGTATAAGGGCAGATGAGTGTGAATAGCCCTAGGGGCAAGGAAAACCCTAACCCTAGCTTGGAAAAGGCTATATAAATAGCCTATGGGTCACTATCAAGTGTGAGAGAGTGTACCCAAGTTGTACTCTAAGCAACTTAGTAAACAAGATTTCATTCTTGTACTTTGAGCTCTCTTCTCCCTCTTGTACACACATTCCAATGCTGCAACTCTGGTTTCCAACATGGTATCAAAGCCATCTCTGATCTCCTCAACTTCCCTCTTGTGCACACATTCCAATGCTGAAACTCTGGTTTCCAACATGGTATCAGAACATTAAGTGCACATGAGCCTCTATCTCCTTCATCTTATCCTTCTTTCCTCCATAGCTACCTGTAACCTACCTCCATTGGAGGACTTGGGGAGGACAAAGGAGGCCATATCTCCCTCTGATTTCTTCTAGGGATTTCTTGCCTATCTCAGGGAAAATCAGCCTGGCATGATAGATGTCAAGATTAGTCGATGGCGTGGGCAGCATTGCGTGAGTCTCAGAAACAGGCGTAGTTTCTGACAGCGCGGAATCCGGGCTGTTGTACATGCAGCAGGCAGCGCAATCTGTGCAGTTATCTTGGGGCTCTGATTGCCCCCAAGTGGGCTATCCTCAGCTAAAAGGGTTCCTAGAAATTCCTCTCATAGAGAGAGATCTCTGCCAAACCCTAACTGTGTTTTTTTGGGCAGCCATAGCCAACAAGCTCCAAGCTTGACATTTTGTCATGTTTTCACTATGAGCTTCATTAACAGTGATTCTAATCGCTGAAGCAAAGTCTTTGAAGCCTATTCCAGATTCTAAAGCTCTTGGGCATGCTCAATGGACATCACTAAGCATCGGAAAGCCGACTTCCAATCGGGTTCCATTCAAGCACTTCACTAAGCTTGACAATAGTGTTTTCTAAACACTAATCATGAATCATCAGGTTAATTTCTTGCTGGGCATTCACTAAAACCTAGTGAGTTTTTTATTTCTCTTCATATATTGTTGTAAGGTTATGTGTAAAATTAACACATAGACCATCATGCACTAGAAGTGTATTGCATACCGTGAGTGACTTTATCTCAATTACATTGGTCAATGAAATCAAAAGCATGAGTGTCATTGTACTCTCCTCGGAATCATCAGCAACAAGCATTGAGATCATAGACAAACCTTTTCCAACACAAGCTTCATCCACTGAGCCATACCACAAGGAGGAGCCTGAAGTCTAGCGTAGGTTTACTTCATTAAAACCTAAAAAGACTATTAAACCTCAGAAGAAGCTTGCACATAAGAAAGGACCACCAAAGTCATACTTTGAAATATTACACTTATATGATTTTCAGCCTTTCTCTTCATTGCAACTTTGATTTTACATTGTCTAATTTGCTTCCGCATTCAGTGGAAAGTTTGTAAGGGACTAGACACTGCCCTTGTCCTAACAAGTGGTAAGACCTTCCCAATGACCACAACATATGCTAATGTCCATCCTCAAATTCGAAAGTTTGATGGCAAAGATTTCCACCCATGGCAGGTACTTATAAAATACAAAATGATGGAAAGAGGGTATTGGCCTCTCATTCAAGGCAGTAGAGCTGTAAACTCTGCAAATATGATTGATATAGAGAATGACCAACGTGCTCAAGCAATCATAATGCTACACTTAGATGAATCCCTGATTCATCATATTGATCAACTAAACACTGCTAAAGAAAAATGGGATGAGCTTGAAAAGCTCTATGGAGCCACTGGCAAAAATACTAAAATCTTCCTTAAAATTGAATTCTTTAGCTTGGAATATTGTTTAGGAGAAGATTTGGGAAAATTCATTTATCATATGAAGGGACTTATGGCACAGCTTGCTTCTGTACAAGCTCCAATACATGAAGAAGATGCTATTGCTATTCTCCTAAAAGCTGTAAAACAGGTGTTTCCTACTCTTATAACCACTCTCACCAACATTCTAGATCCTACTTTGGTAAGTACCATTCAATCCTGTTTGGATGAAGAAAAGCGGAACCACAAAGAAAGCAGCAAACAGTCAAGCAACTTCAAATTCCCGTGAACAAGTATTGGTTCATACAGTTCTCACTAGATGTTCCTTCTGTAAGAAAAAAGAACATCTTGTAAACAACTGTTGGAAGAAGTATCCCGAGAAGATGAAATATAACAAGTGCAAGAAGACAAGGCATATCACTAGTAAATGCCCCAACACTCCTGAAATACCCAAAGAATTGGTGGCCAACTATGCCTCCAATCCATTTGAAGATCGACTGTTTTGACCATTTTAAATCATCTACCTAAAACAACCTTGTAAGCCTAATTTATAAAGGCATCCCAAAAAAGGGGGGAATCTCTTACATGCTTTGTAATCCAATGCCACCCTGGCATTGAGGGGGGGTGTTAGAAGACAGGCATAGAAACCCACTATAAGCAAGGGAGTATAAGGGCAGATGAGTGTGAATAGCCCTAGGGGAAGGGGAAACCCTAACCCTAGCTTGGCAAAGGCTATATAAACAGTCTATGGGTCACTATCAAGTGTGAGAGAGTGTACCCAAGTTGTACTCTAAGCAACTTAGTAAGCAAGATTTCATTCTTGTACTTTGATCTCTCTTCTCCCTCTTGTGCACACATTCCAATTCTGCAACTCTGGTTTCCAATAGCCATGTTTTTGGTATGCAGCTAGAAGAAAGTGCCATCAACAAGTACTAAGAAAGGCTGAAAATGGAAAAAGTAGCACTATTGAAGAGGAAGAAAAGCAATGGTAGATTGTGGAATTGTTGCTATTGTTTAAGAATTGGAGATTTTCTTTGCCAAAGCCACTTTCTACAAGAAGAAGTGCATCCCTCAATGGTACAAGCATGTTGGCATCCTAATGCAAGATTTATGTTACAAATTGATCCCACTGTCTCCTAGAGCTGTAGGAAGTTATATCACTATAGCCAATTGTTTTCCAAAAAAGTGAAGAGTAAAGAAGGAACAAACAGAATGCCCATCCATGGGAGATTTGGCCTTCATTAAAGAATTTCCAAACATCATCAAGTGTAAGATTGTGAAGAAGATTCAAGATTTGTGATCAGTTGAGGTTTATAAGAATAAGAAAGAAAAGAGTTGAAATTTATTCATGGATGCCCAGTAGTAAGATACGTGGGATGCTTGGTGCGGTGATAACCTTTTATTTGTCCAATTGGCAACTCACCGGAAGTTAGTAGACAAAGTGTTCTTCACAAAGCTTCAAGAGTTGTGATCAGTTGAGGTTTATAAGAATAAGAAAGAAAAGAGTTGAAATTTATTCATGGATGCCCAGCAACAAGATACGTGGGATGCTTGGTGTAGTGATAACCTTCTATTTGTCCAATTGGCAACTCACTAGAAGCTAGTAGACAAAGTGTTCTTCACAACCTATGCTATTGAAACCCTCCAAAGTTTATATTATCAAGACAATGGTACTAAGGGATCCTTAGAAGGATGAAATTTGATGCCTTCAGAACTGGATATCTTCTCCCTCTTTTACAGTGGGATGCAAGACAAATGCAGAGATGTTGGAAAAAAGGAAGTAGAAGAAATGTTGGCAAGAGAGTCCTCCAAAGATGGAATCCCTTCTAATTCATTTCTTTGGAGTACAAAAAAATTGGATGGAGCTAACTCTCTAATCAATGATGCAATCAAGAGGCAAGCACTAGAATGAGTCCACAGGTACATAACAAGAGAGAATGCAAAAAATCAAAAGTCGAGAACAAGCTAGTAGTAGAAGCCTTATTTGACATCCTTGTGGCACTCCTTCCAGAAGTCTCGATGGAGAATCAAGGTCCCCTTCCTAGCTAAATCTATCCTTGAAATATTGATGATAAGCCAACCAATATAGTCCTGTTGCCAATCTTTAAGGAAGAGTACAATGAAGACCCCGATCTTTATGTAGTCGAGGTCATGGTAGCATTGTCAAGCATTTTTACGTAAATTAAAATACCTAGAAAAACTTTAGATGGGTCAAACAAAATTTCTGGTCAATTTGAAAAACTTTCAAGTCTCATTTTTTATTATTTAGAACATTTGGGACCCAAAAAAGATACCTTCAAGTCACTCAAATCTACCATCTAATACATAATTCAAAACCTTATAAAAAATGGAATCTATTGAGCTATTGAACACCAAGTGCGTGCAAGAAACAGTGCATGCTCAATGAAGGTGCTCTCTCAAGTGTGGGTGCATTTAAGATTTATTGCATATAGCTATAGTAGGCATCATGATGTGCTAGTGCTCAACAAAGGGGCAAATCGTGTATGAATCCAATCCATTGGCATGGAAGTATTTGTTTAAATCAAGAGATGCCTCTCCAATCTAGTGCAATGTGAAGTGCTCGTGAATCCATATTCTCTATGATGTGCAAAAGTATCAGCAAGAAATTATGCATGTATCAAGATGTCCAATAGCTCCCAACAAACTCTAGCTCCAACCTGTCTAAGAAAATACAAATCTCGACCAATACTATCAAGTTTTTACACTTAAAATATAAATAAAATGAAAAAAAAATCGTGAACTAGACACACAAAAAAAATCTAAAATACAAAACCACAGAACAAATAGTCACACAACTAGCTAAGCTTTAAAAAATCCTACAACATGCCATTAGTGTATTTGGAAAATTTCCAAAAGTTTGGGACTCATGGTAAAAAATTTCTCTTTGCTATAACTCTCACATCATGGCTCTTCTCTTTTCAATGTGTAACCAAACATAATCACTGATATTGAAACTCATGGCTTTTCTTTTTTTATTAGCTTGTTTAGTGTATGATTGCTGGGATTTTGCAATCATATCTTTAACTTAAGCAAAAATAGTAACATGCGTATTGGCAATATCATCAACAACTTTAACTTTATTTGACAATGATGTCACATGTGTAGGCAATCTATGACCATAAATGATTTCAAAAGATGCTTTATGAGTAGTTATATGTGGTATATTATTGTATGCTAATTGAAGTAGGTGGAAATGTGTATCCCATGTCTGTGGTTTTGAAATTGTATATGCATGCAAAAGATGTAGAATTGTACTATTAGTAGCTTATGTTTGCCCATTGGTTTCAAGATGAAATGTAGATGAGAAATCAATCTTGGTACCCAAATTAGCAAACAAAGTAGTCCAAATTTTATTACAAAATCTAGAATCACGATCAGAAATAAAAAACTTTTGGCAAACTATGATTAGTGAAAACAGTCTTTAAAAATAATTATGCATCTTGAGATGCAGTTAATGTTTTCTTGCATGGTAGAAAGTATGCTTGTTTGCTAAATCAATCCACTATAATCCAAATCATATAATAATTAGATTGTGTATTAGGAAAACCAGTTATAAAGTCCATTGAAATATGTTCCCATGGACCATCAGGAATTGGTAAAGGCATTAACAAACCATATTGCTTACCATGGTGTTGCTTGACTCTTTGGCAAATTAAACACTCAAAAATAAAGTTAGAAACATCAAATTCCATTTGTGGCTAATAAAAATATTCAACCAATGTTCTTAAAGTGAAAACAATACCTCTACTTCCTTAATATGGAGGACAATGAATTTTGTACAACACAAATTATCTAAATTAAACATTAACACATAATCTTCTCTCATAAAATATAAATCCGTCAGAATAAGACAAAGAATCAATTGGAATCTAGTTATTAGCAACTAATTTGTTCTGATAAGCTTGAAAATTGGGGTCATTGAAGGGTGGATTTTAGGCCCCGGAACGTGCCTAAAAATAGGAGAAAAATGTGGAAATGCGGGGGAAAATGCTCAACCACGAAGGTGGCAGCTCGACCTAGGACGATTTTAAGCGTCAAGTGCTTGACAGGCGCCCGTACGACACTCCGAGAATTTTCATAATTTTTCCATGCACCTGTGCCAGTTAGTGGAGCTGCCGGTCAGTGCAGGATGTTGAGACGAGTTCGTAGAAATTTTCAGAAGGACGATTGGGTTCCGTACGCCCAAGATGGCCCGAAACCGGCCGGGATGCCCAAAAAAGGGCCAGAAATGAAAGGGTGGCCACTTGAGGATTGAAGGGGTGCCCTTCAAAGGGGGCACCCCCCCAATTTTTAAAAAAAGGAGGGCAGCATGTCTGTGCACTGATCAGCGCGCAGAAAAACGGCGCCCCCCCTCCACAATCATAATGTCATGCTGCACATAAGCCATGGAAGTGATGATGCCAGGCTCCTGCCTCCGGTCTACGCTCCGCATCGCCTCCTCTCGCGCGCAAAATGGTGGATTGGTTGGAGAGGGAGAAAATCAGTCTTTCTCTCTCCTCCCTCTCTCTCCTCTTAACCCCCGTTCGTGCATGGAAGAGTAGAATGGAAATGGGTGGCCGGATGGATGCCGATTCTTGACGAGATTGAAGGGCAATGCCAAATCATTGTAGATTGCTGATTGCAAGAAGAATTCATGGCTGGAAATCAATCGTGGGACGTGCCAAATTTAATGGAAAAACTCGCAAGACACGGTAATAATTATTTTTACAAAGAAAATGGCCTTTTGATGCAAATTTGGTTGATAAAACTGTGTTCATATGGATTGAGTTTTGAGTATGTCGTGCTTTGAGTTGTTTCCTGGCTGTTCATCATTTAAAAATCAGAAAAACATGTGCGGGATAGCAGAAAATGGAAAACCGAGACACGAAAAACCATAAAAATGAAGGAAAATAGGGTTTTTTGGGCTAAAAATGATGCAATAAATTAATCCACACCTACTAAAATTATTTTTCTGCTGAAATGAACTAAGGGCCACAGCCCATAAACTGAACTTAATTTTCAGCAATTAAAAAATGGGAGAAAATGGGGGAAATTGCAAGAAAATGGTGGAAAAACCCTAAAAAAATAGGAAAAATTTACATTTTGGGCTTCGGAAAATTGGGAAAATTATGAATAATGTCCGTGAATGTATAGTGAGGCTGAGGCATGAAGATTTGCTTCAGATCAGCCTTGCTTCCGTGTTTTAGTTTGGTTTTGTCCGCTTTTGATATGAAAAATAAGGGAAAAAGCCGTAAAATGCCATGCAACGAAGCACGAACAGTAGTTGGAAACCATTAAAAGGATGTTTTTGCACTTGTGCACAATAATGTTTACTAAATGTTTGAGCACTAGACATCCACCAAATGCATGGGGCATGAAAAAGAATTTAAAAGTATCAGTGATCAGCTCCTGGACATGCATTGCAATTGGTTTATGAGGACATGACCTACGTTGAGAGGCAGTGAGATACCCTAAACCGTAGGATAGTCGTGGGATCCTAAAGGGGAAAACAAGTGAGGAAAATGGTACATTCCTGGACACGTTTATTGGGTACCTTGAGCGACGTTTGTGCGAAATGTCTAAATGTTGAGCGACGCATCGAGGGGCCAATCCCCAAGGTGTAGGAGAGTCGCAGAGGGTTGACGGCATTCAGCCGTAGGAGGAACCCCATGTGTATGTGATTCGAGCCTTTTGGCTATGTGAAAGGGACTCCCTCTGAGGAGTAGTGGGCTAGGATCAGTTGGACTACAACGTATTACAAACGCAATGTTTAGAAAGGCAGAGATTTTGATAGACGCTCCTGGCCGCGAGGCCGAGGGGTTGTCTTGTGCGTAGTGACAAGGTCCGGCTAGTGCATGAGCCAGTGCCGGCCCGTTTTTAGGTCCATCAGTGGTGCGTCTGCCGGGAGCCGCTTAAAAGTGGCGGTTCTCGAATCCTGGTTGTTTAGGGACCAACTAGCAGTTTATGCCAAAGGATACTGAGATTGATCCGTTATTTATTGATAAGCATCGTCTAGCAGAAATCCAAAAGCAAGAAAGAGACGAAAGAGCTAGGCAACGTGCTGAAATTTTTAGGAGATATTTCCCTAAGCGTAGCAGTGCTGAACCCTTACAAGGGAGTGGATCTAGTGGTCTTAGTACCACAAGCAGTAAGTTAGGAGAAGGTGGAAGCTCTAGTGCTCCCCTTCCTTCGATAAGCCAGTCCACGTCAAGTAGGGGAGGTGTAACCCCACCGTCCCCTATTCCTAGTGCAAATCCAATCCTCGTCATGGCGCAGCCTATTGCAATTCCAGCAGGAACGACGGATTTGCCGGCTCTAGGCTACCCGCTACCCATTTTTAATGGGCTAGTTGAGGAAGATGCGGAATCCACATTAGGGAGTTTCAAAAGCTGATGTTTAATTGTCGTATCCAAGAAGAAGGACATTTAATGATGTTCTTCAACATGACTCTCAAAGGAAGAGCCGCTATATGGTATCATGGTTTAGAAGCCGAAACCATATTGAACATTGATGCATTCTATGGAGCTTTTCGAAGGGAGTTTGCCCCTGAAAGGGGTGGGCAATATTGGTTGCGTGTACTCAACGTGACCCGCCAAGAACCACAGGAAGATATTCGTGCTTATGCGAAGAAGATAAAAGAGGTTTTCCGTAAGTTGGACACCTCTATTCCTATCCCCGCAGCTGCCCAATTGCAATATTTCCTACATGGTTTGGACTTTAATATCCAATTGCAGTTGAGTAGTGTCCCCTTGGGGGATATAGATACTGCCATTACACGAGCACAAGAGGTGGAATCCCGACTACAAGCAGCCTATGCTTCTTGAGGCAATTCGAACATGGGTTTAGTATTGGGAAATAATGTGTCAATGGCCAATGGCAGTAGTAGCCAAGGGATAGCGATGGCTAACCCTAATGGGAGAGGGAACATGATACAGAATGTCCCTTTATTACCAGCTCCCCCTAGCATGTCGATGCCTACGGGCAGTCAAATGGCTTCAAGTGGTGGAGGCTAGGTGGTCAATTCTAACACCATGCCTGTGGCTCAACAACCAGTGCCTAATCGAATTGTTAGGCCGATGGAACGACATGGTAATGACCAAGGCTATGAGTCGAGTTCTTCCAATGTTCTTGGTGAGGTTAAGGACATGATGAAGCATTATACCGACATGATTACGGAGCAGTATCAACAAATAGCCGTTGATGTCAACTTCCTTAAAAAACAACAAAATTTGATAGGAAGTAGATACCCAGAGGAGGGTGCACCGTCGAGGTTTAGTTGTAAATGGTGTGGTGGGCAGCACTATCCAAGAAACTGCCCAAATGTTAAGTGCGACATTTGTGGAAAATCCGGCCATTTAGCAGCTACTTGCTGGAGTAAGATCAGTTCCCTCCAGCGAGGAAGTCGGCAACCAGGGCCTGTTAATCATCGTGCCCAAGGAAATGATTCCTAGCGAGAAGATGGGCCTAAACAAATACTTCAACGACCAAAGACTACAGTGGAGGAGCTACCAAGTGGTAGTGGGGTTAGTTTGATTGAGGCTGTACGTGTTAACGATGCTGAAACCTCTAATTTACGAGCTGTTCTTACAAGAGGTCAAAAGGGTAGAGAAGCCGACAAGGATAAGCCTGTCGACGGAAACCCTAAACAAGGCGACAAAGGAATGCAAGTTTTGGATCCTGCCATGGAAGGGGAACCTTTGAAGCCCGTAGAAAGGAAAGCCGATAAGGAACCACCAAAAAAGAAGGTGAAAGTTAAGAAAGAGGCAATACAGCCAGTTCAGCGACCTAAAGAGCGGATGGTTTGGCGTGAAAAGCGAGCTCTATCAAACTATCATGAATTTGATTTGGCGAGCTCTCTTTGCGAAGTCAAGCCAGATGCAGTGAATCTTTTACAGCTTATTAAGCTTTCCCCAGGAGTACGTAAGGAATTTAGAAAGATCCTGTGTACCGGGTATATCATAGAACCTTTGGGTATTGCGCGAGTTGGTGATGACTGGTTTGAGCATGCTGAGAAGCATTGCCCAAGGGTTGCAGCCTATGTCGATGGGATATTAGTAGATTATGCCATTGTCGACACGAGATCATCTGTTAACATTATGAGTTCTGAACTGATGGAAAGGTTGGGTCTTGCGATCCAGAAGGATACCTCCACAATTCTCAGAATGGCAGATGATAGTTTGAGACAGCCAGAAGGCTGCATTACTAAGGTCCATGTCACTGTTGCAAATGTAGAATGCCTGTTGGACTTTAGGGTGATTCGTTTTGCAAGCCGCCCAAGTTATCAAGTATTACTTGGACGACCTTGGATCTTGCAAGCGGACTGCCAAGTAGATATACCCGTCGGTCGATTGATATTCGGCAGAGGTGCCCATCGTGTGGTGGTTGATGCTTATCCTGAGTCCCCGCAGAGTGAGAGAGCTCCTCTATCTTTTACAGAATTGGAGACATTAGAAGATTTATCTGCCAGTGAGACGTCCTCGAGTGATGAGTCCAAAGAGGGATCCACCATAGAGGACATCTATCAGATCACTTTAAATGAGCCGATAGAGGCCCAAGATCGTATAAGAGATGCAGATGTTATCGAGCTAGACCTTGGTACGCCTGATGATTCGCGGCCAATCAAATTAGGTTCTATGCTCAGTTCAGCAAAAAGGGAGGACTATGTGGCCTTGATCCAGGAATTCTGTGATATCTTTGCCTGGAGTTATGATGAGTTGAGAGGCATCCCTCCTAGTCTTGCTGTTCATACAATTCTGTTGAAAGAGGGCAGTCGTCCTGTACGGCAGAAAGTAAGGCGTATGCCTTTCGAATTGAGGGACGGCCTGTTTGAAGAGTTACAGAAGCTTCGAAAAGCGGGTTTGATTTTTCCTGTGCAACACACGGAATGGTGTTCGCCAGTTGTGATAAGAAAGAAGAAGAATAATCAAATCCGATTATGTGTAGACTTTAGGGAGCTGAATAAGCAGACAGTTAAAGACTACTACCCGTTGCCATTTATTGACCAGATTTTGGATCAATTAGCGGGTAGGGAGATATATTCGTTTATGGATTGCTTTGCAGGATACAACCAAATGGCAATTGCAGAAGAGGATAAGTTGAAAACAACTTTTATCACTGTATTTGGTACTTTTGCGTACCATGTGATGGCCTTTGGTTTATGCAATGCGCCTGGTTCGTGGCAACGAATAGCAAATAAGACATTCGGTGACATATTCCCCGAAGAGTTGAAGGTGTTTATTGATGACTTAGGGGCTGCCACCGTGAGAGAAAGGCAGTTGATCATTTTAAGAAAATGCTTTGAGCGCTGTAGACAATTTTGCATCGCCCTAAACCCACGGAAGTGCGTTTTTGGAGTACCTTATGGGCTATTGCTGGGTCATGTGGTCAATTCGGTAGGAATTGCGACAGACCCCGAGAAGGTTAAAGTTATAGTTGCCATGGGTCCACCACGCACTCCAAAGGAGGTGCATAGCTTTCTGTCTTCGGTTGGTTACTACCGTAGATTCATCAACGCCTTAGCAGAAAGAACGTTGCCACTTACAAATTTATTGTCCTTTAGCTGTTCGTTTGTATGGGGTGACCCTTGTAAGGTAGCATTCGAGGATGTGAAACAAGAGCTAGCAAGAGCGCCCGTTTTAAAAGCACCTAAAAGAGGTGAGGTGTTTTATATATTTTCAGCAGCCACGATGTATAGTGTTAGTTGCTGTTTAGCCCAAATTTGGGAGGAGAAGTGGTACCACCCGATTGCTTTTGCTAGTCGGAAGCTGGGCGTATCCGAAATCAATTATACTTACATGGAGAAATTATGTCTAGCGATGGTCTTTGGGACCAAGAAATTTAGGCATTACATCCTCTATGAGAAAGTCGTGCTTTATACGAAGGCGGAGGGACTTCGACTATTGATGAATAAGTTACAGCCGCCTGATCGTTTAGCGAAGTGGTTAATCACTTTGCAGGAATTTGATTATGAAATCAAGAGTAAGCCACCAAGGTTGCAAGGCATCGTGGAATGTCTTGTGGACTTTGGGGAGCCGAAAGAATCTGTGGTGGCTGAACGTAGTGACATGGAGTTGTTACTTAAAATAGATACAGCATCTATTCCCTCCTAGTATGCTGCAATAACGCATTATTTATCAACGGGAGAGGTGGGATCCGAATTATCTAAGGCTGAGAAAAGGAAAATTAAGCAGCAAGCGTTAAAGTTTGCCTTGATCGCAGGTAGATTATACCGGCAAGGGGTTGATGATATCTATCGCCGGTGTGTGATGCCTGACGAGGTGCCATTCATTTTGGAAGAGTGCCATGATTCTGCTTGCGGTGGCCATTTTGCTGGACGGCGTACAGCACAAAAGGCTTTAAGAGCAGGTTATTAGTGGCCTGCCATCTTCCAGGATGCGTTTGCGTATGTTAAGCGATGCAATATTTGCCAATGGCATGATAGTCGAGAGAATAGGAAACGACCACTCACCCCTATTATGGCGATACTTCCATTTGAGAAGTGGGGAATAGACTTTGTGGGTCCTATTACTCCGTCGTCGACTACGCAAAAGAGGTACATCGTTGTCGCAACTGACTACTTTACCAAGTGGTTAGAAGCACGTGCAACAAGGAAAGATGATGCTAAAGAAACTGCTAGTTTCCTTTTAGAACAGATAATATGCCGGTTTGGTCCGTCGAAAGAATTAGTGTCGGACCGCGGAACCCATTTCCTGAATAAGGTGATCAAAGGTTTGACAGAGATGTGGCAAATCAAGCATAACAAGACAACCCCATATAATCCGCAAGCCAATGGTCAGGTTGAAAGTACCAACAAGCAGCTTGTGGGCATCCTGTCCAAAATTGTGTCAGAAAAGAAACGAGATTGGGATAAAAAGTTATCCGTGGCAGTGTGGGCCTATAATACGAATTTCAAACGAGCCACTGGCCATACCCCGTTCAAGTTAGTATATGGGGAGGAGTGTGTCTTGCCTTTAGAGATTGAGCTGCCAACTATTCGGTTTGCCATCAATCATTCTTTGAGTGATAAAGATGCACTTTTTGAACGCTTGACGACACTGGCACATTTAGATGAGCTTAAGTTCCAGAGCTTATTGCACCAAGAAGTGGCGAAGTGCCGAATGAAGCAGCTACACGACCTCAAAGCCAAGAAATACACCTTTAAGAAAGGACAGCTTGTTCTGTATTATGACGCACGACGAGAATTATCTCCAGGCAAGCTAGAACCCAAATGGGATGGGCCCTATAGGATCGTTAGAATAGGAAAGAATAAATCTACAGTGTTGTTAGCTGACCTTGAGGGGATAGAATTTAAAAATAAGGTTAATCTTAATAAGATTAAACCTTATTATTTCTAACTGCACTAATGCTATGACTGCCTTGCAGGTCTAGGCGAGATCGATCAAACATCTGCAAGGAAATCGTGATAGAGGTTGATGGGTCGTCTGATCCCTTATTTAGAACACCCATATTTAGAACAGAGGTATCATCAGGGAAAGCTCATTTGGTGGAGCAAAGGATACAAGGTGATTGAGCAAGAAGGCGGGATATTTATTTGGGAAATCAAGGTCTTCTGCCATCACTGCCTACAAATTTTGACGAGCATCCTTGTTGAATTCAATAATGATGGAGGGATGGAGCCTATAGCCCACCCGTTGAATATGCTAAATTTTGATTACCATAATTACGAATAGAGTTCCGGATGGCGGGATATGTAAACCCTTTATGGGCGTACACCTTGTACTTTGATGGGGCGTCCAGGGGTCCATGCAAAAAAGGAAGTGTAGGAGTTGTCATCCGAGACCCCCGACGACGCATTGTCATGAAGTTAGCTGCTTATCTCGGGGTGAATTTTACCAATAATATGGCCGAATACAAAGCCCTGATTATGGGTTTGAATATTGCAAAGAAGGGTGGTATCCGTCAGTTATTGGTGAAAGGGGACTCTCAGTTGGTTTTAAATCAACTCAATGGGACGTACATGATACGGAACCCCATCCTTTGTATGTACCATCATACTGCCATAGCCCTGCTAGACGAATTCGATAGAGTGTCTTTTCAGCTGATTCCAAGGAATTGGAATCAGTTTGCCGATTCTTTGGCTAATTTTGCGTATGAAGAAGACCTCTTCTTTAATTGTGGCCCCTGTCCCGATATATCTATTGATGGTGAGACAGGACCTGGTCGTTTGTGGGGTATGCTTTCTGAACATGCCCTCTTTGGCAGACGATGGTTGATTTGGGTGATGCAGAGGGTAAGCGAGACTCATCTGCCTTTATTATCATGGACCCATAGACTGATTAGACGACATGTGATGCGAGCACCTCTTGCGGTATACGCAGGAGGGATAGGTCATAATCTAATGCACCTAGTTTAGGGCTACCAGCCTCTGTTCCCCTGGGAATAGTATGCTTTGCTATCTATCATAGTTGTTTCCAGGAGGATGTTATGAATAGTATTGTTTTATTTCATTAGGCCAAGAGGGCCGATGCAGTTTTGTAGTGAAGTGTTTGATTTCATTAGGCCAAGAGGGCCATTTCCCTGTCTAGTGCGGGTGCGTTTAATCGGGTTTTTGTTTTAAGTGTTGTGCTGGACAGGTTTCGTGTTTCGTGGAATTTGGTGGAGCCTGGAGGAGCCTTTGCTACGATGGAAGCTTCTTGTGGCCAATCCAGATGATATTTCTCCTTTATGAGTACTTTTCTTTCCTGTTCTGTGTGTATCTGTACTTGTCGAAGGGATATATTTTTGTTGGGGACCAGCAACCAAGGCATGAAGTCCCAAGTTTAGGCTAAGTATGTTTTGCTCATTGCCTTGCGAGGGCTTGGTAGGTTCTTGGGTACCGAGACAGGTCCTGAGGCCGATGCCCTGTTCTCCTTGGGTCACTACCCTCAGCTCCCTCCTTTTTACATGCCCAAGTATGTCAATAAAATAAAAACCCTAAAAGAAGAAATGTACTGAAAGAAAATACTCCTTGATCAGGCTATAGGAGTCCTCGCCTTGTAGGAGCTTCTGGTTGTGTTGTCTTTAGTTGGTAAGTAATCAAACTACCACTTAGGGCAACCTCTTTGACAGTTCTTTTAGTTTTGTTGTGTTGGAGCAGTTGGTTAGTGACTCACTTCGGATCTCCTATTAGATGATGCTAGGCCTATTCCTTGTGGATGTCATGCCTTGGTTCTGTCCAGGGGTAGGGGGAGCATTGTGCTGAGTTTTATTATATATTTGTTTTGTATCAGTTTAATGCTTCTTTGGTTGTTTATGTGCAGATATGTTCGTGGGTTCGACGGACTGAGTCGTCCTATCCCATGGTCGCCAATGAAGGATGGATTTTAGGCCCCGGAACGTGCCTAAAAATAGGAGAAAAATGTGGAAATGCGGGGGAAAATGCTCAACCACGAAGGCGGCAGCTCGACCTAGGACGATTTTAAGCGTCAAGTGCTTGACAGGCGCCCATACGACACTCCGAGAATTTTCATAATTTTTCCGTGCACCTGTGCCAGTTAGTGGAGCTGCCGGTCAGTGCAGGATGTTGAGACGAGTTTGTAGAAATTTTCAGAAGGACGATTGGGTTCCGTACGCGCAAGATGGCCCGAAACCGGCCGGGGTGCCCAAAAAAGGGCCAGAAATGAAAGGGTGGCCACTTGAGGATTGAAGGGGTGCCCTTCAAAGGGGGCACCCCCCCAATTTTTAAAAAAAGGAGGGCAGCATGTCTGTGCACTGATCAACGCGCAGAAAAACGGCGCCCCCCTCCACAATCATAATGTCATGCTGCACATAAGCCATGGAAGTGATGATGCCAGGCTCCTGCCTCCGGTCTACGCTCCGCATCGCCTCCTCTCGTGCGCAAAATGGTGGACTGGTTGGAGAGGGAGAAAATCAGTCTTTCTCTCTCCTCCCTCTCTCTCCTCTTAACCCCCGTTCGTGCGTGGAAGAGTAGAATGGAAATGGGTAGCCGGATGGATGCCGATTCTTGACGAGATTGAAGGGCAATGCCAAATCATTGTAGATTGCTGATTGCAAGAAGAATTCATGGCTGGAAATCAATCGTGGGACGTGCCAAATTTAATGGGAAAACCCGCAAGACACGGTAATAATTATTTTTACAAAGAAAATGGCCTTTTGATGCAAATTTAGTTGATAAAACTGTGTTCATATGGATTGAGTTTTGAGTATGTCGTGCTTTGAGTTGTTTCCTGGCTGTTCATCATTTAAAAATCAGAAAAACATGTGTGGGATAGCAGAAAATGGAAAACCGAGACACGAAAAACCATAAAAATGAAGGAAAATAGGGTTTTTTGGGCTAAAAATGATGCAATAAATTAATCCACACCTACTAAAATTCTTTTTCTGCTGAAATGAACTAAGGGCCACAGCCCATAAACTGAACTTAATTTTCAGCAATTAAAAAATGGGATAAAATGGGGAAAATTGCAAGAAAATGGTGGAAAAACCCTTAAAAAATAGAAAAAATTTACATTTTGGGCTTCGGAAAATTGGGAAAATTATGAGTAATGTCCGTGAATGTATAGTGAGGCTGAGGCATGAAGATTTGCTTCAGATCAGCCTTGCTTCCGTGTTTTAGTTCGGTTTTGTCCGCTTTTGATATGAAAAATAAGGGAAAAAGCCGTAAAATGCCATGCAACGAAGCACGAACGGTAGTTGGAAACCATTAAAAGGATGTTTTTGCACTTGTGCACAATAATATTTGCTAAATGTTTGAGCACTAGACATCCACCAAATGCATGGGGCATGAAAAAGAATTTAAAAGTATCAGTGATCAGCTCCTGGACATGCATTGCAATTGGTTTATGAGGACATGACCTACGTTGAGAGGCAGTGAGATACCCTAAACCGTAGGATAGTCGTGGGATCCTAAAGGGGAAAACAAGTGAGGACAATGGTACATTCCTGGACACGTTTATTGGGTACCTTGAGCGACGTTTGTGCAAAATGTCTAAATGTTGAGCGATGCATCGAGGGGCCAATCCCCAAGGTGTAGGAGAGTCGGAGAGGGTTGACGGCATTCAGCCGTAGGAGGAACCCCATGTGTATGTGATTCGAGCCTTTTGGCTATGTGAAAGGGACTCCCTCTGAGGAGTAGTGGGCTAGGATCAGTTGGACTACAACGTATTACAAACGCAATGTGTAGGAAGGCAGAGATTTTGATAAACGCTCCTGGCCGCGAGACCGAGGGGTTGTCTTGTGCGTAGTGACGAGGTCCAGCTAGTGCATGAGCCAGTGCCGGCCCGTTTTTAGGTCCATCAGTCATGGTCATAGGTATCATTCATAGGAGTAAGGGAATCAAAAGATAATAGAACCGAAATATTATGGATACTTGGTCTTCTACTCAATGTATCGGCAACAACATTCTCTCTACTAGGTTGATATTGGATAAGTGGATGAAAAATTTGAATGAAATTAGCTCATTTAATATGACGGTAAAATTTTTTTGGCTGACTAAGGACATGTTTGATACTTTTCTGCTCAGTTTTAATCATAAATTCAAATCCGATTAGATAGTGTATCCATTGACGTTAAGCTTGTGCTACAACTAACAATTCTTTATCATAGGTGGAATACTTCAATTCAAAAGGTTTGAGTTTTCAACTAAAATAGGCTATGGGATGTGATTCTTGCATGTGGATAGCTCTTATTCTTGATCCCCTAGCATCAGTGAGACTACTAGAAAGAATGGTTGATTAAAATTGGGTAATTATAAGACAGGTGCATATGTTAAAGCATGCACTACAAGGGACTGTGGCAATAGCGACGCCGATTAGCGACGGCGTTTATCGGCGTCGCTATCGGCGTCGCTATTGGCGTCGCTATATGCGTCGCTATACGCGTCGCTATTTGCGTCGCATTTTGTTTTCTTCGCCTTTTGAGAGCGAGAGCGAGGGAGAGAGCCAAGGCTTTGTGAAAGAAGAGGAGGAAGAGACTTGTTGCCGCCGCCGCCGCCACCGCCACCGTCGTTGTTCGCGAAGGAGAGGAGGAGCCCTCGTTGCAAAGAGAAGCCGCCCACGCTCGCCATATCTCATTGGTGAGTCTCCCTCTCTCTTTCTTTTACTTGTTGAAGGTTTAAATCGTTCTCTTTTGTTTATTTAGGAGAGGAAAAGAAAGAGAAGGAGAGGGAGAGGGAGAGAAAGAGAGTGAGAGTGCATTCTCTCTCTCTCTCTCTCCCTTTTGCTTGTTTAATGTTTAAATTACTTTCTTCTTTGCTTGTTTAGGAGAGGAAACGAGAGAGTAAGAGAGAAAGAGAGGGAGAGGGAGAGGGAAAGGGAAAGAAAGAGAAAGAGAAATAGAGGGAGAGGGAGAGGGAGGGGGAGGAAATAGGAGAGGGAGAGAAAGAAAAAGAGAGGGAGAAGGAGGGAGAGTGCATTCTCTCTATCCCTCCCTCTCCCTTTTGCTTGTTTAATGTTTGAATCACTTTATTTTTTTCTTGTTTAGGAGAGGAAATGAGAGAGAAAGAGAGTGAGAGGGATAGGAAGGGGAAGGAAATGAGAGAGGGATAGAAAGAGAAAGAGAGGGAGAGTGCATTGTATCTCTCCCTCTCCCTTTTGCTTGGAGGATGTTTAAATCACTTTATTTTTTGCTTGTTTAGGAAATGAGAGAGAAAGAGAGATAGAGAGGGAGAGGGAGAAAAAGAGAGGGAGAGGGAGAGGGAGAGGGAGGGGGAGGGGAAGGAAATGAGAGAGGGAGAGAAAGAGGGAGGGGGAGGGAGAGGGAGCGAGGGAGCGAGGGAGAGGGAGAGGGAGAAAGAGGGAGAAAGAGGGAGGGAGAGGGAGAGGGAGGAGGAGGGAGGAAATGAGAGAGGGAGAGAAAGAGAACGAGAGGGTGAGGGAGAGGGTGAGAGAAAGAGAGGGAGAGGGTGAGGGAGAGGGAGAGGGAGAGGGAAGGGAATGAAATTTAAGATAATATACGTATCGATAATGGTATGCAATGTGCTTTGCATACGGCCACGTACTTCATCAAAATTAACCCAAAATTATTGTTATAGAAGTGGAGATCCCTTAAATTGAGTATAGGATAATTTCTCTCAGGTCTTATGACTATGAGTAGAATTGATTGAAATAAATTTTATTACTATAGTTGTAAAATTTCATAGATGGCGCGCATTAATTTTAAAATGGATTACTTATACTCAAAGCCGAGATATAACAAAAAATTATCTACCGGGACAAACAAATCGTTGAGCATGATACAAGGCCGAGATATAACATCGGAAAATCTCTCGACTACTATATACAATGCAAGGTTTATGGTCAACTTGCAAGTTGACGTACATCTCCAAAAAGCTATCCATTTAAGCCTCGTTTGCTGTAATGTAGATAAGATGGCAAACGAAGAAGGTCCTATTGTTCAAGACCGCGAGTCGTATCTTAATCAGCGTGTCCCATGTCCTTGCTCTCAATGCAAGTTGGCAATTAGACGAAAACGTCGATTGTCTATAGAACACGTACGACGATTTGGCGAGTTTCAACCTGAGATTATTGATCAGGCGATTGCAGATTTTCAGCAAACGGTATTTTCAAGTTAGCATTTTTCATGCATTGTACTCTCAAGCTAATTGAAAACCATACACAATAAGATTGGGTCTTGTTGGCAAATTTTGTGTCCAGGGGGGTGATGTCTCGACCCAAGGGGGAGAGCACCCTTTGCGGCCAATTAGAAGAGTTCGTGGACGTGAGATGGATGGATGGCAGGAGCCAATAGACCACTCGCAAGGCCCATCTATATCGTCAATGCCAGAGGAGACAGACAACCTTCCCGACTTGCCTACAATCTTGGAGCCTGAGATGGAGGCAATGATCGATGCATTGATTCCCATGGATGTTGAGACATCTGACCCGCTTAGAGAGGAAGCATCCATACCATTATATGATGGGTGCCGAGTATCTCGGTTGAAGACATTGCTTGCACTCTTAAGTGTGCAAGCGAAATACGGTTGGAGCGATACGAGTGTGACTGAGTTATTCAGGTACCTTGCATACAGACTTCATTGTTTTTTTTTTAAACAGTATTATTGTAAATATGGATGGATTTTTCAAGGTGTTTTATGATGTTTTCAGGTTATTGAAATATCATATATTGCCACCTGCAAACACCATGCCTGAGTCTCGTGATGATGCACGACATGTTTTACGGAAGCTTGGCATGGACTACAATAACATCCATGCATGTATCAACGACTGCATATTGTTTCGAGATGAATACGAGACTATGGAGACATGTCCAAAGTGTGGTGCTCACAGGTATCGACAGGACTTGCAAGGGCAGACCATCCCTCAAAAAGTCCTCAGACACTTTCCGCTCATCCCCCGCATAAACCACATGTTTCGCACGTCTGCCATGGCAAGCTTGACAACGTGGCATGTGCAGAATAGGTCTACGGATGGAGTGCAACGAATATCAGCAGATTCGCGCGCATGGAGCCACATTGACTCTACCTTCCCAGGCTTTGCGCGAGAGCCAAGGAATCTTCGGCTCGGTCTCGCCATGGATGGTGTGAACCCATTCGGTCTGCGCTCGACTTCTTACAGTGTGTGGCCTATAGTGCTTGTCAACTACAACATTCCTCCATGGCTTTCTACGAAGAAAGGACATCTCATCCTTAGCTTGCTCGTCCCGGGCCGCTACAAAGTAAAAAATATGGACGTGTATCTTCGTCCATTAGTCGATGAGCTTAAGATTTTGTGGGAGGAGGGGGTCACGGTGCAAGATATGAGCAGGCGCGATGGTCGGCGGTCAGCCAACATTCGAGCCATTCTCATGTGGACGATGCATGACTTTCCGGGATTGGGAGAGTGCTCAGGTGAGCAGACATTTGTTCACGCCGGTAATATCTATATTTTATTTCATTCAATCAAGTATTCACTAGGTCGTGGATCGCCTTGCAGGTCTCGTTACCTCAGGTTATCATGCATGTCCATTGTGTGGGCCACAGTTAGACGCCCGAAGGTCACGAACCATGAAGAAGATGGTATATCAAGGACACGCCACTTTCTTGCCGGAGGATCATGAACTCAGGGAAGGTTTTCTTGGACGACCTCCAGCACGTATGAACGCTGCAAGCTGGTACGAGCTGAAAATGGTAAACCCGGAATCACATCCAAATGGAATGCGACGGTTCTCAGTTTTCTACGAGTTGCCATATTGGACCCACTTACAGGTCAACCACTTGTTGGATCCCATGCATATTTTCAAAAATGTGGGCAGCTTGCTATGGGACCACATCACAGGAAAGAGAGACACTATAGGGTCACGAATGGATTTAAAGGAGGTAGGTAAGATGGAGGCGCTTTGGCCGCAGTCGAGTGCTGAAGGGGGAGTGCAGCTTCCTCGCGCTCCCTGGGTTTTGTCTACCAAAGAAGAGCGCATTGTGAAGCAAGTAATCAAGTCTATCCGCACTCCGACGGGTATGATGCGTTCTCTCAGGTCCGCATTTTCTAAAGATGACCAAATGTCTGGGCTAAAATCCCATGATTGGCATAAGATATGTCAGGTTTGTGAACAGAATGGATTTTAATAAGCGTGGACATTTTGAAATTTGAAAAGTGACCATTATTCTTAATGCTTTCTCATTTGTGGCAGTTTGTCCTACCGATCGCGATCGCGGGATGCCTAACTCCAGAAATTCGTGGGGCCATTTACAAGCTGTCGACTTTGGTGCAATGGATCTCACAGAAAGAGATTAAGACGTCCTCTATTGAATCCGCAAGGCGGGGAGCAGTTGAGACGGTCTGTCTCTTTGAGAAATACCTGCCCACTAGCATGCTCACGATACAAGTTCACCTTCTTGTGCATCTTGTGGACGAAGTGGAGATTGCCGGACCTGTCCATACGCGATGGATGTTCTTCCTGGAGCGCTTCATGAAAACCCTGAAAGGCTTTGTGCGACAACGAGCTCGTCCGGAAGGTAGCATGGCGGAGGGTTGGTTGGTGTCAGAGGCATTAGTGCATATCTCACAATGGCTACCAACGGTGGAACCAGACAATGAAATGCTATGGACGCTCAAGGACGATGACAGGCTGACTGGAGATGTGGTGGTTGGAAATGGGGTAGAAAAAAGAATGGATGCCTCAATGGAAGAGAAAGTGAATCGCTTTTGTATGTTGCACCATGCCTCCATGGAGACGTGGCTCGCCAAGTACCAGATTGCAAGGCAAGATCGAGAGGAAGCGCGAGCTGAATTCCGACGCAGTACGCGTCACCGACCGATTCGATATCCCGAAGGCATGGAGGAGATGCCGCGGTTTATGTCAACACGATGGTTGCATGGAGCCTTGATCGCAGCATCCAACGAAGGGGCAGAGGTCTCAATGGAGGAGTGGGAGTTCTCGAGGGGATGTAGTCCAAAGGTAATGAGGGGTTTAGAATGTGTCGTATCTGAATTTGTTTGCTACATCTAATTTGAGTGTTTCAATGTGCAGTACAAAATATATAGTGCAGCGTGGTCGCGCGGACGGCATTTTCGGGTGGAGCGTATTGACAAAATGCGCTCCACAATGGACTGTGGTGTCATGGCAAGGTTTGAGCAAGAGAGCCGGCGACGAGCAACGGATCCGAACACGGTTGTGGATGAGATGGAGTATTTTGGGAATTTGCAAAGTATTATTACGGTGGATTACCGTAGCTTCTCCATGATAATATTCGATGTGCAGTGGTTCAAAGTGGTACTTGGAGGAGCTGGCGCAACGGTTCGACGAGGTCCATCTGGATTTCTCGAAATAGATTCCGAAAAAAAATGGATGGATTTGCGCGACACCTTTGTGTTGCCGGCACATTGTGAACAGGTAATCTTCTAGTCATTTGCTTGCTAATTGTAATACGACATGCTTTATGTCACAATGGTTTGAAGACGGTTTGTAAGTGTTTGTGAACAGGTAATCTTCTATCCAAATCCCCGACAACCTCGATGGTGGTATGTTATACCTTCAACTCCTAGAGGTGCGAGAGTATACGATCAAAGCGATGTTCCAGGCATAGATGAAGAATATATGCAAATAGAGGGATCGAAATTACAAGGGGTGGAGGCCACCGCAAGCTTGGAGCCCGCATCGGCTAACAATGATGGAAATACAGAAGTCGTAGAATTTTTTGAGAACGAGGCAAACTCGTTCTTTTGTGGTGACATGTCTATCGACCTTCCAGTGTATGCAGAGTTATGTCAGGAGATTAACATGGGACCATAGAATACTTCATTCTTGGAGAATTGTATTACTCAATTCGTTGTTTAGATCTTCCATAAAGGTAGATAAGATATGCATTTTAAGATGGATTTTTCAAAAATGATTTATATTAATGCGCTTTGTATAGTTTCAATTGATTATTCTAACATTATTTTTTATCTCTGCAGGTATCTTTATTTTCAGGATGAGTCGAGGGATGAGCGATGAGGAGTTTCAGGAGATGATGGCACGTATGTCTCCAGATCAGCTCGCGAGATTCAGAGAGATAGCAGATCAGGAGCTGTCTCGTTCTTCGTCAGGGCGCTCTGCTAGATCAGCTTCAGTGCGATCAGATGCTTCAGCTTCGAGCAGACGATCTCGACGCTCGCGACTTGGGCCAGAGGGAGGGACTGCGACTGCAGGAGGATCAGGGGGGTGCTGCTGTGGAGACACGGACGCGGTGTCTCCGTCTCGTCGTTCAGCTAGAGCTCGGTCACCTCCAGGATTTGTCACACCTGTGGGGACGTCCACTCCAGTTACTCCGGCTTTTGCGCAGCCGTCGGCAGATGTCACGCCTTTTGGTGGCACTCCTTTTGGGGGCACCCCCTCTGGTGGCACTCCTTTTGGTGGCACCCCCTCTGGTGGCACCCCTTTCAGTGGCACTCCGGGAGAGGGTACCCCCGTCGGTACACCGGATGTTCAGGGGTCTCCTGGATATGCCCAGGAGCGTGGACGGAGATGGGAGAGGGCCCATACGAGGCACACTCCTAGGGATTATGGATACCTAGTGGATGGCAGGTCAGGAGCTATCATCATGAATGATGAGGGGAGGAGGGTGATAGCTCGCATGAGGGAGTTGTGCCAACAAGTTTTTCGGCACAACGTCCTGGATCATTGGAGGAACATACCGGAGGGGAGCAAGGAGTACATAGTAGCATCCTTGCATGAGGAGTTCCCGGTGCCAGCCGCAGTGGATAGATTCTCTACGGGCTGGATGATGGATTGCATGCGTGCATACATGTCACATAGACGATCCGACGCACGCAAGGCAATCAAGAGTGGGGCTCCAAAGCCCGAGTGGTTAGATGCAGAGGACTGGCGCCGACTGAGGGAGGAGGCTACAAATTCGCCAGGACGTTGGAGTCAGCAGCGGGAGGCGGCGAGGGCACGAATCGAGGCCGGATCGGTACATCATCTTGGGAGTGGCGGCCACAGGACATATTTGGAGGACTTTGTAAGTTTCTCTTTTGTTTTGCTTATTTGTTTTTTTGAGATATTATTTGTACTGACAATCATATTTCTAACAGTTAGCATTTTGTTTTCTTTGCAGCACTCCATTACAAATCGTGATCCGCAAGGCCTTGAGACTCAATATGCAGAGAGGCACGGTCTCAGATCATTGATCGACCGATTGTACAGACGCGGCGGCCCAGTAAGTCTCTCATCTTTCATGTCCGTAGTTACCATGAGATATTTGAATGCATTATTGTATGGTGGATTGATATGTTGTTTCTTTTTCTGCAGAATCCGTTTGATGCTCCTTTGCAGAGGGACGAGCTTTCGGGGGACGACGATTTGTAGCTCGCCCTCGGATCCTTAGCGCTCACATACCTTTAGTTTTTAGTCGCCCGATCTATGTAGACATTTTCTATGTATTAGTGATATTGTTTTATGATTGTACCAATCGCATTTTATGCGATATCATGTATTTATTTCATCTATCAGTTTTATGATTTCAGTATAGATTCTTTTTGTTTGCAAACGCTTTGTATGCAGCAGTGCAGAAACTATTTTGTATGGCTCTCATACAGCACACAGTGCTATATGTGGCAGGGCAGCTTGCTGCCCTGCCACAAAATTTTTTTTTCCTCTGTTACCGTCGCTATTTGCGTCGCAAATTTACTGCAGGCGTCGCTATTGTCGTCGCTATCAGCGTCGCAATTTCTCTGTAACCGTCGCTATATGCGTCGCTATTTGCGTCGCAAATACGACGCATATAGCGACGCATATAGCGACGCAAATTTGCGACGCATATAGAGACGCAAATAGCGACGCATATAGCGACGCAAATAGCGACGATACCATGGCGTCGTCAATAACGACGCTTTTTCCGACGACGGGGGCAAATTTTGTTGTTTGTATTTTCGTCGCTTTAAACGTCGCTATAAGGTCTATATCTTGTAGTGATGTTTTAACAAATCAAAAGACTTTTGTTGATTGTCAGACCAATGATACACAACACCTTTCTTTAACAATATTGTCAAAGGCAGTGCAAGCAATGAAAAATTTCTCACAAATTTTCTATAAAAGCTAGCAAGGCATAAGAAAGAACATAACTCATGCACATTTTTAGGGATTGGCCAATTTAAAATTTCCTCTATCTTTGTAGGATCAACACTAATACCATAAAAAGAAACAATGTGATATAAGTATTCATTTTAGATTTGGAAAATTTCATCCTTGTCAGGGTTAGCATACAATTGATTCTCTTTCAACAATTTGAAAACCAAAGATAGATGTTCACAATACTCGTTCTCATTCTTACTGAAAACCAATATATCATTTTTTTTAAAAAGCACACAATTCTGATACTTCAAAAATATACAATTCATCATACAACTGAATACGGTTAGTGAGGTGGTCAAACAGAAAGGCATAAGAAGAAATTGATAACAACCAAACTGAGTTCTAAATGCAGTCTTGAAAATGTCAGGTGTATCCAATTGTACTTGATGATATCCAGATTTTGAGATCGATCCTACTAAAAATAGTTACCCTTTGTAGTTTATACAACTAAATATGGTTAGTGAGGTGGTCAAACAGAAAGGCATAACAAGAAATTGATAACAACCAAAATGAGTTCTAAATGCAGTCTTGAAAATGTCAGGTATATCCAATTGTACTTGATGATATCTAGATTTTGAGATCTATCGTGCTAAAAGTAGTTGCTCCTTGTAGTTTATCCATGAGGTCTTCTATCCTAGGGATTGGATATGCATTCTTAATAGCGATTTTGTTTAGGACGTGATAGTCAATGCACATCCTATATGTATTATTTTTCTTCTTAAGTAACATGACATGTGCACCAAAAGGAGAAAACTACTGGGCCTAATAAGTCCTCGGTTCAACAGTTCTTCAACTTGTGCTTGCATTTCTTTTTGTTCAATCTTATTGTTTCTATAAGGTGCTTTACATGGTGGTTGAGAAATTAGAATAAAATCTATTTTATGGTCTTTAGGACGTGTAGATGGTAAACCAGGTGGTAAATTTGTAGCAAAACAATCTTTAAATTGTGAAAGAAATTGTGCATGCCTAGGATGCATCTGATTTTTCTTAGCTTCAATTTCATTCACCCATACTAAATATGATTTCCTTTTCTCAATGCATGTTTAGCCTATGTGTGACTAAGCAGTGGAAAATTATCAAAGGTGTGCAATCCATGTAATGTGATTTGGTTCCCTTTAAAATGAATTTTCATGAAATGTGTGGAATAATCTATGTCAGGGTTATATTTGTGACGCCAAGGCATTCCTAAAATAATATCACTAGCTTGCAAAGGTAAAACCAAAAAATTTTTGCACCCAACATATTCACCAATTTTAATCTCTAAATCATGAACTTATTGTGTACCATTGCATCTAGTGCCTAAGAATGCAACCTTTATGCGATAACGAGTTGGAATAGTAGGTAAATTCAATTCTTTTACCAACTTTGTAGAAATAAAATCATGCGTGCTTCCATCATCATGCAAAACAATATTTTCTTGACCATGCACAAAACATTTCATTGTTTAACAATGAATGAGGATTTGGCATACCTGGTAAAATATCTGAAGTATCACTGATATCATCATCATCTTTGGTGAAGTCTCACATATCTTCATGGTCTTCATCTTCAATTTCTCCCAAGTGATTGATTTGAATAGCTTGCTTCTTCGATTGACAATTCACTACTAAGGGTCCAGGTTGATGACACTTATAGCAAACTAAAGGCTTTGCTAAGGAGACATTATTGGTAAGGGCTAGAAGTTTGGGTATATTGGGATTTGGCTAGAGAGAAGGCTTAGGGTTTGAATTAGCAATTGATGGTAATGCAAGAGGTCGAGTTCAAGGTTTACGGAAAGAAAAAGGAACAAAGTGATTTTGATTGAATCTTTGGGAGTTAGAATTGAATTGCTTTGAACCAAAGTTACCATTAATAAAAAAAATATTGAGGTTGCTTTTCTCGTCCACAAAATTTATCCTTAGCATCATGCAATAAAGAAAATGCATTCTCCAAAGTCTCTGGCTTGAACATATTCACTTTCGCATAGTAGTGACCAAGCAAAATGAACATATACTTGTGCTGGTGGATCGCCTCAGGAACATCTTCAAGCATTCAAAGTTGAAGTAAGGCACTCCAGAATCACTTAGTGTATTGCGGGATGGATTTACAATCTCTTTATTGTTGCAGGAGATCCCACGGTTTGATAGTTTTTTATGGAATTGAGATGGAAGGAAATTCTGCAAAAAATACTTTTGAAAGGCTTTCCAAGTAGATGGACAATCAACACTCTTGCGGAAAATAGTCCACCAAAATGATGCTCTGTCTTCTAGATGATTAGTGATACATTTAAGTTTTATCTTTTTTAACATATTGCTCTTTATGAAAATAGTCGTCAAACTGACTGATGAAAGCAAGAACAATTTTACCATCATGTTTCCCATTAAGAGTACAGAATTTGAAATTTCTTTTACTTATCTTGGCTTCTTTCTTGAGAGACTGTGCATCGAGTGTCGCATCAATCGTAAGTCGAATAACATCTTCAGGTTGCGCTCCGTCTTGATCAATAGTGGATTGAAGTGCAGCAAGTTGTGCTTGCAAATTTTGGCATGCTCTTCACTATTCTTGAAGCTGCATCATGATTAGGTTCAATTTTGTCTCCATAGTCAGCTTTGGAAAATCACCTTCACCTATTAAATCATCCATGTGATGAGTGGACATCCTACAAAAATGTCAAACAATCTCACATACTTAGAATCTTGTTAGAAGGATGAGCATAGCTCAAATTTGGGTTTACAAGGCTTATTTTTTTTTTTAAAATGGCATTTTTCTTTAATGATCTTCTTCCAAGTGAAATTGTCTTCCGCATAGACTATGTGTGACAGCCTGCTTACTGTGAATCAGCTCTGCCAAGTTGTAGGTGGGAATACAGGCTTGTTGAAACTAAAAAACTAACTCGAGAGTTGCCACAATGCGAACACGTACTATAGAGGAGATTGAAGATTTAATTTTTAGGCTTTCGTAAAGCTTAGGAACTTTAAGCTTTTTCAAATCTTAAGAAATTTGTGGAATTTGATGGGGACGACTACATGTTCTGGCCGAAATCGATGCCGTTGAGTATGCTGTTGAGTACATACTCCCACCGCCAATAGTGGAATTTTGAAGGCTTAAGCCTTTCTTAAGCTTCTTAACTTATAAACTCCAAACTTTATAAACTTCTTATCTGCTCTCTCTGTCATGAAAATTAACTTACAAAGGATCTTTAGAAGTGGTCCTCTGCCTCCTAGAAAAGATCCTTCACGATCTAAGGGTATAGCAGGGGGGTTCTTCACTACCAAGAGCACACTTTTATTGATGGTTAAGCCTGCAAGGCCAGTTCCTTCCAAGAGCTTCGCGTTCATGTGAGATAGTAAGTGTTTGGAAGCACTTGATCTTAGCTTCACTCTGATACGACTGATGCGTAGATCGGGTGATGTATGTACGCATAGTGAATGTCGAAAGGCCCTCAAGAACAAAGAACTTTGCAAAACCTTCATAAAAGCAAAAAGAGAGTTTGCACAACATGAGACAAAAAGACAAATTGCGTGCAATATTTTCCCATGCCTTGTGTGAGCACTTCACAAGGCATGTATTTATAGATTTATTAATCTCCAAGCTAAAAAATAACCCACTTTACAATTATCATAATTTTTGTTTGCTTTTTCCCGAACATAAAGTAAGGTGTTTGGGCGTCAAAAAGTCGGGTTGTGCCCAAAAACAAATACCAAATAATTGAATATTTAATCGAGCACCTATGGGCATACAAAATAATGAATATTTGTCAAGCACTTTAATAAATAAGCATGCCTGAATAAATATTGACGCCAAGCCTTTAGTGATAAGGTGCATGCCCATCAAAAATAATAATTCTCCTAGGCATTTTGAATTCATGCCATCGCCTGGTGCTACACAATGCCTCCACTGCTTGCTCCAGACATCAACTGAAGCATTCACAATTGTTAGAAAATAATAAGATAAAACTCAACAAAAGTGAATAGCTAGCAGTCCTCAACTATAAAATAATTAAATAGGTTGGAACTTTGTCTTAACCCTAATTTAATTCAAGTGCGCACTCTAAACTCATAAACATCCATTAATTTGATATGTATTTTGCGAAATCACCCGCTGTGGAACCACCCACATGCACATTAAAATAATCTGACACTTGAAAAGGACAGGTGTCCCCATCAACTTCTCGCATAAGGAATCCACGTTGTGTACAAGCCCTGGTAAATAAATATAATTTTAATGAATCCATCGAAAAACCTCACGCAATCCACCGTGGAATATGCCTCCTAGCATCAAATCTGAACTTGGCAACATAGAAAGGGTTGAAACCTTGTTTCAAAACCTTAAGAGTTGTCATGTTTTCCCTTAAGGTAGATGGGAGCGATATTTGGATTGATGTAGATGATGAGTTTACCATTGATAGTGTGGGTTGTTTTGAAGGTTTTGGATTTGAAAACTTTGTTGATTTTGAGAATTTTGTGGATGATTTTTGTATGTTTACTAAGGAGTTGTTTGAGATAGGTGTGACATTGAAATTTTTAGATTTTGAGTTTGTTAAGGAGCTTGGGAATAGATTATTGAGTTTTTGTAAAAACTAGAAACCCCTAGAAAAACATTAAATGGATAGGATTTTTGTAGCTTAGCTAGTTGTATGACTGTTTGTTTTGTGTTTTTATATTTAGAATTTTTTTGTTTGTCTAGCTCACGAATTGTTTTTATAATTTCATTTGGATTTTTTAGTGTGGAAACTCGATAGTCTTGGTCGAGATTGGTGTTTTCTTAGAGAGGTTGGAGCTACAATTTGTTGAAAGCTATTGGACATATTTAAACAAGTATAGTTTATCACTGATACTCTTGTACATCACAAGGAATATGGATTCACGAGCACTTCACATTTTACTTGTTCTATGCATTGCACTAGGGGATCATTTCTTGATTTCAACAATTATTTTCATGCCAATGGGTTGGATTGATGCATGATTTGCACCTTTGTTGAGCACTAGCACAGCATGATGCATGCTATAGCTATAAGCAATAAATCTTAGATTCACACACACTTGAGAGAGCACTTTCATTGAGCATGCAATATTTATTGCATGCACGAGAGATGAGATTTTCATCACCAAGCTAGAAACTCATGGGTGAGTAGGAAAGGTGGTTGGGTGAGATTTGAGGGTCCTGAAGCATGCTATCAATTGTGAGATGGGTTGTTTTCATGGTCAACATCTTGAGGGACCATTATTTTGAGAGACTATTAGGTTTTGGGAGGTGGAGCGGTGTCGCAGTGCCACGTAGGGTTGAAGGTCACCATAGGGGTTTGGCAAGAGAAGAATGTATGGAGGTTCAAGAGCTTAGACTCCGGAGATGGTAGAGATAAGGGAAGGGTTGAAGGTTTCAAGCCAAGTTCTTGAAGACAAAAGACAATAGGGTAAATGTAAATTTAGGGAGAGGAGTAGACGGAAGAGAAGGGGTTTGAAGAAATTGAAGACGTAGGAGAATACTCAAAAAAAGAATTAGAAAATATAGAAGAATACTAATAGAGATGAATCCTGTCAGTTTCTTTCAGCATTATGAAAAGATATAACTCTAATTTAAAAAAACCTATATAAAATAATACCTTTCTCTCTGCTGCTCAAATTGCCAATCTGATGCTTCCATTGGCTGCTTTGAAAGGGGGGTAAAACACTAGCACAGTTGGCCAGAATTCTGCCAGATCACTCCTTCTTCATCTCCCACTTCGGAATGTTGTTCACTGCTTGAAAACAGTAATCACATGTTGCGTGATTTCGTCAATCTCTCTTTTTACATAAAATCCTCTCAAATTGACTGAAAACTACATGCTTTCTTTTACATGTCATCCTAATCTATAAGTTGTCTATAGTTTTATGGATTTTTACAAGAGATAATATCTAGAATATAAAAAATTGGGTAAAAACTTATCCAAAAAAATCTAATATTTTGAACCATGGACAGTAATACTAATGCCTAAAGTGGCATTGGCTTTCTAAATCTAAAAGGAAGCCACATTCTAGATTTTTTTACATGGTGTGCGCATAGCGGCACAACATCCACCCCCTCCTAATGTGCACATCCCTTAGCATGTGCCAATGTCTTACCGATTTGCAGTGTTAGAAGAAGTATCTTCTGCCATGTCAATGTCGTCATCTTCTGCCTCTTCTTCTTCCGCTAAGTCTTCATGCTTTGGAATTATATTCAAGTCTTCTAACTCATTTGTTTTTGAACTTTCTCTTCGTTTGAAGAGCTTGATTCTTTTTCCAACTACATGTATCTTTATGCCAGTCCCATCCAATTCAGCCAATGAATATGTGGCATTGTCATGTATAACCTTTACCACATATGGGCCAAACCAACGCTTTACCATCTTGCTAGAAGCACTCTATTGATTGTCTAGGCTGTTGTCATAGACAAGCACCCAGTCATTTTCTTGAATTGCTCTTGGTTGAAGTTGATATCGCTTATTTATCAAATCTTCTTGTGTTCTTTAGTCTTGCTGTCTTTAGCTTCTAAATAGCTGCTTGAACATCTTCATGTCTTCTTTCTAGCTGCAATATGTGCAAAGTCAGCAACTCTTCTCTACTGATTCCTTCCTCCCAAGGTAGAAGACTCCATGTGAGAATAGATTTTTCAATTTGCATAATTGGTTTTTGTCCATGCATAAGTTTAGCTGGCATATAGCTAGTCATTGAATTGTGAGTAGTCCGGTCAGTCCATAATGCAAAAGGTAGCATTTTAGGCCATTCTTTGATCTTTCCTCTACAAGACTTTGCTAGAGCTTTGAGAATAGGTTGATGATCTCTGTCACTCTTTTCATTGCCTTCAGGATTGTAGGCTGATGTCAAACCCAATTTGATAAAACTGATTGAGCAAAGAAGTTGCATGCCTCCTGAGCATCCGATTCTTCTCTATCTGCAGTTACTTTACCTACACAACCATATCTACAAAACACATCTTCAAGCAAAAAATGACAAATAGCTTTAGTGGTCTTGGTTGTTAAGGCTTTGCCTTCAACTTGATTGGTTAGATCTTGTCTTGCAAGTACTAAATACTGCATATTCCATATTTCAGTAGGCATGGTTACAAGATCAATAACCCATCTATAATGTATAGACAAGGGATAAGTCGGTTGTAACCCATCTCGATGCTTGACCATAGAATAAATCTGACACACATAAATGTTTCAATAAAATGTGTTATGCCCATGTTTTGCCACCAATATTTTTCTTTGACTTTACTAAAGGTTCCCCATATGCCTTTATGGCCAGCAGACAAGTTTTCATGAAATTCCTTCATTATCTGTTGTTGCAATCTTTTGTTACCTAAAACTCAGATAGGCGTTCCTTTCTTCTTCTTTGCGTGCTTCCATAGATGTTCTTCTTTAAGAAAAAAGCCATAAGATTTCCTCTTGATATGCTTCAACTCCTCATCAGTCCAAGTCTCCTTCTTCTTCATTGTGCTCAAATATTGGCTGATCTTTAACCAATCTTCTTCAAGGAAATGAACTAGAACTTGAGCAATGCAATGAGCATGCTAGCTTCTAGTTGACCACCCTATTGTTTTTAACTTTGGACCAGTATATGTAATAACTGAAAGTGTATTTTCAGCAGCCATGGAATGAAATTCAACAAGTATAGATTCTTCAGCTCCATCTTCTTCCATCAGCTCTTCTTCATTGTCATATCTTGCACATGATAGCATGTCACCAACTAGATTTGCCTTTCCTGCAATATGCTTTAATTCAGGGTTGAGAGAATTAATATATGCAATCCATCTTAGCATAGCAATGTTGGGTATAGAGCAGTTGGCAATCATGCCCAAGAGTGGAAGACAATCGGTTTCTACCACTAGGGAAGCACCTATAAAGTTTTTCATGGTCCCACTTTAATGCTATTACAACTTCCCACAATTCCATTTTTGCTTGTGCATACCTTCTTTGACGTTCATTGATAACTTTTGCTTCAAAACGAATTGCATACATGTTACCTTCAAGATCCTCTTGGCCAACAGCCCATCCTATCCCAATGGGACTTGTATCCATAGTAAGGATGATGGGTTGACCATTTGAATAATTAGCCCTTTTGACAGTGGGGACTGAAATTAACAGCTTCTTTAATTTATGCATAGTGAGAGTATGCTCATTACCCCAAGAAAATCTTTGGCCTTTTCTTAATAATTGATAAACATTTTCGGGTTCATGAGAAAAATGTGGTATCCATATGAGATAGAATACGCATGCGCCAAGAAATCTTCTTACTTTTGAAACATTTATGCATTTTTCATTCATTCTATTGATGGTATCTATCTTTATTGGCGAATAGGGGCCACATAGATGACCAACCACTAGGACTTCTTCTACTCCAAAAAACGACTTAGCTTCAAAAAGGGTAAGATGTACTTGTTCTAGCCTTGTTAAAATCCCATCACAATCATGAATATGGTTAACTACAAATGTTTTGCAACCATCTTCGTCAAGCTCCTCATTCTTTTCATTGACTTCACATCCCTTGATAGGTACATCATCAAGAAATGGAAGAGTAAGTTATGGAATAAAGTCCCTTAAGACTTTGTGGATGGAATTCATCACATGGGCTACGGAGTTTGTTGCACCTTGTGGTAGAGTACACATGTCGACCAATCCAAGAGGTGTCTTCATTGTGCTAATGTCTCGAATTTCTAATGAAAGCTGAAAGTAGTCATATCCTGAATATAGGTCACCCATAGAATAAATTTCTCTACCTGCAAAAGCTTCAGCAAATTCGTCAACAATTGGACCCGACCAACATTTCGGATTGTGACACGATTAATAGGCTGTAGATCTTGAATGAATCGTAAAGATCCATTTTTCTTGGGCACGGTAAACCATCACTTTGAGTAAGGTACTCAAGAAGGTTCTAAAATCTTCATTTTGATCTTCTCATTTAGAAGTTCCAATAATTTGGGCAAATGCACCCTTGGAACAAGAATAGGCTTGAGGTTCCAAGGCACATGTGGGACCGTAAAAGTTACCATAGGAGCCACAATATTTGGATCCACACAACCTATTTCACTTGGCTGAAATGCAAAATCTTTTTCATGTTTCATTAGCATTTGCATAAAAGAGTGTTTTTTAGTCGGTGAAAGGAAAGAATTTTCACATATTTTGAGCTCTTTTATACTTTCAAATGTGAACTTGTGACAAATGTTGGAAGGATCACAAAGATTTGGTTGATTTGCTGCCCTATTAGCTAGCCCTTTACTTTTAGGAGAGGCAGTGGGACTGCCACAAGCTTGATTTTCTTATCCACCATCTTTTATTTTGTCTCCACTTGCCCTTCAACCTCATTGAATAAACCAATCTCTTCTTGCTCAAAAAATTCTTGAATTGTTTGATAAAATCCCAATGTACATACTTCTATTGATTGATTTTCAGCCTGATTTTCTGTATGAGTAGCTGCATATATTTCAGCCAATGTGTCAGTAGTAATCAATGCAAAAAAAAAATCCAAAATATCTTCATTTTCAGCCATCATGCCATAAGTTTACAGCTCCCTTTTTACATGACATAAGTATTTCCTTTCAGCTTTAGTCATGGCTGGAAGAGACTTATAACAACCCATACTATTGGTTGTACATACATACAAATTTGCTAGAGACACAATTTTTGTAGCATAAGGAGGTTTAATCTTTTTACATGACATACTACCATAGCCTCCTTTTATAGCAGTGCAGCCCGAAAATCCTTGAATTCTCGGGCATTAGGAGGCACAGGATAATCACACAGTCGATCTTTGTTTCAATGATGGTTAACACACACAGTAGGAAATTGGATAGCTTATTCATTATCCTTGCTTCGGATTCGAGCATAGGAAAAACCATCATTAGGAGCTTTTGTTTCCAAGTGGGCTTCAGAAATGTACGGTTGTCCAAGAATGATAGGGTAACTACAAGAGTCTTGAACAAAAAAGTAAAAATTGTCTTTTATGTCTCCAATAGTTACCTGCACATTAGGACATGTAGCATATAACTCTCCAGAAGAGTTGTTTGCAGCTCGCATTCGCCCGCCTAGATCAACATCTATGGGCCATCCACCACTTTCATAGAGACTCCTTGCCATGATGTTTATCTCCGAGCCATGGTCTAAGAGTGTAATACATGGTGTTTCTTTTTCTCCAATTTTGACGATTGTCTCTGTTGTTGCTCTTACCTGATGCATACGGGAGTACTGACTGTTTGGAATGAACCAAGCCTCTTCCTCCTCATGCATGTGCTGTAGACATCCTTCTTTTTGAGAGGTGGACTATCCACTTGGTTTGGACCAGTCGACTATTAAATTTTCACCTTTCACTTCTTTAATTTTTGCATTCATGCTTTCTTTATCCTCAGCTTCAATTGCTACAATTAGTTCTTTAACTTCTTCAAGATGAATTGCTTGTGAAGTCAGCTTCTCTTCATCCTGCACAAAAACTTGAAGAACTTGCAAAAAAGCATGCACTGTTTCTTCAGCTTCATCACCAACATATTGTCTTTTTCTTTTGATTACATTAATAATTACATCATGGAATTCACGTTTGGAAATTCCAAGAATTTTTCCTAAGGTGAATTCCATTTTGCTTCCCAAAATTCATTCTTCTAGGACTCGTTTGAGATTGGTTGCATATTCTATGTCAAATTGCAATTTGCAGCGTGGCTACTTGCCTTTTTTCTTTCCTTCAGTCTTGATCTCGGGTTATATTTTTAGCAAGCTTTGGTTGTTCAGGCATTCCTCTAGTTACCCATTTTGGAGGGCTAGAAGAGGAAGAGGCGGGTGTGGACGAGGGATAGGGAGGAGACAAAAGTTTGAGTGGAGGGAAGATAGGGGAAAAGAGACGGAGGACAAGGAGGGATTGAGGGATGGATAACTTGCACTCGGGGGAGTAGGATCGGGTGGAAGGCCGAGAAGGAGTGAAACTGCCAGGATGGGATTGATGGGGATGATGGTGCAACCATGTAGGGAGAAATCAGAGGGGATAGGTGTGGGTGTGCTGGAACAGGGGGAAAGAACAGTCGAGGCCAGTAGCACACAGAAAAGCAACATGAAGATCGTTGAGTAGCCTCATTGATACTCTCTTTCATTCTCTTCTAGCATCTTAGCAAGACTGTCTTCATCCCTTGCTCTTTCCTCGAAATGCAGCAAAGAAAAATCATATTCCATGGCAAAAAATGCACCTGGAAATCCTTTCTTCTTGCAAGTTCCATGACCACCTCTTTCCTGGCCAGTGCACCGAATGAAGAGCACCCTGCCACGGCACAAAATGAACCACAAACCGGCCAAGAGAGACTGCAAGCACACTTGCTGGCCATGAAAACCAGCATGAGGAGTGAGGATTTAGTAAGGACAGCAAGCTCCTTGTTGGAGCTTGCGTATCCGCAGTGTCCATGCAAGGCGATACGAGGGGAGGGAGGAATTCCTTCCCTCCCCCTATAAAACCCTTCGCCATGAGAGCTAGGGGAGGAGGGAAATGAGCCATGACGCCGCCAGGACAAATGTGCAAAGGCAGAAAAAGAATCTACCGGTTCTTTCCAACCAGTTATTCCTCAAATACACTGACTACCATTAGCCAAATCTTCTTTGGCTACTTTACTACGTTCCATTTGATCTAGTGCTTGCATCCATACTTTAGATTGCACATTAGCTTTACATGCTTTCAAACTTGATTTAGTTGACTCAATTTGCAACCCATAGTTAGTTGCATCAATTGTTGCATAGGCATTCCTTATAGCTAAATCTTCTAATCTTTTCTTCATTCCACCATTGCCAAAATTTGGCTCTAGTGGAAGACTAGTTTCATCTGCATGATTTTTTTCGTCTTTCCAAAAGACGAGCTTTTGTGCTTCAGCCTCACGGAAGGCACAACACTTCCTCTTGTCATGTTGTTGGCTGTCACACCAAATACAACGCCTCTTAAAGCCTTCTCTCATGGGTCTTTGAGTTGATAAACATCCTCATTCTTCAAATTCTCCACCTTGGAACTAATTTCTATAAGATTTAGATGAAGGTCACGCATGATTTTAATGAGTTCATCCATGATATCATTTTTAGAAGGAACAAAAGAAGAAAGAGTTGGTTGATTAGTCAAAGGAATAGAGGATTTTGATTGTGGAGCAGTTGTAGAGGAGGCAGATGGCAGTTTGCCTGTGTGCCAAAAACAACAATTCGGACTAATGTGTGTTAAGCAGACAGATGGTCATTTTTGGCCCTTCAAAAAGGGGGGGTGTTAGCAGAATAGTCAGCTCATGGTTGAGTCTGGACTTGTGGTTCAGTAGTCTCGCATCAGCGATTATTTAGGCATTTTATTTGCCATTGTTTATTGTGGATTGGCATTATTTGCAGCCAGTTGGCTAGCATTTAATGTTGGCCGACCTATCATATTTTAGGCATTTATTTTGGCCTATTTATTGTCAACCTCCCTCCTCCACATTCATTCATCACTTGACAATTTCTCGAGAGAGGGAGCAAGTACCAGTGCCTCCACAATCGATGACTCACATTGTATATGTACTGTCTCATATCTTGGTATATGGATTCCATTTCCGGAGCATACATCTGAGTTCTCATTTGTATTGTGTTATCTCTTTCTTTTCTTTTGTCTTGTGTTCAACAGTTTATTTCAGCACATGTTTATGCTTCCATTGTTGCACAACTTCTAGCAGGTGGAATGTTATTATTTTTTCTTTTCAATAAGAATTGGGCATGTATTTATTTCACTACCCCATTAAGCGATCAAAGCTACCCCCTACCTGCTCCCTTTTTCTTTCACATTCGAGCAATCATGTTAAGTGCATCAGTAACATCTGTCCATACAGTCTTGACTCTTGATTTGGAGGTAGCATCTTCTAGGCGATCAGCAAGCTTCTCTTGCAAAATGGGATCTGCAGCACTAAGAAATAATTCAATCTTCTGACCTTCCATACTTTGTTGGTCTTTAGTATCAAGTTGTCCAAATTTACTTCCAAATTCATGGTATAAAGCTATTGCAACTAAACCTTTGTTGGGTTTCTCAACCCAATCAGTGAAACTTTTCTTTGCCATTAGGCCAGAGTCTTCAAAGAAGAATTCTTCGCGTAGGGCTTTTTTTCAATGCAGCCCAATCCACATCTTGCCAAAAAATACTATGGATTCTCTCTTGAAGACCATGCTTGGCTAGTCTGGAAAAATAGTGACTCCATGCATGTCGTGGTACACCAAAGAAGAGCATTTTTTCAACATAGAAGTGAATAAAAACAAAGACATTTTGACCATTAAATTGTTTTAATTTGCGTCCAGCTTCCTCTAGGGCCTTGATAGCTGTAGAATCAATCTTCTCTTCGTCTTGCCTTTGTTGTTGTTGTTGTTGTTGTTGAGTCCGCTGCAGCATGCACACCAATTGTTCTAAATAATCCCCCATCTTGGGGTTCCCTTAGACCCACCTTCACGTCAGGTTCACTAATGTCACAGCAGGTAGTGTTGAAGGTCACCATAGGGGTTTGGCAAGAGAAGAATGTATGGGGGTTCAAGAGCTTAGACTCCGGAGACGGTAGAGATAAGAGAAGGGTTGAAGGTTTCAACAAAAGTTCTTGAAGATAAGAGATAGCAGGGTGAAGGCAGATTTAGGGAGAGGAGTAGACGAAAGAGAAGAAGTTTGAAGAAATTGAAGACGTAGAAAAATACTCAAAAAAAGAACTAGAAAATGTAGAATAATACTAATAGAGATGAAGCTTGTGAGTTTCTTTCAGCATTATGAGAAGATATAACTTTAATTTTAAAAACCCTATATAAAATAATACCTTCCTCTATGCTACTCAGATATTTCATGCTTCCATTGGCTCCAAAAGGGGGGTAAATTATCAGCACACCTGGCCAAAATTTTGCCAAATCATTTCTTCTTCATCTCCCCCTTCGGAGTTTTGTTCATTGCCTGAAAACATCGATTTCACGTCGTGCGATTTTTTCAATCTCTCTTTTTACATAAAATCCTCACAAATTGGCTAAAAGCTACATGCTTTCTTTTACATGTCATCCTGATCTAGAATTTATCTATAGTTTTATGGATTTTTACAAGAGATAATATCTAGAATATAAAAAATTGGCTAAAAAATTGTCCAAAAAAATCTAATATTTTGAACCATGGACACTAACACTAATGCCTAAAGTGGCATTGGCTCTCTAAATCTAAAAGGAAGCCACACTCTAGCTTTTTTTACACGGTGTGTGCGCATAGCGGCATGATAATGGAGTACAACATTTCCTTGCTAAGCAATGAGAGATGAGGATAAGGATCTAAAGTAATCAAAGAACTGTGTTTGCATCCTGCATGACACACTTGCACATGTGGATAGGTTAGGCACTATATTTTCTAGCACATCCATTTTCTTGCGTGGAGAGAATTGCTTGTTTGATTGCATAGCATTGATCCAATTTTGCATTTTTTCTCAAAGACATGTATGATTGAGGATGGAGTTTATATTCAATAGTATATTTCTACTAAGACACATTGCATTGCAAAAAAGTAAGTATATTTGAAGAAAACAATAGAAGACTGAAGAGGGATCGATGGAATAATGTTTTTCTTGGAGAATTATGAAGGAGACTTCTACTAGCTAAAGACATTGGAGGGTGTCATTAGCAGATGCTCTAAATTTGGAAAACGTTTTAAGGTTAAGCATAGGTTAAGTTATAGCCTAATTTCAATTGATCATCCTATAACCTGCAAACAAGATTCATGCTAAAACATGCATCCTTTTTCTACTTTCATTTCCGAATGAATTTGTTATATGCAGAACTTACACCACCTTTCATTGATTTTGAGTTTTAGGCCACTTGCCTAGAGTTAAATCTTCTTCATGCAGTCCTAGCAATTTGCTACGGTTGCTAATAACTTTCTTTAAGAATCCTTTCGAAAAAGATGTTCAATAATGCAATATGCGGTTTATTCCTTCCATGCTGAAGTGTACTATCATAATTTCGTTTTGTAAAGATGGGCATTAATTAATCTAATTAACGCATAAAACCCACTTGCTAGACATGCATAGAAATCTTATGCTTGCTTTATTTTGTTCATTTTATTGAAAAAATATACTAATGACCGAATTCTTCCATCGTGAGCTATTTCTTTTAAATTAACCAAAGTATTTAAATCGAAAAAAATGCATCCTATCTCATAAAACAATCCATGCATAATTGAAATATTATGACGTTAATCAAATTTAGGAAGAAGAACCTGGACTTGTGGTGAAATTTCCACATGGATGTTAGGAGACGATCCTCTTGCGGTTGCGCCTTGTGCTTTCTTAGAAGCCATTGCGAATGCGGCCTTTCTGTCTTGGATGCAGATTTATGATGTTAGCCATCTCCTTTGCACGCAAAACTCCCTTTGTAATTCCACCGTCCTTTATGAATTTTTTTCCTTCCTTTCGTAGAAGCTCCGGTGCAAATTATACACACGGAAAGGGGTTTAGCACTTAGGCTATTTGGGAGATTGTAGGAAATCCAAGAGGGAAAAGGGCTTGACGAGGCTTTTTAAGGCCTCGGATGGGACTCCACGGGAAAGGCTTTGAAGAAGGCCCACAAGAAAGGATTAAGGGGGACTTGCAATATGAAAGGGCTTATAGGACCCTAAGCAATAAGTTTGGGGGGAAAAACCCACGGTGTCGTAGAGTTCACGCAAGGGCTGCAGAACACGGGGTTCAAGGTACAGCAAAGGAAGAGACTAACAAGAAGAACTCAAAAATTTGATGCCAAAGTTCACTATACCCTTGTCCAGTAAATTACATGAGGTCAGTAAATTACATGAGGTCCATGTTTAGAAAAATCTGTAGTATCTCATTATCTGTGCTGTTTTCACAACTAACTCTACACATCTTCAAATCAAACAGTTTTCTTTCACCATTATAGGCATGTTCAGCATCTCTAAATCCCAAATATGAAGGATGTCTTTGAAGTTTCCAGCGGCAAGTTGTCAGATTGGACAGATTTAGAGACTCCAGGTTGTACAATCAAACACAGCATTGTCAAGTCCTTGAACATCTAGCAAGTCACAACCTTCAGAGAACCAGATCAAGAAGCCATCAGTGCTGGTATCTCTCCAGGAAGTAGTTCTAGTTCATTCACTTTGAATCTCTCTTCATAATAGAAGCTGACTGCTACAACTTTATCTCCAAAAAAAACAATCTCCCATTCAAGTTCATCAATGCCTTAATAGCCTGTTCAGCATGTTCAAACTCCATAAAAATCCTTATAATTTCAGTTGCAGGAAGTTCTGGTTCTGTAATCTCTTTCTGTTGTTCAGAGATACTACCATTGATCCTCACTCATGAAGAGCTGGTTTCCAAGGTTGCATTACAGTCTGAGACGAAGCCCCAAAATCAACATGGAGAGAAATCTGAAGCGTGTTGTCAACCTGAGGGAGGCAGATATTAGGCAGTCGAATAGTCAGCATGAAAGGCTGCTACTCCATCTTCATGAACGATGCCTATAATGTAATGTTCACGCAAAGGTTGAAGTCATCAAACAATTCTTCTTCAAGTCCATCGAACAGAACAGACCATCCACAGCATTATTCCCTGTGGGAATTTATAGAGGACATAACGATGGGCACCTCAGTCGCTACAGGATTGCATCCAGTATTTCCAAGGACGAAGAGAAGCCAGATCATCCTGAATATCGCAGTTCGGTGCTGTCACTTTGCTTACACTCCATTTAAAATGTCGTAAAAGAATGCCAGCTTGTTTTTTCGAAATATCCAACACAGTCACAACACTGGTCACAACATCCTCTTGCCATTGTCGAATATCTTTCTCACTTAAAATAGTGTATGTGGACTGTGAGCGGCGATAGCTGGGTTGGGAATCATCGACGCCGTTGTCATCAAAAGCATAATCTGACTCTTCCCCCTCCTCGACTTCGACATCAGAAGGCATCAAATCACTCTCATACTCTTCATCCTCCATTCAGTCGCCATCAAAGCCAAAGGAGTCAAATTTGTGTCAGAGGCTTAAACCTTTGTCCGGATAGACAAAGAAGAAGAAGGAATCAATCAAGGCATGATGCTCAAAGGTCCCTGCAGACGGACGGGCTTAAGTCCTTAGTAGTCAGGATTTCTCTAAAGCTTCTTCAGTCTGAAGTTTTATGTCTAGTGCGGGAGACAAAACACACGCGCGCAGAGAGAGAGAGCTATGATTCTCCTCTTTCTTTTAATCTTCCTTTCTCCGTTTCACAGCGCATTCGGTCTATGTCGATCCTTTAGTGTGGTGATATCCTCCTTGTTGAAAGGCCCCTCAGTTCCCGTAATAGATTCAGAAGTACGCCTAAAAGAGAGCTTCCCCCCCCCAGTAAAGGCAATGACGTAGTCCATTGATTATGGCGGATTCCCCAAAACAGGGGCAAGACGCTATACCTCCTTTTGTCTTCATATCCCAAAATTTTGAACCAATATTTAATTGGTTTACTTGCAACACGGAAGTGAACTCCTTGAGCTCGCTCTTCTGTTGACTGTGTGTGCCTTGTGGAAAGTTCACATTTAATTTTGTCTTCAACACCATAACTGACTTTAAAAGGTGACCAGATCTTTTTGTTGAGGATTAATTCCTTTCTCAAGCCATGAACCTCATCTGTCAAATCTTTTACCAAGGCATGTGGATATTGTTCTTCTTCAAAAATGCTTTGTCCCGCATATTACGTCGGCCTTGTTCACGTGTATTCTCTATCTTCATAGCTTCAATGTTGAAGCTTCCTTTGATTCCACGGTTTCCTGCACTTTTCTTGGAATTCATCATTAAATTTGACAGCATAATATTACTCTTTGGCATCAGTTTTTCATATTTTTCTGACACACACACAACATGCACACAAACTGAATCACACTCAAACACAAACACATAAGTGGAGTATGTACATTGGATGCGGGTACTGAAAATGACGGAAAGATAATGCAGCAATCACACACATTGAAACACACGCGAAAAGATAACACAGATGCACAACAAAAATGGAGGTGTTTACGGCTCAGATGCGCAGTAGCACGACATCCACCCCCTCTAAACCTACGCATCCTCCGGATGGGCCAACTATCTAGGATCATCCAAGTCCACAAACAGGTCGAGTCCATCTTCTGATTCTAGTAGACCTGTTTCTCCATCAGCTTCATCATCTATGTTTTCTGTCTCTTCTGCTTGTCTTTCTTCTACCTGCTCTTCTTCTGTCAATGCTTCAAGTGCATATTCTTCATCTTCTCTTTTCTTGAAAATCTTGACTCGTTTTCCAGCAATAGGCACCCTCAGTACTGTTCCATCTAATTCAGCCAGCTCATAGGTACCATTGTCAAAAACCTGTCTTACTTCATACGGTCCAAACCATCTTTGAACCATTTTTCTCATGCTACTATGCTGATTTTCTAGACTACTGTCGTAGACTAGAACCCAATCTCCTTCTTTTATGGCTCTAGGTCTCAAGCGATGCCTTAAATCAAACCTGTCCTTGTTTCTGAGACGGGCTACCTTCAAACGATCAACTGCTACCTGCACATCTTCTGTCCTTCTCTCTAGTTGACGAATCCGAAGGGCTAGAAGCTCTTCCCTTGATAAATTCTCATGCCACGGAAGAACACTCCAAGTGAGAGCACAAATTTCAGTAGGCATGACAGGTTTTTGCCCATACATTAACTCCGCAGGCATGTATCCAGTAGTCACACTATGTGTAGAGCGATCAGCCCACAATGCAAAAGGTAGTAATCTCGGCCAATCTCCAATCCGACCTCTACAAGCTTTTGCTAATGCTTTAACTATTGGCGGATGTCCTCTTTCACTTTTGCCATTTCGCTCTGGATTATAGGCAGTAGCAAGAGCCAATTTAATCCCAAGCCGTGAGAAGAATTCTCTAGCTTCATCTGCATCTAGCTCTCCACGATCAGCTGTAATCTTGCCTATACATCCATACCTGCAAAATACTTTTTCCAATAAGAATTTACATACTGTAGTGGTGGTCTTCATCCGCAACGGTCTGCCTTCAACATAGTTTGTAAGATCCTCTCTAGCCAAAACAAGATATTTCATCTGCCAAAGTCCCACTGGCAAAGTAACCAAGTCTACCACCCACTTATAATGCATACATAGTGGATAAGTCGGATGCAACTCATCACGATGTCGCACTAAAGAGTAAAGTTGGCAGTCCTTGCAAGTCTCCACAAAATGAGAAACATCTTTATACATCCCTTTCCACCAGTATCTTTCTTTGATTTTCTCATAAGTAGCCCACACACCTCTATGTCCAGCCCATGAGCTCTCATGAAACTCTCGCATAATCTGTATCTGCATCGCTACATCACAAACTACTCTCAAGGGCAAGCCTCCTCTCTTTCTTGGATGCTTCCAAAGAAAACCATCTTTCAAGAAATACCCATAAGCCTTCCTTCTGATTTTCTTGAATTCATCATCTGTCCAATCAGCTCTTCGAGTCAATGAACTTAGATACTGTCCAATTTACAGCCACTCATCAACATAAAGTTCTTCAATAAAGGCTTCAACAGTAGATACATGACAATCATGAACAAGGACAGAAGCAGCAAACTCTGTCTCATCATCTTCTGCAAGCATTGACTCCTCATCCTCATATCTCGCTCTAGATAGCATGTCAGCAACTGGATTATCTTTCCCTGCTATGTGTCGAAATTCTGGATTCAATGATTTGATATAGGCTATCCACCGAAGCATCGCTATATCTGGAGTCGAGCAACTAGTAATCATGCCAAGCAAAGGCAAACAATCTATTTCCACAACAACTGAAGCTCCAATAAAATACCCTTTGTCACACTTCAGCGCTGTGACTACTCCCCACAACTCTCTTTTGATCTACGGATATCTCCTTTGTCGCTCATTAAGAATTTTAGCTCCAAAGCGGATAGCATACCTATTTCCATTAGCATCATCCTGTCCCACAGCCCAACCTATGCCAATAGGGCTAGTATCAACTGTCAACATGATCGGCCGTCCACACTGATAATCCACCTTGCGTAGGGTAGGAGCTGATTGCAACAGCTTCTTGAGCTTACGCTGTCGAAGGATTTGCCAAAGCAAAGCAAAGTCGTGTCTACAGAAGACCTTGACTAATTTCAGGATAGAAAACCAATCAAGTGAATAAGCAAAAGAATATTTTTAACAATCATGCCCCAGCAACACTTAGTTTTAGTTCGAGGCCTGATATGACTGCAATTCCCTCCTGTGATGTTGATCAGTTGGAAAGATACAACTCTTAGAAATCTCCTGCCCTGTGGCAGTGTGGCACTGAAGAGTGGTATAAGAATTGTGATCCCGATTTCATAGATTGTTTACAATAATATCATTATCTGTAATTGCATCAGCCCCACAAACTCATGTAACTCTCCAGAATTGTCAATACAAGTGGTGCATCCATAACCTATGATGGATGTCATGATTATGATAGAACCTCCAATACCACTCTGTTATCAAAACTATACAGGCTATAAAAGCTGCGGTTCAGAAGCTGTACATGGATGAATGCAGGAACTGGACACATAGCTTAGAAGCTCCTAGTTAACTCAAGAAGCCATGATAATAACATCACAGGAATGCAGCAAGTTCTTTTGAGATGCGATCCTTATGTTCATATGATTATCCAGTCATACTGAATTCCACTGATCCATCACAAAAGAACCATTACTATATGATACCAACTGGAAGCTCATTCGGAATAAGTAGCACAAACATGAATCCTGTAGAGATGGAATGCATAGGATATAGGTCCATGCGTCTGCAACATTTTACTTCCACGCTGGAGCATGCTGATGCAATGTTTGAATTTCATAACATCGATCTCTTTGTTGTTTTAGAAACAGGCTGCTTGGTATAGGGGTGTTTCTTGACATCAATCCCAGTACTGGGTCTGAAATTTTACATCAAGGAGGCCTCTTGAAGGGGAAAGCCAGCAACAAGAAGGGAAATGTTGCTGTAATTGAATAAATGTTTCTCCCTCTATGTACTGATATTTAGTCACATAGACGACATCCTTATACCTTCCATATCCCCTGAAGCAGGAAGTATCTTTGTGCATCAATAAACTTACACGACCTTTCATCAAGACGCCTTGATTCATAGGAAATCTGTTTCTCTCTGTAATCTGCGCATAAAAAAAAAACCAAAGCGGCCACTCCAGAAGTACCCATAATGCCGATGGCGTGCAATCCCCTATTTTCTTTACCTCGAACAATCCAGCACCTGTTCCAACATCAGACTCTTGCAACTCCTCAGGGCGATTGACAATCACAGCTCCACAAAAACTTGAGTCTAGAGTGACATTTTCTGCTCTACAAGTAAAATTCGAGGTCACATTAACAAGTTCTTCATATGAAAAAAATAATGGTGGGAAGAGAGATCTCTGATTTTGATAGAAATCCAGTGCGCTGTTCTCCCTATGCTGTGCCCCCGCTGCATTTGATGTTCATAGTAGGCTGCCCAGTGGCAGACTTCATGTTTCATCTCAGAGTCAAGATTCTTCATTAGTTCCAGTAGCAACCGCTTCAGAACAATTTCAGGTGGGATGCAATTCACGAGTAACTCGTACAGTTTCCCTCGTACTAAGAAAAGTCTCTTTGGGCTTTGTTCATTCCCAATGTCAGATGCGATTTCCACAACATATTGCTCCCAATCAGTGGTCTGAACAGGTTGATTCTCTGTGAAAGGGTACTGGTGCACTTTGCAGGCCTCAAGGAAGAGTATTGCTCTTCGTAGGTTTCCGTTTGAATGAAAAGCTATTTGACTTGCCAAGGGTAATGGAAGCTGTCTCTCCCCCAAATTGCCGAGTTTTTTTCTCTGTTTTAGTTCCCCCATCTCTTCGATTGCAGAGCGCACTTTTTTCCTCCCAGATTAGCGTCATTCTTCCCTTGAAGTCCTAGAATATCCTCTTCCTCCTTCTCCATTTTTGTCTTCGTCCTGTTCTGCCAAAAGCACTTTTCAAAAACACAAAAGCTTTTCTTTTTCCCCCCCAAAGCACGGCTCCTTTCCCTTAAAGCACGGCTCTAGAAAAAGCCCCTATCCACATATCTTTAGAAGGTGAGGAAGACATCATTTCCTGAATTCCCTCTGAAGTTCAACCAAACAAGTATAGTGATCTACTATGAGTGTAATGCCATAATTATTTGTCGTCAACTTGAAAATATTTCGGCCCTCACATACCGAATTCGCATGACTGCATGCACCCAACAAGCATGTGAACATGACAACATCCCTTTTCTTGCATACACTTGAAGAAATCTATGGTTTGGTTACCATCTAAATTTGTGCCACATCCTTTTATCATTGCATTAAAAGATGCAACATCTTGGACTGGCAGACTGTCAAAAATGTTTAACGCCTTGGAAAGGGAATCACATTTGGAATACGTGTCAACCAAAGTGTTGCCAATAAAAATGTCATTCTCAAGATGTTTCATTACAATTTCCATATGGACTTCCTGGCCTTTATCAACAACCACCATGTTGCCACAAGCTTTTAAAGCACAGACAAGTGTGATACTATCCAAAGAGATATCCTCCTCATGCATTTGTTTGAATAATTGTAATGTCTTCTCTCCTTGACCCTGTTCAACATAGACTGAAAGCAACCCTTCATACTCGCTACTATACTCATACGCAGAGAATAAATGTAATCACAACAACTAAATATGTACAAAGTACCAAATCCCAAGCACAACTTTTGGGTGGTTTACACACCTCGAATGCGCAGCAATACGACATCCACCCCCTGTAATCCTGCGCATCCTCCGGATGGGCCAACTACCCATGATCATTATCATCAAGATCCACAAACAAATCAATCTCTTCATTATGCATTTCCGGTAGATCAACAAGATTATCAGCCATATCATCTGTCTCTTCCATTGGAGTTTCTTGTCGTTGCTCTTCTCTTGAAAATTCTTCCAATGCATAATCCTCATCATCTCTTTTCTTGAAAATCTTGATTCTTTTTCCAGCAATAGGCATTCTAAGCACTGTCCCATCCAATTCAGTCAGCTCATATGTTGCATTATCAAAAACATTTCTAACTATGTATGGCCCAAACCATCTTTTCACCATCTTCCGAAGTGCAGTATGCTGATTTTCAAGACTACTATCAAACACCAATACCCAATCTCCCTCTTCTATTGCTCTTGGTCGCAAACGATGCCTGCTGTCAAACCTGTCCTTATTTCTCAGTCTAGCAACCTTCAACCTGTCAATAGCTAACTGAATATCCTCAGGTCTTCTCTCCAACTGTCGAATCCGAAGAGCTAAGAGCTCCTCTCTCGTCAAATCCTCCTGCCATGGTAAAACTGATCAAGTCAAAGCACAAGTCTCAATCGACATAACAGGTTTCTGACCATACATAAACTCTGCAGGCATATATCCTGTGGTAACACTATGAGTCGTACGATCAGCCCATAAAGCAAATGGTAGAAGTCTTGGCCATTCTCCAATCCGTCCTCTGCATGCTTTGGCTAATGCTTTCACTATCGGTGGATGCCCTCTTTCACTCTTTCCATTTCCCTTTGGATTATATGCTGTAGTTAGAGCCAACTTGATTCCTAGCTGAGAGAAAAACTCCCTAGCTTCATCTGCATCCAATTCACCACGATCCGCAGTGATCTTACCCACACAACCATACCTGCAGAAAATTTCCTACAATAAGAACTTACACACTGCACTAGTGGTCTTCGTTCTCAAAGATCTACCCTCAACATGATTGGTAAGATCCTCTCTAGCCAAAACAATGTATCTCATCTGCCATAGACCCATAGGCATGGTAACCAAATCAACTACCCACTTATAATGAATGCATAGCGGATAGGTCGGATGAAGCTCATCTCGATGACGCACTACTGAATACATCTGGCAGTCTCTGCAAGTCTCAACAAAGTGAGAAACATCTCTATACATGCCTTTCCACCAATATTTCTCCTTGATTTTCTCATAAGTAGCCCATACTCCTCTATGACCAGCCCAAGGACTCTCATGAAACTCCCTCATCACCTGTAACTGTGTCTCTCTATCGCAGACAACCCGCAAAGGTAATCCGCCTCTTTTCTTTGGATGCTTCCAAAGAAATCCGTCCTTGAGAAAATAACCATAGGCTTTCCTTCTGATCTTCTTGAACTCTTCATCTGTCCATTCATCTCTTTTGTTTAGTGTACTAAGGTACCTGCCAATTTGCAACCAATCTCCAACATAGAGTTCTTCTGTGAAAGCCACAATATCATAGACATGACAAACATGATCAACCATAGTGGCTGAAATTTCTGCATCATCCTCTTCTGCAAGTAGAGTCTCCTCATCATCATATCTGGCTCTAGACAACATATTTGCCACTGGATTATCCTTCCCTGCTATGTGTTTAAATTTCGGATTTAATGACTTGATGTATGCAATCCATCTCAACATAGCTATATCCGGAGTAGAGCAACTCGTGATCATACTAATCAATGGCAAGCAATCTGTCTCTACCACAACTGAAGCTCCAATAAAGTACTCCTTGTCACATTTGAGAGCCGTGACAATCCCCAATAACTTCCTCTTGATTTGCGGATATCTTCTCTGTCTCTCGTTTAGGACTTTCGCCCCAAACCGAATAGCATACCTATTTCCATCTGCATCATCTTGACCCACAGCCCAACCTATGCCAATTGGACTAGTGTCAACTGTCAATACAATAGGCCTATCACAATTATAATCTGCTTTCCTGAGAGTAGGAGCATTCTGCAATAACTTCTTCAATTTCCGCATGGCTCTAGTGTGGCTCTCATCCCAATAAAATTTATGCCCCTTTCGAAGCAGTTGATACAAACAATCTGCTATGTGTACAAAATGAGGTATCCAAATCATATAAAACACACAAGCACCAATGAATCTCCGTACCTCTGAAGTGGTAGAACAATACTCTGCAATCTTGCCTATAGCATTCACCTTATCAGGTGAGGGTTTCCTGCCATAATATCCACACATATGCCCAACAATGACAACCTCATTCACTCCAAAAACAGATTTTTGCCCTGAAAGTGTCAAGTTCCCTTCTTCTAACCTGGCCAAAATCTTCTCACATGCTGAAATATGATCAGCCACAAAGTATCTGCATCCCTGCTCATTTAGGCTCTCATTCTTCTCTTCTTCTGCACACCCCTTAATGGGCACATCATCCAAGAAAGGCATAGTAAGCTGAGGTATGTTATCACGAAGGACCTTATGCATGGCATTCATCATATGTGCAACAGAATTAGTGGCACCTTGAGGCAAGGTACACATCCTGACAAGCCCAATAGGAGTTCTCATGGTGGTTATGTCCCTGCTTTCCAAAGCCAGCTGAAACTGATCATAACCTGAATACAAATCACCCAAAGAATAGATGGTACGTCCAGCAAATGCCTCTGCAAACTCATCCACAACTGGACCTATACCAACATTCCTGATAGTAACTCTGTTTACTGGCTGCATGTCCTGAATAAATCGAAGAGTACCATTCTTCTTTGGAACTGTAAACCACCTGTTTGAGTATGGTGCAGATGAAGGCTCAAGGATTCCCATCCTGATTTTCTCATTCAATAAATCAATCAGCTTTGGCAAGTGTGCTTTAGACACTGGAATAGGTTGGAGATTCCATGGGATATGAGGAATAGTAAAAATGACCATAGGAGCAACAATATCAGGATTCACACATCCAATCTCATGTGGGACAAAAGCAAATCCTCTTCCATGACGCTCAAGCATATCCTGAAAGCATTGCTTCTCTATGGGTAACAAGAAATCACCATTTCCAATTTTCAATTCAGCAAGTGTCTCTGCTGAAAATTTATGACCAATATGCTCCGGATTCCTCAAAATTTGCTGTTTAGCAGCCCTCTCTATTTGCTGATCACTGTCAGATGGAAGCGGTACAGCAACCGGCTTCACCTTCTTATCCACAGTTTTGTATTTCGTGTCAACCCTGGCTTCATTATGCTCTTCTGCATTACATAAACCTTGCTGTAAATCAGCAATTCTGCACTCCAATGGCTGAATATTCTCAGCCCTCTGCTCTATGGACCGCATAGGAACAGCCCCAAACTCTGAATGCTGAAATATTTCAGCAGTAAACTCTGTTGGCTGAAAATTTTCAGCCCTTTGTCTCTCTGAAAGCTGATCATAACCAGCTGGAAACTCTGTTTGCTGAATTTCTTCAGCACTCAATACTCTTTGCTGAGTTACCTCAGCCTCTGACTCAATCTGTGACATAAAATCTGCAATTTCATGAAACATGTCCAGGGATTGCACTAATACATTACCATGACAATTCAGCATATCAGTTTTCAGCATATCTCCCATCTCTGTCATCGTATCTGCACAAATCACACTGTCATACATCCCATCTATGTGCTCATCATCCTCCAAAATTCCTGCATTTTTCAAATTTTTCTCCTTCTTGCATATATACTGCCTGGTAGCTCTAGGCAACCTAGAAGTCTTCTGATAGCTCATCGAACTGTTTGCTGAAATCCCAACATAACCGGAGGAGAAAACACTGCTGCTGCCAGGAGGCGAGAACTCCAATCTCCTCTCCTCTGTACCACCGTCGTCTCGCGAAATGGCGGTACCTAATGAAAACCCAAATCCCTCACAGTGGGCAAGGGTGCATCTCTGAGAGTATCTCTGTTTCTAACATGGTTCACACATACAGTCATAAACTGAACTGCTCTCATACCATCTTTACTGCGAATCCGTGCATAAGTAGATCCATCATCCATGACCTTTGTTTCCATACGCATCTCTGTAATGAATGGCTGACCAAGAATTATCGGATAAGAGTATGAATCCTGTACAAAGAAATGAAAATCCTCCTCTACATCACCAATAGAAACCCTGACACTAGGGCAAGCAGCATATAAATCACCTGCAGTATTATTGGCGGCTCTCATACGCCACCCATGCTCTACATCCATAGGCCATCTGTTACTCTCATAAACTCCCCGAACTATGAGATTAATCTCTGAACCATGATCAACCAATGCAACATAAGGCACCTGTTTTTCACCAACCTTTACCATCGTCTCTGTAGTTGCCCTAGCCCAATGGCTCCACGAAAAGTGACTACGCGGTATCAAAACAGGCTCATCAATTTCAGCATAATGCATAGGCTGAACCCTCTTCTCTACCTGCGGAAAAACAGAAGCATTATCAACCATGACCTCATCCTCATCCTCATCCAACTCTCCAATCAAAACTCCCTGTGTATCAATGGTAGCCAATGCATGTCTTTTCCTCTTCAGGACCTCCTGAAACTGATCCTGAAACTCTCTTTTTGAGATGCCCAAAATCTCAGAAATAGTGAAAGTCACCTCACTGCCAAGTATCTTATCATTAAAGATTTTCTTCATATCTATAGATGTCTCAATATCGGACATCAATCTGAATCCTGGCTGCTTTCTCTCTCTAGGCTCTTGCCTCTTTTCTCTCTTTTGAGCATCCTCCATCTGTCGATCTAGCCCTGGTCTTGAAGATGGTCCTGTAGTAGGTGGAGTAACAAACTCACCCCCTCTAGTCTTCTTAGCTGCACTTGGATTTTCTTCATCCCTCTTACGCTTCTCCTCAACAAATACATCTGCACCATGAGATTTAGCCAAATAAGCATAAATAGAATACCTGTCAACAGGCGAGTCCCAACCTGTCTCTGATCTGATGCTAGAGCCTGCACTAGTCAAAACAGTTTGCTGAATTTTCCCCTTGTTTGCAGTCTCCATAGCATAAGTCCATAGTGCGGATTGAGTCTCCGATCCCTTCTCAATCTGTACTCCATATGCAGAAGCATCACCTCTAGCTGTCACATAAGAAGTACGCGCAGCCATGTCCTCCACTAACTTCTTCATTCCACCTTTACCAAAGTTGGTAGCAAGTGGAGCTCCTGTCTCAGTCAACCAAATCTTACCATCTTGCTCCCAATATACCAAATTCTGCCTCCTTGCATCCTGGAAAGAGTCACAATCCCTGCAATGCTGATGCTTCGTACTATCACACCAAATACATCTCCGATCTCTCCTAGGTGCACTAGGAGCACTCCTAGGTGCAATAGGAGCACTAGAAGAAGTAGCAGGCGCAGTCGAAGCAAACTGCTCCTTCAACTTACCCACCAACTCCACTTTGACTGACTCAAGTGTCAAATCTGTGATACCTTTGATTATGTCATCAAGAGAAGTAGGCACCGATGGAGCGGATGGTTTTGGAGCAGAAGGTGTAGGCATCGGTCGTGGAACAGGAGGAACAGGTGGAGTAGAAACAGTAGGAACTGGCATAGGCCAAGAAACTGGCTGAGGAGGAGAAGAAATAACAGGGATAGAAGTAGGCATAGGAGCTGATGATGGTGTAGGTGTCATGGAACCATTCTGTAGGCGAGTCTTCCATATCCTCCTCTTGGTCAAAGTCGAGACTGCATCCTGAGCATCCTGCCAATCAGTTTTAAGACCCATAGGCTTCGTGCGATCTTCAAGAAGCTCACCCAATTCTTCTTGAAGAGCAGGATTTGCAGCTTGCAAGAAAAGCTCAACTTTTTCAACATCCAATGCTCTTTGTTCAATGGCATCAAGCTGACTATACCTCTCTTCAAATTCTCGAATCAACTCCGAAGCAGCAAGACCTTTGTTTGGCATGTAGACCCACTCTCGGAATGACCGTCGAGTAGCCATACCAAAGTCCTCAAGGAAGTATTCTTCTTTCAAGGACTTCTTAAAATCTTGCCAATGTGTATTTTGAATAAAAAGATCAGTCACTTTTGTCCTCAAAGCAGGTGTGACAAGACGAAGAAAGTACTTACTCATAAATCCAGCAGGAACTCCAAAAAACCCCATCTTGATCTCATATGTCTTCAAATATGCTGAAACATTACGCCCGTCAAATAGCTTCTTCTCACTCTCAACTACTTCAATAGCCTTAGTCGCGCTGTTTGCATTCTCCTGCTTCGAATAGAGTTGCCTTTGCTGAGACAACTGCTGTTGATGCAATTGTTGTTGCTGCTGCATATACATTTGTGTTTGCTGATTTTGGAGCTGCATATACATGGACATATTCTGCAAAATCTGTTTTAGATCCTCCGTTGAAGTACTTGACGCAACAGTCATTGATGGAGCTGAAGTAGACACAGCTGGAGTTGTAGAAGAAGCTGAAATAGAGGCTGAAGAATCTCCCATCCTGAAATTTCTGCGACGCTTTCACGTCGGGTTCACCAAAGATGTCGAAGGATTTGCGAAAGCAAAGCAAAGTCGTGTCTACAGAAGACCTCGACTAATTTCAGGATAGAAGACCAATCAAGTGAATAAGCAAAAGAATATTTTTAACAATCATGCCCCAGCAACACTTAGTTTCAGTTCGAGGCCTGATATGACTGCAATTCCCTCCTGTGATGTTGATCAGTTGGAAAGATACAACTCTTAGAAATCTCCTGCCCTGTGGCAGTGTGGCACTGAAGAGTGGTATAAGAATTGTGATCCCGATTTCATAGATTGTTTAAAGGATACCCAATGTTGTGTGTATGGCTCAGCCCTCAAAATAGCTACAGCAACAATAATATCATTATCTGTAATTGCATCAGCCCCACAAACTCATGTAACTCTCCAGAATTGTCAATACAAGTGGTGCATCCATAACCTATGATGGATGTCATGATTATGATAGAACCTCCAATACCGCTCTGTTATCAAAACTATACAAGCTATAAAAGCTGCGGTTCAGAAGCTGTACATGGATGAATGCAGGAACTGGACACATAGCTTAGAAGCTCCTAGTTAACTCAAGAAGCCATGATAATAACATCACAGGAATGCAGCAAGTTCTTTTGAGATGCGATCCTTATGTTCATATGATTATCCAGTCATACTGAATTCCACTGATCCATCACAAAAGAACCATTACTATATGATACCAACTGGAAGCTCATTCGGAATAAGTAGCACAAACATGAATCCTGTAGAGATGGAATGCATAGGATATAGGTCCATGCGTCTGCAACATTTTACTTCCACGCTGGAGCATGCTGATGCAATGTTTGAATTTCATAACATCGATCTCTTTGTTGTTTTAGAAACAGGTTGCTTGGTACAGGGGTGTTTCTTGACATCAATCCCAGTACTGGGTCTGAAATTTTACATCAAGGAGGCCTCTTGAAGGGGAAAGCCAGCAACAAGAAGGGAAATGTTGCTGTAATTGAATAAATGTTTCTCCCTCTATGTACTGATATTTAGTCACATAGACAACATCCTTATACCTTCCATATCCCCTGAAGCAGGAAGTATCTTTGTGCATCAATAAACTTACACGACCTTTCATCAAGACGCCTTGATTCATAGGAAATCTGTTTCTCTCTGTAATCTGCGCATAAAAAAAAAACCAAAGCGGCCACTCCAGAAGTACCCATAATGCCGATGGCGTGCAATCCCCTATTTTCTTTACCTTGAACAATCCAGCACCTGTTCCAACATCAGACTCTTGCAACTCCTCAGGGCGATTGACAATCACAGCTCCACAAAAACTTGAGTCTAGAGTGACATTTTCTGCTCTACAAGTAAAATTCGAGGTCACATTAACAAGTTCTTCATATGAAAAAAATAATGGTGGGAAGAGAGATCTCTGATTTTGATAGAAATCCAGTGCGCTGTTCTCCCTATGCTGTGCCCCCGCTGCATTTGATGTTCATAGTAGGCTGCCCAGTGGCAGACTTCATGTTTCAGCTCAGAGTCAAGATTCTTCATTAGTTCCAGTAGCAACCGCTTCAGAACAATTTCAGGTGGGATGCAATTCACGAGTAACTCGTACAGTTTCCCTCGTACTAAGAAAAGTCTCTTTGGGCTTTGTTCATTCCTAATGTCAGATGCGATTTCCACAACATATTGCTCCCAATCAGTGGTCTGAACAGGTTGATTCTCTGTGAAAGGGTACTGGTGCATTTTGCAGGCCTCAAGGAAGAGTATTGCTCTTCGTAGGTTTCCGTTTGAATGAAAAGCTATTCGACTTGCCAAGGGTAATGGAAGCTGTCTCTCCCCCAAATTGCCGAGTTTTTTTCTCTGTTTTAGTTCCCCCATCTCTTCGATTGCAGAGCGCACTTTTTTCCTCCTAGATTAGCGTCATTCTTCCCTTGAAGTCCTAGAATATCCTCTTCCTCCTTCTCCATTTTTGTCTTCGTCCTGTTCCGCCAAAAGCACTTTTCAAAAACACAAAAGCTTTTCTTTTCCCCCCCCAAAGCACGGCTCCTTTCCCTTAAAGCACGGCTCTAGAAAAAGCCCGTATCCACATATCTTTAGAAGGTGAGGAAGACATCATTTCCTGAATTCCCTCTGAAGTTCAACCAAACAAGTATAGTGATCTACTATGAGTGTAATGCCGTAATTATTTGTCGTCAACTTGAAAATATTTCGGCCCTCACATACCAAATTCGCATGACTGCATGCACCCAACAAGCATGTGAACATGACAACATCCCTTTTCTTGCATACACTTGAAGAAATCTATGGTTTGGTTACCATCTAAATTTGTGCCACATCCTTTTATCATTGCATTAAAAGATGCAACATCTTGGACTGGCAGACTATCAAAAATGTTTAACGCCTTGGAAAGGGAATCACATTTGGCATACGTGTCAACCAAAGTGTTGCCAATAAAAATGTCATTCTCAAGATGTTTCATTACAATTTCCATATGGACTTCCTGGCCTTTATCAACAACCACCATGTTGCCACAAGCTTTTAAAGCACAGACAAGTGTGATACTATCCAAAGAGATATCCTCCTCATGCATTTGTTTGAATAATTGTAATGTCTTCTCTCCTTGACCCTGTTCAACATAGACTGAAAGCAACCCTTCATACTCGCTACTATACTCATACGCAGAGAATAAATGTAATCACAACAACTAAATATGTACAAAGTACCAAATCCCATGCACAACTTTTGGGTGGTTTACACACCTCGAATGCGCAGCAATACGACAACGCATGGCTTTTGAATGCTTCTCATCCCAATGAAATTTTTGCCCCTTTCGAAGCAGCTGATAGAGAACATCTGCTATATGAGCAAAATGAGGAATCCAAATCATGTAAAATACACAAGCTCCCACAAATCTTCGCACCTCTGAAGTAGTCGAGCAATACTCTGCAATCCTGTTTATGGCATCCACCTTTGCAGGAGAAGGTTTTCTGCCATAATATCCAACCATATGCCCAACTATGATGACTTCATTAACACCAAAGACAGATTTCAGCCCTGAAAGTGTCAAATTTACCTCCTCTAATCGTGTCAATATTTGCTCACAAGCAATCAAGTGGTCAGCCACAAACTGTCTACATCCACGCAAATCAAGACTTTCATTCTTTTCTTCCTCTGCACAACCCTTAATAGGCACATCATCTAGAAAAGGCATGGTATACTGTGGAATATAGTCTCGAAGAACTCTATGCATAGCATTCATCATATGAGCAACTGAGTTTGTGGCACCTTGAGGCAAGGTACACATCCTCACAAGACCAATAGGTGTCCGCATAGTAGTAATATCCCTGCTTTCCAAGGCAAGCTGAAACTGATCATAACCTGAATACAAGTCACCTAGAGAATAGATGGCTCGTCCTGCAAAAGCCTCAGCAAATTCATCCACAACTGGACCTGTTCCCACATTCCTGATTGTCACTTTGTTCACGGGCTGCATATCCTGAATAAATCTCAAAGTACCATTCTTCTTTGGTACAGTATACCACCTATTAGAATAGGGTGCAGAAGAGGGTTCCAAAATCCCCATTTTAATCTTCTCATTCAGCAACTCTATCAGCTTTGGCAAGTGTGCCTTAGGCACAGGTATAGGACGTATATTCCATGGTACATGAGGAACAGTGAAGATGACCATGGGTGCAACCAATTCGGGACTAATGCAGCCAATTTCATGTGGAAAGAAAGCAAATGCCTTACCATGACGTCCAAGCATCTCTCTAAAACATTCTTTTCCACTGGAAGCAAAAAATCATCATTTCCAATCTTCAATTCTGCAAGAGTTTCAGCTATAAACTTATGTCCAATATTCGCAGGGTCCCTCAACATAGGCTGCTTCATAGCTTTTTCAATCTGTTCATTACTATCAGAAGGAAGCGGGCCTGCAACCGGCTTAACCTTCTTATCAACTGTTTTATATTTTGTGTCAACCTTGGCATCATTCAAGAACTCTCTTCTTTGCTGCAATTTCTGCAAATTTTCAGCAACTTTCAACTCTGTTGGCTGAAAAATTTCAGCCTTTAGCTCTATGGACTACATGGGTGTAGTCTGAAACTCTGTATGCAGAAATTTTTCTGCATTCAACTCTGTTGGCTGAATGGATTCAACCCTCGGCTCTATCGACTGCATAGATGCATCCTGAAACTCTGTATGCAGAAATTTTTCTGCATTCAACTCTGTTAGCTGAATAGATTCAGCCCTCTGCAATTCTGTTAGCTGATCAAGATCAGCCATAAATTCAGTTTGCTGAGTTTTCTCAGCCTCTAACTCTGTTTGCAGCATAAAACCAGAAATTTCCTGAAACATATCCAAGGTTTGCACAGGTATGATCTTTGAACCCTTACATACATCAGTTTTCAGCATTGCTCTCATCTCACACAATGTATCTGCATAAGACATCCCTTCATACAATCCATCTACATGATCTTCTGCTTGCAAAATACCTGCATTCTTCAACTCTTTCTCCTTACGGCCAATGTACTGCCAGGCAGCTCTAGGCAAATCTGAAATTTTCTGATAACTTACTGAACTATCTGAAGAAAACCCAACAAAGTTATTGGAGAAAGACTGGCTGCCAGGAGGCGAGATCTCCTCTTTTCTCTGCTCCGTACCACTGGCGTCTCGCAAGACAGCGGTACCTAATGAAAATCCAACTCCTTCGCAGGTAGTGGTGCCTCACGCAAGGAGTCCCTGTTTCTCGGATGATTAACCCCAACAGTCATAAACTGAACAGTTTGCATACCATCTTTACTGCGTATCCGCACATAAGCTGACCCGTCATCCATCACTTTTGTTTCCATTCTTGCTTCTGTAATGAAAGGCTGTCCAAGAATAATCGGATAAGAGCATGAATCCTGAACAAAGCAATGATAATCCTCTTCAACATTACCAATAGAAATTCTGATACTCGGACAAGCAGCATACATATCACCAGAAGTATTATTGGCGGCTCTCATGCGCCAGCCATGCTCTGCATCCATAGGCCACTTGCCACTCTCATAAACACCTCGAGCAATAAGATTAATCTCAGAACCATGATCAACTAAAGCGATCAAGGGAATTTGTTTCTCTCCAATCCTTACCACTGTCTCAGTGGTTGCTCTAGCCCAATGACTTCGTGAAAAATGGCTGCGAGGAATGAGAATAGGGGTCTCATCATCTTCATACTGCATAGGCTGCACTATTTTCTCCAATTGCGGATTAACAGAAGCATTCTCAACCATCACTGCATCATCATGCTCTTCCCCAAGAGCTCCATGCCACAATCCCTGTAAAGCAGGTCCTTCCATCGCATGTCATTTCCTCCGCAAAAGATCCTGCATCTGATCCTGTATTTCTCTTCTAGCAATCCCAAGAGCTTCGCCAACAGTAAAAGTAACTTCACTATTCAAAATTCTTTCATGAAAAATCTTACTCATATCCGTTTGCATTTCAAGATTTGACAAGAGCTTGAATCCTGGCTCTTTTCTTGGTTGCCTCTTTTCTTTCTGCTTGTCTCCCATTGGTTGATCAGAACCTGTTTGAGCTGGAGAATTTGACATAGGTGGAGCTGTAACAGGTGGTGAAACAAAGTCACCCCCTCTAGTCTTTTTGGAGGAGCTAGGACCCTCCTCATCTCTTCTTCTCTTTTCTTCAACCATGGCATCTAAACCCTGCGTTTTAGCCATATAAGCAAAAATAGAATACCTGTCAACAGGAGAATCCCATCCTGTTTCTCCTCGGATGCTAGAGCCCACACAAGTCATAATAGAAGTTTGAACTTTCCCTCTTCTCGCTATCTCCAAGGCAGAAGACCATAAAGCAGAGTCTCCATCAGATTTCTACTCAAGCTGGACTCCAAAAGCTGAAGCATTTCCTCTAACACTAACATAAGCTGATCGCACAGCCATATCATCAACAAGCTTCTTCATACCTCCCTTACCAAAGTTCGTGTCAAGAGGAGCGCCAGTCTCTGTCAGCCATATCTTCCCATCTTGTCCCCAGAACACTACATTCTTCTTACGTGCTTCCTGAAAAGCATCACAATCTCTGCAGTGTTGGTGCTCTGTACTATCACACCAAATACATCGTCGCCCTTTTCTTTGACCAGCTGGAAAAGCAGTCGCTGGAGCAGGTGCTACAGCAGGTACTGACATAAGTTGCTCCTTTAACTTACCAACTTCAGCTTTGACTGCTTCAATCGTCAAATCTGCCAAGCCTTTAATAACATCATCTACAGATAAAGGCACTGGAGCAGCAGGAACTGGTGGATTCACAGCAGGAGGAGTAGGCTTAGGCAAAGAAGTTGCAGCAGGGGTAGAAGAAGAAGTCTCCAAGGATTTTTCAGGAACTGATCCTGTATTTCGATGCAATCTTACTCTCCTGCGCTGCTTCTTAACAAGAGCATTCACAGCATCAATGACATGTCTCCACTCAGTCTTTAAACCTGAATCAATAGATTGATCTTCCAAAAGATCATCCAACTTTTCCTGTAAATCAGCATCTGCAGCTTGCAAAAATAACTCCACTTTCTGCATCTCCAAAGCTTGCTGTTCAGTCCCATCCAACTGATCATAACGGCTTTCAAACTCTCGCAGAAGAGCGGTAACAGAAAGTCCCTTATTAGGTATAGAAACCCATGCTAAAAAATTACTGCGATTCATAAGACCTGTATCCTCCAGGAAATATTCATCTTTTAACGCCTTTTTGAATTCAGCCCAACCTGCATGTGCTTCTTGAATTTCTGCAATTCGACCTTCAAGAGCGCGCACCACGATCCGCAAGAAGTAGCGGCTCCAAACATCTTGAGAAACCCCAAAAAATTTCATCTTTTCTTCATACAAATGCAGGTGAGTTGACACTTGCTGGCCATTAAACTGCTTCATCTCCTGTTGGACAGCTTTCAAAGCATCCATAGCATCACTGTCTCGTTTTGCATGAGCTTGCTGCTGCATATACATGGTAAATGACTGAAACAGGTTCTTCATAACATTATCATCTGTCATCTCTTCTTGCGAGTCTCCCATCTTGCTGATGACGCAGCACTTTCACGTCCAGTTCACCAGAAATGTCGTAGAGTTCACGCAAGGGCTGCAGAACACGGGGTTCAAGGTATAGCAAAGGAAGAGACTAACAAGAAGAACTCAAAAATTTGATGCCAAAGTTCACTATATTCCTTGTCCAGTAAATTACATGAGGTCAGTAAATTACATGAGGTCCATGTTTAGAAAAATCTGTAGTATCTCATTATCTGTGCTGTTTTCACAACTAACTCTACACATCTTCAAATCAAACAGTTTTCTTTCACCATTATAGGCATGTTCAGCATCTCTAAATCCCAAATATGAAGGATGTCTTTGAAGTTTCCAGCGGCAAGATGTCAGATTGGACAGATTTAGAGACTCTAGGTTGTACAATCAATTACAGCATTGTCAAGTCCTTGAACATCTAGCAAGTCACAACATTCAGAGAACCAGATCAAGAAGCCATCAGTGCTGGTATCTCTCCAGGAAGTAGTTCTAGTTCATTCACTTTGAATCTCTCTTCATAATAGAAACTGACTGCTACAACTTTATCTCCAAAAAAAACAATCTCCCATTCAAGTTCATCAATGCCTTAATAGCCTATTCAGCATGTTCAAACTCCATAAAAATCCTTATAATTTCAGTTGCAGGAAGTTCTGGTTCTGTAATCTCTTTCTGTTGTTCAGAGATACTACCATTGATCCTCACTCATGAAGAGCTGGTTTCCAAGGTTGCATTACAGTCTGAGACGAAGCCCCAAAATCAACATGGAGAGAAATCTGAAGCGTGTTGTCAACCTGAGGGAGGCAGATATTAGGCAGTCGAATAGTCAGCATGAAAGGCTACTACTCCATCTTCATGAACGATGCCTATAATGTAATGTTCACGCAAAGGTTGAAGTCATCAAACAATTCTTCTTCAAGTCCATCGAACAGAACAGACCATCCACAGCATTATTCCCTGTGGGAATTTATAGAGGACATAACGATGGGCACCTCAGTCGCTGCAGGATTGCATCCAGTATTTCCAAGGACGAAGAGAAGCCAGATCATCCTGAATATCGCAGTTCGGTGCTGTCACTTTGCTTACACTCCATTTAAAATGTCGTAAAAGAATGCCAGCTTGTTTTTTCAAAATATCCAACACAGTTGCAACACTGGTCACAGCATCCTCTTGCCGTTGTCGAATATCTTTCTCACTTAAAATAGTGTATGTGGATTGTGAGCGGCGATAGCTGGGTTGGGAATCATCGACGCCGTTGTCATCAAAAGCATAATCTGACTCTTCCCCCTCCTCGACTTCGACATCAGAAGGCATCAGATCACTCTCATACTCTTCATCCTCCATTCAGTCGCCATCAAAGCCAAAGGAGTCAAATTTGTGTCAGAGGCTTAAACCTTTGTCCGGATAGACAAAGAAGAAGAAGGAATCAATCAAGGCATGATGCTCAAAGGTCCCTGCAGACGGACGGGCTTAAGTCCTTAGTAGTCAGGATTTCTCTAAAGCTTCTTCAGTCTGAAGTTTTATGTCCAGTGCGGGAGATAGAACACACGCGCGCAGAGAGAGAGAGCTATGATTCTCCTCTTTCTTTTAATCTTCCTTTCTCCGTTTCACAGCGCATTCGGTCTATGTCGATCCTTTAGTGTGGTGATATCCTCCTTGCTGAAAGGCCCCTCAGTTCCCGTAATAGATTCAGAAGTACGCCTGAAAGAGAGCTTCCCCCCCCAGTAAAGGCAATGACGTAGTCCACTGATTATAGCGGATTCCCCAAAACAGGGGCAAGATGCTATACCTCCTTTTGTCTTCATATCCCAAAATTCTGAACCAATATTTAATTGGTTTACTTGCAACACAGAAGTGAACTCCTTGAGCTCGCTCTTCTGTTGACTGTGTGTGCCTTGTGGAAAGTTCACATTTAATTTTGTCTTCAACACCATAACTGACTTTAAAAGGTGACCAGATCTTTTTGTTGAGGATCAATTCCTTTCTCAAGCCATGAACCTCATCTGTCAAATCTTTTACCAAGGCATGTGGATATTGTTCTTCTTCAAAAATGCTTTGTCCCGCATATTACGTCGGCCTTGTTCACGTGTAACCTCTATCTTCATAGCTTCAATGTTGAAGCTTCCTTTGATTCCACGGTTTCCTGCACTTTTCTTGGAATTCATCATTAAATTTGACAGCATAATATTACTCTTTGGCATCAGTTTTTCATATTTTTCTGACACACACACAACATGCACACAAACTGAATCACACTCAAACACAAACACATAAGTGGAGTATGTACATTGGATGCGGGTACTGAAAATGACGGAAAGATAATGCAGCAATCACACACACTGAAACACACGCGAAAAGATAACACAGATGCACAACAAAAATGGAGGTGTTTACGGCTCGGATGCGCAGCAGCATGACAACGGGGAGGGTTTTAAATCCCGGGAAGGGTGGAAAAGAGGTTATAAAACCCTTCAAGGGGAAGGCTAAATAAAGCCACGGAAGAAGGGGGGCTTTGGATTCCGGGTTTTTGTCAAGCCCGTGTGAGCAAGGGCTAAGAGAAATCCCACTAGTAAGAATTTGGAGGGGGTGGAATATGAAAGGGGGCTTAGGAAGCCCCCTTGGAAGCCTTAAGAAGCTTCCTGAAGCTTCGGCTAGTCGTGCAGAACCCACGTGGAGGGGGAGAAAAAAAAGAAATCGGATAAGGGCGACAGGAGGCGGTTCGATGGCGGCAGGGCGATCCCCAGTGATGGCGACGCTGCTACGGCAGCTGCGACTCTTGCCTCTCCCCTTCAATGGCAGCGTTTATGGCTCCTGCTTCCACTCTTGACCAGTAGAGCGGCTCCTCCTTTCTCTCCTTCACGACCACCCTCTCCCTTTCTACGACAGTGTATAGACAGTCCGACGGCTTCCTACTCTCACTCCACGGTAGTGACCCCCCCTGGCTATGTCCCATATGACTTATATAGGTGAGGGGAGGGGGTCCTCCCTCCCCCACGCGGCATCATGCATGCCTTCACCTTCTTGCGAGCTCTAACAAGAAGCTTGATGGCTCATGATATTCCCTTCTCCTCTAGCACGATAGTCGGCTGGAGGAGAGAGGGATAATTAATTAAAAAAATTGTCATTATTCAATTAATGACCTCCTATTAAGCAGAGGTTCATGCGAAGAATGCGTACTTGGTAATCGGGAATGTTATAGTTAATGTGACTCTTATTGTGAAGTGTACAGGTCTTTTGATATGGAGGGGTTTTTTTGTATAGTAAAAATAGAAAAATTTTCATGGATATGAATGTGATTCAAAACAAAAGAATATTGCAATTGTTAATGGACTAGTAAACACACTACATGGGTATTTTCAATTTCTTATAAAGGGTTTTTAAAGGATTCTTTGCCAAGTTGTGTAAAGTGTACATTACTTTTTATATATAGGGATTTCTTTATATAATAAAAAAAGGAAATTTGTTGTGGATATGAATGTGCTTCAAAACAGAATAATGCAACTGTTAATGGACTAGTAAATACACTACACAGGTATTTTTGATTTCTTAAAAAGGATTTTTAAAGGATTCTTTGCCAAGCTTGTTGATTAAAAAGGATTTATATAAAAAAGAATAATTTATATTTTTACCATTTATTGTCTAGGAGATGTCCATTATATTACCCACTAAATATATGAATAAATGATTAGTTACTTGTCCATCTAGTTCTTCATTTCTTATGTGTTTATGGTGCACCATTTGTGTTCTTTGTTGCTTGAAGGGAAAAAAATAAGAAGCATAAGATAATCAAATGTACTACTTTCTATGCTTACCTTGATACCTTTTCTATTTTTATATAAGCATAGTTTGTTATAACAATAGTTGAGTGGGTTTGAGTGAAAGTATCCATGATGTTGCTTAGCCTATGTGTAGATATGGGTCTATATGTATATATGTCTATATGTCTATATGTATATGTTGTGGAGATACTTCATGTTTGAAGTGTGAAAACAAAGAGTTTCTTTAGAGTTACATGATTTTAGTGTGTTCTTATGGAATGATTTATTCAATGATTTAGGTGAAATATTAAGTGTAAGTCAGTGAATGACACAATGAAAGTGACTAGCTCCTATGGTGGATAATATATAAGTGATAAAAATTACATTATCAGAGACCATTACTAGTGTGTGAGGACTTATTTTGAGTGAAACAAGGCTTTCAAGTTGAAAAATGCATTTTTAAGTATCCTCTGACAACATTTGGAATTCCACATATGTTGGCTTATCAACCAAATCTTTTCCTTTGATGCGAGTTCCCTAATGTCCCTATTATGAGTTCATATGCAAAAATTATTATTGAAAGAGATTACAAACAATCATAGAAGAAATGAAATGAATCCAAGAGAAACACTAAAGTAAAAAAAAGGAGTTTGAAAGGTAAGAAGCTTGAAAAGCAGTAATGAAAAGCAGTCTTGAACTATGATAAATTACACTACAGAATATAGACCTAATAGAGACATTTAAATAGAGAGAATTATTCATGAAAAAAATTACCCCCTATCATCGCTATTCATGATGTGATAAATTCATCACTTTGTTAGCATCGCTATTTTTATTGCTATTAGCATCGCTACATGCATTGCTAAATTAGGGTAGTGATCTAAAAGTGATGCTAATTAGGATGGTGATGCTAATAGCGAAAAAAATAGCGTTGCCACTAGTGATGAAAATAGTGACAGAAAAAGCGATGGTTGTAGAGTAAATTTGTGACGCAAATAGCGATAGTTACAGAGGGGGAATATTTAAGGGGGTAGGGTATGTAGCCATGGAGCCCCGAGAGGAACACCAAGGAAAAGGGAATTCTCTTGCAAGAAAATCTATCTTGTAACATCAACAAGCTTGTTTTTCATATTTCATATTATCACAATGAAGAAAAGAACACCAGGCACAACAAATCTTCATGCAGCATCATGTAAATCTCCCACGGTTTTTAATAGAATCAACCATATTCTTCAACATCCTCATAGAATCCATCAATAGAACAAAGAAATCAAAGAATTACACCATCTTTGAATGAAAATACATCACATAGTATTCATCTTCAATATCTTCATAGTCTTCTCTCTCAATCTCTCATATACAATCACTCTGTTTTAATAGAATTGGCTATCTCTGACTCTCTCTCACACACTCCATCAATAATACATCATATCCTCACTACAATCTCTCAAAAATTACTCTCAATAATCACTCTTAGGTCGTGGATACCCCTCCCAAGAGGTATGTCTGATATGAAGGGTCACCAGAGCCACTACAGTGTCTCTTCACAGCTCACTACTGTCACTTCACTCTAGTCTTCTCTTGAGTCTTCAGCAGCTACTTCTTCCACTTCCTTCAGCTCTTTTGCACTTGTATTCACCTCTTTCCAAGGCTAGAAAACTTTCCCAAAGTCACACATACATTCCATAGAACACTTACAGAACAGTCTACAGAACAGTACCAGAACAGTTACAGTACAGAACAGAACAGAAACAGAACAGAAACAGAAGCTCTACAGAAGACCTACAGAAGGTTACAAAAGGTCATTAAAACTACATAATTCACTCTCAAACCATTCAAAACTCTCACAAACCATTCACTAAGCTTTCTCAATATCTCATTCTTCATCAATCAATACTCCATCCCTCCTTACAGAAGATAATCAGAACAAAACAGACCAAAACAGAACAAAACAGAAGGTATACAGAACCATTCAGAACCTATCAGAACATCACAGAACCATCAACAAACATCATGATCTTCCAAAACACAATCAATATCATCCAAAACACTCTCAATCCACTTCCAAATCAATCAATCATCCCATAAAATCAACCATTCAGCTCTCAAAAACAACAAAAATCAGCCAAAAAACAAGTCATTTCAACACTCAACATATCCCCACACTTAATAAGGAAGCGTCCTCGCGACCCAGGAAAAAGGGAATACAAGTTCATTTAAAAGCTTCACTTTGATCTTCAATAGCTTCTTACAAAGAATCCATCCACCACGACCCCATCTTATAATCTGTTTCTGATATAAAAATACAAAGAAAGGAAAACTCTTTTTTTTTTAATTAACACCTCTTATCAAACTAAAAATCATCACAAATTTATAAAGGATAGAAGAGTTTGCTTCGTCTTCATCAGCATCATCTTCTGCTTCAACTCTCCAGCCACGACCCCAACTCGACAAATCTCCAAAACATAGCTCGTACACAAGATCCAATAGGAAACCACCACGTTCGTTTGACATACATGAACTCACAACACAAACACTAATACACAACCATCTGAATGACTTCTTCAAAAAGAGAAGAGTTTGGCATTAAAAAGCTTGCACCATACATTGGAAAGGTATCAATGAAGATGATCCCTCTTAAAAGATTGATGTTGTCTGAATCGATCCATAGATAAGGATTCATCTACAAAGTTTTTAGGAGGATTTTGAAAAAATTGGAGACAGCACATCCTTTCCAACAGGACCAAGTATCTGCTAGGTAAACAGAGGGCATGAAAATACAATATCTCCAGCTGTTGAGAATCAATGCTAACATTGACATTCATGCACAACTTTGGGATAGGCTTTGAATCAGTATGAGAGTGCCTATGCATATACGCCAGGTACCAAGCAAAGTGAGCAGTTAATCTCACTGAGGGATCTGCAGACTGTGAATATTGTTGGGCAAAATGAACATAGTTTTGATAAGCTTGACTTGAAGCTGTCCATTCCCCTGGAATTACTGGCCAATTAATCTGCGGTCCTGTAAGGCAATCGTCCAAACTCCATCCCCTTCTTCTGGAAATCTAAGTATCAAAACCGGCACAGTCACTAACCAACTGAGGTGGTTGAGATATGGAAGTGTTAGGAGAGGGTAATGGAATAAGGGAAAGTGGATGTAGGGAAGGATAGGAAAAATCATAAAAGGAAGAAAAGGTTAAAGAAGGAGTGGCAGAAATTTGTAAGGAATCACTAAGGAATGGTGTTAACTGATAAATAGGAAATGTGGAGGGTACATTAATGAGGGGTGAAGGACAGGGTGGAGAAGGGGAAAATACCCTATCCTCAATAAAGGAACAGTAAGTGAAAATAGGAATTTGAGGGAAATTGGAAGGTTGGAAAAGAAGTGGTAAAATTACTGTGGAATTTGTTTGACAAAGGGAAATATATATAGCATAACGGTGAGCCAATTGTTGGTAATAAAGGAGGGTAGGAACAGAAGGTCCCAAGAGAGATCGTCTCTGATAGGCATCAAAGAAAGTAGCATCAAATGGATTATGTTTGGAAAGATAGGTTAAGAGATCCATCCTCAGTTGGTTAGTACTCTGTACAAAGGTAGGAGTTGTGTTTTGTCTTTGATTGAGGACCACCGAATCAATCATGGAATGCCACGAACTATCCTGACAATCAGTCACTTTGGAGGAATAACTTTGGAACATATCAGCTATGCGCAACTCCAAATGATTGACATAGAGAACAGCCTGTAAGACCACATCCCCCACATACCATGCCAAATCTACCTCATCTGGAATTAACAAATCTCCTCGGAGATACATGTAGGACATCAACATGGTGTCTGGCGTGACAGAATCTTCAAAGAGCATTCTAACTACCTCTGTCAACAACTCAGCAGACCAAGCCCCACTCCAGCCATCCTCTGGAAAAGGTAAATCCATCGTGGAAAGCTTCATATAGAAGACCAACTTCTGCAAGTGGTAGTGGACAAAGAAAGAATGGTCTGGTAAGACATATTCCTGAAACTGTTCAAAGGTAGACCATAACAAGTCCATTCTGGACTGCAATCTTTCCACTTTGTCTTGGAATAAAGGGCACAAAGTAGCCTGTCTCTGTAAGGCAGCCAAGTCCTGCTGTGAAAGAGAAGGAATTAATGGAACAGGAGGGCTTGGAGGAACAGAGCGGGACTTTGCAAGCTGATCTTGCAACTGCTGGATTTGGGAGGCTTGGTTGGCCACTGTGTCATTAGCCATCTGTAAAGCTGAAAGCTTGTCATCTAAAAGAACTTGGAATTCTTTCGCTTCACTGGACATCCTCTCCTTCTCTGCTGAAAGGTTAGTAACCTGTGACTGAGCCTCGAATAACTGGGTCTTTAATGAAGAAATCTCATCACTTTGAGCGGCAACCAGTTGGGTTTGCTGTTCCATTTGCTTAAATAGATCTGCTAGGGTATCCTTAGCAGATGCTAACTCGGATGTTGCCTTATGCAACTGGTCTTTGGACTGCATGAGCTCCTCATAGAAAGATGCGTACAGCTGTTGAACACAGGCTGTCACTGACAACTCAATGGAACTTTGAATATCCTTGCAGAGGAAAGGAATGGCATCTCCTGAGACGAGACTGTTCAGGGAAGGAACTGAGATCTCCAAGGATCCTTCTCTATGTGCCCTAAATAGGTTATTGCAAGTGAGAAACCCAAGGAGTTCACCGCCAGAAGTAGCAGGGATAGGTACTGAGGGAAGTACAGCAGGGGCTTTATCCGCTACCCTCTTCAAGCGTTTACGCTGTATGACTAGGGAAGGCGGAGAATCATCATCCTCAATGTCAATAGGTGCTGACTCTTCTGAAGGTGGAGGAGGAGGTACTGGATCTGATGGAGGAGGTGGAGGCACAGTCTTCTGTAAACCTGAATAGGTCAAGAAGGCAGACAAATATGATCCATAGATAACATTGGTAACATTACCCCTCGTGACTTTAACAAAATGCTGATCCATCTTAGTAAGGAGGTATGTGCTCCAATCAATGGCAACTCCTTTTAGCACCATCCTGGAAGCTGTGAAAAGCTCTTTGGACAAAAAGTGGGACGGCGTTTTGGCAGGCATGAACCTGTCCTGAAGGAACTGACACATCGTCTTCCAGACGGGATCAGTGATCATAGAAAACGAAACTCCTGAAGAGTTTATCACTTTCTTAACATCAAGGACTTCCCTTGTCTGCTTCTGCAACAGCTTCAGAATCTCTTCATTAGAGAAGAGCTGTCGAGTGGTCACAAAAGGTTCTCCTTTGGAGGGAAGAGACAGAGCCTTCCCTAAGCCTCGAGACGTCAATGTCATAGACATGCCTTGGACGACGCCTGTCTTCTTGCTGTAAGAGGCCAGTAACTCATCACATGCGGACGGATCCTCTAGAAGTAATGGAAAAGGAGTGGCCACAAAAGCAGCAAGTCCTGCCTTCGTGAGGGGCTCAAAAGTAAGTAGGGACGAGTAATCCCTACTAACTAGTGGGACGTACTGGATAGGGGGAGGAGCATGAGAAGGCGCCATTCAGATGGTTACACACACACCACAAACACAGACAATCAAGGTGAATGCCTGCAAACCAACAGACAAAAACCAAGGATAAGAGGATTACCAATCAAAACGTAACACGACCTACTAACCCCAAGCAAACCACATCCTAGAAAAAATTTGACATGACCTCGAGACAAATGCGACCGAAAGCTTCATGCGATGCATCAGACAAACACCCTGAACCCCGTATCAGGCAATAAAAGAAAAAATTACATACCGTACCCGTAACCGTAACTAAGACAGGAAACCAAAACCATATCATATCCAACACATATCAATACGACATCTGTGATAGAACCAAGACTGGACCATGGAAAATAACATTAAGAACTGCGTAGACCCAGCCCACGAAACGCTTCATTAAAAAGGGGAATTCAGTGCAGTGAGGGGGGAATTAATTTAATGAAGGGTTGATTTTAATCAATTATTAAAAATGGGCGAATTTTTATTAGGTGATAAACCTTAATAAGAAAACGACGGTTCCTTATTATAAATTTAATTACCAATTATTAGGTTAAACGGTGCAGTTATACGATTCCCGGACTTCGATTTCCGACTGGGTCTCTAAATGCAATTCATTGATTATAATTAAAGTGATGTGGAGCGCTTTTTTGCCAGCGCGTGCTCATGTGACGGTTGGTTCTTTTTTAATTAAAATTTTAGAGTGCCTCTTTAGCGCACGTAGCGTGTGCGAAGTGAACGGCTGGTTTATTTTAATTTTAAAAAAATGTGTGTTTAGCGCGAATGCGCGTGCCATGGTGGGTGAAGGAAAGGGTTTATTTTAACAATTAATTTGTGATTAAGGGGGAAAATAAAGAAATAAATAAATAACAGAAAATAAATACCTGGAAGGGGTGTGTATGGAATGCAGGAATGCGCACGGAAGAGTCCCAGTAAAGGAAAAGTAAAAAGCACTGATGAAACAACAAACAACACCTTAGCAGATGTGTTAATTTGATTTATGTTGGGTTTTTTTATTTTTATTTATTTTATTTTATTTTTAGTTGTGATTTTTTTATGTTGGAATAAATGGAAAATGAGCAAGGGAGGTAAGGGAAATTTTTTTGAATGTTTTTAGAATTTTTTAGAATTTTTTACAATTTTTAAAATGATTTTTCTATATTTTTTTGGCAATTTATGGGTAATTTTAGGAAAGATGGATTTTTCTAAAATTATAGAAAAGGCAATTCCTATCAGACAAAGGTCCAAAAATGGGCAACTGGCAGAAGGAATTTTTAGAAATTTTTAATGGAAAAATTAATGTTGTGATTAATTAAGTCACATTAAGCACATTAGTCACATTAGTCATATTAGTCACATTAGTCATAAGTCATAAGTCAGGTTAGTAGGAGTAAGTCAGGTTAGTCTTCCTAAGTCTAATCAGGTTAGTCAGGTAAGTCTACCTAGGTTAGTCTGGTAAGTCAAGTGTGATTAGGTAGGTTCTAACTAACCTAGTCAGGTAAATCAAGTGTGATTTGGTAGGTTCTAACTAACCTAGTCAGGTAAATCAAGTGTGATTTGGTAGGTTAGTGGTAATGATTAATGTGACTTAGGTTAGTTGATTAGTTAGACCAAGGAAGGTTAGAAGCTAACCTTAGGTAGGGGTGGTGGGGAAGAAGGGAGGAGGGAGTGGTGCAGGCGGCGACCAGGCCAGGCGGGCGGCGTGTCGGCGGAATGGGCGGCGACGGCGGCGCGGCGGCGGACTGAACGGCAACGGCGGCGCGGCGGTGGACTGAGGGCGACGACGGGCGACGAGGGCGGCGCCGTCGCGGCGGCTGGGACAGGGCGCGGGCGTCTGACGGCTGATGGCGGGCACACAGGCGGCGTGGGGCACGTCACGACGGCCAGAGGGAGGAGGTAGGGCGCTGTCGGCGGCGGGGGAGGAGGGTGAAGACGGCCAGAGGGAGGAGGTAGGGCGCTGTCGGCGGCGGTGGAGGAGGGTGAAGATGGAGAAAGAAGGGGGGGAGGAAGGAGAAAGAAGGGGGGGGGGAAGATGGAGAAGGCGCAGAGAGAGAGAGAGAGGAGGAGGAGTGGGAGGAAAGGGAGAAGAGAAGGAGGGGAGGTGGAGATGGAGGAGAGGGAGAAGGAAGAGATCGCGGCAGGTGGTCGCAGAGGGGAGGGAGAAGTGGAGGGAGGAGAGAGAAGGAGAGAAGGTGGAGATGGAGGAAGAAGAGGGAGGTGGTCGTGCACGCACAGAGAGAGAGAGAGAGAGAGAGAGAGGGAGAGAGAGAAAGAAGAAGAAAGAGAAGAGAGGAGAGGTGGTTGAGAGTCGGGGGGGGAAGGGTGTCCGTTGGTTGGGTTTTTTTTTTTTAAAAAAAAAATTGTTTTTTTAAAAATAAAAGGTGGGCAGGCAAGGGTAAGGGAGGATGGGCGGGGTCAAGAGGGGGCGGATCCCCGTCCCGCGCACGTGCGCGGGGCGGGGTTAAAAAAAATTTGCCGTGACGGGATTGAAACGACGCGGGGATGACGGTACGGGGTACGCGGACACGACTGGGGCGCGTGGAGACGCGTTAAATCGAAAAAGGGCGCGTTCACGCGCAAAACGAGCGCGCGAATACACGTAAAAATAAAGAAAAATTAATAACTCCCAATCCGGATGTCAAAACGAAATATCGTAAAAATGAAAAGTGGGCAGGACGACAGGGGGGAAACAAAAAAAATATGGGACGGGGGTTTCGGGAGGGGTAAAGGGTGTTCACGTGCAAAAAACACAAAAAACGAACCAAAAACACAATTGAAAAATTAATATCGAAAGATCCGTGCATCGGAAGGAAGTGCAGAAAAAAGGAAAACTGGGCAAAAAGATATGCCCGACAATCCGATCATGTCAAAACATAATTCCGACTGAGGTAAGACGCGTTCACATGGGAAAAACCCAAAAAACAAACCCGAAAATGGGATCGGAAATTAATATCGGACAAACCGTTCACCGGAATGACGTGCAGTAAGAAGGAAAAATGTCCGTAGGAAGGGGTGGCACAGGGTTATTACGTTAAAACGTAGTTCTGGCGGAAATAGGAGGGGTTCACATGTGAAAAACTCCAAAAATACGCCCGAAAACTCATTTAAAAATTAATAAGTAAAAATCTGGAAGTCGAAAGAGGGTGGAGGAAAAAGGAAAAAGGTAGGGGAAGGCACGGGGGACACAGCTGTCAAGTCAAATTGGAATTCCGATACCAATAGGGCAGGTTCACATGGAAAAATGTCAAAAATACACACGAAAAAGTCTTAAAAAACCGGAAAATTAATAACGGACAACCCATGTATCGAAATGATGCGGAATAAAAAGGAAAAATGTCAGGGGAAAAGCTTTGGTCAGGGCTATGACGTCAAATCATGGTTTCGAAGCAAGAAAGGCGCGTTCACATGGAAAACCAGCTAAATTGCGTAAAATGCTTCAAAAATTAATAACTCAAAAACCGTGCACCAGAATAGGGGTAGGTAAAAAGGAAAAATGGTCAGGTCAAAGGGAGGAACAGGGCTATAAGGTTGGATTTGGAATTTGGTGAACGTAGGATGCATTCACATGGAAGGACCTCAAAATCAGGGAATGAAGGAAAACTGCAAGGGAACAGCCCCAAGGGTGGGTGGAACATAACCGGGCGGGCGGGAAGGGACCCCATCAGGGTAAAAGCAAATCATGGTAGTCATGCATGAACAGGTTGAGGCATTTGCAAAGGATATGCACGGTAGACACGCACGGGCGCGTCCCCACACTTAAGACCTTAACGGATAGGGTTAACCGAACAATAGGGACCTAGGACCACGCCACAGACCATCCACTAACTTCCCCACACTTAAAACATGACCATCACTAAGAAACAGAAGTTGTAGGGTTAGAAAAACTTGGCCCGTTTCGTCAAGAATCAAGGTTGAGTGTCGATGGCACGTCCAGTGTGGTTGTCGGCGCTGGAGGAACCAAGGCAGCTTCTCGGCACACGTCCGTCATGGCAGGGACCACGCAGCAGCACCTAGGGAGGTAGCTGATGGAAGGAATCGCAGGAAATTCATCGATGATGAGGGATATTGCACTCAACTCACAGTCACTCAAATGAAATGAAAGATCAGTCACTCGCCCCATGACTAATATCACTCGCGGAAGAATGATTAAAATCCATAACTCATATCCGGTTGAGGAATCAACAAGGGGGAGAAATGGCGTAGAAGGAGTATGCCAGGGTGCACGGTTGATAGTGCATTAGTGCGTCCAACCCGTCTGGCATAGGTGCAAGGAGGAAGGCAAGGGAGCCTTACAGTGCAGTGTACAGAACAGGGTGATGTGTCTTGTGTTGACGGTAAAAACCCATCCCGTGGTGCACAGGGAAACAGGAACATACCTGACTCCAAGTGTCGTAACGTCCCTCAATCTCACCTCTCGGTAATTGATTGAAGAAACTCCAGTCACACTCGGCCCACCCTCTGTCTCACGCTCTGTTGATAGATACAAGAGGGCAGCCTTTTCCTGAAACCCATTGATGTAATCCTCACAGTTGCTTGTGCAAAGGGTGTATGCCTTGTGCGCAGTTGATGGTGCAACAGTGCATCCCGCCCTGTGCCGGCATACGGTGCGAGAAGGAAGGCCAGGGAGCCTTATGGTGCAGTGTACAGAACGAATTGTGCTTTGTGCATTGAGAGGCCCATCCCGTGCGTGCAACACTTCATTCACACTTCTCACCTCTCATTTGATTTGAAGGGAAAAGACTGGTCTCTCGCCCCACCCTCTGTCTCACTCTCTGTTGATAGATACAGAGGGGAACCCATACTCACTTCCCCATCCGGTTAGGATGAAAGCTCACATCACTCGATTGTTTGTCGATGAAGATCGCGTCATCAGTTGTTGAAGAGGCATACCTAGGGAGGTAGCCATCAAATCGAACATTGTGTTGGATAGGAATATGTCGTCTGTAAGAGGACAGGTAGTCACTTTGCAAAGATACCCAGGACACAGCATACCAAGGGAGGCAGCTTCGGAATTGGATCCGAGGGATATCAATTAATGAATCCACTTTCTGGACTGTTGGGTGTTACCACCTTTTCCACAGCCAGCTTCCCGCCCAAGGGTGTTTATCACCTTTTCTTGGAACGAGGCCTGCTATGACAGGGAATTGCTTCCTTTTCTCTCATGACAGATTTGTTTTGTTTTTTTTTTCTTCTTTGTTTTTTTTTTTTTTCCCCTATTCCCGAGGGTGTTTCCACCTTTTCTCGAAGAATAGGTCGGCATGACAGGGACCTTAGTCCTTTTCTCCCATGACCGATATGTTTTGTTTTTTTTGTTTTTTTTTTTCTTCTTTTTTTTTTCAATATTGAGCAAGGGAATGGCAGAACTACCATTTGTCAGAACCCACCTCGCCACTGTCGCTGGTGGAAAATAGAAGATAAGAGATCAAGGCTGAAAGGGGGGTGTGAGGGGACAGAGGATTGCGTCCACCTCATCAGAAGTGATTGAAGAACGGCTATCAGAAGTAGCATCATAAGAAGTACAGTGCCGTGCCAACGAGGGAAATGATCAAGTGTCCGTAATTGTCAAGATCCCCAAGGAGGGAAGTACTTCTTCAGACGATATCCATTGATCAGAAAGGGATTATCAGAGGCATCAAGGGTCTGTACTTGGACAGAACCATTAGGGTTAACTGCAAGTACCTTATAGGGGCCCATCCACCGCTGTTGGAGCTTGCCAGGAAACTTGCCAAAGCATGAATCATAGGCTAGGACCAAATCACCTTCTTTGAACTCTTTGTGCTTGATGAAACTGTCATGGTAAGCCTTACGTCGAGCTTGCGTGGCTTCCATGCACTGTAGAGCCATCCTACGAATTTCATCCAAACATTCCAAGTGCAGGAGACGGCATTGCAGTGAATCATCATCCCCCAGACGCTCTTTGATAGCTACTCTCAAAGAGGGTAGTTCCAGTTCAACAGGAAAAACTGCTTCTGTACCATACACCAACTGGAAGGGTGTCTGTCCCGTTGCTGCTTTATGGGAGGTTCTATACGCCCAGAGGGCCTCTGTAAGTCGATCGTCCCAATCACGACGATGTGCGGCAATCGTTCTTGTCAGAATCGAGCAGAGGATGCGATTGGTGACTTCGACTTGGCCGTTGGCTCTGGGGTAATAAGGAGTGGACTTGCGATGGCGGATCTTATACAACTCTGTCAACTCTTCCATGACTTTGTTAAGGAAATGCGTACCTCTGTCACTTACCAGCTCTAAGGGACTACCAAAACGGGTGATGATATTCTCGTACATGAACAGGGCCACGCTGTTACCATCGTCTCGCTTGAGGGCTTTAGCTTCACACCACTTTGTGACATAATCCGTACATACGAGGATGTATCGGTTCTGTTTCCTTCTGGTAGGAGGGTCGATTGGACCTACGAAGTCAATGCCCCACTTCTCAAACGGCTTCAAAGGAAGGATAGGTTGCAATGGCATGGCACTTGTCTTGGTGGGTTTTCCCATTCTTTGACAAGCATCACATCTTTTACAGTAATCATAGGCATCCTTATGAATGGTAGGCCACCAATATCCCGCTAGCAGAGCCTTCCTGGCCGTAGCTTCTCCTGCAAAGTGACCTCCACATGGCTCGTCGTGGCAAGCCTTCAGAACGATCCCAATCTCTTCTCCTGCAACACATCTTCGGAGCACTTCATCTTTGCCCTTCTTGTACAGTGCACCGCCGAGCAGGGTGTATGGGGCTGATTCTAACATGAGCTTCTTCCTTTCCTGACTAGAAATACTAGGAGGGTACTTTTGGGTTGCCAGCAGATTGGCAATGTCTGCATACCAGGGAGTTACAGTTTCTACCAAGAATAGGGAAGCATCAGGGAGGTCTGGATCATCCTGCTCCTCGTCTGCAGTTTGTGGGATACGCGATAGATGATCAGCCAGAACATGGGAACGACCAGGCTTAGTAATCACCTCAAAATCAAACTCCTGGAATAAAAGGAGCCATCTCATCATTCGTCCTTTCACATCTGCTTTGTTCATCAAGAAGGACAGAGCCTCATGATCCACATAAAATTTAAAGTGGGTGGATAGGAGGTAATGGCGAAACTTCTCCAGGGCAAACACCATTGCCAAGCACTCTAGCTCTGTCACTGTATAGTTTCGTTCCCTATCAGTAACTTTTCGGCTTGCGTAATAGATCGGTTGATCCAACTTTGAGGAGTCCTTTTGGCAGAGGACAGCACCTAAGCCTTCAATTGATGCATCAGTGTGTACATGGAACTCTTTCATCCAATCAGGAGGTTGCAGAATGGGTGCCTCTATCAGACACTGCTTCAGAGTGTGAAAGGCTTTGTCACATTCTTCTGTCCAAGTAAACTCTGCATCTTTCCTCAGAAGCTTGTGCAAGGAAGTTGCCTTTGTCGCAAAATGGGCTATGAACCTTCTGTAGTAACCCACATGGCCTAGGAATCCCCTCAACTGTTTGAGGTTGGTGGGTGCTTGCAGAGCTGAGATCTTTTCGATCTTTGCAGGGTCTGTTGATATCCCTTGTGCTGAGACAATGTGGCCCAACAAGACTCCAGAAGAGACCCCAAAGATGCATTTGTCGGGGTTGAGGGAAATCCCATACTCCCGGCATCGGTCAAAGCATTGTTCCAGATGTCCCCAGTGTTCACTGATCAAACTATAGACACAGAAGTCATCCAAATATACCTCAATAAAGTCATGCAGATGATTTTGAAATGCAGCCATCATGACTCGTTGGAAAGTAGCAGGGGCATTGCAGAGCCCAAATGGCATCACTCGGTAAGCATAGGTCCCCCATTCTGTGGTGAAAGTTGTTTTGGATTGGTCTTCTTCTGCGATTTGGACTTGGTTGTATCCATTGAATCCATCCAAAAGGGAATAAAGCTCATGTCCTGCCACTGTGTCCAACAGTTGGTCTGTGAAAGGGATTGGAAAGTGATCCTTCTTGGTCTTGGAATTAAGCTTTCGAAAATCCACACATATTCGCAATTTGCCATTCTTCTTGGGTACAACCACGATGGGTGAAACCCATTCACTGTTTGCCACTGGATAGATGAACTCGGCTTCCAGAAGCTTCAGCAGCTCCGCTTTCACCAATGTGGAATAATTCGGATTCATTCGCCTCTGTCGTTGCCGTACTGGCTTGGCATCAGGCTCCAAGTCAATATGATGTTGACATATTGTGGGATCAATCCCCTTTAGGTCTTTGTAAGACCATGCAAACACGTCCAAATTTTCTTTCAACAAGTTGTACAAGGTTGACAACTCCTCTTCTGGGAGACTGCTACCCACCTTCAAGTGGCGTTCAGTGCCTTCAGCATCCACAAAGGTTACCAGCCTTTCACCTTCTACTTCACGGATGAAGGTTCCACGGACTGCTTCTGGATACAGATCCGACTCCTTCAAGGGAATGGTATCCTCTTCTGATGTCCCACTAGAACCAATTTCTTCTTTTGGTGGAGACTTAGGTTGCTCCTTAAGACGTTGGAATGGGATAAGCGCCGTTTCGGGTTTGGTTTCAAGAGTAATTACCTCTTGGCTTGAAGACTCATCTTCTGATGATACATCCATGAACGTCACATAACAGGGACCCTCTGGTGCTTGTTGGGTTAGTTGGATTGGTGCTTGTTGGCACGGTGCATCATCATCATCTTTCTTTGGCAAAGATGGGTTAGGACGGCAGGAGCCACTGCTGAAAGACGGCTTGCTCTTCTTAATCCATCCCTTATACAAGTTTTGCATATGAGAAGATCCATTTACCAGACCAAATGGTACCATCGCCATTCTGTCCCATAGCATGAGCTCATCGGCTTCTGATGCTTCTGGAACTTCTTCCTCAAATGTATCCTCTTCAGGTGGGATAGACTCTTCTGGCTCACTTTCATCATTCTCTTCGTCCATATCATATTCATCCTCTTCTGTCTCTGTCTCTGCTTCTGCTTCTGCTTCTGTCTCTGCTTCTGTCTCTGCTTCTGCTTCTGTTTCTGCTTCTGCTTCTGCTTCTGTCTCTGCTTCTGCTTTTGCTTCTGCTTCTGTCTCTGTAAGAGCTCTGTAACAGAAGAACAGATTCTCTGGTTCCTCTCCTGCCTCTGTCTCTGGCTCTGCTGTGGCCACATAACAGGGAGAGCAGTACATCCATGCTTCTATCTCACTGTCAGAAGTGATTTCAGAAGTCATTCCTGGTTCAGGCAGGAAGTATTCACCCATTGATAATGGCTTTGCCTCTTTTGGAAGTCGGCTTACTGTATCCACTGTTAAGGAATGTGCCACTGTTTTCTTAGGAAGGATTTGTTTGACAGCATCTTCGTCTGCTGATGTTCCATCCGTAGCCTCGTTAGGGGAATCAGAAGATAATTCCAAGGAGGTGGATCCATGTCCTTTTTGAGAACCATACAGTTTCAGCACCACTTTGTTGGGTCCTCTGCCCAAGGTCAAGGTTCCTTTGAACCAATCTGTCCTTGCTCGAGCTTCAAAAAGCCATGGTCTGCCTAGTAACAGAGGATAGGATGTACCATAAGAGTTTGGCTTCACCACCAGATAGGTTAGCCAATAATCTTTTCCAGCCACTGTAGTCTTCACATATGGAAGAATGCCCAAAGGCTTGATTCTACTCTGATCCGCCAGTCTGATGAGCCATTGGGTTGGTTGCACACCTTGTAGGCCTAGATCCTTCATTGTCACATCCGTCATAATGTTCACTGATGAACCACCATCAATTAGTGCATTTGCGATGAAGCAACCTTCTATCCATACGCCAGTCTCTGGAGTACCTGGATCTAGGAAAGCATTAGCCACATCCACTTCTTTTACAGGCTCTGTAGCCTTGTTGGACTTTGTCACTGTTAAGGGAGCAATCCTTAAACCACGTCTTTTCGTCAGTATACTTTTGAACCTTTTCCGGCAACTGGGAGACAACAACAATAATTGTCGGAATGTGAGGTTTGGTTTAAAGGTATCTAGATCTCTAACTAGATCGTATTCCTTAATAGGATCCACTGGCTTCTCTAACCGGTTAGGGAATGGGGCAACACCCATTTTCATTTTCCCTCTTTCTTCCATCAGAGGACTTACAGGAACTTCTTCTGCCACTTGTGGCACTTCCTCCTCTTCTGTATCCTGGACCTCTGGTCCTGTCTCTGTAACTGTCTCTGTAACTCTCTGTGGCACTGTAGGGCTCTGTACGGCACTGTTAGGCTCTGTTTTGTTCTGTTCTTCTGGTGGAAGATTGAACTTCACTGTTCTGGTAGGAGGGTTATTTTCTTTCTGGATAAGTGGTCCCTTCTGCTTTGTACGAGTGATGGCAGCAACTTCCAATTCTACCAAATTGGAGGTAGGCTCTTGGGCCTTAGACGGACTATCAGTAGCACTGTTTTTCACTGGGGCTGGGCTTGGACAGTCTTTTGCAGTGTGGCCTTCTCCTTTGCATCGACTGCATAAGGGCTTGTAATCCACTGACCTTCGAGGATTTGGACAGTTTGGTGAAATGTGTCCCTTTTCTCCGCATCTGTAACACTCCACTTCTGATCTCTGACCACCGCCAGACTGTCTTTCTCTGTAACTTTGAGAAGGAAATCTTCTGGGTCCGAAATTAGGACCAAACTCTCTAGGCTTGGGTCCAATATCTTGTGTGGTCATTTTGGATTCCAGCAAGTTAAATCTTGCGTCTTCTTCCTTTCTTCTCCTATCATGCATCTCCTTCAGAGAGCAAATGTCCTCTGTATGGTTCTTCCGCAAACAGTAGGAACAGAAGGCTCCAGGGATGGTTGGTTTCCGTGTACATTCAGTGGCTAAATGGCCTGCTTGATGACACTTACCACACCAAGTATTTGACCGCATCACATCTCTTCCTGCTCCTGCAACGTTGGATATGCTTGCGGTGTTCACTTTCAGCGTCTGTAGTTGCTCTGTAATCACATCCATCAACTCCTTTTTGATGTTTGCAACTGAGTTGGATAAATAATCCTTCAAGCTTTCTCCTCCGGACGTACTGGCAGGAGGGTTTTGAGGAGTTTCTGTAATCACTGCATAAATTGGTTGGGTTGGTACAGAGGGGTTTCTGTTCTGGTTCTGATTCAGAGCTCCTTTTTGAACTGTTGGCTGTTGACTCCAGTTGGTAGGGTTCCACTGTTGCTGCTGATTTTGCATCGAGGAGGTTGGTTGGGACCATTGTTGTTGTGGTTGAACCATCATTTGAGGCATGGATTGTGGCCACTGAGGATTTGGTGCACCGTACTGTGATACCGGGGGCATCTGTTGGTAGGGATAGGGAATAGTCCCTGGAACCGCATTTGGTGGGTACATCATTCCTGGCACCAGAGGAGGTAGGACTCCTCTTCCTGTATTCATTGCTAATCTAGCTTCCACTTCATCGTACAGTCTAGCACCTTCTGTTGCAGCTTGCAGTGTGGCTGGTCTTTGTAGCTCCACAAACTTACGGACTTCTGGTTGTAATCCTCTGAGAAACACTCCCTTCTGAATGCCATCATCTAGATTATGGTTAGTCCATCTCTTCAGGATGGATTCCATTCGTGAGACATAGGCTTCCACTCTTTCTCCAGAGGACTGACTTAGGTTCATAAATTCCTCTCTCATCCGCTCTTCAAAACCTTCACGCCTGAATTTAGTGAGGAAGGCCAACTTCAGGTCGTCCCATGTGCCAAAAGTTCCTGCTGCTTGTCTCTCATACCACTGAAACGCCGTGCCATTGAAAGTGGCGGGGAATATTGCTAACCAATGCTCAGGGGTTCTGGCATTGTTAGCCACACACGCTACCATAAACTCTGCTACATGAAGATTGGGGTCTTCATTGTACTCTCCCTTAAAAACTGGCAATGGGACTACATTCGCTGGCCTGTCATCAATATTTCCAGGACGGATCTGGCTTGGAAGTGGACCTCCAGCAGGAGGAGGAAGGGCTTGATGTGCCATTGGGACTTCTGTAAAGAGTTCCGCAAGGGCGTCAAAGGCGGCTTCTGCTGCGAGCTCGCTCTCGGCTCTGATTCTTGCTTTCTCTCTTCTCACGTACCTCTGGACTCGTTCCAACGCTTGCCTTTTTATTGCGTCATTCATCAGGGGGTTGACTCCACTATGTTGTTAGTGCTCCACAGAGGGTTAACAGAAGGCTTCAGTCTCTGGAGGACTCTCTTGCCAACATTTCTTCTACTTCTTTCCTCTCAACGTCCCTAAATTCTGCTTTCATGCCACTGCACAGAGGAAGGTATTTGGTTCTGAAGGTGTCAAAATGCATACGTCTGAGCATTGTGGTGGTGCCATCATCATAGTAATGCCAGCTTCTGATGGTTTCAACAGTGTATGTTGTGAAAAACACTCTGTCTACCAACTTCCAGTGGGTTGCTAATTGAACAAATAGAAGATTATCAGTACACCAAGCATCCCATGTATCTTGTTGTTGAGCATCCACGAACAAATTCCAACTCTTTTCCTTCTTGTCCCTGTGAACCTCTACAGACCAAGACTCCTGAAGCTTCTTCACAATCTCCCACTTGATAATGTCTGGAAACTTCTCAATGAATGCCAAATCTTCCATGGATGTTCATTCTCTCTGTTTCTACTCTTCAGTTTGTTCCCAAACAGTTTGCCACCAAGATGCAAGTTTCTGCTGCTTTAATAGGAAGAGGAAACTGTCCACCACATAGAGCATGCATCATGATGGTGATATGTTTCCGCCATTGTGGGATGAACTTCTTGTGAAAAGTGGCTTTGATTATGAGAAATTCCAACTCTTCAGTGGAAGAAGGAACTTTACAAACATCCATTGAATTCTTCTCTTCTTGGCTATGCCATTTCCTTCATTTTCAACCTCTTTTGGTGCTTGTTGATGGCAAGTTTCCCCGGCTGCGCACCAAAAACATGGAGCCCCGAGAGGAACACCAAGGAAAAGGGAATTCTCTTGCAAGAAAATCTATCTTGTAACATCAACAAGTTTGTTTTTCATATTTCATATTATCACAATGAAGAAAAGAACACCAGGCACAACAAATCTTCATGCAGCATCATGTAAATCTCCCACGGTTTTTAATAGAATCAGCCATATTCTTCAACATCCTCATAGAATCCATCAATAGAACAAAGAGATCAAAGAAGTACACCATCTTTGAATGAAAATACATCACATAGTATTCATCTTCAATATCTTCATAGTCTTCTCTCTCAATCTCTCATATACAATCACTCTGTTTTAATAGAATTGGCTATCTCTGACTCTCTCTCACACACTCCATCAATAATACATCATATCCTCACTACAATCTCTCAAAAATTACTCTCAATAATCACTCTTAGGTCGTGGATACCCCTCCCAAGAGGTATGTCTGATATGAAGGGTCACCAGAGCCACTACAGTGTCTCTTCACAGCTCACTACTGTCACTTCACTCTAGTCTTCTCTTGAGTCTTCAGCAGCTACTTCTTCCACTTCCTTCAGCTCTTTTGCACTTGTATTCACCTCTTTCCAAGGCTAGAAAACTTTCCCAAAGTCACACATACATTCCACAGAACACTTACAGAACAGTACCAGAACAGTTACAGTACAGAACAGAACAGAAACAGAACAGAAACAGAAGCTCTACAGAAGACCTACAGAAGGTTACAAAAGGTCATTAAAACTACATAATTCACTCTCAAACCATTCAAAACTCTCACAAACCATTCACTAAGCTTTCTCAATATCTCATTCTTCATCAATCAATACTCCATCCCTCCTTACAGAAGATAATCAGAACAAAACAGACCAAAACAGAACAAAACAGAAGGTATACAGAACCATTCAGAACCTATCAGAACATCACAGAACCATCAACAAACATCATGATCTTCAAAAACACAATCAATATCATCCAAAACACTCTCAATCCACTTCCAAATCAATCAATCATCCCATAAAATCAACCATTCAGCTCTCAAAAACAACAAAAATCAGCCAAAAAACAAGTCATTTCAACACTCAACAAGCCATGCCACTCTTCTAGCTATATGCACTAAATATTATTGTATAATTCATTTGCCAATGTCGCCTACACCTAATGTCTAAAAACTGTGCATCAAATTTTCAAAAAAAAAGAAATCCTCTAATTGCAAAAAGCTAGATATAATAAATTCAAAAAGGTATTCCACAAGGAGTTTTGTCATCACTTTCTTAGGTTTGAGAAGAAGAAGAGCTTGTGATTGCAAAACCTAGATATAATCGATTCAAAAAATTATTACTCAAAGAGCTTTTTTATCACTTGATTAGGCTGGAGAAGAAGAGCTTCACCTCAAGCTTTCATTGTAGTTATGATGGGCCCAGAAGATTTTCAAAAATGAGGTGGGGAGGGAGATGATTTGTTTCTCTACGAGCTTGAGATTAACTTCTCCTGAGCATTTGTACACGGTTCTTCATGAAGCATTGATAGGCCATTATTAGGGTTGAAAGAAAGCTTTGCAACTTGTGGATGAGAGGTTTTCAAACCCAAAGCCTTCAATATGTATAGATGTAAGGCTGTGCATTTTTTTGATTGATGAGTTAGACATTCTCTCTCTTCCCTAGCCTGGAGGTTTCCCACCATATCGTGGTAGCAGTCGAGCTAGCAAACAGTTAGCTTTGCAAGGCTACCCAGATGCTGATTCATGTGTGCAAACCTGATCGTGGTAGCAGTCGAGCTAGCAAACAGTTAGCTTTGCAAGGCTACCCAGACGTTGATTCATGTGTGCAAACCTGATCTGTGTTTCTTCCTGTGAGGATTGTAGCCCATGTCACATAGGGATATGGATGCTCGAGCAAGAGAAGATATCTTTGCAAAAGGCATCAAGAAAGCCTTTCCTAGCTCCCCTGCCTCTCGAGAAAGTAACTTGTGTGGAGTTGTTGTCGTCCACACAATCAAAGAAGAAGCTTAGAGAAACAGATGGAGGAGTAGTGGTTCAAGCAGGTTCATGATATAGGAGAGGAAACTCTTGCACAGAATATGGAAGGAGTTGAGGCAGACACAAATATGGACATTGACAATAGTCGATCTAATGAATGGGTTGACGTCGAGGATGATGGGCAAATCAACGGCATCAGATATGATCACGAAAAAGATTAACAAAAGCTAAGGCTTTCCAAAAAATTTTGGTTAAAGATTTAAGCTTTATTAAAAGCATTAAGTGTTAGAAAAGAATTTTAAGCTTTTCAGAAAGCATATCAATGTGCGAGTAACTTAAAAAACTATATAAGAGGCACTAGTGGTGCTATTAAGGGGAGAAGGCCATAAAATCAAGGGAGAGAGGCTAGAGGTTGAGCTTGAGTCCCTTGTCTCCTTGAAGATCTTCAAATTTGGGAGTATAGGCTTGAGGTGGAGTGGGAATCCCTTGCGTTCTTCAAACTTTGCCATCGAATTTGGAAGAGAAGGCTTGATGACAAGCTTTAAGCCCTTCGCCTACATCGAAGTTTCCATTGTGAGTCATTTATGAAGAGTGGATTGAATTTGAGAAAGGCGCTCCTCGCTTCATAAAAAATCTTTCTTTAAAATCTGATATTCCACCTTCTTCTCTTCTCTCTCATTTCAAAATCTATGAACATGTAAGTTACCTATATTTTTAATAAAAAAATTGTTGTCTTATTCAAAAATTCTTATGGATAAATTTTATTTAATTGATTTCTCCCATCCCAAAGCGTCCCTGTGGCGAGCGACTTTCACGAACAGCCACACAAATTCCTTGTGACATTTGTTGAACTTGATATGAAAGCATCACTTTTGAACATCAAGATGGGGGGACTCTTTGATTAATCCACCTACTTCGTCGACTACTTCTTCCTTTTCAATTGATGAGATGAAGAATTTATTACAACCTCTTTCTTTAGCTATTATGATGCAGAATCAATAGATGCAGTTATCTATTTGGCAACAGCAATAGTTATATTAACAGCAATTAGTTCAAGAGCGACTGTTGCATCAAGAACAAGAGCATATATATGGTGCAACCAAGGCGATCGAGCCTGTGCTTAGTGAGTGTAAATTATTTGATAGTCGAAACGTTTTAGCCTACCTTATACACTACAACAAAAAGGCTCCATAGACGTGCTTATAGATGCAATATTTGAATTGTGTTTAAAAATGTCGGGCGCGTTTATTACCGCGTCTACAATTTCGCGTCTACAAGCATACTTATAGTGAAAACTACACGCGCATATAGACGCGCATATACACCCGAATATAGATGCTCCTATAGACACACTTATAGTTGTGCATATACATGCACACATACATGCGCATATACACGCGCATATACATACACACATAGATGCAATTTCACCTGCAAATTAGATGCAGAAAATAGTGTATGAAAAAAAAACCTCAAAGGAGATATAGTTGTTTAATGCGAGCGCATCTACAGGCGCGTCTACTCTGTGGGTCAGATGCACTCTTACACGCGCCAGGTCCACAAAACTCAAAAAAACCTGGATCTTCAACATTTGCGCGTCTACGAGAGCATCTACTCTGTATATCAGACGCACTTGTAGATGCGAATTAGCAGTGAAGCACAAAATAAAACTAGGAAAAGCAAGCAACAACTAACATACCCAAAGCTAAGAAGGAACCAAAATACAACTCAGAGTAAACAGAGAGAGAGAGAGAGAGAGAGAGGGAGAGAGAGAGAGAGAGAGAGAGAGAAGAGAATAAGGACTCACCTTGAATATTTGTTATGATGGACAGTGGCACAACTACAAACTCCTTCTTCTTCTCCATCTCCTTGCTCTTTGGCTGTTCTCCTCGTCACAACAAACATACCAAAAGCTAAGAAGGTAGCAAAATACAACTCAAAGCAAAGATAGAGAGAGAAGGAGGGAGGGAGGGAGGGAGGGAGAGAGAGAGAGAGAGAGAGTGAGTGAGTGAGAGAGACAAGAAGAAGGACTCACCTTGAATCGGTGTTGTGATGGGCGATGTCGTATTGCTGCGCATTCAAGGTGTGAAAACCACCCAAAAGTTGTGTGTGTGGGATTTGATACTTTGTACATATTTAGTTGTTGTGTTTATACTTTTGTTCTGCGTGGGTAATAAAGTGGTTTTGATCAACAGTTCACAGAAGTTTCGCATTATGCTCAATGGAGAATCAGGGTGATAAGTATGAGTATCAGTGGGAAGCCCAATGGTGGAAATGTTGCACACGAGTTTGATAAAGGAATATGTACACACAATGTGTATACTCTGCAGGATTTGCCATCACTGAGGAAGTTGCATGTGCTTTGCAATGTTCATGGACAGAATTATGTATCTAGAAGAAAATGATTCCATAGGCCGGGATACATAAGGTAACTTGTGGTATGCTGACAATGAGGCTATCCCTATCTGGGCCGGAGTGATCTATGAAAGGATTATGGTAGAAATATTTTTGGCGGGTTGATGTAAAATAAAGCACACGAGCCCACTGGCCATAGTCTGGGGAGATTGGCAGGAGTATGTTGCAGACAAAAATCCTAATTTGTCGGTGTTAATCCTGGTGCTAGGGAAGGGAAAATAGAAATTGTTCCCTAATTCTGGGAATGACCGTAATGTGTTTATGAACAAAAGGCAAATCAGGGGCAATCATAATGGGAGGCGAAACATAGATAGCATTGGAAAAAAAAGAACACTAGTTTTAGATATTGTGTTCGCAGGAATAGAGGGGGAATCATCGAATTCTATAGGCTGGCCGCTAATGTTGGGGGGAGTAAAAAAAAAAGAGGAAGAGTACGACAGGCATTGGATCTCTGGGGGGGAAGCTTGGGCTGTACAGGCTGATTTTGTGAAAGAGAACGATGTTTCTGCTCATGATGAAATGTCAAGCATGCCAATAGGGTTACAAGAGAGAGAACAAGCAAAGGTTATTTCTGATTTGAAGGAAACACTTGTGTCAATTATGAAGCACAAGTTTTTACTAGAGGCTTTGATATTCGGGATTGCGGTGGGGGGGGGTTTGATACATTATACCAGAGGCTTTGATTTTCGTATTACAGGGGTTTCGATACATTGCCGCAGAAGCTCGCTCCACGAATTATCAAACAAATTTTGATGTTTGTCTCACATTGGTCGTATATCTTCGGAATTGCTCCATGCATGCATCTATTCAAGGTTGCCTGTGTATAAGTATGATAAGGGGTACAATTGTGAAGATGGAAGATGATGCAGAGTATTTAGCGAACAGCCCTATGCAAAAACCACCTCCTCCAGGTGTCCATGGGCCATCCCGCAGACTGCAACTCGAATAGGCTGATGGCCAATCCCAAGCAGACCGCAGGTCCCTGCGAGCTCAGTATCAAGTTGTTAAGATGAACATTGCAGAGGGCAGAGGCTGTTGACTTGGAAGTAGACAAACCAGCTATGGAGGCGATCTCTGTATTCAAGGGGGGGAAAGGAAGAGAAGAGGATTGGGGGCTGAAAGGGAACATTGATGTGTAACAAGCAGACGCAATTGCTGGTGGAGCAGGTCGCGGACCTGCGTAAAAAGGAGCATCTACTCCTTCAGGAGAACGAATTACTGAAATCTAAGCTTTTTGAGATGTCGGTGATGCAAGCACACAGTGTAATTAGTACCCAGGACATTCAGGACACATCAAGTGTGAAGTCTTCAAAGCTTGCAGCAGCCGAGGCGTCATCTTCAAAGCTAGCAGCTGCTGGGTCTGTGCAGTAGAATGACTCCAACATAACAGCTGCTGAAACCACCCTTCAGCTTGGATATTACACGGGCTGACAACCACCAAACTCCTTTCCCATCCATCATCTGATCAGGAAAGCCTGAACGAACCTTACCAGTTTGGATGAGATGTTGCAGTGGACTTGCCAATATACATATGGATGGAAAACTGTACTGTGAAAGGCCTTTGCCATGGTGGTTGGAATTGTACAATAAAAGTTCATCAGTCCACTGATATTAAATATAAACTGTTAAAACAAAAAGTCATCTGCTATCAAGTATACCTCAGACTTTCACAGGTCACAATGCCTACCACTCGAAAGCAAACAACAGACAACAAAGAATAAACTTTCCTCGCCACTGAGATCGATGATGGGACGTTTCTTTACATGTCAAAAGAAACAATCACTATTTGAGATGTGACGTCTAAAGAGTGCAGAGGTAAGAGGAAATGCATCAGTAAATATTGACCAGACAGAGACTCTGTTTTTGAAGGGAGATTTACAGAAACAGCCCATCATAACAACATATTGCCACCTATTCATCCTATTCTACTTGGATTAGCCCTGAAAACTTGATGTTGAGCTCACTGTAAAAGAGAGGCATCTACTTTCAGTGGACTACAAGAATGTTATTGGTGCACTCTACCTGTATGACATGCTGAAGCCAAAACAGAGTTTATTGATTGAGTTCCGGAATTATTGTATGGCTATTAAAAATATATGACTCAGAGTTGAATGCTAGAACCATCAAGGTCTTCTAAAGACGTGACTTTGCTTTCACAAACCCTTCGATAGCGGCGACAGGGCTACAAACTCCTTCTCCTCCCTTTCCTTTCTCTTTACCTCTTGCTTTCTCCTCTCTTTACCCTTTCTTCTTTGCCTCTTTCTTTCTCCTCTCTTTCTGTTGTGCGCTTGTCAAAAAAACCCAAAAGAAACGCAAGATGGGACTACTTTGAAAAGAATGACACACCAGCAATATTTTTCAAATTTTTTTAAAATTTTAGTGTGTGTCTGTGCGCACATCTATAAGCGCATGTATATAGAGCACCAATTGCTTATAGACGCGCTTATATATGCATAGTTAAACGCACTTATAGATGTGCATATAGATGCGCATATATACGCGCTTATAGATGCGCATATACATGCGCACATAGATGCGATTGCACCTGCAAATTAGATGCAAATGTAGACGCGCAATTGTGTCTATATTTTTCAAAAAAAATTTAAATTTTAGTGCGCGTCTGTGCGCGCGTCTATAACTGCTGCTTGTTGTAGTGACGCGTCTGAAAACGCGTCTATATTCGCGTTTATTTGCGCGGATATATAGACATAAAATGCGTGTCTATTTACACGCTCTTTTACACGCACATACAGATGCGATGATAGACGCGCCCGACTTTGTGCGTCTAACATGCGCGTCTATGCCTCATTTCTGTTGTAGTGTTAAAGCCTTTGAAAGACAGATGCGTTTCTTCGGAGTTCCAACCAACTGGAGCAATTATTTCTTACAGCTTGTCATGACTGCTTTGCAAGTTAGAGTGAGAGATTTGTTCGTGCAATACTCTAACTGGAATTTTTTCAAGAAAGCACTCAAAGACGAATACTTTTTAGAGGATTATGGTATTGCTACATGGAAGATATTCAAAGAATAGATCTATCAGCCCAGCAAAGGACTTGTTGCTTCTGATTTGTTGCAGGAGTTTGAAGAGTGATACAACCACTTGGATGCACTAGAGCAAAGAGCTCTAAACTCTAAAAAGGTGGAGTTATTCTTGTAGGAGGATAATCTTGCACTTTAGGATGAGCTGAAAGAGATTCATGAAGGCTGTACATAGCCTATGGGATTGAAGACAGATTGGCAAAACGCTATTGATGCGGTTTCTACACTTACAAAGAGTCAGAGCACTACAAGGATATGGAGATATAGAGGCGGCGGTTTTCGACGCAAAATAGCGGTGTCGCTATTTGCATCGTAATAGCGATGCAAGTAGTGACTGTACTCAAACAAAAAAAAACGCAGGTCGAAACCAACCCGAGCGCGTTATTTTGGATGCATACACAAAAGAGAAAGCAAACATCTTGCATTTGAGAGGGAGAGGGAGAGAAAGAGAGAAAGAGGGAGAAGGAAAGCTTCTCACCGCTACCGCCGCCATTCACGAAGAAGAGGAGGAAGTGTACGGAGGGCGAAGGAGAGTCGCCGTCGTGAAGAGGAGCCGCCAAAGCCTTTACAGTGAGTGCATTGTTCCTTCTTGTGTTGTTTTCGTGTTTTCTCTTTCTCTTTTACTTGTTTTTGTTAAAATTCATGTGTATTGAGAGAGGAGAGGAAATGAGAGAGAAAGAGAGGGAGAGGGAGAGGGAGGAAGAGGAAATGAGAGAGGGAGAGGAAGAGGGAGAGGGAGGGAGAGGAAACAAGAGAAAGAGAGGAAGAGAGAAAAGGAAATGAGAGAGGGAGAGGAGAGAGAAAAAACATTAAACATAATAGGGAAAGAGAGAAAGAGAAGAAGAGGGTGACGAAGGGAGAGGAAATGAGAGAAAGAGAGAAAAGGAAATGAGAGAGGGAGAGGAGAGAGAAACAAAATTAAACATAATAGGGAAAGAGAGAAAGAGAGAAAGAGAGGGAGAGGGAGAGGGAGGGAGAGGAAATGAGAGAGGGAGAGGAAGAGGGGCAGGGAGGGAGAGGAAAGAGAGGGAAACATTAAACATAATAGGGAAAGAGAGAGGGACAGGAAGAGAGAAAAAACATTAAACATAATAGGGAAAGAGAGAAAGAGAGGGGGAGAGGGAGGAAGGGAGAGAAAATGAGAGAGAGAAAGAGAGAGGAAGGAAAAAACATTAAACATAATAGGGAAAGAGAGAAAGAGAGGGTGAGGGTGAGGGAGGGAGAGAAAATGAGACACGGAGAGGAACATAATAGGGAAAGAGAGAGGGAGAAGAAGAGAGAAAAAAAATTAAACATAATAGGGAAAGAGAGAAAGAGAGGAAGACGGTAAGGGAGGGAGAAGAAGAGCGAAAAGGAAATGAGAGAGGGAGAGGAGAGATGAAAAGAGAGAAAAAACATTAAACATAATAGGGAAAGAGAGAAAGAGAGGGTGAGGGTGAGGGTGAGGGAGGGAGAGAAAGTGAGAGAGGGAGAGAAAGAGAGAAAAGGAAATGAGAGACAGAGAGGAGAGAGAAAAAACATTAAACATAACAGAGAAAGAGAGAAAGAGAGGGAGAGGGAAAGGGAGGGAGAGGAAATGAGAGAGGGAGAGGAAGAGAGAAAAGGAAATGAGAGAGGAAGAGGAGATAAGAGAAAAAACATTAAACATAATAGGGAAAGAGAGAAAGAGAGGGAGAGGGAGAGGGAGAGGGAGGGAGAGGTTATTGTTTTCTTGTTTATTGTTGTAGTAGTAGTAGTAGTAGTAGTTTTTTTTGTTTTCTTGTTTATTGTTGTTTAATTTTCTTGTTTTTTGTTGTTATTGCAGTAGTAGTTTTTTCTTCTTTTCTTGTTTATTGTTGTTGTAGTAGTAGTAGTAGTTGTTGTTGTTATTGTTGTTTTTTCTTATTTTCTTGTTTATTATAGTGGTAGTGGTAGTCGTGGTCATGGTCATGGTTATTGTAGTAGTAGTAGTAGTAGTAGTAGTAGTAGTAGTAGTTTCTTCTTTTCTTGTTTATTATAGTGGTAGTGGTAGTGGTAGTTGTGATCGTGGTCGTGGTCATGGTCGTGGTCGTAGTCATTATCGTCCTCATTGTAATCATAGTCCTAGTCGTCCTCGTAGTCGTGATCATGGTCATAGTCGTAGTCATAGTCGTGGTCACAGTCGTAATCGTGGTCGTGGTCGTGGTCGTAGTGGTAGTCGTGGTCATAGTTGTAGTCGTCGCAGTCATGGTGCTAGTAGTAGTAGTGGTTTTCTTGTTTGTTGTTATTGTTGTTGTTGTTGTTGTAGAGAGAGATATATGTTTCATTAAAGAAAATGAGAGAGGGGAAGGAAGAGAAAAAAGAAGGAACGAGAGAGAGGGAATAAACATACAACATAATAAAGAAAGAAAAAAAGAGAGAGAGATGGAAGGAGAGGAGATAATGAATGGATTAAAAACAAAGAGAAAGTGGTGGCGAGGACCGTGACATCCAATGCAACACCAGGAGATGGGAAACATTCCGATATATGTTAATTTGTGGGAGGGTGGGTTGAGACTTTACATACGTTAATTTTTGCTGAGTTACAAGAGAAGAAATCCCTTCTCAAACAATTTAAGAAAGAAAAAAAGAATGATAATAAAAACAAATTGTTTGTCATAACATAGACAAAATGGAAAACAATGAAGGTCTTGATGTTTAAGATTCCAAGGTGTATCTTAATCAGTGTTTCCCATGTCCTCGCTCTCAATGCAAGTTGGCAATTCGACGAAAATGTCGATTGTCTATAGAACATGTACGACGCTTCGGCGAGTTTCAATCTGAGATGATTGATCAGGCGATCTTGGATTTTCAGCAAACGGTAAGAAAAGTTAATATCAATCATGCATTGTACTCGCAAGCTAATTGAATACCATATACAAAAATATTGGGTGTGGCTGGCAAATTTTCTATCCAGGGAGGTGACGTCACGTCCCAAGCAGGAGTGCACCCTTTGCGGCCAATTATAAGAGTTCCTGGGCATATGATGGATGGAGTGCCCGAGCCAATCCACCACTTGGAAGGTACTACCCAATCTATACCGTCAATACCAGAGGAGATAGACAACCTTTGAGACTTACCTACAATCTTGGAGCCTGAGATGGAGGCAACGATTGATGCATTGATTCCGGTGGATGTTGAGACATTTGATCTGCTTAGAGTGGAAGCATCCATACCATTATATGATGGGTGCCAAGTACCTCACCTAAAGACATTGCTTGCACTCCCAAGTGTGCAAACAAAATAAGGGTGGAGCAATGCCAGTGTGACCGAGTTGATCATGTACCTTGTACATGCTAGCTATATATAGTCTGTCTATATATAGCGCCCTAGGTCCCGTCTATATATTCCTATCATGTGTGCTCAGTTGACACACTTCTGGTGTCTCATATCTCTCTTCTCTCCTCTCTTCCTTTCGTGTCTCATCTTCCTCGCAGTTTCCAACATGGTATCAGAGCATAGAAAAGAGGACGACAATGACTTCCAATTTCTATATGATTGCATCCTTCTCCCTCAATTGCGCCTCAAGAGAGGCCACCAGGCCTCTTGTGTGCAGGGCAGATGCCATGGCCTCAGCCTCGAACACGCCTATGTCAGACGCCAGCCTCTCCTCAGCTTCCTCCAGCATGCACAGCCTGGCCTGCAGCTGCTCCACCTGCCTCCTCAACCCCTCCTCCCTGTCCCTCCCATCATGTGCCTCAAGCTTTCCTCGCACCTCCACCTCGCCGCCTCCTGGGCCCTAGCCTCCATGGTTGCCACCGCGGCATCCTTGGCGTAGGCAGCATCCTTGGCCTGTAGGCATTTTCTGAGAACGTGCGCGGGCTCCGCATCCATCGTCCTAACCTTCTGGACCTGGTCGTGGAGGTCAGGAAGCACAAAGTTGAGAAGGGGATGGGGCAGCACCATAGCCCTGACCTTCTCGACCTGGTCGTGGAGGTCAAGAAGCGCAAAGTTGAGAAGGGGATGGGGCACCACCATAGCTGAACTGATTGCAAGGAAAAGATTGATGATATGAGAGAGGGGGATCGATGGAGATGCAATAGAAAGCTTTAGGCGTAGGATCAATGGAAACGCAAGGGGATTGATATAAACTAACTTCCTTCCTCATGATCGTGCCATATCAACACAGAATCTGCACTTCATTTGTGTGATATTCGAAGAATATTAGTACAGTCTCATTGTAACAGCTGGTTTTTTCGCCTTCTTGAAGTGCGCACTTTTGATCTCCCAGTAATGGAGATTGACTAGATCTCCCAGCAATGGAGATCAACTCATCGGATCATCCTTCTCCAAACGCAAATCTTATTTGGAGACTCCTTGAGACGGGCGTCCCATATCATTATCTCGAGTGCAAAGAAATTGGTTTGGTGGATTATGTTAAAGAAAACAGGAAGATGTTGCAGGATGTTGTAGGCGTAGGATCAATGGAAATGTAGGGGGATTGATACAAACGAACGAGAGAGAGAGAGAGAGAGAGAGAGAGAGAGAGAGAGAGAGAGAGAGGAAGCTTGTTACAGAGCACGACAATGCTTTTATTAGTTGCTTTATTTCTAAAGCTTAGCTTTATATGGAGCGTTAATTATATCTATTATGCTTTTGTAGCAGTAACGTAGGGAAGAAACAACGCCTATTATTATCACAAATGAAGCAATATCCCTCCATGGCTTTCTACGAAGAAAGGACATCTCATCCTTGCTGACTCGTCCCCAGCTAGAAAGTAAAAAATATGGACATGTATCTTCGTCCATTAGTCAATGAGTGTAAGATTTTGTGGGAGGAGGGGATCACCATGCAAGATATGAGCAAGCGCGATGGTCGACAGTCCGCCAATATTCGAGTCATTCTCATGTGGACGATGCGTGACTTTTCGGGATTCGGAGAGTGCTCAGGTAAATAGGCTTCCGTTCTCGTTGGTAATATCTATCATAGCTCGTTCAAGTTTATATTCATTGGATAGAGGTGTTGGGACAGGTTTGGTTACCTCAGGTTATCATGCATATCCATTGTGCGGGCCATTGTTAGACTCCCAAAGGTCACGAACCATGAAGAAGAAGGTATATCAAGTACACGCCACTTTCTTGTCAGAGGGTCATGAACTCAGGAAAGGTTTTCTTGGACGACCTCCAACACGTATGAATGCCCAAAGCTGGTACGAGCTCAAAATGGTCCACGCAAAGTCACATCCAAACAGAATGCGACAGTTCTCAGTTTTCTACGAGTTACCATATTGTATCCACTTACAGATTAACCACTTGTTGGATCCCATACATATTTTCAAGAACGTGGGCAGCTTGCTATGGGACCACATCATAGGAAAGAGAGACAGTATAGGGGTACGAATGGATTTGAAGGAGGTAGGCAAGATGGAGGCGCTTTGGCCGTAGTCGAGTGCTGATGGTCGCGTGTAGCTATCTCGCGCTCCTTGGGTTTTTTCCACTAAAGAAGAGCGCATTGTGAAGCAAATAGTCAAGTCTATCCGCACTCCAACGGGTATGATGCGTACTCTCAGGTCTGCGTTTTCTAAAGACAACCAATTATCAGGGCTAAAGTCGCATGATTGGCATAAGATATGTCACGTTTGTACTACGAATGGATTGTAATTGGCCTGAGTATTTTGCTATTTGAAGTGTAGTCATTGTCCATAATGCTTTCTCATTTGTGGCAGTTTGTATTACCGATCACGATTGCAGGATGCCTTACTCTAGAAATATGCCACTACAACAGAAATGAGGCATAGACGCGCATGTTAGACGCGCAAAGTCAGGCGCGTTTGTCAGAGCGTCTATGAGTGCGTGTAAATGTGCTTGTAAATAGACGCGAATTTTGTATCTATATATCCGCGCAAATAGATGCTAATATAGACGCGCCAATAGACACACAATTATTTAACCACCTAAATTTAGCAATTCACATAATTAAAAAACCAAAGTTAATAATTATTTAATCACCTGAAATTGATTCTTGAGCATGCACATGTGCGCATGATAAAAACCATAGAATTAAGAATACACATTGAGTCATTGAATTAAAAAAATAGAGTTAATAATTACTTTTTTATTACTCTCTAATGAATGGCAGTTCCTCCAGTTGACAAGCCTGATATAAGTAATTAGCGGCAAGCGACAAAAACCTTACAATTAGTAGCAACCATTGCAATATGTATCTCGTAATTTCTCTACGTACTTGAAGATGATAAAAGATACTTCCTTTTTATTATTAAAAATTCAATTTAGCTTTAAAATTAACTATTGATTCTTGAGTATGCACGTGTGCGCATGATAAAAAGCATAGAATTAGGAATAGACATTGAATCAATAAGCAAATTAAGTATGTTATAGTGAATAATCCATCTCATCTTCAATGAGATCAGCCCTTGCTAAACTATCTACTTCTAGGTCTATATTACCAAGAGGTAACGAAACAAATAAGTCTATCCCACTATCAGATGTGTTGCTATATTGCTCAATAACTTCATCAATATTATCAATATCATCGACAATCACATTATTGTCTTCTTCTGCGTTTCCTTGAACATCCTCGCGAGGTTCATCTTGTACTATATCATGCATATAATCCATTATGGTGTCATCATGCACATCATCATTAATTGTTGGATTGTCATCTGCTATCTCCATGTCGGTAATATTACCATATACTGGTTTTGAATGATTATATATAGGGATGACATACCACCATCGGTTATTGTTTACCATTGGATGATACACAACCTATATTTGAAAAATAAAAGCAAAAAACTTAAGTACTTATTATATTGTGTATATGTATCACATGTATACATATAAAAAAATTAGCCTTTGCATATATACATGCTCACATTATTGAGGTAGTACTAATGTGTCATTCTTGTTTTGGTGAAATTTTGTAGAGTCAATGATTACAAAACCACTTGGATGACGTTTGATTGTGCAATGCTCACCATTTGTTACAACTTCTTTAAAACACTTCACATCCAGTACATATATAAAGAATCGTATGAAGTCAAGCTTCAGAATATCTTGGATCAAGCCACAATAACCTTCCATGGTACCATTGGCAGCCTCGAAGTGAGCAAGGACACCACAATCTTGGGTATTTTTCTTTTCATCTATACGTTGAGTTCGAAGATGTTTACCCTCACACCAAAGTGCATTGAATAATGTGCAGTAGTAGTAAAATATAAAAGATCAAACATGTCAAATATTTATATAAAATAAAACTTATAGAAACAAATTAATTGATAGTATGTCTCACCTTTGATAAGCAACCTCGTGTGTATTCCCACTCTTATTGAGATATATTAATTTCCTCCTCTTTTTCCATTCTCTCCATTTCCTCATGTAACCAATCTATATCAATATGACGTGGGAGCGCATTTAGATGATGTGGAAATGAGACATAACATCCATATCTAGTGCGAAATTCTTGTCTTTCGCTTTTTCTTCTTGCCCTTGCTTCATTACATAGTGTCACCCATTTGCTCATTACATCACTATTGAGCACACAAAAACTATTTAACTTACGAAGTTCTTCTTTTGTCAGCCCTTTACTAATTCCTTTTTCTTGAGGTACTATAGAGGTCATCCTCAAGTCTTCATCATCTTTCCATAGTCGTGGTTGAGAGGGATCCACTTCAGCAAGATATTCAGAGATATAAAGAAGGCATGATTGCACTAACCAACCCTCAGCCATGCTTCCCTCAGGCCGTGCTTTTTGCCTCACAAAATCTTTCAAGGTTTTCATGAAGCGCTCAAGAAAAAACATCCACCTTACATGAACTGCCCCACAAAGTGCGATCTCATCAATCAAATGTACGAGTAAATGTAATTGAGTAGTCAAAATGGATCGAGGAAAAATTTCCTCCACCAAACAAACCACCTCAACAGATAATACTCGAGCATCTTGCAATGTGTTTGGATCAATTTCCTTTGAGCTCACGTATCTGTCAAGATGTATTTGAGAATTTTTTATTTTTGTGTAGAAATTCAAAGATATATAATGAAAAAAATACAATGTAGACACATCTCACAAGCTCTCCCATCTTGTAAATGATATCATGTACATCTTTGGAGGTACAATGGGATATGCTAGTAGGAAGTACGAACTAAATATAAAAAATATTCATAGATCAAATGATTAGTTGAGGAAAAAGTCATCATACCCCAAAGTTTACACATAGTTACTCCACTAATTACTATATTCATGGTTAGAGATACCCTTACTTGAATCATTTTGTGCCAATCGTGGGACTTCAAACCAGATAGTTGCTCCACATCTCTTTTATTTTTCTTTATGAAGGCTCCCTTGAGACATCTCATACATCCTGTGGGTGTTCGAAAGCTATATATTTGTTCCTTCACTATTTTTTCCTCGTTCTTTGACAACATCCAAGGTGCATGGGGTAACTCAATATTTCCTCTGGGTCCAATGCGTGGCCAGGCTCGTCTCATGCGACCAATGTTACATAAATCCTCCCTTACATTAACTGAATCACGAGCCCCTATCAAGTGATCCCATAATGTAGATACAACATTTTTTAATATGTGCATGGGGTCCAACAGGTGATTGATCTTGAATTCAGTCCAATACAGAAGACGAAGAAATATAGAGAACCTAACAAACAAACAATATATTATGTAAACAATTCATCATGCTAAATACTTTAAAGTCAATCGAGAGAAATGCACTTCTTACCGACTCATGTCGAGTGGAGGGTGGCTGTCGGCATTAATCCATCTCTCCTTCCAATCTCGAATGGTTAGAGATTGTGGAGTCATTCCATTAGTAGGGAGAACATATTTGGGATGGTCAATAGGAAGAAATCGATGATGATTGTCGTAGATAACCTTCTTTAAACGTGCCGGCCTAAAGGAAACTAGAGAGGGACTGCAAATAGGACATGCATGATATCCTGACGTGGTTAAACTTGAAAAAATAAGTGAATTAATAAAATGCTATTGATTCAATTCTTGAATTTCAAATATAGAGTTATATACATGTACCTGAACACTCTCCGTATCCTGGAAAGTCGTGCATGGTCCACAACAACATAGCCTTCAATGTGAAATCTCTAGAGGATGCAGATGCACTTGTATCTTGCACCTCAATACCTTCCCATAACATTTCTAACTCTTCAATCAAATGCTCTAAGTAAATGTCCATGTTTTTTACCTTGTGCTTTCCAAGAATCAGAAGGGACAACATCACATGTCCCTTTTTAATTGCCATGGATGGAGGAATATTATAGTTCACCAATACCACTGGCCATACACTGTATGATGTGCTTTTGATGCCAAATGGATTGATTCCATCCATACCTAAACCAAATCTCAAATTTCTTGGCTCTTCTTTGAAAACAGGCCACAAATTATCTATATGTTGCCATGTGGGTGTGTCTGCAGGGATCCTCCATTTTTCATCACTTGAACGATGACTAGCATGCCATGACATGAGCTTTCCAATAGACTTACACTTGAACATAAGTTTTATACGTGGAACAATCGAAAAATGTCGCAAAACCTTACGAGGCACATCCATTCACTTCATCTCCACTTCGTATCTTGATTCGCCACAAACAGGACACTCTCGTGCGAACTCATGAATCCCACGAAATAAGACACAATCATTGATACATGCATGGATCTTGACATAATCGAGGCCTCCCAGAGATGTCAAGTAATGTCTTGCTTGCTCTCTCTTAGTTGGCAATTTGTTTCCTTTTGGAAGCATTTGTGATAATAACCTACATATATTTTTAAAAGTGAGTTAAAAAACCACCAACATATATTTCTGTCTGATTTCAAAATAGAATTAACAATTAATATTATGATTCATATATAAGTCAAACTGAATTGATACCTACTTCAATAACGCATCCAAACTGACATTACTCCATCCATAAATTGTTTGCAAGTTAAGTATCTCGAGGGAAGCACGAAGAACGGAGTACGTACAACCTTCATACAACGGAGTAGATGATGCTGCATATAGTGGATCATCTGGCTTCGTAGAGTGACCTTCTCCCTAAACCGGTTCCGAAAATAGATGGTGTACCATGTTGTTCAAAATCTCATCCTCTACTACTTGATGGGGCATTTCATGAGGGCTACTATCATAATCGTTAGTCTCTACTCTTCTTGAAGTCTCTGCCTCCTCGCATCGACGTTTTGCAGCCTCTCAACGCCCGAGAGGGAGCATCTGAGGATGTGGCACCACATCCTACTCAACCACAAAAGGGAGTTTCATGTACGTCAATATATAATTCCCGTAACATAGACATGCAATCTTAGTGGTAAAAAAAACAATGAATACTGGTGATTTTTCTCAATCCTATTCTCCATACAAGCTGAGGTGTGACATTGCAATTCGACGTGCTCGAAAAATACACCCTCGACAATGATCACACATGCATTTAATTTTTCGTCGTAGCCATGCATCTCGATTATGAATACGCAATGTTTCATCCTCACTTGAGGATGTGCTCATTGACTCACGAGCTTGCACCACACTAGATGATGACGACGTCAACATGATTCAACCTAATTCATGATAACATCAAAATATTTATCATTTATATGTTTACATAAGATCTTAATTTTAAATACACAAAAATCATCATAAATACATTAAAACTTATTATAAGAATTCACTATCAAAAATTATGATAAATCCCAAATGCGCGTCTATATCCGCGTTTAACTACGCGTCTATATTCATGTCTATATTCGTGTCTATCTGAACAATAGACGCACACGTCAAAATTCAAACCATACTTAAATCATTTCTTTTCAAATTGTGCCTTTCCTTTCCTGCGTTTTTTGCGGTTTTGAAGCTTGAGTTTAGCCGACATGCAGTCTCTTCATGCCTCAACTCCTCATGACTCACCTCTTCTTTCATTTCAAACACACAAGAAGGGAAAAATGAAAGCCGAGGAGAGGAAGAAAGAGAGAACAAGAAAGAGAACAAGAAGAAATAGCAAGCAAGCAAGCAAGCATCAAGGGAGGGTAACTTACCAAGGAGAGGAAGAAGGAGAAGGAAGAAGCGCCACCACCCGCCACACCAAACACCCAAGCTGAGTCTCTCTCTCTCTCTCTCTCTCTCTCTCTCTCTCTCTCTGTTTCTCTCTTCCTCTCTCTACTTTGTCTGTTTATTTAGGATTTGTGATTCCATTATGTATTGCATTTTGTAAATCATCAATGGCGGTCGTCGGCCTAAAATCGGCCGACCGGGCGCATCTGATAGCGCGTCTACATCTCAGTGTAGACGCAGACATAGACGCGAAATTTTTTTCCTCTCAGAGCGTCTAAGGGCGCGTCTTAGAGCGCGTGTGCTCTACAGTGTACACGCGATGATACACGCACTGCACAGAAGGTTGACTTGCAGTCTACACACGATTAGACACGTGCATTGACCTGGGATGCACGTCTGGCAGTGCGTCTGTACTGCATGTTAGATGCGCAGATAGACGCGCTAGACAGAAGGTTCACTCTAGAGCGCCTCTGAGAGCGCGTCTAACCTGCAATGTAGACGCAGGGATACACGTGCCAGGTCTCCCAATTCTGATAGTAAACAATATATTTTTGCAATGATGAATGTGACCAATCCCATGTTTGTGTTTATCAGTTTTCTTGTTTAAGAGAAGCATTAGCACTTAAGTGTTATGCTCAATGTCTAAAGAAAGCTCTTTGAAAATATAGGTAATATATGATTTTTTGTATGCAAATAAATTTGTCTTTTTCCTGTGTTTTTTTACAGATGTCATATCCTGGTTCATCTAGCAATGACCCAGATGTGGATCGCATGAATGATACATTGTCCTCCTTTGGCAAGGGGGTCAATGCATTTTTTGGAGGTTTTCCTAGTAGGGAAGACTTCATGGAAGAGATGACCAGACACCTTGGCCGCTCTCCCACAACGGACGAGGTGTTTAGTGTCATGTCTAGGATGCCTTTGGCGTCGTTGCCTGGCACTACTTACCAGACTTCACATGTAGGTACTCCACATACAGGTACTCCATATGCAGGTAATCCATTTGCAGGTACTCCACGTGCTCCACGTGCATCGGCTGAAGCACAAGCATCTGCAGAAGCACGTGCATCTGCAGAAGCTTGTGCATCCCAGGAGGCAGAGGGCAGTCGATAGAGAGGGAGGAGGGAGAGTTGAGGGGGAGGACGAGGGTTGTGTGGGGGTTTCCTGGGAGGTGACGAGCGATCACCCTCACCAGTAGATCACGTAGAGGAGGTTGTACGCCACTACTATAGAGTTATAGATGCTGGTGGCATCTTTCATGATGATGAGGGAAGGGATGTAATGGCGTACATGAGGAGCGTCGTGCATGGATGTATAAAGATTGTTTCATTGCCTTCAAAAATCAGAAAAGCTACTTGTGGCAGGAGGTGTTGAGGGCACTCCATAGGAGGTACCCAAATCCTGAGGGTCAGCGATTCTCGGATGATTAGGGATGTACAAAAGTGAGGGATATGCTTCATAACAAAAGATCCCACCTCATGACACGGGCCAGGGACTTATTGCGGAGGTTGGAGGAGGGGCGTGGAGCCTATAGCCAACCACCTATGTGCCACCACGTAGAGTGGAAGAAAGCCAAGAAGAAAGTAGCTGAGAAAGTGAAGAGTCACCAGCATGCAGAGGCACGACGGATCCAAATGGAAACAATGGGATCGTCGCATTACGGATCGGGTGGCAGAGAGTCGTGGGAGGCAGAGTTTGTAAGTATATTTTGATTTCTAGTTTTTTTAAATTTATATTTCTTTCAATTCTTTATATATTTTAGTCTAATATATTGTGACTCATAATTGTTTGTATATCTCTTCCTATTAAAAGTATAACTAATTATAACTTTTTCTCGACCTTATCTATGTAAGCAACCCTGATCTTTTGTGTGTGTAGGTGAACCCGGATGTGGAGCATAGCGAGGAGGGGGATAGCGACGCTAGTAGCCATGGTGGTAGTAGCGATGATGTTTCCTCTTCAGATTTGTAGAGGAGCACCATACCTCCTCATGAGGCCTTCTTTTCTTGTATATGTATGATATCTCTTTGAGCCTACTGCTTGCGGCCACGCTTTAGGTCGCAAGCACTTAAACTTCTCTTGTAAATGCTTTGATATATAATGAATACATGGACTTTTATTTTCAATTCTCATGCCCGTAAGATACATTGTCTTTTTCCCAAATACACAATTTGATGTATGGGAGGGAGAATCAGCGTCTATCAGTGTGTCTAAATTACAGATAATTCGTGTTTATTCGCGCGTCTATAATGCAGACTACACGCGCTTATACACGCGTTTTATAATTCAAATTAAAAAAAATTAAATATCTTTTTTACAAAAATGACTTTTTTGTTTTCCGTTTGCATCTATCAATGCTTGTAAAAGCGTGTCTACCAGCGTGTCTATATGCGCGTGTATATGTGCATCTATTGCATGTCTATTTGTGCATGTAAATTCGTTGATACATGCGATTATAGACGCGAAATGGTAGACGCACAAATATACGGGCGGATAGACACGCCCGTAAGTTTTTCTCTATATTCAAAAATCGCATCTAAATGTGCATCTATGAGGCATTTTTGTTGTAGTGTGCGGGGCCATTTAGAGGTTGTCAACTTTAGTGCAATGGATCTCACAGAAGGAGATTAAGATGTCCTCTACTGAATCTGCGAGGCGGAGAGCAGTGGAGACGGTCTGCCTCTTTGAGAAATACCTGTCTACCAGCATGCTCACAATACAAATCCACCTTCTTGTGCATCTTGTAGATGAAGTGGAGATTGCTAACATGTCCATACGTGATGGATGTTCTTCTTGGAGAGTTTCATGAAAACCCAAAAGGCTTTGTGCGACAACAAGCTCGGCCAGAAGGTAGCATGACTGAAGGTTGGTTGATGTCTGAGGTGCTAGTGCATATTTCACAATGGCTACCAATGCTGAATCCAGACATCAGTATGCTATGGTCGCTGAAGGACGATGATAGACTATTCAGAGATGTGGTGGTTGAAAATGGGATAGAAAAAAAAATGGATGCTACAATGGAGGAGAAAGTGAATTGCTTTTGTATATTGTACCATGTCTCTATGGAGACGTGGCTCCCAGATACCAGCAAGCTAGACAAGATCGAGAGGAAGCACGATCTGAATTTCCACGTAGTACGCGCCATAGACCGATTCGATATCCCAAGGGCATGGAGGAGATGCTGACGTTTATATCAATGGAATGGTTGCATGGAGCTTTGACCACAGCGTCTTGCAAAGGGACGAAGGTCTCAACCGAGGAGTGGGAATTCTCGAGGGGATGTAGTCCAAAGGTGATGCAAGTTTAGGATTTGTCGTATCTATATTTTATATGCGACAACTAATTGAGTGTTTCAATGTACACTACAAAATATATAGTGCAGTGTGGTCGCACGGATAACATTTTTGCATGGAGCATATTGACAAAATGCGCTCCACAACAGATTGTGGTATCATGGCAAGGTTCGAGCAAGAGAGCCAACGATGAGCAACAGATCCAAACACGGTTATAGATGAGATGGAGTATTTTGGAAACTTGCAAATTATTGTGGCAGTGGATTGCGGTAGCTTCTCCATGATACTATTCGATGTATAGTGGTTGAAAGTGGTACTTGAAGGAGCTGGAGTAATAGTTCGACGAGGTCCATTTGGATTTCTCGAAATAGATTCCGAAAAAAAATGGACGGATTTTGGCGACACCTTTGTGTTGCTAGCCCATTGTGAATAAGTGCATGAACTCATTTATTTGTTAATTGTATTACGACATGGTACATGTCATAATAGTTAAATCTCTCTTGTATGTGTTTGTGAACAGATAATCTTCTATCCAAATCCCCAACAACCTCTGGTATGTTATACCTTTAGCTCCCCGAAGTGCAAGAGTATATGATCAAAGTAATGTTTCGAGCATAGATGAGGACAATATACAAATAGAGGGGTCAATATTACAAGGGGTGGAGGCGGCCACCGAAAGCTTGGAGCATGTAGAGGAGCCAGCATCGGGTAACAATGATGGAAATACAAGAGTCCAAGAATTCTTTGAGAACAAGGTGGACTCATCCTTTTGTGGTGACATGTCTATCAACCTTCTAGTTTATGTCGAGTTGTGTCAGGAGATTGACATGGAGCCATAGGATACTTCATACTTGGAGCATCCACTTACTCTGTTCGTTGACTAATTGCTTATAAGGGTACATAAGATATGTATTTTAAGTAAGATCATTTTTTAAAGATTTATATTATCGTGCTTTGTATGATTTAAATTGATTATGCTAACATCATTTTTTGTATGTAGAGGTGACCTTTGTGGATACTTATATCATCAGGATGAGTCGAGGGATGAGTGATGAGAAGTTGTAGGATATCTTCTCACACATGTTTCCAGATTAGATGGCGAGATTCAGAGACATGGCGGACCAGGAGCTATCTCAGACTCGTCAGGCCGCTCTATTAGATCTACTTAATTCGGCGCGATCAGAAGCTTTAGCTTCGAGCAGACAAGGTCGACGCTCCAGATTTGGGGTAGACAGAGGGATACTTTGGGATCAAGGGGATGCTGTAGAGATATGGATACAGTGAGCCAATGGTCAACTTGGGATACAGGTGCTAATCCTTGCTCCTGTGGCGGTTCCAGAGAGCGTGGCTCAGGTGGTTGTTGTGGAGGCACAGGCGCAGTGTCTCCTTCTCGTCGTTCTGCTAGAGTTTCTTCATCTCTGGGATTTGTCATACCTGTGGAGACATCTACTCCAGTCACTTCGGCTTTTACTCAACCATTCGTAGAGGTGGCACCCTTATGAATGCTACTCCGATAGATACTATCCCGGTCGGTACACCAGATGTACATGGGTCTTCTGGATATGCCCAGGAGCGTGATCGCAGGTGAGAGATGACCCATCTTAGGTATACCCTAGAGGGGTATGCCTACCTTGTAGAGGATAGGTCAGAAGCTATCATCATGAATGATGAGGGGAGGAGGGTGATGGCTCGCATGAGAGAGTTGTGCCAACAAATTTTTCAGCACAACGTCTTGGATCATTGGAAAAACATACCGGAGGGGAGAAAGGACTACATAGTAGCATCCTTGCATGAGGAGTTTCCGGTATACTAGCCACAATAGATAGATTTTCTACGAGCTAGATGATGGAGTGCATGCATGTATATATCTCACACAGACGATCGGATGCATGTAAGGCATTCAAGAGTGGGGTTGCAAAGCCTGAGTGGCTAGACGCGGACGATTGGCGCCGACTGAGAGAGGAGGCTACAGATTCTCCAGGACATTGGAGTCAGCAGCGCGAGGCGGTGAGAGCACGACTAGAGGCCGGAGTGGTCCATCATCTTGGGAGTGGCAGCCATAGGATATATGGTGTGCAGATCGGACGCTGTATGCTCCCGTAGTGAATGCCGAAAGGTTCCCAAGAACAATGAACTCTACTTTTTGCACAATTTACAAGGTAAAAAGCATGAACGACAAGAGCAAGAGACCAATTGGGTGCAATCTCCCCCCATGCCTTGTGTGAGCGCTTCACAAAACATGTATTTTATGTATATTTCATCTTTATGCTCAATAATAGCACAATTTACAAAAATATATCAAGCTTTTAGCTTTTGAGTTTACTTTTACAAAAATAGGAATAAAGCTAATGGACGGTGCCCAAAGAGTCTGGCACGCCCAATACAATGTCCAAATAGAAATAACATAACCGTGCGCCCATGCACATACAAAATAATAATAAATAATCGATGCCTCAATAAATAGGCATGACAAAATATAGGCGTGGCGCCTATCAAAATATAATCCATAGATCGAATACTCGCTATCCTCCAATGCTTTCCTCCGCCACTGCTGCTATCTCTAGACATCAACTGAAGCATTCACAATCGTTGGTAAAATAATACAATTAAACCGACAAAAGTGAATACCTAGCAGTCTTCAGCTACATAAATAAATCAACTGGTTAGAAATAAATCCTAACCTTAATTTATTACGAGTACGCACTCTAAACTCATAAACGTTTATTAATTTAATATGCATTTTGTGGAATCACCCGCTATGGAATCACCCATGTACACACTAAATTAATAAAACGCCCGAAAAGGACAGGTATCCCCATCAACTTCTCGCACAAAGAATCCACTTTGTGTATGAGCCCCGGTTATCAAAGTTTACAGAATCCACTGTAAAACCTCACGGAATCCACCGTGAAATATGCCTCCTGGCATCATACCCCCGGGGTGGGATAGCAATTGACCTTAATTGGTATTAGCTCAATGTGGAGCTAACAGAGTGGGGAAAGCATTTCAGTCTCTAGCGTGCATCCATTGTGCTTCATCTACAGGATGGTTCTTAAATTTAACTAGATATCTAGAATACCTTCGGCTAGTTCTAGTGGTCATAAAGTCAGTGTCTATAATAACTTCTGGTTCAAGTATTTTAGTCTCTTCCTCTAATAAAGGTGGGTTTTCATAAATAGGGTGTACAGGTAATTGGCCTCTAAATGGTCTCAATAAACTAATGTGAAATGTGTTGTGAATTTTGCAATGAGATGGTAATTCTAACTTGAATGCATTGTCACTAATTTTGTGAATGATCCTAAATGGTCCATAGAATCTAGGGGCTAATTTGAGAACTGGATGTCTATCTACACTTTGTAGTCTACGTTTTTCTATTCTCAACCAAACATAATCATCAACTTTGAAATTCATTGCTTGTCTTTTCTTGTTGGCTTGTTTGATATATGATTGTTGGGCTTTAGCAATCATATCTTTAACCTCATCAAAAATATTGCTATGCATACTAGCAATATCATCAGCACTTTGAATTCTATTTGACAAAGATGCAACAGGTGTAGATAATCTATATCCATAAATGACTTCAAACGGTGCTTTCTTTGTAGATGTGTGTGGTGTATTGTTATATGCAAACTGTAATAAATTCAAATGTGTGTTCCATGTCTGAGGTTTAGAAATAGTATATGTACGCAAAAGATCTAGAATAGTGCTGTTAGTGGCTTCTGTTTGTCCATTAGTTTCTGGATGAAATGCAGGAGAAATCAATCTTTGTGCCTAGGTTAGCAAACAGAGTAATCCAAAAGTTGTTACAAAATCTAGAATCACGATTTGAAATAATAACTTTTGGCAATCCATGGTTAGTAAAAAACAGTTTTCAAAAACAATTGTGCTGCTTGTGATACTGTTAAAGTTTTCTTACATGGAATGAAATATGCTTGTTTACTGAGTCTATCTACAACTGTCCAAATTATATCATGGTTAGATTTAGTATTAGGTAAACCAGTAATGAAATCCATAGAAATTTGTTCCCAAGGTTTAGATGGAGTAGACAAAGGCATAAGTAATCCATACTGTTTACCATGATGTCTCTTAACTCTTTGACAAATCAAACATTCAGAAACAGAGTCCATATGCGGCCAATAAAAATCTTCAGTTAACATACGTAAGGTAGATATGATACCTCTATGACCTTGATATGGGGGACAATGAATTTCATTCAAAACAAAAGATCGGAATGGAATTGTAACACACAATCTCTTTTCATAAAACATAAATCCATCATTATATGACAATGAATCAATAGGAATGAAATTATTTTGAACTAATTTATTCCAATCAGCATGAAAAGTAATATCCTGATGATATGTATCTTTCATAGCAATCAAAGAATAATAGGATGAAAACTTTGAATAAAGGAGGCCCATTTGATATGACGGTCAGAGATTTGAGGTTGGCTAAGTAAATGTCTAATACTTTGCTGATCGGTCTTAATCATAAATTCTGAACCCATTAAGTAGTGTTTCCACTATCTTAATACTTGTAGAACTGCTAATAGTTCTTTGTCATATGTGGAATATTTCAGCTCAGAAGGTTTCAGATTACAACTAGAATAGGCTATAGAATGATTGTCTTGCATAAGTACAGCTCCTATTCCTGATCCACTAGCATCGGTCACTACTAGAAAGAATGTTCTATTAAAGTCAGGCAACTGTAGAACAGGGGCATGGGTTAATGCATGTTTCAGTAAGTCAAAGGATTTCTATTGATTTTCGGCCCAATGATAAACAATTCCTTTCTTCAGAAGTTTGGTTAATGGTAATGCAAGTAATGAAAAATTACGTACAAACTTCCTATAGAAACTAGCAAGACCAAGGAATGAGCGTAACTCATGCATGTTTTTAGGTACAGGCCAATTCAATATTGCATCAATTTTCTTAGGATCAACTTTAATTCCATCAGATGATACAATATGACCTAAATACTCAATTTCTGTTTTAAAGAATTCACTCTTTTCAGGATTTGCATACCATTGATTATCTTTTAATAACTGAAAAACCAATGACAAATGCTCATAATATTCTTTCTCATTTTGACTAAACACCAAAATATCATCAAAGAAGACAATTACACAATACTGATATTTCAGAAATATACGGTTCATCATTCTACTAAACGTAGCAGGTGCATTAGTCAATCCAAATGGCATGACTAAAAATTCGTAATGACCAAACTGTGTTCTAAATGCAGTCTTGAATATGTCAGACTTGTCTAGTCTTACCTGATGATAACCAGACTTAAGGTCTATTTTACTAAATATAGCAGATCCTTGCAGTTTGTCCATAAGGTCATCAACTCTAGGAATAGGATACCTATTCTTTACAGTGATCTTATTTAAAGCTCGATAGTCAATGCACATACGATAGGCATTATTCTTTTTCTTAACTAACAAAACAGGTGCACCGAATGGAGAACTGCTAGGTCGAATCAATCCTCTATTTAGTAATTCTTCAACTTGACTCTGGATTTCTTTTTGCTCTATCTGGTTCTGCCTATATGGTGCTTTGCAAGGTGGTTGTGTGCCAAGGATCAAATCTATCTTATGGTCTTCTGGACGTGAAGGAGGTAAACCAGGTGGTAGGTCTTCTGCAAAACAATCCTTAAAATATGCAAGAAATTCTTTATGCCTAGGATGCATATGACTTTCTTTTACTTGCAATTCATTCACCCAAATGAGATAGGATTTACTATTCTTGCATAATGCACGTTTAGCTTGAGTATGCGAAAGTAGTGGAAAAACATTAGATGCATGCATACCATATAATGTAATAGATTTTCCTTGAAAATTAGTATTCATTGTGTATGTGGAATAATCTATATTTGGGTTATGCTGGTGACGCCAAGGCATACCTAAAATAATGTCACTCGACTGTAATGAACAACTAGAAAATTTCTTCTTTCAGTGTATTGACCAATTTGAATCTCTAAGTCTTGCACTTCCTGTGTACCATTATACCTAGTGCCTAAGAATGCAGCTTTTATGCGATAATGCGTAGGTACAGTCTGTAATTTCAATTCTTTTACCAATTTTGCTGAAATAAAATCATGAGTACTACCGTCATCATGCAAAATAGTCTTTTCCTTTCCTTGCACCAAACATTTCATAGTCAATAAAGAATGTGGGGTAGGCATACCTGGTAAAGTATCGGAAGTAGTAGTAGTGTCATTCTCATCTTCACTGAAGTTAGGCATATCTTCATGTTCGTCTTTGCCCATTGCTCCAAGGTAGTTGATATGAGCTGGTGGCTTCTTTGAATGACAATTTGCTGCTAGATGTCCAGGTTGGTGGCATTTATAGCAAACTATTGGCTTGGCTTTGGTTACATTGTTTGCAATGGGGGGAAGTCTAGGTACATTAGGATTTGGCTGTGGAATAGGCTTAGGGTTTTGATTGACATTGGATGATAATGCAGGTGGTTTTGCCCAATTTTTGCGGAAAGATGATGAAGAGAAACGACCTGGATTAAATATTCTAAAATTGAAATTGAATTGTTTAGATCCATAGTTACCATTGGCTTGGAATTGCTGTGGTCGTCTATCTCTACCTCGTAGCTTATCTTCAGTGTCGTGAGCTAGTGAAATGGCATCTTCAAGAGTAGCACGCTTGAACATGTTAACTTCAGCGTAGTAATGCCCAAGGAGTTCAGACATATACTTCCGCTTGTGTGTCGCTTCTGGTACGTCTTCAAGCATGCGTAGCTAGAGTAATGCATTCCAAAAACGCTCTGTATACTGAGGTATAGGCTCACGATCCCATTGCTGGAGAAGATCCCATTGCTTAATAGCTTTCTCATGAAATTGTGGTGGAAGGAAATTCTGCATGAACTTCTTCTTGAAATCTTCCCAAGTAGCAGGACAATCTATGCTCTTGCGTACTACAGTCCACCAAAGAGATGCTCTATCTACTAAATGATTAGTGACACACTTGATTTTATCTTTTTCTGCATAGGTTTCCTCATGGAAATAGTCGTCAAACTGACTAATGAATGCTAGAACAGTTTTTCCTTCTCGTATGCCATTGAAAGTACAGAATTTGAAACTTCTTTTACTTATATTTGATTCCTTGAGGATGGTTTGAGCTTCAAGAGTTGCGTCGATGGTACGTCGAATCAGATCTTCAGCTTGAGGTTCTTCTTTGTCGGTAGACGCTCTTTGTAAATTTGCCAGTTGAACTTGCAATGATTGCCTAGCCCTTCGTTCTTCTTCCAATTGCATCATGATTAGGTCCAGCTTTTGCTCCATCGTAGGCTCAGGTAAGTCGCCTTCAGCCATAAGATCATCCATATGTGGTTCCGTCATCCTGTAAAACTAAAAAGACATTTCTCACTCAAAATCAAGTTAGCGGGATGAGCGTAGCTCAAGTTCGGGAATACAAGGCTTATGTGTTTTTGGGTATAGCTTTCACAATCTTCGAAAAATCTACGATTTATCCTTCTTCCTATGCTGAAAATGCTTCAGTAAACCTGGGTATGGGTAGAGTACCTTCCAACGAACAACTTTGCAGTTCAGAGTTTCTGCGCAGGAACAGTCCTTCTAGGAGTTTTGAGCACAAGTCAGTTCTGACTCCAGTTGACTAGTCTGACTTGCAGAGTTACAAACTTATGTGACTTATAGAGTTGCAGACTTGCAGAACTTATTCGATTTATGGAACTTGCAGAACTTGATCTGAAAATAGTTGTTGAACTTGATTTTTTTGGTGTGACCTGGAGTTTGTGACTTGTAGAATTGACTTGCCTTAGAAGACTTAGCTTAATTGATTAAGCTTAGGCTTTAGGAAGATAAAACGGCGCAGATTGTGGGGGGGGGCGTTTTTTATGACAACGCGTAAATTTCGGAGGTCCTTAGAGACCTCGCAGACCAATTCGAAGCTTTTTTTAAGCTTCTTAAGGCTTGTAAGCTTCACAATTAAGCTAATGAAAAGAATGAGCTATGGAAATTATGAAGCTTATCTCTGGTTGTCCACGACTTGATGAAGGAGATGAAGGAGTGGTCCTCCGCCTCTGTAGCCCGATCCTTCGCGATCTAATGATAGAAACAGGGGTTCTTGATCGCCAGAAGTTTGCATGTATCGACGGTTCACGACGAGATTGACCGTAGAGCCCGATCGTTCCAGGAGCTCCGCCTTCGTACGAGATGGGTAGCGATTGGAAGCTCTTGATCTCAGCTCCGCTCTGATACCACTGGTGCGCAGATCGGACGCTATATGCTCGCGTAGTGAATGCTGGAAGGTCCCCAAGAACAATGCACTTTACTTTTTGCACAAGTTACAAGGTAAAAAGCATGAACGACAAGAGCAAGAGACCAATTGGGTGCAATCTCCGCCCATGCCTTGTGTGAGCGCTTCACAAAGCATGTATTTTATACATATTTCATCTTTATGCTCAATAATAGCCCAATTTACAAAAATATATCAAGCTTTTAGCTTTTGAGTTTACTTTTACAAAAATAGGAATAAAGCTAATGGACGGTGCCCAAAGAGTCTGGCACGCCCAATACAATGTCCAAATAGAAATAACATAACCGTGCGTCCATGCGCATAAAAAATAATAATAAATAATCGATGCCTCAATAAATAGGTATGACAAAATATAGGGGTGGCGCCTATCAAAATATAATCCATAGATCGAATACTCGCTATCCTCCAATGCTTTCCTCCACCACTGTTGCTATCTCTACACATCAACTGAAGCATTCACAATCGTTAGTAAAATAATAAAATTAAACCGACAAAAGTGAATACCTAGCAGTCTTCAGCTACATAAATAAATCAACTGGTTAGAAATAAATCCTAACCTTAATTTATTACAATGTGCACTCTAAACTCATAAACGTTTATTAATTTAATATGCATTTTGCGGAATTACCCGCTATGGAATCACCCATGTACACACTAAATTAATAAAACGCCCGAAAAGGACAGGCGTCCCCATCAACTTCTCGCACAAAGAATCCACTTTGTGTATGAGCCCCGGTTATCAAAGTTTACGGAATCCATTGTAAAACCTCACGGAATCCACCGTGGCACGGAATCCACCATGAAATATGCCTCCTTGCATCAATATATCCGGAGGATTTTGTAAGTTTTTCTTTTATTTTGCTTGCTTATTTTTTTGCAATATCCTTTGTACTGACAATCGTGTTTCTAACAGTTAGTATTTTGTTTCCTTTGCAGCACTCCATTACAAATCACGATTCGACCGACCTTGAGACTCGATATGCAGAGAGGCACGGTCTCATTGTATTGATCGACCGATTGTATGGATACAGCGGCCATGTAAATCACTCAACTTTCTTGTCCGTAGTTACCATGTTTTATTGGAATGCATTATTGTATGGTGGACTGATGTGTAGTTGTTTCTTTTTTTGCAAAGTCCGTTCGATGCTCCTTTGTGGTGGGACGAGGTTTTAGATGGCGAGGATCTATAGCTCACCCTTGGATCCCTGGAGCTCACACACCCTTCTTTTTTTGTCACATGATTTGTGGACATTTTCTATGTAGTAGTGATATCTTGCAATGATTGTACCAGTCACTTTCATTATGCGATCATGTATTTATTTCATGTAGTAGTGTTATGATTTAAGTACACTTTGTCTTAATTTACACGAGCATTGTACACAGTTTCTCAGTCTTCTTCTTCAAAACCAAAGTAGAGTATGGTTGATATTGTTTAGAGGTCAAAAATAGAGAAAGATCGAAAAGCCCTGAAGAAAAAGTATCTAAAGCTACAAAAGGAACATGGATTCAAGTTACTTTCTGACATTGAGATGACTACAGACTTGAAGAAGAGTGAGGATAATAATTCTAATGAGAAGATTAATGATGCTCTTTATGAGGAGCTATTATGCTTGGACACTATGGAGAATCTTTCAACATTGCTAAAAACTAAAAATCAAGAGTTGACATATGTCTTACATATCAATTTCTTGGCGATGAATTGCAAGATTGCTGATTTAATGCTGCAAGAAAATTTGGGTGTTGAGAATTCTCAGCAAAAAGTATTCTTTCCTGAAATATTTTAGCAAAAAGAGTTGGGTGATGTTTATCCAAAATTTGAGTTTTTTAGGGTATTTACAACAAGAGCTAAAATTTGCAAGCTATAGCAAAGAAGCCTGAGTACAGACAAAATATAAGACAGTTCTGATGCCAGGAGGCATATTTCATGGTGGATTCCGTGCCATGGTGGATTCCGCGAGGTTTTACGGTGCGTTCCATAAACTTTGATTACCGGGGCTCATACACAAAGTGGATTCTTTGTGCGAGAAGTCGATGGGGACACCTATCTTTTTCAAGCGTTTCGTTAGTTTAGTGTGTACATGGGTGATTCCATAGCGGATGATTCCGCAAAATACATATTAAATTAATAAACGTTTATGAGTTTAGAGTGCGCACTCATGATAAATTAAGGTTAGGATTGATTTCTAACCAATTGATTTATTTATGTAGCTGAAGACTGCTAGGTATTCACTTTTGTCGGTTTAATTGTATTATTTTACTAACGATTGTGAATGCTTCAGTTGATGTGTAGAGATAGCAGCAGTGGTGGAGGAAAGTATTGGAGGATAGCGTGTATTCGAGTTATCACCTATATTATGATGGGCGCATATCTTAGGCATGGCGCCTATATTTTGTCGCACCTATTTATTAAGGTGTTGGATATTTATTTATTATTTTTGTATGCGCACGGGCGCACGATTATGATATTTGTATTTGAACATTGTATTGGGTATGCCTGACTTCTTGGGCGCCCGCCCATTACCTTTATTTCTATTTAGCACTAAAGCAAACTCAAAAGCCAAAAGCGTGCTATTTTGTAATTTGGGCTATTATTTGAGCTTGAAGATGATTAATACATAAAATACATGCTTTGTGGAGTGCTCACACAAGGCATGGGGGAAGATTGCACCCAATTGGTCTCTTATTCATATCGTGCTTGCTTTCTACCTTGAGTTTTGTGCAAAAAGTAGAGTTCTTTTGTTCTTGGGGACCTTCTGACGCTCACTACACGCGCTTACGGCATATGATCTGTGCACCAGTGGTATCAGAGCGAAGCTGAGATCGAGAGCTTTCAATCACTATCCATCTTGTACGAAGGCAGAGCTCCTGGAATGATCGAGCTCTACAGTGAGTTTCATCGCGAACGGTTGATACAGGTTGATTCCTGGTGGTCAAGAACCTCTGTCTACAGCATCTGATCGCGAAGTACTGGCCTGAGGAAACGAAGGACCACTCCTACATCTCTCACTACAAGTCGTTTTGTTTTCCACAGTCACAGTAAGATTCTTCCATAATTAAAAGTTCTTAAGCTTTAAAATAAAGCTTAGTAAGCTTTATAAGAAGCTTGAGAAGCTTCAATTTAAAAATCGGTGGCAGCAGCGACTTCTTAGCGTGATTTTCGGAGACGAAAACAGCCCCCCCTAAAAATCGACGATAGGAAGATTACTAATAAGCTTAGTTATATAAGCTTTCAAACTTCCAAAGTCACTAATCTTCTAAGTCTTCAAAGTCTACAAGTTCTGCAAGTTCAAATTTACCTACTCTGCAAGTCTTGTAAGTCCAGAGAGATCAAAATTGACTTACCTCAATTACTCCTATAAGGACTATTCCTGCACAGAAGCACAGAACTACAAAATTGTTCCCTAGAAGACTCTGTTCGCATACGCAGACTTGCTGAACCAGTTTTAGCACATGCAGAAGGTCATACACCGTTTTTAAGAAGATTATGAACACCGCAACTGCAAAAGTCGAAGACCATAAAAACCAAACAAAAATCTATAAGCCTTGTATACCCGACTTTGAGCTACGCTCATCCCGCTAACTGGATTTTGAGAGTGTGAGGTCTTTTAGATTTTTACAGGATGATGGAACAAAATATGGAGGATTTAATGGCTGAAGGTGATCTTCCTGAACCTACGATGGAAGAAAAATTGGATTTAATTATGATGCAGCTTGATGAAGAACGAAGAGTCCGACAAGCTTTGCAAGTTCAATTGGCCAATCTGCAACGATCTACCACCGACAAAGATGGACCGCAACCTGAAGATCTAATCCGACGTACCATCGATGCGATGCTCAAAGCTCAATCCATCCGCAAAGAAACAAAGATAAGTAAAAGAAATTTCAAATTCCATACTTTCAATGGAACTGGAGATGGAAAGACTGTACTTGCATTTATGAGTCAGTTTGATGATTACTTTCATGAAGAGACATACGCTGAAAAAGACAAAGTTAAATGTGTCACTAATCATTTAGTCGATCAAGCCTCTCTTTGGTGGACCATGGTTCGTAAGAGCATTGATTGTCCCACTACTTGGGAGAGTTTCAAAAAGAAGTTTCTACAAAATTTCCTTCCTCCTCAAGTCCATGAAAAAGCCATAAAGTAATGGGATCTTCTACAGCAAAGAGATCGTGAGACTATTTCTCAATACACTGAACATTTTTGGAATGCCCTACTGCAACTCCGAATGCTTGAAGACATACCTGAAGCAACTCACAAACGCAAGTTTATGTTTGGATTACTTGGACATTACTACGATGAAGTCAATATGTTCAAGCCTGCAACCCTTGAAGATGCAATTTCTCTAGCTCATAACACTGAAGACAAGATTCGAGGAAGAGACAAGCGTCCACGACAATTTCAAGCAAATGGTAACTATGGCTCCAAGCAATTCAATTCAAATTTTAGAAGATTCAATCAAAGTTGTTTTCCTTCATCATCTTTCCGTAAGTCTTGGGCAAAACCACCTGCTTTTCCATCAAATACCAATCAAAACCCTAAGCCATCCTCATAGCCAAATCTTAATATTCCTAGACTTCCTGCCATTACGAACAATGTATCTAAAGCTAAACCTATAGTTTGTTACAAATGCCACCAACCTAGACATCTAGCAGCCAATTGCCAATTGAAGAAGCCACCTATCCATATCAATTATCTTGGAGCAATGGAAGATGAAGAACATGAGGAAATGTCTGACTTTACGGAAGATGAGGACGACATTGCTACTCCTTCGGATACTTTACCAAGTATGCCAACTCCACATTCTTTGTTGACAATGAAATGTTTAGTGCATGGAAAAGAAAATATCATTTTGCATGATGATGGTAGTACACATGATTTTATTTCTGCAAAGTTAGTGAAAGAATTGAAATTACAAACTGTGTCTATGCATTATCGCATTAAAGCAGCATTCTTAGGCACAATGTATAATGGAACACGAGAGGTGCATGACTTAGAAATTAAAATTGGTGAATATACTGAACGAAGGAATTTCCTAGTTGTACCTTTGCAGTCCAGTGATATTATCCTAGGTATGCCTTGGCGTCATCAGCATAATCCTGACATAGATTATTCCACGTATTCAATTAAAATTTATTTTCAAGGAAAACAAATTACATTGCATGGTATACACGCATCTAATAATTTTCCACTGCTTACTCATACTCAAGCTAAACGTGCATTACGTAAAAGTAGTAAATCTTATCTAATTTGGGTGAATGAACTTCAAGCTAAAGAAAAATATATGCACCCTAGGCATAAAGAATTTCTTACACAATTTAAAGATTTTTTTGCTGAAGATTTACCACCTGGACTACCTCCTTCATGTCCTGAAGATCACAAATAGATTTAATTCCTGGTACACAACCACCATGTAAAGCACCATATAGGCATAATCATATTGAACAAAAAGAAATTCAAAATCAAGTAGAGGAATTATTAAACGGAGGATTAATTAGACCTAGTAGTTCTCCATTTGGTGCACCTGTTTTATTGGTAAATAAGAATAATAATACTTATCGCATGTGCATTGATTATCGTGTCCTGAATAAGATTACAGTTAAGAATAGATATCCAATTCCTAGGGTAGATGATCTTATGGATAAACTACAAGGTTTTGCCATATTCAGTAAGATAGATCTTAAATCTAGTTATCATTAAGTGAGATTAGATAAATCTGATATATTCAAAACTGCATTTAGAACACAATTTGGACATTATGAATTTCTAGTGATGCCTTTTGGATTGACTAATGCAGCTGCTACATTTAGTCGAATGATGAATCGCATATTTTTGAAATACCAGCATTGTGTTATAGTATTCTTTGATGATATATTGGTATTGAGTAAAAATGAGAAAGAGCATTATGAACATCTGTCTTTAGTTTTCAAGTTGTTGAAAGATAATCAATTGTATGCTAATCCAGAAAAGAGTGAGTTCTTTCAAATAGGCCCATACCTAAAAATGTGCATGAGTTACGTTCTTTTCTAGGTCTTGCTAGTTTTTATAGGAAGTTTATGCGAAATTTTTCATTACTTGCCTTGCCTTTGACTAAACTTTTAAAGAAATGTATTTTTTATCATTGGTCTAATAATCAACAAAAATCTTTTGATTTATTGAAACATGCATTAATCCATGCTCCTGTATTACAACTACCTGATTTCAATAGACCATTCTTTTTAGTAGTTACTGATGCTAGCGGATCTGGAATAGGAGCTGTACTTATGCAAGATAATCATCCCATAGCCTATTCTAGCTGTAAACTGAAACCATCTGAACTTAAATATTCCACTTATGATAAAGAATTGTTAGCTATTGTACAAGCTTTACATCAATGGAAACATTACTTAATGGGTTCTGAGTTTATGATTAAGACTGACCAACAAAGTATTAGACATCTCCTTAGTCAACCCCAAATCTCTGACAAACATATCAAATGGGCAGCTTTCATTCAGAGTTTTCATCCCCTTATACAATATCAACCAGGAAAAGAGAATGTAGTAGCCCATGCTTTAAGTAGAAGACCGACCATTCATAATATTTTTGTCATATCATTTGATTCTCTTATCCCTATGAAAGATACTTATCATCAGGACATTACTTTTCAAGCTGATTGGAATAAATTAGTTGGAAATAACTGGATTCCTATTGATTCACTATCTTACAATGATGGATTCATGTTTTATGAAAAGAGATTATGTGTTACAGTTCCATTTAGATCATTTGTTTTGAATGAGATTCATTGTCCTCCATATCAAGGTCATAGAGGTATTATATCTACTTTGCGTACATTGACTAAAGATTTTTATTGGCCACATATGGACACTGATGTATCTAACTTTGTTTCCGAATGTTTAGTCTGTCAAAGAGTTAAGAGACATCATGGTAAATAGTATGGTTTACTAATGACTTTATCTATTCCGTCAAGACCATGGGAACAGATTTCTATGGATTTTATTACTAGTTTACCTAATACTAAAGCTAACCGTGATATGATTTGGACAATTGTAGACAGGTTTAGTAAACAAGCATATTTCATTCCATGCAAGAAAACTTTAACTGCATCTCAAGCAACTTAGTTGTTTTTGAAAATTGTTTTCACTAATCATGGATTACCAAAAGTTATTATTTTTTATTGTGAATCTAGATTCTGTAATAGTTTTTGGATTACTTTGTTTGCTAACTTAGGAACAAAGATTGATTTTTCATCTGCACTTCATTCTGAAACAAATGGTCAAACAGAAGCTACTAACATTACTATTTTAGATATTTTACGTGCTTACACTATTTCAAAATCACATACATGGGATACGCATCTATATTTACTTCAGTTCGCATATAACAATACACCACACACAGCTACAAAGAAAGCACCATTTGAAGTGATTTATGGTTATAGATTGTCTACGCCTGTTGCATCTTTATCAAATAGATTCAGAGTGTTGATGATATTGCCAACATGCACGCTACTATTTTTCATGAAGTTAAAGACATGATTGCCAAAGCCCAGCAATCATATACAAAGCAAGCAAATAAGAAAAGACAGGCCATGAATTTTAAATTTGATGACTATGTTTGGTTAAGAATAGAAAAACGTAGATTATAAAGTGTAGATAAACATCCAGTTGTAAAATTAGCACCTAGATTCTATGGACCATTTAAGATCATTCACAAAATCAATGACAATGCATTTAAGTTAGAACTACCACCACGTTGGAAAATTCACAACACCTTTCACATTAGTTTATTACGATCATTTAGAGGTCAATTACCTATACACCTTGTTTATGAAAACCCACCTTTGTTAGATGAAGAGATTGAAATCCTTGAGCCTGAAGCTATCAGAGATACTGATTTTTTGACCACTAGAACTGGCCGTAGATATTTTAGATATTTAGTCAAGTTTAAAAACCATCATGTTAAAGAGGCCCAATGGATGCACGCTAGAGACTTAAATGCTTTCCCCACTCTGTTAGCTCCACATTGAGCTAATAGCAATTGAGGACAATTGCTATCCCACCCCGGGGGTATGATGCCAGGAGGTATATTGCACGGTGGATTCCGCGAGGTTTTACGGTGGATTCCGTAAACTTTAATTACCGGGGCTCATATACAAAGTGGATTCTTTGTGCGAGAAGTTGATGGAGACGCCTATCCTTTTCGGGCGTTTCGTTAATTTAGTGTGTATATGGGTGATTCCGCAAAATACATATTAAATTAATAAACGTTTATGATTTTAGAGTGCACACTCGTGATAAATTAAGATTAGGATTTATTTCTAACCAATTGACTTATTTATGTAGCTAAAGACTGCTAGGTATTCACTTTTGTCGGTTTAATTGTATTATTTTACTAACGATTGTGAATGCTTCAGTTGATGTATAGAGATAGCAGCAGTGGCGGAGGAAAGCATTGGAGGATAGCGTGTATTCGAGTTATCACCTATATTTTGATGGGCGCATACCTTAGGCATGGCGCCTATATTTTATCGTGCCTATTTATTAAGGCGTTGGATATTTATTTATTATTTTTGTATGTGCACGGGCGTACGATTATGATATTTGTATTTGGACATTATATTGGGTATGCCTGACTCCTTGGGCGCCTGCCCATTAGCTTTATTTCTATTTAGCACTAAAGCAAACTCAAAAGCCAAAAGCGTGCTATTTTGTAATTTGGGCTATTATTTGAGCTTGAAGATGATTAATACATAAAATACATACTTTGTGGAGCACTCACACAAGGCATGGGGGGAGATTGCATCCAATTGGTCTCTTGTTCATGTCGTGCTTGCTTTCTACCTTGAGTTTTGTGCAAAAAGTAGAGTTCTTTTGTTCTTGGCGACCTTCTGACGCTCACTACATGCGCTTACGGCATCTGATCTGTGCACCAAGTTGACAAGTTGGTTAAATTACCTATGGACTATGTTGATGTTTTGCCAAATTGTACACCATTTATGGAGAGAATTTTTCCATAAGTTTGGAACACGTAGTCAAATCTTTGTATTTGTCATAACTTGAATACTATAACTCCAAATTGAGCACTTTATAGCCCAATAGATTCCATTTTTAAAGCACTTTCCAATGATATGTCACATCATATGGTTTTGAGAAACTTATGGACATGTTATCCAAGTGCCACCTTTTTAGTATTCAAAAAATGGGAATTTGAAGATTCCCAAACTCACTAATATTGTGTGACAATGTGGTCAAGATTCAAACAATATTTGCTCCATTGAAGAAGAAAAGAGAATTTGGAGTCATGGAATAACGAACCAAAGAAGATCTGGATACTATGGAGAAGATTTTTGCAGGAGAGAAGACCAAGCCAATAGATGTTGTGATGATCTACGAAAACATATGTACTGTGATTTGTCCATATGATCCAAGAGGATGTTGTGATATCCTATGTCAACTTACCTACTTGTCATATTATCGAGATGATTGCCCATATGATCCTAGTGGATGTTGTGATATCCTATGTCAACTTACATACTTGTCATATTACCCAAATGATTACCCATATGATCATGGTGTAAATAATGTTGCGAGTGGTAAACAAGTTGGCACATGCTAGAGGATATGCAGATTTGGAGGGGCTGGATGTCATGATGCAGCACGTCTACCACTGCGAAGTCACTTGCTGTGTACTGCAAAGCCACTTTAAAGTGTCCTGATTTTGTCACTTTTATTTTGTGCTTAGAAGATAATGGCGTTACAAAATATTTTGAGTCATGCCATATTTTACATGTTGAAAAAATCAAAACGGGGTTTGGAAAGACACTAGACTTGTGGACATGTATGGTAAATGCAGATTTCTTGTGGAAGGATGGCAAGTGTTTGATAAGATTCATATGAAAATTGAAAGTTTGTGGAATGCATTAGACACATCATATGTTGGACATGGTGTTAATGATGAGGTGCTCATGGTTTTCAAACAAGTGTAGTTGGAAGATGTCATTTTGGATGCACTTATGTATGTTTTCGGTACAATGGGAACTTCTAAATCAGGTAAACTCACACACTCTGAAATACTGAAAAGGGCAATGGAAAAAGAGCATCACAAACACAAAGGCATTGTGTGTCCACAACAGTCTCTCTTTATAGGGGTTTTATCTCGTGGAGAAGAGTTTAAGATTGATTGTGTGAGGAAGGTATTTGATGAAATTATGCCCACGATCTCAAGGAAGACTAAACAAGGTGGCTATATTGAATATGTGACTCTTCAACCGAGAAAAGATTATACATGATATTATGGAGGAATATATTGAGGACACTCAGTTTTTTGCAAGCAAAAGCAGTCCAACCCCTTTTATCATTCTACAAGGTTTTGTTCGGCTAGGGGCTAATTATCGATCAAACATCACTTCTCAAAAGCAGTGTGGGTCACATCAGCATCACCACATGAGGAGAGGACATTCTAGCCAAAAGTGGCATGACAGGAAAAGTGGCTCAAAGAAGCTTGGTAGCATCATCTATTTGATGAGCAGGAAGTTTGGAGGTGAGCCGATAAAGAAGCCTGCTATTGTTTACAATAAGAGGAACAAAAAATCCGATACGAAGACTTCCTCAGAGATTGTTCCATACACGCATCAAATTTAATTGAATTGGAAATGGCCAATTGACACAGATGACATGATAAAGTACTTAGCCAATTGTTCTTGCAAAAGTGAATGTTGAGAAATACTCCAAGCTTGCTTTTGTTACAACTCTATTACTGGCAGGTTGTTTCATCCATGGTGAGGATCTGCATGTTGAATGATGCCTTGAAGAACATGTAGAATGCGGAGAAGCATGGCAAGAGGTAGGTTCTCATCAAGCTTTCCTCCAAAGTCATCATCAAGTTTTTGATAGTCATGCAAAAGTTTGGTTACATTGGGGAGTTTGAGTTGGTAGAGGACCACTGATCTAGAAAAATTGTTGTTGAGTTAAATGCGAGATAGAAAAAATGTGGGGTTATCAGCCCTCGCTACAATGTTGGAGTCGGTGAGCTGGAAACTTGTATAGCACGACTTCTTCCTTCAAGATAGTTTGGTGGTACTATTCAACAGTAAAAAATCAAGCAACAATTCTTGACTTTAGCAATGGCACTCAACAATTCCAAACTGCAAGGGAGCCTATCAAAGAAGGGTTCAAGTGAAGATCTAAACGGTGTGATAGTCTATAGCATGAAAAGCATGATGGTACGTCTTATTGTGATGTAGAGGCCAAGAAACTGATGCTTTGGAAAGTTAGTAAAATTTATGTGAGAAAAATAGGATTTGTGCACGAGTCAAACGTTGGTGAAGGGGGTATGCAGAAGTGGTTAGAAGAATTGGTACCAAGGAATGGATTTCTGCTATAGGTGTTGCCACATATGAGTTGCAAATTGAAGACTCTTATGGTTCTCTTAATACACATAAGTCTAATGCAAAATTTAGAGTATCATTGTATGCTTTAGACTATGTAGAGAAGGGGAAGACAACAAAGAGTGAATTGATAAATATTGGTCAAAATATACATGGTATGACTGGATGGGAGGCACCAGTAAACTCATTTATAGCCTATGCATATTTAGCTTAGGTACATATAGTAACTTCGTCGAGCGGTAGCCCTAGATTGTAGCAAAAAGAATGGAGACTAAAGTGTTAGATGATGATTTGTCATATGCTTGTGTGCAAATATGGAAGATGGAAATTAAGTTGTTAACTATTTGTATAAATTATACCCATAATAGGGATACTCTCAAATCTTATCTGGTTCCATCTAATGCTAGAGAATTAAAGGGTTTTATATAGCATAGTTGTAAATGGAGGCTATGGCAATACTGCCTAGAAGATGTTTTTTCCTCCAATAAAATGAGAAACTATCATTGTTTTTGGTTTTTGGGAATTGGCAACAAATAGTGTAGGGGGATTCAAGAGCATTGAAGGCATGTGCAAGTTCAGAGACCCAAGCAGACAAAATGGCTATAAGAGACTATGTGGATAGAGAGGGAAATTTTGAAGTTGTTGAAAATTGTTTTTATTGGAAGAAAATTAATGGTAGCCTATGTATCTAGAATGGGATTTAATAGCTAGGAAATGCCCTTACAAAGTTTGGTTAACATCGGGCTTCATATGCAGAAGTTATAGGCACAATGAATTATACAAATAGACATATCATATGCATAATGTTCATAGCCCACAAAAGATGGATGAATCTTGAAGGAATTTTGCATGACTCAAGGAGATTTCCTAGTTGTGTGTTTCTTAATAAAGAAGTGAAGGAATTAATGGAAGGGTGTATACACTATTGGCAATAACAATCTTATATTATACATTAGTATCCAAGGAGAAAATCACATATGCCAAAACTAGTACTATTTGAGCATCATGTGATCCTTTCTCATACTCCTTGGATGCACATGCATGCATGATCTCTCATTAACAGCTTGTCCCTTATGATTGATAAAATGAGAAATGAATCATTTGCCTAGAAACATAAGATGAACCATCATCAAAATATATACCTTTATAAGCACTTGCATTTACAAATGTGCTTCATTGTATTTTGATATATAGAAGGACCAACATAGGTGCAGTGAGGCCGACATTTAATTAAAGGTTGAAATCTAGTAGAGGGGCATGTGAAGGGCAACAAGCATAGAGAAGCAAATATTTATAAGCATAACCAGCCACCGCCATTGCAATGTGAACACACCAAATATTTATAAGCATAACCAGCTACCACCATTGCAATGTGAAGACATTCGTTTTAGAGCAAAGAGTTGATCTCACGAGTCATGTATGGAGACCTTGATACACTACGCACAATGAAATGAGTAACTAGGAATTGGTGCTCAAAAACATATAATTTCTACGCACATTGGAAGAGCAAAAGAAACCGGGTTACTCGAAGTCGACGACCAATCAAAGTCTTCAAATTTCAAGTCATGAATTGAACCAAGGCTTAAGGATGAAATTTTCCATTGTCACAATAGCTGCACAAGGTAACAGAAAATATTACTTAACATCAGCACATTCTCACGAGATCCTTTACAGGATGCTACTAAACCCCTCATGTCTGCAACGTACGAGGATTTCTATGGTTAGATTGTGAAAAGTTATAACAAGTGTAGAAAGGAGAAGGGGTCATGTCAATAGGTAAGGAGAATTACCCATTAAAGATGCTACGGTTTCGTTAAGCCTAGTGCATATGGTAACTCCATCATCGATACATGGAGGAACTACACCTAGATTAGCGAATTACAAGACTTGAAGCTTATTCACACATTGATATAAAGAACAATACATTGATATATACATATACACAGTAAGAAATTCTATCTGTGGAGAAGCACGAGGGGCTGATGTTTATCTTCTTCTATTTCCAAGGGAAATCAAATTGTGACGACGTCAGCTGAGGTACTGGATTCCATAAGCTGTCCAGCTCCGCGTCGAGCTCACTGCACGGATTACTACCGTCGACGTGAGCTGGCTGCGCTTGCTTGTGCTGCCGCAGCTCGGGCTCTGCTTCTAATGATCCCATATCGTCGTTATCACGGGCCAAAGCAGTTGCATACCGACGCACGAAGGCTTGGACATCTTGCTTCAGGAGACATTTGCCTCCCGCAAATTGCTGGACTTGTTCGAGAAGGTTTGTGAACTCGTCGGGGAGGTTTGGCACCTGCATACGGATGCCGATATGGTCTGCAATATGTATACGACCGGCCCGTAAGATGAAGCAACTGATCTCTCCTGTGTAAATGCTAGCGACTAGCGGGCAAGAATTGTTATACGCTATTACTGCAATACTATCAGAAGCGATCCCATTCATTCAACTATTTATTACTTACTAGATATCTGAAACAGGAGAACATATTTAAAATAATCGGTATAGACATCTGCGATATAGAGCAACCTTCCACGCGGCTTGCAGCTTGCTGGCGATGATCATCGCGGGTGGATCTCTTCCTCTTTACAAATCTGCTGAGCCCCACCACAGCGGCATTGTGGCACATGCACGCTAGTGCAGCGTCGTACGCTCGTGCCGCCGTCACCTCCAGCTTTTACTTGCCCAGCGAAATGCCACAAGGAACTTTAGACACGACTAGATAGTAAAAGGACCCGCATATAGTAAATGAATAAATTTTTCTAGTTAGCAAATAGGAATTTTTATATTCAAACTAGGTTTTTACTTTTATTCTAGTTAGCAAGTAGGAATTTTTATATTCAAACTAGGTTTTTACTTTTACTACATAGAAATGAAATTTTAGATATAAACTAGTATTTTAATTTTACTAGATAAATATATACAAAGCCAGAAAAACAAAATAAGTGTTTTTTTAGCAAAGCAAACAAATACTTTTTTAGTCATAGAAAACAATAATGTTTATATAACCAAGCTAAAAAATTAACAATTGTTGCAAGCATATTATGCTAGTGTATTGTGCCTCAACCTATGTTGCTAAGTATAGGAGAGTTATTAGTGTAGCTTATGTCTCAATCTCCTCTAGCATGTTTTTCATCCAGAACACACTAATTCATGTATAGGTAATGATGGAATACGCTTTCATTGTAGCCATTGTTTGCACCAAACATACTTTTGCAGTGCAAAGATGAGGGTCTATAGAACTATAGTGTGATGTAGTAGGTAATATGGAGATTTTATTATAGAAACATTAGAAATATGCAAAACATTAGAAATAAATGACCCTATTCAATGCTATCAAATGTAATAGATTTACTAAATTAACTCACTTTGTCACGCACACATAGAGATTTTTTAAGGATATACCATTGCATAAGATTTGTGTTTGTGTGTGGCAGTGTGAAGGCAAACAGAAAAGGAAAACTTACTAATTTATGTAATGGTATATCCTTTAAAAATGTTTGTGTGTGTGTATGTGTGGCGTTGTGTTGTGTTAACCAAAAACTTATAAAGTAACGAGTGTGCATGTGCATGTGCTAGAGCATTGCCCCTTTTTTTGTTTGTTTTGGGTATTTAGAAAAGGTTCATGCCTTGCATATTCCTTCAACTACTATATCATTTAGAGAAGTAGCCCAAAACTATCACAATGGCAATTAGATTGACCAATAATATTAGCTTTACAAGATAGGAGGTTTAGATTACATCCTTGCAAGATCTATCACAAGAGGTTGAAAACATTTTGGATTACTCACTATTCTAGCAACATAGATGAACCTTCTCTTTTAGGAAACTATCATAAGATGAGACAACACCTCATTATAAGTTGGCCAATCAAATCATGCGTATTGTTTTCACTACCCATACATACATGGAAATATACTTGCCATAGAATCCCATCAATTCATCTAATGTTCTTCCATAAATGTTGAGTTGGCACTTTTAGTTGCTTTATTGATTTTGTGTTGGTACTTAAACCTAGATAATCCTCATGCACTTATCTCTATTCTATCCTAATACGAAATGGTTCTTTTTTGTTAATAATTGAAGATGTGACTTAATTATTAAAAAGATTAACTTGATTACATTGCTATCACTATAATGACTTTTAGATATAACTAAAAAGCTACATTACTCAAAGACATTATAGAAATTCCCTTTGGTTATAAGAGAAAACTTTGTTGAATCAATAAATGTTTGTCATATTTTAGACATTCCAAGCTCCGTTTGCATGGAGCTTATAAATATTTGTTGATTGTGAAGCCTAAAGCATGCCAATCACTTGTGAGCCTATGCTCCAAGATGACACCTAGGCCATCTGAAACCTAATTGCCCTTCCACTTACACCAAGGGATCGCATGACAATCAAAATCACTATGCAATTGGCCATACCATCAAGAACCCATATGAATATCACTCCCCTCAAAATTATAGGAGGTAATTGCACTCTTCCACTTTAACCAAGAGTAGGTGCTTATCAATTACATTTGGTCCCCACCAATCAGTTCACTAACCTATATGCTAATTCACATGAAGGAATACCTACTCACTACAACCTTCCAAACTAAATTGGCAACAATCAAGTGAGTTAGCAACAAGGTAATATTATAAGATGAGACCCAAACTCCTTACCTTCGACTTTGGACCTACACTCCTAATGATCATTGAAGATACAAAGTGCAAGCATGTCAAAGTAAAGGTATAACAATAAACATAGTCTTAGCACAAGAAAGGAGGGCAAGATGAGCATATAAGGAAGAAGAAAAAAGATTTGAAAAATAAAGAATGTTGATTAAAAGAGAAATCAAAGAAAAGAGCACACTCTTAGTGTACATTATGCAAAAGATCGTCCAGGATGAGATCATCAAGTACCTCGATACCAAGGTTTCTATGAGAAAGGAGAAGCTTGAAGAGAGGCGTACAAAGGGAGAAAGCATGCTCGATGAAGTTGTTGCCTTGCACTATGGTTCAATACATTTTTTAGATTTTCATGGTGCAAAGAGATGAGAAGGAGATCCAACTAAGGATCAATATCAATGATTGCTATTGAGACATTGTTTATGTACATGTCATATGAGAAACACGCCATTGAATAAGATAGTCCTAGTCCTATTTCCTAGTCATCAAGCTTAAGTGGCTCTTACAGTATCTTCGTGACTTGAAATAAGGTAGTTGCAATAGTTGTTGGTGATTCTCTCCATGGCTTGATATAAGCTAGCTGCAACAATTGTTGGGTCCTATCTTATAAAGTCATACAATTGCTATCTCAAGGCTCCTTTCAACCTGCACACCATTTCTATGATTTGAGGTAATCCTTTCTTGCCAGGATCATGCCTTCTTCCTTTAGCAACTCGCTTCCTACTCAAAAGTCTACAACGATAGGCATAATTTCTGGGAGATATTGTTTGTATGCATGATCAATTTTGCAAAGAGAAACCATTTAAAGTTACTAATAGTCAGTACAACAAAAAGGCCTCATAGACCTGATTTTTGAATATAGAGAAAATCTTACGAGCGCATCTATCCGCTTGTCTATTTGCGCATCTATAGCGTCACATCTATAATTGCATGTATAAACGAACTTACACGCAAATATAGACGTGCAATAGACGCACATATACACGCGTGAATACAAGCGCATAAAAAACCAAAATTGTTATTTATTTAATTTATTCTATGCTCTATCAGGGCATCTATCTGGAAATTAGACGGGCATATAGACACGCCTATAAACGTGCTTTTACAAGCACCCATAGACGCGAACGGAAAACAAAAAATCTCATTTTAAAAAAAAGATATTTAATTTCTTTTTTAAATTTGAATTATCTGGCGCGTGTATGAGCCCGTGTACTCTGCATTGTAGATGCACTTATAAACGCGCGTTTTCTGCAATTTAGACGCGCGGATAGATGTGCAAAACAAAACTGAAAAAAAGAACCAGAGAGCATGTGTTGCAACCACATGCTCTCTGGTTTTTTTTTCCCCCCCTCCTATACATGAGATTGTGCATTTGGGAAAAAGACAATGGATCTAAAAGTACGAGAATTGAAAATCAAAGTCCATGTATTCATTATAGATCAAAAGCATTTACATGGGAAGTTTAAGTGCTTGCGACCTAAAGCGTGGCCGCAAGCAGTAGGCTCAAAGATGGATAATAGATATACAAGAAAACAAGGCCATAGAGGAGGTATGGTGCTCCTCTATGAATCTGAAGAAGAAACATCTTCGCTAGCACCACCATGGCTACTAGCATCGCTATCCCCCTCCTCGCTATGCTCCACATCCCGGTTCGCCTACACACACAAAAGATCAAGGTTGCGTACGTAGACATGGTGGAGAAAAAGTTATAATTAGCTATACTTTTAATAGGAAAGTAAGAAAAACATACCTCCTCTGGCTATCGAACCCTCATAGCCCAGTTGTGTTGGTCCTCAACTCTATGCGGTGGCACATAGGTGGTTGGCTATAGGCTCCATGCCCCTCCTCCTGCCTCCGCAGTGAGTCCCTGGCGCGTGTCATGAGGTGGAATCTTTTGTTGTGAAGCAAATCCCTCACTTTTGTGCATCCCCAATCATCTGAGAAATGCTGACCCTCAGGATTTGGGTACCTCCTATGGAGTGCCCTCAATACCTCCTGCCACAAGCCGCTTTTCTGATTTTTGAAGTAGACGAAACAATCTTTATACGTCGCATGCACGACGCTCCTCATGTACGCCATTACATCCCTTCCTTCATCATCATGGAAGATGCCACCAATATCTGTAACTCTATAGTACTGGCATACAGGCTCCTCTACGTGATCTACTAGTGAGGGTGATCGCTCGCCACCTCGTAGGAAACCCCCACACAAGCCTCGTCCTCCCCCTCGACTCTCCCTCCTCCCTCTCTGTCGACTACCCTCTGCCTCGCTGGATGCACGTGCTTCTACAGATGCACGTGCATCGACTGACGCTTGTGCTTCAGCTGATGCATGTACAGGTGCTGCACGTGGAGTACCTGCAATTGGAGTTTGGAAAGTAGTGCCAAGCAAAGACGTCAGAGGTGTTCTAGACATGACGCTGAATATCTCGTCTGCTGTGGGAGAGCGGCCAAGGTGTCTGGTCATCTCTCCCATGAAGTCTTTCCTACTAGGAAAACCTCCAAAAAATGCATTGACCCCCTGCCGAACGAGGCCAATGTATCATTCATGTGATCCAAATCCGAGTCATGGCATGATGAAGCAGGATGCGACATCTGCAAAAAAAACACCGGAAAAAGACAAATTTGTTTGCATACAAAAAATCATATATTACCTTCATCCACACCTAAACATTTTCAAAGAGCTTTCTTTAGACATTGAGCATAAAACTTAAGTGCAAATGCTTCTCATAAACAAGAAATTTGATAAACACAAACATGGGATTGGTCACATTCATCATTGCAAAATTATATAGTTTAGGCAGAGCTGGCGCGTGTATAACCGCGTCTAAATTGCAGGATAGACGCGCTCTCAGACGCATCCCTAAGTCAACCCTCTATCCAGAGCACGTCTATATCCGCATCTGAGATGCAATATAGACACGCTATCAGATGCCGTTTCCAGGTCAATGCTTTGGCGCGCGCGTATCATCGCGTGTAGACTGCAGAGCACACGCACCAGGAGATGCGGCCTTAGACGCAATGAGAGAAAACATTTCTTCGCGTCTATACCTGCATCTACACTGAAATGTAGACGCGCTGGCAGACGCGCTCAGTCAGCTGATTCCAGTCCGATGACTGCCATTCATGATTTACAATATGCAATACATAATGAAATCAGAAATCCTAATACACAGAGAGAGAGAGAGAGAGAGAGAGAGAGAGAGAGAGAGAGAGAGAGTCACCTTGGGTATTTGGTGTGGCGGGTGGTGGCGCTTCTTCCTTCTCCTTCTTCCTCTCCTTGGTAAGTTACCCTCCCTTTATGCTTGCTTGCTGCTTTTTCTTCCTCTTGTTCTCCTCTCTCTTGTTTTCTCTTTCTTCCTCTCCTTGGCTTTCGTTTTTCCCTTCTTGTGTGTTTAAAATGAAAGAATAGGTAAGTCATGAGGAGGTGAGGCATGAAGAGACTGCATGTCGGCTAAACTCGAGCTTCAGAACCGCAAAAAACGTAGGAAAGGAAAGGCGCAGTTTGAAAAGAAACGATTTAAGTATGGTTTGAATTTTAACTTGTGCATCTATTTTGGCGTGTATATGCGCGTCTAAGGTTTATGTAAATGCGCGTATAGACGCGAACATAGACACTAATTTAGACGTATACATAAACATGGATATAGACGCACATTTAGGCTTTATCATAATTTTTTGTTTTTAAGATAAGTTCTCATAGTGAATTCTTATCATAAGTTTTAATGCATTTATGATGAGTTTTGTGTATTTAAAATTGAGATCTTAGAATAATTAATACGCTAGCTGGAAGTTTTTATGTAAACATATGAATGACAAATATTTTGATGTTGTCATGAATTAGGTTTAATCATGTCGTCGTCATCACCTAGTGCAGTGCATGCTGATGAGTCAACGAGCACATCCTCAAGTGAGGATGAAACATTACGTCTTCATAATCGAGATGTATGGCTATGACGAAAAATTAAATGCATGTGTGATCATTGTTGAGGATATATTTTTCCAGCACGTCGAATTGCAATGTCACACCTCAGCTTGTATGGAGAATGGGACCGAGAAAAATCACCGGTATTCATTGTTTTTTTAAAACACTAAGATTGCTAGTCTATGTTACTCAATATATATCAACGTACATGAAACTCCCTTTTGTGGTTGAGCAGGATGCGGTGTCACATCCTCAAATGCTCCCTCCCGGGTGTCGAGAGGCTGCAAAATGTCGACACGAGGAGGCAGAGTGTTCAAGAAGAGTGGAGACTCACGACTATGATAGTAGCCCTCATGAAATGCCCCATCAAGTCGTAGAGGATGAGATTTTGGACAACATGGTACACCATCTATTTTCGCAACCGGTTCAGGGAGAAGGTCACTCTACGAAGCCAAATGATCCACTATACGTAGCGTCATCTATTCCATTGTATGAAGGTTGTACGTACTCCGTTCTTCGTGCGTCCCTCGAGATACTTAACTTGCAAAAAATTTATGGATGGAGTAATGTCAGTTTGGATGCGTTATTGAAGTAGGTATCAATTCAGTTTGGCTTATGAATCATAATATTAATTGTTCTATTTTAAAATCAGACAGAAATATATATTGGTGGTTTTTTAACTCACTTTTAAAAATATATGTAGGTTATTATCACAAATGCTTCCAAAAGGAAACAAATTGCCAACTAAGAGAGAGCAAGCAAGACATTACTTGACATCTCTGGAAGGCCTCGATTATGTCAAGATCCATGCATGTGTCAATGATTGTGTCTTATTTCATGGGATTCATGAGTTCACACGAGAGTGTCCTGTTTGTGGCGAATCAAAATATGAAGTAGAGATGAAGTCAATGGATGTGCCTTGTAAGGTTTTGCGACAATTTTCGATTGTTCCACGTATAAAACTTATGTTCAAGTGTAAGTCTATTGGAAAGCTCATGTCATGGCATGCTAGTCATCGTTCAAGTGATGGAAAATGGAGGATCCGTGCAGACACACCGGCATGGAAACATATAGATAATTTGTGGCCCGTTTTCAAAGAAGAGCTAAGAAATTTGAGATTTGGTTTAGGTATGGATGGAATCAATCCATTTGGCATCAAAAGCACGTCATACAATGTATGGCCAGTGGTATTGGTGAACTATAATATTCCTCCATCCATGGCAATTAAAAAGGGACATGTAATGTTGTCCCTTCTGATTCCTGGAAAGCACAAGGTAAAAAACATGGACATTTACTTAGAGCCTTTGATTGAAGAGTTAGAAATGTTATGGGAAGGTATTGAGGTGCAAGATACAAGCGCATCTGCATCCTCTAGAGATTTCACATTGAAGGCCATGTTGTTGTGGACCATGCATGAGTTTCTAAGATACGGAGAGTGTTCAGGTACATGTATATAACTCTATATTTGAAATTCAAGACTTGAATCAATTGTATTTTATTAATTCACTTATTTGTTCAGGTTTAACCACATCAGGATATCATGCATGTCCTATTTGCGGTCCCTCTCTAGTTTGCTCTAGGCCGGCATGTTTAAAGAAGGTTATCTACGACAATCATCATCAATTTCTTCCTATTGACCATCCCAAATATGTTCTCCCTACTAATGGAATGACTCCACAATCTCTAACCATTCGACATTGGAAGGAGAGAGACATTGAAAGGAGAGATGGATTAATGCCGACAGCAACCCTCCACTCGGCATGAGTCGGTAAGAAGTGCATTTCTCTCGATTAACTTTAAAGTATTTAGCATGATGAATTATATACATAATATATTGTTTGTTTGTTAGGTTCTCTATATTTTTTCGTCTTCTGTACTGGACTGAACTCAAGATCAATCACCTGTTGGACCCCATGCACATATTCAAAAATGTTGTATCTACATTATGGGATCACTTGATAGGGGTTCGTGATTCAGTCAATGTAAGGGAGGATTTACGTAATATTGGTCGCATGAGACAAGCCTGGCCACGCATTGGACCCAGAGGAAAGATTGAGCTACCCCATGCACCTTGGATGTTGTCAAAGAATGATGAAAAAATAGTGAAGGAACAAATATGTAGCTTTTGAACACCCACAGGATGTATGAGATTTCTCAAGGAGCCTTCATAAACAAAAAGAAAAGAGGTGTGGAGCAACTATTTGGTTTGAAGTCCCACGATTGGCACAAAATGATTCAAGTAAGGGTATCTCTAACCATAAATATATTAATTAGTGGAGTAACTATGTGTAAACTTTGGGGTATGATGACTTTTTCCTCAACTAATCATTTGATCTATGAATATTGTTTACATTCAGTTCGTACTTCCTACTAGCATATCCCATTGTGTATCCAAAGATGTACGTGATATCATTTACAAGATGGGAGAGCTTGTGAGGTGTGTATACATTGTATTTTTTCATTATATATCTTTAAATTTCTACACAAAAATAAACAATTCTCAAATACATCCTGGCAGATACGTGAGCTCGAAGGAAATTGATCCAAACACATTGCAAGATGCTCGAGTATTATCTGTTGAGGTGGTTTGTTTGGTGGAGGAAATTTTTTCTCGATCCATTTTGACTACTCAATTACATTTACTCGTACATTTGATTGATGAGATCGCACTTTGTGGGGCAGTTCATGCAAGGTGGATGTTTTTTCTTGAGCACTTCATGAAAACCTTGAAAGATTTTGTGAGGCAAAAAGCACGGCCTGAGGGAAGCATGGCTGAGGGTTAGTTAGTGCAATCATCCCTTGTTTATATCTCTGAATATCTTATTGAAGTGGACCCCTCTCAACCATCACTATGGAAAGATGATGAAGACTTGAGGATGACCTCTATAATACCTCAAGGAAAAGGAATGAGTAAAGTGCTAACAAAAGAAGAACTTCGTAAGTTAAATAGTTTTTGTGTGCTCAATAGTGATGTAATGAGCAAATGGGTGATAGAATATAATGAAGCAAGGGCAAGAAGAAAAAGCAAAAGACAAGCATTTCGCACCAGATATGGATGTAATGTCTCATTTTCAGATCATCTAAATGCACTCCCACGTCATATTGATATAGATTGGTTACATGAGAAAATGGAGAGAATGGAAAAAGAGAAAATTAATATATCTCAAGAAGGGTGGGAATACGCACGAGGTTGCTTATCAAAGGTGAGACATACTATCAATTAATTTGTTTCTATAAGTTATATTTTATATAAATAATATACATGTTTGATCTTTTATCTTTTACTACTAGTGCACATTATTCAATGCTATTTGGTGTGAGGGTAAACATCTTCGAACTCAACGTATAGATGAAAAGAGAAATACCCAAGATTGTGGTGTCCTTGCTCACTTCGAGGATGCCAATGGTACCATGGAAGGTTGTTGTGGCTTGATCCAAGATATTCTGAAGCTTAACTTCAGACAATTCTTTATATATGTAGTGGATGTGAAGTGGTTTAAAGAAGTGGTAACAAATGGTGAGCATTGCACAATCAGACGTCATCCATGTGGTTTTGTAATCATTGACTCTACAAAATTTCACCAAAACAAGAATGACACATTAGTACTACCTCAACAATGCGAGCAGGTATATATGCAAAAGCTAATTTTTTAATATGTATACATGTGATACATATACACAATATAATAAGTATTTAAGTTTCTTGCTTTTGTTTTTCAAATACAGGTTGTGTATCATCCAATGGTAAACAATAACCGATGGTGGTATGTCATCCCTATATCTAATCGTTCAAAACCAATATATGATAATATTACCGACATGGAAATAGCAGATGACAATCCAACAATTAATGATGATGTACATGATGACACCATAATGGATTATATGTGTGATATAGTACAAGATGAACCTCGCGAGGATGTTCAAGGAAATGCAGAAGAAGACAATAATGTGATTCTCGATGATATTGATGAAGTTATTGAGCAATATAGCAACACATCTAATAGTGGGATAGACTTATTTGTTTCGGTACCTCTTGGTAACATAGACCTAGAAATAGAGAGTTTAGCAAGGGCTGATCTCATTGAAGATGAGATGGATCATTCACTGTAACATACTTAATTTACTTAATGATTCAATGTGTATTCTTAATTCTATGGTTTTTATCATGCGCACACGTGCATACTCAAGAATCAATAGTCAAGTTTAAAGCTAAATTGAATGTTCCATAATAAAAAGGAAGTATTTTTTATCATCTTCAAGTAGAGAAATTAGGAGATACATATTTCAATGCTTGCTACTAATTGTATAATAAGGTTTCTGTCACTTGCCGCTAATTACTTATATCAGGCTTGTCAATTGGAGGAACTGCCATTCATTAGAGAGCAATGCAAAAATAATTATTAACTCTGGTTTTTTTACTCAATGATTCAATGTGTATTCTTAATTCTATGGTTTTTATCATGCGCACACGTGCATACTCAAGAATCAATTTCAGGTAGTTAAATAATTATTAACTTTGGTTTTTTAATTATATTAAGTCCAATTTTAGGTGGTTAAATAATTGCGCGTCTGGTAGTGCGTCTATATTGGCGTCTATTTACGCAGATATATAGACGCAAAATTCACGTCTATTTACATGCTCTTTTACACGCACATATAGACGCAATGATAGATGCGCCCGACTTTGCACGTCTAACATGCGCGTCTATGCCTCGTTTCTGTTGTAGTGAGTGTACTTACCACAATAAGAATGATGTACCACACGTCCATGACTTATGTACACTTGCATCTCCCCTCAAAATGCACTAAAAACACCTCAATAAATGTAAGGGAAGGAATAGATGAACTTTTTCCAATGCATAGTCCTTAACAAGAAGTACCATTGATATGCCAACATGAAGGGTGCCCACACCAAACTCTCATAGATCGGTAGCCTTGAAAGCATTGGTGGCCTTGAAAGCATATTTGCAAACTTATAAAACCATTTGGAAAGCAAGATTTTAAAATGTAGAGATTATGTAAAAACTCAACTCCTTTCATTTTTCCACATTATGATGGCAAGTCCCCTCTTAAGCAACATTTGGATGTTGATGGATCTATTCGACCATTGCTAAAAAAGGAGAGAAAGTCTAAAATTATGAGGAGTTACTTCTAGTACTGAATATAATCTCTTCGACTAGCTTGATTTGCTACTATTTAGGTTGATAGATAGAAATCGTGATGAAGCTTTGAAATGCTTTGGGAAAGTTTTAGAGAAAACCTCTTCCTAGATGTAGTGACATCATTGTCTACAAATGTCATACCTTTGTGGCTACACATATCTTTGTAATCATTTTTTTGTGGTTGCACATATCAAACCTACAAAAGGTGATTAGGAGAATAAACTCAAAGGGAGTTGAACCCCAACACAGTGTGTATGTGTATCGAGGAGTCTACCTGCACAACTCAAAAAAAAATTTGTAAAGAGAGATATACGTTTGCCTATAAAAGGAAATCATGCATCTCTCTCTCTCTCTCTCTCTCTCTCTCTCTCTCTCTCTCTCTCTCTCTCTCTCTCTCTCTCTCTCTCTCTCTCGTACACTTTGAGCAAGAGCATGCGCCTTTAAATTTACATCCACATGTGGATAGCTCTCAACAATAAGCAATTATAAAATCATAGAAATGAAGATTTTGCGGAAAAAAGAGAAATCTAATCCTACAATAAAATAAAGATTTAGAAAAAGAAAATTCTCATTCTACCGTTAGACAAAAAACATTATAGTTTCCCTCTACAAGATAGGAGGTTTGGATAAGAGGCTTACAAGATAGGAGGTTTGGATAACATCCCTGCAAGGTCTATCACAAGAGGTTGAAAACATTTTGGATTACTCACTATTCTAGCAACATAGATGAACCTTGTCTTTTGGGAAACTATCATAAGATGAGACAACACCTCATTATAAGTTGGCCAATCAAATCATGCGTATTGTTTTCACTACCCATACATACATGGAAATATACTTGCCATAGAATCCCATCAATTCATCGAATGTTCCTCCATAATGATTTGGCACTTTTAGTTGCTTTATTGATTTTGTGTTGGCACTTAAACCTAGGAAACCCTCATGCACTTATCTCTATTCTATCCTAATATGAAATGGTTCTTTTTTGGTAATAATTGAAGCTGTGACTTGATTATTAGAAAGATTAACTTGATTACATTGCTATCACTACAATGACTTTTGGATATAACTAGAAAGCTACATTACTCAAAAAAATTATAGAAATTCCCTTTGGATATAAGAGACAAATTTGTTAAATAGAAACCTACACCATCTGAAACCTACACCATTTGAAACCTAATTGCCCTTCCACTTGCACTAAGGGGTCGCATGACAATCAAAGTCACAATGCAATTGGCCATACCATCAAGCACCTATATGAATGTAACTTTCCTCAAAATTATAAGAGGTAATTGCACTCTTCCACTTCAACCAAGAGCAGGTGCTCATCAACGACATTTGGTCCCCTCCAATCAGTTTACCAATCTATATGCTAATTCACATGAAGGAACACCTACTCACTACAACCTTCCATACTAAATTGGCAACAATCAAGTGAGTTAGCAACAAGGTAATATTATAAGATGAGGCCCAAACTCCTTACCCTGGACTTTGGACCTACACTTCTAATGATAATTGAAGATACAAAGTTCAAGCATGTCAAAGTAGAGGTACAACACTAAACATAGTCTTAGCACAAGAAAGGTGGGCAAGATGAGCATGGAAGGAAGAAGAAAGAAGATGTGAAAAATAAAGGATGTTGATTAAAAGAGAAATCTAGAAAAGAGCACACTCTCAATGTACATGGTGCAAAAAGTCATCCAGGATGAGCTCATCAAATACCTGCATAACCAAGCTTTATGTGAGAAAGGAGAAGCTTGAAGAGAGATGCACAAAGGGGGAAGCATGCTCGATGAAGTTTTTGCCTTGCACTATGGTTCAATACATTTTTTATATTTTCATGGATAAAGAGATCCAACTAAGGACCAATATCAATTATTGCTATTGAGACATTGTTGATGTACATGTCATATGAGAAATACGCCATTGAATAAGATAGTTCTAGTCCCATTTCCTAGTCATTAAGCTCAAGTGGCTCTTACAGTATCTCCGTGGCTTGAAATAAGATAGTTGCAATAGTTGTTGGTGATTCTCTCCATGGCCTTATATAAGCTAGCTGCAACAATTGTTGGGTCCTATCTCATAAAGTCATACAGATGCTATCGCAAGGCTCCTTTACACATGCACACCATTGCTATGATTCGAGATAATCCTTGCGTTTGGATGAAAGACAGAAAGTCTGAAATCATAAGAAGTTTCTTCTAGTATTGAACATAGTCTCTTGGACTGGCTTGATTTGCTACTGTTCAAGTTGATAGATAGAAATCGTGATGAAGCTTTGAAATGCTTTGGAAAATTTTTAGAGAAAACCTCTTCTCAGATGTAGTGACCTCATAGTCTACAAAAGTCATACCTTTGTAACCATATCTTTGTGGTTACACATATCAAACCTACAAAAGGTGATTAGGAGGATAAACTCAAAGGGAGTTGAACCCCAAACACACTATGTGTGTCTACCGAGGAGTTTACTTGCACAACTCAAAAAAAATATTTGTAAAGACAGATACATGATTGCTTGTAAAACGCAATCATGCATCTCTCTCTCTCTCTCTCTCTCTCATGTACACTTTGAGTAAGAGCATGTGCCTTTAAATATACATACACATGTGGATAGCTCTCAACAATAAGCAATTATAAAATCATAGAATGAAGACTTTGTGAAAAAAAGAAAAATCTAATCCTAACATAAAATGAAGATAAAAATCTAATCCTACCATAAATCTAAATTATAGAAACTCCCTTTGAATATAAGACAAAAATTTGCTAAATCAATAAATGTTTCTCATATTTTAAACATTCCAAGCTTCGTTTACATGATGGAGCTTATAAATTTTTGTTGACTGTGAAGCCTGAAGCATAAGGGCCAGTCTGCTAGCATGCCAACCACTTGCGAGCTTAGGGTCCAAGATGCCAACCACTTGCGAGGCTATGCAAAAAAACATTATAATCTCCCTCATTACTTTTAATCAATCACGTGATTAGGCACGGGAGTCGACATTAAAAATTTAATCAGTCACCATCACCACTCGATAGCTCGGGTACTATTTTGCAATAAATTTCAAGATTCTTCTTTAACTATATTTAAAATATAGTATGTCATAACAATAAAAATTTATAAAATCATAGAATGAAGATTTTGTGAAAAAGAGAGAAATCTAATCCTACCATAAAATGAAGATTTAGAAAAAGAAATAAGAAATTTCTCATCCTACTGTTAGCCAAAAAACGAATTAGCTTCCATCCTTTACATTTTGGGGTTCCCGCCCGCTTCTCCAACGTACCGCTATCAAGCGTTTTTCTGGAAACTGAAAACCCCTAGTCAAATTGTAGTAAGGTTTTGATTTTTGCCAGCTTAGTTATTTGCGTGACAATTTGTTTTGATGTTTCATAATTCAATTTCTTGTGTTTGTTTAGCCTAGTATTTATTTTTGACATTTTGTTTGATTTGTTGAGTGTGAAACTTGATAGCCTTGGTCGAGCTTGGTATTTTTTTGGACAGGATGAAGCTTATGTTTGTCAATAGCTACCGAACATCGAGGAACTAGGTATGTTTTCTTGTCAAGAATTTTACACATCACAGGGACTATGGGTTCACGAGCACTTCACGTTGCACTACACTCGGGGGTCATCTCCTATTCCTATCAAATACTTCCATGCCATGGGTTGGGATTATGCACGCTTTGCACCATCATTGAGCACTAGTATGGCATGAGGTCCGCTGCAGCTATATGTAGTAAGTTTTAGATGCACACACACATGAGAGAGCACCTGTCATCGAGCACGTACATTTCTTACACGTACGATATTTGGGATGCTCATCACAAAGTTAGGAACCTCTGGTTGAGTGTGTAAGGTGAATGGGTGAGCTTAGAGGGTCGTGAAGGACCCCACCAATTGTGAGATGGGTTGTTCTTATCTGGTCAACATCTTCAGGACCATCATTTTCTAGAGTGATTGTGAGATTTCAAATGGGTGGAGCTGAGTATATCATATATTTTTAAAGAGAGTTGAGAGGTGAGGATAATGAATTTTCAATTAACAAGAATTTTGTTTGCATTTTGCATGATGCACAATCACATCTAAATAGGCTAGGCACAATTCTTCCAATGCATCCATATTTTTTGTGTAAGCATTGTTTGAATGGTAGCATGTCATGGATTCGATCAATTGCATATTTTCTCAAATCATGAATGATTGGGCACGGAGTTCATTTGAAATAACCATATTCTTGCTAGGGCACACTGCATAAAAAACAGATCCATATCCCGAGAATATTTATTTTGAAGACTCAAGTATCAAAGGAAAAAGGTCATACGTTTTACATCGTTAGCGAGTATTTCTTGAAGAAAAAGAGAACATGTGTGCTGAAAGTATGTTCAATTACAAGAACAATAGGCCAAGGAAGGGAATAAGTCATCCAAGATAAAAGATGGAGAAAAAAAATATACGATTTACAAAAATCAGCATTTTCCCGATTTTGATGGATTTTCGTAATTGTGCCCATGCTAACTTGTTGACCGGATGCGTTCCGATCGTTTTGAGTACCTGAATGACTATATTCGGAGTTCAAATGACGAAGTTATGATCTAAACAAGTTGCAAACAGGCATAAAGCAGAACAAACGAAAATAGTGAAAAGCAATAGAAAAGCAAAAGCCAAAAGCTGAAAGGAAAAAGCCTAATGTGTGTGAGTGTGGATAGAAAACTATATAAGGAGATGAGAATGGAGAGTTAAGGGCCTTCCCCCTCTTGTACAATTGTATTATGTGAGAGAGGAGAGTGGAGGGTCGCATGCTAGAGTGAGCTCTTGTCATGCCAATTTGGAAGTTGGAGCTTTTGGGTGTCAAAGTGTCGAGCATCGGCTCAAGGTTGTTAAGGTACGAGAATATATTTTCACTTGGTTTGTTTTTAGATTATTGGATTTTTTTTGTTGTGTTGTGGTTGTGAGATGCTCTACCCGCATACGGGTTTTAAATTTTTTGTAAGCTATAAGAGGCATTGTTTTTTATTTTGTTTTTCATAGTGTATTGTCAAATATTTGAATTTTTCAAATTGAGTTGTGCATTCGACAAAGTCAATTACTCCAGCCGGCACTCCTTAACATCTCGTTATCGGGTTGTAAGTGAGGCTTGCTCTTGATCACCGCTCACGTAACATCTTTTTTTTTGTGCCCTCACTGAGGAGTGTTGAAATTGACATTGTTATTGTTTTGAATGTGAGTTTGTTTTGATTTCTTGTGATTGTTGAAAATGGTTGATAATTATCCTGAGTTCCATGGTAATCATACTGAAGATCCCGAAAGATTTTTAGAAAAAATAGAGCTGTGTTGTTTGATAGAGAGAGTGACTAATCTTGAGGATAGACTCCAGATTTTTAGATATCAATTGCAGGGAGAAGCACAAAATTGGTTGCTTGACTTTGAGAGAAGACTGAAATTTAAGAGACAGAAATTGGACTATGAGACTATTAAAAATGCTTTTCTATCTAGGTTTAAAAAAATAGAAAGTCAAAGTGGGATTTGGGCGAAAATAGAAACTTGTGTTCAAAAAGATTATCAATGTGTTGAGGACTTTTCTAGGGAGTTTGAAAGATTGTGGAATCGATGGAGTTTAACATTGTTAGAAGGTGAGATAGCCCCAGTTATGTTGAAGATAATGTATTTTGTAAATGGGTTGAAATTAGAAGATTGGAGAGTGAAATTAGAGGTAAAAAACCCTAAGACTTTTGAGGAAGCGATGAAGATAGCTTAATATCAAGAGAGGAAGACCAAAAGAAAAAAAGATTTAGGGTTTGATGAACCAAGGGAAAAGTTGAGTTCAAGGCAAGTTGAGAGAAAATATTTTGAGGAGCAGAGAGTTAGTTATGCCTATCCTGAGAGAGGTATACTATATTCTCTATTTAGGAGAGATGAGTTGACTTGTGAGAAATCAATTGAAGTATGTGACGAGAAACTCCCTAGGGTGGTTGAGGAGAAAAATACTTGTTTGATAGATTGGAGTGAAGAGTCTAGGAGTGTGAATTCATACCCATTGACCACGGATACTTATTCTAGTCCAGTGATTAGTGATTTAACTAAAGAAGAGGGATTGATTGATGATACTTTGGAGCTTGAGGACTATAAAGATGAGCTAGAGTTGGATCTGAGTTGTAAAGAAGAAAAGGAGAGACCATATTGTTTTAAGGACCAAGAGTTTTCATGTTCTTTGGGAGAGGATGAGAGTCAAGAAAGTTTTAATATTTCTGATGAAGGAAGGGGTGATGAAAGTGTTTATAGTCATGGCAGTGTTGAAGAGAGTAAAGAGAATTTAGAGAGTGAGCTTGTTTGCCTTGGTGATAGTATAGATGGATTTGATTGCTTGAAAGATGAAGAGAGAATAGAGGATGAATTTTTGAGTTTGTTAGAAGACCATGAGGGGGAGGGCTTAGAAATTGTAAGTTTTCAAGATGAAGTTAAGGGTTCAAATTTGTTGCCTGATGAGTTTTTCGAGTTTGGTTATGAGTTTGTTAATCAAGAGAGTATTGAGGTTTTGGATTTTGACTCTTGTTGTGATTCTGGTATTGGTGTTGTGGACTCTGATGAGTCTTGTGAGTTGGTTGTTGATGGTTTGAGTAGCCCTGGAGAGGCTTTTGTTTGTGGTGTTGATGATGTTGTGTTGAGTAGACCTAACCTCATGCTTCTTGATAGTTGTGTAGATAATTGTTTGGTTGATTTAGGCAACAATGATGAAGAGAAAACTTCATTTGATAGTCTTGTAGTTTCTTTGAATTCTCAAGAAGTTTTTGATGAAGTTTGTGATGATTCTGATTGGGGTTTTAAGGATCTTGAGAGTGACATTGAAGAGGATGTGAGAGAGAATTTGAGTAAGGCTTTAAAAAGAATTGAGAATTTGAGGGAAGAGCGGTTTAAAATCAAGAAAATAGAGTTAGAAGAGGTTTGTGAGAAGGTAATAGGAGATTTGGTAGTTAAGGAGTCTGTGGTTGAGGTTTTAGACCCAAAATTGTTGTATAGTGAAGATATTATTTGTGATGATGTAGAGGTGAAAGTTTCATTAGTTTCTTATGAGGTTTCTTGTAAGGATACTATGGAAGGTGTTTACCACTCTTTGTGTGTGAAAGACTCGATGGAGTCTTGTATTGTTGATGAGTTGAGTGATGTGGCTGGGTGTTCTGGAGTGACCCTATTTGTGGATGTTGTTGGTTTTTGTGGTGTTATGAATCGAGAGTTGACTCCTTTTGATGTTGTGTTTGATTTGGAGACTGAGTTGGGAGATCCTTACACAGTATCTTTAGGAGAAGTTATAGATGAATCAGTGGATGAATTTAAGATTGGCAACAAAGAAAGTGGTGCGTAGATCGGACGCAGATAGCTCACGTGGTGAATCCCGGAAGGTCCCCAAGAACAAAGTACTCTACTTTTTAGCACAAAAACCCATGTAAAAGCAAGCACGACATGAAGCAAGAGACAAATTGGGTTCAATCTCCCCCATGCCTTGTGTGAGCGCTTCACAAAGCATGTATTTAATGTATATTTCCAATCTTCATGCTCAAAAATAGCCCAATTACAAAAATATGACAAGCTTTTAGCTTTTGAGTTTGCTTTCTACCAAAAATAAGAAAATAAAGCTAATGGACGGTGCCCATAGAGTCTGGCACGCCCAATCTCAATGTCCAAATAGAAATAACATATCCAGGCGCATAAGCGCATACAAAATAATAATAAATAATCAATGTCTCTATAGACATAACAAAATATAGGCGTGGCGCCTATCAAAATATAGTCCAAAGGTCGAAAACCCGCTAGACTCCAATGCTTTCCTCCGCCACTGCTGCTATCTCTACACATCAACTGAAGCATTCACAATCGTTAGTAAAATAACACAATTAAACCGACAAAAGTGAATACCTAGCAGTCTTCAGCTACATAAATAAATCAACTGGTTAGAAATAAATCCTAACCTTAATTTATTACGAGTGCGCACTCTAAACTCATAAACGTTTATTAATTTAATATGCATTTTGCGGAATCACCCGCTATGGAATCACCCATGTACACACTAAATTAATGAAACGCCCGAAAAGGACAGGCGTCCCCATCAACTTCTCGCACGAAGAATCCTCTTTGCGTATGAGCCCCGGTCATCTAAGTAAGTTTACGGAATCCACCGTAAAACCTCACGGAATCCACCATGGAATATGCCTCCTGGCATCATACCCCTCCGCTTATGTGTCGTCTCTGGTATGTCTTCAAGCATGCGTAGCTGTAGGAGTGCATTCCAAAAACGCTCTGTATACTGTGGAATAGGCTCACGATCGCGTTGTTGAAGTAAATCCCATTGCTTGATAGCCTTCTCATGAAATTGCAGTGGAAGGAAATTTTGCATGAACTTCTTCTTGAAATCTTCCCATGTAGCAGGACATTCTATACTCTTGCGGACTACAGTCCACCAAAGTGATGCTCTATCTATCAGATGATTAGTAACACACTTGATTTTATCTTTCTCGGGATAAGTTTCCTCATGGAAATAGTCATCAAACTGGCTAATGAATGATAAAACAGTGTTTCCTTCTCTTATGCCATTGAAAGTGCGAAACTTGAAACTTCGTTTACTTATCTTGGATTCCTTGCGAATGGTTTGTGCTTCAAGAGTGGCGTCGATGGTACGGTGAATCAGATCTTCAGCTTGAGGTTCTTCTTTATCAGTGGACGCTCCTTGTAGCTTTGTCAATTGCGCTTGCAAGGCTTGCCTAGCTCTTCGCTCTTCTTCCAATTGCAGCATGATAAGATCCAGCTTTTGTTCCATGGTAGGCTCGGGTAGATCGTCTTCAGCCATAGGATCATCCATATGTGGGGTAGTCATCCTATAAAACTCAACAAACCTTTCTCACTCAAAATCAGTTAGCGGGATGAGCGTAGCTCAAATTTGGGGTTACAAGGCTATGTATTTTTGGGTATTTTCTTCTTCAATTTTCAGAAATTCTGCAATATTTCTGTCTCCGTTTGCTGAAAGTACTTCAACGAACTTGTAGATAGGTAGAACAGCTTGCTGCGAACAACTTTCCAGTTCAGAGTTTTTGCATACGAACAAGTCTTCTATGAGTTTTAAGCACTAGTCAGTTCTGATTTAGTCTGACTTGCTGAGTTGCAGACTTAACAGACTTGCAGAGTTGTTGACTTGCTGGACTTAGGCCAACTTGCAGAACTTGATTCCAAGTGACTTACTGAACTTGACTTCTGGAGCGCGAGACCCAGAGTTACTGACTTTGTTTGGCCAGTGTGACTTGCAGAGGATTGTGTGACTTGAAGGAAGCTTAGTGGTTTAAGCTTTAACTTAAGGATTTAGAGGGATTAATGGTGGAGAACAGGCCGCCGTTTTTTCGTGAAGGGGGGGGGGGGCGTTTTTCTCCACGCGAAAATTTCGGGCTTCTCTAGGATTAATCAATTTGTTTCCTTATTGATTGCCAAGCTTCCTAAGCTTTCTTTTAAGCTTAATTGAAAGAAATATTGATAAAAATAATGGAGCTTATCTCTGTAACTCCACGACTTGATGAAGGAGGTGTTTGAGTAGTCCTCCGCCTGCAGAGCCTGGTGCTTCGCGATCTGACAGTGGAAATAGGGGTTCTTGATCGCCAGAAGTCTGCCTGTATCGACGGTTCGCAACGAGATTGACTGTAGAGGCCGTTTGTTCCTGGAGCTCCGCCTTCGCCCGAGATTGGTAGCGATTGGAAGCCCTTGATCTCTGTTCCGCTCTGATACCACTGGTGCGCAGATCGGACGCAGATAGCTCACGTGGTGAATCCCGGAAGGTCCCCAAGAACAAAGTGTTGAGATATCGAGCTCCACTCGTGATACGCCAGGGTGACCGTTGTATATTTATGTCACCGACTTGTCAGTTGCAGACGCGGTTGGTACACCGCCCATGAATAATAGCTACATGATAGCTATCCTTATCTACTCTAGTTCGTGGCTCAGTTAGTATGCCACCTTAGTTAGTTGAGTTTGGTTTGAGACCCATATATAGGGTTGTTCTATTTCTTTGTACTAGAGTTCTTTTGGCTTACACAACTAAGAAGAGGAAAACTGTTTTCAGCCTCCACCCTTGTGTGTCTTCCCCCATTGTGCAAGCAAGAAAGCTTCAAGCGAGACTCCTTCCTTCTCTCCCACAATCTTGACATGGTATCAGAGCCTTGTTCGTGGTAAGGAGCTCAAGAAAGCAAGCCAAGCTCGCGGTGGTCTGGTAAGAGGAGCAGTGTTGCTTTCATTTCCTGTTTTGGGAGCAGATCTCTGCAGGTAGCACAGCCGGAAATTGCAGGAGTGCATTGTCTCAGGTTGAGACGCCCTTCGCGGTGAAGCAAGAGGGCAGTATATGTTGCGGGAGAGGGCTTTAGCCCACGGCGACCTTGTTTTTTTGATTTGAGGCCATTTCGGGGCCTGTTTTGCAGACGGAAGTTTTCTGCACGCACTCAAGAAAAGGCTCAGTTTTATGCTGTGCGACCACTGTTCTACAGGTCGGTGAAAAGTTACTGTAGAAATTGCATCGTATGCTTGTGCGCAGAGACATTGGGAGTTTCAGAATCATCCTTGGTTCCTGTTTATGCAAAATCGTCACTAGGAAGTGACTGTGTGGTCAAATACCACTTTCGCCAGTTTTGCAGATTTGCCCTTGTGAGGGTGAAGCTGTGTTTTTTGCAGTGACAGAATTTCTTGCAGTATTCTGTAATGGCGTCTGATTCTCTTTCACAGATTGTCACTGAAAAGCTTGACAAGAACAACTTCCAGGCATGGAAGTTTAGAATGACGAATTTCCTTATGGGAAAAGGATATTGGGAATTTGTTGCAGGAAATGAAGAAGAACCAGTTCTTCCTGATGTTCCCAATCAACAACAAATGCAAGCATTTAAAACATGGCATGAGAGAGCCAGGAAAGTTATGTATTGGCTGTCAATCAGCATTTCAGACTCTATGATTGTGCATATTCAAGATGCAAGTACGCCAAAGGAGGCATGGGATACTCTGTCAAAGATGTATAGCACAAATACACAAGCCAGGAAAATGCAGCTCAAGCAAGAGTTGCATAATGTGCAAAGAGAAAATATGAGTATCAACGACTACCACATGAAGGTGAAGAAGATTGCAGATGCACTTGCTTCCATTGGGTCGCCAGTGGAAGATGATGATTTAGTTTCTGTGACCTTGAATGGTCTAGGAAAGGATTATGCACAGTTTCGGACATCCATTTCAGTTCGTGAAAGATTTCCTGATTTTGAGGAGTTGATTGCTCTTCTAATTTCTGAGGAACAGAGAAATGGTGGTGCATCTTCTTCAGGAGGAACTTCAAAAGAAGCTGTCTTCTACTCAAATGCTGGAAGAGGTAGAGGCAGAGGTAGAGGAGGCCGATTTGGAGGCCGTGGCAGAAATCAGAATATGCAGCAAACTCAAGAAAACCAGTCCTATGGAGGAGGACGTGGTAACTCTAGAGGCAGGGGGAGCCAAAGAGGTCGTGGTGGATGGCAAAGAGGCCAAAATGCAAACAGTAATGTTGAATGCTACTACTGTGGTAAAATGGGTCATATGGCTAAAGACTGCTATAAAAAGCAGAATGACATCATGAATGGAAAACTGCAACAAGGGAATTATGCATCTTCTAGTAGACAGGGTGATGACAGAAATGAGCATTTGTTCATGGTGCAGCACATGAACAATTCTATGACAAGTGCAGAAGAAAGCAATGATGTATGGTATGTTGACTCAGGTGCATCAAACCACATGACAGGTCATGCAGAATGGATGGAGGATGCAAGGAAAATGGAAAAACCAGGATTTGTGGAGACTGGTGATGATACTGCACATCCTATTGTGCAGATTGGAAAAATTCCCTTGTCTATGCAGGGTGGGAAAAAGAAATACCTGTCCGATGTATTTCATGTCCCGAATATCACCAAGAATCTGGTTTCAGTTGGTCAAATGGTTGAACAGGGCTTGCAGGTCAGATTTAATCCTCATGGATGCTTTGTTGAGGATATGAAAAATAAAGGTCGCTTGATAGCAAAAGGAAAGAAGAAGGGCAGAATGTTTACATTGGATGCAGACATGTCTGAATTGAGTGCAGCAATGTTTGCACATGGGACCGGTGTAGTTGCAGATATTGATATCTGGCATAAACGCATTGGTCATGTTAATGTACAGCGACTTAAATCAATGCAGGCCCAAAATATTGTTGCAGGATTGCCCAAATTCAAGGTTGCAGAAATGCATAAGGTATGTGAAGCCTGTCAGTTTGGAAAACAGGCAAGGAAACCATTTCCTAGACATGTTCAAGAGAGTGAGAAGCCATTGGAATTAATTCACTCTGATGTGTGGACAACTAAAGCTGCATCTCTTGGAGGCTGTCATTATTTTGTCAGTTTTATTGATGACTATAGCAGAAAAGTTTGGGTGTATTTTATGAAAAAGAAAAGTGAAGTTTTTGGGCATTTCAAAACTCTTAAAGCTATGGTTGAAAAAGAAACAGGCTTGCAGATAAAATGCCTAAGGTCAGATGGAGGGGGAGAGTACCTCTCAAATGAGTTTGCAAGGTTCCTGCAGGAGCATGGCATAAAGCAGCAATATTCATGCAGTCATACCCCACAACAAAATGGAATTGCAGAAAGAAAAAACAGGCATATTGGAGAGGTATCTCGTGCCATGCTCAATGAAAAAGACTTGCCAGATTTTTATTGGGCTGAAGCAGTTGCTACAGCAGTCTACATAATGAACAGGACTCCCACTGCAGCAATACATGGAATGACTCCAGAGGAGAGGTATACTGGTAGGAAACCAGATATTTCTCATTTGAAAATTTTTGGTTGCATTGCCTATGTACATGTGCCAGATGAGTTGAGATCCAAGTTGGATCCAAAAGCTGAGAAGTGCATCTTTATTGGTTACTCTCTGCAGCAAAAAGGGTATAGATGCTATAACCCTTCTACTCGTAAGTTTACAGTGAGCAGAGATGTTGTTTTTGATGAGATGAGTAGCTGGTATAAACCAGTAAATGTGATTGATGATGTAGATGCACAAAATGGTAATGCTACACAGAATTCACAGCAGCAGTCACAAAATATTAGTGGACCTGGAGCGTCCTCTAGCAGTGGTTCACATTCTTCGCCATGGACAGGCAGATTGAGATCAGGAGAATCTTCTCAAAGCAATGCAGATAGTGGTATGCAGGTATCACGAAAAGGAAAAGAGAAGGTTGATCAGCCCATGTTTGATGTGAATGCAGGTCACTCTTATGTGGATGGTGAATCCAGTGGCTCAGAACAGAGCATTGATGATGAGTTGGGTATTCCTTCTATTGTTACACCTGGAGTAAGGAAGACCAGGGATGTTTTGAGAGCACCTGGGAGTGAACCTACTTTGCGCAGGTCTACAAGAGCTAGGTATCCTGTGGATAGGCTGAAATATGATGGATTTACAGCCATTCACTATGCATATATGGTCAAAGTGATACAGGAACCAGAACCCACATCTTTTGAGCAAGCCATGGGAAAAGAAAAATGGGAGAAAGCCATGGATGAAGAAATGGATGCCTTGGAAGCAAATGCTACATGGGAGTTGGTACCTTTGCCTAAAGGTAAGAATGCAATTGGCTGTAAGTGGGTTTATAAGGTGAAGCACAATGCTGATGGTTCTGTGAACAGATACAAGGCAAGATTAGTAGTCAAGGGGTATGCACAAACATATGGCATTGACTATGAAGAAACATTTAGTCCGGTTGCAAGGATGGCAACCGTAAGAGCAGTCATTGCTATGGCTGCATCAAAGGGATGGTCTTTACATCAGATGGATGTAAAGAATGCCTTCTTGCATGGTGATTTGCAAGAAGAGGTCTATATGGAGCAGCCACCAGGTTATGTGCATGCTGTTCATCCTGAGTTTGTTTGCAGGTTGAAGAAAGCCTTGTATGGCTTGAAGCAAGCACCTAGAGCATGGTCTGACAAGATAGGACAGTATCTTGTCACTATTGGCTTTCAGATTTCCAAGGCAGATTTCTCACTTTATGTGAGAAAAACAGAGAAAGGTATTATGCTGCTTGTCATTTATGTTGATGATTTGATTATGACAGGTGACAGTGATGAAGATATCCTTCATGTGAAAATGCTATTGAAGCAGAAGTTTGAGATGAAGGATTTGGGAGAGCTGCGTTATTTCTTGGGCATTGAGGTGATTAGATCACCAAGTGGGATACAGCTCTTGCAGAGGCAGTATGGATTGGACATGCTGTCCAAATATGGGATGACAGGCTGTAAGCCTATTTCAGTTCCTTTGGAGCAAAATGTGAAGCTGAGCACAGATGCAGGTGAGCTTCTAGAAGACCCTACTATGTACAGACGCATAGTAGGAAGTTTGATTTATATGACTATTACCAGGCCAGATTTGAGCTATGCTGTTGGATTGGTAAGTCAGTTTATGCAGGCTCCAAGGAAACCACATTTGGATGCGGCTAGACGCATACTTAGGTATGTGAAGTCCACATTGCAGTATGGACTATTTTATGAGACTGGGGTTCAGATACAGTTGCATGGATACACTGATGCTGATTGGGCTGGTAGTATTTCTGATAGACGATCTACCAGTGGATATGTATTCTCTTTTGGGAGTGCTGCAGTCACTTGGAGCAGCAAGAAACAGCCTACAGTTGCCTTGTCGAGCACAGAGGCTGAGTACAGGGGTGCAGCAATGGCTGCATGTGAGGTAGCTTGGTTGCATAAGCTACTTTATGATATGCATCAGTCTACAGATGGGCCAGTTGTCATTTATTGTGACAACATGAGTAGTATACACTTGGCAAATAACCCAGTCTATCATGCTAGAACAAAGCACATTGAGGTGCATTATCACTATGTGCGAGAGAGGGTTTTACTAGGTCTTATTGATCTAGTTTATGTCAGCACAGAGGATCAGGTAGCTGACATATTCACGAAGGCATTGGGCGCAGAGAAGCTGCGCAAGTTCAGAGACCTGCTTGGTGTGCAGGAATTGGGATTGAGCTCGAGGGGGAGTGTTGAGATATCGAGCTCCACTCGTGATACGCCAGGGTGACCGTTGTATATTTATGTCACCGACTTGTCAGTTGCAGACGCGGTTGGTACACCGCCCATGAATAATAGCTACATGATAGCTATCCTTATCTACTCTAGTTCGTGGCTCAGTTAGTATGCCACCTTAGTTAGTTGAGTTTGGTTTGAGACCCATATATAGGGTTCTTCTATTTCTTTGTACTAGAGTTCTTTTGGCTTACACAACTAAGAAGAGGAAAACTGTTTTCAGCCTCCACCCTTGTGTGTCTTCCCCCATTGTGCAAGCAAGAAAGCTTCAAGCGAGACTCCTTCCTTCTCTCCCACAATCTTGACACAAAGTACTCTACTTTTTAGCACAAAAACCCATGTAAAAGCAAGCACGACATGAAGCAAGAGACAAATTGGGTTCAATCTCCCCCATGCCTTGTGTGAGCGCTTCACAAAGCATGTATTTAATGTATATTTCCAATCTTCATGCTCAAAAATAGCCCAATTACAAAAATATGACAAGCTTTTAGCTTTTGAGTTTGCTTTCTACCAAAAATAAGAAAATAAAGCTAATGGACGGTGCCCATAGAGTCTGGCACGCCCAATCTCAATGTGCAAATAGAAATAACATATCCAGGCGCATAAGCGTATACAAAATAATAATAAATAATCAATGTCTCTATAGACATAACAAAATATAGGCGTGGCACCTATCAAAATATAGTCCAAAGGTCGAAAACCCGCTAGACTCCAATGCTTTCCTCCGCCACTGCTGCTATCTCTACACATCAACTGAAGCATTCACAATCGTTAGTAAAATAACACAATTAAACCGACAAAAGTGAATACCTAGCAGTCTTCAGCTACATAAATAAATCAACTGGTTAGAAATAAATCCTAACCTTAATTTATTACGAGTGCGCACTCTAAACTCATAAACGTTTATTAATTTAATATGCATTTTGCGGAATCACCCGCTATGGAATCACCCATGTACACACTAAATTAATGAAACGCCCGAAAAGGACAGGCGTCCCCATCAACTTCTCGCACAAAGAATCCTCTTTGCGTATGAGCCCCGGTCATCTAAGTAAGTTTACGGAATCCACCGTAAAACCTCACGGAATCCACCGTGGAATATGCCTCCTGGCATCAGAAAGAGTCAAAAATTTATTTAGAGACTCTAGAAGTAACATGGTTTTTCCTAGGGAGAATGGGTGGGATATGAAGATTTTGGATTATGGTTAGGATTTGTGGGATATGAACATTTTTGAGTGTGGTTGCAATTTGAGGGGTTTGAAAATATTGGATTATGGTTGGGATTTGAAGAATTTAGAGGATGATGTATTTTCCTTAGATGGAGAGGATTGTCTCAAGGATTTTGATGAGAATTTCATGGATGAGTTTTGTCTACCTGTAAAGGAGTTGTTTGAGAGAAATATGCCATTTGTGTTTGTTGAGAAGATTGTGGATAGATCATTGGATTTCATTTTTGATTGGCTTATAAATGTTGTATCGTTTTATGAAAGCAACTGCTGCACATGAATGTTTGCAGACTAGGGGGAGGGCTAAATATGTCAAGCATTTTTCTGGAAACTGAAAACCCCTAGTCTAACTGTAGTTAGGTTTGATTTTTGCTAGCTTAGTTTTTTGCGTGAGAGTTTGTTTTGATGTTTCATAATTCGATTTCTTGTGTTTGTTTAGCCTAGGATTTATTTTTGACATTTTGTTTGATTTGTTGAGTGTGAAACTTGATAGCCTTAGTCGAGCTTGGTATTTTTTTGGAAAGGATGAAGCTTATGTTTGTCAATAGCTACCAAACATCGAGGAACTAGGTATGTTTTCTTGTCAAGACTTTTGCACATCACAGGGACTATGGGTTCATGAGCATTTCACGTTGCACTTGTTGATACACTGCACTCGGGGGTCATCTCCTGTTCCTATCAAATACTTTCATGGCATGGGTTGGGATTATGCACGCTTTGCATCATCATTGAGCACTAGCACGGCATGAGGTCTGCTGCAGCTATATGCCGTAAGTTTTAGATGCACACGCACATGAGAGAGCACCTGTCATCAAGCACACACATTTCTTACACGCACGATATTTGGGATGCTCATCACAAAGTTAGGAACCTCTGGTTGAGTGTGTAAGGTGGTTGGGTGAGTTTAGAGGGTCGTGAAGGACGCCACCAATTGTGAGATGGGTTGTTCTTATCTGGTCAACATCTTGAGGACCATCATTTTTTAGAGTGATTGTGAGATTTTGGATGGGTGGAGTGGAGTATATTATATCTTTTTGAAGAGAGTTGAGAGGTGAGGATAAGGAATTTTAAATTAACAAGGACTTTTGTTTGCATTTTGCATGATGCACGATCACATCTAGATAGGCTAGGCACAATTCTTCCAATGCATCCATATTTTTTGTGTAAGCATTGTTTAAATGGTAGCATGTCATGGATTCGATCAATTGCATGTTTTCTCAAGTCATGAATGATTGAGCACGGAGTTCATTTCAAAAAACCATATTCTTGCTAGGGCACACTGCATAAAAAACAAATTCATATCCCTAGAATATTTATTTTGAAGACTCAAGGATCAAAGGAAAAAGGTCATACGTTTTACATTGTCAACGAGTATTTCTTGAAGAAAAAGAGAACATGTGTGCTGAAAGTGTGTGTAATTACAAGAACAATAGGCCAAGGAAGGGAATAAGTCATCCAAGATAAAAGATGGAGAGAAAAATATGTGATTTACAAAAATCAGTACTTTTGTCTGATTTTGATGGATGTTCGTAATTCTGCCTGCAATGGCTTGTCGACCAGATGCGTTCCAATCGTTTTGAGTACATCAACAACTATATTCGGAGTTCAAATGACGAAGTTATGATCTAAACAAGTTGCAAATAGACATAAAGCAGAAAAAATGAAAATAGTGAAAAGCAATAGAAAAGCAAAAGCCAAAAGCTGAAAGGAAAAAGCCTAATGTGTGTGAGTGTGGATAGAAAACTATATAAGGAGATGAGAATGGAGAGTTAAGAGCCTTCCCCCTCTTGTACAATCGTATTATGTGAGAGAGGAGAGTGGAGGGTCGCATGCTAGAGTGAGCTCTTGTTATGCCAATTTGGAAGTTGGAGCTTTTGGGTGTCAAAGCGTTGAGCATCGGCTCAAGGTTGTTAAGGTACGATAATATATTTTCACTTGGTTTGTTTTCAAATTGTTGGATTTTTTTTGTTGTGTTGTGGTTGTGAGATGCTCTCCTGGCATACGGGTTTTAAATTTTTTGTGAGCTATAAGAGGCATTGTTTTTTGTTTTGTTTTTCGTAGTGTATTGTCAAATATTTGAATTTTTCAAATTGAGTTGTGCGTTTGACAAAGTCAATTACTCCAACTGGCACTCCTTAACGTCTCGTTATTGGGTTGTGAGTGAGGCTTGCTCTCGATCACCGCTTGCGTAACACCGCTTCTTTTTCTTTTTGTTCTTTTCACAAGACGAGTTTGTACTTTGCGCTTTGAGCTAGCGCAAGTTGCAAGGCAAGCAAAAGAAGCAACACTCTATTTTTGTACTGTCCATCATCTCCACATCTCCATCATCGATCATCACTTGGTAATCTGGAGTCTCCAAGCTTAAGTCTAATCTAAGGTATGAAAGACGTATATCTCTCACTGTAATAATGGTACAGCTCATGATAATCTTCTATATCATGATAGTCATAATAACTAGTTGATCCTAAGAGGTTATACTAATGTTTTTGTTGTGCTGTAATCTCATTGGTACTGCAGCTGTAATTTCGCACAGTGATTAGGCACGAGAATCAAGACATTATAAATTCAATCCGTCACCATTAGTACGGCCACTCCTTAATAGCTCAGGTACTATTTTACAAGAAACTTCAAGATTGCTCTTTAACTGTTTTTAAAATATAGTATGGTTGTAAGAATGTCATGTCCTCATAAGCATAGCCGGGCATTGAGAAACTTACAGTCTCAGAAAATTGAAGGCTATAACAAAAATATGGTGCATCTACTAACACATAATTAATGTACATTACACAAAATGTATCAAAAGAAGTATTTATTGTTATCCTTCACAGCACAAGCATCTAATCATGAGTCTGAACTTGGCTATAGCTGTCATCTAGGATTAAGAGCAAGTTACCTGGACAATGTACCTGAGTCCAGCATTTGCACTACAGCATTTGATGCAAATTTCTCCAGGTTTGTTCTGAGGGAGCGAGATATCAGTCTTCGGATTGATTGTTTTCACAACTGCATTCCGCACAACTATTCCAATGGACCTTGCTTTAACAGGAAATGGATGCTTTGCAAATGCAGGTGTAAAATGGCTAGCACAGGCCTTGCCTCAGTCATCCCATAGCCCTGCACAATGTAATCACCCCTCTATTGCTGTGTCATCACCCCTCTAACTTGAGGGTTGTAAACTCTGAGCAGACTTGCTGTCTCAAGTTGTATCTATGAGCAGACTTGCTTGGAACAGCTTATCAATGTATGAATGATATATATAGATAGGCTTATCAATGTATCAATGATATATATAGATAAGCTGACTTGAGGGTTGTACACTCTGAGTACAATTTCTTGGAATAGCTTATCAATGTATGAATGATATATATAGATAAGCTGTGCAAGGCAAGCTCCAACTATGTCTACCAACAATATCTTCACATGAATTTTCACATGAATCTAGGCTCTTGAACATTCAAGAGAAAGATCAGCACTGACAAGCAAGGTAGCTGGTAGAGTCTTATATAGATACCCCTCTTTTGCACATCATTATGATTACCTCAGCCCCATTCACACCCTACAAGCTGGGCAAGGCATGTATGAAGAATATGTTTCTTCACAGACAATAGGGAAAGAGATCAAAATTGTTAATGTTAAGTACAGACTTGCCCAATGATTGCATGGGGGACTCTGGCCTTGAATGCATCTTCAAGATCTTTGCCAAGGGGAGCAGATCCTGACATGAGCATTCTGATGCTGCAAACTCTGATCAACACATCCATTGCAGTGATGTGGATGCTACATTGCCACCACATCAACCAGAGCCTTAGCAGAGTATCTCTATAGAAGACTAATGCCACCTGTAATAATCTGATGACGGTGAGTATCTCTGCAGAAGACTAATGCCACCTGCAGTAATCTGAAAAATGTGAGAGCTGGTTTGTCCATTTCTATTGCTAGCTAAGGGTTGTGTGATTCACCAAGGGTCATTGAAAATGTTGGAGATGCAATTGATTGACAAACATTACATACTAGAAAATTGTACTGAGGCACATAATCATACTGAGGCACACGATTGATGATAGTGTCAAAGACGTATTATGACACTAAAGCACACTAAACACAATATTAGTGAGTTTGGGAATCTCCCAATTCCTATTTTTTGAATACTAAAAAGGTGGCATGCAGATAACATGCCCATAAGTTTCTCAAAACCATATAATGTGACATATCATTGGAAAGCACTTGAAAAATGGAATCTATAGAGCTGTAGAGGGCTCGATTTGGAGTTATAGTGTTCAAGTTATGACAAATCCAAAGATTTGACCACATGTCCCAAACTTATGGGAAATTCCCATATTCTCCAATATGGTGTTACTACTCAATATGCTTGCTCTGCTGTGTCATGTAGCCTGCTCTGCTATGTCATGTAGTCAATCACTTGTTGAAAGCAACAAAAATCTCTCCCAATTAATTCTGTATGGATCAGGTGTTTCCCATGGACTCAATAACCTGGAGATTAAGAAAGGACCACTCAAACCATGAGTCTGCATTTAATATTATTTGTACTTCAGGCTGCCCTTTTTGAGATCCAAATTGCCATCTCACTGCACTATATCTGACTGCTATAGTGACAGCCCTTGAAAGATAATCCGATGCCTGTAAGAGGATGAACAAACTCACAAATACCATTGCCCCATAACCTAGTTGCCATGGTACACCAGATGGTATATACTTTCTATCTTTTGTTACTGTTGCCAACCTGCAAGATATGAGTAAGTCACGCATGACACAACATAGTAATTACCTTACCTACATTGTGTATGCCATAGTCATGGCCATCTGTCAGTAGAAGTGCATAGACGATTGCATGTGTTGACACCTTTCTCAAGCCTCCTGGCCACCACTACCCAAAACAATTAAATAAAGAAGACGATATTCTAAGTTGCATATGTAGACGGCGAATGCCTACTGATAAAATAAAATAGAAATGCTTTGGTAGATGTTAGAGTAGGACTATGTGTGACAAACTCATCCATTGAAGGATCGAATGTTGCTGTAGTTTCCAACCCTTGCACGTTTGATCCATGGCCAAGTCCTGTCTGGGCATAGCATCCTAAGATGGATTGTCGGCATGTAAGTGGTAACCACTTCTTTTGTTGCTCATCAGTTGCCTGACGACTCTGTAGAGCCTACATCTGTTCTTGATGTTGACCATCGCTTTTCTCCACCCTTAGAGTGCATATGTGTAGAGGTAGCCTTCAGCATCTAACTGAGCTTTCTGTATAGAACAACATGCTGGCACGAGGCATTCCATTGGCCTTTTCACATCTGAGTGCAATGCAGAATCTCAATCTTGGTAATAATCGCATTAATAGGACTATTCTTAACACGGTTGCAAGCTTGCCAACAATGACTTTCAATTTCTCCATGCCCCACAACCTGCTTAATGGCATCATACCACTAGGGATAGGACAATTAATTCATGTGCAAAGCATAGACCTATTTGCAAATAATCTATTTGGGACAATGCCAGCAAGCATTGGGAATTGTGTGAATTTAATAAGCCTCAACATTTCTCAAAATTCATTAACAGGAAGCATACGAGAACCTGTCTCAAGCTTGCAAGGTTTGGAGAGTTTGGATCTCTCCATGAACTCACTCTTAGGTCCAATTCCAGCATTTCTTGCAGGACTACCGAGCTTGAAGTACATCAATCTTTCTTATAACAAGCTATCAGGGCCAATACCCTCATCTGGGATCTTTGCAAAGCTAAATGCAACCTCTTTCCTCTTCAATCCGGATTTATGTGGCCCTCCATTGTCCAAACCTTGTCCCATGCTGACTTATGATGCTCAATCACAAAATAAATCAAAGCTCAAGGTGGGGTATAAAGTTCTTATTGTTTTGGGCTCTATATTTAGGCTTGCCATTTGCCCTTTTCTCCTGAGATATGCCTTTTACCATTGCTCAAAATGGAAGGTGAAGGAGGTCTCACCATTGCTTTCTCCAGCAGCATCTGCCTATAACAGGCACATTAAGCAGTTATTAATCCGAGAAATAGAATGTGCAACACAGAATTTCAATAAAGCTTGTATAATTGGAAAAGGTGGAAGCAACAAAGTGTACAAGGCCACCAATCTGACTCTTCAACTTGCACCTCCAATCAAGCAAGCAGATGTAGCCATCAAGGTTCTATCTCCTGATCATGAAGTATGCTCCATTGTCAGGAGCCCAGTAAGTTGAGTCTACCCTTGAGGTTGCAAATATCATTGAGTGTGGCTAATGGGCTTGCCTACTTGGATCATGGCCTTAGGAAACAAATTGTCCACCGTGATGTGAAGCCGAGCAACATAATTTTAGATCAGGAGATGGTGGCCAAACTAGCAGATTTTGGGATTGCCAAGCATGTAAGCTCTGAAGAAGTGCATTCGAAGGTCAAAGGAACTCCAGGATATGTTGCTCCAGGTTTGTCCATTCTTATTCCATTGAGCTACATGATCTCCTGTCTATTGTGATAGGACATGATGTAATCCTTGAAATTGAGAGAGAGAAATGACTGCTTACCGATGATGTCTTCACAGTGAAACAATTCACAGACCTGCATATCACAAGAAGCTTTTGAAAATTTCCCATGTGTCAAAAGGATGTTTAACAATTCATCATGTGAGAATTACCATGGCAATGGTCGAGAACTACTTGTGCATCATCCTACGAGTTAGTCAGAGGTTCGAGAGTCCTCAATATAGCCCCATTTGATAGCTTTCCACTTTCGTATTTGTAGTATAGTATCATGCAGACTCTGATCAACACATCCATTGTAGTGATGTGGATGCTACATTGCCACCATAGCGATGCCATCCAGCGGGTCACACACTACTTTGCTGAGGGTCTCTCTGCACATCTAGCCACAATATTCAGAGAAACATACAAAGAGCTACTGTAATCATGATAATATTACCGATGAGAGGCCACCAGCCTTTGCTCCGAGTCCTTGAAAAAAAACTATTACTTCCTCATTGACAAGGCTCCCATAAATTCACTAATCATATGCTCACAATTAGCATCAATAGGTTGTGCCTAAACATGACCTACTGCTCGTGAAGGAATCAAGCTGGGGCCTAGTCCAAGTACCTTGAATCCACTTGACCAATAACATGGAATCACCTGAAATATTTATTTAACTATGAATCCCATTAGCTAGACACCATTCTAGCCCCTTAGAAAGAGCTACATACTCTACCTCATTGTTTGATTTTTCCCCTTATAGGACAACTCCTCTTCTTATTACCTTGTCTCCAATAAGGTTAAAAATCACTATACTTGTTATTACTTTTCCTTCCTTCCTCTTATATGCTCCATCAAAGTAGAGTTCAAAGGCTTCATTTGGTACCTTGGCTGGTTTTATTTGTGGGTTTGATATGAGCTTGTCATTGGTTTTTACCTTTTTCTCAAGGTATCTTTAAGTTACCACATTGGCAAGGCATGCTCGGATTTACATAGAACATTGGCAAAAGAATTTAAGGAAACTAAGAAGGAAATATTGCTTGTGATTTCATTAGATTTCATCAGATAGAAGGCGCCATCAGCAAGACTTGTCTGTTTTGCCCCTGTGATGATCACGACTACTCAAGCAGATGCCAGTTACAACAATCCATTTGTTGTAGTCAATCAACTCCTTACTGCCCGTGATTTATCGTAAATAACCATCAAGCCCTTTGCTGCCCACATGAATTCATTCCCCTTATTATCACTTTCCGCTGCCCAGTCTTTTCCAGATTAGGTCTTTTGCTTTCATTTTATTCCTCGCAATCTTCCCTGTCCTTGATAATATCAAGCTATCCTGCGGAGCATGGTGATGAAGCAAATGGCCTTTTGCTGTAGAAGTTGCAAGAATTGCCTGCTCCAGTACTAAATTCTGGATGCTTAAATCACAAAATCCTAGCCATTTATTCTACCTTCACCATATACTCACCGAGTCTAAACAATTCACCGAGCTAGTGTATCTTGTCATCAGTTTGCAAAGAGAAGGTTGAGCGATCAACAGTTATATCTCCTGACAGAGTTCAGTATTTTTGCATCTTGAGCAGGCTTTTGCACTCTGCATGCAATTACACGGTCTGGATCACTACTTGATGCTATTTCGTTGTCAAGTTGCAAATGATGATACTGCATGGTCTAGATCTTTCAGTGGCACAGCTGTCCCCAAACTATGGACCTTTAGAAAAGCCTCTTCTGCTTCCATCTCAGGCAAGAGCTTTGAGGACAGCATAATGGGTAGTATTGCATTGGAGCATTCTCTACATTCACACTCTTGCATGTGTGGTGGGCTTCTGAGACCTATCATGGTGCAGCAAAGAAAGGAAGGACTCCTACAGCTCTATCATTGTAGTCGGCCTTACCTTGCCTTTGGTTTCTTTACTGCCAATGAAGCCATACAAAGAGGCAGCTGCATGCTGGTACAGTTGGAGCCTGCTCATCAATAGGTTGCTCCCATCACAAAACTCCAGTGATTTTCAAGTCAAAGCTACTGGTAGATGGAGATCGATCGCTGCATGTCTCACAGAGAGGAGAAGGAATATACTGTCAGGATTGCATGCAGTAGTGATCTCAGTGTCCTTCCACTAAAATCGTACCCATGGGCCTACCTCATCACACGTGTCAATAAACATCCCATTTTTCCTTTTGCAAAAGAGCTTCATACCTATCTTGCAATAGCATGTTACAATGCATGCGTAAGTTCTATACGGTTATCTCCAAAAACACTACATGCTCTTTTAGTCAAGGACCTTCACACGAGTTGCAACAAAGTAAAGAGCCTATGTGACACACTTAAAAAAGCATTCCACTATGTTGAGCAATTGGAGAGAATCATGGAACAATTCAAATGTTTATCCTTATATTCAAATTCTACTAAATTGTCTTATTTGTGAAAGACTTACAAAATTCTCAAAGGCCAACATATCATAAGGTAAAGACTTTGTGAGAAGTTCTACGGAGTGCAAAGCACTCAAAAGGTAAAGTCTTTTTGAGAATATCTATAGGGCTAATATCCCTATGAATCTCAAAAATATCAATGTGCTAATATCCCAAGCCCATTCTCTTTATCTGAATTATTTGACCTAATGCCCTCATTATTTGACAAATTTGGCACTTTACCTACTAAAATATTATCATCATTGTAGGGTTTGGGCTTCCAAATCCATCACCTTTTAATCTTTGCATGGCTTGATTGGATGCAACCACTCTTCTATTTTTATATTCTTTCATGATTGATCTATGGTGGCTCACTTTTTTGTTGCCTATTACTACCTCTAAGTCGGCTTCTTTTACCAGACCCAACCCTAGGTGGATCTTTACCGTCACAAAACCTAGGTTTTCTATCAGATAAGCTTCCAATAATTGAGTTAGCCTCCACACAATACCACTCCACTTCCCCCATCTACCCTAAACCAATTTCCATTTAGCTCACAGTTTGGAACATACCATTGGTTGCACTAGGATGCAAGGGTCCTTGGACCTTTGGATCTTCGTAGTTAATATTGGGATTCTCCCTAGTATGCCTCTCATCTGCACCTCTAGCATTAACATTCAACAAATGCTACCAATCCTTATGAATTTCAAGGGTGCAAGGAAAACTCTAAGAGTTCTCCGAACACCTTTCTTTCGCGACTTAGGGTTTCTCATCCTAATTGTGAAATTGTGTGTTTATTTCCAAGACACTATATAGACACTACAAAGTATGGTTTTAAATGTAGCTCTATTGCTAAACTAGTATAGACTATGATATTACTGCACAACTAAAATATGTTATTAACATAAACTATGTTATGGGTCAGTTTTTTTGCACTCTTGGAGTTTTAATTGTGGAGCTCATAATCTCATCAATTTTGGATTGAAGATTGAAGATACTCAAGTAAGGGATGTCTTCTTCTACAAGCACATTAAGAAAATGTACATGTAACTATAAGTGTGCACATAGTACTGAAGGTTGGCAATTAGTGAATCATAGTACTTATTTTAGACACGCTAAAAATTACATGCTTGGGATTACGCATTCTTCTCTAGAAAGATCACATCCTAGTGAACCAAGGGACTCAAATGTGCAAGGAGATCATCTTGAGAACCGAAGGCACGAAGAATCATCTCCAATGCATGGTGAAACTAACATAGATGATTTAAACAGACGACGTAGGTGGTGTGATTGCCTTGCATATTGTAATGGTGGGAAGAGTGTTGGTCCACAAACTTTTCTTAGGCACTAGGAGTTGAAGGCCAAATATGATGCACTAAGTATGCAAATTGGTCTTACTTCTTCTAATGAAAGGCAACATGAACAAGGCAATGATCAAACTATCAATACTTCTATAAGTCCCCCCTTTAGTCATGACAACAACTCAATTAACCATGCTGAGTCTCCTCAAATAGATCCTTCTATAGACAATCACATATCTATTATTGGGCCATCATTATATCAACAAACTATACAAAAAATAATTGAGCTTCAAGCTCTTTGGGATGAGAACCGATATCAATTAGTGCACAAGAGAAGATGCTCCAATTATTATTTGGAGACATGGGCAATCCAAGGGCTAGGGCTCAAAGAGTTAAAGAGTGCAAGCCAAGTTTAAGTAAGCTATTAGTGCAACTACCTGATACATGGGATGGAAACCTTGATGGGGTGAGAGTCTCGACATCTTGGGAGCAACTTGACTCTATGTATCATGGTCCTGGCATGGTCCAACCTGAGCGCTATAGGTTTTGCATGGGAAGTAAAAACAATGATCATGAAATTGAACTTCTTACACCTAGTAAAGAAGTTTCTTATACCAAAGATGTAGTCTTGTGTTCTTGCAAACAAAATATGCGAAAAAGAATACTAAAGAATGATTGTATTGAATGTTGTGAAAAGTGTAAAAACTGCAATAAACCAAGGAGAGAAATGTTAGTTATTGATTATTTGCCTCTAAAGAAACAATTAGAGCTTTTAGTGCGATCCAGGACACTTTGTCATGATTTCCTAAGCATGTGGCATCATAAAACAAGATGGTTAGGGAAAGATATCCATATGTAACCAGAATTCATAAATGAGTTTTGGGATGGAACAAAGTGTCGTGAGTATCAAGATTTTTGGAATCCTGATGCTGAGTATGAGATGGTTGTTACGTGCAACAACCCTACATGTGGGAAAGTATATACAACTTTTCCAAGGTCTTGTTCTTCAATAGTTCTAGAACAAGGTTTTGACCAAGAGATGCAAGAGTATAATTTTGTTTTGTAAAAAATACCGACATCTCAACAAATGTAAAAAGAAAAAGTGTAGAGGTGATCCTCAAAACTTGGCACTTCTTTTACATTGGGATGGCTTCCAAGCCTCTCGTACCACTCAAAAGTACTATGGTATGGTTGAAATTAAAGTCCTTAATGGTGGGAAGGGTTCTATATTAGGCATTATTCCTGTTTTATTCATACCTTTTAGTTGCTCTAAATTTATTCGTAATACTCCTGATGTATTTCAAACTTTTTTAAGACCACTTATTAGTGAGCTACAAGACCTTTACATAAATGGTATGCAAGTGTCATACAACTACCCTGTAGAAAAGATTTTTGAAAATCCAATGGGACAATCAAACTTTTGTGTTGTAAGATCAATGCTAATGATGGTTATAGGGGATCATCCTACACAATGCAAAATAGGATCCTTCAAAGATGTTGGGCAATTCTTTTGTCGTAGAGACAAAGCCCAAGATAAACTTGATACTAGTAATCCCTCATTCCAAGGACGCTACCTTTATGATGGTAGTCGATATCAAGCAAGATATCCTCCAACCCAATGGTCCATAGGTGAAATGATTGATGCTTTATCAAGTTCAAAGAGGGCATCCACACAAGCTAAAAAGGATGGAAAAGTAAAGCTTGCAGGATTAGTTGGAGAGTCTATTCTATGATTTGTATGGTTTTAACTTGTCAATAGACTTGGTATATGATGCGATGCATGTGTTATCTCTAAATAAATTCAAAAATACATACGAGTACTCATGAGAGCCATGTCCAATGAAAAGAAAAAGATGATAGATTTTTGTTGTGAAAAGGCTTATAAGCTCTCTCCACCCTCTATTTGTCATGGACGGTGGCCTCGTAATCCAAGTAAGTACTATGAAAGCTTTAAGGCCGAAGAGAACCAAAAGTTCATCCAATTGTGCTTACCCTATATTTTAGGTATAGTTGATGAGATGCCAAAGTGAATTTTTGACCTAGGTTTGTTGCTCATAGATATTGCACATGCATTCTATAGTTATAGTCGATGTATTGGTTAGTCAAAAGAATGTTTAGGTGTTGTACATACTTTGTTTTCTGCTTGGAGAGTTTGAAAGGAAGAAGCCTTTGGTACTACTTCTTCTCCCTTAGAACACGTTGCAGGAAATGAAGAACTACTAGATGACATATTGAGACATGGATCGCATGATGTGTATTGGTGTTGTGACTTTGAGAGAATGGTAGCATTATATATAGCGGTAAAGACCAATAATCGCTTTAACAAAATATCTTATGTAAATTATTATAAGAGAAAATTCTTCACTTCAATATTTAAGTTATTAGAAATGGAAGTAGATGGGCTTTTGACACATGAAATAATGCTTATCCAAGTACATGCCTATCTTTTTTTACTTGATGGTTATGCTTTCACTGATTACCAAACACCGTGTTGTTATTCATTTCATGAGAATGGCATTGTCGAAATTTCTTCAATTGAGAAGGCAAAGGAGATGTGGAAACTTTTTGAAAGAGATGATTCCCAATATCCTTGTAACATAGTGATGAGTGAAAAAGGCATTTTAATCACAAAAAAGAGAAGAGAATGTAGGCCCCTTTCATCAGAAGAACAAAAATATAATATACAAGATTGTGCAGATGACATTGTGGTTAAAACTAACACTTTTTGTAGTACGTTAGAAAGTATAGGTCATTGGAAAGCAAGACTCACTAATTTTTTTTTCATTCAATGGGATGGAGAGTATCACTCCTTTTTTAGTGGAGAATATTATAAGCAATGCATAACTGTAAAAGAAAATGAAGAATGCTTACTTATAGATCCAATCATGGGAATGAGTGTACTACAAACTCAATGACTTCCATTTACATGGGATTTCATAAGACCATTGAGTTCTTTATTGCATAAGTTTGTTCCTTTATCTTTAAATAATAGACTTGTTGCATATGAGGTAAAAGATCTAATTCAAAGAACAAGATTATTACAAATAGGGGCAGTTGGTTGTATACCTCCTTGGTTGGAAAAATATGATATTGTGTTGGCAAGAAAACATGATGATATGGATGGGGAGTACATTCATGCAATGATAAGAGAGGTAAATTATGAAGAAAAAAGGTTCAAATTATCATGGTTGAAGTGTGATCATAATAGAAGTACATGGAGAATTGATATTGATGAAGATATTTGGAGGGATTGGAACTTCTGTAGCATGGTAATGTCAAACTTTGAAGTTACAAAGAGAAGAAGAGTAATATTATCAATTGGAGAGTCTATAGATATTCCAATAGTGTGGAGATCACGAGATGTAACTTGACTGCTTTAGAGAGAGTGTGTATGTGTGTTGTATTCTTGCAGATCCAAATGGGTGTTAGTAGCATTGGTCATAATGGACATCATTATCTGATCGCCATCCCATTGTATATATCATAATGCTTTATCTATGGGTGTTTGTATATTAGGACGGTATCTTATGGATATAGCTCATGTTATGTCTCATGTATAGGTAGTTGGACCTTTGTGTGTATGTGTGTATGTGTGCATGTGTGATTATTAAAGAATGAGAAAATTTCTTGCTTGAAGAAGATTAATGTATGGATATAATCTCTTGTTTGAGGAATACTAGCATATAAAGTTGTAAATTCGATTTTAGCTTGTATCTTGTTTGATTTTAGCTTGTCTCATGGTTTCTATAGTTGTATTTTGTATTGTTGTATGGTGTTTTTCTTTAAAAATTAAAAACCCATTAAAATCATTGAGAGAGAGAGAAAAAGAGAGTGCGATCATTGTTGTATCCTTTTTATATGAGTGATTGATTCTTTATTGGTTGAATATTAACATAGTTTCTTGATTTAATTTTAGCTTGTCTCATGGCCTTCCCAAGTCAACAAACTCTAGATTCAATGATGCAAACTATCATCACTTTGCAAAAAACAATTGAGGAACTGAAATCAAAGAATGATAGTTCCAAACAAACAGTAAGCATGAGCAAACCAATTTCAGTACAAAGTAAAGGAGTCCAGTTGCCACCTCAAAGGCAAATCAATAGTATACAAATAGGGGATGTATCTCTGATGAAGGCTCCTACATATGATTAGATTTTCAAACCACCTAAAAGGATTAGTCGAGAAGACCAAGATGAGTTTTGAAAACCATTTTTACTAAAATACTATCGAGATACACAAAATGTTAGGTATTGTGCTAATCACAGAACAGTGTATAATTGGGTCAAGAGCCATGAGATTGGAAATGATTTGCGGTTTCATAATAATAAAGATGACAAACATAGAATTTTAGAGATCATAGATCAAAACTATGATCAAATTCTACCCCTTGAGTTTCCCGGTGCTACTTACCTTTGGAAAAAGGAGGATGTATATCTGTACTATCTTTCTGTTGCTCAAAATCTCAGAAAGAAACTCAAGAGGAAAAGATCATCTTTGGTGGATATATCTTTGGTAAGCATACTTATTTATCAAAATTTTCTCACCATAGATTATATACATAAAAAATTGGTACTGATTGGCACAACTATGTTTTTTAAATAGAAGAATCATAGCGTCGAGCAAGTAGATATGCAACAAAAACTGGTAAGATTTGCAATTTTCATCTCAAGTTTTATTTTTCCTATTGTATAATTTTTATTATCTTTATCTTTATTATAATCATTTCACTTTAAGTTTCTTAGATATATTTACCTTTCATTATATTTTCTCTAAACTTTTAGGATACAAGTAACGAGGTGTATTATCCACAACTTATGGTGGAAGAACAATGTATCTTTTCTGAGAATAGTACAACACATGTATGTACATCGTTCACTCATTTAAATATTTAAATATTTGGAGTTTTTAGTTTTTTATGTTGATTTCAATTTTCTTGCTTGTACTAGTTGGAATCTCACAATGATGGTCCGCCTCTTGTTTCAATTTCTAATTCCGAAAAAGGTCAAAAAAATAATGAAATGGTTAGTATACCTTGGTTTCTAGTCTTTTTCCATTTGATTATCTCTAACACTTAACCTATGTTTTAGGACTATTTAAACTCAGATCATAGTTTTATGGAGCTACTACAAGGAATTCCATCTGTATGAGGAATATATATATATTATTAATTTTTGTATACTTTTAAATTAAAAGATATTCCATTTTAAGTTTTACTTTTCCTGTATTATAGCGTTCATGTAGTAGTGAACACTCTCTTCTACAAGATATGATCCAAGATCCTGAGGAGATTGAAGTAGCACAGAAAAGTCTTTGTGTACGAAAGGTATGTTTAGCCATCTCTTGATATTTTATTTTAATATATGCATTTAATAAATTATATCTAATTACAAACTTATTGTGATAAGATGAGCGAGAAAATGTAGCAAAGCAAGCAGCAACAAAAGGAGAGTAAGGGCAAAAATAAGAAATTATCTAAGGTACTTCTGTGCATTTTTTAAAACTAAATGTGGCATAATTTAATTTTGTTAATTTTATTTTCTTGTCTATACTATAGGCTCTCGACCATGTTGAGCCATCAAAAAGTGTGGATCCTTCTAATATAGAATTGCCATCAAGAACTTCATCGGTAACTCAATGTTATTAAATATTAAGACAATAGAGTAGCTAATTAACTTATGATGTAGTAGCACACTAATCTATGTTGTATTTCTAAAATACAGGTTGTTAATGCATTTGAAGAGGAAGACCAAGAAACCATTCTCCTCAAATATTTAGACATCCAATCCATTGATGAGCTATATGCATCGTTAAAATATACATATGGTGTTATTAAGAGAGATCCTACTTTTTTAGGAGGACACAATGAGCAAACATTGCCAGCCATAAGAAAAGCTCTCGTGGATTGGTTACTCTATAGAGAGAAAATTCATGTCACAAAAAATCACAATAAACCTTTGAGTATTGATGATATATGAATCTTGAATTGATCTCTTTATTAATCAAAATAACATCTTTTAATTCTTTCTATTATTTTAATTTATATTTTTACCATAATAGTAATTCTTAAAACTATCTACATGATTACAAGTAGTTTTCTTATATATAAAAAATACTATATGATTAGTTTTAACTAGTCTGTTTACATAGTAAAATTTCACTACATAGATAACTAGAGAATTTTGAAATTCCTATATAGGAATATTTTACTATATCACTAACTTGTAAAGTGTTCCACTTTTACTAGTTGAGACTTTTTCTAGATATTTTATAAAAATTTTCTCTTTTTTTTCTATATGAATAGGTGTCTAAAGTTCCTTGTATGTTTCTTCTGTGTCGCCTCTACCGCTGCGCTTTCGCAGCATCATGAATAATCATCTTCAGCATCTTCGTCGATCTCTATCATGTGTTCTAGTAGTTCATTTGGGATGACCGCCTCGCTCAGCCAACCGCTCCGCTTCTCCCTCAATCGCACTCCAGTGAAGACGCTAGCGCGCTTGACCGTGCACTCGGTCTCCTGCAGAGAAGCAATGACTAGGATTTAAATGTAAAACGACCGCGCTCTTATTATTGCGTTTATCCGTTATCGTGTCGATTCTCTTTGCAAGGTTACGGATACAGACAGATTAACATGCACCTTGTAGCTCTTACACATGGAATTGCGTTTAATACATACAGACGGGAATAAACATTATACAAGCTGATCGCATGTTAACAGGGACGTATGCACTCATTATCCCAGATATTCAACACCGCAGGATTCTACACACGTAGGTAATTAGCATTGTGTTGGTAAGACTATTATATACTGTTCAGTGATTACCAGCTTCACCATCAACGTACTGCTTGATGTGGGCAATCTTGAGTTAGCCGACGCCGGTAATGTCGGCCCGACAATCTCAGAGGCTGTCGTTGGTCTGCTTTCATCTTCGGCCTTTGCTGCGCGGTTAGCCATATTGTTACGGATGTTTCACCAGCTAGTATCTTCGACACCAATGGGATAGTGAGTGAACTCGTGAAATTCAAGACTTAGAGGACCCTCCTTAGGACGGAGGCATGCGACATTAGGGTTCTAGCATCGAACTGCGTGAGGAAGAAACATTGAAGTCATGATCTAGCTCGTTACTCTATATGACCTAACATTAGTGAAATTTTAAGTTTAGTATTTGGATTGATCTCAAACTCCACTACTTTGCGTTTACTCAAGAGGGTTTTGTTGTGTGCATAGTACATATTATATCCCTCTATACATGAATCTAATGGGTCATGGTTTTGGTTTTCTACTAGCGCAAAATAATGTATTCATAATGTTCTTTAATTGGTCCTTTCACAAAGCACATTAAAAATCATCAGAGGGCCACTCTAATATGCAATCTAAAAGAGATTCACATGTGCAAAGTAATGTACTCATAATGTTATTTGATGATTTAATTCTTATCATGTATGACTAACTTTATTGGTCTATATTGGACATGTTTTACAAGTTGAGGTTTAGTAAGTAGGAGGAGTTGGATGCAAAAAGTTGAGCACTAAACAAGAGGAGCGACTAAGTTTTCTTAAACCTAAAGCTTGCACTGCACTAGAAAAATGGGATAAGGACACGTCACTTTGCACTTGTTCTTAAGCATGGCACTTGGGCTTCTTATATCCCAATTTTTCAAACTACCTTCATGCCAAGGGGGATAAAGCACAAAAATACACCATTCTCTTAGACTATAGGGCATGAGCCCTGTTGGGGCTATACTTAGCAAATCCTAGTTGGATATGCATGAGAGGTTTCCACTATCTTTAAGTAGACATCTTTTTGCACAATAGGCACGATAATCTACCATCTAATAGGAATTTAGGGGAAATAAGGGAAGGTGACTAGGAGAAATGAGGAATGTGAAGGTCTCCTTCCATTGAAAGAAGGGTGTCTCATATTCTTCTTATCCATCAAGAGCGCAACAAAGACTAGTGGGTTAAGAGGAATTACCTCCATCAAAGCGAGGTTTGAGGTTCCAAAGTGCAAAGGAGTTTGCACATATGCATGAAGCACTACACATTGATTAGACAGAATGTCTTCTAATGCATGCATCTTCCCTTTGTAAGGTTTGAGTGTTTGATATCCACAGTAAGAGTTCAAATCATATCCTTTCTTGACAAGAACTTATGATTGGACACTAAGTACAATAATGACATAAACATGTATGTTTTCTCTAGGTATAGAAGGGTCTTATAGGTGACTATGTATGCAAGGACCAAGCTTACTTTCAAACTTTAAACATAGAGAAAAGATGCAAGGGTAGGCATGACTCTAGACTCTTTTTAATCAAGAGGGGTAAGAAAGATGTGTTATGTGTTTATTTGTGTATGATTTTATCAATTTTTAATGGTCTCTGTGACATACTCGTCTTTGATTATGTGACGAGTAACGTTTTAGCAGTCGCCTAGAGTTTATCTTCTAGTCGTCGCCATCCATACTCTAACCATAATTATCATATTTTGTCTGGCTAGTTAACCCTAGGTCTACCCGCCCGCAAGGGAAGCGTCTTGCCGTTACCCATGGAGGACCAACCTGAAGGTTCCTAATTGACCTAACAGTCACCTATCAACAACTAACTGGCATCCGGAGGTGTCCTTGGAAGGCTTCTTGTCCGAAAGGAGCAACTGCCATTACCCTTGGTTCATGGGATACAATGCTTTTTTCTAGTAGTAAGCTAAGGATTTATAAAATCCCTTGCAGTACTCTGGCACAGTCGCCGTACCTTTCCCCTAAGATAATTTACAGTTGGGGTTCTGAGACTAAACCCTAAGTAAGTCAACAAATCGGCCCTTCCTAGAGTTTCTTCCTAGTGTTTGCTTTTGGGGAAACCTCTCTGCTAACCGAGACCACCTTGCCATAGGACTGGACTCGTCGGGAATACATCCACTCACTTCCCTCTATGGAAGTTCTTACTTATCTAATTACCTATCACATTACGTAAAACATATAAAAACAGCTTTATTAATTAATATCTGTATATGCACAATTGTTCCTTTACGTAATTTACTCACGGACATACAATCAGAATAAAACAAGTTCATTGATTATTTTCCATAATGTGTATTCTCCCACCCATATCGGAGAAAAATTACAATCTCATGTGCTACCTCATTCGGCACATCTACATGTCACCAAGATCAAATCCACCTATAGCTAGCGTTCATAGGTGTCCCAAGTAGAACTCGGGCCATACAGGGGACCAAGTAGTTCCTAGGTGCGAAAAATAATTTACTAGCCAGAGTCCCCCCTAGCACCCTTTCACCTCCTACTAAATATGATCCATGTTGGGAGACCTCTCGGCATCGGAGCTGGTCCATGCTTCCACGGCAGTAAAAACATCCCCTCTTGGTATGGGGATTCAGCACCTATCCTTGGGGAAGGTATAGGGCTCCTCAATTCTTATCTGTTCCAATACTTAATTCAATCAAGATCTAATCTAGAAGATCACAAATAAGATTGATGTCTGCAAGCAGTTATGACTTCAATCAATCATGCAACTTTCAAGTTCAAGTGATGCTTAATCTAGTAGCAATCGACAATTGAGTTTCACATAATGAAATCTTCCGCTTGAAATTTAAATAGGGGCATCTAGATTTTGGAATCTCCAACTTTCCAGTTCTTGTAACCAAGTTTCTAGGCCTTAAGTCAGTATTTCTCAAGAGACTTATCTTATTTGGATAGAACTTTTTAAGAAAAACCTGTGGTATCGTGGTTGGTAAAGGGTTGTCATCCGCAGCCGCGAATCCATTTGTGACTCTCGTGCTCGCAACTCCAACTTTTGCTTCTACGTTAGTAGGGTTATTTGTGATTTCTGCTTCTGAATTCTTTTTGCCATGACAAAAGAGAGATGAGAGTAGAGGTATGATAGAATAGGATAGAGTTCTTTAGTGTCTTCTCTTCTCGGATCAAACTAGAAGAAGATGAGAGACCTTCAGCATATCTCAGACAGAGTCTCCTCCTTCTCAATCAGTGTCTCATCCTCGTCAAGATTTCTCTTGTTGCTCCTCCTTCTCTATCAGCGTCTTGCCCTCATGCAGATTACTCTTGTTGCTCTTCCTTCTCGATCAGCGTCTTGCCCTCGTGTAGATTGCTCTTGTTGCTCTTCCTTCTCCATCAGCGTCTTGCCCTCATCAAGATTGCTCTTTTTGCTCTCCGTGGTCATCCCCAAGCCCTCAATTTATAGTTTTTGCAAAGGGGGGGGGGGGTAAAAGAGAAGGCGTCTACTTTTTGGCGTTTTTGATGACATAATCGATGACAAGATTTCGTTTTCTTTTTCTGTCCTGCAACTCTTTTGGATCATAACTTCATCATATGCACTCAAAATATAGATGTTCATGTACTTAAAACGATAGAAACGCATCTGGTCAACAAGGTTGCACGGTAAGAATTTTGAAAATCCATCAAAATAAGGCAAAATTGATGATTTTTATAAATTGTGTTATTTTTATCCATATTTTGTCTTGGATGACTTATTTCCTTCAAAATAAGTTACAATATTTATATTTGAATCCATCAAAAGTGGAAATTAAGTCATCTAAACATGATATTAAATATTTCAGACTATTCTAGTAAACTAGTCCTGCTTCCTGTAAATTCTGTAGAGATTTTGCAATTTTGTTTTTCTATGTGTGGGCGTGAAACACCACGTATACGCACCTTCAAATAAACTAAGTAATGGGGACATTACAGTCTCTTATTTCGGCATTGTTCTATAAATATTTATATGTATAGGTACACTTTTGTATTTGAGGCCTATTATATTTACGATACATGCAATTTGCTATTTGTTAATATTCATGTAACTATCTTTATAGAATTGTGTGTGGTACTACAAGATACGGGTGTCTCATATCGACATTCAACAGGATGAAAATGTTCATTAAAAGAAATAACCTGGTCGTCGCTAAATGTGCTTGGCTTCAGTATTCGCTTTGCAAAGCTGACACAAATACTGATGCCAATAGCGATAGTTTGTGACACATATTCCGACGACAATAGTGATACATGCAATAGATTTGCGATGCTAATAGTGACGATTACAAAGAAAAAGTATTTATATTCTACAAATGGATTACATGTTAAGTGTGCAATGGTCATCAAAATGAGCGCAAAATGTGCTTGAACCCACAAGACTGATACATAGAATGAATACAAGATTGCTGATGAAAACTCACAGAATCGTGGCAAGATACAAAGGATGATAGTAACATAGTACATTAAAGATTCCGGTATAAATGACAAAACCAAAAAGGAAGAGGATGTGCACTCCACGAATCCAAGTACAAGCTATAGATCCTCGTCATCCGAAAGCTCATCCTGATGCAAAGGAGCATCAAAGAGAGTCTGTAAAAAAAAACAACTATACGCTAGCCCACCATACATAATGCATTTTAATAAAATATAGTAACTATATGGACAAGAAAGACGAGTGACGTACTGGGATGCCATGTGCATACAGTCTATCGATAAATGTAGTGAGACCATGTCTATCTGCAAATCGAGTCTCTATGTAGATGGGATCACGGTTTGTAATGGAGTACTGCAAAGAAAGAAAAAAATTTAGAAATGCGATTGTCAATACAAGCGATATTGCAAAAAAGAAAGTAAGAAGAATAAAAGAAAAACTTAACAAGTCCTACAAATAAGTCCTTTGGCTGCCATTCCCAAGATGATGGACCACCCTGCCTCCAATTATGCCCTTGCTACCTCACGTTGTTGTCTCCAAGGTCTTGAAGAATCTGTATCCTCCTCCCTATATCTCCACCACTCATTTGCGTCTAGCCACTCAAGCTTCGAGGTGCCACTCTTGAGTGCCTTGCATGCGTCTAATTGGCTATGTGACATGTATGCATGTATGCACTCCATCATCCAACCTCTAGAAAACCTCTTTGCTGCACTGGGTACTCATGCAAGGATGCTACGATGTAGTCCTTGCTCCCCTTGGGTATGTTCTTCTAATGGTCCAAGACATTGTGCCAAAAAATTTGTTAGCATAGCTCTCTCATACGAGTCATCACCCTCCTCCCCTAATCATTCATGATTAAGGCTCATATCCTGTCATCTATAAGGTATCCATACCCCTCTCGAATATGTCTAAGATGTGTTCTCTCCCACCTACGATCATGCTCCTTGGTATAACCAGAAGACCCTTGTACATTTGGTGTACCCAGAGGGTTGGTATCTCTTAGAGTAGCACCCATAGGGATGTGACCTGTGGATAATTGAGCAAAAGCTGGAGTCATTAGAGTAGACGTCCCCATAGGTGTGACAAATCCTACAGGTAACACAAATCCACCAGAACAACGAGATGAAGTCACTTTATCGTTACTTCCACAATAATCACATGAGCCACCCCCTCTCTAACTTGCATGAGAGCAAGGAGTAGTACTTGTAGCTTGAGCCAACCGCGGGGTCACTACATCCACGTCTTTGCACTATCCCCCAGAACCACTCCCTCCGTCTGGCCCAAATCTAGAGCGTCAACCTCATCTACTAAAAAAACCAGAAGCATAAGAGCGCGTCGAAGTAGATCTAACGGAAGGGCTTGATGGTGTCGAAGATAGCTCCTGGTCTGCTATATCTTTGAATCGAGCCATGCGATTTAGAGACATACGTGTGATCCTATTGCAACTTCTTGTCGTTCATCCCTTGACTCACGGTGGTCTTCCAATATCGTCAAAGCTCATCTACACAGACAAAAAGTGATATTAGCATAATCAATATAAAGATTCAGGCAAATCATGGTAATATAAGTCTGAAAAAAATGATGTTACTTAAAATGCATATTCTAGAGTACCCTTATAAGCGATTCATCGACAAATTGAGTGGGTGGATATTACAAGTATGACATAGACTATGGTCCCATGCCAATCTCCTAGCACAATTGTGCATACAGTAGAAGGTCGATAGACAAGTCACCACAAAAGGATGAGTCCACCTCGTTCTCAAATAATTGTTGGCCTCCTGTCTTTCCATCATCGTTATTTGATTTTGCCTCCTTTACACGCTCCAAGCCATCTTCGACCCCCACCCCTTGCAATATCGACCCCTCCATGTGCATACTATCCTCATTTATGTTGGGAACATTGCTTTCATCATACACTCTCACACTTCCGGGAGCTAAAGGCACAACATACCACCATCCAGATTGTAGGGGGTCTGGATAGAAAGTTACATGTTCAAAATCACATACAAGAGAGATTCAACATTTGTGACATATCTCTATCGTAATAGAATTTAAAAAAACAAATGATACAATTGTTCAGAAGGGGCTAGCAAGACAAACATGTCGTGCAGATTTGTCCATCTTTTTTCGGAATCTATTTCGAGAAATTGTCGAGGTTGCCCTGGCTCCTTCTTGTACCACTTTGAATCACTGCACGTCAAATATGGCCATGGAGAAGCTATGGTAATCCACTGAGATAATACTTTACAAGTTTCCAAAATACTCCATCTCATCTATAACAATGTTTGGATTCGTGGCTCATCGTCGGCTCTCTTGCTCAAACTTTGCCATGAAACCACAATCCATTGTGGAGCGCATTTTGTCAATGTGCTCTTGATGTGAAAATATCATGTATGCGACCATACTACACTGTATATTTTGTACTATATATTGAAATACAATTAGATTAGTTGTCACATATAATATCTAGATATAATAGCTTATAAAACATGTGGTCACCTTTGGACTACATCCCCTCGAGAATTTCAACTCTGTAGTAAAGACGTCCACCGCTTCACAAGAGGCTACGATCAAAGCTTCATGTAACCCTCCCGTAGACATAAACTTTGGCATCTCCTTCATGCCCTTGGGATATCAAATTGGTCGATGGCGCGTACTGCGTCGGAATTTTGATTGCACTTCTTCCCGATCTTTCCTAGCTTGCTCGTACCTAGCGAGCCACGTCTGCATGGATGCATGGTGCAACATACAAAAACAATTCACTTTTTCCTTCATTGCAATACCCATCCTTTTTTCTATCCCATTTTCAGCCACCACATGTCCGACAAACTGTCTCCATTGCTCCCTACCTTATGGATTAAATAGAGGATGTTTCGATCTCCTTCTATGAGATCCATTGCACTAAATTTGGCAACCTATAAATCACCTCGTGTATTTCTCAAGTAGTACATCCTAGGATTGAGATCGGTAGTACAAACTATCACAAATGAAGAGGCATTATGAACACTGACTAGACTCCAAATAGCAAAATACGCAAACAACTTACAATAAATTCATAGTACAAACCTGACATATCTTATGCCAATCATTGGATTTTATCCCTAATAGTTGGTCATCTTTAGAAAAAGCGGATCTCAGAGAATGCATCATACCGGTTGAAGTGTAGATATGATAATTTACTTCATAATGGGCTTTTCTTTAGTAGAAAAAACCCAAGGAGCGCAAGGTAGTTGCAAGTTAGCACCAACACTTGTCGATTCTGGAAAAAGTGCCTCCATCTTGCCTACCTCATTCAAATCCATTTGTGCGCGTGCAGTGTCTCTCTTTCCTGTGATGTGGTCCCATACTAAGCTGCCCACATTCTTGGAAATATCCATAGGATCCAACAAGTGGTTCATCTGTAAGTGCATCCAATATGTCAACTCATAGAAAATCAAGAACTATTGCATTCTATTTGGATGTGACTTCGTGTGGACCATTTTTAACTTGTACCAGCTTTGGGTGTTCATTCGTGCTACATGTCCTCCAAGAAATCCATCCATCAGTTCATGATCCTCTAGCAAGAAAGAGGTGTGTCCTTATTATACCATCTTCTTCATGGTTCATAACCATCAAGTGTCCACACAATGGACATGCATGATAACTTGAGGTAACCAGACCTATCCCAACACCCCTATTTCGTGAACACAAACTTGAATAAGTTATGATAGATATGATCAATGAGAACAGAAGCCTACTTACTTGAGCAATCCTAGAATCTTTGAAATTCATGCATGGTCCACATGAGAATGGCTTGTATATTAATGGACTCTCAACCATCGTGCTTGTTCATATCTTCCACGGTGACTCCCTTCTCCCACAAAATCTTAAGCTCATCGACTAATGGATGTACATAGACATCCATAATCTTGACTTTGTAGCGGCCAAGAATAGGCAAGCTAAGGATTAGGTGTCCTTTCTTTGTAGAAAACCATGATGGGATGTTGTAGTTAAAAGAACTACAGGTCACACACTGTAAGAATTTGAGTGGAGACCGAATGGGTTCATGCAATCCATAGCAAAGCCGAAGATTCCTTGGCTCTTCTACAAAGTATGGAAATGCAAAGTCAATGGGGCTCCATGCGTGTGTATCCGCTCATATTCATTACACTCCATCTGTGGATCTATTCTGTGCATGCCACATTGTAAAGCTCGCCATGCCCAACGTAAGAAACATGTGACGTACACGAGGAATAAGTGGAAAGTGTCTAAGAACTTTCTGAGGGATGGTTTGCCTTGCAAGTCCTGTCAATACCTGTGAGCACCACACTTTGGATATGTCTCCATAGTCCTCTACTCTTCTAGAAACAACATGCAATCATTGACACATGCATGGATGTTGTTGTAGTCCATGCCAAGCTTTCATAAAACATGTCACGCATCATTACGAGACTCAGGCATGGTATTCAAAATGGTAATATATGATACTTTAGTAATCTAAAAAGAAATCATAAAACACATTGAAAAAGCACAATTATTTTTTATAATGGTGCAAAAAAGAAATCAACGAAGCGTACCTAGAATGTACTTGAACGACTTGGTCAGGCTCATATCGCTCCATCTGTATTTTGCTTGCACATGTAGGAGTGCAAGTAGCATCTTTAGGTGAGATACTCAGCACCCATCATATAATGGCATGGTTTTTTCCTCTCTTAGTGGATCAGATGTCTCGACATCCATGGGCATCAATGCATCGATCATTGTCTCCATCTCAGGCTCCAAGATTGTACGAAAGTCTCAAAAGCTACCTACCTCCTCTGGTATTGACGGTAAAGACTGAGTCGTGCCTTCTAAGTGATATATTAGCTCAAGCACTCCATCCATCGCATGCCCACGAACTCTTCTGAGTAGCTGCAGTAGTAGCATTTCTCCTTGGCATGAGATGTCATATCCCTGTATAAATTTTTCGGCCACCTCTAATGTTTTTGTATATGATATTCAATTAGTTTGGGAATATAAGGCATGATTGATACACATTTTTCTTATTGTTTGCTCAAAATCTGAGATTGCATGATCAATGATCTCCGATTGGAACTCACTAAAGCGTCCTATGTGTTCTATAGACAAGGGATACTTTTGTCTGATTTCCAGCTTGTACTAAGAGCAAGGACAAGAGACATGCTGATTAAGTAGGCCTCCTGAACTTAAACATCACGACCATCATCGTTTTTCTATTTTGTCTACATTACGAGAAACAATTGGTACTTGTTCTTATTCTCTTTTTCGTTTTTAATTTGTTTGAGAAGGGATTTCTTCTCTTGTAACTCAATAAAATTAACGTCAATTGAAACGGCTTGGTTTACCACATATAAGAAATTTTAAATTAGACAAATGGAAATTAGACACATTAATAGTATGGTTAACCATATATTCTTTCAAAATAAACATTAAACAACTTTTAGATATTCTATCCACTATATCTACTTAATGTTGGTTCTAATATAGGGAAGATGATTGGCATTGATAAAGTAATATATGCCATTCCATATGCAACACCTTTCATAATGCATGAAGATCATAAAGTCAATCTAAGATATGCACAAATTGATCTCTTTTCATCCAAATTAAGTCTACCTCATAGGGAAAGTTTCACCTCAATCCCACAAGGATCAACCTAAAGCAAGCCTTCACCGTGACTATAGTCTCCTACCATGGTTATCTAATATTAGCTTAAGATAACTACTTTGTTGTCATCTCTCAAACTTAAGTAGAATATTATATTGGTTTAAAGAGAGTGAGAAATGAGGGGACACTACAAGATACAGGCCTCATACCGACGTTCAAAGCAATGAAAATTTGCATTGTTTTTTTTCCGACGCAAATACCAACTCCAATAGCAACAGTTTGCGACGCGTATTGCAATGCCAATAGCGACCGATGCACTAAATTTATGACACTAATGGCGAATGTTATAAAGAAAAAAAATTATGTTGTCCTGTCACATGTAGCACTATGTGCTTTGTTTATATTCTGCAAAAGAATTACATGTTAAGTGTGCAATGGTCATCAAAACGAGCACAAAATGTACTTGAACCCACAAGATTGATACATAGAATAAATACAAGATTGTTGATGAAAACTCATGGAATCATGGCAAGATACAAAGGATGATAATAATAGAGTACATAAAAGATACTAGTATAAATGACAAGACCAAAAAGAAAGAGAATGTGCACTCCACGAATCCAAGCACGAGCTATAGATCCTCCCCATCTGAAAGCTCATCCCGATGCAAAGGAGCATCAAATGGAGTTTGCAAAAAAAAAACTACACACTAGTTGACCATACATACTCCATTTTAATAAAGATAGTAACTATAGACAAGAAAGATGAGTGACTTACTGGGCCACCACATGCATACAGTCTATCAATCAATGCAATGAGACTATGTCTCTTTGCATATGCATTCTCTAGGCCAGTGGGATTGCGGTTTGTAAATAATGGAGTGCCGCAAAGAAAATAAAATACAAATGTTAGAAACATGATTTTCAATACAAGCAATATTGCAAAGAAGAAAGTGTGAATAATAAAAGAAAAAATTTAAAAGTCCTCCAGATAAGTCCTGTGGCCACCACTTCCAAGATGATGGATCACCCCTTCCTCCAGTCATGCCCTCACTGCCTTGCGCTACTATCTCCAACGTCTTGGAGAATCTATAGCCTCCTCCCAAAGTCTTTGCCATTCATTTTTCTATCTAGCCACTCGAGCTTTAAGGCGCTACTCTTAAGTGCCTTCTATGCATCCGATGTGCATCCAACACATCCGATCGGCTATGTAACATGTATGCATGCATACACTCCATCATCTAGCCTGTGGAAAACCTCTTTGCCATGGTGAGTATCGGAAATGTAGTCCTTGCTCCTCTCGAGTATGTTCTTCAATGGTCCAAGACTTTGTGTCGTTGCCATGGTGAGTATCGGAAATGTAGTCCTTGCTCCTCTCGAGTATGTTCTTCAATGGTCCAAGACTTTGTGTCGAAAAACTTGTTGGCACAACTCTCTCATAGGAGACATCATCCTCCTCCCCTCATCATTCATGATCACAGATCATGTCCTCTTATCTACAAGGTATCCATATCCCTATGGCGTATGTCTAAGATATGTCCTCTCCCACATATGACCATGCTCCTGGGCATAACCACCAGGAGACCCTTGTACATCTAGTGTACCCACAGGAGTCATTGGAGTAGATGTTCCCACAGGTGTGACAAGTCCTACAATTGATGCAACTCCTCCAGAATGACGAGGGAGACACTGCATCGGTGTCTCCACAACAACCACCTGAGCCACCCTCTCTTGAACGTGCACAAGAGCAAGAAGTAGCACATGTATCTCAAGCCAACTACAGACTCACTGCATCCACGTCTCCACAGCATCCCCTAGAACTAGTCCCTCCATCCAACCCAAGTCTAGAGCATCAACCTCATCTACTGGAAATTGAAGCATTAGGGCGTACCAAAGTAGATCTAATGAAATGGCATGATGGTGTTTAAATATAGATCTTGGTCCACCATATCTCTGAATTGAGCCATCCAATCTGGAGACATACGTGTGAATATATTGTGCAACTCCTTGTCGCTCATCCCTCGACTCATCGAACTCTCCAAATATTGTCAAAGGTCACTTGCACCATAGACAGAAAGTGATGTTAGCATAATCAATATAAAGAATCAAGCAAAGCATAGTAATATGACTTAACTCCAAATAGCAAAATACATAGGCCACTTACAGTCCATTCATAGTACAATCTTGATATATCTTATACCAATTATGAAATTTAAGCCCTGATAGTTGGTCGTCTTTAGAAAAATCGGATCTGAGAAAACTCATCATACCCGTCAGAGTACGAATAGACTTGACAATTTGCTTCACAATGCACTCTTCTTTAATGAACAAAAACCAAGGAGTGAGAGGTAGTTGTAGGTGACCATCAGCACTCGATTGTGGCCAATGTGCCTCCATCTTGCCTAGCTCCTTTAAATCCATTTGTGGCCCTACAATGTCTCTCTTTCTTGTGATGTGGTCCCATAGTAAGCGGCCCACATTCTTGAAAGTAATCATGGGATCCAACAAGTGGTTCATCGGTAATTGAATTCAATACGACAACTCGTATTAAACCAAAAACTGCCACATTCTATTTGGATGTGACTTCATCAAGACCATTTTCAACTCATACTAGCTTTGGGCATTCATTAGTACTAGAGGTCGTCCAAAAAATCCTTCCCTCAGCTCATGACCCTCCGGCAAGAAAAAGGCGTGTCCTTGACATACCATCTTTGTCATGCTTGGTGATCTTTGGGAGTCTAACTGTAGTCCACATATATGGACATGCATGATAACTTGAGGTAACTAGACCTCTCCCAATACTCCTATTTCGTGAACACAAACTTGAATGAGCTAGGACAGATAAGACCAAGGAGAACGGAAGCCTACTTACCTGAACACTCCTCAAATATCCAAAAATCATGCATGGTCCACATGAGAATGACTTGTATATTGGCAGATCGTTGACTATCACGTTTGCTCATATATTCCACGATGACCTCCTCCTCCCACAAAATCTTAAGCTCATCGACCAATGGAATGAGATAGACGTCCATATTCTTGACTTTGTAGTGTGACCAGAAGAGCGAGCAAGCTAAGGATCAGGTGTCCTTTCTTTGTAGAAAGCCATGGTAGGATGTTGTAGTTAAAAGGACTATAGGCCACACACGGTAAGAAGTTGAGCAGAGATAAAATGGGTTCACGCCATCCATAGCAAGAGTGAGCCAAAGATTCCTTGGATCTTGTGTAAAGCATGGAAAGGTAGAGTCAATGTGGGTCCATATGCATGAATCTGGTGATATTCATTGCACTCCATTTGTGGATCTATTCTGCACATGCCACACTATGAACCTCGCCATGCCCGACGTATAAAACATATGACGTATATGGGGGATAAGTGGAATGTGTCTAACAACTTTCTAAGGGATACTTTTCCCTTGCAAGTCGTGTCGATACCTGTGAGCACTACACTTTAGAAATTTCTTCATAGACTCGTACTCTCCTCAAAACATCACACAATCGTTGACACATGCATAGATGTTGTTGTAGTCTATGCTAAGCTTTGGTAAAACATGTCACGCATCATCACGAGACTCAGGCATGGTATTTGGAAGTGGTAATATATGATACTTTAGCAACCTGAAAAGAAATCATAAAACACCTTGAAAGAGCACGCACTTCTTTTTTATAATGGTGCCAAAAAGAAATCAACAAACCATACATAGAATGTACTTTGAACAACTTGGTCACACTTGCATCACTCCACCCATATTTTGCTTGCACACTTAGGAGTGCAAGCACTATCTTCAGGCGAGATACTGAACACCCATCATATAATGGAATGGATGCTTCCTCTCTTAACGAATCAGATGTCTATGTATCCATGGGTATTAATGCATCGATGATTGCCTCCATCTCAGGTTTACAATACATAACAACTTTAGATAGGTGGAAATTAGACACAATATTAATAGTATGGTTAATCATAAATTCCTTCATAATAAACATTAAAAACCTTTAAGATATTCTATCCACTATATCTACTTAATGTTGGCTTTAATATAGGAAAGATGATCGGCATTGATAAAGCAATATATGCCATTTCATATCCAAAACCTTTCATAATGCAAAAAGATCATAAAGTTAATCCAAGGTGTGTACAGTTTGATCCCTTTTCATCCAAATTAATATGCATCAATCACTTTATTAATAAGGTAGAGTCTCAACTCGGGCCTCCTAACATAACATTGATTTGGATCTAGGATGACACATTAGGATAGTTGACATTCGATCATTCCTAACTTGACCTAATCTAGCATTTCACAGTTTTAATAGAATTCCCTTTGCTAACCAAGACCACTTTGTTGTATAAAAATCCATGGGAAATTTAAACGCATTTTTTTGAAATATTAGCTTTAGTTTTCTAACTAACCTAATACAATTTATCCATCTTTTTTTGCGCTCTAACTTTTATGTTCTCTCCCCCTTCTCTGATATTTCTTTCTCTCTCTCTCTCTCTTTCTTTGTTGCACCTCTCTTTGTTTCTCTCCAACCCCTCATGTTTTCTCACTCATTCTCCTCTCTCTCTCCCTCCCTCTCTCACTTTCTCTATTTCTTTGTTATCTTTCATATTTATTCTCTTTCTCTCATTCTCTTTTCCTTTTCCTTTCTTCTTCTCCCTCTCTCATTTCCTCTCTTTCTCCCTCAATGCACCTCATTCTCAAGAAAAACAAACAAAAAAAAGAAGAAAGAACAAGAACAAATTAGAGGAGGATGGATTCTTTGTCTTCTCTACAAACCCTCTCTTTGTTTCTCTCCACATTACTCATTCTCCTCTCTCTCTCTCTCTCTCTCTCTCTCTCTCTCTCTCTCTTTGTTATCTTTCATGTTTATTCTCTCTCTCCCTCGTTATCTCTTCCTTTTTCTTTCTTCTTCTTCCTCTCTCATTTCTTCTCTTTCTCCCTCAATGCACCTCATTCTCAAGAAAAAAAACAAAAGAAAATAACAAAGAATAAGAACAAACCAAGAGGGCACAATGTACTCACTGCAAAGGCCTGATGATGGATTCTTTATCTCCTCTTCACGAGGGCCCCTCTCCTTCCTTCATGCACTTCCTCCTCTTCCTCGTGAACAATGATGGCGGTGGCGAGAAGCTCTCCTTCTTTCTCTTTCTCTCTTTCTCTCACTCTCCCTCCCAAAGCCATGATCTCTTTCTCTCTCTCTTTCGCTCTCTCTCAAACTCTTTGAAGCAAAATGCAACTCGTTTTTAGCTTCTTCTTATGAAACTTTTTCTATTCAGCTTTCTACTATAGATTCTCTTTTACAATCTCTTTGAGTATTGTTTTGCAGCAACTATCTACAACTAATCAATAGATTTTCTCTATAATTAAGTTGTTTATCTTTATTAGCCAATAAACCTGTCTCCTCTTCTTCTACTTCTTCTTCAACAATCCAAGATAGGAAGGTTTTCCCAAAATCTTTTTCGAGCCTCCAGACAGAAGACATATTATCTTGGGGTTAGATCACTTTGAAAATGTTAGAAGTTATCATAAGTGGAAAGGAGGAAAAATGTTGAATGAGGTACAAAATGTTTTAGAAGGAATTGTAGTGACATGGTATGTCCAACAACTTGACGAGGTAAAACATGATTGTAATTTTTTCAAGAGAGCCATAGTACATGATGTTGCTCATGACAATGTGGCAAAAAGTACTGTGCAACAACTTAATGAATGTGAACATAAGGAAAACGAGAGAGTTTCTCAATTTGTTATATGTTTGAAACAAATCTTGTTGAGAATTGATATGCAAATGTTAGAGGACATGAATTTTTTCTCTTTATGACCTAGACTAAGACATGACCTTCATAGGAGGGTTAAAGATCAAGGTCCTAAGAGTTTTGCAAATGCTCTTCAGATTCCTCAAAGGATTGAAGGCAACATATTTAATGAACAAGGAAGGTGATGTTTTCAACAAGAATCTAAGAAGATACAGGAAACCCCCTTGGACATCGATCTCCAAAATTCTCAAAGACGTTTATGTGCTAAAGATGCCCAAGGGTGTCTGAAATGTTTCAATTGCAATGTATATGGTCAAATATCAAAATATTGTTGGAAGCCACAAAGACAAACAAAAGTGATCAAGAAAGTGCAAAATGTGTAGCTAGAAGAAACTTCATTACTGAAAAATGACTAGGCAAATGGATGCAAGAGTCGGGCCATTCGTATATTCAAGCCTCAACAACAAGTTCACGAAAAAGAATCATAAGCACAATTAGTATAAAGATTAATGGTTTGGATATAGAAGTATTATTGGACGTTAGTAGTTTTTTTTTTCTATCAGTTCTCATTTAGTAAGTTTTCGAGACAATATGTTCCCATCTTGACAAAAGTAACTACTCCTTTACGATGTTTGTTCCCATCTTGGCAAAAATAGCTACTCATTTATGAGATTTGTTCGCATCTTGGCATCAAGATCAAGGATTGGAGATGTTCTTCTTCAGAAAGTTGAAACAAAAAAGCATGTGTCCATCTATTTTATTAGTACAAGCCTAACAGAATCAAAAATAAATTACTCAATGATAGAAAAGGAGCTTCTAGCCATAGTTTGGGCAATTCAGAAGTTACTCACATATGTACATGGATTTCAATTAGTGGTGGAAATAGATCATCATCCCTTTGTGGCTTTGATAAAGAAACAACATCCTCATGGAAGACTTGTTTGATGGGTGTCAGAACTACAAGATTATGAATTTGAACTTAGATATATCAAGGGCAAAGATCGTGGCAGAGTAGATTTCCTATCAAGAACACCTATGAAAAATCGGAATGTACAAGTTGATTTCATTGACCATCATAAGTTGGCTCAATTACAAGAGGCAAATGATAAAATCCATAACTTAAAGTCTCAAATCACAACAAATAACAATGGGAACTGACAAAAAGATTTATCATCAAAGACAATCTTCTTTGTCTCCTATTAGGAGAACATATACATCCATATGTCCCCACAAGCTTACAAAGAGAAAATGTCAAATATTTCCATGCCCATTGGGCATTTCGGTTGCCACAAATGTTTGGGACTTCTCTGATAATGATACTATTAGCCAAAGATGAGTGCATGGTGCATAATATCTTCCAGTATTGTACTAGATGTCTAACAATAAAGGACCCCTCTAGAAAACCACAAGGATTGCTAGACCCTATCATTGTAACTCAACCATTTGAGCTTATTGCTTGGGATGTGCTAGGCCCACTACCAGAATCACAAAATGGAAACAAGTTCATTCTAATTATGATAGTTTATTTAATAACGTGGCGCGAGGCAAGAGCTATGTTAGAAGCAACAACAAATAGCTACACCAAAAATATTAGTGGAAGAGGTGGTGGAAACACATGGATATCTAGATTCCATATTATTTGATCAAGATAGAAACTCTATTTCAAAAGTATTACAAATAGTTTATGCTATGCTTGGCATCAAGTAAAAGTTTGGTTCACCATATCACCCACAAAATAGGATTATGTGAAAGGATGAATAAAGCAATCAAACAAATGCTTTTGATGTACATCAGCCCTCTCCACGATGATAGTGATTCATTTCTTGCATATGTGTTACATGCTTACAAAAGCACAGTTCACAAGGGTTAGTCCATTTTGAGCTTTGTATGGAAGAGAGCCCAAATTGCCACTAGAAATCTTCATTCTAATGATTGAGCCCAAATTTAAAGATGCTATAGAATGGTTTCTACATTTTCAACAATATCAACCTCTAGTGAGGGCAAATTTAGCTAAGAATGTTGCCATAGTGCAAGAAAGGTTCAAGTAGAACTACCATCATGAGTGAGTACATGCATCATACAAACAAGGTGATAAAGTATTTCTCTACAATCCACATCAATGACAAGATAATTCCAAAAGCTGACTAAATAGATGGGTGGGACCATATGCACTAGAGAAAATAATGAGAACAAAAACTTACTTTTTGCACCACAAGATCAAGGTACCATGACAATTGCACACGTTCAAAGGATCAAATTGATTCCAAAAAATAGACATCATGAGGTGAAAGAGACAATTGATAAAGACTATGTGGACAATTCAGGATCATCTAGTAAGAAGATGAAGAAGCAAATTTAACAAATTCAAATAGGAACTCAAGATGTTTTAAACGTTCTACATGGAAACAAAAACTAATTTCAATTACTTCTAACCAAATCATTAATCAAGAACATCCCCAATCGAATACATATCCAGGGTGCAAAGAGAGACACTCTAGGAGTTGGGTGTTTCAAATCATTCCTTCACACTCCACCCATTCACAACCATGCAGCTAGCCACACAAGAAACTCCATCTCTCTCTCTCTCTCTCTCTCTCTCTCTCTCTCTCTCTTTTCACACAACACGGTCTAAGAGCATCACGATCAACTCTTACAACTTCAAAGTATCTGTCCAGCTTGAGGCAATCAAGGCAAGATAAAATGCACTAATTGGAAAGGGTAACTGTGAAAGAAAAGTTATTACCATTCCTTCAAGGTAATACCTTCCATGCATTTGAAACGTGCATCTGCAATTGCTCAAGCATATTGACATGCTCGGAGATAGAAGAAGACTCCTGAGCCACAATCTCATGATGCTCTGCATCTACTCTCAAAAACCTATGAAAGAAGGATGCTTTTTAATTGGATAACTAGAATTAAGTCATTGTCACTTCTAAATGTTTTGGATTGTTGAGCACAATAGGTTGTACAGATAGTGTTGCATGATTTTATTTTTTTCGAGGAGATTGAGTTGAAGAATAAGAAGCAAAGTGAGGACTCTGAAACCATATGTATAGAAAGAGAAGATAATGGAATTCTTGCATTGCTATGGTTCGTATTTTTGGGTCTCCATGAAGGATTTCATGGTGAAGATGGTACTCTATTATCAATGAGCATAAGAAACGTGGCCTAGATGTTATGGAAACCTCTGGGAAAAAAAGTATTGGATAATGAGAATGCTTTGGCTAATTAAGGAGGTGGATTGACCTTATGACCAACTCTATGCTTATAAAAATGATGTTGGAATATCAGAATGGCAACATGGAAATGTGTGTATAAGAGGGAGAAGAAAGAGCAAACTACAATAACAAAATATTGCCTAGTAAATTTCTCTCCAACATCAAAATGCTAGCATAAAAATTTGTGAACAAGAGGGAAAGTACCAGAACAAAATCTTGCTTAGTAAGTTGCTCACAAATAAAACTGGTACACTCTCTCCACAATTAGGATGTAATATTTCCGCTCAAAAATATTGTTGAACTTGACTCCCGCATGCGACGTAAAACTTGTGCAAGGTTATCTCCCACATCGTAATTATTGGCAGCTTAATCCGTACCCCGCACGCTGTCGTATTGCTGCGCATCCGAGGTGTGGAATCCACCACAAAGTTGTGTGTGTGACATTTATTACTTTGTACATATTTAGTTGTTGTGTTTGTATTTTGTTTTGCGTGGGCAGTATGGTGCATGTGGGATCTTTGTTCCAATGCTGACACTAGTGATGTGATTTGATCAAAAGTCTTCTACAGTTCTTTCTAAATGCATGATCATGGGAAGTGCCTACTATGTTACACCTCATACAGCACAGAGGCTGATGTTTGGGAGCATTGGAGTTATTACTTATATTCTTCTTTGTGGAAGTCGGCTTTTTGGAGCTTTGCACTGAGTTGGGGATATTTCGGGCTGTAGAGAGCTTTATGGGCTGTTTTGTTTTTGCTTTTTCGGAGAACCTTAGTTTGGAATGGGCCTTAATCAGAAAATAGGAAAATGATAAAAAGAGAGGATCAATGCTGGATGGATTGGAGGGAAATCCGAAAAGGGGGGAAAGTTTTGAACGTGGGGAAAACAGAGGAGGATGGACGATGGAGGAAAGTGGGATTGGGGAGCCTTGCTTTAAGGAAAAAGGAGCCTATTTTGGTGAAGGAGGAAAGGAAATAGGGGATCGAGGACTCTCAAGGAGCTTGGGGGGGCGCAGAATTTGGAGAGGGAAAAGGATCAACGGAAGGAGCTCTGCTTTTTGGTGGGCAAGGAGGTTTTCAGTATGGGAAGAGGAGGAAGGTGTGCCTGACCAACTTGTGCCTCACAAGACATTCTCTGGAAATCGTCCATCACTGAGCATGTTGTTACCCAATCTTACGCCATATACTATTGGCCTGAACGTCATCGGCATGGCGACCTGCTAATCGACGGGCTGCAGCATGTTGAAGGTGGCTGCCCAAAGGGTGATCTCGGAACTGAGGTAGCCGAGCTGCCGCTTCTCATCAACGTTCCGCTTCTCTCTCTGAAGGCGTCAAAGCGGTCCTTCTTGAGCCGGGAGGCGGTCTGGACGTCTGCAAGCGACTGAGGACTGATTGAAGAACGGAGATGGATTACGACGACGAAGGGACGAATTGGGAAGAAGATGAGGTACGCAGATGTCCGTGAAGAGGAAGAGCTCTGAAGAGGATTGACGGAGGCTAGCGGAAGAAGTTGCTATGACGAAAGAGCAGAAGATGAAGAAGAAAGTGACAAAGTTGCAGTAACAACGAAGAAGAGCTCTGAAGAAAATGTAGAAGGTGATGAAGCAGAGAGACAACGCAGAAGGTCACGACGAGGATGACGTTGCTGTGATGACGGAGGAAGTCTAGAGGGAGATGACAGTAGGAACGTGATGAAGACTGTAAGCATGACGAAACAGAAGAGAACGAGGCAAAGGAGCTGAAGTCAAAGAGGAGGTCAACAACACAAATTGATGAGACTGCGATGAAGCATCGGCGAGCTCTGCTGAAGGCGAAGGAAGTCAAGGACGATCTCCGATTTGCAAAAAACGACGATAAGGGCATATTGAACGATCACGCTGACAACAACGATGAAAGTTAGCTGATGATCCAATGAAGAAATCCTTCATCATCTCTTTCTGAGCTACAGTGAGAATTGCATTCTTGGCCGATCTCTTGGAAGCTGTTACTTATAATCTTCCAAAAGAGCATAGGAAGCCTTACTTTTCTCCCCTCTTATGACAAAATTATTGGAATTAGCTGAATGCTGTTAAATGCTTAATCTCCTTACTTTTTTGTCAAAATCTTGGTGATAGAAATCTTTGAAAGTGCACTTGATTTCTTGTGAGTGTTTGGAAACACCACAAGTTTCATTTCCCTTGTTTCCCTCTCATAAGACACATGGATATTGGAAGTAAATATTTGGAGAGCTCGAGTTTCTGTTGATAGTAGTTTCATACAATGGAATTTGTTTTTGTATGTTCCTTTGAAGAAAAAAAATGGCAGATTTAATATTGCTCACCAATCTATTCATCTTGTTTATTTGTATGATGGATCGTCTATCCTGAAATTTGTCAAGATCCTCTGTGGTTGCGACATTGCTTTCGAAAACCCTTCGACATCTTTGGTGAACCCGACGTGAAAGCGTCGCAGAAATTTCAGGATGGGAGACACTTCAGCCTCTATTTCAGCTTCCTCTACAACTCCAGCTGCTTCTACTTCAGCTCCCTCAATGACTGCTGCGTCAAGTACTTCAACGGAGGATCTAAAACAGATTTTGCAGAATATGTCTATGTATATGCAGCTCCAAAATCAGCAAACACAAATGTATATGCAGCAGCAACAACAATTGTATCAACAACAGTTATCTCAGCAAAGGCAACTCTATTCGGAGCAGGAGAATGCAAACAGCGCGACTAAGGCTATTGAAGCAGTTGAGAGTGAGAAGAAGCTATTTGACGGGCGTAATGTTTCAGCATATTTGAAGACATATGAGATCAAGATGGGGTTTTTTGGAGTTCCTGCTGGACTTATGAGTAAGTACTTCCTTCGTCTTGTCACACCTGCTTTGAGGACAAAGGTAACTGATTTATTTATTCAAAATACACATTGGCAAGATTTTAAGAAGGCACTAAAAGAAGAATACTTCCTTGAGGACTTTGGTATGGCTACTCGGCGGTCATTCCGAGAGTGGGTCTACATGCCAAACAAAGGTCTTGCTGCTTCGGAGTTGATTCGAGAATTCGAAGAGAGGTATAGTCAGCTTGATGCTATTGAACAAAGAGCATTGGATGTTGAAAAAGTTGAACTTTTCTTGCAAGCTGCAGATCCTGCTCTTCAAGAAGAATTGGGTGAGCTTCTTGAAGATCGCACGAAGCCTATGGGTCTTAAAACTGATTGGCAGGATGCTCAGGATGCAGTCTCGACATTGACCAAGAGGAAGATATGGAAGACTCGCCTACAGAATGGTTCCATGACACCTACACTATCATCTGCTCCTATGCCTACTTCTATCCCTGTTATTTCTTCTCCTCCTCAGCCAGTTTCTTGGCCTATGCCAGTGCCTACTGTTTCTACTCCACCTATTCCTCCTGTTCCACGACCGATGCCTACACCTTCTGCTCCAAAACCATCCGCTCCATCGGTGCCTACTTCTCTTGATGACATAATCAAAGGTATCACAGATTTGACACTTGAGTCAGTCAAAGCGGAGTTGGTGGGTAAGTTGAAGGAGCAGTTTGCTTCAACTGCGCCTGCTACTTCTTCTAGTGCTCCTATTGCACCTAGGAGTGCTCCTAGTGCACCTAGGAGAGATCGGAGATGTATTTGGTGTGATAGTACGGAGCATCAGCATTGCAGGGATTGTGACTCTTTCCAGGATGCAAGGAGGCAGAATTTGGTATATTGGGGGCAAGATGGTAAGATTTGGTTGACTGAGACAGGAGCTCCACTTGCTACCAACTTTGGTAAAGGTGGAATGAAGAAGTTAGTGGAGGACATGGCTGCGCGTACTTCTTATGTGATGGCTAGAGGTGATGCTTCTGCATATGGAGTACAGATTGAGAAGGGATTGGAGACTCAGTCCGCACTATGGACTTATGCTATGGAGACAGCAAACAAGGGAAAAATTCAGCAAACTATTTTGACTAGCGCAGGCTCTAGCATCAGATCAGAGACAGGTTGGGACTCGCCTGTTGACAGGTATTCTATTTATGCTTATTTGGCTAAATCTCATGGTGCAGATGTATTTGTTGAGGAGAAGCGTAAGAGGGATGAAGACAATCCAAGTGCAGTTAAGAAGACTAGAGGGGGTGAGTTTGTTACTCCACCTACTGCAGGACCGTCTTCACGATCAGGGCCAGATCGACAGATGGAGGATGCTCAAAAGAGGGAAAAGAGGCAAGAGCCTAGAGAGAGAAAGCAGCCAGGATTCAGATTGATGTCCGACATTGAGACATCTACAGACATGAAGAAAATCTTTAATGATAAGATACTTGGCAGTGAGGTGACTTTCACTATTTCTGAGGTTTTGGGTATCTCAAAAAGAGAGTTTCAGGATCAGTTTCAGGAGGTCCTGAAGAGGAAAAGACATGCATTGTCTACCACTGATTCACAGGGAGTTTTGATTGGAGAGTTGGATGATGATGATGATGAGGTTATGGTTGATAATGCTTCTGTTTTGCCGCAGGTAGAGAAGAGGGTTCAGCCTATGCATTATGCTGAAATTGATGAGCCTGTTTTGATACCGCGTAGTCACTTCTCGCGGAGCCATTGGGCTAGGGCAACTACAGAGACGATGGTAAAGGTTGGAGAAAAACAGGTGCCTTATGTTGCATTGGTTGATCATGGTTCAGAGATTAATCTCATTGTTCGTGGAGTTTATGAGAGTAACAGATGGCCTATGGATGTAGAGCATGGGTGGCGTATGAGAGCCGCCAATAACACTGCAGGTGATTTATATGCTGCTTGCCCTAGTGTCAGGGTTTCTATTGGTGATGTAGAGGAGGATTTTCATTTCTTTGTGCAGGATTCATGCTCATATCCCATAATTCTTGAACAGCCATTCATTACAGAGATGCGCATGGAGACAAAGGTCATGGATGATGGATCTGCTTATGCACGGATTCGCAGTAAAGATGGTATGAGAGCAGTTCAATTTATGACTGTATGTGTGAACCATGTTAGAAACAGAGATACTTTGAGAGATGCACCCTTGCCCACTGTGAGGGATTCGGGTTTTCATTAGGTACCGCCGTTTCGCGAGACGACGGTGGTACCGAGGAGAGGAGATTGGAGTTCTCGCCTCCTGGCAGCGGTGTTTTCTCCTCTGGTTATGTTGGGATTTCAGCAAATAGTTCAATGAGTTATCAGAAGACTTCTAGATTGTCTAGAGCTGCCAGGCAGTATATATGCAGGAAGGAGAAAAATTTGAAAAATGCAGGAATTTTGGAGGATGATGAGCACATAGATGGTATGTATGACAATGTGATTTGTGCAGATACGATGGCAGAGATGGGAGATATGCTGAAAACTGATATGCTGAATTGTCATGGTAATGTATTAGTGCAGTCCCTAGACATGTTTCATGAAATTGCAGATTTTGTGTCACAGATTGAGTCAGAGGCTGAGGTAACTCAGCAAAGAGTATTGAGTGCTGAAGAAATTCAGCAAACAGAGTTTCCAGCTGGTTATGATCAGCTTTCAGAGAGACAAAGGGCTGAAAATTTTCAGCCAACAGAGTTTACTGCTGAAATATTTCAGCATTCAGAGTTTGGGGCTGTTTCTATGCAGTCCATAGAGCAGAGGGCTGAGAATATTCAGCCATTGGAGTGCAGAATTGCTGATTTACAGCAAGGTTTATGTAATGCAGAAGAGCATAATGAAGCCAGGGTTGACACGAAATACAAAACTGTGGATAAGAAAGTGGATTTTATAGGCAAGATTATGGAGTATTGTTCTACCACTTCAGAGATACAGAGATTCATTGGAGCTTGTGTGTTTTACATGACTTGGACACCCCATTTTGCACACATAGCAGATTGTTTTTATCAGCTGTTTCGAAAGGGGCAGAAACTATTTTGGAATGAGAGCCACACTAGAACCATGCGGAAAATGAGGAAGTTATTGCAGATTTTTTGGAAGATGGTGAAAAGATGGTTTGGGCCATACATAGTCAGACATGTCTTTGATAATGCAACATATGAGCTGACAGAATTGGATGGAACAGTGCTTAGAGTGCCTATTGCTGGAAAAAGAATCAAGATTTTCAAGAAAAGAGATGATGAGGATTATGCATTGGAAGAATTTTCAAGAGAAGAGCAACGACAAGAAACTCCAATGGAAGGGACAGATGATATGGCTGAAAATCTTGTTGATCTACCGGAAATGCATAACGAAGAGATTGATTTGTTTGTGGATCTTGATGATAATGATCATGGGTAGTTGGCCCATCCGGAGGATGCGCAGGATTAGAGGGGGTGGATGTCGTATTGCTGCGCATCCGAGGTGTGGAATCCACCACAAAGTTGTGTGTGTGACATTTATTACTTTGTACATATTTAGTTGTTGTGTTTGTATTTTGTTTTGCGTGGGCAGTATGGTGGAGGTGGGATCTTTGTTCCAATGCTGACACTAGTGATGTGATTTGATCAAAAGTCTTCTACAGTTCTTTCTAAATGTATGATCATGGGAAGTGCCTACTATGTTACACCTCATACAGCACAGAGGCTGATGTTTGGGAGCATTGGAGTTATTACTTATATTCTTCTTTGTGGAAGTCGGCTTTTTGGAGCTTTGCACTGAGTTGGGGATATTTCGGGCTGTAGAGAGCTTTATGGGCTGTTTTGTTTTTGCTTTTTCGGAGAACCTTAGTTTGGAATGGGGCTTAATCAGAAAATAGGAAAATGATAAAAAGAGAGGATCAATGCTGGATGGATTGGAGGGAAATCCGAAAAGGGGGGAAAGTTTTGAACGTGGGGAAAACAGAGGAGGATGGACGATGGAGGAAAGCGGGATTGGGGAGCCTTGCTTTAAGGAAAAAGGAGCCTATTTTGGTGAAGGAGGAAAGGAAATAGGGGATCGAGGACTCTCAAGGAGCTTGGGGGGCGCAGAATTTGGAGAGGGAAAAGGATCAACGGAAGGAGCTCTGCTTTTTGGTGGGCAAGGAGGTTTTCAGTATGGGAAGAGGAGGAAGGTGCGCCTGATCAACTTGTGCCTCACAAGACATTCTCTGGAAATCGTCCATCACTGAGCATGTTGTTACCCAATCTTACGCCATATACTATTGGCCTGAACGTCATCGGCATGGCGACCTGCTAATCGACGGGCTGCAGCATGTTGAAGGTGGCTGCCCAAAGGGTGATCTCGGAACTGAGGTAGCCGAGCTGCCGCTTCTCATCAACGTTCCGCTTCTCTCTCTGAAGGCGTCAAAGCGGTCCTTCTTGAGCCGGGAGGCGGTCTGGACGTCTGCAAGCGACTGAGGACTGATTGAAGAACGGAGATGGATTACGACGACGAAGGGACGAATTGGGAAGAAGATGAGGTACGCAGATGTCAGTGAAGAGGAAGAGCTCTGAAGAGGATTGACGGAGGCTAGCGGAAGAAGTTGCTATGACGAAAGAGCAGAAGATGAAGAAGAAAGTGACAAAGTTGCAGTAACAACGAAGAAGAGCTCTGAAGAAAATGTAGAAGGTGATGAAGCAGAGAGACAACGCAGAAGGTCACGACGAGGATGACGTTGCTGTGATGACGGAGGAAGTCTAGAGGGAGATGACAGTAGGAACGTGATGAAGACTGTAAGCATGACGAAACAGAAGAGAACGAGGCAAAGGAGCTGAAGTCAAAGAGGAGGTCAACAACACAAATTGATGAGACTGCGATGAAGCATCGGCGAGCTCTGCTGAAGGCGAAGGAAGTCAAGGATGATCTCCGATTTGCAGAAAACGACGATAAGGGCATGTTGAACGATCACGCTGACAACAACGATGAAAGTTAGCTGATGATCCAATGAAGAAATCCTTCATCATCTCTTTCTGAGCTACAGTGAGAATTGCATTCTTGGCCGATCTCTTGGAAGCTGTTACTTATAATCTTCCAAAAGAGCATAGGAAGCCTTACTTTTCTCCCCTCTTATGACAAAATTATTGGAATTAGCTGAATGCTGTTAAATGCTTAATCTCCTTACTTTTTTGTCAAAATCTTGGTGATAGAAATCTTTGAAAGTGCACTTGATTTCTTGTGAGTGTTTGGAAACACCACAAGTTTCATTTCCCTTGTTTCCCTCTCATAAGACACATGGATATTGGAAGTAAATATTTGGAGAGCTCGAGTTTCTGTTGATAGTAGTTTCATACAATGGAATTTGTTTTTGTATGTTCCTTTGAAGAAAAAAAATGGCAGATTTAATATTGCTCACCAATCTATTCATCTTGTTTATTTGTATGATGGATCGTCTATCCTGAAATTTGTCAAGATCCTCTATGGTTGCGACATTGCTTTCGAAAACCCTTCGACAACACTGCATAAAACCAGTGCAAGGTTATCTCCCACATTGTAATTATTGGCAGCTTAATCCATACCCCACACGTGCTAAAATGAGGCCTCCCCATTGTGAAATCGAGGCCGGGGTTGAACACCGTAAATGCCATGGGGAAACACCCTTTTTGAAGGGGAAATTGAATAAATTTAAGTCAAATTTTTTTACTTATTATCCCTTCCCCCAGCCGATGCATGCTTAGAGGAGAGGGAGTGGGAGAGGAAGTAGGTGTAGTGTAGGGAGCATGAGGAGGGAGGTCCATGCACTAGCCACATAATGAAGATGTATCCTCCCTGAACTTTGGGTAGGCCAACAACAAAGTCCATACTAGTGAATTCCCATTTCATTTGGGGATTGTCAAGTGGTTGCAACTTTCCTGGGATTTTGACATGTTCCGCCTTAATACGTTGACAAGACAAACACTCAGTGACATATTTGAGAACGTCACCTTTAAGCCTCTCCCAATAGTAGCTCTTCCTGACTGCATTGAGGGTCTTGGCATAGCCAAGATGTCCTGAGAAAGGGGAATCATGAGCTTCCCAAAGTATCTTTTGCTTGAGTGACTGGCTTGCCGGTATACATAATCTCGTTCTATAGTAGACAAGTCCACTATTGATAGAGAATTCTTGATACTTAACTTGCAGCTTCGGGTCTCGATCCTGGATAGGGATCTCCCTTAGCATCTTCTGATAGGTTGGATCATGGCATGCTTCTTCTCTAGCTAGCTCAAGTATTGGGTTGTTTGGCATGGATGCCTTTGTGGCTAGAGATCTAGCTATTGATGGATTTTGCAAGATTAGAGAAGTAAGGAATGCCTTGTGACTAAGTGCATCGACAACTACATTTAACACCATATTGGGGAATCTGGGAATTTCCCATAAGTTTGGGACACATGGTCAAAATTTTGGATTTGTCATAACTTGAACACTATAACTCCAAATCGAGCGCTCTATAGCTCAATAGATTCCATTTTTCAAGCACTTTCCAATGATAGGTCACATCATATGGTTTTGAGAAACTTATGGGCATGTTATCCGAGTGCCACCTTTTTAGTATTCAAAAAATGGGAATTGGGAGATTCCCAAACTTACTAATATTGTGTTATTCTCCTTTCCAGGCTGGTATTTGATTTCAAAATCATACTCCTCCAGTACTTCAATCCATCGACGTTGTCTCATTTTGTTCATTCTGGGTAAAGATCCACTTGAGACTTTTATGATCCGTCACTAGGGTAAACTTGTTACCCAGCAGGTAATGTCTCCAAAGCTTTAGAGCATGGATGACAGCTAACAGCTCTAGATCATGGGTAGCATAATTCTTCTCATGACTCTTCAGTTTTCTTGAAGAGTATGCTACAGGATGACCTTGTTGCATAAGCACACATCCTAAGGCAAGCGTACTAGCATTAGTTACTACTTCAAACTCTTTACTGAGGTCCGGAAGTTTCAAGATAGGTGTTGATACCAAACTTTGCTTTAGTCTATCAAAGTTGACCATACAATCGTTGTTTGCTTCTTCAATAGATCCATCAGAGGTGCTGCAATCAAAGCATAGTTTTTTATAAAGACCCTATACCATCCTCTCAATCCAAGAAAACTGCGTATTTCTTTGACAGTTGTTGGTATTGGCCATTCTAGAACATCTGGCCGGATCCACTGAGATTCCTTCCGCTAACACGATGAATCCCAGATATTCAATCTGATGTTTGAAGAATGCACACTTCTTCATCTTAGCATAAAGCTTGTGTGCCCTCATTGTCTCAAGGACAATCCGAAGCTGGGGTTCATGATCTTCTTCCTGTTTGGAGTAGACTAAGGTATTGTCGAAGAAGACGAGTATAAAGTCATCAAGATATGGCCTAAAGATATCTTGCATTAACCTGTTGAAGGTGGCAGGTGCACTTGTCAGCCCGAATGACATGACTAGAAACTCAAAATGTCCATATCTTGTGTTGAATGCTGTCTTTCGAATATCTTCCTCCTTGATCCTTATCTGATAGTGTGTAGACCTGAGATCAATCTTGGAGAAGATCTTCGTATCTTGAAGATGATTAAGAAGTTCATCTATTCTTGGAATAGGGTACTTATTCTTCATGGTTGATTGATTCAAACCTCTGTAATCAATACACAGCCGAAGTGTTCCATCTTTCTTCTTGTGGAACAGTACTGGAGCTCCCCATGGTGAACTACTAGGATGGATGTAGTCTTGATCTAACAGTTGCTTGAGTTGCTCCTTCAGCTTGATTACTTCTGGGATGGACATTCTATATGGCCTCTTTGCAATTGGCGCAACTCTCGGCACTAGCTTGATCTCATGATCAACTTCCTTTGAGGCGGAAGTTTTGTCAGCTCTTCAGGAAATATGTCCACGTAGTCCTTTAGCCATGAAGGTTCTTCACTAGACTCTTGCTTCTGATCTAGCTTATTAAGCTTAATCAAGTAGACAGGTAGTCCCTTTCTAACTCCCTTTATTATCTGAGATGCTTTGGCCAATTGAATATTCGGCTTTCCAGACTCTCCTTGAGTTGTGACCAATTCCCCTTAAGAGTCTCGAAAGGAAACTTGGCCCTTTTCACAATGAATGTGGGCGTCATTAGGTTTAAGCCAATCCATTCCGAGTAAACACTCATGGATACCTAGGTTCATGACCCTAAATCTGACCAAAGTTGACTTTCCTCCCAGAAAGAATTCCACCTTAGCAGTTTGCCTAGTACAAGTGACCTCACGACCATTTGCTAATTCCACAAGCAAGGTAGATTCTTCTATTATGGCGATTCCTAATCTCCTTGCACAAGCTGGTGAGATAAATGAATGCGTACTGCCACAATCAATCAAGGTTTTGAAGCCTTTACCTTAATAATCCGATGGAGTCTGAATCACCGAAAACTGGCGATTCAGGCCTTTCTTGTGAAGGGCGGCATGTATTGTTGCCCTCTCAAGGTCTGCTTCCATGGTTGGGTCTTCTTCATCGCACATTTTCTTGTTGGCAACACATGCGGTTCTTTCTCTGCCCTGGGTGGTGGCTCCTTGGCCACGGGCAGTTCCTTGGAATGGTCCTTGACGTTGTCCTCCGCCAAGTTTGGAACATTGCCTTTTGAAATGACCGAGCTCGTTGCAATGGAAGCAATGGAGATTGCGGCCATTACCTTGGGTAGGAACAAAGTTATTGACATTGTTGGTTCTTGCTTTCTTCCTTTGTCCCCGGTTTTAACCTTGAACTCTCTTTGCTTGGGACCTATATACTTCTTTGTTCTGATCATTATAAGACCAAGTCCTCTTATTTCTTGGCCTGGTCTGCACCTCCTGAATTATGGGTGCAACTCGAATGAGTGCGTCCTGAAGATCTGTTGGGCGCACTAATTCGAGGCGGGTATTCACAGGTGGGTTTAAACCGGCACAAAACTTCGACACCTATTGTGTCATATCCATTTGTGGCGCATACTTAAAAAGAGAGATGAACTTTGAGTAGTATGCGGCAAGGCTCGCCAAGCTGAAGCTCATCGGCGAAGCAATGGTGCAGAGCCCAAGGGATCTCGGAAGGGTCCATTACCTAGGAAAAACTGAAAAAAGCTATGAAACGGAAGTTAACAATTTCCTCATGCGAGTCATAACAAAGGAAGTTATTGACTAAATGCAAGATACTCTTTTCCTTCACGGCCAATGCACTTAGCAATTTCCTCTTAAACCCTAGGCAATATGCGTTTTAGACTTCCACTTTGAAAATGCATGACAAGGCAATTTGCGACTAAGTTCATGGGCGAGTAAGTGATTTACATTCATAACTTAGGAGATGCAAATGATCCAATTGCATGATATGCACCAATCCTTATCTATTGTTCAAAGAGATAATTTATCAAATGTACTTCTATCACTACCGCATGAATTAGCGATAAGCGTAAAATGCATTCGCCCTATGGAATTAAGTGTGCTTAAAGTATTTCTTTATGTGGAAAAGAAGAACCTAGGCTTGTGGATCCATGGTGATGTCCACGTGTAAGTTCGGGGAGGAACCTCTCGCAGGTGCACCTTGCGTCTTCTTGAGAGCCATCGTAGATGTGATTACGGACTCCACGGATTCCCTCTAGCCTTTACTCTCACTCTCAGAGATTGCTTGTAGGTCAATACCTTCTCCTCGCGTACGGATAGGAGCTTTATGAACCTGGTTTTAAAATCGAGGAAGGGAACTTAGGAACAAGGCCTATATCCCTTATCCTTAGAAGCTTCTAATTATGAACAGAATCGACGTGGAAGAGGGAAAGGCAATGATTGGAAGGGGGGAAGTTTAATGACGACAAGGAAGGCGATCGTGGAGCTGCAGCAGCGCTGCAACAGTGGCAGCTGGCACGACTGCAGCAGGCGTGGCAGCAATATGCAAGCGGCATCGTTTCCAGTAGCACGGTGACTCCTTCTTCCCAGCATGGCAGCCTCTCTCCTTATCTCCCTTCCCCCAATGCCTTATGGGAAGAGAGGTCGAGCTTAGCTATCGTCCATCCTCTAAAGCTTTGGAGACATTACCTGCTGGGTAACAAGTTTACCCTAGTGACGGATCATAAAAGTCTCAAGTGGATCTTTACCCACAATGAGCTCAACATGAGGCAACGTCAATGGATTGAAGTGCTAGAGGAATATTACTTTAAAATGAAATACTGGCCTAGAAAGGAGAATGTAGTTGTCGATACACTCAGTCGCAAGGCATTTCTTAATTCTCTAATCTTACAAGTTCCATCAACAGCTAGATCTCTAGCCACAAAGGTATCCATGCCAAACAACCCAATACTTGAGCTAGCTAGAGAAGAAGCATGCCATCATCCAACCTATCAGAAGATGCTAATGGAGATCCCTATCAAGGATCAAGACCCAAAGCTACAGGCTAAGTATCAAGAATTCTCTATCAATAGTGGACTTGTCTACTATAGAACGAGATTATGTATACCGGCAAGCCAGTAACTCAAGAAAAATATACTTTGGGAAGCTCATGATTCCTCTTTTTCAGGACATCTTGGCTATGCCAAGACCCTCAATGCAAACAGAAAGAGCTACTATTGGGAGAGGCTTAAAGATGACGTTCTCAAATATGTCATTGAGTGTTTGTCTTGTCAACGTATTAAGGCCGAACATATCAAAATGCCAGGAAAGTTGCAACCACTTGACATTCCCCAAATGAAATGGGAATTCATCAGTATGGACTTTGTTGTTGGCCTACCCTAAGTCGAGGGAGGATACAACTCCAATATGGTTGTGGTTGATATACTCACCAAGGTTGCACATCTTATTCCTATTAAGACAAACATAAAGCCTCTAACATTGCAAGATTATTTATCAAGGAGATATTAAAACTACATGGGTTGCCCAAAAGAATCATTAGTGATCGTGATTCTCTCTTCACATGAAATTTTTGGAGAGCTATCTTTGAAGCCATTGGGACTCAACTTTTTTTTACTATAGCTTACCATCCCCAAGCCGATGGTCAAATGGAGCAAGTCAACCAAGTCATCGAGGATATGCTAAGGGCATGCTGCTGCCATGAACCAAAAAGGTGGATTCAATACTTGCCACTGGTTGAGTTTGCCTACAATGCTTCTTAACAACAAAGCATTCAGATGACCCCTTTTCAAGCATTGTATGGGCACGACTATCGAATTCCCTTAAACTTCTGAGATCCAACCCTAAGAGTTGAAGCTTCAAGGCAGATGCTAGAAAATATGGACGACCAAATGAAGTCCATAAGACAGAACATCCAAGCTGCCAAGGATAGACAGAAGGCATATGCGGATTTGAAACGTCAAGATAGAATCTTCGAGGAAGGAGACATGGTCTTCATTCGCGTACACCCAAAGAAGAGTTCCCTATCCTTAGGAGATTGCAAGAAGCTATGTCCAAGGTATTGTGGACCCTACAAGATCCTCAAGTGCCTAGGACCTAATGCTTATAGACTGCAACTCCCTGAGAACCTAAAGGTTCATAATGTATTTCATATCAGCCTACTGAAGAAGTATGCACCTAATCCTAGCCATGTACTTGATGATCAAGAGGTTGTAATGCCTAGCCAAGGAGTCCTTGAGCTACGGCCTCACAGGATCTTAGATGTTAGGGAGAGACAATTGAGATCTAGAGCCTTGAGAGAATGCCTCGTCCAGTGGAAAGATTATCCCAAGGAGGATGCCACTTGGATGGATGAAAGCACTCTCAACCAACAGTACCCCCAGTTCTTCTCGAGATGAGGACATCTCGATTCTTCCAAGGGGGAGAGAATGTAATATTTCCGCTAAAAAATATTGATGAACTTGACTCCCCGCATGCCGCGTAAAACCTGTGCAAGGTTATCTCCCACATTGTAATTATCGGCAGCTTAATCCGTACCCTGCATGCACAAAAATGAGGCCTCCGCATTGAGCAATTGAGGCTGGGGTTTAAGACTGCAAAACCTACGGAGAAACACCCTTTTTGAAGGGACAAAATGGATAATGGTAAGGTTAAGTTAAATTTTTTTAATAATTATCCCTTCCCCCAGCTGATGCATGGCTGGAGGAGAGGGAGTGGGAGAGGAAGTAGGTATGGTGTAGCAAGCATGAGGGGGGAGGGCCATGCAATAGGCCACGTGTTGGCTACTACATCCCCCCGTTGTCCTATATAAACATCCCTTAGGCATTGGGGGAAGGAAAATAAGGAGAGAGGCTACCGTGCTGGGAAGAAGGAGCCGTTGTGCTGCTAGAAATGACACCGCTTGTAGATCGCCGCCACGCCCATTGCAGCCGCACCAGCTGCCGCCGTTGCAGCACTGCTGCAGCTCCACCATTGCCTTCCCTATTATCGTTGAAATTCCCCCTTCCAATCATTGCCTTTTCCTCTTCCACGTCGATTTTGTTCATAATTAGAAGCTTCTAAGGATAATGGACATAGGCCTTGTTATTATGTGCCCTACCCTGATTTTAAAACTGGGTTCATAAAGCTCCTATCCCTACGCGAAGAGAAGGTATCTATAACGTGTCCCCTAGTATCATCCAGGACACGTCTTAGGAGTCCATCGGAAAGGATGTCTAGAAAGCTCCGCCCGGCACTCCCATGGAATGTTACGGGTTTTGCGATCTAGTTCTTCCCGCGTCTGCCACATAGCAGAAGTATCCTGGCCGTTCCCACTTAGGATCATCCGGAATTAGGGTTTTCCTAATGGGTCACTAGCTAACTCGCGCGCAGGTTTGGTCCACGTTCCTGGCGCGGTCAACAACCCCCTTGGTTAGGGTCAGGCAGGCAGTCGGGGGTAACTGAAGCTGCCTCTCCCTTCAGGCCTTTAACCTGAAGTATAGGTACTTGTTTAATTTGTAATTCATAATTCAAACAGAGCCCTAAAATCTCTAGCAAGCACAAACATTTCCATTAATCAACCCAGTTGTATGGCAAACTGCTAAAGAAGTGTTCTTTCCTTTTTGAGTGTATCAGCAGTCGTTCTCAAGACGTCTTGTAACTTAGCAAGATCCTTTATATTCGAGTGTAGGGTATACCCAACTTGGTTAACCCTAAGGTACCTTAGTTATGCTAGTTTCTAGTTTACAACTTTCCTTATTTAGAAGGATACCCAAAAATACGTCTTTTTGCAAGATAGCTTGCGTAAGGATCTGCCGTCCTTGATGAGGGTTTTTCCCTTTTCTCCTTGTGAATCAATCACAAAATGATTTCATACATGTTGCGCAAGTCCTGCGATGGAATAATCTGTTTAGATTCCTTAAGCTGACGTATGTCAGGCCTAGGGTTTCCTAGTTTCTTATCTTTATGAAATTATTGTCCTTATGGTAAGGAAAGTAGTCAAGTGTTTAGGGTATGAATGTTTCTATGTTTAGATTGGTTCAGTTAGCTTTTGGAAAGATTGGTTCGGTTAGCTTTTAGAAAGTAATCTTACTCGTCTTGTCACGGTTTTACTATCCTTGTGACAATTAACTTTCCCAATCAATACAATTTAATTTGGCATATAGCGTAATGCCAAGATGATACAAAGAGCGACGATACTTCTTGGGACAAAGGCCTAGCTGAGAAATTGGTGTATACACACTTTATTAGTCCCAAGTCCTCAAATAGCAGGGGAAAAGTGTTAATAGAGTGTCATCCAGCAATTCCCCATTACATTTTCTTTCCAAATGAGTTCGTATATCTAATTTTTATACTTGTTACTTCCTAACATTTAACTTCCGTTTTCTTTAAAGATGAACTCATGCCAAATAACAACAGTTGCCTTGCTAAGATGTGCAACTAGCAAAGATAACTCCCTAGTAATTTGAGCATCGAAAGAAACCTTTCATGAATTTAGCCATTTTACCATGATTCGTTGCGAAAGGAATAAGACTAATGGTGCAAGATATAATTTCTACATTTTAGGTATATACTACTATAGTAAATGGTTAATCTTGCCTATAATTTTATAATGCTTGATGCAATTTGAAGAAAGCTAATTTGTATACATTGTCATTCATAAGCTAAATCCTTCATTAAAAATAACTCGAACAAATATATATTTTCTTAATAATTTTCCTTTGCATGATTGACTTAAAACCGAATTAACACCAAGGAAAAAAACCTGGCTTTGAGGGGAGATATCCACATGGATATCGGGAGATGACCCTCCTGCCGCTACACCTTGGACTTTCTTCGGCGGCATCGTAGTTCGAATGTGAGATAGCCTTTTCCTTCTTCTTCTTGGAATTCCACCGTCTTCTCCTTCCTTATCTTTTACCTTTTTCCCACTCTTCCTCCTTCACTCCCTCTTTTCACTCCCTCTGCTTCCCTCCCTATCTTTTATCTCACGGCTATATTCTTCCTTACGGGATACCATACGAGGCCATGATGATGACTTGGATTTTTAGGACATGGGAGTGTGTGGACACCGGCTTGTTTGATAAGACTAAGAACACAAAGCTCAGCTACGAGAGCACTTGCACAAAAAGATTTAAAAAGTGAGTGAAGGAATTTATGCAAGAAAAATGGAAGTCTACAAGGTAGCCTAAGGACAAAGTAGGCTTATGGGTGTGACTTGAATAGTTTAAAGAAAAATCCGGAGGGGAAAAAACAAGGCTTAGGGGGGGGGATTATACCGGGAGGGGGGGGGAGACAATGCCTTACGGGGGGTTTAAAAACCCGGGGGGGGGGGGGGGGGGGAATAAGGGCCTTAGGGGGGGATTTAAAACCCCGGGAGGGGGGGGGGGGAGAACAAGGGGCTTAGGGGGGGATTTAAAACCCGAGGAGGGGGGGAAGAACAAGGGCTTAAGAAGCCCACCTTGGAACCTTCCAAGGAGCTTCTGGAAGGGCCACGTGGGGGGGGGGGAGAAAAGCTAATTCAGCCAAAACGGCAGGACTGGATGGACTACAGCAGTCGATGGCGATGTGATGGAGGGCAGATGTCGGCGTGGTAGTGGCGATTCGTCTCCCTTTCTTCAGCTCAGAGCCATGGCGGCGTTCGGTTCTTCTCTCACGGCCCCAGCCTCCTCTGTATAGCGGCCCCCTCCCCTCGTTTAAATAGTGGAGGGAGGGGGATCTTTGCTTCTTGCGTGTCGACAAGCATGTCCCCCCCTCCCTCCAAGGCTCCACCAAGGATCTTAGTAGCTCCTTCTATTCCCCTCCCCCTCCAGCTCGTCAGTCAGCTGGAGGGATAAGGGGGGGGAATAAAAAATTTTCTATTAGTCCGATTTATTTTCTCCATGCGGAATATTACAGTATCGACCTACAGGCAGTCTAGGAGAGTGAGAGTAAAGGCTAGAGGGAATCCATGGAGTCCGTAATCATGTCTACGATGGCTCCCAAGAAGACGCAAAGGCGCACCTGCGGGAGGTTCCTCCCCGAACTTACACGTGGACATCACCGCGGATCCACAAGCCCAGGTTCCACAAATTTACTTCCACATAAACAAATGCTTTAAGCATACTTAATTCCATAGGGAGAATGCATTTTATGCTTATCGTTAATTCATGTGGTAGTGATATAAGTACATTTGATAAATTATCTCTTTGAACGATAGATAAGGATTGGTGCATATCATGCAATTGGATCATTTGCATCTCCTAAGTTATGAATGTAAATCACTTACTCGCCCTATGAACTTAGTCGCAAATTGCCTTGTTGTGCATTTTCAAAGTGGAAGTCTAAAACGCATATTGCCTAGGGTTAAAGAGGAAATTGCTAAGTGGATTGGCCGTGAAGGAAAAGAGTATCTTGCATTTAGTCAATAACTTCCTTTGTTATGACTCGTATGAGGAAATTCTTAACTTCTGTTGCACGGCATGAAAATGAAACTATGGACATTGCACATTGCATGCAAAGATGTTTGTCGAACGGATTGAAGGTTGCATGTCACATGAACTTTATTAACGGTGTTGTATCTAAGGGTCGCATGCTACATATTCGTCATGCGTAAATTTTATTTCAACGAGTTGCATTTGGAAAATATTGCATGGCTTATCAAAGCATGAAATTCTAAAGCTTAGACAAAAGGGTTGTAGGCATGATTCTTTGATGTAAACCCTAGAAGGTTTCATGCAAGTTATCATTCGTCGTGCCTTTAGTAAGAAAAGTAAAGGGTTATTGCATACATTATAGAACATAGATGTAACAAAACATATACTTGCACGAAATGTGGTATCGAGCATCTGTTTACATCTTTAGAACAAGGTTAGCATCTCTAGGAAAGGATCGTCCTTGTCGCAAGACAAGTAGGACAATCTTCCCAAATCACTTGTAATATTATAATCGTTAGGGACTCATATAGGCATAACTAATCGATACGATAGATGCCTCAAGTACTAGCTAGGGCTTGGCACGTCAGAAATGCAGCCTAGTATCGTACTTGGACGCCAAGTCGAAACCCTCAAACCCAAAGGTCCTACCCACATTCACGGAATGTTTGGGTTAATTGGAAACTCATGCAAACAACGATCTAGGGTTTCTATCCTAAAGATAGTTCGACCTAATGCTAAAACTTGGATTGAGTTTGAAAACCCTAGGACCGAACGTTGTCGGCCTAGTACAATTAGGGTTGGGTTGGGTAAGAAGACACCCTAAACCCGCATCTTGTCTAAACAGAATTCCTTGACTAGGAAACGTCATTCAATGGGTGAAATGATCCCATGAGTTAGGTGCGACACTTGTGCAATAAGTTGCAACGTCGCATGGGCTTGTGGTTTAATCACAAGAGAGATTTTCCGCTCCTTGGAACGAGGTTGGCAAGTTCTAGCGCAAGTCTAACTTGTAAGAGGATGAGTAGTCATCCTGCTATATCACCTTTCTTGGGCTGATTTTCCAAGTTAAGGGAAGTTATGTATTTGCTTGGTAAGCAAAGGATCAATCAAGTTAGAGTGACATGGTCTTCAGGATTTACTGTTAATTTATGAAACCAAAGGTGTTGGTTAAGTTGGGTTAACAGGGAATGACCCTAACCCAAGGACAAAAGGGTGAACAAACAAATCCTTGGGGATCTTGCCAAGTCGTAATTGATCCCAAATCAAATGCTGGATACATTCTGAGATAAGGATTCACTCCTTAGCAGTTGGCCAAATAAAATGACCACTAGATTGTTTGTGCTTCTATAAGTTAGGAGCACTGTTTGCATTGTTTCCTCAAGGAACTAAGGATGGAAAGATAACTAATGCTTCACGTTGAAGGCCTGAAGGGAGAGGGAGCATCAGTTACCCCGACTGTCTGCCTAACCCTAACCAAGAGGGTTGTTAGCCGCGCTAGGAACGTGGACCAAACCCACCGTGAGAGGTCTCTCCATTGGGCACTACTTAGAGCAGGAGGACGCTTGGGTGCGAGGGGGGGCTCTCGCCGTAAATCCCTTGCCTTCTGGGCCATCCACAAGAGGCCAACGTGACTCGGGATTGGATCTCAGGCCTGTATACTAGTCTACGGGCGGAATCTTGGATTAGTAATCCCTGTGAATTGCTGGATAGCCTTCAGGCGGATTATGGATTAGCCTACGGGCTGGATTATATGAATGTATTCCAAAGATAAATAAGATAACCTATTGAAAAGGAACTTGTTTGACACTGTTTTTCTATGTCACGTGATAAGATTACGCGAAGGAACCGGTGTCTAATCAGCTAATTAAGGAAGTTGTTTTATGCGTGTCCAACTAAATGTGGTAGGTAATTAGAAAACTAAAACAACCTTGAGGAAAGTGCGATGGATGTGGCCATGGGTCCGTCCTACGGATGGGTGGTCCCGGTTGGCCAGGAACTTTTCTCAAATGAAATCAATAGCAGGGAACTTCTTGAAGGAAATGAACAGCAAGGGCATTGACGTAGAGTCTAGGTTACTAGAATCCTGATTTATGTTGTTTTAGGGGAACGGAATGGGACTAAGCCTTATGGGCAGAGAGGTCAAGCTTTGTATCCCTCTAGTTTCCCATTCTCCTTGAACCAAGTGCAGCATGAATTTGCTTCAACCCTGACGTTTCTGCATAAAGTAGTTCACCTAGGGTTTGACGCTAGCTGTGGTTCTAGGAGTTTGACCACTAGGAAAACCCTGATTCAGGTCGATCCTAAGTGGAAACGGCCGAAATACTTTTGCTATGTGGCAGACTCGAAAAAACCTAGATCGCAAACCCAGTAACATTCCATGGGAGTGCCGGGCAGAGCTTTCTAGGCCCTCTTTCGGATGGGTTGCTAAGACGTGTCCTACGAGGAAACAGGTCGACATGTTAGACGTCTTCATCCGCATACGCCCAAAGAAGAGTTCCCTATCCTTAGGAGATTGCAAGAAGCTAAGTCCAAGGTATTGTGGACCCTACAAGATCCTCAAGTGCCTAGGACCTAATGCTTATAGACTGCAACTCCTTGAGAACCTAAAGGTTCATAATGTATTTCATATCAGCCTACTAAAGAAGTATGCACCTAATCCTAGCCATGTACTTGATGATCAACAGGTTGTAATGCCTAGCCAAGGAGTCCTTGAGCTACGGCCTCACAGGATCTTAGATGTTAGGGAGAGACAATTGAGATCTAGAACCTTGAGAGAATTCCTCATCCAGTGGAAAGATTATCCCGAGGAGGATGCCACTTGGATGGATGAAAGCACTCTCAACCAACAATACCCCCAATTCTTCTCGAGATGAGGACATCTCGATTCTTCCAAGGGGGAGAGAATGTAATATTTCCGCTAAAAAATATTGATGAACTTGACTCCCCGTATGCCGCGTAAAACCTGTGCAAGGTTATCTCCTACATTGTAATTATCGCCAGCTTAATCCGTACCCTGCATGCACAAAAATGAGGCCTCCGCATTGAGCAATTGAGGCTGGGGTTTAAGACCGCAAAACCTGCGGAGAAACACCCTTTTTGAAGGGACAAAATGGATAATGGTAAGGTTAAGTTAAAATTTTTAAATAATTATCCCTTCCCCCAGCCGATGCATGGCTGGAGGAGAGGGAGTGGGAGAGGAAGTAGGTGTGGTGTAGGGAGCATGAGGGGGGAGGGCCTTGCAATAGGCCACATGGTGGCTACCACCTCCCCCCCTTGGCCTATATAAACACCCCTTAGGCATTGGGGGAAGGGAGATAAGGAGAGAGGCTGCTGTGCTGGGAAGAAGGAGCCACTGTGCTGCTGGAAACGATGCCGACTGCAGATCGCCGCCGCAGCTGTTGCAGCTGCACCAGCTGCGGCAGCTCCATGATCGCCTTCCCTGTCATCATTCCCTATCCTCCAATCATTGCCCCTTTTCCTCCCACGTCATGTCTGACAGGCTAAAGAAGCTTCCTTAGAACCTTCTAAAGATAAGGCTACTTTAGGCCTTGTGCACACGGGTTTCACCCCGGGTGTTTAAAACCCATGCTTGTAGCTCCATCTCCTACGCAAGGAGGAAAGGTATCGACCTACAGGCACCCTCGGAGAGCATGAGCAAAGGCTAGAAGGAATCCACAGAGTCCATAATCATGTCTACGATGGCTCCCAAGAAGATGCAGGCACAATCGTGGGAGGTTCCTCCCCGAACTTACACGTGGACATCACTGCGGATCCACAAGCCCACATTCCACGAATCTATTTCCACATAAAGAAATGATTTAAGCATGTTTAATTCCATAGGGAGAATGCATTTTACGCTTATCCTTAATTCATATAATAGTGATAAAAGTACACTTGCAAAAGTATCTCTGTAAACAATGGATAAGGATTGGTGCAAATCATGCAATTGGATCGTTTGCATCTCCAAAGTTATAAATATAAATCACTTACTCGCCCTATGAACTTAGTCGCAAATTGCCTTGTCGTGCATTTTCAAAGTGGAAGTATAAAACGCATATTGCCTAGGGTTAAAGAGGAAATTGTTAAGTGCATTGGCCGTGAAGGAAAAGTGTATCGTGCATTTAGACAATAACTTCCTTTGTTATGACTCGCATGAGGAAATTGTTAACTTCCGTTGCAAGGCAAACTACTTTATGCAGAAATGTCACGGTTGAAGCGGATTCATGCTACACTTGGTTCAAGGAGAATGGGAAATGAGAGGGATGCAAAGCTCAATCTCTCTGCCCATAAGGCTTAGTCCCATTTCGTTCCCCTAAAACAGCATAAATCGGGGTTCTAGTAACCTAGACTCTAGGTCAACGCCCTTGCTGTTCATTTCTTTTGAGAAGTTCCCTACTGTCGATTTCCTTTGAGAAAAGTTCCTGGCCAACCGGGACCACCTATCTGTAGGACGGACCCATGGCCACATCCACCGCACTTTCCTCAAGGTTGTTTTAGTTGTCTAATTACCTACCACATTTAGTTGGACACACATAAAATAGCTTCCTTAATTAGCCGATTAGACACTGGTTCCTTCGCGTAATCTTAGCACTTGATGTAGAAAAACAATGTCAAACAAGTTACTTTTCAACAAGTTATCTTATTTATCTTTGGAATAGATGCATATAATCCAGTCTGTAGGCTAATCCATAATCCGCCCAAAGGCTATCCAGCAATTCAGAGGGATTACTAATCCAAGATTCTACCCGTAGACTAGTATGCGGCCCTCGAGATCCAATCCTGAGTCACGTTGGCCTCTTGTGCTGCAAGGCTCGGAAGGCAAGGGATTTACGGCTAGAGCCCTCCTGCTCCAAGTAGCGCCCAACGGAGATACCTCTCACGGCGGGTTTGGTTCGCGTTCCCCCAGCCGGCTACTAACAACCCCCTTGGTTAGGGTCAGGCAAACAGTTGGGGGTAATTGATGCTGCCTCTTCCTTCAGGCCTTCAACCTAAAGCATTAGTTATCTTTCCATCTTTAGTTCCTTAAGCAAACAATGCAAACAGTGCTCCTAAACTGTTACAAGCACAATCAATCCAGTGGTCGTTTATTTGGCCAACTGCTAAGGAATGAATTCTTCTCTCCGAATGCATCCAGCATTCGATCCAGGATTAGTTGCGACTTGGCAAGATCCCCAAGGGTATGTTTGTTCACCCTTTTGTCCTTGGATTAGGGCCATACCCTGTTAGCCCAACTTAACCAACACCTTAGGTTTCATAAATTAAGACAGTGAATCCTGGCGACCATCTCGGTCTAACTTGATTGATCCTTTGCTTACCAAGCAAATACATAACTTCACTTAACTTGGCAATTTACCCGAAGAAAGATGATGTAACAGGATGATTACTTATCCTCTTGCAAGTTATACTTGCGCTAGAACCTGTCAACCTCATTCTAAGGAATGGCAAATCTCTCTTGTGATTAAACCACAAGGCCATGCGATGTTGCACTTGTTGCACAAGTGTCGCATCTATCTCATGGGATCATTTCACCCATTGAACGGCATTTCTTGGTCAAGGACTTTTGTTTAGACAATATGCAGGGTTAAGGGTGTCTTCTTACCCAACCCAACCCTAATTGTAATAGACCGACGGCCCTAGGTTTTCAAACTCAATCCGAGTTTTAGCATTAGATTGAACGATCCTTAGGGTAGAAACCCTAGATCATTGTTTGCATGAGCGTCCAATTGACCCAAAAATTCCGTGAATGTGGGTAGGACCTTTGGGTTTGAGGGCTTCGACTTGGCATCCAAGTACGATACTATGCTGCATTTCTGATGTGCCAAGCCCTAGCTAGTACTTGAGGTGTTTATCATGTCAACTAGTTATGCCTATACGAATCCCTTGCAATTTAGGTGATTTAGATAAATTGATCTACTTGTCTTGTGACAAGGGCGATCCTTTCCTAGAGATGCACGAGAAGGCACTTCCACTTTGAGTGCATTGGCCAATGCACTTCCACTTTGAAAATGCACGAGAAGGCAATTTGCGACTAAGTTCATAGGGCGAGTAAGATTTACATTCATAACTTTGGAGATGCAACGATCCAATTGCATGATATCCACCACTCCTTATCTATCGTTCAAAGAGATAATTTATCAAATGCAATTTTATCACTACCCATGAATAAAAGATAAATGTAAAATGCATTCTCCCTATGGAATTAAGCGTGTTTAAAGCATTTCTTATACGTGGGATTAAATTCATAAAACCTAGGCTTGTGGATCCGCGATGATGTCCACGTGTAAGTTCAGGGAGGAACCACCTGCTGCTGCAGGTGCACCTTACATCTTCTTGGGAGCCATCGTAGATGTGATTACAGACTCTGCCGATTCGGTCTAGCCTTTACTTTCACTCTCTGAGACTGCCTATAGGTCGATACCTTCTCCTCGCGTAGGGATAGGATCTTTATGAACCCGGTTTTAAAATCGGGGAAGGGCACGTAGGAACAAGGCCTATGTCCCTTATCGTTAGAAGCTTCTTAAAGAAGCTTCTGATTATGAACAGAATCAACATGGAAGAGGGAAAGGCAATGATTGGAAGGGGGGAAGTTTGACTATGATAGGGAAGGTGATCGTTGAGCTGCAGCAGCGCTACAACGACGGCAGCTGGTGTGGCTGCAATAGGCATGGTGGCCATCTGCAAGGAGCGTCGTTTCCAGCAGCACGGCAGCTCCTTCTTCCCAGCACGGCAGCCTGTCTCCTTATCTCCCTTCTCCCAATGCCTAAGGGGTGTTTATATAGGCCAAGGGGTGGAGGTGGTAGCCACCGCGTGGCCTATTGCATGGCCCTCCCCCCTCATGCTCCCTACACCACACCTACTTCCTCTCCCACTCCCTCTCCTCCAGCCATGCATCGACTGGGGGAAGGGATAATTATTTTTAAAAAATAACTTAACGTTAGCATTATCCATTTCGCCCCTTCAAAAAGGGTGTTTCCCCGTGGGTTTTGCGGTCTTAAACCCGAACCCCAATTGCTCAATGCGGAGGCCTCATTTTTGTGCGTGCGGGGTACGGATTAAGCTGCTGATAATTATGATGTGGGAGATATCCTTGCACAGGTTTTACGCGGCGTGTGGGGAGTCAAGTTCAACAATATTTATGAGCAGAAACCAACAAGTTGTAATGCCTAGCCAAGGAGTCTTTGACCTATGGCTTGACAGGATCTTAGATGTTAGGGAGAGACAATTGAGATCCATAACCTTGAGAGAATGCCTCGTCCAGTGGAAAGATTATCCCAAGGAGGATGCCACTTGGATGGATGAAATTACTCTCAACCAACAATACCCCTAGTTCTTCTCGAGATGAGGACATCTCGATTCCTTCAAGGGGGAGAGAATGTAATATTTCTGCTCAAAAATATTGTTGAACTTGACTCCCCGCACGTTGCATAAAACTTGTGCAAGGTTATCTCCCACATCGTAATTATTGGCAGCTTAATCTGTACCTTGCACGCACTAAAATGAGGCCTCTGCATCGTGAAATCAAGGTCGGGGTTGAAGATGGTAAATGCCGTGGGGAAATACCCTTTTTGAAGTGGCAATTGGATAAATTTAAGTCAATTTTTTTTAATTATTATCCCTTCCCCTAGCCGATGCATGACTGGAGGAGAGAGAGTGGGAGAGAAAGTAGGTGTGGTGTAGGGAGGATGAGGAGGGAGGGCCATGCACCAGCCACGTGGTAGCCACCATCTCCCCCCCCCTAAGGCTATAAGAACACTCCTTAGCATGGGCAAAGGAGGGAGGAGGGGTCAAAAGGAAAGGAGGCTGCCATGCTGGGGGATAAGGAGGAGAAAAGCTACCATATTGAGAAGACAAACGCAGCCGTGCTGCCTGGGAAAATGCTGCTGCCGTCACGAATCAACCGCCAGGCTGCCGATGCAGCCGTTGCCATGCTCAGTCCGTCAGGCCGCTGCCATTCCATCATAAACCCCCCTCTTGTCGTCGTTAATTTTCCCTCCCCTCAATCATTACTTTAATCCCACATTTTCTAAAAAAAATCAGAAGCTTCTTAGAAGCTTCCTTAAGAAGCTTCTAAAGGATAAGGCCCTTAGGCCTTGTTCCTACATGCCTTCCTCGGTTTTAAAGCAGGGTTCATAAAGCTCCTATTCCTATGCAAGGAGAAGGTATCAACCTACAGGCAGTCTTGAAGAACAAGAATAGAGGCTAGAAGAAATCCGCAGAGTTCAATTCATCAACGATGGCTCCCAAGAAGATGCAAGGCTCACCTGCGGGGGAGGTTCCTCCTCGAACTTACACGTGGACATCATGCGGATCCACAAGCCTAGGTTCCACGAATTTATTTCCACATAAAGAAATTCTTTAATCAGGCTTAATTCCATAGGGAGAATGTATTTTACGCTTCTCATTAATTCATGTGGTAGTGATAGAAGTACATTTGATAAATTATCTCTTTGAACAATAGATAAGGATTGGTGCATATCATGCAATTGGATCATTTGCATCTCTTCAGTTATGAATGTAAATCACTTACTCGCCCTATGAACTTAGTCACAAATTGCCTTGTCATGCATTTTCAAAGTGGAAGTCTAAAACGCATATTGCCTAGGGTTAAAGAGGAAATTGCTAACTACATTGGCCGTGAAGGAAAAGAGTATCTTGCATTTAGTCAATAACTTCCTTTGTTATGACTCGCATGAGGAAATTGTTAACTTCCATTGCACGGCATGAAAATGAAACTATGGACATTGCAGGTTGCATGCAAAGATGTTTGTCGAATGGATTGAAGGTTGCATGTCACATGAAGTTCATTAACGATGTTATATCTAAGGGTCGCATTCTACATATTCATCATGCATAAATTTTATTTCAACGAGTTGCATTTGGAAAAGATTGCATGGCTTATCAAAGCATGAAATTCTAAAGCTTAGACAAAAGGGTTGTAGGCATGATTCTTTGATGTAAACCCTCGTAGGTTTCATGCAAGTTATCATTCGTCGTGACTTTAGTAAGAAAAATAAAGGGTTATTGCATACCTTATAGAACATAGATGTAACAAATTATATACTTGCATGAAATGTGGTATCGAGCATATGTTTACACCTTTAGAAAAAGGTTAGCATCTCTAGGAAAGGATCGTCCTTGTCGCAAGACAAGTAGGACAATCTTCCCAAATCACTTGTAATATTATAATCATTAGGGATTCGTATAGGCATAACTAATCGATACGATAAACGACTCAAGTACTAGCTAGGGCTTGGCACGTCAGAAATGCAGCCTAGTATCGTACTTGGACGCCAAGTCGAAACCCTCAAACCCAAAGGTCCTACCCACATTCACGGAATGTTTGGGTCAATTGGACGCTCATGCAAACAAAGATCTAGGGTTTCTACCCTAAGGATCATTTGACCTAATGCTGAAACTCGGATTGGGTTTGGAAACCCTAGGACCGAATGTTGTCAGCCTAGTACAATTAGGGTTGGGTTGGGTAAGAAGACACCCTAAACCTGCATCTTGTCTAAACAAAATTCCTTGACTAGGAAACGCCATTTAATGGGTGAAATGATCCCATGAGTTAGGTGCAACACTTGTGCAATAAGCTGCAACCTCGCGGGTCCTTGTGGTTTAATCACAATAGAGATTTGCCACTCCTTGGAATGAGGTTGGCAGGTTCTAGCACAAGTCTAACTTGCAAGAGGATGAGTAGTCATCCTACTACATCACCTTTCTTGGGCTGATTTGAGAAGTTGAGGGAAGGTATGTATTTTCTTGGTAAGCAAAGGATCAATCAAGTTAGAGTGACATGGTCTTACTGTTAATTTATGAAACCTAAGGTGTTGGTCAAGTTGGGTTAACAGGGTATGGCCCTAACCCAAGGACAAAAGGGTGAACAAACAACCCCTTGGGGATCTTGCCAAGTCGCAATTGATCCCGGATCGAATGCTAGATGCATTCGAAGATAAGGATTCACTCCTTAGCAGTTGGCCAAATAAAGTGACCACTAGATTGTTTATGCTTGTATAAGTTAGGAGCACTGTTTGCATTGTTTGCTCAAGGAACTAAGGATGGAAAGATAACTAATGCTTCAGGTTGAAGGCTTGAAGGGAGAGGCAACATCAGTTACCCCCGACTGTCTGCCTGACCCTAACCAAGGGGGTTGTTAGCTGCGCCGGGAATGTGGACCGAACCCGCCATGAAAGGTCTCTCCGTTGGGCACTACTTGGAGCAGGAGGATGCTTGGGTGCCAGGGGGAGCTTTGGCCATAAATCCCTTGCCTTCCGGGCCCTTCACAAGAGGCCAACGTGACTCAGGATTGGATCTTGAGGCCCGCATACTAGTCTACGGGTGGAATCTTGGATTAGTAATCCCTGTGGATTGCTGGATTGCCTTCGGGCAGATTATGGATAGCCTCCCGATGGATTATGGATTAGCCTATGGGATGGATTATATGATGTTTTCCAAAGATAAATAAGATCAACTATTGAAAAGGAACTTGTTTGACACTGTTTTTCTATGTCAAGTGCTAAGATTACGTGAAGGAACCAGTGTCTAACTGGCTAATTAAGGAAGTTGTTTTATGCATGTCTAACTTAATGTGGTAGGTAATTAGACAACTAAAGCAACCCTAAGGAAAGTGCAGTGGATGTGGCCATGGGTCCATCCTACAGATGGGTGGTCCCGGTTGGCCAGGAGCTTTTCTCAAGCAAAATTGACAGCAAGGAACCCTTCTTGAAGGAAATGACAGCAGGCAATGCTGACCTAGAGTTCAAGTTATTGGAATCCCGATTTATACTGTTTTAGGGGAACGGAATGGGACTATGCCTTATGGGACTATGCCTTATGGGCAGAGAGGTCGATCTTTTCCTTTAGGGGAACGGAATGGGACTATGCCTTATGGGTAGAGAGGTCGAGCTTTGCATCCCTCTCGTTTCCCATTCTCCTTGAACCAAGTGCAGCATGAATCCACTTTGACCGTGGTGTTTCTGTGTAAAATAGTTCGCATGGGGTTCGATGCTAGCTGCCGTTCTAGGAGTTTGACCACTAGGAAAACCCTGATTCAGGTCGGTCCTAAGTGAGAACGGCCAGAATACTTTTGCTACATGGCAAACTCGGAAAGACCTAGATCGCAAACCCCATAACATTCCATGGGAGTGTCGGGTGGAGCATTCTAGACTCTCTTTCCGATGGGCTGCTAAGATGTGTCCTGCAAGGAGATAGGTGGACACATTACATAGAATTAGGGTTTTCCCTTGCCTCCACTTCATTCACACCTCATCTTCCCTCATGCACCCTGCCAAGGCGGCATTGGAATACATAGCATGTAAATGGTTCCCCCCTCAATGAATTAGTGGGATGCCTTTACAAAATAGACTACAAGGATATTTATGGAAATATGCCACATCGAATACTAGAAAAGTTGGTCCTTCGATGCTTTCGAGACATAATTGGCCTCCAGTTCTTTGGGAACTTCAAGAAAGTTTAGAAATTAAATAGTGATATGTCCCATTTGTTTACATTTGTTGCACTTCATTTTGTTGAGATATTTTTTCTAGCAATTTCTTACAATATGTCCTTTTTGTTGCAAAAGGAGAATTTATTAGTCACAGTATGGACAAAGAGTAATTCACAAGTTGTTGAGGTTGATGCTGAGTTGATTCTATCTTTTGTTTTATTTCTCTTCTCCTCATCCAAAAAAGACTAAATGACTCCTTTAAGTGTAGATCTAAGAGCATCAGGATCAATTTTTGCCACTTCAAGGTATCTATCCACCTTGAGGCAATCAAGGCACGATAGAATGCACTAAATTGAAAGGATAACTATGAAAGAACAATTATCACCATTCCTTCAAGGCAATACCTTCCATGCATTCTACTTCAAGGAAATACCTTCCATGCATTCTAAAACATGCATTTGAAATTGCTTAAGCTTATTGGCATGCTCCCATATAGAAGAAGACTTTTTGGATTCAAAGTCTACATCTAAACCTCTAGAGACACATGCTTCATAACAATCATCTAATTCTATATTAATCCAACTTTGGTCATATCTCCCAAGCCAAAGTGTCATAATGCTTTGCGTCTACTCTCAAAAACCTGTGAAAGAAGGATGCGTATTAAATGGAAAACTTGAACTAAGTTAGTGTCACTTCTACATGTTTTGGATTGTTGAGCACAATAGGTTGTACAAAGTGTTGCGTGATTTTATTTTCTTAGAGGAGATTGAGTTGAAGAATAAGAAGAAAATTGAGGACTCTAAAACCATATGTATGAAAAGAGAAGACAATGGAATTCTTGCATTTCTATGGTTTGGATTTGTGGGTCTCCATGAAGGATTTAATGGTGAAGATGGCACTCTATATTATCAATGAGCATAAGAAATGTGGCCTAGATGTTATGGCAACCTTTGAGAGAAAAAGTATTGGATAATGAGAATACTTTGGCTAATTGAGGAGGTGGATTAACCTTATGTCCAACTCTATGCTTATAAAAATGATGTTAGAATATTTGAATGGAAACATGAAAACGTGTGTATAAGAGGGAGAAGAGAGATCAAAGTATAAGAACAAAATCTTTCTTAGTAAATTTCTCGTGGAAGTTGCTATATGTATATCCTCTACATCACATGCATTCAAGGCCTATTTATAAATATCCTTATTTGTGAATTTTTTCTAAATAAAATATAACCCTTTTCTATACAATCTGTAAATAAACCATTAATATTACACACTTCTTTATGTAAAAAATGTATAAAAATTGTATTTTAAAAATACCTTATTTTGAACCCACGTGACACACACATGTATTCATGAGTAACTTACCCGAGGTAAATTTCTCTCCAACATCAAAATGCTAGCATGAAAAAGTGTGCACAAGAGGGAAAGTACAAGAAAAAAATCTTGCTTAGTAAGTTGCTCACAAATACAACTGGTATACTCTCTCTACAATTGAGAGTGACCTCGAAGCTATTTATATAGCCTCACTATGGGCTAGAATTAGGGTTTTCCCTTGCCTCTAGTTCATTCACACCTCACCTTCCCTCGGGCACCCTTCCAAGGTGGCATTGGAATACATAGCATGTAAATGGTCCCCCCCCTCAATGAATTAGTGGGATGCCTTTACAAAATAGGCTACAAGGATGTATATGGAAATATGATACACCAAATACTAGAAAAGTTTGTCCTCAAATGCTTTGGAGACATTTACTAGTGATATGTCCTATTTGTTTACATTTGTTGCACTTCATTTTTTTGAGATATTTTTTCTAGCAATTCATTACAATATGTCATTTTTTGTTGCAAAAGGAGCATTTAGTAGTCACAGTATTGACAAAGAGTAATTCACAAGTTGTCGAGGTAGATGCTTAGTCGATTCTATCTTCTATTTTATTTCTCTTCTCCTCATCCAGACAAGACTAAATGACTCCTTTAAGTGTAGGATTTGGTATATTTTTAAGGGTAGTGACAAGAGTTAAAAAGACTTTGCTTACGGATTTCAAGAGTATTGGAATGGCATCTTCTTCAACAACCCAAGCTTGAGCTGAATCTAATTGAGCCAACAGACCCTTCATGTGGGAAATAAAGTTTTCCAAGTCTTCTCCTTGCTTGTATTCCAAGCTGAAGAATTCTATTTCGAGGAAGATTTTGGCATTCTTCCCTCTTGCATCATATAGTTTCTCAAGCTCATCCCACTTCTCTTTTGTAGTTGCAAGCTAGTCAATATGGTGAATTAAGGATTCATCCAAGTGTAACATTATTATGGAGTGGGCTCTTTCATCATCTTCAGCATCCATAGGGTTGGATGGATGAATCCTTTTGATGAAGGTCTAGCAACCTTTCTCCACCATTTTATATTTCATTAACACTTTCCATGGGTGGAAGTGTCTCCCATGAAACTTGCAAATTGAGGTTTCACATCAACATAGGCCATTATAGGAAGGTATTACTATTTGCACAAGGCAATGGTAGTTTATATTCCTTTAGAATCTGGGAAAAAAAAGGAAGAAATAATTATATTTTAATCCAAGTAAATAGTAAGTTGAAAACAACTGATGTGAACTCAAACAAATAGATTAGATGAAGAGAAGGAAATGGTATATGTATTTCAAAAAGGTAATAAGAGTTAAGCATTTAATGAATATGATTAAGGTCTAAAATCCTTTATATTTCTTAGATTGACTAGCAAGCAGTGATTAGTGGTTTGATCAATAGTGTTAAAAAACACTAGTATCCAAGCTTAGTGAAGTGCTTGTATTGGAATCCACCTGTTGAATGTCAAATTGGAGACTTATCTTCCAGGCAAGAAGCTCTGAGTCTTGAGAATTCTTCATTGTAATTACAATGTAATATTGAGAGAGAGAATATGTGAGAGAGATAAAGCATGAGATAGTCAAGTTTTCTATGAGAAACATTGTATCTACATGAGAAACACTATGAAGATGATAAAATATGAATATTATGCAATGAAATCCATTCAAAGTTGATTTTTCTTTTGTGTAATTTTAGTTCGTTGATTATTTTTATGAAGAATATGTTGAATATTTGTTATGATAAATCCGTGGGAGAATTGCTACATGATACTACATGAAGATTTGTGAAGATTGGTATGGTTTCTCTTCTTGTGGTTGATTAAAATATGAAGAACATGCTTGTTGATGTGACAAGATAGATATTCTTGAAGTAGATTTCTTGTTTTTCTTGGTGTTTCTTTTGGGGTGCCATTGTTAGAAGACAGGCATAGAAACCCACTGTAAGTAAGGGAGTATAAGGGCAAATGAGTGTGAATAGCCTTAAGGGCAGGGGAAACCCTAACCCTAGCTTGGAAAAGGCTATATAAACAGCCTATGGGTCACTATTAAGTGTGAGAGAGTGTACCCAAGTTGTACTCTAAGCAACTTAGTAAGCAAGATTTCATTCTTGTACTTTGAGCTCTCTTCTCCCTCTTGTGCACACATTCCAATGATGCAACTCTTGTTTCCAACATGGTATCAGAGCCATCTCCGATCTCCTCAGCTTCCCTCTTATGCACACATTCCAATGCTGCAACTCTAGTTTCCAACATGGTATCAAAGCATTAAGTGCACATGAGCCTCTATCTCCTTCATCTTATCCTTCTTTCCTCCATAGCTGCCTGCAACCTACCTCCATTGGAGGACTTGGGGAGGACAAAGGCGGCCATATCTCCCTCTGATTTCTTCTAGGGATTTCTTGCCTATCTCAGGGCGAATCAGCCTAGCATGATAGACTTCAAGATTAGTTGACTGCGTGGGCAGCATTGCGTGAATCTCAGAAACAGGCGCAGTTTCTGACAGTGCAGAATTCGGGCTGTTGTACACGCAGCAGGCAGCACAATCTGTGAGGCTATCTTGGGGCTTTGATAGTCCCCCCAAGTGGGCTATCCTCAGCTAAAAGGGTTCCTGGAAATTCCTCTCACAGAGAGAGATCTCTGCCAAACCCTAACTGTGTTTTTTTGGGCAGCCATAGCCAACAAGCTCCAAGCTTAACATTTTGTCATGTTTTCACTCTGAGCTTCATTAATAGTGATTCTAATCACTGAAGCAGAGTCTCTGAAGCCTATTCCAGATTCTAAAGCTCTTGGACATGCTCAATGAACATCACTAAGCATCGGGAAGCCGACTTCCAACCGGGTTCCATTCAAGCACTTCACTAAGCTTGACAATAGTGTTTTCTAAACACTAATCATGAATCATCAGGTTAATTGCTTGCTGGGCATTCACTAAAACCCAATGAGTTTTTTATTTCTCTTCATATATTGTTGTAAGGTTATGTGTAAAATTAACACATAGACCATCATGCACTAGAAGTGTATTACATACCGTGAGTGACTTTATCTCAAGTACATTGGTCAATGAAATCAAAAGCATGAGTGTCATTGTACTCTCCTCGGAATCATCAGCAACAAGCATTGAGATCATAGACAAACCTTGTCCAACACAGGCTTCATCCACTAAGCCATACCACAAGGAGGAGCTTGAAGTCTAGTCTAGGTTTACTTCATTAAAACCTTCAAAAACTATTAAACCTCGGAAGAAGCTTTCACATAAGAAAGGACCACCAAAGCCATACTTTGAAATATTACACTTATATGATTTTCAGCCTTTCCAACTTTGATTTCACATTGTCTAATTTGCTTCTGCATTCAGTGGAAAGTTTGTAAGGGACTAGACACTGCCCTTGTCCTAACAAGTGGTAAGACCTTCCCAATGACCACAACATATGCTGATGTCCGTCCTCAAATTCAAAAGTTTGATGGTAAAGATTTCCACCCATGGCAAGTACTTATAAAATACAAAATGATGGAAAGAGGGTATTGGCCTCTCATTCAAGGCAGTAGAGCTGTAAACTCTGCAAATATGATTGATATAGAGGATGACCAACGTGCTCAAGCAATCATAATGCTACACTTAGATGAATCCCTGATTCATCATGTTGATCAACTAAACACTGCTAAAGAAAAATGGGATGAGCTTGAAAAGCTCTATGGAGCCACTGGCAAAAATACTAAAATCTTCCTTAAAATTGATTTCTTTAGCTTGGAATATCGTTCAAGAGAAGATTTGGGAAAATTCATTTCTCATATGAAGGGACTTATGGCACAGCTTGCTTCTGTACAAGCTCCAATACATGAAGAAGATGCTATTGCTATTCTCCTAAAAGCTGTAAAACAGGTGTTTCCTACTCTTGTGACCACTCTCACCAACATTCCAGATCCTACTTTGGCAAGTACCATTCAATCCTGTTTGGATGAAGAAAAGCGGAACCACAAAGAAAGCAGCAAGAGTGAGGCAACTTCAAATTCTCGTGAACAAGTATTGGTTCATACAGTTCTCACTAGATATTTCTTCCGTAAGAAAAAAGGACATCTTGTAAACAAGTGCTGGAAGAAGTATCCCGAGAAGATGAAATGTTACAAGTGCAAGAAGACAAGGCATATCACTAGTAAATGCCCCAACACTCCTGAAATACCCAAAGAATTGGTGGCCAACTATGCCTCCAATCCATCTCAAGATCGACTGTTTTGACCATTTTAAATCATCTACCTAAAACAACCTTGTAAGCCTGATTTATAAAGGCATCCCAAAAAGGGGGGGAATTTCTTACATGCTTTGTAATCCAATGCCACCCTGGCATTGAGGGGGGGTGTTAGAAGACAGGCATAGAAATCCACTGTAAGCAAGGGAGTATAAGGGCAGATGAGTGTGAATAGCCCTAGGGGCAGGGGAAACCCTAACCCTAGCTTGGCAAAGGCTATATAAACAGCCTATGGGTCACTATCAAGTGTGAGAGAGTGTACCCAAGTTGTACTCTAAGCAACTTAGTAAGCAAGATTTCATTCTTGTACTTTGAGCTTTCTTCTCCCTCTTGTGCACACATTCCAATGCTGCAACTCTGGTTTCGAATAGCCATGTTTTTGGTATGCAGATAGAAGAAAGTGCCATCAACAAGTACCAACAAAGGCTGAAAATGGAAAAAGTAGCACTATTGAAGAGGAAGAAAAGCAATGGTAGATTATAGAATTGTTGCTACTGTTGAAGAATTGGAGATATTCATTGCCAAAGCCACTTTCTACAAGAACAAGTGCATCCCTCAATGGTACAAGCATGTTGCCATCCTAATGCAAGATTTATGTGACAAACTGATCCCATTGTCTTCTAGAGCTATAGAAAGTTATATCACTATAGCCAATTGTTTTCCACAAAAGTGAAGAGTAAAGAAGGAACAAATAGAATGCCCATCCATGGGAGATTTGGCCTTCATTAAAGAATTTCCAAACATCATCAAGTGTAAGATTGTGAAGAAGCTTCAAGATTTGTGATTAGTTGAGGTTTATAAGAATAAGAAAGAAAAGAGTTGAAATTTATTCATGGATGCCCAGTAGCAAGATACGTGGGATGCTTGGTGCAGTGATAACCTTCTATATGTCCAATTGGCAACTCACCAGAAGCTAGTAGACAAAGTGTTCTTCACAAAGCTTCAAGAGTTGTGATCAGTTGAGGTTTATAAGAACAAGAAAGAAAAAAGTTGAAATTTATTCATGGATGCCCAGCAACAAGATACGTGGGATGCTTGGTGCAGTGATAACCTTCTATTTGTCCAATTGGCAACTCACTGGAAGCTAGTAGACAAAGTGTTCTTCACAACCTATGCTATTGAAACCCTCCAAAGTTTATATTATCAAGACAATGGTACTAAGGGATCCTTAGAAGGATGAAATTCGATGCCTTTAGAACTGAATATCTTCCCCCTCTTTTATAGTGGGATGCAAGACAAATGCAGAGATGTTGGAAAAAAGGAAGTAGAAGAAATGTTGGCAAGAGAGTCCTCCAAAGATGGAAGCCCTTCTAATTCATTTCTTTGGAGTACAAAAAATTTGGATGGAGCTAACTCTGTGATCAATGATGCAATCAAGAGGCAAGCACTAGAATGAGTCCAGAGATATATAACAAGAGAGAATGCAAAAAATCAAAAGTTGAGAACAAGCTAGTAGTAGAAGCCTTATTTGACACCCTTGTGGCACTCCTTATAGAAGTCCCAATGGAGAATCAAGGTCCCCTTCCTAGCTAAATCTATCCTCGAAATATTGATGATAAGCCAACGAATATAGTCTCATTGCCAATCTTTAAGGGAGAGTACAATGAAGACCCCGATCTTTATGTAGTCGAGGTCATGGTAGCATTGTCAAGCATTTTTACGTAAACTAAAATACCTAGAAAAACTTTAGATGGGTCAAACAAAATTTTGGTGAATTTGAAAAACTTTCAAGTCTCATTTTTTATTATTTAGAACATTGGGACCCAAAAAAGATCTCTTCAAGTCACTCAAATCTACCATCTAATACATAATTCAAAACCTTATAAAAATTGAAATCTATTGAGCTATTGAACACCAAGTGCATGTAAGAAATAGTGCATGCTCAATGAAGGTGCTCTCTCAAGTGTGGGTGCATTTAAGATTTATTGCATATAGCTATAGTAAGCATCATGATGTGCTAGTGCTTTCAACAAAGGGGCAAATCGTGTATGAATCCAATCCATTGGCATGGAAGTATTTGTTTAAATCAAGAGATGCCTCTCCAATCTAGTGCAATGTGAAGTGCTCGTGAATCCATATTCCCTATGATGTGCAAAAGTATCAACAAGAAATTATGCATGTTTCAAGATGTCCAATAGCTCCCAACAAACTCTAGCTCCAACCTGTCTAAGAAAATACCAATCTCGACCAAGACTATCAAGTTTTTACACTCAAAAATATAAATAAAATGAAAAAAAAATTGTGAACTAGACACAAAAAGAAATCTAAAATACAAAACCACAGAACAAATAGTCACACAACTAGCTAAGCTTAAAAAATCCTACAACATGCCATTAGTGTACTTGGAAAATTTCCAAAAGTTTGGGACTCATGGTCAAAAATTTCTCATTGCTATAACTCTCACATCATGGCTCTTCTCTTTTCAATGTGTAACCAAACATAATCACCGACATTGAAACTCATGGCTTTTCTTTTTTTATTAGGTTGTTTAGTGTATGATTGCTGGGATTTTGCAATCATATCTTTAACTTGAGCAAAAATAGTAACATGTGTATTGGCAATATCATCAACAACTTTAACTTTATTTGACAATGATGTAACATGTGTAGGCAATCTATAACCATAAATGATTTCAAAAGCTGCTTTATGAGTAGTTGTATGTGGTATATTATTGTATGCAAATTGAAGTAGGTGGAAATGTGTATCCCATGTCTGTGGTTTTGAAATTGTGTATGCATGCAAAAGATGTAGAATTGTACTATTAGTAGCTTATGTTTGCCCATTGGTTTCAAGATGGAATGTAGATGAGAAATCAATCTTGGTACCCAAATTAGCAAACAAAGTAGTCCAAAATTTATTACAAAATCTAGAATCACGATCAGAAATAATTTTTTTTTGGCAAACTATGATTAGTGAAAACAGTCTTCAAAAATAATTATGCATCTTGAGATGCAGTTAATGTTTGCTTGCATGGTAGAAAATATGCTTGTTTGCTAAATCAATCCACTATAGTCCAAATCATATAATGATTAGATTGTGTATTAGGAAAACTAGTTATAAAGTCCATTGAAATATGTTCCCATGGACCATCAGGAATTGGTAAAGGCATTAACAAACCATATTGCTTACCATGGTGTCCCTTGACTCTTTGGCAAATTAGACACTCAAAAACAAAGTTAGAAACATCAGATTCCATTTGTGGCTAATAAAAATATTCAACCAATGTTCTTAAAGTGAAAATAATACCTCTACTTCCTTGATATGGAGGACAATGAATTTTGTACAACACAAATTATCTAAATTGAACATTGACACACAATCTTCTCTCATAAAACATAAATCCATCAGAATAAGACAAAGAATCAATTGGAATCTAGTTATTAGCAACTAATTTGTTCCGATCAGCTTGAAAATCGAGGTCATGGTCATAGATATCATTCATAGGAGTAAGGAAATCAAAAGATAATAGAACCGAAATATTATAGATACTTGGTCTTCTACTCAATGTATCAGCAACAACATTCTCTCTACTAGGTTGATATTGGATAAGTGGATGAAAATTTTGAATGAAAGTAGCTCATTTAATATGACGGTCAAAAATTTGTGTGGCTGACTAAGGACATGTTTGATACTTTTCTGCTCAGTTTTAATCATAAATTCAAATCCCATTAGATAGTGTATCCATAGACGTAAAGCTTATACTACAACTAACAATTCTTTATCATAGGTGGAATACTTCGATTCAAAAGGTTTGAGTTTGCAACTAGAATAGGCTATGGGATGTGATTCTTGCATGAGGATAGCTCTTATTCCTGATCCCCTAGCATCAGTGAGACTACTAGAAAGAATGGTTGATTAAAATTGGGTAATTGTAAGACAGGTGCATATGTTAAAGCATGTTTCAATAAATCAAAAGACTTTTGTTGATTGTTAGACCAATGATACACAACACCTTTCTTTAACAATATCATCAAAGGCAGTGCAAGCAATGAAAAATTTCTCACAAATTTTCTATAAAAGCTAGCAAGGTGTAAGAAAGAACATATCTCATGCACATTTTTAGGAATTGGCCAATTTAAAATTTCCTCTATCTTCGTAGGATCAACACTAATACCATAAAAAGAAACAATGTGACATAAGTATTCATTTTGGGTTTGGAAAATTTCATCCTTGTCAGGGTTAGCATACAATTGATTCTCTTTCAACAATTTTAAAACCAAAGATAGATGTTCACAATATTCGTTCTCATTCTTACTGAAACCAATATATCATTTTTTTTTAAATCACACAATTCCGATACTTCAAAAATATACGATTCATCATACAACTGAATATGGTTAGTGAGGTGGTCAAACAGAAAGGCATAACAAGAAATTGATAACAACCAAACTGAGTTCTAAATGCAGTCTTGAAAATGTCAGGTGTATCCAATTGTACTTGATGATATCCAGATTTTGAGATCTATCCTGCTAAAAATAGTTGCCCCTTGTAGTTTATACAACTGAATATGGTTAGTGAGGTGATCAAACAGAAAGGCATAACAAGAAATTGATAACAACCAAACTAAGTTCTAAATGCAGTCTTGAAAATGTTAGGTGTATCCAATTGTACTTGATGATATCCAGATTTTGAGATCTATTCTGCTAAAAATAGTTGCCCCTTGTAGTTTATCCATGAGGTCTTCTATCCTAGGGATTGGATATACATTCTTAACAGTGATTTTGTTTAGGGCGCCATAGTCAATGCACATCCTATATGTATTATTTTTATTCTTAAGTAACATGACATGTGCACCAAAAGGAGAAAACTACTGGGCCTAATAAGTCCTCGGTTCAACAGTTCTTCAACTTGTGCTTGCATTTCATTTTGTTCAATCTTATTGTTTCTATAAGGTGCTTTACATGGTGGTTGAGAGCTTAGAATCAAATCTATTTTATGGTCTTCAAGATGTGTAGATGGTAAACCAGGTGGTAAATTTGTAGCAAAACAATCTTTAAATTGTGAAAGAAATTGTGCATGTCTAGGATGCATCTGATTTTTCTTAGCTTCAATTTCATTCACCTATACTAAATATGATTTCCTTTTCTCAATGCATGTTTAGCCTATGTGTGACTAAGCAGTGGAAAATTATCAAAGGTGTGCAATCCATGTAATGTGATTTGGTTCCCTTTAAAATGAATTTTCATGAAATGTGTGGAATAATCTATGCCAGGGTTATATTTGTGACGCCAAGGCATTCCTAAAATAATATCACTAGCTTACAAAGGTAAAACCAAGAAATTTTTGCGCCCAACATATTCACCAATTTTAATCTCTAAATCATGAACTTCTTATGTACCATTGCATCTAGTGCCTAAGAATGCAGCCTTTATGCGATAACGAGTTGGAATAGTAGGTAAATTCAATTCTTTTACCAACTTTGTAGAAATAAAATCATGCGTGCTTCCATCATCATGCAAAACAATATTTTCTTGACCATGCACAAAACATTTCATTGTTTAACAATGAATGAGGATTTGGCATACCTGGTAAAATATCTGAAGTATCACCGATATCATCATTATCTTTGGTGAAGTCTCATATATATTCATCTTCAATTTCTCCCAAGTGATTGATTTGAATAGCTTGCTTTTTCGATTGACAGTTCACTACTAAGGGTCCAGGTTGATGACACTTATAGCAAACTAAAGGCTTTGCTCTGGAGACATTATTGGTAAGGACTGGAAGTTTGGGTATATTGGGATTTGGCTAGAGAGAAGGCTTAGGGTTTGAATTAGCAATTGATGGTAAAGCAAGAGGTCGAGTCCAAGGTTTACGGAAAGAAGAAGGAACAAAGTGATTTTGATTGAATCTTCGGGAGTTAGAATTGAATTGCTTTGAACCAAAGTTACCATTAATAAAAAAAATATTGAGGTCGCTTTTCTCGTCCATGAAATTTATCCTTAGCATCATGCACTAAAGAAAACACATTCTCCAAAGTCTCTGGCTTGAACATATTCACTTTCACATAGTAGTGACCAAGCAAATCGAACATATACTTGCGCTGATGGATCGCCTCAGGAACATCTTCAAGCATTCAAAGTTGAAGTAAGGTACTCTAGAATCACTTAGTGTATTGCAGGATGGATTTACAATCTCTTTACTGTAGGAGATCCCACGGTTTGATAGTTTTTTATGGAATTGAGATGGAAGGAAATTCTGGAAAATTTACTTTTGAAAGGCTTTCCAAGTAGATGGACAATCAACACTCTTGCGGAAAACAATCCACCAAAATGATGCTATGTCTTCTAGATGATTAGTGATGCATTTAAGTCTTATCTTTTTTCACATATTGCTCTTTATGAAAATAGTCATCAAACTGACTGATGAAAGCAAGAACAATTTTACCATCACGTTTTCCATTAAGAGTACAAAATTTGAAATTTCTTTTACTTATCTTGGCTTCTTTCCTGAGAGACTATGCATCGAGTGTCGCATCAATCGTAAGTCAAATAACGTCTTCAGGTTATCCTCCGTCTTGATCAATAGTGGATTGTTGCTTGTTGAAGTGTAGCAAGTTGTGCTTGCAAATTTTGGCATGATCTTCTCTATTCTTGAAGCAGCATCATGATTAGGTTCAATTTTTTCTCCATAGTCAGCTTTGGCAAATCACCTTCACCTATTAAGTCATCCATGTGATGAGTGGACATCCTACAAAAATGTCAAACAATCTCACATACTTAGAATCTCGTTAGAAGGATGAGCGTAGCTCAAATTTGGGTTTACAAGGCTTGTTTTTTTTTAAAATGGCATTTTGCTTTAATGATCTTCTTCCAAGCGAAATTGTCTTCCACATAGACTATGTGTGACAGCCTGCTTACTGTGAATCAACTCTGCCAAGTTGCAGGTGGCAATATAGGCTTGTTGAAACTAAAAAACTAACTCGAGAGTTGCCACAATGCGAACACCTACTATAGAGGAGATTGAAGATTGAATTTTTAGGCTTTCGTAAAGCTTAGGAACTTTAAGCTTTTTCAAATCTTAAGAAATTTGTGGAATTTGATGGAGACGACTACACGTTCTAGCTGAAATCGATGCCGTTGAGTACGCTGTTGAGTACATACTCCCGTCGCCAATAGTGGAATTTTGGAGGCTTAAGCCTTTCTTAAGCTTTTTAACTTATAAACTCCAAACTTTATAAACTTCTTATCTGCTTCTCTGTCATGAAAATTAACTTACAAAGGATCTTTAGAAGTGGTCCTCTGTCTCCTAGAAAAGATCCTTCGCGATCTAAGGGTATAGCAAGGGGGTTCTTCATTACCAAGAACACGCTTTTATTGATGGTTAAGCCTGCAATGCCAGTTCCTTCCAAGAGCTTCGTCTTCATGTGAGATAGTAAATGTTTGGAAGCACTTGATCTTAGCTTCACTCTGATACCATTGATGCGTAGATCGGGTGATGTATGCACACATAGTGAATGTCGAAAGTCCCTCAAGAACAAAGAACTCTGCAAAACCTTCATAAAAGCAAAAAGAGAGTTTACACAACATGAGACAAAAAGACAAATTGGGTGCAATCTTCCCCCATGCCTTGTGTGAGCACTTCACAAGGCATGTATTTATAGATTTATTAATCTCCAAGATAAAAAATAACCCACTTTACAATTATCATGCTTTTTGTTTACTTTTTCCCAAATATAAAGTAAGGTGTTTGGGCGTCGAAAAGTCGGGTTGTGCCCAAAAATAAATACTGAATAATTGAATATTTAACTGAGCACCTATGGGCATACAAAATAATGAATGTTTGTCAGCGCTTTAATAAATAAGCATGCCTGAATAAATATTGACGCCAAGCCTTTAGTGATAAGGTGCATGCCCATCAAAAATAATAATTCTCCTAGGCATTTTGAATCCATGCCATCACCTGGTGCTACACAATGCCTCCACTGCTTGCTCTAGGCATCAACTGAAGCATTTACAATTGTTAGAAAATAATAAGATAAAACTCAACAAAAGTGAATAGCTAGCAGTCTTCAACTATAAAATAAATAAATAGGTTGGAACTTTGTCCTAAAACACCATATTGGAGAATATGGGAATTTCCCATAAGTTTGGGACACGTGGTCAAATCTTTGGATTTGTCATAACTTGAACACTATAACTCCAAATCGAGCTCTCTATAGCTCAATAGATTCCATTTTTCAAGCACTTTCTAATGATAGGTCGTATCATATGGTTTTGAGAAACTTATGGGCATGTTATCCGGGTGCCACCTTTTTAGTATTCAAAAAATGGGAATTGGGAGATTTCCAAACTCACTAATATTGTGTTCTAACCTTAATTTAATTTGAGTGTGCACTCTAAACTCATAAACATCCACTAATTCGATATGTATTTTGTGAAATCACCCGCTGTCGAACCACCCACATGCACATTAAAATAATCTGACACTTGAAAAGGACAGGTGTCCCCATCAACTTCTTGCATAAGGAATCCACGTTGTGTACAAGCCCTGGTAAATAAATATAATTTTATGGAGTCCATCGAAAAACCTCACGCAATCCACCGTGGAATATGCCTCCTAGCATCAAATCTGAACTTGGCAACATAGAAAGGGTTGAAACCTTGTTTCAAAACCTTACCGTTGTCATGTTTTCCCTTAAGGTAGATGGGAGCGGTATGTGGATTGTTGTAGATGATGAGTTTGCGATTGATAGTGTGGGTTGTTTTGAAGGTTTTGGATTTGAAAACTTTGTTGATTTTGAGAATTTTGTGGATGATTTTTGTATGTTTACTAAGGAGTTGTTTGAGATAGGTGTGACATTGAAAATTTTGGATTTTGAGTTTGTTAAGGAGCTTTCGAATAGATTTTTGAGTTTTTGTAAAAACTGAAAACCCCTAGAAAAACATTAGATGGATAGGATTTTTGTAGCTTAGCTAGTTGTATGACTGTTTGTTTTATGTTTTTATATTTAGAAATTTTTTGTTTGTCTAGCTCACGAATTGTTTTTATAATTTCATTTGGATTTTTTAGTGTGGAAACTCGCTAGTCTTGGTCGAGATTGGTGTTTTTTTAGAGAGGTTGGAGCTAGAGTTTGTTGGAAGCTATTGGACATCTTTAAACAAGTATAGTTTATCACTGATACTCTTGTACATCACAAGGAATATGGATTCACGACCACTTCACATTTCACTTGTTCTATGCATTGCACTAGGGGATCATTTCTTGATTTAAACAATTATTTTCGTGCCAATGGGTTGGATTGATGCATGATTTGCACCTTCGTTGAGCACTAGCACAGCATGATGCATGCTGTAGCTATATGCAATAAATATTAGATGCACACACACTTGAGAGAGCACTTTCATTGAGCATGCAGTATTTATTGCACGCACGAGAGATGAGATTTTCATCACCAAGCTAGAAACTCATGGGTGAGTAGGAAAGGTGGTTGGGTGAGATTTGAGGGTCCTGAAGCATGCTATCAATTGTGAGATGGGTTGTTTTCATGGTCAACATCTCGAGGGACCATTATTTTGAGAGACTATTAGGTTTTGGGAGGGTGGAGATGTGTCACAGCGCCACGTAGGGTTGAAGGTCACCATAGGGGTTTGGTAACAGAAGAATGTATGGAGGTTCAAGAGCTTAGACTCCAGAGATGGTAGAGATAAGAGAAGGGTTGAAGGTTTCAAGCCAAGTTCTTGAAGACAAGAGACAGTAGGGTAAATGTAGATTTAGGGAGAGGAGTAGATGGAAGAGAAGGGGTTTGAAGAAATTGAAGATATAGAAGAATACTCAAAAAAAGAATTACAAAATGTAGAAGAATACTAATAGAGATGAAGCCTGTCAGTTTCTTTCAACATTATGAGAAGATATAACTCTAATTTAAAAAACCTATATAAAATAATACCTTCCTCTATGCTGCTCAAATTGCCAATCTGATGCTTCCATTGGCTGCTTTGAAAGGAGGGTAAAACACTAGCACAGTTGGCCAGAATTCTGCCAGATCACTCATTTATCTCCCACTTCGGAGTGCTGTTCACTGCCTGAAAATAGTAATCACATGTCGTGAGATTTTGTCAATCTCTCTTTTTACATAAAATCCTCTCAAATTGACTAAAAACTACATGCAGCTTTCTTTTACATGTCATCCTAATCTATAAATTGTCTATAGTTTTATTGATTTTTACAAGATATAATATCTAAAATATCAAAAATTGGGTATAAACTTATCCAAAAAAATCTAATATTTTGAACCATGGATAGTAATACTAATGCCTAAAGTGGCATTGGCTTTCTAAATCTAAAAGGAAGCCACATTCTAGATTTTTTTACATGGTGTGCGTGTAGTGGCACAACATCCACCCCCTCCTAACCTGCACATCCTCTGGCATATGCCAATGTCTTACCGATTTACAGTGTTAGAAGAAGTATCTTCTGCCATGTCAATGTCATCATCTTCTGCCTCTTCTTCTTCCACTAAGCATTCATGCTCTGGAATTATATTCAAGTCTTCTAACTCATTTGTTATTGAACTTTCTCTTCGTTTGAAGAGCTTGATTATTTTTCCAACTACATGTATCTTTATGCTAGTCCCATCCAATTCAGCCAATGAATATGTGGCATTGTCATGTATAACCTTTACCACATATGGGCCAAACCAACGCTTTACCATCTTGCTAGAAGCACTGTATTGATTGTCTAGGCTGTTGTCATAGACAAGCACCTAGTCATTTTCTTGAATTGCTCTTGGTTGAAGTTGATATCGCTTATTTATCAAATCTTCTTGTGTTCTTTAGTCTTGCTTTCTTTAGCTTCTACATAGCTGCTTGAACATCTTCGTGCCTTCTTTCTAGCTGCAATATGCGCAAAGTCAGCAACTCTTCTCTACTGATTCCTTCCTCCCAAGGTAGAAGACTCCATGTGAGAATAAATTTTTCAATCTGCAGTTACTTTACCTCTATCTGCAGTCAATTTGAATAATTCTCCTCTATCTGCAGTTACTTTACCTACACAACCATATCTACAAAACACATCTTCAAGCAAAAAATGACAAATAGCTTTAGTGGTCTTGGTTGTTAAGGCTTTGCCTTCAACTTGATTGGTTAGATCTTGTCTTGCAAGCACTAAATACAGCATATTCCATATTTCAATAGGCATGGTTACAAGATCAATAACCCATCTATAATGTATAGACAAGAGATAAGTTGGTTGTAACCCATCTCGATCCTTGACCATAGAATACATCTGACACACATAAATGTTTCAATAAAATGTGTTATGCCCATGTTTTGCCACCAATATTTTTCTTTGACTTTACTAAAGGTTCCCCATATGCCTTTATGGCTAGCCCACAAGTTTTCATGAAATTCCTTCATTGCCTGTTGTTGCAATCTTTTGTTACCTAAAACTCAGATAGGCGTTCCTTTCTTCTTCTTTGCGTGCTTCCATAGATGTTCTTCTTTTTAAAAAAAGCCATAAGCTTTCCTCTTGATATGCTTCAACTCCTCATCAGTCCAAGTCTCGTTCTTCTTCATTGTGCTCAAATATTGGTTGATCTTCAACCAATCTTCTTCATAATCTTCTTCAAGGAAATGACCTAGAACTTGAGCAATGCAATGAGCATGCTAGCTTCTAGTTGACCACCCTATTGTTTTTAACTTTGGACCAGTATATGTAATAATTGAAAATGTATTTTCAGGAGCCATGGAATGAAATTCAATAAGTATAGATTCTTCAGCTCCATCTTCTTCCATCAGCTCTTCTTCATTGTCATATCTTGCACATGATAGCATGTCACCAACTAGATTCGCCTTTCCTGCAATATGCTTTAATTTAGGGTTGAGAGAATTAATATATGCAATCCATCTTAGCATAGCAATGTTGGGTGTAGAGCAGTTGGCAATCATGCCCAAGAGTGGAAGACAATCGATTTCTACCACTAGGGAAGCACCTATAAAGTTTTTCACGATCGCACTTTAATGCTGTTACAACTCCCCACAATTCAATTTTTGCTTGTGCATACCTTCTTTGACGTTCATTGATAACTTTTGCTTCAAAACGAATTGCATACATGTTACCTTCAAGATCCTCTTGGCCAACAGCCCATCCTATCCCAATGGGACTTGTATCCATAGTAAGGATGATGGGTTGACCATTTGAATAATCAGTCCTTTTGAGAGTGAGGGGCTGAAATTAACAGCTTCTTTAATTTATGCATAGTGAAAGTATGCTCATTACACCAAGAAAAGCTTTGGCCTTTTCTTAATAATTGATCAACATTTTCGGATTCATGAGAAAAATGTGGTATCCATATGAGATAGAATACGCATACGCCAAGAAATTTTCTTACTTCTGAAACATTTATGCATTTTTCCTTCATTCTGTTGATGGTATCTATCTTGATTGGCGAATAGAGGCCACATAGATGACCAACCACTAGGACTTCTTCTACTCCAAAGATCGACTTAGCTCCAAAAAGGGTAAGATGTACCTATTCTAGCCTTGTTAAAATCCCATCACAATCATGAATATGGTTAACTACAAATGTTCTGCAACCATCTTCGTCAAGCTCCTCATTCTTTTCATTGACTTCACATCCCTTGATAGGTACATCATCAAGAAATGGAAGAGTAAGTTATGGAATAAAGTCCCTTAAGACTTTGTGCATGGCATTCATCACATGGGCTACCGAGTTTGTTGCACCTTGTGGTAGAGTACACATGCCGACCAATCCAAGAGGTGTCTTCATTGTGGTAATGTCTCGACTTTCTAATGAAAGCTGAAATTGGTCATATCCTGAATATAGGTCACCCATAGAATAAATTTCTCTACCTGTAAAAGCTTTAGCAAATTCGTCAACAATTGGACCTGACCAACATTTCAGATTGTGACACGATTAACAGGTTGTAGATCTTGAATGAATCGTAAAGATCCATTTTTCTTGGGCATGGTAAACCATCACTTTGAGTAAGATACTGAAGAAGGTTCTAAAATCTTCATTCTGATCTTCTCATTTAGAAGTTCCAATAATTTGGGCAAATGCACCCTTGGAACAAGAATAGGCTTGAGGTTCCAAGGCACATGTGGGACCGTAAAAATTACCATAGGAGCCACAATATTTGGATCCACACAACCTATTTCACTTGGCTGAAATGCAAAATCTTTTTCATGTTTCATTAGCATTTTCATAAAAGAGTGTTTTTTAGCCGGTGAAAGGAAAGAATTTTCACATATTTTGAGCTCTTTTATACTTTCAGATGTGAACCTGTGACAAATGTTGGAAGGATCACAAAGATTTGGCTAATTTGCTGCCCTATCAGCTAGCCCTTTACTTTTAGGAGAGGCAGTGGGACTGCCACAAGCTTGACTTTCTTATCCACCATCTTGTATTTTGTCTCCACTTGCCCTTCAACCTCGTTGAATAAACCAATGTCTTCTTGCTCAAAAAATTCTTGAATTGTTTGATAAAAATCCAATGTACATACTTCTATGGACTGATTTTCAGCCTGATTTTCTGTATGAGTAGCTGCATATATTTTAGCCAATGTGTCAGTAGTAATCAATCCAGAAAAAAAACCCAAAATATCTTCATTTTCAGCCATCATCTTATAAGTTTGCAGCTCCCTTTTTACATGACATAAGTATTTTCTTTCAGCTTTAGTCATGGCTAGAAGAGACTTATAACAACCCATACTGTTGGTTGTTCATACATACAAATTTGTTAGAGACACAATTTTTGTAGCATAAGGAGGTTTAATATTTTTACATGAAACACTACCATAGCCTCGTTTTATAGCAGTGTAGCTCGAAAACCCTTGAATTCTCGGGCATTAGGAGGCACAGGATAATCACACAGTCGATCTTTGTTTCAATGATGGTTAACACACACAGTAGGAAATTGGACAGCTTGTTCATTATCCTTGCTTCGGATTCGAGCATAGAAAAAACCATTATCAGGAGCTTTTGTTTCCAAGTGGGCTTCACAAATGTACGGTTGTCCAAGAATGATAGGGTAACTACAAGAGTCTTGAACAAAAAAGTAAAAATTATCTTTTATGTCTCCAATAGTTACCTGCACATTAGGACATGTAGCATATAACTCTCCAGAAGAGTTGTTTGCATCTCTCATTCACCAGCCTAGATCAACATCTATGGGCCATCCACCACTTTCATAGAGATTCCTTGCCATGACGTTTATCTTCGAGCCATGGTCTAAGAGTGTAATACATGGTGTTTCTTTTTCTCCAATTTTGACGATTGTCTCTGTTGTTGCTCTTACCTAATGCATACGGGAGTACTGACTGTTTGGAATGAACCAAGCCTCTTCCTCCTCATGCATGTGCTGTAGACGGCCTTCTTTTTGAGAGGTGGACTACCCACTTGGTTTGGACTAGTCGACCATTAAATTTTCACCTTTCACTTCTTTAATGTTTGCATTCATGCTTTCTTTATCCTCAGCTTCAATTGCTACAATTAATTCTTTAACTTCTTCAAGATGAATTCCTTGTGAAGTCAGCTTCTCTTCATCCTGCACAAAAACTTGAAGAACTTCCAAAAAAGCATGCACTGTTTCTTCAGCTTCATCACCAATATATTGTCTTTTTCTTTTGATTATATTAATAATTACATCATGGAATTCACGTTCGGCAATTCCAAGAATTTCGCCTAAGGTGAATTCCATTTTGCTTCCCAAAATTCATTCTTCTAGCACTCATTTGAGATCGGTTAGATTCTATGTCAAACTGCCATTTGCAGCGTGGCTACTTGCCTTTTTTCTTTCCTTCAGTCTTGATCTGGGGTTATATTTTTAGAAAGCTTTGGTTGTTCAGGCATTCCTCTAGTTACCCGTTTTGGAGGGCCAGAAGAGGAAGGCATTGGTTTATCTTCTCTTTTCTTCAATCAAGACTTCTTTATGATTGACGTCAGCCAAATGTGCAAAGGCAGAAAAAGAATCTACCGGTTCTTTCCAACCAGTTATTCCTCAAATACACTGACTACCATTAGCCAAATCCTCTTTGGCTACTTTACCACGTTCCATTTGATCTAGTACTTGCATCCATACTTTAGATTGCACATTAGCTTTACATGCTTTCAAACTTGATTTAGTTGACTCAATTTGCAACCCATAGTTAGCTGCATCAATTGTTGCATAGGCATTCCTTATAGCTAAATCTTCTAATCTTTTCTTCATTCCACCATTGCCAAAATTTGGCTCTAGTGGAAGACTAGTTTCAGCTGCATGAATTTTTTCGTCTTTCCAAAAGATGAGCTTTTGTGCTTTAGCCTCACGGAAGGCACAACACTTCCTCTTGTCATGTTGTTGGCTGTCACACCAAATACAATGCCTCTTCAAGCCTTCTCTCATGGTTCTTTGAGTTGATAAACATCCTCATTTTTCAACTTTGACATCCAGCTTCTCCACCTTGGAACTAATTTCTATAAGATTCAAATGAAGGTCACACATGCTTTTAATGAGTTCATCCATGATATCATTTTTGGAAGGAACAAAAGAAGAAAGAGTTGGTTGATTAGTCAAAGGAATAGAGGATTTTGAAGGTGGAACAAGCTCCATCAATGGAGTTGTTTAAGTTGAAGTAGAGCCCAATCTTAGTCGCATCCGCTCTCTTCTAGCAATCATGTTAAGTGCATCAGTAACATCTGTCCCTGCAGTCTTGACTCTTGATTTGGAGGTAGCATCTTCTAGGCGATCAGTAAGCTTCTCTTGCAGAATGGGATCTGCAGCACTAAGAAATAATTCAACCTTCTGACCTTCCATACTTTGTTGGTCTTTAGTATCAAGTTGTCCAAATTTACTTCCAAATTCATGGTAGAAAGCTATTCCAACTAAACCTTTGTTGGGTTTCTCAACCCAATCAGTGAAACTTTTCTTCATCATTAGGCCAGAGTCTTCAAAGAAGAATTCTTTGCATAGGGCTTTTTTTCAATGCAGCCCAATCCACATCTTGCTGAAAAATACTATGGATTCTCTCTTGAAGGCCATGCTTGGCTAGTCTGGCAAAATAGTGACTCCATGCATGTTGTGGTACACCAAAGAAGAGCATTTTTTCAACATAGAAGTGAATAAAAACAAATAAATTTTGACCATTAAATTGTTTTAATTCGCGTCCAGCTTCCTCTAGGGCCTTGATAGCTGTAGAATCAATCTTCTCTTCCTCTTGCCTTTGTTGTTGTTGTTGAGTCTGCTGCAGCATGCACACCAATTGTTCTAAAGAATCCCCCATCTTGGAGTTCTCTTAGACCCACCTTCACGTCAGGTTCACTAATGTCGCAGCACGTAGTGTTGAAGGTCACCATAGGGGTTTGGCAAGAGAAGAATGTATGGGGGTTCAAGAGCTTAGACTCCGGAGGTGGTAGAGATAAGAGAAGGGTTGAAGGTTTCAACAAAAGTTCTTGAAGATAAGAGATAGTAGGGTGAAGGTAGATTTAGGGAGAGGAGTAGACGAAAGAGAAGAGGTTCGAAGAAATTGAATACGTAGAAAAATACTCAAAAAAAGAACTAAAAAATGTAGAAGAATACAAATAGAGATGAAGCCTGTGAGTTTCTTTCAGCATTATGAGAAGATATAACTTTAATTTTAAAAAACCTATATAAAATAATACCTTCCTCTATGCTACTCAGATATTTCATACTTCCATTGGCTCCAAAAGGGGGGTAAATTATCAGCACACCTGGCCGAAATTCTGCCAGATCATTCCTTCTTCATCTCCCCCTTTGGAGTTCTGTTCACTGCCTGAAAACAACGATTGCACGTCGTGTGATTTTGTTAATCTCGCTTTTTACATAAAATCCTCACAAATTGGCTGAAAGCTACATGCTTTCTTTTACATGTCATCCTAATCTAGAAGTTGTCTATAGTTTTATGGATTTTTACAAGAGATAATATCTAGAATATAAAAACTTGGCTAAAAACTTGTCCAAAAATATATAATATTTTGAACCATGGACACTAACACTAATGCCTAAAGTGGCACTGGCTCTCTAAATCTAAAAGGAAGCCACACTCTAGATTTTTTTACACGGTGTGTGCGCATAGCGGCATGACAGTGGAATACAACATTTCCTTACTAAGCAATGAGAGATGAGGATAAGGATCTAAAGTAATCAAAGAACTGTGTTTTCATCCTGCATGACACACTTGCACATGTGGATAGGTTAGGCACTATATTTTCTAGCACATCCATTTTCTTGTGTGGAGAGCATTGCTTGTTTGATTGCATAGCATTGATCCAATTTTGCATTTTTTCTCAAAGACATGTATGATTGAGGATGGAGTTTATATTAAATAGTATATTTCTACTAAGACACATTGCATTGCAAAAAAGTAACTATATTTGAAGAAAACAATAGAAGACTGAAGAGGGATCGATGGAATAATGTTTTTCTTGGAGAATTATGAAGGAGACTTCTACTAGCTAAAGACATTGGAGGGTGTCATTAGCAGATGCTCTAAATTTGGAAAACGTTTTAAGGTTAAGCATAGGTTAAGTTATAGCCTAATTCCAATTGATCATCCTATAACTTGCAAACAAGATTCATGCTAAAACATGCAGCCTTTTTCTACTTTCATTTCCAAATGAATTTGTTATATGTAGAACTTACACCACCTTTCGTTGATTTTGAGTTTTTAGGCCACTTGCCTAGAGTTAAATCTTCTTCATGCAGTCCTAGCAATTTGCTACGGTTGCTAATAACTTTCTTTAAGAATCCTTTCGAAAAAGATGTTCAATAATGCGATATGCAGTTTATTCCTTCCATGCTAAAGTGTACTATTATAATTCCGTTTTGTAAAGATGGGCATTAATTATCTAATTAATGCATAAAACCCACTTGCTAGACATGCATAGAAATCTTATGCTTGCTTTATTTTGTTCGTTTTATTGAAAAAATATAGTAATGACCAAATTCTTCCATTGTGAGCTATTTCTTTTAAATTAACCAAAGTATTTAAATCAATCCATGCATAATTGAAATATTATGATGTTAATCAAATTTAGGAAGAAGAACCTGGACTTGTGGTGAAATCTCCACATGGATGTTAGGAGACGATCCTCCTGCGGTTGCGCCTTGTGCTTTCTTAGGAGCCATCGCGAATGCGGCCTTTCTATCTTGGATGCAGATTGATGATGTTAGCCGTCTCCTTTGCACGCAAAACTCCCTTTGTAATTTAACTGCCCTTTATGAATTTTTTTCCTTCCTTTCGTAGAAGCTCTGGTGCAAATTGTACACACGGAAAGGGGTTTAGCACTTGGGCTAATCAGGAGATTGTAGGAAATCCAAGAGGGAAAAGGGCTTGATGAGGCTTTTTAAGGCCTCGGATGGGACTCCACGGGAAAGGCTTTGAAGAAGGCCCACAAGAAAGGATTAAGGGGGACTTGCAATATGAAAGGGCTTATAGGACCCTAAGCAATAAGTTCGGGGGGAAAAACCCACGGGGAGGGTTTTAAATCCCGGGAAGGGTGGAAAAGAGGTTATAAAACCCTTCAAGGGGAAGGCTAAATAAATCCACAGAAGAATGGGGGGCTTTGGATTCCGGGTTTTTGTCAAGCCCGCATGAGCAAGGGCTAAGAGGAAGCCCACAGGTAAGAATTTGGGGGGGGGGGGGGGGGTTTTGGAATTTGAAAGGGGGCTTAGGAAGCCCCCTTGGAAGCCTTAAGAAGCTTCCTGAAGCTTCGGCTAGTCGTGCAAAACCCACGTGGAGGGGGAAAAAAAAAAGAAATCGGATAAGGGTGGTAGGAGGCGGTTCGATGGTGGCAGGGCGATCCCCAGTGATGGCGGCGCTGCTATGGCAACTGCGACTCTTGCCTCTCCCCTTCAACGGCGGCGTTTATGGCTCCTGCTTCCACTCTTGACCAGTAGAGCGGCTCCTCCTTTCTCTCCTTCACGACCACCCTCTCCCTTTCTACGGCAGCGTATAGACAATCCGACGGCTTCCTACTCTCACTCCACGGCAGCGACCCCCCCTGGCTATGTCCCATACCACTTATATAGGTGAGGGGAGGGGGTCCTCCCTTCCCCACGCGGCATCATGCATGCCTTCACCTTCTTGCGAGCTCCAGCAACAAGGAGCTTGATGGCTCATGATATTCCCTTCTCCTCCAGCACGACAGTCGGCTGGAGGAGAGAGGGATAATTAATTAAAAAATTTGCCATTATTCAATTAATGACCTCCTATTAAGCGGAGCTTCATGCGAAGAATGCGTACTTGGTAATCGGGAATGTTACAGTTAATGTGACTCTTAATGTGAAGTGTACGGGTCTTTTGATATGGAGGGGTTCTTTTGTATAGTAAAAATAGAAACATTTTCATGGATATGAATGTGATTCAAAACAAAAGAGTATCGCAATTGTTAATGGACTAGTAAACACACTACGTGGGTATTTTCAATTTCTTAAAAAGGGTTTTTAAAGGATTCTTTGCCAAGTTGTGTGAAGTGTACACTACTTTTTATGTATAGGTATTTATTTATATAATAAAAAAAGGAAATTTGTTGTGGATATGAATGTGCTTCAAAACAGAATAATGCAACTGTTAATGGACTAGTAAATACACTACACAGGTATTTCTGATTTCTTAAAAAGGATTTTTAAAGGATTCTTTGCCAAGCTTATTGATTAAAAAGGATTTATATCAAAAATAATAATTTATATTTTTACCATTTATTGTCTAGGAGGTGTCCATTATATTACCCACTAAATATATGAATAAATGATTAGTTACTTGCCCATCTAGTTCTTCATTTCTTATGTGTTTATGGTGCACCATTTGTGTTCTTTGTTGCTTGAAGGGAAAAAAATAAGAAGCATAAGATAATCAAATGTACTACTTTCTATGCTTACCTTGATACCTTTTCTATTTTTTTATAAGCATAGTTTGTTATAACAATAGTTGAGTGGGTTTGAGTGAAAGAATCCATGATGTTGCTTAGCCTATGTGTAGATATGGTTCTATATGTATATATGTCTATACGTCTATATGTATATGGGTCATTTGAATGCTTTTGGTAAGAAGCATTGTAGGCAAACTCAACCAGCAAGTATTGAATCCACCTTTTTGGTTCACGGCAGCAGTGTGCCCTTAGCATATCCTCAATGATTTGGTTGACTCACTCCGTTTGACCATCGGTTTGGGGATGGTAAGCTATACTAAAACAGAGTTGAGTCTCAATTTCTTCAAAGATAGCTCTCCACAAGTGTGATGTGAAGAGAGAATCACGATCACTAATGATTCTTCTAGGCAACCCATGCAGTTTGAATATCTCCTTGATAAATAATCTTGCAATGTCAAAGGCTTTATAGTTTGTCTTAACTGGAATAAGATGTGCAACCTTGGTGAACATATCAACCACAACCATAATGGAGTTGTATCCTCCTTGGACTTGGGGTAGGCCAACAACAAAGTCCATACTGATGAATTCCCATTTCATTTGGGAAATGTCAAGTGGTTGCAACTTTCCTGGCATTTTGACATGTTTGGCCTTAATATGTTGACAAGACAAACACTCAATGACATATTTGAGAACGTCACCTTTAAGCCTCTCCCAATAGTAGCTCTTTCTGACTGCATTGAGGGACTTGGCATAGCTAGGATGTCTTGAAAAAGGGGAACCCTGAGCTTCCCAAAGTATCTTTTGCTTGAGTGACTGGCTTACCGGTATACATAATCTCGTTCTATAGTAGACAAGTCCATTATTGATAGAGAATTCTTGATACTTAGTCTGTAGCTTCGGGTCTTGATCCTTGATAGGGATCTCCCTTGGCATCTTTTGATAGGTTGAATCATGGCATGCTTCTTCTCTAGCTAGCCCAAGTATTGGGTTGTTTGGCATGGATACCTTTGTGGCTAGAGATTTAGTTGTTGATTGGATCTTGCAAGATTAGAGAATTAAGGAATGCCTTGCGACTGAGTGCATCGGCAACTACATTCTCCTTTCCAGTCCGGTATTTGATCTTAAAGTCATATTCCTCCAGCACTTCAATCCATCAACGTTGCCTCATGTTGAGCTCGTTCTGGGTAAAGATCCACTTGAGACTTTTATGATCCATCATTAGGGTAAACTTGTTACCCAGCAGGTAATGTCTTTAAAGCTTTAGAGCATGGATGACAGCTAATAGCTCTAGATCATGGGTAGTATAATTCTTCTCATGGCTCTTCTGTTTTCTTGAAGAGTATGCTATAGGGTGACTTTCTTGCATAAGCACACATCCTAAGACAAGCGTGCTAGCATCAGTTACTACTTCAAACTCCTTTTATTGAGGTCAAGAAGTTTTACGATAGGTGTTGATACCAAACTTTGCTTTAATCTATCAAAGCTAGATTGTTCAGCAGTTGACCGTACAATCGATGTTTGCTTCTTCAGTAGATCCGTCAGAGGTGCTGCAATCAAAACATAGTTTTTGATAAAGACCCTGTACCATCCTGTCAATCCAAGAAAACTGTCTATTTCTTTGATAGTTGTTGGTATTGGCCATTCTAGAACATCTCTGGATCCACTAAGATTCCTTCCGCTGACATGATGAATCCCAGATATTCAATCTGACGTCTGAAGAATGCACGCTTCTTCATCTTGGCATGAAGCTTGTGTGCCCTCATTGTCTCAAGGACAATCCGAAGCTGGGGTTCATGATCTTCCTCCTGTTTGGAGTAGACTAAGGTGTCCTCGAAGAAGACAAGTACGAAGTCATCAAGATATGGCCTAAAGATATACTGCATTAACCTGTTGAAGGTGGCAGCTGCATTTGTTAGCCCGAATGACTTGACTAGGAACTCAAAGTGTCCATATCTTGTGTTGAATGCCGTCTTTGGGATATCTTCTTCCTTGATCCTTATGTGATAGTATCCAGACTTGAGATCAATCTTGGAGAAGATCTTCACACCTTGAAGATGGTCAAGAAGTTCATCTATTCTTGGAATATGGTACTTGTTCTTAATGGTTGATTGATTCAACCCTCTGTAATCATTACACAGCCGAAGTGCTCCATCCTTTTTCTTCTAGAACAGCACTGGAGCTCCCCATGGCGAACTGCTGGGATGGATGTAGCCCTGATTTAACAGTTGCTTGAGTTGCTCCTTCAGCTCAATTGCTTCCGGGATGGACATTCTATAGGGCCTCTTTGCAATTGGCGCAGCTTCTGGCATTAGCTTAATTTCATGATCAACTTCCCTTTGAGACGGAAGTTCTGTGAGCTCTTCAGAAAATACGTCCATGTACTCCTTTAGCCATTAATATTCTTCACTAGACTCCTATCCTACTCTAGCTTATTAAGCTTAATCAAGTAGACAGGTAGTACCTTCCTAACTTTCTTTATTATCTGAGATGCTTTGGCCAATTGAATTTTCAGCTCTCCAGCCTCTCCTTGAGTTGTGACCAATTCCCCTTCAGAGTTTCGAAAGGAAACTTGACCCTTTTCACAATGAATGTGGGCATCATTAGGTTTAAGCCAATCCATTTCGAGCAAACACTCATGGATACCTCGCCTCATAACCTTGAATCTGACCGAAGTCGACTTTCCTCCCAAAAGGAATTCCACATTACATTACATGTCCACTTCAGCTTTCAGCCAAGTGACCAAAATCACTTTACTTCTTTTATCAATATTCACAGTCAAAACAATCATTGATAAAAAAAGAAGTCTTATTTCATTCATATGGCCACAGCCCTTTCGAAGTACAATTTTTTCTTGGGGCGAAGGAACAAGCTGATATATTAATTTGAGGAGAATAATATGTTGTTGCATTCAGCTATACTAGAACTGAGTAATAGTACAGATTGGCGTTATCGATTTTCAGGAATCGATAGGTCATTGGAAGATTAGGGTATCTTTTCCTTTGATATTCGTTCTTCTCATGACGTCCCAACAACTTGATCTTGTCGGTAGGGATTACTCCAGTCACTTCCTTGTACACATATGCGTTCTAATTGACCCTTCGACCTTCGACATGTAGAGTTGCGTTTGTGTGAGCCTCAACAAAGATGAACAGCTTCACGATCTTTAAGTCCTCCATCCACTTGATTCTCTTCAAGTTGGTTTGAAGGTAAGTAAGTCAGTGGGCAGCTATATAATAGATCCGTGAAACACCCATCCATCTTCGCTCCATGTACAGGGGTAATGGGTTATAGATGCGGTCTAAGATATTCATCATATCCAGCCTCCGTCGATAATCTAAAGCATGCATCGCAGTCATAAACATGACTTGGAACACCATGAACCTGTTACATGCTTCATGACTCTGCAAGACAGCATCGATAAGTAAGGAAATGTTCTTAACAGCAACATTTGCTTTACTTCTTCTTATTAAGTTTTCTTATAAGAACAGATCCTTTGTTGGTTCGCTCTGATACCAACTGTAATGTGCCCACCTGTTTCCTCGTAGGACACGTCTTAGCAGCCCATCGGAAAGAGGGCCTAGAAAGCTCCACCTAGCACTCCCATGGAATGTTACGGGGTTCGCGATCTAGGTCTTTCCAAGTTTGCCACGTAGCGGAAGTATTCTGGTCATTCCAACTTAGGACCGACCTGAATCAGGGTTTTCCTAGTGGTCAAACTCCTAGAACGGCAGCTAGCATCGAGGCAAACTACTTTATGCAAAAACGTCAAGGTCAAAGAGGATTCATGCTGCACTTGATTCAAGGAGAATGGGAAACGAGAGGTATGCAAAGCTCGACCTCTCTGCCTATAAGGCTTAGTCCCATTCCGTTCCCCTAAAACAACATAAATCGGGGTTCTAGTAACCTAGACTCTAGGTCAACACCCTTGCTCTTCATTTCCTGTGAGAAGTTCTCTGATCTCGATTTTGTTTGAGAAAAGTTCCCGGTCAACCGGGACCACCCATCTATAGGACGGACCCATGGCCACATCCATCGCACTTTCCTCACGGTTGTTTTAGTTGTCTAATTACCTACCACATTTAGTTGGACACGCCCATAGGTTATCTTATTTATCTTAGGAATACATCCATATAATCCAGCCCGTAGGCTAATCCATAATCCTCCTGAAGGCAATCCATAATCCGCCCGAAGGCTATCCAGTAATCCACAGGGATTACTAATCCAAGATTCTACCTGTAGACTAGTATGCGGGCCTCGAGATCCAATCCTGAGTTACGTTGGCCTCATGTGCAGGGCTCGAAAGGCAAGGGATTTACGGCCAGAGCCCCCCCTAGCACCCAAGCATCCTCCTGCTCCAAGTAGCGCCCAACGAAGAGACCTCTCATGACGTGTTCGGCCCACGTTCCCGGTGCGGCTAACAACCCCCTTGGTTAGGGTCAGGCAGATAGTCGGGGGTAACTGATGCTGCCTCTCCCTTCAGGCCTTCAACATGAAACAATAGTTATCTTCCCATCTTCAGTTCCTTGAGCAAACAATGCAAACAGTGCTCCTAAATTGTTACAAGCACAATCAATCCAGTGGTCGTTTATTTGGCCAACTGCTAAGGAATGAATCCTTCTCTCCGAATGCAGCCAGCATTCGATCCGGGATCAGTTGCGACTTGGCAAGATCCCCAAGGGTTTGTTTGTTCACCCTTTTGTTCTTGGGTTAGGGCCATACCGTGTTAACCCAACTTCACCAACACCTTAGGTTTTATAAATTAAGACAGTAAATCCTGGCGGCCATGTCACTCTAACTTGATTGATCCTTTGCTTATTAAGAAAATACATAACTTCACTTAACTTAGCAATTTACCCCAAGAAAGGTGATGTAACAGGATGATTACTCATCCTCTTGCAAGTTATACTTGCGCTAGAACCTGCCAACCTCATTCCAAGGAAAGGCAAATGTCTCTTGTGATTAAACCACAAGGCCATGTGACATTGCACTTGTTGCACAAGTGTCGCATCTATCTCATGGGATCATTTCACCCATTGAATGTCGTTTCCTGGTCAAGGACTTTTGTTTAGATAATATGCAGGGTTTAGGGTATCTTCTTACCCAACCCAACCCTAATTGTACTAGGCCGACAACGTTCGCTCCTAGGAAACGATCCTTAGGGTAGAAACCCTAGATCGTTGATTGCATGAGTTTCCAATTGACCCAAACATTACGTGAATGTGGGTAGGACCTTTGGGTTTGAGGGCTTTGACTTGGCGTCCAAGTACGATACTATGATGTATTTCTGATGTGCCAGGCCCTAGCTAGTACTGGAGGTGTTTATCGTGTCGACTAGTTATGCCTATACAAATCCCTTGCGGTTTAGGTTATTTAGATAAATTGATCTACTTGTCTTGCGACAAGGGCGATCCTTTCCTAGAGATGCTAACCTTGTTCTAAAGGTTTAAACAGATGCTAGATACCACATTTCATGCAAGTATATGATTTGTTACATCTATGCTCTATAAGGTATGCAATATCCCTTTACTTTTCTTACTAAAGTCACGATGAATGATAACTTGCATGAAACCTACTAGGGTTTACATCAAAGAATCATGCCTACAACCCTTTTGTCTAGCTTTAGAATTTCATGCTTTGATAAGCCATGCAATCTTTTCTAAATGCAACTTAATGAATTGAAATTTATGAATATGTAACATGAGACCCTTAGATACAACATTGTGAATGAATTTCATGCAAAACTAAGGCTAGTGTTGACTTAATCCATTTCCAAGCATCTTTTGCATGCAACTTGCAATGTCCATTGTTTCATTTTCATGCCGTGCAACGGGCGTTAATAATTCTTTCCATGCGAGTCATAACAAGAAAGTTATTGATTAAATGCAAGATATTCTTTTCCTTCACGGCCAATGCACTTAACGATTTCCTCTTTAACCCTAGGCAATATGCGTTTTAGACTTCCATTTTGAAAATGCATGACAAGGCAATGTGCAACTAAGTTCATAGGGCGAGTAAGATTTACATTCCTAACTTTGGAGATGCAATGATCCAATTGCATGATATGCACCAATCCTTATCTATCGTTCAAAGAGATAATTTATCAAATGCACTTTTATCACTACCCATGAATTAACGATAAACGTAAAATGCATTCTCCCTATGGAATTAAGCGTGTTTAAAGCATTTCTTATATGTGGGATTAAATTCATAAAACCTGGGCTTGTGGATCCGCGGTGATGTCCACGTGTAAGGAGAAGGTGATGCCTTGCGTCTTAGCCATCGTAGATGTGATTACGGACTCCGCGGATTCCCTCTTGCCTTTACTCTCGCTCTCCGAGACTGCCTGTAGGTCGATACCTTCTCCTTGCGTAGGGATAGGATCCTTATGAACCCGGTTTTAAAATCAGGGAAGGGCACGTAGGAACAAGGCCTATGTCCCTTATTGTTAGAAGCTTCTTAAAGAAGCTTCTAAGAAGCTTCTGATTATGAACAAAATTGACGTGGAAGAGGGAAAGGCAATGATTGGAAGGGGGAAGTTTGACGACGATTGGAAAGGCGATCATGAAGCTGCAGTAGCGCTGCAATGGCGGCAGCTGGCACGGCTGCAATGGCGTGGCGGCGATCTGCAAGCGGCGTCGTTTTCAGTAGCACGGAGGCTCCTTCTTCCCAGCACATCCGCCTCTCTCCTTATCTCCCTTCCCCCAATGCCTAAGGGGTTTTTATATAGGCCAAGGGGTGGAGGTGGTAGCCACCACGTGGCCTATTGCATGGCCCTCCCCCCTCATGCTCCCTACACCACACCTACTTCCTCTCCCACTCCCTCTCCTCCAACCATGCATCGACTGGGGGAAGGGATAATTATTGAAAAATTTTAACTTAACCTTAGCATTATCCATTTTTCCCCTTCAAAAAGGGTGTTTCCCCGCGGGTTTTGCGGTCTTAAACCCTGACCCCAATTGCTCAATGTGGAGGCCTCATTTTTGCGCGTGCGGGGTACGGATTAAGCTGTCGATAATTACGATGTGGGAGATATCCTTGCACAGGTTTTACGCGACGTGTGGGGAGTCAAGTTCAACAATATTTATGAGCGAAAACCAACAAGTTGTAATGCCTAGCCAAGGAGTCCTTGACCTATGGCTTGACAGGATCTTAGATGTTATGGAGAGACAATTGAGATCCATAACCTTGAGAGAATGCCTCGTCTAGTGGAAAGATTATCCCGAGGAGGATGTCACTTGGATGGATGAAAGTACTCTCAACCAACAATACCCCCAGTTCTTCTCGAGATGAGGACATCTCGATTCCTTCAAGGGGGAGAGAATGTAATATTTCCGCTCAAAAATATTGTTGAACTTGACTCCCTGCACGCTACGTAAAACCTGTGCAAGGTAATCTCCCACATCGTAATTATTAGCAGCTTAATCTGTACCCTGTACGCGCTAAAATGAGGCCTCCGCATTGTGAAATTGAGGCCGGGGTTGAAGACGCTAAATGTCGCGAGGAAACACCCTTTTTAAAGTGGCAATTGGATAAATTTAAGTCAAATTTTTTTAATTATTATCCCTTCCCCCAGCCGATGCATGGATGGAGGAGAGAGAGTGGGAGAGGAAGTAGGTGTGGCATAGGGAGCATGAGGAGGGAGGGCCATGCACCAGCCACGTGGTAGCCACCATCTCCCCCCCCCTAAGGCTATAAGAATACTCCTTAGCATGGGCAAAGGAGAGAGGAGGGGTCAAAAGGAAAGGAGGCTTCCCTGTTGGGGGATAAGGAGGAGAAAAGCTGCAGTATTGAGAAGACAAACGCCACCGTGCTACCTGGGAAAACGCAGCTGTCGTCACGAATCTGCCGCCAAGCTGCCGATGCAACCGCTGCCATGCTCAGTCCGTCAAGCCGCCGCCATTCCATCATAAACCCCCCTCCTGTTCGTCATTAATTTCCCCTCCCCTCAATCATTACTTTAATCCCACATTTTCTGAAAAAAATGGGAAGCTTCTTAGAAGCTTCCTTAAGAAGCTTCCTTAAGAAGCTTCTAAAGGATAAGGCCCTTAGCCCTTGTTCCTACGTGCATTCCATGGTTTTAGAACCGGGATCATAAAGCTCCTATTCCTACGCAAGGAGAAGGTATCGGCCTACAGGCAATCTCGGAAAATGAGAGTAGAGGCTAGAAGGAATCTGCGGAGTTCAATTCATCAACAATGGCTCCCAAGAAGACGCAAGGCGCACCTACGGGAGGTTCCTCCCCGAACTTACACATGGACATCACTGCTGATCCACAAGCCTAGGTTCCACGAATTTATTTCCACATAAAAAAACTCTTTAAGCAGGCTTAATTCCATAGGAAGAATGCATTTTACACTTATCGTTAATTCATGTGGTAGTGATAGAAGTACATTTGATAAATTATCTCTTTGAACGATAGATAAGGATTGGTGCATATCATGCAATTGGATCGTTTGCATCTCTTAAGTTATGAATGTAAATCACTTACTCGCCCTATGAACTTAGTCACAAATTGCCTTGTCATGCATTTTCAAAGTGGAAGTCTAAAATGCATATTGCCTAGGGTTAAAGAGAAAATTGCTAAGTGCATTGGCCGTGAAGGAAAAGAGTATCTTGCATTTAGTCAATAACTTCCTTTGTTATGACTCGCATGAGGAAATTGTTAACTTCCATTGCACGGCATGAAAATGAATTTATGGACATTGCACGTTGCATGCAAAGATGTTTGTCGAACGGATTGAAGGTTGCATGTCACATGAACTTCATTAACGATGTTGTATCTAAGGGTCGCATGGTACATATTCATCATGCGTAAATTTTATTTCAACGAGTTGCATTTGGAAAACATTGCATGGCTTATCAAAGCATAAAATTCTAAAGCTTAGACAAAAGGGTTGTAGGCATGATTCTTTGATGTAAACCCTAGTAGATTTCATGCAAGTTATCATTCATCGTGACTTTATTAAGAAAAGTAAAGGGTTATTGCATACCTTATAGAACATAGATGTAACAAATCATATACTTGCACGAAATGTGGTATCGAGCATATGTTTACACCTTTAGAACAAGGTTAGCATCTCTAGGAAAGGATCGTCCTTGTCGCAAGACAAGTAGGACAATCTTCCTAAATCACTTGTAATATTATAACCGTTAGGGATTCGTATAGGCATTACTAATCGATACGATAAATGACTCAAGTACTAGCTAGGGCTTGGCACGTCAGAAATGTAGCCTAGTATCGTACTTGGATGCCAAGTCAAAACCCTCAAACCCAAAGGTCCTACCCACATTCACGGAATGTTTGGGTCAATTGGACGCTCATGCAAACAACGATCTAGGGTTTCTACCCTAAGGATCGTTTGACCTAATGCTAAAACTCGGATTGATTTTGGAAACCCTAGGACCGAACGTTGTCGGCTTAGTACAATTAGGGTTGGGTTGGGTAAGAAGACACCCTAAACCCGCATCTTGCCTAAACAAAATTCCTTGACCAGGAAACGCCATTCAATGGGTGAAATGATCCCATGAGTTAGGTGCAACACTTGTGCAATAAGTTGCAACCTTGCGCATCCTTGTGGTTTAGTCACAAGAGAGATTTGCCACTCCTTGGAACGAGGTTGGCAGGTTCTAGCGCAAGTTTAACTTAGAAGAGGATGAGTAGTCATCCTACTACATCACCTTTCTTGGGCTGATTTGAGAAGTTGAGGGAAGTTATGTATTTTCTTGGTAAGCAAAGGATCAATCAAGTTAGAGCGACATGGTCTTACTGTTAATTTATGAAACCTAAGGTGTTGGTTAAGTTGGGTTAACAGGGTATGGCCCTAACCCAAGGACAAAAGGGTAAACAAACAAATCCTTGGGGATCTTGCCAAGTCTCAATTGATCCCGGATCGAATGCTAGATGCATTCAAAGATAAGGATTCACTCCTTAGCAATTGGCCAAATAAAACGACCACTGGATTGTTTGTGCTTGTATAAGTTAGGAGAACTGTTTGCATTGTTTGCTCAAGGAACTAAGGATGGAAAGATAACTAATGCTTCAGGTTGAAGGCCTGAAGGGAGAGGGAACATCAGTTACCCCAAACTGTCTGCCTAACCCTAACCAAGGGGGTTGTTAGCTACGCCGGGAACGTGGACTGAACCCGCCATGAGAGGTCTCTCCATTGGGCACTACTTAGAGTAGGAGGATGCTTGGGTGCCAGGGGGAGCTTTCGCCATAAATCCCTTGCCTTTCGGGCCCTTCACAAGAGGCCAACGTGACTCAGGATTGGATCTTGAGGCCCGCATACTAGTCTACGGGTGGAATCTTGGATTAGGAATCCCTGTGGATTGCTGGATTAAATGTGGTAGGTAATTAGACAATTAAAGCAACCCTGATGAAAGTGCGGTTGATGTGGCCATGGGTCCGTCCTACGGATGGGTGGTCCTAGTTGGTTGGGAACTTTTCTCAAGCGAAATGGACAGCAAGGAACCCTTCTCAAAGGAAATGACAGCAGGCAATGTTGACCTAGAGTTCAAGTTATTGGAATCCCGATTTATGCTATTTTAGGGGAATGGAATGGGACTATGCCTTATGGGCAGAGAGGTCGAGCTTTGCATCCCTCTCGTTTCCCATTCTCCTTGAACCAAGTGCAGCATGAATCCGCTTCAACTGTGGCATTTATGTGTAAAATAGTTCACCTGGGGTTCGACGCTAGTTGTTGTTCTAGGAGTTTGACCCACTAGGAAAACCCTGATTCAGGCCGGTCCTAAGTGGGAACGACCGGAATACTTCCGCTACACGGCAGACTCGGAAAGACCTAGATCGCAAACCCCGTAACATTCCATGGGAGTGCCGGGTGGAGCTTTCTGACCCTCTTTTGGATGGGTTGCTAAGACGTGTCCTGCAAGGAGATAGGTGGACACGTTACATAGGATTAGGGTTTTCCCTTGCCTCCACTTCATTCACACCTCATCTTCCCTCATGCACCCTGCCAAGGTGGCATTGGAATACATAGCATGTAAATGGTTCCCCCCCTCAATGAATTAGTGGGATGCCTTTACAAAATAGACTACAAGGATATTTATGGAAATATTCCACACCGAATACTAGAAAAGTTGGTCCTTAGATGCTTTCGAGACATAATTAGCCTGCAATTCTTTGGGAACTTCAAGAAAGTTTAGAAATTAACTAGTGATATATCCCATTTGTTTACATTTGTTGCACTTCATTTTGTTGAGATATTTTTTCTAGCAATTTCTTACAACATGTCCTTTTTGTTGCAAAAGGAGAATTTATTAGTCACAGTATGGACAAAGAGTAATTCACAAGTTGTTGAGGTTGATGCTGAGTTGATTCTATCTTTTGTTTTATTTCTCTTCTCCTCATCCAAAAAAGACTAAATGACTCCTTTAAGTGTAGATCTAAGAGCATCAGGATCAATTTTTGCCACTTCAAGGTATCTATCCACCTTGAGGCAATCAAGGCACGATAGAATGCACTAAATTGAAAGGATAACTATGAAAGAACAATTATCACCATTCCTTCAAGGCAATACCTTCCATGCATTCTACTTCAAGGAAATACCTTCCATGCATTCTAAAACGTGCATTTGAAATTGCTTAAGCTTATTGGCATGCTCCCATGTAGAAGAAGACTTTTTGGACTCAAAGTCTACATCTAAACCTCTAGAGACACATGCTTCATAGCAATCATCTGATTCTATATAAATTCAAATTTGGCCATATCTCCTGAGCCAAAGTGTCATAATGCTTTGCGTCTACTCTCAAAAACATGTGAAAGAAGGATGCGTATTAAATGGATAACTTGAACTAAGTTAGTGTCACTTCTACATGTTTTGGATTGTTGAGCACAATAGGTTGTACAGAGTGTTGCGTGATTTTATTTTCTTCGAGGAGATTGAGTTGAAGAATAAGAAGAAAATTGAGGACTCTAAAACCATATGTATGAAAAGAGAAGACAATGGAATTCTTGCATTTCTATGGTTTGGATTTGTGGGTCTCCATGAAGGATTTAATGGTGAAGATGGCACTCTATATTATCAATGAGCATAAGAAATGTGGCCTAGATGTTATGGCAACCTTTGAGAGAAAAAGTATTGGATAATGAGAATACTTTGGCTAATTGAGGAGGTGGATTAACCTTATGTCCAACTCTATGCTTATAAAAATGATGTTAGAATATCTGAATGGCAACATGAAAATGTGTGTATACGAGGGAGAAGAGAGATCAAAGTATAAGAACAAAATCTTTCTTAGTAAATTTCTCGCGGAAGTTGCTATATGTATATCCTCTACATCACATGCGTTCAAGGCCTATTTATAAATATCCTTATTTGTGAATTTTTCCTAAATAAAATATAACCCTTTTCTATACAATCTGTAAATAAACCATTAATATTACACACTTCTTTATGTAAAAAATGTATAAAAATTGTAGTTTAAAAATACCTTATTTTGAACCCACGTGACACACACATATATTCATGAGTAACTTACCCGAGGTAAATTTCTCTCCAACATCAAAATGTCAGCATGAAAAAGTGTGCACAAGAGGGAAAGTACAAGAAAAAAATCTTGCTTAGTAAGTTGCTCACAAATACAACTGGTATACTCTCTCTACAATTGAGAGTGACCTCGAAGCTATTCATATAGCCTCACTGTGGGATAGAATTAGGGTTTTCCCTTGCCTCTAGTTCATTCACACCTCACCTTCCCTCGGGCACCCTTCCAAGGTGGCATTGAAATGGATAGCATGTAAATGGTTCCCCCCCTCAATGAATTAGTGGGATGCCTTTAAAAAATAAGCTACAAGGATGTGTATGGAAATATGATACACCAAATACTAGAAAAGTTTGTCCTCCAATGCTTTGGAGACATTTACTAGTGATATGTCCTATTTGTTTACATTTGTTGTACTTCATTTCGTTGAGATATTTTTTCTAGCAATTCATTACAATATGTCATTTTTTGTTGCAAAAGGAGCGTTTAGTAGTCACAGTATTGACAAAGAGTAATTCACAAGTTATCGAGGTAGATGCTTAGTTGATTCTATATTCTATTTTATTTCTCTTCTCCTCATCCAGACAAGACTAAATGACTCCTTTAAGTGTAGGATTTGGTATATTTTTAAGGGTAGTGACAAGAGTTAAAAAGACTTTTCTTACGGCTTTCAAGAGTATTGGAATGGCATCTTCTTCAACAACCCAAGCTTGAGCTGAATCTAATTGAGCCAACAGACCCTTCATGCGGGAAATAAAGTTTCCCAAGTCTTCTCCTTGCTTGTATTCCAAGCTGAAGAACTCTATTTCGAGGAAGATTTTGGCATTCTTCCCTCTTGCACCATATAGTTTCTTAAGCTCATTCCACTTCTCTTTTGTAGTTGCAAGCTAGTCAATATGGTGAATTAAGGATTCATCTAAGTGTAACATTATTATGGAGTGGGCTCTTTCATCATCTTCAGCATCCATAGGGTTGGATGCATGAATCCTTTTGATGAAGGTCTAGCAACCTTTCTCCACCATTTTATATTTCATTAACACTTGCCATGGGTGGAAGTGTCTCCCATGAAACTTGCAAATTGGAGGTTTCACATCAACATAGGCCATGATAGGAAGGTATTACTATTTGCACAAGGCAATGGTAGTTTATATTCCTTTAGAATCTGGGAAAAAAAAGGAAGAAATAATTATATTTTAATCCAAGTAAATAGTAAGTTGAAAACAACTGATGTGAACTCAAACAAATAGATTAGATGAAGAGAAGGAAATAGTATTTGTATTTATATCTTGCATATAGCCTTACAATTTTCAAGAGAGATAATAAGAGTTAAGCATTTAATGAATATGATTAGGGTCTAAAATCCTTTATATTGCTTAGATTGACCAGCAAGCAGTGATTAGTGGTTTGATCGATAGTGTTTAAAAACACTAGTATCCAAGCTTAGTGAAGTGCTTGTGTTGGAGTCCACCGGTTGGATGTCAAATTGGAGACTTATCTTCCAGGCAAGAAGCTCTGAGTCTTGAGAATTCTTCATTGTAATTACAATGTATTATTGAGACAGAGAATATGTGAGAGAGATAAAGCATGAGATAGTCAACTTTTTTATGAGAAACATTGTATCTACATGGGAAACACTATGAAGATGATAATATATGAATATTATACAATGAAATCCATTCAAAGTTGATTTTTCTTTTGTGTAATTTTAGTTCGTTGATTATTTTTATGAAGAATATGTTGAATATTTGTTGTGATAAATCCGTGGGAGAATCGCTACATGATACTACATGAAGGTTTGTGAAGATTGGTATGGTTTCTCTTATTGTGGTTGATTAAAATATGAAGAACATGCTTGTTGATGTGACAAGATAGATTTTCTTGAAGTAGATTTCTTTTTTTTCTTGGTGTAATTTCTTTTGGGGTGCCATGTTTTTGGTATGCAGCTAGAATAAAGTGCCATCAACAAGTACCAACAAAGGCTGAAAATGGAAAAAGTAGCACTATTGAAGAAGAAGAAAAGCAATGGCGGATTGTAGAATTGTTGCTACTGTTGAAGAATTGGAGATATTCATTGCCAAAGCCACTTTCTACAAAAAGAAGTGCATTCCTCACAATGGTACAAGCATGTTGCCATCCTAATGCAAGATTTATGTGACAAACTGATCCCACTGTCTTCTAGAGCTATAGAAAGTTATATCACTATAGCCAATTGTTTTCCACAAAAGTGAAGAGTAAAGAAGGAACAAATAGAATGCCCATCCATGGTAGATTTGGCATTCATTAAAGAATTTCCAAACATCATCAAGTGTAAGATTGTGAAGAAGCTTCAAGATTTGTGATCAGTTGAGGTTTATAAGAATAAGAAAGAAAAGAGTTGAAATTTATTCATGGATGCCCAGTAGCAAGATACGTGGGATGCTTGGTACAGTGATAACCTTCTATTTGTCCAATTGGCAACTCACCGAAAGCTAGTAGACAAAGTGTTCTTCACAAAGCTTCAAGAGTTGTGATCAGTTGAGGTTTATAAGAATAAGAAAGAAAAGAGTTGAAATTTATTCATGGATGCCCAGCAACAAGATACGTGGGATGCTTGGTGCAGTGATAACCTTCTATTTGTCCAATTGGCAACTCACTGGAAGCTAGTAGACAAAGTGTTCTTCACAACCTATGCTATTGAAACCCTCCAAAGTTTATATTATCAAGACAATGGTACTAAGGGATCCTTAGAAGGATGAAATTTGATGCCTTCAGAACTGAATATCTTCCCCCTCTTTTACAGTGGGATGCAAGACAAATGCAGAGATGTTGGAAAAAATGAAGTAGAAGAAATGTTGGCAAGAGAGTCCTCCAAAGATGGAAGCCCTTCTAATTCATTTCTTTGGAGTACAAAAAAATTGGATGGAGCTAACTCTTTGATCAGTGATGCGATCAAGAGGCAAGCAGTAGAATGAGTCCAGAGGTACACAAGAAGAGACAATGCAAAAAATCAAAAGTCGAGAACAAGCTAGCAGTAGAAGCCTTATTTGACACCCTTGCGGCACTCCTTACAGAAGTCCCAATGGAGAATCAAGGTCCCCTTCCTAGCTAAATCTATCCTCGAAATATTGATGATAAGCCAACGAATGTAGTCCCGTTGCCAATCTTTAAGGGAGAGTACAATGAAGACCCCGATCTTTATGTAGCCGAGGTCATGGTAGCATTGTAAAGAATTTTTACGTAAACTAAAATACCTAGAAAAACTTTAGATGGGTCAAACAGAATTTTGGTAAATTTGAAAAACTCTCAAGTCTCATTTTTTATTATTTAGAACATTGGGACCCAAAAAAGATGCCTTCAAGTCACTCAAATCTACCATCTAATACATAATTCAAAACCTTATAAAAAATAGAATCTATTGAGCTATTGAACACCAAGTGTGTGCAAGAAACAATGCATGCTCAATGAAGGTGCTCTCTCAAGTGTGGGTGCATTTAAGATTTATTGCATATAGCTCTAGTAGGCATCATGATGTCCTAGTGCTCAACAAAGGGGCAAATCATGTATGAATCTAATCCATTAGCATGGAAGTATTTGTTTAAATCAAGAGATGCCTCTCCAATCTAGTACAATGTGAAGTGCTCGTGAATCCATATTTCCTATGATGTACAAAAGTATCAGCAAGAAATTATGCATGTTTCAAGATGTCCAATAGCTCCCAACAGACTCTTGCTCCAACCTGTCTAAGAAAATACCAATCTTGACCAAGACTATCAAGTTTTTACACTCAAAAATATAAATAAAATGAAAAAAAAATTGTGAACTAGACACAGAAAAAAAATCTAAAATACAAAACCACAGAACAAATAGTCACACAACTAGCTAAGCTTAAAAAAACCTACAACATGCCATTAGTGTATTTGGAAATTTTCAAAAGTTTGGGACTCATGGTCAAAAATTTCTTGCTAACATAATCACCGACATTGAAACTCATGGATTTTCTTTTTTTATTAGCTTGTTTAGTGTATGATTGCTGGGATTTTGCAATCATATCTTTAACTTGAGCAAAAATAGTAACATGCGTATTGGCAATATCATCAACAACTTTAACTTTATTTGACAATGATATAACATGTGTAGGCAATCTATGACCATAAATGATTTCAAAAGCTGCTTTATGAGTAGTTGTATGTGGTATATTATTGTATGCAAATTGAAGTAGGTGGAAATGTGTATCCCATGTTTGTGGTTTTGAAATTGTGTACGCATGCAAAAGATGTAGAATTGTACTATTAGTAGGTTATGTTTGCCCATTGGTTTCAAGATGGAATGTAGATGAGAAATCAATATTGGTACCCAAATTAGCAAACAAAGTAGTCCAAAATTTATTACAAAATCTAGAATCACGATCAGAAATAAAAAACTTTTGGCAAACTATGATTAGTGAAAATAGTCTTTAAAAATAATTATGCATCTTGAGATGCAGTTAATGTTTTATTGTATGGTAGAAAATATGCTTGTTTGCTAAATCAATCCACTATAGTCCAAATCATATAATGATTAGATTGTGTATTAGGAAGACCAGTTATAAAGTCCATTGAAATATGTTCCCATGGACCATCAGGAATTGGTAAAGGCATTAACAAACCATATTGCTTACCATGGTGTCGCTTGACTCTTTGGCAAATTAAACACTCAAAAACAAAGTTAGAAACATCAAATTCCATTTGTGGCTAATAAAAATATTCAACCAATGTTCTTAAAGTGAAAACAATACCTCTACTTCCTTGATATGGAGGACAATGAATTTTGTACAACACAAATTATCTAAATTGAACATTAACACACAATCTTATCTCATAAAACATAAATCCATCAGAATAAGACAAAGAATCAAGTGGAATCTAGTTATTAGCAACTAATTTGTTCCGATCATCTTGAAAACTGGGGTCATGGTCATAGGTATCATTCATAGGAGTAAGGGAATCAAAAGATAATAGAACCGAAATATTATGGATACTTGGTCTTCTACTCAATGTATCAGCAACAACATTCTCTCTACTAGGTTGATATTGGATAAGTGGATGAAAAATTTGAATGGAAGTAGCTCATTTAATATGACGGTAAAAAATTTGTGGCTGACTAAGGACATGTTTGATACTTTTCTGCTCAGTTTTAATCATAAATTCAAATCCCATTAGATAGTGTATCCATTGACGTAAAGCTTGTACTACAACTAACAATTCTTTATCATAGGTGGAATACTTCGATTCAAAAGGTTTAAGTTTGCAACTAGAATAGGCTATGGGATGTGATTCTTGCATGAGGATAGCTCTTATTCCTGATCCCCTAGCATCAGTGAGACTACTAGAAAGAATGGTTGATTAAAATTGGGTAATTGCAAGATAGGTGCATATGTTAAAGCATGTTTCAACAAATCAAAAGACTTTTGTTGATTGTCATACCAATGATACACAACACCTTTCTTTAACAATATCGTCAAAGGTAGTGCAAATTTCTCACAAATTTTCTATAAAAGCTAGCAAGGCGTAAGAAAGAAGGTAACTCATGCACATTTTTAGGGATTGGCCAATTTAAAATTTCCTCTATCTTTATAGGATCAACACTAATACCATAAAAAGAAACAATGTGACATAAGTATTCATTTTGGGTTTGGAAAATTTCATCCTTGTCAGGGTTAGCATACAATTGATTCTCTTTCAACAATTTGAAAACCAAAGATAGATGTTTACAATATTTGTTCTCATTCTTACTGAAAACCAATATATCATTTTTTTTTTAAAATCACACAATTCCGATACTTCAAAAATATATGATTCATCATGCAACTGAATATGGTTAGTGAGGTGGTCAAACAGAAAGGCATAACAAGAAATTGATAAAAACCAAACTGAGTTCTAAATGCAATCTTGAAAATGTCAAGTGTATCCAATTGTACTTGATGATATCCAGATTTTGAGATCTATCCTGCTAAAAATAGTTGCCCCTTGTAGTTTATACAATTGAATATGGTTAGTGAGGTGGTCAAACAGAAAGATATAACAAGAAATTGATAACAACCAAACTAAGTTCTAAATGCAGTCTTGAAAATGTCAGGTGTATCCAATTGTACTTGATGATATCCATATTTTGAGATCTATCCTGCTAAAAATAGTTGCCCCTTGTAGTTTATCCATGAGGTTTTCTATCATAGGGATTGGATATGCATTCTTAACTGTGATTTTGTTTAGGGTGCGATAGTCAATGCACATCCTATATGTATTATTTTTCTTCTTAAGTAACATGACATGTGCACCAAAAGGAGAAAACTATTGGACCTAATAAATCCTCGGTTCAACAGTTCTTCAACTTGTGCTTGCATTTCTTTTTGTTCAATCTAATTGTTTCTATAAGGTGCTTTACATGGTGGTTGAGAATTTAGAATCAAATCTATTTTATGGTCTTCAGGACACGTAGATGGTAAACCAAGTGGTAAATTTGTAGCAAAAGAATCTTTAAATTGTGAAAGAAATTTTGCATGCCTAGGATGCATCTGATTTTTCTTAGCTTCAATTTCATTCACCCATACTAAATATGATTTCCTTTTCTCAATGCATGTTTATCCTATGTGTGACTAAGCAGTGGAAATTTATCAAAGGTGTGCAATCCATATAATGTGATTTGGTTCCCTTTAAAATGAATTTTCATGAAATGTGTGGAATAATCTATGTCAGGGTTATATTTGTGATGCCAAGGCATTCCTAAAATAATATCACTAGCTTGCAAAGGTAAAACCAAGAAATTTCTACGCCCAACATATTCACCAATTTTAATCTCTAAATCATGAACTTCTTGTGTACCATTGCATCTAGTGCCTAAGAATGTAGCCTTTATGCGATAACGAGTTGGAATAGTATGTAAATTCAATTCTTTTACCAACTTTGTAGAAATAAAATCATGCGTAAACAATATTTTCTTGACCATGTACAAAACATTTCATTGTTTAATAATGAATGAGGATTTGGCATACCTGGTAAAATATCTGTAGTATCACCGATATCATCATCATCTTTGGTGAAGTCTCACATATCTTCATGGCCTTCATCTTCAGTTTTTCCCAAGTGATTGATTTGAATAGCTTGCTTCTTCGATTGACAATTCACTACTAAGGGTCCAGGTTTATGACACTTATAGCAAACTAAAGGCTTTGCTCTGGAGACATTATTGGTAAGGGCTGGAAGTTTGGGGATATTGGGATTTGGCTAGAGAGAAGGCTTAGGGTTTGAATTAGCAATTGATGGTAAAGCAAGAGGTCGAGTCCAAGGTTTACGGAAAGAAGAAGGAACAAAGTGATTTTGATTGAATCTTCAGGAGTTAGAATTGAATTGCCTTGAACCAAAGTTACCATTAATAAAAAAATATTGAGGTCGCTTTTCTCATCCACGAAATTTATCCTTAGCATCATGCACTAAAGAAAACGCATTCTCCAAAGTCTCTGGCTTGAACATATTCACTTTCGCATAGTAGTGACCAAGCAAACTGAACATATACTTGCGCTGGTGGATCGCCTCACGAACATCTTCAAGCATTCAAAGTTGAAGTAAGGCACTCCAGAATCACTTAGTGTATTGCGGGATGGATTTACAATCTTTTATTGCAAGAGATCCCATGGTTTGATAGTTTTTTATGGAATTGAGATGGAAGGAAATTCTGCAAAAATTACTTTTGAAAGGTTTTCCAAGTAGGAGGACAATCAACACTCTTGCGGAAAACAGTCCACCAAAATGATGCTCTGTCTTCTAGATGATTAGTGATGCATTTAAGTTTTATCTTTTTTAACATATTACTCTTTATGAAAATAGTCATCAAACTGACTGATGAAAGCAATAACAATTTTACCATCACGTTTCCCATTAAGAGTACAGAATTTGAAATTTCTTTTACTTATCTTGGATTCTTTCCTGAGAGACTGTGCATCAGGTGTCGCATCAATCGTAAGTCGAATAACATCTTTAGGTTGCGCTCCGTCTTGATCAATAGTGGATTGTTGAAGTGTAGCAAGTTGTGCTTGCAAATTTTGGCATGCTCTTTGCTATTCTTGAAGCTACATCATGATTAGGTTCAATTTGTTCTCCATAGTCAGCTTTGGCAAATCACCTTCACCTATTAAATCATCCATGTGATGAGTGGACATCCTACAAAAATGTCAAACAATCTCACATACTTAGAATCTCGTTAGAAGGATGAGCGTAGCTCAAATTTCGGTTTACAAAGCTTGTTTTTTTTTAAATGGCATTTTGCTTTAATGATCTTCTTCCAAGTGAAATTGTCTTCCACATAAACTATGTGTGACAGCCTGCTTACTGTGAATCAGCTCTACCAAGTTGCAGGTGGGAATACAGGCTTGTTGAAACTAAAAAACTAACTCAAGAGTTGCCACAATGCGAACACCTACTATAAAGGATATTGAAGATTAAATTTTTAGGCTTTCGTAAAGCTTAGGAACTTTAAGCTTTTTCAAATCGTAAGAAATTTGTGGAATTTGATGGGGACGACTACGCGTTCTGGCCGAAATCGATGCCGTTGAGTACGCTGTTGAGTACATACTCCCGCCACCAATAGTGGAATTTTGGAGGCTTAAGCCTTTCTTAAGCTTTTTAACTTATAAACTCCAAACTTTATAAACTTCTTATTTGCTTCTCTGTCATGAAAATTAACTTACAAAGGATCTTTAGAAGTGGTCCTCTGCCTCCTAGAAAAGATCCTTCGCGATCTAAGGGTATAGCAGGGGGGTTCTTCACTACCAAGAACACGCTTTTATTGATGGTTAAGCCTGCAAGGCGAGTTCCTTCCAGGAGCTTCACCTTCATGTGAGATAGTAAATGTTTGGAAGCACTTGATCTTAGCTTCACTCTGATACCACTGATGCATAGATCGGGTGATGTATGCACGCGTAGTGAATGTCGAAAGGCCCTCAAGAACAAAGAACTCTGCAAAACCTTCATAAAAGCAAAAAGAGAGTTTGCACAACACGAGACAAAAAGACAAATTGGGTGCAATCTTCCCCTATGCCTTGTGGGAGCACTTCACAAGGCATGTATTTATAGATTTATTAATCTCCAAGCTAAAAAATAATCCACTTTACAATTATCATGCTTTTTGTTTGCTTTTTTCCAAATATAAAGTAAGCTATTTGGACGTCGAAAAGTCGGGTTGTGTCCAAAAACAAATACCGAATAATTGAATATTTAACCGAGCACCTATGGGTATACAAAATAATGAATGTTTGTCAAAAGCGCTTTAATAAATAAGCATGCCTGAATAAATATTGACGCTAAGCCTTTAGTGATAAGGTGCATGCCCATCAAAAATAATAATTATCCTAGGCATTTTGAATCCATGCCATCGCCTGGTGCTACACAATGCCTCCACTACTTGCTCTAGACATCAACTGAAGCATTCACAATTGTTAGAAAATAATAAGATAAAACTCAACAAAAGTGAATACCTAGCAGTCTTCAACTATAAAATAATTAAATAGGTTGGAACTTTGTCCTAACCTTAATTTAATTCGAGTGCACACTCTAAACTCATAAACATCCATTAATTCGATATGTATTTTGCGAAATCACCCGCTGTGGAACCACCCACATGCACATTAAAATAATCTGACACTTGAAAAGAATAAGTGTCCCCATCAACTTCTCGCATAAGGAATCCATGTTGTGTACGAGCCCTGGTAAATAAATATAATTTTATGGAATCCATCGAAAAACCTCACGCAATCCACCGTGGAATATGCCTCCTAGCATCAAATCTGAACTTGGCAACATAGAAAGGGTTGAAACCTTGTTTCAAAACCTTACCGTTGTCATGTTTTCCCTTAAGGTAGATGGGAGCGGTATGTGGATTGTTGTAGATGATGAGTTTGCGATTGATAGTGTGGGTTGTTTTGAAGGTTTTGGATTTGAAAACTTTGTTGATTTTGAGAATTTTGTGGATGATTTTTGTATGTTTACTAAGGAGTTGTTTGAGATAGGTGTGACATTGAAAATTTTGGATTTTGAGTTTGTTAAGGAGCTTTCGAATAGATTTTTGAGTTTTTGTAAAAACTGAAAACCCCTAGAAAAACATTAGATGGATAGGATTTTTGTAGCTTAGCTAGTTGTATGACTGTTTGTTTTATGTTTTTATATTTAGAAATTTTTTGTTTGTCTAGCTCACGAATTGTTTTTATAATTTCATTTGGATTTTTTAGTGTGGAAACTCGCTAGTCTTGGTCGAGATTGGTGTTTTTTTAGAGAGGTTGGAGCTAGAGTTTGTTGGAAGCTATTGGACATCTTTAAACAAGTATAGTTTATCACTGATACTCTTGTACATCACAAGGAATATGGATTCACGACCACTTCACATTTCACTTGTTCTATGCATTGCACTAGGGGATCATTTCTTGATTTAAACAATTATTTTCGTGCCAATGGGTTGGATTGATGCTTGTTTTGCACCTTCGTTGAGCACTAGCACAGCATGATGCATGCTGTAGCTATATGCAATAAATCTTAGATGCGCACACGCTTGAGAGAGAACTTTCATTGAGCATGCAGTATTTATTGCACGCACGAGAGATGAGATTTTCATCACCAAGCTAGAAGCTCATGGGTGAGTAGAAAAGGTGGTTGGGTGAGATTTGAGGGTCCTGAAGCATGCTATCAATTGTGAGATGGGTTGTTTTCATGGTCAACATCTTGAGGGACCATTATTTTGAGAGAGTATTAGGTTTTGGGAGGGTGGAGCGGTGTCGCAGCGCCGTGTAGGGTTGAAGGTCACCATAGGGGTTTGGCAAGAGAAGAATGTATGGAGGTTCAAGAGCTTAGACTTCGGAGATGGTAGAGATAAGAGAAGGGTTGAAGGTCTCAAGCCAAATTCTTGAAGACAAGAGACAGTAGGGTAAATGTAGATTTAGGGAGAGGAGTAGACGGAAGAGAAGGGGTTTGAAGAAATTGAAGATGTAGAAGAATACTCAAAAAAAGAATTAGAAAGTGTAGAAGAATACTAATAGAGATGAAGCCTGTCAGTTTCTTTCAACATTATGAGAAGATATAACTCTAATTAAAAAAAACCTGTATAAAATAATACCTTCCTCTATGCTGCTCAAATTGCCAATCTGATGCTTCCATTGGCTACTTTGAAAGGGGGATAAAATACCAGCACAGTTGGCCAGAATTCTGCCAAATCACTCCTTCTTCATCTCCCACTTCGGAGTGTTGTTCATTGCCTGAAAACAGTAATCACATGTTGCATGATTTCGTTCAATCTCTCTTTTTAATAAAATCCTCTCAAATTGACTGAAAACTACATGCTTTCTTTTACATGTCATCCTAATCTATAAGTTGTCTATAGTTTTATGGATGTTTACAAGAGATAATATCTAGAATATCAAAAATTGGGTAAAAACTTATCCAAAAAAATCTAATATTTTGAACCATGGACAGTAATACTAATGCCTAAAGTGGCATTAGCTTTCTAAATATAAAAGGAAGCCACATTCTAGATTTTTTTACATGGTGTACACGTAGCGGCACAACATCCACCCCCTCCTAACCTGCACATCCTCTGGCATGTGCCAATGTCTTACCGATTTGCAGTGTTAGAAGAAGTATCTTCTGCCATGTCAATGTCGTCATCTTCTGCCTCTTCTTCTTCCGCTAAGTCTTCATGCTCTGGAATTATATTCAAGTCTTCTAACTCATTTGTTTTTGAACTTTCTCTTCATTTGAAGAGCTTGATTCTTTTTCCAACTACATGTATCTTTATGCTGGTCCCATCCAATTCAGCCAATGAATATATGGCATTGTCATGTATAACCTTTACCACATATGGGCCAAACCAACGCTTTACCATCTTGCTAGAAGCTCTGTAATGATTGTCTAGGCTGTTGTCATAGACAAGCACCCAATCATTTTCTTGAATTGCTCTTGGTTGAAGTCGATATCGCTTATTTATCAAATCTTCTTGTGTTCTTTAGTCTTGCTATCTCTAGCTTCTAAATAGCTGCTTGAACATCTTCATGCATTCTTTCTAGCTGCAATATGTGCAAAGTCAGCAACTCTTCTCTACTGATTCCTTCCTCCCAAGGTAGAAAACTCCATGTGAGAATAGATTTTTCAATTTGCATAATTGGTTGTTGTCCATGCATAAGTTCAGCTGGCATATAGCTAGTCATTGAATTGTGAGTAATCCGGTCAGTCCATAATGCAAAAGGTAGCATTTTAGGCCATTCTTTGATCTTTCCTCTACAAGACTTTGCTAGAGCTTTGAGAATAGGTTGATGACCTCTCTCACTCTTTTCATTGCCTTCAGGATTGTAGGTTGATGTCAAACCCAATTTGATAACCGATTGAACAAAGAAGTTGCATGCCTCATCAGTATCCGATTCTCCTCTATCTGCAGTTACTTTACCTACACAATCATATCTACAAAACACATCTTCAAGCAAAAAATGACAAATAGATTTAGTGGTCTTGGTTGTTAAGGCTTTTCCTTCAACTTGATTGGTTAGATCTTGTCTTGCAAGCACTAAATACTGCATATTCCATATTTGAGTAGGCATGGTTACAAGATCAATAACCCATCTATAATGTATAGACAAGGGATAAGTTAGTTGTAACCCATTTCAATGCTTGACCATAGAATACATCTGACACACATAAATGTTTCAATAAAATGTGTTATGCCCATGTTTTGCCACTAATATTTTTCTTTGACTTTACTAAAGGTTCCCCATATGCCTTTATGGCTAGCCCACAAGTTTTCATGAAATTCCTTCATTACCTGTTGTTGCAATATTTTGTTACCTAAAACTCAGATAGGCGTTCCTTTCTTCTTCTTTGCGTGCTTCCATAGATGTTCTTTTTTAAGAAAAAAGCCATAAGCTTTCCTCTTGATATGCTTCAACTCCTCATCAGTCCAAGTCTCCTTCTTCTTCATTGTGCTCAAATATTGGCTGATCTTCAACCAATCTTCTTCATAATCTTCTTCAAGGAAATGAACTAGAACTTGAGCAATGCAATGAGCATGCTAGCTTCTAGTTGACCACCCTGTTGTTTTTAACTTTGGACCAGTATATGTAATAACTGAAAATGTATTTTCAGCAGCCATGGAATGAAATTCAACAAGTATAGATTCTTGAGCTCTATCTTCTTCCATCAGCTCTTCTTCATTGTCATATCTTGCACATGATAGCATGTCACCAACTAGATTTGCCTTTTCTGCAATATGCTTTAATTCAGGGTTGAGAGAATTAATATATGCAATCCATCTTAGCATAGCAATGTTGGGTGTAGAGCAGTTGGCAATCATGCCCAAGAGTGGAAGACAATCGGTTTCTACCACTAGGGAAGCACCTATAAAGTTTTTCACGATCGCACTTTAATACTGTTACAACTCCCTACAATTCCATTTTTGCTTGTGCATACCTTCTTTGACGTTCATTGATAACTTTTGCTTCAAAACAAATTGCATGCATGTTACCTTCAAGATCCTCTTAGCCAACAGCCTATCCTATCCCAATGGGACTTATATCCATAGTAAGGATGATGGGTTGACCATTTGAATAATCAGCCCTTTTGAGAGTGGGGGCTGTAATTAATAGCTTCTTTAATTTATGCATAGTGAGAGTATGCTCATTACCCCTAGAAAATCTTTGGCGTTTTCTTAATAATTGATAAACATTGTTGGGTTCATGAGAAAAATGTGGTATCCATATGAGATAGAATATGCATGCACCAAGAAATCTTCTTACTTCTGAAACATTTATGCATTTTTCCTTCATTCTATTGATGGTATCTATCTTGATTGGTGAATAGGGGCCACATAGATGACCAACCACTAGGACTTCTTCTACTCCAAAAATCGACTTAGCTCCAAAAAGAGTAAGATGTACCTGTTCTAGCCTTGTTAGAATCCCGTCACAATCATGAATATGGTTAACTACAAATGTTCTACAACCATCTTCGTCAAGCTCCTCATTCTTTTCATTGACTTCACATCCCTTGATATGTACATCATCAAGAAATGGAAGAGTAAGTTATGGAATAAAGTCCCTTAAGACTTTGTGCATGGCATTCATCACATGGGCTACAGAGTTTGTTGCACCTTGTGGTAGAGTACACATGCCGACCAATCCAAGAGGTTTCTTCATTGTGGTAATGTCTCGACTTTCTAATGAAAGATGAAATTGGTCATATCCTGAATATAGGTCACCCATAGAATAAATTTCTCTACCTGCAAAAGCTTCAGAAAATTTGTCAACAATTGGACCCGACCAACATTTCGGATTGTGACACGATTAACAGGCTGTAGATCTTGAATAAATCGTAAAGATCCATTTTTCTTGGGCACGGTAAACCATCAGTTTGAGTAAGATACTGAAGAAGATTCTAAAATCTTCATTTTGATCTTCTCATTTAGAAGTTTCAATAATTTGGGCAAATGCACCCTTGGAACAAGAATAGGCTTGAGGTTCCAAGGCACATGTGGGACCGTAAAAATTACCATAGGAGCCACAATATTTGGATCCACACAACCTATTTCACTTGGCTGAAATGCAAAATCTTTTTCATGTTTCATTAGCATTTGCATAAAAGAGTGTTTTTTAGTTGGTGAAAGGAAAGAATTTTCACATATTTTGAGCTCTTTTATACTTTCAGATGTGAACTTGTGACAAATGTTGGAAGGATCACAAAGATTTGGCTGATTTGCTGCCCTATCAGCTAGCCCTTCACTTTTAGGAGAGGCAGTGGGACTACCACAAGCTTGACTTTCTTATCCACCATCTTGTATTTTGTCTTCACTTGCCCTTCAACCTCGTTGAATAAACCAATGTCTTCTTGCTTAAAAAGTTCTTGAATTGTTTGATAAAAATCCAATGTACATACTTCTATGGACTAATTTTCAGCCTGATTTTCTGTATCAGTAGCTGCATATATTTCAGTCAATGTGAGAGTAGTATTTTCTTTCAGCTTTAGTCATGACTGGAAGAGACTTATAACAACCCATACTGTTGGTTGTACATACATACAAATTTGCTAGACACACAATTTTTGTAGCATAAGGAGGTTTAATCTTTTTACATGACACACTACCATAGCCTCCTTTTATAGCAGTGCAGCCCGAAAACCCTTGAATTCTCAGGCATTAGGAGGCACAGGATAATCACACAGTCGATCTTTGTTTCAATGATGGTTAAAACACACAGTAGGAAATTGGACAGCTCGTTCATTATCCTTGCTTCGGATTTGAGCATAGGAAAAACCATCATCAGGAGCTTTTGTTTCCAAGTGGGCTTCAGAAATGTACGGTTGTCCAAGAATGATAGGGTAACTACAAGAGTCTTGAACAAAAAAGTAAAAATTGTCTTTTATGTCTCCAATAGTTACCTGCACATTAGGACATGTAGCATATAACTCTCCAGAAGAGTTGTTTGCAGCTCTCATTCGCCAGCCTAGATCAACATCTATGGGCCATCCACCACTTTCATAGAGACTCCTTGCCATGACATTTATCTCCGAGCCATGGTCTAAGAGTGTAATACATGGTGTTTCTTTTTCTCCAATTTTGAGGATTATCTCTGTTGTTGCTCTTACCTAATGCATACGGAAGTACTGACTGTTTGGAATGAACCAAGCCTCTTCCTCCTCATGCATGTGCTGTAGACGGCCTTCTTTTTAAGAGGTGGACTATCCACCTGGTTTGGACCAGTCGGCCATTAAATTTTTACCTTTCACTTCTTTAATGTTTGCATTCATGCTTTCTTTATCCTCAGCTTCAATTGCTGCAATTAATTCTTTAACTTCTTCAAGATGAATTCCTTGTGAAGTCAGCTTCTCTTCATCCTGTACAATAACTTGAAGAACTTGCAAAAAAGCATGCACTATTTCTTCAGCTTCATCACCAACATATTGTCTTTTTCTTTTAATTACATTAATAATTACATCATGGAATTAACGTTTGCAATTCCAAGAATTTCGCCTAAGGTGAATTCCATTTTGCTTCCCAAAATTCGTTCTTCTAGGACTCGTTTGAGATCGGTTGCAGATTCTATGTCAAACTGCAATTTGCAGTCTGGCTACTTGCCTTTTTTCTTTCCTTCAGTCTTGATCTGGGGTTATATTTTTAGCAAGGTGTGGTTGTTCAAGCATTCCTCTAGTTACCCATTTTGGAGGGCCAAAAGAGGAAGGCATTGGTTTATCTTCTCTTTTCTTCAATCAAGACTTCTTTATGATTGACGTCAGCCAAATGTGCAAAGGCAGAAAAAGAATCTACCGATTCTTTCCAACCAGTTATTCCTCAAATACACTGACTACCATTAGCCAAATCTTCTTTGGCTACTTTACCACGTTCCATTTGATCTAGTGCTTGCATCCATACTTTAGATTGCACATTAGCTTTACATGCTTTCAAACTTGATTTAATTGACTCAATTTGCAACCCATAATTAGCTGCATCAATTGCTGCATAGGCATTCCTTATAGCTAAATCTTCTTATCTTTTCTTCATTCCACCATTGCCAAAATTTGGCTCCAGTGGAAGACTAGTTTCAGCTACATGAATTTTTTCGTCTTTCCAAAAGACGAGCTTTTGTGCTTCAGCCTCACGGAAGGCACAACACTTCCTCTTGTCATGTTGTTGGGCTGTCACACCAAATACAATGCCTCTTAAAGCCTTCTCTCATGGGTCTTTGAGTTGATAAACGTCCTCATTCTTCAACTTTGACATCCAGCTTCTCCACCTTGGAACTAATTTCTATAAGATTCAGATGAAGGTCACACATGCTTTTAATGAGTTCATCCATGATATCATTTTTAGAAGGAACAAAAGAAGAAAGAGTTGGTTGATTAGTCAAAGGAATAGAGGATTTTGAAGGTGGAACAAGCTCCATCAATGGAGTTGTTTAAGTTGAAGTAGAGCCCAATCTTAGTCGCATCCGCTCTCTTCGAGAAATCATGTTAAGTGCATCAGTAACATCTGTCCATGCAGTCTTGACTCTTGATTTGGAGGTAGCATCTTCTAGGCAATCAGCAAGCTTCTCTTGCAGAATGGGATGTGCAGCACTAAGAAATAATTCAATCTTCTGACCTTCCATACTTTGTTGGTCTTTAGTATCAAGTTGTCAAAATTTACTTCCAAATTCATGGTATAAAGCTATTGCAACTAAACCTTTGTTGGATTTCTCAACCCAATCAGTGAAACTTTTCTTCGTCATTAGGCCAAAGTCTTCAAAGAAGAATTCTTCACGTAAGGATTTTTTTCAATGCAGCCCAATCCACATCTTGCCGAAAAATACTATGGATTCTCTCTTGAAGACCATGCTTGGCTAGTCTGGCAGAATAGTGACTCCATGCATGTTGTGTGGTACACCAAAGAATAGCATTTTTCCAACATAGAAGTGAATAAAAACAAAGACATTTTGACCATTAAATTGTTTTAATTCACGTCCAGCTTCCTCTAGGGCCTTGATAGCTGTAGAATCAATCTTCTCTTTGTCTTGCCTTTGTTGTTGTTGTTGTTGTTGAGTCCGCTGCACCATGCACACCAATTGTTCTAAAGAATCCCCCATTTTGGAGTTCTCTTAGACCCACCTTCACATCAGGTTCACTAATGTCGCAGCACGTAGTGTTGAAGGTCGCCATAGGGGTTTGGCAAGAGAAGAATGTATGGGGGTTCAAGAGCTTAGACTCCGGAGACGATAGAGATAAGAGAAGGGTTGAAGGTTTCAACAAAAGTTCTTGAAGATAAGAGATAGCAGGGTGAAGGTAGATCTAGGGAGAGGCGTAGACGAAAGAGAAGAGGTTCGAAGAAATTGAAGACGTAGAAAAATACTCAAAAAAAGAACTAGAAAATGTAGAAGAATACTAATAGAGATGAAGCCTGTGAGTTTCTTTTAGCATTATGAGAAGATATAACTTTAATTTTAAAAAACCTATATAAAATAATACCTTCCTCTATGCTACTCAGATATTTCATGCTTCCATTGGCTCCAAAAGGGGGGTAAATTATCAGCACACCTGGCCAAAATTCTGCCAAATCATTCCTTCTTCATCTCCCCCTTTGGAGTTCTGTTCACTACCTGAAAACAACGATTGCACGTCGCGCGATTTTGTCAATCTCTCTTTTTACATAAAATCCTCACAAATTGGCTGAAAGCTACATGCTTTCTTTTACATGTCATCCTAATCTAGAAGTTGTCTATAGTTTTATGGATTTTTACAAGAGATAATATCTCGAATATAAAAAATTGGCTAAAAACTTGTCCAAAAAAATCTAACATTTTGAACCATGGACACTAACACTAATGCCTGAAGTGGCATTGGCTCTCTAAATCTAAAAGGAAGCCACACTCTAGATTGTTTTACATGGTGTGTACGCATAGCGGCATGACAGTGGAGTACAACATTTCCTTGCTAAGCAATGAGAGATGAGGATAAGGATCTAAAGTAATCAAAGAACTATGTTTGCATCCCACATGACACACTTGCACATGTGGATAGGTTAGGCACTATATTTTCTAGCACATCCATTTTCTTGCGTGGAGAGCATTGCTTGTTTGATTGCATAGCATTGATCCAATTTTGCATTTTTTTCTCAAAGACATGTATGATTGAGGATGGAGTTTATATTCAATAGTATATTTCTACTAAGACACATTGCATTGCAAAAAAGTAAGTATATTTGAAGAAAAGAATAGAAGACTGAAGAGGGATTGATGGAATAATGTTTTTCTTGGAGAATTATGAAGGAGACTTCTACTAGCTAAAGACATTGGAGGGTGTCATTAGCAGATGCTCTAAATTTGGAAAACGTTTGAGTGAGCTAGTTCGATGGCTTGCCAAAAAAGTTGAACATTATGATGTGTTGAAATCTATCCTAGTTTTGCTACAATAAGTGAGGTTCTTTATGATAAATATAACAGAGTTGTCGGAATATCAACAAATGTTATGGGAATCTTAAAGGGTGGTAAGAGAAATTTAACTTTTTATTTAGGTGTGGAATTGAGAGGCATGATCTTGAGCTTCTTGTTGCTATTCTTTCAGTTGAAGCATGTGTATGCAAGCCCGGCTGGAATACCATGATACCAAAAAATTAAAGTATTGCTGGCCAGAGACTTGTCAAGTGGAACATGAGAGATAAGAAAATGGTGAATGGTGGAGTAGTCACATACTGAGTGTGTATCAATTTCTCTCAAAGTGTCCAAGATACTACAACTCATAGATCCTATCATGAGCTAGCTATAATGTGCAAAGTTTCTAGCATGTCTTTCAATGAATGACCTGCAATTTCCATACACTCAGCACAACCTGATCAAGTCGAGCGAGCATTAAAAAATGCTTTTGGATCATTTCAACAGAAGAAGGAGCATGGTTGAAGATGAACCGACTATACAGTTCAAGTTTTAGATTAAAGCTCCTGATCCCAACGAGCCCTAAGCATGAACTAACCTCTCCAGCAAATGCAACGATGATGATAAAATCATGATTGACGATACTACTTTCAATGATGAGGAATTCGTGGAGTGCAAACCTACCCACAAATATGGGCAGCAAAGCTTTTTCTCATCTGTAAAGCATCACTACAAGCTACTCATCAACTTTCTGTACATTGGGAAGGAGAAAACTAAGTAATTGCGATAAGTAATTGCCCACATTTGACAAAGCAAGGAGAAAACTAAGAGCCTTGATCACAAAAAAGAATTGTGCACCCATCATGGTCCAACCAGCCTGTCACGCAACTATGACGTATGATGCAAAAAGTGCCATCAAGTTTAACATTTGGCACCTTAATGTATCCAAAAACGAACTACACCTAGAGCCTTCTATTTGTAATGTTTAAGAAAGAACCACGCATAGGATATATGTGCTATAAAGGAAATGCATGAACTAAGGAAAGAAGATGAGGAAACTAGATTCAACTTGTTGGAATCTAAGATGACCACCCAAGATATTGGACCGAAATCTAGAGAGTTTGGTTCTAATTTTGGCCCAAGAAGATTTCTTTCTCAAAGTTACAAAGGAAGAGAGTCTAGCAGTGGCTAGATATTAGAAGTGGAATGTTATAGATGTAGAGAAAAGGGACATATCTCACCAAATTTTCCAAATCCTAGAAGGTCCATGGATGACAAGCCCTTATGCAGTTGATGCAAGGGAGAAGGCCACACTTTGAAAGGCTGTCCCAGTTTAGCTCCTTTGAAAGCCATCACCACTAATAATCAATAGAAGAGCCAAGAACTTATTTCTAATTTGGTGGAATTGAAAGTTGCTGCAATAACACTTGCCAAGAATAAAGAACACACAATTCCAAAAAAGAATGTTTGCTCTTCCAAAGTTGTGAAGGTAAATCTTCCAAAAGAGAAAAAAAATAGTACAAAACAAAACCGTGCAATATAGAGTATTCTAGTGCCATAGAAGGATACAGAGATAGTTACAGAAGCAGGACTAGAGGTGCAAGAGATAGAGGATGGAAAAGTAGCCCTAGTATTTGAAGAAATTCAGACATTGCTACTACTAGAAGAAAGAGAAAAGGTGAAAGTGAATGTTTCCCCATTCCCTAGCTAACTGGAGAAGCTTGTGGATCCTCTTCAAACCAAACCTAACATTTTGATAGTTGTTAACACTGTCCCTCAGCTACTGAAAGAAATCTAAAATCTTATGACAAGGAGACGTGGCCTAAGGATTTCACCTATAGCTACCACTAAGTCTAATAAAGCCCCAGAGTTTGTGAAACAAGTGGACGTGGCTAACGCCTTCGTGAATTCTGGTACCCTAGAGACTAGCATTTAGATTGAAGGATTTTTTATTGTTGATGCATTGATCAATGGAGGCTTATCAATGAATATAATGATGGATGTGACAGTGATGGATCTAGGCCTACACAAGGCATGCAGCTACACATTAGCTTATTAGATTAGCAAACCAAAAACATAATTAAACCTTTGGGCATTCTTCCATATGTGAAGAAAGCGCTAGTAGAAAAGAATATTGGGTAACCTACTTCGTACTGAAATCAAATTCCTATGGGACCTCATTTTCTCTACTACTGGGAAGACCATGGCTTTTTGAAGCAAGAGCACAAACACATTGGTTCAAGGGAACCATGACCTTGGATAGAGGACCCAACAAGGTGGTAGTAAAGCTGTATGGCTTGCAAAAAGGTAATGAGTCGATAGAGTTGCAAAAAGGTAATGAATCTATCTCTATCGAAGTATTAGCGGACTCCTCCAACAAAGTTACTGATGGTACATCAGCATGAAGAAGCTATCAAAGAGGTCTTTCTCAAGAAAATAGAGGCACATCCCTTCATAGTGGGGGCACTATAAGCCAACTCCCAAAAAAGGAAAAGTCTCTATCAATGGGTGAATACCTACTATATGAGAACCATTATAGAATTCTCAAATTACCTTTGAAAGGGAGATAGAGGCATGGACGTATTGTTCTCCTTGTTACATGACCACACAAGAGCCAAAGATAGAAGCATAAGTCAATACAATACTAGAGTCAAAGGTAAAAGTGAAAAAAGAAGATACAATAGAGAGTTTGTTTTTCTCCTACAGAGCCCCTATAGAGGCAAAGCCAAAGTCTAAAGAGGACAATGATGAAAGTCAAGATGAAGATTACAGAAGCAAAGTTGAGGAATCTATTCAGCCTGAGGAGGATTGTAATGAGGAGAAACTCCAAGAAGCATTTGAAGTTGAAGATCCCATGCTATGGGATAGAATGACTCTAGCATGATTTAGACTAGTAAATGAATCAGATCATATGTGAAACCTCTATAAGAAATGGATTAGGCAAGATAAGCCCTCCTTTAGCACTCGCTCTTGTCACCCTAATTTACACTTGTCAAGAAAGGATGATGATGATGTAGCTTTCCAACAAACACCAGTTTTGCAGCCCAAAATAACTCTGATAGTTCTTGTTATGTGACATTCTTGGAGGCATCCTCAGAAGATGAGTCTTCGAGTCAAGAGATAATTATCTCTTCCATAAAGTCTGAAACAGCCATGATACCATTTCAGCATCCCAAGGAGCTAGTCGAGTCCCCATGGAGAGAAGAAATTTCTTGCAGTAGAATATAAGATGAGGAGGCCACTCCCTTGAAGGAATCCAATCTATACCTAGAAGCCATCCGCAAGACCTGCATCTACGAAGTAAAAGGTGAAAAGTAATTTAACTTTTGTGGATGCACATGGCATCAAACATCACTTGAAGGTGGGTACCAGTCTTCCAAAAGAGAAGTTGTTAGTCCAACATGACCTACTAAATGAGAGCTTTGATGCTTTTGCATGGTTGTATAAAGATATAAAGGAAATTAATCCCATGGTGTGTCAACATCACATCCACCTTGAACCTGATGCTAAACCTATGAGGCAAAGACAAAGGCGAATGAATCCAAATTACTCATCCCTAGTGAAAATAGAGTTGTTGAAGCTATTACAAGCTGAGTTTATTTATCCAGTGCCTAATAGTGAATGGGTCTCACCCATCATAGTAGTACCCAAGAAGAATAGAAAGCTGTGAATATGTGTGGACTTTTGCAAGTTGAACTCCAAGATAAAGAATGATCATTTTTGTATTTCTTTCACAAACCACGACTGTTAGACACAATGGCTGGACATGAGCTCTATTTCTTGTTGGATGGATTTAGTGGATATAATCAAGTCTAAATAGCGGAACAAGATCAATCCAACACAATAGAATGTGGAACCCATGCTTATAGAGTGATGTTGTTTGAGCTCTATAACACCCCTGTTACCTTTCAAAGAGTGATGATGGTCGCATTTCAAAATCACGTGCATGATTTCGTTGAGGTATAGTTGGATGATTTCTATGTTTATAGCCTAATATGTGAGCACTAGAAACACATGGAGCATTGAGGTATACCTAGATAATTTCTATGTTTATAGCCTAATCTGTGAGCACTAGGAACACCAAGAACACTACTTTTATCAATACCAGGAGTAGGGGATCTCCCTCAATCCCAACAAATGCAATTTTGGAGTCTCTTCATGAGTTCTTTTGGTCCATATTGTCTCTCCATAAGGGATAGCAACAAATCCTACAAAGATTAAGAAGATTACAGCTCTAACAGCACCAACCAATCTCAACTAGTTGAGGGGATTCTCAGTCATGTGGGATATTATAGGTGGTCCATCACTTATTTTGCAACAAAGGCGAGCCTCTTGCATAACCTCTTGAGGAAAGATGCAAAGTTTAACTAGACAGATGATTGTGAAGAAGCTTTCAATACTCTAAAGGAGTGCCTCATCACTTGGAATGTTTGGAGGAAATACAACAGATTGCTTTATGGTATATGGAAGCAACACAATCTCGATGAATGGCTTATCATGAGAGCTTCATCAAGCATAAAGAATTTAAGAAAGGTGGTCTAGTTCTCCCTTATGATTCACACTTTGGTAAGTTTCTAGGAAAGATCCAACAATGTTGGATGGACCCCTACAAGGTACTCGATGTCAACCCTAATGGATCTATCCAAGTGCAAGCCATTGATACCTCTAATTATCCCTTCCTCCTGATTAATGGTTACTTCCTTCCTGAAGAAGTATTACCCTCCATGGGGATCTTGACAATTAGAGCCGATAGTCACTCTCCCTTTCGGGAGGTGCTCCTTACTATTGCTCATGGTGTTATTGATAGTTAAATTTATGATGCGTGCGCACTCTAAACTCATAAACGTTTATTAATTTAATATGTATTTTGCGGAATCACCCGCTATGGAATCACCCATGTTCACACTAGATTAATGAAACGCCCGAAAAGGATAGGCGTCCCCATCAACTTCTCGCACAAAGAATCCACTTTGTGTATGAGCCCCGGTCAACACAGTTTATGGAATCCACCATAAAACCTCATAGAATCCACCGTGAAATATGCCTCCTGGCATCATACCCCCGGGGTGGGATAGCAATTGTCCTCAATTGCTATTAGCTCAATGTGGAGCTAACAGAGTGGGGAAAGCATTTAAGTCTCTAGCGTGCATCCATTGGGCTTCTTCAACAGGATGGTTTTTAAACTTGACCAAATATCTAGAATATCTACAGCCAATTCTAGTGGTCATAAAATCAGTATCTATGATAGCTTCAAGTTCAAGTATTTCAGTCTCTTCATCTAACAAAGGTGGGTTTTCATAAACAGGGTGTACAGGTAATTGGCCTCTAAAGGGTCATAATAAACTAATGTGGAATGTGTTGTGAATTTTCCAGTGAGGTGGTAGTTCTAACTTGAATGCATTGTCATTGATTTTGTGAATGATCTTAAATGGTCCATAGAATCTAGGTGCTAATTTGACAACTGGGTGTTTATCTACACTTTGTAATCTACGTTTTTCTATTCTCAACCAAACATAGTCATCAACTTTGAAATTCATGGCCTGTCTTTTCTTATTGGCTTGTTTTGTATACGATTGTTAGGCTTTGGCAATCATGTCTTTAACCTCATCAAAAATAGTAGCGTGCATATTAGCAATATCATCAGCACTCTGAATTCTATTTGATAATGATGCAACAGGTGTAGACAATCATATCATGGTTAGCTTTAGTATTAGGTAAACCAATAATAAAATCCATAGAAATCTGTTCCCATGGTCTTGATGGAATAGATAAAGGCATAAGTAATCCATACTGTTTACCATGATGTCTCTTAACTCTTTGACAAACAAAACATTCAGAAACAAAGTTAGATACATTAGTGTCCATATGTGGCCAATAAAAATCTTCAGTCAATATATGCGAAGTAGATATGATACCTCTATAACCTTAATATGGAGGGTCATTCAAAACAAAAGATCTAAATGGAATTGTAACACATAATCTCTTTTCATAAAACATGAATCCATCATTATAAGACAGTGAATCAATAGAAATCCAGTTATTTCCAACTAATTTATTCCAATCAGCATGAAAAGTAATGTCTTGATGATAAGTATCTTTCATAGGGGTTAGAGAATCAAATGATATAACAGAGATATTATGAATAGTTGGTCTTCTACTTAATGCATCGACCACTACATTTTCTTTACCTGGTTGATATTGAATAAGGGGATGAAAACTCTTAATAAAAGATGCCCATTTGATATGTCTGTCAGATATTTGAGGTTGACTAAGTAAATGTCTAATACTTTGTTGATCAGTCTTAATCATAAACTCAGAACCCATTAAGTAATGTTTCTATTTTCTTAAAGCTTGTACAATAACTAACAAATATTTATCATATGTGGAATATTTAAGTTTGGAGGGTTTCAGTTTACAACTAGAATAGGCTATGGGATGATTATCTTGCATAAGTACGGTGTCAAACATTTTTTTGAAACTGAAAAGCCTTAGTCAAATTGTAGTTAGGTTTGATTTTTGCTAGCTTAGTTGTTTGTGTGACAGTTTGTTTTGTTGTTTCATAATTGGATTTCTTGTGTTTGTTTAGCCTAGGAATTGCTTCTGTCATTTTGTTTGAATTGTTGAGTGTGAAACTTGATAGCCTTGGTTGAGCTTGGTATTTTTTTGAACAGGATGAAGCTTGTGTTTGCCAATAGCTATAGAACATTGAGGAGCTAGGTATGTTATCTTGTCAAGACTCTTGCACATCACAAGGATAATGGGTTTACGAGCACTTCACGTTGCACTTGTTGATGCACTGCACTCGGGGGTCGTCTCCTATTCCTATCAAATACTTCCATGCCATGGGTTGGGATTATGCACGCATTGCACCATCATTGAGCACTAGCATGGCATGAGATCTGCTACAACTATACGCAGTAAATTTAGATGCACGCGCACATGAGAGAGCACCTGTCATTGAGCACACACATTTCCTGCACACACCATTTGGGATGTTCATCACAAAGTTAGGAACCTCTGGTTGAGAGTGAAAGGTGGTTTGGAGAGTTCGAGGGTCGTGAAGGACGCCATCAATTGTAAGAAGGGTTGTTCATATTTGATCAACAACTTGAGGACCACCATTTTCTAGAGTGATTGTGAGATATTGGATGGGTGGAGCGGAGTATATCATATCTTCTTTATGAGAGTTGAGATGTGAGGATAATGAATTTTAAATTAATCAAGGAATTTTGTTTGCATTTTGCATGACCACAAGCACATGTAGATAGACTAGGCACAATTTCTTCAATGCATACATTATTTTTGTGTATAGCATCGATTGATTGGTTGCATATCATGGATCCAACATTGCATATTTTTTTAAATCATGAATGATTGGGCATGAAGTTCATTTAAAAAAACCATATTCCTGCTAGGACACACTGCATAGAAAACAGGTTCATATCTAGAGAATATTTATTTTGAAGACTCAAGGATCAAAGGAAAAGATCGTACGCTTTACATCATCAGCAAGTATTTCTTGAAGGAAAAGAAGATATATATGTTGAAAGTGTATGCAATTACAAGAACAACAGGCCAAGAAAGGGAATAAGTCGTCCAAGATAAAAGATGGAGAAAAATGATGCGATTTACGAAAATTTGTATTTTTGCCCGATTTTGACAGATTTTCGTAATTCTGCCATGCTGGCTTGTTGACCAGATGTGTTCCGATCGTTTTGAGTACCCGAATGTCTATATTCGGAGTTCAAATGACGAAGTTATGATCCAAACAAGTTGCAAACATGCATAAAGCAGAAAAAACGAAAATAGTGAAAAGCAGTAGAAAAGCAAAAGCTAAAAGCTGAAAGCAAAAAGCCTAATGTGTGTGAGTATGGATAGAAAACTATATAAGGAGATGAGATTGAAGAGTTAAGGGCCTTCCCCCTTGATTACAATTGTATTTTGTGAGAGAGGAGAGTGAAGGGTCGCATGCTAAAGTGAGCTCTTGTCATGCTAATTTGAAAGTTGGAGCTTTTGGATGTCGAAGTGCCAAGTGTCGGCTTAAGGTTGTTAAGATACGAGAATATATTCCTCTTGGTTTATTTTCAAATTATTGGTATTTCCATTGTGTGGTTGTGTGATGCTCTACCCGCATATGGGTTTTAAAATTTTTTTGAGCTATAAGAGGCTTTGTTTTGTTTTTTTGTGGCTTGTGGTATATGATTGAATAATTGAATTTTTTAAGTTGTGTTGTGCATTCAACAAAGTCAATTACCATTACCCCAACTGGCACTCCTTAACATCTCGTTATTGGGTTGTGAGTGAGGCTTGCTCTCGATCACCGCTCGCGTAACAACAGCTCCTATTCCAGATCCGCTAGCATCAGTAACTACTAAAAAGAATGGTCTATTAAAATCAGATAGTTGTAATACAGGAGCATGGGTTAATGCATGTTTCAATAAATCAAAAGATTTCTGTTGATTATCAGACCAATGATAAACAATACCTTTCTTTAAAAGTTTAGTCAAAGGTAAAGCAAGTAATGAAAAATTTTGCACAAATTTCCTGTAAAAACTAGCAAGACCTAGAAAAGAACGTAACTCATGCACATTTTTAGGTATTGGCCAGTTCAGTATTGCTTCTATCTTCTTAGGGTCAACTTTAATACTATCTGATGACACAATATGACCTAAATATTCAATTTCTATTTGAAAGAACTCACTCTTTTCTTGATTAGCATACAATTGATTATCTTTCAACAACTTGAAAACCAAAGGCAGATGTTCATAATGCTCTTTCTCATTTGTGCTAAATACCAAGATATCATCGAAGAATACTATAACACAATGCTGATATTTCAAAAATATGCGATTCATCATTCTACTAAATGTAACAGGTGCGTTAGTCAATCCAAAAGGCATCACTAAAAATTCATAATGACCAAATTGTGTTCTAAACGCAGTCTTGAATATGTTAGATTTATCTAATCTCACCTGATGATAACCCGATTTAAGATCTATTTTACTAAATATGGAAGAACCTTGTAGTTTATCCATAAGATGATCGACCCTAGGAATTGGATATCTATTCTTTACAGTAATATTATTTAGGGCACGATAATCAATGCACATATGATAAGTATTCTTATTCTTCTTTACCAACAAAACAGATGCACCAAATGGAGAACTACTAGGTCGAATCAATCCTCTATTTAATAATTTCTCAACTTGATTTTGAATTTCTTTTTGCTCTATCTGGTTATGCCTATATGGTGCTTTACAAGGTGGTTGTGTACTAGGAATTAAGTCTATTTTGTGGTCTTCAGGACGTGAAGGAGGTAATCCAGGTAGATCTTCAGCAAAACAATCTTTAAATTGTGCAAGGAATTCTTTATGCCTAGGGTGCATATGTTTTTCTTTAGCTTGCAGTTCATTCACCCAAATTAGATAAGATTTACTACTTTTGTGTAATGCACGTTTAGCTTGAGTATGAGTAAGCAGTGGAAAAGCATTAGATGCATGCATACCATACAATGTAATGTGTTTTCCTTGAAAATGAATATTAATTGAATGCGTGGAATAATCTATATCAGGATTACGCTGATGACGCCAAGGCATACCTAAAATAATATCAGTGGACTGTAATGGTACAACTAGAAAATTACTTCTTTCAGTGTATTCACCAATTTGAATTTCTAAATCATGCACCTCTTATGTTCCATTATACCTTGTGCCTAAGAATGCTGCTTTAATGCGATAATGCATAGGAACAGTTTGTAATTTTAATTATTTCACTAACTTTGCAGAAATAAAATCATGTGTACTACCATCATCATGCAAAATAATCTTTTCTTTTCCATGCACTAAACATTTCATTGTCAACAAAGAATGTGGAGTTGGCATACCTAGTAAAGTATCCGAAGGAGTAGTAATGTCATCCTCATCTTCCGTAAAGTCGGGCATTTTCTCATGTTCTTCATCTTCCATTGCTCCAAGATAGTTGATATGGACAGGTGGCTTCTTCAATTGGCAATTGGCTGCTAGATGTCCAGGTTGATGGCATTTGTAACACACTATAGGTTTGGCTTTAGATACATTGTTTGCAATGCCAAGAAGTCTAGGAATATTAGGATTTGGCTGTGAAGATGGCTTAGGGTTTTGATTGGTATTTGATGGCAAAGCATGCGGTTTTGTCCAAGACTTACGGAAAGATGATGAAGGAAATCGACTTTGATTGAATCTTCTAAAATTTGAGTTGAATTGCTTAGATTCATAGTTACCATTTGCTTGAAATTGTTGTGGACACTTGTCTCTTCCTTGAAGCTTGTCTTTAGTGTCATGAGGTAAAGAAATTGCATCTTCAAGAGTTGCAGGCTTGAACATATTGACTTCACTGTAGTAATCCCCAAGTAATCCAGACATATACTTGCGCTTGTGAGTCGCTTCAGGTACGTCTTCAAGCATGCGTAAGTGGAGTAAGGCATTCCAAAAGCATTCGGTGTACTGAGAAATAGGCTCACGATCTCTTTGCTGAAGAAGGTCCCATTGCTTTATGGTTTGTTCATGGAATTGTGGAGGAAGGAAATTTTGCATAACTTTCTTCTTGAAACTCTCCCAAGTAGTGGGACAATCTATACTCTTACGAACCACGGTCCACCAAAGAGATGCTTTATCCACTAAATGATTAGTGACACACTTGATTTTATCTTTTTCAGCGTATGTTTCCTCATGAAAGTAATCATTAAACTGACTGATGAATGCAAGAACAATTTTTCCATCTCAAGTGCCATTGAAAGTACAGAATTTGAAATTTCTTTTACTTATCTTTGTTTCTTTGCGGATGGATTGAGCTTCGAGAGTCACATCAATGGTTCATCGGATAAGATCTTCAGGTTGTGGTCCATCTTTGTCGTTAGTCGATCTTTGTAAATTGGCCAATTAAACTTGCAATGCTTACCGGGCTCTTCGTTCTTCGTCCAACTGCATCATAATTAAATCCAACTTTTGTTCGACCGTAGGTTCAGGAAGATCGCCTTCAGCCATTAAATCATCCATATTTTGTTCTGTCATCCTGCAAAACTTCAAATCGGACCTCACACTCTCAAAATCCAATTAGCGGGATGAGCGTAGCTCAAGATTGGGTATACAAGGCTTATATATTTTTGTTTGGCTTTCACGGTCTTCGTCTTTGGCAATTGCGGGATTTGAAATCTTTGTAAAATCTGTGTTTGTCTTTCTGCGTGTGCTGAAACTGGTTCAGCAAGTCTGTGTATACAAACAGAGTCTTCTAGGGAACAACTTTGGAGTTCGGTGCTTCTGTGCAGGAACAGTCCTAATGGGTGTTTTGGGCACAAGTCAATTTTGACTTCTAGTGACTTGGCGGACTTGCAGAGTTACAGACTTACGAAACTTGATCAACTTGGAGGATTTGTGTGACTGATGACTTGCTTGACTAAGCTTAAGCTTAGTATAACTGAAAATGATGAATTTTAGGGGAGGGCATTTTTTTACGCCGCTGATCACGGCGTCAACATGCCACGATATAAAACGATGAAATTTGAGGGCTTTTAAGCTTTTAAGTAAGCTTATTAAGCTTACTTAAGCTTTTGACTTAAGCTTGAATTTTTAAAGATATGGTGGCTTATCTGTTTGACTATGGAAAAACGACTTGGAGAAGAGGATGTAGGAGTGGTCCTCCGCCATTACAGGCCGGTCCTTTGCGATCAAAGGCTGTAAATAGAGGTTCTTGACCGCTAGGAATCCACCTATATCGACCATTCGCGATGAGACTGACCGTAGAGCTCGATCTTTCTAGGAGCTCCGCCTTTGTACAAGATGGATAGCGATTGGAAGCTCTCGATCTCAGCTTCGCTCTGATACCACTGGTGTGCAGATCGGATGCTGTATACTCGCGTAGTGAATGCCGGAAGGTCCCCAAGAACAAAAGAACTCTACTTTTTGCACAAAACTCAAGGTAGAAAGCATGCACGACATGAACAAGAGACCAATTGGGTGCAATCTCCCCCCATGCCTTGTGCGAGCGCTCCACAAAGCATGTATTTTATGTATTAATCATCTTCAAGCTCAAATAATAGCCCAAATTACAAAATAGCACGCTTTTGGCTTTTGAGTTTGCTTTAGCACAAAATAGAAATAAAGCTAATGGGCGGGCGCCCAAAGAGTCAGGCATACCCAATACAATGTCCAAATACAAATATCATAATCGTGCGTCCATGCGCATACAAAATAATAAATAAATATCCAATGCCTCAATAAATAGATGCGACAAAATATAGGCGCCATACCTAAGGTATGCGCCCATCAAAATATAAGTGATAACTCGAATACACGCTATCCTCCGATGCTTTCCTCCGCCACTGCTGCTATCTCTACACATCAACTGAAGCATTCACAATCGTTAGTAAAATAATATAATTAAACTGACAAAAGTGAATACCTAGTAGTCTTCAGCTACATAAATAAATCAACTGGTTAGAAATCAATCCTAACCTTAATTTATAACGAATTTGAGGTGAAACCTACAACTATTGGATTATGTTGAGTAGAGAATATTTTTGTATCCATGTGTGTTCTCAGCTAGATATTCAATTCTATAGGGCTATCATCCCAAGTGTATGTGTTTGCCTTTGTCTTGGTAGTTCTATGAGATGTATCAAATGTATTGCAATACGATTTCTTTACTACTGTCTCAATTGATTCTCGCCATCTTCTTAATTGTTTCACTCTGTCATTGTTCCATCTCTATATCTCCCTATGCCCGTTTATCTCCTACCTCCGTGGTACACCTTTGACCCCATATGCTCGAGCATCAAAGACTGGGTAGGATACCCCTATTGATACCTTCTCATTTTATTTCCACTTTGCTAGAACCCAAAATATAGAAGTAATGCTAGAGGAGAGTATAGATGCTTTGATAGAGGGGCACTACTGCTCATTCCAACTATAGAGATGGAAAAGTTTGAGCAAGTGAAAGAAGATGTTAGCTAAGACATAAGATCTCATGGAGTTGGATACTGAGGGTTACATGTTATTTGGATGTTGTTTGGGATGCATGAGACATTAATGCCTTGTGACCTGAGTGGGAGTGCTTCAAATAGCCACATGTTTCGTGGGATGATTGTGATTTAGATTTATGATCCTGGTAATAATATGATAATGAACACGATACTTTAGGTGAAGATGTAATGGCTTTTTAATCTAGAAGGGATGAATAGGGTTGTCCATCTAGAGGATATGTAAGTTTGGAGGGGGTGGATGTCGTCTGGTTACACATTCAATGAAGGAAAAATAGGAAAAAACATCCATATAAATATTTCCAATATATGATTATGGGTTTACTCATGATCTTAATAGCTTCTCTAGATTCAAAAGTAGTTTTCAAAATATTTGAGTATTCACTATTGAGTTTTATTAACTTAATGATAATTTTCGGTAGATAAAAATACATGAAATGAGTTATCTTGAGTGTTTCATGGTGTCCACACCTAAAAATACAAAAAGGCAATGCATTTTACGAAAAACGATTTTTTTGGCTAAGTAAAAGATCAATTTTGCAATTCTACCCACGTTATCTTGTAGATTACATGGACACATACTCGGATGCTAGGAAAAACCGACAAAAGCATGCACGATCGAGAGCTAGAGAGGAGAATTGGGTTTCTTTACAATATTCTTTAGTGCTTTATCTAGCCTTTGATTTTTACTTTTTCTTTTTTGGAAAGGAAAACCTTACTCCAAATAGAACTTAAGGATTCCAGGATAGTTGAGACTTCCTAGTAGTTAGAATGTTTTTCTTCTAGGCTTCTTTGTCTAACCCTCTATGAGTTTCTTACGTAGTGCTTTTAAGATGAGCTTCACTTTCGAAAGTTTGGGTAACTTTCCAATGTTAAGTTCTTAAGAATTTATTCCTAGAAACCCTAGGAAGATTGTCTGTGTTTGGATGACTAGTATTGTTTTTCCCTTCCATATTTCTCATAATCAAACTATTTATATCCATGTACAACTAAACCCTAGAAAATTGCAAAAATATTTTTTCCTAGGTAACTAATATTCTAAATCCAAAATTTTCCAAAAGGAAAACAAATAAAAAAAGAAAAGCCCATTTTTAAATGCTTTATTGTTGAGTTTGGCATATTGAGTCTTTTCTTTTGAATCTCTAGGGTACCACCTTCTCTTCCATAGGGTTGAACTGAGAGTCTATCATGTCTAGAGACAAGGAGGCTCATTGTTCCTAAACCCATATGGTTTGGTATAGAAGTTAATATGATCATCTAGATGGTTAAGTATCCAAAAGCACTCATTACCAAGAAAGTCCCTAGGTTCATCCAATACCATCTAATAATTCCAGCAAAAGCATTCATTGATCTACCACCACTTGTTTTCCTTATAAAGAAAATGTAACCTATGATCCTAGCCCACGATTCTTCCTTTGAAATATTCACGATATCAGGTTTCACTTTCAATGCCTACAAGGAACTTCCTCATTTGTTTTGGTGGTCTCAAAATTTTTTGGTTAGTTTTTTTAAAATTTGTTTTTCTTTAATCAACAAAAAGAACCCAGGCTAAGTATAAATGTTCAATAACTCAAAAATACATAATTCCTAACACCAATGGCATGGGATGAAAGAAGCACTCCATTGAGATTATTTATACCAAAATCTTTGTTAATACGAGTTGAGAAGCTAGGCCATAATCCATCGAAACAAGTATTTCTTTCTTGCATCCCCATATTTGTGACTTTTTAGTTTAAACCTAGATAACTAAAAAGTAAATATTGAAGTGAACAAAGGGTAGAAACTCAAGAAAAAATACAATTGGTGGTTGAGAGGATATGGCATAACTAGTCGCCTTCTTCTTCTTAAAGAGCACAAAGACAACAACAACCGAGTTGATGGCTGACTAAAAGAAAGCTCCAGAGCTAGTGAGTGCAATTCTCCTTTGCTTGACTATGCTAGGCATGGACTCAACATAAAAAAGGAATTGGTGTAGTAGATATTTGATTCTTTTCTTGGGTAATTCACTATATGTATATCCTGTATCACATGTGTTCAAGGTCTATTTATAAATATCACTGTCTTTGAATTTTTCCCTTATTAAAACATAACCCTTTTCTATTCAATCTGTAAGTGACCCCTTTATATAGGACCTTATGTATATTAAAAATGTGTAAAAATAGTATTTTAAAACTCCCTTATGTTGAACCCACGTGATACATACATATGTTTAGGATTGACCTCTCTAGGCTTCTTTTTGGCTAAATACTCACATAATCCAAAGCCACTCTACCTGTTAATTAAAGGGGAGTTGGCATCACAAAAAATTAATTCTCTTTTAAAGTGATGATTTTGTGTAGCATTTTCATGGCCTTGTGTAGCATCTTGATCTACATGGGTACCTTTGCTCACCATACATACAATTCCATACTTAGGACCCTCACAAGCATCGAATTGAAATCGGAGCCTTTAGGTTGCCTAAGATGAATTTGTGTGCAATTATACCTCCTGCTTCAAAGTATTATTAGTCAAGTGTCGTCCACCTTCAATGCACATCTTTTGCACTGTTGAGCTTTGTGTAGATGGGCACTTATCAATGCTCAATGTATGAGCAACTGCATGCATCTTCTTATACTAATATGCTTGCTTAGACCTATGATGTCCTAAAAGCCTACGGCCAACTAGGTGCAAGTTGAAGCAATCGAGTCTCTCTGTATAGTGAGCTCTCCCACTTCCCTTATGGTAACGACCCTACTCAATATCTATCCTCGATTGTTCCCTCTTTTCCTACCTTTGATGCTGGGGTTGCCCTCACTTCTTGAAGCTTCCTCCATCTTCCAGGTTGGCCCTAGGCATCTTTGAAAAATGCACTGCATATTCCTCACTCTCCCACACTCAATGGTCTCCTCCTCCCTTGGATTGAGCCCCCTTGACCTTCCTTTTGGAACCCATCTTCCTTGCCACTTCTGACACCTTCCCCTCAATCGTTAAGGACCTACAATTAGTAGGAGGGACATAGAAGCTTTTGAGTTGTGCTTTGGCAAGAAAGGACAATATTGATTTAGGAGCCTAGATACAACAAAAAGAATTGACTAACTCCTTGAGCATTAAAGAATATATTTTAGGCTAGCTATATAGATGATCTATGGTCAAGCTATTGAAGTTGTACTAAAGTGAAAACATAAGAATTAAGGACTCTGTGGCAAGTGTGTAAGGTATGTATAAGAGAATGAAAAGTGTAGAGAAAACAACTCACAAGGATGTAAGATGTGTATTTATAAGCAGCCTGAACGGTGAGGAAATCTATAAAGCGTTAGCTAGAAACTTGACTTTACATGAGACAAACATTTATGAAGCATTTCGGGAGTTGATGAAAGCCCCCGAGCTTTTAAAAGAGAGAATAAAGGGTAGAGCGTGAACTTCTGAGCTTGTGACATCACCAATCTTCGAACCGCAAGGACAAATGGAGTCAACTTATTATACAAAGTAGCCCACATTAAGAAGAAATGGATAAGGACCTTTGAGAGTCTTAAACCTAGACCCTACACATATGAATCCTTATTCAATAGAAGTATAGCAATGCTAATTACGCTTGCAGGCACCGAAGGATTAATTAGTGGTTAGAGATAACACGACCTTGCCTCTTATTATTGTGTACGTCTCATTGCCGTATCGATCCCCTGTGCGTTGTAGCTAGATATGGAATTGCGAGTCGTACTGGAAATAGATAAACTTTCAACAAGCTGGTCGCATACGGAAAAGGAAGGATCACTCACAATCCCAGATTTTCAATAACGTACGATTTGTGAACTCGTCGGGGAGATTTGGCACCTGCATCCGGATGCCAATATCGTCTGCAATATGCATACAATCCCGCTGAGGAGAAGCAACTAATGTCTGTTGTGTAAAAGCTAGAGACTAGCGGTTACTTCAATACTATTACTGGTAACTGCAATACTTCTTTAAGACACGTTGAAAATGATTAGCATAAACATATGCAATATAGAGCATCCTTCCACGCGGCTTGCAGCTTGCTGCCGATGATCTCTATCTCTTAACAAGTCTGCTGAGCCCCAGATGGCATTGTGGCATATGCATGGTAGCGCAACCGAATGTTTCTTCTCTGTCGCCTCCACCGCTTCGCTTTCGAAGGATCATGTCGTCTCTATCATGTACTGTTGTAGTAGTTCGTTTGGGATGACCACCTCGCTCAGCCACCCCCTCCGCTTCTCCCTCAATGGCACTCCAGTGAAGACACTTGACCGTAGCTTGACCGTGGGCTCGGTCTCCTGCAGTAGAGCAATGACTGGGATTTAAAAGCAGTGGAGGTTAAAACTTAGGAATGGCCCTCCTTATACACCATTAGGACGGAGACATGCGAGATTAGGGTTCTCGCGTCCAACCGCGTGTGGAAGAACCATTGTGAGACAGTCATCCCGAACAAGCTGCTCAACGAGGTAGTCATCCCAAACAAGCTACTACAACACATGATAGAGATCGATAGAAATGCCGGAGCTGACATTATCCTTGATGCTGCAAAAGTGACCTTGGCATTACCGCTAGTAGGTAGGATTTTGTGTGTTTGTTTGCTTGTGTGATGGTTAGTTTTGTTGCTTTATAGCTTCATTTTTCTTAGAAGTAGTTAGACTAGGGTATTTTGTCATCGTTTCGGATTTGGTTTGCTTGAAACGCCGAGTTTTCTTCATTAAGTTTTGTGTTTATTTTGACATATTAATGCTAGGTTCGATCAAAGTTGTTGGACATCGTGCATCAGATATACCTTCTTACCCTTCTCTTAGTACAGTCACAAGAAGATCCATTCACAAGCACCTCACATTGGAGTTCTTGTTGGATTCATTGCACTCAATGTTCATTTCCTATTCTTGTACATTTAGTACTATGCCATGGGATAGGTTGACGCACGTATACACCATAGTTGAGAATCGCAATGCATGTGGTCTGTTACAACTATATGCACCAAATCCTAGATTTCGTGAGCACAATGAGAAAGCATCATCATTCAGCATGAAATACTCCTTGTAAAGATGATTTTGGGATATTCTATCATTGAGTTAGGAATCCCAAGATGAGTGGAAAAGGTGGAAAATTTGATTGAGGGTCATGTGGGACTCTGCCAATTGTTGCAAGATGGGTTGTTCTCTTTGCTCAACATCAAAATGACAACTTTTTCTTGAGCAACTATGAATTTTGGGAAAATAGAATGGATCTCAACTATTGGTGCGCAGATCGGTCGCAGATAGCTCACGTGGTGAATCCCGGAAGGTCCCCAAGAACAAAGTACTCTACTTTTTAGCACAAAAACCCATGTAAAAGCAAGCACGACAAGAGGCAAGAGACAAATTGGGTTCAATCTCCCCCATGCCTTGTGTGAGCGCTTCACAAAGCATGTATTTAATGTATATTTCCAATCTTCATGCTCAATAATAGCCCAATTACAAAAATATGACAAGCTTTTAGCTTTTGAGTTTGCTTTCTACCAAAAATAGGAAAATAAAGCTAATGGACAGTGCCCATAGTGTCTGGCACGCCCAATCTCAATGTCCAAATAGAAATAACATATCCAGGCGCATAAGCGCATACAAAATAATAATAAATAATCGATGTCTCAATAGACATAACAAAATATAGGCATGGCGCCTATCAAAATCTAATCCAAAAGTCGAAAACCCGCTAGACTCCAATGCTTTCCTCCGCCACTACTGCTATCTCTACACATCAACTGAAGCATTCACAATCGTTAGTAAAATAACACAATTAAACCGACAAAAGTGAATACCTAGCAGTCTTCAGCTACATAAATAAATCAACTGGTTAGAAATAAATCCTAACCTTAATTTATTATGAGTGCGCACTCTAAACTCATAAACGTTTATTAATTTAATATGCATTTTGCGGAATCACCCGCTATGGAATCACCCATGTACACACTAAATTAATGAAACGCCCGAAAAGGACAGGCGTCCCCATCAACTTCTCGCACAAAGAATCCTCTTTGCGTATGAGCCCCGGTCATCTAAGTTTATGGAATCCACCGTAAAACCTCACGGAATCCACCGTGGAATATGCCTCCTGGCATCATACCCCCGGGGTGGGATAGCAATTGACCTCAATTGCTATTAGCTCAATGTGGAGCTAACAGAGACAGCGTGCATCCATTGTGCTTCCTCTACAGGATGGTTCTTAAATTTGACTAGATATCTAGAATACCTTCGGCTAGTTCTAGTGGTCATATAGTCAGTGTCTATGATGGCTTCTGGTTCAAGTATTTCAGTCTCTTCTTCTAGTAAAGGTGGGTTTTCATAGACAGGGTGGATAGGTAATTGTCCTCTAAATGGTCTCAATAAACTAATATGAAATGTATTATGAATTTTCCAATGAGATGGCAGTTCTAACTTGAATGCATTGTCATTAATCTTATGAATGATTCTAAATGGTCCGTAGAATCTAGGAGCTAATTTGACAACTGGATGTCTATCTACACTTTGCAGTCTACGCTTTTCTATTCTAAGCCAAACATAATCATCAACTTTGAAATTCATGGCTTGTCTTTTCTTGTTGGCTTGTTTGGTATATGATTGTTGGGCTTTAGCAATCATATCCTTAACCTCATCAAAAATAGTGTTATGCATAACAGCAATATCATCAGCACTCTGTATTCTATTAGACAAAGATGCAACAGGTGTAGATAATCTATATCCATAAATAACTTCAAAAGGTGCTTTCTTTGTAGATGTGTGCGGTGTATTATTGTAAGCAAACTGTAATAAATGTAAATGAGTATCCCAAGTCTGAGGTTTAGAGATAGTGTATGCACGTAAAAGATCTAGAATGGTGCTATTTGTGGCTTCTGTTTGTCCATTCGTTTCTGGATGAAATGCAGATGAGAAATCAATCTTTGTGCCTAGATTTGCAAACAGTGTAATCCAAAAATTATTACAAAATCTAGAATCTCGATCTGAAATAATCACTTTCGGCAATTACAATTGTCCAAATCATGTCATGGTTAGATTTAGTATTTGGTAAACCAGTAATGAAATCCATAGATATATGTTCCCAAGGTTTAGATGGAATAAATAAAGGCATTAATAATCCATACTGTTTACCATGATGTCTCTTTATTCTTTGACAAATCAAACATTCAGAAACAAAATTAGATACATCTGCATCCATATGCGGCCAATAAAAATCTTCAGTTAACATGCATAATGTAGAAATGATACCTCTATGACCTCGATATGGGGGACAATGAATTTCATTCAAAACAAAAGATCGGAATGGAATAGTAACACACAGTCTCTTTTCAAAGAACATGAATCCATCATTATATGACAATGAATCAACAGGAATGAAATTATTTTGAACTAATTTTTGCCAATCAGAATGAAAAGTAATATCCTGGTGATATGTGTCTTTCATAGCAATCAAAGAATCAAAAGATATGATAGAAATATTATGAATTGCAGGTCTTCTACTCAATGCATCGGCAACTACATTTTCTTTTCCAGGTTGGTATTGAATGATAGGATGGAAACTTTGAATGAATGAAGCCCATTTGATATGACGGTCAGAAATTTGGGGTTGGCTAAGTGGATGTCTAATGCTTTGCTGGTCGGTCTTTATCATGAATTCTGAACCCATTAAATAATGCTTCCATTGTTTTAATGCTTGGACAACTGCTAAGAGTTCCTTGTCATAAGTGGAATATTTTAGCTCAGAGGATTTCAGCTTAGAACTAGAATATGCTATTGGATGGTTGTCTTGCATTAGCACGGCTCCTATTCCTGATCCGCTAGCATCGGTCACAACTAAAAAGAATGGTCTGTTAAAGTCAGGCAATTGTAGAACAGGGGCATTGGTTAATGCACGTTTGAGTAAGTCAAAGGATTTCTGCTGGTTTTCAGTCCATTGATAAACAATGCCTTTCTTAAGAAGTTTGGTCAATGGTAAAGCAAGTAATGAGAAATTACGTATAAACTTCCTATAGAAACTAGCAAGACCAAGGAATGAGCGTAATTCATGTACATTTTTAGGAATAGGCCAATGCAATATTGCATCAATTTTCTTAGGATCAACTTTTATTCCTTCTTTTGATACAATATGACCTAGATATTCTATTTCTGTCTTAAAGAATTCACTCTTGTCAGGATTTGCAAACAATTGATTTTCTTTGAGTAATTGAAAAACTAATGATAAATGCTCATAATGCTCTTTTTCACTTTGACTGAACACTAAAATATCATCAAAGAAAACAATCACATAATATTGATATTTTAGAAAAATACGGTTCATCATTCTACTGAAAGTAGCAGGTGCATTAGTTAATCCGAATGGCATGACTAGGAATTCGTAATGGCCAAACTGTGTCCTGAATGCAGTCTTAAATATGTCGGATCTATCTAGCCTCACCTGATGATATCCAGACTTAAGGTCAATTTTACTAAATATAGAAGATCCTTGCAGTTTGTCCATAAGGTCATCAACTCTAGGTATAGGATACCTATTCTTTACAGTGATCTTGTTTAATGCTCGGTAGTCAATACACATCCGATAAGTATTATTCTTTTTCTTGACTAAGAGCACAGGTGCACCGAATGGAGAACTGCTAGGTCAAATTAAACCTCTATTTAGTAATTCTTCAACTTGACTCTGGATTTCTTTTTGCTCTATTTGATTGTGCCTATATGGTGCTTTGCAAGGTGGTTGTGTGCCAGGTATTAGGTCAATCTTATGGTCTTCTGGACGTGATGGAGGTAAACCTGGTGGTAGGTCTTCTGCAAAACAGTCCTTAAAGTATGCGAGAAATTCCTTATGCCTAGGGTGCATATGAGTTTCTTTTGCGTGCAATTCATTCACCCAAATGAGATATGATTTAGTATTCTTGCATAGTGCACGTTTTGCTTGAGTATGCGAAAGCAGTGGAAAAATATGAGATGCATGCATACCAAATAATGTAATAGATTTTCCTTGAAAATTTATAGTCATTGTGTGTGTAGAATAATCTATATTGGGATTATGTTGGTGTCTCCATGGCATTCCTAGGATAATGTCACTTGACTGTAATGGAACAACTAAGAAATTTCTTCTTTCAATATATGGACCAATTTGAATTTCTAAATCTTGAACTTCTTGTGTGCCATTGTACCTAGTGCCTAAAAATGCAGCTTTTATGCGATAGTGCGTAGGTACAGTATGCAATTTCAATTCCTTTACCAATTTTGCTGAAATAAAGTCATGGGTACTACCGTCATCATGCATTATAGTTATTTCTTTTCCATGCACCATACATTTCATAGTCAACAATGAATGTGAAGTAGGCATACCTGGTAAAGTGTCGGAAGTAGTAGTAGGATCATCTTCTTCTTCAGTGAAATCTGGCACATCCTCATGCTCGTCTTCGTCCATAGCTCCAAGGTAGTTGATATGTGCTGATGGCTTCTTTGAATGACAATTTGCTGCGAGATGCCCTGGCTGGTGACACTTGTAGCATACGATGGGCTTGGCTTTGGTCACATTATTTGCAATGGCTGGGAGTCTGGGTATATTGGGATTTGCTTGTGGAATAGGCTTAGGATTTGGATTGACAGTGGATGGTAATGCAGGTGGTTTAGACCAATTCTTGCGGAAAGATGGTGATGAGAAACGACCTGGATTAAACCTTTTGAAATTGAAGTTAAATTGTTTAGATCCATAATTACCGTTTGCTTGGAATGGCTATGGTCGTCGATCTCTTCCGCGTAACTTATCTTCAGTGTCGTGGGCTAAGGAGATGGCGTCTTCAAGGGTAGCAGGCTTGAACATGTTCACTTCAGCGTAGTAATGTCCAAGAAGTCCAGACATATACTTCCGCTTATGTGTCGTCTCTGGTACGTCTTCAAGCATGCGTAACTGTAAGAGTGCATTCCAAAAATGCTCTGTATACTGTGGAATAGGCTCACGATCGCGCTGTTAAAGTAAATCCCATTGCTTGATAGCCTTCTCATGAAATTGCGGTGGAAGGAAATTTTGCATGAACTTCTTCTTGAAATCTTCCCATGTAGCAGGACATTCTATGCTCTTGCGGACTACAGTCCACCAAAGTGATGCTCTGTCTATCAGATGATTAGTAACGCACTTGATTTTATCTTTTTCGGGATAAGTTTCCTCATGGAAATAGTCATCAAACTGACTAATGAATGATAAAACAGTCTTTCCTTCTCTTATGCCATTGAAAGTGCGAAACTTGAAACTTCGTTTACTTATCTTGGATTCCTTGCGAATGGTTTGTGCTTCAAGAGTGGCGTCGATGGTACGGCGAATCAAATCTTCAGCTTGCAGTTCTTCTTTATCAGTGGACGCTCCTTGTAGCTTTGTCAATTGCGCTTGCAAGGCTTGCCTAGCTCTTCGTTCTTCTTCCAATTGCAACATGATAAGATCCAGCTTTTGTTCCATGGTAGGCTCGGGTAGATCGTTTCAGCCATAGGATCATCCATGTGGGGTAGTCATCCTGTAAAACTCAACAAACCTTTCTCACTCAAAATCAGTTAGCGGGATGAGCGTAGCTCAAATTTGGGGTTACAAGACTGTGTATTTTTGGGTATTTCTTCTTCAATTTTCAGAAATTCTGCAATATTTCTGTCTCCGTTTGCTGAAAGTACTTCAACGAACTTGTAGATAGGTAGAACAGCTTGCCACGAACAACTTTCCAGTTCAGAATTTTTGCATACGAACAAGTCTTCTATGAGTTTTAAGCACTAGTCAGTTCTGATTTAGTCTGACTTGCAGAGTTGCAGACTTAACAGACTTGCAGAGTTGTTGACTTGCTGGACTTAGGCCGACTTGCAGAACTTGCAGTACTTGATTCCAAGTGACTTGCTGAACTTGACTTCTGATGTGCAGGACCCGGAGTTTACAGACTTCTCTGCCCTGTGTGACTTGGTAAAAATTGAGTGACTTAAGTTTTGACTTAAGGATTAAGAGAGCTTAATGGTGGAAGAGGCCGCCGTTTTTTTTCGTGAGAGGGGGGGGCCGTTTTTTTTTGGCCGCGCGTGATTTTCAGGGCGTCCTCTGATAGCACGATGAGGATTTTTCAGAAGCTTTTAAGCTTCTTAAGCTTTGTCTTAAGCTTTTCCAATGAAATAATAAGAAAATTAATGAAGCTTATCTCTGGTTTTCAACGACTTGATGAAGGAGGTGTTTGAGTGGTCCTCCGCCTGCAGAGCTTGGTCCTTCGCGATCTGACAATGGAAACAGGGGTTCTTGATCGCCAGAAGTCTGCCTGTATCGACGGTTCACGACGAGATTGACTGTAGAGGCCATTTGTTCCTGGAGCTCCGCCTTCGCCCGAGATTGGTAGCGATTGGAAGCTCTTGATCTCTGCTCCGCTCTGATATCACTGGTGCGCAGATCTGTCGCAGATAGCTCACGTGGTGAGTCCCGGAAGGTCCCCAAGAATAAAGTACTCTACTTTTTAGCACAAAAACCCATGTAAAAGCAAGCACGACAAGAGGCAAGAGACAAATTGGGTTCAATCTCCCCCATGTCTTGTGTGAGCGCTTCACAAAGCATGTATTTAATGTATATTTCCAATCTTCATGCTCAATAATAGCCCAATTACAAAAATATGACAAGCTTTTAGCTTTTGAGTTTGCTTTCTACCAAAAATAGGAAAATAAAGCTAATGGACGGTGCCCATAGTGTCTGGCACGCCCAATCTCAATGTCCAAATAGAAATAACATATCCAGGGGCATAAGCGCATACAAAATAATAATAAATAATCGATGTCTCAATAGACATAACAAAATATAGGCGTGGCGCCTATCAAAATCTAATCCAAAAGTCGAAAATCCGCTAGACTCCAATGCCTTCCTCCGCCACTACTGCTATCTCTACACATCAACTGAAGTATTCACAATCGTTAGTAAAATAACACAATTAAACCGACAAAAGTGAATACCTAGCAGTCTTCAGCTACATAAATAAATCAACTGGTTAGAAATAAATCCTAACCTTAATTTATTACGAGTGCGCACTCTAAACTCATAAACGTTTATTAATTTAATATGCATTTTGCGGAATCACCCGCTATGGAATCACCCATGTACACACTAAATTAATAAAACGCCCGAAAAGGACAGGCGTCCCCATCAACTTCTCGCACAAAGAATCCTCTTTGCGTATGAGCCCCGGTCATCTAAGTTTACGGAATTCACCATAAAACCTCACGGAATCCACCGTGGAATATGCCTCCTGGCATCAACTATTTTCTTTTGATGAGTGATGAGTGGGATCCTAATTCTAATTAAGGAACTATACATACATATTGCAAAATGCACGGGCACTCTAGCTAGACTAGACATTGATCCTTTTCTAATAACATATCATAAACTCTAGCAAAATCCTCATCGTCTACATATTGTGTTTATTTCATCTAGCTCAAGATATGTTATAGATATTGCTAAAGCCTATGGTTTCCTACACTACAAGATACAGACCTCATACCAACGTTCAAAGCGATGAAATTGTTCATAAAAAAATTTACCCCAGTTGTTGCTAAACACGTTGGTATTAGCATCTCCATAAAACCACTGCAATTTGCATCACAATTTTTGTCGATTTTGTGACACTAATAGGGATGCGAATAGCGACGCGTGCAATAAACTTGCGACGCTAATAGTAAGAGTTGCAGAGAAAAAACAAAGTGGTTGGGCAACTTGCATGGCAGCAAGCTGCCCTGCCACATATAGCACTATGTGTTGTATTTATATTTTACAAATTGATTACATGTAAGTGTGTAATGGTCGTCAAGATGAGTGCAAAATGTACTTGAACCCACAAGACTGATACATAGAATAAGTACAAGATCACTGATGAAAACTCATGGAATTATGGCAAGATAGAAAGGATGATAATGACATAGTGTATAGAAGATATTGGATAAATCACAAGACCAAAAAAAGAAGAGGATGTATGCTCCATGAATCCAAGCGTGAGCTATAGATCCTCGCCATCATTTGAAAGCTTGATGTCCTGATGCAAAGGAGCATCGAATGGACTCTCCAAAATGAACAACTACACATTGGTCCACCATACGTAATGCATTTTAATAAAAATAGTAACTACAGAAAAGAAAGATGATTGAGTTATTGAGCCGCCGCGTGCAACCAGTCTATGGATCAATGTAGTGAGAGCGTGTCTCTCTGCATATCAATTCTCCAGGCTGGTGGGATCATGGTTTGTAATGGAGTGTTGCAAAGAAAATAGAATACAACTATTAGAAACACGACTGTCAGTACAAGTGATATTGGAAATATGAAAGCGAGAAGAACAAAATGGAAAATTACAAAGTCCTCCAGATAAGTCATGTGGCTGCCACTCCCAAGATGATCAACCACTCCTACCTCCAGTCGTACTCTCACTTCCTCCCGATGCTGTCACTAATGTACTGAAGAATCTGTAGTCTCCTCCCTAAGTCTTTGCCAATCATTTGCGTCTAGCCACTCATGCTTTGAGGTGCCACTATTGAGTGCCTTGTGTGCGTTCGAATGTCTATGTGACATGTACGTACACATGCACTCCATCATCCACCCAAGTGGAGAACCTCTCTACTCCGGTGGGTTCTTCGGATGGTCAAAGACGTTGTGCCGAAAAAATTGTTGGCAGAACTCTCTCATGCGAGACATCACCCACCTCCCCTCATCATTCATGATCAACATGAAGAATGCCGTCAATTGTGAGATATGTGAGATTTTAGTCACCAAACTAGAAACTTCTGGTTGAGTGGGAAAGGTTGTTGGGTGAGGTTTGAGAGTCGTAAAGGGCGCCATCAATACACTACAAGGAATTGGGCAATTAGCGACGCCAATTAGCGACGGCGGATATCAGCGTCGCTATAGGCGTCACTATTGGCGTCGCAACTGGCGTCGCAAATGCGATGCAAATAGCGACGCAAATAGCGACGCCAATAGCGACGCCAATAGCGACGCCGCAGGGAAAAAAAGCACGGCCGAAACCAGAGCGCCGTTTTCATTTTCTTTTCTTCGCCTTTTGAGAGCGAGAGCGAGGGAGAGAGGCAAGGCTTTGTGAGAGAAGAAGAGGAAGAGACTTGCTGCTGCCGCCGCCGCCGCCACCGCCGTTGTTCGCGAAGGAGAGGAGGAGCCCTCGTTGCAAAGAGAAGCCGCCCATGCTCGCCGTATCTCATTGGTGAGTCTCCCTCTCTCTTTCTTTTACTTGTTGAAGGTTTAAATCGTTCTCTTTTGTTTGTTTAGGAGAGGAAATGAAAGAGAAGGAGAGGGAGAGGGAGAGGGAGAGAGAGGGAGAGGGAGAGGGAGAGGGAGAGGGAGAGGGAGAGAAAGAGAGGGAGAGTGCATTCTCTCTCTCTCTCTCCCTTTTGCTTGTTTAATGTTTAAATTACTTTCTTTTTTGCTTGTTTAGGAGAGGAAACGAGAGAGTAAGAGAGAAAGAGAGGGAGAGAGAGAGGGAGAGAGAGAGGGAGAGGGAGAGGGAGAAGGAAAGAAAGAGAAAGAGAAAGAGAAAGAGAAATAGAGGGAGAGGGAAAGGGAGGGGGAGGAAATAAGAGAGGGAGAGAAAGAGAAAGAGAGGGAGAAGGAGGGAGAGTGCATTCTCTCTCTCCCTCTCCCTTTTGCTTGTTTAATGTTTGAATCACTTTATTTTTTGCTTGTTTAGGAGAGGAAATGAGAGAGAAAGAGAGTGAGAGGAAGAGGAAGGGGAAGGAAATGAGAGAGGGATAGAAAGAGAAAGAGAGGGAGAGTGCATTGTATCTCTCCCTCTCCCTTTTGCTTGGAGGATATTTAAATCACTTTATTTTTTGCTTGTTTAGGAAATGAGAGAGAAAGAGAGATAGAGAGGGAGAGGGAGAAAAAGACAAAGAGAGGGAGAGGGAGAGGGGGAGGGAGGGGGAGGGGAAGGAAATGAGAGAGGGAGAGAAAGAGAACGAGAGGGAGAGGGAGAGGGTGAGAGAAAGAGAGAAAGAGAGGGAGAGAAAGAGAAAGAGAGGGAGAGGGAGGGGAAGGAAATTTAAGATAATATACTTATTGATAATGGTATGCAATGTGCTTTGCCATGGAACACGTACTTCATCAAAATGAACCCAAAATTATTGTTATAGAAGAAGAAACCCTTAAATTGAGTATATGATAATTTCTCTTAGGTCTTATGACTATGAGTAGAATTGATTGAAATAAATTTTATTACTATAGTTATAAAATTTCATAGATGGCGTGCATTAATTTTAAAATGGATTACTTATACTCAAAGCCGAGATATAACAAATAATTATCTACCGGGACAAACAAATCGTTGAGCATGATACAAGGCCGAGATATAACATCGGAAAATCTCTCGACTACTATATACAATGCAAGGTTTATGGTCAACTTGCAACTTGACGTACATCTCCATAAAGCTATCCATTTAAGCCTCGTTTGCTGTAATGTAGATAAGATGGCAAACGAAGAAGGTCTTATTGTTCAAGACCGCAAGACGTATCTTAATCAGCGTGTCCCATGTCCTTGCTCTCAATGCAAGTTGGCAATTAGACGAAAACGCCGATTGTCTATAGAACACATACGACGATTTGGCGAGTTTCAATCTGAGATCATTGATCAGGCGATTGCGGATTTTCAGCAAACGGTAATTTGAAGTTAGCATTTTTCATGTATTGTACTCTCAAGCTAATTGAAAACCATACACAATAAGATTGGGTCTTGTTGGCAAATTTGTATCCAGGGGGGTGATGTCTTGACCCAAGGGGGAGTGCACCCTTTGCGGCCAATTAGAAGAGTTCGTGGACGTGCGATGGATGGATTGCAGGAGCCAATCGACCACTCGCAAGGCCCAACTATACCGTCAATGCCAGAGGAGACAGACAACCTTCCCGACTTGCCTACAATCTTGGAGCCTGAGATAGAGGCAATGATCGATGCATTGATTCCCATGGATGTTGAGACATCTGACCCACTTAGAGAGGAAGCATCCATACCATTATATGATGGGTGCCGAGTATCTCGGTTGAAGACATTGCTTGCACTCTTAAGTGTGCAAGCAAAATACGGTTGGAGCGATACGAGTGTGACTGAGTTATTCAGGTACCTTGCACATAGACTTCATTGTTTTTTTTTTTAACAGTATTATTGCAAACATGGATGGATTTTTCAAGGTGTTTTATGATTTTTTCAGGTTATTGAAATATCATATATTGCCACCTGCAAACACCATGCATGAGTCTCGTGATGATGCACGACATGTTTTACGGAAGCTTGGCATGGACTACAATAACATCCATGCATGTATCAATGACTGCATATTGTTTCGAGATGAATACGAGACTATGGAGACATGTCCAAAGTGTGGTGCTCACAGGTATCGACAGGACTTGCAAGGGCAGACCATCCCTCAAAAAGTTCTCAGACACTTTCCGCTCATCCCCCGCATAAACCACATGTTTCGCACATCTGCCATGGCAAGCTTGACAACGTGGCATGTGCAGAATAGGTCCACGGATGGAGTGCAACGAATATCAGCAGATTCGCATGCATGGAGCCACATTAACTCTACCTTCCCAGGCTTTGCGCGAGAGCCAAGGAATCTTCGGCTCGGTCTCGCCATGGATGGTGTGAACCCATTCGGTCTGCGCTCGACTTCTTACAGTGTGTGGCCTATAGTGCTTGTCAACTACAACATTCCTCCATGGCTTTCTACGAAGAAAGGACATCTCATCCTTAGCTTGCTCGTCCCGGGCCGCTACAAAGTAAAAAATATGGACGTGTATCTTCATCCATTAGTTGATGAGCTTAAGATTTTGTGGAAGGAGGGGGTCACCGTGCAAGATATGAGCAGGCGCGATGGTCGGCGGTCAGCCAACATTCGAGCCATTCGCATGTGAACGATGCATGACTTTCCGGGATTGGGAGAGTGCTCAGGTGAGCAGACCTTTGTTCTCGCTGGTAATATCTATATTTTATTTCATTCAATCAAGTATTCACTAGGTCGTGGATCGCCTTGCAGGTCTCGTTACCTCAGGTTATCATGCATGTCCATTGTGTGGGCCACAGTTAGACTCCGGAAGGTCACGAACCATGAAGAAGATGGTATATCAAGGACACGCCGCTTTCTTGCCGGAGGATCATGAACTCAGGGAAGGTTTTCTTGGACGACCTCCAGCACGTATGAACGCTGCAAGCTGGTACGAGCTGAAAATGGTAAACCCGGAATCACATCCAAATGGAATGCGACGGTTCTCAGTTTTCTACGAGTTGCCATATTGGACCCACTTACAGGTCAACCACTTGTTGGATCCCATGCATATTTTCAAAAATGTGGGCAGCTTGCTATGGGACCACATCACAGGAAAGAGAGACACTATAGGGTCACGAATGGATTTAAAGGAGGTAGGTAAGATGGAGGCGCTTTGGCCGCAATCGAGTGCTGAAGGGGGAGTGCAGCTTCCTCGCGCTCCCTGGGTTTTGTCTACCAAAGAAGAGCGCATTGTGAAGCAAGTAATCAAGTCTATTCGCACTCCGACGGGTATGATGCGTTCTCTTAAGTCCGCATTTTCTAAAGATGACCAAATGTCTGGGCTAAAATCCCATGATTGGCATAAGATATGTCAGGTTTGTGAACAGAATGGATTTTAATTAGCGTGGACATTTTGAAATTTGAAAAGTGACCATTATTCTTAATGCTTTCTCATTTGTGGCAGTTTGTCCTACCGATCGCAATCGCGGGATGCCTAACTCCAGAAATTCGCGGGGCCATTTACAAGTTGTCGACTTTGGTGCAATGGATCTCACAGAAAGAGATTAAGATGTCCTTTATTGAATCCGCAAGGTGGGGAGCAGTTGAGACGGTTTGTCTCTTTGAGAAATACCTGCCCACTAGCATGCTCACGATACAAGTTCACCTTCTTGTGCATCTTGTGGACGAAGTGGAGATTGCTGGACCTGTCCATACGCGATGGATGTTCTTCTTGGAGTGCTTCATGAAAACCCTGAAAGGCTTTGTGCGACAATGAGCGCATCCGGAAGGTAGCATGGCGGAAGGTTGATTGGTTTCAGAGGCGTTAGTGCATATCTCACAATGGCTACCAACGGTGGAACCAGACAATGAAATGCTATGGAGGCTGAAGGACGATGACAGGCTGACTGGAGATGTGGTGGTTGGAAATGGGGTAGACAAAAGAATGGATGCCTCAATGGAAGAGAAGGTGAATCGCTTTTGTATGTTGCACCATGCCTCCATGGAGACGTAGCTCGCCAAGTACCAGATTGCAAGGCAAGATCGAGAGGAAGCGCGAGCTGAATTTCGACGCAGTACGCGTCACCGACCGATTCGATATCCCGAAGGCATGGAGGAGATGCCACGGTTTATGTCAACACGATGGTTGCATGGAGCCTTGACCGCAACATCCAGCGAAGGGACAGAGGTCTCAATGGAGGAGTGGGAGTTCTCGAGGGGATGTAGTCCAAAGGTAATGAGGGGTTTAGAATGTGTCATATCTAAATTTTCTTGCTACATCTAATTTGAGTGTTTCAATGTGCAGTACAAAATATATAGTGCAGCGTGGTCGCGCGGACGGCATTTTCGGGTGGAGCGTATTGACCAAATGCGCTCCACAATGGACTGTGGTGTCATGGCAAGGTTTGAGCAAGAGAGCCGGCGACGAGCAATGGATCCGAACACGGTTGTGGATGAGATGGAGTATTTTGGAAACTTGCAAAGTATTATTACGGTGGATTACCGTAGCTTCTCCATGATAATATTCGATGTGCAGTGGTTCAAAGTGGTACTTGGAGGAGTTGGCGCAACAGTTTGGCAAGGTCCATCTGGATTTCTCGAAATAGATCTTGAAAAAAAATGGATGGATTTGCACGACACCTTTGTGTTGCCGGCCCATTGTGAACAGGTACAAATAGTCATTTGCTTGCTAATTGTAATACGACATGGTTTATGTCACAATGGTTTGAAGCCGCTTTGTAAGTGTTTGTGAGCAGGTAATCTTCCATCCAAATCCCCGACAACCTCGATGGTGGTATGTTATACCTTCAACTCCTCGAGGTGCGAGAGTATACGATCAAAGCGATGTTCCAGGCATAGATGAAGAAAATATGCAAATAGAGGGATCGAAATTACAAGGGGTGGAGGCCACCGCAAGCTTGGAGCCCGCATCGGCTAACAATGATGGAAATACAGAAGTCGTAGAATTTTTTGAGAACGAGGCAGACTCGTTCTTTTGTGGTGACATGTCTATCGACCTTCCAGTGTATGCAGAGTTGTGTCAGGAGATTAACATGGGACCATAGAATACTTCATTCTTGGAGAATTGTATTACTCAATTCGTTGTTTAGATCTTCCATAAAGGTAGATAAGATATGCATTTTAAGAGGGATTTTTCAAAAATGATTTATATTAATGTGCTTTGTATAGTTTAAATTAATTATTCTAACATCATTTTTTATCTGTGCAGGTATCGACATTTTCAGGATGAGTCGAGGGATGAGCGATGAGGAGTTTCAGGACATAATGGCGCGCATGTCTCCAGATCAGCTCGCGAGATTCAAAGAGATGGCAGATCAGGAGCTGTCTCGTTCTTCGTCAGGGCGCTCTGCTAGATCAGCTTCAGCACGATGAGATGCTTCAGCTTCGAGCAGACGATCTCGACGCTCACGACTTGGGCCAAAGGGAGGGACTGCGACTGCAGGAGGATCAGGGGGTGCTGCTGTGGAGACACGGACGCGGTGTCTCCATCTCATCGTTCAGCTGGAGCTGCGTCACCTCCAGGATTTGTCACACCTGTGGGGACGTCCACTCCAGTTACTCCGGCTTTTGCGTAGCCATCGATAGATGGCACGCCTTTTGGTGGCACTCCTTTTGGTGGCACCCCCTTTGGTGGCACCCCTTTGAGTGGCACTCTGGGAGAGGGTACCCCCGTCGGTACATCGAATGTACAGGGGTCTCCTGGATATGCCCAGGAGCGTGGACGGAGATGGGAGAGGGCCCATCTTAGGCATACTCCTAGGGGTTATGGATACCTAGTGAATGGCAGGTCAGGAGTCATCATCATGAATGATGAGGGGAGGAGGGTGATGACTCGCATGAGGGAGTTGTGCCAACAAGTTTTTCGGCACAACGTCCTGGATCATTGGAGGAACATACCGGAGGGGAGTAAGGAGTACATAGTAGCATCCTTGCACGAGGAGTTCCCGGTGCTAGCCGCAGTGGATAGATTCTCTACGGGCTGGATGATGGATTGCATGCGTGCATACATGTCACATAGATGATCCGACGCACGCAAGGCAATCAAGAGTGGGGCTCCAAAGCTCGAGTGGTTAGATGCAGACGACTGGCGCCGACTGAGGGAGGAGGCTACAAATTCGCCAGGACGTTGGAGTCAGCAGCGGGAGGCGGCGAGGGCACGAATCGAGGCCGGATCGGTACATCATCTTGGGAGTGGCGGCCACAGGACATATTTGGAGGACTTTGTAAGTTTCTCTTTTGTTTTTTTTTTTTTTTTTGAGATATTCTTTGTACTGACAATCATGTTTCTAACAGTTAGCATTTTGTTTTCTTTGCAGCACTCCATTACAAATCGCGATCCGCAAGGCTTTGAGACTCGATATGCAGAGAGGCACGGTCTCAGATCATTGATCGACCGATTGTATAGACGCGGCAGCCCAGTAAGTCACTCATCTTTCTTGTCCGTAGTTACCATGAGATATTTGAATGCATTATTGTATGGTGGATTGATATGTTGTTTCTTTTTCTGCAGAATCCGTTTGATGCTCCTTTGCAGCGGGAAGAGCTTTCGGGGGACGAGGATTTGTAGCTCGCCCTTGGATCCTTAGAGCTCACATACCTTTAGTTTTTAGTCGCCCGATCTATGTAGACATTTTCTATGTATTAGTGATATTGTTTTATGATTGTACCAATCGCATTTTATGTGATATCATATATTTATTTCATCTATCAGTTTTATGATTTCAGTATACATTCTTTTTGTTTGCAAACGCTTTGTATGCAGCAGTGCAGAAACTATTTTGTATGGCTCTCATACAGCACACAGTGCTATATGTGGCAGGGCAGCTTGCTGCCCTGCCACAAAATTTTGTTTTTCTCTGTTACCGTCGCTATTTGCGTCGCAAATTTACTGCACGCGTCGCTATTGTCGTCGCTATCAGCGTCGCAAATTGTCTGTAACCGTCGCTATATGCATCGCAAAATGCGACGCATATAGCGACGATTCTATGGCGTCGTCAATAACGACGCTTTTTGCGACGACGAGGGCAAATTTTGTTGTTTGTATTTTCGTCGCTTTAAACGTCGCTATAAGGTTTATATCTTGTAGTGATAGTGAGATGGGTTGCTTTCATGATCAACATTTTAAGGACCATTATTTTGAGAGACTATTAGGTTTTGGGAGGGTGTAGTGGAGTACAACATTTCCTTGCTAAGTAATGAGAGGTGAGGATAAGGATCTAAAGTAATCAAGGAACTTTGTTTACATCCTCCATGATGCACAGGCATATGTAGATAGGTTAGGCACTATATTTTCCAGTGCATCCATTTTTTTTGTGGAGCATCACTTGTTTGATTGCATAGCATGGATCCAATTTTGAATTTTTTCTCAAAGACTTGTATGGTTGAGCACGGATTTTGTCTTGTTTGTGTAAATAATCAAAAAGTGGCAATCAAAATAATAAAAGCTTCAAAAAGCTTTTTGAAAAGCTTAAGAGTTTTAAAAACTTTTAGCCTTTCCCAGTTTTGAAAATGATAAAAACGCTAAAATCTTAATGGAAAGCAAAAAAATATTAAAGAAAATGTTTCACTCACATAAGAACTAAACCTATTTAAAGGGGAGAGAGTGAAGCATAAGGGGCCCTTCCCTTGATAGTGAAATTTGTATCTTATGTGAGGTGAGAGAAGGGTCAAACACGTATGTGGGGACTTTATGTGTTGACCGATGCTTGAAAATTTGGATGCAGAAGTTACAAAGTGTTGTATCAAATTTAAATAAGGTATAAGGTCTTTATGCAATTATTTTTTCTTGAAGCCTCTGTGTTTTGAACATTATGGAAGGTGTTAGATGCTCTACCTGGTACATATTTTCAATGTCTTCAAAGCTACAAGAGAAATAGTTGTTCGTTTGTACTTGTGTGGTGGTTGCATTGTGGTTGTCGCAAATTGAAATTTTTGTTTTGAGTTGAACTTTGACAAAGTTAATTCCCTAACGTGCACTCCTTGAGGTCTCGTTTTTAGGTTTCGTGAGAGGATTACTTAGCACTAAACTTGGACTCCAACTCTTAGAGTAGCTCTATCGCCTCCCATCAAGCCCTCGTTTGGCTTCTGTATCCATTCATGATTGTGATGTCTCATATCCATCCAATATCTTCTAGAAAATACTCTATCTTCAAGGATTTATTGAAGGCATGCCAAATAGGAGTGAAAGCATAAAGCTTATTAGTGCATGGCTTAAGGGATGAAGTCATGAGGAGACGTACAAAGTATTGGCTCATCATATGCATAGACACATCAAATAACTCCCTCTTTGATTCATAAAGCTTCAAATAGCTTGAAACATGGATACCTTCCAAGAGCTTCTTCTAATTTTTCCATTGCTTCCATAACCTTGGAAGCCACAACCTCATAGTATGTGTTAGCTTGAAGCTGCATTTGTTGCAGCATCTACCAATGATGGTGTTGATGTTGCTATTGCATGTATACATCAAAGATCCATAGAAGATGCTTCATCTCATCACTAGCATATGATACACTTGTTGAAAGTGGTGTTGCTCCCATCTTGCTTGATAATTAGGGCATGGCTTTCATGTTGGGCTCACCAGTGATATCGAAAGAAAATCATGTCTCACCATAAATCCACAAAGGATAAGAAGTGAAGGAAGATGCAAGAAAGTTTGCAAACGATACCAAGTGAAATTATTAATATTAGTTAGAAGTGCAAGTGAAACTTTGAAAAGAAAACATCTAGGATTAGTATACAAGGTGCAAGACTTCAAGTCCACATCAAAGCACAAAAAGGCCAATAGTATGCAGCCTTGTCCTCCCTTTAGTTGTGTTGAATCAACTCTCTTAATTTCATACTTCCTTCTTCTCATGATTGTTGGTGGTGTCACAAGTTTGTATAAAGAAAGAGATTATTGAGTTCAAGAATGGTTTGAAGAACAAGAAGTTGAGTAAAGAACAAAGGAACTTCATAAGTAAAAATTTAGCACAAACATAGGGATTCTCCTTGAGACATTTCACCAATAAGGGATAATAAGAGGTAACTTTGTCTTTATCTCTTGAGATTCAATTTCCTATCCTTGTCCTTTAAACTTCTAGATGTTGTTGCATTAGGAAAATGAAAGATAAATCATATAAAGAGAGAGCTCTTAAGAGAATTCCAATCTAAGATATTGCCTTTACAACATCACTCAAAAGCATGGTTAATGTGTAATGGGGATAGCGGCTCCACCTCTTTCACACGTATGCAACATGAAGAACTCCTCCTCGTTCTAAAGCATAGATATTGTCTTATTGGCTTGTTCTAAAAACTTTACAACCACCACCACCCTATTCATCATCAATTGTCAAGAATCGCGTGGTGGAGGGGATTGCTCAAGATGCTGCGCCAAACACACACAAAATGCACAAGGAGAAGCTCACTCAAGAGACAAGAAGAGAGATGGAGGCCAAAACGTTTCTTGCTGATTTCTTCTTCTTCTTCCACACTCTTTACAATGTACACAAAGTATAGATAAGATACAACATAAAAGGAAAGTGGCCTACTAAGTCAAACAATGCATAACCGACTACACTAGTCGACTGGCGCTATAACTATGCCAGCTGTAAATAGGTGTAACAACCTGAATATAATAAGTAGTGAGTCAGTGGCCATGTGAGAGTCATAATGACCACCGACGTGCTAAGTGTAGACGTGTGGACCCATCTAACCAGGCGGTTCATCATCAATGTCCACATGTGTTGAGCTTGTCATCTCAACACTCCCCCTCAAGCTCAACTGCATCTCTGCAACTCCAAGTAAGCTTCGAAACTTTTGAAGCTTCTCTGTACCCAATGCCTTCGTGAAGATGTCAGCTATCTGATCCTGTGTGCTGACATACACCAAGTCAATCTCACCTGCTAGTACCTTCTCTCTCACAAAGTGGTAGTGTACCTCAATATGTTTTGTCCTGGCATGGAACACAGGGTTCCTAGCCAACTGTATACTGCTCATGTTGTCACAATAAATGACAACTGGACCTTCCACCTGCACATCCAAATCAAACAATAACTTTTGCAGCCATACTACCTCACATGCTGCAACAGCAGCACCTCTATACTCAGCCTCTGTACTCGACAAAGCAACTGTAGATTGCTTTTTGCTGCTCCAAGCAACTACTGCACTACCAAGAGAGAACATGTATCCGCTGGTAGATCTTCTATCCGACATACTACCAGCCCAATCTGCATCTGTGTATCCAAACACATGTACGTCTGTACGTGCCTCATAGAAAAGTCCATAATGTAATGTGGACTTGACATATCTCAATATGCATCTCATTGCATCCAAGTGTGGTTTTCTAGGTACTTGCATAAATTGACTCACAAGACCAACAGTGTAGCTCAAGTCTGGCCTTGTAATAGTCATGTAAATCAAACTCTCCACTATCCTCCTGAACATAGTAGGGTCTTCTATCTCATCCCCAACATCAGCACTCAGCTTTACATTCTGCTCCAACGGGACTGAAAGTGGTTTGCATGCTGTCATACCATACTTAGACAACATATCCAAGCCATACTGTCTTTGGGATAGCCATATACCATCATCACATCTGACTACCTCAATGCCAAGGAAGTACCTTAGCTCACCTAGATCCTTCATCTCAAACTTCATCTTCAAACAACCCTTGACTTCAGCAATCCCACTATCACTATCACCTGTAATAATCAAGTCATCCACATAGATGACTATGATGACCAAACCTGCATCTCCTTTTCTCACATAAAGTGAGTGATCAGCATCAGAAACATAAAAATTGACAAGATACTCTCTAATCTTGTCAGACCATGCTCTAGGTGCTTGCTTGAGCCCATAGAGTGCCTTCTTCAATCTCCACACATACGTGGGATGCTCTAAATCTTCATAACCTGCTGGCTGATCCATATACACTTCTTCTTGCAAATCACCATGCAAGAAGGCATTCTTTACATCCATTTGCTGCAACCTCCAACCTTTGGCTACTGCCAAAGCAATCACACATCTGACAGTAACCATCCTAGCAACTGGACTGAAGGTTTCATCATAATCTATGCCATATGTTTGGGCACAGCCTTTTGCAACCAGCCCAGCTTTGTACCTGCTAATAGAACCATCTGCATTGTGCTTAATCTTATAAACCCACTTACATCCAATAGCTTTCTTTCCCTTCGGCAATGATACTAGATCCCAAGTCTTATTGGCCTCTAATGCAGCCATCTCCTCATCCATTGCTGCATCCCAATGAGCATGACCAACAGCCTCCTCAAAACATGTGGGCTCAACATCCTCAACTAGTTTCACCATATAAGCATAATGGTGAGCTGCATAACCCTCAAAACCAAATCTTTTAACAGGGTATCTCACCCTGCTAGACCTGCGTACCACTGGATCACTCAATGAAGTCTTTGCATTAACACGTGCTCTCTGCACACCTGGAGTCCTCACTGAAGGAATGCCAAGCTCATCATCCAAGCTCTCTGAGCCACTGGAGTCTCCATCAAGAACTGCATCAATGCCTTCTGACACTTTATTCTTTTCTTTGTCTTTACCTGTAGTGCTACTAGATGCACTCGAAGATGTAGAGGTACTCCTTAGTCTCCCAGACCAAGGACTACCAGATGATGTCTCTGGTCCACTAAGAGTCCGTGATTCTTGCCTTTCAGCCTGCACATGAGTGTCATGATCATCATCAACATCCAATGCATCACCACTAGATGCATACCAACTGCTCATTTCATCAAAGATAACATCCCTGCTCACTCTGAACTTACATGTGACAGGGTTGTAACAGCGATACCCTTTCTGCTCTAAAGAGTATCCAATAAAGATACACTTTTCAGCCTTTGGATCCAGTTTCTTCCGCAACTCATCTGGCACATGAACATACGCAATGCAGCCAAATACTTTCAAGTGTGAAACATCAGGCTTCTTACCTGTAAAACATTCTTCGGGGGTCATACCATGAACTGCAGCTGTGGGAGTTCTGTTCATAATATAAACAGTAGTATGAACAGCCTCAGACCAAAAATGCTTAGGCATATTCTTTTCAGCCATCAAGGCGCGTGCAACTTCTGCAATATGCATGTTTTTCCTTTCTGCAACCCCATTTTATTGCGGGGTATACCTGCATGTGAACTATCTCTTTATCCCATGAGACTTCAGAAAATCACTGAACTCATTTGAGAGGTACTCTCCCCCTCCATCTGACCTCAGGCACTTTACTTTCAAGCCTGTTTCTCTTTCAACTGCAGCCTTGAAAGTTCTAAAGTGCTCAAATGCTTCACTCTTTTCCTTCATAAAATATACCCACAGCTTTCTAGAACAATCATCAATGAATGTGACAAAGTATGAACTGCCTCCAAGAGATACATTTTGTGTAGGCCCCCAAATGTCTGTATGTACAACATCAAGAATATTTCTGCTTACATCTCTATCATGTGAAAAAGGTTGCCTTGCCTGCTTACCAAACTGACATGCTTCACATACCTTCTGAAATTTTGCAACTCTAAATGTAGGCAAACCTGTAACCAACCCTTTGGACTGCATTAGTTTCAGCCTTTGTACATTTGCATGTCCAATGCGTTTGTGCCAAATTTCAATGTCTGCAACAACACCTTTTCCTTTGGCATATATAGCAGCATTCATAGTAGGAATTCCGACATCTAGAGTGAACATACGTCCAACTCTACTTCCCTTTGTTACCAACCTGCACTTGTCATTGAAGTCTTCTACAAAGCAGCCCTTTGCATTAAATCTGACTTGTAGCCCTTGCTCTACCATTTGACCGACTGACACCAAATTCTTTGTAATAGATGGCACATGTAATACATCTGAAAGACTCTTTGTCTTACCATCATGCAAGGACAAGGGAACTTTTCCAATGTGTGAAATTGGGTGGCATGAGTCATCACCCATCTGCACATAACCTGCATTCTGCAAATCCTGCATCTCTCCAAACCATTCTGCATGGTTGGTCATATGATTGGATGCACCTGAATAGACATACCAAACATCTTCATGTATTCCCTTTCCTGTAATAGCATTCAGCATATGCTGCATAACAAACAAACGTTCATTTTTGTCTTCATTCTGTCGTGAAGACGATGCATAGTTTCCTTGCTGCAACTTACCACTCCGAATATCATCTTTCTTGGCATAACATTGGGCTGCAATATGACATGTTTTGCCACAGTAGTGGCACACAATACCAGAGTTGTTAGAACCTCTGTTCTGCCATCCACCTCTTCCTCTAAAGCTCCCCCTGCCTCTAAAGTTACCACGACCTCCTGAAACCTGCATATCGCCAAATTGCTGATTCAATCTATTTTGCTGGTTATCACTACCACGTCCTGTACCACGGCCTCTTGAAGAGAACCTACCACGTCCCCTTCCTGAACTGGAGTAGAAAGCCTGGACCTATTCACCGCTTCTTTCAGATGTCTCACTCTGCATGTTGATTTCTTCAGTGATCATTAGAGAGACCAACTCATCAAAATCTGGAAATGGGCGCTTTCTGACATATACGGAAGTTACAAAAGACTTCCAAGCCTTTTCATTGTTAAGTCCACCCAAGGTAGACGACACCAAATCATCATCATCGGGCATTGCATCAATCGCTGCCAATGCATCTACAATGCTCCTTACCTTCAATGCATACTCATTGATAGACATCTTCACTTTCTTCAATGTATTCAACTCTTGCTTGAGTTGAATCTTTCGTGCCTTTGTATTTACAGAAAACATACTTTCAAGTATGGTCCAAGCTGCATATGCATTCTCTGCATTTCTAATGTGTCCCAACATATTATTGTCAATTACTGTAGACAACCAATACATGACCTTCTTGTCTTTTGCATTCCATTCCTTTCGTGCCTTTATCTCTTCTGCAGTTGGAGGATCACTCACCTCCGGCTCATTTTCTTCACCTGAAACGAACTCGTAGAGGCCTTTTCCAATAAGAAAGTTCGTGACACGGAACTTCCATGAAGGGTAGTTGTTCTTGTCAAGCTTCTCAATGATGGGGCTTCCACTCTTCTCTGCCATTATCATAAGAATAATACCAAACAGCAAGCAAATCTTTTGCAATCCTCGACCTGTAGTGCACAGCAATACATTAGACAGCCTTTTTCACTGTCTGCTCAATAATATATGCAATCTGCAACCTGTTTGCAGATAAACCTCGTGTTTACTCACTGGTAAACACCTTTAATCTTACAGATCTGAAATCTGTAACCTGCGCACTCACTGTCGGTCGATACAGCCGAAGTCACAGCGTACCCTGAAACTGCTGTCCACAACTTGTGGCTCTAAAACGGGCCCTTCGCGCACACCAAATCTCACTGCAATCTGAGATTTTTGCTCTGCCCTGCTTCCAGTGCCTCCACAAGCACTATCCAAGAGAAAGAGTGGAAGGATGGGAGAGCTTCTTACCCGTGGCTTGCTTGCTCGAACCTTGCTTCTTCCCCTTTGCTTCAACCTTCGAAATCAGCCTCTCTCAGTGGTGCGGCTCTGATACCATGTCAAGAATCGCGTGGTGGAGGGGATTGCTCAAGATGCTGCGCCAAACACACACAGAATGCACAAGGAGAAGCTCACTCAAGAGACAAGAAGAGAGATGGAGGCCAAAACGTTTTCTTGCTGATTTCTTCTTCTTCTTCCACACTCTTTACAATGTACACAAAGTATAGATAAGATATAACATAAAAGGAAAGTGGCCTACTAAGTCAAACAATGCATAACCGACTACACTAGTCGACTGGCGCTATAACTATGCCAGCTGTAAATAGGTATAACAACCTGAATATAATAAGTAGTGAGTCAGTGGCCATGTGAGAGTCATAATGACCACCGACGTGCTAAGTGTAGATGTGTGGACCCATCTAACCAGGCGGTTCATCATCAATGTTCACATGTGTTGAGCTTGTCATCTCAACATCAATGTCATGCTTCCCTTTTTCTTTCTCCATCGTGAGATTTATACTATGTTACACTCACTTCTCCTTCTCTGTCCATTGACTAAAATAAGCCCCTACACCCTTTAATAGTACAACATTCATCTTCCATAATAGACTGCATAAATAAGGTACCTTGGCAATTATGATGGTGAGCTCTTTTCTCTCCGCTAATTGATGAAGATGATCCTTGAACTACACGAAGCTATTAGCTCCACAAGGTGATGATTTTGACTATGTATAGAGGGCACATGGATGCTCCCTAAGATCATGTTGCTTCTTCATTTCCAAGATATATCCTCCTCAAACTTAATATCCTCTCTATAAAATTTTCCAACTTTGTGTAATGTGCTCCCTCCAAAACACCTTCCAACAACCATTCCATGCCAATACATGTTGATTATAGTATTTACCCATGTTTAGGATGCCTTGTGATCAATAGATCATCTTCTTTCTCTTGTCTATAATAACATCATCTAGCCCTCACATGTAGCTAGTGTAACCTATGGATTTCCCTTGAATAACAATCTTGTTCAATGTCATAGCTTGAATGGAAACCATGCAACAAATTTGACAATGAAAATCAAAGCAAAAAATGAGAAGCTTCTTTCCTTGATTAGCACAATACTTCTCGAGCTTTTCTTCCCCCCTTCTTTAGAACCATGCAGTGACCTTTTTCCAAAAAAACAAGATCTCTCCAAAAGCTAGCCCAAAAAGAAAGAAAAGGCCTATTGGCAGGTATTAAGGCATACTTTAATGTTTTCCTTCACTCCCTTGTATCCTTAAAAGTTTAAGGTTGGCCACTCCTTTCTTTCATGTTGAGTATAAGATTAAGCTCCTTTGTTAGAAGTGTAGCATGGGAACCCTGAATAAGCAAGGGTGCATGAGGGAAGGTGAGGTGTGAATAAACTAGAGGGCAAGGAAAACCGTAACCCTAGCCCAAAGTGAGGCTATACAAATAGCATGGAGGTCACTCTCAATTGTAGAGAGAGAGTACCAATTGTACATCTGAGCATCTTATTAAGCAGGATTTTGTTCTTGTACTTTGAGCTCTCTTCTCCCTCTTATGCAAACAATTTCATGCAGTCATTCTGATATTTTGACATGGTATTAGAGCCAGCTCTAATCCAATAAGATTTCTTCAACTCCGTCTCACAGTAAGTGCATATAAGTGTGTCATTTCTTCATCATACCAGGCACCCGAAAAGGAATACCAAGAAAAACGGGGAATGTGTGGTCAACATGATTTTGATATTCTTGATAGAAACCATCAAAGAACCACAATGATAAAAAACAAAGATCAACTTTGAATGGAATTCATTGCATAATATTCACCTTTCATCATCTTCATAGTCTTCATAGTCTTCATAGTCTTTCTCATGTAGATACAATGTTTCTCATAGAAATTTTGGCTCTCTCTCATACTCTATCTCTCTCACATATTCTCTCTCTCAATAGTACATTGTAATTACAATGAATAATTCTCAATATTTCTCTCTTGGTCATGGATACCCATCCCAAGATCTATGTTTGATATGAAGACTCACCATCCAAAGCCACTATAGTGTCTCTAGAGAGCTCACTACTGTCACTATCATTGTAGTCTTCACTTCAAGTCTTCTTTACCTACTTCTTCTGCTTCTTCAGAATCTAAAAATCCATCCATCACAATAGATATAGAAGCAAATAGAGCATAAAAATCATATAGCTCAAATCAAAACCACTTCAAATAATCCAAGACCATCCAACACACTCTTAATCATTCCTCAAAAGACTTATTCACAATCCCAATCTTACAACTCGAAAGAAATCAAATCAAGATGAAAGAAAAATAGACCCTATTAGAACCAAGTAAACATGTTAGAGAATCTATCAGAACATCATATCTCATACATGTAAGATATCAGCATGGTTTCCAATATAATTGAATCCACAAAAACCATTCCAGCAACTTTAGCTAAAAGATCTGAGGACCAAGCACCACTCCATCCATCCTCTAGAGGATGCAAATCCATAGTCGACAGCTTCATGTAAAATGCCATCTTTTGTTGTTGATAGTGAAGAAAGAAGGAATGATTTGGTGGGATGTATTCTGTAAATTGCTCAAAATAAGACCATAAAAGGTCCATTCTAGACTGAAGTCTCTCCACTTTAGCTTGGAACAAAGGACACAAAGTTGCATTACGTTGGAGAGTAGCCAAGTCCGTAGTGGAGAAAGATGGTACTGATGGTATATTAGAACTTGGAGGAGTGGAGCGTAGCTGAGCCAATTGTTCTTTCAAATCATTAATCTTAGTATTCTTATGCTCAATAGTACAATATTTTGATTGTAACTCTCTATTGTTTGGGTAGCAATTCAAGCTTTAAGTTGTTGGGTCTCTTGAAAACAATGATCCTTATCCTCATTAACACTAGCTACTTGAGCCTTTGCTTCACTCAATTGATCTTACAAAGAGGAGATTTCCACTTTCTGAGCTTTTAGCATTCTAGTCTATGAATCCATTTTCTTGAAAAGATCAAAAAGAGTTTCCTTAGCTGAGGTAAGCTCAGTATTAACCTTATGTAACTCTTGAAGTGTTGCATCTCCTCATGGAAAGAAGAGTATAACTGCTCAACACAATCTATTACCTAGTATCTTTATAGAAATTTGAATATCCTTAGAGAGGAAAAGAATGGCATCTCTTGAAACTAGATGATCCAAACAAGGAATTGATATATCCAAACTACCATCTATCTGTGCCTTGAATAAATTTAAAGATGTTAAGCAGGCAAGAAGGGTACTGCTAAAAATAGTAAGGATTGACACTGGAGGAACGAAAAGCAGGAATTGTTTCTGCCATTCACTTTAAGTGCTTCCTCTAAATGACCAAAGGAGGAGGAGAGTCATGATCTTTAGGGATAGGTTTAGAATCTTCAATAGAAGAAGGAGGAACCACTGAAGGATTTTCATGAGTTGGTGGAATTTCCTTTGCAAGGGCAAAGTATATCAAGAAAACATACAAGTAAGAACCATATGTGATATTACTCACATTACCCCTAGTCACTTTAATAAAATGTTGATCCATTTTTACAAGGAGATAGAAACTCCAATTAATGGTAATGCCCTTGAGCACCATTTTGAAAGCACTGAATAATTTCTTGGACATATAATTAGACAGACGTGTCCTGAAGGAACTGACATACCTATCTCTAAATAGGATTAGAGATCATAGAGACACAAGTTGCAGATGTAGTGTTAATCTGCTTAGTATCCAATAAGTCCTTGGTCTGTCATCACTATCGCCGTTGTAAGAGCTTCAAAATATCAACATTAGAAAAGAGTTGGCGGGTTGTTGGTGGAAAGGGTTCCCCACAATAGGGATAGTCTTCCTCAATCCTTAAGGTGTCATCAGAATAGTGGTACCTCAAACAAAGCCCAGGCTATTTGTTGTAAGAGGTTAAAAATTAATCACATAGGGTGGGATCATCAGGAATGAGTAGTAATAGAGAGCCACAAACTCGAATAGTTGGCCTTATTAATAAGGTTCGATTTCGTCAACTACACCACTCTTGACACAACTAAACCAAGTCTAGACTAAAAATCTGTCAACATGGACTCAGTAATAGATTGTGTCCCCCTCATTCTCACATATTGCGTTCATTAATTAGATGTGAGATGTGCATTGAATATGAATTTAGATTTAATGGTAGGTGGATTTTACCAATTATTATCAATGGGTGATTTTTAATTAGCTGATCAAACTTAAAGAGAAAATCTTGATTTATTTTATCGTTAAAGAAAAATTATTATGTTTTTACGGTGCATTAAACGAATCCAGATTTTGATCTCGACTCCATGGGTCTCTAAATGCATATTCATTTTTTTACCATATATTATGTGTGGAGCACTTTTTTGTCAACGCGTGCAAGAGTGACAACTAGTTCATTTTATTATAAATTAGAATTGTCCATGTTTAGCGCATGAAGCATATGCAATGTGTGAATTACGAGTTTATTTTATTTTATTTAAAATTCATGTGTGTTGACTGTGGATGCACATAAAAAAGTGATCAACTAGTTTTTTAAAGCAATTTAAGGTAGTTTATGGCGTACCCAAAAACATTTTTTGATACCTAGGTGTGTGAATGCATCCTAATTAGAACTGGCACATGAAAACTGACGGGTAAAGAGAAAACCACAATCTCATAGCAATCCAAAAGACAATACCACCAAGTTGAAAATGTATAGTGAGAAAGAAATATAAAAAATTCAACATATCATTTTTAATTTTTACTTTTTTGGAATTTTAAAGATAGTTTTTTTTAAATGGATTTTTGGATTTTATGTTTCTGCAAACAACAAGTAAAAGATTGAAAATGAGCCATAGTTTTTTTTCTAAAAAATTAAGAAATTTTTAAGTTATTTCTGTAAAGATTTAAATGAAATTTTATTAAACTTTTTAGGTTTTTCAAAAATTTCTATTTTTTAATTGCAATTTTTAGCTTATATTTGTGAATGAAATTTTCAGTCAAAGTTTGGAATTTATGGTATTTTTTGAAAATTTCCATATTTTATGTAAATTTTTATGTTTTTATTTAGAGTTTTAAGTGTTTTTGATATTTTTAGCAATTTCAAAATTGCAAAAAATGCATGTACTGAGATTTGCTACACTATGTGGGAACATCACTCCATGGTATGGTTGAGACCCCATGAACATCCATGCATGTGAATGGTAGCTTAATTAGCACATGTGCATGGCAATAAAATTTAGGTGTACAAACAACTTCGAAGGAACTAGGAATAAACCATGGGCATGTAGAAACATGCGTGACTAGGAGCCTCACAAGGGGCACAACTGATGCTGGACCGGATGGTAGAGAATGTGAAAATCGAGGGCCGCAAGGGCATGCTTGGGGCGTCTACGTGTGGGAACATGGGATAGGTTGACGAGGGGGTTTACGAGGGAAGGAAATGGGGGGTCAAGAGGGGGGGTGGGAGGGATAGGGGTTCGCCAGGGGGGGTAGGGGGTTGGGTGGGCAAGGGGGAGTTTGGGCGAGTGGGTATTACGGAAGTGGGAGGTAGGGGGGAGTGGGTGAGCAAGTAGGTGTGGGGGGGGGGGTAGGGGGAAGTCAACAGGCAAGTAGGTGTGCGGGGGAGGGGGGTAAGGGGATCATGTAGGAGCGGGCAAGCGGATAGGTGTGATAGGTGGGTATGGGGGTCGGGTGGTAGGTATGGGGAGACTGGGTGACAGGTGTGGTAGGCAAATATGGGGGGGTCGAGTGGTAGGCGGGTATTGGGAGGTAGGGAGGTTGGGTTACAGGTGGGTATGGGGGGGTAGGGAGGTTGGGTAGTAGGTGGGTAGAGAGGTCAGTGATAGGCTAATGGCTAGAGGCATGGCCGTGGGAAAGGTGGTGGGACACTTGCAGAGGCGATGCAGACAGGTATGGCGAAAAAAGAAGGGGTGATGGCTATGAGATGGTGCAGCTAGGCTGTTGGAGGCTCGGGTGGCAATGGCTTGAGGCGATGGCGATAGTGACTGTGGAGACTGGGGCGGCAACTAGCAAAGGACTCGGTGGCACTAGTAGAATTGTGGCAGGGCGATCGGCAACATCGGTAGGAGGGTTTTTCCAGGAGCAAGGGAAGGAGAGGAAGAAGGAGAAGAGAAGAAGGAGAAGGGAGAGGGAAAGAAGAAGAGGGAAGAAGGAGAAGAAGAAAAGAGAGGGGGGTAGGAAGAAATGTAGGGAGAGAGGTGAGGAGAGAGAAGAGGGACTTCGGGAGGGGAGAGAGTGAGGGGAGGAGAGAGAAATAATAAAGAAAAAGAAATAAGGAAAAACAAAAAAAGGAGAGAAAAAGAAGTTGGGGTTGGAGAGTGGGAGGCTATAGGGGGTGGGGTGGGTGTTGTGTGGGTTTTGTTTTTTCCTTCTCTTTGTCCTTTTTTTTGTTTTTTGTATTTGTATTTGTTTGTTTGTTAAAAAAATAAAGAAATTAAATGGGTTGTGTTGAAATATTGACTTCCCCCCTTGTTCCATACACAAGCATGAGATGGGGTAAAAATTTTGCAATTGCGGAAATGAATCACAAAGGAGGAGGATCGGCGGGTCGTCGACCACAAGATGTTGTGTATCGTGTCCCCTTAGTATCATCCAGGACGCATCTTATCAGTTCATCGGAAAGGATGTCTAGAAAGCTCTGCCCGGCACTCCCATGGAATGTTACGGGATTTGCGATCTAGGTCTTCCTGCGTCTGCCACGTAGCGGAAGTATCCTGGCCCTTTCCACTTAGGATCGACCGGAATTAGGGTTTTCCTGACTGGTCATTAACTAACAGCAACTAGCGTCAGACCCAAGCGAACTACTTTACGCAGAAACGCCAGATCTGAAGCAGATTCATGTTGCAATTGGTTCAAGGAGAATGGGAAACGAGAGGGATGCAAAGCTCAACCTCTCTGCCATAAGGCATAGTCCCATTCCGTTCCCTTAAAACAGTGTAAATCGGGTAAGACATAACTCTAGGTCATTGCTTCCGTTATTCATTTTCTTTGACGATCATCCTGTTGTTCTTTGAGAAAAGTTCCCGGCTAACCAGGACCACCCAACCGTAGGACGGACCCATGGCCCATCCTCCTCACTTTCCTCAGTTTGTTTTTAGTTATGTAATTATCTAACACATTGATTTGACATATAACAATCAGCTTCTTTAATTAAACCATTAAGCACTGGTTCCTTCATGTAATCTTATCACGTGACATGGAGAAACAATATCAAGCAAGTTCTTTATTAACATTTCATCAATTTATCATTGAAATACAATGAGTTCTGCCCGTAGGCTTGTCCATAATCTGGCCGAAGGCTATCCAGTAATCTGCGGGGATCACTATTCCAAGCTTCCGCCCGTAAACTAGTATGCGAGCCTGGAGATCCAATCCCGAGTCACGTTAGCCTCTTGCGCAGGACCCGAAAGGCGAGGGATTTACGGCCAGAGCCCCCCTGGCACCCAAGCGTCCTCCTGATCCAAGTAGAGCTCAACGGAGAGACCTCTCGCGGCGGGTTCGGTCCACGTTCTCGACGTGGTCAACAACCCCCTTGGTTAGGGTTAGGCAGGCAGTCAGGGGTAACTGAAACTGCCTCTCCCTTCAGGCCTTTAACCTAAAGTATAGGTATTCATTTAATTTGTAATTCATAATTCAAACAGAGCTCGAAAATCTCTAGCAAGCACAAACATTTCCATTAATCAACCGTGTTCTTTGGCAAACTGCTAAGGAAGTGTTCTTTCCTTTTGAGTGTATCAGCACTCGTTCCCAAGGTGTCTTGTAAATTGGCAAGATCCTTTACATTCCGGTGTAGGGCGTACCTTATTAACCCAACTTGGTCAATCCTAAAGTTCCTTAGATACTCTAGTTTTCGGTCTACAACTTTTCTTATTTAGAAGGATATCCAAAAATACGCCCTTTTGCAAGATAACTTGCATACGGATCTGCCATCCTTGTTGAGGGTATTTACCCTTTCTCCTTGTGAATCAATCACAAGACTAAATGATTTCGTACTTGCTGTGCAAGTCCTGCGATGGAATAATCCATTTTAGATCCTTTAAGCTGACGTATGTCGGACCTAGGTCTCTTTTTAAGAACCTCAGGGACATACCCTAGTTCTTTATCTTTACTAATTTATTGACCCTACAATAAGGAAAGTAGTCAAGTGCTTAAGGTATAAACATTTCTTTGGTCTTTAAATCATTTCCAAGGCATATTTCTTTCGGGCATGGTATTTCTAAGTTTAGATTGGTTTGGTTATCTTTCGAAAGGTAATATTGATCACCTCGTCACAGTTTTGTTATCCTTGTGACAATTGATTTTTCAGTTGGTACAATTCAATTTAATCTTCCTTTTTTCCTTGCAGACGAACTCATGCAATTAACAATCATTTCCCTTGCTAAGATGTGCTACTAGCAATAATGACTTCCTAGTAATTTGAGCAACGAAAATAACCTTTCATGAATTTAATCATTTACAATGATTCGTTGCAAAAAAAGAAATAGGACTAATGGTGCAAGATACAATTTCTATACCTTCAGGTTATAATTGAAATATACTTCTATAGTAAATAGATAATCTTGCTCGTAATTTATAATGCATGATGCTATTCGAAGGAAACTATGTTCTATACATTTTCATTCATTCAAATAAGCTAAACTCCTTCATTACAAATAACTCGAACAAATATATCCTATCCCTAACAATTTCTCTTTGCATGATTGACTTAAAACCGAATTAAAGCCAAGAAGAAAAACCTGGTTTTTGGGGTGAGATATCCACATCGATACCGGGAGATGAACCTCCCGCAGCTACTCCTTGGACTTTCTTAGGCGGCATCGTAGTTCGAATGTGAAGGTAGCTTTTACTCTTTCTTCTGGAATTCTGCCATCTCTCTTTCGAGGCAAGGTGTCGTTAAAACGGTTGATCACGAGAAGGAATGATAGGACCTTTAGATTCTTAGATTCTTCGGAGAGGAAAAGATTTACAAAGCCTAAAAAGGTCCTATAGGGTCTATACTTGGCAAAAAGTTTATGGGTGAGTGTGGTTTTGCAACCACAAGAACCCTTGGAGAACTTTGACTTGGGGTAAAAGGTATAGAAGGCACTTATTCTCCTTCCTTGCACTTCCTCTACTTTTTTCTTCTCCTTCCCTACTCCTCCTCCTTCACTCCTCTTTTTTCCCTCCCTTTTTACCCTTTTACCTCCCTCTATTCCTTCTCTACTCTACCTCTTTTACTCCTTTCTTACTCTTCTTTATCTTTTTCTCACCCCCTACTTCTTTCACACTACTCCTTTCTCCTTCACTCCTCTCTGCTTCCCTTCCTTATCTTTTACTTCCCTTCCTTATCCTCTACTTACCTTCCTTATCTTTTATCTTTTCCCCACTCCTCCTCCTTCACTCCACTCCTTTTCTTTATCTTTTCCCTACTCTTCCTCCTTTACTCCACTCCTTCTTTTCGCTCCCTCTACTTTCCCTCTTTTACTCTTCCCCATGGGCTACTTCTTCCTCACGGGACAACATCCGGGCCCATGATGATGGTTTGGATTTGGGGTCTAGGGGGGGAAAGAAAGAAGCTTAGGGGGTTGTGAAAAAAAAGAAAGAGTTATGAGGGGGGTGAAAGGTTAAAATGAATATAAGGGGGGTGAAAGGGGGCTTGTTTAGCCCCCTTAGAAGCTTCTAAGGCTTAGGGGCCTGCAGCACGTGGCGAATAGGCGCTTAACAACGGCGGCCAACCCTCACAAAAGCAAGCGGCGTTTGGGCTTGGGGTAGATGTCGCGATGCAGCTCCCTCCTCCTTCACTCCACTCAATGGATCTCCCAGAGTCGCCGTCACAACAGCCTCGCGAGCTCCTCACGGCAAAACCTGATAATCCCATCCTTTTTTCCTCTCTTCTCCCTTTATCCGAGCAGCCCTCCCTCTTTAAATAGGGGAGGGGAGGGAATCCTCCCCCCTCTTACCTGTTAGGCTGCATGGAGAGGGAGCCAAGCAAGCTCCAGCAAGGAGCTTGCTGGCTCCTTCATCCTCCCTCACACACGCCATCACTAAACGCCGCCGTGGGGCGAAAATAAAAATTCGTTTTTTCTTAAATATTTAATATGTTACATTCTCTCCCCCTTGGAAGAATCGAGATGTCATCATCTCGAGATAAACTTGGGATATTGATGGTTGAGAGTGCCTTCATCTACCTAGGTGGCATCCTCTTCGGGATAATCTTTCCACTGGACGAGGCATTCTCTCAAGGTTCTAGATCTTAACTATCTCTCCCTAACATCTAAGATCCTATCCGGCCTTAGTTCAAGGACTCCTTGACTAGGCATTACAATTTGTTGGTCATCAAGTACATGGTTAGGGTTGGGTACATATTTTTTCAATAGGCTGATATGGAATACATTGTGAATCTTTAGGTTCTCAGAGAGTTGCAATCTATAAGCATTGGGTCCTAGGCATTTGAGGATTTTGTACGGCCCACAATACCTTGGACTTAGCTTCTTGCACTCCCTTAGGGATAGAGAACTCTTTTTAGGGCGTACACGAATGAAGACCATGTCTCCTTCTTCGAAGACTCTTTCTTGGAATTTCAAATCTGCATATGCCTTTTGTCTATCCTTGGCCGCTTGTATGTCTTGTCTTATTGACTTTATTTGATCATCCATCTCTTCCAACATCTGCCTTGACGCTTCAACCCTCAGGGTTGGATCAGAAAAGTTTAGAGGACTTCGATAATCATGACCATATAATGCCTGATAAGGGGCCATCTGAATGCTCTACTGGTAAGAAGCATTGTAGGCAAATTCAACTAATGGCAAGTATTGAATCCACCTCTTCGACTCTCGACAGCAATATGCCCTAAGCATATCTTCGATGATTTGATTTACTCGCTCTGTTTGGCCATCCGTTTGGGGATGGTAGGCGGTGCTAAAACAGAGTTGAGTTCCAATAGCTTCAAAGATAGCTCTCTAGAAGTGTGATGTGAAGAGAGAATCTCGATCACTAATGATTCTTCTAGGTAACCCATGTAGCTTGAATATCTCCTTAATAAACAATCTTGCAATGTTAGAGGCTTTATAGTTTTTCTTTATTGGAATCAGGTGTGCAACCTTGGTAAGCATGTCAACCACAACCATAATGGAATTGTATCCTCCTTGGACTTGGGGTAAGCCCACAACAAAATCCATACTGATGAATTCCCATTTCATTTGGGGAATGTCAAGCGGTTGCAGTTTCCCTGGCATCATGACATGTGCGGCTTTGATACGTTGGCAAGATAAACACTCAGTGATATATTTGAGAACGTCACCTTTGAGCCTCTCCCAATGGTAGCTCTTCCTAACTGCATTAAGAGTTTTAGCATAGCCAGGATATCCTGCGAAAGGGAAATCATGAGCTTCCCATAATATCTTCTGCTTAAGTGATTGGCTTGCTGGTATACCCAGCCTTGTTCTGTAGTAGGCAAGTCCATTATCAATGGAAAATTCGTGATACTTAGCTTGCAACTTTTGATTCTGCTCCTTGGTAGATATTTCATTTAGCATTGTTTGGTAGGCCAAATCATGGCATGCTTCCTCTCTAGCTAGTTCAAGTATAGGGTTGTTTGGCATAGATACTTTTGTAGCCAGAGATCTGACCGTTGATGGATTCTGCAAGATTACGGAATTTAGGAATGCCTTGCGACTGAGTGCATCGGCAACTACATTCTCCTTCCCTGGTCGGTACTTGATTTCAAAATCATATTCCTCCAATACTTCAATCCACCGACGTTGCCTCATGTTGAGCTTGTTCTGGGTAAAAATCCATTTGAGACTCTTATGATCGGTTACTAGAGTAAACTTGTTACCCAACAGGTAATGTCTCCAAAGCTTTAGAGCATGGATGACAGCTAGTAATTCCAGATCATGCGTGGCATAATTCTTTTCATGACTCTTCAATTTCCTTGAAGAGTATGCTACTGGATGACCTTCATGCATAAGTACACACCCCAAGGCAAGAATGCTAGCATCAGTTACTACCTCGAACTCCTTATTGAGGTCAGGAAGTTTTAGAATAGGTGGTGATACCAAACTTTGCTTCAATTTGTCGAAGCTATTTTTTTCGGAAGTTGACCATGTAATGGAAGTCTGCTTCTTTAATAAGTCTGTAAGAGGTGCTGCAATCAAAGCATAGTTTTTGATGAAGACCCTATACCATCTTGTCAATCCAAGAAAGCTGCGTATTTCTTTGACAGATACTAGTGTTGGCCACTCAAGCACATCTCTGACCTTGTCTGGGTCTACTGATATTCCTTCTGATGATACTATGAATCCCAGATATTCAATCTGCCGCTTAAAGAATGCACACTTCTTCATTTTTGCATACAGCTTATGTGACCTCATTGTCTCAAGGACAATCCGAAGTTGAGGTTCATGATCTTCTTCCTGTTTAGAATAGACTAAAGTGTCATCGAAAAAGACAAGCACAAAATCATCAAGATATGGTCTAAAAATATTCTGCATTAATCTATTGAAGGTGGCAGGTGCATTTATAAGCCCGAATGACATAACCAAGAACTCAAAGTGCCCATATCTTGTATTGAAGGCCGTCTTTGGAATATCATATTCCTTGATCCTTATCTGATAGTAATCTGACTTGAGATCAATCTTGGAGAAGATCTTTGCACCCTGAAGATGATCAAGAAGCTCATCTATTCTAGGAATAAGATACTTGTTCTTGACTGTTGATTGATTCAACCCTCGGTAATCAATACATAGTCGAAGTGCCCCATCTTTCTTTTTCTGGAATAGTATTGGAGCTCCCCACGATGAATTGCTAGACTAGATGTAGCCCTGATCTAATAGTTGCTTGAGTTGTTCCTTCAACTCAATTGCTTCTGGTATAGACATTCTATAAGGTCTCTTTGCAATTGGTGCAGCTCCAGGCACTAGCCTAATCTCATGATCTACTTCTCTTTGAGGCAGAAGTTCAGTCAATTCCTCAGGGAATACGTCAGCGTATTCCTTTAGCCAAGAAGGTCCTTCATGAGACTCTTGCTTTTGATCTAACTTGTTGAGTTTGATCAGGTAAATGGGTAATCCTTTTCTGACTCCTTTTATGATCCGAGATACTTTGGCCAATTGAATTCTTGGCACTCCTGCCTCACCTTGAGTTGTGACAAATTCCCTTTCAGAGTTTTGAAAGGAAACTTGACCCTTTCCATAGTGAATGTGGGCGTCGTTGGGCTTAAGCCAATCCATCCTGAGTAGACACTCATGGATACCTAAATTCATGACTCTGAATTTGACTGAAGTCTTCTTTCCTCCCAGAAAGAATTCCACCTTAGCAGTTTGCCTGGTACAAGTTACCTCATGACCATTTGCCAATTCCACAAGCAGGGTAGGTGCTTCTACTGTGGTTATTCCTAATCTTTTTGCACATGCAAGTGAGATAAAGGAATATGTACTGCCACAATCAATCAAGGTTTTGAAACCTTTACCTTGATAGTCCGACGGTATCTGAATCACCGAGAACTGGCGATTCGGCCCTTTCTTGTGTAAAGCGGCATGGACTATCGCTCTTTCGAATTCTGCTTCCATAGTCGGATCTTCCTCTTCTTCTTCTTCGCATCTTTGCCTATTGGCAATGCAGGCGGTTCTTCCTCTTCCACGGGTAGCGGTTCCTTGACCACGGCCTGCTCCTTGGAAAGGCGTTTGGCGATGTCCTTCGCTGAGCTTGGGACATTGCCTCTTGAAGTGACCGGGTTCATTGCAGTGGAAACAACGGAGGTTCCGACCATTACTTTGAGTAGGAACAAAGTTGTTAACGTTATTTGTTCTTGCTTTCTTTCTTTGTTCCTGATTATGACCTAGAACTCTCTTCATTTGAGGTCTGAATGCTCCTCTGTTCGGGTCACTATAAGACCAAGTTTTGTTACCCCTTGGTCTAGCTTACACCTCCTGAATTATAGGCGCTGCTCAAATGAGTGCATCCTAAATATCTGATGGACGCATAGATTCGAGACGGCTATTTACTGGTGGATTTAAGCCCGCACAAAATTTGGACACCTGCTGCGTCATGTCCATCTGTGGCGCATACTTTAAAAGTGAGATGAATTTAGAGTAGTATGCGTCAAGAGTGAGTCCTGGCTATTTTAGCTCGTAAAACTCATTCATTTTCTGTGTACGATATGCAGGTGGTAATTATCTTCCCTGCACGGCTTTCTTCAGCTTCTCCCACGTAATGGAACCCTCTGAAATCCCTTGATCCCTGCACCATTGCTTCCACCAAAGTCTAGCTTCGCCGGTGAGCTTTAACTTGGCGAGCATGGCCTGATTGGTAGGTGCAGTACCAACTGCTTCGAAGTAATCCTCCATGGATTCAATCCAAATTTCAGCATCAGCCTGGACGAATCTGCCTCTCCCGTCAAACTCGGGTGGCTTTATCTGCTTGAGGAGGAACTTCTTCTCCTGGATCACAGCAGTACTTGATGTAGGAGGCGAATTTGGAACCTGTACCTGGGGTTGTGCCTGGTTTAAAGGTTTTCTTAATGTTATTATACGATAATCGATGTTAGCTTATATGACATCTTTAATTCGACTATCTCGTAAACAATGTAGCTACATAACTTTTTATCAACTCTTATATACAGCCAAACATTGATAAAAAGAAGTCTTTATTTGTATTTACATGGGCATAGCCCTTTCGAATACAACGTTTCATGTGATGATAAGCCAATCGTTACATTCAATTTGGGGAGAACAACGTTGTCGAAGGGTTTTCGAAAGCAAAGTCGCGACCATAGAGGACCTTGAATAATTTCAAGATAGAAGATCCAACATGTGAATAAGCAAGACGAGAAAATGATGCCAAGTAGTATTTATATTACTGCCATGAAGTTTGCAAAAGACAAGATGACTTCAAATCTGATCAGTCCACTGATTTTAGGCCACCCAATTTAATTCTGCTGCATTTGTAGATCCTTGACCTCAAACACTATGTGCAGAAATTTAGAATTCAAAGATACAACACTATCGTGATCTTCTTGGATTCAGGCTGTCTGGTAAGACCATAAAAAGCTTCTTGTGGAGGAAGCCAAAAGTACAAAGGCATAAGCTTTCTCCTAAGCTGCTCTGTTATGATGGAGGTACAACATAAGAGATCATAGTTTTACAAGTATCCAGCTGAGCTCTTGTGAGAAACATAAGAACTATCGGATTCAAGCATCACCATTTACATTTACATTCTCTGGATCTAGCCCCAATTTTTATAAATAGTATGTGTATTGAGATGCAAAAGTTTCATTTATTTCAAAAAGATCAATATCAGAGATTTCTAGTTCAGCAGTTTTCACAGCTGATGGAATAGCAACAGCAAGTCCACCCAACACCTTGTAAGAGTTGTCTCCGTATGCGCATCTTGCCATCAGGATGTTGAAAATGTGTGAGGAACTGCCATCAGTAAGTTTACAATCAGGAGGCATGAACTGTAATATAGTCTCTTTACTAGAATCATGAACTGTGGTCCATCCTGTGTGGAAACTGTATCTCTCCACCAAGAGCTCTTCAACCTGTTTCACAGTCTTTCCCCTCCTTTGCTCCAAGAAAGAGCTAAGGTTCCCACATAGATCTGAAAACTCTGTTTTTGCTTCTTTCAGCACACTAATGCTACTGGAATATAGATTGATGTCATACAAATGCACTCGTAAGAAGTTGTTCAATGCAGTAATCCCCGGAAACAGTCTGCACCAAAGGAACTGTCCTTTGTGTAATTATTCCAACTGAAGCAGCAATTCTAAAATTGACCTTCAAGCATGTTAGAAGTTCTCCATTGCGTTCTTCAATATGCATGTCCAGCACCTTAGAAGAGAGCGACAAAAAAGCCCCGTCCAAGCTCCACACCACCTATCCATAGAAGATTTTGTCCCACTGGCGGGGCTGACTTTATGCATTGCTCAGACTCCAATTCGATGTCAAACTCCATAGCCTTCTTGAGACCTCTGCAGTGTGGATTGTTACATTTCTGTGTCTTGTACTTTTAGAACTCCCAGCCACCAACGCCTATACCAAACATGAGAAGGGAACCTGCAATATATGCAATAGGCACATGATATACTATCTCCCCGATTAACAAGAACGTTATGGGGAGAAACTCTGCTGCCTCCATGCAGATGTATGTGAAATATGGCGTGAACAGGAACCCACAAGCACCCAGCACCAAAAGAAGAATGACCACATCGACTGCTGCAGCTGAGGACCGTTCACATAATGAAGTAAAGGGCACTTGCTTCTTAGGATTTGCACCATACTTCTGATGGGAAGATGAATGGTCTGCGGCCTCATTGAATTTTACAAAGCTTTTTAGCAGCACCAGATGATGGCAAACTCTTCCTGTCTGCTTTTTCTGAAAATAGCTGACTAATTTGCTCCTTCCGTGGGCCTCCCGTAACGCCCCTCTTACAATTTCAGCATGTATTATTTTGCCTTTTTCAGCTGCTCCTATGCTGCCACAGGCCTTCAAAATGCAAGCAAAGGTCTATGCATCAGGAGAGAGGCCCTCATGTTGCATTCTCTCAAAACTATTGATTGTTTCCTCACTCTGCCCATGTTGTGCATAGCCAGTAATTAAAGCATTCCAGCACATCACATCTCGACTTGGCAACCTGTCGAAAACAACCTATGCATCTGTAAGTGAGCTACACTTGCCATACATTTCAATCAAAGTGCTGCCAACAATAAGATCTTTATCAAATCCCTTCTTTGTAACCTCCAAGTGCATCTCTTGACCTCTTTCTATGGCTTCCACATTGCCACAAGATTTCAAGCCACACACATAAGTAATAGCATCCTGACCGATGCTATTGAGTGTCATCTCATCAAGGAATTCCAATGCTTCTCTATCACAGCCATGTTCAGCATATCCTGTCATAAGTGTCGTATAGGATACGACATCTTGATCTGACATATTGTCAAATACTTCTTGGGCTTTTTTCCAAGCATACCAGATTTTGCATACATGTCAACCAGAGCATTATTGATAAATTCCTCTTGCTCCAAACCCTCTTCACTATACTGCCTACGCAGAACAAAAGTATAATCACAACAACTAAATATGTACAAAGTATCAAATCCCACACACAACTTTTAGGTGGATTTCACACCTCGAATGCGCAGCAATACGACATCCACCCCCTCTAATCCTGCGCATCCTCCGGATGGGCCAACTACCCATGATCATTATCATCAAGATCCACAAACAAATCAATCTCTTCATTGTGCATTTCCGGTATATCAACAAGATTATCTGTCATATCATCTGTCTCTTCCATTGGAGTTTCTTCTCGTTGCTCTTCCCTTGCAAATTCTTCCAATGCATAATCTTCATCATCTCTTTTCTTGAAAATCTTGATTCTTTTTCCAGCAATAGGCACTCTAAGCACTGTCCCATCCAATTCTGTCAACTCATATGTTGCATTATCAAAGACATGTCTGACTATGTACGGCCCAAACCATCTTTTCACCATCTTCTGAATTGCAGTATGCTGATTTTCAAGGCTGCTATCAAAGACTAATACCCAATCTCCCTCTTCTATTGCTCTAGGCCGCAAGCGATGCCTGCTGTCAAACCTGTCCTTATTTCTTAGTCTAGCAACCTTCAACCTGTCAATAGCTAGCTGAATATCCTCTAGTATTCTCTCCAACTGCCGAATCCGAAGAGCTAAGAGCTCCTCTCTCGTCAAATCCTCCTGCCAAGGTAAAACTGACCAAGTCAAAGCACAAGTCTCAGTCGGCATAACCGGTTTCTGACCATACATCAACTCTGCAGGCATATATCCTGTGGTAACACTGTGAGTCGTACGATCAGCCCACAAATCAAATGGTAGAAGTCTCAGCCATTCTCCAATCCGTTCTCTGCATGCTTTGGCTAATGCTTTCACTATCGGCGGATGCCCTCTTTCACTCTTCCCATTTTTCTCTGGATTGTATGCTGTGGTTAGAGCCAACTTGATTCCTAGTTGAGAGAAAAACTCCCTAGCTTCATCTGCATCCAATTCACCGCGATCCGCAGTGATCTTACCCACACAGCCATACCTGCAGAAAATTTCTTCCAATAAGAACTTACACACTGCACTAGTGGTCTTCGTTCTCAAAGATCTGCCCTCAACATGATTGGTAAGATCCTCTCTAGCCAAAACAATATACCTCATCGGCCATAGACCCATAGGCATAGTAACCAAGTCAACTACCCACTTATAATGAATGCATAGCGGATAGGTCGGATGAAGCTCATCTCGATGATGCACTATCGAATACATCTGGCAGTCCCTGCAAGTCTCTACAAAGTGAGAAACATCTCTATACATGCCTTTCCACCAATATTTCTCCTTGATTTTCTCATAAGTAGCCCACACTCCTCTATGACCAGCCCAAGGACTCTCATGAAACTCCCTCATCACCTGTAACTGTGTCTCTCTATCGCAGACAACCCGCAAAGGTAATCCGCCTCTTTTCTTCGGATGCTTCCAAAGAAATCCGTCCTTGAGAAAATAACCATAGGCTTTCCTTCTGATCTTCTTGAACTCTTCATCTGTCCATTCATCTCTTTTTCTTAGTGTACTAAGGTACTTGCCAATCTGCAACCAATCTCCAACATAGAGTTCTTCTATGAAAGCCACAATATCATAGACATGGCAAACATGATCAACCATAGTGGCTGAAATTTTTGCATCATCCTCTTCTGCAAGTAGAGTCTCCTCATCATCATATCTGGCTCTAGACAACATATCTGCCACTGGATTATCCTTCCCTGCTATGTGTTTAAATTCCGGATTTAATGACTTGATGTATGCAATCCATCTCAACATAGCTATATCCGGAGTAGAGCAACTCGTAATCATACCAATCAATGGCAAGCAATCTGTCTCTACCACAACTGAAGCTCCAATAAAGTACTCCTTGTCACATTTGAGAGCCGTAACAATCCCCAGTAACTCCCTCTTGATTTGCAGATATCTCCTTTGTCTCTCGTTTAGGACTTTCGCCCCAAACCGAATAGCATACATGTTTCCATCTGCATCATCTTGACCCACAACCCAACCTATGCCAATTGGACTAGTGTCAACTGTCAATACAATAGGTCTTCTGCAATTATAATCCAGTTTCCTGAGAGTAGGAGCAATCTGCAATAACTTCTTCAATTTCCGCATGGCTCTAGTGTGGCTCTCATTCCAATAGAATTTCTGCCCCTTTCGAAGCAGCTGATCTAAACAGTCTGCTATGTGTGCAAAATGAGGTATCCAAATCATATAAAACACACAAGCTCCAATGAATCTCCGTACCTCTAAAGTGCTAGAACAATACTGCATAATCTTGCCTATAGCATCCACCTTATCAGGTGAGGGTTTCCTGCCATAATACCCACACATATGTCCAACAATGACAACCTCATTCACTCCGAAAACAGATTTTTGCCTTGATAGCGTCAATTTCACTTCTTCTAACCTGGCCAAAATCTTCTCACAAGCTGAAATATGATCAGCCACAAAGTATCTGTATCCCTGCTCATTTAGACTCTCATTCTTCTCTTCTTCTGCACACCCCTTAATGGGCACATCATCCAAGAAAGGCATAGTAAGCTGAGGTATGTAATCACGAAGGACCTTATGCATGGCATTCATCATATACGCAATAGAATTAGTGGCACCTTGAGGCAAGGTACATATCCTGACAAGCCCAATAGGAGTTCTCATGGTGGTTATGTCCCTACTTTCCAAAGCCAGCTGAAATTGATCATATCCTGAATACAAATCACCTAAAGAATAGATGGCATGTCCAGCAAATGCTTCTGCAAACTCATCCACAATTGGACCTATATCAACATTCCTGATAGTAACTCTATTTATTGGCTGCATGTCCTGTATAAATCGGAGAGTACCATTCTTCTTTGGAACCGTAAACCACCTGTTTGAGTATGGTGCAGATGAAGGCTCAAGAATTCCCATCCTGATTTTCTCATTCAATAAATCAATCAGCTTTGGCAGGTGTGCCTTAGGCACTGGAATAGGTCGGAGATTCCATGGAATATGAAGAATAGTAAAACTCACCATAGGAGCAACAATATTCGGATTCACACATCCAATCTCATGCGGGAAAAAAGCAAACCCCCTTCCATGTCGCTCAAGCATCTCCTGAAAGCATTGCTTCTCTGTAGGTAGCAAGAAATCACCATTTCCAATTTTCAATTCAGCAAGAGTCTCTGCTGAAAATTTATGACCTATATGCTCCGGATTCCTCAAAATTGACTGTTTGGCAGCCCTCTCTATTTGTTGATCACTGTCAGGTGGAAGCGGTACAGCTATCGGCTTCACCTTTTTATCCACAGTCTTGTATTTTGTGTCAACCCTGGCTTCATTATGATCCTTTGCATTACTCATATCTTGCTGTAAATCAGCAATTCTGCACTCCAATGGCTGAATATCCTCAGCCCTCTGCTCTATGGACTGCATAGAAACAGCCCTAAACTCTGGATGCTGAAATATTTCAGCAGTAAACTCTGTTGGCTGAAAGTTTTCAGCCCTCTATGTCTCTGTAAGCTGATCATAATCAGCCAGAAACTCTGTTTGCTGAATTTCATCAGCACTCAACACTTTTTACTGAGTCACCTCGGCCTCTGACTCAATCTGTGACACAAAATCTGCAATTTCATGAAACATGTCCAGGGATTGCACTAATACATTACTGTGACAACTCTGCATATCAGTTTTCAGCATATTCTCCATCTCTATCATCGTATCTGCACAAATCATACTGTTATACATCCCATCTATATGCTCATAATTCTCTAAAATTCCTGCATTTTTCAAATTTTTCTCCTTCCTGCATATGTACTGTCTGGCAGCTCTAGGCAAGTTAGAAGTCTTCTGATAGCTCATTGAACTATTTGCTGAAATCCCAACAAACCGGAGGAGAAAACACTGCTGCCAGGAGGCGAGAACTCCAATCTCCTCTGCTCTGTACCACCGTCGTATCGCGTAACGGCGGTACCTAATGAAAACCCGAATCCCTCACAGTGGGCAAAGGTGCATCTCTGAGAGTATCCCTGTTTCTAACATGGTTCACACACACAGTCATAAACTGAACTGCTCTCATGCCATCTTTACTGCGAATCCGTGCATAAGCAGATCCATCATCCATTACCTTTGTTTTCATACGCATCTCTGTGATGAATGGCTGTCCAAGAATTACGGGATAAGAGCATGAATCCTGCACAAAGAAATGGAAATCCTCCTCTACATCTCCAATAGAAACCCTGACACTGGGACAAGCAGCATACAAATCACCTGCAGTGTTATTGGCGGCTCTCATATGCCACCCATGCTCTACATCCATAGGCCATCTGTTACTCTCATAAACTCCACGAACTATGAGATTAATCTCTGAACCATGATCCACCAAAGCAACATAAGGCACCTGTTTCTCTCCAATTTTTACCATCATCTCTATAGTTGCCCTAGCCCAATGACTCCGCGAAAAGTGACTACGTGGTATCAAGACAGGCTCATCAGTTTCAGCATAATGCATAGGCTGAACCCTCTTCTCTATCTGCGAAAAAATAGAAGCATTCTCAACCAAAACCTCATCCTCATCCAACTCCCCAATCAAAACTCCCTGTGTATCTGTAGTAGGCAATGCATGTCTCTTCCTCTTCAGGACCTCCTGAAACTGATCTTGAAACTCTCTTTTCGAGATGCCCAAAACCTCAAAAATAGTAAAAGTCACCTCACTGCCAAGTATCTTGTCATTAAAGATTTTCTTCATGTCCGTAGATGTTTCAATATCAGACATCAATCTAAACCCTGGCTGCTTTCTCTCTCTAGGCTCTTGCCTCTTTTCTCTCTTTTGAGCATCTTCCATCTGTCGTTCTGGCCCTGGTCTCAAAGACGGTCCTACAATAGGTGGAGTAACAAACTCACCCCCTCTAGTCTTTTTAGCTGCACTTGGATTTTCTTCATCCCTCTTACACTTCTCCTCAACAAGTACATCTACTCCGTGAGACTTAGCCAAGTAGGCATAAATAGAGTACCTGTCAACAGGCGAATCCCAACCTGTCTCGGATCTGATGCTAGAGCCTGCACTAATCAAAACAGTTTGCTGAATTTTTCCCTCGTTTGCTATCTCCATAGCATAAGTCCATAGTGCTAACTGATTCTCTAATCCCTTCTCAATCTGGACTCCATATGCAGAAGCATCTCCTGTAGCTGTCACATAAGAAGTACGCGCAGCCATGTCATCCACTAACTTCTTCATTCCACCTTTACTAAAGTTGGTAGTAAGCGGAGCTCCTGTTTCAGTCAACTAAATCTTACCATCTTGTCCCCAAAATACCAAATTCTTCCTCCTTGCATCCTGAAAAGATTCACAATCCCTGCAATGCTGATGGTCCGTACTATCACACCAAATACATCTCTGATCTCTCCTAGGTGCACTAGGAGCACTCCTAGGTACAGTAGGAGCACCAGAAGAAATAGTAGGCGCAGTCAAAGCAAATTAATCTTTCAATTTTCCCACCAACTCCGCTTTAATTGACTCTAGTGTCAAATCCATTATGCCTTTGATTATGTCATCAAGAGAGGTAGGCACCGATGGAGCGAATGGTTTTGGAGCAGAAGGTGCAGGCATCGGTCGTGGAACATGAGGAGTAGGAGGAGTAGAAACAGTAAGCACTGGCATAGGCCAAGAAACTGGCTGAGGAGGAGAAGAAATAACAGGGATAGAAGCAGGCATAGGAGCAGAAGACGGTGTCGGTGTCATAGAACCATTCTGTAGGCGGGTCTTCCATATCCTCCTCTTGGCCAAAGTTGAGACTGCATCCTGGGCATCCTGCCAATCTGTTTTAAGACCCATAGGCTTCGTGCCATCCTCAAGAAGCTATCCCAATTCTTCCTGAAGAGAAGGATCTGCAGCTTGCAAGAAAAGCTCAACTTTCTCAACATCCAATGCTCTTTGTTCAATGGCATCAAGCTGACTATACATTTCTTCAAATTCTCGAATCAACTCTGAAGCAGCTAAACCTTTGTTTGGCATGCAGACCCACTCTCGGAATGACCGCCGTGTAGCCATACCAAAGTCCTCAAGGAAATACTCTTCTTTCAGGGCCTTCTTAAATTCTTGCCAATGCAAATTTTGAATAAAAAGATCAGTCACTTTTGCCCTCAAGGCGGGTGTGACAAGACAAAGGAAGTACTTACTCATAAGTCCAGTTGGAACTCCAAAAAACCCCATCTTGATCTCATATGTCTTCAAATATGCTGAAACATTACAGCCATCAAATAGCTTCTTCTCATTCTCAACTTCTTCAATCGCCTTAATCGCGTTGTTTGCATTCTCCTGCTCCGAATATAGTTGCCTTTGCTGAGACAACTGTTGTTGATGCAATTGCTGCTGCTGCTGCATATACAATTGTGTCTGCTGATTTTGAAGCTGCATATACATGGACATATTCTGCAAAATCTGCTTTAGATCATCTGTTGAAGTACTTGACGCAGCAGTCGTTGATGGAGCTGAAGTAGAGGACGCAGCTGGAATTGTAGAAGAGGCTGAAATAGATGCTGAAGTATCTCCCATCCTGAAATTTCTGCGACGCTTTCACGTCGGGTTCACCAAAGATATCGAAGGGTTTTCGAAAGCAAAGTCGCGACCACAGAGAACCTTGAATAATTTCAAGATAGAAGATCCAGCATGTGAATAAGCAAGACGAGAAAATGATGCCAAGTAGTATTTATATTACTGCCATGAAGTTTGCAAAAGACAAGATGACTTCAAATCTGATCAGTCCACTGATTTTAGGCCACCCAATTTAATTCTGCTGCATTTGTAGATCCTTGACCTCAAACACTATGTGCAGAAATTTAGAATTCAAAGATACAACACTATCGTGATCTTCTTGGATTCAGGCTGTCTGGTAAGACCATAAAAAGCTTCTTGTGGAGGAGGCCAGAAGTACAAAGGCATAAGCTTTCTCCTAAGCTGCTCTGTTATGATGGAGATACAACATAAGAGATCATAGTTTTACAAGTATCCAGCTGAGCTCTTGTGAGAAACATAAGAACCATCGGATTCAAGCATCACCATTTACATTTACATTCTCTGGATCTAGCCCCAATTTTTATAAATAGTATGTGTATTGAGATGCAAAAGTTTCATTTATTTCAAAAAGATCAATATCAGGGATTTCTAGTTCAGCAGTTTTCACAGCTAATGGAATAGCAAGAGCAAGTCCACCCAACACCTTGTAAGAGTTGTCTCCGTACGCGCATCTTGCCATCAGGATGTTGAAAATGTGTGAGGAACTGCCATCAGTAAGTTTACAATCAGGAGTCATGAACTGTAATATAGTCTCTTTCCTAGAATCATGAACTGTGGTCCATCCTGTGTGGAAACTGTATCTCTTCACCAAGAGCTCTTCAACCTGTTTCACAGTCTTTCCCCTCCTTTGCTCCAAGAAAGAGCTAAGGTTCCCACAGAGATCTAAAAACTCTATTTTTGCTTCTTTCAGCACACTAATGCTACTGGAATATAGATTGATGTCATATAGATGCACTCGTAAGAAGTTGTTCAATGCAGTAATCCCCGAAAACAGTCTGCACCAAAGGAACTGTCCTTTGTATAATTATTCCAACTGAAGACTAGCTCCAGCAATTCTAAAATTGACCTTCAAGCACGTTAGAAGTTCTCCATCCCATTCTTCAATATGCATGTCCAGCACCTTAGAAGAGAGCGACAAAAAAGCCCCGTCCAAGCTCCACACCACCTGTCCATAGAAGATTTTGTCCCACTGGCGGGGCTGACTTTATGCATTGCTCAGACTCCAATTGGATTTCAAACTCCATAGCCTTCTTGAGACCTCTGCAAAGTGGATTGTTACATTTCTGTGCCTTGTACTTGTAGAACTCCCAGCCACCGATGCCTATACCAAACATGAGAAGGGAACCTACAATATATGCAATAGGCACATGATATACTATCTCCCTGATTAACAAGAACGTTATGGGGAGAAACTCTGTTGCCTCCACGCAGATGTATGTGAAATATGGTGTGAACAGGAACCCACAAGCACCCAGCACCAAAAGAAGAATGACCACATCGACTGCTGCAGCTGAGGACTGTTCACATAATGAAGGAAAGGGCACTTGCTTCTTAGGCTTTGGGCCATACTTCTGATGGAAATATGAATGGTCTGCGGCCTCATTGAATTTTGCAAAGCTTTTTAGCAGCACCAGATGATGGCAAACTCTTCCTGTCTGCTTTTTCTGAAAATAGCTGACTAATTTGCTCCTTCCGTGGGCCTCCCATAACACCCCTCTTACAATTTCAGCATGTATTATTTTGCCTTTTTCAGCTGCTCCTATGCTGCCATAGGCCTTCAATATGCAAGCAAAGGTCTATGCATCAGGAGAGAGGCCCTCATGTTGCATTCTCTCGAAACTATTGGTTGTTTCCTCACTCTGCCCATGTTGTGCATAGCCAGCAATTAAAGCATTCCAGCACATCACATCTCGACTTGGCAACCTGTCGAAAACAGCCTATGCATCTGTAAGTGAGCTACACTTGCCATACATTTCAATCAAAGTGCTGCCAACAATAAGATCTTTATCAAATCCCTTCTTTGTAACCTCCAAGTGCATCTCTTGACCTCTTTCTATGGCTTCCACATTGCCACAAGCTTTCAAGCCACACACATAAGTAATAGCATCCTGACCGATGCTATTGAGTGTCATCTCATCAAGGAATTCCAATGCTTCTCTATCACAGCCATGTTCAGCATATCCTGTCATAAGTGTCATCCAAGATACGACATCTTGATCTGACATATTGTCAAATACTTCTTGGGCTTTTTTCCAAGCATACCAGATTTTGCATACATGTCAACCATAGCATTATTGATAAATTTCTCTTGCTCCAAACCCTCTTCAATATACTGCCTACGCAGAACAAAAGTATAATCACAACAACTAAATATGTACAAAGTATCAAATCCCACACAAAACTTTTAGGTGGATTTCACACCTCGAATGCGCAGCAATACAACAACCTTGTATTGCATTTGTCTAGAGGAACTGTGTAATAGTAGGGTTTTGGGTCATGGATCTTTAGGAATTGATAATTCATTGGAAGTTCAGGATACCTTTTCCGTTGGAATCCATACTTCTCATGGCGGCCCAACACTTTAATCCTGTCAGTTGGGATTACACGGGTTACTTCCTCATATACTTATGAGTTCATCTCAACCCTCCGACCTTGAATATGTAAAGTCGAATTTACGTGAGCTTCCACAAAAACGAACAGCTTCACGACTTTCAAGTCTTCCAACCACTTGATCCTCTTTAGGTTGGTCTGTAGATAAGCAAATCGGTGGGTGGCTATATAGTAGATTCCTGAAGACCCCGTCCATCTTCGTTCTATGAATAAAGGTGATGGATTATAAATCTGCTCCAGGATGTTCATCATTCCAATTCTTTGTCTAAAAACCGAAGAATGCATTGCAGTCATAAAAATGACCTGAAATACCAAAAACTTATTCCACGCTTCATAATTCTGCAAGGCAGCATTGAAGGTAAGAAAATGTTTGGACAGCAACAATTTCTTTACTTCATTTTATTGAGATCTCATAAGAACAATTCCGTTGTCCATCGGCTCTGATACCAACTGTAACGTGTCCCCTTAGTATCATCCAGGACATGCCTTAGCAGTCCATCGGAAAGGATGTCTAGAAAGCTCTGTCCGGCACTCCCATGGAATGTTACAGGATTTGCGATCTAGGCCTTCCCGTGTCTGCCACGTAGCGGAAGTATCCTGGCCGTTTCCACTTAGGATCGACCGAAATTAGGGTTTTCCTGACTGGTCATTAACTAACAGCAACTAGTGTTGGACCCGAGCGAACTACTTTACGCAGAAACGCCAGGTCCAAAGCAGATTCACGTTGCACTTGGTTGAAGGATAATGGAAAAGAAGAGGGATGCAAAGATCAACCTCTCTGCCATAAGGCATAGTCCCATTCCATTCCCCTAAAACAGCGTAAATCGGGTAAGACATAACTCTAGGTCATTGCTTCCGTTATTCGTTTTCTTTGACGATCATCCTGTTGTTCTTTGAGAAAAGTTCCCGGCTAATCGGGACCACCCAACCGTAGGACGGGCCCATGGCCATTCGTCCGCACTTTCCTCGGTTTGTTTTTAGTTATGTAATTATCTAACACATTGATTTGACATATAACAATCAGCTTCTTTAATTAAACCATTAAGCACTGGTTCCTTCACGTAATCTTATTACGTGACATGGAGAACCAATATCAAGCAAGTTCTTTATTAACATTTTATCAATTTATCTTTGAAATACAATGAGTTCCGCCCGTAGGCTTGTCCATAATCTGCCCGAAGGCAATCCAATAATCTGCAGGGATCACTATTCCAAGCTTCTGCCCGTAAACTAGTATGCGGGCCTCGAGATCCAATCCCGAGTCACGTTAGCCTCTTGCACAGGACCCAGAAGGTGAGGGATTTACGGCCAGAGCCTCCCCTGGCACCCAAGTGTCCTCCTGCTCCAAGTAGAGCTCAACAGAGAGACCTCTCGCGGCGGGTTCGGTCCACGTTCCCGACGCGGTCAACAACCCCCTTGGTTAGGGTTAGGCAGGCAGTCGGGGGTAATTGAAACTGCCTCTCCCTTCAGGCCTTTAACCTGAAATATAGGTATTCATTTAATTTGTAATTCATAATTCAAACAAAGCTCTAAAATCTCTAGCAAGCACAAACATTTCCATTAATCAACCGTGTTGTTTAGCAAACTGCTAAGGAAGTGTTCTTTCCTTTTGAGTGTATTAGCACTCGTTCCCAAGGTGTCTTGTAAATTGGCAAGATACTTTACATTCCGGTGTAGGGCGTACCTCATTAACCCAACTTGGTCAATCCTAAAGTTCCTTAGATACTCTAGTTTCCGGTTTACAACATACACCCTTTTGCAAGATAACTTGCATAGGGATCTGCCATCCTTGTTGAGGGTATTTACCCTTTCTCCTTGTGAATCAATCACAATACTAAATGATTTCGTACTTGCTGTGCAAGTCCTGTGATGGAATAATCTATTTTAGATCCTTTAAGCTGACGTATGTCGGACCTAGGTCTCTTTTTAAGAGCCTCAGGGACATACCCTAGTTCTTTATCTTTACTAATTTATTGACCCTACAATAAGGAAAGTAGTCAAGTGCTTAAGGTATAAACGTTTCTTTGGTCTTTAAATAATTTCCAAGGCATATTTTTTTCGGGCATGGTATTTCTAAGTTTAGATTGGTTTGGTTATCTTTTGGAAGGTAATATTGATCACCTCGTCACGGTTTTGTTATCCTTGTGACAATTGATTTTTCAGTCGGTACAATTCAATTTAATCTTCTTTTTTTCCTTGCAGACGAACTCATGCAATTAACAATCATTTCCCTTGCTAAGATGTGCAACTAGCAATAATGACTTCCTAGTAATTTGAGCAACGAAAAGAACCTTTCATGAATTTAATCATTTACAATGATTCGTTGCAAAAAAAGAAATAGGACTAATGGTGCAAGATACAATTTCTATACCTTCAGGTTATAACTGAAATATACTACTATAGTAAATAGATAATCGTGCTCCATTAGGGCCAAAAACGTTTCAAAAATGGCACTTGTAAGAAAATGATTAAGTTACTAATTAGTTGAGGTTTTAAAATAATGAACCCTCCAAATTTGGCCATTCAGACGTGATTAATGAGAGAATTTATTAGTCATTTAAGAGGTTAGCCATTAAATGCCTAAGGACGTTAACTCATGTCAGAGGTCACTTTTCGGCCATTATTCTTTCATTTTGAATATTTTACTATCACGTTTCCCACCAAAATCACGCTTCTTTTTTCGCCTGCATTTATTTGAATCATCGTTCTCTCCTCTTCACTTTGTTTCTTAGTTCTTAAAGTAGATTTTACTCTGTCGTAAAATTTCTCACCAAAATCACGTCCGGTTCTTACCAGCAGCGTGCATTGGTCTCCCTTCGTCTCCTTTCACAAAATCTTGAGAAGGTGATCAACAATCAAAAGAGTCTCTACACAGAGGATCAATACCACTTACTTGCCGATTGAGCTATAGAGATATGGTCCTCCATGGACCTGAGACGAGATCATCTTGTTAGTTTTCAGCAAACCCAACTAGGTTGGGACATCCAAGCCGCATCTTTACTACAACCCCTAAGATATCCATTCTGTAAGATTTTGTTTCAACTAAATCCAAGTTTTTTCTTCAATCTCTTCAATTTAATTCATAAGAAAATGGGTAAAAGAGTCCCATGGTGTTGATGCAAATTGGTAGGGATAGATATACTAAGGATAATCCTTAAGCTAATAGAATAGAAAGTGAAAATTTTCACTTTGATCTTGACACTTGAAAATAGAATATCTTCATTATACAGTGTTGTAATATCAACTTTTTAGCAAGGACTAATTGATAAGACAAGGATAATATATTATAATTAGAAGAAAGGAAGTACTTTGATTTCTGGGAGATAAAAATATTTACCTAGTAATAGATTAAAAATATTTATTATTCAATTTTGTCTCTTAAAATATAAAAAAATTAAACAAGTAATAGATAGAAGTATTAGTGATATTGTGTATCATATCAACTTTAGGACTAAGATGATTTTATGTGTGCAGGATGCTTCGAAGAATATGAAGGATACAACTTCTTACTTAATATTAGCTCTTGGGAGTATTTTTCTCATCATACCCTCAACTATGATTAGCACTATGGGGTTTCAAGTTTCAATATCTTCAATTGTGATTCTTATTGGCACTATCAGATTTCAATACCTAAATGGTGGCTTGATGTCATGGGATGATACTACTCATGATATCATATCCTAACAAATCTCTTAAGATCTATTCCCTTGATTTGTAAGAAGAAATAGAAAGGACTTGAATCTATTTCTTTCTCTCAGAACTCTGATTCTAAAGCAGATTGATTTTATAATTGAAATCATCACTACATTATTGATGCTTTATCATTGTATATCTTTTTTCAAATGTAATATATCTCAATTTCACAAAAAAAAGACCATCAAAATAATTAGTCTCCATTTCACAAAAAAAAAATACATAACTTTATTAGACTTTGAAAAAAAATTTGAAATTTTTTAAGTTTTTTTTGAGCTCGTTTGCTATTTTAAAAATATTTTAAAGCAAAAAAGGCCTAAAAGAGACCCAAAAAATCACAAAAAACCACCCAAAAATAGCATGGCCGATACGACGTGAATATGGGTAACCGAGACGCTCGGTTACCCATATTCGCTTCGTATCGGCCGGTATAGCATGGCCGATACGACGCGAATATGGGTAACCGAGCGTCTCGGTTACCCATATTCGCGTCGTATCGGCCATGCTATATTCGCGTCGTATCGGCCATGCTATATGGGTAACCGAGCGTCTCGGTTACCCATATTCGCGTCGTATCGGCCATGCGACGCTCGGTTACCCATATTTGCGTCGTATCGGCCATGCGACGCTCGGTTACCCATATTCGCGTCCATATTCGCATCGTATCGGCCATGCTATTTTTGGGTGGTTTTTTTTTGTGATTTTTTGGGTGGTTTTTAGGCTATTTTTTGCTTAACAATATTTTTAAAAATAGCAAAAGAGCTCAAAAAAATTCAAAAACATTTCCATGAGTTCAATAGGCTTTGAAAAATTTTTAGAATTTTTTAAAGATTTTTTTGAGCTCATTTGCTATTTTTAAAAATAATTTAAAGAAAAAAATAGCCTAAAAAAGACCCAAAAAATCAGAAAAAAACCACCCAAAAATAGCATGGCCGATACGATTGGTTACCCATATTCGCGTCGTATCGGCCATGCTATTTTTGGGTGGTTTTTTTCTGATTTTTGGGTCTTTTTAAGGCTATTTTTTTATTAAAAATATTTTTAAAAATAGCAAATGAGCTCAAAAAAATCTTTAAAAATTCCTAAAAATTTTTCAAAACCTAATGAACTCATGAATTTTTTTTTGGATTTTTTTGATAGGTTTAAGATCTCACAAAAAATAAGTCATTACAAGGGGGTGTACTTTGCACGCGCATGTTTACTCCTTCACGATACTCAGGGAGGAGGACCCCTACGGAGATTTTGTTGTGCCACTCTTGCACCATATCAAGTCATCCATGATATGCAGCAAAAAGTATAGTAACAAACATTATGCTTTTTGCCACGCTCGCGCCGTATGAACTGCTCCACGATACGGTGCGAATATGACCCTGCGAAAATTTGGCTTTGCTGCTCTCGCGTCATATCAACTTATCCTCACATGGTTGACTTTATGAATTTATGAATTATCCTTACATTGTTACTGCTCATGCTCATAAGATCACCCTAATGAATAAAGATTTTAATATGATTAGCAGAATAAGGTATCGAGGATGATGTTTGCAAGAGAAAAATCGATGTACTTGGACTTGTTAATTATAAGAGAATGGGTGAGGTGTATGGGCAAATGGTTATTAATGTTTCTTGCACTTCTGAGGAAGAGGACTATCTTAGCATATCTCATGAGGACAAGTCCATGCTAGTTGTAAAAAGGATATTTAATTGTTAGATTCTGTAGTTTATTATTGCATAAGGTAAGGCATTTTGACTCTAAAAAATTTTAGTATATAGAATAATTGTGCTATTGATTGCAAATAACACTCCTTTATTTTTGCTATTAGCTTTAGGACATTGATTGCATCTCTTAGCCAATAAATCTCTAAAATTATGTGTATTGTTGATCCACTGTTATCAATGGATTTTTTTTTAAGATTTGGTTCAAATATAACAATGTCTTTCAAAGCTTTTGATTCCATCACAACTACCATAAATTTTTTTATTACATCGGATACACTCACCAGAGAAATTATCCTCATGAACTCTCTAAGTGGTATCCATGGCCAAGGAAGAATGTGGGTTGAATGGAATACTGCTTGCTTTTTGGTTAATTATTTATTTTATTTGATTATCTATTTTAGTTACATGTTTCCATTTGCAGTGCTGGCAGGCTCCTGACTACCTTCTTGGACACCACATATGAGGATATTGTTGATCCTAGAAAACCATATAAATCTCTCTAGCAAGAAGTACCATTGCAAAGTCACAAAGTCATACATATATTTATGGAAAAAGAGTGCTTTTCAAATGTCTGCAGGACAATAGATTCAAAGATACTCAAGATAGATGAAGTGAATGTAAGTCTCTTTCATATTGTTGGTTTTTTTAGGGACCCCTTTTTACCAACTTGTTACATTTTTTCTTGCAGTGCTGGCAGGCTCCTCTTCCGAAAAGTTTCTACTTAGCCAGGATACCTTCGTTCTTTGTAAATTTGCTGTTTTGAAGCAAGCCACGAAGATATGGAGGGGTACAAACCATGATAAACGTATTCTTCTTGAGATCCTTCCAGTTGTCATGGACTTTTTAATATCCTGAGATATTTTGAATTTGAAACTCTGCACCGTTACCTTGTCAGGAATCTCCCAGTTTAGAGATGAAAGACTTGGCAATGGCAAATCTTCGATATTCCCATACCTATCCGCTTTAGAGGGAACCACATACTGTGCATAATATATAAAAACCTTGCATTCACTAAAAAAAGACACAGTTTGATCGGCATAAATAATGTATGCCAATACCTTATGAATGGCATGGAAAGTCCCACTTAGGCTTTCCACAGGTTGCCATTCAATACTTGTTGACGGAAAGATATCTACAATGACGAACCGTTTGTTAGAACTTGCATAAATGGAAAAGAATTATATACGTTATTCAACTAATAACTTACAATGTGTTTGTTGGGGAACACATTCGTTTGGAGGCAAGTGCATATCCTTGGCCATGTAAACATGTTGCACCTTGACAAACCAGCCTTCGGGCATAATTTTGAAGGAAATGATACGCCCCTTCCAATGATGTTTTATATCATCTCGTTTTCTTCTTTTCACCTTATGAGAGCCCTTGCAAGATGGCAGCATGGTAACCCAATCGTTTACAACAAAGGTTTTGGGCTCAAAATTTCCATTTGCTCCCTGGCTATAGACTGTGCAAGAGTGTATTAAACGAGAAGGGCGCCTGGAGGAAGCCATGAAAAGAATGAAAGTGTAGAGAAAGAAGCTCAAAGAGGGGTGAATGAACTAAAAAGTAGCGCCAAGAATACAAACGAGTATGTATTGGGCGCCAAAAACAATATTGAAAGATCTCCCGACTTTCAAAAAACTCATTATTAATTTCATCACATCTCTGTCACGTATTTTGTCAGATTTGTAAGTAAATAACGTCTTTGGGACTCCAAAACATGTCAGACTTTAGGGGTTTTGGCTAAAAAAGAAGAGAGAATCACGAAATGGACTCCACTATCTCTAAAAAAGAGGAGACAAGAATACCATATTCTTGCACACGTGGCGAACTCTCTTTGGCCCTTTCCTTAATCCCGTGATTAACAAAAGTGCATTTTTTGAAGCGTTTTTTGCCCTAATGGTAATTTATAATGCATGATGCTATTCGAAGGAAACTATGCTCTATACATTTTCATTCATTCAAATAAGCTAAACTCCTTCATTACAAATAACTCGGACAAATATATCCTATCCCTAACAATTTCTCTTTGCATGATTGACTTAAAACTGAATTAAAGCCAAGAAGAAAAACCTGGTTTTGGGGTGAGATATCCACATGGATACCGGGAGATGAACCTCCCGCAGCTACTCCTTGGACTTTCTTAGGCGGCATCGTAGTTCGAATGTGAAGGTAGCTTTTACTCTTTCTTCTGGAATTCCGCCGTCTCTCTTTCGAGGCAAGGTGTCGTTAAAACGGTTGATCACGAGAAGGAATGATAGGACCTTTAGATTCTTAGATTCTTCGGAGAGGAAAAGATTTAGAAAGCTTAAGAAGGTCCTATAGGGTCTATACTTGGCAAAAAGTTTATGGGTGAGTGTGGTTTTGCAACCACAAGAACCCTTGGAGAACTTTGACTTGGGGTAAAAGGTATAGAAGGCACTTATTCTCCTTCCTTGCACTTCCTCTACTTTTTTCTTCTCCTTCCCTACTCCTCCTCCTTCACTCCTCTTTTTTCCCTCCCTTTTTACCCTTTTACCTCCCTCTATTCCTTCTCTACTCTACCTCTTTTACTCCTTTCTTACTCTTCTTTATCTTTTCCTCACCCCCTACTTCTTTCACACTACTCCTTTCTCCTTCACTCCTCTCTACTTCCCTTCCTTATCTTTTACTTCCCTTCCTTATCCTCTACTTACCTTATCTTTTATCTTTTCCCCACTCCTCCTCCTTCACTCCTCTTTTTTCCCTCCCTTTTTACCCTTTTACCTCCCTCTATTCCTTCTCTACTCTACCTCTTTTACTCCTTTCTTACTCTTCTTTATCTTTTCCTCACCCCCTACTTCTTTCACACTACTCCTTTCTCCTTCACTCCTCTCTACTTCCCTTCCTTATCTTTTACTTCCCTTCCTTATCCTCTACTTACCTTATCTTTTATCTTTTCCCCACTCCTCCTCCTTCACTCCACTCCTTCTTTTCTTTATCTTTTCCCTACTCTTCCTCCTTTACTCCACTCCTTATTTTCACTCCCTCTACTTTCCCTCTTTTACTCTTCCCCATGGGTACTTCTTCCTCACGGGACAACATCCGGGCCCATGATGATGGTTTGGATTTGGGGTCTAGGGGGGGAAAAGAAAGAAGCTTAGGGGGTTGTGAAAAAAAAATAAAGAGTTATGAGGGGGGTGAGAGGTTAAAAGGAATATAAGGGGGGTGAAAGGGGGCTTGTTTAGCCCCCTTAGAAGCTTCTTCTAAGGCTTAGGGGCCTGCAACACGTGGCGAACATGCGCTTGACGACGGCGGCCAACCCTCACGAAAGCAGGCGGCGTTTGGGCTCGGGGTAGATGTCGCGATGCAGCTCCCTCCTCCTTCACTCCATTCAATGGACCTCCCAGAGTCGCTGTCACAACAGCCTCACGAGCTCCTCACGGCAAAACCTGATAATCCCAGCCTTTTTTCCTCTCTTCTCCCTTTATCCGAGCAGCCCTCCCTCTTTAAATAGGGGAGGGGAGGGAATCCTCCCTCCCCTTGTCAGGCTGCATGGCGAGGGAGCCAAGCAAGCTCCAGCAAGGAGCTTGCTGGCTCCTTCATCCTCCCTCACACACGCCAGCACTAAACGCCGCCGTGGGGCGAATATAAAAATTCTTTTTTTTTAAATATTTAATATGTTACATGTTGGTCTCGATGGCATGCAATTCAAGGCAAAAACCAAGTGTTCGGGCGGGCAGTAGATGAAATAATACATAAAATTCATGGAAAATTTATTTCGAAAAGATTCGGGCTCAGATTGACATGCAAAAAAAAGGAAAAGTGGGTAGGGCGACGAGGGGAATAGGATGAACAATAGAATGAGATGTTTGGCATGAAAAATAGGTGGCAAAAATGAAAAAGGGACAGGGTGACAAGGGGAATAGGATGGACAATACAATGAGATGTCTGGCATGAAAAATATGTACTCACATGGAAATAATAATAATAATCGAAAAACATAATCAAAAATTAATATTGAAAAACTTGTTTGCCAAAACAGAGTGCAATAAGAAAGAAAAATATTTAGTTGGATAAGGTCGAAAGGTATGTCAGATTAGAATACGGATCCGATGAGAAATGAGAGTATTTACGTAAAAAAAATAGTAAAAATACACACAAAAAGTAGAACATAAATTAATTTGAGAAGATATGTTAGTCGAAATAGAGTGCAACAAAAAGGAAAAGTGTTAAGGGAGCACTGTTTGAGAGAGGATCGGGTGATAAAGTGATTCCGGTGTAAAAAAAGACACGTTCACATGGAAAAATATTAAAAATGCGTATGAAAACACAATCAAAAATTAATAACACAAAATTCGTGTGTGGAAATAGAGGGAAGAAAAAAGAAAAAATGTTTGGTGGGACAAGGAGCTCAAGGCTATCCACGTGAGGCACCATTATGTGAGAAGAGAGTGTATTCACATGAAAAAAGAGCAAAAATCACATTTTAAAAACCCACAATTATGCAAAAATAAATAAGGGATAATCTATGCATCAGAAAGCTAGACTGTAAAAAGAAAAAATATGCAAGAGAAGGGAAAGATCAGGGCTATCATGTCAGACTACCGTTTCAGGTGAAAAAGAAATACGACAATTCATATAATCTTCTTAAAAAATTAATAGCTGAGAAATCATTGCTCAAAATAGAGTGTAGTACAAAGGAAAATTATTGAGTTCAAAGGGATGAACAAGGTTGTAAGGTCAAATTTCAATTTTGGTAAAGGTAGGATGCATTCACATGAAAGAATGATAAAACAAGGAAAAATGTGAAAAGGACAACGAAAGACCTCGACGGGTAGAACAAGAAAGTTGGGTGGGGAAGGGACCTCAATAGGGAATATCTAAAACATGATATCATTTAAAGATTAGATAGCAATGTGTTCATGAATATATGCAGACAAGATGCATAGGGACGTATATCCACATGTAAAACCTTAACGGATTGGTTTGTCTAATCAACAGGGACCGAATACTTGACCATGATCCAAACTTGGTGCATAGATCAGATGCCATATGCGCGCGTAGTGAGCGTTAGAAGGTCCCCAAGAACAAAATAACTCTACCTTTTACACAAAAACCAATGAAGAAAGCTTGCACGACATGAACAAGAGACCAATTGGGTGCAATCTCCCCCCATGCCTTGTGTGAGCACTCCACAAAGCATGTATGTTATATATTATTCATCTTCAAGCTCAAGAAATAGCCCAATTTACAATTAGCACACTTTAGCTTTTGTGTTTGCTTTTATGCCACTAAAGAATTAAAGCTATTGGGTGCCCAAGAAGTCAGGCGGTATCCAAATACAATGTCCAATACAAATATTTAAATCGTGCACCCATGCGCATACAAAAGTAATAAATAAATATCAAGCGCTTTAATAAATAAGCACGTCAAAATATAGGTGCCATGCCTAACATACGCGCCCATTAAAAATTGATGATAATTTGAATACACGCTATCCTCCAATGCTTTCCAATGCCACTGCTGCTTGCTCTTCACATCAAGTGAAGCATTCACAATTGTTAGAAAAATAATACAATTAAACCGAGAAAAGTGAATACCTAGCAGTCTTTAGCTACAAAAATAAATTGGTTAGAAATCAATCTTAACCTTAATTTATTATGAGTGCGCACTCTAAACTCATAAACATTCATTAATTTAAATATGTATTTTGCAGAATCCCCCACTATGGAATCACCCACTTACACATTAAATTAACAAAACGCCTGAAAAGGATAGGCGTCCCCATTTACTTTTTGCACAAAGAATCCACCTTGTGTATGAGCCCCGGTAATAAAATTTTACGGAATCCACCGCAAAACCTCACGGAATCCACCGTGGTCACGGAATCCACCGTGGAATATGCCTCCTGGCATCATTTCCCCAGGGTGGGATAGCAATTGTCCTCAACTGCTATTAGCTCAATGTGGAGCTAACAGTGTGGGGAAAGCACTTAGGTCTCTAGCGTGCATCCGTTGGGCCTCTTCAACAGGATGATTTTTAAACTTGACCAAATATCTAGAATATCTACGGCGAGTTCTAGTGGTCATAAAGTTAGTATATATAATAGTTTCAGGCTCAAGGATTTCAATTTCTTCATCTAGCAAAGGAGGGTTTTCATAGACAGGGTGTACAGGTAGTTGTCCTCTAAAGGGTCGTAATAAACTGATATGGAAGGTGTTGTGGATTTTCCAATGTTGTGGTAATTCTAGTTTAAATGCATTGTCATTGATTTGGTGTATGATCTTGAATGGTCCATAAAATCTAGGTGCTAATTTGACAACGGGGTGTTTATCTACACTTTGTAATATGCATTTTTCAATTCGTAACCAAACATAATCATCAACTTTAAAACTCATAGCTTGTCATTTCTTGTTTGCTTGTTTTGTGTATGATTCCTGGGCTTTGGCAATCACATCTTTAACTTCATAAAAAATAGTAGCATGCATGTTAGCAATATCATCAGCAGTTTGAGTTTTGGTTGATAATGATGTAACATGTGTAGGCAATCGATATCCATAAATAACTTCAAATGGTGCTTTCTTTGTAGCTGTATGTGGTGTGTTATTATATGCAAACTGAAGTGAATGTAGATATGTATCCCATATGTGTGATTTTGAAATGGTGTAAGCACGCAAAAGATCTAAAATAGTACTGTTAGTAGCTTCTATTTAACCATTTGTTTCAAGATGAAATGCAGATGAAAAATCAATCTTTGTTCCTAAGTTAGCAAATAAAGTAATCCAAAAATTATTGCAAAATCTAGAATCACGATCAGAAATAATGACTTTGGGTAAACCATGGTTAGTAAAAACAATTTTCAAAAATAATTGAGCAGCTTGAGATGAAGTAAAAGTTTTCTTGCATGGAATAAAATATACTTGTTTGTTGAGCCTGTCTACAACAGTCCAAATCATACCATGATTAGCTTTAGTGTTAGGTAGACCAGTGATAAAATCCATTGAAATCTATTCCTATGGTCGTGATGAAATAGATAATGGCATTAGTAAACCATATTGTTTACCATGGTGTCTTTTAACTCGTTGACAAATTAAGCATTCAAATACAAAAGTAGATACATCAGTGTCCATATGTGGCCAATAAAAATCTTCAATCAATGTACGCAAAGTAGATATAATTCCTCTATGACCTTGATATGGAGGACAATGAATTTCATGCAAAACAAATGATCGAAATGGAACAGTCACACATAATCTTTTTTCATAAAACATAAATCCATTAGTGTAAGACAATGAATCAATAGGAATCCAATTATTTGCAACTAATTTATTCCAATCAGCTTGAAAAGTAGGATCTTGGTGATAAGTATCTTTCATAGGAATAAGGGAATCAAATGATATCACAGAAATATTTTGAATTGTCGGTCTTCTACTCAAAGCATCAGCAACAACATTCTCTTTTCCAGGTTGATATTGTATAATGGGATGAAAACGTTGAATAAAAGTGGCCCATTTAATGTGTCGGTCAGATATTTATGGTTGACTAAGGAGATGTCTAATGCTTTGTTGGTCAATTTTGATCATGAATTCAGATCCCATTAAAGAATGTTTCCATTGACGTAAGGCTTGTACTACGGCTAACAATTCCTTGTCATAGGTAGAATATTTAAGTTCAGATGGTTTAAATTTGCAACTAGAGTAGGCTATGGGATGAGAATCTTGCATAAGAATTGCTCCTATTCCAGATCTACTAGCGTCAGTAACTACTAAGAAGAATGGTCTATTGAAGTCAGGTAATTGTAATACAGGAGCATGAGTTAAAGCATGTTTCAGCAAATCAAAGAACTTTTGTTGATTGTGAGACCAATTATACACAATACCCTTCTTTAAGAGTTTTATCAAAGGTAATGCAAGTAATGAGAAATTCCTCACAAATTTTCTGTAAAAACAAGCAAGACCTAGAAAAGAACGTAATTCATGCACATTTTTGGGTATGGGCCAATTTAAAATTGCTTCTATCTTTTTAGGGTCGACTTTAATACCTTTTGATGAAATAATATGTCCTAGATATTCAATTTCAGTTTGGAAGAATTCACTCTTTTTTGGACTAGCATATAATTGATTGTCTTTTAATAACTTAAAAACTAAAGACAAATGTTCATAATGCTCATTCTCATTTTTACTGAAAACTAATATGTCATTAAAAAAAACTATGACACAATGCTGATGTTTCAGAAATATGTGATTCATCATACGACTGAATGTGGTTGGTGCATTAGTTAAACCGAAAGGCATAACCAGAAATTCATAGTGTCCAAATTGTGTTCTAAATGCAGTTTTGAATATATCATATTTGTCCAATCTTACTTGATGATATCCAAATTTAAGATCTATCTTACTGAATATGGCAGATCCTTGTAGTTTATCCATAAGATCATCTACCCTAGGAATCGGGTATGTATACTTAACAGTAATTTTATTTAAGGCACGATAATCAATGCACATGCGATAAGTATTATTTTTCTTTTTCACTAATAAGACAGGTGCACCAAATGGAGAAGTACTAGGTCTAATTAATCCTCTGTTAAGCAATTCTTCTATTTGGTTTTGAATTTCTTTCTATTCAATTTGGTTATATCTATATAGTGCTTTACATGGTGGTTGTGTTCCAAGAATTAAATCTATCTTATGATCTTCAGGTCGTGAAGGTGATAATCCAGGTGGTAAATCAACAATAGCAAAACAATTTTGAAATTGGGCAAGAAATTGTGTATGCCTAGGATACATCTATTTTTCTTTAGCTTGACTTTCATTCACCCATATTAAATAGGATTTGCTACTTTTACGTAATGCACGTTTAGCCTGAGTATGTGTAAGCAGTGGAAAATTATTGGAAGCGTGCATACCATACAGTGTGATTTGTTTTCCTTGAAAATAAATTTTAATTGAATGTGTAGAATAATCTATATCAGGATTGTATTGATGACGCCAAGGCATTCCTAAGATAATGTCACTAGACTGCAAAGGTACAACTAAGAAATTTCTTTATTCAATATAATCACCAATTTTAATTTTTAAATTATGCATCTCTTGTGTTCCATTATATCTCGTACCTAAGAATGCAACCTTGATGCGATAATGTGTAGAAACAGTTTGTAAATTCAATTCTTTGACTAATTTTGCAAAAATAAAGTCATGTGTGCTCCCATCATCAATGTGTAAAATAGTATTTTTCTTTACCATGCACAAAACATTTCATTGTTAATAAGGAATGGGGAGTTGGCATACCTGGCAAAGTATCAGAAGTAGTACCAATGTCGTCATCGTCTTCCATAAAGTCTGGCATTTCCTCACATTCTTCATCTTCTATTGCTCCTAGATAATTGATGACGGATGGCTTTTTGGATTGACAATTGGCTGCTAGATATCCAGGTTGATGGCATTTGTAACAAACTATGGGTTTTGCTTTAGATACATTATTGGTAATGGCAGGAAGTTTAGGAATGTTGGAATTTGACTGTGGGGATGGCTTAGGGTTTGGATTTGTGTTTGATGGCAAGGTAGGTGGTCGTGTCCAAGATTTACGGAATGAAGATGGAAGGAAACGACTTTGATTGAATCTTTGAAAATTTGAATTGAATTGTTTGGAACCATAGTTACCATTAGTTGGAAATTGTTGTGGTCGCTTGTCTCGTCTGTGAATTTTGTCTTCAGTGTCATGGGCCAAGGAAATTGCATCTTCAAGGGTTGTTGGTTTGAACATGTTGACTTCCGCATAAAAATGTCTAAGTAGGCCAGACATAAACTTGTGTTTATGAGTTTCTTCATGTACATCTTCGAGCATACGTAGTTGCAATTGGGCATTCTAGAAACGTTCAGTGTATTGGAAAATAGGTTCGTGATCCCTTTGTTGTAGAAGATCCCATTTCTTAATGGCTTTTTCGTGGAATTGGGGAGGAAGAAAATTCTGCAAAAATTTCTTTTGGAAAGTCTCCCAAGTATAGGACAATCAACGCTTTTGCAGACAACAGTCCACCATAAGGATGCTCGGTCAACTAAATGGTTAGTGACATATTTAATTTTTTCTTTCTCAGCATATGTTTCTTCATGGAGATAATCATCAAATTGACTGATAAAAGCAAGAACAGTCTTTCCATCACGTGATCCATTGAAAGTATGAAATTTGAAGTTTCTTTTACTTATCTTTGTTTCTTTCCGAATAGATTGGGCTTCAAGTGTTGCATTGATGGTACGTCGTATAAGATCTTCTGGTTGCGATCCATCTTGGTCAGTGGTAGATCGTTGCAGATTGGCCAATTGAGCTTGCAAAGCTTGTCGTGCTCTTTGTTCTTCTTGAAGCTGCATCATAATCAAATTCAACTTTTGCTCCATTGTTGGTTCGGGTAAATCTCCTTCAACCATAAGATCATTCATGTTTTGATCAGTCATCCTACAAAATTCCAAAAGACCTCACACACTTGAAACCTTGTTAGCGGGATGAGCGTAGCTCAAAGGCAGGTTTACAAGGCTTGTATATAAATTTTTTTAGTTTGGCTTTTGTAGTATTTCTCCTTTACGATTGCGAAATTCGATATCAGAACCATCTTCCAAGAAAGTAATTTTGCATATAAACTGCGTATAGACTGCGTATAGTCAGCGTGTTGATAATTGATTGCTGTAATTTGCTTCTATCAGTTCATAGGTGTGAACAGGGGCTTCCAAAGGGTAGTAGACTGATTCGTATGCTGCCGAGTATGAACTGCCTCTATGGTAGTTGTTGAAGATAAGTTTTATGACCTTAGTGACCTGCATAACTTGGAGGACTTAAATCTTTAGTCTAAAAGAATCGTGATTTTGAGGACCTCAATATCTTTTCGCCAGATTCGACGTCGATCAATTCATGCCGTCGCCTCCGTTTAATGAATTTGATTAGGGAAGCTTTTTAATAAGCTTCTTGTAAAGCTTAATAACTAATCCTTAAAGCTATGAGAGATATGGCAGAGATTTCTTATCTATGAAGAAAAACTAACAACTTCTTCAAGATTCTTCCCGTGTGGTCCTCCGCCTGCTGCAGAGGCCAGTCCCTCGCGATCTGAGTGTACAACAGGGGGTTCTTAACTGCCAGGAACACGCTCGTATTGATTGTTTGCCACGAGACTGATTGTAGAGCTCGATCATTCCAGGAGCTCCACCTTCGCGCGAGATGGTAAGTGATTGGAAGCTCTCGATCTCAGCTTCACTCTGATACCACTTGTGCACAGATCAGACGCCATATGCGTGCGTAGTGAGCGTCAGAAGGTCCTCAAGAACAAAATAACTCTAGTTTTTACACAAAAACCAATGAAGAAAGCTTGCACGACATGAACAAGAGACCAATTGGGTGCAATCTCCCCCCATGCCTTGTGTGAGCGCTCCACAAAGCAGGTATTTTATATATTATTCATCTTCAAGCTCAAGAAATAGTCCAATTTACAATTAGCACGCTTTAGATTTTGTGTTTGCTTTTGTGCCACTAAAGAATTAAAGCTATTGGGCGCCCAAGAAGTCAGGCGGTACCCAAATACAATGTCCAATACAAATATTTAAATCGTGCGTCCATGCACATACAAAAGTAATAAATAAATATCAAGCGCTTTAATAAATAAGCGCGTCAAAATATAGGCGCCATGCCTAAGATACGCGCCTAGCAAAAATCGATGATAATTTGAATACACGCTATCCTCCAATGCTTCCCAATGCCACCGCTGCTTGCTCTACACATCAACTGAAGCATTCACAATTGTTAGAAAAATAATACAATTAAACCAACAAAAGTGAAGAAAAATGGTGTTGTAGGAAGAAAGAATAGGATCATTGCAAAAGTAGCAAGGGCTATGGTGAATATGCACATGCCCTTAACTTATTGGGTTGAGGCAGTACATACTGAAATCCATATCATGAACATGACATCTATATCTTTGACTCATCTGTATGAACAAATGTATGGAAGGACACGTACAATTGTATACGTTAGGGTGTTTGGTGGTATATTTTTTCTTCATGTCCTTGATGGTTTGAAGAAAAAGATGGAACCAACGGCTATCAAATGCATTTTTCTTGCACTACAAGGATTTGAGCTGGTAGCGACGGCGGGTATCGGCGTCGCTATTTGCATCGCTATTTGCGTCGGTATTTGCGTCGCAAAAAAGCGATGCAAATACCGATGCAAAATAGCGATGCAAATAGGGACGGTCCACAGAAAAAAAAGCGGGTCGAAATCGAGCGCGGTTTTATTTCGCATTTTCGCGTTTTGTGTTTTGAGAGCGAGAACGAGGGAGAGAGCGACTGTCGTGAGAGGAGAGGAAGAAGACTTACTGCCGCCGCCGCCGCTGCCACCGTTGTTCGCGAAGGAGAGGAGGAGCCTTCATTGCAAAGAGGAGCCGCCCCACACTCGCCATATCTCATCGGTGAGTCCCCTCTCTCCTTCTTTTGCTTGTTTAAGGTTTAAATCACTTTCTCTTTTGCTTGTTTAGGAGAGGAAATGAGAGAGAAAGAGAGGGAGAGGGAGAGAGATGGAGAGAAAGAGAAAGAGAGGGAGAGGGAGAGGAAGGAGGAGGAAATGAGAGAGGGAGAGGGAGAGGGAGGGAGAGTGCATTCTCTCTCTCCCTCTCCCTTTTAGTTGTTTAAGGTTTAAATCACTTTCTCTTTTGCTTGTTTAGGAGAGGAAATAAGAGAGAGAGAGAGGGAGAGGGAGAGAGAGGGAGAGGGAGGGAGAGTGCATTCTCTCTCTCCCTCTCCCTTTTTCTTGTTTAAGGTTTAAATCACTTTCTCTTTTGCTTGTTTAGGAGAGGAAATGAGAGAGAAAGAGAGAAAGAGAGGGAGAGGGAGAGGGAGAGAGAGGGAGAGAAAGAGAAAGAGAGGGAGAGGGAGAGAGAGGGGGAGGAAATGAGAGAGGGAGAGAAAGAGAAAGAGAAAGAGAGGGAGAGGGAGAGGGAGGGAGAGTGCATTCTCTCTCTCCCTCTCCCTTTTTCTTTTGGAGAGTGTTAGGATATATTGTGAGAGGGAGAGGAAATGCGAGAGAAAGAGAGGGAGAGGGAGAGAGAGGGAGAGAAAGAGAAAGAGATGTATACTCAAATGGATAGCTTTTGTCTACTCAAGATGTAGTCCACCTGTGTGTGTATATATTGGAACAATAACATATCCATGATTATGGTATGTTACAACTATATATATATCATCTCTCACTTGACTTGGGTCTCACCTATATATACTAACTCTATATCAATATGAATCATTCTTTGGGATCATGTCTTGTGTATCTCTCTCGTACTCTCTCTCTCTCTCAACATGGTATCAGAGCTATGGATGCGTAGCAACAACAAGGAAGATAAGTTGTTTCATTGTTTATACTTGATTGAATTCTTTGCACAAGTGATGATTTGATACATGAACCTGTTCAAATTAGAAGTATTAGTTAATCTTGTCGTGGTCTCGAATCCTATCAAAATCGCTTGTCAATTGGAGTTCTGGATCAAAAGTTATGACAGTTCAGGATTCAAGACAGCAATTCTGCTCGAATCTGCGATTCTTTATTTAAAACTGTAATTCTAATTACAGTTCGTTAATCCCTAATTACAGTTTGTTAATCGCTCGTCTTTGTTAATGATGTTGATTATGACAAGCAAACATCTTGCTATTTTTAGCGATGTTTTATTATCGTTCATGTTCTTTGCTCGACCGAAATAGCACTTTTCTTATATGCGTCATCTCGTCTTGCACGTTACACCTCTTTATTTCGGGCTTTCTTTTTAGTCACTCAATACTTTTCGTTGTTCTTACGTGCATATCCCTATTTTGATTGTTATGCGTCTCAACTACGCTCGTCTTGATCATGGTTTGCAGATTCCGCGATCTCATCTTATTTGTTTTCTCTCGACATACAGGCATGGCCAATTGCGTAATTGTTAACGAATATCCGTCTGGCCAACATTCGGTTTCCTTCTTCCAAGGACAAGGCTTTCCTGGGTGGAAAGCAAAGATGATGCTAATTCTTGAAGGTGACAAATTATTTGATATTGTTTTGGGCGACCTCTCTTGCCCAGTTCAACCTATTGATGTGATGAATAACAATTCTATGATTACTGATGGTCCATTATTTGAACAATGGAAAATTGATCATACTGATTGGATTCGTCATGACAAAGTGGCTCGTCGTTATATTGTCTGCACTTCCTGACTCACTTATGTTGGATGTCTTTCATCTGGAAACCTCTCATGCTATTTGGGAGTATCTTATCTCAACGTTTGAGAAGAAATCGGTCACCGAAATTTTATATCTCCAAACTTGTTTGAAGAATCTTCAATATAAGGTTGGTACTTCTATGCACTCTCATATTGAGGCTTTTAAAGATATTATCAATCATCTTGGTGCTGCCAGCACTCCTGTTGCTAAAAATCAGATTGTTACTCAACTTCTTCATACCATCAAAGATCCTTTATATGACAATATCATCACTATTTTGTCTAACAAGGATGATATTCACTTTGACAAAGCATGTATATCTCTTATTGAATATTCTCAACGTCATGAGCATCATTTGGAAAAATCAGATGCTGTTTTGGTCACTCGTGAACAAAGGGATTTTGATGCTGCTTTTGTTGCTCGCAAGCGTCCCGCTTCACGTTTTCAGTAGGGTGGACGCGCTAATCAAGGTAGTAAATCTTCTCGTCTTGCTTATCCTAACAAACATTGTTCTTATTGTGATAAGAAAGGCCATGTGGCTTTTGATTGCTGGGCACGTCAATATGATGAGGAGCATGGAGTTACTACAAAGCAACCTCGCTCGTCCAAAAGTTTTCCTCCTTGTGATTATTGTGCACATACAGATCATCCATTTCTAAATGCAGATATGATGAAGAAAGTTCTCGAACTTATATTGTTCAACAAACTACAACTGATGATGATCATATTCATCAGGAGCTCAATTTCGTCCATCATGATATCTCTCCAGAAAAGGTACTTCATGTTCATGATGGTTCTCTATTCATCGTAGATTCAGGTGCCACTGGAAACATGACATAAAAATCGCAGTGGCTTCACAATTATCATTCTCTTCCTGTCAAGAAGTTTGTTTACCTTGCAGATGATACGACTTGTCAAGTCAAAGGAGTGGGTGATTTATATCTGGGGACTGTTTCATCCACTAGAATATTAAGAGGAGTTCTTCATGTTCCAGATTTGCAAAGAAATCTTCTTTCTGTTGCTCGTCTAGTTGATCTTGGTTTGTTTGTTGGCTTTGATCATAATCAATGTCGTATAGAGAAAGATGGGCATACTATAGCAGTGGCTCCTCGACATGGTAATCTATTTGACCTATCATTGAGCGATATAGTTGCAAATGCTGTTACTGCCCCTGGAGATACAGATTGCAAATTATGGCATTAACGATTTGCACACTCCGATTTTGCCAAAATTCTTGATCTTCATCGTCATGGTCTTGTGCAAGGTATGGATCTTAAATCTCATCCACGTATGGGAATATGTGAGTACTGTGCACTTGGAAAACACCATCGTTTGCCTTTCCACACTTCTACTTCATCACATTCCTGTGCTCTCTTGGATTTGGTTCATACCGATATTTGCGGTCCTTTTCCTGCCTCAAAGTCTCAATATCAATATTTTATAACTTTCATTGATGATTTCTCACGGTATATACATGTCTATCTTCTTCGATATAAGTCTGAGGCTTTATCTATTTTTAAACAATACAAGATAAGTGTGGAGCTTCAAACTAGATTCTCTATAAAGACGCTTCGCAGTGACAATGGCGGTGAATATGTATCCAATCTATTTGATGACTTCTGTAAGGATCAAGGTATTCATCATGAGTTTACAATTCCTTATTCTCCTCAGCAAAATGGTGTTGCTGAGCGCAAAAATCGCACTATTCTTAATGCTATACGTTGCATGCTTGTACACTCTGGTTTGTCTCAAAAGTTTTGGACTGAAACACTTCTAACAGCTGTTTTTATTCAAAATCATCTTCCAACTATTGCACCTGCTGGTAAAATTCCTATAACAATTTGGGCAGGGAAGACACCTTCAGTCTCTCACTTTCGCACATTTGGCTGCATTGCTTATATTCATGTGCCCAAGGATACTCACATAAGTTGGATCCTCCAGGTTTGAAGGTTATTTTTCTTGGTTATTCAGATCATTCCAAAGGTTACAAATTTTATGATCCTTCTTCTCAAAAGGTTATCATTAGTCGTGATGCTATATTTGATGAGAAGACTATGGGTGGCACATGGTCGTCAGATGTTTCAGATGATACATAGTCTTTGCTTAGTGCGTTTCCTTACTTACTTTGTGATTCTACTAATTCTGATGATCATAAACCTCCTTCACCTCCAAAGAAGATTGATGAAAATTTGAAGATCTGTGTCGATCTTCCTATTGAGATAGAGCATGGATTCTATTCTATTGAATATGATGTCTTTGATGATGCTATGTCTGTCCAAGAGGATCCAATATCGTATATGGAAGCTATCAATTTGTCTCAAAGGGATCAATGGCAAGAAGCTATGCAAGCTGAGTACGATTCTTTAATCTCCAAAGGTACATGGATTCTTACTGAACTCCCCCCAAATCGTGTTCCTATCAAATGTAAATGGGTTTATAAAACCAAGACCAAAGCTGATGGCTCGTTTGATAAGTTCAAAGCACGACTTGTTGCAAAAGGTTACTCACAGATTGCAGGAGTAGATTATCAAGAAACATTTTCTCCCGTTGTGCGCTCCACAACTGTTCGTATGATTTTGGCTTTTGCAACACTATTTGATCTAAAAATTCACCAAATGGATGTTAAAACGGCTTTTCTCAATAGGGATCTTGAAGAAGAAATCTATATGGAGCAACCTGAAGGTTTTATGATTGCAGGAAAGGAGCATCTTGTATGCCAGCTTCATCGTGCATTATATGGATTGAAGCAAGCCTCTCGTGCTTGGTATATTAAGATTGATCAGTTCCTCACATCTAAAGGTTTTGTTGCATGTTTTGCTGACCCAAATCTTTACATCAAAAGGGAGGACAAATATTTTATTATTCTTGCTCTATATGTTGATCATACTATTCTTGTGTCAAATAATATTTCTTTCTTGGATGCTATGAAGAAGCTTTTATCGACTGCATTTGAAATGGTGGATCTTGGTGAGATACATTCTTGTTTGGGTATTCAAGTTCAACGACACTGACAATAAGGCATTCTTCTTCTTCACCAGACAAAATTTATTAATGATATTGTTAAGAAGTTTGGGTTGACAAATGCGCACTCTGCCAATACTCCCATTCTTTCAAGCTCTACCAAGGGTACATCTACAACATGCAATGAAGAATCAGCCATTCATCAACCTTTTGCTAATCTTGTTGGTTGTTTTCAATTTATTGGTTTAAACACAAGACCAGATATTTTATTTGCAGCTAATTTTTTGGGACAGTATCTTTCTTTGGAGTGCTGCAAAACGTATTCTTAAGTACCTCAAGGGTACTAAGGAATTTGGTTTTATTTATCGTTGTCGAGAGGATTCTTCTTTATCTTCTTCAACTTCTCTTGACCTTATTGGATATACAGACGCTGATTGGGCAAGTTCACACTTATCCATGCGATCTACAATTGGGAATTGTTTCTTTGTAAATGGATGTTTGGTTTCTTGGTCCAGCAAGAAACAACGATGTGTTGCAGTTTCTACAACTGAAGCCGAATATGTTGCTGCATCATTAGCAGCTCGCGAGCTAGTTTGGCTTCGACAACTACTTGCAGATTTGGGACATCCTTCATCATCTAGTACACCTCTTCGATGCGATAACCAAAGTGCTATTAGTCTTACCAAAGACTATATACAACATAGTAAATCAAAGCATATTGCTATTCATTATCATTATGTTCGACATGAAGTCAAGAAAGGTTCCATTATGGTGGAGCATTGTCCCAGTGATCAAATGGTTGCAGACATCTTCACAAAAGCTCTTAGTGAAGCTCGCTTTAGCTCATTAAGTCATGCACTTGGTATTGTTCCAAGTTCTTGTCTCACTGATTGAGGCATGTATCATTATATTCAAGAAAACTTTATAGTAAATCATTTTTGTATTGTAGGTATGTGTAGGGGCTCGGGTTTTTCCCTTGTTCTCCCCAAGGGTTTTTTCACTCGCAGCCAGAGACCTTTGTTTGAGTGGGGATGTTACAACTATATATATATCATCTCTCAGTTGACTTGGGTCTCACCTATATATACTAACTCTATATCAATATGAATCATTCTTTGGGAGCATGTCTTGTGTATCTCTCTCGTACTCTCTCTCTCTCTCAATATGGTAATGGTATGCACTTTGCTTTTTTTATGGGTACCATTACATCGACTCCTTAAGAGGGCTAAAAATTAGTCATACACTTTATAAAGTCTAATTAGGAGATTTAAGATGCAAGATAATAGACTTATCGATAATGGTATGCAATGTGCTTTGCCATGGGCCACGTACATTGGTGACTCTTTAAGATGGCTTAAAATTGGTCATATCCTTCATAATGTCCAAGTAGGGGATCTATTTGTGATATGCATAATTCATTGTTTTTGTATTAACTTTATAGGCATAACAAATTAGTAATCATGCCAACTAGTCAACGGAAGGACTAAAAGAAAATGATACCCTAGCTAATGGTCATTATGGTACTTCATCAAAATGAATCCAAAAGTATTGCTATAGAAGAAGAATCCCTTAAATTGAGCATAGGATATTTTCTTCAAATTTTATGACTATGAGTAGAATTGATTGAAACAAATTTTATTACTATAGTTGATAAATTTTATAGATGGCATTAATTTTTATACATGGACCTAGGACAAAAAAACCACATTTCTAAGATGCTTTTTGTTGAGATTGATTTATTATTAGACTAAGAGATCCTCAATGATGCTCATAAATGGATTAGTTATACTCAAAGCCCTCTAGTGTAGTTGTATAAGTAATCCTAGTAGAGCCCTTCTAAGATACTCAAAGTACATAACCTAGAGACCATAGCTAGGTATATAAGGTATAATGGTTGTACAAGAAGACACCTCAATAATTGATTGACTACCACTAAATCCTAAAGAAGAATCGTGTTCCATCCCCTTCAACTCTATATTCACCTCGTGAAGAACTTCATTAATCATAGCATCCTTGTCACCAATCTTTTTGTTGCAATGATGAAGTAACATATTCATCACTTTTTCTTTTAGCATCTAAGACATTATCCAATCTTTTAGTCAAGTCCAAACATTTAGTCTTCGACTCATGAACCTTATGAACCAATGTTTTTTTTTTTACAATAATGAATAATTATCTACCGGGACAAACAAATCCTTGAGCATGGTATATGGCCGAGATATAACATCAATAAATCTCTCAACTACTATGTCCAATGCATTCTTTACATCAATCAGTAAAGCATTTCTTATATCTTGAAGTTTAGATTTCAACACCATGGATGCATCAATATCAACCTCAATGTTTTACAAAATTTGCTTCTCAAGCTCTTGCAGAGGCTAAAACCTCTCAAGCAAGAGCTTATGGTCAACTTGCAACTTGACATACATTTCCATAAAGGTATCCATTTGAGCCTCATTTGTTGTAATATAGATAAGATGGAAAACGAAGAAGGTCTTATTGTTCAAGATCGCGAGGCGTATCTTAATCAGCGTGTCCCATGTCCTTGCTCTCAATGCAAGTTGGCAATTAGACGAAAACACCGATTGTCTATAGAATACATACGACGATTTGACGAGTTTCAATCTGAGATCATTGATCAGGCTATTGCGGATTCTCAGCAAACGGTAATTTGAAGTTAATATTAATCATGCATTGTACTCGCAAGCTAATTGAAAACCATACACAATAAGATTGGGTCTTGTTGGCAAATTTTCTATCCAGGGAGGTGATGTCTCGTCCCAAGGGGGAGTGCACCCTTTGCGGCCAATTAGAAGAGTTTGTGGGCGTGCCATGGATGGAGTGCAGGAGCCAATTCACCACTCGCAAGGCCAATCTATATCGTCAATGCCAGAGGAGACAGACAACCTTCCAGACCTACCTACAATCTTGGAGCCTGAGATGGAGGCAATGATCGATGCATTGATTCCCATGGATGTCGAGACATCTGATCCACTTAGAGAGGAAGCATCCATGCCATTATTTGATGGGTGTTGAGTATCTTGGTTGAAGACATTGCTTGCACTCTTAAGTGTGCAAGCAAATTACGGGTGGAGCAATACGAATGTGACCGAGTTATTCAGGTACCTTGCACATAGGCTTCATTGATTTTATTTTTGACACTATTATTACAAACATTTGTGCTTTTTCAAGGTGTTTTATGATTTTTTTTAGGTTATTAAAATATCATATATTACCACCTGCAAATACCATGCCTGAGTCTCGTGATGATGCACGACATGTTTTAGAGAAGCTTTGGCATGGACTACAATAACATCCATGCATGTATCAACGATTGCATACTGTTTCGAGAAGAATACAAGACTATGGAGACATGTCCAAAGTGTGGTGCTCACAGGTATCGACAAAACTTGCAAGGGCAAACCATCCCTCAAAAAGTTCTCAGACACTTTCCACTCATCCCCCGCATAAACCACATGTTTCGTACATCCGGCATGGCGAGCTTGACAACGTGGCATGTGCAGAATAGGTCCACGGATGGAGTTCAACGAATATCAGCGGATTCACGCGCATGGAGCCACATTGACTCTACCTTCCCAGGCTTTGCGCGAGAGCCAAGGAATCTTCGGCTCGGTCTCACAATGGATGGCATGAACCCGGTCTACGCTCAACTTCTTACAGTGTGTGGCCTATAGTCCTTGTCAACTACAACATCCATCCATGGCTTTCTACGAAGAAAGGACATCTCATCCTTAGCTTGCTCGTCCTAGGCCGCTACAAAGTAAAAAATATGGACGTGTATCTTCGTCCATTAGTCGATGAGCTTAAGATTTTGTGGGAGGAGGGGGTCATTGTGCAAGATATGAGCATGCGCGATGGTCGGCGGTTAGCCAATATTCGAGCCATTCTCATGTGGACGATGCATGACTTTTCGGGATTGGGAGAGTGCTCAGGTGAGCAGGCCTCCATTCTCACTGGTAATATCTAGTCTATCCACACTCCGACGGGTATGATGCGTTCTCTCATGTCCGCATTTTCTAAAGACAACCAATTGTTGGGGCTAAAATCCAATGATTGGCATAAGATATTTCAGGTTTGTGCTACGAATGGATTGTGCTAATTAGCATGGGCATTTTGCAATTTGGAAAGTGGCCATTATTCATAATGCTTTCTCACTTGTGGCAGTTTTGTCCTACCGATCGCGATCGCAGGATGCCTTACTCCAGAAACTCGCGGGGCCATTTACAAGTTGTCGACTTTGGTGCAATGGATCTCATAGAAAGAGATTAAGACGTCCTCTATTGAATCCGCGAGGCGGGGAGTAGTGGAGACGGTCTGTCTCTTTGAGAAATACCTGCCCACTAGCATGCTCACGATACAAATCCACCTTCTTGTGCATCTTGTGGACGAAGTGGAGATTGCTGGACCTGTCCATATGCGATAGATATTCTTTCTAGAGCGCTTCATGAAAACCCTAAAAGGCTTTGTGTGACAACGAGCTCGGCTAGAAGGTAGCATGGCCGAAGGTTGGTTGGTGTCAGAGGCGTTAGTGCATATTTCACAATATCTATCAATGGTGGAACCAGGCAAGGAAATGCTATGGACATTGAAGGACGATGATAGACTGACTGGAGATGTGGTGGTTGGAAATGGGGTAGAAAAAAGAATGGATGCCTCAATGGAAGAGAAGGTGAATCGCTTTTGTATGTTGCACCATGCCTCCATGGAGACGTGGCTCGCCAAGTACCAGATTGCAAGGCAAGATCGAGAGGAAGCGAGAGCTGAATTCCGAAGTAGTATGCGTCATCGACCGATTCGATATCCTGAAGGCATGGAGAAGATGCGGCGGTTTATGTCAACACGATGGTTGCATGGAGCCTTGACCGCAGCATCCAGCGAAGGGACAGAGGGAGGGAGTGCATCGGGATCAGGGGGATGCTACTGTGGAGACACGGATGTGGTGTCTCTGTCTCGTCGTTCAGCTGGAGCTGCGTCACCTCCAGGATTTGTCACACCTGTGGGGACTTCTACTCCAGTTACTCTGGATTTTGCGCAGCCGTATCAGCAGTGGCACCCCTTTGGGTGCCATTCGGAGAGAGATTACCCCCATCGGTACACCGGATGTAGAGGGCTCTCCTGGATATGCCCAGGAGAGTGGACGGAGATGGGAGAGGACCCATCTTAGGCAGACTCCTAGGGGTTATGGATATCTGGTCGATAGTAGGTCAGGAGCCATCATCATGAATGATGAGGGGAGGAGGGTGATGGCTCACATGAGAGAGTTGTGCCAACAAGTTTTTCGGCACAACGTCCTGGATCATTGGAAGAACATACCAGAGAGGAGCAAGGACTACATAGTAGCATCCTTGCACGAGGAGTTTTGAGTGCCAGCCATAGTAGATAGATTCTCTACGAGCTGGATGATGGATTGCATGCGTGCATACATGTCACATAGACGATCCGACGCACGCAAGGCAATCAAGAGTGGGGCTACAAAGCTCGAGTGGTTAGATGTAGAGGATTGGCACCAACTGAGGGAGGAGGCTACAGATTCTCTAGGACGTTGGAGTCAGCAGCGCGAGGCAGCGAGGGCACGACTCGAGGCCGGAGTGGTCCATCATCTTGGGAGTGGCGGCCACAGGATATAGTTGGAGGACTTTGTAAGTTTTTCTTTTGTTTTGCTTGTTTGTTTTTTTGAAATATTCTTTGTACTGACAATCATGTTTCTAACAGTTAGCATTTTGTTTTCTTTGTAGCACTCCATTACAAATTGCTACCATGAGATATTTGAATGCATTATTGTATGGTGGATTGATGTGTTGTTTCTTTTTTTGCAGAGTCCGTTCGATGTTCCTTTGCGGCGGGACGAGCTTTCGAGAGACGAGGATTTGTAGCTCGCCCTTGGATCCTTAGAGCTCACACACATTTATTTTTTAGTCGCCTGATCTATGTAGACATTTTCTATGTATTAGTGATATCCTGTCATGATTGTACCAATCGCTTTTTATGCAATCATGTATTTATTTCATGTATCAGTTTTATGATTTCAGTATACATTCTTTTTGTTTGCAAGCGCTTTGTATACAATAGTGCAGAAACTATTTTGTATGGCTCTCATACAGCACACAGTGCAAGCTGCCCTGCCACAAATTTTTTTTTATCCGTGTTACCGTCACTATTAGCGTTGCAAATTTATTGCTCATGTCGCTATTGTCGTCGCTATGCACGTCGCAAACTTACTAGTTGCATTGCTATTGGTGTCGCTGATGCGATGCTGATAGCGATGCCAATAGTGATGCCAATAGCGACATTTCTATGGCGTCGTTAATAATGACACTTTTTGCGACGACGGGGGCAAATTTTGTTGTTTGTATTTTCGTCGCTTTAAACGTTGGTATAAGGTCTATATCTTGTAGTGTTGGGTATCCAAATGAGAAGAAGGGTTACAAATGCTATAATCATGTCATTAAAGAGATCTACATAAGAAAGAATGTAAGGTTCCGTTAGTATGAGTCTTGGTATACACCAAAATCTACAATTGAGATGGATGCTCATGGGAGCAATGACGATGATGTTCCTATAAGGAAGTTAATACTTTGAAGAATTTTGAAATATACAAGTATGATAAATCATGGTGAAGATTAGTCAAGAAAAAGGTATGAGACAAAATAGATATTTTTGGAAGTATTAACAAGTGCAGTTCAATTATTAAATAGGTGAGGGACAAGTGTAGATGATTAATTGGTTGATTAGTGAGGCAGATGAACTCATTGGTGTAATATAGATGATTAATTGGTTGAGTAGTGAGGCAGATGAACTGATTGGTGTAATATAGAGTAATAGATGTGTTTGGCTTTTTTTGGAGAAGTAGGAATCATTAGATCTTGAATATTTAATTTTGAGCTATTAAAGAAAATATGTTTTTTTGAAGCTCTATGCTAATCCATAAAAGCATATGAGGTGTACTTGCATTGTCTGAAATCATTGATGAGGGAGCATAGTTTGAAACATGTATCAATGTTAATTTCTTGGTGAGCATTTTCAAGATTTAGTGTTTTTGTTGGAGTTAGTTATGTGTTAGATTGTAGATTGCAAGAATAAGGAAAAATATTGAGTTTTATGTGCTTATAGAAGGAGAATACGTTTTGTTGAAGATTTTCCTTTACTACTCAACCACCAATATGTAGCCTTGTCCATGATGTACCTTCTCTTTATTCATGGTTTTCCCTCTATCTTTTAAAACAATGGTGGTAACATTAATTTTGTTTAATGGATGGAAGGGGAAAAGGGACTCAAGTTAGGTTTAGACATGAAGAGTTTTGAACTTGGATATGATGGCTTGTAGAACTCTCTACATATAAGACGGTTAGCTTCGTCAACTTCTGCCATCCAATTAAAATAGTCTCCATTCTCATCAACTCACTATTAGGGGAGATTATATGTCACATGCATTATCCTATGTGCTCATTTGAGCTTTGCAATGCTTTGCCCAACACAGGTTTCCTATTCAAAGTGGTTGCCAGTAAACTATCATGCATAGCCTTAAGCCCTCTGCACTCTCAAGCATGGCCTCATGAGAATCTCACAAATGTAGTAATGTTGAGCCACATGTAATTCTTCCGTTTGATAGTTCTAGTTGTTGTTGGCGTAGTGGGTTTGTCACCCTCGGACGGAGCTGAGTAAACAAGAAGAAATCAAGTGGTGGAACTGTAGTCCAATGCAATGTCATGGGAAATAGTAGAGATTAAGATAGTTTTCCTTCTCCTATGTCACCTCATGTTAATGAGGCACTTCTCTCTTTCTCTCTCTATGTCTATGACTATGTGTCACTCCCAAGATTTGTGGGAGGCATGGAGGAGATGGTTGCTATAGATGATGCTAAGAAACCTCACAAGTAACACCATCATGATTTAGCCTTCAATACTCTGCTTACGCAAAATCACCAACTCTCGAGGAAGAAAATGAGCTCATTGCATCTCTTTGTTCACCACAGCCTATAGGGCAGCTTCCTTAGGTTTTCCAAGGCATCCCACAAATACCTCCTTCAAAAGCATGCCTTCAACTTAGCTTTGATTTTGCTTTAAAAAAACACTTCACACTTATTCTTTCTTTTTCTCCATGGCCTTAAAGTACATTTATGCTTTTATCTCCCTGAAAAGCATAATTTTCAATTATATATTCAATCATTGACACCTTACATCCTTCTATATCCTCATACCTTGGTCAAAAGATGTGGTCTACTTTTTGCAAGGATCTTCGGCCACAAATGCACAAGGAATGAGGTAGGTATAAAGATCCCTCCAACTGGGTATAACAAATATGTGTCTTGTCTTCACATTACTCTAATGTTTCCTTCAACATATGATACTTTTGATCCCTACTTCTTTCACTTAACCTCCATCTGCAAGTTTTCAATGCTCTTTTCTAAGCTTATGGTGCTTGAGTTCTCCATGCTCATCTTGTTATGCAGCCTAACTTATAGAAACTAAAAAGCTACACAAAGTACATTTCTCATCACACTAAAACATGTAGAAGTGACACTAACTTTATTCATATTGAACAATTATTCTACATCCATCCTCCAAGGTCTTTCACCAGTGGATATGCAGGGTCATGACATGGTGTTTCTTTCATTGAATAATCGATTGACAAGTATAAGTTGACTTGAAAATTGAAGAATCAAGGCACGAGTAGGTATGAAAACTCTTCATTTCATTTTGATAGTTGTGTTATAATCTTCATTTCCGAATCATTAAGATGTTGGATGTGACTAAGCCATTCACTAGAACTATCAAAAGAAATTTAATAAGGCTTATGAAAGTAGAGAAAGTGGGAGGGCTATTAGTAAGAAGATGAATCAGACATATAGCTTCATCTTTCATAAGTCAATGTGCTTCAAACCTTTGTCCCTATATTGCTGTAAGACCTAAGAATTGGCATAAAGAAGTTTTCCTAGTAAATAAGAGAGCACATTCAACATGTATTTGAATGTGAGGGTCCTTCTCTATTGAACACATTTCCTTTTAATAAGAGAGCATCCAAATGTCCACGATGATAGGATATCACTGAGTACCAAATGGAGTTGGCTAATAGAATGGGGTGAATGAAAGAGCTCAATGGAGATAGAGAGAAGAAGCCAAGAAAGGAGGATATGTAGAGCCCAAAGGAAAGTGAAAAGAGACTAACAAATTATATCAATTGTGAAGCTTGAATTTGAATTGTTAATCTCCAAGGTGGTGTGTCTAAAGAAAAAAATTCACCAAAACTAATGTCTATTGACCAAGAATCAAGGTAGAAACAATTCCCTTAATGAACTTCCAAAATTTTAATTATGTTATTTGAGCTTACAATATTAATTGTGTCTATAAAACATAAGATTATGAGGTTAATGAGAGGCACCAGAACCTCATAACTAGTAATATTTTGGATACAAAATGTCTTTAAAAACTAACTCTTAAATGAGGAGATATCAGGAATCAAAGAAAATTACTTATGGACACTATAGTGAAAACAAAACTAAATTCTCAAAAGAAGAGAGAGAGAGAAAGAGAGAAAATGAGTATTTTGCTATTTGGAGTGTAGTCGTTCATAATGCTTTCTCGTTTGTGGCAGTTTGTACTACCGATCACGATCGCAGGATGCCTTACTCCAAAAATATGCGGGGCAATTTATAGGTTGTCAACTTTAGTGCAACGGATCTCATAGAAGGAGATTAATACGTCCTTTATTGAATCCGCAAGGCGAGAAGCAATGGAGACAGTTTTTCTCTTTCAGAAATACCTACACACCAGCATGCTCACGATACAAATCCACCTTCTTATGCATCTTGTAGATGAAGTGTAGATGTTCTTCCTGGAGCGTGCCATGAAAACCCTGAAAGGCTTTGTGCGACAATGAGCTCAGCCTGAAGATAGCAGGGCTGAAGGTTGGTTGGTGTCTGAGGCATTGGTGCATATTTCACAATGGCAACCAACGGTGAATTCAGACAACAGTATGCTATGGTCGTTGAAGGATGATGATAGACTAACTGGAGATGTGGTAGTTGAAAATGGAGTAGAAAAAAGAATGGATGCTGCAATGGAGGAGAAAGTGAATCACTTTTGTATGTTACACAATGCCTCCATGGAGACGTGGCTCGCTAGGTACTAGCAAACTAGGAAAGATCGAGAGGAAGTGCGATCTGAATTTCAACGTAGTATGCGCCATTAATCGATTGGATATCCCGAGGGTATGGAGGAGATGCTGCGGCTTATGTCAACGCGATGGTTGCATGGAGCTTTGACCGTGGCATCTCGCGAAGGGATGAAATACCCTGCTACTCAAAGTTGATGTGCCTCCAATGTGTGCACCAACGAGCATTTCATCATTGCAAATGACAGGTAGCTTGAATAAATTGCCAAGGATATCAAATAGAGATTTGACCAAGTTTCTCCCTTCAATGCTATTCTTTGAGATCAAAAATTCGAGCATTGCACTCGGGGAGCTGATAACAGTAAATGCATTCTCCTGGTTGACCTGTGATTCTTGCTTAAGATCTGGTTGTCCTAGTTGTATCAGATGACAGAGGCGTAGACGATGATAGTGGCGCTGGTGGAAGGCTGCATCCATTTAAGGGTCACCTATTTTTTTCCCACCTTCTCCTCGCTTTCCTTTATCACATCGGCTTCCTCCCAGATATTCAGGATTCCTTGCCTTGCTGCATCAATCGAGGGTCACAAAGGTATTCTTAGATTAGGATCGTAAGAAAGTAATGCACTGGCCTTCCTTAATCCTTTGTATAGTATCTGCAGCCTTCCTGCCCTTCTGGACTCAATGTTCCACAGTTGATTCAACCTCCTCCAATTATCGATGAAGATCCCTCCATGTCTCCTCCAAGCTTCGTTTTCAGCTTACTGATGCTGCTTTCCCCACTCCATACTAATGAGAATAGTGGTCGTCGCTTGGTGATGGAGGGTAGCAAAGGATGATGGTTCAGTCATGTCTCTGTGCAGAAGACAGTGATAGCTATAACCTTGATTCTGGAAGCTTTTCGGAAGCAAATTCCAACTCTGAGATGACAGGATGTCCCTGCTGTATCAGATGACGGAGATTATACTGCTCCAAAGACACTCCTGGAGAGACAACTACTCTGTTAGCATAGCAAAAGCTCTGTTGATAATTGTAATTGTAGACGAGAATTTTCTGCTCAACACCACTACCACAGATGACAAGAATTTATTGCCTCGAATCTCCATTTGATAACTACTCACTTCCACAACAGCAACTTGAATAGGTCATCTCTGTAGGTTGCAAAGTTTTCTTGTGCAAGCACAAATAGTAGGAAGAAGCAGAGGAAGGCAAAAAGTAAATCATCCTTAGTCTTCATCCTTCTCTGTCATTGATTATGCCTCTTCCCCTATTTTGCGTCTTCGTCTACTTTTTCAATAATAGCCCTCCCTCCCCACAGGGCGAGGCGCTAAGCCTCCTTTCTATACTCTAAAAAAAACAGACGCTTTTATTGGAAGAAGAGAGGCATGTCCAGCCCTATCCACTGAGAAAGCAGCCCAGGAAGTCTTTCAACTCATCCTTTTTCGTGGCGGCTCCGTTGGGCAAAATAATTGAACAAGTTTTTTAATCCTGTGTGGGATATGACCCTTAGAAATTTCGAAATGCATTGGACTCAAGGTCCATTCCACCATGAGAAATAGCCTCGTAGATTCCATACAATTCCCTTGTATCAAAATTGAATAAGAACAAGAGCGTGCCAGGGATAACCTACTCCACCAGATCTCTTCTTGCAAGTGGCAAACCAAAAACCTTATATCAAAAACACTCTTGCTTGATTTGATTGTTACACCAGCAAACCAGGCCTAATAGCCATCCTTGTCAAAGCTTGACACGTTCTATGGGATGCAGTCTTTGAGACAGCTGCGGAGATTCCTCCCATCAAAGGCAAAGGCATATGAACCCTTCTGGGAAATAAAGTCTCCCAATTCTTATCCTTCCTTGTATTCCAAGCTCTATTTTGAGGAAGATTTTGGCATTCTTCCCTCTTGCACCATATAGTTTCTCAAGCGCATGCCACTTCTCTTTTGTAGTTGCAAGCTAGTCAATATGGTGAATTAAGGATTCATCCAAGTGTAACATTATTATGGCTTGGTCTCTTTCATCATCTTCAACATCCATAGGGTTGGATGGATGAATGGATTTGGTCCTTTTGATGAAGGGCAAGCAACCTTTCTCCATCATTTTATATTTTACTAACACTTGGCATGGGTGGAAGTGTCTCCCATGAAACTTGCAAATTTGAGGTTTCACATCAACATAGGCAATTCTAGGAAGGTATTACTATTTGCACAAGGCAATGGTAGTTTCTATTCCTCTAGAATCTGGGAATTGAAAATGGAAGAAATAATGATATTTTAATCCAAGTAAATAGTAAGTTGACAACAACTGATGTGAACTCAAACAAATAGATTAGATGAAGAGAAGGAAATGGTCTATGTGCTTATATCTGGCATATAGCCTTACAATTTTCAAGAGAGATTATGAGAGTTAAGAACTTAATGAATATGATGAGGGTCTAAAATCCTTTAGAGTGCTAAGATTGACCACCAAGCAATGATTAGTGGTTTGATCAACAGTGTTCAAAAACACTAGTATCCAAGCTTAGTGAAGTGCTTGTGTTGGAGTCCACCGATTGGATGTCAAACTGGAGACTTGAGAATTGAGAATTATTCATTGTAATTACAATGTATTATTGAGAGAGAGAATATGTGAGAGAGATAAAGCATGAGAGATAGTCAACTTTTCTATGAGAAACATTGTATCTACATGAGAAACACTATGGAGATGATAAAAGATGAATATTATGCAATGAATTCCATTCAAAGTTGATCTTTCTTTTGTGTCATTTTAGTTCTTTGATTATTTTTATGAAGAATATGTTGAAGATTTGTTGTGATAAATTCGTGGGAGAATCGCTACATGATACTGCATGAAGATTTGTGAAGATTGGTATGGTTTTTCTTCTTATGGTTGATTAAAATATGAAGAACATGCTTGTTGATGTGACAATATAGATTTTCTTGAAGTAGATTTCCTGTTTTTCTTGGTGTTTCTTTTGGGGTGCCATGTTTTTGGTATGCAACTAGAAGAAAGTGCCATCAACAAGTACCAACAAAGGCTGAAAATGGAAAAAAATGGCACTATTGAAGAGCAAGAAAAGCAATGGAGGATTGTAGAATTGTTGCTACTGTTGAAGAATTGGAGATATTCATTGCCAAAGGCACTTTCTACAAGAAGTGCATCCCTCAATGGTACAATCATGTCACCATCCTAATGCAAGATCTATGTGATAAACTGATCCCACTGTCTTCTAGAGCTATAGAAAGTTATATCACTATAGCCAATCGTTTTCCACAAAAGTGAAGACCAAAGAAGGAACAAATAGAATGCCCATCCATGGGAGATTTGGCCTTCATTAAATAATTTCCAAACATCATCAAGTGTAAGATTGTGAAAAAGCTTCACGAGTTGTGGTCAGTTGAGGTTTATAAGAATAAGAAAGAAAAGAGTTGAAATTTATTCATGGATGCCCAGTAGCAAGACACGCGGGATGCTTGGTGCAGCGGTAACCTTATGTTTGTCCAATTCGCAACTCACTGAAAGCTAGTAGACAAAGTGTTCTTCACAACCTATGCTATTAAAACCTCCAAACTTTATATTATCAAGACAATTGTACTAAGGGATCCTTAGAAGGCTGAAATTTTATGCCTTCAGAACTGAATATCTTTCCCCTTTTGCAGTGGGATGCAAGACAAATGTAGAGATGTTGAAAAAAAGGAAGTAGAAGAAATGTTGGCAAGAGAGTCCTCCAAAGATGGAAGCCCTTCTAATTCATTTATTTGGAGTAGAAACAAATTGGATGGAGCTAACTCTCTGATCAATGATGGGATCAAGAGGCAAGCACTAGAATGAGTCTATAGGTACATGACAAGAGAGAAGGCTAAAAATCAAAGTCGAGAACAAGCTAGCAGCAGAAGCCTCATTTGACACCCTTGCAGCACTCCTTATAGAAGTCCCAATGGAGAATCAAGGTCCCCTTCCTAGCTAAATCTATCCTTGAAATATTGATGATAAGCCAATGAATGTAGTCTCATTGCCAATCTTTAAGGGAGAGTACAATTAAGACCCCGATCTTCATGTAGCCGAGGTCATGGTAGCATTGTCAAGGGTTTTTACGTAAACTAAAATACCTAGAAAAACTTTAGGGGTCAAACAGAATTTTGGTGAATTTGGAAAACTTTCAAGTCTCATTTTTTATTATTTAGAACATTTGGACCCAAAAAAGATGCCTTCAAGTCACTCAAATATACCCTCTAATACATAATTAAAAACCTTATGAAAAATGGAATCTATTGAGCTATTGAACACCAAGTGGGTGTAAGAAACAGTTCATGCTCAATGAAGGTGCTCTCTCAAGTGTGGGTGCATTTAAGATTTATTGCATATAGCTATAGTAGGCATCATGATGTGCTAGTGCTCAACGAAGGGGCAAATCCTATATGAATCCAACCCATTGGCATGGAAGTATTTGTTTACATCAAGAGATGCCTCCCCAATCTAGTGCATTGAACAAGTGCAATGTGAAGTGCTCGTAAACCCATATTCCCTATCGACCAAGACTATCAAGTTTTTAAACTCAAAAATCTAAATAAAATGAAAAACAAAATTTGTGAACTAGACACACACAAAAAATCTTAAATACAAAACCACAAAACAAATAGTCAGACAACTAGCTAAACTCAAAAAATCCTACAACATGCCATTAGTGAATTTGGAAAATTTCCAAAAGCTTAGGACTCATGGTCAAAACTATCTCTTTGCTATAACTCTCACATCATGGCTCTAAGAAGAGTTGGGATTTTTGTCACCAAACTAGAAACTTGTGGTTGAGTGGGAAAGGCGGTTGGGTGAGATTTTAGGGTTGTGAAGGATGCCATCAATTGTGAGATGGGTTGCTTTCGTGGTCAACATCTTTAGGACCATTATTTTGAGAGACTACTATGTTTTAGGAGGGTGGAGTGGAGTACAGCATTTCCTTGTTGAGTAATGAGAGGTGAGGATAGTACAGTATTTCCTTGCTGAGTAATGAGAGGTGTGGATAATGATCTAAAGTAATCAAGGAACTATGTTTATATCTTGCATGATGCACATGCACATATAGATAGGTTAGGCACTATATTTTCCAGTGCATCCATTTTTTTTGTGGAACATTGCTTGTTTGATTGCATAGCATGGATCCAATTTTACATTTTTTCTCAAAGATATGTATAGTTGAGCATGGAGTTTATGTTCTTTATATGAATAATTAAAAATGTTCCATTGGGGAAAGGAGAAAGTAACTATGACTTTAAAAGAGATTTGATGGGTAAGAAGGCTGATATATCATTTGATTAGTTAATGGAGTTGTGAAAGATGAGAGGACAATGAAAAAATTTAGTGAATTTGAATTTCAAGGAAAGAAAGAAACGAATAGTGAGAGTTTTGAGTATAGAGGAGTTACCTGACATTTGTCCCATGTATTGCATGCTATAGAAATCAGAACATAGGTGAAGCATATATTGATAGTGGAGCAAAGTTAGTGTGATTGCTTAAGCTTATGTAGAGTAGTTTGGACTTCAAATTTTTGAGGGATTGAAGTTTCGAATTAGGCTTGCAAATCATGCTAAAGTGAGGTGCTTAGGCATAGTTCAGAATTTGGAGGTCAAGGTTTATGGCTCTAGAAGTTATTACATGTATATCCTCTACATCACGTACATTGAAGGCTTATTTATAAATATTCTTATCTGTGAACTTTTCTTGAATAAAACATAACCCTTTTCTATTCAATATGTAAAAAACCACTTTATATTACACCTTTTTGTATGCAAAAAATGCATAAAAATGGTATTTTAAAATTATCTTATTTTGAACCCATGTGATATACACATATATTCATGAGTAACTTACTCCAGGTTTATGGTGTGTCTATGAAAATTCATTGTCATGTTATGCCAGTAGGGTTGTGAGCTTTTTTGCTTATTTTGGGTAGACCTTGGCTTAGGAAAGCAGGCGCAATACATGATTGGGGGAAATGAATCATAATGATTTATGATTGTAGAGAAGTAGCAAAGAATTTTAATATGGCTTTGAGAAAAGAACTAGTGAATGAGAATGACAGTGAAGAAGAAGAAGAAGAAAAAGAGGAGGAGGAAAATGATATTGAGGATGAGAGTTTTGAAAGTGATTCTAAGTGGGAAGTGTCATCTATTACAGTAGAGTTAGTGAATCTTGTGACAGATGGGGAAAGAAAAGAGCGTCGAGAATGTCCTGATGATAGACCTAAGTGTTTGAGAGATGAAGAGAAAATTGAGGAATTTTTTTTGATTTGGTTAGAATACCATGAGGGAGAGGACTTAGAAATTGTAAGGTTTATTGATGAGGTTGAGGATTCAAATTTGTTGCTTGATGAAGATGTTGAGTGTGGTAATGAGTTTCTGGATGTAGGAGTTGATCAAGAGAGTATTGAGGTTATGGATTCTGACTCTTGTTGTGATTGTGTTGTTGACTCTAGTGAGTCTTGTGAGTTGGTTGATGATGGTTTGAGTAGCCCTAGAGAGGCTTTTGTTTGTGAACTTGCTGATGTTTTTTTTAGTAGACCTAACCTCATGATTCTTGATAGTTGTATGGATGATTGCATGATTGATTTAGGCATTAATGAAGAAGAGGAAACTTCATCTGATAGTCTTTTTGTTTAGTTAAGTTCTCATAAAGTTTTTGATTATGCATGTGATGATTCTAATTGGGGTTTTGAGGATCCTGAGAGTGACACGGATGAGAATGTTAAGTGTAATTTTAAAAAGACTAAGAAAAGAATAGAAATGTTAAGGGAATAAAAAATAATAATTCTTCTAGGCATTTTAAATTCATGCCATCGCTCGGTGCTACCCAATGCCTCCACTGCGTGCTCTACACATCAACTGAAGCATTCACAATTATTAGAAAAGAATAAGATAAAACCCAACAAAAGTGAATACCTAGCATTCTTCACCTACAAAATAATTAAATAGGTTGGAACACTGTCCTAACCTTAATTTAATTCAAGTACGCACTCTAAACTCATAAACGTCCATTAATTTGATATGTATTTTGCGGAATCACCTGTTGTGGAACCTCCTAGGTGCACATTAAATTAATCGAACACCCGAAAAGGATAGGCACCCTCATCGACTTCTCACACAAGGTGTAATATTCCCGCTCGAAATTATTACTAAACCTAACTCCCCGCACGCCACGTAAAACCTGTGCAAGGTTATCTCTTGCATTGTATTTACCGGCAATTTAATCCATACCCCGCATGTGCAAAGATGAGGCCTCCACATTGTGAAATCGAGTAGGGGGGTTCAAGTCTGCATAACCGCGGGGAAACACCCTCTTGGGAGGGGGAAAAATGGATAATAATAATGCAAATATTTTTATTATTATCCCTTTCCCCTAGCCGATGCATGGCTGGAAGAGAGGGAGTGTTGGGAGGGATGGGCTAGGTAAGAGGTGTGGGTTGCATGAGGGGGGAAAGCCATGCACAACCCACGTGTTGGAGCTTCCCTCCCCCCCCCCCCCCCCCCCCACCTCATGCAACCCACACCTCTAAAGAATAAGGCTTTGGGCCCTGTTCCTACGCACCCTCCTTGGGTTTAAAACCGAGCTCGTAAAGCTCCTTCCCACAAGCCTGTTCATAAAAGCCCAAATCCCACAAGCCTTCTTGTAAAAGCTCCCTTCCCACAAGCCTCCCCATAAACCCAAAGTCCACAAGCCTTCGGTTTTTTTAAAGATCTGAAATTTGGTGAGGGAATCCCCTACATACAAGGGAGAAGGCAAATCTTGAAGCTGTTTGGAGAATGCGTAGAAGTGAGGGTAATCTGCGGAGTTCAAATGATGGCTCCCAAGAAGTCACAAGGCGCACCTGCGGGAGGTTCCTCCCCGAGCCCACAAGCCCAGGTTTTACAATTTTGTTTCCACGCAAAAATAATGCATTAAGCACGATAACTTTCATGGAAATAGGAAGCACCTATGCATGTTCAAATTCACCTAGCCTAGTTAAATGTAATTGGGAAAAAAATTGACTATTTGAATGATTACTAGAATTAATCTATGACATGAAATTGGGTTATTGGTATTTTCAATGTGATGAACGCAAATTGTCTATCCATCTTACGACCTTAATGGCATGTTCCCGTGTCGTGCATTTCAAAGTGACGAGCCTAGAACACCTATTGCCTATCATTATAAGGTTGAAATTATTAAGTGCACTTTTGACTAGACATGGAAAGAATAAGCGTATGTCACATTTTTAGGAAAAATCTTCATTGTAATGGTTCATGGGAAAAAGTCGTTAACACCTATAGGATGTTATCCGAAAAGAAATAGCAGGGCACGAAAATGATTCTATGGACTTGCATATGGCATGTGCTTGTAAAAAGGAATGAGTTAACACTAGCTTTAGTTTTGCATGAACTTCATTCACTACGTTGTAGCTATGAGAAGGTTGCATGTTCATATTCATAAATTTCATTTCATCAAGTTGCATTTGGAAAAGATTGCTTGGCTTGTCAAAACATGAAATTCTAAAGCTTGAACAAAGGGTTGTAGGCATGATTCTTTGATGAAAAACCTAATAGGCCTTATGTAAGTTACTCTCCCAAATTATCATGCGTAATGACTTTAGTAAGAAAAGTTAGGGTTATTGCAAACCTTTTGGGCATAGAAGTAATGATTCTCATATTTACACGTATTGTGACGTCTTGCAAACTAGTTTAACATCTCTAGGAGAGGATCGTCCTTGTCGTAAGACAAGTAGGTCAATTTACCCAAATCATCTGTGGTATTATAACCGTTAGGGTTTCGTATAGGCATAACTAGCCAATTCGATAAAAACTTCAAGAACTAGCTAGGGCTTGGCACGTTGGAAGTGCTACCTAATATCGAACTTGGAACGCCAAGTCGAAACCCTCAAACCCAAAGGTCTTACCCACATTCACAAAATGTTAGGTCAATTGGACGCTCATGCAAATAACAATCTAGGGTTTCTACCCTAAGGATCATTCGATCAAATGCTAAAACTCAGATTGAATTGGAATCCCTAGGACCGAACGTTGTTAGCCTAGTGCAATTAGGATTGGATTGGGTAAGAAGACACCCTAAACCCTGCTTCTTGCCTAAACATAATTCATTGACCAGGTAATGCCGTTCAATAGATGCAACACTTGTGCAACAAATTGCAACTTCGAATGGCCTTGTGGTTTGATCACAAGAGAGTTGTGCGATTCCTTGGAATGAGGTTGGTAGGTTCTTGTGCAAGTTTAACTTGCAAGAGAATGAGTAGTCATCCTGTTACATCACCTTTCTTGGGGAAAATTGCCAAGTTAAGGGAAGATATGTATTTGCTTGGAAAAGGATCAATCAAGTTAGAGCGACATGGTCGCTAGGATTTAATGCTGATTTATGAAACCTAAAGCGTTGGCTAAGTTGGGTTAACAGGGTATGGCCCTAACCCAAGGACAAAAGGGCGAACAAACAAACCCTTGGGGATCTTGCCAAGTTGCAATTGATCCCGGATCGAATGCTGGATGCATTCGAAGATAAGGATTCACTCCTTAGTAGTTGGCCAAATAAACGACCACTGGATTGATTGTGCTTGTAACAGTTTAGAAGCACTATTTGCATTGTTTGCTCAAGGAACTAAAAGATGAAAAGTTAATTAATGCTTCAAGTTGAAGGCTTGAAGGGAGAGGCAGCATCAGTTACCCCCGACTGTCTGCCTGACCCTAACCAAGGGGGTTGTTAGCCGCGTCGGGAATGTGGACCGAACCAACTGCGTGAGGTATCTCCGTTAAGTGCTACTTGGAGCAGGAGGACGCTTGGGTGCCAGGGGGGCTCTGGCCGTAAATATCTTGCCTTCCGGGCTCGGGGGACTCACTATATATATATATCCTCGATATAATGTGAGTTCATGGCCTATTTATAAATATCCTAATCTGTAAATTTTTCTTGAATAAAAAACAACCCTTTTCTATTCAATCTGTAAGTAACCCCTTTATATGACACCCTTCTGTATGTAAAAAAGTATAAAAATAGTATTTAAAAAACCCCTTATTTTGAACTCACTTATATATACATATATACATATATTCATGAGTGAATCCCCCGAGCTTCCGGGCCCTGCACAAGAGGCCAACGTGACTCGGGATTGGATCTCGAGGCCCGCATACTAGTCTACGGGCGGAATCTTGGATTAGTAATCCCTTTGGATTGTTGGATAGCCTTCGAGCAGATTATGGATAGCCTTCGGGCGGATTATGGATTAGCCTGCAGGCTGGACTTTATGGATGTATTCCAAAGATAAATAAAGATAACCTGTTGAAAAGGAACTTGTTTGACATTGTTTTTCTATGTCAAGTGCTAAGATAACATGAAGGAACCAGTGTCTAACTGGCTAATTAATGAAGCTGCTTGATGCATGTCCAACTAAATGTGGTAGGTAATTAGACAACTAAAGCAACCTTGAGGAAAGTGCAGTGGATGTGTCGATGGGTCCATCCTATGGATGGGTGGTCCCGGTTGGCCGGGAACTTTTCTCAATTGAAATGGATAGCAAGGAGCTCTTCTCAAAGGAATTGAACAGCAAGGCTGCTGACCTAGAGTTTAGGTTACTAGAATCCCGATTTATGCTGTTTTAGGGGAACGGAATGGGACTATGCCTAATGGCAGAGAGGTCGAGCTTTGCATCCCTCTCGTTTCCCATTCTCCTTGAACCAAGTGCAGCATGAATCTGCTACGTCCCTGGCATTTCTGCGTAAAGTAGTTCGCATGGGGTTCGACGGTAACTGCCATTTAGGAAAGTGACGATTAGGGGAAACCCTGATTCAGGTCGGTCCTAAGTGGGAACAGCCGGAATACTTCCGCTACATGGCAGACGCGGGAAGTCCTAGATCGCAAACCCCGTAACATTCCATGGGAGTACCAGGTGGAGCCTTCTAGACTCTCTTTTTGATGGACTGCTAAAACGTGTCCTGAAAAGAAACAGGTGGACACGTTACACAAGGAATCCACCTTGTATACAAGCCCCTGTAAATCAATATAGTTTTATAGAATCCATTGTGGAATATGCCTCTTAGTATCATACCCCCAGGGTGGGATAGCAATTGTCCTCAATTGCTATTAGCTCAATGTGGAGCGAGCAATGTAACGTGTCCCCTAGTATCATCCAAGACACGTCTTAGCAGTCCATCGGAAAGGATGTCTAGAAAGCTCCGCCGGCACTCCCATGGAATGTTACGAGTTTTGCGATCTAGGTCTTTCCGCGTCTGCCACGTAGCGGAAGTATCCTGGCCGTTCCCACTTAGGATCGACCGGAATTAGGATTTTCCTGATGGGTCATCAGCTAACAGCAACTAGCGTCAGACCCGAGCGAAGTACTTTACGCAGAAACGCCAGGTCCGAAGCAGATTTCACGCTGCACTTGGTTCAAGGAGAATGGGAAACGAGAGGGATGCAAAGCTCAACCTCTCTGCCATAAGGCATAGTCCCATTACGTTCCCCTAAAACAGCGTAGATCGGGTAAGACGTAACTTTAGGTCATCATTCTCATTATTCGTTTTGATGGTGATGATCATTCTGCTGTTCTTCGAGATTTTTGAGAAAAGTTCCCGGCTAACCGGGACCACCCAACCGTAGGACGGACCCATGGCCCATCCTCCGTACTTTCCTCGGTTTGTTTTAGTTATGTAATTATCTAACACATTAATTTGACATATAACAATCAGCTTCTTTAATTAACCTTGTTAAGCACTGGTTCCTTCACGTAATCTTATCACGTGACATAGAAAAACAACATCAAGCAAGTTCTTTTAACATTTCATCATTTTATCTTTGAAATACAAGGAGTTCCGCCCGTAGGCTTGTCCATAGTCTGCCCGAAGGCTAACCAATAATCTCCAGGGATCACTATTCCAAGCTTCCGCCCGTCAACTAGTATGCGGGCCTCGAGATCCAATCCCGAGTCACGTTAGCCTCTTGTGCAGGACCCGCAAGGCGAGGGATTTACGGCCAGAGCCCCCCCTGGCACCCAAGCGTCCTCCTACTCCAAGTAGAGCTTAACGGAAAGACCTCTCGCGGCGGGTTCGGTCCACATTCCCGGCGCAGTCAACAACCCTCTTGGTTAGGGTCAGGCAGGCAGTCGCGGGTAACTGAAGCTGCCTCTCCCTTCAGGCCTTTTAACCTGAAGTATAGGTACTCATTTAATTTGTAATTCATAATTCAAACAGAGCCCTAAAATCTCTAGCAAAAACAAACATTTCCATTAATCAACCTAGTTGTATGGCAAACCGCTAAGGAAGTGTTATTTCCTTTTTGAGTGTATCGGCACATGTTCCCAAGGTGTCTTGTAAATTGGCAAGATCCTTTTACCATTCCGGTGTTAGGGCATACCCAACTTGGTTAACCCTAAAGTGCTTTAGATATGCTAGTTTCCGGTTTACAACTTTCCTTATTTAGAAGGATATCCAAAAATACGTCTTTTTGCAAGATAACTTGCGTAAGGATCTGCCGTCCTTGATGAGGGTTTTTCCCTTTTCTCCTGGTGAATTAATCACAAGACTAAATGATTTCATACATGTTGCGCAAGTCCTGCGATGGAATAATCTGTTTAGATTCTTTAAGCTGACGTATGTCAGTCCTAGGGTTTTTTCATTTAAGAACCTTAGGGACAAACCCTAGTTTCTTATCTTTATGAATTTATTGTCCCTACGGTAAGGAAAGTAGTCAAGTGTTGAGGGTATGAATGTTTCTATGTTTAGATTGGTTCAGTTATCTTTTGGAAGGTAATATTAATTGTCTTGTCACGATTTTACTATCCTTGTGACAATTTACTTTCCCAATCAATACAGTCTAATTTGGCATATAGCATAATGCCAAGGTGATACGAAGAGCGACAATACTCCTTGGAACAAAAAGGCCTAGCTGAGAAATTGGTGTATACACAATTTATTAGTCCCAAGTCCTCAAATAGCAAGGGAAAAGTGTTAATAGAGTGTCGTCCAGCAATCCCCCATTACATTTTCTTTCCAAATGAGTTCGTATATCTAAATTTTTTTTACTTGTTAATTCCTAACATTTAACTTCCGTTTTCTTTAAAGATGAACTCATGCCAAATAACAACAATTTCCTTGCTAAGATGTGCAACTAGCAAAGATAACTCCCTAGTAATTTGAGCATCGAAAGAAACCTTTCTTGAATTTAGCCATTTACCATGAATCGTTGCGAAAGGAATAAGACTAATGGTGCAAGATATAATTTCTATACCTTAGGATTTAACTAAAATATATTACTATAGTAAATGGATAATCTTGCTCGTAATTTATAATGCTTGATGCAATTTGAAGAAAGCTAAGTTCTATACATTGTCATTCCTAAGCTAAATTCCTTCGTTACAAATAACTCGAACAAATATATCCTATCCTTAACATTTTTCCTTTGCATGATCAACTTAAAACCGAGAGAGAAAAAAAACCTGGTTTTGGGGTGAGATATCCACATGGATATAGGGAGATGACCCTCCCGCAGCTACACCTTGGACTTTCTTAGGCGGCATCGTAGATATAGTCTTTCCGTTGTGGAAGTAGCTTTACAATTCCTCTTGAAATTCCATCATGGCTCCCTTTTGCAATAACTTGCACCCTCCGTCGAAAGTAGTTTTAGAAGGCTTCCTCCTTAAAGTAGGGAATTCGGAAGGGGGTGATTCACAATCTTTTGCGGATAAGACCCATTAAAGCCATAGGAGGGGCTTAATGGCCTTGTAAAATCGCACAACAAGGAATAAAATAAAATAAAAGTGTGGAATCCCTTACGAGGGTTTTTTGAGTGGGAAAGGGAGGTGTTAAAAAGACCCTTAACACTCTTTTTCCTTTACGAGTGGAAACAACAAAAAAAACAAAGCCCAAGGGTATTTTGCATGGAGAAAGGAAAGGGCTAAGGGGGGCCCTTAAGGGGGATTTGAGATACGGGGGAGGGAAAATAAGGCCCTTTTAGGGAGAACTTACAACCAAAAAAATATATATATATATAGGGAAAAAGCTTTTGAGGGGGTGGAAAAAGGGGCCTAGGGGTTTAAAACATGGGGGAAAAGAGTAGCTTTAAAGACTATAGGTAAGGGCCTAAGGACCCTTAGGGAAAATTTCGAGGGAGGGGGATTTCAAGAGCACAAAGGAAGGGGGATTAAAAGAAATTTTAAAACACGGGGGAGGGGGTTTCAAGAGTCGCAGGAAGGGGGGCTTGGAAGGTTTTAAGACACGGGGGGGAATAGTAAGACCTTTAAGGTCTGAGTTCTTTTTTTTGGGGAGGAAAAGGGGCTTAAAGATCCCCCCCTTAGAAGCTTCCAAGAAGCTTCTTGGAAGCTTCTGAATGCACGTGGCATGACGACTCTTTATGGATTGGTTGATGACGGTAGCGGCAGTCTCAGGATGTAGGTGGCGCAACCTTTCGTCCTCCTCCCTCAGCTCGGTGAAATGGTGGCACTCTCCTCACGGTAGGGTTGTCTCCTTCGGCCTTTTTCTCACACGGCTCCGCCTTCCTTCTCCAGCCCCCCCCCCCCCCCCCCGTTTAAATAGTGGAGGGGAGGGGGATCTTCCCTCCTTGTGTGTCGACACACATGTCCTCCCTCCCTCCAAAGGCTCCACCAAGGAGCTTAGTAGCTCCTTCTATTCCCCTCCCCCCTCCAGCTCGTCAGTCGGCTGGAGGGATAAGGGGGAAATTTTTTTTTCCATTAACTAATTCTTTTTTTTTTGTAACGCGGAATATTACATTCTCTCCCCCTTGGAGGAATTGAGATGTCCTCATCTCGAGATAAACTGGGGATATTGATGGTTGAGAGAGCTTTCATCTATCCAAGTGGCATCCTCTTCGGGATAATCTTTCCACTGGACAAGGCATTCTTTCAAGGTTCTAGATCTTAACTGTTTTTCCCTAACATCTAAGATCCTTTCCGGCCTTAGTTCAAGGACTCCTTGACTAGGCATTACAATTTCTTGGTCATCAAGTACATGATTAGGATTGGGTACATATTTTTTTAATAGGCTCATATGGAATACATTGTGAACCTTTAGGTTCTCAGGGAGTTGCAATCTATAAGCATTGGGTCCTAGGCATTTGAGGATTTTATATGGCCCACAATACCTTGGACTTAGCTTCTTGCATTCTCCTAGGGATAGAGAACTCTTTTTAGGGCGTACCTAAATGAAGACCATGTCTCCTTCTTCGAAGAATCTTTCTTGATGTTTCAAATCTGCATATGCCTTTTGTCTATCCTTGGCCGCCTGTATGTCTTGTTTTATTGACCTTATTTGATCATCCATGTCCTCCAACATTTGTCTTGAAGCTTTAACTCTTAGGGTTGGATCAAAAAAGTTTAGGGGACTTCGACAATGATGACCATACAATGCCTGGAAAGGGGTCATTTGAATGCTCTGCTGGTAAGAAGCATTGTAGGCAAATTCAACTAATGGCAAGTATTGAATCCACCTCTTCGGCTCTCGACAGAAGTATGCCCTAAGCATATCCTGAATGATTTGATTTACTCGCTCTGTTTGGCCATCCGTTTGGGGATGGTAGGCGGTGCTAAAACAAAGTTGAGTCCCTATAGCTTCAAAGATAGCTCTCCAGAAGTGTGATGTGAAGAGAGAATCTCGATCACTAATGATTCTTCTAGGTAATCCATGTAGCTTGAATATCTCCTTGATAAACAATCTTGCAATGTCAGAGGCTTTATAGTTTGTCTTTACTGGAATCAGGTGTGCAATCTTGGTAAGCATATCAACCACAACCATAATGGAATTATATCCTCCTTGGACTTGGGGTAAGCCCACAACAAAATCCATACTGATGAATTCCCATTTCATTTGGGGAATGTCAAGCGGTTGTAGTTTCCCTGGCATCATGGCGTGTTCAGCCTTGATACATTGGCAAGACAAACACTCAGTGACATACTTGAGAGCGTTAACTTTAAGCCTCTCCCAATGATAGCTCTTCCTAACTGCATTAAGAGTTTTAGCATAGCCAGGATGTCCTGCGAAAGGAGAATCATGAGCTTCTCATAATATCTTCTACTTAAGTGACTGGCTTGCTGGTATACACAGCCTTGTTCTGTAGTAGACAAGTCCATTATCAATGGAAAATTCCTGATACTTAGTTTGCAACTTCTGATTATGCTCCTTGGTAGATATTTCCTTTATCATTGTTTGGTAGGCCAAATCATGGCATGCTTCCTCTCTAGCTAGTTCAAGTATAGGGTTGTTTGGCATAGATACCTTTGTAGCCAGAGATCTGGCCGTTGATGGATTCTGCAAGATTAGGGAATTTAGGAATGCCTTGCGACTGAGTGCATCGGCAACTACATTCTCTTTCCCTGGTCGGTACTTGATTTCAAAATCATATTCCTCCAATACTTCAATCCATCGACGTTGCCTCATGTTGAGCTCGTTCTGGGAAAAAATCCATTTGAGACTCTTATGATCGGTTACTAGAGTAAACTTGTTATCCAACAAGTAGTGTCTCCAAAGCTTTACAGCATGGATGACAGCTAGTAATTCCAGATCATGCGTGGCGTAATTCTTTTCATGACTCTTCAATTTCCTTGAAGAGTATGCTACTGGATGACCTTCTTGTATAAGTACACATCCCAAGGCAAGAATGCTAGCATCAGTTACTACCTTGAACTCCTTATTGAGGTCAGGAAGTTTTAGAATAGGTGTTGATACCAAACTTTGCTTCAGTTTGTCGAAGCTATTTTGTTCGGAAGTTGACCATGTAATGGAAGTCTGCTTCTTTAGTAGATCTGTAAGGGGTGCTGCAATCAAAGCATAGTTTTTGATAAAGACCCCATACCATCCTGTCAATCCAAGAAAGCTACGTATTTCTTTGACGGATACTGGTATTGGCCATTCAAGCACATCTCTGACTTTGGCTGGGTCTATTGATATTCCCTCTGATGATACTATGAATCCCAGATATTCAATCTGACGCTTGAAGAATGCACACTTCTTCATTTTTGCATACAGCTTATGAGACCTCATTGTCTCAAGGACAATCCGAAGTTGAGGTTCATGATCTTCTTCTTGTTTGGAATAGACTAAAGTGTCATCGAAGAAGACAAGCACGAAATCATCAAGATATGGTCTAAAAATATCCTGCATTAATCTATTGAAGGTGGCAGGTGCATTGGTAAGCCCGAATGACATAACCAGGAGCTCGAAGTGCCCATATCTTGTATTGAAGGCCGTCTTTGGAATATCTTCTTCCTTGATCCTTATCTGATAATAACCTGACCTGCGATCAATCTTGGAGAAGATCTTTGCACCTTGAAGACGATCGAGAAGCTCATCAATTCTAGGAATAGGATACTTGTTCTTGACTGTTGATTGATTCAACCCTCAATACATAGTCGAAGTGTCCCATCTTTCTTTTTCTGGAATAGTACTAGAGCTCCCCACGGTGAGTTGCTAGGCTGGATGTAACCCTGATCAAACAATTGCTTGAGCTGTTCCTTCAACTCAATTGCTTCTGGTATGGACATTCTATAAGGTCTCTTTGCAATTGGTGCAGCTCCAGGCACTAGCCTAATCTCATGATCTACTTCTCTTGGAGGCGGAAGTTCAATCAATTCCTCAGGGAATACATCAGCGTATTCCTTTAGCCAAGAAGGTCCTTCATGAGACTCTTGCTTTTGATCTAACTTGTTGAGTTTGATCAGGTAAACGGGTAATCCTTTTCTGACTCCTTTTATGATCCGAGATACTTTGGCTAATTGGATTCTTGGCACTCCTGCCTCACCTTGAGTTGTGACAAATTCCCTTTCAGAGTTTCGAAAGGAAACTTGACCCTTTCCACAATGAATGTGGGCGTCATTAGGCTTAAGCCAATCCATCCCGAGTAGACACTCATGGATACCTAAATTCATGACTCTGAATTTGACTAAAGTCTTCTTTCCTCCTAGAAAGAATTCCTAATCTTTTTGCACATGCTGGTGAGATAAAGGAATGTGTACTGCCACAATCAATCAAGGTTTTGAAACCTTTACCTTGATAGTTCGACGGTGTTTGAATCACCGAGAACTGGTGATTCGGCCCTTTCTTATGTAAGGCGGCATGGACTATCGCTCTTTCAAATTCTGCTTCCATACTCGGATCTTCCTCATCTTCTTCTTCGCATCTTTGCCTATTGGCAATGCAGGCAGTTCTTCCTCTTCCACGGGTGGCAACTCCTTGACTGCGACCTACACCTTGGAAAGGCGTTTGACAATGTCCCCCGCTGAGCTTGGGACATTGCCTCTTGAAGTGACCGGGTTCGTTGCAGTGGAAACAACGGAGGTTTTGGCCATTACTTTGAGTAGGAACAAAGTTGTTGATGTTATTTGTCCTTGCTTTCTTCCTTTGTCCCTGATTGTGACCTTGAACTCTCTTCACTTGAGGTCTGAATGCTCCTCTGTTCAGGTCACTATAGGACCAAGTTTTATTACCTCTTGGTCTAGCTTGCACCTCCTGAATTATAGGCACCGCTCAAATGAGTACATCCTGAAGATCTGATGGACGCATAGATTCGAGACGGGTATTTATGGGTGGATTTAAGCCCGCACAAAATTTGGACACCTGCTGTGTCGTGTCCATCTGTGGTGCATACTTTAAGAGTGAGACAAATTTAGAGTAGTATGCGTCAAGGGTGAGTCCTAACTGTTTTAGCTCGTAGAACTCATTCATTTTCTGTGTACGATATGCAGGTGGCAAATATCTCCCCTGCACGGCTTTCTTTAACTTCTCCCAGGTAACGGACCCCTCTGAAGTCCCTTGATCCCTGCACCATTGTTTCCACCAAAGTCTGGCTTCGCAGGTGAGTTTTAACTTAGCGAGCATGGCCTGATTGGTAGGTGCAGTACCAGCTGCTTCAAAGTAATCCTCCATAGATTCAATCCAAATTTCAGCATTAGACTGGACGAATCTCCCTCTCGCGTCAAACTCGGGTGGCTTTATCTGCTTGAGGAGGAACTTCTTCTCCTGGGTCACAGCAGTACTTGATGTAGGGGCGAATTTGGAACCTATACCTGGGGTTGTGCCTGGATAAAAGTTTTCTTAACGTTATTATATGATGATTGACGTTAGCTTATCTTTAGTTCAGCTATCTCGTAAATGAAGCTACTTAACTTTTTAACAACTATGATGCACAGCCAGATATTTATAAAAGAAGTCTTTATTTATATTTACATGGGCATAGCCTTATACAACGTCTCGTGTGATGATAATCCAATCATTACATTCAGTTTGGGGAGAACAACGTTGTATTGCATTTGTTTACAGGAACTGTGTAATAGTAGGGTTTTGGGTCATGGATCTTTAGGAATCGATAATTCATTGGAAGTTCAGGATACCCTTTTCGTTGGAATCCATACTTCTCATGGCAGCCCAACACTTTAATCCTGTCGGCTGGGATTACATGGGTTACTTCCTCATATACATATGAGTTCATTTCAACCCTCTGACCTTGAATATGTGAAGTCAAATTTACGTGAGCTTCCACAAAAATGAACAGCTTCACGACTTTCAAGTCTTCCAACCACTTGATCCTCTTTAGGTTGGTCTGTAGATAAGCGAACTGGTGGGCAGCTATGTAGTAGATTCCTGAAGACCCCGTCCATCTTCGTTCTATGTATAAAGGTGATGGATTATAAATCTGCTCCAGGATGTTCATCATCCCAATTCTTTGTCTATAAATCGGAGAATGCATTGCAGTCATAAACATGACCCGAAACACCAAAAACTTGTTTCACGCTTCATAGTTCTGCAAGACAGCATTGAAGATGAGGAAATGTTTGGACAGCAACAATTTCTTTACTTCATTTTATTGAGATCTCATAAAAAAAATTCCGTTGTTGGTCGGCTCTGATACCAACTGTAACATATCCCCTAGTATTATCCAAGACACGTCTTAGCAGTCCATCGGAAAGGATGTCTAGAAAGCTCCGCCGGCACTCCTCTGGAATGTTACGGGTTTTGTGATCTAGGTCTTTCCGCGTCTGCCACGTAGCGGAAGTATCTTGGCCGTTTCCACTTAGGATTGACCGAAATTAGGATTTTCCTGATGGGTCATCAGCTAACAGTAACTAGCGTCAGACCCGAGCGAACTACTTTACACAGAAACGCCAGGTCCGAAGCAGATTTCACGCTGCACTTGGTTCAAGGAGAATGGGAAACGAGAGGGATGCAAAGCTCAACCTCTTTGCCATAAGGCATAGTCCCATTCCATTCCCCTAAAACAGCGTAAATCGGGTAAGACGTAACTTTAGGTCATCGTTCTTGTTATTCATTTTGATGATGATGATCATTCCGTTGTTCTTCGAGATTTTTGAGAAAAGTTCCCGGCTAACTAGGACCACCCAACCGTAGGACGGACCCGTGGCCCATCCTCCGCACTTTCCTCGGTTTGTTTTAGTTATGTAATTATCTAACACATTAATTTGACATATAACAATCAGCTTCTTTAATTAACCTTGTTAAGCACTGGTTCCTTCACGTAATCTTATCACGTGACATAGAAAAACAACATCAAGCAAGTTCTTTTAATATTTCATCATTTTATCTTTGAAACACAAGGAGTTCCACCCATAGTCTTGTCCATAATTTGCCCGAAGGCTAACCAGTAATCTCTAGGGATCACTATTCCAAGCTTCCGCCCGTCAACTAGTATGCGGGCCTCGAGATCCAATCGCGAGTCACGTTAGCCTCTTGTGCAAGACCCGGAAGGCGAGGGATTTACGGCCAGAGCCCCCCCTGGCACCCAAGCGTCCTCCTACTCCAAGTAGAGCTTAATGGAAAGACCTCTCGCGGCGGGTTCGGTCCACGTTCTCAGCGTGGTCAACAACCCTCTTGGTTAGGGTCAGGCAGGCAGTCGCCGCGGGTAACTGAAGCTGCCTCTCCCTTCAGGCCTTTTAACTTGAAGTATAGGTACTCATTTAATTTGTAATTCATAATTCAAACAGAGCCCTAAAATATCTAGCAAGCACAAACATTTCCATTAATCAACCCAGTTGTATGGCAAACCGCTAAGGAAGTGTTCTTTCCTTTTTGAGTGTATCAGCACATGTTCCCAAGGTGTCTTGTAAATTGGCAAGATACTTTTACCATTCCCGTGTTAGGGCATACCCAACTTGGTTAACCCTAAAGTGCTTTAGATATGCTAGTTTCCGGTTTACAACTTTCCTTATTTAGAAGGATATCCAAAAATACGTCTTTTTGCAAGATAACTTGCGTAAGGATCTGCCATCCTTGATGAGGTTTTCCCTTTTCTCCTGGTGAATCAATCACAAGACTAAATGATTTCATACATGTTGCACAAGTCCTGCGATGGAATAATCTATTTAGATTCTTTAAGCTGACGTATGTCAGTCCTAGGGTTTCTTCAGTTAAGAACCTTAGGGACAAACCCTAGTTTCTTATCTTTATGAATTTATTGTCCCTACGGTAAGGAAAGTAGTCAAGTGTTTAGGGTATGAATGTTTCTATGTTTAGATTGGTTCAGTTATCTTTTGGAAGGTAATATTAATCGTCTTGTCACGGTTTTACTATCCTTGTGACAATTTACTTTCCCAATCAATACAGTCTAATTTGGCATATAGCATAATGCCAAGGTGATACAAAGAGCGACAATACTCCTTGGAACAAAAAGGCCTAGCTGAGAAATTGGTGTATACACACTTTATTAGTCCCAAGTCCTCAAATAGCAAGGGAAAAGTGTTAATAGAGTGTCGTCCAGCAATCCCCCATTACATTTTCTTTCCAAATGAGTTCGTATATCTAAATTTTTTTTACTTGTTAATTCCTAACATTTAACTTCCGTTTTCTTTAAAGATGAACTCATGCCAAATAACAACAATTTCCTTGCTAAGATGTGCAACTAGCAAAGATAACTCCCTAGTAATTTGAGCATCGAAAGAAACCTTTCTTGAATTTAGCCATTTACCATGAATCGTTGCGAAAGGAATAAGACTAATGGTGCAAGATATAATTTCTATACCTTAGGATTTAACTAAAATATATTACTATAGTAAATGGATAATCTTGCTCGTAATTTATAATGCTTGATGCAATTTGAAGAAAGCTAAGTTCTATACATTGTCATTCCTAAGTTAAATTCCTTCGTTACAAATAACTCGAACAAATATATCCTATCCTTAACATTTTTCCTTTGCATGATCAACTTAAAACCGAGAGAGAAAAAAAACCTGGTTTTGGGGTGAGATATCCACATGGATACCGGGAGATGACCCTCCACAGCTACACCTTGGACTTTCTTAGGCGGCATCGTAGATGTAGTCTTTCCGTTGTGGAAGTAGCTTTACAATTCCTTTTGAAATTCCATTATGGCTCCCTTTTGCAATAACTTGCACCCTCCGTCGAAAGTAGTTTTAGAAGGCTTCCTCCTTAAAGTAGGGAATTCGGAAGGGGGTGATTCACAATCTTTTGCGGATAAGACCCATTAAAGCCATAGGAGGGGCTTAATGGCCTTGTAAACTCGCACAACAAGGAATAAAATAAAATAAAAGTGTGGAATCCCTTACGAGGGTTTTTTGAGTGGGAAAGGGAGGTGTTAAAAAGACCCTCAACACTCTTTTTCCTTTACGAGTGAAAACAACAAAAAAAACAAAGCCCAAGTCTATTTTGCATGGAGAAAGGAAAGGGATAAGGGGGGCCCTTAGGGGGGATTTGAGATACAAGGGAGGGGAAATAAGGCCCTTTTAGGGAGAACTTACAAAAAAAAAAAAAAACTATAGGGAAAAAGCTTTTGAGGGGGTGGAAAAAGGGGCCTAGGGGTTTAAAACATGGGGGAAAAGAGTAGCTTTAAAGACTATAGGTAAGGGCCTAAGGACCCTTAGGGAAAATTTCGAGGGAGGGGGATTTCAAGAGCACAAAGGAAGGGGGATTAAAAGAAATTTTAAAACACGGGGGAGGGGGTTTCAAGAGTCCTAGGAAGGGGGGCTTGGAAGGTTTTAAGACATGGGGGGGGGGGGGGATAGTAAGACCTTTAAGATCTGAGTTCTTTTTTTTGGGGAGGAAAGGGGGCTTAAAGATCCCCCCCTTAGAAGCTTCCAAGAAGCTTCTTGGAAGCTTCTGAATGCACGTCGCGTGACGGCTCTTTATGGACTGGTTGACGACGGCAGCGGCAGTCTCAAGATGTAGGTGGCGCAACCTTCCGTCCTCCTCCCTCAGCTCGGTGAAATGGTGGCACTCTCCTCACGGCAGGGTTGTCTCCTTCGGCCTTTTTCTCACACGGCTCCGCCTTCCTTCTCCAGCGCTCCCCCCCCCCCTCGTTCAAATAGTGGAGGGGAGGGGGATCTTCCCTCCTTGCGTGTCGACACGCATGTCCTCCCTCCCTCCAAAGGCTCCACCAAGGAGCTTAGTAGCTCCTTCTATTCCCCTCCCCCCTCCAGCTCGTCAGTCGGCTGGAGGGATAAGGGGGGAAAAAAATAATTCCATTAACTAATTCATTTTTTTTTGTAACGCGGAATATTACAAGCAGGGAGGGGTAAGCACTTAGGTTGCGGGCGTGCATCCATTAGGTTTCTTCAACAAGATGATTTTTATACTTAACAAAATATCTAGAATATCTATGGTGAGTTCTAGTGGTCATAAAGTCAATATCTGGAATAGTTTCAGGTTCAAGGATTTCAATTTCTTCTTCTAAAACAAAGGAGGGTTTTCATAGATAGGGTGGACAAGTAATTGGCCTCTAAAAGGTCATAGTAAACTGGTATGAAAAGTATTATGTATCTTCGAATGTTGGGATAGTTCTAATTTAAATGCATTGTCATTGATCTTGTCAATTATTTTGAAAGGTCCTTAAAATCTAGGTGCTAATTTTACAACAGGGTGTTTCTCAACACTTTGCACTATTCTCTTTTCAATGCGTAACCAAACATGATCACCAACATTGAAACTCATGGCTTTTATTTTCTTATTAGTTTGTTTAATGTATGATTGCTCGGATTTCGCAATCATATCTTTAACTTGAGCAAAAATAGTAACATGCATATTGGCAATATCATCAACAACTTTAACTTTGTTCGACAATGATGTAACATGTGTAGGCAATCTATGCCCATAAATGATTTCAAAAGTTACTTTATGAGTAGTTGTGTGTGGTGTATTATTGTATGCAAATTGAAGTAGGTGGAAATTTGTATCCCATGTCTATGGTTTTGAAATTGTGTATACATGCAAAAGATCTAGAATTGTACTATTAGTAGCCTATGTTTGCCCATTTGTTTCAGGATGAAATGTAAATGAGAAATCAATCTTAATACCCAAATTAGCAAAAAACGTAGTCCAAAATTTATTACAAAATCTAGAATCATGATCACAAATAATAACTTTTAGCAAACCATGATTAGTGAAAACAGTCTTCAAAAATAATTGTGCAGCTTGAGATGCAGTTAATGTTTTCTTGCATGATAGAAAATATGCTTGTTTGCTAAATCAATCCACTATAGTCCAAATCATATCATGATTAGCTTGTGCATTAGGAAAACCAGTTATGAGATCTATTGGAATATATTCCCATGGACCATCAAAAATTGGTAAAGGCATTAACAAACCATATTGCTTACCATGGTGTTGCTTGACTCTTTGGCAAATTAAACACTCAAAAACAAAGTTAGAAACATTAGATTCTATTTGTGGCTAATAAAAATATTCAACCAATGTTCTTAAAGTGAAAATAATACCTTTACTTCCTTGATATGGAGGACAATGAATTTTGCGCAACACAAATGCTCCAAATTGAACAATGACACACAATATTTTCTCATAAAACATAAATCTATCAGAATAAGACAAAGAATCAATTGGAATCTAGTTATAAGAAACTAATTTGTTTCAATCAGCTTGAAAACTGTGGTCATGGTCATAGGTATCCTTCATAGAAGTAAGGGAATCAAAAGATAGAACGAAAAGATTATGGATACTTGGTCTTCTACTCAATATATCGGCAACAACATTCTCTCTTCTAGGTTGATATTGGATAAGTGGATGAAAACTTTGAATGAATGTAGCCCATTTAATATGACGATCATAAATTTGTGGCTGACTAAGGACATATTTGATACTTTGCTACTCAATTTTAATCATAAATTCAAATCCCATTAGATAGTGTTTCCATTGAAATAAATCTTATACTACAACTAAAAATTCTTTATCATAGGTGGAATACTTTGATTCACAAGGTTTAAGTTTGCAACTAGAATAGGCTATGGGATGTGATTCTTGCATGAGGATAGCTCCTATTCTTGATCCACTAGCATCAGTGAGACTACTAGAAAGAATGGTTCATTAAAATCGAGTAATTGCAAGACATTTGTATGTGTTAAAGCATGTTTCAACAAATCAAAAGACTTTTGTTGATTGTCAGACCAATGATACACAATGCCTTTCTTTAACAATATCATCAAAGGCAATGCAAGCAATGAAAAATTTCTCACAAATTTTCTAAAAAAGCTAACAAGGCATAACAAAGAACGTAACTCATGCACATTTTTAGGGATTAGCAAATTCAAAATTGCCTCTATCTTTGTAGGATCAACACTAATATCATCAAAAGAAACAATGTGACCTAAGTATTCAATTTGGGTTTGAAAAATTTCATCCTTGTCAAAGATAGCATACAATTGATTCTCTTTCAACAAATTGAAAACCAAAGATAGATATTCACAATCTTCTTTCTCATTCTTATTGAAAACCAATATATCATTTAAAAAAAATCACACAATTCTGATACTTCAAAAATATACGATTCATCATACGATTGAATGTGGCTAGTGAGGTGTCAAACAGAAAGGCATAACAAGAAATTGATAACGACCAAAATGAGTTCTAAATGCAGTCTTGAAAATGCCAAGTATATCCAATCATACTTGATGATATCCAGATTTGAGATCTATCTTGCTAAAAATAGTTACCCCTTGTAGTTTATCCATGAGCTCGTCTTTCCTAGGGATTGGATATGTATTCTTAACAGTGATTTTGTTTAGGGTGCGATAGTCAATGCCATCCTATATGAATTATTTTTCTTCTTAAGGAACATGACATGTGCACCAAAAGGAGAACTACTGGGACTAATAAGTCCTCGGTTCAACAATTCACTTGTTTTAGCTCTTTTGAACTTAGATTCATCCTTTACAAAGGTTAGAAAACTTTTCCAAAGTCACACATATATTCTGTAGAACACTTATAGAAGGTCTACAGAACAATCACAGTACAACACCAGAACAACTACAGTACAGTTACAGTACAGAGACAGAGCAGAGACAGAGGCTCTACAAAGGGTTTACAGAAGGTCATCAGAACCTCATAACTCATACTTAAACCCATTCCAAACTATCAAAAACTATTCAATAGGCTTCCAAAAGATCTCAATCTTCATCAATCATCAATCCATGCTTCATATAGAAGACAATCAGAACAAAACAAAAGCTATACACAAGGTATACAGAACCTATCAGAACATCACAGAGCTTCATATCTCCGCTGAGAATCATCATGAACTTTCAAAAAATATTCAATATCATTAAAAACATTCTCAAATACTTCCATTGAAAACCATACATCACTCTAAATCCATAAAGTCTTTTTCCACTCTCAACAAAATGACATGTTGATAGAGGACTATCCTCTCCAAGGTTCCATGCAGAGCAACACTTGAAAGTGATGTCAGAATTTGTAGAGTTGTGATGCTGGAGCAGCTTGCGGCTCGGTTCACACTCCTTCGGTATTTAGACATCTCACAAGTATTGTTGAGGTCCTTATTCGCCTGCTTCACGTCAGGTCTCCATTCGGCATAGTTGCATTCTTTGTTTTTGATCTCTTGCTTTTGGTGCTGTCGATCTCCTAACCTACTACAAATAGAGCTCCAATTTCACTCAGAGGTCTTCTTAATCAGCCTTGCAATTCCTACATTCTTCAAGGCACATCGACATCTAAGCTCGTTTGAGTCCGAGATCAGCGACTTGCCCCCATCAGCAGCAAAGGGATGGTGTGCCACCTAGGACTAGCATTTACCTACTGATGAGAATTTCCTTTTGTTTTCTAGCTACATTGGGAGCTGGCCTTTCCACTTATAGTGGATAGATGATGGCATATGCGAGGGAGGTGAACTCATGATTGTTGCAATAGCTTAGCGTTCAAGTCTTTGTGCAGAAGCTTAAGTTCAAGCCTATGAGCAGATTATAGGTTAATATGTATTGAAGATAAGATCAATGCAAAAAAAGCGACAATCTTGTGCTCTCATCTTATGTGGAAAAGCATGTGAAAGGCTTGATCTGTTCTATGAACATTGTCAAATATACTTTAATTTACTTCTCTGTTCATGCATATCCATGACATAATATGCTCTCATGTGACAAAACTTTGAAGATCTCTTGTGAAGCGATTCTTTATACTTCTTCTAATCTATCCTTTGTAAACCCAAGCATTCTTTTTGCTCCATGAATTTATCATAAGTTGAGTGTCTCTCTTCATCTTTTTCTTCCATCTTGCAAAGCGTCTCTGTAGTGAGTGACTTCACGAACCCCTTTCCCCCCCTCCCCCCCCGTGCGAATTCTAAGTTACACCATTTGCAATAAACTTTCCATCGCATATTTACTCTTCCCCTTGGGATCAAAGAACGATACTATGTAGATTTTTAACTTGACGTTATCTTCCTTTCTCCTAAAGAATGCGAGACAAATTTGTAATGATGCAAGACTATCTTTCAATGTAAAATAATTCTTGAATTATTATGCAAATTGTAATCAACTCATGGTTTGGTAGCACAAGATAACTCTTTAACCATTATTCAATGTGAAACCTTCATAGGATTGGATGCAAGACTTTAATGCAAGATCATTTCATGTACCATTGATGTATGTTTCATATAATCTTTCCCCATGAATGCATTGTCTATGCGCATCTACGAACCTTAAACAATATTGTCCTAGGTAAAGTCTAATCGAAATCTTATTGATGCTTGATACTTTAGAATCCTATATGCTACTTATGTTATGTATGGATTTTAATGCATAGCAACGTGAAGAAATCCACTTCTCTTGATACATGCACGTTGCAAACTCCATCATTGAATACTTGAGATGAAATTTATCATTTTTAGTATCCTATTCTCCTACAGCATAGTACAACCCTAGTATATCTCATGCGGAAATCAATCATAATTAAATCAATTTGGAAATACATTACTTAAGACCAGTATCATAGTTGGATTGACAATTATGCCCTCACCCAAGGCTTTGTTGCTCGCTGTGGGGTTGCCACCCGCATGCGATATTTTCCGCTTGGGGGCCATCTTTGATCTTCTTCTTTTTTACACGACTCACACAAGACCCCGAGTAGTTCACTATATGTGTACCCTCTACATCACGTGCATTCAAGGCCTAATTATACATATCCTTATCTGTGAAATTTTTGCTAATAAACTTAACCCTTTTCTATTCAATCCGTAACTAACCCCTTTATATGGGACCCATGTAAAAAAATGTGTAAAAATGGTATTTCAAAAATCCCTTATATGAACCCACATGATACGTACATATATTTATGACCGACCTCCTCGGGAAAAAAGACTTCAGCAGGAACCACTTGCTTCAGAAGAGGAAAATTGGGGAGAATCAACTCGTGGGTTAGGGGATGAGCTTGGGGAAAAGGAAAAGGAGAATATGCGTGTGGCCACCCTCTAACCAGGTGAAGGGAGGAATCTTCCAGAACCTCCCCCCTCTCTCTCTCTCTCTCTCTCTCTCTCTCTCTCTCTCTCTCTCTCTCTTTCCAACCCTATCACCCTATCTCTTCTTCTCTTTCTCCCGTCAGCAAAAAGGTGGTAAAGAGTTGGTATCTCCTTCCTTTTTTTATTTACAATGGGGGCAGGGTTTCTAAGGGGGAGAGGTGGGTATCATTGGGCTTATCCCCGCCTCCACTTGGGCAGGCACGAATGCCCTGCCACCATGCACTCGGCATTGGGGGGAAGAAAGAGATAGTGGGGGGGGGCATTTGACCATGTGGCCTCGGCATTATCGTTGTTATCTCCCACTTCTGCTCCATCATCATCTCATTCCTTCTCCACTCTGTCCTCGTCATCATTGGTGGCTCCCTCTATGTTGACGACTTCTCTCCCCCCCCGCCACCTGTTTGGTGATGACAAGGGGGGAAAGGTTAAAAAATTTTGTATTAACCCTAATAAAAAGGGAGGGATGGTTCCTACGCAGGGCGAGATCTTACATCCTCTCTCCCTTAGAGAACTCGAGATGTCCTCATCTTGGAAGAACTTGGGAAGACAAGCATTAATGAGGCTTAAGTCTTGTGGGTTAGGACCCACCATGCATCCTTTGCACTAGTGTTAAAGTGCAACTCATATTATTGTAATTAACCATAGGTACAAGAGTAGGAATTATTCTCGGTATAAGTTGTATTACATGTTGATAAAATTTCTAGGATTTCTAATTATCCTGAAGAGGTGTGATAGGTTTTAGGTCTTCATCTAAATTTGATTCCTCTATATATCCATAGATTGTGCCTATGTAGCTTCGTTTTCTTGGAGGCTCAATGTCTTCTAGACTTAAGTCAGGGCAGTCTGCTTGGATGTGCCCTAGCTCATGGCAGTGGAAGCATTGATAGTAGGGACATCACCTATGGATATGCCCTATATCTCTTCATGTGTGGCATCTTTCAAATGAGTCTAAGTGACAACAACTTCAAAAATACCTTGATATTTGCACCATTGCTTCCACCATATCTGAGCTTGGCCAAGTATCTTAAGTTTGGCTATCATTGCTTGATTGGTAGCAGCAGTTCCTGCCGCAGATAAATAGTCATCCATTGACTCAATCCATATCTCCGCCTCCATTGCAACGTCTATCTCTTTTCCATCAAACTCGGGTGCCTTAATTTGCTGTAGAGTGAATTTTTTTTCTTGCATATTAGTATTCATGGGTGTAGAAGGTGCTGACAATCAATCCATGCCACTTAGGTTATTTTGTTTAGAATATATCTACAAAACATATATTAATCAATCATATATTATTACGAAGTTTTGCTTTGATACAAATTGTAATCTACCCGCCAGGCATGTTTCTAGCGATCCAATGAGAGACAAATCTAAGCAACTCCACCCACACTCCCATGGAATGTTACGGGATTTGTCACTCGAGTCCACCTTGCAACGGAACGTTTGCAACTGAACCCACTGGGATCGACCTCAAACTTGAGTTGCTAGTAGTCAAGGTCTCCTGAGAGCATTCTAACATCATGTCCTAGACATCCTACTTTACGCAAAGATACCCAAGATGAAGCATACCCATACCACACTTTGTTTAAAGAGAATGGGAAATGAGAGGGATGTGCCGCTCAACCTCTTTGCCCGTAGGGCATAGTCCCATTTCGGTCCCCTAAAATGGCATGAATTAGGCTCTAACCTATCAATACCTAAAGGTAAAACATCAGTAAAACCTTGTGAGAAGCCTCCCAGTTCTCTAAGACCACCTTGTCTTAGGACATACCCGTTGGGGGTTCCGCCCACCCGCTTCCCTTGATAGCTTTAGTTTTCTAATTAGGTCTTATCACATTTATGAGTGACATTTAAAATCAGTTTCCTTGATTAATCCTTTTAGGGAACAGGGTTTATTTGCATAATTTATAGCACAAATATGAATACATAGCAAGCAATTCTTTAGACAAACAAGTTCCAAAAAATTCCTTAACTTATCTTCACATTAATCATTGTCTCTTTTCTATACAGGAGAAATTACATTTCGCTTCTTTCATGTAGAAGTACCTGGTCCAAATCACATGGCACCATAATTTCCATCCATTATCTAAAATAGGATCTTCCAACACCACAGATGTTGGGCTCATGGCAGTCTTCAACTGTGTTTGTCACTATTAAGGGGTATCCAGAGCTCCACCTAAGCGGCCTAGGAGTGAAACACAATTTCTGTGGTTTGCCTTTTCACCACTCGACCTTCGGCCCCTAAATCACATAGTGCCCTCTTGGGTTGAAGGGTTGTTTGACCTTGGAGATGATCCACCCACGCAAAATATCGTTTTCTTAATTAATCCAATTAAGAATCAAGCATAATCAAGCCAATCAGCCCAATATCATCTTCCGAGAAAAACTTTCCTTTATTCCCATGGCAACTTGTCATAACAGACCCTTACCATGAAATTACTATAAATAACAAGCACTTAGAATAATCATCCAAACCACAATCCAACAATCAATTAAATGCAAAAGCATTTAGGATGTTGTTTGATCAAACAACAAAAGTAATGGTATTCTTTTCCAAGCGTTGCAAGAATAGTCATGATAAACTTTCCATCGCATATTTACTCTCCCCCTTGGGATCAAAGAGCGATACTATGTAAAATTTTAACTTGACTTTACCTTTATTTCCCCTAAAAAATGCGAGAAAAATTTTAACGATGCAAGACTATCTTTCAATGTAAAATAATTCTTGAATTATTGTGCGAGTTGTAATCAACTCATGGTTTGGCAACACAAGATAACTCTTTAACCATTATTCAATGTGAAACATTAATATGATTGGATGCAAGACTTTAATGCAGGATCATTTCATGTACCATTGATGTATGTTTCATATAATCTTTTCCCATGCATGTACCGTCTATGCGCATCTGTGAACCTTAAACAATATTGTCCTACGTAAATTCTAATTGAAGTCTTATCGATGTTTGATACTTTAGAATCCTATATGCTACTTATGTTATGCATGTACTTTAACGTAGATCAACGTGAAGCAATCTACTTCTCTTGATACATGCACTTCGCAAACTCACTACAAGATATAGGCCTTATACCGACATTAAAAGTGATGGAAATGTAAATAACAAAATTTGCCCTCGTGATCACAAAAATCGTCGTTATTGGCGACACCATAGAACAGTCGGTATTAGTGTTGTTATCAGCGTCGCTATTTACCGACGCAAATAGGGACGTTGATAATGACACTCAGCGATGCTAATAACGATGCATGCAAGTAAATTTGCAATGCTAATAATGACGGTAACAGGGGAAAAAATTTTTGTGGGAGGGCAGCAAGCTGCCCTGCCACATATAGCACTGTGTGCTTTATTTGGACCATACAAAATAGTTTCTGCACTGTGTACAATGCTCGTGCAAACAAAAACAAAGTGTACTTAAATCATAACACTAATACATGAAATAAATACACGATCGCATAATAAAAGTGACTGGTACAATCATGACAAGACATCATTACTATATAGAAAATGTCTATATAGATCAAGCGACCAAAAAAGAAGGGTGTGTAAGCTCTAGGGATCCAAGGGTGAGCTACATATCCTCGCTATCCGAAAGCTCCTCCCGCCCCGCAAAGGAGCATCGAATGGACTCTGCAAAAAAAGAAACAACTACATATCAGTCCACCATACAATAATGCATTTTAATTAAACATGGTAACTACAGACAAGAAAGATGAGTGACTTACAAGGCCGCCGAGTCTATACAATCGGTCAATCAATGTATGAGACTGTGCCTCTCTGCATATCAAGTCTCAAGGCTTGTCGGATCGCGATTTGTAATGGAGTGTTGCAAAGAAAATAAAATACTAACTGTTAGAAACATGATTGTCAGTACAAAGGATATTGCAAAAAAATAAGCAAGCAAAATAAAAGAAAAACTTACAAAGTCCTCCAGATATGTCATGTGGCCGCAACTCCTAAGATGATGGACCCTCGGGGAGTTCACTATATATATATATTCTCTACATAACGTTCGTTCATGGCCTATTTATAAATATCCTAATCTGTAAATTTTTCTAAAATAAAACACAACCCTTTTCTATTCAATCTGTAAGTAACCCCTTCTGTATGTAAAAAATGTATAAAAATGATATTTTAAAAAACCCTTATTTTGAGCTCATGCTATATGTATATATATTCGTAAGTAACCTCCCCAAGGATGGACCACTCCGGCCTCTAGTCATGTCCTCGCCGCCTCGCGCTGCTGACTCCAACGTCTTGGAGCATCAGTAGTCTCCTCCCTCAATCGGCGCCACTCGGGCTTTGCAGCCCCACTCTTGAGTGCCTTGCGTGCATCTAATCGTCTGTGTAACATATATGCATGCATGTAGTCCATCATTCAACCTGTAGAAAATCTATCTATTGTGGCTAGAACCGGAAACTCCTCATGCAAGGATGCTACTATGTAATCCTTGCTCCCCTTTGGTATGTTTTTCCAATGATCTAAGATGTTGTGCCAAAAAACTTGTTGGAACAACTCCAAGCCATCACCCTCCTCACCTCATCATTCATGATGATGGCTCCTGGACTATCATTGACAAGATAGGCATATCCCTATGGGGTATGCCTAAGATGGGTCCTCTCCCACTTGCGTCCACTCTCCTGGGCATATCCAGGAGACCCTCATACACTCGATGTACCGACCAGGCTAGTATCTACCGGTACATCACTCATAGGGGTGCCACTTGCACACGGCTGAGCAAAAGCCGGAGTAACTGGAGTAGACATCCCCATAGGTGTGACAAATCCTGGAGGTGATGCAACTCTAGTAGAATGACAAGACGGAGACATTGCGTCCGTGCCTCCACAGCAACCACCTGAGCCACGCTCCTCCTAGAACCGCCACGAGAGTGAGCTGGAGTCGCATCTGTATCCCGTGCCGACCATGGGATCAATTCCTTCGTATCTCTATATCATTCCCCTAACCTTGAAGCACTCCCTCCCTCTGGTCCAATTCTGCAGCATTGACCTCGTCTATTCGAAGGTGAAGCATCTGATCGCGCCAAAGTAGATCTAATAGAGCGGCCTGACGATGTCCGAGATAGCTCCTAGTCCGCCATGTCTTTGAATCTCACCATCTAATCTAGATCAGACATGCACGTGAAGATATCCTGCAACTCCTCATCAGTCATCCCTCGACTCATCCTTAAAACGTCACCTGCACAGACAAAAAATGATATTAGCATAATCAATTTAAATCATACAAAGCATGATAATATAAATCCTAAAAAAATGATATAACTTAAAATGCATATCTTATGTACTCTTATAAGCGATTAGTCAACAAATTGAGTAAGTGGATGCTCCAAGTATGAAGTATCCTATGGTCCCATGTCAATCTCCTGACACAACTCCGCATACACTAGAAGGTCGATAGACATGTCACCACAAAAGGATGAGTCCACCTCGTTCTCAAAGAATTCTTGGACTCCTGTATTTCCATCATTGTTAGCCGATGGTGGCTCCTCTACATGCTCCAAGCTTTCGATGGCCTCCAGCCCTTGCAATATCGACCCCTCTATTTGCATATTGTCCTCATCTATACTCGGAACATCGCTTTGAACATATACTCTCCCACTTCGGGGAGCTGAAGGTATACCATACCACCATCGAGGTTATCGAGGATTTGGATAGAAGATTACCTGTTCACAAACGCGTACAAGAGAGATTAAACTATTGTGACATGTACCATTTATGTCGTAATACAATTAACAAACAAATGAGTTCATGCACATGTTCACAATGGGCCGACAACACAAAGGTGGCGTGCAAATCCATCCATTTTTTTTCAAAATCTATTTTGAGAAATCCAGATGGACCTTGTCGAACTGTTGCTCTAGCTCCTTCAAGTACCACTTGGAACCACTGTACATCGAATAGTATCATGTAGAAGCTACGGTAATCCACCGTAATAATACTTTGCAAGTTCTCAAAATACTCCATCTCATCTGTAACCATGTTTGGATCCATTGCTCATCGTCAGGTCTCTTGCTCGAACCTTGCCATGATACCATAGTCCATTGTGGAGCGCATTTTGTCAATACACTCCATGCAAAAATGCGAGAGAGGGTGGCTCATGTGGTTATTGTGGAGGCACCGATAAAGTATCTTCATCTCGTCGTTTTGGTGGATTTGTGTCACCTGTAGGATTTGTCACATCTGGGGGGACATCTACTCCAGTGACTCCAACTTTTGCTCAATATCCATAGGTCACATCCCTATGGGTGCTACTCCAAGAGATACCAACCCTATGGGTACACCAGATGTATAGGGGTCTCCTGGTTATGCCAAGGAGCGTAATCGTAGGTGGGAGAGAATACATCTTAGACATATTCGAGAGGGGTATGGATACCTTGTAGATGACAGGATAGGAGCCTTGATCATGAATTATGAGGGGCGGAGGGTGATGGCTCGTATGAGAGAGTTATGTCAACAAGTTTTTTGGCACAATGTCATGGACCATTGGAAGAACATAGCCAAGGGAAGCAAGGACTACATAGTAGCATCCTTGCATGAGTACCCAGTATGGCAAAGAGGTTTTCTAGAGGTCGGATGATAGAGTGCATGCGTGCATACATGTCACACAGCCAATTAGAAGGAAGTACTCAAGAGTGGCACCTCAAAGCCTGAGTAGCTAGATGCAAATGACTGGTTAGGACTTAGGGAGGAGGCTATAGATTCTCCATGACGTTGGAGAAAGCAACGCGAGGCAGCAAGGGCACAATTGGAGGCAGAGGTGGTCCGTCATCTTGGGAGTGGCGGCCATAGGACTTATTTAGAGGACTTTTTAAGTTTTTCTTTTGTTCTTCTCACTTTATTTTTTGCAATATCACTTGTACTAACAATAGATAGTGGATACCGCTCATGCATATCCAACTAGGATTTGCTAAGGCCCAACAAGCCTCATGCCCTATAGTCTAAGAGAATGGCGTATTTTGGTGCTTTATCCCCCTTGGCATGAAGGTAGTTTGAAAAATTGGGATATAAGAAGCCTCAGTGCCATGCTTAAGAACAAGTGCAAAGTGACGTGTCCATATCCCATTTTTCTAGTGTAGTGCAAGCTTTAGGTTTAAGAAAACTTAATTGCTCCTCTTGTTCAGTGCTGCTCAACTTTTTGCATCCAACTCCTCCTACTAAACCTCAACTTGTACAACATGTCCAATATAGACCAATAAAGTTAGTCATACATTACAAGAATTAAATCATCAAAGAACATTATGAGTACATTACTTTGCACATGTGAATCTCTTTTAGATTGCATATTAGAATGGCCCTCTGATGATTTTTAATGTGCTTTGTGAAAGGACCAATTAAAGAACATTATGAATACATTACTTTGCAATAGTAAAAAACCAAAACCATGACCCATTAGATTCATGTATAGAGGGATATAATATGTACTATGCACACAACAAAACCCTCTTGAGTAAACGCAAAGTAGTGGAGCGAGATCAATCCAAATACTAAACTTAAAATCTCACTAATGTTAGGTCATATAAAGTAACGAGCTAGATCATGACTTCAATGTTTCTTCCTCACGCAGTTCAATGCTAGAACCCTAATGTCGCATGCCTCCGTCCTAATGGTATATAAGGATGGTCCTCTAAGTCTTGAATTTCACGAGTTCACTCACTATCCCATTGGTGTCGAAGATACTAGCTGGTGAAACATCCGTAACAATATGGCTAACCGCGCAGCAAAGGCCGAAGATGAGAACAGACCAACGGCAGCCTCTGAGACTGTCGGGCCGACATTACCGGCGTCGGCTAACTCAATATCACCCACATCAAGCAGTACGTTGATGGTGAAACTGGTAATCACTGAACAGTATATAATAGTCTTATCAACACAATGCTAATTGCCTACGTGTGCAGAATCCTGCGGTGTTGAATATCTGGGATAATGAGTGCATACGTCCCTGTTAAGATGCGATCAGCTTGTACAATGTTTATTCCCGTCTGTATGTATTAACGCACTTCCATGTGTAAGAGCTACAAGGTGCATGCTAAACTCTCTGTATCCGTAACCTTGCAAAGAGAATCGATAAGATAACGGGTAAACGCAATAATAAGACGCGCGGTCGTTTTACATTTAAATCCCAGTCATTGCTTCTCTGCAGGAGACGGAGTGCACGGTCAAACGCTCTAGCGACTTCACTAGAGTGCGATTGGGGGAGAAGCGGAGCGGTTGGCTGAGCGAGGCGGTCATCCCAAATGAACTACTAGAACACATGATAAAGATCGACGAAGATGCTGAAGATGACATTATTCATGATGCTGCGAAAGCGCAGCGGTGGAGGCGACACAGAAGCAGGAGGTGACGGCGGCACGAGCGTACGACGCTGCACTAGCGTGCATGTGCCACAATGCCGCTGTGCTGGGGCTCAGCAGAGTTGTAAAGAGGAAGAGATCCACCCGCGATGATCATCGCCAGCAAGCTGCAAGCCGCGTGGAAGGTTGCTCTGTATCGCAGATGTCTATGCCTATTATTTTAAATATGTTCTCCTGTTTCAGATATCTAGTAAGTAATAAATAGTTGAATTAATGAGATCGCTTCTGATAGTATTGCAGTAATAGCGTATAACAATTCTTGACCGCTAGTCGCTAGCATTTACACAGCAGAGATCAGTTGCTTCATCTTACGGGCGGTCGCATACATATTGCAGACCATATCGGCATCCGTATGCAGGTGCCAAACCTTCCCGACGAGTTCACAAACCTTCTCGAAGAAGTCCAGCAATTTGCGGGAGGCAAATGTCTCCTGAAGCAAGATGTCCAAGCCTTCGTGCGTGGATATGCAACTGCTTTGGCCCGTGATAACGAAGATATGGGATCATTAGAAGCAGATCCCGAGCTGCAGCAGCACGAGCAAGCGCAGGCAGCTCACAGCGACGGTAGTAATCCGTGCAGTGAGCTCGACGAGGAGCTGGACAGCTTATGGAATCCAGTACCTCAGCTGACGTCGTCACAATTTGATTTCCCTTGGAAATAGAAGATAAGCATCAGCCCCTCGTGCTTCTCCACAGATAGAATTTCTTACTGTGTATATGTATATATCAATGTATTGTTCTTTATATCAATGTGTGAATAGGCTTCAAGTCTTGTAATTGGCTAATCTAGGTGTAGTTCCTCCATGTATCGATGATGGAGTTACTATGTGCACTAGGCTTAACGAAACCAGAGCATCTTTAATGGGTAATTCTCCTTACCTATTGACATGACCCCTTCTCCTTTCTACACTTGTTATAACTTTTCACAATCTAACCATAGAAATCCTCCTAGGTTGCAGACATGAGGGGTTCAATAGCATCATGTAAAGGATCTCGTGAGAATCTGTTGATGTGAAGTAATATTTTTTGTTACCTTGTGGAGCTACTGTGGCGATGGAAAATTTCATCCTTAAGCCTTGGTTCAATTCATGACTTGAAATTTGAAGACTCTGATTGGTCGTCGGCTTCGATAACCCGGTTTCTTTTGCTCTTCCAATGTGTGTAGAAATTATATGTTTTTGAGCACCAAGTGCTAATTACTCATTTCATTGTGCATAGTGTATCAAGGTCTCCATACATTACTCGTGAGATCAACTCTTTGCTCTAAAACGGATGTCTTCACATTGCAATGGTGGTAGCTAGTTATGCTTATAAATATTTGTTGTGTTCACATTGCAATGGTGGTGGCTGGTTATGCTCATAAATATTTGCTTCTCTATGCGTGTTGCCCTTCATATGCCCCTCTGCTAGATTTCAACCTTTAATTAAATGTCAGCCTCACTGTGCACCTATGTTGGTCCTTCTATATATCAAAATACAATGAAGCACCTTTGTAAATGCAAATGCTTATAAAGGTATACATTTTGATGATGCTTCATCTTATGTTTCTAGGCAAATGATTCATTTCTCATTTTATCAATCATAAGAGACAAGCTGTTAAAGAGAGATCATGCATGCATGTGCATCCAAGGAGTATGACAAAGGATCACATGATGCTCAAACAATACTAGTTTTGGCATATGTGATTTTCTCCTTGGATACTAATGTATAATATAAGATTGTTATTGTCAATAGTGTATACACCCTTCCATTAATTCCTTCGCTTCTTTATTAAGAAACACACAACTAGGAAATCTCATTGATTCATGCAAAATTCCTTCAAGATTCATCCATCTTTTGTGGGCTATGAACATTATGCATATTGTATGTCTATTTGTATTATTCATTGTGGAAATATCCAATCTAACATCATCATTATTTGAATCAATGTAGTATTTTTAGGTCATAGAGCAAGGGTGCACCACATTAACACTTTTCTCTCCAGGTTGTATTATAGATGAAGGCATATATTAAAAAATGTTGTAAATAGAAAAAGATAGATAAACATTTGGATAAAATCAACTCTCTTTTGAGACCTTGAGGCCCCTCTTTCTCTTTCTTAAATCAAGGAAAAGTTTAGGGAAGAAGAAAACATACTCATTCTCTCTCTCTCTCTCTCTCTCTCTCTCTCTCTCTCTCTCTCTCTCCTTTTGAGAGTTTAGTTTTGTTTTCACTATAGTGTCCATAAGTAATTTGCTGTGATTCCTCATATCTCCTCATTTAAGAGTTAGTTTTTAAAGACATTTTGTATCCAAAATATTACTAGTTATGAGGTTCTGGTGCCTCTCATTAACGTTATAATCCTATGTTTTATGGAAACACTTAATATTGTAAGCTCAAATAACATAATTACAATTTCAAAAGTTCATTAAGGGGATTGTTTCTAATTTGATTCTTGGTCAATAGACATTAGATTTGGTGACTTTCTTTCTTTAGACAAACCTTGGAGGTTAACAATTCAAATAACATAATTACAATTTCAAAAGTTCATTAAGGGGATTGTTTCTAATTTGATTCTTGGTCAATAGACATTAGATTTGGTGACTTTCTTTCTTTAGACAAACCTTGGAGGTTAACAATTCAAATTCAAACTTTAGAATTGATATAATTTGTTAGTCTCTTTTCACTTTCCTTTGGGCTCTACATATCCTCCTTTCTTGGCTTCTTCTCTCTATCTCCATTGAGCTCTTTCATTCACCCCATTCTCTTAGCCAACTTCGTTTGGTACTCAGTGATATTCTATCATCATGGACATTTGGGTGCTCTCGTATCAAAAGGAAATGTTCTTAATAGAGAATGACCCTCACATTCAAATAGATGTTGAATGTGCTCCCTTATTTACTAGGACAACTTTTTTATGCCAATTCTTAGGTCTTACAACAATATAGCGACAAAGGTTTGAAGCACATTGACTTATGAAAGATGAAGCTATATGTCCAATTCATCTTCTTACTAATAGCCCTCCCACTTTCTCTACTTTGATAAGCCTTATTAAATTTCTTTTTGATAGTTTTAGTGAATGGCTTGGTCATATCCAGCATCTTAATGATTTGGAAATGAAGTTTATAACACAACTATCAAAATGAAATGAAGAGTTTTCATACTTACTCGTGCCTTGATTCTTCAATTTTCAAGTCAACTTGTACTTGTCAATCGATTATTCAATGAAAGAAGCACCATGTTATGACCATGCATATCCACTGGGGAAAGACCTTGGAGGATGGATGTAGGATAATTGTTTAATATGAATAAAGTTAGCATCACTTCTACATGTTTTAGTTTGATCAAAAATGTAGTTTGTGTACTATTTAGTTTCTATAAGTTAGGCTGCATAACAAGATAAGCATGGAGAACTCAAGCACCATAAGCTTAGAGAAGAGCATCACAAACTTTCAGATGGAGGTTGAGTGAAAGAAGTAGGGATCAAAAGTATCATATGTTGAAGGAAACATTAGAGTAATGTGAACATATTTGTTATATCCAATTGGAGGGATCTTTATACCTACCTCATTCCTTGTGCATTTGTGGCCGAAGACCCTTGCAAAAAGTAGGATGTTTGTCTTAAGGACTTAAAAGATGACTCTACATGCCAACACATTATTCAAGCCACATCTTTTGACCAAGGCATGAGGATATAGAAGGATGCAAGGTGTCAATAATTGAATATATAATTGAAATTATGCTTTTGGGGGAGATAAAAGCATAAATGTACTTTAAGGCCATGGAGAAAAAGAAAGAATAAGTGTGAAGTGTTTTTTTAAAGCAAAATCAAAGCTAAGTTGAAGGCATGCTTTTGAGGGAAGTATTTGTGGGATGCCTTGGAAAACCTAAGGAAGCTGCCCTATAGGTTGTGGTGAACAAAGAGATGCAACAAGCTCATTGTCTTCCTCAAGCAAAGTATTGAAGGTTAAAGCATGACGATGTTACTTGTGAGGTTTATTAGCGTCATCTATAGCAACCATCTCCTCCATGTCTCCCACAAATCTTGGGAGTGACACATAGTTATAGACATAGAGAGAGAAAGAGAGAATTGCATCATTAACATGAGGCGAGATAGGAGAAGCAAAACTATCTTAATCTGTACTACTTCCCATGACATTGCATTGGACTACAGTTCCACCACTTGAGTTCTTCTCATTTACTCAACTCCCTCTGAGGGTGACAAACCCACTACGCCAACAACAACTAGAACTATCAAATGGAAGAATTACATGTGGCTCAACATTACTACATTTGTGAGATTCTCATGAGGTCATGCTTGAGAGCGCAGAGGGCTTAAGGCTATGCATGATAGTTTACTAGCAACCACTTTGAATAGGAAACCTGTGTTGGGCAAAGCATTGCAATGCTCAAATGAGCACAAAGGATAATGCATGTGACATATAAGCTCCCCTAACAGTAAGACTATTTTAATTGGATGGCAGAAGCTGACAAAGCTAATTGTCTTATATGTAGAGAGTTCTACAAGCCATCATATCCAAGTTCAAAACTCTTCATGTCTAAACCTAACTTGAGTCCCTTTTCCTCTTCCATCCAATAAACCAAATTAATGTTACCACCATTGTTTTAAAAGATAGAGGGAAAACCATGAATAAAGAGAAGGTACATCATGGACAAGGCTACATATTGGTGACTGAATAGTCAAGGAAAATCTTCAACAAAACTTATTCTCCTTCTATAAGCACATAAAACTCAACATTTTTCCTTATTCTTGCAATCTAAAATCCATCTTACACATAACTAACTCCAACAAAAACACTAAATCTTGAAAATTCTCACCAAGAAATTAACATTGATACATGTTTCAAACTATGCTTCCTCATATATGATTCCACACAATGCAACTACACCACATATACTTTTATGTATTAGCATAGAGCTTCAAAAAAACATATTTTCTTTAATATCTCACAATTAAATATTCAAGATCTAATGATTCCTACTTCTCCAAACAAAGCCAAGCATATCTATTACTCTATATTACACCAATGAGTTCATGTGCCTCACTACTCAACCAATTAATCATCTACACTTGTCCCTCACCTATTTAATAATTGAACTGCACTTGTTAATACTTCAAGAATATCTATTTTGTCTCATACCTTCTTCTTGACTAATCTTCACCATGATTTATCATACTTGTATATTTCAAAATTCTTCAAAGTATTAACCTCCTTATAGGAACATCATCATCATTGCTCCCATGAGCATCCAACTCAGTTGTAGCTTTTGGTTTATACAAAGACTCATACTGGCGGAATCTTACATTCTTTCTTATGTAGATCTCTTTAATGACATGATCATAGCATTTGTAACCCTTCTTCTCATTTGGATGCCCAAGGAAAATGCATTTGATAGCCATTGGTTCCATCTTTTCCTTCAAACCATCAAGAACATGAAGAAAAAGTACACCACCAAACACCCTAATGTATACAACTGTAGGTGTCCTTCCAACATTTGTTCATACAGATGAGTCAAAGCTATAGATGTCATGTTCATGATATGGACTACAGTATTTACTACCTCAACCTACTAAGTTAAGGGCATGTGCATATTCATCATAGCCGTTGCTACTTTTGCAATGATCCTATTCTTTCTTCCTACAACACCATTTTGCTATGGCGTATACATATATATAGCCTATTTTTTAATCCCATGGTGGCCTTTTGAAGTAGTAAGAGAACTCATTTGACATATAGTCTCCTTCATTATCCAATATCAAGAGTTTTATGCAACTCCAAAATTTCTTTTCTACCATGGCTTTAACACTCCAAAAACTTTTCAAATGGTTCACTATTATGTTGCCAAAAGTATATCAATGTCATCCTGCAGAAATCATCAATGAAAGTGATATAGAACCTACATTATCACTCAAAGAGACATTCTAGCATGTACTCCAAATATCTACATGCACCATTTCCAAAGGATAAGTGCTCACTCTCCCCCTCTTTGGAAATGGGAGTCTAGACTACTTGTCAAATCAAGAAGCCTCACATACATGATCATTATTTACATATCCAAATTGCAAGAGCCTACAAACAACCTATCTAGACTACATGTATTTAAGCCGTTGCAAATTCACATGCCCAATCCTCCAATGCCATAGTTCGGCATCTTTATCTTGTCAATGCCTAGTCTCAACATAAATAGAACTTTATATGATGGTAATTTCTGCATCCAAAGAAAATAATTTGCCTTTCTTTTGAAGACAAGCTATGAGGCTGTGTAATATATCAAATATATATTTCAAATTTCTCCTTCTCGCGCGGTGGCGCATCGAGCTGGAAGGGTAGAGGGGGGATAGAGGAGCCAGCAAGCTCCTCGTTGGAGCTTGCTCGGCTCCATAAGCATCCTGATGGACATGTTGAGGGGAGAGGATTCCCTCCCCTCCCCTATAAAATTAAGGGTGGGGGGGGGGGGGGGGGCAGAGAGAGGCACACCGAGAGGGAGTAGGAACGAAGCCATCATTCGTGTTGTTGCCGAGGGAGGAGGAAGGACCGCTGCCAAACACTGCGTTGCCACCCTGCAAAACCTGTAGAAGGAGGCCGCCATAACGCTGTGCTGAACGAGTGGGATAGCTCTTCGTCTCGCTGCCTGCAGACATTCACCCCTTGTGGACGCCATTGGAAGATTTTCCCCCATGTGGTTCCTAACCAACCCCCCCACAGAAGCTTCAAGAAGCTTCAAGCTTCTTGAAGCTTCTAAGGGGGGCCACCTCAAGCTCCCCTTCCTATACCTTAGAACCCTTTCACCCGGTTTTTTTTCTAAAACCCTCAAGCTCCCCTTCCTATACCTTAGAACCCTTTCACCCGGTTTTTTTTCTAAAACCCTCAAGCCCCCTTCCTATACCCTTCCCTTACCCTTTTCCCCCCTCTCGATTCTACCCCTTAGAAATCCTTTTCACCCTGCCCCTGTCTTAAGACCTTAACCCCTTCCCGAGGGGCCGTTAAACCCCCACAACCCTTGGCCTCATAACCCACAAATCCCTTCCCCGTGCCTAAATTTGTAAAGTCCCTTCTTGTGTTTCTTTAAAACCGTGTTGCACCCCCCCCATATTCCTTTTTTTTTACACTCCCCCCCTAAGCCCTTACCCCCCCGTGTCCGCTTTTCCTTACATACACTTTTCCCTCCCCCATACTATAAGCCTTCACCCTTCACCTTACCCTTTCACCCCGGTTTTAATCCCTAAAGCCTTTACTACTCCGTGTCCTAAAACCTCTCTAAAAATCCCCCTTCCTATACCTTTTACCCCAAGCCCAAAGTTCTCCCAAGGTTCATATGGTTGCGAAGCCACACTCACCCTTAACCGTTTTGCCATGTATATACCCTATAGGGCCTTCCGAGGCTTTATAAACCTTTCCCTCTCCGAAGAAGCTAAGAATTTAAAGGTCTTATTATCCCTTCTCGTGGTCAATCTTTTGAACGGCTCCTTGCCTCGAAAGAGAGACGGTGGAAATCCGAAAGAAAGAGTAAAAGCTGCCTTCACGTTCGAACTACGATGCCGCCTAAGAAAGTCCAAGGAGTAGCTGCGGGAGGGTCATCTCTCGGTATCCATGTGGATATCTCACCCCAAAACCAGGTTTTTCCTTCTTGGTTTTATATCGATTTTTCAATCATGCAAAGATGAATTGTTAGGGATAAGATATATTTTCCTAGTTATTTACGATGAAGGAGTTTAGTTTCATTGAACATGCAAAAATGATCATGTATAAAACATAGTTTCCTTCAAATAGCATCATGCATTGAAACGAATTACGAGCAAGATTATCTACCTACTATAGTAGTATATTTCGATTAAATCTTGAAGGTATAAAAACTACATCTTGCACTATTAACCCCTATTCTTTTTTTTTTTGCAACGAATCATCATAGAAGATGAAAATTCATGAAAGGTTTCTTACGTTGCTTGAACTCTAGGAAGTTATCACTGCTAACTGCATATCTTAGCAACGAAAAGATTGTTATTTGGCATGAGTTTCGTTCGCAAGGAAAAATGAAGTTTAATTGAAAAAGTTTAGGACTGAAAAATCAATTGTCACAAGGATAACAAATCGTGCCGAGGTGATCTCAATATTACCTTCTAAAAGTTAACCGAATTAATGTAAACCTAGAAATACCTATGCTGTGAAATATGTCTTGGGAATGATTTAAAAACCAAGAAATGTTTATACCTTAAATACTTGCCCACCTTCCCTGATTGTAGGGTCAATTAAATCGTAAACGTAAAAGAACTAGGGTTTGTCCCTGAGGTTCTTAAGGAAAATAATATAATGAAACCCTAGGTCTGATAAACGTCAACTTAAAGAAACTAAAACGGATTGTTTCATCGTATATTACGATGCAGGACTTGTACAGCAAGTGTGAAGTCATATGGTCTTGTAATTGATTCACAAGAAGAAAGGTTAAATACCCTCAACAAGGATGGTGGATCCTTACGCAAGTTATCTTGCAAAAGGATGTATTCTTTGATATCCTTCTAAATAAGGAAGGTTAAAAACCGGAAACTAAAGTATCCAATGAACTCTAGGGTTGACCACGTTGGGTTAATAGGATACGCCCTAACCCAGAATATAAGGGATCTTGCCATGTTGCAAGACACCCGGGAATGAGTGCTGATGCATTCGAAAGAAAGGAATCATTCCTTAGCAGTTTGCCAACAACAAGATCGATTAATGAAAATGTTTGTGCTTGCTAGAGATTTTAGAGCATTATTTGATTTATGAATTACAAATTAAATAAATATCTATACTTCAAGTTGAAAGGACTGAAGGGAGAGGCAGTTTCAGTTACCCCCGACTGCCTGCCTGACCCTAACCAAGGGGGTTGTTGACCACGCCGGGAACGTGGACCGAACCCGCCACGAGAGGTCTCTCCGTTGAGCTCTACTTGGAGCAGGAGGACGCTTGGATGCCAGGGGGGGCTCTCGCCGTAAATCCCTCACCTTCCGGGTCCTACACAAGAGGCTAACGTGACTCGGGATTGGATCCCGAGGCCCGCATACTAGTCTACGGGCAGAAGCTTGGATTAGTGATCCCTGTGGATTACTGGATAGCCTTCGGGCGGATTATGGACAAGCCTATGCGCGGAACTCCTTGTATTTCAAAGATAAAAATGATGATATGTTAATAAAGAACTTGTTTGATATTGTTTTTCTATGTCACGTGATAAGATTACATGAAGGAACCAGTGCTTAACGGATTAATTAAAGAAGTTGATTGTTACATGTCAAATTAATGTGTTAGATAATTACATAACTAAAACAAACCAAGGAAAGTGTGGAGGATGGGCCATGGGTCCATCCTACAGTTGGGTGGTCCCGGTTGGCCAGGAACTTTTCTTAAATCTCGAAGAACAGCGAGATGATCGTCAAAGGACACGAACAACGAAAGCGATTACCTAGAGTTATGTCTTACCCAATTTACGTTATTTTAGGGGAACAGAATGGGACTATGCCTTATGGCAAAGAGGTTGAGCTTTGCATCCCTCTCATTTCCCATTCTCCTTAAACCAACTGCAGTGTGAATCCGCTTCGGACCTGGTGTTTCTGCATAAAGTAGTTCGCTTGGGTCTGACGCTAGTTCCTGTTAGGTAATGACCAATCAGGAAAACCCTAATTCCGATCGATCCTAAGTGGGAACGGCCAGGATACTTCCGCTATGTGGCAGACGTGGGAAGACCTAGATCGCAAATCCCGTAACATTCCATGGGAGTGCCGGGCGGAGCTTTCTAGACATCCTTTCCGATGGACTGCTAAGACGTGTCCTGGATGATACTAGTGGACACGTTACATGCTGCTAATTTTTCCATTTCTAAAATACTTAGTGAAGCAACCACACTCATTCAACCTTACTTGTAGGCCTTGATTAGCCATTGACCAAACTTTAAGTGATGGTAGGTACACACAAAACATCCCCTTTTTTTCTATCCCATCTATAGTCACCAAAGGAATACTACCAATAGGAGTTATTTTGCATCCTCTATCTATAGGGTACTTTTGCATCCTCTATCTCTTAGACCTCTATTCTTGCTTTTGTAACTATCTCTGTATCCTTCTATGGCACTAGACTACTCTGTATTGCATTGTTTTGTTTTGTACTATTTTGTTTCTCTTTTGGAAGATTTACCTTCACAGTTTTGGAAGAGCAAACATTCTCTTTTGCAATTGTGTGTTCTTTTTTCTTGGCAAGTGTTATTGCAGCAAATTTCAATTCCACCAAATTAGAGACAAGTTCTTGGGTCTTCTATTGATTATTTGTGGTGTTGGCTTTCACAAGAGCATGATCGGGACAGCCTTTCATAGTGTGGTGTTCTCCCTTGCATCAACTACATAAGGGTCTGTCATCCATCTTCCCGGGTTTGGAAAATTTGGTGAGATATGTCCCTTTCCTCTACATCTATAACATTCCATTTCTAATCTCTAGCCACTACTAGACTCTCTTTCTTTGTAACTTTGAGAAAGAAATCTTCTTGGGCCAAAATTAGAACCAAACTCTCTAGATTTTGGTCCAATATCTTGGGTGGTCATCTTGGATTCTAACAAGTTAAATCTTGCTTCCTCATCTTCTTTCCTTAGTTCATGGATTTCCTTTAGAGCACATATATCCTCTCCATGGTTCTTTCTTAAACATTACGAATGGAAGGCTCTAGGTATAGTTCATTTTTGGATACATCTAGGTGCCAAATGTCAAACTTGATGGCACTTTTTGCATCATACATTGTCGAAGGGTTTTCGAAAGCAAAGTCGTGACCACAAAGGTTCTTGAGAAATTCCAAGATAGAAGATCAATCAAGCGAGATTAGGCTATGCAATAGTAAACCCCAGACTCTTCATATTGAATGCAAAAATTGATGATTTATCATGCATTTGAGAGATTTCTCAAAAGAAGAAGCTTTAGGAGTCCATTCCTAATTATTGCTTGGATCCAAAGTGCACGAAATCCGGATTTGAAAGCAAAGAGGAGGCACTTTAAGACTCCAATCGTGCAAGATGTTTTGCAAATTTCCTCCATCCCGAAGGTCTTCAAATGCAAGCGCTTACTTCCTTAGGTGTTAGAAGAGATTAGGATGATGACAATAAATCTCATGTCACTGTTATACCTTTCTGAATCTGCAAAATTCTCATAGTTGAAGACTTGCTTGACCTTGCATGCACCTTTACTGACAGATTGTGTGGAAGAAAGTATCTTGGAAACAACTTCTTAGAGCACCAAAGATCCATCAGCACGATTAGCGAATCATAAATACATTCCAGAAGAAATCAATGGAATAATGTATCCCTCTTACAAAGTCAACGAGCCTCCATACATCAGACCTTTGCCTCAGTTCTTGCCTTTCGATATTCAGTATGTGGCAACAACACACCTGAATTCTCCTGACTAATTGCAATCTTGTGAGAATGCATTTGTTCTTCACAACTAGCACCTGTTATATAGCCCTCATCAAAATCAGATGCAGCTCATATCCGACAATTATAAGTAGCTTTATCGATTTGATCCCAGTATTCTGATGTCAGAAGACATTGGCTTTAACCTCAGGGCAATGTGCTACCGCAACATCAGCAACTGTTTCAACGGCAAGCGATTAAGCCACCGCTAACATGACAGACATGCCAAATATGGACGTCGTTCAGGATTACACCCCTAGATTAAAACGATGAAAATAAAGGAGCCGCATGAGATTGACCTGATCAAAAGTCCAGTATGAGAGCCACATGTTGCGGATTTCATGAGTCATCCCAGCATCAGAGAGGGCATCCACCCACATATTGACAAAGTGTTCCTGCCTGTCTGGTGACCACGATCTATATCTTGCTCTAGGTTGAGAGAAGTTGTTTTCTTTCTCAATCATAACCTTCTCACGACGCCCTGTCAGCACATTCGAAGGTATAGGTACTCTTTTCGAGTGTCGTACTAGATCAAAGCCAGATGGGAAGTAGTTGACCTCCTCGTCCTTGTGCATAAAGTTCATGAAGCCCTCGTGGTGATTGTTGTGGTGCGCACACTTGGGTGCATTCATAGGTAGCATAAGGTAATTGGGTCCCAGTCTATGCCTTTGAGTATCTGCATATGAGAATATCCTGGTCTGCAATAGTTTATCATCAGTGTAGTACACACCAGGCACTATTGCGCTACAAATCGTACATGGCTTTTATGCTTTTCTTCCATTCCCAGACCCTGTTCCCCCTAGGCAGCCTACAACACGCCTCTTTCTGACTAGAAAAGCGACCCTTCCCACAATAGCAGCAAATGAAGCTTTTACCAATTTTGTTTTGTCCACACCAGTGGGTCCCATGAACATTAAACTGGCGATAGGACAGTTCGGATCAACAAGCCCAGTGTACCTCTTCATAAAGTGCTGGCTCATGCCTGTTACAGTTTGAATATTCCTCATTCCATAGTTTACCGTGAGATCAAGAGCACAGAACAAAGCCATGGCACCCCCAATAGAATGTCCTGTAACCATAATGTCCAATCCTTTCACTTCTTCAAGTATAGACATAACTGCACCAACTACTCTTGTACGAAGGGTGGTATTATGGTAGGCTGTATAAAATCCATGATGTACCATTTCACCTGTAACTCCTGCATAATTCAGATCAAGCTGCTTAAAATACAGATCCTCCATCCAGTTTTGAATACTATTCTCTTGCGTTCCACGGAATGCAATCACAATTGTATTCAAGTCTTCAGCAAGCCCGACATAAGCCTATAGGCAGTGTTGAACATCAACTATCAGCTCCACCAATCTGAAACCCTTAGTGTAGCCATCACACCTAGAGCAATTCCAAGCAATGAGAGAATCCAAATCATTGACATACACCACAGAAGCGTACTCCACAAGTATTTGAGCAAGTGTATGATTGTACTAAAAGCTATCATCATAGTCATGATCCCTTGTAAGTTCCAATCCTCGTCGACCTTGAACAGCTGGCACTAAGCCTAGTAGAAAGAAGCAGCACATAGCCTTCCATATGGCTGACCTGATGAGGCACTCCATGCATTTGAATTCATCGACGGAGTGATCGTTCTTTCTTTTCGCTCGGGAATTGGAAGCCAAGAAAAGCCATAGAAGACATCGCACGCCCACCATTGTTGAAGGAGGATCTATCAGGTGCAACCCCGAGCTGAAAGGAAAGGCAGCAGAAGATCCCTCTCTCTACTATACTGCCCATGCAGAACAAAATGTAAACACAATGACTAATTATGTACAAAGTAATAAATGTGTCACACACAACTTTTTGGTGGATTTCACACCTTGAATGCACAGCAGTACGACATCCACCCCCTCTGATCCTATGCATCCTCCGGATGGGCCAACTACCCATGATCATTGTCGTCAAGATCCACGAACAGATCAATCTCTTCATTATATATTTCCGGTATATCAGCAAGGTTATCTGTCATATCATCTGTCTCTTCTATTGGAGTTTCTTCTTGTTGCTCTTCTCTTGCAAATTCTTCAAATGCATAATCCTCATCATCTCTTTTCTTGAAAATCTTGATTCTTTTTCCTGCAATAGGCACTCTAAGCACTATCCTATCCAATTCTGTCAGCTCATATGTTGCATTATCAAAGACATGTCTGACTATGTATGACCCAAACCATCTTTTCACCATCTTTCGAAGAATCTGCAATAACTTCTTCAATTTCCGCATGGCTCTAGTGTGGCTCTCATCCCAAAAAAAATTCTGCCCCTTTCGAAGCAGCTGATATAAACAATCTGCTATGTGTGCAAAATGGGGTATCCAAATCATGTGAAATACATAGGCTCCAATGAATCTTGGTACCTCTGAAGTGGTAGAACAATACTCTGTAATCTTTCCTATAGCATCCACCTTCTCAGGTGAAGGTTTCCTACCATAATACCCACACATATGTCCAACAATGACAACCTCATTTACTCCAAAAACAGATTTCTGCCCTGATAGTGTCAAGTTCACTTCTTCTAACCTGGCCAAAATCTTTTCACAAGCTGAAATATGATTAGCCACAAAGTATGTGCATCCCTGCTCATTTAGACTCTCATTCTTCTCTTCTTCTGCATACCCCTTAAAGGGCACATCATCTAAGAAAGGCATGGCAAGCTGAGGTATGTACTCACGAAGGACCTTATGCATGGCATTCATCATATGCGAAATGGAATTAGTGGCACCTTGAGGCAAGGTACACATCCTGACAAGCCCAATAGGAGTTCTCATAGTGCTTATGTCCCTACTTTCCAAGGCCAATTGAAACTAATCATATCCCGAATGCAAGTAACCTAAAGAATAGATGGCACGTCCAGCAAATGTTTCTGCAAACTCATCCACAACTGGATCTATACCAACATTCTTGATAGTAACTCTGTTCACTGGCTTGCATGTCCTGTATAAATCGGAGAGTACCATTCTTCTTTGGAACCGTAAACCACCTATTTGAGTATGGTGTAGATGAAGGCTCTAGGATTCCCATCCTGATTTTCTCATTCAACAAATCAACTAACTTTGGCAGGTGTGTCCTAGGCACTGGAATAGGTCCGAGGTTCCATGGAATATAAGGAATAGTAAAGATCACCATAGGGGCAACAATATCCGGATTCACACATCAAGTCTCATGCGAGAAGAAAGCAAACCCCCTTTCATGTCGCTCAAGCATATCCTAAAAGCATTGCTTCTCTAAGGGTAGCAAGAAATCACCATTTCCAATTTTTAATTCAGCAAGAGTCTTTGCTGAAAATTTATGGCCTATATGCTTTGGATTCCTCAAAATTGGCTGCTTGGCAGCCCTCTCTATTTGCTGATCACTGTCAGGTGGAAGGCGTCGAGCTACCAACTTCAGCTTCTTATCCACAGTCTTGTATTTCGTGTCAAACCTGGCTTCATTATGATCCTCTGCACTACTCAAATCATGCTGTAAATCAGCAAATTTTCCCTTGCTGAATATCCTTAGCCCTCTGCTCTATAGACTGTATAGGAACAGCTCTAAACTCTGGATGCTGAAATATTTCAGCTATAAACTCTGTTGGCTGAAAGTTTTCAGCCCTCTGTGTCTCTGTAGGCTGATCATAATCAGTCGGAAACTCTGTTTACTGAATTTCTTCAGCACTCAACACTTTTTGCTGAGTCACCTCAGCCTCTAACTCTATCTGTGATAAAAAATCTGAAATTTCATGAAACATGTCCAGGGAGTGCACTGATACATTACTGTGACAACTCTGCATATTATATTTTAGCATATTTTCCATCTCTGTCATCGTATCTGCACAAACCATACTATCATACATCCCATCTATATGCTCATCATCCTCTAAAATACCTACATTTTTCAAATCTTTCTCCTTCCTGCATATGTACTACTTGGCAGCTCTAGGCAACTTAGAAATCTTCTGATAACTCATCGAACTGTTTGCTGAAATTCCAACAAAATTGGAGGAGAAAACACTGCTACAGGAGGCGAGAACTCCAATCTCCTCTGCTCTATACCACCGTCGTCTCGCGAAACAGCGGTACCTAATGAAAACCCGAATCCCTCACACTGGGCAAAGGTGCATCTCGAAGAGTATCTCTGTTTCTAGCATGGTTTACACACACAGCCATAAATTGGACTACTCTCATACCATCTTTACTACAAATCTGTGCATAAGCAGATCCATCATCCATTACTTTCGTCTCCATGCACATCTCTGTGATGAATGGCTGTCCTAGGATTATGGGGTAAGAGCATGAATCCTGCACAAAGAAATGGAAATCCTCCTCTACATCTCCAATAGAAATCTTGACACTGGGACAGGCAGCATACAAATCACCTGCAATATTGTTGGCGGCTCTCATACGCCACCCATGCTCTGCATCCATAGGCCATCTATTACTTTCATAAACTCCATGAACTATGAGATTAATCTCTGAACCATGATCCACCAAAGCAACATAAGGCACCTGTTTCTCTCCAATTTTTACCATTGTTTCTGTAGTTTCCCTAGCCCAATGACTCTGCGAAAAATGACTACACGGTATCAAGATAGGCTCATCAGTTTCAATATAATGCATAGGTTGAACCCTCTTAGATCTGATGCTAGAACCTACACTAGTCAAAACAGTCTGTTGAATTTTCCCCTTGTTTGCCGTCTCCAAAGCATATGTCCATAATGTTGACTGACTCTCTGAACCTTTCTCAATCTGGACTCCATATGCAGAAGCATCTCCTCTAGCTACCAGATAAGAAGTACGCACAGCCATATCATCTACTAATTTCTTCATTCTGCCTTTCCCAAAATTGGTAGCAAGCGGAGCTCCTGTTTCAGTCAACCAGATCTTGCAATCTTGTCCCCAAAATACCAATTTCTTCCTCCTTGCATCTTGAAAAGATTCACAATCCCTGCAATGCTGATGGTTCGTACTATCACACCAAATACATCTTCGATCTCTCCTAGGTGCACTAGGAGCACTAGAAGAAATAGTAGGCGTGGTCAAAGCAAACTGCTCTTTCTATTTTCCCACCAATTCTACTTTAACTGACTCTAGTTTCAAATCCATTATGCCTTTGATTATGTCATCAAGAGAGGAAGGAACCAAAGGAGCGGATGATTTTGGAGCAGAAGGAGCCGGCATTGGTCTTGGAACAGGAGGATTAGAAACAGTAGGCATTGGCATAGGTCAAGAAAGTGGTTGAGGAAGAGAAGAAATGACAGGGATAGAAGCAGACATAGGAGCAGAAGACGGTGTCGGTATCATAGATCCATTCTGTAGGCGGGTCTTCCATATCCTCCTCTTGGTCAAAGTTGAGACCGCATCCAAGGCATCTTGCCAATCCGTTTTGACTATGTTATAGAGTTGTATCCCAGATGAGTTGATGAAGCTGAAACTAAAACTTGATGATCTCTTGAAAAATGGATTATCAAACCTAGTATATCTCCTTGAGGCGCTCTCGCATTGTTCCAGAAGAAGAAGGATGAGACATATAGACTTTGTATTGATTATTGAGGTCTTAATAAGAAAACCATAAAGAACAAGTATCCCCTTTCACATATTGATGTTCTATTGAGACAAATGAGTGGTGCAAAGGCGTTTTAAAAAATAGACCTATGATTGGGTTACCACAAAATTTATATAAGGTCTGAGGATATTCCAAAGATTACTTTTTAGACTAGATATGGTCATTTATAACTTTAGAGTTCTAACTTTTGGATTAACTAATGCACCAACTACATTCATGTGTTTGATAAATAAGATTTTTCATCCACATCTTAATGAATTTATTCTTGCATTCTTGGATGATATATTTGTATATTCTTAAGATTAGAAAGAACATGAGATATATCTTAAAAAAGCTCTTTGAGTTTTGAGGAAACATAAACTTTATGCTAAATGGACTAAATGTTTCTTTACAAAAGATAATATTTTTAATCTAGGAAGAGTTATTTCTAAAAAGGGAATTCATATAGATCGACAGAAGGTAAAGACTATTGTTGATTGACATGTACTAAAATGTGTGAGAGATGTAAGAAGCTTCAAGCTGACTATACCTCTCTTCAAATTCTCGTATAAATTCTGAAGCAGCTAGACCTTTGTTTGGCATGTAGACCTACTCTCGGAATGATTGCCGTGTAGCCATCCCATAGTCCTCAAGAAAATACTCCTCTTTCAGGGCCTTCTTAAAATCTTGCCAATGCGAATTTTGAAGGAAAATATCAGTCACTTTTACCCTCAAGGCGGGTGTGACAAGGCGAAGGAAATATTTACTCATAAGTCCTTTTGGTACTCCAAAAAATTCCATCTTAATCTCATACGTCTTCAAATAAGCTGATACATTACGGCCATCAAATAGCTTCTTTTCATTTTCAACTGCTTCAATCGCCTTAGTCGTGCTAATTGCATTCTCTTGCTCCAAATATAGTTGCCTTTGTTGAGACAACTGTTGTTGATGTAACTGCTGCTGCTGCTGCATATACAATTGTGTCTGCTGATTTTGAAGCTGCATATACATAGACATATTCTGCAAAATCTACTTTAAATCAGCCGTAGAAGTACTTAAAGCAAAAGTCGATGATGAAGCTGAAGTAGAGGACAAAGCAAGGATCGTAGAAGAGGCTGAAATTGATGCTAAAGTATCTCCCATCCTGAAATTTTGTTTAATGCGACGCTTTCACATCGGGTTCACCAAAGATGTCGAAGGGTTTTCGAAAGCAAAGTCGCGACTACATAGGTTCTTGAGAAATTCCAAGATAGAAGATCAATCAAGCGAGATCAGGCTATGCAACAGTAAACTCCAGACTCTTCATATTGAATGCAAAAATTGTTGATTTATCATGCATTTGAGAGATTTCTCAAAAGAAGAAGATTTAGGAGTCCATTCCTAGTTATTGCTTAGATCCAAAGTGCAGGAAATCTAGATTTGAAAGCAAAGAGGAGGCACTTTAAGATTCCAATCGTGCAAGATATTTTGCAAATTTCCTCAATCCTGAAGGTCTTCAAATGCAAGTGCTTACTTCCTTAGGTGTTAGAAGAGATTAGGATGATGACAATAAATCTCATGTCACTATTATACCTTTCTCAATCTGCAAAATTCTCATAGCTGAAGACTTGCTTGACCTTGCATGCACCTTTACTAACAGATTGTGTGGAAGAAAGTATCTTGGCCACAGCCTCTTAGAGCACCAAAGATCCATCAGCACGATTAGCGAATCATAAACACATTCCAGAAGAAATCAATGGAATAATGTATCCCTCTTACAGAGTCAGCGAGCCTCAATACATCAGACCTTTGCCTCAGTTCTTGCCTTTCGATATTCAGTATGTGGCAACAACACACCTGAATTCTCCGTGACTGATCGCAATCTTGTGAGAATGCATTTGTTCTTCACAACCAGCACCTGTTATATAGCCCTCATCAAAATCAGATGCAGCTTATATCCGACAATTATAAGTAGCTTTATCGATTTGATCCCAGTATTCTGATGTTGGGAGACATTGGCTTAAACCTCAGGGCAATGTGCTACCCCAACAGCAACTATTTCAACTGCAAGCGATTAAGCCACCGCTAACATGACAGACATGCCAAATATGGACGCTGTTCATGATTACACCTGTAGATTTAAATGATGAAAATAAACGAGCCGCATGAGATTGACCTGATCAGAAGTCCAGTATGAGAGCCATATGTTGCGGATTTCATGAGTCATCCCGGCATCAGAGAGGGCATCCACCCACATATTGACAAAGCGTTCCTGCCTATCTGGTGACCACGATCTATATCTTGCTCCAGGTTGAGAGAAGTTGTTTTCTTTCTCAATCATAACCTTCTCACGACGCCCTGTCAGCACATTCAAAGAAATATGTACTCTTTTCGAGTGTCGTATTGGATCAAAGCGAGATGGGAAGTAGTTGACCTCCTCATCCCTGTGCATAAAATTCATGAAGCTCTCGTGGTGATTGTTGTGGTGCACACACTTTGGTGCATTCATAGGTAGCATAAGGTAATTGGGTCCCAGTCTGTGCCTTTGAGTATCTACATATGGGAATATCCTGGTCTGCAAGAGTTTGTCATCAGTGTAGTACACACCAGGCACTATTGCGCTGCAAATCCTACATGGCTTTTATGCTTTTCTTCCATTCCCAGACCCTATTCCCCCCATGCGGCTTGCAACATGCCTCTTTCTGACTAGAAAAGCGGCCGTTCCCATAATAGCAGCAGATAAAGCTTTTACCAATTCTGTTTTGCCCACTCCACTGGGTCCCATGAACATTAAACTGGCGATAGGACGGCTCAGATCAGCATGCCCAGTGTAGCTCTTCATAAAGTGTTGGCTCATGCCTGTTACTATTTGAATATTCCTTATTCCATAGTTTACCGTGAGATCAAGAGCACAGAACACAGCCATGGCAACCCCAATAGAATGTACTATAACCATAATGTCCAATCCTTCCACTTCTTCAAGTATAGACATAACTGCACCAACTACTCTTGTACGAAGGGTGGTATTATGATAGGCTGTATAAAATCCACGATGTACCATTGCACTTATAACTGCTCGATAATTCAGATCAAGCTGCTTAAAATACAGATCCTCCATCCAGTTTTGAATACTATTCTCTTGCGTTCCATGGAATGCAATCACAATTGCATTCAAGTCTTCAGCAAGCTCGACATAAGCCTGTTGGTAGTGTTGAACATCAACTATCAGTTCCACCAATCTGAAACCCTTAGTGTAGCCATCACACCTAGAGCAATTCCAAGCAATGAGAGAATCCAAATCATTGACATACACCACAGAAGCGTACTCCACAAGTATTTGAGCAAGTGTATGATTGTACTGAAAGCCATCATCATAGTCATGATCCCTTGTAAGTTCCAATCCTCGTCGACCTAGAACAGCCTGGCACTAAGCCTAGCAGAAAGAAGCAGCACACAGCCTTCGATATGGCTGACCTAATGAGGCACTCCATGCATTTGAATTCATCGATGGAGTGATCGTTCCTTCTTTTCGCCTGGGAATTGGAAGCCAAGAAAAGCCATAGAAGACATCGCATGCCCACCATTGTTGAAGGAGGATCTATCAGGTGCAACCTAGCTAAAAGGAAAGGCAGCAGAAGACCCCTCTCTCTACTATACTGCCCACGCAGAAAAAAATGTAAACACAATGACTAAGTATATACAAAGTAACAAATGTCACACACACAACTTTTTGGTGGATTCCACACCTCGGATGGGTAGCAGTACAACAACGTCCCAGCTGCGTGCCTGGCTAGTTGGACCATGATGGGTGCACAATTCTTTTCTGTGATCAAGGCTCTTAGTTTTCTCCTTGCTTTGTCAAATGCATGCAATTACTTATCACAATTACTTAGTTTTCTCCTTTCCAATGTACAAAAAGTTGATATTTGTGGGTAGGTTCGCACTCCACAAATTCCTCATCGTTGAAAGTATTATCGTCAATCATGATTTTATCATCATCGTTGCACTTGCAGGAGAGGTTAGGTCATGCTCATGGCTCGTTGGGATTAGGAGCTTTAATCGAAAACTTGAACTATATAGTCGGTTCATCTTCAACCATACTCCTTCTTCTGTTGAAATGATCAAAAAGATTTTTTTAATGCTCGCTCAACTTGAGCAGGTTATACTGAGTGTATGGAAATTGGAGGTCGTTCATTAAGAAGCATGCTAGAAACTTGGCACATTATAATTAGCTCATGATAGAATCTATGAGTTGCAGTATCTTGGACACTTTGAGAGAAATTGATACACACTCAATATGTGACTACTTCACCATTCACCATTTTCTTATCTCTCATGTTCCACTTGACGAGTCTCTGGCCGAGTCTCTAGCCAGCAATACTTTAATTTTCTGGTATCATGGTACTTTAGCTTTGGGAAATACACAAGCTTCAATTGAAAGAATAGCAACAAGAAGCTCAAGAACATGCCCTCTCAATTCCACACCTAACTAAACAGTTAATTTTCTCTTACCACCCTTCAAGATGCCCATAACATTTGTTGATATTCCAACAACTGTGTTATATTTATAATAAAGAACCTCACTTATTGCAGCAAAACTAGGATAGATTTCAAGACACCATAATTTTCATCTTTTTTGGCAATCCGTCGCACTAGCTCACTCAAACTTTTTTCAAAATTAGAGGATCTGCAAATGACACCCTCCAATGTCTCCTTCAAGCTAGTAGAAGTCTCCTTCACAATTCTCCAAGAGAAATATTATTCCATCAATCCCTCTTCAGTCTTCTATTGTTTTCTTCAAATATACTTACTTTTTTGCAATGCAATGTGTCTTAGTAGAAATATACTATTAGAGATAAACTCCATGCTCAATCATACATGTCTTTCAGAAAAAAATGCAAAATTTGATCCATGCTATGCAATCAAACAAGCAATGCTCCACGCAAGAAAATGGATGTGCTAGAAAATATAGTGCCTAACCTATCTACATGTGCACGTGCGTCATGCAGGATGCAAACACAGTTCTTTGATTACTTTAGATCCTTATCCTCACCTCTCATTGCTTAACAAGGAAATGTTGTACTTCGCTATCGTGTCACTATGTGCACACCTTGTAAAAAAATCTAGAGTGTGGCTTCCTTTTAGATTTAGAGAGCCAATGCCACTTTAGGCATTAATTTTAGTGTCCATGGTTCAAAATATTAGATTTTGTTGGACAAGTTTTTAGCCAATTTTTGATATTCTAGATATTATCTCTTGTAAAAATCCATAAAACTATAGAGAACTTCTAGATTAGGATGACATGTAAAAGAAAGCATGTAGCTTTCAGCCAATTTGAGAGGATTTTATGTAAAAGAAAGCATGTATCTTTCAACCAATTTGAGAGGATTTTATGTAAAAAGAGATATTGACGAAATCGCGCAACTTGCAATCACTGTTTTCAAGCAGTGAACAACACTTTGAAGGGGGAGATGAAGAAGGAGTGATCTGGCAGAATTTTGGCCAGGTGTGCTGGTGTTTTACCCCCCTTTCGAAGCCTATGGAAGCATTAGATTGGAAATTTGAGTAGCATAGAGGAAGGTATCATTTTATACAGATTTTTGTTTATTACACCTATATCTTCTCATAAGATATATGTTAGTATTCTTCTACATTTTCTAATTATTTTTTTGAGTATTCTTCTATGTCTTCAATTTCTTCGAACCCCTTCTCCTTCGTCTACTCCTCTCCCTAAATCTACCTTCACCTTGCTGTCTCTTATCTTCAAGAACTTGGCTTGAAACCTTCAACCCTTCTCTTATCTCTACCATCTCCGGAGTCTAAGCTCTTGAAACCCCATACATTCTTCTCTTGCCAAACCCCTGTGGTGACCATCATATTAAATGGGCTACTTTCATTCAAAGTTTTCATCCACTTATCCAATATCAACCCAGAAGAGAGAATGTTGTTGCCGATACATTGAGTAGAAGACCAAGTATCCATAATATTTCCATTCTATCTTTTGATTCTCTTACTCCTATGAAGGATACCTATGACCATGACCCCAATTTTCAAGCTGATTGGAACAAATTAGTTGCTAATAACTGGATTCCAATTGATTCTTTGTCTTATTTTGATGGATTTATGTTTTATGAGAAAATATCGTATATCACTGTTCAATTTAGATCATTTGTGTTGCACAAAATTCATTGTCCTCCATATCAAGGAAGTAGAGGTATTATTTTCACTTTAAGAACATTGGCTGAATATTTTTAGTAGCCACAAATGGAATCTGATGTTTCTAACTTTGTTTCTGAGTGTTTAATTTGCCAAAGAGTCAAGTGACACCATGGTAAGAAATATGGTTTGTTAATGCCTTTACCAATTCTTGATGGTTCATTGGAACATATTTCGATGGACTTTATAACTGGTTTTCCTAATACACAAGCTAATCATGATATGATTTGGACTATAGTGGATTGATTTAGCAAAGAAGCATATTTTCTACCATGCAAGAAAACATTAACTATATATCAAGTTGCACAATTATTTTTTAAGAATGTTTTCACTAATCATGATTTGCCAAAAGTTATTATTTCTGATCATGATTCTAGATTTTGTAATAAATTTTGGACTACTTTGTTTGCTAATTTGGGTACTAATATTGATTTCTCATCTATATTCCATCCTGAAACCAATGGGCAAACATAAGCTGCTAATAGTACAATTCTAGATCTTTTGCATGCATACACAATTTCAAAACCATAGACATGGGTCCACCTACTTCAATTTGAATACAATAATACACCATACACAACTACTTATAAAGCACCTTTTGAAATCATTTATGGGTATAGATTACCTATACATGTTACATCATTGTCGAACAAAGTTAAAGCTGTTGATGATATTGCCAATATGCATGTCACTATTTTTGCTCAAGTTAAAGATATGATTGCAAAATCCCAACAATCATACACTAAACAAGCTAATAAGAAAAGAAAATCCATGAGTTTTAATGTTGGTGATTATGTTTGGTTACACGTTGAAAAGAGAACATTGCAAAGTGTTGAGAAATAGCTTATTGTTAAATTAGCACCTAGGTTTTATGGACCTTTCAAAGTAGTTCACAAGATCAATGACAATGCATTTAAATTAGAACTATCCCAACATTGGAAGATAAATAATACTTTTCATATCAATTTACTATGACCTTTTAGAGGCCAATTACTTGTCCACCCTATCTATGAAAACCCTCCTTTGTTAGAAGAAGAAACTAAAATACTTGAACCTAAAACTATTCTAGATATTGACTTTATGACCACTAGAATTGGCCATAGATATTCTAGATATTTTTTTAAGTATAAAAATCATCCTGTTGAAGAAGCCCAATGGATGCATGCTCGCAACTTAAGTGCTTACCTCTCACTGCTCGCTCCACATTGAGCTAATAGCAATTGAGGACAATTACTATCCCACCTCAGGGGTATGATGCCAACATGCATATTCCATGGTGGATTCCGTAAAACTATATTTATTTATTGGGGCTCATACAGAAAGTGGATTCCTTGTGCGAGAAGTTGACGGGGATGCCTATCCTTTTCGGGTGTTAGATTAATTTAATGTGCACTTGGGTGGTTCCATAACTGGTGATAGAGAAAAATACATATCAAATTAATGGAGGTTTATAAGTTTAGAGTGCGTACTCGAATTAAATTAGGGTTAGGAAAATTTTCCAACCTATTTAATTATTTTATAGCTGAAGACTTCTAGGTATTCACTTTTGTTGGGTTTTATCTTATTATTTTCCAATAATTGTAAATGCTTCAATTGATGTGTAGAGCACGCAACGGAGGAATTGGGTAGCACTGAGCGATGGCGTGAATTCAAAATACCTAGAAGAATTATTATTTTTGATGGGCACACGTCTTATCACTAAAGGAGTGGCGTCAGTATTTATTTAGACACGCTTATTTATGAAAGTGCTTGACAAACATTTATTATTTTGTATGTGCATAGGTGTCTTATTAAATAATCCATTATTTGGTATTTGTATAATTTGTTGTAGTGGCAGTGAGAGCATGACTTGAGGAAGGGGTGATCCATCATCTTGGGAGTGGTAGCCATAGGACTTAGCGAGAGGAATTTTTAAGTTTTTCTTTTGTCCTTCTCACTTTCTTCTTTGCAATATTGCTTCTACTGACAATTTTATTTCTAACAATTATATTTTTTCTTCTTTGTAGCATCCATTATTTACAAACCGCAATCTCACCGGCGTAGAGAATGGATATGTAGAGAGACACAATCTCACTGCATTGAGTGATAGACTGTATGCACGTGGCGGCCCAGTAAGTCACTCATCTTTCTTGTCTGTAGTTACTATTTTTATTAAAATGCATTATGTATGGTCGTCTAGTGTGTAGTTTTTTTTTTTGCAGACTTCGTTTGATGCTCCTTTGCATCGAGATGAGCTTTTGGATGGCGAGAATCTATAGGTTGTGCTTAGATTCGTGGACTGCACATCCCCTTTCTTTTTGGTCTTGTCATTTATATTAGCATTTTTTATGTACTCTATTATTATCATCCTTTGTATCTTGCCATGATTCCATGAGTTTTCATTAGCGATCTTGTATTTATTCTATGTATCAGTCTTGTGGATTCAAGTACATTTTGTGCTCATTTTGACGACCATTGCACACTTAACATGTAATCCATTTGTAGAATATAAACATAGGACATAGTGCTACATGTGAGAGGACAACATTTTTTTTTTCTGTGTAACCTTTGCCATTAGTGTCATAAATTTAGTCCATGGGTTGCTATTGGCATTGCAATACGCGTCGCAAACTGTCGCTATTGGCATTGGTATTTCCGTTGAAAAAAAAAAACAACACAAATTTTCGTTTCTTTGAACATCTTGCGCTCAGTGCAAGCTACAAATAGGACAAAAGCATCGCTTGTCTATAGAACACGTAGGACGCTTTGGTGAGTTCCAGTCAGAGATCATTGATCATGCAATCTTAGACTTTGAGCAAAGAATAAGAAAAATGTGTATCAATCATGCCTTATATTTCCAAACTAATTGAATATCATACACAGAAACATTAGAGGTGGCCGTAAAATTTATACACGGATGTGACGTCTCATCCGAAGGAGAAATGCTACTATTGTGACTAGTCAGAAGTGTTCGTGGGCATGTGATGGATGGAGTGCCTAAGCCAATACATCACTTGGAAGGCATAACTCAGTCTTTATTGTCAATACCAGAGGAGATAGGTAGATTTTCAGACTTTCTTACAATCTTGGCGCTCGAGATGGAGGCAATGATCAATGCATTGATACCTGAGGATGCTGAGACATCTAATCCACTAAGAGAGGAAGCATCCATACCATTATATGATGGGTGTCAAGTATCTCACCTGAAGACGCTACTTGCACTTTTACATGTGTAAGCAAAATACAGGTGGAGCAATATGAGTATGACCAAGTCGTTCAAGTACATTCTAGGTACGCTTCATTGATTTCTTTTTGGCATCATTATAAAAAACAAGTGTGCTTTTTCAAGGTGTTTTATGATTTATTTTGAGGTTACTAAAGTATCATATATTACCACATCGAATACCGTGCTTGAGTCTCATGATGATGTGTGACATGTTTTATGAAAGCTTGGCATGGACTACAACAACATCCATGAATGTGTCAACAATTGCATATTGTTTTCAGAAGAGTATATGACTACGGAGACATATTCAAAGTGTGGTGCTCATAGGTATCGACATGACTTGCAAGGCTAACCATCTCTCAAAAAGTTCTTAGACACTTTCAACTTATCCCCCGTATATGCCACATGTTTCTTACATTGGGCATGGCGAGCTTTACAACATGGCATGTACAGAATAGATCCACAGATGGAGTGCAATGAATGTGAGTGGATTCACATACATGGATCCACATTGACTCTGTATTTTCATACTTTGCAGAAGAGCGAAGGAAATTTCGGCTCGGTCTTGCTATGGATGGCATGAACCCATTCCGTCTCCACTCAAATTCTTACCATGTGTGGCATGTAGTTCTTTTAACTACAACATCCCGTCATGGTTTTCTAAAAAGAAAGGACACCTAATCCTTAGCTTGCTCATTCATGGCCGCTACACAATCAAGAATATGGACATGTATCTATGTCCATTAGTTGATGAGCTTAAGATTTTGTAGAAGGAGGGGGTCACCGTAGAGGATATGAATAAGCACGATGGTTGACAGTCCACCAATATATGAGCCATTGTCATGTGGACCATGCATGACTTTCGAAGATTCTAGGAGTGCTCAGGTAAGTAGGCATCTGTTCTTGTTGGTCATATCTATCGTAACTTATTCAAGTTTGTGTTCACAAAATAGGGGTGTTGGGACATGTCTCGTTACCTCAAGTAATCATGTATGTCCATTGTGTAGACTCTTGAAGGTCATGAACCACGAAGAAGATGGTATAACAAGGACACACCTCTTTCTTGCTAGAGGGTCATGAACTGAGGGATGGATTTCTTGGAGAACGTGCAGCACAAATAAACACCCAAAGCTAGTACAAGTTAAAAATGGTCCACAATACGAAGTCACATCCAAACAGAATGCGACGGTTCTCAATTTTCTACGAGTTTCTGTACTAGACGTACTTACAAATCAACCACTTGTTGGACCTCATGCATATTTTCAAGAATGTGGGCAGCTTAATATGGGACCACATCACATGAAAGAGAGACACTGTAGGGGCATGAATGGATTTGAAAGAGGTAGGAAAGATGGAGGCACTTTGACCACAGCCGAGTGCTGGTGCTCACTTGCAACTACCTTGGGGTTTGTCCACTAAAGAAAAGAACATTGTGAAGCAAATTATCAGCTGCTCTGCACTTCGACCAGTATGGTCCGTTCTCTCATATCCCCTTTTTCTAAAGATGACCAACTATTAGGGCTAAAATCCGATGATTGGCATAAGATATGTCAAGTTTGTACTATGAATTTATTGTAAGTTATTTGCATATTTTGTTATTTGGAATCTAGTCAATGTTCGTAATGCCTCTTCATTTGTGACAGTTTGTACTACCGATCCGGATTGTAGGATGCAGTACTTGAGAAATACACGAGGTGATTTATAGGTTGTCAAATTTAGTGCAATGGATCTTACAAAAGGAGATCGAAATACCCTTTATTGAATCCGCAAGGCAGGGAGCAATGGAGATAGTCTATCAGAGATGTGGTGGTTGGAAATGGGATAGAAAAAAGGATGGATGTTGCAATGGAGGAGAAAGTAAATTGTTTTTGTATGTTGCACCATGCATCCATGGAGACATGGCTCGTTAGGTACGAGTAAGCCAACAAATATCAGGAATCAGTGCAATCAAAATTCCGACATAGTACGCACCATCGACCAATTCGATATCCCAAGAGCATGGAGGAGATGCCGCTGTCGAAGGGTTTCGAAAGCAAAGTCGCGACCATAGAGGACCTTGACTAATTTCAGGATAAAAAATCAATCAGGTGAATAAGCAAGATGAGAAAATGATGCTAAGACTCTGTTTTATTTCTGCCAATAACAAATACAAGGTTCAAGAAGAAGAAATCCGAATAGCCTTTGGGCATAGATCACCAACATGGCAGCTGACATAAAGTCAAGTAGAAAGTATGTCAATTCTACTATCCATACAGTACAGCAGAGTCTGAAGCAGAGTTGTTAGAGCTGCCATGTATTGACTTGCATGGACCATTCTAAAACCCAGAAAATCTTTGCGTTTCTTCTTGATTGTAACCTTCAGGGTTAGAGCTAGTCTGTTAACTGTTACTCTGATTGTATACTTTATTATTTCTCTCAGTGACTGGATTTTTGTCCAAATGGCTTCCTGATTAAATCCATGTTCAACATTTTCTGCAATTAGAGCTGTCCACGAAATTACATTATGGACTGAGAGCTTGTCAAAAATGTCTTAGGCATCCAAAAGTAAGCCACATTGTACATATAGTCCAACAAATGTATTAGCAATAGGAAGATCTTGTTCAAATCCTTTTAAACCAATCTCCATGTGAATGACTTGGCCCTTACTCAAATATTTCATGCGCATAGAAGCTTTCAAGGCACAAGCAATAGTGACAACATCTGGACAGACACCCTCTAATTACATGTGATGATAAGAAGCAAGTGCCTTGACAAATGGTCCATGTTCAGCATAGCCTGCAATCAGTGTCCTCCAGGATACGACATCTTGATCTGACATATTGTCAAATACTTCTTAGGCTTTTCCAAGCATACCAGATTTTGCATACATGTCAACCAGAGCATTATTGATAAATTCCTCTTGCTCCAAACCCTCTTCACTATACTGCCTACGCAGAACAAAAGTATAATCACAACAACTAAATATGTATAAAGTATCAAATCCCACACACAACTTTTGGGTGGATTTCACACCTCGAATGCGCAGCAATACGACACCGCGGTTTATGTCTATGTGATGGTTACATGAAGCTTTGATCGTAGTCTCTCGCGAAGGGGTGGAGGTCTCTACTACGGAGTTGAAATTCTCGAGGGGATGTAGTCCAAAGTGACCACATGTTTTATAAGCTGTCATATCCAGATTTTATATGTGACAACTAATCTAATAGTTTCAATATATAGTACAAAATATACAGTGTAGTATGGTCGCACAGGTGATATTTTCACGTCAAGAGCATAATCTCTCTTGTATGTGATTTTGAACATGTAACTTTCTATCCAGACCCCCTATAATCTCAATGGTGGTATGCTGTGCCTTTAGCTCCCGGAAGTGCAAGAGCGTATGATGAAAGCAATGTTCCCAACATAAATAAGGAAAGTATGCACATGGATGGGTCGATATTGCAAGGGATGGAGATTGAAGATGACTTGGAGCATGTAAAGGAGGCAAAATCAAGTAACGATGACGGAAAGACATGAGCCCAAGAGAACGAGGTGGACTCATCCTTTTGTGATGACCTGTCTATCGACCTTCTAGTGTATGCACAATTGTGCTAGGAGATTGATATGGGACCATAGGCTACGTCATACTTGTAGTATTTGCCCACTCAATTCGTCAATGAATCACTTTTAAGAGTACTGTAAAATATGCATTTTAAGTAACATCATTTTTTTCAGAGTTATATTACCATGCTTTGCTTGAATCTTTGTATTTATTATGCTAACATCACTTTCTATCTGTGTAAGTGACTTTGACGATATTTGGAGACCAGCATGAGTTGAAGGATGAGCGACAAGGAGTTGCAGGTAGATCATATGTATGTCTCTAGATTGGATGGCTCGATTCAAAGATATAGCAGACCAAGAGCTATCTCTGACACCCTGAGGCCCTTTCATTAGATCTACTTTGGCACCCTCTTATGCTTCGGTTTTTTCCAGTAGATGAGGTCGATGCTCTAGAGTTGGGCCAGACTGAGGGAGTGGTTCTGGGGGATAGTGCGGAGACGTGGATGTACTGAGCATGCGGTTGGCTCAAGCTACAAGTGCTACTCCTTGCTCTCGTGTAGGTTTGAGAGAGGGTGGCTCATGTGATTATTGTGGAGACATCGATAAAGTGTCTTCATCTCGCCCTTTTGGTGGATTTGTGTCACCTATAGGATTTGTTACACCTGTGGGGATGTCTAGTCCAGTGACTCCAACTTTTGCTCAACTATCCACAAGTCACATTCCTATGGGTGCTACTCCAAGAGATACCAACCCTATGGGTACACCAGATGTACAGGGGTCTCCTGGTTATGCCAAGGAGCGTAATTGTAGGTGGGAGAGAATACATCTTAGACATATTCGAGAGGGGTATGGATACCTTGTAGATGACAGTATAGGAGCCTTGATTATGAATGATGAGGGGCGGAGGGTGATGGCTCGTATGAGAGAGTTATGCCAACAAGTTTTTTGGCACAATGTCTTGGACCATTGAAAGAACATAGCCAAGGGAAGCAAGGACTACATAGTAGCATACTTGCATGAGTACCCAGCACGGCAAAGAGGTTTTCCAGAGGTCGAATGATGGAGTGCATGCGTGCGTACATGTCACACAGCCAATTAGACGCATGTAAGACACTCAAGAGTGGCACCTCAAAGCCTGAGTGGCTAGATGTAAATGACTGGTTAGGACTTAGGGAGGAGGCTAGAGAGATTCTCCAGGACGTTGGAGAAAGCAACGCGAGGCAGCAAGGGCACAATTGGAGGCAGAGGTGGTCCATCATCTTGGGAGTGGCGGCCAAAGGACTTCTCTAGAGGACTTTTTAAGTTTTTCTTTTGTTCTTCTCACTTTCTTTTTTGCAATATCACTTGTACTTACAATTGTATTTTTAACAGTTGTATTTTCTTTTTTCAGTACTCCATTACTAATCGTGATCCCATCTAAGTAGAGACCCAAATATACAGATAGACAGGGTCTCACTGCAATGATCGATAGATTGTATGTACACGGTAGTCCCGTACGTCACTCATCTTTCTTGTCTGTATAGTTACTATTTTTATTAAAATGCATTATGTATGGTGGGCTAATGTATAGTGTTTTTTTTTTGCAAACTCTATTTGATGCTCCTTTGCATCGGGATGAGCTTTCGGATGGCAACGATCTATAGCTTGTGCTTGGATTCGTGGAGTACACATCCTCTTCCTTTTTGGTCCTGTCAATTATACTGGCATGTTTAATGTACTATGTTAATATCATCCTTTGTATCTTGCCATGATTTCATGAGTTTTCATCACCGATCTTGTATTCAGTCTATGTATCAGTCTTGTGGGTTCAAGCACATTTTACGCTCATTTTGACGACCATTGCACACTTAACATGTAATCCATTTGTAGAATATAAATACTTTTTCTTTGTAACCATCACTATTAGCGTCGCAAATCTATTGTAAGTGTCACTATTGTCATCGAAATATACGTCGCAAACCATTGGTATTATCATCGGTATTGGCATTGGTATTTGTGTTGATTTTGCAAAGTGAATACTGATGCCAAGCAGGTTTAGCGATGATGGGGTTAATTTTTTTATGAACATTTTCTTCATGTTGAACGTTGGTATGAGGCCTGTATCTTATAGTACCACAGACCATTCAATAAAGATAGTCACATGAATATTAACAAATAGCACATTGCATGCATCGTAAACATAATAGGCCTCAAATACAAAAGTGCACCTATACATATAAATAGTTATAGAACAATGTCAAAATAAGAGGCCATTAAAAAAGGATAAAATCATACATAAATAAACACATAACACATCTTTCTTACCCCTCTTGATTAAAAAGAGTCTAGAGTCATGCCTACCCTCGCATCTTTTCTCTATGTTTAAAGTTTGAAAGTAAGCTTGGTCCTTGCATACATAGTCACCTATAGGACCCTTCTATACCTAGAGAAAATATACATGTTTATATCATTATTGTACTTAGTGTCCAATCATAAGATCTTTTCAAGAAAGGATACGATTTGAACTCTTACTATGGATATCAAACACTTAGTTCGTACAAAGGGAAGATGCATGCATTGGAAGACATTGTGTCTAATCAATGCCTAGTGCTTCATGCATATGTGCAAACTCCTTTGCACTTTGGAACCTCAAACCTCGCTTTGATGGAAGTAATTCCTCTTAACCCACTAGTCTGTCTTGTGCTCTTGATGGATAAGAAGAATATGAGACAGCCTTCTTTCAATGGAACGAGACCTTTACAACCCTCATTTCTCCTAGTCACCTTCCTTTATTTCCCCTAAATTCCTATTGGATGGTAGATTATCATGCCTATTGTGCAAAAAGATGTCTACTTAAAGATAGTGGAAACCTCTCATGCATATCCAACTCGGATTTGCTACGTATAGCCCCAACAGGCCTTATGCCCTATAGTCTAAGAGAATGGTGTGTTTTGGTGCTTTATCCCCCTTGGCATGAAGGTAGTTTGAAAAATTGGGATATAAGAAGCCTCAGTGCCATGCTTAAGAACAAGTGCAAAGTGACGTGTCCTTATCCCATTTTTCTAGTGCAGGGCAAGCTTTAGGTTTAAGAAAAATTAATCGCTCCTCTTGTTCAGTGCTCAACTTTTTGCATCCAACTCCTCCTACTAAACCTCAACTTGTACAACATGTCCAATATAGACCAATAAAGTTAGTCATACATTACAAGAATTAAATCATCAAAGAACATTATGAGTACATTACTTTGCACATGTGAATCTCTTTTAGATTGAATATTAGAATGGCTCTCTAATGATTTTTAATGTGCTTTGTGAAAGGACCAATTAAAGAACATTATGAATACATTACTTTGCACTAGTAGAAAACCAAAACCATGACCCATTAGATTCATGTATAGACGGATATAATATGTACTATGCACACAACAAAACCCTCTTGAGTAAACGCAAAGTAGTGGATCTTGAGATCAATCCAAATACTAAACTTAAAATCTCACTAATGTTAGGTCATATAGAGTAACGAGCTAGATCACTTCCTCACGCAGTTCGATGCTAGAACCCTAATGTCGCATGCCTCCGTCCTAATGGTATATAAGGAGGGTCCTCTAAGTCTTGAATTCCACGAGTTAACTCACTATCCCATTGGTGTCGAAGATACTAGCTGGTGAAACATCCGTAACAATATGGCTAACCACGCAGCAAAGGCCGAAGAGGAGAGCAGACCAACGACAGCCTCTGAGACTGTCGGGCCGATATTATCGGCGTCGGCTAACTCAATATCACCCACATCAAGCAGTACGTTGATGGTGAAGCTGGTAATCACTGAACAGTATATAATAGTCTTATCAACACAATGCTAATTACCTACGTGTGTAGAATCCTGAGGTGTTGAATATCTGGGATAATGAGTGCATACGTCCCTGTTAAGATGCGATCAGCTCGTATAATGTTTATTCCCGTCTGTATGTATTAACGCAATTCCATGTGTAAGAGCTACAAGGTGCATGTTAAACTCTCTGTATCCGTAACCTTGCAAAGAGAATCGATACGATAACGGGTAAACGCAATAATAAGACCCAGTCATTGCTTCTCTGCAGGAGACGGAGTGCGCGGTCAAGCGCTCTAGCGTCTTCACTGGAGTGCGATCGAGGGAGAAACGGAGCGGTTGGCTGAGCGAGGCGGTCATCCCAAATGAATTACTAGAACACATGATAAGGATCGACAAAGATGCTGAAGATGACATTATTCATGATGCTGCGAAAGCGCAGCGGTGGAGGCGACACAGAAGAAACATGTGGCTGGGCAAGTACAAGCAGGAGGTGACGGCGGCACGAGCGTACGACGCTGCACTAGCGTGCATGTGCCACAATGCCGCTGTGCTGGGGCTCAGCAGAGTTGTAAAAAGGAAGAGATCCACCCGCGATGATCATCGCCAGCAAGCTGCAAGCCGCGTGGAAGGTTGCTCTGTATCGCAGATGTCTATGCCGATTATTTTAAATATGTTCTCCTGTTTCAGATATCTAGTAAGTAATAAATAGTTGAATTAATGAGATCGCCTCTGAAAGTATTGCAGTAATAGCGTATAACAATTCTTGACCGCTAGCTGTCGCTAGCATTTACACAGCAGAGATCAATTGCTTCATCTTACGGGCCGGTCGTATACATATTGCAGACCATATCGGCATCCGTATGCAGGTGCCAAACCTCCCTGACGAGTTCACAAACCTTCTCGAAGAAGTCCAGCAATTTGCGGGAGGCAAATGTCTCCTGAAGCAAGATGTCCAAGCCTTCGTGCGTGGATATGCAACTGCTTTGGCCCGTGATAACGACGATATGGGATCATTAGAAGCAGAGCCCGAGCTGCAGCAGCACGAGCAAGTGCAGCCAGCTCACGTTGACGGTAGTAATCCGTGCAGTGAGCTCGACGAGGAGCTGGACAGCTTATGGAATCCAGTACCTCAGCTGACGTCGTCACAATTTGATTTCCCTTGGAAATAGAAGAAGATAAGCATCAGCCCCTCGTGCTTCTCCACAGATAGAATTTCTTACTGTGTATATGTGTATATCAATGTATTGTTCTTTAGATCAATGTGTGGATAGGCTTCAAGTCTTGTAATTCGCTAATCTAGGTGTAGTTCCTTCATGTATCGATGATGGCGTTACTATGTGCACTAGGCTTAACGAAACCGGAGCATCTTTAATGGGTAATTCTCCTTACCTATTGATATGACCCCTTCTCCTTTCTACACTTGTTATAACTTTTCACAATCTAACCATAGAAATCCTCGTACGTTGCAGACATGAGGGGTTCAATAGCATCCTGTAAAGGATCTCGTGAGAATCTGTTGATGTGAAGTAATATTTCCTGTTACCTTGTGCAGCTATTGTATGTTTTTGAGCACCAAGTGCTAATTATTCATTTCATTTGCGTAGTGTATCAAGGTCTCCATACATGACTTGTGAGATCAACTCTTTGCTCTAAAACGGATGTCTTCACATTGCAATGGTGGTAGCTGGTTATGCTTATAAATATTTGTTGTGTTCACATTGCAATGGTGGTGGCTGGTTATGCTTATAAATATTTGCTTCTCTATGCATGTTGCCCTTCATATGCCCCTCTGCTAGATTTCAACCTTTAATTATATGTTGGCCTCACTATGCACCTATGTTGGTCCTTCTATATATCAAAATACAATGAGGCACCTTTGTAAATGCAAATGCTTATAAAGGTATACATTTTGATGATGCTTCATCTTATGTTTCTAGGAAAATGATTCATTTCTCATTTTATCAATCATAAGGGACAAGATGTTAATGAGAGATCTTGCATGCATGTGCATCCAAGGAGTATGAGAAAGGATCACATGATGCTCAAACAATACTAGTTTTGGCATATGTGATTTTCTCCTTGGATACTAATGTATAATATAAGATTGTTATTGCCAATAGTGTATACACCCTTCCATTAATTCCTCCACTTCTTTATTAAGAAAACACAACTAGGAAATCTCCTTGAGTCATGCAAAATTCCTTCAAGATTCATCAATCTTTTGTGGGCTATGAACATTATGCATATTGTATGTCTATTTGTATTATTCATTGTAGAAATATCCAATCTAACATCATCATTATTTGAATCAATGTAGTATTTTTAGGTCATAGAGCAAGGGTGCACCACATTAACACTTTTCTCTCTAGGTTGTATTATAGATGAAGGCATATATTAAATAATGTTGTAAATAGAAAAAGATAGATAAACATTTGGATAAAATCAACTTTCTTTTGAGACCTTGAGGCTCCTCTTTCTCTTTCTTAAATCAAGGAAAAGTTTAGGGAAGAAGAAAACATACTCATTCTCTCTCTCTCTCTCTCTCTCTCTCTCTCTCTCTCTCTCTCTCTCTCTCTCTCTCCCCTTTTGAGAGTTTTGTTTTGTTTTCACTATAGTGTCCAAAAGTAATTTGCTTTGATTCCTCATATCTCCTCATTTAAGAGTTAGTTTTTAAAGACATTTTGTATCCAAAATACTACTAGCTATGAGGTTTTGGTGCCTCTCATTAACGTCATAATCTTATGTTTTATGGACACAATTAATATTGTAAGCTCAAATAACATAATTACAATTTTGAAAGTTCATTAAGGGGATTGTTTCTACTTTGATTCTTGGTCAATAGACATTAGATTTGGTGACTTTCTTTCTTTAGACAAACCTTGGAGGTTAACAATTCAAATTCAAAATTCACAATTGATATAATTTGTTAGTCTCTTTTCACTTTCCTTTGGGCTCTACATATCCTCATTTCTTGGCCTCTTCTCTCTATCTCCATTGAGCTCTTTCATTCACCCCATTCTCTTAGCCAACTCCATTTGGTACTCAGTGATATTCTATCATCATGGACATTTGGATGCTCTCATATCAAAAGGAAATGTTCTCAATAGAGAAGGACCCTCACATTCAAATAGATGTTGAATGTGCTCCCTTATTTACTAGGACAACTTGTTTATGCCAATTCTTAGGTCTTACAACAATATAGGGACAAAGGTTTGAAGCACATTGACTTATGAAAGATGAAGCTATATGTCCAATTGATCTTCTTACTAATAGCCCTCCCACTTTCTCTACTTTGATAAGCCTTATTAAATTTATTTTTGATAGTTTTAGTGAATGGCTTGGTCATATCCAACATCTTAATGATTTGGAAATGAAGATTATAACACAACTATCAAAATGAAATGAAGAGTTTTCATACTTACTGGTGCCTTGATTCTTCAATTTTCAAGTCAACTTATACTTATCAATCGATTATTCAATGAAAGAAGCACCACGTCATGACTGTGCATATCCACTGGCGAAAGACCTTGGAGGATGGATGTAGGATAATTGTTCAATATGAATAAAGTTAGCATCACTTCTACATGTTTTAGTTTGATCAGAAATGTAGTTAGTGTAGCTATTTAGTTTCTATAAGTTAGGCTGCATAACAAGATGAGCATGAGGACTCAAGCACCATAAGCTTAGAGAAGAGATCGCAAACTTGCAGATGGATGTTGAGTGAAAGTAGGGATCAAAAGTATCATATGTTGAAGGAAACATTAGAGTAATGTGAACATATTTCTTATACCCAGTTGGAGGGATCTTTATACCTACCTCATTCCTTGTGCATTTGTGGCCGAAGATCCTTGCAAAAAGTAGGATGTTTGTATTAAGGACTTAAAAGATGACTCTACTGCCAACACGTTATTCAAGCCAAATCTTTTGACCAAGGCATGAGGATATAGAAGGATGCAAGGTGTCAATGATTGAATATATAATTGAAAATTATGCTTTTGGGGGAGATAAAAGCATAAATGTACTTTAAGGCCATGAAGAAAAAGAAAGAATAAGTGTGAAGTGTTTTTTTAAAGGAAAATCAAAGCTAAGTTGAAGGCATGCTTTTGAGGGAAGTATTTGTGGGATGCCTTGGAAAATCTAAGGAAGCTGCCCTATAGATTGTGGTGAACAAAGAGATGCAGCAAGCTCATTCTCTTCCTCAAGCAAAGTATTGAAGGTTAAAGCATGAAGATGTTACTTGTGAGGTTTATTAGCATCATTTATAGCAACCATCTCCTCCATGTCTCCCACAAATCTTGGGAGTCACACATAGTCATAGACATAGAGAGAGAAAGAGAGCATTGCATCATTAACATGAGGCGAGATAGGAGAAGCAAAACTATCCTAATCTGTACTACTTCCCATGGCATTGCATTGGACTACAGTTCCACTACTTGAGTTCTTCTCATTTACTCAGCTCCCTCCGAGGTTGACAAACCCACTATGCCAGCAACAACTAGAACTAACGAATGGAAGAATTACATGTGGCTCAACATTACTACATTTGTGAGATTCTAATGAGGTCATGCTTGAGAGCACAGAGGGCTTAAGGCTATGCATGATAGTTTACTAGCAGCCACTTTGAACAAGAAACCTGTGTTGGGCAAAGCATTGCAATGCTCAAATGAGCACAAAGGATAATGCATGTGACATATAAGGTCCCCTGACAGTGAGTTGATGAGAGTGGAGACTATTTTAATTGGATGGCAGAAGTTGACAAAGCTAACTGTCTTATATGTAGAGAGTTCTACAAGCCATCATATTCAAGTTCAAAACTCTTCATGTCTAAACCTAACTTGAGTCCCTTTTCCTCTTCCATCCATTAAACCAAATTAATGTTAGCACCATTGTTTTAAAAGATAGAGGGAAAAACATGAATAAAGAGAAGGTACATCATGGACAAGGCTACATATTGGTGACTGAGTAGTCAAGGAAAATATTCAACAAAACTTATTCTCCTTCTATAAGCACATAAAACTCAACATTTTTCCTTATTCTTGCAATCTACAATCCATCTTACACATAACTAACTCCAACAAAAACACTAAATCTTGGAAATGCTCACCAAGAAATTAACATTGATACATGTTTTAAACTATGCTCCCTCATAAATGATTCTACACAATGCTACTACACCTCATATACTTTTATGTATTAGCATAGAGCTTGAAAAAAACATATTTTCTTTAATAGCTCACAATTAAATATTCAAGATCTAATGATTCCTACTTCTCCAAACAAAGCCAAACACATCTATTACTCTATATTACACCAATGAGTTCATGTGTCTCACTACTCAACCAATTAATCATCTACACTTGTCCCTCACCTATTTAAAATTTGAACTGCACTTGTTAATACTTCAAGAATATCTATTTTGTCTCATACCTTTTGTTTGACTAATCTTCACCATGATTTATCATACTTGTATATTTCAAAATTCTTCAAAGTATTAACTTCCTTATAGGAACATCATCATAATTGCTTCCATGAGCATCCATCTCAATTGTAGCTTTTGGTCTATATAAAGACTCATACTGACGGAATCTTACATTATTTATTATGTAGATCTCTTTAATGACATGATCATAGCATTTGTAACCCTTCTTCTCATTTGGATACCCAAGGAAAATGCATTTGATAGCCATTGGTTCCATCTTTTTCTTCAAACCATCAAGGACATGAAGAAAAAATACAGCACCAAACACCCTAACGTATACAACTGTAGGTGTCCTTCCATACATTTGTTCATACGGATGAGTCAAAGCTATAGATGTCGTGTTCATGATATGGACTACATTATATACTACATCCACCCACTAAGTTAAGGGCATGTGCGTATTCATCATAGCCGTTGATACTTTTGCAATGATCCTATTCTTTCTTCCTACAACACCATTTTGCTATGGCGTATAGATACATATAGCCTATTTTTTAATCCCATGGTGGCCTTTTGAAGTAGTAAGAGAACTCATTTGACAAATAGTCTCCTTCATTATCCAATCTCAAGAGTTTTATGCAACTCCAAAATTTCTTTTCTACCATGGCTTTAACACTCTAAAATTTTTTCAAATGCTTCACTATTATGTTGTCAAAAGTATACCCATGTCATCCTGCTGAAATCATCAATGAAAGTGATATAGAACCTACATTATCACTCAAAGAGACATTCTAGCATGTACTCCAAATATCTAAATACACCATTTCCAAAGGATAAGTGCCCCTTTTCTATTCAATCTGTAAGTAACCCCTTTATATGACACCCTTCTGTATGTAAAAAATGTATAAAATTGGTGTTTTAAAAACCCCTCATTTTGAACTCACGTTATATTCATGAGTGACCCCCCCCCGAGTCACTCTCCCCCTCTTTGGAAATGGGAGTCTAGACTACTTGTCAAATCAAGAAGCCTCACATACATGATCATTATTTACATATCCAAATTGCAAAATCCTACAAACAACCTATCTAGACTACATGTATTTAAGCCATTGCAAATTCACATGCCCAATCCTCCAATGCCATAGTTCGACATCTTTATCTTGTCAATGCCTAGTCTCAACATGAATAGAACTTTATATGATGGTAATTCCTGCATCCAAAGAAAATAATTTGCCTTTCTTTTGAAGACAAGCTATGAGGCTGCTAAGTTTTCCATTTCTAAAATACTCAATGAAGCAACCACACTCATTGAACCTTACTTGTAGGCCTTGATTAGCCATTGACCAAACTTTAAGTGATGGTAGGTACACACAAAACATCCCCTTTTTTTCTATCACATCCATAGTCACCAAAGGAATACTACCAATAGGAGTTATTTTATGCAATCTCTCATCTCATGTAGTCAATACTCTTTAGTTTTCATTTGTTCTCCCTATGCAACCATTTCGACATGGTGTGTCATACGGTTTGTTGCTCTTGAATTCAAAAACCAATAGTCCTCTCTAAGAGGATGTGTCATGCTACCAACTACATACTCCATAGGAAAGAGATGATCTATAGGTAATAAACCACCTCTAGATCCATAAACACCACCACTATATCAACTTGCATAGTGTCCAAAGTACATCCTTCCTCAACCCCCCTAAACATAGGATTTTTCTTATGAAAGCACTCTCTCAAAGCAACCAAATTTCCTACATTAATGGCATGCACCATCTATCTCTATGGACTAGATCATCCTCTACCTCTAGAGTAGGATCTCCACTTGGCTCTAGGTATAAAATCACCATGTGAAAGATACTATGACCATACATGAAGGTATCTCCATGACCATATGATGATCTACCTCCAAAATAGATAGTACAACCTTTGTAATGATAAAGCACACTCTTTTGAAGTATATTCTTTCCACTGCTAGATGTATTGAGACCCAACTTAATCCTTTTTGTAAGTAGAAAAGAAATCAACTCTTAAAGGTCGAGCATAGAGCCTCCTCTAGCTAAAATGGAGGTATTAAGAGACTTGTATGCAAGTATAAGTTTGTTTAAAGTGACAAATACTAGATCCTGATAATCAACTCGTGTCATTAATGCTTCTATTTTGAGGCCATGCACCATGCAATATTTGCTTTAGCCATATCTTCTTGGCCTCCATGAAAATGCTATACATTTTCTCAATGATTTTACAAGCATCTTTGTATATACTAGCCTTTTTAATATGGGGAATCAATATCTTTGAGATGCATATAGATATCCAATGCAAGATCTTCCTATTTTTACTTGATCCCAATCCTTATATGTCTTCGTCTATTCTTTTCTGGACTCATCAAGAAGTTTTGGGTATCATATGATAGGACCATGCACTATAGTTGTCCATACAATAGGACCATACAATGTTGTTATCCTTAGTCAATTTATCACCCACAATTTGCATAATCTATGTGGTTCTTGACATTGTGATCTCTATAATTTAGAATAATCAATAGTATATAATGTGCCAAATCAATATCCAAGTATGTGAAAAAGTCCAAGCATCAATCAATTAAAACTAAGACCAAAAAGCATTCAGAATACCTAAGAAAATACCTGTAAATTGAGTTCCACTGCTATGGGTCTGATATCCAATTTCTATCACATGCACCTATATATTGATAACAAACAAAAGTAGAGAGAGGTAAAGAACTATTGAGCACACATATAAAAGTAATGGAGACTTGAGAACACAAAGAGAAAGGGTTGAAATCTTCTTCGTCTTCTTTCTTCTTGTTCCACACAAAATAACTAAGTCAACAATTACATGATAAAAGACTAATATGAAAGCACCACAACATATATACATGCGATCACTAGGTGTGAACTTTCTAAAGAAAGAAGAGGTGGCACAATTAATGTTTCATAACAAATGATGGACTACATGGGTGTAGTCCAACTATAGAATCACTCGTGTATCCTCATGTCGGTCACCTAACATGTTAGTGAATAATATCCTCCCACCTCACCAAGATGTGTCTTGAATGCCAACCCATGTAGAGCTCAATCTCTGAATACTCTCCCTCAATCTCAGCAACATGAGATTTTAAACTCCAAGCATATTCCTAAAGCATTGAAGCTTCTTAGCTCCCACACCTTGGTGAAAATCTCAAGAACTTGATCCTCTATGCTAACATAAACCAAGTCAATATCACTCCCAAATGAAATGGTAATGGACCTCTATATTTTTAATAGATATCAATAGTATGTAATTTTCCACTCCCAAATGGAATGGTAATGGACCTCTATATTTTTAATTTGCACATGATACATTTTTTTTCTAAATAATAGAATGCTAGTAAGGTTATCACAGTAGATGATAAATGTCTTGTCCACTTGCATCCTTAAATAACGAAGTGGATTGTGTAACCAAGCTATCTCATATACTAGAATTGCAGCATCTTTACTCTCTCTATACCAGATAAGGCTACTGTTGACTATTGCTCTAAATAAGAGTAGCATTGCCTCCTTCTTAGAATACCACTAGCCCAATCTGCATCTATATAACCATGCAAGTCATATTGTATGCCTACACCATAGAATAAGGCATAGTCCAATGTGGACTTGATATAGCACAACATGTGATGCGCTACATCCAAATGCGGATCCTCTGGAAGTTGCATAAACTGACTCTCCAAACCAAATGTGTAATTTAGGTTTGGCCTAGTGAGCGTCACATAGATAAGGTTGCCCATAGTCTTTCAATACATAGTGACATCCTAGTAGCCTTATGTGCACTAAGTTGAGCATTAACATCCAAAGGTAAATAAATAGGATTGCAATCAACCATAGCATACATCTTCAACATATCCAATGCATATGTCTTTGTCACAACCGTATACCCTTTGGAGTGCTAATTATCTCTATGCTTAGAAAATTGGATAGCTCTTTTGAAACCTTCATCTCAAATTGAGTTATGAGGAGACCTTTTACATTGTCAATCTCGATCTTAGTATTACCCACAATGATCAAATTATTCATATATATAGTAATGACCACAATACCTACATCACTCTCATAAATATAAGTGAGTGATCAATCTATTCTCAGCAAAATCTAATGCTAACAATGTATCCTGCCTGCCCTAGGTGCTTCCTTTGGCCCATGTAAGGCCTTACAAAAAATGTATACATCATCTAGATGACTCTCATCTTTATAACTAGGTGGTTGCTCCCAATAAACTTCCTCTTGCAAATCCCCTTGCAAGAAGGTATTATTTACATCCATTTGATGTATCATCCAACCCTTTCATGTAGCCACTGCTCTATGACAGCCCTTACAGTGGCCATTTTAGCTATCGGATCAAATGTCTCCTCTTTTGTATTCATGTAAAGGCACCGAATCTCATGTGTCATTATCCCTAAGTGTAACCATTTCTTCATCCATAGCATGATCCTAATACTCATCACCCAGTGCATTCTCAAAAGAAGTGGGTTTCATATTCTCCACAACCTCAGCCATGTATGTATAGTGATGAGCTACATAGCTATCATATGTCAATCATTGTGTTGGCTTTCTTATCCTACTTGACTCGCGTGGACCTATATCACTACCAAGTGCTTTAGCATCCTCTTTTTCCTTCCACACACCAAGTATTTTAATGAACAGAGTCTAAATTGGGGGGAGGGAATGAGGAGGCTTAACCTTAATAAAGTCTTAGAAAGAAAGACTAAAGGCTCTTTATCCGTGCCCTAGGATTGTCAAAGGATGCCGCAATCAATGGTGGGTCGTCTATGTGGTTGATCGAGTTGAATCCAACGAGGACATATGCGCATAATAGTTGATTGGATTGTAAGATCTAAGCTCTACCATACCCACAAGAAATTTTCAAACAAAAAGTCTTCTCTTTCTCTTCTCTCTCTCTAACCTGGATAAGACCCCCACTTCCATGGAAAAGCTACCCTTGTGCTTGTTTTTAGTAAGAAAGCCTTGAGTTTAAGCAGGCCCTGAGTTTAAGCAGTTCTCTAGCTTCCATAAATCAATAGATGAGTCGATTATACACTCCTACTAGTTCAGGATCTTCAATCACAAAGCATGATGACTATCTCTCACCTAGACTCTTACAAGTCACAAATTCTATGATCCATTTGTATTGAGCATGGACGGCCTTCCTTCGATCATGGAAGACACACATTGCAAGCTCCACGATCCATGATGCACTCCCTTGATTCTCAAATCCTCTACAACCTTCACATGCAAGAGATGAGCATAGGCACACCCATGAGAGAGCAATCTGGGAAATCATGAAAACATGACCTAATTCACTGACTCCTGATTTTTCTAAGTGCAAGTCTATCTTCAAGGATTTGATAGCCCTGGAATGTGCTAGATGTAGAGTCATGGGCTATCATATGAAGACGCACTGCAAGGGTTTCCAAGGATGGTCTGAGGGTAAGAATTGTAGCTTTGAGTGTGTCTTTCATGCATACTCATGCAATTGTAGGTTGAAAAATATTCCAATACCTCTATGAATAAAAATTCTAATGTGGAGAGAGTGTGGATCAAATCTTACTCGCCGTTAAGGGAAGAAAGGTATACATAAGCAAGCATCAAGATTGCAGCCACATGACATATAAAAGTGTGGGTAAATTACTATAAAATTTTGAAAATCAAACAACATTTATAACACTACAGGGGATGAGAAGAATGCCGATTGAACATTTTTTATGCATTTATGAAAAAAAAGCAGATGTCAGCATGTACATCGATACGTTCTTTGATATGTGTGCTAGTATTCACATTGTTAGTTATGAATAACTACACTCACACATCTATACTGATGCAATTTTAATATTCTTCCATACACATTCTAGCTCATATACTAATGCTATTATCAATAAAATTGAAAATATTCTTTGTTGCACTTTTCAATGCATATATCAACACTATTTAGAAACATTGTTTAGGCTATAGTGTTTTCTCATTTCACTACCATTGACCTTCGAGCTAACCCCTCTCTAAACCTTACTATTCTTTATTTTTCTCTCACTTCAATAATGTGTTTGTAAATATTTGAATGTGAATATGGAATATATGTGAAGGTATAAGTGTCTTGTTACATTTTTTTCTTGATTGGGAGAGAGAATGTGAGGGAGATGTGAAAGCAAGGGATAGGGAGAGAAAAGTAAAGAGAGGGAGAACAAGGAAGGGAGATATGAGTAAGAGGGAGAGATCAAAGCAAAGATAGAGAGAGAGAGAGAGAGAGAGAGAGGAAAATACGAGAGAGAAGAGAGGAAAATACTATTTTGGCATAAAATTATTTTGATATAGATGTATAATATAATTGGTGAGGTAGTTAAAAGAGCACACATTGGAGTAGCTAATCATCAACAAGTGTATACAAGGATCTAAATGAGCTATTTTTCAATAATTAGTTTGATGTGAAGTGAATATTATTTATTAGTTTAATAAATAAAGTAATTAGTTATTTATTAAATATGAAATGAATAGAGAGATAACTACTTTTAGATTATTAGTTCAATATGAATGAACAGTTATTAGCTTAATAGATTAAGTAATTTATCATTTTTAATAAAATTATTTCATACAAGTGCTTTAAGATGAGTAGAGATAGAAAATGATGTTCGCATTGCCTCATTACGGTTTATCTAAGTTTTTTGGGTTGAACCAATATTAGTAGTTGCTTATATAAATAGTAATCTTTAGACTCATGTTCTCTCTAGAAAGACACCAATCATGGTATGGAAAAATCAAGTTCCTTCACTCTTACATTTTGTAGTTTTTGGATGTATTGCTTATATTCATGTGCCTGAAAATAGATGAAAGATGTTGGATCGTGGTGGCTTGAAAGTCATCTTCATTGATATTTAGATGATTCCAAACATGATCATTTCTTTGATCCATCTTCGAACAAAGTGATTATTAGTTGTGATGCTATATTTGATGAATGCCATACACATTCCTATTACTTTTCCCTTTCTTTTTAAGGATGATTCCTTCCTTGAACTCAAAGTTGATGTGACATGTTGCAAAAAGTCAATGCCTTCTAATGATGTTATTGACCTACCTATTGACTTAGAATATTATGTACATTATTCTAATAACAATGATACTAATAGTTATGCTCATACAATGAGGTGCATAAACATCTTACTACAAATAGAGAGGCACTTGCATCTCCACAAAAGGATCAAGGTGATGGCATCAGAGTATGACTTTAATTACATACTCCTATTAATTGTAAATGGTTGTATAAAACAAAGACAAAAGAAAATGAAACTTTTGGTAATTTCAAATCCCATGTAGTTTCCAAGGGCTATTCATAGATTGCATAAGTCGACTATCACACTAGATTTTCATTAGCTATTGGTCTCACTAGCATTTGAGTATTATTAGCCTTTGCAAGACAATTTGATTTGAGAAAATAGAATATGGATGTGAAAATAATGATGTATTGTTTCGAAGGTAGGATATAAAAATTCTAATATGACTTGATTGGTGATCTTACTTGAGGTACATTGCATTGACCATCATATAGGACAATAAGTGTGCTTTACATGAAAACATAGGATACTCTAAGACTAGTGTCAAACCTTACGTGAATGAAGATTAAGACACAAAGTTAAATTTGGATAGATATTAGAGCTTCTTGGGATTTAGTGGGCAACAAACAAGGTGTGAGCAGAGAGAGGAGAGGAACATAAATTTCAACACATTGGTGGATAGCATACATATGGATGTAGAGGGAGGTGCTTCAAGGGGGAAGTAGAGAAAGATGAGCATTAAAAACAAGGAAAAGTAGAATTGAAATGGAGTAGGCCTAAATTGTAGTTAAAGAGTTCTATTGTCCATCTATTGAAGAGAAGAACATTGCATAGCAAGCAGCATACACGGTGCCAAAATATCAGAATGGTTGCATGAAATTGTGTGCATAAGAGGGAAAAGAGAGCTCAAAGTACAAGAACAAAATCCTGCTTAATAAGATGCTCACATGTACAACTAGTACTCTCTCTCTACAATTCAAAGTGACCTCCATGCTATTTGTATAGCCTCACTTTGGGCTAGGGTTAGGGTTTCCCTTGCCCTCTAGTTTATTCACACCTCACCTTCCCTCATGCACCCTTGCTTATTCAGGGTTCCCATGCTACACTTTAAACAAAGGAGCTTAATCTTATCCTCAACATGAAAGAACAGAGTCACCAACCTTAAACTTTTAAGGATACAGGGGAGTGGAGGAAAACATTAAAATATGTCTTAATACCTGCCAATAGGCCTTTGCTTTCTTTTTGGGCTAGCTTTTGGAGAGATAATGTTTTTTTTGGAAAAAGGTCACTGCATGGTTCTAAACAAAGGGGGAAGAAAAGCTCGAGAAGTATGGTGGTAATCAAGGAGGGAAGCTTCTGATTTTTTGCTTTGATTTTCATTTTCAAATATGTTGCATGGTTGTCATTCAAGCTATGACATGGAACAAGATTGTTATTCGAGGGAAATCCATAGGTTACACTAGCTACATGTAAGGGCTAGATGATGTTATTGTAGACAAGAGAAAGAAGATGAGCTATTGATCACAAGGCATCCTAAACATGGGTAAATACTATAGTCAACATGTATTGTCATGGAATGGTTGTTGAAAGGTGTTTTGGAGGGAGCACATTACACAAAGTTGGAAAATTTTAAAGAGAGGATATTAAGTTTGAGGAGGATATATCTTGGAAATGAAGAAGCAACATGATCTTAGGGAGCATCCATGTGCCCTCTATACATAGTCAAAATCATCACCTTGTGGAGCTCATAGCTTCCTGTAGTTCAAAGATCATCTTCATCAATTAGCGGAGAGAAAAGAGCTCACCATCATAATTGCCAAGGTAGCTTATTTATGTAGTCTATTATGGGAGATGAATGTTGTACTATTAAAGGGTGGAGGGACTTATTTTAGTCAATGAACAAAGAAGGAGAAGTGAGTGCAGCATAGTATAAATCTCACGATGGAGAAAGAAAAAGGAAGCATGTCATTGATGATGAATAGGGTGGTGGTGATATGCATGTAAGAACGACGAAAAGTATTGAGTGACTAAAAAGAAAGCCCGAAATAGAGAGGCGTAATGTGCAAGAGGAGATGACGCATATAGGAAAAGTACTATTTCGGTCAAGCAAAGAACGTGAACGATAATAAAACATTGCTAAAACTAGCAAGATGTTTGCTTGTCGTAATCAACATCATTAACGAAGACGAGCAATTAACAAACTGTAATTGGGAATTAACGAACTATAATTAGAATTAGAGTTTTAAATAAAGAATCGCAGATTCGAGCAGAATTGTTGTCTTGAATCCTGAACTGTCATAACTTTTGATCCAGAACTCCGATTGACAAGTGGTTTTGACAGGATTCGAGAGCACGACGAGAGCTACGCATCAATCAAGTAATACTTCTAATCAACTAATACTTCTAATTTGAACAAGTTCATGTATCAAATCATCACTTGTGCAAAGAATTCAATCAAGTATAAACAATGAAACAACTTATCTTCCTTGTTGTTGCTACGCATCTATAGCTCTGATACCATGTTGAGAGAGAGAGAGAGTACGAGAGAGATACACAAGACATGCTCCCAAAGAATGATTCATATTGATGTAGAGTTAGTATATATAGGTGAGACCCAAGTCAAGTGAGAGATGATATATATAGTTGTAACAGAGTATGAATGTTTCCTATTGTATTTCTCTTTAATTGATGATTATTTTCTTTAGTTTATTTTATGGCCTCAATAGACCATAACAGAAACACTAAAACACTAGTTTCGCCTAAAATATTCCTACTACTGCATATAACTTCTTGAATTTATTTACATATATATTGATCATTAATTCTTTAGGACGAATATGCAAACATAAGATATTTATCATAATCATTTACAAAGCACTGCTCACCTAAAAATTATGAATCAAAATATTCTCAGCACGATCGTTCTTGAACAAATAACTTATTATACATAAGACTAATTTCTAGGAAACAATAACAGAGTAGTAGAATCAAATATCATCGACCCTATACGGGCACTGCCCTAAAGATCTTTCATTCGTCATGACTGAAAAGATACTTATATTGATTTCATACACCTACATGCTTACAAGTACTAAGGTAGATGATGCAATTTGAGCCCTAACACATGGCACAACCCAGTGTATTACTGGGATAGTCATGACTCAAAACCCGCTAGTATGCAATTAAGTAATATATAGCATGAAAACTAAGTAGCATGAAGACTAACGCATAGAACATAGTTATATCTTGCTAAAGGCCTTGGATCCCTTAATAAACCACACTGAGCAAGCAACATTGAGTAGAGCCCCTCTAAGATATTCAAAGCCCTCTAGTGCAGTTGTATAAGTAATCCTAGGTGTCAACAAAATGAGACTAAGAAAGAACTATGATGAAACAAAGTGGAAAGTGATATTCATCAATGGCACCTAGGATTACTTATACAACTAGGATTTGTTGACAAAGTTGTATTTTTTTTACTAGGATTGCTTATACTCAAAGCCCTCTAGTGCAGTTGTATAAGTAATCCTAGTAGAGTCCCTCTAAGATACTCAAAGTACATAACCTAGAGACCGTAGCTAGGTATATAAGGTATAATGGCCATACAAGAAGACACCTCAATAATTGACTGATCACCACTAAATCCCAAAGAAGAATCGTGTTCCATCCCCTTCAACTCTATATTCACCTTGTGAAGAACTTCATTAATCATAGCATCCTTGCCACCAATCTTTTTGTTGCAATGATGAAGTAACATATTCATCACTTTTCCTTTTAGCATCTAAGGCATTATCCAATCTTTTAGTCAAGTCCAAACATTTAGTCTCCAACTCATGAACCTTATGAACCAATGCCTTTTTTTTCTATAATAATGAATAATTATCTACCGGGACAAACAAATCCTTGAGCAATATGGTATATGGCCGAGATATAACATCAATAAATCTCTCAACTACTATGTCCCATGCATTTTTTACATCAATCAGTAAAGCATTTCTTATATCTTGAAGTTTAGATTTCAACACCATGGATGCATCAATATCAACCTCAATGTTTTTCAAAATTTGCTTCTCAACCTCTTGTAGAGGCTAAAACCTCTCAAGCAAGAGCTTATGGTCAACTTACAACTTGACATACATCTCCATAAAGCTATCCATTTGAGCCTCGTTTTCCCAAATTGTATTACAAATCATTAAATTTTTTGTTGTAACGTAGACAAGATGGAAAACAAAGAAGCTCCTATTGTTCAAGATCGCGAGGCGTATCTTAATCAGCGTGTCCCATGTCCTTGCTCTCAATGCAAGTTAGCAATTAGACGAAAACGCCATTTGTCTATAGAACACGTACGATAATTTGGCGAGTTTCAATCTGAGATCATTGATCAGGCGATTGCAGATTTTCAGCAAATGGTAATTTGAAGTGTTTATCAATCATGCATTGTACTCGCAAGCTAATTGAATACCATATACAATAAGATTGGGTCTTGCTAGTAAATTTTCTATCCAAGGAGGTGATGTCTCATCCCAAGGGGGAGTGCACCCTTTGCGGCCAATTAGAAGAGTTCGTGGGCATGCAATGGATGGAGTGCAGGAGCCAATCCACCACTCACAAGGCCAATCTATACCGTCAATGCCAGAGGAGACAGGCAACCTTCCAGACCTACCTATAATCTTGGAGCCTGAGATGGAGGCAATGATCGATGCATTGATTCCCATGGATGCCGAGACTTCTGATCCGCTTAGAGAGGAAGCATCCATACCGTTATATGATGGGTGCCGAGTATCTTGGCTAAAGACACTGCTTGCACTCTTAAGTGTGCAAGCAAAATACGGGTGGAGCGATACAAGTGTGACCGAGTTGTTCAGGTACCTTGTACATGTTATAACTATATATATCATCTCTCACTTGACTTGGGTCTCACCTATATATACTAACTCTACATCAATATGAATCATTCTTTGGGAGCATGTCTTGTGTATCTCTCTCGTACTCGCTCTCTCTCTCAACATGGTATCAGAGCTATGGATGCGTAGCAACAACAAGGAAGATAAGTTGTTTCATTGTTTATACTTGATTGAATTCTTTGCATAAGTGATGATTTGATACATGAACTTGTTCAAATTAGAAGTATTAGTTGATTAGAAGTATTACTTGATTGATGCGTAGCTCTCGTCGTGCTCTCGAATCCTGTCAAAACCGCTTGTCAATCGGAGTTCTGGATCAAAAGTTATGACAGTTCAGGATTCAAGACAACAATTTTGCTCAAATATGCGATTCTTTATTTAAAATTGTATTTCTAATTACAGTTCGTTAATCCCCAATTACAGTTTATTAATCGATCGTCTTCATTAATGATGTTGATTACAACAAGCAAACATCTTGCTATTTTTAGCGATGTTTTATTATCGTTCACGTACTTTGCTCGATCGAAATAGCACTTTTCTTATATGCGTCATCTCGTCTTGCACGTTACGCCTCTCTATTTCGGGCTTTCTTTTTAGTCACTCAATACTTTTCGTCGTTCTTACGTGCATATCCCTATTTTGATTGTCATGCGTCTCAACTACGCTCGTCTTGATCATGGTTTGCAGATTCTGTGATCTCATCTTATTTGTTTTCTCTCGACATACAGGCATGGCCAATTGCGTAATTATTAACGGATATCCGTCTGGCCAACGTTCGGTTCCCTTCTTCCAAGGACAAGGCTTTCCTGGGTGGAAAGCAAAGATTATGCTAATTCTTGAAGGTGACGAATTATTTGATATTGTTTTGGGCGACCTGACTTGCCCAGTTCAACCTATTGATGTGATGAATAACAATTCTGTGATTACTGATGGTCCATTATTTGAACAATGGAAAATTGATCATACTGATTGGATTCGTCGTGACAAAGCGGCTCGTCGTTATATATTATCTGCACTTCCTGACTCACTTATGTTGGATGTCTTTCATTTGGAAACCTCTCATGCTATTTGGGAGTATCTTATCTCAATGTTTGAGAAGAAATCGGTCACCGAAATTTTATATCTCCAAACTTGTTTGAAGAATCTTCAATATAAGGTTGGTACCTCTATGCACTCTCATATCGAGGCTTTTAAAGACATTATCAATCAGCTTGGTACTGCCGGCGCTCCTGTTGCTAAAAATCAGATTGTTACTCAACTTCTTCATACCATCAAAGATCCTTTATATGACAATATCATCACTATTTTATCTAACAAGGATGATATCCACTTTGACAAAGCATGTATATCTCTTATTGAATATTCTCAATGTCATGAGCATCAATCTGGAAAAATCTGATGCTGTTTTGGTCACTCGGGAACAAAGGGATTTTGATGCTGCTTTTGTTGCTCGCAAGCGTCCTGCTTCACGTTTTCAGCAGGGTGGACGCCCTAATCCAGGTAGTAGATCTTCTCGTCTTGCTTATCCTAACAAACATTGTTCTTATTGTGATAAGAAAGGTCATGTGGCTGATTGCTGGGCACGTCAATATGATGAGGAGCATGGAGTTACTACAAAGCAACCTCGCTCCTCCAAAAGTTTTCCTCCTTGTGATTATTGTGCACATACAGATCATCCATCTCGTCGTTGTTATAAACGCAGATATGATGAAGAACATTCTCGAGCTTATATTGTTCAACAAACTAAAACTGATGATGATCATACTCATCAGGAGCTCAATTTCGTCCATTATGATATCTCTCCAGAAAAGGTACTTCATGTTTATGATGGTTCTCTATTCATCGTTGATTCAGGTGCCACTGGAAACATGACATACCAATCGCAGTGGCTTCACAATTATCATTCTCTTCCTGTCAAGAAGTTTGTTTACCTTGCGGATGATACGACTTGTCAAGTCAAAGGAGTGGGTGATTTATATATGGGGACTATTTCATCCATTAGAATATTAAGAGGAGTTCTTCATGTTCCAGATTTGCAAATAAATCTTCTTTCTGTTGCTCGTCTAGTTGATCTTGGTTTGTTTGTTGGCTTTGATCATAATCAATGTCGTATAGAGAAAGACGGGCATACTATAGCAGTGGCTCCTTGACATGGTAATCTATTTGAGCTATCATTGAATGATACAATTGCAAATGTTGTTACTGCCCCTGGAGATGCAGATTGCAAATTATGGCATCAACGATTTACACACTCCAATTTTGCCAAAATTCTTGATCTTCATTGTCATGGTCTTGTGCAAGGTATGGATCTTAAATCTTATCCACGTATGGGAATATGTGAGTACTGTGCACTTGGAAAACACCATCGTTCGCCTTTCCACACTTCTACTTCATCACATTCCTCTGCTCTCTTGGATTTGGTTCATACCGATATTTGCGGTCCTTTTCCTGCCTCAAAGTCTCAATATCGATATTTTATAACTTTCATTGATGATTTCTCACGGTACACACATGTCTATCTTCTTCGACATAAGTCTGAGGCTTTATCTATATTTAAACAATACAAGATAAGTGTGGAGCTTCAAACTGGATTCTCTATAAAGACGCTTCGCAGTGACAACGACGGTGAATATGTATCCAATCTATTTGATGACTTCTGTAAGGATCAAGGTATTCATCATGAGTTTACAGTTCCTTATTCTCCTCAGCAAAATGGTGTTGCTGAGCGCAAAAATCGCACGATTCTTAATGCTATACGTTGCATGCTTATACAGTCTGGTTTGTCTCGAAAGTTTTGGACTGAAGCACTTCTAACAGCTGTTTTTATTCAAAATCATCTTCCAGCTACTGCACCTGCTGGTAAAATTCCTATAATAATTTGGACAGGGAAGACAGCTTCAGTCTCTCACTTTCGCACATTTTGCTGCATTGCTTATATTCATGTGCCCAAGGACACTCGACATAAGTTGGATCCTCCAGGTTTGAAGGTTATTTTTCTTGGTTATTCAGATCATTCCAAAGGTTACAAATTTTATGATCCTTCTTCTCAAAAGGTTATCATTAGTCGTGATGCTATATTTGATGAGAAGACTATGGGTGGCACATGGTCATCAGATGTTTCAGATGATACACAATCTTTGCTTAGTGCATTTCCTTACTTGCTTTGTGATTCTACTAATTCTGATGATCATAAACCTCCTTCACCTCCAAAGAAGATTGATGAAAATTTGGAGATCTATGTTGATCTTCCTATTGAGATAGAGCATGGATTCTATTCTATTGAATATGATGTCTTTGATGATGCTATGTATGTCCAAGAGGATCCAATATCGTATATGGAAGCTATCAATTCATCTCAAAGGGATCAATGGCAAGAAGCTATGCAAGCTGAGTACCATTCTTTAATCTCCAAAGGTACATGGATTCTTACTGAACTCCCCCCAAATCGTGTTCCTATCAAATGTAAATGGGTTTATAAAACCAAGACCAAAGCTGATGGCTCGTTTGATAAGTTCAAAGCACGACTTGTTGCAAAAGGTTACTCACAGATTGCAGGAGTAGATTATCAAGAAACATTTTCTCCCGTTGTGCGCTCCACAACTGTTCGTATGATTTTGGCTTTTGCAACACTATTTGATCTAGAAATTCACCAAATGGATGTTAAAACGGCTTTTCTCAATGGAGATCTTGAAGAAGAAATCTATATGGAGCAACCTGAAGGTTTTATGATTGCAGGAAATGAGCATCTTGTATGTCAGCTTCATCGTGCATTATATGGATTGAAGCAAGCCTCTCGTGCTTGGTATATTAAGATTGATCAGTTCCTCACATCTAAAGGTTTTGTTGCATGTTTTGCTGACCCAAATCTTTACATCAAAAGGGAGGACAAATATTTTATTATTCTTGCTCTATATGTTGATGATACTATTCTTGTGTCAAATAATATTGCTTTCTTGGATGCTATGAAGAAGCTTTTATCGACTACATTTGAAATGGTGGATCTTGGTGAGATACATTCTTGTTTGGGTATTCAAGTTCAACGACACCGACAACAAGGCATTCTTCTTCTTCGCCAAACAAAGTTTATTAATGATATTGTTAAGAAGTTTCGGTTGACAAATGCGCACTCTGCTAACACTCCCATTCTTTCAAGCTCTACCAAGGGTACATCTACAACACGCAATGAAGAATCAGCCATTTATCAACCTTTTGCTAATCTTGTTGGATGTATTCAATTTATTGGTTTAAACACAAGACCAGATATTTTATTTGCAGCTAACTTTTTGGGACAGTATCTTTCTTCCCCTTCCACTATTCATTGGAGTGATGCAAAACGTATTCTTAAGTACCTCAAGGGTACTAAGGAATTTGGTCTTATTTATCGTCGTCGAGAGGATTCTTCTTTATCTTCTTCAACTTCTCTTGACCTTATTGGATATATAGACGCTGATTGGGCAAGTTCACACTTATCCATGCGATCTACAAGTGGGAATTGTTTCTTTGTAAATGGATGTTTGGTTTCTTGGTCCAGCAAGAAACAACGATGTGTTGCGGTTTCTACAACTGAAGCCGGATATGTTGCTGCATCATTAGTAGCTCGCGAGCTAGTTTGGCTTCGACAACTACTTGCAGATTTGGGACATCCTTCATCATCTAGTACACCTCTTCGATGCGATAACCAAAGTGCTATTAGTCTTACCAAAGACTATATACAACATAGTAAATCAAAGCATATTGCTATTCATTATCATTATGTTCGACATGAAGTCAAGAAAGGTTCCATTATGGTGGAGCATTGTCCCAGTGATCAAATGGTTGCAGACATCTTCACAAAAGCTCTTAGTGAAGCTCTCTTTAGCTCATTAAGACATGAACTTGGTATTGTTCCAAGTTCTTGTCTCACTGATTGAGGCATGTATCATTGTATTCAAGAAAACTTTATAGTAAATCATTTTTGTATCATAGGTATGTGTAGGGGCTCGGGTTTTTCCCTTGTTCTCCCCAAGGGTTTTTTCACTCGCAGCCAAAGACCTTTGTTTGAGTGGGGATGTTACAACTATATATATCATCTCTCACTTAACTTGGGTCTCACCTATATATGCTAACTCTACATCCATATGAATCATTCTTTGGGAGCATATCTTGTGTATCTCTCTCGTACTTGCTCTCTCTCTCAACAATACATACGCTTCATTGAGTTTTTTTTTCGACACTATTATTACAAACATTTGTGCTTTTTCAAGGTGTTTTATGATTTTTTTTTTGTTATTGAAATATCATATACAACCACCTGCAAATACCATGCCTAAGTCTCGTGATGATGCACGACATGTTTTACGGAAGCTTGGCATGGACTACAATAACATCCATGCATGTATCAATGATTGCTGTCTGTTTCGAGGAGAATAGGAGACTATGGAGACATGTCCAAAGTGTGGTGCTCACAGGTATCGACAGGACTTGCAAGGGCAAACCATCCCTCAAAAAGTTCTCAGACACTTTCCGCTCATCCCCTGCATAAACTACATGTTTCGTACGTCCAGCATGGCGAGCTTGACAACGTGGCATGTGCAGAATAGGTCCACAGATAGAGTTCAACGAATATCAGTGGATTCACGCGCATGGAGCCACATTGACTCTACCTTCCAAGGCTTTGCGCACGAGCCAAGGAATCTTCGGCTCGGTCTCGCAATGGATGGCGTGAACCCATTCAGTCTGCACTCAACTTCTTACAGTGTGTGGCCTATAGTCCTTGTCAACTACAACATCCCTCCATGGCTTTCTACGAAGAAAGGACATCTCATCCTTAGCTTGCTTGTCCCAGGCCGCTACAAAGTAAAAAATATGGACATGTATCTTCGTCCATTAGTCGATGAGCTTAAGATTTTGTGGGAGGAGGGGGTCACTGTGCAAGATATGAGCAGGCACGATGGTCGGCGGTCATCCAATATTCGAGCCATTCTCATGTGGACAATGCATGACTTTCCGAGATTGGGAGAGTGCTCAGGTGAGCAGGCCTCCGTTCTTCTCGCTGGTAATATCTATATTTTATCTCATTCAATCAAGTATTCACTAGGTCGTGGTGTTGGAACAGGTCTGGTTACCTCAGGTTATCATGCATCTCCATTGTGCAGGCCACAGTTAGACTCCCGAAGGTCACGAACCATGAAGAAGATGGTATATTAAGGACACGCCGCTTTCTTGTCGGGGGATCATGAACTCAAGTAAGGTTTCCTTGGACGACTTCCAATACCTACGAATGCCGCAAGCTGGTACGAGCTGAAAACGGTCCACGCGGAATCACATCCAAATGGAATGCGACGGTTCTCAGTTTTCTACGAGTTGCCATATTGGACCCACTTACAGGTCAACCACTTGTTGGATCCCATGCATATTTTCAAGAATGTGGGCAGCTTTTTATGGGACCACATCACAGGGAAGAGAGACACTATTGGGGCACGAATGGATTTGAAGGAGGTAGGTAAGATGGAGGCGCTTTGGCCGCAGTCAAGTGCTGATGGTCGCGTATAGCTTCCTCGCGCTCCTTGGGTTTTGTCCACTAAAGAAAAGTGCATTGTGAAGCAAGTAATCAAGTCTATCCGCACTCCGACGGGTATGATGTGTTCTCTCAGGTCCGCATTTTCTAAAGACGACCAATTATCAGGACTAGAATCCCATGATTGGCATAAGATATGTAAGGTTTTTACTACGAATGGATTGTAATTAGAGTGGGTATTTTGCTATTTGGAATGTGGCCATTATTCATAATGCTTTCTCATTTGTGACAGTTTGTACTACCGATCGCGATCGCAGGATGTCTTACTCCAGAAATTCACGGGGCCATTTACAAGTTGTCGACTTCGGTGCAATGGATCTCACTAAAGGAGATTAAGATGTCCTCTATTGAATCTGCGAGGCGGCTAGTAGTGGAGATGGTCTGTCTCTTTGAGAAATACATGCCCACCAGCATGCTCATGATACAAATCCACCTTCTTGTGCATCTTGTGGATGAAGTGGAGATTGTTGGACCTGTCCATACGCGATGGATGTTCTTCTTGGAGCGCTTCATGAAAACCCTGAAAGGCTTTGTGTGACAACGAGCTCGGCCAGAAGGTAGCATGGCCAAAAGTAATATTCTATCCAAACCCCCGACAACCTCGATGGTGGTATGTTATACCTTCAACTCCCCGAAGTGAGAGAGTATATGATCAAAGCGATGTTCCGAGCATAGATGAAGATAATATGCAAATAGAGGGGTCGATATTGCAAGGGGTGGAGACCGTCGAAAGCTTAGAGCCAGCATCGGCTAACAATGATGGAAATACAGGAGTCCAAGAATTCTTTGAGAATGAGGCGGACTCATTTTTTTGTGGTGACATGTCTATCGATCTTCTAGTATATACAGAGTTGTGCTAGGATATTAACATGGGACCATAGGATACTTCATACTTGGAGCATCCACTTACTCAATTCGTTGACCAATCACTTATAAGGGTACATAAGATATGCATTTTAAGTGAGATTTTTTAAAAATGATTTATATTACTGTGCTTTGTATAATTTAAATTGATTATTCTAACATCATTTTTTGTCTGTATAGGTGACATTTTCAGGTTTGTGAGAAATTGATACACACTCAGTATGTGACTACTCCACCATTCACCATTTTCTTATCTCTCATGTTCCACTTGACGAGTCTCTAGCCAGCAATACTTTAATTTTTCGGTATCATGGTACTTTAGCTTAGGGGCCTGCAGTACACAGGCTTCAACTGAAAGAATAGCAACAAGAAGCTCAAGATCATGCCCTCTCAATTCCACACCTAACTAAAAAGTGAATTTTCTCTTACCACCCTTTAAGATGCCCATAACATTTGTTGATATTCCGACAATTGTGTTATATTTATCATAAAGAACCTCACTTACTGTAGCAAAACTAGGATAGATTTCAACACACCATAATGTTCAGCTTTTTTGGCAAGCCATCGCACTAGCTCGCTCAATCTTTTTCTAAATTTAGAGCATCTGCTAATGACAACCTCCAATGTCTCTAGCTAATAGAAGTCTCCTTCATAATTCTCCAAGAAAAACATTATTCCATCGGTCGTCCCTCTTGAGTCTTCTATTGTTTCCTTCACATATACTTACTTTTTTGCAATGCAATGTGTCTTAATAGAAATATACTATTGCAGATAAACTCCATGCTCAATCATACGTCTTTGAGAAAAAATACAAAATTGGATCTATTCTATGCAATCAAACAAGCAATGCTGCACGCAAGAAAATGGATGTGCTAGAAAATATAGTGCCTAACCTATCTACATGTGCAGGTATGTCATGCAGGATGCAAACACAGTTCTTTGATTACTTTAGATCCTTATCCTCACCTCTCATTTCTTAGCAAGGAAATGTTGTACTCCATTGTCGTGCTGCTATGCGCACACTGTGTTAAAAAATCTAGAGTGTGGCTTCCTTTTAGATTTAGAGAGCCAATGCCACTATAGGCATTAGTGTTAGTGTCCATGGTTCAAAATATTAGATTTTTTTGGACAAGTTTTTAGCCAATTCTTGATATTCTAGATATTATCTCTAGTAAAATTTCATAAAACTATAGACAACTTCTAGATTAGGATGACATGTAAAAGAAAGTATGTAGCTTTCAGCCAATTTGAGAGGATTTTATGTAAAAAGAGAGATTGACGAAATCGTGCGGTGCGTGATCACTATTTTCAGGCAGAGATGAAGAATGAGTGATTTGGTAGAATTCTGGCTAAGTATGCTAATATTTTACCCCCCTTTTGGAGCCAATGGAAGCATCAGATATCTGAGCAGCATAGAGGAAGGTATTATTTTATACAAGTTTTATTTATTAGAGTTGTATCTTCTCATAATGCTGAAAGAAATTGACAGCCTTCATCTCTATTAGTATTCTTCTACATTTTCTAGCTCTTTTTTTGAGTATTCTTCTACGTCTTCAATTTCTTCAAACCCCTTCTCTTCCATCTACTCCTCTCCCTAAATCTACCTTCACCCTACTGTCTCTTATCTTCAAGAAATTTTGTTGAAACCTTCAACCCTTCTCTTATCTCTACCATCTCCGGAGTCTAAGCTCTTGAACCCCCATACATTCTTCTCTTGCCAAACCTCTATGGTGACCTTCAACCCTACGTGACGTGACATTGATGAACCCGACGTATGGTCAGGTGTAAGAGAACTCCAAGATGGGGATTCTTCAGGAGATACTCTAGAACAATTGGTGTGCATGCACTGTAGCAGATTCAATAACAACAAATCTAAATGTTACAACAAGAACAACAAAGGCAATACGAAGAGAAGATTGATTCTACATCTATCAAGGCCCTAGAGGAAGTTGGGCGGGAATTAAAATAATTTAATGGTCAAAATGTCTCTGCTTTTATTCACTTCTATGTTGAAAAAATGCTCTTCTTTGGTGTACCACAACATGCATGGAGTTGCTATTTTGCCAAACTAGCCAAGCATGTTCTTCAAGAGAGAATCCATGGTCTTTGTCAACAAGATGCGGATTGGGCTGCATTGAAAAAATCCCTAGGCGAAGAATTCTTCTTATAAGACTCTAGCCTAATGACGAAGAAAAGTTTCACTAATTAGGTTAAGAAACCCAACAAAGGTTTAGTTGCAACAACTTGATACTAAAGACCAACAAAATATGGAAGGTCAGAAGATTGAATTATTTCTTAAGGTTGCAGATCCCAATCTACAAGAGAAGCTTGTTGATCGCCTAGAAGATGCTACCTCCAAATCAGGAGTGAAGACTGCATGGACAAATGTTACTGATGCAGTTAACAAGATTTCTCGAATAGAGGGGATGTGACTAAGACTAGGCTCTACTTCAACTTCAACAAGTCCATTGATGGAGTGTAATATTTCCATTATGAGAATATTTCTAAACCCACGTGATAGTCATGCAAGGGAATTCCAACATCCAAAAATACGCTGATGGTGTGATTTTCGAATTACATACTACCTATCTTGATCTCCACTTGCATAAACAAGTTAAAAGAATTTACGTAGGAACCTCCTCCTAAAAAGTCAAAAGGATAACCTTTAGAATAAGGGAAATTTTTTTTCTCATTATTATTTCCCCCTTTTTCCCCCAGCGACTGTCGTGCTGGAGGGGAGGGGAATAGCAAGGATGACTAAGCATCCTTGCTGGGGGTCGTAGAGGGGATAAGCCCATGCACGAGCCGCGTGGGGGAGGGGAGGTACCTCTCCCTCTCCCATATAAACCCTGTGGGAGGAAGGGAAGGATTAGAGAGGGAAAAAGAGGGAGACGGGTAGCCATCGCTCTGTTAAAAGAAAATCTCGTGTTGATGCCAAGTGGGAGAAGGAGGGTGATAATCGGACGCCGCCAGGAGTTATGTGAGAGGGGATGATGCTGCATATTAAGGAGAATGCTGCAGTCGCCACAAATCGTGAGGAAGGAGGAGCTGAAGCAACGACATGTTGCACCAGTCGCAGCTGAAGGAGGGCTTGTGTGGTAGTCGTGAAGGGAGGAGGATGTTTTGCTTGAAGCCTTGAAGTCGCCGCGAGCTCCTGCGTCAGTGCCGCTACCTCAAGCTGAGCCGCCTTCAAATGTCGTCCAAAATCATTGTTGCATTCCGCCTCCTGGCCGCCATAAAATCTTCAAAGTCATCTCCCCTTTTTCCACGTGGGTTCTGAGACCACAGAAGCTTCCAAGAGGCTTCTTGGAAGCTTCTAAGGGGAGAGATCTAAGTCCCCTTTCCTATTGTCTTTCAAGCGGGTTTTTGTAATAGGGTTTAAGCTCCCATTTTCATGGGCTCCACCTAAGCCCTATCCTATTTCCTCTCAAACGGTTTTTTTTAAAATAAAAACCCCCTTCCCTCCCCCGGAGTTTAGGCCTTTCCCAAACTTGCCTTACACCCTTTTTCCGTCACAATTTAAGGCCTTTCCCCATTAAGACCCCTTCCCCTAGTTGGAACCCAACCCCTGTGTTTTTTTTTTTAATTTTCCTTTAGCCTTCCCCATTGATCTCGGAATCATTTTCCCCCCCCTACGTGTGTAAACCCTCATGAGTCCCTTTTCTCCTAAATTGCCTAAGGGTCCTTAGACCCTTACTTATAACCTTTACGGTTATTAATTTCCCTTAAAGCTCTCCTACACCTTGTGTCTTTTCCACACCTTGTTATTCCCGTTCGTACGAGCTTACTAAGGCCATTAAGCCTGCCCCATGGCTTCAATGGGTCTTAGTGGTAAAAGTTTCTAAAACACCCTTTTCAATTCCCGAATTCAAGGAGGGAGCCTTCCAAAAACTACTTTTGACGAACGGCGCAAGGAGCGACGGTGGAGTTCTAAGGAGAAGTTTTAAAGCTGCTTTCACGTTCGAAAAACTACAATTGCAATGTCTCCTAAGACAATCCAAGGTGTAGCCACGGAAGGATCATCTCCCGGTATCCATGTGGATATCTCACCCCAAAACCAGGTTTTTCTTCTTGGTGTTAATTTGGTTTTAAGTCAATTATGCAAAAGGGAAATTGTTAAGAAAATATATATTTGTTCGAGTTATTTTAATGAAGGATTTAGCTTATGAATGACAATGTATACAAATTAGATTTCTTTAAATTGCATCAAGTATTATAAAATTATAGGCAAAATTAACCATTTACTATAGTAATATATTCCTAAAATGTAGAAATTATATCTTGCACCATTAGTCTTATTCCTTTCACAACGAATCATGGTAAAATGGCTAAATTCATGAAAGGTTTCTTTCGATGCTCAAATTATTAGGGAGTTATCTTTGCTAGTTGCACATCTTAGCAAGGCAACTGTTGTTATTTGGCATGAGTTCATCTATAAAGAAAACGAAAGTTAAATAACAAGTACAAAAATTAGATATACGAACTCATTTGGAAAGAAAATGTAATAGGGAATTGCTGGATGACACTCTATTAACACTTTTCCCCTGCTATTTGAGGACTTGGGACTAATAAAGTGTGTATACACCAATTTCTCAGCTAGGCCTTTGTCCCAAGAAGTATCGTCGCTCTTTGTATCACCTTGGCATTATGGTATATGCCAAATTAAACTGTATTGATTAGGAAAGTTAATTGTCACAAGGATAGTAAAACTGTGACAAGACGATTAAGATTACCTTCCAAAAGATAACTGAACCAATCTAAACATAGAAACATTCATACCCTAAACACTGGACTACCTTCCTTACCGTAAGGACAATAATTTCATAAAGATAAGAAACTAGGGTTTGTCCCTAAATGAAGAAACCCTAGGCCTGACATACGCCAGCTTAAGGAATCTAAACAGATTATTCCATCGCAGGACTTGCGCAACATGTATGAAATCATTTTGTGATTGATTCACAAGGACAAAAGGGAAAAACCCTCATCGAGGACGGCAGATCCTTACGCAAGTTATCTTGCAAAAAGACGTACTTTTGGGTATCCTTCTAACTAAGAAAAGGTGTAAACCAGAAACTAGCATATCTAAGGTACCTTAGGGTTAACCAAGTTGGGTATACCCTACACCCGAATATAAGGGATCATTGCCAAGTTACAAGACATCTTGAGAACGACTGCTGATACACTCAAAAGGAAAGAACACTTCCTTAGCAGTTTGCCATACAACTGGGTTGATTAATGGAAATGTTTGTGCTTGCTAGAGATTTTAGGCTCTGTTTGAATTATGAATTACAAATTAAACAAGTACCTATACTTCAGGTTAAAGGCCTGAAGGGAGAGGCAGCTTCAATTACCCCCGACTGCCTGCCTGACCCTAACCAAGGGGGTTGTTGACCGCGCCGGGAACGTGGACCGAACCCACCGCGAGAGGTCTCTCCGTTGAGTTCTACTTGGAGAAGGAGGATGCTTGGGTGCGAGGGGGGGCTCTGGCCGTAAATCCCTCGCCTTCCGGGTCCTACACAAGAGGCTAACGTGACTCAGGATTGGATCCCGAGGCCCGCATACTAGTTGACGGGCAAAAGCTTGGAATAGTGATCCCTAGAGATTACTTGTTAGCCTTCGGGTAGATTATGGAAAAGCCTACGGGAGGAACTCCTTGTATTTCAAAGATAAAATGATGAAATGTTAAAAGAACTTGCTTGATGTTGTTTTTCTATGTCACGTGATAAGATTACGTGAAGGAACCAGTGCTTAACACGGTTAATTAAAGAAGCTGATTGCTATATGACAAATTAATGTGTTAGATAATTACTTAACTAAAACAAACCGAGGAAAGTGCAGAGGATGGGCCATGGGTCCGTCCTACGGTTGGGTGGTCCCGGTTAGCCGGGAAGTTTTCTCATATATCTCGTAAGACAGCAGAATGATCATCATCATCAGAAAGAATATCGAGAACGATGACCTAGAGCTACGTCTTACCCGATTTACGTTGTTTTAGGGGAACGGAATGGGACTATGCCTATGGCAGGGAGGTTGAGCGTTGCATCCCTCTCGTTTCCCATTCTCCTTGAACCAAGTGCAGCGTGAATCCGCTTCGGACCTGGCGTTTCTGCGTAAAGTAGTTCGCTCGCGTCCGACGCTAGATGCTGTTTGCTAGTGACCCATTAGGAAAACCCTAATTCCAGTCGATCCTAAGTGGGAACGGCCAGGATACTTCCGCTACGTGGCAGACACGGAAAGTACTAGATCGCAAAACCCGTAACATTCCATGGGAGTGCCGGGTGGAGCTTTCTAGACATCCTTTCTGATGGACTGCTAAGACGTGTCCTAGATGATACTAGGGGACACGTTACAGTTGGTATCACAGCCGACCAACAACGGAATTGTTTTTATGAGATCTCAATAAAATGAAATAAATAAATTATTGTTGTCCAAACATTTCCTCATCTTCAATGCTATCTTGCAGAACTATGAAGCGTGGAACAAGTTTTTAGTGTTTCGGGTCATGTTTATGACTGCAATGCATTCTCCGCTTTATAGACAAAGAATTGGAATGATGAACATCCTGGAGCAGATTTATAATCCATCACCTTTATATATAGAATGAAGATGGACGGGGTCTTCAGGAATCTACTACATAGCTGCCCACCGGTTCGCTTATCTACAGACCAACCTAAAGAGGATCAAGTGGTTGGAAGACTTGAAAATCGTGAAGCTGTTCATTTTTGTGGAAGCTCACGTAAATTAGACTTTACATATTCAAGGTCGGAGGGTTGAAATGAACTCATATGTATATGAGGAAGTAACCCGTGTAATCCCAGCCGACAGGATTAAAGTGTTGGGCCGCCATGAGAAGTATGGATTCCAACAAAAAGGGTATCCCGAACTTCCAATGAATTATCAATTCCTAAAGATCCATGATCCAAAACCCTACTATTACACAGTTCCTATAGACAAATGCAATACAACGTTGTTCTCCCCAAACTGAATGTAATGATTGAATTATCATCACACGAGACGTTGTATAAGGCTACGCCTATGTAAATATAAATAAGGACTTCTTTTATCAATGTCTGGCTGTGCATCAGAGTTGTTAAAAAGTTAAGTAGCTTCATGATTTACGAGATAGCTGAACTAAAGATAAGCTAACGTCAATTATCATATAATAACGTTAAGAAAAACTTTTATCCAGGCACAACCCCAGGTACAGGTTCCAAATTCGCCCCCTACATCAAGTACTGCTGTGACCCGGGAGAAGAAGTTCCTCCTCAAGCAGATAAAGCCACCCGAGTTTGACGGGAGAGGCAGATTCGTCCAGTCTGATGCTGAAATTTGGATTGAATCTATGGAGGACTACTTTGAAGCAGCTAGTACTGCACCTACCAATCAGGCCATGCTCGCCAAGTTAAAACTCACCGGCGAAGCTAGACTATGGTGGAAACATTGGTGCAGGGATCAAGGGACTTCAGAGGGGTCCGTTACCTGGGAGAAGTTAAAGAAAGCCGTGCAGGGGAGATATTTGCCACCTGCATATCGTACACAGAAAATAAATGAGTTCTACGAGCTAAAACAGCTAGGACTCACCCTTGACGCATACTACTCTAAATTTGTCTCACTCTTAAAGTATGTGCCACAGATGGACATGACACAGCAGGTGTCCAAATTTTGCGCGGGCTTAAATCCACCCGTAAATACCCGTCTCGAATCTATGCGTCCATTAGATCTTCAGGATGCACTCATTCGAGCGGCGCCTATAATTCAGGAAGTGCAAGCTAGACCAAGGGGTAACAAAACTTGGTCCTATAGCGACCCGAACAGAGGAGCATTCAGACCTCAAGTGAAGAGAGTTCAAGGTCACAATCAGGGACAAAGGAAGAAAGCAAGGACAAATAACGTCAACAACTTTGTTCCTACTCAAAGTAATGGCCAAAACCTCTGATGTTTCCACTGCAACGAACTCGGTCACTTCAAAAGGCAATGTCCCAAGCTCAGCGGGGGACATCGTCAAACGCCTTTCCAAGGTGCAGGCCGCGGTCAAGGAGCCGCCACCCGTGGAAGAGGAAGAACTGCCTGCATTACCAATAGGCAAAGATGCGAAGCAGAAGAAGAGGAAGATCCGACTATGGAAGCAGAATTCGAAAGAGCGACAGTCCATGCCGCTTTACACAAGAAAGGGCCGAATCGCCAGTTCTCGGTGATTCAAACACTGTCGGACTATCAAGGTAAAGGTTTCAAAACCTTGATTGATTGTGGCAGTACACATTCATTTATCTCGCCAGCATGTGCAAAAAGATTAGGAATAGCCACAGTAGAAGTATCTACCCTGCTTGTGGAATTGGCAAACGGTCGTGAGGTAACTTGTACCAGGCAAACTGCTAAGGAAGAATTCTTTCTGGGAGGAAAGAAAACCTCAGTCAAATTCAGAGTCATGAATTTAGGTATCCATGAGTGTCTACTCGGGATGGATTGGCTTAAGCCTAATGACGCCCACATCCACTGTGGAAAGGGTCAAGTTTCCTTTCAAAACTATGAAAAGGAGTTTGTCACAACTCAAGGTGAGGCAGGAGTGCTAAGAATCCAATTAGCCAAAGTATCGCGGATCATAAAAGGAGTCAGAAAAGGATTACCCGTTTACCTGATCAAACTCAACAAGTTAGATCAAAAGCAAGAGTCTCATGAAGGACCTTCTTGGCTAAAGGAATACGCTGACGTATTCCCTGAGGAATTGATTAAACTTCCGCCTCCAAGAGAAGTTGATCATGAAATTAGGCTAGTGCCTGGAGCTGCACCAGTTGCAAAGAGACCTTATAGAATGTCCATACCTGAAGCAATTGAGTTGAAGGAACAACTCAAGAAACTGTTGGATCAGGGTTACATCCAGCCTAGCAACTCACCATGGGGAGCTCCAGTACTATTCCAGAAATAGAAAGATGGGATACTTCGACTATGTATTGATTACCGTGGGTTGAATCAATCAACAGTCAAGAACAAGTATCCTATTCCTAGAATAGATGAGCTTCTTGATCGCCTTCAAGGTGCAAACATCTTCTCCAAGATTGATCTCAGGTCAGGTTACTATCAAATAAGGATCAAGGAAGAAGATATTCCAAAAACGGCCTTCAATACAAGATATGGGCACTTTGAGTTCTTGGTTATGTCATTCGGGCTTACAAATGCACCTGCCACCTTCAATAGGTTAATGCAAGATATTTTTAGACCATATCTTGATGATTTCGTGCTTGTCTTCTTCGATGACACTTTAGTCTATTCTAAATAGGAAGAAGATCATGAACCTCAACTTCGGATTGTCCTTGAGACAATGAGGTCCCATAAGTTGTATGCAAAAATGAAGAAGTGTGCATTCTTCAAGCGTCAGATTGAATATCTGGGATTCATAGTATCATCAGAAGAAATATCAGTAGACCCAGCCAAAGTCAGAGATGTGCTTGAATGGCCAATACCAGTATCCGTTAAAGAAATACGTAGCTTTCTTGGCTTGACAGGATGGTATAGGGTCTTTATCAAAAACTATGCTTTGATTGCAGCACCTCTTACAGACTTACTAAAGAAGCAGACTTCTATTACATGGTCAACTTCCGAACAAAATAGCTTCGACAAATTGAAGCAAAGTTTGGTATCAGCACCTATTCTAAAACTTCCTGACCTCAATAAAGAGTTCCAGGTAGTAACTAATGCCAGCATTCTTGCCTTGGGGTGTGTACTTATGCAGGAAGGTCATCCAGTAGCATACTCTTCAAGGAAATTGAAGAGTCATGAAAAGAATTATGCCACGCATGATCTGGAATTATTAGCTGTCATCCATGCTCTAAAGCTTTGGAGACACTACCTGTTGGGTAACAAGTTTACTCTAGTAACCGATCATAAGAGTCTCAAATGGATTTTTACCCAGAACGAGCTCAACATGAGGCAACGTCGGTGGATTGAAGTATTGGAGGAGTATGATTTTGAAATCAAGTACCGACCAGAGAAAGAGAATGTAGTTGCCGATGCACTCAGTCGCAAGGCATTCCTAAATTCCCTAATCTTGCAAAATCCATCAACGGCCAGATCTCTGGCTACAAAGGTATCTATGCCAAGCAACCCTATACTGGAACTAACTAGAGAGGAAGCATGCCATGATTTGGCCTACCAAACAATGATAAAAGAAATATCTACCAAGGAGCAGAATCTGAAGTTACAAGCTAAGTATCAGGAATTTTCCATTGATAATGGACTTGTCTACTACAGAACAAGGATGTGTATACCAACAAGCCAGTCACTTAAGCAGAAGATATTATGGGAAGCTCATGATTCCCCTTTCGCAGGACATCCTGGCTATGCAAAAACTCTTAATGCAGTTAGGAAGAGCTACCATTGGGAGAGGCTCAAAGGTGACATTCTCAAGTATGTCACTGAATGTTTGTCTTGCCAACGTATCAAGGCCGAACATGTCATGATGCCAGGGAAACTGCAACCGCTTGACATTCCCCTAATGAAATGGGAATTCATCAGTATGGATTTTGTTGTGGGCTTACCCCAAGTCCAAGGAGGATACAATTCCATTAAGGTTGTGGTTGACATGCTTACCAAGGTTGCATACCTGATTCCAGTAAAGACAAACTATAAAGCCTCCGACATTGCAAGATTGTTTATCAAGGAGATATTCAAGCTACATGGGTTACCTAAAAGAATCATTAGTGATCGATATTCTCTCTTCACATCCCACTTCTGGAGAGCTATCTTTGAAGCTATTGGGACTCAACTCTGTTTTAGCACCGCCCACCATCCCCAAACGGATGGACAAACAGAGCGAGTGAATCAAATCATTGAGGATATGCTTAGGGCATACTGCTGTCGAGAGCCGAAGAGGTGGATTCAATACTTGCCATTAGTTGAATTTGCCTACAATGCTTCTTACCAGCAGAGCATTCAAATGACCCCTTTCCAGGCATTGTATGGTCATGATTGTCGAAGTCCCCTAAACTTTTCTGATCCAACCCTAAGAGTTGAAGCTTCAAGACAAATGTTGGAGGACATGGATGACCAAATAAGGTCAATAAGACAAGACATACAAGCAGCCAAGGATAGACAAAAGGTATATGCGGATTTGAAACGTCAAGAGAGGGTCTTCGGAGAAGGAGACATGGTCTTCATTCATGTACGCCCTAAAAAGAGTTCTCTATCCCTAGGAGAATGCAAGAAGCTAAGTCCAAGGTATTGTGGCCCATACACAATCCTTAAATGCCTAGGACCCAATGCTTATAAATTGCAACTCCTTGAGAACCTAAAGGTTCACAATATATTCCATATCAGCCTCTTAAAAAAATATGTACCCAACCCTAATCATGTACTTGATGACCAACAAATTGTAATGCCTAGTCAAGGAGTCCTTGAACTAAGGCCGGATAGGATCTTAGATGTTAGGGAGAGACAGTTAAGATCTAGAACCTTGAGAGAATGCCTCGTCCAGTGGAAAGATTATCTCGAAGAGGATGCCACTTGGATAGATGAAAGCTCTCTCAACCATCAATATCCCCAGTTTACTTCGAGATGAGGACATCTCGATTCCTCCAAGGGGGAGAGAATGTAATATTTCCATTATGAGAATATTTGTAAACCCACGTGATAGTCATGCAAGGGAATTCCAACATCCAAAAATACGCTGATGGTGTGATTTTTGAATTACATACTACGTATCTTGATCTCCACTTGCATAAACGAGTTAAAAGAATTTACGTAGGAACCTCCTCCTAAAAAGTCAAAAGGATAACCTTTAGAATAAGGGAAAATTTTTTTCTCATTATTATTTCCCCCTTTTTAACCAGCGACTGTCGTGCTGGAGGGGAGGGGAATAGCAAGGATGACTAAGCATCCTTGCTGGGGGTCGTAGAGGGGATAAGCCCATGCACGAGCCGCATGGGAGAGGGGAGGTACCTCTCCCTCTCCCATATAAACCCTGTGGGAGGAAGGGAAGGATTAGAGAGGGAAAAAGAGGGAGACTGGTAGCCATCGCTCTGTTAAAAGAAAATCTCGTGTTGATGCCAAGTGGGAGAAGGAGGGTGATAATCGGACGCCGCCAGGAGTTGTGTGAGAGGGGATGATGGTGCAGATTAAGGAGAACGCTGCAGTCGCCACAAATCGTGAGGAAGGAGGAGCTGAAGCAACGACATGTTGCACCAGTCGCAGCTGAAGGAGGGCCTGTGTGGTAGTCGTGAAGGGAGGAGGATGTTTTGCTTGAAGCCTTGAAGTCGCCGCGAGCTCCTGCGTCAGTGCCGCTACCTCAAGTTGAGCCGCCTTCAAATGTCGTCCAAAATCATTGCTGCATTCCGCCTCCTGGCCGCCATAAAATCTTCAAAGTCATCTCCCCTTTTTCCACGTGGGTTCTAAGACCACAGAAGCTTCCAAGAGGCTTCTTGGAAGCTTCTAAGGGGAGAGATCTAAGTCCCCTTTCCTATTGTCTTTCAAGCGGGTTTTTGTAATAGGGTTTAAGCTCCCATTTTCATGGGCTCCACCTAAGCCCTATCCTATTGCCTCTCAAACGGTTTTTTTTAAAATAAAAACCCCCTTCCCTCCCCTGGAGTTTAGGCCTTTCCCAAACTTGCCTTACACCCTTTTTTCGTCACAATTTAAGGCCTTTCTCCATTAAGACCCCTTCCCCTAGTTGGAACCCAACCCCTGTGTTTTTTTTTTTAATTTTCCTTTAGCCTTCCCCATTGATCTCGGAATCATTTTCCCCCCCCTACGTGTGTAAACCCTCATGAGTCCCTTTTCTCCTAAATTGCCTAAGGGTCCTTAGACCCTTACTTATAACCTTTACGGTTATTAATTTCCCTTAAAGCTCTCCTACACCTTGTGTCTTTTCCACGCCTTGTTATTCCCGTTCGTGCGAGCTTACTAAGGCCATTAAGCCTGCCCCATGGCTTCAATGGGTCTTAGTGGTAAAAGTTTCTAAAACACCCTTTTCAATTCCCGAATTCAAGGAGGGAGCCTTCCAAAAACTACTTTTGACGAACGGCGCAAGGAGCGACGGTGGAGTTCTAAGGAGAAGGTTTAAAGCTGCTTCCACGTTCGAAAAACTACAATTGCAATGCCTCCTAAGAAAATCCAAGGCGTAGCCGCGGAAGGATCATCTCCCGGTATCCATGTGGATATCTCACCCCAAAACCATGTTTTTCTTCTTGGTGTTAATTTGGTTTTAAGTCAATTATGCAAAAGGGAAATTGTTAAGAAAAGATATATTTGTTCGAGTTATTTTAACGAAGGATTTAGCTTATGAATGACAATGTATACAAATTATCTTTCTTTAAATTGCATCAAGTATTATAAAATTATAGGTAAAATTAACCATTTACTATAGTAATATATTCCTAAAATGTAGAAATTATATCTTGCACCATTAGTCTTATTCCTTTCACAACGAATCATGGTAAAATGGCTAAATTCATGAAAGGTTTCTTTCGATGCTCAAATTATTAGGGAGTTATCTTTGCTAGTTGCACATCTTAGCAAGGCAACTGTTGTTATTTGGCATGAGTTCATCTTTAAAGAAAATGAAAGTTAAATAACAAGTACAAAAATTAGATATACGAACTCATTTGGAAAGAAAATGTAATAGGGAATTGGTGGATGACACTCTATTAACACTTTTCCCTTGCTATTTGAGGACTTGGGACTAATAAAGTGTGTATACACCAATTTCTCAGCTAGGCCTTTGTCCCAAGAAGTATCGTTGCTCTTTGTATCACCTTGGCATTATGGTATATGCCAAATTAAACTGTATTGATTAGGAAAGTTAATTGTCACAAGGATAGTAAAACCGTGACAAGACGATTAAGATTACCTTCCAAAAGATAACTGAACCAATCTAAACATAGAAACATTCATACCCTAAACACTGGACTACCTTCCTTACCGTAAGGACAATAATTTCATAAAGATAAGAAACTAGGGTTTGTCCCTAAATGAAGAAACCTTAGGCTTGACATACGCCAGCTTAAGGAATCTAAACAGATTATTCCATCGCAGGACTTGCGCAACATGTATGAAATCATTTTGTGATTGATTCACAAGGACAAAAGGGAAAAACCCTCATTGAGGACGGCAGATCCTTCCGCAAGTTATCTTGCAAAAAGACGTACTTTTGGGTATCCTTCTAACTAAGAAAAGGTATAAACCAGAAACTAGCATATCTAAGGTACCTTAGGGTTAACCAAGTTGGGTATACCCTACACCCGAATATAAGGGATCATTGCCAAGTTACAAGACATCTTGAGAACGACTGCTGATACACTCAAAAGGAAAGAACACTTCCTTAGCAGTTTGCCATACAACTGGGTTGATTAATGGAAATATTTGTGCTTGCTAGAGATTTTAGGCTCTGTTTGAATTATGAATTACAAATTAAACAAGTACCTATACTTCAGGTTAAAGGCCTGAAGGGAGAGGCAGCTTCAATTACCCCCGACTGCCTGCCTGACCCTAACCAAGGGGGTTGTTGACCGCGCCGGGAACGTGGACGGAACCCGCTGCGAGAGGTCTCTCCGTTGAGTTCTACTTGGAGTAGGAGGACGCTTGGGTGCCAGGGGGGGCTTTGGCCGTAAATCCCTTGCCTTCCGGGTCCTGCACAAGAGGCTAACGTGACTCGGGATTGGATCCCGAGGCCCGCATACTAGTTGACGGGCGAAAGCTTGGAATAGTGATCCCTGGAGATTACTTGTTAGCCTTCGGACAGATTATGGAAAAGCCTACGGGTGGAACTCCTTGTATTTCAAAGATAAAATGATGAAATGTTAAAAGAACTTGCTTGATGTTGTTTTTCTATGTCACGTGATAAGATTATGTGAAGGAACCAGTGCTTAACAAGGTTAATTAAAGAAGCTGATTGCTATATGACAAATTAATGTGTTAGATAATTACTTAACTAAAACAAACCGAGGAAAGTGCGGAGGATGGGCCATGGGTCTGTCCTACGGTTGGGTGGTCCCGGTTAGCCGGGAACTTTTCTCATAAATCTCGTAAGACAGCGGAATGATCATCATCATAAAAAAGAATATCGAGAACGATGACCTAGAGCTACGTCTTACCCGATTTACGTTGTTTTAGGGGAACGGAATGGGACTATGCCTATGGCAGGGAGGTTGAGCGTTGCATCCCTCTCGTTTCCCATTCTCCTTGAACCAAGTGCAGCGTGAATCTACTTCGGACCTGGCGTTTCTGCGTAAAGTAGTTCGCTCGGGTCCGACGCTAGATGCTGTTAGCTAGTGACCCATTAGGAAAACCCTAATTCCGGTCGATCCTAAGTGGGAACGGCCAGGATACTTCTGCTATGTGGCAGACACGGAAAGAACTAGATCGCAAAACCCGTAACATTCCATGGGAGTGACGGGTGGAGCTTTCTAGACATCCTTTCCGATGGACTGCTAAGACGTGTCCTGGATGATACTAGGGGACACGTTACATGGAGCTTGTTCCACCTTCAAAATCCCCTATTCCTTTGACTAATCAACCAACTCTTTCTTCTTCTGTTCCTTCTAAAAGTGATTTCATGGTTGGATGAACTCATTAGAAGCATACATTGTCGCACTGCTATGCATCCGAGGTGTGGAATCCACCAAAAAGTTATGTGTGTGGGATTTATTACTTTGTACATACTTCGTCGTTATGTTTGCACTTTTATTCTGCGTGGGCAGTATAGTGAAGAGGGTTTGGAGCAAGAGGAACTTATCTGTAATGCTCTAGTTGGCATGTATGCCAAGTTTGGTTATATTGAGGATGCATACTCAGTATTTTCCATCTTACCTTGTCTTTTAGTCTGGAAAGCTGTTCTTGGGCTTATACGCATATGCCAAAGGTTACTCCCTTACAAAGAAGAGCTTTCAAAAGAGCTGCTTTGTGCAGATGCTAGAGTTGCTGATGTGTTTTGTGAGAGGATCACATTGGAAGTAATGCAGCTTGTTAAAGCAAATGCCAGGCATATTAAGTCATCCACAGGTTGGAAGACTGTTTTTCATTGTTGTTAATTACTGCTTGTCACTTAGAGGAATCAGAGGCTGGCTTTGAAACATTGGTTTTCATTATGGTAGATGGTGTGCACTTAACATCTGTGAATTATGTGCTTTGTTTGGATGTTGCACATGCTTTTGTAAAGGTATCAATTGGTGCCCCTGAAAGGTCTTTCCATGCACTAGACCTTATGATAGAATCTGCAAAATGTCTTGCCAAGTGGTCAGTCAAGCTAGACGAGGAGGTTTTGACCAACAGCTCACAGGAGCTTTGGGAGATGTGGCTAAGACTAGCACAGACTCTGAGAAAAATAAGTAGAGACTCTGCATGGATTGGTTATGTATATGGTGCTTTGATATTCGTAGGTGTGGTTGGTGGAGTTCTTTATGAAGCTCAATATTTTCAGATTGTCATGAGTGTTAGCTTTCGCATTAGATCTTCTATGATTGCTGCTGTGTTCCATAAAACACTGCGGTCGACTCATGAGGGAAAGAAGAAATTTTCTTCTGGCCGTATCATTAACCTGATTACTACAGATGTTGAAGCTCTTCAAGGATTCTTTTAGTTGGATGACACCATTAATGAAGCTAGGCTACAAGAAACCCTTGGTGGATTCAGACATTTGGCATTTGGATACAATTGAGATCCCATTTAGGGATCCAAAAGCTCCATTTAGGATGCCACTTATAGACAAATTCAAGGACATGGGAACAGTTATGATAGGGAAAAAAGAATCAAGGACAGTAAGGCGAGGTGACAATCTCTTTATCATGCCAAATAAGGTCCATGTGAAAGTTGTCACAATAAGGAGAGAGGCTAATGAGGTCAGAGTTGCGAAACCAAGGGAGAACCTTTGGATCAGATTGTCTGGCGTAGAAGAGACTGATGTATCACTTGGTTTTGTTCTGTCAAGTATAGCTCGTCCTATTCCCTCTTTAGTGGAGTTTGATGCCTAGCTGCAAATTTTAGAGCTATTGGATCACAAGGCAATTTTTACTGCTGGCTACAAAGCTATTCTTCATATACATGCGGTTGTGGAAGAGTGTAAAATTATTGAGCTTCTACACCAGATCGATCCCAAGACAAAGAAAGCTATTAAAAAGAAAGTGTTGTTTGTTAAAAGGGGAGCCATGGTAGTGGCTTGTATTCAGGTAAACGAGCTAATCTGGGTGGAATGCTTCGATGACATTCTACAATTGTGAGGCTTTACTCTTCGTGATGAAGGGAAAACTGTGGAAATCAGTAAGGTGGTAAACCCCAGAGGAGTCTTCTGTTCAGGCTTGCTTTTTCTGAGCGTAGTATATCAAACTTGAAGAAAAAGCAAGGAAAAAAGGGAGTGAGAGTGGCCGCTTTTTGAAGAAAAACAGGGGCGATTGGGGCAATTGGGAAGAGAAGCAATGGGGAGGAAACTTAGGGGGGATCAAGAAGCTTTTGGGAGGGGGAAAGCAATCAGTTTAGAAGGGAAAATTGCCTGTAAACATCCAGAGATTCAGGATGGATCGGGGATTGCTAAGAAGAAGAGGACGCCAAGTTTGTGCGTTGGAAAATTATTGCCCGATCTAATCTTGCAAAACAATAGGGGAATTATCAATGGCGAACCAACAGAATTGTGGATTCTTTCCTTCCTCTCCTCTACTGCTGATCAGTAGAGGATTCCTGAACGTATTGTCCACACCAGAGAAACCATTACTTGTCAGGTTTTCAGCTGTGATTCATGAGCGAGGAGTCCTGGATCTGAAAGGCAACGGACGATAATCCAGGAGGAGAATAAGAAAGACAAACATCGCTTCGTAAATGCAATTGTAGAGAAAAAGGATTCCTAATGCTTTTATTGGACGGCTACATGTAACTGAAACACCAGGCTTTGAGGAAACGACACGATCTAGATACAGAGTGCTTCCTAATATAATCCGCAAAGCTTTCCCCAGACACCGAAAAATAATAGACATATAAGGAGGAATGCTCTATAACTTTTCCCATCACATCTTCTCCCTTCAAAGCTCTAAACTCAGCACTGACGAAAGGGGCTTAAGAGAAAGTAATCACTGAGTTAGGCCATCTGAACAATATGGGAGGAGATCAAAGACCCAAAAAACCTACACATGGCAATGTGCCAAGTACAATAAAAGCTCTATAGAGTTTGACAATCTGGCTTGCAGTAAACAGAGAGATAGAGCTTTCATTTCTCGTGCCCAGGCAATACAAAGCGTCTTCTATCTTCTGCAAATAGAGATTATCCAGATGACAGTGCCAAAGCTAGATAGGGATTTCTTGGATGTTTGCATCAAAGTTTCATATGTTTCTCTAATGGGTAGTTCAGTGAATACTTGTCTGTGAAGTTGCAAATTTTCTTGTGGAACCAGGCGAGGGCATTCTTGTTGTGGGAAAAGAAGGATCTTCTATGACTGTGGATTTGAACTTAGACAATAATTACCTGTCTGAATCAAAAGATCATGTTGTCACAACAGAGCTCAGCTCTTCTAATGTAAAAGAGGGAGTTGCTAAGCTATAAAGCTGTTTGTTTCATCAGTCATTTGAAGAGTTGTTGGAATGTAAACATGAACGTTGTGGAGGTTACCACTGTAAACTGACATCATTTTTTTCATCTTGCTTAATCGCTTGATTGATCTTCTATCTTGGAATTTCTCAAGAATCTCTATGGTTGAGACTTTGCTTTCGAAATTCCTTCGATAGCATGACCTTCATCTGAATCTTATAGAAATTAGTTCAAAGGTGGAGAAGCTGGATGTCAAAGTTGAAGAACGAGGACGTTCATCAACTCAAAGACCCATGAAAGAAGGCTTTAAGAGGAGTTGTATTTGGTGTGACAGCCAACAACATATTAAGAGTAAGTGTTGTGCCTTCCGTAAGGCTGAAACACAGAAGCTCGTCTTTTGGAAAGATGAAAAAATTCATGCAGTTGAAATTGGTCTTCCACTGGAGCCAAAATTTGGCAATGGTGGAATGAAGAAAAGATTAGAAGATTTAGCTATAAAGAATGCCTATGCAGCAATTGATGCAGCTACCTATGGGTTGCAAATTGAGCCAACTAAATCAATTTTGAAAGCATTTAAAGCTAATATGCAATCTAAAGTATGGATGCATGCACTAGATCAAATGGAATGGGGTAAAGCAACCAAAGAAGATTTGGCTAACACTAGTCAGTGTATTTGAGGAATAACTGGTTGGAAAGAACCGGTAGATTCTTTTTTCGCCTTTGCACATTTGGCTGACATCAATCATAAATAAGTCTTGATTGAAAAAAGGAGAAGAAGAGAAGATGAACCAAGGCCTTCCTCTTCTAACCCTCCAAAATGGGTAACTACAAGAATGCCTGAACAACCAAAGCTTGCTGAAAATATAACCCCATATCAAGAGATAGAAGATGCACCACAAACAAAGAAGACTGAAGGAAAGAAGAAAGGCAAGCAACGAGGCTACAAATTGTAGTCTGACATAGAATCTGCAACCAATCTTAAACGAGTCCTAGAAGAACGAATTCTAGGAAGCAAAATTGAATTCACCTTAGGAGAAATTCTTGGAATTGCTAAACGTGAATTCCATAATATAATTATTAATGTAATCAAAAGAAAAAGACAATATGTTATAGTGCATGATTTTTGGCAAGTTCTTCGAGATTTTGTGTAGGATGAAGAGAAACTAACTTCACAAGAAATTCATATTGAAGAAGTTAAAGAAATTAATTGTAGCAATTGAAGCTGAAGATAATGAAAGCATGAATGCAAAAATTAAAGAAGTGAAAGCTAAAAATGTAATGGTCGACTGGTCCAAACTAGTTAGGCAGTCCACCTCTCAAAAAGAAGGCCATCTACAGCACATACATGAGGAGGAAGAGGCTCGGTTTATTCCAAATAGTCACTACTCCCGTATGCATTGGGCAAGAGCAAGAACGAAGATAGTCGTCAAAATTGGATTAAAAGAAACACCATGCATTACACTCTTAGACCGTGGCTCAGAGATAAACGTCATGGCAAGTAGTCTTTATGAAAGTGGCAGATGGCCCATAGATATTGATCCAGGCTGGCAAATGAGAGCTGCAAATAAATCTTCTGGAGAGTTATATACTGCATGTCCTAATGTGCAGGTAACTATTGGAGACATAAAAAACAATTTTCACTTTTTTATTCAAGACTCTTATAGTTACCCTATCATTCTTTGGCAACCTTACATTTCTGAAGCCTGCTTGGAAACAAAAACTCTTGATGATGATTCTTTCTATTCTCGAATCCAAAGCAAGGATAATGAACGAGCTGTCCAATTTCCTACTGTGTGTGTTAACCATCATAAAAAAAAAGATCGATTGCATGATTATTGTGTGCCTCCTAATGCCCGATAATTCAAGGATTTTCGGGCTGCACTGCTATAAAAGGAGGCTATGGTAGTGTGTCATGTAAAAAGATTGAACCTCCTTATGCTACAAAACCTATGTCTCTAGCAAATTTGTATGTATGTACAACAAATAGTATAGGTTGTTATAAGTCTCTTCTAGCCATGACTAAAGCTAAAAGAAAATACTTATGTCATGTAAAAAGGGAGCTAAAAACTTATGACATGATGGCTGAAAATGAAGATATTATTGGCATTTTTTTTGGATTGATTACTACTGACACAATATATGCAATTTCTCATATAGAAAATAAGGCTGAAAATCAATCCATAGAGGTATATACATTGGATTTTTATCAAACAATTCAAGAATTTGTTAAGCAAAAAGACATTGGTTTACTCAACAAGGTTGAAGCGCAAGTGGAGACAAAATACAAGATGGTGGATAAGAAAGTCAAGCTTGTGGAAGTCTCACTGCCTCTCCTGAAAGTGAAGGGCTAGCTGATAAGGCAACAAATCAGCCAAATATTTGTGATCCTTCTAATATTGGTCACAAGTTTACATATGAAAGTATAAAAGAGCTCAAAATATGTAAAATTCTTTCCTTTTGCCGGCTAAAAAACACTCTTTTATGCAAATGTAAATGAAACATCGAAAAGCTTTTGCATTTCAGCCAAGTGAAATAGGTTGTGTGGATCCAAATATTGTGGCTCCTATGGTCGTTTTTACGGTCCCACATGTGCTTTGGAACCTCAAGTCTATTCCTGTTCCAAGGGTGTATTTGCCCAAATTATTAGAACTTCTAAATAAGAAGATCAGAATGAAGATTTTAGAATCTTCTTCAGCACCTTACTCAAACCGATTGTTTACCATGCCCAAGAAAAATGGATCTTTACGATTCATTCAAGATCTGCAGCGTGTTAATCATGTCACAATACGAAATGTTGGTTCGGGTCCAATTGTTGACAAATTCGCTGAAGCTTTTGCAGGTAGAGCAATTTATTCTATGGGCGACCTATATTCAGGATATGACCAATTTCAGCTTTCATTAGAAAGCCGAGACATTACCACAATGAAGATACCTCTTGGATTGGTCAACATGTGCACTCTACCACAAGGTGCAACAAACTCCGTAGCGCATATGATGAATGCCATGCACAAAGTCTTAAGGGACTTTATTCCACAACTTACTCTTCCATTTCTTGACGAAGATGGTTGCAAGACATTTGTAGTTAACCATATTCATGATTGTGATAGGATTTTAACAAGGCTAGAATAGGTACATCTTACCCTTTTTGGAGCTAAGTCCATTTTTGGAGTAGAATAATTCCTAGCAATTGGTCATCTATGCGGCCTCCATGGATGCAAACCTTCACCAATCAAGATAGATGCCATTGGCAGAATGCAAAAAAAATGCATAAATGTTTCAGAAGTATTAATATTTCTCGATGCAGCGTATTCTATCTCATATGGATACCACATTTTGCTCATGTACCCAAATATCTTTATCAATTATTAAGAAAAGGCCAAAGATTTTCTTGGGGTAATGAGCATACTCTCACTATGCGTAAATTAAGGAAGCTGTTAATTTTAGCCCCCACTCTCAAAAGGGCTGATTATTCAAATGATCAATCCATCATCCTTACTGTGGATACAAGTCCCATTGGGATAGGATGGGCTGTGGGCCAAGAGGATCTTGAAGGTAACAAGTATGCAATTTGTTTTGGAGCAAAAGTTCTCAATGAACGTCAAAGAAGGTATGCAGAAGTAAAAAGGGAATTGTGGAGAGTTATAACAGCATTAAAGTGTGATCGTGAATACTTTATAGGTGCTTCCGTAGTGGTAGAAACTGATTGTCTTCCACTCTTGGGCATGATTGTCAACTGCCCTACACCTGACATTACTATGCTAGGATGGATTTCATATATTAAATCTCTCAACCCCGAATTAAATCATATTGCAAGAAAGGTGAATCCAGTTGGTGACATGCTATCATGTGCAAGATATGATAATGAAGAAGAGCTGATGGAAGAAGATGAAACTGAAGAATCTATACTTGCTAAATTTCATTCCATGGCTACTAAAAACACATTTTCAATTACTACATATACTGGTCCAAAGTTGAAAACAATAGGGTGGTCAACTAGAAGCCAGCATGCTCATTGCATTGCTCAAGTTCTAGTTCATTTCCTTGAAGAAGATTATGAAGAAGATTGGTTGAAGATCGGCCAATATTTGAGCACAATGAAGAAGAATGAGACTTGGACTGATGAGGAGTTCAAGCATATCAAGAGGAAAGTGTATGGCTGTTTTCTTAAAGAAGAACATTTATGGAAGCACACAAAGAAGAAGAAAGGAGCGCTCGTCCGAGTTTTAGGTAACAAAAGATTGAAATAAAAGGTAATGAAGGAATTTCATGAAAGCATGTGGGCTGGCCATAGATGCATATGGGGATCCTTTAGTCAAGTCAAAGAAAATATTGGTGGCAAAACACATATCAGGACATAGCACATTTTGTTGAAACTTGATATGTGTCAGATGTATTCTATGGTCAAGCATCGAGATGGATTACAATCGACTTATCCCTTGTCTATACATTATAGATGGGTTATTGATCTTGTAATCATGCTCACGGAAATATGGAATATGCGGTATTTAGTGCTTGCAAGAGAGGATCTAACCAATCAACTTGAAGGCAAAGCCTTAAGAACCAAGACCACTCAAGCTATTTGTCATTTTTTGCTTGAAGATGTGTTTTGTAGATATGGTTGTGTGGGTAAAGTAACTGAAGATAAAGGAGAATTTGATGTTGATGAGGCACACAACTTCTTTGCTCAATTGGGTTTCAAGTTGGCTTTGACATCAGCCTACAATCCTGAAGGCAATGGAAAGAGTGAGAGAGGTCATCAACCTATTCTCAAAGCTCTAGCAAAGTCTTGTAGAGGAAAGATCAAAGAATGGCCTAAAATGCTACCTTTTGCATTATGAGCTGACTGAGCTACTCACAGTTCAGTGAGTGGCTATATGACAGCTAAACTTATGCATGGACAACAAGCAATTATGCCAATTGAAGAATCTATTCTCACATGGAGTCTTCTACGTTGGGAGGAAGGTATCAATAGAGAAGAGTTGCTGACTTTGCGCATATGGTAATTAGAAAGAAGGCCTGAAGATATTCAAGCAGCTATTGAGAAGCTAAGGACAGCAAGACTAAAGAACACAAGAAGATTTGATAAATAAGCGACATCGACTTCGACTAAGAGCAACTCAAGAAAATGGATGGGTGCTTGTCTATGATAGCAGCCTAGAAAATAAATACAGTGCTTCTAGGAAGATGGTAAAGTGTTGGTTTGGCCCATATGTGGTAAAGGTCATCCATGACAATGTCACATATTCGTTGGCTGAATTGGATGGGACCAGCATAAAGATACCCGTAGCTGGAAAAAGTATCAAGCTCTTAAAACGAAGAGAAAGTTCAACATATGAGTTAGACGACTTGAATATAATTAAAGAGCATGAAGACTTAGGGGAAGAAGAAGAGGCAAAAGATGAAGACATTGACATGGAAAAAGATACTTCTTCTGACATTGCAAATCCGTAAGACTTTGGCACATGCCAGAGGATGTGCAGGTTAGGAGGGGGTGGATGTCGTGCCGCTACGCGCACACCGTGTAAAAAAATCTAGACTGTGGCTTCCTTTTAGATTTTGAGAGCCAATGCCACTTTAGGCATTAGTGTTACTGTCCATGGTTCAAAATATTAGATTTTTTTGGACAAGCTTTTAGCCAATTTATTGATATTCTAGATATTATCTCTTGTAAAAATCCATAAAACTATAGACAACTTATAGATTAGGATGACATGTAAATGAAAGCATGTAGCTTTCAACAAATTTGAGAGGATTTTATGTAAAAGGAGAGATTGACGAGATTGCGTGATATGCGATCGCTGTTTTCAAGTAGTGAACAACACTCCGAAGGGAGAGATGAAGAAGGAGTTATCTGGCAAAATTCTAGCCAGTTGTACTAGTGTTTTACTCCCCTTTCAGAGCCAATGGAAGCATCAGATTGGCGATCTGAGCAGCATAGAGGAAGGTATTATTTTATAAAGGTTTTTGTTTATTAGAGTTATATCTTCTCATAATGTTGAAAGAAATTGACAGGCTTAATCTTTGTTAGTATTATTCTACATTTTCTAATTCTTTTTTTGAGTATTCTTCTATGTCTTCAATTTCTTCGAACCCCTTCTCTTCTGTCTAATCCTCTCCCTAAATCTACCTTCACCTTACTGTCTCTTATCTTCAAGAACTTGGATTGAAACCTTCAACCCTTCTCTTATCTCTCCGGATTCTAAGCTCTTGAACCCGCATGCATTCTTCTCTTACCAAACCCCTGTGGTGACCTTCAACCCTACGTGCTGCAACACCGCTCCACCATCCCAAAATCTAATAGTCTCTCGAAATAACGATCCCTCAAGATGTTGACCTTGAAAACAACCCATTTTACAATTGATAGCATCCTTCACGACCCTCAAATCTCACCCGACCACCTTTCCTACTCAACCATAAGTTTCTAGCTTGGTGATGAAAATCTCATCTCTCGTGCATGCAAGAAATAGTGCATGCTCAATGAAAGTGCTCTCTCAAGTGTGTGTGCATCTAAGATTTATTGCATATAGCTATAGCATGCATCATGCCGTGCTAGTGCTCAATGAAGGTGCAAATCATGCATCAATCTAACCCATTGTCATGGAAATATTTATTTAAATCAAGAGATAATCCCCTAGTGCAATGCATAGAACAAGTGCAATTGAAATGCTTGTGAATCCATATTCCTTGTGATGTACAATAGTATCAGCGATAAACTATACTTGTTTCAAGATGTCCAATAGCTTCCAACAAACTCTAGCTCCAACCTCTCTAAAAAAACACCAATCTTGACCAAGACTATCAAGTTTCCATACTCAAAATTCCAAATAAAAATATAAAAATAATTCCTGAACTAGACAAACAAAAAAAATCTAAATATAAAATCACAAAACAAATAATCATACCACTAGCTAAGCTACAAAAATCCTATCCATCTAATGTTTTTCTAGGGGTTTTCAATTTACACAAAAACTCAAAAATCCATCCCCAAGCTCCTCAACAAACTCAAAATCCAAAAATTTCAATGTCACACCTGTCTCAAACAACTCCTTAGTAAACATACAAAAATCATCCACAAAATTCTCAAAATCAACAAAGTTTCCAAATCCAAAACCTTCAAAACAACCCACACTGTCAATGGTAAACTCATCATCTACAACAATCCACATATCCCTCGCATCCGCCCTAAGGGAAAACATGACAACTCTAAGGTTTTGAAACAAGGTTTCAACCCTTTCTATGTTGCCAAGTTCAGATTTTGATGCCAGGAGGCATATTCCACCGTGGATTTCGTGAGGTTTTTCGATGAATTCCGTAAAATTATATTTATTTACCGGGCTCATACACAACCTGGATTCCTTATGCAAGAATTTGACAGGGACACCTGCCCTTTTCAGGTGTTAGATTGATTTAATGTGCATGTGGGTGGTTCCACAGTGGGTGATTTTGCAAAATACATATCAAATTAATGGACATTTATGAGTTTAGAGTGTGCACTCGAATTAAATAAAGGTTAGGACAAAATTCCAACCTATTTAATTATTTTATAGCTGAAGACTGCTAGGTATTCACTTTTGTTGAGTTTTGTCTAATTATTTTCTAACAATTGTGAATGCTTCAGTTGATGTGTAGATCAAGCAATGGAGGTGTTGGGTAGCACCGGGCGATGGTGTGATTTCAAAATGTCTAGGAGAATTATTATTTTTTATGGGCGTATACCTTATCACTAAAGGCTTGGCATCAATATTTATTCAGACATGCTTATTTATTAAGCGCTTGACAAACATTCATTATTTTGTATGCCCATAGGCGCTAGGTTAAATATTCCATTATTTGGTATCGGGGGGGATCCACTAGAGTTTACCGTATGGTATCAGTTGAGTGGAAGAAGGAAGGGGGGTTAGTTAAGGGAAGAAATGTACATTTTATAAGGTAAGGTCCCATAAATAGGGGGTATATAAGGGGTATCTTCATATATGACTTGCACGCAGGTGATGTCTCCTTATTACTACTAGTGAATCTTCCATATTTGGTATTTGTATTTGGACACAACCCGAATTTCGGACACCCAAGCACCTTACTTTATATTTGGAAAAAAGAAAACAAAAAGCATGCTAATTGTAAAGTGGGCTATTTTCTAGCTTGGAGATAAATAAATCTATAAATACATGCTTTGTGAAGCGCTCACACAAGGCATGGGGGAAGATTGCACCCAATTTGTCTTTTTTTCTCATGTTGTGCAAACTCTATTTTTGCTTTTATGAAGGTTTTGTAGAGTTGTTTGTTCTTGGGGACCTTTTGGCATTCATTATGCGCGCATACATCACCCGATATGCGCATCAGTGATTTCAGAGTGAAGCTGAGATCAAGTGCTTCCAAACACTTACTATCTCACATGAAGGCAAAGCTCCTAGAACGAACCGGCTCTAGAGGCTGAACCATCAATAAAAGCATATTCTTGGCAGTGAAGAACCCCTTGTTGCACCCTCATATCGTGAATGACTTTTTCTAGGAGGCGAAGGACCACTTCTAAAGATCCTTTGTACGTTATTTTTCATGATAGAGAAGCAGAGAAGAAGTTTATTAAGTTTTGAGTTTATAAGCTTAAAAAGCTTAAGAAAGGCTTAAGCCTCCAAATTTCCATTATTGGTGGCATGAGTATGTACTCAACGGCGTCGATTTTGGCCAGAACGTGTAGTGGTCCTCATCAAATTCCACAAATTTCTTAAGCTTTGAAAAAGCTTAAAGTTCCTAAGCTTTACGAAAGTCTAAAAATTCAATCTTCAATCTCCTCTATAGTGGGTGTTCGCATTGTGGTAACTTCGCAGCCAGTTTCATAATTCCAACAAGCCTCTATTCCCACCTGCAACTTGACAGAGCTGATTCACAGTAAGCAGGCTGTCACACATAGTCTATGCGGAAGTCTATTTCTCTTAGAAGAATATCATTAAAGCAAAATGCCATTTTTTATAAACCCAAATTTGAGCTACGCTAATCCTTCTAACGAGATTTTGAGTGTGTGAGGTTGTTTGAGATTTTTACAGGATGTCCAATCATCACATGTATGATTTAATAGGTGAAGGTGATTTACCAAAGTTGACTATGGAGAAAAAATTGGGCCTAAGCATGATACAGCTTCAAGAATAGCGAAGAGCATGTTAAAATTTGCAAGCACAACTTGCTACACTTCAACAATCCACTATCCATCAAGAGGGAGCGCAACCTGAAGATGTTATTCAACGTATGATTGATGTGACACTCGATGCACAGTCTCTTAGGAAAGAAGCCAAGATAAGTAAAAGAAATTTCAAATTCTGTACTTTTAATGGGAAATGTGATGGAAAATTTGTTCTTACTTTCATCAGTCAGTTAGACGACTATTTTCATAAAGAGTAATATGCTAAAAAAGATAAACCTAAATGTGTCACTAACCATCTAGAAGAGAGAGCATCATTATGGTGGACTATTATCCGCAAGAGTGGTGATTGTCCATCTACTTCAAAAGCCTTTCAAAAGAAATTTTTGCAGAATTTCCTTCCGTTTCAATTCCATAAAAAACTATCAAACTGTGGGATCTCTTGCAACAAAGAGATCGTAAATCCATCTTGCAATACACTGAGCGATTCTGGAGTGGCTTACTTCAACTTTGATGCTTGAATATGTTCTTGAGGTGATCCACCAACACAAGTATATGTCCGGTTTGCTTGGTCACTACTATGCAAAAAGTGAACCATAGACTTTGGAGGATGCATTTTCTTTAGTGCATGATGCTAAGGATAAAATTCGTGGACGAGAAAAGAGACCATAATAATTTTTTATTAATGGCAACTTTGGTTCAAAGCAATTCAATTCTAACTTCCGAAGATTCAATCAAAATCACTTTCTTCCTTCTTCTTTCCGTAAATCTTGGACTCGACCTCCTACTTTACCATCAATTGCTAATTCAAATCCTAAGCCTTCTCTTTGGCCAAATCCCAATATATCCAAACTTCCAGCCCTTACCAATAATGTCTCCAGAGCAAAGACTATAGTTTGCTACAAGTGTCATCAACTTGGACCCTTACAGTGAGCTGTCAATCCAAGAAGCAAGCTATTCAAATCAATCACTTGGGAGAAAGTGAAGATGAAGACCATGAAGATATGCGAGACTTCACCGAAGATGATGATGAAATCGGTGATACTTTAGATACTTTACTAGGTATTTCAAATCCTTATTCATTATTAAACAATGAAATGTTTTGTGCATGGTTAAGAAAATATTGGTTTGCATGATGATAGAAGCACACATGATTTTATTTTTGCAAAGTTGGTAAAAGAACTGAATTTACCTACTATTCCAACTCATTATCGCGTAAAGGTTGCATTCATAGGCACTAGATACAATGCTATACAAGAAGTTCATGATTTAGAGATTAAAATTGGTGAATATGTTAAGCCCAGAAATTTCTTAGATTTACCTTTCCAAGCTCGTGATATTATTTTAGGAATGCCTTGGCGTCACAAATATAACCCTAACATAGATTATTCCACACATTTCATGATATTTCATTTTAAAGGGAACAAAATCACATTACATGGATTGCACACCTTTAATAATTTTCCGCTGCCTAGTCACGCATAAGCTAAACATGCATTGAGAAAATGTAGTAAATCATATTTAGTATGGGTGAATGAAGTTGAAACTAAGGAAAATAATATGCATCCTAGGTATGCATAATTTCTTTCACAATTTAAAGATTCTTTTGCTACAAATTTACCACCTGGTTTACCACCTACACGTCTTGAAGACCATAAAATAGATTTGACCTTGAAATAAATGGAGCACCCACCATCGAAGGATACAATTGCATCCTAGATTCCCCTTGGGCCTTCAAAAAACATCTTCAAAATACTCTATACTTGCTCATGCAGTGCACCTGTCAAAAATATATTGTGTTTATGGACAATGTAGTCAAACGATTATGCTCTTGTGAAAATGCAAGGCATGAATAGTGTTGTGCAATCAAACAATTGATAAAATATACAAAAAGAATAAATGTACCAAAATGAAATATTTTCTAGTCTAGTTACAGTACACACGCACACACGCACACATGCACACACACACACACACACATGTCTCTCTACGCTATTGTGGAGAGAGACTCTGACCACCACCAAAAGAGCCTCTACCAAAACCACCTTTACCAGGATGATTATACGTATGGCTACTACTATTACTAGTCTCATGAACTGGCTCATATTATTGTGAGGATTGTGGAGCACTTGCAGATCGATAAGAAAAACCTAATATTACTAAAGTCACTCAAGACTTTGCACTTGTCTATGGTTGAGAAGACCAAAGGGTGGCCATGTACTCGTAGAGCTCAGGTGGGGTGGGAGGGTGTACAAAGAAGGTCTCTACCTTGGCTCTCTCTCTCTCTCTCTCTCTCTCTCTCTCTCTCTCTCTCTCTCTCTCTCTCTCTCTCTCTCTCTCTCTCTCTAAGCCTCATGGTTGGGATGTTGAGATGATGATCCCCACTACATAAAAATTTATATTAAAATCATCAAGAGAAATATCTACAAAAAATAGAGCATAGAAGCTTGACTATCACTATAGTAAACCATGATTTTAAAAGAATAAACCAAACATCAAAGTAAATATAAGTAAATGTACCTTTGATTAGTTTATCTTCTTTTTTTTTCCTTCCTTCCAGTAATAAATAGCACAAATGGTGCGCTCCAAACACATAAGAGATCAACAATTAGATAATTTAGTAAATTAAACCATTGAATCTATATCTACATAATTTAGTAATTAAATATATACTTAGCCTAACTTTAGTGCAGCCTAGCCTAAAATGGCTTTAACATAGGCAAGCGTAGCCAACTATCCTCGCTTGACATATCCTAAGATGAATGAAAACCAATGAAGAATCATGTTTAAGATATGGAAGAAAGCTTTGTTGCGCATTTAAAAACTCCTCAAAATACACATTCACACATCCATGTTCTCACATTTATACTCATGGCAAATATATGTTTCTGTTGAGGGAAATCAAAAACCCTAATGTGTGAAATAAATCAATAAAAAAAGCATGAAAACTTGCATAAGAGGAGTCTAAAATATATTCATTAACCTTCACATTTAATATGTCATCTATACTCATGTTTCTATGCACCAAACCATGTGAATAGAGATAGTAATATCCATGCTTTGCATCACAAAAGACTTAGCTTTACCTCATGGTGATGGCATCCTTCACGCCCATGCACACATAATATACAAAATATACTCATAACTACAATGGAAGCTCACTAGGTAGATAAATTTATCTTCTAAGTGCTTCAGTAACTCTGTCTTGACTAGGAGCAAATAGTCAGGATTCATATGCCTTTGACATTGTAGTACTAGCTTAATATCAAGTTCCATGTCGATGTGATGTTAACATACAGTGGGATCAATCCCCTTTCAGTCTTTGTAAGAGTAAGAAAAAACATCTAAATTCTCCCTCAACCGATTATTATGAACAAAAACTCCTATTCTGGAAGACTAGTGCCCGCTTTGAGATGTATTTCTACGCCATCTGCATCAATAAAAGTCAACTGCTTTTCACTTTGACTTTTGTGACAAATCTTCCATGGACTTCTTCTCCTTCAAGGAAGTAGCTTCTTCCTCTAATGCTCCATTAGAGCCATCTTTCTCTACTTTCTGTTGCAACTCTATAGATCCTTTAGGATGTGGTATGAGGATTGTGACTAATGTGAGTTGTGGGATACTCACTTATTGACTTGAGGACTCATCTACCAAGGATACATCAAAGAATAAAACGTAACATGGACCTTCTAAGTCTCTCTAATGCTATGGGATTAGTGCATGTTTGCATGGTTTATCCTCATCATCCCTTTTGGAATCTGGTGGCATAGGTTGATATCAACCACAAGTAAAGGATATTGGTGTTTATTTCTTCCACTTTGTGTACATCCTCTGCATGCATTGTAGACCATTGACGAGCTAGAAAAGGAACCATGGTCATTTTATCCAAGAGTAGGGGTTACTCATCCTTTCAAGCCTCGGTCATTTTCTCATGGATATCCTCTTTGAGTAGAAGGGATTCTCTTGCTTCATTACTTTCATTAAATTCATATTCGGATTCATCATCCTCATTTTTAGGCGGTGATGTCTTTACTTCTATAGAGGCACTATAAGAGAGGAACATGCTCTCAATTTGTGCTTCTGCTTGTGTCTGTGACTCTTCTATGGCCATGTAATAGGGAGAGCACTACATCCATGCCTCCATCTCACTATCAGAGATAATTTCAAAAGTCATTCATGGGTCATGTAGCAGGTATTCACCTATCAACAATGACTTTGCATATTTTGGTGGATGGCTTTCAATGTCCATATTAGGAACTCTGCTTTAGGTTTCTTTAGAAATATTTACTTGGCAACATATTCTTCAATTGATGTTCCATCCATTGCTTCATTGGAAGAGTTAGATGAGACTTCTATGGAGATAGTTCCATGGCCTTTTTGTGAACCATAGAGCTTTGGCACCACTATGTTGGGTCCCTTACCTACGGTTATGGTTCCTTTAAATCAATCCATCCTTGCTCGTGCTTTGAATAGCCATGATCTTCTAAGAAACAATGGGTAAGATGCTCAATAAGGGGTTGACTTTATCACCATGTATGTCATCCACTAATCTCTTCCTAAAATTATGGTCTTAATATAAGGAAGGATGCCTAAAGGCTTGATTCTGCTTTCATCTACCAATCTAATGAGCCACTAAGTAGGTTGCATGCCTTGCAAGCCTAGATCTTTCATCATCACATCCATCATGATTTTTACTGAAGAGCCTCCATCCCATCGATGCACTTGCAATGAAACAACTTTCTATTTAGATGCTACTCTCTAGAGTACCAAGATCTAGAAAGGCATTGGCTATGTCCACTTCTTTCTCAATTTCTGGTGCCTTATTGGTTTTGATAGCATTTGCAACATTAGCAATCGTTAGGCCACGTCTTCACATGAGAATGATTTTAGATTTCTTTTAACAATTGGGGGACATAATCAATAATTGATGGAATGTTCAATTTGGCTAGAAGGTATCTAGGTTCTTCACTAAGTCATATTCCTATATGGGATCTAGGAGCTTTTCCAACGGGCTAGGGAATGGGGAAATGTCTACTCTGATTTTTCCTCTTTCTTCTAGATATGGCAACACCTTCACTATTTCTATCATTGGGGGTACATCCACCTCTTTTATCTCTTGGACCTCTGGTCTATCATTCTAAATTGTCTCTATATTTTTCTATGATATTAGACTGTTTTGCACTATATTGTCCTATGATGTGCTACTTTATGGCTCTATTGGAAGTTTGAACTTGATAGTTTTTATAGGTGGAACATTCTCTTTCTACACTATTGGTTCTCTTTTCTTAGCATGCATAATTGGGGCTCCTCCAACTCTACCAAGCTAGAGGTTGGCTCCTCAGCTTTCTAGTGGCTATCAATGGAATTAACCTTTACAGGGGCAACTGGGATACTCTTTAGCAATGTGGCCTTCTCATTTGTATTGGCTACAGAGGGATTTGTAATCCTTGTATCTTCTACGGTTTTGGAAATTTGGGAAGATATGACCCTTTTCTCCACATCCGTAACATTCCACTTCTAATCTGTGTCCACCACCAGACTCTTTTTCTCTGTAGCTTTGGACGAGGAACCTCGTTGTACCAAAATTAGAGCGAGACACTCTAGGATTTGGTTTGATATCTTCGGTTATCATCTTAGATTCCAATAGATCGAACCTTGCTTCCTCCTCTTTCTTTCTCCTTTCTTGCAACTCTTTTAGAGAGAAAATGTCTTCTATATGGTTCTTTCTTTGGTATTAAGAATAGAATGATCCAAGGATAGTTGGCTTTTGGGTACATTCAATTGCTAAATATCCCAACTAATGGCACTTTTCACACCATGTGTTTGATCATATCACATATCTTTCTGTTCCTAAAATATTGGATATATTAGCACTATTCACTTTCAGTGTCTACAATTGTTCTATGACCACATCCATAAGCTCTTTTCTAATGCTTGGAACTGAATTGGACAAGTAGTCGGTGCTATAAATTACACAAATGAACCCTCTTTTCTAAAAGGCTTAATTAAGGAAAATTATTTTAAATGTCACACTTAATTGTGGTAGGACCTAATTAAATAACTAAAGAACACCTATTGAGGGAAGTGGGTGGGCAGAATTCCCAATGGGTCCTTCCTACGGTAGGGTGGCCCTAGAGAACTGTGAGGCTTCTCACAAGGTTTTACCGATAAGTGACCCTCTGTAATTATTAGGTTAGAACCCCAATTCATGCCGTTTTAGGGGACCCGAATGGGACTATATCATTGGGGGTACATCCACCTTCACTATTTCTATCATTGGGGGTACATCCACCTTCACTATTTTCATTGGAGGTTGAGCGATGCATGCCTCTTAGTTCCCATTCTCTTTAAACCAAGTGCAGCATGGATGTGCTTTGGTTTCGGTATCTCTATGTAAAGTGGGATGTCTAGGACCTGATGGTAAAATGTTGTCAGGAGACCTTGACCACTAGGAACCCAAAATTTAAGTCGATCCCAGTGGGTTCAATCACAAATGGTCTGTTGCAAGGCAGACTCAGGAAATCCTAGGCAACAAACCCCGTAATATTTCATGGGAGTGCTAGGCAACGACGCTTAGATTCGTCTCTTGATGGACCACTAAAAATGTCATTGGACAGCTAATAGGCAAGCACGTTATACTACCAAGGGGTGTAATATAAAGGGGTTATTTATAGATTGAATAGAAAAGGGTTATGTTATATTCACATAAAATTCATAGATAAGAATTTTTATAAATAGACCTTGAACGCACATGATATAGAGGATATACATATAGTAACTTCTCCCAGTCAGAATAGAGCACCCTTTGCATTAGAATAGAGTCAGAAAGAATGGTTTGATTGATGCAAATTGTTCTCTATTTTGCCTTTGGTTTAGAGCTCATATTGGGATTATGTGTTACTGGTTCCAGTTGGTAGGATTCCACTGCTGTTGATTTACCATTGGGAGAACTATTTAATGAGGCCCCTGATATTGTGGTTGAAGGATTTACCATTCTTGGCACCAGAGGAGGTAGGACTCCTCTTCATGATGTCATAAAAAACCTTGCTTCAGCTTCATCATATAATCTAGTATCTTCAACTACAACATGCAAGTTGCTTGGTATTATTAGCTCCACTCCAACTTAGGAAAACTCTATCTAAGATGATAGCTCAATACCACTCTTTCAACTCAAAATAAATTACAATAGTGACACAAACACTTTTTGTTCTCCCCTACAACAGTTGGTAAAGATAGGTAAATAGAGGCCTTTCTGGGCTAACGGCACCTATAAAGAGGTAGAATCAATTGTCTTTTACTTCGAACTTATTAATCATAGATAGAAATCACTTGTTTATTTACGTAAGCTTGTAACAATGGCTCAAATCTCTATTTACAACCAATTACAACAGTTCATGCCACTTTTTATCATTTCTTTTCATGCTTTTTTCCTTTCAAACTCTTGTTGTTTTTTTTCCTATATTGATTTTTTCTTTGCTTGACTGTAACTTCTTTCAACCATAAATTTCAAATACAAACTTGAAATAGGATCATCAGAATACTCAAATTAAAGTGAATAGACTTGATTGAAAAGGAAATGTCATTGATAAATTTGTGAAAATCCCTTTAGAATAGCCGAAAATGTCAAATTTTTTAATGCATCAAAATTTTTAATATTTTTCATGTTGGAAGACTAATACCACTCAAAATAAGTCCTAAGACACTAATAATGGTCTCTCATAATTTAATTTTTGACACTTATATATCCCGCATTTAAACTCATACTTTACACTCTATCATTCACCATTTCACTCTTGATAAGTCACATAAATCATTGAATAACTCATCTCCATAAGAACACATTAAAACCTTGTAACATTGAAGAAGTTATTTGTTTTTACATTTTAGACACATAGTGTCTTGACAATGCTACCATCAATGCCCATGTAAGATGGGAGGATATCAAGAGGGTTGTATGACAAAGATACTTGTTGTCTTCCTATTATTCTATCCCAAAGAAAACCAGCCTTCTCATAGCAAGTGGATTCCTCCATGACCCTCAGGCTTGCCTTGCCTCCTTCCTCTCTCCTTGAGGTTCCTAAATCATGGCATAATTTTTTGAAATGCAAGTGTAAAAACTATGCATGCACAATTGAAGGTGCTCTCTCCTTTTTTGCATGTGTATCTAATTTGTGTTACATATAGCTGCAATCGGCCTCATCCAAGCAATACGAAACTGGTGCAAATGTGTATGCTTCCCTTGGCACGAGAATTTTTGAATGAAGAATGGGAGATGAGCTCGAAGTGAAGTGAAACAAAAAAATGGGTTAGGTGTATGTGAACCCTTTTCCAGTGAGTGTGCTTGAGCTAAGAGTATCAAAAACTTACATGGTTCTCTATTTTTGTTATATTTACAACATTGGATCTCTAATTTTTGTGCAAAATCCAAGGTGTCCTCGAGCAACGATAACTTAGTGGGTCTTGGAACATAAAAACCATTTGTACCTCAATTCTTAAAACAAAACTAGGCTTTTATAAAAATTGAAACAACTTACCATCTATGCAATCAAGGAAAAAAACTTACATTGTTTTGGACTTGGTTAAGGCTCTCTCTTGTTTGTTGTGGATGCCTGATATATTTTTCATTTCCCCTAGTCCACAAGTATTTATGCATAGCGGCCTTCATATGATAAAGCTACATTTTTTAACCACTCTTCTTTATTGATGTTCGACATCCAATTAGTTTCTTTCTCTTCTTTAAATGAAAGAGGCATTAATCTTGACACATATTTTTTCAGATGATAACCATTGACTCTTTGTTTGTGTTCTTTGCCATCCAAGTTTTCAAGTACATAAGTTCCACTTTGAAATGTCTCTTTTACCTTGAATGGTTCCCTCCATTTGGTTTGAAACTTGTTTTCAAATGTGTTTTCGAGCTTGCTATTGTATCTCAAGACCAAGTCTCCTTTATTGATATTTTTACATTTGATATTTTTATTTAAGTTTTGAATATTGAGTTCTTTTGTAAAAGTTGAAAGCCCCATCTTGATCCAATTTAGCTTCTTGTAATTTAAGCAACACTTACTTCCAACTATCTTTTTTTCCCTCCCAGGCTTAATTTTTCTAGTATTTTCAAGATTGGTATCTCAATGTAATGTGCCACCCAAGCTATTCCTTGGTGATACATTCTTAGTAGCCCATCAAGAGATGTCCTAAGAAGCATCGTCCGGGATTTTGATAAAACCCTCAGAGTTTGCTAACTAGACTCGCTTGAGTCTACCCCGCAGTGAACGTTCAAGCGGCTCCCATGAGGATCTCGACCTAAGTTTTTCTAGTCAAATCTATTACTAGTGGCTAGTTAATATTAGCGGATTCTAAAGTGATGTGAGTCAGTCTTTTTGGTTTCCAATAGTCCATCAAGTGTGATTTTTAATCCTTCTTAGGAAAGCTCTTGGCTTATCGAGACCACCCAGCCATAGGTCTAGATCCATCCTCCCACTTCACTCGAGAGAGTAGTTTTAGTTATTTAATTACCTACCACTTTAGGTTCAACATACGAAATTAGCTTCCTTGAATTATCTCTTGATACAAATTCATTACATGCCTTTAATTTACGACACAAAAACATAGTAAAGCGATTCCTTCTTAATAGTTCCTTTTAGAAATATGACTTTTACAATGTTTTCGGTTCGAAGTATTATTCTCTCCAAGTTCCATTCCTCAACTAGTATTGAAACTTCCAGAACACAGTCCGGAAATCGAAAGGTAGTTGGTAGTTTGTAAGAGCCTAAGGAAAATATGACCAAAGCCCCTTGGTATCCTCACCTCTTCCTACTGACTAGAGTTCCCTACGACAAGACCTTTTGCGTCATGATTGGTCTAAACTCACTAACACGAAACAAAACAAGAAAAACTCCTTGGAGTAGGTTTTATTCACCCTGGCCTTGGGGAGGTCTAGCGCCATCAAGAACACTACCTGAGTTGGCGTTCTTGTTCACCAGAATAATGTCTCAGTCGGCGATTTGTATGTAGTCATCCATCTTTTAGCTTGAAGATTTTAGGAAAGATCTGTACCTAGCTTACAATCACAAACATCTTATTTTGAATGCATTATACATAATTTTTTAATAAGCTTATTTTCAAGACAAATCTTTTCTTTCCAAAAATAATAACATCAAGGCGAATCAGCATAAGTGGCGAAATAACAAATCAACATAAATAGCAATACCTTCCAACAGTCTTCCTAGACTCCCTCTTCTTTGGGAATTAGTTCGGATTGAATTTAAGTCAGAATTTCATACTTGAGGATAACTCCCTTGGAGTTTTGTGGATCTTTGCCAGTGATAAAAGAAAATATTGGTTAGTTTAATTACAAACTGCATCTCAAGGTCTCTTATATACCGAGGATTAGCCTTGGTGATTTAGAGATTTCATTTGATCAACACAAAAATAAAAAATATTCAATCTTTTAGGGATACAATACCTTCATTTTACTCACATAAGTTCATCTTGCATAGGCCCAAGTTAACCCTTGGAATTTGTGGTTAAGAATTCAAAGAAATTATCTTGATGAGGAATTCCCATGCTTGCGCTTCTCTTGCCTCACTCCCTCTTGTTTTATACTTCTGAGAAGGGCCTCTCCCCTCTTGCCCGGACTGATCTCAATGGCTTCCATGTCTCTTATTTATAGCTAGATGAGAAAAGAAAGGTTGTGGCTACGAAGAAGAGTTCTTTATGGAGGGGATCTTGGAAAAATCAGCAATCTAATACTTAGACCACAAATTTGATGGTTCCGTTGGCTTCGAAAGGGAGGTAAAACCCCATGATACCTGATTAGAATTCTTCTAGATCACTCCTTCGTCTTCTCCCTGTTTGAAGTGATGTTTACTATCTGTAAACTATGATCACAGTGCGTGCGATTTCGCCAATCCTTCTTTTTGCATTAAATCTCCAAAACTGGCTAAAAAAGTCACTTGTTTTTTTTTTTACATGACACCATGTTCTAGAAGTTTCCATAGCTTTTTAGGATATTTACAATAAATAATATCCAAAATATAAAAAATATGCTAGTTTTATCAAAAAATCTAGTATTTTTGGACTGCTAATGACTCATATGACTCATAACTCTCGTTCATACAGTAACTTCCGTGACTAGTGACTGCAGTTCTTATCAATCCAAAAAATGTCAGGTTATGATTCTCGAGTCTTTTTGCTCGAGATCTTCTCTATTTAATGATATTTAGAGTTCTTAAAGTCCATTTTGCGAGAAGAAAGATTTTAAATTAAATTTGGGATATCACATCCTCTCCCCCTTAGAGAAATCAAGATATCCTCATCTCGAATGAAACAGGGGGATATTGGTTACATAGTGATTCATGATCAATCCAATTTGCATCCTCTTGAGGGTAATCTTTCATTTGGATGAGATATTCTCTAAGGGTTTTGCATCTTAGAGTCCTCTCCCAAATGTCAAGTATCTTTTTTGGTTGAAGTTCAAGGACTCCCTTACTTGGCATTTCAATTTGTTGGTCGTTAAGTACATGGTCTTGGTTAGGGACATATGCTTTCAATAGGATGACATGAAATACATTCTGCACTTTCAAGTTGTTAGGGAGTTGCAGTTTGTAGGCATTTTGCCCTAGAGACTTTAGCACCTTATATGGTCCACAATACATGGGACTTAGCTTCTTGAATTCCCCTAAAGATAAGGAACTTTTCTTTGGGCGAACTCATGGAAAAACCATGTCACCTTCTTTGAAGATGTGTTCGTGCCTTCGTTGATCGGCATATGCCTTTTTTCGATCCTTGGTAGCTTGAATATCTTGCCTTATAGCTTTCACTTTGCTGATTCATTTCTTCTAGCATTTGCCTAGATGTTTCTATCCATAGGATAAGATCAGAAAATTTTAATGGGGTAAGACAATCTTACCCATATAGTGCTTGAAAATGAGTCATTTGAATAAGTTGATGATATGATGCATTATAGGCAAATTCAACTAAGGGTAGATATTGGATCCACTATTTGGGTTCCCCATTACAATGAGCCCTTAGTATGTCCTCAATAACTTGGTTTACCAGCTCTGTTTGACCATCACTTTGGGGATGGTAAGTAGTACTAAAGTAGAGCTGGGTTCCTAGAGCTTCAAACAAACTCTTTCAAAAGTTTGAGGTGAAGAGAGAATCGCAGTCGCGCTGATGATTATTTTGGGTAATCCATGTAACCTCAAAATTTCCTTAATGAAAAGCCTAGAGATCGGAAGTCTTGTAATTGGTTTTTATAGGAATAAGGTGTGCAACTTTTGTCAGCATATCAATGACTACCATTATGGAGTTATATCCTCCTTGTACAAGGGGTAATCCAACTATGAAGTCCATGTTGATATACTCCCATTTCATTTGAGGGATGTCAAGTGGCTGGAGCTTTCTTATCATCTTGACGCGCTCGACCTTAATTCATTGGCCATTTAGACATTCAGTGACATACTTGAGCACATCACTTTTCTGACTGTATTAAGAGTCTTAGCATAACCAGGATAACCTAAAAATGGGGAATTGTGAGCTTCCCAAAGTATTTTCCTTTTGAGTTCCTGACTTGTAGGAATACATAGTCTTGTCATGTAATAGGCAAGCTCCTCATTTATGGAAAAATCTTGATACTTAGTCTTGAGTTTTGGATTTGAATCCTTGAAGGAACTTTCTCTTGACAAGTCTTGATAGATTGGATCCTTCGCCACCTCTTCTTTAGTCATTTTTAGGAGAGGGTTATTGGGCATTGAAATCATGGTGACAAGAGCTCTAGCCCAAGAGGGTTCTTTTAGGATTAGAGCACTAAGGAATGATTTATGACTTAGGGCATCTGCGATCACATTCTCCTTGCCTGGTCTATACTTGATTTCAAAGTCAAACTCTTGCAAGGTTTCAATCCATCAGTGGTGTCTCATATTGAGATCTGGGTAAGTAAAAATATTTAGGCTCTTATGATCACTGACTAGAGAAAACCTATTACCAAGCAGGTCATATCTTTATATTTTAAAGGAATGAATTACATCAAGTAATTCTAGATCATGTGTAGCATAGTTTCTTTTGTGGATATTTAATTTTCTTGAAGCATAGGCTACTGAATGTCCTTGCATAAGCACACAACCCAAAGCAAGAGAGCTTGCATCAATTATGACTTTGAATTCTTTGCTGAAATTGGGTTGCCTTAGGATAGGGACAGTTACTAAACTCTGCTTAAGCTTCTCAAAGCTAGATTATTCGGTGGACGTCCAGGTAATGGAGACCTTCTTTTTTAGAAGATCAGTGACAGGCATAGGGATTGAGGCATAGTCTTTAATGAAGACTCTATACCAACCCGTTAGCCCTAGAAATCTTCGCACTTCCTTGATCATTGTTGGAGGTGGCTAGTCTTGTACATCTTGGACCTTGACAGGATCCAGTGACATGCCATTTGTCAATCCTATGAATCGTAGATATTCAATATGATTATTGAAGAAAGCACATTTCTTCCTTTTAGCATATAGTTTGTGGGCTCTCATTGTTTCAAGAAATGTTCATAGCTGTGGTTCAAGGTCTTTTTCATTCTTGGAATATGTTAAGATATTATCAAAGAAAACGAGAATGAAGTCATCAAGGTAGGGTCAAAAAATGTCTAGCATCAACCTGTTGAAGGTGGTAGGAGCATTTGTTAATCGAAATGACATTACAATAAACTCATAATGATTGTGCCTTGTGTTAAAAGCAATTTTAAGGATATCTTCCTCCCTAATTCCTATTTGATAATATCTTGATCTAAGATCAATCTTTGAAAAGACCTTTGCTCCCTAGAGTCAGTCAAGCAACTCATCTATCTTGGGAATCAGATATTTGTCTTTCACTCTCACTTGGTTTAATCCGCAGTAATCGATAGAAAGGCAGAGTGTTCTATCTTTATTTTTTTAAAATAAAACCAGGGCTCCCCATGATGAATTACTTGGTTGGATGTATTGAGTTGTTCTTTCAGCTTAATGGCTTTAGAAATTGACATTTGGTAAGGTCATTTGGTGATGGGGGTACACTACAAGGATTTAAGCTTATAGCGACGGCGGGTAGCGGCGTTGCTATTTGCGTCACAATTTGCGACGCAAATACCGACGCTCCACAGGGGAAAAAAACGGGCCAAAATCGAGCGCGGCTTCATTTCGTGTTTTCGCATTTTGTGTTTTGAGAGGGAGAGGGAGGGAGAGTGCATTCTCTGTCCCTTTTGCTTTTGGAGAGTGTTAGGATATATTGTGAGAGGGAGAGGAAATGAGAGAGAAAGAGAGGGAAAGGGAGAGGGAGGGAGAGAAAGAGAGAGAGAGAGGGAGAAAGAGAAAGAGAAAGAGAGGGAGAGGGAGAGGGAGGGGGAGGAAATGAGAGAGAGAGAGAAAGAGAAAGAGAGGGAGAGGGAGAGGGAGAGGGAGAGGGAGGGAGAGTGCATTCTCTCTCTCCCTCTCCCTTTTGCTTTTGGAGAGTGTTAGGATATATTGTGAGAGGAAGAGGAAATGAGAGAGAAAGAGAGGGAGAGGGAGAGAGAGGGAAAGAAAGAGAAAGAGATGTATACTCAAATGGATAGCTTTATGGAGATGTATGTCTACTCAAATGGATAGCTTTTGTCTACTCAAGATGTAGTCCACCTGTGTGTGTATATATTGGAACGATAACATATCCATGATTATGGTAATGGTATGCACTTTGCTTTTTTTATGGATACCATTACATCGACTCCTTAAGAGGGCTAAAAATTGGTCATACACTTTATAAAGTCTAATTAGGAGATTTAAGATGCACAATAATAGACTTATCGATAATGGTATGCAATGTGCTTTACCATGGGTCACGTACATTGGTGACTCTTTAAGATGGCTTAAAATTGGTCATATCCTTCGTAATGTCCAAGTAGGGGATCTAATTGTGATATGTATAATTCCTTGTTTTTGTATTAACTTTATAGGCATAACAAATTAGTAATCATGCCAACTAGTCAACGGAAGGACTAAAAGAAAATGATACCCTAGCTAATGGTCATTATGGTACTTCATCAAAATGAACCCGAAAGTATCGCTATAGAAGAAGAATCCCTTAAATTGAGCATAGGATATTTTCTTCAAATGTTATGACTATGAGTAGAATTGATTGGAACAAATTTTATAACTATAGTTGATAAATTTCATAGATGGCATTAATTTTTATACATGGACCTAGGACAAAAAAACCACATTACTAAGATGCTTTTTGTTGAGACTGATTTATTATTGGACTAAGAGATCCTCAATGATGCTCATAAATTTTGCTGAGTAAGATTACTTATACTCAAAGCCCTCTAGTGCAGTTGTATAAGTAATCCTAGTAGAGCCCCTCTAAGATACTCAAAGTACATAACCTAGAGACCGTAGCTAGGTATATAAGGTATAATGGCCATACAAGAAGACACCTCAATAATTGGCTGATCACCACTAAATCCCAAAGAAGAATCGTGTTCCATCCCCTTCAACTCTATATTCACCTCATGAAGAACTTCATTAATCATAGCATCCTTGTCACCAATCTTTTTGTTGCAATGATGAAGTAACATATTCATCACTTTTCCTTTTAGCATCTAAGGCATTATCCAATCTTTTAGTCAAGTCCAAACATTTAGTCTTCAACTCATGAACCTTATGAACCAATGGTTTTTTTTTAACAATAATGAATAATTATCTACCGCGACAAACAAATCCTTGAGCATGGTATATGGCCGAGATATAACATCAATAAATCTCTCAACTACTATGTCCCATGCATTCTTTACATCAATCAGTAAAGCATTTCTTATATCTTGAAGTTTAGATTTCAACACCATGGATGCATCAATATCAACCTCAATGTTTTACAAAATTTGCTTCTCAACCTCTCAAGCAAGAGCTTATGGTCAACTTGCAACTTGACATACATCTCCATAAAGCTATCCATTTGAGCCTCGTTTTTCCAAATTGTATTACAAGTCATTAAATTATTTGTTGTAATGTAGATAAGATGGAAAACGAAGAAGGTCTTGTTGTTCAAGATCGCGAGGCATATCTTAATCAGCGTGTCCCATGTCCTTGCTCTCAATGCAAGTTGGCAATTAGACAAAAACACTGATTGTCTATAGAACACGTACGACGATTTGGCGAGTTTCAAAATCTGAGATCATTGATCAAGCGATTACAGATTTTCAACAAACAGTAATTTGAAGTTAATATCAATCATGCATTGTACTCGCAAGCTAATTGAAAACCATATACAATAAGATTGGGTCTTGCTTGAAAATTTTCTATCCAGGGAGGTGATGTCTTGTCCCAAGGGGGAGTGCACCCTTTGCGGCCAATTCGAAGAGTTTGTGGGCATACGATGGATGGAGTGTAGGATCCAATCCACCACTCGCAAGGCCAATCTATACCATCAATGCTAGAGGAGACAGACAACCTTCCAGACCTACCTGCAATCTTGGAGCCTGAGATGGAGGCAATGATCGATGCATTGATTCCCATGGATGTCGAGACTTCTCATCCGCTTAGAGAGGAAGCATCCATACCATTATATGATGGGTGCCGAATATCTCGATTGAAGACACTGCTTGCACTCTTAAGTGTGCAAGCAAAATACGGGTGGAGAAATACGAGTGTGACCGAGTTATTCAGGTACCTTGCACATAGGCTTCATTGATTTTTTTTTTGACACTATTATTACAAACATTTGTGCTTATTCAAGGTGTTTTATGATTTTTTTTCAAGTTATTGAAATATCATATATTACCACCTGCAAATACCATGCCTGAGTCTCGTAATGATGCACGACATGTTTTACGGAAGCTTGGCATGGACTACAATAACATCCATGCGTGTATCAACGATTGCATACTGTTTCGAGGAGAATAAGAGACTATTGAGACATGTCCAAAGTGTGGTGCTCACATGTATCGACAAGACTTGCAAGGGCAAACTATCCCTCAAATATGGACATGTATCTTCGTCCATTAGTCGATGAGCTTAAGATTTTGTGGGAGGAGGGGGTCATTGTGCAAGATATGAGCAGGCACGATGGTCGGCGGTCAGCCAATATTCGAGCCATTCTCATGTGGACAATGCATGACTTTCCGAGATTGGGAGAGTGCTCAGGTGAGCAGGCCTCCGTTCTTCTCGCTGGTAATATCTATATTTTATCTCATTCAATCAAGTATTCACTAGGTCGTGGTGTTGGAACAGGTCTGGTTACCTTAGGTTATCATGCATGTCCATTGTGCAGGCCACAGTTAGACTCCCGAAGGTCACGAACCATGAATAAGATGGTATATTAAGGACACGCCGCTTTCTTGTCGGGGGATCATGAACTCAGGGAAGGTTTCCTTGGATGACCTCCAACACCTACGAACGTCGCAAGCTGGTACGAGCTGAAAACGGTCCACGCGGAATCACATCCAAATGGAATGCGATGGTTCTCAGTTTTCTACGAGTTGCCATATTGGACCCACTTACAGGTCAACCACTTGTTGGATCCCATGCATATTTTCAAGAATGTGGGCAACTTGCTATGGGATCATATCATAGGAAAGAGAGACACTATAGGGGCATGAATGGATTTGAAGGAGGTAGGTAAGATGGAGGCGCTTTGGCCGCAGTCGAGTGCTGATGGTCACGTGCAACTTCCTCGCGCTCCTTGGGTTTTGTCCACTAAAGATAAGCTCATTGTGAAGCAAGTAATCAAGTCTATCCGCACTCCGATGGGTATGATGTGTTCTCTCAGGTCCGCATTTTCTAAAGACAACCAATTGTCAAGGCTAAAATCCCATGATTGGCATAAGATATGTCAAGTTTGTGCTATGAATGGATTGTAATTAGCGTGGGCATTTTGCAATTTGGAAAGTGGCCATTATTCATAATGCTTTCTCATTTGTGGCAGTTTGTCCTACCGATCGTGATCGCAGGATGTCTTACTCCAGAAATTCGCGGGGCCATTTACAAGTTGTCGACTTTGGTGCAATGGATCTCATAGAAAGAGATTAAGACGTCCTCTATTGAGTCTGCGAGGCGGGGAGTAGTGGAGACGGTTTGTCTCTTTGAGAAAAACCTACCCACTAGCATGCTCATGATACAAATACACCTTCTTGTGCATCTTGTGGACGAAGTGGAGATTGATGGACCTATCCATATGCGATGGATGTTCTTCCTGGAGTGCTTCATGAAAATCCTTAAAGGCTTTGTGTGACAACAAACTCGGCCAGAAGGTAGCATGGCCGAAGGTTGGTTGGTGTCAGAGGCGTTAGTGCATATTTCACAATGGCTACCAACAGTGGAACCAGACAATAAAATGCTATGGACACTGAAGGATGATGATAGAATGACTGGAGATGTGGTGGTTGGAAATGGGTTAGAAAAAAGAATGGATGCCTCAATGGAAGAGAAGGTGAATCGCTTTTGTATGTTGCACCATGCCTCCATGGAGATGTGTCTTGCCAAGTACCAGATTGCAAGGCAATATCGAGAGGCAGTACGAGTTGAATTCCAACGTAGTACGCGTCATCGATCGATTCGATATCCTGAAGGCATGGAGGAGATTCCGCGGTTTATGTCAATGCGATGGTTGCATGGAGCCTTGACCGCAGCATCTCGTGAAGGGATAGAGGTCTCAATGGAGGAGTGGGAATTCTCGAGAGGATATAGTCCAAAGATGATGAGGGGTTTAGAATCTATCATATCTAAATTTTATATGCGACATCTAATTTGAGTGTTTCAATGTACAGTACAAAATATATAGTGCAGTGTGGTTGCATGGACGGCATTTTTGCGTGGAGCGTATTGACAAAATGCGCTCCACAATGGACTGTGGTATCATGGCAAGGTTCGAGCAAGAGAGCCGACGACGAGCAACGAATCGAAACACGGTTGTGGATGAGATGGAGTATTTTGGGAACTTGCAAAGTATTATTACGGTGGATTACTGTAGCTTCTCCATGATACTATTCGATGTGCAGTGGTTCAAAGTGGTACTTGGAGGAGCTGGAGCAATAGTTCGACGAGGTCCATCTGGATTTCTCGAAATAGATTCCAAAAAACAATGGACGGATTTGCACGACACCTTTGTGTTGCCGGCCCATTGTGAACAGGTGCATGGAGTCATTTGCTTGCTAATTGTATTACGACATGGTTTATGTCACAATGGTTTGAACTCTCTTGTACGTATTTGTGAACAGGTGATCTTCTATCCAAACCCCCGACAACCTCAATGGTGGTATGTTATACCTTCAACTCCCCGAAGTGCGAGAGTATATGATCAAAGCGATGTTCTAAGCATAGATGAAGATAATATGCAAATAGAGGGGTCAATATTGCAAGGGGTGGAGGCCGTCGAAAGCTTGGAGCTAGCATCAGCTAACAATGATGGAAATATAGGAGTCCAAGAATTTTTTGAGAATGAGGCGGACTCATTCTTTTGTGGTGACATGTCTATCAACCTTCCAGTGTATGCGGAGTTGTGTCAAGAGATTAACATGGGACCATAGGATACTTCATACTTGGAGCATCCACTTACTCAATTCGTTGACCAATCTCTTATAAAGGTATAAGATATGCATTTTAAGAGAGATTTTTTAAAAATGATTTATATTACTGTGCTTTGTATGATTTAAATTGATTATTCTAACATCATTTTTTATATGTGCAGGTGATATTTTCAGGATGAGTCGAGGGATGAACGATGAGGAGTTGCAGGACATCTCCGCGTGCATGTCTCCAGACCAGCTCGCAAGATTCAAAGAGATGGCAAACCAGGAGCTGTCTTGTTCTTCGTCAAGGCGCTCTGCTAGATTTGCTTCAACGTGATCGGATGCTTCGGCTTCGAGCAGACGATCTCGACGCTCACGACTTGGGCCAGAGGGAGGGAGTGCATTGGGATCAAGGGGATGCTGCTGTGGAGACATGGATGTGGTGTCTCCGTCTCGTCGTTCAGCTGGAGCTACGTCACCTCCAGGATTTGTCACACTTGTGGGGACATCTACTCCAGTTACTTCGGCTTTTGCGCAGCCGTTAGGGTTGCACCCCTTTGGGTGCCACTCCGAGAGAGATTACCCCCCTCCGTACACCGGATGTAGAGTGGTCTCCTGTATATGCCCAGGAGCGTGGACGCAGATGGGAGAGGACCCATCTTAGGCAGACTCCTAGGGGTTATGGATATCTGGTCGATAGTAGGTCAAGAGCCATCATTATGAATGATGAGGGGAGGAGGGTGATGGCTCGCATGAGAGAGTTGTGCCAACAAGTTTTTTGGCACAACGTCCTGGATCATTGGAAGAACATACCGGAGGGGAGCAAGGACTACATAGTAGCATCCTTGCACGAGGAGTTTCCAGTGCCAGCCGCAGTAGATAGATTCTCTACGGGCTGGATGATGGATTGCATGCATGCATAAATGTCACACAGACGATTCAACGCATGCAAGGCAATCAAGAGTGGGGCTGCAAAGCCCGAGTGGTTAGATGCAGACGACTAGTGCCGAGTGAGGGAGGAGGATCCAGATTCTCCAGGACTTTGGAGTCAGCAGCGCGAGGCGGAAAGGGCACGACTCGAGGCCGGAGTGGTCCATCATCTTGGGAGTGGTGGCCACAGAACATGTTTGGAGGACTTTGTAAGTTTTTCTTTTGTTTTGCTTGTTTGTTTTTTTGAAATATTCTTTGTACTGACAATCATGTTTCTAACAGTTAGCATTTTGTTTTATTTGTAGCACTCTATTACAAATCGCGATCCGATAGGCCTTGAGACTCGATATGCAGAGAGGCACGGTCTTAATGCATTGATCAACCGATTGTATAGACGTGGCGGCCCTGTAAGTCACTCATCTTTCTTGTCCGTAGTTACCATGAGATATTTGAATGCATTATTGTATGGTGGATTGATGTGTTGTTTCTTTTTCTGCAGAGTCCGTTCAATGCTCCTTTGCGGCGGGACGAGCTTTCGGGAGACAAGGATTTGTAGCTCGCCCTTGGATCCTTGGAGCTCACACACCTTTATTTTTTGGTCGCCTGATCTATGTAGACATTTACTATGTATTAGTGATATCCTGTCATGATTGTACCAATCGCTTTTTATGCGATCATGTATTTATTTCATGTATCAGTTTTATGATTTCAGTATACATTCTTTTTGTTTGCAAGCGCCTTGTATACAGTAGTACAGAAACTATTTTGTATGGCTCTCATACAACACACAGTGCTTCAAGCTACCCTGCCACAAAATTTTTTTAATCCCTGTTACCGTCGTTATTAGCGTCGCAAATTTTACTACTCGCGTCGCTATTTTCGTCGCTATGCGCGTCGCAAAACGTCGCTATTGGCATCCCTATTTGCGATGCTGATAGCAACGCCAGTAGCGACACTGATAGCGACGTTTCTATGGTGTCGTTAATAACGACGCTTTTTGCGACGACGGGGGCAAATTTTGTTGTTTGTATTTTCGTTGCTTTAAACGTCGGTATAAGGCCTATATCTTGTAGTGGTAGTACCTAGAATGAGTTGAATTTTATGATCTACTTCCCTTGATGGTGGGAGCTCTATTAGATCTTTTGGAAAAACATCCACATATTCTTTTAGCCAAAATGGTTGATCCTTTCTTCAATCCCTTTAGTATTCGAAAGGCTTTAGCCAGCTAAACTCTAGGGTTTTCTGCTTCTTCCTGAGTGGTTACTTATTCTCCCTTTGAGTTATGGAATGTGATTTGGCCCTTTCCGCAATGGATATGGGCATTATTTGGAATTAACCAATCCATTCCGAGAAAATACTCATAATCCTTGATATTTATAATTTGGGAAGTTTATTTTGGAAGAATTGCCACCCAAGCTAAATTCTACCATGCTAGTTTGTTGTGTTGATAGAAATTCTTTGCCATTTGCTAATTCCACAAGCATTCTAGGTGCAAGAATAGTGCTTATGCCTAGCCTTTTTGCACATTTTGGTGATACGAAAGAGTGGGTACTTCTACAGTCAATTAAAATTTGAAAGGGTTTTACCTTGCTTCCCTTTGCATTTGATTTGGCCTTCTTCGTCTTGTTTGGTTGGTACTGTCCTTGGGCACTTTTTGCATAACCTTGGAAGTTCCCCTTATTTTGATTGTTTCTTTTCCAATTTTTTGTATTTCTTGGCCTTTGTTCAATCTCTTGAACTATTGGAGCTGCTCGAATCAATGCATCTTGTAAATTCAATGGTCTCATTGTTTCAAGATGTGTATTTAGGAGTAGATTTAGACCATTGTAAAATTTGGATACTTACAGTGAAACATCCACTGTTAGTGCATATTTTAGAAGTGTTACGAATTTGGAGTAGTAGCCTTCTAGGCTTAGGTTAGCTACTTTGGACTGAAGAACTCATTCATCTTCTAGGCTTGATATGTGGTCGGAAGATATCTCCCACATACCGCATCCTTAATTTTATCCCAAGTGATAGCATCTTCGAGTGTTCTTTGGTCCTTGCACCATTGTTTCCACCAAAGATGGGCATCTCCTATGAGTTTTAGTTTGGCAATCATGGCTTGATTGGATGGTGCAGTTCTTGTAGCAGTGAAATAGTCTTCCACAGACTCGATCCATGTTTGTGCTTCAATTGGAATATTCCTTTTACCATCAAACTCCGGTGGCATGTACTGCTTGAGAAGAAATTTCTTCTCTTGGGCTTTCATGATATTGTGATTCGAGGTGAGGTTCTGAAGATTATGAAATTTCATTTATATATTCTCATGTCTACATTGGGTGATTACTTTGCATGTCATTTTTTCTAGTGTCTCTTTTCAATCCAACATTGAATGCATGAACATGTAGTTCATTCAACTACATGGACATGCCTTTATTTACAAACATGGAGGGTGTTCAGAGTATAGGCATATGAGCCCTCCTTATGCAGGAGTGGATAAGGGCAAGTAGGTGTGAATGATTTGAGGGAAAGGGGAAACCCTAACCCTAGCTAGTTGGGGCTATATAAATAGCCCATGGGGTCTATATCAACCTTTGAGTGAGAGTGATCCAGGTTGTACTTTCATGAGCAATTGAATAAGCAAGACTTGTTCTTGTACTTGTGAGCTCTTCTCTCCCTCTTATGCACACTTTAATCCTTGCTTCCACTTTACTTCTCCACATGATATCAGAGCTATCTCTTTGATCCTTTAGCTCTCCTCAGCCTCTTTACACTCCTAACTGCACAAGAAGAACTCTTGCTCTCTCATTTACCTTCCTTTCCACCATAGCCAGCTTGACCCACCTCTGTTGGAGGACTTGGGGAGAGAAAAGGAGAGCATTTCAGCTCTCGATTCCTTTTGGAGATCTTCTCCCCACTTAGTCTAATTCAGTGTGGCATATCAAAGGCTAGGATTCACATCTCGAGCTACTGTGTGTGCTGACAAAGGGGCAATGTTGGTAGCTACCATGGGGTTTTGTTGCGCCCCCTAGTGGGCCATCCCCCTCTAAGAGGGTTTGAACTAATTCCTCCTCTAATGGCTGCTATAAGCAAAACCCTAATTGTGGGTTTCTGGCATCCATAGCCAAGAAGCTTCAAGTTTCCTATTTTCCAATTTTTTTTCAATTGAGAAATAATTAACAGTGATTTTAATCACTAAAGCACATGCTATAAAGTGCATTCTTATTTTTTGAACATCTTCAAGCCTGCTCTCAACACCGGCCATCAATCAAGTATCTCACTAAGCTTGACAAGGTAAATACCTAAACATCTCAATTTTGAGATGAGTGCTTCTAAGCACTGAAAAGGCATTTAGTGACATTAGTGCTACTGCCTTATGTCGAAACATGAATATTGATGTGATTGAAATCTCTTCGGACTCTTCAGCAAGTGTCGAAGTCATTAATCGACCTTGCTCAACTAAATGTTTGTACACTAAACCACAAGGTGGGAAGGAGAAGAAGTCCACTTCATTGAAACCTAGGAAAATAGTGAAACTTAAATCAAGGGTTGTTCGAAGGACATGACTGCCAAAATCTTACCTTGAGATATTACACATGTATGATATCCAACCTTTTTCATCCTTACAGCTTTAAAGTTGGTTATCATTTTTAGGGCTATCAATTATGTTATTTAGTTCATACTTGGCCACTTGTAAAGGACTAGACATTGCCATTGCCTAAGGCAATAAGTAAGACCTTCCTATAATGGCAATGGCCTATGGAGATGTAAGGCCTCAAATTCGCAAGTTTAATGGAAAAGATTCCCATCCCTAGCAAGTCCTAGTAAAATATAAAATGATGGAACAGGGCTACTGGCCCTTCATAAAAGAGACCAAAGTTATTGACCCATCAAATCCCCTTAATGTAGAAGACGATGAAAGAGCTCAGGCCATCAACTTGCTTCATCTATATGAATCCTTAATTCATCATATTAACTAACTCTGCACTCCCAAGGAGAAGTGGGATGAGCTTGAAAGGCTCTATGCCACTACAGGGAAGAACTCCAAGATTTTTTAAAAGATTGAATTTTTTAGCTTGAATTATAAACAAAGAGAAGATCTAAGTTTATTTCACATATGAAGGGGCTCATGGCATAGCTGGCCTCCATTCAAGCACCAATTCATGATGAAGATGCCATTGCCATCCTTCTGAAGTCTGTAAAGAAGGTCTTTCCAGCCCTTCTTACTACCCTTACTAATATCCGGAACACAGCTTTGGCAAGTACCATCCATTCATGCCTAGATGAAGAGAAGAGGAACCATAAGGAAGGCTCTTCAGCATTTACTTCCCATGGGCAAGTGTTAGTCCATACAACTTCTACAAAGTGCTCCTTCTGTCATAAAAAAGGGCATATTGTAAGTAATTGTTGGAAGTGAGAGACGTGACCCAAGTTGTACTTTCATGAGTAACCGAATAAGCAAGACTTGTTCTTGTACTTGTGAGCTCTTCTCTCCCTCTTGTGCACACTTCAATCCTTGCTTCCACTCTGCTTTTCCACAAAGGGTCATGTGGGTTTAAGTGTGAGGCTCTTTCAAGTCCTTCTCTTATAAGTTGTGAGAGAAATATCCTCGCTCTCAAAGAGCACTTTCCATGCTCATAATAGTTACTCAATTCCCACTAGATTTTAGGTAAATTCTTTTTGTAGTAAAGGTTCAGTGATAAGCTCTTGGCTTATTGCTTTAACAATGCTAACTCCAAATACTTTGGCTTCTCTTCTACAAATTAGTGCTCTCCTTCACAAAAACAACAACCAACAATGCAATCAAGATAAGCTTTTATGAAGCTATTGCAAAAGCTAACTTCACCATTAATTGTGACTACACATGATGATCTTTTGCATTGAGAATCTCCATTTGTAGCTCTAACGAATTTGCTTCTTGATTTTGTTAACAATAGTGCTAATGCTACTCCTTTAAGGATGCCACATATGGCTCCAAAAAATAAGCTGCTTTCCACATGAGAATAGATTTTTTTAGCATACTTAAGGAGACTAGAGTTGATGTGAATTCAGTTAGGTCAAGTCTTAAAGCCATCAAGGTAGCTCTGAAACCACAAAACCATGATGATGACTCTACAATAGTCAGGATTGGAATATGTAGACATGCCTTAACAAATACACTGCTTCCTTTTTCCACTGTCTCTTTTTTTCATATTTTTCTTTTTTAAAGATAGATAATAAAATGTTTTTCTCCCTTTTTTTTACTTTGAGATCTTGTGTAGGTTCTCATGCCCAATAATCTTCAAGACATTAGAGTATGTTGTGACCAAGATTATCCACTAAAAGTTTTGATGTCATTCTTTATCCAATGCCTTTTGCATTTCTTTCACATTTGTTTGGAGCTAATCTCAAAGGCAAAGAAATCTCAAACCATGCCAAATGAACTTCCAACTCTAAATATCTTTACAATCTTCTATGGCTATTTATGTAGTGCACCTACCGAAAAACATCTTTAGAATCTCCTATATATGTTCATGTAGTGCACCTACCAAAATTTTCCTTTCTTGATGGACAATGAACTCAAAAAATCATGCTTTTGTGAAAATGCAAGGTGGAAACAATGTTGTGCAATTAAATAATTGATGCAATGTACAAAAAGGTTATATGCCTAAAAACAAATTCATGCCTATCTAGCTAGAGGCCCCGTGCATCATAGTACAATATAAATGCACAATTCCTTAACTAGATTTAGGATCCTTAACCTCACCTCTCATGACCCATTGAAAGAAAAGTGGTTGCTCTTCATTCCATTGGCCCAAAACTTACAATCTACCCGAGAAAAGGTGGTCATGTTGTCGACTAAAGAGAATAACCCATCTCCTAACAATGAATAGAGTATTACATGACCCTTAATGTCTCCTTTCAACTCTCCCACTCATCTTCAGGTTTCTAACTCGGTGACTGAATATCCCCAAATGATGTCTACAAAAAGGAACAATGTGTGCTCAATAAAGGTGCCCTATCATCATGATCATGAAATCTAAGATTTCTTGCATATAGTTATAGTACGTTGCATGCTGTGGAGTTCTCAGCTATAGTACATATGCTAGTATCAACCCATCCCATGTCATGGTAGCAAATGTGAAAGAACAATAAACGACCCTCGAGTGCAACGAATCCAACAAGCAGTGTAACATGAGGTGCTTGTGAACCCATCTTCTTGTGATTGTACTAAGAGAACTGCAAGAAGATATACCTGATCCATGACGTCCAACAACTCTAATCAAAATGTCTAGCATGAATCGATCAAAATAAATACCAATATCGACCATTAAGATCAACTGTGTCAAGTAAGGAAAATTGAGGATGACAAAAAACCCTAGTATGTACTCATAAAAAATCTAAGCTGTAAAGCAACAAAACAAACGATCATACAAGCAAATAAGCACATAAAATCCTACCCACCACTGCCAACACTTGACAATATCACCTCCACAACTCGTAAATGCCCACCCACATGTATCTTCTCTGCCACCTCCATTCCGTCGCTTTGGGAGCATCATGGATAATGCAAGCTACGACATCTTTGGCGATCTCTATCATGCGTTGTAATAGCTCGTTTGGGATGACCGCCCCGCTCAGCTGATGATTTTTAATAGTTGCGAAAGCGGATTGGTGGAGACGGCAGAGAAGAAACATCTGGATGGGCAACTACGAGCTGGAGCTGACGGCTAGAATGCATGTGCCACAATGCCGCTCTGGAAGTAATAGCGAATTACGATCGTCGCTAGCTTTTACGGTACAACAGAGATCAGTTACTTCTCCGCACGGGGGTTGTATACGTATTGCAGGCGATATTGGCATGATGATCCGGATCCACGTGCCAAATCTCCCCCCACGAGTGCACAAATCGTGCGTTATTGAAAATCAGGGATTATGAGTGCATGCATCCTTGTCCGTGTGCGAACAGCTTCTTTCAAGTTAATCTGTTTCCAGTATGTAACGCAATTCAATATCCAGCCATATCGCATGTTAATCTTGCTGTATCTGTAACGCGTGCGACAAAATGATAAGAGGGGAGGTCGTGTTACTTTTTTCAAGGCTTATTATTCCTATTGAATAAGGATTCATATGTGTTCGAGACTCTCAAAGGTCCTCATCCATTTCTTCTCAATGTCGTTTAACTTTGTGTAATAAATAGACTCCATTTGTCCTTGTCGGTTTGAGGGTTGATGATGCCAGAAGTTAACGCTCTACCTTTCATTTCAAACGCTAGTGACTTTTTATAGACTCCCCACGTGCCTCACTAATGTTTTTCTTATCAAAACTCAATGTTTCTAGCTAATGCTTTGTCGATTTCCTCCCCCTTTAAGATCGTCTATGGATCCAATTATTACATCCTTGAGAGTTGGTTTCTCTATACCTTTTATTCTCTTATACATACCTCACACACTTGCCGCATAGTCCTTAATTGTAGTGTATTCATTTTAGGTCAAATTCAATGGCTCGACTATCAGGCCATCTATATACCTAGCCTCAAATATAGCCTTTCATGGTCAAGAATTTAGTTGAATCTTCCTACTGTATCTTAACCAGTGTGGTCCTTTCTTGCGAAAGCACAACCCAACAACTTATGTGGTCCTCCTACTAATTGTAGGTCTTAACCTTACAAACCAATGTGGAGTGCTCAACAGAATTATAGGGGTCATCAATCATCCTATAGTTCTCAAGTTTCTTGAAAGCACGTGGTTCTTTGGTCACTAGATATAATCCTTAGCCACTTAAGAAATTAGGTGCATGCTATCCATGACTTTGCATGGTTAAAAGGTTATCTAGCAACTCAATAGTAAGATGTCAAACATGGAGACTTCTCATGTTCTTGCAACTCAAGCACTACTGATGATATTCATGATACTATATGTCATTATGATAGGGATGTGAAAGCTCATGCATAATCACATATTAGCTCAAATATTATAAAAGGAACTCCAGATATTTCGTAGATGTAATGTGGCATGTTGCAACCAAATTAGTTCTAATGTGTATTGCATATTGTAAGTTTATAGCATACTTTTTTATTTTTATTATCTTGAGTTTCTCTTTCTTTGTCTTTGTTTTTGTGTAGAGAGAGGAAGGGAAAGGAAGTGGAAGAGAAGACCAAAGAAAAAAACAAGCCAACGATAATGTATTTTTATTTCATCCCTTCTTATTTTTTTCAAAATGAGCATATTAATAGTTTTCTCAATCTTCTTTTAGGATTTAGGTTTAGTATTTAGGTGTTATTGTGTGTGGGGTTTGCTACCTATAAGTAGCAATGCTATTTGTAGCAAGATTTATGGAGTCTGTACTATAGCATGCTTTTGTGGAGCCTTTACTATATTTTAATTTTTTAGTTTTGGCTTCCCATTTATTTTTGGGCTTGGTTCAGGAATGAGAGAGGCACATGTCTTGGTATATTTTGTGATAGGCACAATACTCCTTCGTAGTGCACTTGTAGGTTCAACAATTCATTGCATATAAAGGTGGAATGTACTTACTCCACTCATGATGCATACTTCATCTTTGGGAGATTCTAATCCTCCTCCATGATATGTCCTTGCGGAGAGAACTGCACTGCATTAGTGACGCTTATGAGTTGAGGATGCTTCTTACATATTTTTTAGATTTTATTATGTCTATTTTTTGTTAAGGCAAGCTAAATCTAGCTTGCCATATTGTACCTCTATTTTGACAAATTTTGCACAATCTTTTTGGAGTCAAATTTGGCTTTAAAATGTATGTAAAATTTGAAAGATATAATTCAACAGCATTTTTAAAACCATTTCCTTATTTTTGTGTTTCATTATTAATTTTTCTAAAACATTGCATGTATTAATAACTAATGATTAAAACTAGAGATTTGTTATTTGCATAATTACAATTATAATTTTTCAACCAATAGGTTATTACATTTTTTTTAAATTAAGTAGTAAGTTTATTTTTATATTCACATATATACTTAAAGTCTAGTAAAAATTTGTGTGCTTACTATGCGTACTATACAAGTGCGTTTAGACACAAGCGATTTGGCGTATGCATAACTAGGCATATAGATGCATCTATAATGGATGGTCTTGTAGTTCATAAATGGATTCTATTGGGCTATGTATAAGGCTAATCATCATTCCCTTATATTATAAGATGAGACATCGTAGCAACTAGATCATTTGAGTCCACAAGTGGGCTCACTTACCATAAATATCTTCTCTTACGTCTGTTTGTATATTTATACCTTTGTATAAATGGAATATGACTATAAGGGATGAAGGGAATAATGATGTTAGTTTTCAACATGTTTTTTTTTTTGAAATGTTTGTATACACATTAGTATAAGTGTTGTAACATGCACCAATATATGGGCCAATATTTATTCATGCAAATACCTATCCATATTTTGATGTGTATACTATCGCAAACCTAAAATGCACAATTGATTAGCCATTTATCGAGGCTTACATTGAAGCTACTAGAATATACTTACACTTGAGAGTTTCCTTATCTAGTCATTTTCGAATCATTAAACTTTGATGTAAGAGTTGCAAGCCTTTTTTCTAATTGACTTTTCACGTCTATGCTTGGTTTCAGATAGTTTATAAATACAATGTAGGTGGAAAGTAGAAGAGAATTATGTACTTTTTTTGAAGTTGTTTTTTGGACAGAGAGAGAGAGAGAGAGAGAGAGAGAGTATTTGTCAAGAATGCTACTTAGAAGTTGATTCCTTTTCTTGAGAGCAAGCATACCTTACCATGAAAATGGGTTTACAAGATTGAAATGAATCCATGTGATGCATCGCCTAAGTATAAAGTAGCATTAGGGACATGGAGTTTATACCAATGGATATCACAGTAAGTTTCTTGCATTAGGATATTTATATGTAACATGTAGAGGCCTTTGTTGTGGAAGGCAAGGAATAGTTGGTATGCAAGCTCCATAAGCTCTTATATGGATTGAAACAAGCTCCCAAGGAGTAGTACCATAAGTTTGATGCCTTCTTGAGGTCTTAGAGATACACTAGTAGTGAGACCAATTATTGCTTATACACATGGAAGGTTATGGATGATAGACTTATGATCTTGATGCTTTATGTGTAGGACATGTTTATTGCTAGAAAGTTACTCATAATAAATATGCCAGATACATTGAAGGAAAGGCTATAGGAAACATTTGACTTGAAAGGCTTGAGAAATATAGGTCATATTCTTGGATGGCATATTATGTAAAATAGAGAAGAGAGAATTCTCTATTTTTTTCAAAAGGATTATATCAAGAAGGCGTTTGAGTGTTTCAATATGGAGAGGGTGAAGGCTATCAATACTCCATTTCCTCCATATTTGAAACTTAATGAAGATTACATCGCGAAATTAGATAAGGAAAATGCTAAATTTTCCATGCTTCATTATGCATTGGTGGTTAGCAGCTTGATATATGCTATATTTTCTACAAATGTAAATATTGCTTATGTAGTGGGAGTGGTAAACATGTTTGTGGAACCCTATCAAGAAGAATTGAGAAGTAGTGGAAAGTATCATGAGATACTTGAGTGACACTAGAGCTATGTGCATATGCTTTGGAAGGAAGGATGCATCTATCTTTGGGTATGCACATGCTAATTTTGTAGGAAATGTAATGTTGGAGCTATATATAGCTCACCCTATCTAGACTAGATCTCACCTATATATATGTAGATTGTGAGCAATATGATATAGTCTGTGGGAGTGTACATGCTCTCTCTTGCTCTCTCTCTCTCTCTCTCTCTCTCTCTCTTTCTCTCTCTCTCTCTTTCGTGTCTCTACATATCTTCTCTCTCTACATCTCAATATGGTATCAAAGCTATCACGATCAACTATAACCGATTCCTTGAAGAAGACAATCAGAAAGTATATCCATGTAGTATCTCTTGAATTCTTGATTCATGTTCTTTTCATGCTTAAATTTGATGTATATTTGTGCATGTTATGAGCATCTTATATTTTGAATTTTAAGCATAGAAGAAGTTCACTCGATTATCCTTTAGATTGCAGATATATTGAATTGTAGATATGCCTTGCTTGGACACCCTAAAAGTTGATATTTGGAAAACTCTTAAGAAAACACCTTTCTCAAGAATAGCATGCTCAAGTTGGAATTCTGTGTCACAAGATTTCTTAAGGACTCACAAGCTTTTTTCCTAGCAAATCCCTGCTCAATCTGGCGTTCTGTGTTAAAATCTATGTCAATTCAAGTAAATTGGACTTGAAATAGGGAAACAAACATGACAACAACTTTTTATACATACTTTTACAACACAAGTTTCATCACGATTACTCACTTTTGAGGTTCCATTTCTCACACACCTTTCATCTATTTAGGATTGCTTTATGCTCACCCACATTTTGTCTATTTTGGGCCACTTTATTCTTGCCCACATTTCGTCTATCTTGGGCCACTTTATTTTGGCATATGCTTTTTGAACTAAATGTCTTTCTTTATCGCATGGCTTCTGGGTGTGACTTGTTGTGCTACACTTTCATTGTCATTTTGTATATAGTGTGCAAATTTTGTGATCTCATATTGTACATATTCTCTTAGCCAGATATGTCAAATTCTATAGTTGTCAATGGATTTCCTTCTGGACAACATTCTATCCCTCACTTTCAAGGATGAGAATTCCTTGGATAGAAAGTAAAGATGCTGCTAGTTCTTGAAGGAAATGACTTGCATGTTATTGTTCTTTGTAATTATGAATGTCCACCTCAACCAATTTGTGAGGCTCATAATAATACTCTTATAACTAAAGGACACCTACTTTGAAGAATGACAAACTGCTTATAATGACTAGGTCAGACAACACAATAAAGCAACTTGTTGGTACATTCTTTCAGCTCTTTAAGAATCTCTCATGCTTGATGTATGTAATCTTTCAACCTCACAACCTATATGGGATTATTTGATAGCAAAATTTGAGAAGAAATCTATTACAAGAGTACTTTATCTTGGTAATCAACTCACTGAGCTACAATACAACATTGGAACTTCTATAACAACACATGTCAAATCATTCAAGAACATTATTAATCAACTTGTTGCTATTGGTGATGCCATTCCACGAAAGCAATTGGTTACACAACTTCTTGACATTGTAAAGGATCTTGCTTATGATAATATTGTTACCATATTATATAATAAATATGGGATCAATTTTGATTAATTCTTGTATATCTTTGATTGCATATTCACAACGGCATGAATGATGACACATAAATCAAGAAACAACTATGATCTCATAAGAGGACACATAGTCAGAACAAATCAAACAAGCTTTACTTGCTCGAAGGCATCCCTTTCCACACTTTACACATAGGAGTCATCATGGTGGTAGCTTCTCTTGTCTCAAGTTTCCTAATAGACATTGTTCTTATTGCAATAAAAATGGTCACACCACAGATGATTGCTAGAAAAAATAATATGATGAATAATATGGTATTATAAATAAAAAAACATGTTTATCTAGAGATTATTCTCCTTAATGACTACTACAAAAAGAGGTGATAATCCAACCTATCTATGTGTCAAGAGGTGTTTTGATTTAGATTGTAATAGAGAACATGTTGTTATATATGACAATAGTGTTGAAGAAGCAGATTGTGTGGGTTGTTCTATATTGCTAGAAAGGATACTTCATGTTTGTGATGGATCTCTTTTTATTATTGATTCTGGGTGCTACGAAAAACATGACATATTAGTCTCAATGGTTACATAATTATCATTCTAATCCTATCATGAAATTGGTTTATCTTGCTAATGACACAACCTGTTAAGTCAAAGGTACATATGATTTATATCTTGGTACTCTTTCTTGAAAAAAATATGTGCAGAGTTTTACATGTCCTAGATCTACAAAGGAATCTTTTGTCAAATGCACAAGACTTGTGGATCTTGGTCTCTTTGTCAGTTTTGACCATACCAAGTGTTGCATTGAGAAACTTAGCCAAATCATAGCTATTACTCCTTAAAATGATATTGATTTATTCTTTAAATGAATATTTTTTAAATGTTTTAATAGCTCATGCCAATCTTAATAGTAAAATATGACATCATTGCTTTGTTCACTTTGATTTTTCTAAGCTTGTTAATCTTTATCAGCATGACCTTGTTCAAGGTATGGAATTGAAAGCTCATCCTCACATGGGTATTTGTGAATATTGTGCACTCAAAAAACATTTTTGTAAACCCTTTTCCATTTTCACCACAACTCATTCAAGAGATTTGCTTGATCTTATTCACAACATTGATATTTGTGGACCTTTTTCTCCATCGAAATCTCAAGATGGGTATTTTATGACAAAATCATTGAAAATGTATTCTCCACAATTATCATTGCAAAGTTTTTTTATGATTATTGTAATAATCAAGGTATTTATCATGAATATGTTGTTCCCTACTCTCCTCAATAGAATGGTATTATTGAACGTAAAAACATGACTATCCTCACAATGCCATGTGATGTATGCTCATTCATTCTAGTTTATCTTGAAGTTTTTGGGCTAAAGCAATCTTAACAATAGTATTTATGCAAAATCATCTTCTTACGACTACTCCCTTTGGTAAAATATCGATTATTACTTAGACAAATGAAACTCAGTTTTTCATATTTTTGAACCTTTGGATGTATTGTTTATATTCATGTATCCAAAGAGACTCGTAGAAAACTTGATCCTCCTAGTCTGAAAGTTATTTTAATTCGATATTCAAAATTTTCTAAGGGTTATAAGTTTTATGATCCATTCTCCAAGAAGGTAATAATAAGTCCTGATGCAATTTTCAATGAGCAACTTATGGGCAGCACATGGTCTCAGCAGGATGTTAGGAGGACATGGTCAGTATAGGACATTGATGATACAAAGCACTACTTTTCCTTTTCTATATGATGATGGACCTCCTTTACAAGATAATACTGACTCTTGAAGTTAGGATTCACAACCTATACCTATTATTGCTAATGATGAACTTGGTGTTAATCTTTCAATTGATAATGAGCATGCTACCTCTCGTGTTTATGATGTTGATATTCTTGAGAGAATGCTCTCAATATTTGTGAAGACCATATCTCTTATAGTGATGCTAAAAGGTGAGAAGGATCGAAGCTTGCATTCGAGAGCTATGGCGGGAGAGCAAGAGCAAGAAAGAGAGAGATAAGAAACGGGAACTCCGAAACTCACAATGTGTGACCAGGCCTTCCTTTATTCAAACTGTCACTAAAAGAATAAAGAATAAAGCGACAGTGACGGGCACCCACCACTTGCAGTGTGCAGTGGCGGTGACTGTCAGTGTAGTAATACACAGGTGGCTAGGCGGAGGTGCCTTTACCCCCAACAACCTCCCACTTAAAGGCGAATCTGCCCTAGTGAGGAGTAAAAAGAAAAAGAAAAAAGATAGTACAACATGTACACATGTACAACAGGATGAGGAAAGACGTCATCTCATCTCACGCCCATCAACCTCCTGAGGAAGGCAAAGTGCTCTATAGAGAGGCTTTTCATGAGCAGATCTACAGGATTCTGCTCAGTCGAGATCTTGACAAGATCAATAGACTTGTCCTCAACGACCCCACGTATGAAGTGATACCTCACCTCAATGTGTTTCTTCTTCGCATGAAAAACCGCATTCTTGGCTAACTCAATAGCACTCATAGAATCGGAATACAGTGTAGGGATAGCATCAATACCAAGGTTAGCAACCAAAACGACCCAACCAAATGGCCTCCTTGCAAGCCTCAGTGGCTGCAACATACTCGGCCTTTGTAGTAAAAAGGGCCATGCATTTCTGCACCCTAGACATCCAAGAAATAGCACCTCCAGCATAGGTGAATACATAGCCAGAAGTTGACTTCCTACTATCTGCATGTCCTGCATAATCGGAGTTAGTGTATCCCACGATTCCTATATCCTAGCTGCCATAGCATATGCACATATTTGCAGTGCCCTTCAGGTACCTCATGATACCCTTCACGACATCCCAATGCTTCTTGCCAGGTGTAGCCATATAGCATGCCACAACATAGGTGAATACATAGCCAAAAGTGGACTTCCTACTATCTGCATGTCCTGCATAATCGGAGTCAGTGTATCCCATGACTCTTGTATCCTAGCTGCCATAGCATATGCACATATATGCAATGCCCTTCAGATACCTCATGATACCCTTCAAGGCATCCCAATGCTTCTTGCCAGGTGTAGCCATATAGCGTGCCACAACACCAACAACAAAGGCAATATCTGGACGAGTGGCTATCATGGCATACATAAGACTTCCTACTACGGATGCATAGGGAATCTTGGCCATCTCGGCCCTCTGCTCATTTGTTTGCGAAAAATTAGCCTATGACACCTTCACATAAGAAGGCAATGGACAGCTAATAGGCTTTACGTTCTACATGCAAAAGCACTCAAGGACTTTATGAATGTACTCCGTCTGTGACAAGTAGAGGAGTCCCTGATGTCTGTTGCGTCTAATGCGCATACCAAGTATGTGAGCGGCTTGTCCCAGATCTTTCATCTCAAAGCTCTTCTTGAGCTATGCCTTAAGAGCATCTAGCTCATCATGAGCTTTTCCTCTATCAGCATATCATCCACATAGAGTACCAAAATCGATAAAGAACCATCACGGGCTTTCTTCATGTAAAGACACGGATCCATAGCACTCCTGCTATAGCCCTATGACTGCATAAAGGCAATAAACTTATGATACCACTCCCTAGGTACCTGCTTCAAGCCATAAAGGCTTTTCTTTAATTTGCATACTAGGTGCTCCCTACCAGGTTCTACAAAGCCCTTAGGCTGCTCCATATAAATCTCATCATGCAAGTCCCCATGTAAGAAAGTCGTCTTGATATCCATCTTGCATAAATCCAAGTCAAGTTGAGCAACCAAAGCCAAGACTAAGCGTAGGGTGGTCCTCTTAACCACGGGAGAAAAGACCTCATCAAAGTCCACACCATGCTCCTGCTTAAAACCCTTTGCTTCTAGTCTAGCCTTGTATGCCAGCTTGGGGTATCCAGGGGTACTTTTCAGCTTGTACACCCACTTGCATGGCAAAGCCTTCTTGCCCTCAGGCAAGGAAACCAAATCCCAAGTCTCATTCTTATGCAAGGAGTCTATCTCACACTGCATAACCCTCTCCCAGGAGTGACTGTCACCCCTGCGCATAGCCTCATCATAGGTGAAAGGCTCTCCTACATCTGTAACCAAGACATAATGCATCGAGGGCTGAAATCAGTCAGGTGGACGTCTGTCTCTAGTAGACCGTCTCATGGCAGGCTCTATTGTCTGCCCAACTGTCTATCCAATACCCTAACCATGAGCATCTGCTGCAGCTATAGGCTGTCCAACTGACTATACAGGAGCTCTCGGCTCCTCCTGAAATGTGACCTTGTAGATCTAAACAACTCTCTGAAGCTGCTGATGCATCTTGTCTTCACGGAAGACTACATCATGACTGCGGATGACTTTCCGCGCGCCTGCGGATCCCAGAGACGGTAACCCATCTCGCCTGCATCCCCATAGCCAAGGGAAATGCATTTGACACTCTTAGGATCCAGCTTACTTCTTTTGTCCCTGGGCACATGGAAAAATGCCTCACATCCAAAGACACGGAGATGCGCATAAGAGGGAGATTTTCTAGTCCATACCTCCTTTGTAACCTGAAAATCCAAACCACTAGAAGGTGATCTATTTATGACATGCACAACTGTACTAACTGCTTCAGCCCAAAAGCTCTGTGGTAGGCCTGCATATCTAAGCATATTGCGTACATGCTCCTGGATGGCTCTATTCATCTGCTCAGCCAAACCATTCTAGGGGGGTGTAGGGGGTGATTCGCTGACACTTAATACCCCTCTCATCACATAACTGCTCAAAAACACGTGAGACATACTCACCCCCATTATCTATCCTTAGGCATTTTAGCCTAGTAACAAAATACTTGGAACCACCCATAGACTGACAAGGCATGGACCCACAGACATCCGAATGTACCAATTCTAAGGGCTCGCTCATGCGTGGCCTATCAGACTTCTTATGCGTAGACCTAGTCAGCCTGCCATAAAGACAATGCTCACATGAATCAAAACATGCATAATCAAGGGGCGGTAAGTACTGCAAACTAGAAAGCATTTTCATTCCCTTCAAAGACATATGGCCGAAACGGGCATGCTAAAGAGATACATGTGGGATAGAACCCATGGAAAAAACATGATCAAGGGAAGAAGCTGATACAATCAAGGGATAGAGGCTGCCAGCCTTGGCACCTCTCGCAATCACAAGTCTGCCACGAGTGATCTACCATGTAGAGTCTCCAAAAGATACATGATAACCTGCGTTATCAAGTTGTCCAACTGACATGAGACTGCGTGTCAAAGCAAGTACATGACGTACATCCTGCATAACAAAACTGCTGTTAGAAGGAAACTGCAGCCTAACATCACCAATGCTAACAATATCAAGAGAGTTGTCATCACCCAAGCACACAGAACCCGAAACAGTACGGTATGAATGAAACCACTCTCTCGGCAAGATGTCACATGGAAGGACGCACGTGAGTCTGAGAGCCAACACTTTGCATACATAGAGTGTATCTCTGTCATCTGCAAAGCACTAGAAGAAGCTACAAGGATATAATCATCATCAACATCCTCAGGCTACATAACATTGATCTCTTGAATTTTAACACTGGACTTTATAGGCACTATGCTGTGATCAGAAGACTGATCTTGCACTTTGTCTTATGGCATTGTGGCCTAATATGGCCCTTTTTCCCACTATGGTGACAAGTAACATCTGCATTCCTGCCACGGGATTTGCTATGTTACTTCCCACGAGACTTGGACCGAGATTTTTGAGAATCCCATCCATGGCCATTGCCACTACCATGCTTTCCATATCCATCATTCCTGCCTCTAACTGTCATACCATGCGACACATGAGAGGCATCCAAATTCTTATGGTTAACCTCTTCCTGGAGAAGAGCACTCTCATCAATATCACATAATTTCAAGGTAGCAGTAGAGGCATATAATGCAGTGCGGAATACATCCCATGACTCATTAAGAGTACCAAGCAAGAAAAGAGGAGTGATATCCTCTACAAAAGTGATGTCTTGCGAAGTCAAGTTCTTGAGTATAGCATGGAACTGAATCAAGTGAACAGACATGGTTACATTCTCCTTCATGTGTAGATCCATAAGGTGCTTCAACCAATACATCTGACTCGGTGGACTTTTCTTGTCATAGAGATTCTTGATTTTATTCCACAACTGTCATGCACTATGTTCTTCCTCAAATACATTGTAATGAACCTGTTCTGTGAGAGATAATACAATAGTGGACTTGCATAACTCATCAAGCTCAAACCATTCCTCATCTGGCATAGTTGCAGGTGGCTGCCCGCTAAACCTCAATGGTTTGATCTGTGATTTTTGCACCACTACCTGCAAAATCTGGCTCTTCCAATAAGAGTAATTCGTACCATCAAGCTTAGTGATGTTGAAAATAGCATGATCAGTGGACGAACTCGCCATAATGCTAGCTGGAAGATTGTAGAAAGTTCAAAACTGCTCGCTGTTTACTGCAAAAAATGACCAAATAATCACCAAAATCGAGAGAAAATGGCAAGAAAAGTGTAACCAAAGTTGCTACCCACCAAGTACTAGTGAAAGTACATCATTTTAGAATATTTCAGCATGAAAAATCCGTCATTCTGGAGTTATATGCTTGCTGTAATAAATGGCACCAAGTCAAGAAATGATAGCCAAGACATGACCAGCCATTAATGGGCATAAATTAGCACCATACAATCATCAAGACCCTGAGCAAACACCCAAACATGTCACCAAAGCATGCACCAGTGAGTAGGCATACCCCCTGGACAATAGGGCAAAGTATATATAACACTGGCAAGGCCTAACACCAGTAGGTGTATGCTCAGAAGAGTGCAAAGCCTAAGCTCAAGTCAAAAGCAACTCCAAGATATCAGTGCATGAACCATGCAATATTTAAGTGTAAGAGATCCTTAAGTCTCAAGTATTTGCAAAATGCTCAAATAGCATAAACCTCCTACTCAATGTCAGTCAAGCATACAAGATGCTCCCACTGGCTCAAAAGGCAGATAAACGAGCTCAACAGCTCAAGCAAACCAAGTCAAAGTACCAAAGACAGGTAACCAAGATAATGCCTCAATAGCATCCAAGGTCGTAATGGAAAAAGCCAAGTCGTAACAGAAAAATCCAAGTCAATATCCAACTGCTCAAGCGAATACTCAAATGAATGTCGAGACGAGCTCAAACAACTGCCATCCACAGCCAAAGCATAAAGCATTCACCAAGACATCATAACTCGTACTGGGTAGCCTAGGCATAAACCATGTTATAGATGAAATGCTAGCTGCAAAGAAGTGGTAGTCAAACCCAAATGGAGCTCTAATATCAGCTCAAAAGCATTTGGGAGCATAAACAAGACATGTGGCATAGTCCAAATACATCATGACATCATATGGAGTAGCCGGGAGCACCCCATGACCAATAGGCATAACCCAACTGTAGCATAAATAGCTTCAGCCTTGAAGTTTCCAATAGCATATAACCTCTGTAAACTGAGAAAATCAGTGCTCAATCCAAGCTCAAATCCATAGGCAAACCATAGGCATACATTCCCGTATGTATAGGCATCGACCGGGCATAAGCGGGTATCAAATGCAAAGATCTATTAGCATAAAATTGAAGTAACAGGTGGCTGCCATGTTTTGGATAGACCTAGGATTGTTCAAAAGTTTATAGTAGTTGGGTTGTTCCATTCTCTTCATTGTGCACATGGAATTCAGGAGAACTTTTCTTGGAGCATACATCATTTGTCATTTTTTAACACCCCCCCTCAAATGATGAGTTCCTATACTTGTTGGCTTTTGCCCCCCCTACATGATAACATGGCCTTGGAGACTAGCTCATAGGCACCCTAGTCAAGTCAAAGCTTGAAACTTTACATCTTTGGTAAGGGTTTTGTTTTACAAAGCAAATCCACTAAGGGAAAAAAAAAATCCAACATGGAAAAGATAACTTCTTCAAAACAATCTGTCAGAGTTGTTGTTGATGGCAGAAGCATCTTCTTCTTCTTCTTCTTCTTCTTCTTCTTCTTCTTCTTCTTCTCTTTCATTCATGAACTGATTCTGGTGGTTACCATTCTGCATTTGTTGTGCTCTTTTATGGTGGAAACATTCATTGGCTATATGGCTATTGCTTCATCTTCATCAATATTCTTTTTAAGAGTTGCAAGCTAAGTTTTTAGGCTCTTGAACTTGTTAATGTGTATGATCATGAAAGCATTATCTTTTATATCCAGTTTATAAAACTGCATTAGTAACTTTACCTTTGAATTCTTTTCTTGGGTACCAAAAATCCCGTCAAGCTCCTCCCAAGCAATTCTAGCATCTCTAATGCTAGAGATATGATGTAGCACATCATCACTTAGTCCCTAGGCAATGATACCTAGAGCCTTGTTGTTCATATTTTTCCACTCCTTTGTCTTGAGATGGTTGGTCTTCTTCAACAAACCCATCTTCATCATCTTCCTTCTTACTATCTGCATCATCCTTAAACAGGTTCCACAAGTCCTTTCGCATAAGGCGGTACATGGTCCTCTCCTTCTAGGCATGAAAGCCTTCTCCATTAAACTTGGCTATTTGCTCAGGTTCAGACATTTTGGAGGTCTTACCACGAGTGTACTCGAGCAGTGTCTATCCTTTTACAATGAGATTGAAGCCTACAAGAGATTTAATTAGTTTGGCATTTCACATTAAAAATATTCATGTTTGTCATTGCAAGAACTGAAGTAAAACCATCAAATGAATTATTCTTGGATGTGTCAAGAAAAACAGGTGCCAAGAAACACTAGGTTAGTATCAAGAGATACTAGCTTGATTTCAAGCTTAATGTTTCCTGATTTTAGGTGGTCTTGTTGAATTTAGGTGAGTTGCTCTAGATCTTCTTCTTGAAGTTGCTCCTGCTGGAATTGATTAGACACGAATGACAATAACTTCATTTGACTGAGAAGGATAAGAAATTGAAGAGATTTTTGAGCTTGAAGTTCAAGGCTATGGAGTCTCTATTATAAGATTTCCTGCAAATTTGGTTTTTTGCTTATAATAGAAGCTACAGTGGATCATTTGCTACAAATACCATATTGGAAAATATGGGAATTTTCCATAAGTTTGGGACACATGGTAAAATCTTTTGGATTTTTCATAACTTGAATACTATAACTCCAAATTGAGTGCTCTATAGCTCAATAGATTTCATTTTTCAAGTGCTTTCCAATGACAGGTCACATCATATGTTTTGAGAAACTTATGGGCATGTTATCCGGGTGCCACCTTTTTAGTATTCAAAAAATGGAAATTGGGAGATTCCCAAACTCACTAATATTGTGTTTACAATATTTATGTGGAAGATACCTTATGTACAGGCCTTCAAAAGCCCTATATGCATAGGTTGAATCGTGGCGTGCAGAGGTAGATCAGGTCGTACGATAGAAATCTGGTGATACAAAATTACATCGATGACAAAATCATGTTGGCTGCTCCGTGCATTGGCCAGCTCAATTTTGTGATGGGATGAAGCGTCTTGAACTATAGATCAACTCTATAGAAGAAATCAAGTTGAGATATGGCCTGTGGAGATAGTTATGAAGGATTCAAGTGCTGTCGGTTGAGACTCCTTATGGCTGCTGAGAGCTAAAAACATGAGTGGGCTATGGAGATAGTTATGAAGGATCCAAGTGTTGCCGGTTGAGACTCGTTATGGCTGCTAAGAGCTAAAAACATGAGTGAGTTGCCTCTTATCCACCTAGCCTCCAATCCTCACTAAGAGAGCTTAAGAAGGGCATCACCTAGACAAAGGGAGGATGGGCTAGGACATCCCTTTCCCAAGTGAATGGAAAGAACCAAAACACAACTTTGCAAGAGAGAATTTGTAGCCCATCTTAAGAAAAATGAAGATGATGAAAGGTTAAGAGAGGTGATGGCTCCTAATTTCTCCCATTAACATACATATAACATGAGAAAATAAGGATTCCCCACCAATAGAGCATATGGAAAGTCTTACTTAATAAGTTTAAGTATGAATATAGAGGGAGAATTAGAAGAGAGTACATATGATCTGGACACCGTATGATCTAGACATCATATTAGAATATGAGAGAGAGGGAGAGAGATGAGAAGAGAGGGAGACAAGAGGAGAAGAGGTAGATGAAGCTTGCCATTATGTATTCATGGAATGATATATAAAAAAAGATACTCACTGATAGCTTGCATCAAATATATGGACTAGCATGAGGGTGTTGCATAATGTGCTCTTAGTGGCTCCCCTTTGGGCTTGGTGATCTAGAGTGCTCTCATCTGCTTGTGATTACGTCTTTACATCTCCATGGGCACCTTATATAGCCTCCATGAGAGATTATATTAAGCTAATCTTCTTGATTAGCATAATCCTAGATGATGTATGACATCTTTGATAATATGGAGAATAGTGGATTGGACAAGTCCCCACCTTAGTCATCAAACAAGAAGCCAAACGTGGTGGTAGAAAAACTAGAGAAAGGGAGCTAGATTACAAGTGGTGGGTGTCCAAAGAAAATTATTATAATATATTTACAATAATGATAAAATGGAAAGTTGATGTGATAAGGATGAAAGATAGAAGAAAATTGCATACAGCCAGTTTGCGCTTTTGTAACTTCAAATCGGTGAAGAATCTGAAAAAAGTTTCTTATACAACTTTGTAGACTTGGTCGAAACCGATCAGACTGTGTGAGAATTTTCTTGAAATTAGATTCCCCTAAGATTTATTAAAATGATTAAAAATGGTTTTCAAAAGCTGCTTTGACTTTAATTCCTTATATATATATAAATACATATAAGCATATGACAGAGGGGGTCCATGCTTGTAAGCTTTTGTGTAAGATCCAAATGAAACCATGATGTGGACATTGACTTGTGTACAAGGGTGAGGTGTCCTCTAATGATGGTGACAAATCTTAAATCTTGGTGATGCAGGTGGCACCCAAGTATAGTTGGAGGTTAGTTCTTTGAAAAAAATCTATACACTCACTCAACCCTTAGGTGTAACCCATTTCCATATTCATTAAGATAACCTATCCATTTTACCCTTTACATTGACATCCCTTCTACGAACTTGTTTTCCCACTTGCTAGAGTTATCATAACCGAGAAGCAATGTAGCATACCTAGTGCTTGAAGAGTAAACCCAGAGTGATAAGATGTAGGGTTTAAGCTATGGCTAAGGCTCTTGATAGGGGTTTTGGCCAAATTTTGTGGTAGAAATCCGGTTGTAAAAAACTTGGATCAGTTTTGCCAAAATAGTGAGTGTGAGATTCAAGCAAGGATTGAAGTCATGCATTCAAATTGAGCTGACCTGAGGTTGAGTAAAGCTAAGAGGAGTGAGAGGAGAGTTGAACCATGCTCAATTGAGGTCTGATACCATGTTAAAGATCACGGATCTAGAGCATGGTAGCTATGGAGATTGGAAGATGAAGACTAGATTCATAGTGACATGGATAATGAATAGACCAATTGTTACACAAGTGAATTAGGTTCCAATATTGAAGGTTGTACTCATAAACACAATCTTTTGTAAGAGACTAACAATAACAATGACACTATGATAGAAAGTATAAAGCATCATGATATTGCATTACTCACACTAAACATGATAGTCAAGTACAATGCTTTATAGTAGTTGGGTTGTTCCATTCTCCTCACTGTGCATATGGGATTTAGGAGATCTCTTCTTGGAGCATACATCATTTGTCATTTCTCAATAGTGCACATCCTACTGCTACTCTATATTTTGTGAGCTCTACCAAAAACTCTCACTTTTTGCAAAATGATGGACAATTAGTATTATAACAACCTTATGCTAATCTTGTTGGATGTCTTCAATTTGTTGGCTTAAATTTTCACCCTGATATCCTTTTTGGTGCAAATTTTATTGGACAACATCTTAGTTCTCCATGACTTAAACATTGGTCTACAAATAAAAGAGTTTTGAAGATGTAGATTGGGCAAGCTCTCACTTATCTATGCATTCTACAAGTGGAAATCGTTTATTTATCAATGATTGTCTTGTTTCTTGGACTAGCAAGAAACAACGATGTGTTGATGTTTCCACTATAGAGGCTAAATATGTAGCTACATCTTTAGTGGCTCAAGAGTTTGTATGGCTTTGACAAGTTCTATCAAATATTGGCCATCCTCCTCTCTCTAGCACACCATATCAATGTGATAACAAACATGCTATTAGTCTCTAGCACACCACTTCAATGTGATAATAAAAGTGCTATTAGTCTTACTAAAGACTATGCTCAACATAACAAGTCTAAACATACTACATTGCATTATCATTATGTCTAATATGAAGTAAATAAAGGCATGATCATGATTGGACATTGTTCAAGTGATCAGATGACTACAGATATATTCACGAAAGGACTCAATGAAGCACACTTCACTCTGTTGTGCTAGGAACTTGGAGTTGTCTCAACTTCGATCTTTAGGAATTAATGTACTATGACATTGCAGTGCCATTGTACATACTCTGTGTAGGCACCATACACTTCACACATTTGTTCTCTTCCTCTTTCTTGCTTGCCATTAGAATTGGCAATGAAGCACAAGAGAAAGAAATAAGAAAAAGAAGCAAGAGTTGTGTCAAAATGGGAGAGAGAAAAATAAACCATGAGAGAAGATAAAGGAAGAGAGATGTTGCAACCATTCAACTTTCACCTCCTCAAATCCTATAGAAAAAAAATCACCTTGTCCTTTTCTTGCATTATGTTATTCATATTTGCATTCATACATTGGGGTGAAAGCATGGTTTGATGGTACAATCCATTTTTAGTTTTCCCCTTTGGTTATTTTTGGAAAAGTTAGAGGGAGTTTTGTATTTCATTTTCTACCTTTGAGGAAACCTTTGTGTGAGAGAAAGCTAGAATTGGAAAAAAAAAAGAAACATGAAGCCCAATCAGGATATGAACATTCAACAATTTGAATGTGTGGGTAGTGGTGGTTATATGTGGTCTTTATTTTTTTGATTTTTTATGTCATTTCAAGTCTTGCATGGGATCTTTTTTTCGTCTTTCTTTGCTTGATAGTCTCTTCTTTCCACACAATGTGGACTCTTATGTCCATGGTTTTGCTTCCCAACATCTCTTGTATTAGTTGAAGGCATGAATCTTTAGGCTTTTAGAGTTCCCTTTGTCCCAGTCATTGTGATGACACCATGCATAGACTTCCTCTTGGTCAATTAGGACTCTTTTGTCCTAGGTTCTATTTCCTAATATGTGTTGTATCCCCCTCACCCTTTTTGCCATCTCTGGTCCACTCGATAGTCTCTTTTTCCCACTCAATGAGAGGACACTTGTGTCTAAGGTTCTACTTCCTAGCATCTCTTCTGTCAGCTAAAGCCATGAAGATTCACACTTTTAGAGTTCCATTTTCCCTAGTTTTTTATGAGAATACTATGCATGGGACCTTTTTACCATCTCTACTCCACTCAGTGGTCTCTTTTTCCTACTTTAGTGAGGAATTTTGTGCCTAATATTTTGCTTCTTAATAATGTTTGTGTCAGCTTCAAGCTTTCAATGTTTTAGCTTCAAGCTTTCAATCTTTATGTCAGCTTCAAGCTTTCAATGTTTCATTTTTCCCAAGTGTTGTGACGAGCATCAGCACCAAAATGCTTTTGAAGGGCAATCCCCAGAGCTGATTTCAAGAGAGAGTCCAAGATAAAGGGGACTAAAACATCCATAAGTAGCCAAAAGGAGGCATGCAACACCAAGAAACAATGCAACATAGGGTGTAGAGCATTGACATGACACATGGGTCAATCCTTAGAGAAGTAGATGATCTCTTTGGTGCAACAATGAAAAAAAATCATTTTTTCATGAGAACATATTGACAATGAAGGAGAGGGTTAAGTAGTTGCATCAACAGTTGCATGATCAAACATTGCTATATGATGAATTTTTTGAGCTATATAGTAGCTAATGAAACGCTTGTATATTTTAGGGCATTTTGGTATATTTAAGTATATTTTGGTATATTTTGATACTTTTGTTGTTACTTTCTCTATGTACATTTTGCAATTAATCTAGAGATACTTATATTGTTTGATATTTTTTATACTATTTAGGATCTATTTGTACCTATTTGTAGTGTTTGCTAACTTTTTACCTCAAATACTTTTAGAAACACTTGCCAATTTTTTGATACCATGTTCTATTCTCTTTATGCCAAGTTTTTAAGTTTCACCTTTGAAAAACTAAAGTGTTATGTTTTGCTATAAATCTAATAAACTTTATATGTGTTTCCCATACTTTTTGGTAATTTTATTATAGTTGAAATACATCTTTTAATCTATTGGTATAATTTGGTAGGATTATCACATACATATATGTCTTCACTACCAAGTTTATATTCTTTTAGTATCAATATCAAACTTTGGTATTTTTTGTTGGTATTGCTTGATTGATTCAATGTCATTTGCCACTCTTTACTACTTATTAGTGTTTGCATTCATCTAGAACATTACCTTAGTTTTATTTATTGACGTGACATTTTGATGTTTGTTTTGTAGATAGAATGTGATTTGCTTGAGACTGAGTGTCAAGAGGCTCAAGTCCAAAGTGACTTTATTAAAATTTTGATTACAAAAATGAAAAGAGGTAGAAGATTCACATTGTTTCCAAGACCCCATATTATGGATGAAGGCAATACAATTCATATTTTGGGAGTCTTGTGTTGCTTGTGGAGAGTGCTTAGGCTTTACCTATGTGGTTGGTTCTCCCATGCTAGCCTATAGGAACCAATACCACCCCATTCATGCACTAGTCTTCTCCACAATAAAGAAGATAGTTTATTTTCATTCTTATTCTTCTTTTTCTCTTTGTCCCACATTATTAAATTATTGTTTTCCTCTTTATAAATCTTGAAGACAAAAAGCATCACTTTAGTGATACATTCTACATTCCCATCTTTGCATTTTTCTCAATATGCAAATTTGGCTATTGTAAGTTCTAACACACTTTTTAATTGTTATTTTATTTAATTTCTATTGCTTTCTCTTTGTTTTTGTGTACAAATAGGTGTTAGATATGCTCAATACCTCACCCTCGTAAGGTGCCACCACCAATGATCTGGCAAACCTTGCTTGGCATAAAGAGGCACATGGCTTACCATATGCCTATACTAAGCATGGTATCTAAGTCCCATGTCCTTGTGGCTTGGCACTACAGAGACACCATAATTAGTGTAGTTATGCTTCCAACCTAAGTGGTTCATAGCTTGTACTTTTAGCTTTATATCGATATCTTAGGTCCCACTTAGCACAAGGAGACACAAGGCTCTATGCTAACTACACTAAGCATGGTGTCTAGGTTTCACATCCACATGGCTTGACATTAAAGAGAGACTATAATTAGAGTAGTCATGCATGGTGTCTAGGTTTCACATCTACATGACTTGGCACTAAATAGAGACTATAATTAGAGTAGTCATGCATTTGACTATGTTCAAGCCTCTATTGGCACATTTGTGAGAGTTGAACTTTATCTTTTTAAAAAAGAGAGATTTTGTATAACCTGGTTTCTAATCATCTTAAATATTTTATGAGATTTTCAAGGCCACATGGTCTCTTTTTTAATCTATGGTATTTCCTTGGACGAAGCATAGATAATACACTTGATAAGGATTGTGTGCTCATTAATATTTGATTTTACTTGCTCAATAGTCAATTGCATGTTTATTAGTATTTGTTTTTTCTTATGAATCATGGCTAGCATTGATAGAGCACTTGAATTGCCACACATGATGTTATTCTCCTATTAGGTCATTAGAGAGGGATTCAAATATCAATACCCTTGCTTTTCACTTTCGTTGGTTTTAAAACTATATCACAAAATTTGGGAATTTCCATGCACTTTGGAAACCCCCAATACCTTTATTATTTGACTACATGGTCAAATCTTGTTGTCTTACTTAAAGGTAAATTCTACCCTAAGTATTAAATAAACTACCTTTCCAAATCTCACTTTCAGATATGGATCAAGATTTAGTCATGTGGTCAAATATTTATCACTTATATGAAAATGGGACTTGGAAAATTCCCAAATTCTCTAATATGGTGTTTTCTAATTTGTTTATTGAATTTGATAGCTTTCTGTGTTAGGGTATGCTTGTGTGATGGTTGGGTGCTTTAATTTAGTAGCACAAGGCAAAAACTAGCCTATACATGCTTCCTATTAGATATGATCAATGCCCCACCCTCATTAGGTGCCACCAATGATCCATGGTGCTCAAAGTTGTAAGGCCCCCACTATGAGGAGAAGCCAAATGTGAGCCCGGACATTGGTTGAGTCCTGACTTGTATATCAGATGAGGTCTATGTGATCGGATGGCAAAAAGGTGACCATTGTGGGTCTAATCTTTGGGTTAGATGGAGTGGTTAAGCTGGTAGCAACTCAAGGCGCATTGCATCGAGTTGCTGGGTAAGGGAGTTAAAAGGGACCCCAATTTTAGGGTCTCGATGGTAAAGGGAATATTCCCTAAAATATTCCCTGGCCGACTAGTGGAGGCTCATATGGTAGGTCAGTCAGACCGACCTAACAGCCTTCGCGGGCTATAAAAGCTAAACCCCTTCACAGTCATCGATCACTCATCTTTCACCCAGTCAGAGTTGTTGTTCCAACTAGCCTTAAGCTCTTCACCTATATTCTGTCTAGATCGCCATCTAAGGTTCACACAGTGGAAGCGCATGGGTGGACAGAGCCATCTTTGTATTAGTTGTTTGGAGCTAAAGAATTTACTGATTCTCCTCTTATCTATTGTGTACTCTCTATCTCTTTCTCAGATTTTGTTAACTGTGCCGTGTAATTTTTACATGGTATCAGAGCCTAGGGGGCTCTAGAGATCGGAGAGTGTGCAAGAGGCAAAGGCTTCAACAGCAAAGAGAAACTATGTCGACTTCCGGAAGCGATTCTGGTGCATCAGGAAGCGGTGCAGGAGGTGGTGCTGCTGTATCAACTATTCAAACACTGAGGATTTGTCCACCAACCTTCAGCAAAGGCAAGTTAGATGGTACAAACTACACCTTATGGAAGTTCAAAATTACAACTATCCTTGATTCTTATGAGCTTCTAAAGACTGTGCTCAGGACTGACGCAGAACCACAGCCTACCCCCGACCCATCAAATTCTAGTGTGATGATTCCTCCGAATGCAGATCTTCTATGAGCTTGGAAACGAAGGAATGCAGATGCATTGTGTGCCTTAGTTACAAGCTGTTCTGACAATGTTCTGACTTTGATTCAGCATACAACCAAAGCGTCAGAGGCTTGAAATGTACTAAGAAGTTAGTATGAAACACAAAACCAAACAAGGATTCAAAACTTGGAGAATCAACTAACAATGGAGAAGTTTGCAGAAGGAGAGATAGTTGAAGCATTCATCACTCGGATTCAGAATCTGCGCGACCAGATGGCTGGCGCTGGGATACAAAAGACTAGCGAAGAGCTAGCTCGGAGGTGTCTTCGGATTTGTCCACAAAAGTTTGATGGACTAGTAACTGCCCTTAATACTCAGGTAAGACCTCAAGCTTTGACTTTTGAGGAGTTTTGTGCATTATTGATGGACAAGGAGTTGAGGCTGAAAGCCCGAGAAGGAAGAAACAATGGAGATGTTGCATTCTCTGCCAATGCAAAAGGCAAAGGTGGTTCCTCCACCAAAAATAATGGTGACAAAAAAAAGAAGGGTGGCAAGAAGAAGTTTCAAGGAGAGTGCTTCTACTGCAAGAAGAAAGGACATGCAATTGCAGATTGTCATGTCAAGAAGGCAGATGAAAAGAATGGTACCCTTAAAAGTAAAGGGAAAGAGATAGCCAATATGACTGAAGCAGAGTTGGAATTATTCATGGCGACCATTGAGGAAGTGTGCTCCTCGACGCAAGAAGAATCTACCACTAACTCATGGGTGTTGGATAGTGGGGCCTCCCGTCACATGACCAACAAGAAAGGTCTATACAGTTCTATGTAGCCTATAAATGCCCTACTACGGGCACAGGTACTATTTCTTTTGTTGGTGCAAATGGTGAAGTCAAAAAGCTTTCAAATGTGTTGTATGTTCTCGAAATCAGGAGAAATCTCTTATCAATTTGCTGCCATAACTGATCTTGGTCATGAAGTGAGGTTCAAGAAGACAGGTGCAGAAATTCTTGATAGTGCTGGCACCATTGTTGGCAAAGGAGAAAGAAGGAACAACCTGTATGAGCTAAGTGCTTGTACAACCACACCGCTGGAGTGGGCACAAGTAAGCTTTGGCATGAAAGGTTTGGACACATTGGATTTGCAGTGTTGAGGAGATGCAAAAGCAAGGTATGGTTGCTCACCTACCTATAATAACTGAATTGAAGGAACCATGTGAAGCTTGTATGATGGGCAAGCAACAGAGAAATGCATTTCCACATGAAAGCAAGAATAGAGCACATGCTCCTCTAGAGTTGGTCCATGCTAACTTGTGTGGTAAGATGCCTACACAGGCCTTGGGGGGATCTTATTATTTTATGTTGATTGTCGATGACTACAGTAGGAAGATGTGGGTATACTTCCTTTGTGATAACGCTCAAGCTTTTGGTAAGTTTAAAGAATGGCTAAAACTTGTTGAGAATGAAACAGGGAAAAATGTAAAGAAATTTAGAACAGATGGTGGTGGTGAGTTCAACTCAAAGGAGTTTGAAGGCTTTTGCAAGAGCAAAGGGATCAAGCGTCAATTGACGACGCCTCACACACCTCAACAGAACGGTGTTGTGGAACCTAGGAATCGCACCATTGTGGAGATGGCAAGATGCATGCTAAAGGGCAAGGGATTGCCTAGCCATTTTTGGGCTGAAGCTATTAATACTACAGTCTACATTCTAAATTGGAGCTACACAAAGGCTCTCAAGGGAAAAACACCTCATGAGGCTTACACTGGTAAGAAACCGTTTGTCTCACATTTCAGAATTTTTGGATGTGAATGTTATGCACATGTTCCAGATGAGAAGAGAAACAAGTTAAAACCAAAAGCAGAAAATGTATCTTCTTGGGTTATAGTGATGAGAAGAAGGCTTACAAATTATATGACCAAGAGGCAAAGAAGATCATCGCGAGCCGTGATGTGGTGTTCAAGGAGGAGCCGCATACAGTGGAGGAGGAGAAGGCAAGTTCTTCCACTTTATCATCAAGCGAAGAAGTAGTCCATTATGAACCTGTCCCGAGAGCTATCCCTATCCTTAAGGAGAAGGAAGCATCATCTTCAGATGATGAGAAAAAAGTTCACCAACCTGATATCACCCCACCGGAAAAGCCATTTCCGCGCTGGGTGAAGCAGCTCTATGTCCACAATAATCCTATGACTACATCTGTTGAGGAGAAGGCAGATGGACCAAGGAGGTCTCAGAGAATAGAGGAGCAAAGGAGGGCTTCTGAGCACATAGTCAATATGGCCTCGATGGTTGAGATTATGAGAGAAGTAAAGGAGCCAACTGACTTAGAAGAAGCACTTGCAGATCCATCATGGAAGGCTGCTATGCAAGCGGAGTATGACAGCATAATGAAGAATGACACTTGGGAGCTAGTGGATCGACCAGCAAAGCAAAAGGTTATTGGCACCAAGTGGATCTGGAAGGTAAAGTACAAGGCTGATGATACCTTAAAAAGTACAAAGCTAGACTGGTTGCCCAAGGATTTTCACAAGTTGAAGGGTTTGATTTTCAAGAGTCATTTGCCCCAACTGCCAGAATGACCACTATTCGCACAGTACTTGCAGTGGCTGCCCACAAGAAGTCGTCTGTGTACCAAATGGATGTTAAGTTAGCGTTCTTAAATGGTGACCTCAAGGAGGAGGTGTACATGGCTCAGCCACCAGGATTTGAGGCCCCCCATTTTGAGAACAAAGTGTGTAAGCTGAAGAAGGCATTATATGGGCTGAAACAAGCCCCCAAAGCATGGTATCAGCAGATAGATAAGTTCTTTTTAAACCTAAACTTCAAAAGATGTGCCTCAGATGCTAACTTGTATGTTTACAAGGGTGGTAAAAAGTCTGTAGTGATTGTCCTATATGTGGACGACCTTCTTATTACAGGCGACTATAAAGATATGATCAACCAAACTTGAAAGGCTTTGAATTCTGAGTTTGAAATGACAGACTTGGGCTTACTACACTATTGTTTGGGAATTGAAGTCTGGCAAGAGCTAGGAAAGATCTTCATCTCTCAGAAAAAGTATGCATGGGAAATCTTGAAGGCATTTGGCATGACTAAGTTGAAGGAGATAGCTACACCTATGGAGGTGAATGCAAAGTTATCCGTCGAGGATACATCAGCACTAGCAGACATTGGGAGGTATAGGAGGTTGGTCGACAGCCTGATCTACTTGTGTAACACCAGACCAGATATCAATTTTGATGTTGGTGTTTTGAGCAGGTTCTCAAACAAACCTCATGAGAGTCATTGGAAGGCTGGGATGCGGGTGCTTAGATACTTGAAGGAAACTCTTGACTATGGTATCACATACAGTTTCGGAACTTCTCTTGTGGGGAACTATGACTCAGATTGGGCAGGAGACTGTGATTCCAAGAAGTTAGTTTCTGGTTATTGTTTCTCGTTGGGTTCATGAATTTTCTCCTAGATTAGTAAGAAGCAGCCAACAGTGGGATTGTCTTCTATTAAAGAAGAGTACAAGGCAGCTTGTTTTGCTGCATATGAAGCCGTATGGTTGAGAAGGATTCTATGGAATATGGAGTGCAAGATGAAGAACCAACTGTGCTGAGATGTGACAATCAGAGTTGCATTGCCATTGCCAAAAATCTAGTGTTTCATGCACTCACCAAACATATAGAGATCCAATATCACTATGTGCGTGATTTGATGGAGGATGGGATAGTGGAACTAGTCTATTGTCCAACAGAGGAGAATGGAGTAGACATCTTCACCAAAGCACTTACGAAGGATCTACTTCAATTTCATCTTCAGAGACTCAGCATTGGGCCGAAGAGATAGTTCACCTATGGGTGGACATTGAGGGGGGTTGTTAGATATGATCACTACCCCACCCTCATTAGGTACCACCAATGATCCATGATGCTCAAAGTTGTAAGGCCCCCACTATGAGGAGAAGCAAAATGTGAGCCTAGACATTGGTTGAGTCCTGATTTGTATATTAGATAAGGTCTATGTGACCGGATGGCAAAAACGTGACCATTGTGGGTCTAATCTTTGGGTTAGACGGAGTGGTTAAGCTGGTAGCAAGTGGAGGTGCATTGCATCGAGTTGCAGGGTAAGGGAGTTAAAAGGGACCCCAATTTTGGGGTCCCAATGGTAAAGGGAATATTTCCTAGAATATTCCCTGGCCGACTAGTGGAGGCTCATATGGTAGGTCGGTCAGGCCGACCTAACAGCCTTCACGAGCTATACAAGCTAAACCCCTTCATAGCCATCGATCACTCATCTTTCACCCAGTCAGAGTTGTTGTTCCAGCTAGCCTTAAGCTCTTCACCTATATTCTGTCTAGATCGCCATCTAAGCTTCACACAGTGGAAGCGTACGGGTGGACAGAGCCATCTTTGTATCAGTTGTTTGGAACTAAAGAATTTACTGATTCTCCTCTTATCTGTTGTGTACTCTCTATCTCTTTCTCAGATACTGTTCGTTGCGCCGTGTAATTTTTACACTTCCTACTAGACTCAACAAATTTAAATCAAAATGATGAAGGACCTAGTTCTATTGGATGGAAAGCTTGAGACATTCAAGAATATATCTTTGCATATAATAAACCTAGATAAAAATTCATTTCTGTTGAGAAATAAAAAATGATGTATGCTCTAGGAAGAGATGTATTGAATCCCATATGCATAGTGAGGATAGTGGAGAAAACACCATATTGGGGAATATGGGAATTTCCCATAAGTTTGGGACATGTGGTCAAATCTTTGGATTTGTCATAACTTGAATACTATAACTCCAAATTGAGAGCTCTGTAGCTCAATAGATTCTATTTTTCAAGTGCTTTTCCAATGATAGGTCAGATCATATGTTTTTGAGAAACTTATGGGCATATTATCAGAGTGCCACCTTTTTAGTATTCAAAAAATAGAAATTGGGAGATCCCCAAACTCACTCATATTGTGTTAGAAGCTGGAATGCTATAAAGACATGTACTTGGTCCTTTTAAATGTAATGCTATTGTCCTTTCAATCAAGTGTTACTGTCATTGTCCTTATGCATAAGAATTTTTTTATGAGTCCAAGTCTCAATCTTGGAACCTAATTCACTTGTGTGACAATTGATCTTGTCTAATCTATGTCTTCATGATTTTGTACTTTGAGTTCCAACCTCCATAGCTGCAGTCATGCTCTAGATCGGTGTTTTCTCACACGGTATTAGAGCGCAAGTGAGCATGGCTTAGGATGTGCTAGCTCATCTCTCTACCCCTACAGGTCTCCTCCCAGCTCAACTCTAGCTTAACTTGAGTACATGAACTCCATTTCCTCACTTCTCTCCATCTTGACTAGTGGGCAACCATAGCCAATAGGACCTATAGTTGTTTGAGCTCTTAGATAGTAGAGGCCATATCTCCATAAAGTTTCTTCTAGACATATCTTTCTACACTCCTTGTGCTCCTTCATCGCACCTTATAGTGCAACATTTGTGTCTCCATGCTCCAACTTTGTGTCTGCATCAGCATGCTGTCATATTGTGCCCTGTCAGTGGTTGTACGATCAAATCTTTCCCTATGCACAGTAGACAGTCCTGTGAATATAGGGATTCTAAAGCCTACTCTGTAGGGCACCTTCTCACCAAATATCTTGCAAAATTTGTCATGCATTGAGCTGCTACGAGCTGATTTATCAAGCGCCTTTGAAAACCCGAGTGCAAGACTCCTTAGCCTCGAGCTTCAAGCTCATACACAACTTGAAATTCTCACTCTTGACAAGCTACTACCACTCTGATCTAAGTCTACACTTAGTTCCTAGCAAACCATCACATCAAATCAGCCATCAGCAAGAGGCAGATCAAGCATTGACATCCATCACTAAGCTCAAGAATAGTATCCATTGATACTCAACTAGTTTCATTTAACATTGAACTTCTTGTGTCTCTTCACACATCGACCTACAACTTTTTGCTAGTTGTTTGAAGCTGCTAAGAATGACAGAGCTTAAGTAAATAGCAAAGTTCAATGTTGAGGTCTTTCATGGTTGGAAGGAGAAAACCATGTACCATCTCATGAGGAAAGACCTCTGGGATCTCTTTGAAGAAGATGATGCCGATGACAATGCTAAAGAGGAAGATATTGCAGAAGACTAGTCTAAAACAAAGGCATGGAAGAAGATGAACAACAAAGCTCTAGCTATTATTGCTTGGAGTCTATCAAACGATGTATTACACCACATCTCTGGCATCAAGGATGCAAAGAAGGCATGGGAAGAACTTGACAAGATCTTTGGTACACAAGTAAAGAACTCAAAGGTAAAATTACTTATGCAGTTTTATAAGTTGGATGTAAAAGACAATTCATCTATGACTGTAAACATCAATAAGTTCAAGAGCCTTAAAACTCAACTAGCAAATCTTAAAAAGAACATTGATGAAGATGTGGCAATAACAGTGCTACTTGTCAGTGTTAATCATGAACCGTATGAGAACCTTGTTTAAACACTAAGTAATGTTCCCAATCTCTCACTCAAAATCATTGAGCACTCACTACTTGATGGAGAAAGTAAATTTAAAAGCAAAGATATAAAAGAAACCAGTTCAAGGGAAAATCTCTTATACACCAAAGGAGCTACTGGACCCAAAGGAAGAGGTCGAGGATTCAACACCAACAACAAAAGTCGGATGGCATGCCATTACTCTGGTAAGACCGGTCATATTGCCAGTGAATGCTTTCACAAGAGAAGAGCATAGCCAAAGCAGAATGACCACCACTAAAGTCAATTCATGAATGAAGAAGAAAAAGAAGATGCTTCCATTACCATTAACAACTCTGAGAGATTGTTCTAAGGAATTTTGTTCCCATAGTGGATCTCTATGTTTCCCTTAGTGGATTTACTTTGTAAAAATCCTTGCCAAAGATGTAAAGTCTCAAGCTTTAACTTGACTAGGGTGCCTATGAGATAGTCTCCCAAGCCAGTTTATCTGTAAGGAGGGGGAAGGGGGGAAGCCAGCAAGTATAGGGACTCATCATTTGAGGGGGGTGTTGAGAAATAACAAATAATGTATGGTCTAGGAAGAGATGTCCTGAATTCCATATGCACATTGAGGATAGTGGAGAAGCTGAAATGCTATAAAGACATGTACTTGGTTCACTTTTAAATATAATGCTATTGTCCTTTCAATCAAGTGTCAGTGTCATTGTCCTTACACACAAGAATGTGTTTATGAGTCCAAGTCTCAATCTTGGAACCTAATTCACTTGTGTTACAATTGGTCTAGTCTAGTCTATGTCTTCATGAGTTTGTACTTTGAATTTCAACCTCCATAGCTGCATCCATGCTCTAGATTCGTGTTTTCTCACATTTTTGATAGGATATGTAAGTCAATGTTGCATTATATTTTATCAATATATTTTTTGTGGATATTTTCTAATAGAAATGTTGAGCTTTAATATTTTTTCATACCATGATTTACCTTGCTTTAATCATACTATTTTCTTTCCATTCACATAGTCAAGCTATCTTTCATTTGATGCTTTTGTTATCCTATTATTGAGAAAATTCAACCATTGTTATTTTAGAAATAACACTTTGAAAGTTCTATATCCTTATGAGTGTCATTGGAAGTATTTGCGAGACCAATTATAAGATTTATTTTAGTTAGACAAACTATTGCCTCACTTTCCAATGTCTAAGCTAGATATTTAGCCATATATTCTATAACATAAAGTTATAGATATGTTCCTGAAGGGATCCCTAAAAGCTATAGGTATGTTGAGTATTTCCTAATACACATAATTTGTTGATATTATTATTAAAAGACTTATTGAGATATGCTTTATATTAATACAATAAGACCTTGGACTTGTAATTTTTGAGTCTTGATCATCTTATAAATCTACTTTGATCACCTTTGTACATTTACATAGGGACTTCGGTTTTTCCCTTATACTCCCTAGGGGATTTTTCTCTCATATAGCTAGCAACCTTTTCTTGAGTGGTAGTGTTGCTTTGTTTGAGCTCACCCTATCTTCAACGAGGTGTTACATGTGTGTGTGTGTGTGTGTGTGTGTGTGTGTGTGTGTGTGTGTGTGTGTGTGTGTGTGTGTGTGTGTGTGTGTGTGTGTGTGTGTATAACTTGTTATCAATATGATTTATTATTACTCTTTCCATTCTTAATCATCTCACTCCAATTTTAGCTTCAACCTACTTTATGATAACAATGAAATCATCAGAATATTCCAAATGAATCCCTTGTGAATCCATGTCTTCTTAAACCTTCAATAGTGATTGATTAGGCTCTCCCAAAAATTGTTGTTTCCTCTTGATAATATCAATCATTGCATCATGAAATTCATGCTTAGCAATGGCAAGAACCTGGCCAAGTGTAAACTCAACCCTGCTTTCAAGAATGTGTTCCTCATGCACTTTCTTGATGTTTGTAGTAGTCTCAGTATCAGACTACAACTCATAGCTAAGCTATTTTCCTTGCTTATTCCATTCTTGCATCTTCTCATGCGATGCCTCTTCCATGACATGTTTTGGAATGAATTTTCAGTAGCCTTTTGTTCCTCCACTTTGCTTTGTCATGCAATTCAAAATATATGCATCCCCATCATCTCTTCTTCTATTTTTCTCTACAATAGGACTAATATTATGTACCTTAGATAAATATACATAGGCTATAAATGAATCTACTGGTGCCTCCCATCCAATCATACCATGTATACTCTCACGAGCATTTATCAATTCACTCTTTGATATTTTCCCCTTCCCTACACACTCTAAAGCAAATAACCATTCTCTAGATTTTGTATTAGACTTACATGTATTAAGAGAACCATACCATCCTTCAATTTGCAATTAATATTATGTGGCATAATCTATGGCTACAAATGCATTCCTTGATACCAATTCTTCTAACTACTATTGCATACCCCCTTTGCAAAAGTTTGACTCAAGTGGAAATCCTATTTTACTTATAGCAATTTTACCAACTTTCCAAAACACCAACTTCTTGGATTCTACACCACACTAAGCCGTAACATCATGCTTTTCATGGTGTAGACTATCAGATCATACACATCCTTTCCCTTTCCCTCTCACCTTCTCATCTAATTTTATAATCTTCGAGTAAAGGTTTGGAAAATTTAAGTGAAGGTTACACAATTCCTTCACTATCTCATCCAAAGCATCCCCTTTAGGAGTCCTATAAGCAAGAATAATGGGCTGTTCAACCATAGAAATAGATAGCATTGCTACAATTTCATGTGCTTTTATAGAAACTATAAGCATAAACCTTATTTCCAACCTCAGTTTCATCATTTCTCACTTCACAATCATATTTATAGCATCTGTGACATTTGCTCAATTAATTTTTAGCCTTGTTTGTGAGACCTCATCTTCCAAACAATTAATCAATTTCACCTACAATACAAGATCTATAGCTTTCAAGAACAAGTCAAGCTTTTTCTTTCCAATGATTTTTGGTCATGCATATTCAACCAAGCATATTAGCTTTCAAATTCATGTAACAAGGATATAGTTGCAAGACCTTTGTTAGGTCTCTCTATCCAATTTGTAAAAGTCTTTCGTGTGATCAATTTTGTCTTTAAGAAAAATCTCCTCTCTGAGAGCTTTCTTAAAGACAACCCAATCTACATCTCTTTTATGCAATTCATTAGTTGATCTTGTAGAGCATGCATAGTAAGGCATGCAAAATATGAGCTCTATACATATTGATGAACCCCATAAAGGTGCATGGTACTTGTATACACCCATATATAATGAGACATTCTACCCATTAAATTGATCCATCTTATTTTCCATTGCGTGCAAGCACTCACAACTTGAGAGCTGGATTTTAGGACCCAATTTGGCCCCCGATCTGGACCCGTTCTTGAAGCGTTGGAGCCCGTTTTTGGAGTCGAAAAGTGCCCGAGAGGAATTAAAGAGTCAATTTACATGAAAAACCAAACGGTGATGGATGGCTGAGATAAATTTTTCCTAGATGCATTTTGATGTCAAGAATCCAACACAAGTCTCGGTTTGTCGATCGGAGGTCGTTTGACCCCACATTAAATCCTCGTAAGGTTTGGCATTATAAAGTAGCTATTGTATCCAAGAGCCGTAAAGTGCACAACAGGGTCCAAGTTTATAGATTTTGATATCACAAAGCTATCCGTCTGGTTAGATCTCAAATCAGAGTCCATTTGCACCCCCAAATAGGTCGAAAACCCTTGTGCGCGGTAGTGTGGAAGTGGTTTTTTGAAATGGACATTTTATAAATGAAATGAAATGAAAATCTAAATGAAAAAAACATGTCGAGATGTAGGGAGGGGTTTTTTTTTTAATTTTCATCCCATTTTTTAGGGATTTGTGTGATTTTTGGATGCTCAATCATGTAGAGAGAGAGAGGGAGATCCTTGATCTATGCACAGAGGGCTAGATTTCGATGGTAACCATGTGTAATATGATGAAGAGAATGAAATTTTGATTATTCGTCTTTCTTTCTCCTCTCTCCTAATGCTGCCCATTCATATGGATCAATTCAAGAGAGAAGGGGGTGGGGCGTGATGACAAATTTGGATCAAACGATGATGCTGAAGTGTTAGAGGATGTATACCAGGTAGGAGAGTGTGTCAATGGGCTTCCAATTTCGAGACACAAGCCTCGAAACCTGTGGTTCTTATGCGTAAGCAATCCTTCTTTTTTTTAAATGAAAAATGGTTGAATGAAGTGTTTGATAATTATTTTTATTGATTTCTTATGTTGCATTATTTGAGATACAGGGATCTAGAGCTAGTTAGCTATGGTGGACACAAATCAAACACACAATACATGATAGAGAGAAGAGATTGTAACTCAAGTGAATTAGGTTCCAAGATAGATTAGCTCAGACTCATAAAGAAAGTCTTGAGTAACTCAAATTGATAGTTCCATAGCATTGAAATGAGTGTCAAGTACATGCTTATATAGCTTATTTGGATAGTACCACATTCTTCTCTATGCTTATGGGATTCTAGATATCTCTTCCTAGAGCTTCTGGAGCATACAATTTTTGTCATCTCTCTTATACAAAGCCTCTTCCAGGCATACATAATTTTATTTCTCAATAGCATTCTCTCTGAAATGTAGAAGAAAACCAAAAAATTTAATGATATAATGATTTCTCGCAAAACATGCAAAACCTGTAAGTTGTGATTTTTATAAAAATGATGGAAATTGGGGGTTTTTGGGATCATATGAGATGAAAATTGATAGGAAAATAATGCATGGGAGGAAATATACATTTTTTCATTCAATAATTAGGAAAAAATATTCATGTTTGTGAATGTGTAACAAGACTAAGACATGAGGATTAAGCTTCAATTCAGCCTTGTTTTATGTTTTAGTGCATTTTTTGCGCTTTCCATATGAAAAATGACACAAAAATGAACCCTATACCTATGCAACGTTGCAAAATCTAAATGGTTAGGAAGAAGAGGGATTGTAAAAGTGAGAGGTTGATAGAAATACATCAAATTTTGATTTATTTGATTTATGCATAGCATATAAGACGATGATAATTTAAATTTAAAGAGACTAGTAGCACGAAGAAATTTGTGCTAGCCTCTAGCAATGTCGTAGTAATGCATAGGTTGAAAGTCATTAAAGAATTGTTTTGCACACCACATGGCTGATCTCTAATCATAAAATAGTTTCGCACAATGGTCATACACTTTTGCATTTTGCATGCCACATGGTATAAAACTTGGATGAATAGCACTTGATTGCCTAATAAATGACCAATGTGGAGTGTGTAAGGATATCCTTACTGTACGCTAGAGGATTGGTTATTGAGGAAACTCCTTGATGAGGAAACATTGAAGTCTCTTGGATCATTCAAAATCAAAGAGTGGAGTATGTTTGTATGTTCTTTAAGTTGAGGCAACGCACCTTGGGGCCAATTCGTGGGGTGTAGGAGAGTTGCAATGGGGCTGCGATGATTCAGTCGAGAGGTTGCCTCTGCATGTTTGTGCTACGTGGTGATTTATGTCAAAATGTGTAGGATCTCCCTCTGAGGATAAGGGGAGGGCAATCATTGGACTACATCCACTACAAATGCCATATCTATATTAGTGGTTAGAGTAGAGTGTGCCTTACATGCTTCTGGCCGCGAGGCCATGTGGGGTTGTCTTGTGAGTGTTATAGAGGCCCAGCTAGTGTCTATAGCCAATGTTGGGCCCATTTTAGATCCCAATAGGTGGTGCATTTTCCGAGAGTTGCCTATAAGTGGCGGTCTCCAAATCTGGGTCATGAAGGGACCTAAGTTTATTATGTCCATTAGAAGTGTGCTAAGTTGCCCATAAAATGGGGTTTATTCAAGGATAGAAAGCCTTGGCTTTCCTTATACAAAACTTATTGATGGACTTAGTTAGTTATATAGATCATGCGTCCTCTACAAAAGATAATTTAGGTGATGAGAAGAGTAACCAGCTAGTGGTTACCCCATCCTCTAATGTGATGGCATGGGTCCAGGTTTGCCTTGGTGTGGTCTCTACCTAAGAGAAATCATGTATAACCATCCATCAACCTAGAGGGCATGGAACAAGTATGTTGGAAGCTATGGTGGTCATGGCATCAACAAGTGATTATGCTAAAGCAGTACTGCCAAGGGAAAAACTCGACATACAATGGAGTGCAGTTCTGGCTGAATCATCCCATGTGGTGGGGCATCATGCCAAAATTTAGGCATCACAAGGATATTAGAAGTCCTAGCTTTAAAGGTAAAACCATTGCTTAAAAGGAATGGTCCCTAGGTCCTAGGTGCTAAGGATAAGTTTGCTTTTGATAAGGGGCAAAAGCTCCTATATAAAGCCATAATCGAGCTACCTAGGAAGGGGCAAGATATGGAAGATTCTCTGAGAAAGGATTGGAAGGATATGCTAAGAGATATAGGCCTCCGTAAACCACTTTATGAGTTTGCAAAAAGGGACGTTAAGGATACTATTAACCTTCCTACACCAGTAGAAGTGGAAACGAAAGAGGTTAGAGACCCTAAAAGGTTGGAACTAGGTCATGATGAATATGAAGATTTTAATGACCCAATGTTGATCTCAGGAAAGAGAACTAAATGCCCTCCTCCTTATAGGGATCTCCGAGTGTTTCATGGGCTGGTAAATGAGGACCCAATGTTGCACTTAAATGAATATGGTCTAACATTGTCGTAGTGCGTAGGGTTGAAGGTCACCTTAGGGGTTTGGCAAGAAAATAGGACAACATAGATAGAGATGTGTCTTCAAGAGATAAGTAGATTACAATGAATGTTTAAAGGTTCAAGAGACACTCAATGGTCAATCACAAGGGTTTGAGAGAGAAGAATGTATGGGGGTTCAAGAGCTTAGACTCTAGAGATGGTAGAGATAAGAGGAGGGTTGAAGGTTTCAAGCCAAATTCTTGAAGATGTTAATAGAGCTTCCAACTACATGTTCTTAGCAAAGATCACAAGAGTATTATCTTATAAGTTCCAACTCAAATCATGTAACAACTCTGAAAGGATAAATAGACCATTCGCATATGAAACCATCTTAAGGGTAGGATAATCATAGGGATAATTCCTTTTAATGAAATAAAGGCAATTTTTTTTAATTCCCTCCTTTTCCCCCAGCCGAGTGTCGAGCTGGGGAAGTGGGAGGGAAGCATAGGACACTAAGCTCCTTGCTGGAGCTTCAAGCAAGGGGGATCATGTAGCGCAATGTGTGGGCAAGGGAGGATCTTATCCCCTCCCCTATATAATAGAGGGGCCACATGCCGGAAAGGGATGGGGCCAGAAATCGGGAAGAAGATGGAAATGTTGCTGCCATGATGCCATTCTGAACAATCTGGGTAAGAGAGAAGGCTTGGGGGAGTGAGAAGCCAAGGAGGCGTTGCCTTTTATGCCATACGTGGCAGTCTGACGAATCGTGAGGGAGGGGAGGACTGTGCCTAAGCCGCTTGACAGAGGGGAGGATTGCCGCACAGCCGCCGAAGGAGGAGATCAACCAACCGCCGTTGTCGCCTGAATTTTGCGTTCACCCCCCTCCCCCCCCAATGTTTTAACCGCCTTAAGCCCCCCTTTCCCATGGTTGTTGGAACCACCCCTCCCTCGTGTCTTAAAACCCTCCCTAGGGCCCTTCCTGTGGCCTTTTGAAACCCCCTCCCCCCCCCCCCCCCCCCCCCCGGTGTTTTAAAATTTTCTTTTAGCCCCCTTCCCTTGTGGCATTTTGGAACCCCCCTGTGTTTAAACCCTTAAGCCTTTCCCTTGGACTTTGGAATCACTCCCCAATCCCCCCCCGTGTTGAAATCCCTTAGCCATTTTTACCTTGGAGCTTTGTTTTTGTTTCCCCCACTCCTAGATGAAAAGAGAGTGTTGAGGATCTTTGACACTTTCCCACGCGAAAGCCCTCGTAAAGGATTCCCACCTTCTCATTCCTCGTTTGTGCGAGTCATTACAAGGCCATTAAGCCCTTCCCATGGCTTTAATGGGTCTTAGTCATGAAAGATTCTGAAACACCCCTTTCGAATTCCCGACTCCAAGGAGGAAGCCTTCTAAAACTACTTTCAACGGACAGTGCAAGTTATTGCAAAAAAGGGAGCCACGGTGGAATTTCAAAAGGAATTGTAAAGCTGCTTCCACGATGGAAAGACTACAACTGCGATGCCTCCTAAGAAAGTCCAAGGCACAGCCGCGGGAGGGTCATCTCCCAGCATCCACGTGGACATCTCACCCCAAGCCCAGGTTTTCCTCCCTAAATTTTATTTGGTATTGTTGTAATCATGCAAGGTTAATTGTTAGAAATAGGATATATTTTTGTCTTAAATGCTCACAATGAAGGAATCTAATCATTAATACTTTCTATAGAACGAGCATAATAAAGGAAGCATAAATGCATTTCTAGCAAATAGCTTTATGCATTGAAAAGAATTAAAATTAGATTATTTTCCATTAAATAGTATACTTTGTTTAAGCCTAGAAGTATAAACTGCATATTGCACTATTAACCCATATCCTCTTTGCAATGAATCATCATGGAAAGTGCAAAGCATGAAATGATTCTTACGATGCATAAACTCTAGGAAATTATCATTTGTCAACTGCATAAAATTATCAAGTAAAAGATTGCTTGTTTAGCATGAATTTTGTTCGCAAAGTAAAGGAAGATTAGTTGGAATTAACCTAACCTATGCCTAACCTCAAATCGGTAAGTTAGGGTTGAAAAATCAATTTACGCATAGACAACAAATCATGTGGAAATAATCTCGAAATTATCTTCTAGAGTTAAACAAATTGGCATAAATCTAAAAACCTAAACCGCGGAGTACTCATTTAGAATGAGTTAAATTCCAATAAATTCACTAGGAAATTAATACGTAATCTAATCGTACGTATTGCTAAAACTGAAACTCCTATACCTTAAATACTTTCCCACATTCACTGAATGTAGGGACAATGAAATGTAATTGGAAAGTGAACTAGGGTTTGTCCCTAAGAATCTTTCAAGATGGAACTTGGAACTCTAGGACTGACGACGTCAGACCTATGTAATCAGGAACAGATTGTTTCGTGACTCCGTTCAATGCGTAGAATAAGTCTCATAGTTCGATGCGACACTTGCGTGGCAAGTGTGGAGTCATATGGTCTTGTCATTGGATCACAAGGGAATGGCCAAATTCTCGCAACAAGGTTGGTAGGTCCTTACGCAAGTTATCTTGCAAGAGGATGAATAATCATCCTAATTTAGTATCTTTCTTGAGTAAAGAAGATTGATTGGAAACTAAAGACCAGCCGATAAACTGAAATACCTAATGAACTTAAGGTTTGACCAAGTCCGGTTAGTAGGGTACGCCCTAACCCAAGATATAGGGGATCTTGCCAAGTTGCAAGTCATCCCGAATCGAGTGTTGATGCATTCGAAAGGAAGGATTCATTCCTTAGCAGTTTGCCAACAAAAACAATCAATGGAAATGTTTGTGCTTGCTACAGATTTTAGAGCATTGTTTGGCTTTGTTTGATCAATGAATTAAAAGATAAATGGATATCTATACTCCAGGTTGAAGGCCTGAAGGGAGAGGCAGCTTCAATTACCCCAGACTGCCTGCCTGACCCTAACAAAGGGGGTTTTTAACCGCGCTAGGCATGTGGACCGAACCGCCACGAGAGGTCTCTCCATTGAGCGCTATTTGGAGCAGGAGGACGCTTGGGTTCCAAAGAGGGCTCTGGCCATAAATCACTCGCCTTTCGGGCGCTGCACAAGAGGCTAACGTGACTCGGGATTGGATCTCGAGGCCCGCATACTAGTCTATGGGCGAAAACTTGGATTAGTGATCCCTGTGGATTGCAGGATAGCCTTCGGGTGGATTGTGGATAAGCCTACGGGCTGGACTTTTTGTATTTCAAAGATAAATATGATAACCTATTAATAAGGAACTTGTCTGATATTGTTTTTCTATGTCAAGTGATAAGATTACGTGAAAGAACCAGTGCCTAACGGGTTAATTAAAGAAGCTGATTGTTACATGTCCAACTAATGTGTTAGGTAATTAAATAACTATAACAACCTGAGGAAAGTGTGGAGGATGGACCATAGGTCCGCCCTACGGATGGGTGGTCCCGGTTGGCTGGGAACTTTTCTCAAATCACGATGGACAGCTGGAAGATCGTCAAAGAACACGAACAATAAGAGCGTTGACCTAGAGTTATGATTGAACCCGATTTATGTTGTTTTAGGGGAACGGAATGGGACTATGCCTTATGGCAGAGAGGTTGAGTTTGCATCCCTCTTGTTTCCCATTCTGCTTGAACCAAGTGCAGCATGAATCTGCTTTGGACCTGGCGTTTCTACGTAAACTAGTTCACTTGGGTCTGACGCTAGTTGCCGTTAGGAAATGACCAATAAGGAAAACCCTAATTCAGGTTGATCCTAAGTGGGAACGGCTGGAATACTTCTGCTACGTGGCAGACATGGAAAGCCCCAGATCGCAAACCTTGTAACATTCCATGGGAGTGCCGCGCGGAGCTTTCTAGACATCCTTTCCGATGGACTGCTAAGGCATGTCCTGAAGATACAAATGGACACGTTACAGTTGGTATCAGAGCCGACCAACAACGTAATTGTTTTTATGAAATCTTAATAAGTTGAAGTAAAGAAAATGTTGATGTTCCAAACATTTCCTTACCTTCAATGCTATTTTGCAGAATTACGAAGAGTGGAACAAGCTCTTAGTAAGTACGGATTTCGAAAGAAGGGGTGTTTCAAAATCTTTTGCAGATAAGACCCATTAAAGCCATGGGAGGGGCTTAATGGACTTATAATGACTCGCACAAACGGGAAATAAATAAAGTGTGGAATCCCTCACGAGGGTTTTTGAGTGGGAAAGGGAGGTGTTAAAAGCCCTCAACACTCTTCTCTTTTATGAGTGGGGAAAAAGAACAAAGCTCCAAGGGTATTTTGCATGGGGTTTCAAGAGCACAAAGGAAGGGCTTAAGGGGGTTTTTACGATAGGAGGTTTCAAGCCCAAAGGAAGAGCCTTAAGGAGGATTTAAAAAAAACTGGGGAGATAAGACCTTAAAGGTCAAAACCCTTTTATGGAGGGAGAAAAGGGGGCTTGTAAAACCTAAGGGGGAAAATCTAGGGGGGTACCTTCAAAGCCCAAGAAAGGGGCTTAAGAGAGATTAAAAGCACGAGGGGAGGGGGGGGGGGGTAATAAGACCTGTAAGCCCCACTCTTATTGGGGGAAAAGGGGGCTTATAAAGCTTAAAACACGAGGGGGGAAGGGGGTAATAAACCCAAAGGAAAGGGGGCTAAGAAGGCCCCCCATTTGGAATCTTCTAAGCTTCCAGAAGCTTACATGGGGGGGGAAAAGAAGATTTGGAGGCCATCTGTTGGCGGCGACGCCCAGGCAGCTGGCGGCTCTTCAGCTCCTCCTCGGCTCAGGCGACCCTCCTCTCTCCCTCAAGCAGCACAAGCGCATGCTTCTCCCTTCGTCTTTTGCAGGGCAGCAGCACGGATAATGGCAGCACATCATTCCTTTCCCTTGCTTGTATTCCCCCATGGTTTAAATAGGGGAGGGGAGGGGGATCCTCCCTCTCCTACGTGTCCTTTCCCTTGCTTATCTCCTAAGGATAGCGAACTCTTCTTTGGATGTGCGCGAATGAAGACCATGTCTCCTTCTTTGAAGATTCTATCTTGATGCTTCAAATCCGCATATGCCTTTTGTCTATCCTTGGCCGCTTGGATGTCTTGTCTTATTGAATTTATTTGGTCATCCATCTCTTCCAACATCCATCTTGAAGCTTCAACCCTTAAGGTTGGATCTGAGAAGTTTAGGGGACTTTTGCAGTCATGACCATACAATGCTTGAAAATGGGTCATCTGAATGATTTGTTGGTAAGAAGCATTGTAGGCAAATTTAACCAAAGGCAAATATTGAATCCACCTCTTCGGCTCCCAACAACAGTATGCCCTAAGCATATCCTCGATGACTTGATTTACTCGGTCGTTTTGGCCATTTGTTTGGGGATGGTAAGCTGTGCTAAAACAGAGTTGAGTCCCAATAGCTTCAAAGGCAGCTCTCCAAAATTATGACATGAAGAGAGAATCATGGTCACTAATGATTCTTTTGGGTAAACCATGTGGCTTGAATATCTCCTTGATAAAGAATCTTGCAATGTCTGAGGCTTTATGGTTTGTCTTTACTGGAATAAGGTGTGCAACCTTAGTAAGCATGTCGACCACAACCATGATGGAGTTGTATTCTCCCTGAACTTGGGGTAGGCCTACAACAAAATCCATACTAATGAATTCCCATTTCATTTGGGGAATGTCAAGCGGTTGCAGTTTCCCTAGCATCATGACATGTTCGGCTTTGATACGTTGACAAGACAAACACTCGATGACATATTTGAGAACGTCACCTTTGAGCCTCTCCCAATGGTAGCTCTTCCTAACTGCATTGAGAGTCTTGGCATAGCCAGGATGTCTTTCGAAAGGGGAATCATGAGCTTCCCACAATATCTTGTGCTTAAGTGACTGGCTTGCTGGTATACACAGCCTTGTTCTATAGTAGACAAGTCCACTATTAATAGAAAATTCCTGATACCTTGCCTACAGTTTCTGGTTTTGATCTTTGATAGAGATCTCCCTTAGCATTGTTTGGTAGGCTGGATCATGGCGTGCATCCTCTCTAGCTAACTCAAGTATTGGGTTGTTTGGCATAGATACTTTTGTAGCTAGAGATCTGGCTGTTGATGGATTTTGCAAGATTAGGGATTCAAGGAATGCCTTGTGACTAAGTGCATCGCCAACTACACTCTCTTTTCCTAGTTGGTACTTGATTTCAAAGTCATATTCCTCCAGTACTTCAATCCACCGATGTTGCCTCATGTTGAGCTCATTCTAGGTAAAGATCCACTTGAGGCTCTTATGGTCGGTTACTAGAGTAAACTTGTTACCCAACAAGTAGTGTCTCCAAAGCTTTAGAGCGTGGATGACAGCTAGCAATTCCACATCATGTGTAGCATATTTCTTCTCATGACTCTTTAATTTCCTTGAAGAGTATGCTACAGGATGACCTTCCTGCATAAGTACAAACCCCAAGGCAAGTATGCTAGCATCAATTACTACCTCAAACTCTTTATTGAGGTCTAGAAGTTTTAGAATAGGTGCTGATACCAAACTTTCCTTCAATCTGTCGAAGCTATTTTGTTCGAGAGTTGACCATGCAATGGCTGTTTGCTTCTTTAGTAAGTCCGTCAGAGGTGCTGCAATCAAAGCATAGTTTTTGATGAAGACCCTATACCATCCTGTCAATCCAAGAAAGCTGCATATCTCTTTGACAGATGTTGGTATTGGCCATTCTAGCACATCTCTGAGCTTGGCTAGGTCTACTGAGATTCCTTCTACTGATACTATGAATTCCAGATATTCAATCTGACATTTGAAGAATGCACACTTCTTCGTCTTAGCGTACAGCTTATGCGACCTCATTGTCTCAAGGACAATCCGAAGTTGGGGTTCATGATATTCTTCATGTTTATAATAGACTAAAGTGTCGTCGAAGAAGATGAGCACGAAGTCGTCAAGATATGGCCTAAAGATATCTTGCATTAACCTGTTGAAATTCGCAGGTGCATTCGTAAGCCCAAATGACATAACTGGGAACTCAAAGTGCCCATATCTTGTATTGAAGGCTGTCTTTGGGATATCTTCTTCCTTGATCCTTATTTGATAGTAACCTGACCTGAGATCAATCTTGGAGAGGATATTTGCACCCTGAAGATGATCAAGAAGCTCATCTATTCTAGGAATAGGGTACTTGTTCTTGACCATTGATTGATTCAATCCTTGGTAATCAATACATAGTCGAAGTGTCCCATCTTTCTTTTTCTGGAATAGTACTGGAGCTCCCCATGATGAATGCTAGGCCGGATGTAGCCCTGATCTAGTAGTTGCTTGAGTTGTTTCTTCAGCTCAATTGCTTCTGGTATGGACATTCTATAAGGTCTCTTTGCAATTGGCACAGCTCCTGGTACTAACTTAATCTCATGATCCACTTCTCTTTGAGGCGAGAGTTCTGTCAACTCTTCAGGGAATACGTCCACGTATTCCTTTAGACAAGAAGGTCCTTCATTAGACTCTTGCTTCTGATCTAACTTGTTGAGTTTGATCAAGTAGACAGGTAATCCTTTTCTGACTCCTTTTATGATCCGAGATACTTTGGCCAATTGGATTCTTGGCACTCCAGCCTCACCTTGAGTTGTGACTAATTCCCTTTCACAGTTTCGAAAGGAAACTTGACCCTTTCCACAATGAATGTGGGCGTCATTAGGCTTAAGCCAATCCATTCCGAGTAGACACTCATGGATACCTAAATTCATGACTCTGAATTTGACTGAAGTATTCTTTCCTCCCAGAAAGAATTCCACCTTAGCAGTTTTCCTGATACATGTACCCTCACAACCATTTGCCAATTCCACAAGCAACGTAGGTGCTTCTATTGTGGCTATTCCTAATCTTTTTGCACATTCTAGTGAGATAAAGGAATGTGTACTGCCACAATCAATCAAGGTCTTGAAACGTTTACCTTGATAGTCCGACGGTGTCTGAATCATTGAGAACTAGCGATTTTGACGGCTCTTTCTTGTGTAGAGTGGCATGGACTGTCGCTCTTTCAAACTCTGCTTCCATGGTCGGATCTTCTTCTTCGCACATTTGCCTATCGGCAACGCAGGCGGTTCTTCCTCTGCCTTGGGTAGCGGCTCCTTGACCACGGCCCGTTCCTTGAAGAGATGCTTGGTGATGTCCTCCACCAAGCTTGGGACATGGCCTCTTGAAGTGACCGGGTTCGTTGCAGTGGAAACAACAGAGTTTTCGGCTATTGCTTTGAGTAGGAACAAAGTTGTTGACATTATTAGCCCTTGCTTTCTTTCTTTGTCCCTGATTATGACCTTGAACTCTCTTTATCTGAGGTCTGAATGCTCCTCTGGGTCATTATAAGACCAAGCTTTGTTACCCTTGGTCTAGATTGCACCTCCTGAATTATAGGCGCCGCTCGAATGAGTGCATCCTGAAGTTCTGATGGACGCATAGATTCGAGACGGGTATTTATTGGTGGATTTAAACCCGCACAAAAGTTGGACACCTGCTGTGTCATGTCCATCTATGGCGCATACTTTAAAAGTGAGACGAATTTAGAGTAGTATGCGTCAAGAGTAAGCCCTAGCTGTTTTAGCTCGTAGAACTCATTCATTTTCTGTGTGCGATATGCAGGTGGCAAGTATCTTCCTTGCACGGCTTTCTTCAACTTCTCCCAAGTAACCGATCCCTTTGCGATTTCTTGATCCCTGCATCATTGCTTCCACCAAAGACTGGCTTTGCCGGTGAGCTTTAGCTTGGCAAGCATAGCCTAATTGGCGGGTGTAGTATTGGCTGCTTCGAAGTAATCCTCCATGGATTCAATCCAAATTTCAGCATCAGCTTGGACGGACCTGCCTCTCCCGTCAAACTCAGGTGGCTTGATCTACTTGAGAAGAAACTTCTTCTCCTGGATTACAACAGTACTTGATGTAGGAGGTGAACTAGGAACCTGTACCTACGGTTGTGCCTGCATAAAGGTTTCTTAACGTTATTATATGATAATCGTTATTGGTTACATCTTCAATTCTACTATCACGTAAGCAATGTAGCTACTAAGCTATTTATCGATTCTCATGCACAATCAGACATTGATAAAAGGAAGTCTTATTTGTATTTATATGGGCATATCCCTTTCAGAATACAACATTTCTTGCGATGATAAGCCAACTGTTACATTTACTTTGTGGAGAACAACGTTGTATTACATTTATCTACAGGAACTGTATAATAGTATGGTTTCGGGTCATGTATCTTTAGGAATCGGTAAATCATTGGAAGTTCAGGATATCCTTTCCTTTGGAACCCATTCTTCTCATGGCGCCCTAACACTTTAATCCTGTCAGCGGAAAGTACACGGGTTACTTCCTCATATAGATATGAGTTCATTTCAACCCTTCGACCTCGAATATGTAAAGCTGAGTTTATGTGAGCTTCCACAAAAATGAACAGCTTCACGGCTTTCAGGTCTTCCAACCACTTGATCCTCTTTAGGTTGGTTTGTAGATAAGCAAACTGGTGGGCGGCTATATAGTAGATTCCTGAAGCACTCATCCATCTTCGTTCCATGTACAAAGGTGATGGATTATAGATTTGCTCTAGGATGTTCATCATCTCAACCCTTTGTCGGTAATGCGGAGAATGCATTGCAGTCATAAACATGATTCGAAATACTAAGAACTTGTTCCACGCTTCGTAATTCTGCAAGACAGCATTGAAGGTAAGGAAATGTTTGGAACATCAACATTTGCTTTACTTCTTCTTATTAAGATTTCATAAAACAATTTCATTGTTGGTTCGCTCTGATACCAACTGTAATGTGTCCACTTGTGTCTTCAAGACACGTCTTAGCAGTCCATCAGAAAGGATGTCTAGAAAGCTCTGCCCAGCACTTCCATGGAATGCTACAGGGTTTGCGATCTAGGGCTTTCCGCGCCTGCCACGTAGTGGAAGTATTCCGACCATTCCCACATAGGATCGACCTGAATTAGGGCTTTTCCTTATTGGTCATTTCCTAATGGCAACTAACGTCGGACCCAAGCAAACTACTTTACGCAGAAACGACAGATCCGAAGTGGATTCACGCTGCACTTGTTCAAGGAGAATGGGAAACGAGAGGGATGCATAGCTCAACCTCTCTGCCATAAGGCATAGTCCCATTCCGTTCCCCTATAACAACATAAATTGGGATCAATCATAACTCTAGGTCAACGCTTTTGTTGTTCGTGTTCTTTGATGATCTTCTTGCTGTCCATCGTGATTTGAGAAAAGTTCCCGGCCAACTGGGACCACCCATCCATAGGACGCGGACCTATGGCCCATCCTCTGCACTTTCCTCGGGTTGTTTTAGTTATTTAATTACCTAACACATTAGTTGGACATGTAACAATCAGCTTCTTTAATTAGCCCATTAGGCACTAGTTCTTTCACGTAATCATATTACTTGACATAGAAAAACAATATCAGATAAGTTCCTTATTAACAAGTTATCCTATTTACCTTTGAAATACAAAGAGTCCAGCCCGTAGGCTTATCCACAATCCACCCGAAGGCTATCCAACAATCCACAGGGATCACTAATCCAAGTTTCTTCCCGTAGACTAGTATGCGGGCCTCAAGATCCAATCCCGAGTCACGTTAGCCTCTTGTGCAGGGCCCGGAAGGCGAGGGATTTACAGCCAAAGCCCCCTCTGGCACCGAAGCATCCTCCTGCTCCAAGTAGCGCTCAACGGAGAGACCTCTCACAGCGGGTTTGGTCCACATGCCCGGCGCGCTTAACAACCCCCTTGGTTAGGGTTAGGTAGGCAGTCAGGGGTAACTAAAGCTGCCTCTCCCTTCAGGACTTCAACCTGAAGTATAGATATCCATTTATCTTTTAATTCATTGATCAAACAAAGCCAAACAGTGCTCTAAAATTTGTAGCAAGCACAAACATTTCCATTGATCATTTTTTGTTGGCAATCTGCTAAGGAATGAATCCTTCCTTTCGAATGCATCCAGCACTCAATCCGGGATGACTTACAACTTGGCAAGATCCCTTATATCCTGGGTTAGGGCGTACCTTATTAACCCAACTTGGTAAAACCTTAAGTTCATTGGTTACTTCAGTTTATCGGGTGGTCTTTAGTTTCCAATCAATCTTCTTTACTCAAGAAAGACTACTAAATTAGGATGATTATTCATCCTCTTGCAAGATAACTTGCATAAGGACATGCCAACTTCATTGCGAGAACTTGGCCATTCCCTTGTGATCCAATCACAAGATCATATGACTCTGCACTTGTTGCGCAAGTGTCGCATCGAATTATGAGACAATGGAGTCACGAAACAATCTGTTTCAGGTTACTAGGCTGACATCATTAGACCTAGGGTTTCCAAGTTTCATCTTGTAAGATTCTTAGGGACAAACCCTAGCTCACTTTCCAATTTCATTTCACTGTCCCCTACATTTAGTGAATGTGGGCAAGTATTTAAGGTACAGAAGTTTCAGTTTTAGCGATACATAACGATTAGGTCACATGTTAATTTCCTAGTGAATTTCTTGGAATTCAACTCTTTCTAAACGAGTACTCCGCGGTTTAGGTGTTTTAGGTTCATACAAATTCGGTTGACTCTAGAAAATAATTATGTGATCATTTTCACATGACTCGTTGTCTATGCGTAAATTAATTTTTCAACCTTAACTTATCGATTAAGGCCATGTATAGGTTAGATTAATTCCAAATAATCTTCCTATAACTTTGCGAACAAAATTCATGCTAAACAAGCAACCTTTTCCTTGATAATTTATGCAGTTGAAAAACGATACTTTCCTAGATTTATGCATTGTAAGAATCATTTCATGCTTTGCACTTTCCATGATGATTCATTGCGAGAGAATATGGGTTAATAGTGCGATATGCAGTTTATACATCTAGGCTTAAACGAAGTATACTATTTTAATGGCCAATAATCTACATTATAATTCATTTCAATGCATAAAGCTATTTGCTAGAAATGAGTTTATGCTTTCTTTAATTTGCATATTTCATTTAAAAGTATTGATGACTAAGTTCCTCCTTTGTGAGCATCTAGGACAAAAATATATTCTATTTCTAACAATTAACCTTACACGATTGAATTACAACAATAACAAATAAAAATTAGGAAGGAAAACCTAGGCTTGAGGTGAGATATCCACGTGGATGCTAGGAGACGACCCTCCCGCCGACGGTTGCACCTTGGACTTTCTTAGGAGGCATTGCAATTGTAGTCTTTCGAATGTGGAAGTAGCTTTGCAACTCCTCTTTGGAATTCCACCGTCGCTCCCTTGCACTGTCTGTCAAATGTAGTTTTAGAAGGCTCCCTCCTTGAAGTAGGGATTTCGAAAGAAGGGGTGTTTCAAAATCTTTTGCGGATAAGACCCATTAAAGCCATGGGAGGGGCTTAATGGCCTTATAATGACTCGCACAAATGGGGAATAAATAAAGTGTGGAATCCCTTACAAGGGTTTTTGAGTGGGAAAGGGAGGTGTTAAATGTTAGATATCATCAATGCCCCACCCTCATTAGGTGCTACCAATGATCCATGGTGCTCAAAGTTGTAAGGCCCCCATTATAAGGAGAAGCCAAATGTGAGCCCGGACATTGGTTGAGTCCTGACTTGTATATCAGATGAGGTCTATGTGATCGGATGGCAAAAAGGTGACTGTTGTGGGTCTAATCTTTGGGTTAGATGGAGTGGTTAAGCTGGTAGCAACTCGAGGCACATTGCATTGAGTTGCGTGGTAAGGGAGTTAAGTGGGACCCCTATGGTAAAGGGAATATTCCTTGGAATATTCCCTGGCCGACTAGTGGAGGCTCATATGGTAGGTCGGTCAGCAGGCCGACCTAACGACCTTCGCGGGCTATAAAAGCTAAACCCCTTCGCAGCCATCACTCACTCATCTTTCACCCAGTCAGAGTTGTTGTTCCAGCTAGCCTTAAGCTCTTCACCTATCTTCTGTCTAGATCCCCATCTAAGCTTCACACAGTGGAAGCGCACGGGTGGACAGAGCCATCTTTGTATCAGTTGTTTGAAGTTAAAGAATTTACTGATTCTCCTCTTATCTGTTGTGTACTCTCTATCTCTTTCTCAGATTCTGTTTGCTGCGCCGTGTAATATTTTACATGGTATTAGAGCCCAGGGGGCTCTAGAGATCGGAGAGCGTGCAAGAGGCAAAGGCTTCAACAGCAAAGAGAAACGATGTCGACTCCGGGAAGCAGTTCTGGTGCATCAGGAAGCGGTGCAGGAGGTGGTGCTGCTGTACCGGCTATTCAAACACTGAGGATTCGTCCACCAACCTTCAGCGAAGGCAAGTTAGATGGTACAAACTACACCTTGTGGAAGTTCAAAATTACAACTATCATTGATTCTTATGAGCTTCTGGAGACTGTGCTGGGGACTGACGCAGAACCACAGCCTACCCCCGACCCATCAAATCCTAGTGTGATGATTCCTCCGAATGTAGATCTTCTACGAGCTTGGAAACGAAGGAATGCAGATGCATTGTGTGCCTTAGTTACAAGCTGTTCTGACAGTGTTTTGACTCTGATTCAGTATACAACCAAAGTGTCAGAGGCTTGGAATGTACTAAGGAGTCAGTACGAAACACGAAACCAAACAAGGATTCAAAACTTGGAGAATCAACTAGCAGCGGAGAAGTTTGCTGAAGCAGAGACGATTGAAGCATTCATCACTCGGATTAAGAATCTGCGCGACCAGATGGCTGGCGCTGGGATACAAAAGACTAGCGAAGAGCTAGCTCGGAGATGTCTTCGGATTTGTCCACAAAAGTTTGATGGACTAGTAACTGCCCTTAATACTCAGGTGAGACCTCAAGCTTTGACTTTTGAGGAGTTTTGTGCATTATTAATGAAGGAGGAGTTGAGGCTGAAAGCCCGAGAAGGAAGCAACAATGGAGATGCTGCATTCTCTGCCAATGCAAAAGGCAAAGGTGTTTCCTCCACCAAAAATGATGGTGACAAAAAGAAGAAGGGCGGCAAGAAGAAGTTTCAAGGAGAGTGCTTCTACTGTAAGAAGAAAGGACATGCAATTGCAGATTGTCGTGTCAAGAAGGCAGATGAAAAGAATGGTACCCTTAAAAGTAAAGGGAAAGAGACAGCCAATACGGCTGAAGCAGAGTTGGAATTATTCATGGCGACCATTGAGGAAGTGTGCTCCTCGACGCAAGAAGAATCTACCACTGACTCTTGGGTGTTGGATAGTGGGGCCTCCCATCACATGACCAACAAGAAAGGTCTATACAGTTCTATGCAGCCTCTACAAGAATCCATCACTGTGACGGTTGGAAATGATGCTAAATGCCCTGCTGCGGGCACAGGTACTATTTCTTCTGTTGCTGCAAATGGTGAAGTCAAAAAGCTTTCAAATGTGTTGTATGTTCCCGAAATCAGGAGAAATCTCTTATCAGTTGCTGCCATAACTGATCTTGGTCATGAAGTGAGGTTCAAGAAGATAGGTGCAGAAATTATTGATAGTGCTGGCACAATTGTTGGCAAAGGAGAAAGAAGGAACAACCTATATGCGCTAAGTGCTCTTACAGCCACCGTTGGAGTGGGCACAAGTAAGCTTTGGCATGAAAGGTTTGGACACATCGGATTTGCAGTATTGAAGGAGATGCGAAAGCAAGGTATGGTTGCTCACCTACCTACAATAACTGAATTGAAGGAACCATGTGAAGCTTGTATGATGGGCAAGCAACAAAGAAAGGCATTTCCACAAGAAAGCAAGAATAGAGCACAGGCTCCTCTAGAGTTGGTGCATGCTGACTTGTGTGGTAAGATGCCTACACAGGCCTTGGGGGGATCTTCTTATTTTATGTTGATTGTCGACGACTACAGTAGGAAGATGTGGGTGTACTTCCTTCGTGATAAGGCTCAAGCTTTTGGTAAGTTTAAAGAATGACTAATACTTGTTGAGAATGAAACAAGGAAAAGTGTGAAGAAATTTAGAACAGATGGTGGTGGTGAGTTCAACTCAAAGGGAGGGAGAGTCCATAGAGGCAATGAAAAAGAAACCGGAAATGACTCATAGGGCACTGAAAGCATGCGTGCATATGCTGCCACAATCTAGTAGGGTTGGCCCAAGCCTGGAAGAGTAACGCATTATCTCCTATTGGCAGGCCTAACCTCACAAGAAGTGGACACACTCGGGTTCCTCAAAGAAGAACAACCACACGAGATAGGAGGAGGGTCAAGCCATGAAGGAGCACAACGAGATGAGAGTGGATCCCACCACCTTCCCCATCACAACTAGAGCCCCCTCAAGAGCAAGATGCCATAGTAGAAAGGAGGGAAGAAGCGAAAAAAAAGAGGGCTAGAATATTGGATCAAGCACGCAAAAGGGCGCATGCACAAACTTTCGTAATTCCACAGTCCCCCCGTCCCACTCAAAAGAGACTGCTCACTCCTGAATTGGAATACGTAGTAGGCAGTTTGGGAACAGTGGGAAAATTGCCGCCAACCCTTTGATTTCACTTTCCAATACCCAGTGGCCTTAAGAAAAGTACTATCCATTGAAGCAGTAACGAAGGTAATCACTATGGGAACAAGGTTTGGTGACCGATGACTCACTAAAAGAAAGAGGCATTCAATGGCTTGGGGGACAGTGTCCCAAGATCACTAGGAAAACAAGGTTGAGGAGTGCCCCACACACTGAAAGGCTATGAATCCCAACCTAAGTGGACAAGAAGAGTCTAGAACGACAGCGTGGATACGTGGATGTCGTTTTGTGGTTCCCTACCCTTTGAATGAAATGACCCAACCTATCTACCATATCAGTGGAGGGTGGCAGTAGATTTTGACCCTGTCATCCATGGCCAATATGACTTACCAAAGATCTATAGCATCAATGCCACAAAACTAGAGGAAGCACTCGTCTTCTTTGAATAGGATCTATGGGAATCCATGGCCCATTTCTTGATGGAATTCTCCTCTTGCTGCCCAGACCACCCCGGGTTTGTAACAACATGTAATTATATTAGATTACTTAGGACTCTCCTCAGGCAACCCCCTGCACCAGCAGAGTATCACCTTTTTCCACTCTTTTTTAAAATCAATGTAGGAATATATGGATGTGCTAAGACTCGGCTAATGCTGCATGCAGATTTACTCCCATCATTTTGTATGGCCCTCCTTGAGGAAATGAACGTGTAAAATACCGAACACTACACGCATGAACCCCCCCTTTTTTTTTCAAGTAGTGGGATGATAATATTGCATTTTGAAAATTTACTAAGGTTATTGGAATTTTTTTTGCTTATCTCCCCCCCCCCCAACCGACGATTGTGCTGGAGGGGGAGAGGGGAATAGAATGTCCAGCAAGATCCTTGCTGGTGGACCTTTCTCACCCTTAGTGCCATGCTAGTCGACACGTAGGAGAGGGACGATCCCCCTCCCCTCCCCTATTTAAACCATGGGGGAATACAAGAAAGGGAAAGGAATCAGGCGCTACCATTATCCGTGCTGCCACCCTGCAAAAGACGAAGGGAGAAGCCTGTGCTTGTGCCACTTCAGGGAGAGAGGAGGGTCACCTGAGCCGAGGAGGAGCTGCAGAGCCACCAGCCGCCTCGGGGTCGCCACCAACAAACAGCCTCGAAATCTTCTTTCCCCCCCCCCCACGTAAGCTTCTGGAAGCTTAGAAGCTTCCAAAGGGGGGGCCTTCTTAGCCCCCTTTCCTTTGGGTTTATTACCCCCTTCCCCCCTCGTGTTTAAAGCTCTATAAGCCCCCTTTTCTCCCAATAAGAGTGGGGCTTAGAGGTCTTATTACCCCCCCCTCGTGCTTTTAATCTCTCTTAAGCCCCTTTCCTTGGGCTTTGAAGGTACCCCCCTAAAAATCCCCCTTAGGTTTTACAAGCCCCCTTTTCTCCCCCCATAAAAGGGTTTTGACCTTTAAGGTCTTATCTCCCCGTTTTTTTATAAATCCTCCTTAAGGCTCTTCCTTTGGGCTTGAAACCTCCTATCGTAAAAACCCCCTTAAGCCCTTCCTTTGTGCTCTTGAAACCCCATGCAAAATACCCTTGGAGCTTTGTTCTTTTTCCCCACTCGTAAAAGAGAAGAGAGAGTTGAGGGCTTTTAATGTAAAATATTACACGGCACAGCGAACAGAATCTGAGAAAGAGATAGAGAGTACACAACAGATAAGAGGAGAATCAGTAAATTCTTTAACTTCAAACAACTAATACAAAGATGGCTCTGTCCACCCGTGCGCTTCCACTGTGTGAAGCTTAGATGGCAATCTAGATAGAAGATAGGTGAAGAGCTTAAGGCTAGCTGGAACAACAACTCTGACTGGGTGAAAGATGAGTGAGTGATGGCTGCGAAGGGGTTTAGCTTTTATAGCCCGCGAAGGTCGTTAGGTCCGCCTGCTGACCGACCTACCATATGAGCCTCCACTAGTCAGCCAGGGAATATTCCAAGGAATATTCCCTTTACCATAGGGGCCCCACTTAACTCCCTTACCACGCAACTCAATGCAATGTGCCTCGAGTTGCTACCAGCTTAACCACTCCATCTAACCCAAAGATTAGACCCACAACAGTCACCTTTTTGCCATCCGATCACATAGACCTCATCTGATATACAAGTCAGGACTCAGCCAATGTCCGGGCTCACATTTGGCTTCTCCTCATAATGGGGGCCTTACAACTTTGAGCACCATGGATCATTGGTAGCACCTAATGAGGGTGGGGCATTGATCATATCTAACACCCCCCCTCAATGTCCACCCATAGGTGAACTATCTCCTCGGCCCAATGCCGAGTCTCTGAAGATGAACTTGAAGCAGATCCTTCGTAAGTGCTTTGGTGAAGATATCTGCTCCATTCTCCTCTGTTGGACAGTAGACCAATTCCACTATCCCATCCTCCATCAAATCATGCACATAGTGATATTGGATCTCTATATGTTTGGTGCGTGCATGAAACACTGGATTTTTGGCAATGGCGATGCAACTCTGATTGTGTGATTGTCACATCTCAACACAGTTGGTTCTTCATCCTGCACTCCCATATGCCATAGAATCCTTCTCAACCATACGGCCTCACATGCAGCAAAACAAGCTGCCTTGTACTCTGCTTCGGTAGAAGACAATGCCATTGTTGGTTGCTTCTTACTAATCCAAGAGAAAATTCCTGAACCCAAAGAGAAACAATAACCAGAAACTGACTTCCTGGAATCAATGTCTCCTGCCCAATCTGAGTCACAGTTCCCCACAAGAGAAGTTCCGAAACTGTATGTGATACCATAGTCAAGAGTTTTCTTCAAGTATCTGAGCACCCGCATCCCAGCCTTCCAATGACTCTCATGAGGTTTGTTTGAGAACCTGCTCAAAACACCAACAGCAAAACTGAAATCTGGTCTGGTGTTACACAAGTAGATCAGACTACCGACCAACCTCCTATACCTCCCAATGTCTGCTAGTGCTGATGTATCCTCGACGGATAACTTTGCATTCACCTCCATAGGTGTAGCTATCTCCTTGCACTCGGTCATGCCAAATGCCTTCAAGATCTCCCATGCATACTTCTTCTGAGAGATGAAGATCTTTCCTGGCTCTTGCCAGACTTCAATCCCCAAACAATAGTGTAGCAAGCCCAAGTCTGTCATTTCAAACTCAGAACTCAAAGCCTTTCAAGTTTGGTTGATCATATCTTCATAGTCACCTGTAATAAGAAGGTCGTCCACATATAGGACAATCACTACAGACTTTTTACCATCCCTGTAGACATACAAGTTAGCATCTGAGGCACATCTTTTGAAGTTTAGGTTTAAAAAGAACCTATCTATCCGCTGGTACCATGCTCTAGGGGCTTGTTTCATCCCATACAATGCCTTCTTCAGTTTACACACTTTGTTCTCAGAATGGGGGGCCTCAAACCCTGGTGGCTGAGCCACGTACACCTCCTCCTTGAGGTCACCATTTAAGGACGCTGACTTAACATCCATTTGGTACACTGGCCACTTCTTATGGGCAGCCACTGCAAGTACCGTGCGAATAGTGGTCATTCTGGCAGTTGGGGCAAATGACTCTTGAAAATCAAACCCTTCAACTTGTGAAAATCCTTAGGCAACCAGTCTAGCTTTGTACTTTTCTAAGGTACCATCAGCCTTGTACTTTACCTTCCAAATCCACTTGGTGCCAATAACTTTCCGCTTTGCTGGTCGATCCACTAGGTCCCAAGTGTCATTCTTCATTATGCTGTCATACTCCGCCTGCATAGTAGCCTTCCATGATGGATCTGCAAGTGCTTCTTTTAAGTCAGTTGGCTCCTTTACTTCTCTCATAATCTCAACCATCAAGGCCATATTGACTATGTGAGCAGAAGCCCTCCTTTGCTCCTCTATTCTCTGAGACCTCCTTGGTCCGTCTGCCTTCTCCTCAACAGATGCAGGCATAGGATTATTGTGGTCATAGAGCTGCTTCACCCAGCGCGGCAATGGCTTTTCCGGTGGGGTGATGTCAGGTTGGTGAACTTTTTCTTCATCATCTGAAGATGATGCTTCCTCCTCCTTAAGGATAGGGATAGCTCTCGGGACAGGTTCATAGTGGACTACTTCTTCACTTGATGATAAAGTGGAAGAACTTGCCTTCTCCTCCTCCACTGTATGCGGCTCCTCCTTGAACACCACATCACGGCTCGCGATGATCTTCTTTGCCTCTTGGTCATATAATTTGTAAGCCTTCTGCTCATCACTATAACCCAAGAAGATACATTTTCTGCTTTTTGGTTGTAACTTGTTTCTCTTCTCATCTGGAACATGTGCATAACATTCACATCCAAAAATTCTGAAATGTGAGACAGATGGTTTCTTACCAATGTAAGCCTCATGAGGTGTTTTTCCCTTGAGAGCCTTTGTGTAGCTCCAATTTAGAATGTAGACTGCAGTATTAACAGCTTCAGCCCAAAAATGGTTAGGCAATCCCTTGCCCTTTAGCATGCATCTTGCCATCTCCACAATGGTGCGATTCCTGCGTTCCACAACACCGTTCTGCTGAGGTGTGTGAGGTGTCGTCAATTGATGCTTGATGCCTTTGCTCTTGCAAAAGCCTTCTTCTTTGGTGTGTGGATAACAAGAGCTCTTCTCTTCTTCCCTTCTTCTCCTCTTCTTGCTTATGTGTGGTCTTGAGAGAGGGAGTGAGTGTGTGAGAGTAAGGGATCAAGAGGGTGAAGCTTGGAGATGGAGGAGTCTTGAGGATGCTTGAGCTAGCATCTAGGATCGTGGAGCTACCGGTGTGTGTGAGAGAGAAGGCAACTCATATTGGCATCAAGGTAAGCTCACTACACTCAAAGGATCAACGATGCATCGGCTATGTGAGAGGTAGCCATTAGAGCTCGCTTGGAATGCTTAAAGCAATAAGCGGTCCATGGGTCTTGGCGGTTGAGCGAAAGCTCCCACATAGACATAAGATCTACGAGTGGATTCATGTTTTCCATTGGTAGTTCAGCAGTTACATGTAGCAGCAAAAAGCAACCTACAGTTGCTTTATTGAGTACAAAGGCTGAGTATAGAGGTACTGTTATGGCAGCATGTGAGGTGGTATGGCTGCAAAAGTCATTAGGTAATTTGGATGTGCAGGGAGATGGTCCAGTTCTCATTCATTGTGACAACATGAGCAGCATACAATTAGCTAGGAATCGAGTGTTCCATGCTAGGACAAAACACATCGAGGTGCACTACCACTTTGTGAGAGAGAAGGTACTTGCAGGAGAGATTGACTTGGTATATGTCAGCACACATGATCAGATAACTAACATTTTCACAAAGGCATTAGGTGAAAAGAAGCTTCAAAAGTTCTGAATCATACTTGGAGTTGCAGAGATAGAATTGAGCTTGAGGGGGAGTGTTGAGATGGTAAGGTGAACACGTGCAGACACATTGATGATCGACCGTCTGGCTAGATGAGACCGCATGTCTACACTTAGCATGTTGGTGGTCATTATTATACTCACATGGCCACTAACTTATTACTTATTATATTTAGTTTGTTACAACTACCTACAGCTAGCAAAGATATAACGCCAGTCGATTAGTGTAGTCGGTTATGCACTGTTTGACTTAGAAGGCCACTTTCCTTTATGTTGTATCTTATCTATACTTTGTGTACATTGTATAGTGTGTGGAAGAAGAAAAAAAATTAGCAAGAAAACGTTTTGGCCTCCATCTCTCTTCTTGTGTTCTTGAGTGAGCTTCCTCTTGTATATATAGTGTGTGTTTGGCGCAACAGCTCAAGCGAGTCCCCCCACCACGTGATTCTTGACAATGTTTAGACTTGTTATGTTGAGCATAGTCTTTAGTAAGACTAATAGCACTTTTGTTATCACATTGAAGTGGTGTGCTAGAGAGAGGAGGATATCCAATATCTGATAGAACTTGTCAAAGTCATACTAACTCTTGAGCCACTAAAGTTGTAGCTACATATTTAGCCTCTATAGTGGAAACATCAACACAACTTTGTTTCTTGCTAGTCCAAGAAACAAGAAAATCATTGATAAATAAACAATTTCCACTTGTAGAATGCGTAGATAAGTGAGAGCTTGCCCAATCTACATCTTCAAAACTCGTTTAGCTGTAGACCAATGTTTAAGTCATGGAGAACTAAGATTTTGTACAAAAAATTTTGCACCAAAAAGAATATCAGGGTGAGAATTTAAGGCAACAAATTGAAGACATCCAACAAGATTAGCATAAGGTTGTTATAATACTAATTGTCCATCATTCTGCAAAAAGTGAGTGTTTTTTATAGAGCTCACAAATATAGAGTAGGAGTAGGATTTTCACTATTAAGAAATGACAAATGATATATGCTCCAAGAAGAGATCTCCTAAATCCCATATGCACAGTGAGGAGAATGGAACTACCCAACTACTATAAAGCATTGTACTTGACTATCACTTTTAGTGTGAGTAATGCAATATCGTGATGCTTTATACTTTCAGTCATAATGTCATTGTTATTGTTAGTCACTTACAAAAGATTGTGTTTATGAGTCCAAGCTTCCATCTTGGAACCTAATTCACTTGTGTAGCAATTGGTCTATTTATTATCCATGTCACTATGAATCTGGTTTCTTCATCTTCCAATCTCCATAGCTACCATGCTCTAGATCCGTGATCTTTAACATGGTATCAGAGCTCAATTGAGCATGATTCAACTCTTCTCTCACTCCTCTTAGCTCTACTCGACCTCCCGTCAGCTCAGTTTCAATGCATGACTTCAATCCTCACTTGAATCTCACACTCACTGTTTTGGCAGCTAATCCATGTTTTTTACAACCGGATTTCTACCACAAAATGTGGCCAAAACCCCTATCAAGAGCCTTACCCATAGCTTAAACGCTACATCTTATCACTTTGGGTTTACTCTTCAAGCACTAGGTATGCTACATTGCTTCTTGGTTATGATAAATCTAGAAAGTGGAAAAACAAGTTCGTAGGAGGGATGTCAATGTAAAGGGTAAAAGACATGGGTTATCTTAGTGAATATGGAAATGAATTACACCTAAGGGTTGAGTGAATGCATAGATTTTTTTCAAAGGACTAATCTCCAACTACACTTGGGTTTGACCTGTGTCACCAAGATTTGGGATCTGTCACCATCATTAGAGGACACCTTACCCTTATACACAAGTTGATGTTCACATCATGGTTTCATTTGGATCTTACACAAAAGCTTGCAAGCATGGACTTCCTTTGTCACATGCTTATATGTATTTATATATATATATATAAGGAATTAAAGTCAAAGCATCTTTTGGAAACCATTTTCAATCATTTTAATAAATCTTAGGGGAAATCTAATTTCAAGAAAATTTTTGTGCTGCTTGATCGGTTTCGACCATGTCTACAAAGTTGCACAATAAACTTTTTTCAGATTCTTCACCGATGTGAAGTTACAAAAGTGCAAACTGACTGCATGCAATTTTCTTCTCTCTTTCACCCTTATCACATCAACTTTCCATTTTATCCTTCTTGTAAATATATTATAATAATGTTCTTTGGACATCCACCTCTTGTAATCTAGATCCCTTTCTCTAACTTGTCTACCACCACCTTTGGCTTCTTGTATGATGACCAAGGTGGGGACTTATCCCATCCACTATTCTCCATATTATCAAAGATGTCATACATCATCTAGGATTATGCTAATAAAGAAGATTAGCTTAATCTAATCCCTCATGGAGGCTATATAAGGTGCCCATGGAGATGTAAAGACACACAATCACAAGCACATCAGAGCACTCTAGATCACCAAGCCCAAAGGGGAGCCACTAAGAGCACATTATACAACACCCTCATGCTAGTCTATCTCTTTGAGGTAAGCTATGAGCTAGTCTCTTATTTTATATATCATTCCATGAATACATAATGGCAAGCTTCCTCTACCTCTTCTCCTCTTGTCTTCCTCTCTTCTCATCTCTCTCCCTCTCTCTCATATTCTAATATGATGTCTAGATCATATGGTGTCCAGATCATATGTACTCTCTTCTAATTTTTCCTCTACATTCATACTTAAACTTATTAAGTAAGACTTTCCATATGCTCTATTGGTGGGGAATCCTTATTTTCTCATGTTATATATATGATCATGAGGAAATTAGGAGCCATCACCTCTCGTAACCTTCCATCATCTTCATTTCCCTTAAGATGGGCTACAAATTCTCTCTTGTGAAGTTGTGTTTTGGTTCTTTTCATTCACTTGGGAAAGGGATGTCCTAGCCCATCCTCCCTTTGACTAGGTGGTACCCTTCTTTAGCTCTCTTAGTGAGGATTGGAGGCTGGATGGATAAGAGGCAACCCACTCATCTTTTTAGCTCTCAGCAGCCATAGCCAGACTCAACCTACAACACTTGGATTCTTCATAACTATCTCCATAGACCATATCTCAGCTTGATTTCTGTTAGAGAGTTGCTCTGTAGTTCAAGACACTTCATCCCATCACAAAATTGAGCTGATTGATGCACGGAGCAACCAACATGATTTTGTCGTCGATGTAATTTTGTACCACCAAATTCGTATCATACGGTCTGATCTACCTCTGCACGCCACGATTCAACCTATGCATATAGGGCTTTTGAAGGCCTATACATAAGCTATCTCCCACATAAATATTGTAGCAAATGATCCACTATAGCTCCTATTATAAGAAAAAAACCAGATGTGCAGGAAATCCTATAACAGAGACTCCATAGCCTTGAACTTCAAGCTCAAAAATCTCTTCAATTTCTTATCCTTCTTAGTCAAATGAAGTTCCTATCATTTAGATATGATCAATTCCAGCAGGAGCAACTTCAAGAGAAACTCACCTAAATTCAAGAAGACCACCTAAAATCAAGCGACATCAAGCTTGAAATCAAGCTAATATCTCTTGATACTAACCTAGTGTTTCTTGGCACCTGTGTTTCTTGACACATCTTAGAACAATTCATTTGATGGTTTTACTTCGGTTTTTGCAATGACAAACATGAATATTTTTAATTATGGAATTTTGAGCTAATTAAATCTCTTGTAAGCTTCAATCTCATTGTAAAAGGATAGACACTGCTCGAGTACACTCGTGGTAAGACCTTCAAAATGTCTGAACTTGAGCAAATAGCTAAGTTTAATGGAGAAGGCTTTCATGATTGGAAGGAGAAGACCATGCATTGCCTTATGTGAAAGGACTTGTGGGACTTATTTGAGGATGATGCAGATAGTAAGAAGGAAGATGATGAAGATGGGTTTGTTGAAGAAGACCAACCAGTTCAAGACAAAAGAGTGGAAAAATATGAACAACAAGGCTCTAGGTATCATTTCCTAGGGACTAAGTGATGATGTGCTACATCATATCTCTAGCATTAGAGATGCTAGAACTGCTTGAGAGGAACTTGACAAGATGTTTGGTACCCAAGAAAAGAACTCATAGGTAAAGTTACTGATGCAGTTTTATAAACTGGATATAAAAGATAATGCTTCCATGATCATACACATTAACAAGTTCAAGAGCCTAAAAACCCAGCTTGCAGCTCTTAAGAAGAATATTGATGAAGATGAAGCAATAGCCATACTGCTTGCAAGTGTAAATAAGTATCCATACGAGAATCTTATGTTCCAAATCTCTCACTTAAAGATATTGAGCACTCTCTTCTTGATGAAGAGAATAAATAGAAGAACAAGAATGCAAAAGATGGTGTCCCATCATCTAGGGAAAATTTCTTATACACCAAAGGAGCTGTTGGATCCAAAGGAAGAGGCAGAGGATTCAACTCCGACAAAGATTCGATGACATGTCATTATTGTTGTAAGACTGGCCATATAGCCAATGAATGTTTCCACCATAAAAGAGCACAACAAATGCAGAATGGTAACCACCAAAATTTGTTCATGAATGAAAGAGAAGAAGAAGAAGAAGAAGAAGAATAAGAAGAAGAAGAAGAAGAAAAAAAAGAAGAAGATGCTTCTGCCATCAGCAAAAGCTCTGACAGATTGTTTTGAAGAAGTTATTTTTTCCATGGTGGATTTTTTGTTTCCCTTAGTGGATTTTCTTTGTAAAACAAAACCCTTACCAAAGATGTTAAGTTTCAAGCTTTGACTTGACCAGGGTGCCTATGAGCTAGTCTCCCAGGCCATGTTATCTCGTAGGGGGGGGCAAAAGCCAATAAGTGTAGGAACTCATCATTTGAGGGGGTGTTGAAAAATGACAAATGATGTATGATCCAGGAAAAGATCTCCTGAATCCCATATGCACAGTGAGGAGAATGGATTAACCCAACTACTATAAAGCATTATACTTAACTATCACTTTCAGTGTGAGTAATGCAATATCATGATGCTTTGTACTTTCGATTTAGTATCATTGTTATTGTTAGTCTCTTACACAAGATTGTGTTTATGAGTCCAAGCTTCCATATTGGAACCTAATTTACTTGTGTAACAATTGGTCTATTAATTGTCCATGTCATTATGAATCTGGTCTTCATCTTCCAACCTCCATAGCTGCCATGCTCTAGATTCGCGATCTTTAACATGCACAGCCCAAACCAAACTTCTAAATAATATATTCAATGAGCTTTTTTTAATGTAGTAGTAAAACACCCTTTTCTCAATAGCATTGAATCTAAATACCAAGACATGAGTGTATGTCTCCAAGATCTACCACATCAAGACAAAACCTTCTTTACTTGTTGAAGAAAGTTGAGATTGTTAGAAACAAGTATGGCATCATCCACATATAGGGCAAGAATAATAAAACTTTCATTGCAATTCTTGATGTATAAGTTAGGATGATCTGAAGAACAAGAGATAAAACCTTGTTTTGTAAGAAAGAGATCAATCTTTTGATACCAATCTCATGAAGATTGTTTGAGACCATAGAGTGCTTGATGAAGTTTGCAAGCAAGATTTTCCTTATGTTTGACTACAAATCCCTCTGGTTATTCCATGCATATCTCTTCCTTCAAATTTCTATTAAGAAAAGTAGCTCAAATACTGGTAATAGAAAAAAATTGTTGAGAAATTTTATTGATAATCAACTCTTGCAATTTTTGAGAAATCTTTGGCAACTAGCCTTGCTTTGAATTTTTCAAATGTTCCATCTACTTTTGTTTTAGTCTTATAAACCCACTTGCATTTAGTAGTAGTATGTCCAAGTGGTAACTCAGTTTAGAACCCATGTACCTTTAAAGAGCAAAGATTCATACTCAGGTTCCATAGCCTCATGCCATTGTTCCTTTTGTAGGGGGCACATGGCATCACTATAAGAGATATGGTCTTCACAAATATTGAGAGCATTCTCTCAATAATATCAACATCATAAACATGAGAGGTAGCATGCTCATTATCAATTGAAAAATTAACACCAAGGTCATCATTAGCAATAATAGGCATAGGTTGTGAATCCTGACTTGAAGAGTCAATATTATCTTGTAAATGAGGTTCATCATCATATAGAAAAGGAAAAGCAATGCTTTGTATCATCAATGTCCTATACTGACCACGTCCTCCTAACATCCTCCTGAGACCATAGGGTGCCCATAAGTTGCTCATTGAAAATTGCATCACGACTTATTATTACCTTCTTGGAGAATGGATCATAAAACTTATAACCCTTAGAAAATTTTGAATATCGAATTAAAATAACTTTCAGACTAGGAGGATCAAGTTTTCTACGAGTCTCTTTGGATACATGAATATAAACAATACATCCAAAGTTCAAAAATATGAAAAAAAGAGTTTCACTTGTCAAAGTAATAATCGATATTTTACCAAAGGGAGTAGTCGTAAGAAGATGATTTTACATAAATACTATTGTTAAGACTGCTTTAGCCCAAAAACTTCAAGATAAACTAGAGTGAATGAGCATACATCACATGGCATTGTGAGGATAGTCACGTTTTTACGTTCAATAATACCATCCTATTGAGGAGAGTAGGGAACAATATATTCATGTTAAATACCTTGATTATTACAATAATCATAAAAAAACTTTGCAATGATAATGGTGGAGAATACATTTTCAATGATTTTGTCATAAAATACCCATCTTGAGATTTCGATGGAGAAAAAGGTCCACAAATATCAGTGTTGTGAATAAGATCAAGCAAATCTCTTGAATAAGTTGCGGTAAAAATGGAAAAGGGTTTTAAAAAATGTTTTTTGAGTGCAAAATATTCACAAATACCCATGTGAGGACAAGCTTTGAATTCCATACCTTGAACAAGGTCGTGTTGATAAAGATCAACAAGCTTAGAAAAAGCATAGTGAATAAAGCGATGATGCCATATTTTGCTGTTAAGATTGCCATGAGCTATAACAACATTTACAACATCTTCATTTAAAGATAACTCAATATCATTTTAAGGAGCAACAGCTATGATTTGGCTATCTTTCTCAATGCGACACTTGGTATGGTCAAAATTGACAAAGAGACCAAGATCCACAAGTCTCGTGCAGTTAACAGAAGATTCCTTTGTAGATCTAGTACATGTAAAACTCTGCACTAAATTTTTGTTCAAGAAAGAGTACCAAGATATAAATCATCTATACCTTTGACTTAACAGGTTGTGTCATTAGCAAGATAAACCAATTTCATTATAGGATTAGAATGATAATTATGTAACCATTGGGACTAATATGTCATGTTTTTCATAGCACCTAGAATCAATAATAAAAAGAGATCCATCACGAACATGAAGTATCCTTTCTAACAATATAGAACAACCCACACAATTTGCTTCTTCAACTGTGTTGTCATATATAACAACATGTTCTCTATTCTGATCTAAATCAAAACACCTCTTGAAACAAAGATAGGTTGGATTATCACTCTTTTTTTAGTAGTCATTAAGGAGAATAATCTCTAGATAAACATGTTTTTTAATTTATAATACCATATTCTTCATCATATTATTTTGTCTAGCAACCATCTGTAGTGTGACCATTTTTATTGCAATAAGAACAATGTCTATTAGGAAACTTGAGACAAGAGAAGCTACCACCATGATGACTCCTATGTGTAAAGTGTGGAAAGGGATGCCTTCGAGCAAGTAAAGCTTGCTTGATTTGTTCTGACTATGTGTCCTCTTGTGAGATCATAGTTGTTTCTTGATTTATGTGTCATCATTCATGTCGTTGTGAATATGCAATCAAAGATATACAAGCTTTAATCAAAATTGATCCCATATTTATTAGATAATATGGTAACAATATTATCATAAGCAAGATCCTTTACAATGCCAACAAGTTGTGTAACCAATTTCTTTCGTGGAATGGCATCACCAATAGCAACAAGTTGATTAATAATGTTCTTGAATGATTTGACATGTATTGTTATAGAACTTCCAATGTTGTATTGTAACGCAGTGAGCTGATTACCAAGATAAAGTACTCTTGTAATAGATTTCTTCTCAAATTTTTCTATCAAATAATCCCATATAGCTTGTGAGGTTGAAAGATTACATACATCAAGCACCAGAGATTCTTAAAGAGCTGAAAGAATGTACCAACAAGTTGCTTTGTCGTGTAGGTTTGTCATTATAAGCTTGTGGCCCACTCATTATAAGCAGTTTGTCATTCTTCAAAGTAGGTGTCCTTCAGTTTTATAAGAGTATTATTATGAGTCTCACCAATTGGTTGAGGTGGACATTCATAATTACCAAGAGCAATAACATGCAAGTCATTGCCTTCAAGAATTAGCAGCATCTTTACTTTCTATCCAAGGAATCCTTATCCTTGAAAGTGAGGGATAGAACATTGTCCAGAAGGAAATCCATTGACGACTATAGAATTTGACATATCTGGCTAAGAGAATACGTAAAATATGAGAACACAAAATTTGCACACAATATACAAAATGATGACGAAAGTGCAGCACAACAAGTCACACCTAGAAGCCATGCTATAAACAAAGACATTTAGTTCAAAAAGCATATGCCAAAATAAAGTGGCACAAGATAGACGAAATGTGGGCAAGAATAAAGTGGCCCAAAATAGACAAAATGTGGGTGAGAATAAAACAATCCTAAATAGATGAAAGGTATGTGAGAAATGGAACCTCAAAAGTGAGTAATCATGATGAAACCTGTGTCCTAAAAGTATGTATTAAATTTTTTTGTCATGTTTGTTTCCCTATTTCAAGTCCAATTTACTTGAATTGACATAACTTTTAACATAAAACTCCAAATTGAGCATGGATTTGCTAGGAAAAAAGCTTGTGAGTCCTTTCGAAATCTTGTGACACAGAACTCCAATTTGAGAATGGTGTTCTTGAGAATGGTGTTTTCTTAAGAGTTTTCCAAATATCAACTTTTAGGGTGTCCAAGCAAGGCATATCTACAATTCAATATATCTGCAATCTAAAGGATAATCGAGTGAACTTCTTCTCTGCTTAAAATTCAAAATATAGGATGCTCATAACATACACAATACATCAAATTTAAGCTTGAAAAGAACACGAATCAAGAATTCAAGAGATACTATATGGATATACTTTCTCATTGTCTTCTTCAAGGAATTAGTTATAGCTTATTGTGATAGCTTTGATACCATATTGAGATGTAGAGAGAATATATGTAGAGAGAGAGAGAGAGAGACCATGTACACTCCCCAAGACTATATGATATTGATCACAATCCACATATATATAGGTGAGACCTAGTCTAGATAGGGTGAGCTATGTATAGCTCCAACATTACATTTCCTACAAAATCAGCATGTGCATACCCAAAGATAGATGCATCCTTCGTTCCAAAGCATATGTACGTAGCTCTAGTGTCACTCAAGTATCTCATGATACTTTCCACTACTTCTCAATTCTTCTTGCTAGGGTTCCACAAACATGCTTACCACTCCGACTTCATAGGCAATATTTAGATTTGTAGAAACTATAGCATATATCAAGCTGCTAACCACCAATGCATAATGAAGCATGGAAATTTTAGCATTTTCCTTATCTAATTTCGGGATGTGATCCTCATTATGTTTCAAATATGGAGGAAATGGAGTATTGATAACACTCAAGTGCCTTCTTGTTATAATCCTTTTGAAACAAATAGAGAATTCTCTCTTCTCTATTTTACATAATATATGCAGTCCAAGAATGTGACCTATATTTCTCAAGCCTTTCAAGTTAAATGTTTCCTACAACCTTTCCTTCAATGTATCTGGCATATTTATGAGTGACTTTCTAGCAATGAACATGTCCTACACATAAAGCATGCAGATCATAAGTCTATCATCCATAACCTTCCATGTGTATAAGCAGTAATTTGTCTCACTACTAGTGTATCCTTCAGACCTCAAGAAGGCATCAAACTTATGGTACTACTCCTTGGGAGCTTGTTTCAATCCATATAAGAGCTTATGGAGCTTGCATACCAACTATTCCTTGCCTTCCACAACAAAGGCATCTACATGTTACATATAAATATCCTGATGCAAGAAACTTATTGTGATATCCATCGGTATAAACTCCATGTCCCTAATGCTACTTTATACTTAGGCGATGCATCAGATGGATTCATTTCAATCTTGTAAACCCATTTTCATGGTAAGGTATGCTTGCTCTCAAGCAAAGGAATCAACTTCTAAGTAGCATTCTTGACAAATCCTCTCTCTCTCTCTCCAAAAAACAACTTCAAAAAAAGTACATAATTCTCTTCTACTTTCCATCTACATTGTATTTATAAACTATTTGAAACCAAGCATAGACGTGAAAATTCAAGAAAAAAAAAAGGCTTGCAACTCTTACATCAAAGTTTAATGACTCGAAAATGACTAGATAAGGAAACTCTCAAGTGTAAGTATATTCTAGAAGCTTCAACGTAAGCCTCAATAAATGGCTAATTGGTATTTGCATTTTAGGTTTGCGATAGTATACACATCAAAATATGGATAGGTATTTGCATGAATAAATGTTGGCCCATATATTGGTGCATGTTACAACACTTATACTAATGGGTATACAAACATTTTTTTAAAAAATTACATGTTGAAAACTAACATCATTATTCTCTTCATCCCTTATAGTCATATTCCATTTATACAAAGGTATAAATATACAAGCAGACATAAAATAAGATACCTATGGTAAGTGAGCCCACTTGTGGACTCAAATGATCTAGCTGCTACAATGTCTCACCTTATAATATAAGGGAATGATGATTAGCCTTATACATAGCCCAATAGAATCCGTTTATGAACTACAAGACCACCCATTATAGATGCATCTATATGCCTAGTTATGCATATGCCAAATGGCTTGTGTCTAAGCGCAGTTGTATAGTATGCATAGTAAGCACACAAATTTTTACTAGACTTTAAGTATGTATATGAATATAAAAATAAACTTACTACTTAATAAAAAAAGAAAATGCAATAACCTATTGGTTACAAAATTATAATTGTAATTATCCAAATAAAAAATCTCTAGTTTTAATCATTAGTTATTAATACAGGCAATGTTTTAGAAAAATTAATAATGAACCATAAAAATAAGGAAATGGTTTAAAAAAGGCTGTTGAATTATATCTTTCAAATTTTACATATATTTTAAAGCCAGATTCGACTCCATAAAGATTGTGCAAAATTTATCAAAATAGAGGTACAATATGGCAAGCTAGATTTAGCTTACCTTAACAAAAAAGAGACATAATAAAATCTAAAAAATATGTAAGAAGCATCCTCAAATCGTAAGCATCACTAATATAGTGCAGTTCTCTCCCCAAGAAGGACATATCATGGAGGAGGATTACAATCTCCCAAAGATGAAGTATGCATCATAAGCGAAGTAAGTACGTTCCACCTTTATATGTAATGAATTGTTGAACCTACAAGTGCACTGCAAAGGAGTATGGTGCCTATCACAAGATATACAAGACATGTGCCTCTCTCATTCTTAAACCAAGCCCAAAAATAAATGGGAAGCCAAAACTAAAAAATTAAAATATAGTAAAGGCTCCACAACAACATGCTATAGTAAAGACTTCATAAAAGCTTGCCATAGAGCACATAGTAATATTGCAATCTAGACCACATTTATGAGTGTATTTAATACCTTGGGTAAGTATACTTTATCTACATTGTTAAACACATCCATAAACACAATCTTGCTCAAATAACATTGCTACTCTATAGCTAGCAAACCCCACACACAATAACACCTAAATACTAAACCTAAATCCTAAAAGAAGATTGAGAAAATGATTAATATGCTCATTTTGAAAAAAAGAAGAAGGGATGAAATAAAAATACATTGTCCTTGGGTTGATTTTTTCTTTGGTCTTCTCTTCCACTTCCTTTCCCTTCCTCTCTCTACACAAAAACAAAGACAAAGAAAGAGAAATTCAAGATAATCAAAATAAAAAAGTATGATATAAACTTACAATAGGCAATACACATTAGAAGTAATTTGGTTGCAACGTGCCACATTAAATCTAGGAAATATCTGGAGTTCCTTTCATAATATTTGAGCTACTATGTGATTATGCATGAGCTTTCACATCCCTATCACAATGACATATAGTATCATGAATATCATCAGTAGTGCTTGAGTTGCAAGAACATGAGAAGATTCCATGTTTGATATCTTACTATTGAGTTGCTAGATAACCTTTTCACCATGCAAAGTCATGGATAGCATGCACCTAATTTCTTAAGTGGCTAAGGATTAGATCTAGTGACCAAAGAACCATGTGTTTTCAAGAAACTTGAGAACTATAGGATGATTGATGATCCCTATAATTCTGTTGAGCACTCCACATTGGTTTGTAAGGTTAAGACCTACAATTAGTAGGAGGACCACATAAGTTGTTGGGTTGTGCTTTGGTAAGAAAGGACCACACTGGTTTAGGAGTCTAGATACAGCAAGAAGATTCAACTAACTTCTTGAGCATGAAAGGCTATTTTTGAGGCTAGGTATATAGATGGTTTGATAGTCGAGCCATTGAATTTGACCTAAAATGAATACACTACAATTAAGGACTATGCGACAACTGTGTGAGGTATGTATAAAATAATAAAAGGTGTAGAGAAACCAACTCTCAAGGATGTAATAATTGGATCCATAAACGATCTTAAAGGGTGAGGAAATAGACAAAGCATTAGCTAGAAACATTGAGCTTTGATAAGAAAAACATTAGTGAGGCACTTGGGGAGTCCGTAAAAAGTCACTAGCTTTTAAAATGAAAGGTAGAGCATCAACTTCTGGCATCATCAACCCTCAAACCGACAAGGACAAATGGAGTCTATTTATTACACAAAGTTAGACGACATTAAGAAGAAATGGATGAGGACCTTTGAGACCCTGGAACCTAGACCCTACACATATGAATCCTTATTCAGTAGGAATATACCAGTGCTAATTAGCCTTGAAAAAAGTAACACGACCTCCCCTCTTATCATTTTGTCGCACGCGTTACGGATACAGCAAGATTAACATGCGTTATGGCTGGATATTGAATTGCGTTACATACAGCAAGATTAACTTGAAAGAAGCTGTTCGCACACGGACAAGGATGCATGCACTCATAATCCCTGATTTTGAATAACGCACGATTTGTGCACTCGTGGGGGGAGATTTGGCACGTGGATCCGGATCATCATGCCAATATCGCCTGCAATACGTATACAACCCCCGTGCGGATCAGAAGCAACTGATCTCTGTTGTACCGTAAAAGCTAGCGACGATCATAATTCGCTATTACTTCCAGAGCGGCATTGTGGCACATGCATGCTAGCCGTCAGCTCCAGCTCGTAGTTGCCCATCCAGATGTTTCTTCTCTGCCGTCTCCACCAATCCGCTTTCGCAACTATTAAAAATCATCAGCTGAGCGGGGCGGTCATCCCAAACGAGCTATTACAACGCATGATAGAGATCGCCAAAGATGTCGTAGCTTGCATTATCCATGATGCTCCCAAAGCGACGCAATGGAGGTGGCAGAGAAGATACATGTGGGTGGGCAACTACGAGTTGTGGAGGTGATGTTGTCAAGTGTTGGCAGTGGTAGGTAAGATTTTATGTGCTTATTTGCTTGTGTGATCGTTTGTTTTGTTGCTTTATAGCTTAGATTTTTTATGAGTACTTACTAGGGTTTTTTGTCATCCTCAATTTTCCTTACTTGACACACTTGATCTTAATGGTCGAGATTGGTATTTATTTTGATAGATTCATGCTAGACATTTTGATTAGAGTTGTTGGACGTCATGGATCAGGTATATCTTCTTGCAGTTCTCTTAGTACAATCACAAGAAGATGGGTTCACAAGCACCTCATGTTACATTGCTTGTTGGATTTGTTGCACTCGAGGGTCATTTATCGTTCTTTCACATTTGCTACCATGCCAGGGGATGGGTTGATACCGGTATATGTACCATAGCTGAGAACTGCACGGCATGCAATGTACTATAACTATATGCAAGAAATCTTAGATTTCATGATCATGATGATAGGGCACCTTTATTGAGCACACATTGTTCCTTTTTGTAGACATCATTTGGGGATATTTAGTCCCGAGTTAGAAACCTGAAGATGAGTGGGAGAGGTGAAAGGAGAGATTAAGGGTCATGTAATACTCTATTAATTGTTAGGAGATGGGTTATTCTCTTTAGTTGACAACAGAAGGAGCACCTTTTCCTGGGTAGATTGTAAGCTTTGGGCCAATGGAATGAAGAGCAACTACCTTTCTTTCAATGGGTGATGAGAGGTGAGGTTAAGGATCCTAAATCTAGTTAAGGAATTGTGCATCTATATTGTACTATGATGCACGGGGCCTGTAGCTAGATAGGCATGAATTTGTTTTTAGGCATGTAACCTTTTTGTACGTTGCATCAATTATTTAATTGCACAACATTGTTTCCACCTTGCATTTTCACAAAAGCATAATTTTCTGAGTTCATTGTCCATCAAGAAAGGAAAATTTTGGTAGGTGCACTACATGAACATGTATAGGAGATTCTAAAGATGTTTTTCGGTAGATGCACTACATAAATAGCCATAGAAGATTGTAAAGATATTTAGGGTTGGAAATTCATTTGGCATGGTTTGAGATTTATTTGCCTTTGAGATAAGCTCCAAACAAATGTGAAAGAAATGGAAAAGGCATTGGATAAAGAATGACATCAAAACTTTTAGTGGATAATCTTGGTAACAACATACTCTAATGTCTTGAAGATTATTGGGTATGAGAACCTACACAAGATCTCAAAGTATATTGAAAAAAAGGCAGAAAAACATTTTATTATCTATATTTAAAAAATAAAAATATGAAAAAAAGAGACAGTGGAAAAAGGAAGCAGTGTATTTATTAAGGCATGTCTACATATTCCAATCCTGACTATTGGAGAGTGATCATCATGGTTTTGTGGTTTCAGAGCTACCTTGATGGCTTTAAGACTAGACCTGACTGAATTCATATCCAATCTAGTCTCCTTAGGTATGCTAAAAAAATCTATTCTCATGTGGAAAGTAGCTTATTTTTTGGAGCCATTTGTGGCATCCTTAAAGGAGTAGTATTAGCACTATTGTTAACAAAATCAAGAAGTAGATTCTTTAGAGCTACAAATGGAGATTCTCAATGCAAAAGATCATCATGTGTAGTCACAATTAATGGTGAAGTTAACTTTTGCAATAGCTTCATAAAAGCTTATATTGATCATATTGTTGGTTGTTGTTTTTGTGAAGGAGAGCACTAGTTTGTAGAAGAGAAGCCAAAGTATTTGGAGTTAGCATTCTCAAAGCAATAAGCCAAGACCTTATCAATCAACCTTTACTACAAAAAGAATTTACCTAAAATCTAGTGGGAATTGAGTAACTATTATGAGCATGGAAAGTGCTCTTTGAGAGCGAGGAGATTTCTCTCACAACTTATGAGAGAAGAACTTGAAAGAGCCTCACACTTAAACCCACATGACCCTCTATGGAAAAGCAAAGTGGAAGCAAGGATTGAAGTGTGCACAAGAGGGAGAGAAGAGCTCACAAGTACAAGAACAAGTCTTGCTTATTCGGTTGCTCATGAAAGTACAACTTGGGTCACTCTCACTCAAAAGTTTATGTAGACCCTTGGGTTGTTTATATAGCCCCAACTGGCTAGGGTTAGGGTTTCCCCTTCCCCTTAGCATAATTCACACCTGCCAACCCTTATCCACTCCTGCATAAGAAGGGTTCATATGCCTATACTCTCAACACCCCCCAATGCCAAGTGGCATTGGAATACAAAGCATAAGAGAATGTCCCCCCCCTTAACCCAAATTGGATGCCTTTATAGAATAGGCTTACAAGAATAGTTATAGGCAGAAGGGATATAGGACTCAGAAGAGTCGGTCGCCTGTGGATTGGGAGGAAAAATTGGCCGCCAATTCCTTAGGTACTTCTGGATCGTTGGGACACTTACTGGTGATATGCCTAGTCTTTTTGCATTTATTACACTTCATTTTCTCGAGATAATTCTTCCAGCAATTACTTACAATATGCCCTTTTTTATGACAAAAGGAGCACTTTGTAGAAGTTGTATGAATTAACACTTGCTCATGGGAAGTAAATGCTGAAGAGCCTTCGTTATGGTTCCTCTTATCTTCATCTAGGCATGAATGGATGGTACTTACCAAAGCTGGGGCATATTAGTAAGGGTAATAACAAGGGTTGGAAAGACCTTCTTTATAGACTTCAGAAGGATAGCAATGGCATCTTCATCATGAATTGGTGCTTGAATGGAGGCTAGTTGTGCCATGAGCCCCTTCATATGTGAAATAAACTTAGTTAGATCTTCTCCTTGTTTATACTCCAAGCTAAAAAATTCAATCTTTTAAAAAATCTTGGGGTTCTTCCCTGTAGCGGCATAGAGCCTTTCAAGCTCATCTCACTTCTCCTTGGCAGTGGAGAGTTAGTTAATATGATGAATTACCAATAAAAGCATGATGATGGCTCTTTCATCGTCTTCTACATCAAGGGGATTTGATGGGTCAATAACTTTGGTCCCTTTTATGAAGGGCCAGTATCCCTATTCCATCACAAGGATGGAAATCTTTTCCATTAAACTTGTGAATTTGAGGCCTTACATCTACATAGGCCATGGCCTTTATAGGAAGGTCTTACTTATTGCCTTAGGCAATGGCAATGTCTAGTCCTTTACAAGTGACCAAGTACGAACCAAATAACAGAATTGATAACCCTACCAATGATAACCAAATTTAAAGTTGTAAGGATGAAAAAGGTTGGAAATCATATATGTGTAATATCTCAAGGTAAGATTTTGGCGGTCCTATCCTTTGAACAACCCTTGATTTAAGTTTCACTATTTTCCTAGGTTTCAATGAGGTGGACTTCTTGCTCCTCCCCACCTTGTGGTCTAGTGTACAAACATTTAGTTGAGCAAGGTCGATTAATGACTTCGACACTTGGTGAAGAGTTCGAAGAGATTTCAATCACATCAATATTCATGTTTCGACATAAGGCAGTAGCACTAATGTCACTAAATGCCTTTTCAGTGCTTTGAAGCACTCATCTCAAAATTAAGATGTTTAGGTATTTACCTTGTCAAGCTTAGTGAGATACTTGACTGATTGCCGGTGTTGAGAGTAGGCTTGAAGATGTTCAAAAAATAAGAATGCACTTTATAGCATGTACTTTAGTGATTAAAATCAATGTTAATGATTTCCAGATTGAAAAAAATTTGGAAAATAGGAAGCTTGAAGCTTCTTGGCTATGGCTGCCAGAAACCCACAATTAGGGTTTTTCTTACAATAGCCATTAGAGGAGAAATTAGTTTAAAGCCTCTTAGAGGGGGATGGCCCACTAGGGGGGCTAACAAAACCCCATGGTAGCTACCAACATTGCCCCTTTTTCAGCACACACAACAGCTCGAGATGTGTCGCCTGCAAATATGTGCAAATTTCAAGAGAAACGTAATGCTGCCCTCCACGTCGCCTAATCCCCACCTTTGATATGCCACACTGAATCACCCTAAGTTGGGGAGAAGATCTCCAAAAGGAATCAGGAGCTGAAATGCTCTCCTTTGCTCTCCCCAAGTCCTCCAACAAAGGTGGGTCAAGCTGGCTATGGTGGAAAGGAGGGTAAATGAGAGGGCAGGAGTTCTTCTTGTGCAGTTAGGAGTGTAAAGAAGCTGAGGGGAGCTAAAGGATCTGAGAGATAGCTCTGATATCATGTGGAAAAGTAAAGTGGAAGCAAGGATTTAAGTGTGCATAAGAGGGAGAGAAGAGCTCACAAGTACAAGAACAAGACTTGCTTATTCAATTGCTCATGAAAGTACAACCTGGATCACTCTCACTCAAAGGTTGATGTAGACCCATGGGCTATTTATATAGCCCCAACTGTCTAGGGTTAGGGTTCCCCTTTCCCTCAGGATCATTGAAACCTACCTGCCCTTATCCACTCCTGCATAAGGAGGGCTCATATGCCTATACTCTGGACACCCTACGTGCTTCTAAATAAAGGCATGTCCATGTAGTTGAATGAACTACGTGCTCATGCATTCAATGTTGGATTGAAAGGAGACACTAGAAAACATGACATGCAAAGTAATCACCCAATGTATACATGAGAATATATGAATGCATTGGAGGGGTTGTGCCTATATATTATGCTTTCACTACCTATTGCATTGTACTTAAAATTCCTTGATTAATTTTTGGGTCCTTTACTGGTGGTGGAACTCCTCTCAACCCCCCACACTCTCAAACTCTCATGATGTATATGGTAATTTACATAAACCTTAGTTCAAGTTGTTGACCTTACATGACCCTCTAGTCACCTATCCTCCTTTCCTTCTCATTCGAAGGGTATCTAACTTGTTGTATATAACCCAAGGTGATGTGTGCAAAGGGGTGTGTGCTCATTGAATATGTTCTCTAATATGCACATGCATCTAGGGTTATTGAGTATAGCTTGAATGGGCTTCTTGTTCCATAGTGCATTGTAAAGATGCATATAAGTGTGTGAACCCAATGGCACAAAACTATATTAGGAAGTTGGGGTATAAGAAGCTGCAATATAGTGCCGAAGAGCAATGTGAAGTGTAGCGCATGTATCCCTCCATTACCGTAATGTGCATGAGTTTAAGATTGAAAAAACATACCTCTCCCTCATGTAACCCTGGTTTTTAGCATCTAGCTCCTTTTTTCACTTGTATAAGAATGCAAATTTGATAAGAAATGTTACACAGACATGAGGAAACTCAAAACAAAACTACATGTTTGAACTCCTAGGTAGTTATAAGTTCAAGTTTTATTGGCATCCAAAGTAAAAACTCAACAACCTAAACTCAATACAAGGTTTCAAAAACCTCACAATCCATTGCAAGTTAGGGGTCTCTAGGGTTTTCTGGAAAAAGCATAACATATTCAACCCAACCCTTAGCCTACAAACATTCATGTGCAATATTTTATTTATATAATGAAGACTTATGAATCATCAAATCCCTTTCTAGGTCCTTTGGTCTTCCATTCATTTTTTCAAACATTTTTGGCCCAAATGATATGGTCCCTCTAGTGCACTAGCTTGTCTCATTCCTTTCTTCCTCATAGGGTTCTATTTCTCTCAAGATAATCATGATTCCAAAGGAGAGAAAGAGAGGGCCAAGGCTTACCCATCCCACCATCATACACTTTCCTTTTTTGCATCCCCACTTGAACCTACTATGTATCCTCTTTAATTCCCCAAAATTTGGACCCTCTATCTAAACTCTAACTCCCTCCGCCAACTCATAATCAACCAAAGGACCCATCATTCAAAACTTCTGAAGCATAAAATATTTTCCTCTTTATCTTTGTACCAAGATCACTCCATGGGAAATCTCACCTAACCTAGCCACATCTTACAAGTTACCATGCATTATCTTCATTCCATTGCTATCTCTCGGATTCCAGAACACTTCAAATTTACAAGACTAACAAAGACGTAAAGGAAAAAAAGATTAGTGACGCATTAGAAATGTTTGTGAGCTCATGATGGCTCCAAAGTGAAGGAATATTGGGGATGGACAAGAGGTGGTATGGATACGTGATGTGCCTATTGCACCAACTCAAGCCCACTTCCAAACCCCTATGCAAATTTTTAAAAAGAACTTTTGATACATAAATACTAGCTACACATGATTGCCGTATCCTCAAGTAGTTCCCCATATCTTTTTTCTAAATCATCCAAAGGAACTTGATTTCATTCTTAACAGTCTCTAAAGCCAGTTCATCCATTTCTTCTTCTTTGACTTCCTCAAAAAATTTCTCATATTTTTATGTCTCTATGTTGCCTTGGCTTCTTTCACCCTATTTATATTAGTTTTGGATTTCTCTTTCGTGCCTTTTGCATGTTTTCCCTCAATTTTCATCTATTTCAAACTTGAGATCCTTCTCGGGAAGCTACTATATTTATATCCTCTACATCACATGTGTTCAAGGCCTATTTATAAATATCCTTATCTGTGAATTTTTTTTGAATAAAATATAATCATTTTTTATTCAATCTATAATAACCCTTTAAATTACACCCTTTTATATGTAAAAAATGTAAAAAACTAATATTTTAAAAATGCCTTATTTTGAACCCATGTGATGCACACATATATTTATGTGTAACTTACCCAAGAGATCCTTTGAGTTCTAATCTCTCCACTCAAAACGTCATCTTTCAAAAAATTTATTCACTAATCATATATAACAGCTTCTAATGAGCTTTCAAAATCAATCAATGAGGTTTCTACACTCTTTTTATTGTCTAGATTTTTATCTAGCTTAGCAACATAATCAATTAGATGTACTGAGCGATCCTGACTCATCTCAACATGCAAAACATAATGAACCACAAATTGAGATTCTCTAGGACTCTCAACTCTATATAAACCAATATCGACATTAAATAGAGTCACTCAAAACTCAAAATACCTCCAAAATTGCTCATAACATTGAGGGGTATTTCTTAGACTCAGCTTATCACACAAAGTAGTGTCTAGCAACTTGATCATCAATTAAAGAATACTCGAACGAGTTGTTTGTACCATCAATCACATCCAAAGAGTGGGCAACACTTGTGTCAGCATCATCACATCCTGCTTTTAGATCTAGATTCTAGTCCTCTAGCTTGGTTTCATTATACTCAACTTCACTAGACAACAATCTAGGGTTTCTAATCTCATGTTGAACTTCAAAAATTCCCAAAGTCCCTAGGATTTCAATGGGAAATTTTCCTATTTCTCTCTCACACAATTTTTCTTCTAAGGGTCTCGACTTTAAGCCCTCGTGCTTATGAAATCTTTTAAACTCATCCCCAAAATAAATGTTATTGGTTTCAATTGCATTTCTAATGCCTATTTGACAAGCATGTAAGTCATAATAACTTCTCAATTCACAGAATTCAAAATCACATTCAATAAGCTCTTTCTCATTCTCAACTTCCCTCCTCCCTAGGGTATACTCTTTTCCTCAAGAAAACTCATCCTCATCCTTTAAGGATTTTATCTCAAAGACACATGTGTCAACAATCCACAAGGATGTAAATGCAACTCATTATCTCTAGTACTTGACTCACAAGAACATTCATAGAAGGCTCTTCAACATTAGCAATATCAAATAGATTTTTTTATACTCCCTTAGCTTCTTTCTTTGATCCTACTCCTAATGTGTGATAGGAGACATCTTAGCTAGAATCTAGCTTGATCTCAAATTCATCATATTTCTCCTTCTCTTCTTTAGAACTTTTTATGTCCTCTTGCTCATTCTCATCCTCCTCACTTTCTTTAGTCTCAATAGGCTTCTTGGTCATCATATCAAAGCTTTTAGGTACACCTTGTCTATCATAGATAGTGATTGTGCATTTTCCCTAGTCTCGAATAGTTCATTAACCATGGTCTTCCTAGAAGTAGAGAAAATACCTCTACTCCATCTGGCATCACATGAAAAGTTATCTTTATGGATACATCATATACATTGACTTCAATGTCTTTATGACCCCTAGACACTTAATTTGAGCATGCTAGGAAACCTTAATCATAATTGTCATCCTTCAATCATTTAGATGTCAAGTTTCTAAATAGAGGTTTGTGTAGTGACACACATTTATGCACCTCCATCAATATAGGCTTCTCTTATGACCTCATCTTTGTATCAAACATTCACAATAGGACAAATATTGAGCAACTACTCTACACTCAAGATCCTCATTGTCCTGCCTTGGTCATTCACAATAGCAAAAATATTAAGAAAATCTCTACACTCAAGATCCTTACTATCCATCTCTTTTTTCATTTTCTTAGGGTTAACCAGCCTCTTCGACTCTCCCCTCATCTTAGGAAATATATCCATTAGATAAGTAAAGAAAATGTTGGCTTTCCTACCCAACAAGTTCTTTTGTATATCATAATCCTCCTCTCCCTGGCCTAAAGGTAAGTCTATTGCATGGTAACATTTCCTAGGAGCTCTAATCCTTGCCTCACCTTGCTTTCTAGCGTCTTTGGTCTTATCCTCCTGGGTCTCAATGTCATCCTTTCCTTAGCTCTCAATCCCTCACGAACCTTGCTAGTTATCCCTCTCTACAACTCTTCTTCTCTTGGTAGGACATGCTATATCAAACCTTTTGGTGGTAGCTAGAATGCAAATCAATACGATCTTCCCTTTCTCTTCTACTCTAGGATCCCTACAATTTAAAGGTTCATGAATTTCAATCAAAAAATCATTCTACCTATTAGGTAGATTCTTGGGAAGTGGATACATATCACCTCCTACCCTTCTAGCCTATGTAAAGTTTGGACTTACATAACCTACCTCACCGCAGTTGAAACATGTTGGAAGCCATCTAGAAACCCTATATCACCCCTCCTATGAACTTCTCCTCACATTGGTAAACTATTAGGTCCTATATCTCCTCTTTCCCATTGTTTATCCCTCAAGGTTGCTAATCTCATATTTTACATTTTCCATGCTATCTAATCTTCAATTTTAGGAGCAATTGATTTGCCTATCTAGTCAACTTGGTACTTATGGTGGCCACCATTATCTTCTAATGAAGGTTTGTGAGCATCCATTATATTTCCCAATTAATATAAGAGTACATGATTTAATTACTAGCCTATCTAGTTTTTCATTTCTATTGCACTTATGGTTTGTTGCTTGAAGAAAAGAAAACAAGAATCATAGGATAATAAAATACATTACTATCTATGTTTACCTCCATATTTTGTCTTATTTTTTATAAGCATTGTTTGCTATAACAATAGTTGAGTGGGTCGAGTGAAAGTATCCAAGTTGTCGCTTGGCTTATATGTAGATATGGATCTATATGTATATATGTCTATATGTCTATCTATATGTATATATTGTGGAGATAATTTGTGTCTAAAGTTTAAAAACAAAGAGGTTCTTTAGTATTCGATGATTTTATTATGTGCCTATGGAATGAGTTATTCAATTATTTATGTGATGTATCAAGAGTAAGTTAGTGAATAACACTATGTAAGTGACTAGCTCCTATGATGGATATGTAAGTGACAAAACTTAAATTATCAGAGACCATTACTAGTATGTTAGGACTTATTTTGATTGAAACAAGCATTACAAGGGAATGGGCCGATAGGGACAGCCAGTTCTGATGAAAAATATCAACATTGCTATTAGCATCACTAATAGTGATGTAAATAGTGACCGGTCTGAGAAAAATAATGCTGAAAACTTGAGCATGGCATTTATTGAAACCATTTTTGCAAAAGAGAATGAAAGGAGAGTGAGAGAGCTGAAAGCTTTGAAAGGGTGAGGAATAGAAAGAGAGACAGTGAGGAAGAGAGGGAGAGCTCATCACCACCTCCATCACCACTACTACCCTATACAAAGAATAAGGAGAAGGGTGCAAATGAGAAGGAAGGGAATCCGTAGAAGGGAGATGAAAAGGGTTTCATCTTCAACCCTTTGAGCTAGGTACATTGCCTTTTCTTGCTTTATTTTCCTCCTTTCTTTCTTAAGTTTTTTTTGTGGAGAGATGCATTGAGAGAGAGGAAGAAAAGGAGGGGAGAAGGAAGGGAGAGTGAAGAAGAGAGGCAGAGAAGGAGAGAAAGAGGAGAAGGGAAACAAAGAGGGAGGGAAAGGAAGGGGAAGAGAGAAAAAGAGAGATGTTAGGAGGGAGAGAGGGGAGGGAGGGAGAAGCAAAGAGAGAGGAAGGGAAGGAAACAAAGAAATAGAGAGAGAGAGAGAGAGAGAGAGAGAGAGAGAGAGAGAGAGAGAGAGAGAGAGAGAGAGAGAGAGAGAGAGAGAGAGAGAGAGACGTTGGAAGAGAAATAGAGAGGGAGGAGGCATAAAGATAGAGAGGGGGAGAGAGAAATGAAGGGTAAGGTAAAGAGAGGAAGGAGAGTGAAAAGGAGAGAGAGCAAGGGAGAGACAAATAAAAACATAGAGAGAAAGAGAAACAAAGAGAGTGAGAGAAAGAGAGATATAGAGAGATGGAAAGAGAGAGAAAAGGAGAGATGGAGGGAAAAATAAAAATAGAGAGATTGAGAGAGAAAATCTCAAACTTGTTAGCCCACACACTATATTCAAGAACAAGTCTACTACTTAGAAAACTATTTATTATTGGAATTGCATTGTAAAGTAAGAATCCGTTGAGCTTTAGTTTTGCCAAATTAGTTTCTTGAAATGTCAATTTTAGGCATGTGCTTGTTCCAAGTCTTCGAGATCTCCTTCACTTAGGAGGAGTCAAAGAGAGATAAAGAGAGGGATGGAGACATTGCTTCCCATTTCTTTGTTTTAAAGTTTCTAATTTTCTCTCTTTACTATTGTTTGTGGAGAGATGGATGGGAAAGAGATAGAGAGGGGGAGAGACACAAATAGAGAGATGGATAGAAAGATAAGAATAGAGTGCGAGAGAGACGGAGAGAGAAAATAGAGAGAGATGTGAGAAGAGAAGCAATGAAGAAAACAAAAGCATATTGTCTACCATAATATAGATGAAACAGACAATGATGATGGCCATGACATTCAAGATTATGAGACGTATCTCAATCAGCGTGTCCTATACCCTTGCACTCACAATGCAAGCTAGCAATTTGATGAAAGTGTCCCTTTTCTATAGAGCTTCGATGAGTTTCAATCAGAGATCATTGACCAAGAAATCTTAGACTTTGAGCTAATGGTAAGAAAAGTGTATACCAATCATGCTTTATATTCAAATTGTAATTGAATATTATATATAATAATATTATATGTGTCCTAGAAATGTCTACAGAGAGATGTCATTGTGCCCTAAGGAATGCACCTTTTACGACCTGTAAGAAGAGTTCAAGGATGTGCAATGAATGGAGTACCTAGCTGATAAACCCATTGGAGGACGTGTCGCTAACTATGCCCTTGATACTAAAAGAGATGGTGGGCCTTCTAAACCTTCCTCCAAAATTGGAGCTCGAGATGGAGACAATGATCGATGTATTACTTCCCATGGATGCCAAGTCATCTGATCCATTGAGAGAGAAGGCATCCATACCATTATATGATGGATACCAGGTATCTCTCTCAAAGATGCTACTTGTGCTCTTAAGTGTAAAGACAAAGTACATATGGAGGGATATGAGTGTGACCCAATTATTTAAGTACACACTATGCTTCTTTGTCTTTAACTCCATTATAAAAATAGTTTTTACGCTTTTCAAATGTACTTGGATTTTTTTCCAGATTACTCAAATATCGTATATTGCCACCTAGAAGCACCATGCATGAGTCTCATGATGATGCAAAATTGGTGTTACGAAAGCTTGGTATGGACTACAACAACATTCATATATGTGCGAATGATTGTGTGATGTTTTGAGAAGATTACAAGATTATGGAGACATGTCTGAAGTGTGGTGCTCACAGGTATTGACAGAATTTGCAAGGGAAAACCATCCCTCAAAAGGTTCTTAGACACTTTCCACTTATATCACCTATATGTCACATATTTCATACGTTAGGCATGGTAAGCTTGACAATGTGGCATACACAAAATAGATCTATAAATGGAGTCCAATGAATACCAATAGATTCACATGTGTAGAATCACATTGACTCCATCTTTCCAAGCTTTGCACGAGAGCCAAGGAATCTTTACCTTAATCTTGCTTTGGATGGCATGAATCCATTTAGTCTTTGCTCAACTTCTTATAGAGTGTGGCATGTAGTCCTTGTAAACAACAACATCCTACTATCGGAGGGGTTTTATTCAAAAGCTCGTATCCACTAGGGATTAGAGAGAGAAGGAAGTCGAGAATAGGAGACAGAACAGAAGAAAAAGAATAAGCAAGAGATCGAAATGAAGCCCAAGAATGTTGGAAATCAAGTTCTCTTCAGAAGACATGTCCATACATCATGAATAAATCATAAAACCTTCTACCAGATCTGTCAAGCCTTTACACAATATAAAGACAAAGCTCAATGATTCAAACTGTGTATGTATTATATGTAAACTCTATTGTACATCCAAGATAAAGAGTCCAAACAATCCAAATATCAATAGGTTTAGATGATTTCCTAATAGAAGAATCCCAAGTAATTCTCTCGAGAGCACTATGTGTATTGACACTACAACAAAAAGGCCTCATAGACGCACATTTAGACGCAATTTTTGAATACAGAGAAAAACTTACGGGCGTGTCTATCCGCTCGTGTATTTGCGCGTCTATCATTCTGCATCTATAATCGCATGTATCAACGAATTTACACGCACAAATAGATGCGCAATAGACGCACATATACACGCGCATATAGACACACTGGTAGACACGCTTTTACAAGCACTGATAGACGCGAACGGAAAACAAAAAATGTCATTTTTTTAAAATGATATTTAATTTCTCTTTTTAATTTGAATTATGAAGCGTGTGTATAAGCGCGTGCAGTCTGCATTATAGACGCGCGAATAAACGCGAATTATCTGCAATTTAGACGCACTGATAGACACCCAAAATAGAACTGAAAAAAAAAACCAGAGAGCAACCACATGCTCTCTGGTTTTTTTTTTCCCCCTCCCATACATCAGATTGTGTATTTGGGAAAAAGACAATGTATCTTACGGGCACGAGAATTGAAAGTAAAAGTCCATGTATTCATTATATATCAAAGCATTTACAAGGGAGGTTTTGAGTGCTTGCGACCTAAAGCGTGGCCGCAAGCAGTAGGCTCAAAGAGATATCATACATATACAAGAAAAGAAGGCCTCATGAGGAGGTATGGTGCTCCTCTACAAATCTGAAGAGGAAATATCCTCGCTAGTACCACCATAGCTACTAGCGTCGTTATCCCCCTCCTCGCTATGCTCCACATCTGGGTTCGCCTACACACACAAAAGATCAGGGTTGCTTACATAGACAAGGTGGAGAAAAAGTTATAATTAGTTATACTTTTAATAGGAAAGTAAGAAAAACATAGCTCCTCTGGCTGTCGAATCCTCATGGCCCGGTTGTATTCGTCCTCAGTAATGAGACCCTCCTCATAAAAGTGAAGACATGTCGCTGCGCGGTTATGGCCTCGATGGTAACCTACCTCTCTAGGGGTAGGTGTCCTACCAACGATGGTAGTCTGCAAAACATTTAGATATATACAAACAATTAGACGTCACAATATATTAGACTAAAATATATAAAGAATTAAAAGAAATATAAATTTAAAAAAACTAGAAATCAAAATATACTTACAAACTCTGCCTCCCACGACTCTCTGCCGCCCAATTCGTAATGCGACGATCCCATTATTTCCATTTGGATCCGTCGCGCCTCTGCATGCTGGTGACTCTTCACTTTTTCAGCTGCTTTCTTCTTGGCTTTCTTCCACTCTATGCGGTGGCACATTGGTGGTTGGTTGTAGGCTCCATGCCCCTCCTCTAGCCTCCGCAGTGAGTCCCTGGCCCATGTCATGAGGTGGGATCTTTTGTTGTGAAGCATATCCCTCACTTTTGTGCCTCCCCAATCATCCAAGAATCGCTGACCCTCAGGATTTGGGTACCTCCTATGGACTGCCCTCAACACCTCCTGCCACAAGCCGCTTTTCTGATTTTTTGAAGGCAATGAAACAATCTTTATACGTCGCATGCACGACGCTCCTCATGTATGCCATTACATCCCTTCCCTCATCATCATGAAAGATGCCACCAGCATCTGTAACTCTATAATACTGGTGTACAACCTCCTCTACATGATCTACTGGTGAGGGTGATCGCTCGCCACCTCCTAGGCAACCCCCATATAACCCTCGTCCTCCCCCTCGACTCTCCCTCCTCCCTCTTTGTCGACTGTCCTCTGCCTCGCTGGATGTACGAGCTTCTGCAGATGCACGTGGTTCTGCAGATGCTTGTGCTTCAGTCGATGCACTTGGAGCACGTGGAGTACCTGCAAATGGAGTATCTGCATATGGAGTACCTGCATATGGAGTACCTATATGTGGAGTACCTGCATGTGGAGTCTGGGAAGTAGTGCCAGGCAAAGACGCCAAAGGTGTCCCAGACATGACGCTGAACACCTCGTCCGCTGTGGGAGAGTGGCCAAGGTGTCTGGTCATCTCTCCCATAAAGTCTTCCCTACTAGGAAAACCTCCAAAAAATGCATTGACCCCCTGCCAAAGGAGGCCAATGTATCATTCATGCGATCCACATCTGGGTCATTGCTAGATGAACCAAGATACAACATCTACAAAAAAAACATAGGAAAAAGACAAAATTATCTGTATGCAAAAAATCATATATTACCTACATTTTCAAAGAGCTTTCTTTAGACATTGAGCATAACACTTAAGTGCTAATGCTTCTCTTAAACAAGAAAACTGATAAACACAAACATGGGATTGGTCACATTCATCATTGCAAAAATATATTGTTTAATATTAGAACTGGGAGACCTGGCGTGTGTATCCTTGCGTCTACATTGCAGGTTAGACGCGCTCTCAGACACGCTCCAGAGTGAACCTTCTGTCCAGTGCGTCTATCTTCGCATCTAACATGCAGCACAAACACGCTGCCAGACGCGCATCCCAGGTCAATTTCTGTCCAGCGCGTCTATCTGCGTATCTAACATGCAGCACATATGTGTTGCTAGATGTGCCTCCCAGGTCAATGCGCATGTATAATCGCATGTAGACTGCAGGTCAACCTTCTGTGCAACACATGTATCATCGTGTGTACACTGCAAAGCACACGCGCCAGCACACGCACTCGAAGATGCACCCTCAGACGCTCTGAGAGGAAACACTTTTTCGCGTCTATGTCTGCGTCTACACTGAGATGTAGACGCGCTAGCAGACACGCTCGGTTGGCCGATTTTAGGCCGACGATCACCATTGACGATTTACAAAATGCAATACATAATGGAATCACAAATCCTAAATACACAGACAGATCAGAGAGAGGAAGAGAGAAACAAAGAGAGACACACACACACACACACAGAGAGAGAGAGAGAGAGAGAGAGAGAGAGAGAGAGAGAGAGAGAGAGAGATCCTCACCTTGGGTGTTTGGTGTGGCGGGTGGTGGTGCTTCTCCTTCTCCTTCTTCCTCTCCTTGGTAAGTTACCCTCCCTTTATGCTTGTTTGCTTGCTTGCTGCTTCTTCTTGTTCTCCTCTTTCTTGTTCTCTCTTTCTTCCTCTCCTTGGCTTTCCTTTTTCCCTTCTTGTGTGTTTGAAATGAAAGAAGAGGTGAGTCATGAGGAGGTGAGGCATGAAGAGACTAGGTGAGGCATGAAGAGACTGCATGTCGGCTAAACTCAAGCTTCAGAACCGCAAAAAACGCAAGAAAGGAAAGGCACAGTTTGAAAAGAAATGATTTAAGTATCGTTTGAATTTTGACGTGCGTCTATTTTGCCGTGTATATGTGTGTCTATTGTTCAGGTAGACGCAAGTATAGATGTGAATATAGACACGTAGTTAAATGCGGTGTCAAAGGATTCGTGAAAACAATATCGCATCCACAGAGGATTTTGAATAATTCCAGGATAGAAGACCAATCAAGTGAATGTTGTGTATATGGTATTTGTACAATTCATCTTATGAGATAATTGACAGCTGCAATTGAGGCTCATGGACGAATACAGAAATTGGATACATAGTTCAGAAGCTCCGTTCAGAAGCTCCTAGTTCACTCAAGAAGCCATGACATTAACATCACAGAAATGCAGCAAAGAACACTACAAAAATCAGTAGCAGTTATAACATTGTTGAACTTAGCAAATTCTAGCTCACTGGCACGTTCATTGCAGCTATCACTGTCACTGCCACTATTGCTATCAATGATGTAGTTGCCACTGTCACTATCACCGTATTCACTCCACTTTCAAGGTAAGCAATGATAAAGCATAGATATTGCACAAATTCTGCAGTTATCTCTTTACACCACTCTTTGGGAATTCTTTATTCAAGATTTCAATGAATTTTATGACAACATTAAGTTCACAATGTCCCATGAAGCTTCAACCAACTCCTGGAACATTTCAGCAAACTCTGTTTCCTGGTTGGTTGCTCTACCAATTGGAGTTCCATAAAAATCAAACAGCAAATCTTGCAGTCCTGGCCACAGCATGCAGACGCAACCTGGACCAGAATAACTCTATCTGGAATCATCCCTTCAATGTGCATTTGCTGAAAAAGCTAGAGGCCTCATCAAACTCTTCAGTTTGAGCACATACACCGATCATCATAGCCCAAGTAAAGACGTTCCATTCACGCATATCCACAAAAACGGACCTGGCATCCTCCACAGCCCGTCAGCTTCCATACATCTGAATGAGGAGGTTAGACAGATATACGTCCCCGCTGAAAAGAAACCACGGCCTAGTGGGCTGAAAGGGACAATTCCAATTCCCAACTCTCTGCAAGTTGGTATAATCTCTCTCTCTCTGCATCACGAGTCCACAAAGACCACTCCAGCTGGACAGCTGTAATTGGATGCACTGCATGTGCACGCCGTATTGTGGAAGCAGAAGCCTCCGAAAGACCTAAGTACTTTACTTTTCCTTCTTCTACCAGCTTCTTCATCTCTCCTATCGTAACTTCAATGGGTACTCTTGTGTCAATTCTATGCACATAGTAGAGATCGATACAGTCCACACCCAATCTCTTCAAGCTTGCCTCACAGCAGGCACGAACATATGTGGGATCACCTCTGAATGTTCGCTGTCCATTTTCTATAGTGATTCCAAATTTTGTAGCCAATTGGACTTTGTCTTGTATTCCCTTAAGTGCCTTGCCTAGAAGGATTTCATTGAGATGCGGTCCATACACATCCGAGGTGTCGAGGAAGGTGACGCCCAGCTCTGTGACTGCGTAGTGGATGAGGTCGATCATGTCCTGCTCGGGCTTAGGGGGCCGTACGAGAAGGACATGCCCATGCAACCAAGCCCCTGGGCAGACACTTCCAGGCCCTGTGACCCGAGCTTGGTACGAGGCACCGCTGGGAGGGAGGTTGCCATAGCTCTCTCGCTCTCTCAGCTTCTCCTCATCGTCGTCTCCCAAAATCCCTTCGTTCCTCTGTTCTACTGTGTTTTCAATGTCCTCCCCTCCATGCTACCTTTAATCGATTCTTCTCATTTCTTCAAGTCCAAGAATACTCTTCAAAACCAGTCCCACTGTTGAACTCCAAAATGCTGTATATCGTTCACCGTCATTGAAAAAGCTCCCTTCCCTGTTTTTCTGCGTGTTTTTCATTTTCCTCCTTCCTCTATTATCTTCATCATTCGTCTATTTTCTTCCTCTGTTCCCGTAATCGTCTCCTTTCAGGCTCTCCTCTGATTAGCCACAGAGTATCTTCTATTTCCCTTCCTTTCCGATTCTCTGTTCAAAAATAGTATTCTTTTTCCCCCCCACAAAGGCTCTTTCAAAATAGTTCTTGTTTTGCTTTTGCTTTTTCACGCCCCCTTTGTCCATCATATTCTTGATTTTCTTCCAATCAATTCCCAATCCTTTGAGTCCCCATCACTGCAGAAATGGCAGGGATTCCATGCTCAAGTGCAAGCTGCACATGAGCCTCATGTTCATCCTTCAGAGCAAAGAACATGATCAGCACATCCTTCTCTAACATGAGTCCTCCAAAACTTACAACACCACATTCCAACAGCAAGTAATGAATCCAAAGTTGGCATTTGTAAGAAAAACAGGTTTGAGGTTTCCAAATTAGAAACTTTACTGAAAATTCACTGGTCTTCTTAAACTCCCTTGTCGATACCATTTGTATCTTCAGCATAAGCAAACAACTTGGGAAGCTCGGAAAAACCATACTCATTGCAGATCTAGAACCCATTCTCCTTCTAATTTGTTTATACCAAATATCAGATTCAATCCCAAACAGCGCTTGTCTCTTCAGTAAAATTGAACATGAACCAACTGAAAGCAAAATGTTCAAGCAAAGCAAAGCACAACGTCTACATCTAAGTATGTACAAAGTAACAAATCACACGCACAACTTTTGGGTGGTTTTCACACCTTGAATGCGCAGCAATACGACATCCACCCCCTCTAATCCTACGCGTCCTCCGGATGGGCCAACTACCCATGATCTTTATCATCAAGATCCACAAACAGATCAATCTCTTGGTTATGCATTTCCGGTAGATCAACAAGATTATCTATCATATCATCTGTCTCTTCCATTGAAGTTTCTTCTCGTTGCTCTTCTCTTGCAAATTCTTCCAATGCATAATCGTCATCATCTCTTTTCTTGAAAATCTTGATTCGTTTTCCAGCAATAGGCACTCTAAGCACTGTCCCATCCAATTCTGTCAGCTCATATGTTGCATTATCAAAGACATGTCTGACTATATACGGCCCAAACCATCTTTTCACCATCTTCCGAAGTGCAGTATGCTGATTTTCAAGGCTGCTATCAAAGAACAATACCCAATCTCCCTCTTCTATTGCTCTAGGCCGCAAGCGATGCCTGCTATCAAACCTGTCCTTATTTCTTAGTCTAGCAACCTTCAACCTGTCATTAGCTAGCTGAATATCCTCAGGTCTCCTCTCCAACTGTCGAATCTGAAGAGCTAAGAGCTCTTCTCTCGTCAAATCCTCCTACCAAGGTAAAATTGACCAAGTCAAAGCACAAGTCTCAATCGGCATAACAGGTTTCTGACCATACATCAACTCTGCATGCATATATCCTGTGGTAACACTATGAGTCGTATGATCAGCCCACAAAGCAAATGGTAGAAGTCTTGGCCATTCTCCAATCCATCCTCTGCATGCTTTGGCTAATGCTTTCACTATCGGCGGATGCCCTCTTTCACTCTTCCCATTTCCCTCTGGATTGTATGATGTGGTTAAAGCCAATTTGATTCCTAGCTGAGAGAAAAACTCCCTAGCTTCATCTGCATCCAATTCACCACGATCCGCAGTGATCTTACCCACACAACCATACCTGCAGAAAATTTCCTCCAATAAGAACTTACACACTGCACTAGTGGTCTTTGTTCTCAAAGATCTGGCCTCAACATGATTGGTAAGATCCTCTCTAGCCAAAACAATGTACCTCATCTGCCATAGACCCATAGGCATGGTAACCAAATCAACTACCCACTTATAATGAATGCATAGCGGATAGGTCGGATGAAGCTCATCTCGATGACGCACTACTGAATACATCTGGCAGTCTCTGCAAGTCTCAACAAAGTGAGAAACATCTCTATACATGCCTTTCCACCAATATTTCTCCTTGATTTTCTCATAAGTAGCCCACACTCCTCTATGACCAGCCCAAGGACTCTCATGAAACTCCCTCATCACCTGTAACTGTGTCTCTCTATCGCAGACAACCCGCAAAGGTAATCCGCCTCTTTTCTTCGGATGCTTCCAAAGAAATCCGTCCTTGAGAAAATAACCATAGGCTTTCCTTCTGATCTTCTTGAACTCTTCATCTGTCCATTCATCTCTTTTGCTTAATGTACTAAGGTACCTGCCAATCTGCAACCAATCTCTAACATAGAGTTCTTCTGTAAAAGCCACAATATCATAGACATGACAAACATAATCAACCATAGTGGCTGAAATTTCTGCATTATCCTCTTCTGCAAGTAGAGTCTCCTCATCATCATATCTGACTCTAGACAACATATCTGCCACTGGATTATCCTTCCCTACTATGTGTTTAAATTCCGGATTTAATGACTTGATGTATGCAATCCATCTCAACATGGCTATATCCGGAGTAGAGCAACTCGTAATCATACCAATCAATGGCAAGCAATCTGTCTCTACCACAACTGAAGCTCCAATAAAGTACTCCTTGTCACATTTGAGAGCCGTGACAATTCCCAGTAGCTCCCTCTTGATTTGCGGATATCTCCTCTGTCTCTCATTTAGGACTTTCGCCCCAAACCGAATAGCATACCTATTTCCATCTGCATCATCTTGACCCACAGCCCAACCTATGCCAATTGGACTAGTGTCAACTGTCAATACAATAGGCCTTTCACAATTATGATCCGCTTTCCTGAGAGTAGGAGCATTCTGCAATAACTTCTTCAATTTCTGCATGGCTCTAGTGTGGCTCTCATCCCAATAGAATTTCTGCCCCTTTCGAAGCAGCTGATACAAACAATCTGCTATGTGTGCAAAATGAGGTATCCAAATCATATTAAACACACAAGCACCAATGAATCTCCGTACCTCTGAAGTGGTAGAACAATACTCCGCAATCTTGCCTATAGCATTCACCTTATCAGGTGAGGGTTTTCTGCCATAATATCCACACATATGTCCAACTATGACAACCTCATTCACTCCAAAAATAGATTTTTGCCCTGAAAGTGTCAAGTTCACTTCTTCTAACCTGGCCAAAATCTTCTCACATGCTGAAATATGATCAGCCACAAAGGATCTACATCCCTGCTCATTTAGACTCTCATTCTTCTCTTCTTCTGCACACCCCTTAATGGGCACATCATCCAAGAAAGGCATAGTAAGCTGAGGTATGTATTCATGAAGGACCTTATGCATGGCATTCATCATATGCGCAACAGAATTAGTGGCACCTTGAGGCAAGCTACACATCCTGACAAGCCCAATAGGAGTTCTCATGGTGTTTATGTCCCTGCTTTCCAAAGCCAGTTGAAACTGATCATATCCTGAATACAAATCACCCAAAGAATAGATGGCACGTCCAGCAAATGCCTCTGCAAACTCATCCACAACTGGACCCATACCAACATTCCTGATAGTAACTCTGTTCACTGGCTGCATGTCCTGAATAAATCGGAGAGTACCATTCTTCTTTGGAACTGTAAACCACTTGTTTGAGTATGGTGCAGATGAAGGCTCAAGGATTCCCATCCTGATTTTCTCATTCAATAAATCAATCAGCTTTGGCAAGTGTGCTTTAGGCATTGGAATAGGTCGGAGATTCCATGGGATATGAGGAATAGTAAAAATGACCATAGGAGCAACAATATCAGGATTCACACATCCAATCTCATGCGGGAAAAAAGCAAATCCCCTTCCATGTCGCTCAAGCATATCCTGAAAGCATTGCTTCTCTATGGGTAGCAAGAAATCACCATTTCCAATTTTCAATTCAGCAAGAGTCTCTGCTGAAAATTTATGACCAATATGCTCTGGATTCCTCAAAATTTGCTGTTTAGCAGCCCTCTCTATTTGCTGATCACTATCAGGTGGAAGCGGTACAGCAACCGGCTTCACCTTCTTATCCACAGTTTTGTATTTCGTGTCAACCCTGGCTTCATTATGCTCTTCTGCATTACATAAACCTTGCTGTAAATCAGCAATTCTGCACTCCAATGGCTGAATATTCTCAGCCCTCTGCTCTATGGACTGCATAGGAACAGCCCCAAACTCTGAATGCTGAAATATTTCAATAGTAAACTCTGTTGGCTGAAAATTTTCAGCCCTCTGTCTCTCTGAAAGCTGATCATAACCAGCTGGAAACTCTGTTTGCTGAATTTCTTTAGCACTCAACACTCTTTGCTGAGTTTCCTCAGCTTCTGACTCAATCTGTGACTTAAAATCTGTAATTTCATGAAACATGTCCAGGGACTGCACTAATACATTACCGTGACAATTCAGCATATCAGTTTTCAGCATATCTCCCATCTCTGTCATCGTATCTGCACAAATCACACTGTCATACATCCCATCTATGTGCTCATCATCCTCCAAAATTCCTGCATTTTTCAAAATTTTCTCCTTCCTGCATATATACTGCCTGGCAACTCTAGGCAACCTAGAAGTCTTCTGATAACTCATCGAACTGTTTGCTGAAATCCCAACAAAACCGGAGGAGAAAACACTGCTACCAGGAGGCGAGAACTCCAATCTCCTCTCCTCTGTACCACTGTCGTCTCGCGAAACGGCGGTGTCGAAGGGTTTACGAAAGCATAGTCGCGTCTTCAGAAGACCCTGATTTATATCAGGATGGAAGATCAAACAAATAAATAATCCCAATGTCAGAGATGGTTCTAGCATTCAACTCTGAGTCATATATTAACCATACAATAATTCCAGATTTCAATCAACAAATTCAGTTTTAGCTTCAGCATGTCATACAGGTAAAGTATACCAATAGCATTCTTGTAATCCACTCTTTAACATTGCATCAACAACTTTGCATTCCAATGTGATATGATGTCTACAATTCTTGGCAAAGAGACTATTGTATGTTTGTTCAGCCCATATCTACAAGATTTTAAAATGTTGTGGACCACGATGTGGCAAATGCCTTGAAAGAGTGAATGTTCATTACAAACATTCTTTTGTCAGGGTCACAGTGACATAACAATATACAAGCCACAGCATTCAATTTAGTGCAAGCAAGGCTCCATTCCCATCTTGTAGATGCACCTCACCAAACCCAAGAGTCAGTTCCCAAACAATGTCCAAAGTTGCAATTCATAGAAGTGATCGATATGCTTTCTCAAGTTCTCTTGGCATTTAATCCACAAAACTATTGACAATAGATAGCTAAGTGACTGCTCCTTTCAGGTTACCAACATGCTCAACCAATGTTTTTCTCAGCTGGCTGCTTCAACGGAGGAACATTGATATTCCAATGGTAGACCCAAAGCTTGTATTCTGGTTTATATGACTGTGCAAAGTCCAATATATATAAGAAATGAACCTTCAAAACATCCTTCAATTGCTCACTGAGACCATGAATGCTTTACTCCAAATTACTGATTTCACCATGCATATACCTTCAGCAAAAATCTCTGCAGAGATAATCTTCAAGCTCACTTTGAGAAACCAAGTTTTACTGTGCGTACAGGAATTGTATGCTAGAAGAAAATACAGCTCTCACAGCTTCATGTGTAGTAGCCATCTGATAGTTGACTACTGCTGAGTGTGTCGTCAAATACCAATACGGTGAAGGATGCACAAAATGTTCACAGATGGGTGAGCAGCTCTGATCCACGCAGTCAGCCTAAGGCACCAAGAGCGTCATCCCCCTCCTCAACGTCTCCAGCAAGATCCTGTCCAAGGTCATCGAGTATTGTCGCTACCACACCCTCGAGGTCCCCAAGAGCAGCGATGACAACAATCATAGTCTCCGAGCTCTGTCGTCGTCGGTTTGTCAAACTTCCTCATCCTCCTCGTCTTCAACTCCTCGTCACCTTCCTCGTCTTTATCCCCCCCCCGCTTCTCCGGTTAATACCTCGGATTGTGATAGTACAACTTATCAATCAGTACCTGCGGCCCGTCTGAAAAAGAAACTACACAAGGTCAACAAGACGAGGATGAACGTGGACAACATATTAGTTGATGTCGAAGAAGGCGGAGGAGAACAACAGAGGCAGTAGAAAATAAGGAGAAGGAGGGGAAGGAGTCAGTAATTGCAGGAACGGTCGGCTCCTTCATCGTTGCAAGCTTTTTCTTCCGCCTTCGACGTCTGCATCCCTCCCCTACAGAGTGAAGAGAACGCAGAGAGTGAAGAGAACGTTGAGGAGTGTGATATTGCTTTCTCGTCCTTCTGCCTATGACGACGATACTGATGCGATATGCGAGATCACGAAGCTCGATCTTGTGCCCAGTACAGCTAATCGGTGAGAGCGGCCTGCTATCATCATGAACATGAATAATACCAGCACGACCAACATGAGCTTCATGCACGCAGGCTGCTGCTTCTTCTTCTCCACGTACTCCATCATCCTCATCATCGTGCTTGTCGTCACCTCGCGCCTTCCTTCTGTTCCTGAAAAAGCTCCCCTCCTTTCTTTCTTTTTTAATCATCTTTTTCTTTTAATACCTACGCAGGTAAACAGCGGCCTCCACCTTTAGCCAATATTAGCGGAGAGCAACAAGAATAGCTTTTCCTGGTTGACAGTGGTATTCCATTTACTGCTTGTACATAATGCTCTCGCACCACTGGATCAAAGTTAACCTTCGCATCCTTAACATATCCTGATAATGCTTCACCCGATTCTCTAGTAACAAACACAGCATATATATGAATGCCTTGGGAACTTCCAGCCACTGAACAGAAAATTATCCACATGATGTCCATTATGTCTTCAGCATTTATCTAACTTGGATCTTCCTGACTAAGTGACTGGTCATACAGAGCAGGCAATTCCAGAGACAAAGCACTTGTCTCCTTACAAAACACACGAAGTTCATTTACACAAATGTCCAAGTAAAGCTTTCTGGTCTTCTGAATATCAGTATCAAACTTGATAAATGCATATGGTCTTGCAACTGTGTCAACAATGGTCCCCTGTTTGATCTCCCAAACATTCCTGTAAACTGCTTTCAAATCATCACGAATCTGCTGAACTTTCTGTATAGAGCCATCTTCAACTCTAAGTTCCAAAGTCCCATGTCAGTCAGATCATTCAGAAGATGCTTGTTCACAACCACAAATTCACCACTGAGTACTCTTCGGCTGTATATATATAAGGTATATGATTCAAAACACTCATTATTGTCAAGTATCTGACTTGAAAACACATCCCAGAAATCTTCACAACTAATAATCATAAACTTGTCTTCTTGATCCTGTTCAACATAGACTGAAAGCAATCCTTCATACTCGCTACTATATTCATACGCAGAAAAATATGTACAAAGTACCAAATCCCATGCACAACTTTTGGGTGGTTTACACACCTCGAATGCGCAGCAATACGACATCCACCCCCTCTAATCCTGCGCATCCTCCGGATGGGCCAACTACCCATGATCATTATCATCAAGATCCACAAACAAATCAATCTCTTCGTTTTGCATTTCCGGTAGATCAACAAGATTTTCAGCCATATCATCTGTCCCTTCCAATTCTGTCAGCTCATATGTTACATTATCAATGACATATCTGACTATGTACGGCCCCAACCATCTTTTCATCATCTTCCAAAAAATCTGCAATAACTTCCTCATTTTTCGCATGGTTCTAGTGTGGCTCTCATCCCAAACTAGTTTCTGCCCCTTTCGAAACAGCTGATAAAAACAATCTGCTATGTATGCAAAATGAGGTATCCAAATCATATAAAACACACAAGCTCCAATGAATCTCTGTATCTCTGAAGTGGTAGAACAATACTCCATAATCTTGCCTATAAAATCCACCTTCTTATTCACAGTCTTGTATTTCGTGTCAACCCTGGCTTCATTATGCTCTTCTGCATTACATAAACCTTGCTGTAAATCAGCAATTCTGCACTCCAATGGCTGAATATTCTCAGCCCTCTGCTCTATGGACTGCATAGAAACAGCCCCAAACTCTGAATGCTGAAATATTTCAGCAGTAAACTCTGTTGGCTGAAAATTTTCAGCCCTCTGTCTCTCTGAAAGCTGATCATAACCAGCTGGAAACTCTGTTTGCTGAATTTCTTCAGCACTCAATACTCTTTGCTGAGTTTCCTCAGCCTCTGACTCAATTTGTGACACAAAATCTGCAATTTCATGAAACATGTCCAGGGACTGCACTAATACATTACCATGACAATTCAGCATATCAGTTTTCAGCATATCTCCCATCTCTGTCATTGTATCTGTACAAATCACACTGTCATACATATCATCTATGTGCTCATCATCCTCCATCTGTCGATCTGGCCCTGATCTTGAAGACGGTCCTGCAGTAGGTGGAGTAACAAACTCACCCCCTCTAATCTTCTTAGCTGCACTTGGATTTTCTTCATCCCTCTTACGCTTCTCCTCAACAAATACATCTGCACCATGAGATTTAGCCAAATAAGCATAAATAGAATACCTGTCAACAGGCGAGTCCCAACCTGTCTCTGATCTGATGCTAGAGCCTGCGCTAGTCAAAACAGTTTGCTGAATTTTCCCCTTGTTTGCAGTCTCCAAAGCATAAGTCCATAGTGCGGACTGAGTCTCCGATCCCTTCTCAATCTGTACTCCATATGTAGGAGCATCACCTCTAGCCGTCACATAAGAAGTACGCGCAGCCATGTCCTCCACTAACTTCTTCATTCCACCTTTACCAAAGTTGGTAGCAAGTGGAGCTCCTGTCTCAGTCAACCAAATCTTACCATCTTGCCCCCAATATACCAAATTCTGCCTCCTTGCATCCTGGAAAGAGTCACAATCCCTGCAATGCTGATGCTCCGTACTATCACACCAAATACATCTCCGATCTCTCCTAGGAGCACTAGGAGCACTCCTAGGTGCAATAGGAGCACTAGAAGAAGTAGCAGGCGCAGTCGAAGCAAACTGCTCCTTCAACTTACCCACCAACTCCGCTTTGACTGACTCAAGTGTCAAATCTGTGATACCTTTGATTATGTCATCAAGAGAAGTAGGCACCGATGGAGCGGATGGTTTTGGAGCAGAAGGTGTAGGCATCGGTCGTGGAACAGGAGGAATAGGTGGAGTAGAAACAGTAGGCACTGGCATAGGCCAAGAAACTGGCTGAGGAGGAGAAGAAATAACAGGGATAGAAGTAGGCATAGGAGCAGATGATGGTGTAGGTGTCATGGAACCATTCTGTAGGCGAGTCTTCCATATCCTCCTCTTGGTCAATGTCGAAACTGCATCCTGAGCATCCTGCCAATCAGTTTTAAGACCCATAGGCTTCGTGCGATCTTCAAGAAGCTCACCCAATTCTTCTTGAAGAGCAGGATCTGCAGCTTGCAAGAAAAGCTCAACTTTTTCAACATCCAATGCTCTTTGTTCAATGGCATCAAGCTGACTATACCTCTCTTCGAATTCTCGAATCAACTCCGAAGCAGCAAGACCTTTGTTTGGCATGTAGACCCACTCTCGGAATGACCGTCGAGTAGCCATACCAAAGTCCTCAAGGAAATATTCTTCTTTAAGAGCCTTCTTAAAATCTTGCCAATGTGTATTTTGAATAAACAAATCAGTCACTTTTGTTCTCAAAGCAGGTGTGACAAGACGAAGGAAGTACTTACTCATAAGTCCAGCAGGAACTCCAAAAAACCCCATCTTGATCTCATATGTCTTCAAATATGCTGAAACATTACGCCCGTCAAATAGTTTCTTCTCACTCTCAACTGCTTCAATAGCCTTAGTCGCGCTGTTTGCATTCTCCTGCTCCGAATAGAGTTGCCTTTGCTGAGACAACTGCTGTTGATGCAATTGTTGTTGCTGCTGCATATACATTTGTGTTTGCTGATTTTGGAGCTGCATATACATGGACATATTCTGCAAAATCTGTTTTAGATCCTCCGTTGAAGTACTTGACGCAGCAGTCATTGAGGGAGCTGAAGTAGAGGCAGCTGGAGTTGTAGAGGAAGCTGAAATAGAGGCTGAAGTGTCTCCCATCCTAAAATTTCTGCGACGCTTTCACGTCGGGTTCACCAAAGATGTCGAAGGGTTTACGAAAGCATAGTCGCGTCTTCAGAAGACCCTGATTTATATCAGGATGGAAGATCAAACAAATAAATAATCCCAATGTCAGAGATGGTTCTAGCATTCAACTCTGAGTCATATATTAACCATACAATAATTCCAGATTTCAATCAACAAATTCAGTTTTAGCTTCAGCATGTCATACAGGTAAAGTATACCAATAGCATTCTTGTAATCCACTCTTTAACATTGCATCAACAACTTTGCATTCCAATGTGATATGATGTCTACAATTCTTGGCAAAGAGACTATTGTATGTTTGTTCAGCCCATATCTACAAGATTTTAAAATGTTGTGGACCACGATGTGGCAAATGCCTTGAAAGAGTGAATGTTCATTACAAACATTCTTTTGTCAGGGTCACAGTGACATAACAATATACAAGCCACAGCATTCAATTTAGTGCAAGCAAGGCTCCATTCCCATCTTGTAGATGCACCTCACCAAACCCAAGAGTCAGTTCCCAAACAATGTCCAAAGTTGCAATTCATAGAAGTGATCGATATGCTTTCTCAAGTTCTCTTGGCATTTAATCCACAAAACTATTGACAATAGATAGCTAAGTGACTGCTCCTTTCAGGTTACCAACATGCTCAACCAATGTTTTTCTCAGCTGGCTGCTTCAACGGAGGAACATTGATATTCCAATGGTAGACCCAAAGCTTGTATTCTGGTTTATATGACTGTGCAAAGTCCAATATATATAAGAAATGAACCTTCAAAACATCCTTCAATTGCTCACTGAGACCATGAATGCTTTACTCCAAATTACTGATTTCACCATGCATATACCTTCAGCAAAAATCTCTGCAGAGATAATCTTCAAGCTCACTTTGAGAAACCAAGTTTTACTGTGCGTACAGGAATTGTATGCTAGAAGAAAATACAGCTCTCACAGCTTCATGTGTAGTAGCCATCTGATAGTTGACTACTGCTGAGTGTGTCGTCAAATACCAATACGGTGAAGGATGCACAAAATGTTCACAGATGGGTGAGCAGCTCTGATCCACGCAGTCAGCCTAAGGCACCAAGAGCGTCATCCCCCTCCTCAACGTCTCCAGCAAGATCCTGTCCAAGGTCATCGAGTATTGTCGCTACCACACCCTCGAGGTCCCCAAGAGCAGCGATGACAACAATCATAGTCTCCGAGCTCTGTCGTCGTCGGTTTGTCAAACTTCCTCATCCTCCTCGTCTTCAACTCCTCGTCACCTTCCTCGTCTTTATCCCCCCCCCGCTTCTCCGGTTAATACCTCGGATTGTGATAGTACAACTTATCAATCAGTACCTGCGGCCCGTCTGAAAAAGAAACTACACAAGGTCAACAAGACGAGGATGAACGTGGACAACATATTAGTTGATGTCGAAGAAGGCGGAGGAGAACAACAGAGGCAGTAGAAAATAAGGAGAAGGAGGGGAAGGAGTCAGTAATTGCAGGAACGGTCGGCTCCTTCATCGTTGCAAGCTTTTTCTTCCGCCTTCGACGTCTGCATCCCTCCCCTACAGAGTGAAGAGAAAGCAGAGAGTGAAGAGAACGCTGAGGAGTGTGATATTGCTTTCTCGTCCTTCTGCCTATGACGACGATACTGATGCGATATGTGAGATCACGAAGCTCGATCTTGTGCCCAGTACAGCTAATCGGTGAGAGCGGCCTGCTATCATCATGAACATGAATAATACCAGCACGACCAACATGAGCTTCATGCACGCAGGCTGCTGCTTCTTCTTCTCCACGTACTCCATCATCCTCATCATCGTGCTTGTCGTCACCTCGCGCCTTCCTTCTGTTCCTGAAAAAGCTCCCCTCCTTTCTTTTTTTTTTAATCATCTTTTTCTTTTAATACCTACGCAGGTAAACAGCGGCCTCCACCTTTAGCCAATATTAGCGGAGAGCAACAAGAATAGCTTTTCCTGGTTGACAGTGGTATTCCATTTACTGCTTGTACATAATGCTCTCGCACCACTGGATCAAAGTTAACCTTCGCATCCTTAACATATCCTGATAATGCTTCACCCGATTCTCTAGTCACAAACACAGCATATATATGAATGCCTTGGGAACTTCCAGCCACTGAACAGAAAATTATCCACATGATGTCCATTATGTCTTCAGCATTTATCTAACTTGGATCTTCCTGACTAAGTGACTGGTCATACAGAGCAGGAAATTCCAGAGACAAAGCACTTGTCTCCTTACAAAACACACGAAGTTCATTTACACAAATGTCCAAGTAAAGCTTTCTGGTCTTCTGAATATCAGTATCAAACTTGATAAATGCATATGGTCTTGCAACTGTGTCAACAATGGTCCCCTGTTTGATCTCCCAAACATTCCTGTAAACTGCTTTCAAATCATCACGAATCTGCTGAACTTTCTGTATAGAGCCATCTTCAACTCTAAGTTCCAAAGTCCCATGTCAGTCAGATCATTCAGAAGATGCTTGTTCACAACCACAAATTCACCACTGAGTACTCTTCGGCTGTATATATATAAGGTATATGATTCAAAACACTCATTATTGTCAAGTATCTGACTTGAAAACACATCCCAGAAATCTTCACAACTAATAATCATAAACTTGTCTTCTTGATCCTGTTCAACATAGACTGAAAGCAATCCTTCATACTCGCTACTATATTCATATGCAGAAAAATATGTACAAAGTACCAAATCCCATGCACAACTTTTGGGTGGCTTACACACCTCGAATGCGCAGCAATACGACTGCGGTACCTAATGAAAACCCGAATCCCTCACAGTGGGCAAAGGTGCATCTCTGAGAGTATCTATGTTTCTAACATGGTTCACACATACAGTCATAAACTGAACTGCTCTCATACCATCTTTACTGCGAATCCGTGCATAAGCAGATCCATCATCCATGACCTTTGTTTTCATGCGCATCTCTGTAATGAATGGCTGACCAAGAATTATGGGATAAGAGCATGAACCCTGCACAAAGAAATGAAAATCCTCCTCTACATCACCAATAGAAACCCTGACACTAGGACAGGCAGCATACAAATCACATTGGCGGCTCTCATACGCCACCCATGCTCTACATCCATAGGCCATCTGTTACTCTCATAAACTCCACGAACTATGAGATTAATCTCTGAACCATGATCAACCAATGCAACATAAGGCACCTATTTCTCTCCAATCTTTACCATCGTCTCTGTAGTTGCCCTAGCCCAATGGCTCCGCGAAAAGTGACTACGCGGTATCATAACAGGCTCATCAATTTCAGCATAATGCATAGGCTGAACCCTCTTCTCTACCTGCGGAAAAACAGAAGCATTATCAACCATAACCTCATCCTCATCCTCATCCAACTCCCCAATCAAAACTCCCTGTGTATCAGTGGTAGACAATGCATGTCTTTTCCTCTTCAAGACCTCCTGAAACTGATCCTGAAACTCTCTTTTTGAGATGCCCAAAATCTCAGAAATAGTGAAAGTCACCTCACTGCCAAGTATCTTATCATTAAAGATTTTCTTCATATCTGTAGATGTCTCAATATCGGACATCAATCTGAATCCTAGCTGCTTTCTCTCTCTAGGCTCTTGCCTCTTTTCTCTCTTTTGAGCATCCTCCATCTGTCGATTTGGCCCTGGTCTTGAAGACGGTCCTACAGTAGGTGGAGTAACAAACTCACCCCCTCTAGTCTTCTTAGCTGCACTTGGATTTTCTTCATCCCTCTTACGCTTCTCCTCAACAAGTACATCTGCACCATGAGACTTAGCCAAATAAGCATAAATAGAGTACCTGTCAACAGGCGAGTCCCAACCTGTCTCTGATCTGATGCTAGAGCCTGCACTAGTCAAAACAGTTTGTTGAATTTTCCCCTTGTTTGCAGTCTCCATAGCATAAGTCCATAGCATTGACTGAGTCTCTGAACCCTTCTCAATCTGGACTCCATATGCAGAAGCATCACCTCTAGCTATCACATAAGAAGTACGCGCAGCCATGTCATCCACTAACTTCTTCATTCCACCTTTACCAAAGTTGGTAGCAAGTGGAGCTCTTGTCTCAGTCAACCAAATCTTACCATCTTGCCCCCAATATACCAAATTCTTCCTCCTTGCATCCTGAAAAGAATCACAATCCCTGCAATGCTGATGGTCCGTACTATCACACCAAATACATATCCGATCTCTCCTAGGTGCACTAGGAGCACTCCTAGATGCAGTAGGAGCACTAGAAGAAGTAGTAGGCGCAGTCGAAGCAAACTGCTCCTTCAACTTTCCCACCAACTCCGCTTTGACTGACTCCAATGTCAAATCTGTTATGCCTTTGATTATGTCATCAAGAGAGGTAGGCACCGATGGAGCGGATGGTTTTGGAGCAGAAGGTGTAGGCATCGGTCGTGGAACAGGAGGAATAGGTGGAGTGGAAACAGTAGGCACTGGCATAGGCCAAGAAACTGGCTGAGGAGGAGAAGAAATAATAGGGATAGAAGCAGGCATAGGAGCTGATGATGGAGTAGGTGTCATGGAACCATTCTGTAGGCGAGTCTTCCATATCCTCCTCTTGGTCAAAGTCGAGACTGCATCCTGAGCATCCTGCCAATCAGTTTTAAGACCCATAGGCTTCGTGCGATCCTCAAGAAGCTCACCCAATTCTTCTTGAAGAGCACGATCTGCAGCTTGCAAGAAAAGCTCAACTTTTTCAACATCCAATGCTCTTTGTTCAATGGCATCAAGCTGACTATACCTCTCTTCAAATTCTCGAATCAACTCTGAAGCAGCGAGACCTTTGTTTGGCATGTAGACCCACTCTCGGAATGACCGCCGAGTCGCCATACCAAAGTCCTCAAGGAAGTATTCTTCTTTCAAGGCCTTCTTGAAATCTTGCCAATGTGTATTTTGAATAAAAAGATCAGTCACTTTTGTCCTCAAAGCAGGTGTGACAAGATGAAGGAAGTACTTACTCATAAGTCCAGCAGGAACTCCAAAAAACCCCATCTTGATCTCATATGTCTTCAAATATGCTGAAACATTATGCCCGCCAAATAGCTTCTTCTCATTCTCAACTGCTTCAATAGCCTTAGTCGCGTTGTTTGCATTCTCCTGCTCCGAATAGAGTTGCCTTTGCTGAGACAACTGTTGTTGATGCAATTGTTGTTGCTGCTGCATATACAATTGTGTTTGCTGATTTTGGAGCTGCATATACATGGACATATTCTGCAAAATCTGCTTTAGATCCTCTGTTGAAGTACTTGACGCAGCAGTCATTGATGGAGCTGAAGTAGAGGCAACTGGGATTGTAGAAGAAGCTGAAATAGAGGTTGAAGTATCTCCCATCCTGAAATTTCTGCGACGCTTTCACGTCGGGTTCACCAAAGATGTCAAAGGATTCGTGAAAACAATATCGCATCCACAGAGGATTTTGAATAATTCCAGGATAGAAGACCAATCAAGTGAATGTTGTGTATATGGTATTTGTACAGTTCATCTTATGAGATAATTGATAGCTGCAATTGAGGCTCATGGACGAATACAGAACGGATACATAGTTCAGAAGCTCCGTTCAGAAGCTCCTAGTTCACTCAAGAAGCCATGACATTAACATCACAGAAATGCAGCAAAGAACACTACAAAAATCAGTAGCAGTTATAACTTTGTTGAACTTAGCAAATTCTAGCTCACTGGCACGTTCATTGCAGCTATCACTGTCACTGCCACTATTGCTATCAATGCTGTAGTTGCCATTGTCACTATCACCGTATTCACTCCACTTTCAAGGTAAGCAATGATAAAGCATAGATATTGCACAAATTCTGCAGTTATCTCTTTACACCACTCTCTGGGAATTCTTTATTCAAGATTTCAATGAATTTTATGACAACATTAAGTTCACAATGTCCCATGAAGCTTCAACCAACTCCTGGAACATTTCAGCAAACTCTGTTTCCTGGTTGGTTGCTCTACCAATTGGAGTTTCATAAAAATCAAACAGCAAATCTTGCAGTCCTGGCCACAGCATGCAGACGCAACCTGGACCAGAATAACTCTGTCTGGAATCACCCCTTCAATGTGCATTTGCTGAAAAAGCTAGAGGCCTCATCAAACTCTTCAGTTTGAGCACATACGCCGATCATCATAGCCCAAGTAAAGACGTTCTGTTCACGCATATCCACAAAAACGGACCTGGCATCCTCCACAGCTCCTCAGCTTCCATACATCTGAATGAGGAGGTTAGACAGATATACGTCCCCGCTGAAAAGAAACCACGGCCTAGTGGGCTGAAAGGGACAATTCCAATTCCCAACTCTCTGCAAGTTGGTATAATCTCTCTCTCTCTGCATCACGAGTCCACAAAGACCACTCCAGCTGGACAGCTGTAATTGGATACACTGCATGTGCACGCCGTATTGTGGAAGCAGAAGCCTCCGAAAGACCTAAGTACTTTACTTTTCCTTCTTCTACCAGCTTCTTCATCTCTCCTATCGTAACTTCAATGGGTACTCTTGTGTCAATTCTATGCACATAGTAGAGATCGATACAGTCCACACCCAATCTCTTCAAGCTTGCCTCACAGCAGGCACGAACATATGTGGGATCACCTCTGAATGTTCGCTGTCCATTTTCTATAGTGATTCCAAATTTTGTAGCCAATTGGACTTTGTCTCGTATTCCCTTAAGTGCCTTGCCTAGAAGGATTTCATTGAGATGCGGTCCATAGACATCCGAGGTGTCGAGGAAGGTGACGCCCAGCTCTGACTGCGTAGTGGATGAGGTTGATCATGTCCTGCTCCGGCTTGGGGGGCCGTACAAGAAGGACATGCCCATGCAACCGAGCCCCTAGGCAGACACTTCCAGGCCCTATGACCCGAGCTTGGTACGAGGCACCGCTGGGAGGGAGGTTGCCATAGCTCTCTCGCTCTCTCAGCTTCTCCTCGTCGTCGTCTCCCAAAATCCCTTCGTTCCTCTGTTCTACTGCGTTTTCAATGTCCTCCCCTCCATGCTACCTTTAATCGATCCTTCTCATTCCTTCAAGTCCAAGAATACTCTTCAAAACCAGTCCCACTGTTGAACTCCAGAATGCTGTATATCGTTCACCGTCATTGAAAAAACTCCCTTCCCTTTTTTTCTGCGTGTTTTTCCTTTTTCTCCTTCCTCTATTTTCTTCATCATTCGTCTATTTTCTTCCTCTGTTCCCGTAATCGTCTCCTTTCGAGCTCTCCTCTGATTAGCCACAGAGTATCTTCTATTTCCCTTCCTTTCCGATTCTCTGTTCAAAAATAGTATTCTTTTTCCCCCCCACAAAGGCTCTTTCAAAATAGTTCTTGTTTTGCTTTTGCTTTTTCACGCCCCCTTTGTCCATCATATTCTTGATTTTCTTCCAATCAATTCCCAATCCTTTGAGTCCCCATCACTGCAGAAATGGCAGGGATTCCATGCTCAAGGGCAAGCTGCACATGAGCCTCATGTTCATCCTTCGGAGCAAAGAACATGGTCAGCACATCCTTCTCTAACATGAGTCCTCCAAAACTTACAACACCACATTCCAACAGCAAGTAATGAATCCAAAGTTGGCATTTGTAAGAAAAACAGGTTTGAGGTTTTCAAATTAGAAACTTTACTGAAAATTCACTGGTCTTCTTAAACTCCCTTGTCGATACCATTTGTATCTTCAGCATAAGCAAACAACTTGGGAAGCTCGGAAAAACCATACTCATTGCAGATCTAGAACCCATTCTCCTTCTAATTTGTTTATACCAAATATCAGATTCAATCCCAAACAGCACTTGTATCTTCAGTAAAATTGAACATGAACCAACTGAAAGCAAAATGTTCAAGCAAAGCAAAGCACAACGTCTACATCTAAGTATGTACAAAGTAACAAATCACACGCACAACTTTTGGGTGGTTTTCACACCTCGAATGCGCAGCAATACGACAGCGGATATAGACGCGCATTTGGGATTTATCATAATTTTTTGTTTTTAAGATAAGTTTTGATAGTGAATTCTTATCATAAGTTTTAATGTATTTATGATGATTTTTGTGTATTTAAAATTAAGATCTTATGTAAACATATGAATGACAAATATTTTGATATTGTTATGAATTAGGATTAATCATGTCGACGTCGTCATCACCTAGTGCGGTGCAAGTTGGTGAGTCAATGAGCACATCCTCAAGTGAGGATGAAACATTGCGTCTTCATAATCGAGATGCATGGCTACGACGAAAAATTAAATGCATGTGTGATCGTTGTCGAGGGTGTATTTTTCGAGCACGTCGAATTGCAATGTCACACCTCAGCTTGTATGGAGAATGGGACCGAGAAAAATCACCGGTATTCATAGTTTTTTTTTACCACTAAGATTGCATGTCTATGTTACGGGAATTATATATCAACGTACATGAAACTCCCTTTTGTGGTTGAGCAGGATGCGGTGCCACATCCTCAGATGCTCCCTCCCGGGTGTCGAGAGGCTGCAAAACGTCGATGCGAGGAGCAGAGTCTTCAAGAAGAGTAGAGACTGACGACCATGATAGTAGCCCTCATGAAATGCCCCATCAAGTCATAGAGGATGAGATTTTGGACAACATTGTACACCATCTATTTTCGCAACCGGTTCAGGGAGAAGGTCACTCTACGAAGCCAGATGATCCACTATATGTAGCATCATCTACTCCGTTGTATGAAGGTTATACGTACTCCGTTCTTCGTGCATCTCTCGAGATACTTAACTTGCAAACAATTTATGGATGGAGTAATGCCAGTTTGGATGCGTTATTGAAGTAGGTATCAATTCAGTTTGGCTTATATATGAATCATAATATTAATTGTTAATTCTATTTTGAAATCAAACAGAAATATATGTTGGTGGTTTTTTAACTCACTTTTAAAAATATATGTAGGTTATTATCACAAATGCTTCCAAAAGGAAACAAATTGCCAACTAAGAGAGAGCAAGCAAGACATTACTTGACATCTCTGGGAGGCCTCGATTATGTCAAGATCCATGCATGTGTCAATGATTGTGTCTTATTTCGTGGGATTAATGAGTTCGCACGAGAGTGTCCTGTTTGTGGTGAATCAAGATACGAAGTGGAGATGAAGTCAATGGATGTGCCTCGTAAGGTTTTGCGATATTTTCCGATTGTTCCACGTATAAAACTTATGTTCAAGTGTAAGTCTATTGGAAAGCTCATGTTATGGCATGCTAGTCATCGTTCAAGTGATGGAAAATGGAGGATCCCTGCAGACACACCCACATGGCAACATATAGATAATTTGTGGCTCGTTTTCAAAGAAGAGCTAAGAAATTTGAGATTTGGTTTAGGTATGGATGGAATCAATCGATTTGGCATCAAAAGCACACCATACAGTGTATGGCCAGTGGTATTGGTGAACTATAATATTCCTCCATCCATGGCAATTAAAAAGGGACATGTGATGTTGTCCCTTCTGATTCCTGGAAAGCACAAGGTAAAAAACATGGACATTTACTTAGAGCCTTTGATTGAAGAGTTAGAAATGTTATGGGAAGGTATTGAGGTGCAAGATACAAGTGCATCTGCATCCTCTAGAGATTTCACATTGAAGGCCATGTTGTTGTGGACCATGCACGACTTTCCAGGATACGGAGAGTGTTCAGGTACATGTATATAACTCTATATTTGAAATTCAAGACTTGAATCAATTGCATTTTATTAATTCACTTGTTTTTTCAGGTTTAACCATGTCAGGATATCATGCATGTCCTATTTGCGGTCCCTCTCTAGTTTCCTCTAGGCTGGCACGTTTAAAGAAGGTTATCTACGATAATCATCATCGATTTCTTCCTATTGACCATCCCAAATATGTTCTCCCTACTAATGGAATTACTCCACAATCTCTAACCATTCGAGATTGGAAGGAGAGATGGATTAATGCCGATAGCCACCCTCCACTCGGCATGAGTCGGTAAGAAGTGCATTTCTCTCAATTGACTTTAAAGTATTTAGCATGATGAATTGTTTACATAATATATTGTTTGTTTTTTAGGTTCTCTATATTCTTTCATCTTCTGTACTGGACTGAACTCAAGATCAATGACCTGTTGGACCCCATGCGCATATTCAAAAATGTTGTATCTACATTATGGGATCACTTGATAGGGGCTCGCGATTCAGTTAATGTAAGGGAGGATTTACGTAACATTGGTCGCATGAGACGAGCCTGGCCACGCATTGGACCCAGAGGAAAGATTGAGCTACCCCATGCACCTTGGATGTTGTCAAAGAACGAGGAAAAGATAGTGAAGGAACAAATATATAGCTTTCGAACACCCACAGGATGTATGAGATGTCTCAAGGGAGCCTTCATAAAGAAAAAGAAAAGAGGTGTGGAGCAACTATCTGGTTTGAAGTCCCACAATTGGCACAAAATGATTCAAGTAAGGGTATCTCTAACCATGAATATAGTAATTAGTGGAGTACCTATGTGTAAACTTTGGGGTATGATGACTTTTTCCTCAACTAATCATTTGATCTATGAATATTGTTTACATTCAATTCGTACTTCCTACTAGCATATCCGATTGTGCCTCCAAAGATGTACGTGATATCATTTACAAGATGGGAGAGCTTGCGAGGTGTGTATACATTGTATTTTTTCATTATATATCTTTGAATTTCTACACAAAAATAAATAATTCTCAAATACATCTTGACAGATACGTGAGCTCGAAGGAAATTAATCCATACACATTGCAAGATGCTCGAGTATTATCTGTTGAGGTGGTTTGTTTGATGGAGGAAATTTTTGCTCCATCCATTTTGACTACTCAATTACATTTACTGGTACATTTAATTGATGAGATCGCACTTTGTGGGGCAATTCATGTAAGATGGATGTTTTTTCTTGAGCGCTTCATGAAAACCTTGAAAGATTTTGTGAGGCAAAAAGCACGGCCTGAGGGAAGCATGGCTGAGGGTTGGTTAGTGCAATCATCCCTTGTTTATATCTGTGAATATCTTGTTGAAGTGGATCCCTCTCAACCACGACTATGGAAAGATTATGAAGACTTGAGGATGACCTCTATAGTACCTCAAGGAAAAGGAATGAGTAAAGTTCTAACAAAAGAAGAACTTCGTAAGTTAAATAGTTTTTGTGTGCTCAATACTGATGTTATGAGCAAATGGGTGACACTATATAATGAAGCAAGGGCAAGAAGAAAAAGCAAAAGACAAGAATTTCGCACTAGATATGGATGTAATGTCTCATTTCCAGATCATCTAAATGCGCTCCCACGTCATATTGACATAGATTGGTTACATGAGGAAATGGAGAGAATGGAAAAAGAGGAGGAAATTAATATATCTCAAGAAGAGTGGGAATACGCACGAGGTTGCTTATCAAAGGTGAGACATACTATCAATTAATTTGTTTCTATAAGTTTTATTTTATATAAATAATTGACATGTTTGATCTTTTATCTTTTACTACTAGTGCACATTATTCAATGCACTTTGGTGTGAGGGTAAACATCTTCGAACTCAACGTATAGATGAAAAGAGAAATACCCAAGATTGTGGTGTCCTTGCTCACTTCGAGGCTGCCAATGGTACCATGGAAGGTTATTGTGGCTTGATCCAAGATATTCTGAAGCTTGACTTCAGATGATTCTTTATATATGTACTGGATGTGAAGTGGTTTAAAGAAGTGGTAACAAATAGTGAGCATTGCACAATCAAACGTCATCCAAGTGGTTTTGTAATCATTGACTCTACAAAATTTCACCAAAATAAGAATGACACATTAGTACTGCCTCAACAATTCGAGCAGGTATATATGCAAAGGCTAATTTTTTTATATGTATACATGTGATACATATACACAATATAATAAGTACTTAAGTTTTTTGCTTTTGTTTTTCAAATACAGGTTGTGTATCATCCAATGGTAAACAATAACTGATGGTGGTATGTCATCCCTATATCTAATCGTTCAAAACCAATATATGGTAATATTACCGACATGGAGATAGCAGATGACAATCCAACAATTAATAATGATGTGCATGATGACACCATAATGGATGATATGCATGATATAGTACAAGATGAACCTCGCGAGGATGTTCAAGGAAACGCAGAAGAAGACAATAATGTGATTGTCGATGATATTGATGAAGTTATTGAGCAATATAGCAACACATCTGATAGTGGGATAGACTTATTTGTTTCGTTACCTCTTGGTAACATAGACCTAGAAGTAGATAGTTTAGCAAGGGCTGATCTCATTGAAGATGAGATGGATCATTCACTGTAACATACTTAATTTGCTTATTGATTCAATGTGTATTCCTAATTCTATGCTTTTTATCATGCGCACACGTGCATACTCAAGAATCAATAGTCAATTTTAAAGCAAGCATTGAATTTTCCATAATAAAAAGGAAGTATCTTTTATCATCTTCAAGTACATAGAGAAATTACGAGATACATATTGCAATGCTTGGTACTAATTGTAAGGTTTCTGTCGCTTGCTGCTAATTACTTATATCAGGCTTGTCAATTGGAGGAACTGCCATTCATTAGAGAGCAATGAAAAAGTAATTATTAACTCTATTTTTTTAATTCAATGATTCAATGTGTATTCTTAATTCTATGATTTTTATCATGCGCACATGTGCATTCTCAAGAATCAATTTCTGGTGGTTAAATAATTATTAACTTTGGTTTTTTAATTATGTGAATTGCTAATTTTAGGTGGTTAAATAATTGTGTGTCTGCTGGCGCGTCTATATTAGTGTCTATTTGCGCGTATATATAGACGTAAAATTTGCGTCTATTTACACGCAGATTTACACGCATTTATAGACGCTCTGATAGAGGCACCCGACTTTGCGTGTCTAACGTGTGCATCTATGCCTTGTTTCTGTTGTAGTGTGATAAAACCTAAGAAGGGAAACAAAAGCCTTGTATAAGACTCCAAACACACTTCAGTCCTGTGTATTCCTAGTTATTACAGCATTCATAAGCTTATTGTTTGATAGCTAAGCTCTAAGTTAAATGGTTCTTGAATTATCTAGACAATGTTCACTACTACTTGGAAGTAATATCTAAGCATTAGATCTCCAAGATCTCCCTATTATACCTAAAAATGCACACCAAATACTAGCTTCTACTCTGCTGCTCAAATGGCAAATATGATGGTTTCATTGGCTCCAAAAGGGGGGTAAAAATCCATCACACCTACTTAGAATTCTCTCGGATCGCTCCTTCTTCCTCTTCTCGTGAGAAGTATTTTTTGTTATTTTATAACTATGATCGTGTCTCATGTGAATTTGGGAGTCCTTTTTAATGAGATTTTTAAAAACTAGTTGAAAAGTCACTTGCTTTCTGCATGTCACCCTACTCTAGAAGTTTACTACACCTTTTTTATATATTTACAAGAAATATTGGCTAAAATATCAAAATAAGGCTAAGATTGTCCAAATTTTCCATATTTTTGAATCATCCATACTATAGACACTAACACTAATAACTAATATGACATTGACTCTATAGATTGATAAGAAAGCCAACTGATGATGCACTCCAAGTGTTTTCATACTATGTCCACATAGCGGTATGAAACTGCCATGGATTTCTACAAAGAAGGGACACCTGATCCTTAGCTTACTCATTTCTGCCTGCTATAAAGTCAATAACATGGACATCTATCTTCATTCATTAGTTGACGAGCTTAAGATTTTGTGGGAAGAGGTGGTCACATGTGGAAGACATGAGTAAGCATGTTAGTTGGTGGTATGTGATATCTAACATGGATCGTTTATGTTTGTGTTAACTAGACACGGATATTATGACAGGTCTCATTACCTCAGGTTATCATGCATATCCATTGTGTAAACCATAGTTAAGACTCCTAAAGGTCACAGACCATGAAGAAGATGGTATATCAGGGACATGCCGGTTTCTTCTGGAAGGGCCATAAATTGAGGACATATTTTCTTACATGACCTCGAGTACAAATGAATTCCCAAAGATGCTACGAGTTGAAAATGGTCCACGACAAGTCACTTCCAAGTAGAGTGCAACGGTTCTTAGTCTTCAATGAGTTGCCATATTGGACTCACTTATAGATCAACCATTTGTCAGATCCCATGCACATTTTCTAGAATGTGGGTAGCTCATTGTGGTACCATATCACAAGAAAGAGAGACACTATAGGGGCATGGATGAATTTGAAGGAGTAGACAAGATGGAGGTGCTTTGGCCATAGTAGCTCTAATGGTTGTATATGGAACTACCTCATGCTCCTTGGGTCCTATCCACTAATAAAGAGTGCATGGTGAAGCAAATTATTAGGTCTATCTGCACCCTAATGGATATGATGCATTCCCTCAGGTCTAATTTTTTAAATATGATCGAGTAATAGGACTAAAATCCCATGATTAGTATAACATATGCCCGGTGTCCCGGCCTTAATAGCAAGCACAATTAGTACTTTTACTATTTTGTGTCTATTTGATGTTTATAATGCTTTATATTCTTTGTAGTTTGTACTACCAATCGCGATTGTGGAGTGTCTCACTTCGGAAATATATTCACGGATTTATAAGTTGTCGAATTTAGTAAAATGGATCTCATAGAAGGAAATAAGGAGATTTTCTATTGAATCCACAAGGTGAGCAATGATGGAGACAATTCGTCTCTTTAAGGAGCACTTTTCCACAAGCATGCTCCCAATACAAATTCACCTCCTAGTACATCTTGTGGATGAAGTGGTGATTGCAAGACTGATCCATACTCAATGGATGTTCTTCTTGGACTACTTCATGAAAACCTTAAAGGGCTTTATGTGACAACAAGCTCCATCCCGGAGGGTAGCATGTTTGAAGATTGGCTAGTATCAGAGGCATTAGTGCATATTTCAGAGTGGCTATCGATGATGGACTTAGATAATGTATGCTATGGATATTGAAGGATGATAATAGACTGACATGAGATGTGGTGGTTGAAAATGGGGTAGAAAAGAGAATGGATGGTGCCATGGAGAAGAAAGCGAATCGTTTTTGTATGTTGCATTTGCTTTACTATGTTTTTGTGTCGTAAATTAAAGGCGTGTAACGAATTTGTATCAGGAGATAATTCAAGGAAGCTAATTTTATATGTTGAACCTAAAGTGGTAGGTAATTAAATAACTAAAACTACTCTCTTGAGGGAAGTAGGAGGATGGCGGATCCAGACCTATGGCTAGGTGATCTCGATAAGCCAAGAGCTTTCCTAAGAAGGAATAAAAATTGCACTTGATGGACCATTAGAATTTAGAAAGACTTACTCACATCACTTTCGAATCCGCTAATATTAATTAGCCATTAGTAATAGATTTGACCAGAAAAACTCAGCTCGATCCTCGTGGGAGCGGCTTGAACTTTTGCTGCGAGGTAGACTGAAGCGAGCCTACTTAGCAAACTCCGAGGGTTTTTTTCAAAATCCCAGATGGCGCTTCCTAGGACATCTCTTGATGGGATACTAAGAACGTACCGCCAAGGAATAGCTTGGGTGGTACGTTACAGTTGGTATCAAAGTGCACATTGATGTAGGACATGACGCAAGTAAATAGAACTAGTTATATTTGCAACAAAAAAAATATCATTTCCTTAAGTAGTGAAATATTCTCTTGTTGATATATGTTCTGGATTTCTGGCAAAAAGACAACCTTGGGAACAATTCTTGATTTTCCAAGCTATGTTTATGTCGACAATGCACTCCTCTAGCTTTAGCTAGAGAAATCAGATGATGTAGATATTAGATCAGATATATAATTCTTCACCCCTATAATACGAAATGCAATGGATGTAAAGCGGAGGGTATTGTTACATTGATTCAAACCATCTTGCTTACCTCCATAGTAATTGAAAGAGATTAAGGTGGATGGAAGCCCTTAAGATTGCAAAGATGTATCTCTTCTATGAGGCAAGAGTAAAATCAAACATGTTCACTAGAGGTCAACAGTTCAAACTAAACCAGTACATCTATCACAAGGTTACAAGGGTTATAGTGGCTGATCGAGTCATGGTTATAGGACGCTCCAGTTGCCACAACTACAAGAAAGATGGATTACTTGATCTTTCTCTGAAATATAGATTTCTGGATACCTATTCTCAAAATCCTAATTACTATGTGATGGATGTATCGCAACGCCATGCCTAGATTCTAGTAGGAAAATATTTTCCAAGAATAATATGAGCTCTCGAACTACTCAAATAATGTATTCCCTTCCTATTTACCTAAAGAATTATTTTTGTCCATCCGTTTGTCTCCTTGGTAAATAAAAATTTGTAGAAAGAAATTTTTTCATAATTAAAAATTAAAACTCTATTTTGAAGTAGAAACCTTGATCATTGTTCCGAAGGACAAATAGTACATAATTTCCCTCCTAAATTAATGAGGTAGATTAAGCAAGTGAACATCTCTTTTTCTGAATATAGTTGGAAAGAAAATTGATCATAAAATTACATCATCTTCACAACATCACCTCGAATCCCAATACCACAAAATCCCAAGAGAAGAAATTTCTTCTCAAGCAGTACATGCCACCGGAGTTTGATGATAAAAGGAATATTCCAACTAAAGCAAAAACATGGATCGAATCTATGGAAGACTATTTCACTACTACAAGTACTGCACCATCCAATCAAGCCATGATTGCCAAACTAAAACTCATAGGAGATGCCCATCTTTGGTGGAAAAAATGGTGCAATGACCAAAGAACACTCAAAGATTCTATCACTTGGGATAACATTCAGGATGCGGTATGTGGGAGATATCTTCCGTCCACATATCAAGCCCAGAAGATGAACGAGTTCTTCAATCCAAAGCAGCTAAGCCTAAGCCTAGAAGCCTACTACTCCAAATTCGTAACACTTCTAAAATATACACTGACAATGGATGTTTCGCAATAAGTATCTAAATTTTGCAATGGTCTAAATCCACCCTAAATACATGCCTTGAATCAATGAGACCATCAAATTTACAAGATGCATTGATTCGAGCAGCTCATATAGTTTAGGAGATTGAACAAAGGCCACGAAATAAAAAAATTTGGAAAAGAAACAATCAAAATAAGGGAAATTTCCAAGGTTATGCAAAAAGAGCCCAAGGACAGTACCAACCAAACAAGACGAAGAAGGCCAAATCGAATGTAGAGGGAAGCAAGGTAAACCCTTTCAAATTTTAATTGACTTTGGAAGAACCCACTCTTTCGTATCACCAAAATGTGCAAAAAGGCTAGGCATAAGCACTATTCTTACACCTAGAATGCTTGTGGAATCAGAAAAAATGGCAAAGAATTTATATCAACACAACAAACTAGCACGGTAGAATTTAGCTTGGGTAGCAATTCTTCCAAAATGAACTTCCTAATTATAAACCTCAAGGCTTATGAGTATTTCCTCGGAATGGATTGGTTAATTCCAAATAATGCCCATATCCATTGCGGAAAGGGAAAAATCACATTCCATAACTTAAAGGGAGAATAAGTAACCACTCAAGAAGAAGCAGAAAACCCTAAAGTTTAGTTGGCTAAAGCATTTCGAATAGCAAAGGGATTGAAGAAAGGATTACCTATCTATCTGATTAAACTCAACAAGGCTGAGCAGGATAGTGAAGCCAATGATCAACCATTTTGGCTAAAAGAATATGTGGATGTTTTTCCAAAAGACCTAATAGAGCTCCCACCATCAAGGGAAGTAGATCATGAAATTCAACTCATTCCAGGTGCTACCCCCATCACCAAATGACCTTAGCGAATGTCAATTCCTAAAACCATTAAGCTAGAAGAACAACTCAAGGAGCTATTAGACTAGGGACACATCCGGCCAAGTAATTCACCATGGGAATCCCTGGTTTTATTTTAAAAAAATAAAGATAGAACACTCTGCCTTTGTATCGATTACCACGGATTAAATCAAGTGACAGTGAAAAACAAATCTCTTATTCCCATGATAGATGAGTTGCTTGACTAACTCTAGGGAGCAAAGGTCTTTTCAAAGATTGATATCAGATAAAGATATTATCAAATAAGAATTAGGGAGGAAGATATCCATAAAATTACTTTTAACACAAGGTACAGTCATTATGAGTTTATTGTAATGTAATTTGGGTTAACAAATGCTCCTGCCACCTTCAACAGGTTGATGCAAGACATTTTTTGACCCTACCTTGATGACTTCATTCTCGTTTTCTTTGATGACATCTTAACATATTCCAAGAATGAAAAATACCATGAACCACAGCTACGAACAGTTCATGAAACAATGAGAGCCCACAAACTATATGCTAAAAAGAAGAAATGTGCTTTTTTCAAGAATTAGATTGAATATCTAGGATTCATAGTATTGACAAATGGCATTTCAATGGATCCTGTCAAGGTCCAAGATATACAAGAATAGTCACCTCCAACAATGATCAAGGAAGTGCGAAGCTTTCTAGGGCTAACGGGTTGGTATAGAGTCTTCATTAAAGACTATGTCTCAATTCCTACACCTCTCACTAATCTTCTAAAAAAGCAGGTCTCCATTACATGAACTTCTGTCGAATAATCTAGCTTTGAGAAGCTTAAGCAGAGTTTAGTAACTGCCCCTATCCTAAGGCTACTCGATTTCAACAAATAATTCAAAGTCATAATTGATGCAAGAAGGATATTTAGTAGCCTATGCTTCAAGAAAATTAAAGATCCACAAAAGAAACTATGCCACACATGATCTAGAATTACTTGATGTAATTCATTCCTTTAAACTATAGAGACATTACCTGCTTGGTAAAAATTTTTCTCTAGTCATTGATCATAAGAGCCTAAAGTGGATTTTTACTTAGCCAAATCTCAATATGAGACACCACCGATGTATTGAAACCTTGCAAGAACTTGACTTTCAAATCAAGTATAGACCAGGCAAGGAGAATGTGATTGCAAATGTCCTAAGCCGTAAATCATTCCTGAATGCTCTAATCCTACAAGAACCCTCTAGGGCTAGAACTCTTGTCACAATGATTTCAATGCCTAATAACCCTCTCCTAAAAATGACTAAAGAAGAGGCGGCGAAGGATCCAAGCTATCAAGACTTGTTAAGAGAAATTTCCTTCAAGGATTCAAATCCAAAACTCAAGACTAAGTATCAATATTTTTCCATAAATGAGGAGCTTGCCTATTACAGGACAAGACTATATATTCCTACAAGTCAGGAACTCAAAAGGAAAATACTCTAGGAAGCTCACAATTCCCCATTTTCAGGTCATCATGGTAATGCTAAGACTCTTAATACAATCAGAAAAAGCTTCTATTGGGAAAGACTCAAGGCTGATGTACTTAAGTATGTCACCGAATGTATAAATGGCCAACGAGTTAAGGTCGAGCTCGTCAAGATGCAAAGAAAGCTCCACCCACTTGACATCCCTCAAATGAAATGGGAGTATATCAACATGGACTTCATAGTTGGATTACCCTCGGTACAAGGAGGATATAACTCCATAATGGTAGTCATTGATATGCTGGCAAAAGTTGCACACCTTATTCATGTAAAAACCAATTATAAGGCTTCCAATATCTTTAGGCTTTTCATTAAGAAAATTTTTAGGTTACGTGGATTACCCCAAATAATCATTAGCGACCGCGATTCTCTCTTCACCTCAAACTTTTGGAAGAGTTTGTTTGAAGCTCTAGGAACCCAGCTCTACTTTAGTACTACTTACCATCCCCCAAGCGATGGTCAAACAGAGCTAGTCAACCAAGTTATTGAGGACATACTGAGGGCTCATTGTAATGGGGAACCCAAACGATGGATCCAATATCTACCCTTAGTTGAATTTTCCTACAATGCATCATATCATCAAAGTATTCAAATGACTCATTTTCAAGCACTATATGGGCAAGATTGTCTTACCCCATTAAAATTTTCCGATCCTATCCTATGGGTAGAAGCATCTAGGCAAATGCTAGAAGAAATGGATCAGCAAAGTGAAAGCTATAAGGTAAGATATTCAAGCTACCAAGGATCGACAAAAGGCATATTTAGATCAACTAAGGCAAGAACACATCTTCAAAGAAGGTGACATGGTTTTCCTACAAGTTTGCCCAAAGAAAAGTTCCTTATCTTTAGGGGAGTTCAAGAAGCTAAGTCGCAGGTATTGTGGGCCATATAAGGTGCTAAAGTGTCTAGGGAAAAATGCCTATAAAATGCAACTCCCTAACAACTTGAAAGTGCATAATGTATTTCATGTCAGCCTATTGAAAGCATATGTCCCTAACCGAGACCATGTACTTAAAGACCAACAAATTGAAATGCCAAGTTAGGGAGTCCTTGAACTTCAACCATAAAAGATACTTGACATTTGGGAGAAGAATCTAAGAAGAAAAACCCTTAGAGAATATCTCATCCAGTGGAAAGACTACCCCAAAGAGGATGCAAATTGGATTGATCATGAATCACTATGTAACCAATATTCCCCTATTTCATTCGAGATGAGGGCATCTTGATTCCTCTAAGGGGGAGAGGATGTGATATCCCAAACTTAATTAAAATATTTCTTCTCGCAAAATGGACTTCAAGAACTCTAAAAATCATTAAATAGAGAAGATCTCGAGCAAAAAGACCCCAGAATCATAACCCGACATTTTCTGGATTGATAAGGACTGCAGTCACTAGTCACAGAAGCTACCGTATGAACAAGAGTTATGAGTCATATTAGTCATTAGCAATAGAAAAATACTAGATTTTTTGACAAAGCTACCATATTTTTTATATTTTAGATTTATTTATTGTAAATATCCTAAAAGGCTATGGAAACTTCTAGAACAAGGTGTCATGTAAAAAAAAAAAGTGACTTTTTAAGCCAGTTTTGAAGATTTAATGCAAAAAGAAGGATTGGAAAAATCGCGCACATCGCGATCGCAGTTTATAGATAGCAAACATCACTTCAAATAGGGAGAAGACGAAGGAGTGATCTAGAAGAATTCTAATCAGGTGTCCTAGGGTTTTACCCCCCTTTCGAAGCCAAGTGAACCATCAAATTTGTGGTCTAAGTATTAGATTGGTGATTTTTCCAAGATCCCCTCCATAAATAACTCTTTTTTCTTAGCCACAACCCTTCCTCTCTAATTTAGTTATAAATAAGAGGCATGGGAAGCCATTGATATCAGTCTGAGAGCAAGAGGGGAGAGGCCCTTCTCAGGAGCATAAAACAAGAGGGAGTGAGGTAAGAGAAGCACAAAGTATGGAAATTCCTCGTCAAGAGGACAAGAAGGATACTCCGCAAGCTCTCGAATTCAATTCCTCCATCGCTTCTATCATATTCCTCCCTGTGGAATCAAGACTCTTCTCGATTTCTCGAAATTCTTGGTGATTGTTCCAGTCAATCGAAATTCCATCAATCTAATCTCACCAAATTCCCCCTTTTTGTAATCTCGTGATTAAATACCATGGCCCCAAAGAAGAAAGCTATGAAGGTTGCGGAGGTAGGAGCTGCCAATAATGATGCCGACACAATTACTACAAACAGAATGGCAAGTACGGGGATTACAAAGGGAGCTGTGAATACCATCAATCAAGCATCTGTCATGGATATTCAAGTACTAATTTTCTTAAATAAAAGCAGCTAGCAGGTCTTTATTGTTAAAGATACGGGATCTAGGACATTTCGGTGAGTTATGGTGGATGGAAGGAGAAGTGTGGACTCATGATGGAGAAGACAAAGACACTGTTTGTTACACAAGTGAATTAGATTCCAAGATTGAGACTTGTACTCATAAACACAATCTTGTGTATGTGGACAATGACATTGACACTTCACTAAAAAGAAAAGAGTACTGTCATTTCATTTAGAAAAGGAAGCAAGTACAATGCTTTATAGGAAAGTAGGAAACTCCAGTAGGCACCACTGTGCATATGGGATAGGTTAGCTTGCATGTCCTTGGCCCTAAAGCTCCATACAAAGAGGCTGTTTAGTGAGTGTGATTGCTGAATCTCAACACCCCTCCTCAATCACAACTAGAAAGGCACAAAGTGTGTAGAGGCTGTAATGAGAACCACCTGCAAAGTGTGGGCACACCACAAATATGGTAGACACCAGAGGCTATCGCAGAAAAGGCTAAGTGTGGACACCAAAACATGATGGACATCCAGAGGCTGTAACAGGGTCCTCACAAAGTGTACAGGGACTGTAGTGCCAAGTTACATGAGGAGTTTACAAAGCTTATGGCAAGAAGCATTAGGGCAAGGAAGTACAAGGCTTTTAAAACAGTCTATCAGAGTAATGAGAGTAGAAGGACTGATGAGACTTGTCCTTCCGATCCTGGTGATCTTCATCTTCATCTTCATCTTCATCTTTTGGTCCATGGTCTTCTTCTTCTTTCACAGCAAGATAGGCCTTTTGGGACCTCTTTCTAGCATGACAAAACTTCTCAGTGTGTCTTGTCCTTTTGCAGAAGTCACAGAAGAGCAGTTCCTTTTTACCTTTGTATCTGTTGTTTACATATAACATTTGTTCATCCTTTGAAATGCTAGGCTCTTCTTTGCTTTTAAGTTTCTTTTCTTCCTCTAGTAGAGAGGCTTTAATATCAACAAGTTGAGGATCAGACATGTTAGTTAGAGTGGTTGATACATTATCATAAGCAGGAGGCAAACTTTTTAACAAGACACCAATACAAACATCTTCATCCATTTTTAGCTTTATTCCTGCAAGTTGAGTAAGCATGCTTTCCATGTAGTTCAGATGGGATGCCAGGGATGTATGAGGCTTCATATCAAGTCGGAAAAACTCAATTAATAGATCATACTTAGACGACTTTGACTGTGCACCAAATAAGGTATCCAATTTATCCGAAGTGTCATGGGACGTGTCACAGGCATCCACATGATGGATGTAGCTGTCGTCCAATTCCAATTTGATGATGGCTTGTGCCTTGTCATCATTCTTCTGCCAAGTAACTGCAAGGTCCGCATCTCGAGGTTTCTTCTCTTTGCCATTTGTGATGGCCCAAAGACCCTTCTTCATCAGAATGAGCTTGATGTGGGTTTGCCAAGTGTGAAACCCGACTCCTTTGAATCGAGCATTTGGAGAGTCTTTTCCCATGTTGAGGTTGCAAGATCAGCAGCAAATCAACACCAAAATTCTGAGATTTTATCAGTAGAAGTGCAGATTGCAATGTGTCAAGAGACACAAGTAATGACAGTGTGAAAACACACTATGTCAGTGTTGATGTTGAGCTTGATTCTTCTTGTTCGGGATCGTTCGGTCATTCTTCAATCTTCTCAGGTCCTTCCCCTCCTTGATTTGATGCTGGATCAATGGATTAGAGTGGTCTTTAGCTTGGTTTAGCGTCGGGAGTTAGAAAATGAGAAAAAAAGAAGCTTGAGAGATTTTGGCTATGGTGGAATTAGGGTTTCTGGGACAGGGGCCTGGTTTTTTTCAGATTGCAGGACTTGTACTTGATCATTTTCAAAAAAATTTACATGTCTAGGAAGCTTATGTCAAGGGCTATCCCCATGGAAATCGTCCAGATCGCGGACAGCACGGCGCACGCAGAGGGCTCGAACAGACACGGCGTAGATCTGGGCAGCGACGTCGAATTTCTGCAATGCCAGGGCTGTCAGTTGCCAATGTGCCTCTGTGATGTGCTAGGGAGAAGCGCAGGGAGTAGAAGAACAATCCCCTAGAAGGAATCAGGAGCTGAAGTTTCCTGGTTGAGGAGTTATGGAAGCTCCAAGTGAGGTAGGTCATGTCTGGCTATGGCAGACACACGGCAGAGATTGAGAATTTTCACAATGCTGGAGCTATGCTTGCCCAAAGTCAGTGATTGATGTGTCAACAAGAAGCTCTGAAGCAAGGGAGCACTTTCCGAGAAGGAAGTTCCAAGAGATTTGACTTGTGGAGTGAGATATAAGAGCTTGAAGCAGGTTTGGCTATGGCTACCAAACAGGGCAAGTGGAGATAGAGTTCAAAAATGAGCTCATTAGCTGGGACTGAGCTGGACTTGAGCTGACTTGAGTGAAGAGGAGCTGAGAGAGGAGTGAAATGAGCTAGGCCATGCCTGACTGAGCTCTGATACCATGTTAAAGATATGGGATCTAGGACATGGCAGTGAGTTATGGTGGATGGAAGGAGAAGTGTGGACTCATGATGGAGAAGACAAAGACACTGTTTGTTACACAAGTGAATTAGGTTCCAAGATTGAGACTTGGACTCATAAACACAATCTTGTGTATGTGGACAATGACATTGACACTTCACTGAAAAGAAAAGAGTACTATCATTTCATTTAGAAAAGGAAGCAAGTACAATGCTTTATAGGAAAGTAGGAAACTGTAGTAGGCACCACTGTGCATATGGGATAGGTTAGCCTGCATCTCCTTGGCCTTGAAGCTCCATACAAAGAGGCTGTTTAGTGAGTGTGATTGCTGAATCTCAACATTTATCCCATGAATAGACAATAGAAGTTGCATGCAAAAAATAAGATTTTATTCGATTCTTGCATATAATTTATTTGAGGAATTCTTAACCGCGAATTCCAAGGGTTAACTTGGCTCTATACAAGATGAGCCTATGTGAGTAAAAGGAAGGTATTATGTCTCTAAAAGATTGAATATTTTTTATTTTTGTGTTGATCAAATGAATTCTTTAAATCACAAACACTAATCCTCGGTATGTAAGGGACCTTGAGATGCAATTGCCAAATGATACTGTCTCTAATTAAACTAACCAAGATTTCCTTTTATTGCGGGCAAAGATCCACAAAAATCCAAGGGAATTATCTTTAAGTATGAAATTCTGGCTTAAATTCAATCCGAACTAATCCCCAAGGAAGAGGGAGTCCATGAAGATTATTGGAAGGTATTGCCATTTATGCTGATTTGTCTCGAAGTTATTTTGCCACTTGTGCTAATTCGCCTCAATGTTATTCTTTTTGGAAAGAAATGAATTTTCTTGGAAATAAACTTGTTAAAAGATTATGTATAATGTATTCAAAATAAGATGTTTGTGATTGTAAGCTAGGTACTGATCTTTCCTAAAATCATCAAGCTAAAAGATGGATGACTAAGTACAAATTGCCGACGACTGAGACATTATTCTTGTGAACAAGAACGCCAATTGAGGCAGTGTTCTTGATGGCGTTGGACCTCCCCAAGGCTAGGGTGAATAAAACCTACTCCAAGGGGTTTATCTTGTTTTGTTTCATATTAGTGAGTTTAGACCAATCATGACACAAAAGGTCTTATCGTAGGGACCTCTTTGTTAGATATGATCAATGCCCCACCCTCATTAGATGCTACCAATGATCCATGGTGCTCAAAGTTGTAAGGCCCCCATTATGAGGAGAAGCCAGATGTGAGCCCGGACATTGGTTGAGTCCTGACTTGTATATCAGATGAGGTCTATGTGACCGGATGGCAAAAAGGTGACTGTTGTGGGTCTAATCTTTGGGTTAGACGGAGTGGTTAAGCTGGTAGCAACTCGAGGCACATTGCATTGAGTTGCGTGGTAAGGGAGTTAAAAGGGGCCCCTATTGTGGGGTCCGGGGGCCGCGGAAGCGGCCCCTGGCTGGGGGGTCCCAGGGGGGCCAGCGGCCCCCCTGGCGGGGGTCCGGGGGCAGCGCCCCCGGCCCGATGGTAAAGGGAATATTCCCTGGAATATTCCCTGGCCGACTAGTGGAGGCTCATATGGTAGGTCGGTCAGCAGGCCGACCTAACGACCTTCGCGGGCTATAAAAGCTAAACCCCTTCGCAGCCATCTTACACTCATCTTTCACCCAGTCAGAGTTGTTGTTCCAGCTAGCCTTAAGCTCTTCACCTATCTTCTGTCTAGATCGCCATCTAAGCTTCACACAGTGGAAGCGCACGGGTGGACAGAGCCATCTTTGTATCAGTTGTTTGGAGTTAAAGAATTTTACTGATTCTCCTCTTATCTGTTGTGTACTCTCTATCTCTTTCTCAGATTCTGTTCGCTGCGCCGTGTAATATTTTACACTCTTGTCGGTAGGAGGAGGTGAGGATACCAGGGGGCTCTAGTCATAAACTCCTTAGGCTCTTACAAACTACCAACTACCTTTCGATTTTCAGACTCTGTTTTGGAAGTTCCAATACTAGTTGGGGAATGGAACTTGGATAGAATAATACTTCGAACAGAAAACATTGTAAAAGTCATTTTTGTGAAAGGAACTATTAAGAAGGAATTGCTTTACTATGTTTTTGTGTCGTAAATTAAAGGTGTGTAACGAATTTTTATAAGGAGATAATTCAAGGAAGCTGATTTTGTATGTTGAATCTAAAGTGGTAGGTAATTAAATAACTAAAACTACTCTCTCGAGGGAAGTGGGAGGACGGATCTCGACCTATGGCTGGGTGGTCTCGATAAGCGAAGAGCTTTCCTAAGAAGGAATAAAAATCGCACTTGATGGACCATTAGAAACCAAAAAGACTGACTCACATCACTTTAGAATCCGCTAATATAGCCACTAGTAATAGATTTGACTAGAAAAACTCAGGTTGAGATCCTCATGGGAGTCGCTTGAACTTTCACTGCGGGGTAGACTCAAGCGAGCCTAGTTAGCAAACTTTGAGGGTTTTATCAAAATCCTGGATGACACTTCCTAGGACATCTCTTGATGGTCTACTAAGAACGTACCGCACCAAGGAATAGCTTGGGTGGCACGTTACATTGAGATACCGATCTTGAAAATGCTAGAAAATTTAAGTTTGGGAGGGGATAAAGATAGTTGGAAGTAACTGTTGATTAAATTACACGAAGTTAAATTGGATCAAGATGGAGCTTTCAACTTTTATGAAAGAACTCAATATTCAAAACTTAAATAAAAATATCAAATATAAAAATATCAATAAAGGGGACTTGGTCTTGAGATACAATAGCAACCTTGACAACACATTTGAAAAGAAGTTTCAAACCAAATGGAGGGAACCATTCAAGGTAAAAGAGACATTTCAAAGTGGAACTTATGTACTTGAAAACTTGGATGGCAAAGAACACAAACAAAGAGTCAATGGTTATCATCTGAAAAAATATATGTCAAGATTAATGCTTCTTTCATTTAAAGAAGAGGAAGAAACTAATTGGATGCCGAACATCAATAAAGAAGAGTGGTTAACAAATGTAGCTTTATCATATGAAGGCAGTTGTGCATAAATATTTGTGGACTAGGGGAAAGGATAATTATATCAAACATCCACAACAAACAAGAAAGAGCCTTAACCAAGTCCAAAACAATGTAAGTTTTTTTCCTTGATTGCATAGTTGGTAAGTTGTTTCAATTTTGATAAAATCCTAGTTTTGTTTCAAGAATTGAGGTACAAATGATTTTTATGTTCCAAGACCCACTAAGTTATTGTTGGTCGAGGACACCTTGGATTTTGCACAAAAATTAGAGATCCACTGTTGCAAATATAACAAAAATAGAGAACTATGTAAGTTTTCAGTACTCTTAGCTCAAGCACACTCACCGAAAAAGGGTTCACATACACCCAACCCACTTTTTTGTTTCACTTCACTTCGAGCTCGTCTCCCATTATTGTTTCAAAAATTTCCATGCCAAGGGAAGGAAGCATACACATTTGCACCAATTTCCTATTGCTTGTATAAGGCCTACTGTAGCTATATGTAACACAAATTAGATGCACATGCACAAAAGGAGAGAGCACATTCAATTGTGCATGCATAGTTTTTGCACTCGCATTTCAAAAAATTATGCCATGATTTAGGAACCTCAAGGAGAGAGGAAGGAGGCAAGGCAAGCCTGAGGGTCATGGAGGACTCCACTTGCTATGAGAAGGCTGTTTTTCTTTGGGCCCAATCAATTGGCCTATGTTCTATCTTTTTTCTAGTGAATGTGAGAATGTTGGGCAAGCTTAAAGGAGAACTTTCCATTTTCCATGAGAAATTGAGGGGACATGCTAAGGACTTCAATAATAAAATAAACTTTCATGTTGCATGATGCATACACACACTTAAATTTACAAAGAACACAAGATGTACATGAAAACATCTAGCAATTGTGAACCATTGAGGTATACACAAAAAGCCTATGGTGTATGATTTTTCTTTTGCCAAAAACTAAAAAGAAATAGATAAGCTCCCAGTCATTTTCTTGAATTTCTCTTTGCTGAAGTCGATGTCGCTTATCAAATCTTCTTTTGTTCTTTAGTCTTGCTGTCTTTAGCTTCTCAATAGCTGCTTGAATATCTTCAGATCTTCTTTCTAGCTGCCATATGTGCAAAGTCAGCAGCTCTTCTCTACTGATGCCTTCCACCCAAGGTAGAAGAATCCATGTGAGAATATATTCTTCAATTGGCGCAATTGGTTGTTGTCCATGCATAAGTTCAGCTAGCATATAGCCAGTCAGTGAACTGTGAGTAGTCGGGTCAGCCTATAATGCAAAATGTAGCATTTTAGGCCATTCTTTGATCTTTCTTCTACAAGAATTTGCTAGAGCTTTGAGAATAGGTTGATGACCTCTCTCACTCTTTCCATTGTCTTCAGGGTTGTAGGCTGATGTTAAAGGCAATTTAATACCCAATTGAGCAAAGACATTGTGTGCCTCATCAACATCCAACTCTCATCTATCTGCAGTTACTTTACCCACACAACCATATCTACAAAACACTTATCAAGAAAAAACGACAAACAACTTGAGTGGATTTGGTTGTTAAGGCTTTGCCTTCAACTTGATTGGTTGAATCCTCTCTTACAAGCACTAAATACCGCATATTCCATATTCCAGTAGGCATGGTTACAAGATCAATAACCCATCTATAATGTATAGACAAGGGATAAGTCGGTTGTAACCCATCTCGATGCTTGACCATAGAATACATGTGACACACATAACAAGTTTCAAGAAAATGTGCTATGTCCCAATACATGTTTTGCCAAGAATATTTTTCTTTGACTTTACTAAAGGTTCCCCAAATGCCTCTATGTCCAACCCATAGGCTTTCATGAAATTCTTTCATTACCTGTTGTTGTAATCTTTTGTTACCTAAAACTTGGACAAGTGCTCCTTTCTTCTTCTTTGCATGCTTCCAAAGATGTCATTCTTTAAGAAAAAAGACATAATCTTTCCTCTTGATATGGTTGAACTCCTCATCATTCCAAGTCTCCTTCTTCTTCATTGTGCTCAAATATTGGTAGATTTTCAGCTAATCTTCTTCATAATCTTCTTCAAGGAAATGAATTAGAACTTGAGCAATGTAATGAGCATGATGGCTTCTAGTTAACCACCTTGTTGTGTTCAGCTTTGGATCAGTATATGTTGTAATTGAAAATGTATTTTTAATAGCCATGGAATGAGATTCAGCAAGTATAGATTCTTCAGCTTCATCTTCTTCCATCAACTCTTCTTCATTGTCATATCTTGCATGTGGTAACATGTCAGCAACTGGATTCGCCTTTCCTGAAATATGCTTTAATTCGGGGTTGCGAGACTTAATATATGCAATCCATCTTAGAATAGCAATGTGGGGTGTAGAGCAGTTGGCAATCATGCCCAAGAGTGGAAGACGATCAGTTTCTACCACTATGGGCTATAAAGTAATCACAATCACACTTTAATGCTGTTACAACTCCCCATAATTTCCTTTTTACTTATGCATACCTTCTTTGACATTTATCAAGAACTTTTTCTCCAAAAAAAATTGCTTACCTATTTCCTTCAAGATCCTCTTGGCCAACAGCCCATCCTATCCCATTAGGACTTGTATCCACAGTAAGGATGATGGGTTGACCATTTGAATAGTCAACCCTTTTGAGAGTCGGGACTGAAATTAGCAGCTTCTTTAATTTGTGCATAGTGAGAGTATTCTCTTTATTCGAAGAGAATCTTTGGCCTTTTCTTAATAATTGATAAAAATTTTCGGCTACATGAGCAAAATGTGGTATCCATATCAGATAGAATACACATGCGCCAAGAAATCTTCTCACCTCTGAAACATTTGTGTATTTTTCTTACATTCTGTTTGATGGCATGTATCTTGATTGGAGAAGGTTTGCATCCATAGGGGCCACATAGATTATTGACCATAGGACTTCTTCTACTCCAAAAATTGACATAGCTCCACAAAGGGTAAATTGTACCTCGTCTAACCTTGTCAAAATTCCATCATAATCATGAATATGATTAACTACAAATGTCCTACAGCCATCTTCATCAAGCTCCTCATTCTTTTCATTGACTTCACATCCCTTGATAGATACATCATCAAGAAATGGAAGAGTTGTCAAGATTGTGGGAGAGAAGGAAGGAGTCTCACTTGTAGCATTCTCACTTACACAATGGGGGAATACACACAAAGGTGGAGGCTGAAAATAGTTTTCCTCTTCTTAGTTGTGTAAGCCAAAAGTACTCTAGTATAGAGAAATAGAAGAACCCTATATATGGGTCTCAAACCAAACTCAACTAACTAAGGTGGCATACTAACTGAGCCACAAACTAGAGTAGATAAGGATAGCTGTCATCTAGCTATTATTCATGGGCGGTGTACCAACCGCATCTGCAGCTAACAAGTCAGTGACATAAATGCACAACGGTCACCCTGGCATATCACGAGTGGAGCTCGATATCTCAACACTCCCCCTCGAGCTCAATCCCAATTCCTGCACACCAAGCAGGTCTCTGAACTTGCCCAGCTTCTCTGCGCCCAATGCCTTCGTGAATATATTAGCTACCTGATCCTCTGTGCTGACATAAACTAGATCAATAAGACCTAGTAAAACCCTCTCCCGCACATAGTGATAATGCACCTCAATGTGCTTTGTTCTAGCATGATAGACTGGGTTATTTGCCAAGTGTATACTACTCATGTTGTCACAATAAATGACAACTGGCCCATCTATAGGCTGATGCATATCATAAAGTAGCTTATGCAACCAAGCTACCTCACATGCAGCCATTGCTGCACCCCTGTACTCAGCCTCTGTGCTCGACAAGACAACTGTAGGCTGTTTCTTGCTGCTCCAAGTGACTGCAGAACTCCCAAAAGAGAACACATATCCACTGGTAGATTGTCTATCAGAAATACTACTAGCCCAATTAGCATCAGTGTATCCATGCAACTGTATTTGAACCCCAGTCTCATAAAATAGTCCATACTGCAATGTGGATTTCACATACCTGAGTATGCATCTAGCCGCATCCGAATGCGGTTTCCTTGGAGCCTGTATAAACTGACTTACCAATCCAACAGCATGGTAATAGTCATATAAACTGACTTACCAATCCGAATGCGGTTTCCTTGGAGCCTGTATAAACTGACTTACCAATCCGAATGCGGTTTCCTTAGAGCCTGGTAATAGTCATATAAATCAAACTTCCTACTATGCGTCTGTACATAGTAGGGTCTTCGAGAAGCTCACCTGCATCTACGCTTAGCTTCACATTCTGCTCCAAAGGAACTGAAATAGGCTTACAGCCTGTCATCCCATGTTTGGACAGCATGTCCAATCCATACTGCCTCTACAAGAGCCGTATCCCACTTGGTGATCTAATCACCTTAATGCCCAAGAAATAACGCAGCTCTCCCAAATCCTTCATCTCAAACTTCTGCTTCAATAGCATTTTCACATGAAGGATATCTTCATCACTATCACCTGTCATAATCAAATCATCAACATAAATGACAAGTAGCATAATACCTTTCTTTGTTTTTCTCACATAAAGTGAGAAATCTGCCTTGGAAATATGAAAGCCAATAGTGACGAGATACTGTCCTATCTTGTCAAACCATGCTCTAGGTACTTGCTTCAAGCCATACAAGGCTTTCTTCAACCTGCAAACAAACTCAGGATGAACAGCATGCACATAACTTGGTGGCTGCTCCATATAGACCTCTTCTTGCAAATCACCATGCAAGAAGGCATTCTTTACATCCATCTGATGTAAAGACCATCCCTTTGATACAGTCATAGCAATGACTGCTCTTACGGTTACCATCCTTGCAACCGGACTGAATGTTTCTTCATAATCAATGCCATATGTTTGTGCATAACCCTTGACTACTAATCTTGCCTTGTATCTATTCACAGAACCATCTGCATTGTGCTTCACCTTATAAACCCACTTACAACCAATTGCATTCTTATCTTTAGGCAAAGGTACCAATTCCCATGTAGCATTTGCTTCCAAGGCATCCATTTCTTCATCCATGGCTTTCTCCCATTTTTCTTTTCCCATGGCTTGCTCAAAAGAAGTGAGTTCTGGTTCCTCTATCACATTGACCATATAGGCATAGTGAATGGCTGTAAATCCATCATATTTCAGCCTATCCATAGGATACCTAGCTCTGATAGACTTGCGCAAAGTAGGTTCACTCTCAGGTGCTCTCAAAACATCCCTGGTCTTCCTTACTCCAAGTGTAACAATAGAAGGAATACTCAACTCATCATCAATGCTCTATTCTGAGTCACTGGATTCACCATCCATATAAGAGTGACCTGCATTCACATCAAACATGGGCTGATCTACCTTCTCTTTTCCTTTTCGTGAAAGCTGCATACCACTATCTGCATTGTTTTGAGGAGATTCTCCTTATCTCAATCTGCCTGTCCATGCCGAAGAATGTGAACCACTGCTAGAGAACACTCCAGGTCCACTAATATTTTGTGACTACTACTTTGAATTCTGTGCAGCATTACCATTTTGTGCATCTACATCATCAATCACATTTATTGGTTTATACCAGCTACTCATTTCATCAAAAACATCTCTGCTCACTATAAACTTACGAGTAGAAGGGTTATAGCATCTATACCCTTTCTCCTTCTGCAGAGAGTAACCAATAAAGATGCACTTCTTAGCTTTTGGATCCAACTTGGATCCCAACTCATCTGGCACATGAACATAGACAATGCAACCAATAATCTTCAAATGAGAAATATTTGGTTTCCTACCAGTATAGCTCTCCTCTGGAGTCATCTCATGTATTGCTGCAGTGGGAGTCTTGTTCATTCTGTAGACTGCTATAGCAACTGCTTCAGCCCAGTAAAAATTTGGCAAGTCTTTTTCATTGAGCATGGCACGAGATACCTCTCCAATATGCCTGATTTTCCTTTCTGCAATTCCATTTTGTTGTGGGATATGACTACATGAATATCGCTGCTTTATGCCATGCTCTTGCACGAACCTTGCAAACTTATTTGAGAGGTACTCTCCCCCTCCATTTGACCTTAGGTAATTTATTTTAAGGCCTCTTTCTTTTTCAACCATAGCTTTAAGAGTTTTGAAATGCCCAAAAACTTCACTTTTCTTTTTCATAAAATACACCCAAAATTTTCTGTTATAGTCATCAATAAAAGTTACAAAATAATGATAGCCTCCAATAGATGCAGCTTTAGTAGTCCACACATCAGAGTGGATTAATTCCAATGGCTTCTTACTCTCTTGAACATATCTAGGAAATGGTTTCTTTGCCTGCTTTCCAAATTGACAGGCTTCACATACCTTATGCATTTTTGCAACCTTGAATTTAGGCAATCCTACAACAATATTTTGGGCTTGCATTGATTTAAGTCATTGTACATTAACATGACCAATGCGTTTATGTCAGATATCAATACCTACAACTACAGTGGTCCCATGTGCAAACATTGCTGCACTCAATTCAGGCATGTCAGCATCCAATGTAAACATTCTGCCCTTCTTCTTTCCTTTTTCTATCAAGCGACCTTTATTTTTCATATCTTCAACAAAGCATCCATGAGAATTAAATCTGACCTGCAAGCCCTGCTCAATCATTTGACCAACAAAAATTAGGTTCTTGGTGATATTCGGGACATGAAATACATCCGATAGGTATTTCTTTTTCCCATCCTGCATAGACAAAGGATTTTTTCCAATCTGCACAATAGGATGTGCAGTATCATCACCAGTCTCCACAAATCCTGGTTTTTCCATTTTCCTTGCATCCTGCATCCATTCTGCATGACCTGTCATGTGGTTTGATGCACCTGAGTCAACATACCACACATCATTGCTTTCTTCTGCACTTGTCACAGAATTGGTCATGTGCTACACCATAAACAAATGCTCACATTAGGAGAAATATGGACTCTCTTTTTTGCCCCTTAAGGGGTTTCTCTCACCTCTCTCTCTCTAAAAAGAGATTCCAAAATAATATTATAAAAAGAGATCTTCTACAATCAAGAAAATCTCGTTTTTGTGTTTTCAATAGATTTCACCTATTATTTTATTCCCAAACTGCAAGATAAGGTCACTTTTTCTCAAAATCCTCATAACTAAAAAAATACAATTCTATTTTTTCTAAAAACACAGCCAATCATTCTTTAATGCCCTCATGACTCTTTAATGCCCTCTTTAGTGCCCTCATGACTTTTCAATCATTCTCATTCTCGCTTCTTAAAAGGGCGGAAGTTAAAAAACGATATAAAATGACGTACACATCATATTTTAAGATTATTTTTTACCCAGAGACACCTTTTTGACTCAAGAGTTTCCTTGTAAATTTTCGTCTTTTTTGGACAAGTATATACCTATTTCTGGGCATTTTTTCATTCCCTCAGAAAGCTCTAGTTTTGTCCCAAATTTTGTGCATTCTTCTCTTTCCCTCCAGAATATGGTTTCTTGCATACGAGTTCTTCTGAAGCAGCATTGAGGAGTAGTTTTGATACCATTTGTTGAAATCAAAGAATCTCTATCTACAACACGCTCTACCCTGCTACAAGCCATCTTCCTCTTCAGAAATATGCAGTAAGAAATCTCCGTCTTCAATAGTCTATACTACAAGCAATCCAGTGATAATGGAGGTATCTTTATTTTTTAAATCTTTGTGATGTTATTATTCTTCACAGTTGTTGTTCAGTCCTTAAGCATCAATTCATAGAGCGAGAGAGAGAGGGGGAGAGAGAGAGAGAGAGAGAGAGGAGGGGAGAAGGGGGGGGACAGAGAGGACTGTGTGAGATGAACAAAGAAAATAAGTGATAGAGTGACAGATAGTAAATTAGGGTAGAAGATAAGATGATGTTATTGTTTTCCACTAGCCAAGCTTCAGTATGAATGTGTTTAGGGTTTCCTTGATGAATTTTTGTTGAGAGAGAGAGAGAGAGAGAAAGAGAGAGAGAGAGAGAGAGAATATTTTGGATAGAACAGAAGATAAGATTTGATGCTAATTAGAGGTAGATTAAAAGCCAAGATTACAAGCTGATTAGGGGTTGATTAGGGTCTATCAAGACTGAAAGCAAGAGAAAGAGACAAGAACCAACTGGGTTTTAAAAAAAACAGAGATATAGTGAATCAAAGGGGCGTAGTTCTGCTATTTGAATGTTAATCCAAGTTAACATTTGCATACTTTTTTTTTTGCAGAATGCAGGTGCAGGATGTACCAAGAGAAAGAGAGATATTCACTTTCAATTGGAGGATGAATATGCACCAATGTTCAAAAGAATTGTGGAAAGAGATGATGTAATAAGATGCAGGATGCAACAAGAAAGAAATGCAGGGAAAAAAAATGTGGACCTTTGGGTTGATGGGTGCATTTATTCACCCGATCCACTCACTCGAAGGCCACCACAATTTGAAGGGCTTACATGGTGCGCAGATCGGACGCAGGTAGCTCACGTAGTGAATTCCCAAAGGTCCCCAAGAACAAAGCACTCTACTTTTTAGCACAAAAACCAATGAGAAAGCAAGCACGACATGAGACAAAAGACAAATTGGGTTGAATCTCCCCCATGCCTTGTGTGAGCGCTTCACAAAACATGTATTTAATATATATTTCCAATCTTTTTGCTCAAAAATAGCCCAATTACAAAAATATGACAAGCTTTTAGCTTTTGAGTTTACTTTCTACCAAAAATAGGAAAATAAAGCTAATGGACGGTGCCCAAAGAGTCTGGCACGCCCAATCTCAATGTCCAAATAAAAATAACATATCCAGGCGCATAAGCGCATACAAAATAATAATAAATAATCGATGTCTCTATAGACATAATCAAAATATAGGCGTGGCGCCTATCAAAATATAGTCCAAAGATCGGAAACCCGCTAGACTCCAATGCTTTCCTCCGCCACTGCTGCTATCTCTACACATCAACTGAAGCATTCACAATCGTTAGTAAAATAACACAATTAAACCGACAAAAGTGAATACCTAGCAGTCTTCAGCTACATAAATAAATCAACTGGTTAGAAATAAATCCTAACCTTAATTTATTACGAGTGCGCACTCTAAACTCATAAACGTTTATTAATTTAATATGCATTTTGCGGAATCACCCGCTATGGAATCACCCATGTACACACTAAATTAATGAAACGCCCGAAAAGGACAGGCGTCCCCATCAACTTCTCGCACAAAGAATCCTCTTTGCGTATGAGCCCCGGTCATCTAAGTTTACGGAATCCACCGTAAAACCTCACGGAATCCACCGTGGAATATGCCTCCTGGCATCATACCCCCGGGGTGGGATAGCAATTGACCTCAATTGCTATTAGCTCAATGTGGAGCTAACAGAGTGGGGAAAGCATTTAGGTCTCTAGCGTGCATCCATTGTGCTTCTTCTACAGGATGGTTCTTAAATTTCACGAGATATCTAGAGTACCTTCGGCCAGTTCTAGTGGTCATGTAGTCAGTGTCTATGATGGCTTCTGGTTCAAGTATTTCAGTCTCTTCTTCTAGTAAAGGTGGGTTTTCATAGACAGGGTGGATAGGTAATTGTCCTCTAAATGGTCTCAATAAACTAATATGAAAGGTATTATGAATTTTCCAATGAGATGGCAATTCTAACTTGAATGCATTGTCATTAATCTTATGAATGATTCTAAATGGTCCGTAGAATCTAGGGGCTAATTTGACAACTGGATGTCTATCTACACTTTGCAGTCTACGCTTTTCTATTCTAAGCCAAACATAATCATCAACTTTGAAATTCATGGCTTGTCTTTTCTTGTTGGCTTGTTTGGTATATGATTGTTGGGCTTTAGCAATCATATCCTTTACCTCATCAAAAATAGTGTTATGCATAACAGCAATATCATCGGCACTTTGTATTCTATTAGACAAAGATGCAACAGGTGTAGATAATCTATATCCATAAATAACTTCAAAAGGTGCTTTCTTTGTAGATGTGTGCGGTGTATTATTGTAAGCAAATTGTAATAAATGTAAATGAGTATCCCATGTCTGAGGTTTAGAGATAGTGTATGCACGTAAAAGATCTAAAATAGTGCTATTTGTGGCTTCTGTTTGTCCATTTGTTTCTGGATGAAATGCAGATGAGAAATCAATCTTTGTGCCTAGATTTGCAAACAGTGTAATCCAGAAATTATTACAAAATCTAGAATCTCTATCTGAAATAATCACTTTCGGCAATCCATGGTTAGTAAAAACAGTTTTCAAAAATAACTGTGCTGCTTGTGATGCTGTTAAAGTTTTCTTACATGCAATGAAATATGCTTGCTTACTAAATCTATCTACAATTGTCCAAATCATGTCATGGTTAGATTTAGTATTTGGTAAACCAGTAATGAAATCCATAGATATATGTTCCCAAGGTTTAGATGGAATAGATAAAGGCATTAATAACCCATACTGTTTACCATGATGTCTTTTTATTCTTTGACAAATCAGACATTCAGAAACAAAATTAGACACATCTGCATCCATATGCGGCCAATAAAAATCTTCAGTTAACATGCGTAATGTAGAAATGATACCTCTATGACCTTGATATGGGGGACAATGAATTTCATTCAAAACAAATGATCGGAATGGAATAGTAACACACAGTCTCTTTTCAAAGAACATAAATCCATCATTATATGACAATGAATCAACAGGAATGAAATTATTTTGAACTAATTTTTGCCAATCAGAATGAAAAGTAATATCCTGGTGATATGTGTCTTTCATAGCAATCAAAGAATCAAAAGATATGATAGAAATGTTATGAATTGCAGGTCTTCTACTCAATGCATCGGCAACTACATTTTCTTTTCCAGGTTGGTATTGAATGATAGGATGGAAACTTTGAATGAATGAAGCCCATTTGATATGGCGGTCAGAAATTTGGGGTTGGCTAAGTAGATGTCTAATGCTTTGCTGGTCAGTCTTTATCATGAATTCTGAACCCATTAAATAATGCTTCCATTGTTTCAATGCTTGGACAACTGCTAAGAGTTCCTTGTCATAAGTGGAATATTTGAGCTCAGAGGGTTTCAGCTTAGAACTAGAGTATGCTATTGGATGGTTGTCTTGCATTAGCACGGCTCCTATTCCTGATCCGCTAGCATCAGTCACAACTAAAAAGAATGGTCTGTTAAAGTCAGGCAATTGTAGGACAGGGGCATTGGTCAATGCACGTTTAAGTAAATCAAAGGATTTCTGCTGGTTTTCAGTCCATTGATAAACAATGCCTTTCTTAAGAAGTTTGGTCAGTGGTAAAGCAAGTAATGAGAAATTACGTACAAACTTCCTATAGAAACTAGCAAGACCAAGGAATGAATGTAATTCATGTACATTTTTAGGAATAGGCCAATGCAATATTGCGTCAATTTTCTTAGGATCAACTTTTATTCCTTCTTTTGATACAATATGACCTAGATATTCTATTTCTGTCTTAAAGAATTCACTCTTGTCAGGATTTGCAAACAATTGATTTTCTTTCAGTAATTGAAAAACTAATGATAAATGCTCATAATGCTCTTTTTCACTTTGACTGAACACTAAAATATCATCAAAGAAAACAATCACACAGTATTGATATTTTAGAAAAATACGATTCATCATTCTACTGAAAGTAGCAGGTGCATTAGTTAATCCGAATGGCATAACTAAGAATTCGTAATGGCCAAACTGTGTCCTGAATGCAGTCTTAAATATGTCGGATCTATCTAGCCTCACCTGATGATATCCAGATTTAAGGTCAATTTTACTAAATATAGAAGATCCTTGCAGTTTGTCCATAAGGTCATCAACTCTAGGTATAGGATACCTATTCTTTACAGTGATCTTGTTTAATGCTCGGTAGTCAATACACATCCGATAAGTATTATTCTTTTTCTTGACTAGGAGCACAGGTGCACCGAATGGGGAACTGCTAGGTCGAATTAAACCTCTATTTAGTAATTCTTCTACTTGACTTTGGATTTCTTTTTGCTCTATTTGATTGTGTCTATATGGGGCTTTGCATGGTGGTTGTGTGCCAGATATTAGATCAATCTTATGGTCTTCTGGACGTGATGGAGGTAAACTTGGTGGTAGGTCTTCTGCAAAACAATCCTTAAAATATGCAAGAAATTCCTTATGCCTAGGGTGCATATGAGTTTCTTTTGCGTGCAATTCATTCACCCAAATGAGATATGATTTAGTATTCTTGCGTAGTGCACGTTTTGCTTGAGTATGCGAAAGCAGTGGAAACATATGAGATGCATGCATACCAAATAATGTAATAGATTTTCCTTGAAAATTTATATTCATTGTGTGTGTGGAATAATCTATACTGGGATTATGTTGGTGTCTCCATGGCATTCCTAGAATAATGTCGCTAGACTGTAATGGGACAACTAAGAAATTTCTTCTTTCAATATATGGACCAATTTGAATTTCTAAATTTTGAACTTCTTGTGTGCCATTGTACCTAGTGCCTAAAAATGCAGCTTTTATGCGATAGTGCGTAGGTACTGTATGCAATTTCAATTCCTTTACCAATTTTGCTGAAATAAAGTCATGCGTACTACCGTCATCATGCAATACAGTTCTTTCTTTTCCATGCACCATACATTTCATAGTCAACAATGAATGTAAAGTAGGCATACCTGGTAAAGTGTCGGAAGTAGTAGTAGGATCATCCTCATCTTCAGTGAAATCCTTTGATTTACTTAAACGTGCATTGACCAATGCCCCTGTCCTACAATTGCCTGACTTTAATAGACCATTCTTTTTAGTTGTGACTGATGCTAGCGGATCAGGAATAGGAGCCGTGCTAATGCAAGACAACCATCCAATAGCATACTCTAGTTCTAAGCTGAAACCCTCTGAGCTCAAATATTCCACTTATGACAAGGAACTCTTAGCAGTTGTCCAAGCATTAAAACAATGGAAGCATTATTTAATGGGTTCAGAATTCATGATAAAGACCGACCAGCAAAGCATTAGACATCTACTTAGCCAACCCCAAATTTCTGACCGTCATATCAAATGGGCTTCATTCATTCAAAGTTTCCATCCTATCATTCAATACCAACCTGGAAAAGAAAATGTAGTTGCCGATGCATTAAGTAGAAGACCTGCAATTCATAACATTTCTCTCATATCTTTTGACTCTTTGATTGCAATGAAAGACACATATCACCAGGATATTACTTTTCATTCTGATTGGCAAAAATTAGTTCAAAATAATTTCATTCCTGTTGATTCATTGTCATATAATGATGGATTTATGTTCTTTGAAAAGAGACTGTGTGTTACTATTCCATTCCGATCTTTTGTTTTGAATGAAATTCATTGTCCCCCATATCAAGGTCATAGAGGTATCATTTCTACATTACGCATGTTAACTGAAGATTTTTATTGGCCGCATATGGATGCAGATGTGTCTAATTTTGTTTCTGAATGTCTGATTTGTCAAAGAATAAAAAGACATCATGGTAAACAGTATGGGTTATTAATGCCTTTATCCATTCCATCTAAACCTTGGGAACATATATCTATGGATTTCATTACTGGTTTACCAAATACTAAATCTAACCATGACATGATTTGGACAATTGTAGATAGATTTAGTAAGCAAGCATATTTCATTGCATGTAAGAAAACTTTAACAGCATCACAAGCAGCACAGTTATTTTTGAAAACTGTTTTTACTAACCATGGATTGCCGAAAGTGATTATTTCAGATAGAGATTCTAGATTTTGTAATAATTTCTGGATTACACTGTTTGCAAATCTAGGCACAAAGATTGATTTCTCATCTGCATTTCATCCAGAAACAAATGGACAAACAGAAGCCACAAATAGCACTATTTTAGATCTTTTACGTGCATACACTATCTCTAAACCTCAGACATGGGATACTCATTTACATTTATTACAATTTGCATATAACAATACACCGCAGACATCTACAAAGAAAGCACCTTTTGAAGTTATTTATGGATATAGATTATCTACACCTGTTGCATCTTTGTCTAATAGAATACAAAGTGCCGATGATATTGCTGTTATGCATAACACTATTTTTGATGAGGTCAAGGATATGATTGCTAAAGCCCAACAATCATATACCAAACAAGCCAACAAGAAAAGACAAGCCATGAATTTCAAAGTTGATGATTATGTTTGGCTTAGAATAGAAAAGCGTAGACTGCAAAGTGTAGATAGACATCCAGCTGTCAAATTAGCCCCTAGATTCTACGGACCATTTAGAATCATTCATAAGATTAATGACAATGCATTCAAGTTAGAACTCCCATCACATTGGAAAATTCATAAGTTCCCCATTCGGTGCACCTGTGCTCTTAGTCAAGAAAAAGAATAATACTTATCGGATGTGTATTGACTACCGAGCATTAAACAAGATCACTGTAAAGAATAGGTATCCTATACCTAGAGTTGATGACCTTATGGACAAACTGCAAGGATCTTCTATATTTAGTAAAATTGACCTTAAATCTGGATATCATCAGGTGAGGCTAGATAGATCCGACATATTTAAGACTGCATTCAGGACACAGTTTGGCCATTACGAATTCTTAGTTATGCCATTCGGATTAACTAATGCACCTGCCACTTTCAGTAGAATGATGAACCGTATTTTTCTAAAATATCAATATTGTGTGATTGTTTTCTTTGATGATATTTTAGTATTCAGTCAAAGTGAAAAAGAGCATTATGAGCATTTATCATTAGTTTTTCAATTACTGAAAGAAAATCAATTGTTTGCAAATCCTGACAAGAGTGAATTCTTTAAGACAGAAATAGAATATCTAGGTCATATTGTATCAGAAGAAGGAATAAAAGTTGATCCTAAGAAAATTGACGCAATATTGCATTGGCCTATTCCTAAAAATGTACATGAATTACGCTCATTCCTTGGTCTTGCTAGTTTCTATAGGAAGTTTGTACGTAATTTCTCATTACTTGCTTTACCACTGACCAAACTTCTTAAGAAAGGCATTGTTTATCAATGGACTGAAAACCAGCAGAAATCCTTTGACCTACTCAAACGTGCATTGACCAATGCCCCTGTCCTACAATTGCCTGACTTTAATAGACCATTCTTTCTAGTTGTGACTGATGCTAGCGGATCAGGAATAGGAGCCGTGTTAATGCAAGACAACCATCCAATAGCATATTCTAGTTCTAAGCTGAAACCCTCTGAGCTCAAATATTCCACTTATGACAAGGAACTCTTAGCAGTTGTCCAAGCATTGAAACAATGGAAGCATTATTTAATGGGTTCAGAATTCATGATAAAGACTGACCAGCAAAGCATTAGACATCTACTTAGCCAACCCCAAATTTCTGACCGCCATATCAAATGGGCTTCATTCATTCAAAGTTTCCATCCTATCATTCAATACCAACCTGGAAAAGAAAATGTAGTTGCCGATGCATTAAGTAGAAGACCTGCAATTCATAACATTTCTATCATATCTTTTGATTCTTTGATTGCTATGAAAGACACATATCACCAGGATATTACTTTTCATTCTGATTGGCAAAAATTAGTTCAAAATAATTTCATTCCTGTTGATTCATTGTCATATAATGATGGATTCATGTTCTTTGAAAAGAGACTGTGTGTTACTATTCCATTCCGATCATTTGTTTTGAATGAAATTCATTGTCCCCCATATCAAGGTCATAGAGGTATCATTTCTACATTACGCATGTTAACTGAAGATTTTTATTGGCCGCATATGGATGCAGATGTGTCTAATTTTGTTTCTGAATGTCTGATTTGTCAAAGAATAAAAAGACATCATGGTAAACAGTATGGGTTATTAATGCCTTTATCTATTCCATCTAAACCTTGGGAACATATATCTATGGATTTCATTACTGGATTACCAAATACTAAATCTAACCATGACATGATTTGGACAATTGTAGATAGATTTAGTAAGCAAGCATATTTCATTGCATGTAAGAAAACTTTAACAGCATCACAAGCAGCACAGTTATTTTTGAAAACTGTTTTTACTAACCATGGATTGCCGAAAGTGATTATTTCAGATAGAGATTCTAGATTTTGTAATAATTTCTGGATTACACTGTTTGCAAATCTAGGCACAAAGATTGATTTCTCATCTGCATTTCATCCAGAAACAAATGGACAAACAGAAGCCACAAATAGCACTATTTTAGATCTTTTACGTGCATACACTATCTCTAAACCTCAGACATGGGATACTCATTTACATTTATTACAATTTGCTTACAATAATACACCGCACACATCTACAAAGAAAGCACCTTTTGAAGTTATTTATGGATATAGATTATCTACACCTGTTGCATCTTTGTCTAATAGAATACAAAGTGCCGATGATATTGCTGTTATGCATAACACTATTTTTGATGAGGTAAAGGATATGATTGCTAAAGCCCAACAATCATATACCAAACAAGCCAACAAGAAAAGACAAGCCATGAATTTCAAAGTTGATGATTATGTTTGGCTTAGAATAGAAAAGCGTAGACTGCAAAGTGTAGATAGACATCCAGCTGTCAAATTAGCCCCTAGATTCTACGGACCATTTAGAATCATTCATAAGATTAATGACAATGCATTCAAGTTAGAACTGCCATCTCATTGGAAAATTCATAATACATTTCATATTAGTTTATTGAGACCATTTAGAGGACAATTACCTATCCACCCTGTTTATGAAAACCCACCTTTACTACAAGAAGAGACTGAAATCCTTGAACCAGAAACCATCATAGACACTGACTACATGACCACTAGAACTGGCCGAAGATACTCTAGATATCTCGTGAAATTTAAGAACCATCCTGTAGAAGAAGCACAATGGATGCACGCTAGAGACCTAAATGCTTTCCCCACTCTGTTAGCTCCACATTGAGCTAATAGCAATTGAGGTCAATTGCTATCCCACCCCGGGGGTATGATGCCAGGAGGCATATTCCACGGTGGATTCCGTGAGGTTTTACGGTGGATTCCGTAAACTTAGATGACCGGGGCTCATACACAAAGAAGATTCTTTGTGCGAGAAGTTGATGGGGACGCCTGTCCTTTTCGGGCGTTTCATTAATTTAGTGTGTACATGGGTGATTCCATAGCGGGTGATTCCGCAAAATGCATATTAAATTAATAAACGTTTATGAGTTTAGAGTGCGCACTCGTAATAAATTAAGGTTAGGATTTATTTCTAACCAGTTGATTTATTTATGTAGCTGAAGACTGCTAGGTATTCACTTTTGTCGGTTTAATTGTGTTATTTTACTAACGATTGTGAATGCTTCAGTTGATGTGTAGAGATAGCAGCAGTGGCGGAGGAAAGCATTGGAGTCTAGCGGGTTTCCGATCTTTGGACTATATTTTGATAGGCGCCACGCCTATATTTTGATTATGTCTATAGAGACATCGATTATTTATTATTATTTTGTATGCGCTTATGCGCCTGGATATGTTATTTTTATTTGGACATTGAGATTGGGCGTGCCAGACTCTTTGGGCACCGTCCATTAGCTTTATTTTCCTATTTTTGGTAGAAAGTAAACTCAAAAGCTAAAAGCTTGTCATATTTTTGTAATTGGGCTATTTTTGAGCAAAAAGATTGGAAATATATATTAAATACATGCTTTGTGAAGCGCTCACACAAGGCATGGGGGAGATTCAACCCAATTTGTCTCTTGTCTCATGTCGTGCTTGCTTTTACATTGGTTTTTGTGCTAAAAAGTAGAGTACTTTGTTCTTGGGGACCTTTGGGAATTCACTACGTGCGCAGATCGGACGCAGGTAGCTCACGTAGTGAATTCCCAAAGGTCCCCAAGAACAAAGCACTCTACTTTTTAGCACAAAAACCAATGAGAAAGCAAGCACGACATGAGACAAAAGACAAATTGGGTTGAATCTCCCCCATGCCTTGTGTGAGCGCTTCACAAAACATGTATTTAATATATATTTCCAATCTTTTTGCTCAAAAATAGCCCAATTACAAAAATATGACAAGCTTTTAGCTTTTGAGTTTACTTTCTACCAAAAATAGGAAAATAAAGCTAATGGACGGTGCCCAAAGAGTCTGGCACGCCCAATCTCAATGTCCAAATAAAAATAACATATCCAGGTGCATAAGCGCATACAAAATAATAATAAATAATCGATGTCTCTATAGACATAATCAAAATATAGGCGTGGCGCCTATCAAAATATAGTCCAAAGATCGGAAACCCGCTAGACTCCAATGCTTTCCTCCGCCACTGCTGCTATCTCTACACATCAACTGAAGCATTCACAATCGTTAGTAAAATAACACAATTAAACCGACAAAAGTGAATACCTAGCAGTCTTCAGCTACATAAATAAATCAACTGGTTAGAAATAAATCCTAACCTTAATTTATTACGAGTGCGCACTCTAAACTCATAAACGTTTATTAATTTAATATGCATTTTGCGGAATCACCCGCTATGGAATCACCCATGTACACACTAAATTAATGAAACGCCCGAAAAGGACAGGCGTCCCCATCAACTTCTCGCACAAAGAATCCTCTTTGCGTATGAGCCCCGGTCATCTAAGTTTACGGAATCCACCGTAAAACCTCACGGAATCCACCGTGGAATATGCCTCCTGGCATCATTACATCATTTGTAAAGTTTGCTTGTGAAGGCAATGAAGGATTGTATGGATACACATGCAGACTTGTCACACAAGGAATAGCAGGGCCTCATCAAACCTTGACAAATATGCAGACAAGATTACAAGGGAATATGCAGTCTTTGATGGAAAAGGATAGATTATTGGCTGAGAAGGATAGAGAGAACCAGAACCTACAACAAGCAATGTCTGTCATTGAAGATGCTATGCATGCTACACACGTGCAGAATATGGAGTTACAGTCTAAAGTCAATGACTTGGAGAAGGAGAATCAAAACATAGATAGGAAGCTCACAAAAACTTTGGAGATTGGGCCCACTTTAAAAACCAAAGAGGCACGTCGGCGCATCCGATCCGTTAAACCAATTGGCCAATTAGCCAAAGGAAGTGGACAATATCATAGACAGATATATGCTCAATCTACTACAATGAGAAATATGTTTCCTCATGCAAAGAATGATACTATTGCCAAAGTCCTTAGCAAGAATATGGTCAAAAATGCATTGGAAAATCGTAAATTCAGGGACATTGTGGATGGTGTTGCTAGTGAACGTCTTAGGGATGTGAGCAACTCGTTTACTGCTACAGATGCTCAGGGATTATGTGACAAGGTGGGAATGAGTTCTGAGTCATATAGTATGCTCTATCAACAATTGGATACAGGTTTTAAGCAAGTCTTCAATACTAAGCGAGTAATGCCTCTGCCAAAACCATTTCACGTGAAGAAGGCTCGAAAACAACTAAATGAGAAAGTTTTAGAACTAATTGGTGAGCCTACGCATCTGGAACACACACACATATTGAAGTATGGTTCCAAAGAAGTTGCCTTTGTATTGAATGCATCCAACAACTTTGTATTGGATATATGTAGGGTTCAGATTGCTATGGTCAAGTTTTACAATATGTCTATGGAAGAATGTAGAGACAAGCTTAAGTTTGTCCTCAAACTTGATGAGAGTGAGATTATCAAGGGGCAAAAACTTGAGCGTGTGAGTATAACACTTATGAATCGAGCATTGGATCCCAACATCGATGAAAAACATCCTTCATACTTCAGTGTACAATCGGAGAATGAAATATGGTGGCTTGCAGCATTTGAAGTACCAAAGGAGGACCATGAAGTACTTAAAGTTTTTTTTAACCTCACTAATATACCCAGTGTTATTCAACAGCAAAATAATGGAGCAGTTTTACATGTTGAGGGGGCCTGAATTTGCAAATTCAGGTCCCCCAGACGCGAGCCTCCGGCCAGGGCACATCTGGGGGCCCGATCCCGACAAAAACACATGTGTGTGCTCCCGATGCCCTAGAGGCCCTACTGGTTAAGTTTCATACGAAACCAAGAACATTACCTTCTCTGCATCATCTATCTGCCGCTGTAATGGAGCATCCAGGTCTGCTCCTGCCACTGGGCTGCCCTCGTCTCTCTCCTGGGTAGGCACTGCATAGTCGGGTTGAGGACCAAAAAGGCTTTCCTGCAACCGCTCGAACTCCTCATCAGAGATCTGATACTGTGGCGCCGCATCCTCAATCTGCTCCTGGATGCTCACAATGGCAGAGATGTCATGGATGCTCGTGCCATCATAACGAGCCACCTCATCAACATGTAGTGGGGCATCCTGTAAATCAAAATCTATGAAATCACTAGGTGCATCATGCACCATGATACAGTATAGTTCTTCTTCCCTAAGCTCCAACAACTCTAGCACATCCTGCATGAGTAGATATTCCACCCCCTCGATGGTGGTAGCATGGAGAGAAGAGAGGGGTGGCTCTTCGCTCATGGGCATCTCATCAGGGCAAGGAGGTGGGTGCACAATGGCCAAGCTCTGTGCTGCCTCAACACTCAGATCGAGAGTGATCTCCTCAGGCTCCCTCTCAAAGTACTCTAATAGTGGCCGAGAGGGTGCGTCGATGTCCTTGTCACTGTCCTCTTGCACCTCAGTGCACATAACATATATGGCAAAGGCGGCATCCCTCTCAATGAGATCCATCGTGACGTGGTCCTGTGACGAGGTGGGCACTGCTCTAGCGCGGAGATGTTGCCCCACATGCACTAGGGCTCGACTTATCACCTTTGCATGGCTGGATCCGGCACACAAACTATACAAAAAATCCATGGGAACCCACCTGAGAGTGGAGTCGGGAATAGAGCAAGTGAGAGGGTTCACTGCATCACAAAACGATGCTAGTATACTAGAGTCAGGGTCTACAGCAGAAAGCGAGCTCTCTAGACTCAAGGTCATGCAAAACCTAGGGTATATCTGGTCCCCTATGTGCGCATAGCATGTGGAACTGATCCATGCGGCGAAGGCGGGAGTGGTAGCCATGGCACACAAAGAGAGAAGGAATGAGAGCACAAGTGTAGGGAAGTGGAGAATGAAAGCGAAAATGAGTTTGGAGTTATAGCTTTTATGTGTCTAGGGTTTTAAATAAAGGTTCTTTATAAAGTTATTAATTCTAAAGTTTCAAATTAAAACTCGAATCATAAAGATCCATTTTTCTTGGGCATGCTAAACCATCGATTTGAGTAAGGTGCTGAAGAAGGTTCTAAAATCTTCATTATGATCTTCTCATTTAGAAGTTCCAATAATTTGGGCAAATGTGCCCTTGGAACAAGAATGGGCTTGAGGTTCCAAGGCACATATAGGACCGTAAAAATAACCATAGGAGTCACAATATTTGGATCCACACAGCCTATTTCACTTGGTTGAAATGCAAAAGTTTTTCCATGTTTCATTAGCATTTGCTAAAAGAGTGTTTTTCAGCAGGCGAAAGGAAATAACTTTCACCTATTTTGAGCTTTTTTATAATTTTAGATGTGAACTTGTGACTAATGTTGAAAGGATCTCAAAGACTTGGCTGATTTACTACCCTATCAGCCAACCCTTCACTTTTAGGAGGCAATGGAACTGCCACAGGCATGACTTTCTTATCCATTGTCTTGTATTTTGTCTCCACTTGCGCTTCAACCTTGTTGAGTAAACAAATTTCTTCTTGTTCAACAAATTCTTGAATTGTTTGATAAAAATCCAATGTACATACTCCTATGGACTGATTTTCAACCAGATTTTTTGTATGAGAAGCTACATATATTTCAGCCAATGTGTTAGTAGTAATCAGTTTTTAAAAAAGCCCGAAATATCTTCATTTTCAGCCATCATGTCATAAGTTTTTAGCTCCCTTTTTACATGACATAAATATTTTCTTTCAGCTTTAGTCATGGCCGAAAGAGACTTATAGCAGCCCATACTATTGGCTGTATATACATACAAATTTGCTAGAGACATAGTTTTTGTAGCATAAGGAGGTTCAATATTTTTACATGACACACTACCATAGCCTCCTCTTATAGTAGTGCAGCCCGAAAACCCTTGAATTCTTGAGCATTAGGAGGCACACGATAATCACGCAGTCAATCTCTATTTCGATGATGGTTAACACACACAGTAAGAAATTAGACAACTCGTGCATTATCCTTGCTTCAGATTCGAGAGTAGGAAGAACCATCATCAAGAGCTTTTGTTTCCAAGTGGGCTTTAGAAATGTAAGGTTACCCAAGAATGATAGGGTAACTACAAGAGTCTTGAACAAAAAAGTGAAAATTGTCTTTTATGTCTCCAGCACATTAGGACATGTAGCATACAACTCTCCAGAAGAGTTTTTTGCAACTCTCATTCGCCATCCTGGATCAACATCTATGCCACTTTCATAGAGACTCATTGCCATGATGTTTATCTCCAAGCTATGTTCTAAGAGTGAACTACATGGTATTTATTTTTCTTCGATTTTGACGACTGTCTTCGTTGTTGCCCTTGCCCAATGTATACAAGAGTAGTGACTACTTGGAATTAACTGAGTCTCTTCCTCCTCATGCATGTGCTGTAGATGGCCTTCTTTTTTAGAGATGGGTTGGCCAACTAGTTTGAACCAACCGACCATTACATTTTCAGCTTCCACTCTTTTAATTTTTGCATTCATGATTTCTTTATCTTCAGCTTCAATTGCTACAATTAATTCTTTAAACTGCTTCAAGATAAATTCCTTGTAAAGTCAACTTCTCTTCATCTTGCACAAAAACTCGAAGAGCTTGCAAAAAAGCATGCACTGTTTCTTTAGCTTCATCATCAACATATTGTCTTTTTCTTTTGATTACATTAATAATTGCATCATGGAATTCACATTTGGAAATTCCAAGAATTACGCCTAAGGTCAATTCAATTTTGCTTCCTAGAATTCGTTCTTCTAGGACTCATTTGAGATCGGTTGCAAATTCTATGTCAGACTGCAATTTGTAGCCTGGCTGCTTACCTTTCTTTTTTCCTTTGGTCTTCTTTGTTTGTGGCGCATCTTCTATCTCTTGATCTGGGGTTATATTTTCAACAAGCTTTGGTTGTTCAAGCGTTCTTCTAGTTACCTATTTTGGTGGGCCAGAAGAGGAAGGCCCTGGTTCATATTCTCTTCTTCTCTTTTCTTCAATCAAGACTTCTTTATGATTGACGTAAGCCAAATGTGCAAAGGCAAAAAAAGAATCTACTGGTTCTTTCCAACCAGCGAATGCGCTGACTGGCGTTAGCCAAATCTTCTTTGGTTGCTTTAACACGTTCCATTTGATTTAGTGCCTGAATCCATACTTTAGATTGCACATTAGATTTACATGCTTTCAAGCTTGATTTAGTTGGCTCAATTTGCAGCCCATAGGTAGCTACATCAATTGATGCATAGGCATTCATTACAGCTAAATCTTCTAATCTTTTCTTCATTCCACCATTGCCAAAATTTGGCTCAATCCAGGGGAAGACCAGTTTAAGTTGCATGAATTTTTCTGTCTTTTCAAAAGACGAGATTTTGTGCTTCAGCCTCATGGAAGGCAGAACACTGCCTTTTGTCATGTTGTTGGCTGTCGCACCAAATACAACACCTCTTAAAGCCTTCTCTCATGGGTCTTTGAGTTGATGATCGTCCTCGCTCTTCAACTTTGACATCCAGCTTCTCCACCTTGGAAATAATTTCTGTAAGATTTAGATGAAGGTTATACATACTTTTAATGAGTTCATCCATTACATCATTTTTAGAAGGAACAGAATAAGAAAGAGTTTGTTGTTTAGTCAAAGGAATAGGGGATTTGAAAGTATTGGGGGTAAAGGCGCCTCCGCCTAGCCACCTGTATATTACTACACTGACAGTCACCGCCACTGCACATTGCAGGGGGCGGGTGCCCGTCACTGTCACTTTATTCTTTGTTCTTTTAGTGACAGTTTGAATAAAGGAAGGTCCGGTCACACATTGTGACTGTTGGAGTTCCCATTTCTTGTCTCTCTCTTTCTTGCTCTTGCTCTCCCGCCATAGCTCTCGAATGCAAGCTTCGATCCTTCTCACCTTTTAACTGGTATCAGAGTACGGCTTCCGACTCTTGAGCTTGGCTCGTGGCATTCTTAGCTTCCCATTGACTCCCCACTCGCATTAGGTCTCCTTCCCGGTAGATAGCTCATTCTTTTGAGCTCCCGTTACTCTGCGGCTGCTTCCCAAGCTTCTTCTTGGCGTATTGAGACACCATCAAGGCATTGACATTGAGGTATTGCTTCATTATTTCAAAGATTTATCGCAGTCCATAGGTCTAGGTAAATAGGGTTTTCACAGGTTGTGGGCAGCCATAGCTCACACCTCTTGGAGCTTCCTTCACCTGGATCTTGCTTCCATCCTATCAAGGCTTGTTGAGGCTTGGTGTAGGCATTTTTTGATCCGCATTTGTGTCCCCCTTTGGACCCCATTGTTGACACGTGGGACAGCAAACCCCTTAAGCCAGCTGACTTTTTTTTTTGCACCTGTTTCAAAATTTGGCCCAAAAATCACTCTGTATGTCATATATCGGGCATTCGGAACCCGATTCAGGCAAGGTAAGAGTCTAAGTTGAGGTTTTGGCACGCTTCAAACGCAATGTTGATGTTGGATTTTCCAAAATCTGATTACAAAATATTCTACAACAGATTTCAAGTCTGAGATAGTATGTATGTGTATGCCTATGGCTTATGTGATGCTTCTAGTGATGTCTATTGATATCGGATCACTTGTGGATGTTATGCCTCTTATGTGAGATGCATTTGGAGATGATTTTCTCATCCATTGAATATTTTGAATAATCCCATATCTTTCTAAAATAGGGCAGCCACCTATTACTTCAATTTTATGCTTACAAGTCTTGGCATTTGACGCCTGATTATGCCCGGTTGGTGCCTATACATACGAGAATGTATGCTTATGGTTTGCCTATGGATGTGAGCTTGAATTGAGCACTGATTTTCTCAGTTTACAGAGGTTATATGCTGCTAGAAACTTCAAGGCTGAAACTATTTATGCTACAGTTGGGCTATGCCTATTGGTCATGGGATGCTCCCGGCTACTCGGTATGATGTCATGATGTATTTGGACTATGCCACATGTCTTGTTTATGCTCCAGAATGATTTTGAGCTGAGATTAGAGCTCGATTTGGGTTTGATTGTCACTTCTTTGGAGCTAGCATTTCATCTATGACATGGTTTATGCCTAGGCTACCTAATACGGGTTATGATGTCTTGGTGAATGCTTTATGCTTTGGCTGTGGATGGCAGTTGTTTGAGCTCCTCTCGACATTCATTTGAGTATTCCCTTGATCAGTTGGATATTGAATTGGATTTTTCCGTTACGACTTGGCTTTTTCCATTACGACCTTGGATGCAATTGAGGCATTGTCTTGGCTACATGTCTTTGGTACTCTGACTTGGTTTGATTGAGCTGTTGAGCTCGTTTATCCACCTTTTGTGCCAATGGGAGCATCTTGTATGCTTGACCGACATTGAGCAGGAGATTTATGCTATTTGAGCAGTTTGCAGATACTTGAGACTTTGGGATCTCTTATACTTACATGTTGCATGGTTCATGCACTGATATATTGGAGTTGCTTTTGACCTGAGCTTGGGCTTTGCACTCTAGTGAGCATACACCTATACTGGTGTCAAGCCTTGCGTGTTATGTATAGTTTGCTCTACTGTCCAGGGGGTATGTCTACTCAACTGACCGATGCTTTGATGACATGTTTGGGTGTTTGCTCAGGGTCTTGATGACTGTTTGGTGCTGATTTATGCCCATTTATACTTGGTCATGTCTTGGCTGTCATTTCTTGACTTGGTGCAATGATTTGATTGGGAATTGCCTCTCACAATACCCTACTGGCATTTATTATAGCAATCATATAACTCCGGACTGACATGGATTTTTCATGCTAAAATATTCTGAAATGATGTAAATTCACTAGTACTTGGTGGGTAGTAGCTTTGGTTACACTTTTCTCACCATTTTCTCTCGATTTTGGTAATTTTTTGGGTCATTTTTTGTAGTAAACAGCAAGCAGTTTTGAACTGTCTACAGTCTTCGAGCCTGCATTATGGTGAGTTCGTCCACAGATCATGCTATTTCCTACATCACGAAGCTTGATGATACGAATTACTCTTATTGGAAGAGCCAAATTTGGCAGGTACTGGTGCAAAAATCGGAGATCAAACCATTGAGGTTCAACGGACAGCCGCCTGCAACTATGCCAGATGAGGAATGGTTTGAGCTTGATGAGTTATGCAAGTCCACTGTTGTATTATCTCTCACAGAACAGGTTCATTACAATGTATTTGAGGAAGAACAGAGTACATGGCAGTTGTGGGATAAAATCAAGAATCTCTATGACAAGAAAAGTCCAGCGAGTCAGATATATTGGCTGAAGCAGCTTATGGATCTACGCATGAAGGAGAATGTGACTATGTCTGCTCACTTGAGCCAGTTCCATGCTATACTCAAGAACTTGACTTCACAGAACATCACTTTTGTAGAGGATGTCACTCCTCTTTTCTTGATTGGTACTCTTAATGAGTCATGGGATGTATTCCGCACTAGATTATGTGCCTCTACTGCTACCTTGAAATTATCTGATGTTAAGAGTGCTCTTCTGCACGAAGAGATTAACCATAAGAATTTGAATGCCTCTCGTGTGTCGCATGCTATGGCAGTTAGAGGTAGGAATGATGGATATGGAAAGCATGGCAGTGGCAGTGACGGTGGACGAGATTCTCAGAAATCTCGGTCCAAGTCTCATGGGAAGTCGCGTAGCGAATCCCATGGCAGGAATGCAGATGTTACTTGTCACCATTGTGGGAAAAATGGCCATATTAGGCCACAATGCCATGAACTGCGCAATGAAAGGCGCAAAGATAAGAGAAAAGACAAAGTGGAGGATAAGTCTTCTGATTGTAGCATAGTGCCTGCAAAGTCCAATGTTAAAATTGAAGAGATCAATGTTATGCAGCCTAAGGATGTTGATGATGATGATTATATCCTTGCAGCTTCTTCTAATGCTTCGTAGATGACAGAGATACACTCTATGTGTGCATAGTGTTGGCTCTTGGACTCAAGTGCATCCTTTCATGTGACACCTTGTCGAGAGTGGTTTCATTCATATCGTACTGTTTCGGGTTTTGTGCGCTTGGGTGATGACAGCTCTCTTGATATCGTGGGCATTGGTGATGTTAAGTTGCACTTTCCTTCTAGTAGTAGTTTTGTTATGCAGGATGTACGTCATGTACCTGCTTTGACATGCAGTCTCATGTCAGCTGGACAACCTGATGACATAGGTTATCATGTATCTTTTGAAGACTCTGCATGGAAGATCACTCGTGGCAGACTTGTGATTGCGAGAGGTGTCAAGGCTGGTAGCCTCTATCCCTTGATTGTGTCCACTTATTCCCTTGATGATGTTTTTTCTGTGGGTTCTATCTCACATGTATCTCTTTGGCATGCCCATTTGGGCCATATGTCTTTGAAGGGAATGAAAATGCTTTCTAGTTTGCAGTACTTATCACTCCTTGATTATGCATATTTTGATTCATGGAGCATTGTCTTTATGGCAGGCAGACTAGGTCTATGCATAAGAATTCTGGTAGGCCACGCATGAGTGAGCCCTTGGTATTGGTACATTCGGATGTCTATGGACCCATGCCTTGTCAGTCTATGGGTGGTGCCAAGTATTTTGTTACTTTCATAGATGATTTTTCACAAAAAGTTTGGGCTTATTCCATTAAGCTGAAATCCGATGTCTTGGTTGTGTTTCAGAGATGCCTTGCATTAGTTGAGAACCAATCTCGGTATAGGCTAAAATTTCTAAGAACAAATAATGGGGATGAGTATGTCTCATGTGCTTTTGAGCAGTTATGTGATGAGAGGGGTACTAAGCGTCAGTTGACCGCCCCCTACACCCCCTCCAAAATGGTTTGGCTGAGCGGATGAATAGAACCATCCAAGAGCGTGTATACATTAGGCTTAGCCATGCAGGCCTACCACAGAGCTTTTGGGTTGAGGCAGTTAGTACAGCTGTGCATGCCATAAATAGATAACCTTCTAGTGGTTTGGATTTCCAGATTGCTGAGGAGGTATGGACAGGAAAACCTCTCTCTTATACGCATCTCCGTATCTTTGGATGTGAGGCATTTTGCAATGTGCCCAGGGATAAGAGAAGTAAGCTGGATCCTAAGAGTGTCAAATGCATTTTCCTTGGTTATGGGGATGCAGGCGAGATGGATTACCGTCTCTAGAATCTGCAGGCGCAGAAAGTCATCCATAGTCATGATGTAGTCTTCCATGAAGACAAGATGCATACGCTGCCTGACAGAGTTGTTGAGATCCGCCAGGTCATATTTCAGGAGGAGCTGAGAGCTCCAGCACAGCCCGTTGGACAGCCTCATGCTCATGGTCAGGGTGTTGGACAGGCAGCTGGGAAGGCAGCAGAGCCTGCCATAAGATGGTCTACTAGAGACAGATGTCCACTTGATAGATTTCAGCCCTCCATGCATTATGTATTGGTTACAAATGCAGGAAAGCCTTTCACTTATGATGAGGCTATGCGCAGGGGTGACAGTCACTCCTAGGAGAGGGGTATGCAGTCTGAGATAGACTCCTTGCATAATAATGAGACTTGGGATTTGGTTTCCTTGCCTATGGGCAAGAAGGCTTTGCCATGCAAGTGGTTGTATAAGCTGAAAAGTACCCCTGGACACCCCAAGCCAGCATACAAGGCTAGATTGGTAGCAAAGGGTTTTAAGGCATGGTGTGGACTTTGATGAGGTTTTTTTTACTGTGGTTAAGATGACCATCCTGCACTTAGTCTTGGCTTTGGTTGCTCAGCTTGACTTGGATTTATACCAGATGGATGTCAGGATGGTCTACTTGTCAAAGAGGGAGTATATTCATAAAGTCCTTGAGCACTTCCACATGTAGGACGTAAAGCCTATTAGCTATCCATTGCCTTCTTATGTGAAGGTCTCACAGGCTGATTGTCCGCAGAGACATATGAGCAGAGGGCCGAGATGGCCAATATTCCCTATGCATCCGCAGTGGGAAATCTTATGTATGCCATGATAGCCACTCGTCCAGATATTGCTTTTGTAGTTGGTGTTGTGGCACGCTATAAATATGGCTACACCTAGAAAGAAGCATTGGGATGCCGTAAAGGGTATCATGAGGTACTTGAAGGGCACTGCAGATATGTGCATATGCTATGGCAGCCAGGATACAGGAATCGTGGGGTACACTGACTCTGATTATGCAGGACATGCAAATAGTAGGAAGTCCACTTCCGGCTATGTATTCACCTATTTTGGAGATGTTGTTTCTTGGATGTCTAGGGTGTAAAAATGCACAGTCCTTTCTACTACAAAGGCCGAGTATGTTGTAGCCACTGAGGCTTGCAAGGAGAGTCATTGGTTGCTGACCTTGGTATTGATGCTATCCCTACACTATATTCGGATTCTATGAGTGCTATTCAGTTAGCCAAGAATCTGGTCTTTCATGCGAAGACGAAACACATGGAGGTGAGGTATTACTTCATACATGGGGTCATTGAGGACAAGTCTGTTGATCTTGTCAAGATCTTGACTGACCAGAATCTTGTAGATCTGCTCATAAAAAGCCTCTCTATAGAGCACTTTGCCTTCCTCAGGAGGTTGATGGGCGTGGGATGAGATGACATCTTTCCTCATACTGTTGTACATGTGTACATGTTTTACTTTCTTTTTCTTTTTCTTTTCACTCCTCACAAGGACAGATTTACCTTTAAGTGGGAGGCTGTTGGGGGTAAAGGCGCCTTTGCCTAGCCGCTTGTGTATTACTACACTGACAGTCACCACCACTGCACACTGCAGGTGGTGAGCGCCCATCACCGTCACTTTATTCTTTGTTCTTTTAGTGACAGTTTGAATAAAGGAAGACCTGGTCACACATTGTGACTGTTGGAGTTCCCATTTCTTGTCTCTCTCTTTCTTGCTCTTGCTCTCTCACCATAGCTCTCGAGTGCAAGCTTTAATCCTTCTCACCTTTCAGGAAGGTGAAACAAGCTCCATCGATGGAGTTGTTGAATTTGAAGTAGAGCCCAATCTTAGTTGCATCCACTCTCTTTGAGCAATCATTTTAACTGCATCAATAACATCTGTCCATGCAATCTTGACTCCTAATTCTGAGGTAGCATCTCCTAGGTGATCATCAACCTTCTCTTGCAGAATGGGATCTGCAACCTTAGGGAATAATTCAATCTTCTGACTTTCATACTTTGTTGCTCTTTAGCATCAAGTTGTCCAAATTTACTTTCAAACTCATGGTATAAAGTGGTTGCAGCTAAACCTTTGTTGGGTTTCTCAACCCAATTAGTGAAACTTTTCTTCGTCATTAGGCTAGAGTCTTCTAAGAAGAATTCTTCGCGTAGGGCTTTTTTGAATGCATCCCAATCCGCATCTTGCTGAAAAAGACCATGGATTCTCTCTTGAAGACCATGCTTGGCTAATCTGGTAAAATAGCAACTCCATGCATGTTGTGGTACACCAAAGAAGAGCATGTTTTCAACATACAAGTGAATAAAAACAAAGACATTTTGACCATTAAATTGTTTTAATTCACACCTAACTTCTTCTAGGGCCTTGATAGCTATGGAATGAATCTTCTCCTTGTCTTTCCTTTCTTGTTGTTGTTGTAACATTTGGATTTGTTGTTGCTGAGTCTGCTGCTATATGCGCACAAATTGTTGTAGAGTATCTTCTAAAGAATCCCCCATCTTCGAGTTCTCTAACACCAACCTTCATGTCGGATTCATCAATGTTGTTGCGCATAGGGTTGAAGGTCACCACAAGGGTTTTGCAAGAGAAGAATGTATGGGGATTCAAGAGCTTTTATTCTAGAGATGGTGGAGATAAGAGAAGGGTTGAAGGTTTCAAGCCAAGTTCTTGAAGATAAGAGACAGCAGGGTAAAGGTAGATTTAGGGAGAGGAGTAGATGGAAGAGAAGGGGTTTGAAGAGATTGAAGATGTAGAAGAATAATCTGAAAAAGAATTAGAAAATATAGAAGAATACTAACAGAGATAAAGCCTGTCAGTTTCTTTCAACATTATGAGAAATTATAACTCTAATAGACAAAAACGTGTACAAAATAATACCTTCCTCTATGCTGCTCAAATCGCCAATCTGATGCTTTCATTAGCTCGAGGGGATAAATACCAGGACACTTGGCCAAAATTCAATCGGATCATGCCTTCTTCATATCCCACTTCGGTGTATTATTCACTACCTAAAAATAGCGATCGCGTGTCGCGTGATTTCCTTAATCTCCCGTTTTGCATAAAATCCTCTCAAATTGGCTGAAAGATACATGCTTTCTTTTACATATCATCCTAATCTAGAAGTTGTCTATAGTTTTTATGGATTTTTACAAGATTTAATATCTAGAATATAAAAATTTGACTAAAAACTTATCCAAAAAAATCTAATATTTTGAACCATGGACACTAACACTAATGCCTAAAGTGGCATTGGCTCTCTAAATCTAAAAGGAAGCCACACTCTAGATTTTTTTACATGGTGTGCACGTAATGATAGGAAAACACCGAAAAAAAGTCGTCCACACACAATATATGGTAAAAAAATGAATATGCATTAAGAGACCCATGGAGTCGAGATCGAAATTTGGATTCATTTAATGCACCATAAAAACCTAATAATTTTTCTTTAATGATAAAATAAATCAAGATTTTCTCTTTAAGGTTGATCACCTAATTAAAAATCACCCATTGATAATAATTGGTAAAATCCACCTACCATTAAATCTAAATTCATACTCACTGCACATCTCACATCTAATTAATGATGTGAGAATGAGGGTGACACAATCTATTACTCAGTCCATGTTGACAGGTTTTAGTCTAGACTTGGTTCAGTTGTGTTAAGAGTGGTATAGTTTGTGGCATTCCTTGTGTTTTGATGGTCATAATAGTGTGTGGGTAGATCATGACAAAATTTTTGGAAGATGTAGTTTGGTTGGGGTGGTCTTCTATGTTGTGAAAGAATATATCATTTGTCAAGATCTTATTGGTTTTTTTTTCCCCTATCTTATAGGCCTTCTCTGTGTCTATTTGTGTGGTGTGTGTTTTTTTTTTAAATCTGAATGGCACCTCAAACTCCTCCTCCAGTTCAATATGTTTCGTTCATCAATCAAGAGTATTCTTACTTGACGAATTCGAACCTTATTAGTAAGGCCGACTATTCGAGTTTGTGGCTTTCTCATTACTACTCATTCTTGATGATCCCACCCTATGTGATTAATTTTTAACCTCTTACAACAAACATTTTGGGCTTTGTTTGAGGTACCACTGTTATGATGACACCTCAAGGATCGAGGAAGGCTCTCCCTATTGTGGGGAACCCTTTCCACCAACAGCCTGCCAGCTCTTTTCTAATTTTGATATTCTAAAGCTCTTACAACAGCAACAATGATGATAGATCAAGGACTTATTGGACACTAAGCAGATCATCACTACATTTGGAGCTTGTGTCTCTATGATCTCTAATCCTATTAAGAAATAGCTATGTCACTTCCTTCAAGACAAGTCCATCTAATTATATGTCCAAGAAATTATTCAGTGCTTTCAAAATGGTGCTCAAGGGCAGTACCATTAGTTGGAATTCCTATCTCCTTGAAAAAATGGATCAACATTTTATTAAAGTGACTAGAGGTAATGTGAGTAATATCACATATGGTTCTTACATGTATGTTTTCTTGATATATTTTGCCCTTGCAAAGTAAATTTCACCAACTCTTAAAAATCCTTGAGTGGTTCCCCCTCCTTCTATTGAAGATTCTAAACCTATCCCTAAAGATCATGACTCTCCTCCTCCTCTAGTCATTTAGAGGAAGCACTTAAAGGGAATGGCAAAAATAGTTCCTACTTTTGTTCCTCCAGTGTCAATCCTTACTACATCCAGCAATACCCTTCTTGCATGCCTAACATCTTTAAATTTATTCAAGGCACACATAGATGGTAGTTTGGATATAGCAATTCCTTGTTTGGATCACCTAGTTTCAAGAGATGCCATTCTTTTCCTCTCTAAAGATATTAAAAGTTCTATAGAGATATTAGTTAATAGCTTTTGTTGAGCAATTATACTCTTCTTTCCACGAGGAGATGCAACATTCCAAGAGTTACATAAGGCTAATACTAAGCTTACCTAGCTAAGGAAACTCTTTTTGATCTTTTCAAGAAAATGGATTCATAGACTAGAATGCTAAAAGCTCAGAATGTGGAAATTTCTGTCAAGATTGTGGGAGAGAAGGAAGGAGTCTCACTTGTAGCTTTCTTGCTTGCACAATGGGGGAATACACACAAGGGTGGAGGCTGAAAACAGTTTTCCTCTTCTTAGTTGTGTAAGCCAAAAGAACTCTCTTACAAAGAAATAGAAGAACCCTATATATGGGTCTCAAACCAAACTCAACTAACTAAGGTGGCATACTAACTGAGCCACGAACTAGAGTAGATAAGGATAGCTATCATGTAGCTATTATTCATGGGCGGTGTACCAACCGCGTCTACAACTGACAAGTCGGTGACATAAATACACAACGGTCACCCTGGCGTATCACGAGTGAAGCTCGATATCTCAACAATTTCCTCTTTGCAAGCTTAGTTGAGTGAAGCAAAGGCTCAATTAGCTACTGTCAATGAGGATAAGGATCTTTTTTTTCAAGAGACCCAACAACTTAAAGCTTGCATTGTGACCCAAACAATAGATTTACAATCAACAAATTGTACTATTGAGCATAAGAATACTAAGATTAAGGATTTGAAAGAACAATTGGATCAGCTATGCTCCAGTCCTCCAAGTTCTAATATACCATCAGTACCATCTTACTCAACTATGGACTTGACTATTCTCCAAGGTAATGCAACTTTATGTCCTTTGTTCCAAGCTAAAGTGGAGAGACTTCAGTCTAGAATGGACCTTTTATGGTCTTATTTTGAGCAATTTATGGAATACATCTCACCAAATCGTTCCTTCTCTGTGCACTATCAACAACAAAAAATGGCCTTTTACATGAAGATGTCGACTATGGATTTGAATCCTCTAGAGGATGGATAGAGTGGTGCTTGGTGCTCAGATATTTTAGCAAAATTTTCTTGAATGGTTTTTGTGGATTCAATTATATCAGACACCATGTTGATATCTTACATGTATGAGATATGATGTTTTGATAGGTTTTGTAACATGTCTATTTGGTTCTAATAGGGTCTATTTTACTTTTGTTTTGATTTGATTTCTTTCGAATTGTAAGGTTGGGATGGTGAATAAGTCTTTTAAGGAATGATTAAGAGTTTGTTGGATGGTCTTAGATTATTTGAAGTGGTTTTGGTTTGAGCTATATGATTTTTATGGTCTATTTACTTCTATATCTATTGTGATGGATGGATTTTTAGATTCTGAAGAAGCAGAAAAAGTATCTATAAAAGACTTATATGCAGTTAATAAATGCACTTACTGTGAGATGGAGTTGAAGAAAGTTTGTTGGATTAGAGATGGCTCTAATACCATCTCAAAATATCAGAATGGCTTCATGAAAATGTGTGCATAAGAGGGAGAAGAGAGCTCAATGTACAAGAAAAAACTCCTACTTAATAAGATGCTCACATGCACAACTGGTACTCTCTCTCTGTAGAGAGTGGCCTCCATGTTGTTTGTATAGCCTCACTTTGGGCTAGCATTAGGGTTTCCCTTTCCCTCTAGTTCATTCACACCTCACCTTCCCTCATGCACCCTTGCTTACTCAAGGTTCCCATGCTACACTTCTAGCAAAGGAGGTTAATCTTATCCTCAACATGAAAGAAAGGAGTGGCCAACCTTAAACTTTTAAGGATACAAGGGAGTGGAGGAGGACATTACAGTATGCTTAATACCTTCCAATAATCTTTTGCTTTCTTTTTGGGCTAGCTTTTGGAGAGATCATGTTTTTTTCGAAAAAGGTCACTGCATGGTTCTAAAGAAAGGGGGAAGAAAAGCTCGAGAAGTATGGTGCTAATCAAGGAGAAAAGCTTCTGATTTTCTGCTTTGATTTTCATTTCAGATTTGTTGTATGGTTGTCATTCAAGCTATGGCATGGAACAAGATTGCAATTCAAGGGAAATCTATAGGTTACACTAGCTACATGTTAGGGATAGATGATGTTGTTGTAGACTAGAGAAAGAAAGTAATCTATTGATCACAAGGCATCCTAACCATGGGTAAATACTATAGTCAACATGTATTGGCATAGAATGGTTGTTGGAAGGTGTTTTTGAGGGAGCACACTACACAAATTTGGAAAAGTTGATAGAGAGGATATTAAGTTTGAGGAGGATATATCTTGGAAATGAAGAAGCAACATGATCTTAGGGAGCATCTATGTGCCCTCTATACATAGTTAGAATCATCACCCTGTGGAGCTCATACACTACAACATATAGACCCAATAGCGACGTTTAAAGCGACAGAATTATTCATGTATAAGTATCACTATTTGCATCGCTATTAGCATCGCTAATTGGGTTAGTGACGCAAATAGCAACGCAAATAGCGACTCTTATAGCAACGGTTGTAGAGTAAATTCCCGATGCAAATAGCGACGGTTACAGAGGGGAAAAAAATTAGGTGGTAGGGCATGTAGCCCGGCCACCCTTCTAGCTATATGCACTAAATATTCTTGCATAATTCATTTGCCAATGTCACCTACACCTAATGTCTAAAAATTATGTATCAGATTTTTTAAAAAAAACTTAATCCTTTGATTGCAAAAGCTAGATATAATCAATTCAAAAAGGTATTTTTCAAGGAGCTTTTTCATCACTTTCTTAGGCCCGAGAAAAAAAAGAGCTTGTGATTGCAAAAGCTAGATATAATCAATTCAAAAATATATTACTCAAGGAGCTTTTTTATCACTTGTTAAGCCCAAGAAGAAGAGCTTCACTTCAAGCTTTCATTATAGTCAGGACCTTGAGGTATGAATAAGTCCCATTGATCTTCTTCTCACTCCAGCTTATTCCAAACTTGTTCAAGTCTTTTTGGGGGAGCATTTGGACATCTGTAAGAGTTATACCATGGTGTTGGAGCTAGAAACACTTATATAGGGAGTGGTAGTGTCTCTAAGCTCTACTTCTTCCTTCTTGTTTTTACCTACACCTAAGTCGTCTTCTATCTCTTCTTTCTTGTTTTCACCCTCAATCTCAATGGATGGAGGTGTTTTAAGTTCAAAAGAATCAAGCTCATCCTCCCTCTTCTCAAACTCCATTTCTTGAGCTCAGATAGTTGCTATACTCCAAGTAGATCCCTGAAACGAATGAATTTCTCTCTACCAAGTGATTTAGTAAAGATACCAGCTACCTAGTCTTCTGTCTTCACATGAAGTAGATCAATCTATCCTACAAGTACCATTTCTCTGATGAAATTGTAATGAATCTCTATGTGTTTGGATCTAGCATGATAGACGGGGTTGCTAGCTAGAATCCATATACACCTCAGTTTGTGTACATAACCCTCACGCTACTCCATATATACCTCTTCAAGCAAGTCACCATTTAGGAATGCATTTTTGACATCCATTTTTTATAATTTTCAGCCCTTAGAATCTAGTAATGCAATGACTATTCTCACCATTTCCATCTTGCCAACCGTGCTGAAAGTCTCCTCATAATGCAGGCCGTATTGCTATGCATATCCCTTTGCAACAAACCGGGCTTTATACCTTTCCAATGAACCATTTGACTTGCATTTGTCTTTATAAACCCATTTGTTTAAAGACATGGAATAGCTTATCCTTGTGCTTCCGAATGTACAGCCATGTGTATCAATTGAAATCATCTATCCAACCGACAATAGATTCTTGCAAAATTTGTTCTGCCATCACTACAAGGAAACTAGGCTATAGTGACACTGATTAGCAACCATAAATAGCCACGCAAATAGCGATGCCCCACAGAGAAAAAAAAAGCAGGCCGAAACCCGAGCGCGTTTTATTTCACGCATTCGTGAAAGCTTTCGAGAGGGAGAGAGAGAGAGAGAGAGAGAGAGAGAGAGAGCGAGCATTTTGCATAGAGGGTGAGAGAGGGAGAGAAAGAAGGCTTCTCACTACCACTGCCGCCACCGCCGCCATTGTTCGTGAAGAAGAGGAGGAGCGGCCGTCATGAAGAGGAGCTGCCAAACCCTCCTTCGAATCTTTATGGTGAGTTCATTCTCTCTCTCTTTTCCTTGTTTAGGGTTTAATTTGTGTATGTATATTGAGAGAGGGAGAGGAAATGAGAGAGAAAGAGAGGGAGAGTGAGAGGGAGGAAATGAGAGAGGGAGAGGGAGGAAGAGTGCATTCTCTCTCTCTTTTACTTTTGTTTATATAATTTGTGTATATTGAGAGAGGGAGAGGAAATGAGAGAGAAAGAGAGGGAGAGGGAGAGGGAGGAAATGGGAGAGGGAGGGGGAGGAAATGAGAGAGGGAGAGGGAGGGAGGGAGAGAGAGAGAGAGAGGGAGAGGGAGAGGGAGAGATAGGAAATGAGAGAGGGAGAGGGAGGGAGAGAGAGAGAAAGAGAGGGAGAGGGAGAGGGAGGAAATGGAAGAGGGAGGAGGATGAAATGAGAGAACGAGAGGGAGGGAGAGTGCATTATCTCTCTCTTTTACTTTTTTTTGTATAATTTGTGTATATTGAGAGAGGGAGAGGAAATGAGAGAGAAAGAGAAAGAGAGAGAGGGAGAGGGAGAAGGAGAGGGAGAGGGATGGGGAGGAAATGAGAGAGGGAGAGGGAGAAAGAGAGAGAGAAAGAGAGGGAGAGGTAGAGGGGGAGGAAATGGGAAAGAAAGAGGGAGGGAGAGAGAAAGAGAGGGGGAGGGAGAGGAGGGAGAGAAAATGAGAGAGGGAGGGGGAGAGAGACATTAAACATAATAGGGAAATGAGAGAGGGAGAGGGAGAGGGAGGGAGACATTAAATGTAATAGGAAAATGAGAGAAGGGAGAGGGAGAGGGAGAGGGAGGAAATGGGAGAGAGGGAGAGGGAGAGGGAGAGGGAGAGAGGGAGAGGGAGAGGGGGGAAAATGGGAAAGGAAGAGGGAGGGAGAGGGAGAGGGAGAGGGAGCGAGAGAGAAAGAGAGGGGGAGGGAGAGGGAGGGAGAGGAAATGAGAGACGGAGAGGGAGACATTAAACATAATAGGGAAATGAGAGAGGGAGAGGGAGAGAGAGAGGGAGGGAGACATTAAACATATAGGAAAATGAGAGAGGGAGAGGGAGAGGGACATTAAACATTATAGGGAAATGAGAGAGGGAGAGGGAGGGAGAAGAAATGAGAGAAGGAGAGGAAGAGAACAAAAAGAAATGAGAGAGGGAGAGGAGAGAGAAAAAAATGAGAGGATGAGAGGAGAGACAAAAAGAGAGAAAAGATGTTAAACATAATAGGAAAATAGAGAAAGAGAGGGTGTGGGTGAGGGTGAGGGTGAGGGAGGGAGAGGAAATGAGAGAGGGAGAGGAAGAGAGAAAAGAAAATGAGAGAGGGAGAGGAGAGAGAAAAAGAAAAATGAGAGAGAGAGAGAGAGGAGAGAGAAAATCATTAAACCTAATAGGGAAAGAGAGAAAGTGTAACGTGTCCACTTGAATCTTCAAGACACATCTTAGTAGTTCATCGGAAAGGATGTCTAGAAAGCTTCGCCCAGCACTCCCATGGAATGTTTACGGGGTTTGCGATCTAGGGCTTTCTGTATCTGCCACGTAGCGGAAGTATTCCGACTATTCCCACTTAGGATTGACCTGAATTAGGGTTTCCCTTATTGGTCATTTTCTAATATCAACTAGCGTCGGACCCAAGCAAACTACTTTACGCAGAAACGCCAGGTCTGAAGCGGGTTCACGCTACACTTGGTTCAAGGAGAATGGGAAACGAGAGGGATGCAAAGCTCAACCTCTCTGCCATAAGGCATAGTCCCATTCCGTTCCCCTAAAACAACGTAAATCAGGTTTAATCATAACTCTAGGTCAATACTTTTGATGTTTGTGTTCTTTGACGATCTTCTTGTTGTCCATCATGATTTGAGAAAAGTTCCCGGCCAACCAGGACCACTCATCCGTAGGACGGACCTATGGCCCATCCTCCGCACTTTCCTCGGATTGTTTTAGTTATTTAATTACCTAACACATTAGTTGGACATGTAACAACCAGCTTCTTTAATTAACCCGTTAGGCGCTGGTTCTTTCGCATAATCTTATCACTTGACATAGAAAAACAATATCAGACAAGTTCATTATTAACAAGTCATCATATTTATCTTTGAAATACAAAGAGTCCAGCCCGTAGGCTTATCCACAATCTGCCCGAAGGCTATCCAGTAATCCACAGGGATCACTAATCCAAGTTTCCACCCGTAGACTAGTATGCGGGCCTCGAGATCCAATCCCGAGTTACATTAGCCTCTTGTGTAGGGCCCGGAAGGTAAGGGATTTACGGCCAGAGCTCCCCCTGGCACCCAAGTGTCCTCCTGCTCCAAGTAGCCCTCAACGAAGAGACCTCTTGTGGCGGGTTCGGTCCACATGCCTGGCGCGGTTAACAACCCCCTTGGTTAGGGTCAGGCAGGCAGTCTGGGGTAACTGAAGCTGCCTCTCCCTTCAGGCCTTCAACCTTGAATATAGATATCCATTTATCCTTTAATTGATTGATCAAACAAAGCCAAACAGTGCTTTAGAATCTGTAGCAAGCACAAACATTTCCATTGATCATTTTTGTTGGCAAACTGCTAAGGAATGAATTCTTCCTTTCGAATGCATCCAACACTCGATCTGTGATGACTTGTAGCTTGGCAAGATTCCCTATATCCTGGGTCACTACAACAAAAAGGCTCCATTGACGCGCTTGTAGACGCAATATTTGAACTGTGAAAAAAAATGTCGGGCGCGTTTATTACTACGTCTATTTCTGCGTCTACCGTATCGCGTCTAAAAGCACGCTTATAGTCAGAGTTACACACCCATGTAGACGCGCATATTGGTGTACTACGTAAATATATAATCATAGTTATAAAAAATTGGATATATTCATATTGTGCGTCTATACACGCGTGTATCTACGCATTTACTCTGCAAGTTTTTGACGAGAATAGACGCGCATTTATCCTGCAATTTAGATGCACTGATAGACGCGCAAAACAGAGGTATGAAAAAAAAACCAGAGAGCATGTGGCTTTGCAAGCCACATGCTCTTTGGTTTTTTTCCCCCCATCAACATCAAATTGTATGCTTAGGAAAAATAGAGAAAGATTATTTCGAAGATTGGATACTGAAAACAAAACAATGTATGTAGAACACGAAATTTCATATATATAGATGAAACGTTTTTACATTATGAGTTCTAGTGCTTGTGACGTCATGGTCGCAAGCACTAGCTGAAAGTAATACATATCAAAAATGAAAATTACAAGCCAAGGGGAGGCATGCATGCATGGGGCTCCTCTATATCTCCTCAGAAGAGGCATCATCATCGCTACCACCACTGCTGCCTGTACCGCTGCCGTTGCCGCCACCGCTACTGCTAGTATCCCCTTTGCTATCCTCAACTACATCAGGATTTGCCTACACAAAGGATTAAGGTATATAAATACCATTACAAACAATAAATTAGAGTTATCTATACTTTTCATGTAAAAAATAAAACATACCTCTTCTGGTGGTGGAATCCTCATGGCACCATTATATTGCTCCTCCATGATGAGTCCCTCCTCGTAGAAATGTTGCCAAGTGGATGCCCGGTTATGACCTCGATGGTAGCCTACCTCTCTAGGAGTAGGCATCCTACCAACGATATGATACTGCAAAACAATTTTAACATACAACGTATTAAAACACACTACATAATGAAGTGAAACAAATTATAAATTTTAATTTTTTTAAAAAAATCAAATAATACTTACAAACTCAGCCTCCCATGACTCCCTGCCATCGAATCCATAATGCGACGATCCCATGGTTGCCATCTGGATACGTCGCGCCTTTGCATGCTGGCGACTTGTCATTTTCTCCGCTTCTCTCTTCTTGGCCTCTTTCCACTCCTTGTGGTGGCAATTGGGTGGTTGGCCATATCCAAGGCGCCTCTACTCTTGTCTCCGCAATGACTCCTTGGCACGCACCATAAGGTGAGACCTCTTGTTATGAAGCGCGTCTCTCACCTTTGACCGTCCCCAATCATGTGAGAATCATGAATTCTAGGGATTAGGGTACCTTCTATGTACTGCCCGCAGCACCTCTTGCCACAAACCATTTTTTTGGTGCTTGAAGGAAATCGTGCAATCTTTGTATGTGGCATGCACGACACTCCTCAAGTAGGCTATCACTTCCCTCCCCTCAAAGTCATGCAAGATACCACCAACATCAATGTGACAGAGTAGTACATTTGTGGAGGCTCACCTCTCTCATTTTTCGATGAGGGTGATCGAGGGCCACCACATAGGCAACCCCCACAAAGCCCTCGACCTCCTCGTCCTCCTGCACGACTCTCCCTCGACGTGCACTACCCTCTACCTCACTCGTTACACGTGCTTCTGCAGATGCACGTGCTTCGGCCGATCCATGTACCTCAGTTGATCCCTGTGTAGACAAAGATGTGATAGGTGTCCCAAACATCACACTGAAAACCTCCTCTGCAGTGGGAGGGCAACCAAGATAATTGGTCATCTCCCCCATGAATTGCTCCTTGTTGAATGGGATGTGGGAGGATCCAGGATTCCACATCTACACAAGAAAAATCATATTACCCTGTGCAGATAAAACATACTACATGCTGCGTCTATACATGCATCTCTGTGCATGTCTATATCTGCATCTCTGTGGGCGTCTGTCAGCGCGTCTATTTCCACGTCTATACCTGCGTCTACACTGTCATCTGGACACACTGACAGACATGTAGAGTCGGATCATTTCTTTTCAAACTTGCTTAAAAAATGTGCAAAAAAGCCTCCATAGATGGCAAGATCCAGCATGTGAAGAGAGAGACAAACAAACAGAGAAGGCAAACAAGATTGAGAGAGAGAAGAAGAACTCACCTTCTTTGCTTGTTCCAAGGGTGGCGGCTAGGTTGCAAGCTCCTTGTTCTCCTTCTCCCTTCCCTTGGTAAGTTGCTTGAATCTTCTTCTCTTCCTTGCTGTTTGGCTCTTGTTCTTTACTCTTTGGCTCTTCTTTCCTCCTGTCTTCTTTTTACTCTTATTTCCTTGTCTCATTGTCTTCATGAAGTGATAGATAGAACACGAGTAGTGATGTCAAGCTCGAACTGCAGAAAACACACAAAAAACGCAGGAAAGCACAAGTTTGAAAAGAAAATCATAAATTTTTTTAATTTTTTCTATACCTGTGTGGCGCGTCTGTAAGTGCGTGGAATTGCGCATGTATATGCGCAGATAATGCCTATTACATGCGCTTACAGACACGCAGGAAAATTTAGGGAATCAATGCATGCATTTAGGGAATCAATTGACCTATGTGGTGACATATATAACAAAGCTTGAGGATAAGAGATAACACATTGGCAAGTCAATTGGCACATATGTAGTGACTTACTAGACCATCCCACTTACAATTGCATGCAAGCATCAATAGGTGGATAAAGCACGAATGGTTTTTAGCTAGAGAGAGATAATGCAATCAAGGTGTATACGAAAGAGATAGAGAAAGGCATATTATCCATCAATCAATCAAAGATATGTACATGAAGTGACTTGATATAGTAATTAAAGTATCATCATTTTTAGGATACTCCATTGACTTCTGTAAGTTCCTATAACCTTGAAGTAGAATGTAGGCAACCACACTGTCCATGGAAGGAAAACTTGGCCTCATCAAATTAACCAAGTTAATTTACTTATACATTTCATAGATAAGAGATTTGTAGTTGGCTTGTTGGTATTAGTCACCAACAAGTGGACACACTGGCTAAAGATGATGAAAAGAGGACATGTGCACATTGGCTACATGTGGTCCACCTTATCTAAAATTATATGTGAGCTATAAGTGCACCTTGACATGATTGGAATAGCTTGCACATGTACAAGCCAACTGATTTACATCAGTCTACTCATGCTATGAATTGGTATGCATGGCTAGGTTAAGTGCACAACAAATGAGACATGTGAGTGTATTGATCAGTTCTCTCTCTCTCTCTCTCTCTCTCTCTCTCTCTCTATATATATATATATATATATATATATATATATATATATATATATATATATTGCAAATGCACAAGTCAACCTTTGATCTATATATACATCCAATCATCATGCCCTATCCAATCACATTTGTATAGGGCATGATTGGATGTATATAGGGCATGAAATCACATATATATAATTAGCTTTGAATGATTGGATGTATATTTGTAATACTCAGAAAGAAGTAAAGTTGGTAATGTATATCATGTCCTATGCATGTATATGCCCTATACATGTATATCATGTCATATATGCATGTATATCATGTCTGTATTATCCTATACATGTATATCACGTCCTAGCCTATGATCCAGGTGTAATTATGTCGTATATACATCCAATCATGCCCTATTCAAACAAATACTAGCTGTTAAGAGATTTGGTCATATTCAGAGACTTTATGAGAAATGAAAAATATTTGTGTTTATTTTCGCATCTATAAGCGTGTTTATCAGCGCGGATATATAGATGCGTTTTTTATACTAGCATGAATAGACGCGCTGATACATGCTCCGCTTTTTCGTGTGTACAGTGCGCGTCTATAGGGCCTTTCTCTCGTAGTGGGTTAGGGCGTACCCTATTAACCCAACTTGGTCAAACCTTAAGTTCATTGGTTACTTCAATTTATCGGCCGGTCTTTGGTTTCTAATCAATCTTCCTTACTCAAGAAGGATACTAAAGTATTCATCCTCTTGCAAGATAACTTGCATAAGGATCCGCCAACCTCATTGCGAGAATTTGGCCATTCTCTTGTGATCTAATCACAAGATCATATGACTCCGCACTTGTTGCGCAAGTGTCGCTTCGAACTATGAGACAATGGAGTCACGAAACAATCTGTTTCAGGTTACTAGGCTGGCTTCGTTAGACCTAGGGTTTCCAAGTTTCATCTTGTAAGATTCTTAGGGACAAACCCTTGCTCACTTTACGATTACATTTCACTGTCCCTACATTCAGTGAATGTGGGCAAGTATTTAAGGTATAGGCATTCTTGGAATTTAACTTATTCCGAACGAGTACTCCGCGGTTTAGGTGTTTTAGGTTTATGCCAATTTGTTTAACCTAGAAAATGATTTCAAGATCATTTCCACATGATTCGTTGTCTATGCGTAAATTGATTTTTCAACCCTAACTTACCGATTTGAGGTCAGGAATAGGTTAGGTTAATTCCACTAATCTTTCCATACTTTACGAACAAAATTCATGCTAAACAATCAACTTTTTACTTGATAATTTATGCAGTTGTCAAACGATAATTTCCTAGAGTTTATGCATCGTAAGAATCATTTCCACTTTGCACTTTCCATGATGATTCATTGCGAAGAGGATATGGGTTAAGAGTGCGATATGCAGTTTATAGATCTAGGCTTAAATGAAGTATACTATTTTAATGGACAATAGTCTAGTTTATAATTCATTTCAATGCATAAAGCTATTTGCTAGTAGTGCATTTATGCTTTCTTTAATTTGCATGTTTCATTTTAAAGTATTGATGACTAAGTTCCTTCGTCGTGAGCATCTAGGACAAAAATATATATATATCTTATTTCTAACAATTAACATTGTGTGATTGAATTACAACAATACCAAATAAAAATTAGGAAGGAAAACCTGGGATTGGGGTGAGATATCCACGTGGATGCCAGGAGATGACCCTCCCGTGGCAGCGCCTTGGACTTTCTTAGGAGGCATCGCAATTGTAATCTTTCGGATGTGGAAGTAGCTTTACAACTCCTCTTTGGAATTCCACCGTCGCTCCCTTGCACTGTCCATCGAAAGTAGTTTTAGAAGGCTTCCTCCTTGAAGTAGGGATTCCGGAAGGGGTGCTTCAAAATTTCTCACAACTAAGACCCATTGAAGCCATGGGGAGGGCTTAATGGCCTTTGTAAACTCACACGAATGGGGAATAGAAAGGTGTGGAAAAGAAACAAAGTGCGGGAGAGCTCCGATGCCTTTTTTTTTACATGGCCTAGGGGGGGGGGGATTTTTAACAAAACATGGGGGAAAAGGAAAGGTTATTGGAGTAACCTTTTATGGGGAAAACCTCTAAGGGGGAAACTCCAAGGGAAAATAATAACCGTAAAGGTTATATGTAAGGGTCTAAGGACCCTTAGGCAAATTAGGAGAAAAGGGGGCTTATGAGGGTTTACACACAGGGGGCGGGGGGGGGGCGGGGGGGGGGGGGGGGGGGGGTTGCGTGAAAGGTTTTGAAGCCAAGGGAAAGGCTTAAGGGATAAAACACGGGGGGAGTGGTTTTAAGAGGCCACGGGAAGGGGGTGATTCCAAAGCCAAGGGGAAGGGCCTAAAGGAATTTAAACACACACGGGAGGAAAAGAGCGTTTCAAAGCCCATAAGAAAGGGGCTTAAAGGTTAAATCACGGGGGGAGGGGGGGGTAATAAGCCCAAAAGAAAGGGGGCTTAAGGGTTAAACACAGGGGGGGTGTGAGGGGTACGGCCCCCCTCAGTTATAGGGGAGGGGATAAGATCCTCCCCTCTCTTACGTGTCGACGAGCATGCATCCTTGCTGGAGCTTGCCTACTTACTAATCCCCCTCTTCCTCCAGCTCAACTGACGGCTAGAGGAGAGGAAAAATTTAAAAACAATTTCCTTTATTTTATTAAAAGGGTTTATCCATTCAGAATTGTTACAGAAAGCGAGGGTCAGGGTGAGGGAGGGAGAGGAAATGAGAGAGGGAGAGAGAAAAAGAAATGAAAGAGAGAGAGAGAGGAGAGAGAAAATGAGAGAAAAATAATTAAACCTAATAGGGAAAGAGAGAAAGAGAGGATCAGGGTGAGGGAGGGAGAGGAAATGAGAGAGGGAGAGAAGAGAGAAAAAGATAAAAAATCATTAAATCTAATAGAGAAAGAGAGAAAGAGAGGGTAAGGATGAGAGAGGGAGAGGAAATGAGAGAGGGAGAGAAAGAGAGAAAAGGAAATGAGAGAGCGAGAGGAGAGAGAAAAAATGAGAGAGGGAGAGGAGAGAGAAAAAGAGAGAAAAATCATTAAAACTAATAGGGAAAGAGAGAAAGACAGGGTGAGGGTGAGGGAGGGAGATGAAATGAGAGAGGGAGAGAAAGAGAGAAAAGGAAATGAGAGAGGGAGAGAGAAAAAAATGAGAGAGGGAGAGGAGAGAGAAAAAGAGAAAAAATCATTAAACCTAATAGAGAAAGAGAGAAAGAGAGGGTGAGGGTGAGAGAGGGTGAGGAAATGAGAGAGGGAGAGAAAGAGAGAAAAGGAAATGAGAGAGGGAGAGGAGAGAGAAAAAAATGAGAAAGGGAGAGGAGAGAGAAAAAGAGAGAAAATCATTAAAGCTAATAGGGAAAGAGAGAAAGAGAGGATGAGGGTAAGGGAGAGAGAGGAAATGAGAGAGGATGAGGGTGAGGGAGAGAGAGGAAATGAGAGAGGGAGAGAAAGAGAGAAAAGTAAATAGAACCTTACAATAAGCTCATCCTAGGCTCATAGGGGTTAGGCCAATCCTCAACAAACCTAAGGTATATATGGCTAGAGAGCCCTAGCATACTTGTGCCTCCTAGCATAATGTTCTTCCTGCAAAGAGACCTCTCATACATGGGGCTTGTCCTAGCCTCCACCACGCAAGTATACAACGAAGGCAATCAGCCTATCAGTATGAAAAACGTTCATTTTTCATAACGTAAATCCAAAAATAACTTTGGATATTCCATAAAAATCAATCTCTTCTTAAAAAGACAAATACAAAAAACTAAAACAGCACCATTCATATACTTCGCAAAACTAAAACAACATCACCACAAGATCTCTTAGGAAACTCATCTTCAACTATCAATTTTAATCAATAAATATAATATAAAATCACTTGCAAGGAATGACACTCTTTTATCATTAACCCTCTTTCTTTCTTAGAATAGTCTTAGGAATAAATTTCTGCTCTAACAAGCATATATTTGAACATAATAACTATTTTAAGGTTTATTCCACGAGTAGTAGTAGTATACATGCAATCATCAAGCTAGAGATCATGCTTTGGTATCTATGGAGATTCCAATCTCATGCCCTCTTAGAGATTGTAGTATGCAATAGTGTGGAGAGAAGGTGGGTGAGTTGTAAATGGTAAAGGAGAATTCTATTGATGATGGAGAGAAGATGAGATGAATCGCCAATCCTATTCTTAGTGAGTGCAACCTACCCATAGTATGGCATCCATGACCGATTGAAATCAATAAGACTTTGAAATCCTACCTCGAGTATTATAACTATTGTTTTGTGGTGGATTTTCTTGCCATAATTCAATGCCAATTTGTGCGTGTGTTTTCCACGGTGTGTTGACTATGGATGTCAAATGCTCTAGTCAGATCTCTCTCTCTTTCTCCTCTCTCTTCTCTCAACTCTTGCCTCTCTCTTCATCTCTATATAAGTAGTCGTAGTTGTAGTCACAGTCGTGGTCGAGGTCATGGTCGTAGTCGTAGTCGTGGTCGTAGTCATGGTCGTAGTCGTGGTCGTCGTGGTCATGGTCCTGGTCCTGGTCCTGGTCGTAGTCCTGGTCGTGGTCATAGTCGTGGTCATGGTCGTCCTAGTCGTAGTCGTAGTCATGGTCATGATCGTGGTCGTGGTCATAGTCGTAGTCGTAGTCGTGGTCATGGTGGTCATGGTCATGGTCATGGTTGTCGTCGTGGTCCTATTCATAGTCCTGGTCATAGTCGTGGTCGTGGTCGTCGTAGTCGTAGTCGTAGTCATGGCCGTGGTCATGGTCGTAGTCATAGTCGTAATCGTAGTCGTAGTCGTGGTGGTCGTGGTCATGGTGGTCGTGGTCGTGGTCGTGGTCATGGTCATGGTCATGGTCATGGTCATGGTCATGGTCATGGTCATGGTCATGGTCATGGTCATGGTCATGGTCGTGGTCGTAGTCATAGTCATAGTCATGGTCGTGGTCGTGGTCGTGGCCATAGTCGTCGTAGTCGTGGTCGTGATCGTGGTCATGGTCATGGTCCTAGTCGTAGTCGTGGTCGTGGTCGTGGTCGTGGTTGTCATGGTCATGGTCATGGTTGTGGTCGTGGTCGTAGTCATGGTCGTGGTCATAGTCATGGTCATGGTCATAGTCATAACGTAGAAAAAGAGAGAGAGATGGAAGGAGAGGATAACAGTTTAAGAAAGAAAAAAAAAGAGAGAGATTAAAGGAGAGGATAACAATTTAAGGAAAAAAAAGAATGATAACAAAAACAAATTGTTTATCGTAACGTAGACAAAATGGAAAATGATGAAGGTCCTGTTGTTCATGATCACGAGGCGTATCTTAATCAGCGTGTCCCATGTCCTTGCTCTCAATGCAAGTTGGCAATTAGTTGAAAACGTCGATTGTCTATAGAACAGGTATGACGATTTGGCGAGTTTCAATCTGATATCATTGATCAGGCGATTGCGGATTTTCAACAAACGGTATGAAAAGTTCATATCAATCATGCATTGTACTCGCAAGATAATTGAATACCATATACAATAAGATTAGGTTTGGTCGGAAAATTTTCTATCCAGGGAGGTGACATCTCGTCCTAAGGAGGAGTGCACCCTTTGCGACCAATTAGAAGAGTTCGTGGGCATGTGATAGATGGAGTGCATGAGCCAATTCACCACCTGCAAGGCCAATCTATACCATCAATGCCAGAGGAGACATGCAGCCTTCCAGACCTACCTATAATCTTGGAGCCTGAGATGGAGGCAATGATCGATGCATTGATTCCCATGGATGTCAAGACTTCTAATCGGCTTAGAGAGGAAGCATCCATACCATTATATGATGGGTGTCGAGTATCTTGCCTGAAGACACTGCTTGCACTCTTAAGTGTGCAAGCAAAATACGGATGGAGCGATGGGAGTGTGACCGAGTTGTTCAGTAACTTGTACATACAGTTTGTTGATTTTTTTTTGGCACTGTTATTAAAAACATTTGTGCTTTTTCAAGGTGTTTTATGATTTTTTAAAGGTTATTGAAATATCATATATTACCACTTGCAAATACCATGTCTGAGTCTCGTGATGATGCACGACATATTTTACGAAATCTTGGCATGGACTACAACCACATACATACATCTATCAACGATTGCATACTGTTTTGAGGAGAATACGAGACTATGGAGACATGTCCAAAGTGTGGTGCTCACAGGTATTGATAGGACTTGCAAGGGCAAACCATCCCTCAAAAAGTTCTCAGACACTTTTCGCTTATCCCCCGCATAAACCACATGTTTCGTACATCCAGCATGGCGAGCTTGACAACGTGGCATGCCCAAAATAGGTCCACAGATAGAGTTCAACGAAAATCAGTGGATTCACGTGCATGGAGCCACATTGACTCTACCTTCCCAGGCTTTGCACAAGAGCCAAGGAATCTTTGGCTCGGTCTTGCAATGGATGGCGTGAACCCATTCGGTCTGCACTCAACTTCTTACAGTGTGTGGCCTATAGTCCTTGTCAACTACAATATCCCTCCATGGCTTTCTACGAAGAAAGGACATCTCATCCTTAGCTTACTCGTCCCCGGCTACTACAAAGTCAAAAATATGGACGTGTATATTCGTCCATTAGTCGATGAGCTTAATATTTTGTGGGAGGAGGGAGTCACCGTGCAAGATATGAGCAAGCGCGATGGTCGGCGGTCTGCCAATATTCGAGCCATTCTCATGTGGACGATGCATGACTTTTCAAGATTTGGAGAGTGCTCAGGTGAATAGGCCTCCATTATCATTGGTAATATTTATATTTTATCTCATTCAAGCTTGTATTCACTGGGTCGTGGTGTTGGAATAGGTCAGGCTACCTCAGGTTATAATGCATGTCCAGTGTGCGGGCCACAGTTAGACTCTCGAAGGTCACAAACCATTAAGAAGATGTTATATCAAGGGCACGCCGCTTTCTTGCCAGAGGATCATGAACTCAAGGAAGGTTTTCTTGGACAACCTCCAACATGTATAAACGCCGTTGATACGAGCTGAAAATGGTCCACGTGGAGTCATATCCAAATGGAATGCGGTGGTTCTCAATTTTCTACGAGTTGCCATATTGGACCCACTTACAGGTCAACCACTTGTTGGATCCTATGCATATTTTCAAGAATGTGGGTAGCTTGCTATGGGAACACATCATAGGAAAGAGAGACACTATAGGGACACGAATGGATTTGAAGAGGCGCTTTGGCCGCAATCGAGTGCTGATGGTCACATGTAGCTATCTCACGCTCCTTGGGTTTTGTCCACTAAAGAAGAGTGCATTGTGAAGCAAGTAGTCAAGTCTATTCGCACTCCGATGGGTATGATGTGTTCTCTCATGTCTGCATTTTCTAAAGACGACCAATTATCAGGGCTAAAATCCCATGACTGACATAAGATATGTCACATTTGTACTACAAATGGATTGTAATTGGCGTGCACATTTTGCTATTTGGAGTGTAGTCATTATTCATAATGCTTTCTCATTTGTGGCAGTTTGTACTACCGATTGCGATCGCAAGATGTCTTACTTCAAAAATACGCGGGGCTATTTACAGGTTGTCAACTTTGGTACAATGCGGGGAGCAGTGGAGACATCCAAAAATACGCGGGGTCATTTACAGGTTGTCAACTTTGGTGCAATGGGTATCACAGAAGGAGATTAAGACGTCCTCTATTGAATCCACGAGGCGGGGAGCAGTGGAGACGGTCTCTCTCTTTTAGAAATACCTACCCACCAGCATGCTCACGATACAAATCCACCTTCTTGTGCATCTTATAGATAAAGTGGAGATTGTTGGACCTGTCCATACGCAATGGATTTTCTTCTTAGAGCGCTTCATGAAAACCCTGAAAGGATTTGTGCAATAATGAGCTCAGCCAGAAGGTAGCATGGCTGAAGGTTGGTTGGTGTCTGAGGCGCTAGTGTATATTTCACAATGGCTACCAACGGTGGATCCAGACAACAAAATGCTATGGTCACTGAAGAACGATGATAGACTGACTAGAGATGTGGTGGTTGGAAATGGAGTAGAAAAAAGAATGAATGCTATAATGGAGAAGAAGGTGAATCGCTTTTGTATGTTGCACCATGCCTCTATGGAGACGTGGCACGCTAAGTACCAGATCGCTAGGCAAGATCGAGAGGAAGCGCGATCTGAATTCCGACATAGTACGCGTCATCAACCGATTCGATATCCGGAGGACATGGAGGAGATACCGTGGTTCATGTCAACACGATGGTTGCATGGAGCTTTGACCGTAGCGTCTTGCGAAGGAGCAGAGGTCTCAATGGAGGAGTGGGAATTCTCGAGGGGATGTAGTCCAAAGATGATGAGGTATTTAGGATTTTTCATATCTATATTTTATATGCGACATCAAATTTGAGTGTTTCAATGTACAGTACAAAATATATAGTGCAGCGTGGTCACGCAGACGGCATTTTCGCGTGGAGCGTATTGACAAAATACGCTCCACAATGGACTGTGGTATCATGGCAAGGTTCGAGCAAGAGAGCCGGCGACGAGCAACAGATCCAAACACGGTTATAGATGAGATAGAGTATTTTGGAAAAAGTATTGTTATAGTGGATTACCGTAGCTTTTCCATGATACTATTCGATGTGCAGTGGTTCAAAGTGGTACTTGAAGGAGCTGGAGAAAAATTTCGACGAGGTCCATCTCGATTTCTCGAAATAGATTGCGAAAAAAAATGGACGGATTTGCGCGACACCTTTGTGTTGCTGGCCCATTGTGATTAGGTGTATGGACTCATTTGTTTATTAATTGTATTACGACATGGTACATGTCACTATAGTTTAAACTCCCTTGTACATGTTTGTGAACAGGTAATCTTCTATCCAAACCCCCGACAACCTCGATGGTGGTATGTTATACCTTCAGCTCCCCGAAGTACGAGAGTATATGATCAAAGCGATGTTCCGAGCATAGATGAAGACAATATGCAAATAGAGGGGTTTATATTGCAAGGGGTGGAGGCCACCAAAAGCTTGGAGCCAGCATCGGCTAACAATGATGGAAATACAGGAGTCCAAGAATTCTTTGAGAACGAGATGGGCTCATCCTTTTGTGGTGACATGTCTATCGACCTTTCAGTGTATGCGGAGTTGTGTCAGGAGATTGACATGGGACCATAGGATACTTCATACTTGGAGCATCCACTTACTCAATTCGTTGACCAATCGCTTATAAGGGTACATAAGATATGTATTTTAAGTGAGATCTTTTTTTTAGGATTTATATTATTGTGCTTTGTATGATTTAAATTGATTATTCTAACATCATTTTTTATCTGTGCAGGTGATATTTTCAGGATGAGTCGAGGGATGAGCGATGAGGAGTTGCATGATATCTTCACGCACATGTCTCCAGACCAGATCACGAGATTCAAAGTCATGGTAGACCAAGAGCTGTCTCTGACATCGTTAGGCTGCTCTGCTAGATCTAGTTCAGCGTGATCTAATGCTTCAGTAGACGAGGTCGATGCTCCAGACTTGGGCCAGATGGAGGGAGCGCTTCAGGATCAGGGGGATGCTGCAGAGATATAGTGGCAGTGAGCCCGCGATCGGCACAGGATATAGATGCGACTCCTCTCTCTCATGGCGGTTCCAGGGAGTGTGGCTCAGGCTCATGTGGATGCTATGGAGACACGGACGCAGTGTCTGTCTCGTCGTTAAGCTAGAGTTGCATCACCTTCAGGATTTGTCACACCTCTGGGGATGTCTACTCTGATTACTCTGGCTTTTTCTAAGACGTCTGCAGGTGGCACCCCCTATGGGTGCCACTCCGACAGATATTACCCCGGTCGGTACATGGGGATGTACAGGGGTCTCCTGGATATGCCCAGGAGCGTCGACGCAGATAGGAGAGGATCCATCTTAGGCATACCCCAAGGGGATATGCATATCTAGTCGATGATAGGTCAGGAGCCATCATCATGAATGATGAGGGGAGGAGGGTGATCGCTCGCATGAGAGAGTTGTGCCAACAAGTTTTTCAACACAACGTCTTAGATCATTGGAAGAATATACCGGAGGGGAGCAAGGACTACATAGTAGCATCCTTGCATGAGGAGTTTCCAATTCCAACATCATGTAGATAGATTTTCTATGGGCTCGATGCTGGATTGCATGTGTGCATTTATGTTACACAGACAATCGGATGCACGCAAGGCACTCAAAAGTGGGGCTGCAAAACCTAAGTGATTAGATGCGGACGATTGGCGCCGACTGAGGGAGGAGGCTACAGATTCTTCAGGACGTAATTGCGATGCGAATAGCGACGGTTTTATGGAGACGCTAATACCGACGTTTTTAGCAACGACGAGAGACAAATTTTTTTATGAACAATTTCGTTGCTTTGAACGTTGGTATGAGGTCTATATCTTGTAGTGTAGGAAACCATAGGTTTTAGCAATGCCTATAACATAATATCTTGAGCTAGATGAGATAGATACAACATGTAGAGGATGAGGATTTTGCTAGAGTTTATGATATGTTATTAGAAAAGGATCAATGTCTAGTCTAGCTAGAGTGCCCATGCATTCTGCAATATGTATGCATAGTTCCTTAATTAGAATTAGGATCCTTAAACTTGCCACTTATCACTCATCAAAAGAAAATAGTTGAGCTCCATTCTATTTTCCCAAAATTGATAGTTGCTCAAGAAAAAGTTGTCCTTTTGATGTTGAGCAAAGAGAACAACCCATCTTACAACAATTGGGAGAGTCCCAAATGACCCTCAATCAAATTTTCCACCTTTTCCACTTATCTTGGGATTCCTAACTCAATGATAGAATATCCCAAAATCATCTTTACAAGGAGTATTTCATGCTGAATGATGATGCTCTCTCATTGTGCTTATGAAATCTAGGATTTGGTGCATATAGCTATAACAGACTGCATGCCTTGCGATTCTCAACTATGGTGTATACGTGCATCAACCTATCCCATGGCATAGTACTAAATGTACAAGAATAGGAAATGAACGTTGAGTGCAATGAATCCAATAAGAACCGCAATGTGAGGCGCTTGTGAATGGATCTTCCTGTGATTGTTTTAAGAGAAAGGTAAGAAGATATATTTGATGCACGACATCCAACAAACTTTGATCGAACCTAGCATTAATATGTCAAAATAAACACAAAATTTAATGAAGAAAATCAGGCGTTTCAAGCAAACCAAATCCGAAACGATGGCAAAAGACCCTAATCTAACTACTTCTAAGAAAAATGAAGCTATAAAGCAACAAAACTAACCATCACACAAGCAAACAAACACACAAAATCCTACCTACTAGCGGTAATGCTAAGGTCGCTTTTGCAGCATCATGGATAATGTCAGCTTCGGCATTTCTATCGATCTCTATCATGTATTGTAGTAGCTTGTTTGGGATGACTACCTCGTTGAGCAGCTTGTTCGGGATGACTGTCTCACAATGGTTCTTCCACACGCGGTTGGACGCGAGAACCATAATCTCGCATGTCTCCGTCCTAATGGTGTATAAGGAGGGCCATTCCTAAGTTTTAACCTCCACTGCATTTAAATCCCAGTCATTGCTCTACTGCAGGAGACCGAGCCCACGATCAAGCTACGGTCAAGTGTCTTCACTGGAGTGCCATTGAGGGAGAAGCGGAGGGGGTTGCTGAGCGAGGCGGTCATCCCAAACGAACTACTACAACACATGATAGAGATCGACAAGGATGCCAAAGGCGACATTATCCAAGGAAAGAGAAGCGGTGGAGGCGACAGAGAAGAAACATTCGGTTGCGCTACCATGCATGTGCCACAATGCCATCTGGGGCTCAGCAGACTTGTTAAGAGATAGGGATCATCGGCAGCAAGCTGCAAGCCGCGTGGAAGGATGCTCTATATTGCATATGTTTATGCTGATCATTTTCAAAGTGTCTTAAAGAAGTATTGCAGCTGCCAGTAATAGTCTTGAAGTAACCGCTAGTCGCTAGCTTTTACACAACAGACATTAGTTGCTTCTCCTCACCGGGGTTGTATGCATATTGCAGACGATATTGGCATCCGGATGCAGGTGCCAAATCTCCCCGACGAGTTCACAAATCAAACGTTATTGAAAATCCGGGATTGTGAGTGATCCGTCCTTTTCCGTATGCGACCAGCTTATTGAAAGTTTATCTATTTCCAGTACGATTCGCAATTCCATATCTAGCTACAACCGAATCTTTCCGTATCCATAACGCGTGTAAATGTTTTAAGTAACCCAATTCCATATCCAGCTATAACGCATAGGGGAACGATACGGCAATGAGATGTACGCAATAATAAGAGGCGAGGTCGTGTTATCTCTAACCACTAATTAATCCTCCGGTGCCTGCAAGCGTAATTAGCATTGCTATACTTCTACTGAATAAGGATTCATATGTGTAGGGTCTAGGTTTAAGACTCTCAAAGGTCCTTATAATGTGGGCTACTTTGTATAATAAGTGGACTCCATTTGTCCTTGCGGTTCGAAGATTGATGATGTCACAAGTTCAAAAGTTCACGCTCTACCCTTTATTCTCTCTTTTAAAAGCTGGGGGGCTTTCATAAACTCTCCAAATGCTTCATAAATGTTTGTCTCATGTAAACTCAAGTCTCTAGTTAACACTTTATAGATTTCCTCACCGTTTAGGCAGTTTATAAATACACATCTTACATCCTTGTGAGTTGGTTTCTCTACACTTTTCATTCTCTTATACATACCTTACACACTTGCCACATAGTCCTTAATTCTTATGTTTTCACTTTAGTACAACTTCAATAGCTTGACCATGGATCATTTATATAGCTAGCCTCAAATATATTCTTTAATGCTCAAGGAGTTAGTCAATTCTCATTGTTGTATCTAGGCTCCTAAATCAATATTGTCCTTTCTTGCCAAAGCACAACTCAAAAGCTTCTATGTCCTCCTACTTATTGTAGGTCCTTAAGGATTGAAGGGAAGGTGTCAGAAGTGGCAAGGAAGATGGGTTCCAAAAGGAAGGTCAAGGGGGAGTTGATCCAAGGGAGGAGGAGACCATTGAGTGTGGGGGAGCGAGAAATATGCAGTGCATTTTTCAAAGATGCCTAGGGCCGACCTGGAAGATGGAGGGAGCTTCAAGAAGTGAGGGCGACCCCAACATCAAATGTAGGAAAAGAGGGAACGATCAAGGATAGATATTGAGCAAGGTTGTAAGCACAAGGAAAGTGGGTGAGCTCACTATATAGAGAGAGTCGATTGCTTCAAGTTGCACTTAGTTGGCCGTAGGCTTTTAGGACATCATAGGTCTAAGCAGGCATATTAGTAGAAGAAGATGCTTGCAGTTGCTCATACATTGAGCATTGATAAGTGCCCATCTACAAAGAAGCTCAGCAGTGCAAAAGATATGCAGTGAAGGTGGATGTCACTATGCTACCAACTCCCCTTTAATAGGTAGAGTGGCTTTGGATTACGTGAGTATCTAGCCAAAAAGAAGCCCAAAGAGGTCAATCCTAAACATATGTATGTATCATGTGGGTTCAACATAAGGGAGTTTTTAATTTACTATTTTTACACATTTTTAATATACATAAGGGTCCTATATAAAGGGTCACTTAAAGATTGAATAGAAAAGGGTTATATTTTAATAAGGGAAAATTCAAAGACAGTGAAAATTATAAATAGACCTTGAACACAGGTGATATAGAGGACATACATATAGTACATTACTCAAGAAAATAATCAAATATCTACTACACCAATTCCTTTTTGATCCCGAGTCCATGTCTAGCATAGTCAAGCAAAGGAGAATTGCACTCACTGGCTCTGGAGATTTCTTTTAGTCAATCATCAACTCGGTTGTTGTTGTCTTTGCACTCTTTAAGAAGAAGAAGGTGGCTAGTTATGCCATACCCTCTCAACCACCAATTATATTTGTTCTTGAGTTTCTATCCTTTGTTCACTTCAATGTTTACTTTATAGTTATCTAGGTTTAAACTAAAAAGTCACAAATATGGGGATGCAAGAAAGAAAAACTTGTTCTGATGGATTATGGCCTAGCTTCTCAACTCATATTAATGGAGATTTTGGTATAAATATTCTCAATAGAGTGCTTCTTTCATCCCATGCCATTGGTTTTAGGAATTATGTATTTTTGAATTATTGAACATTTATACTTAACCTAGGTTCTTTTTATTGATTAAAGAAAAATAAATTTTAAAAAACCATGCAAAAAACTTTGAGACCACCAAAACAAATGGAGAAGTTCCTTGCAGGCATTGAAAGTGAAACCTTATACCGTGAATATTTCAAAGGAAGAATCATTGGCTAGGATCACATGTTATAGTTTCTTTAAAATGAAAAGAAGTGGTGGTAGATCAATGAATGCTTTTGTTGGCATTGTGAGATGGTATTGGATGAACCTAGGGACTTTCTTGGTAATGAGTGCTTTTGGATACTTAACCATCTAGATGATTATATTAACTTCTATACCAAACCATATGGGTTTAGGAGCAATGAGCCTCCTTGTCTCTAGAGATGATAGACTCTCAGTTAAACCCTATGGAAGAGAAGGTTGTACCCTAGAGATTCAAAAGAAAAAAACTCAATATGCCAAACTCAACAATAAAGCATTTATAAAATTTACAATGGGCTTTGCTTTTTCTATTTGTTTTTCTTTTGGAAAATTTGGATTTAGAATATTAGTTACCTAGGACAAAATATTTTTGCAATTTTGTAGGGTTTGGTTATATCTGGATATAAATAGTTTGATTATGAGAAATATGGAAGGGAAAAACCATACTAGTCATCCAAACACATACAATCTTCCTAGGGTTTCTAGGAATAATTTTATAAGAACTTAACAATGGGAAGTCACCCAAACTTTGGAAAGTCAAGCTCATCTTAAAAGCACTACGTAACAAACTCATAGAGGGTTAGACAAAGAAGCCAAGAAGAAAAACATTCTAACTACTAGGAAGTCTCAACTATCCTGGAATCCTTAAGTTCTATTTGGAGTAAGGTTTTCCTTCAAAAAAGAAAGAATATAAATCAAAGGCGAGATAAAGCACTAAAGAGTATTTTAAAGAAACCCAATTCTCCTCTCTAGCTCTCGATTGTGCATGCTTTTGTGGGTTTTTCCTAGCATCTGAGTATGTATCCACGTAATCTACAAGACAATGTGGGTAGATTTGCAAAAGTTATCTTTTACTTAGCTGAAAACATCATTTTTCATAAAACGCATTGGTTTTTTAGACATGGACACCATGGAACACTCAAGATAACTCCTCGCATGTGTTTTTATCTACCCAAAATTATCATTAAGTTATTAAAACTCAATCATGAATACTCAAATATTTTGAAAACTAGTTCTAAATCTAGAAAAGCTATTAAGATCGTGAGTAAATACCCATAAGCATATATTGGAAATATTTATATGGATATTTTTTCCTATTTTTCCTTCATTGAATGTGTAACTAGACAACATCCACGCCCTCTAAACCTACATATCCTCTAGCTGGACAACCCTATTCATCCCTTCCCAATTAAAAAGCCATCTCATCTTCACCTAAAGTATCATGTCCACTATCATATTATTTCATGGATCATAAATCTAAATCACAATCATCTTGCGAAACATGTGCCTATTTGACGCACTCCCAGCTAGGTCACAAGTCATTAATGGCTCATACATCTGAAATAACATGTAACCCTCGATATCCAACTCCATGAGATCTTATATCTTAGCTAACATCTTCTTTCACTTGCTCAAACTTTTCCATCTCTATAGTTGGAATGAGTAGTAGTGTTGATACCCTTTCAATAATATATGCATGCATCTCATCAACAATATCATCGAAAGTATGTAGTTCTTCATTTCGAGTCCCTAGGTCAACTGCATGTACTACTAATGTAAAACTAGCATTTCTAGGCATTGTTTCATCCCCACATAACCCATTATATGCATGCACTATTTCTGTAGCATTGCCTTCTCAATAAAATTATCATCACTAGTAGAAATTTTCAGAGTAACATCAGTGGTTAGTGGATCCACATCATTAGGTATAACTTCTTTATCATGTGCACCCTCCTCTAATACTACATCTGCAAGCATTGTCATTTCATCTATATCATCAACACTATCGTGCATATCAGAGAGGGTAGAAGCATTCCTAGTCAACATATTTGCATTATTGTTTGGTAATGCATTTGTACTACCCTCTATCAAAGCATCTATACTCTCCTCTAGCATAACTTCTATATTTTGAGTTGTAGAAAAGTAGACATAAAATGAGAAGGTATCAATAGGGGTATCCCACCCAATCTATGATGCTCGAGCATATAGGGTCAAAGGTATACCACACGGAGGTAGGAGATAGAAGGGTATAGAGAGATATAGAGATGGAACAATGACAAAATGAAACAATTTAGAAGATGGGGAGAATCAATTGACACAAAGAGGTTAATCCTTGTATTCTCATTTCATAATATTAGAAAAGAAATCATCTTGCAATACATTTGATACATCTCATAGAACCACCAAGAGAAAGGCATACACATACACTTGGGATGATAGCCCTATAGAACTGAATATCTAGTTGAGAACACACATTGATACATAAATATTCTCTACTGAACATAATCCAATAGTTGTAGGTTTCACCTCAAAGTTTCATACATACATCATCTTCTATCTAAGGACAATAGGTAGCATCTAGCATTCATCAAGCACATGAAGAAGAATGCATAAAACCTTGTAATACAATATATGGGACTTTATGTCATTCTTCTATCAGTAAAGAATAGGTAGCATCTAGCATTAATCAAACACATGAAGAAGAATACATAAAACCTTGTAAATGCCCTATATTTGCCTTCATAGCACTTCACCCTTGTAATTATAGTTTGATTATAGTAGCATATCATGGTATATACAATGCCCCAAGTCCTAGTTAAACTTTGTCTTTAATAGCTAGACTATGTCTACCAATGATAGAGACCATATATCTTGCTTTTGGCCTTCAAAGAAACCCTATAGGAGCTTCAAAACTCCATCTTCAGCATATTGCATTCTTTCTTACTATTATGCATAGTCCAAAACAACCTGCATAAAGAGCATAGACCTATCAAAACTCTTCTTTGATGTCCAAGGAAGTTTTTCCAACAAAATGGGACCAAGATTCAATCAATAGATTGCATAAAAGAGCTTGAAAGAGATGAAAAAGTTGAAGGATATCTTGCTACCCTATTTTTCCTTATTTTTGCTATGACATAACAATTTGCATAAAGCTCTTAAGCCATTTAGAGCTTTCCTTTGGCAATCCATAAGGTATTCCCTAGTGATAGGGAGCACAAATAAAGTCATAGACCTCATGAGAAGCTTAAAGACAGATCCCAAGCAATAAGAAGAGCTTGTTGGCCTGAGTTTTCTTGTCAAAACATGTCTATAGAGCCCACTATGGACTGCACACCACCTCCAATGCATGAACCAAAAACACCTTTACCTTCCTCAAATAATCCTAGACTACCATTCCTTTGACTCTCACTTGAGTTAGCATAGCATGAGCTTCCACTTTCATTGCCTCAATTATAGTGGGTGATCCACGCAGCTAGAACATGCCTCAAATTAGTGTTGAACACTCCCTCTTCATCCTATGCTTCATTCTCCACCACATAGCCCACATAACAAGTCACTTAAGTGACTACTAATCACTACTCAAAGCCAATGGTCATTAACTTCTAAGGCTCAACTTGACTAACTCCTATTATCATGACAATGAGCAAGTTAGACAAGTCCACTAACCAAGAAGTATGTTACTTATCATTGTATAGACAAAGCATGAACTCTTTCTCAAGACAATAGAGCTTACCGTGTTTTCACACTCTATGTCGAAAATCTCATGACATCCATTTCCTCTAAACTTGCACATCCTTTAGAAGGTGCCACGCAGGTAGTCCACTAGAATCAAAGACTCGAACACGTGTTATATTCATGTTGTGAGTCCAACTACTCCCACTTGCATCGTAAGGCATCAAGAGCTTAGACATTCCATTCTGCATGTATCCCTTAATATCCATACCTAGCAATGATAGCTTCTGTAACATTCCAAGCCGTATAAATCCACTTGGCATCCCAAGTGCGTATGTCAACTCATCGTTAGTTGCATCCTCAATGTCTACCACTTTCTCTTCCTCATGTTTGTCAATTTGCTCATCTTTTAGTAGGGTGAACAATGAATAGACCACTTCTGCATTTCTCCTTTTTGCATATTGTGATACTCTTTTACTTTCTTAGTACCTAAATAACATCCTTACGCAATTTTTTCAAAGCGTAGGTTGCATAAAATAGATTGCATCCATCACATTTAGTCTTTTCGTGATCGAAAAATTGTCCTATAGGACCACCTTTTAGAAAACTGCTCGTATCTTCCAAACCATAACTCGAGCCACCAAGTTTTTTTTTTTAAATGTAGCCCCTCGATATTTACAATATTTTCAAAAATACTAAGATCACATTTTGTAGATATTAGCTACAAAAAAATTTTGTGCATCCTACAATTGTTCTTTAAAGCATATGTAGTCCTAGTTAGACATCAGCCTTTTCGACCTTGTAACTTTTGCATACGAAGTGAGATGTTAACCAAACTTTGTAAGGGCCTTCCCTAGGTATGAAAGCCCATTCTAGATACATAGGTTACCATTAATTTTCTTCCAATAAAAACAAATTTTGACAACTTCTTAATTTCCATCTCTGTCCACTATAGTCTCTTATAGACATTTTGTCTACTTGGGTCTCTGAACCTGCACATGCCTTGAATGCTTTTGAATCCCACTACACTATTTGTTGTCAATTCCCAAAAACCAAAAACAAAGATAGTTTCTCATTTTATTGGAGTCAGAAACATCTTCTATGCAGTATTGCCATAGCCTCCATTTACAACTATGCTATCTAAAAACCCTTGAATTCTCTAGCATTAGATGGAACGGGATAAGATTTAAGAGTATCACTATTATGGGTATGATTTATACAAATAAATAACAAGTTAATTTTTATCTTCCATGTTTGCACACAAGCATATGACAAATCATCATCTAACACTTTAGTCTCCATTCTTGTTGCCACAATCTAGGGCTACTGCTCGAGGAAGTTACTATATGTATATCCTCTACATCACGTGCGTTCAAGGCCTATTGATAAATATCCTTATCTATGAATTGTTCCTGAATAAAACATTACCCTTTTCTATTCAATTTTTAAATAACCCCTTTGTATTACACCTTTCTGTATGTAAAAAATGTATAAACATGGTATTCTTAAAATACCTTGTTTTGAACCCACGTGATGCAAACATATATTCATGCGTAACTTACCCAAGGGCCCCAATATAACAAGATAGTTGCAAGATTCTTGCACAAAGAAGTGATGATCATCATGGACATAACCAATACGCATTGGAACATTCCAAAATGCAACAAAGAGATCCCTTGATGTGTTGTTTGTAGCTCACACATGTCAACTTGGATCCATACCCACTGGCCAACCATTATTCTCATATAGACTGTGAACTATAATGTTACTTTCAAACCTATGGTCCAAGAGAGAAATACACAATGTCTGCCACTCACCTATCTTCACAATAGTTTTAGTTGTAGCTCTTGCCTAGTGTGTGCAAGAATAAATGGCTACTAGGAATGAAACTACCTTTTTTTTCCCTCATGACACTGATGCTATAAGACATCAATGTGCATAGTATGCTCACCATGATATTTTTAGTCAAGACATCACTCTTTCCATTCTTAATCACCTCATACCACTTTTAGCTTCAGCCTACTTTATGATAACAATGAAATCATCAACATACTCCAATTGAATTCCTTGTAAATCCATGCTATCTTAAACCTTCAATCGTGCCTGATTAGGCTATCCCAAAAATTGTTGTTTTCTCTAAATAATATTAATTATTTCATCATGAAATTCATACTTACAAATGCCAAGAACGTTGCCAAGTGTAAACTCAACCCTGCTTCCAAGAATGTGTTCTTAAGGCACTTTCTTGATGTCTATAGTAGTCTCAATATATCAGAGTGCAACTCATAGCCATGCTATTCACCTTGCTTATTCCCTTCTTGCTTCTTCTCTACATCACACTAAGTCGTACCATCATGCTTTTCATGCTATAGACTATCACACCTTTTACATCTTCACTTGAACCCTTCTTTGATAGGCTCCCTTTTAGTTGTGAATTGTTGAGCACCATTGCTAAAGTTAGGAATTGTTGCTTGATCTTTTACTATTGAATAGTATCACCAAACTATCTTGAAGGAAGAAGTTGTGTTGTCCAAGTTTCCAACTCACCGACTCCAACATCGTAGCAAGGGCTGATAAGCCCACATTTGTTCTATCTCCCATTTGACTCAACAACAATTTTTCCAGATCCGTGGTCCTCTACCAACTCAAACTCCCCAATCTAACCAAACTTTTGCATGACTGTTAGAAACTTGATGATGACTTTTGAGGAAGGCTTGATGAGAACGTGCCTCTCGCCATGCTTCTCTGCATTCTACATGTTCTTCAAGGCATCATTCAACACGTTGATCCTCACCATGGATGAAACAACCTACCAGTAATAGAGTTGTAGCAAAAGTAAGCTTGGATTATTTCTCAGCATTCACTTTTGCAAGAACAATTGGTTGAGTGCTTTATCATGGCATCTGCGTCAGTTGGTCATTTCCAATTCAATTAAATTTGATGCCTATATGGAACAATCTCTGAGGAAGACTTCATACCACACTTTTTGATCCCCTTATTGTAAACAATAGCAGGCTTCTTTATAGGCTCACCTCCAAACTTCCTGGGCGTCAAAGAGATGATGCTACTAAGCTTCTCTAAGCAACTTTTCTTGTCATGCCACTTTTGGCTAGAATGTCAGCTGCTCATGTGGTGATGCTTATGTGACCCACCCTACCTCTTGGAAGGGTTGTCTGATCAATACTAAGCCCCTAGCTGAACAAAACCTAGAGATTGTAAAATGATAAAAGGGGTTTGACTACTTTTGCATGAAAAAAACTAGGTATCCTCAATATATTCATCCATAATAGCATGCATAATCTTTTCCCGGTTGAAGAGTCACATATTCAATATAGCTAGCTTGTTTAGTCTTCCTTGAGATCGTGGGTATAATTTCATCAAATACCTTCCTCACACAGTCAATCTTAAACTCTTCTCCACGAGATGAAACCCCAATAAAGAGAGACCGTTGTGGACACACAATCCCTTTGTGTTTGTGAGGCTCTTTTTCCATTGCCCTTTTTAGTATTTCAGAGTGTGTGAATTTACCTAATTCATAAGTTCCCATTGTACTGCAAACATACATAAGTGCATCCAAAATGGCATCTTCTAGCTACATTTCTTTGTAAACCATGCGCACCTCATCATTGAGACCATGTTTAACATATGTTGTGTCTAATGCATTCCATGAACTTTCAATTTTCATATGAATCTTATCAAACACTTGCCATGCTTCCACAAGCAATCTACATTTACCATACATGTCCACAAGTCTGTTGTCTTTCCAAACCCTATTTTGATTGTTTCAGCATGTAAAAGATGGCCTGAATTAGAATATTTTGTAACACCATTATCATCTAGGCACAAAAGAAATGAAACAAAATTAGGGCACTTCAAAGTGGCTTTGGACTACACTGCAAGTGACTTCGCAGTGGTAGACGTGCAGCATCATGACATCCGCCCTCTCCAAATCTGTACATCCTCTGGCATGTGCCAACTTGTTTACCACTCGCAACATTGTTTCCACCAAGATCATATGGGTAATCATCTGGGTAGTATGACAAGTAGGTAAGTTGACATAGGATATCACAGCATCCACCAAGATCATATGGGTAATCATCTAGGTAATATGACAAGTAGGTAAGTTGACACAGGATATCACAACATCCTCTTGGATCATATGGACAAATCAAAGTAGATATGTTTTCGTAGATTATCACATCATCTAGTGGATTGGTCTTCGCTCCCTCAAAAATCTTCTCCATAGCATCCAAATCTTCTTTGGTTGGTTATTCCATGACTCCAAATTCTCTTTTCTTCTTCAATGGAGCAAATCTTGTTTGAACCTTGACCACATCAATGACATTTAAATCCATATTCGTCTCCATAAATGGTGTAAACTTTGGCAAAACATCAACACAATCCATATGCAATTTAACATTCTTGTCAATTGTCTTATATTTTATATGTACTCTAGCTTCCTTGCTACAACTTGCTAATTTCAGCTCTTGTTGTAAATACCCTGAAAAAATCAAATTTTTTTGTGTATAAACAACACCCAACTCTTTTTGCTAAAATATTTAAGCAAAGAAATTTTTTTTTGAGAATTATCAACACCCAAAATTTCTTGTAGCATGAAATTAGCAATCTTGCAATTCATTGCCAGAGAATTGACTTGTAAGACATATGGCAACTCTTGATTTTCAGTTTTCAGCAATGCGAAAATATCCTCCATAGTGTCCAAGCATAATAGCTCGTCATAAAGACCATCAGTAATCTTCTCATTAGAATTATTCTCCTCACAGTTCTTCAAGTCCATTGTCATCTCAATGTCAGAAAGCAACTTGAATCTAGGTTCCTTTTGCAGCTTCGGATCCATTGTCTTCAGGGTTTTCTGATCTTCCTGTATTTTCGGCTTCTAAACATCAGCCATACTTTGCTTTAGTTTTGAAGAAAAAGACTAAGAAACTGGTTCATTCCTCCTTGTCACCTTCTTCAAACCTTCAAACTAATAATCATCTCTTCGCTGCTTCTCTTCAACAAGCACTTCGACTCCCTGAGATTTCACCATCCTCAAAGAATTTGGAGGGGTAGATGAAGTTGGGGCTAAAACTGAAGCCGACTGCTTCTCCCTTCTTGTGATCTTGTTTTGTAGGTATTTTATGTTCTTTAAAATCTCCTCCATCATATCTTCAACAGTCGATTTTATAGATGGTTTGTCAACCATAGCAGGAATAGGCATAGGTATAGGCAGAGGATGAGAAATAGAAGAAGTAGTGGATGGTGCAATAGGAGAAGTAGGAGAAGTCATGGTAGCAGAAGATATCGCTGTGGTGATTGCATTCCATTCTACAAGCTATCCTTCCATCTTTGCCTCTTTGTAAGTGTAGAAACCACATCGACAACATCCTGCCAATCCGTCTTCAATCCCATAGACTACGTACAGCCTTCAAGAAGCTCTTTCAACTCATCCTGAAGTGCATGATCATCCCCCTGCAATAAAAACTCCACCTTCTTAGAGTTTAGAGCTCTTTGTTCTAGTGCATCCAACTGGTTGTATCACTCTTAAAACTCTCATAACAATTCAGAAGCAACAAGTCCTTTCTTGAGTTGATAGACCCATTCCATAAATGTCTTCCACTTAGCAATACCATAATCCTCTAAAAAACATTCGTCTTTGAGTGCTTTCTTGAAAACATTCCAATTAGATTCTTGCACAAAAAAATCTCGCACTCTAACTCACAAAGCAGGTGTGACAAGCCATAAGGAAGGTTGGAACTCCGAAGAAGTGCATCTATCTTTCAAAGGCTTTAAGGTAGGCTAAAACGTTTCGGCTATCAAATAAATTGCGCTCACTAACCACAGCCTCAATCGCCTTGGTTGCACCATATGTATGCTCTTATTCTTGATGCAATAGTCGTTGTTGATCTAATTGCTACTAATGTAACTGTTATTGTTGTCGCATAGATAACTGCATATGTTGATTCTACATCATAATGGTTGAAGAAAGAGCTTGTAATAAGGTATTCATCTCATCAATTGAAAAGGAAGAAGTAGTCCACGAAGTAGGTGGATTAATCAAAGAGTCTCCCCATCTCGATATTCAAAAGTGACGCTTTCACGTCGGGTTCACCAGATGTTGCAAGGAATCTGCGTGGGGGTTCGTGAAAGTTGATTGCCACAGGGACACTTCGAGATGGGAGAAATCAATGAAATAAAACTTTATCTAGAAGAATTTATGAATAAGACAACAAAATTTTGATTAAAATAAGAGGCACGTTAGAGCACTATAAGGATTTGAGCTAGTAGCGACGCCGATTAGCGACGACGGATAGCGGCGTCGCTATTAGCGTCGCTA